>NC_136073.1:756210022-758707522 GCF_964261635.1 Lissotriton helveticus
ATTCCCACGCACATTCCACACACAATTCCATGCACATTCCACACACCATTCCACGCACAATTCCATGCACATTCCACACGCATTCCATACACATCCACACACATTCACAACATCCACATTCCACCACATTCCACACACTCCACACCACCACACAGCACCACATTCCACACACAACACTCACACACATCCACACACATTCCACACCACACATCCACACATTCCACACACATTCACACACCACATTCCACACATCACCACATTCACACACCATTCCACACACCACATTCCACACCAATTCCACACACTACATTCCACACACACATTCCACACACATTCCACACACACCCATTCCCACACACACACCATTCCACACACATCCACCACACACACATTCCCACTCACATTCAACCACTACATTTCACGCGCATTCCACGCGCACATGCCACACAACATTCCACGCACATTCCACACAACCACATTCCACACACCACATTCCAACACACACATTCCACACACATTCACACACACACATTCCACACACCCATTCCACACACCCCATTCCACACACATTCCACACACATTCCACACACATTCCACACCACATTCCACACACATTCCACACATCACATTCCACACACACACACTCACATTCCACACCAACCACATTCCACACATCCACATTCCACACACATTCCACACACCACATTCCACACATCCACATTCCACACACTCCAACTCCAACACACTCCACATTCACACATTCCAAATTCACACACATTCACACACCCATTCCACACACACATTCACATACACAGTCCACACACATTCCACACACATTCACACACCCATTCCAAACACCCATGCCACACACCCCATTCACACAACCCATTCCACACACCACATTCCACACATCTCACACATTCCAAACACATTCACACCACATTCCACACAACCAAATTCACACACCTCATTCCACACACATTCCACACACCAATCCACACATTCACACACCCATTCCAACTAGCACATTCCACACACCCATTCCACACACCACATTCACACACCCATTCAACACATTCCACACACACATGCCACACACCATTCCACACACAACACCACATTCCACACACATTCACACACACCACATTCACACACCACATTCCACACTCACATTCCACCATACATTCCACACACACATTCACTCATTCCAAACACATACTCCACATTCAACCACACATTCCAAATTCCACACACATTCCACACACTCAACAATTCCACACACATTCCACATTCCACACACACACACTCCACATTCCAACACACACTCCACATTCCACACATTTCCAAATTCCACACACATTCCACACACCCCATGCTCCACACACCACATTCCATACACATTCCACACACAATTCCCACACATTCCACACACCCCATTCAAACACCCCATGCCACACACCCCATTTCACACAACCCATTCCACACACCACATTCCACACACATTCCACACACATTCACACACACATTCCACACCACATTCCACACACCACATTCCACACACAGTTCCACACACCACATTCCACACACATTTCACATTCCACACACCACATTCCACACACATTTCACATTCTACACACACACACTCCACATTCCACACACACTCCAACATTCCACACATTCCACATTCCACACACATTCCACACACCCCATTCCACACACCCATTCACACCACCCATTCCACACACCCATCCACACACCCCATTCCAACACCACATTCCACACACAATTCCACACCATCCACACACACCACATTCCACACAGCACCTCACATCCACACACCATCCACACACACCACATTTCACACATTCCACACACCACATTCCACACACAACATTCCACACACATTCCACACACCACATTCCACACACACCACATTCCACACACCACATTCCACACACCACATTCCACACACCACATTCCACACACATTCCACACACCACATTCCACACACCACATTCCACAAACATTCCACATTCCACACACATTTCACACACCACATTCTACACACATTCCACACACCACATTCCACACACATTCCACACACACACCACATTCCACAGACCACATTCCACACACACCACACATCACACACACCACATTCCACATTCCACACACATTCTACGCACCACACACCACATTCCACACACATTCCACACACCACATTCCACACACCACATTCCACACTCATTCCACACACCACATTCCACACACATTCCACACACATCCCACACACACATTCCACACACATTCCACACACACATTCCACACACCACATTCCACACACATTCCACACACCACATTCCACACACCCCATTCCACACACCCCATTCCACACACATTCCACACACATTCCACACACATTCCACACCACATTCCACACACATTCAACACACATTCCACATTCCACACACACACACTCCACATTCCAAACACACACTCCACATTCCACACATTCCAAATTCCACACACATTCCACACACCACATTCCACACACATTCCACATTCCACACACACACACTCCACATTCCAAACACACACTCCACATTCCACACATTCCAAATTCCACACACATTCCACACACCCCATTCCACACACCACATTCCATACACATTCCACACACATTCCACACACATTCCACACACCCCATTCCAAACACCCCATGCCACACACCCCATTTCACACAACCCATTCCACACACCACATTCCACACACATTCCACACACATTCCACACCACATTCCACACACCACATTCCACACACATTCCACACACCACATTCCACACACATTCCACATTCTACACACACAGACTCCACATTCCACACACACTCCACATTCCACACATTCCACATTCCACACACATTCCACACACCCCATTCCACACACCCAATTCCACACACCCCATTCCACACACCACATTCCACACACCCCATTCCACACACCACATTCCACACACCACATTCCACACACATTCCACACACACCACATTCCACACACCACATTCCACACACACCACATTCCACACACACCACATTTCACACATTCCACACACCACATTCCACACACAACATTCCACACACATTCCACACACCACATTCCACACACACCACATTCCACACACCACATTCCACACACCACATTCCACACACCACATTCCACACACATTCCACACACCACATTCCACACACCACATTCCACAAACATTCCACATTCCACACACATTTCACACACCACATTCTACACACATTCCACACACCACATTCCACACACATTCCACACACACACCACATTCCACAGACCACATTCCACACACACCACACATCACACACACCACATTCCACATTCCACACACATTCTACACACCACACACACCACATTCCACACACATTCCACACACCACATTCCACACACCACATTCCACATGCATTCCACACACCACATTCCACACACATTCCACACACATCCCACACACACATTCCACACACATTCCACACACACATTCCACACACCACATTCCACACACATTCCACACACCACATTCCACACACATTCCACATTCCACACACCACATTCCACAAACATTCCACACACCACATTCCACACACATTCCACACACACCACACACACCACATTCCACACACCACATTCCACACACCACATTCCACACACACCACATTTCACACATTCCAACTACCACATTCCACACACAACATTCCACACACAATCCACACACCACATTCCACACACACCACATTCCACACACATTCCACACACCACATTCCACACCACATTCCACACACCACATTCCACACACATTCCACATTCCACACACCACATTCTACACACATTCCACACACCACATTCCACACACATTCCACACACACACACACCACATTCCACACACCACAATCCACACACCACATTCCACACACCACATTCCACACACACTACATTCCACACACACCACATTCCACACACATTCCAACCACATTCCACACACCACATTCCACACAACACATTCCACACACATTCCACACACCACATTCCACACACACCACATTCCACACACATCCTACACACATTCCACACACCACATTCCACACACATTTGATGCACATTCCACGCACATTCCACACACATTCCATGCACATTCCACACACATTCCACACACATTCCATGCACATTCCACACACATTCCATACACATTCCACACACATTCCACACACATTCCACACACATTCCACACACCATATTCCACACACACCACATTCCACACACATCCCACACACATTCCACACACCACATTCCACACACATTTCACACACAATCCACGCACATTCCACACACATTCCATGAACATTCCACACACCACATTCCACACACCACATTCCACACACCACATTCCACACACATTCCACACACATTCCACACACATCCCACACACATTCCACACACCACATTCCACACACGTTTCACGCACATTCCACACACATTCCACACACATTCCATGCACATTCCACACACCACATTCCACACACCACATTCCACACACATTCCACACACATTCCACACACCCCATTCCACACTCCCCATTCCACACACCCCATTCCACACACATTCCACACACACATTCCACACACCACATTCCACACACATTCCACACACCACATTCCACACACATTCCACACACCACATTCCACACACATTCCACACACATTCCACACACCACATTCCACACACATTCCACACACCACATTCCACACACATTCCACACACACCACACACACCACATTCCACACACCACATTCCACAGACACCACATTTCACACATTCCAACTACCACGTTCCACACACAACATTCCACACACAATCCACACACCACATTCCACACACACCACATTCCACACACTTTCCACACACCACATTCCACACCACATTCCACACACCACATTCCACACACTACATTCCACACACATTCCACATTCCACACACCACATTCTACACACATTCCACACACCACATTCCACACACATTCCACACACACACCACATTCCACACACCACATTCCACACACCACATTCCACACACCACATTCCACACACACTACATTCCACACACACCACATTCCACACACATTCCAAACACATTCCACACACCACATTCCACACAACACATTCCGCACACATTCCACACACATTCCACACACCACATTCCACACACACCACATTCCACACACATCCTACACACATTCCACACACCACATTCCACACACATTTGACGCACATTCCACGCACATTCCACACACATTCCATGCACATTCCACACACATTCCACGCACATTCCATGCACATTCCACACGCATTCCATACACAATCCACACACATTCCACACACCACATTCCACACACATTCCACACACCACATTCCACACACACCACACGCACCACATTCCACACACCACATTCCACACACCACATTCCACACACAACATTCCACACACATTCCACACACCACATTCCACACACACCACATTCCACACACATTCCACACACCACATTCCACACCACATTCCACACACTACATTCCACACAACACATTCCACACACATTCCACACACCACATTCCACACACACCACATTCCACACACATCCCACACACATTCCACACACCACATTCCACACACATTTCACGCTCATTCCACGCACATTCCACACACATTCCATGCACATTCCACACACCACATTCCACACACCACATTCCACACACCACATTCCACACACATTCCACACACCCAATTCCACACACCCCATTCCACACACCCCATTCCACACACATTCCACACACATTCCACACACATTCCACACCACATTCCACACACATTCCACACACATTCCACATTCCACACACACACACTCCACATTCCAAACACACACTCCACATTCCACACATTCCAAATTCCACACACATTCCACACACCACATTCCACACACATTCCACATTCCACACACACTCCACATTCCAAACACACACTCCACATTCCACACATTCCAAATTCCACACACATTCCACACACCCCATTCCACACACCACATTCCATACACATTCCACACACATTCCACACACATTCCACACACCCCATTCCAAACACCCCATGCCACACACCCCATTTCACACAACCCATTCCACACACCACATTCCACACACATTCCACACACATTCCAAACACATTCCACACCACATTCCACACACCACATTCCACACACATTCCACACACCACATTCCACACACACCCCATTCCACATACCCAATTCCACACACCCCATTCCACACACCCCATTCCACACACCCCATTCCACACACCACATTCCACACACCACATTCCACACACATTCCACACACACCACATTCCACACACCACATTCCACACACACCACATTCCACACACACACCACATTTCACACATTCCACACACCACATTCCACACACATTCCACACACATTCCACATTCCACACACACACACTCCACATTCCAAACACACACTCCACATTCCACACATTCCAAATTCCACACACATTCCACACACCACATTCCACACACATTCCACATTCCACACACACACACTCCACATTCCAAACACACACTCCACATTCCACACATTCCAAATTCCACACACATTCCACACACCCCATTCCACACACCACATTCCATACACATTCCACACACATTCCACACACATTCCACACACCCCATTCCAAACACCCCATGCCACACACCCCATTTCACACAACCCATTCCACACACCACATTCCACACACATTCCACACACATTCCACACACATTCCACACCACATTCCACACACCACATTCCACACACATTCCACACACCACATTCCACACACATTTCACATTCCACACACCACATTCCACACACATTTCACATTCTACACACACACACTCCACATTCCACACACACTCCACATTCCACACATTCCACATTCCACACACATTCCACACACCCCATTCCACACACCCAATTCCACACACCCCATTCCACACACCCCATTCCACACACCCCATTCCACACACCACATTCCACACACCACATTCCACACACATTCCACACACACCACATTCCACACACCACATTCCACACACACCACATTCCACACACACACCACATTTCACACATTCCACACACCACATTCCACACACAACATTCCACACACATTCCACACACCACATTCCACACACACCACATTCCACACACCACATTCCACACACCACATTCCACACACCACATTCCACACACATTCCACACACCACATTCCACACACCACATTCCACAAACATTCCACATTCCACACACATTTCACACACCACATTCTACACACATTCCACACACCACATTCCACACACATTCCACACACACACCACATTCCACAGACCACATTCCACACACACCACACATCACACACACCACATTCCACATTCCACACACATTCTACACACCACACACCACATTCCACACACATTCCACACACCACATTCCACACACCACATTCCACACTCATTCCACACACCACATTCCACACACATTCCACACACATCCCACACACACATTCCACACACATTCCACACACACATTCCACACACCACATTCCACACACATTCCACACACCACATTCCACACACATTCCACATTCCACACACCACATTCCACAAACATTCCACACACCACATTCCACACCCATTCCACACACATTCCACACACATTCCACATTCCACACACACACACTCCACATTCCAAACACACTCTCCACATTCCACACATTCCAAATTCCACACACATTCCACACACCACATTCCACACACATTCCACATTCCACACACACACACTCCACATTCCAAACACAGACTCCATATTCCACACATTCCAAATTCCACACACATTCCACACACCCCATTCCACACACCACATTCCATACACATTCCACACACATTCCACACACATTCCACACACCCCATTCCAAACACCCCATGCCACACACCCCATTTCACACAACCCATTCCACACACCACATTCCACACACATTCCACACACATTCCACACCACATTCCACACACCACATTCCACACACATTCCACACACCACATTCCACACACATTCCACATTCTACACACACACACTCCACATTCCACACACACTCCACATTCCACACATTCCACATTCCACACACATTCCACACACCCCATTCCACACACCCAATTCCACACACCCCATTCCACACACCCCATTCCACACACCCCATTCCACACACCACATTCCACACACCACATTCCACACACATTCCACACACACCACATTCCACACACCACATTCCACACACACCACATTCCACACACACCACATTTCACACATTCCACACACCACATTCCACACACAACATTCCACACACATTCCACACACCACATTCCACACACACCACATTCCACACACCACATTCCACACACCACATTCCACACACATTCCACACACCACATTCCACACACCACATTCCACAAACATTCCACATTCCACACACATTTCACACACCACATTCTACACACATTCCACACACCACATTCCACACACATTCCACACACACACCACATTCCACAGACCACATTCCACACACACCACACATCACACACACCACATTCCACACACATTCTACACACCACACACCACATTCCACACACATTCCACACACCACATTCCACACACCACATTCCACACTCATTCCACACACCACATTCCACACACATTCCACACACATCCCACACACACATTCCACACACACATTCCACACACCACATTCCACACACATTCCACACACCACATTCCACACACATTCCACATTCCACACACCACATTCCACAAACATTCCACACACCACATTCCACACACATTCCACACACACCACATTCCACACACCACATTCCACACACCACATTCCACACACACCACATTTCACACATTCCAACTACCACATTCCACACACAACATTCCACACACATTCCACACACACCACATTCCACACACATTCCACACACCACATTCCACACCACATTCCACACACCACATTCCACACACCACATTCCACACACATTCCACATTCCACACACCACATTCTACACACATTCGACACACCACATTCCACACACATTCCACACACACACACCACATTCCACACACCACAATCCACACACCACATTCCACAAACCACATTCCACACACACTACATTCCACACACACCACATTCCACACACATTCCAACCACATTCCACACACCACATTCCACACAACACATTCCACACAAATTCCACACACCACATTCCACACACACCACATTCCACACACATCCTACACCCATTCCACACACCACATTCCACACACATTTGACGCACATTCCACGCACATTCCACACACATTCCATGCACATTCCACACACATTCCACGCACATTCCATGCACATTCCACACACATTCCATACACATTCCACACACATTCCACACACATTCCACACACATTCCACACACCATATTCCACACACACCACATTCCACACACATCCCACACACATTCCACACACCACATTCCACACACATTTCCCGCACAATCCACGCACATTCCACACACATTCCATGAACATTCCACACACCACATTCCACACATCACATTCCACACACCACATTCCACACACATTCCACACACATTCCACACACATCCCACACACATTCCACACACCACATTCCACACACATTTCACGCACATTCCACACACATTCCACACACATTCCATGCACATTCCACACACCACATTCCACACACCACATTCCACACACATTCCACACACATTCCACACACCCCATTCCACACTCCCCATTCCACACACCCCATTCCACACACATTCCACACACACATTCCACACACCACATTCCACACACATTCCACACACCACATTCCACACACATTCCACACACATTCCATACACCACATTCCACACACATTCCACACACCACATTCCACACACACCACACACACCACATTCCACACACCACATTCCACAGACACCACATTTCACACATTCCAACTACCACATTTCACACACAACATTCCACACACAATCCACACACCACATTCCACACACACCACATTCCACAAACTTTCCACACACCACATTCCACACCACATTCCACACACCACATTCCACACACCACATTTGACACACATTCCACATTCCACACACCACATTCTACACACATTCCACACACCACATTCCACACACATTCCACACACACACCACATTCCACACACCACATTCCACACACCACATTCCACACACCACATTCCACACACACTACATTCCACACACACCACATTCCACACACATTCCACACACCACATTCCACACAACACATTCCACACACATTCCACACACATTCCACACACCACATTCCACACACACCACATTCCACACACATCCTACACACATTCCACACACCACATTCCACACACATTTGACGCACATTCCACGCACATTCCACACACATTCCATGCACATTCCACACACATTCCACGCACATTCCATGCACATTCCACACGCATTCCATACACAATCCACACACATTCCACACACATTCCACACACCACATTCCACACACATTCCACACACCACATTCCACACACACCACACGCACCACATTCCACACACCACATTACACACACCACATTCCACACACAACATTCCACACACATTCCACACACCACATTCCACACACACCACATTCCACACACATTCCACACACCACATTCCACACCACATTCCACACACTACATTCCACACAACACATTCCACACACATTCCACACACCACATTCCACACACACCACATTCCACACACATCCCACACACATTCCACACACCACATTCCACACACATTTCACGCACATTCCATGCACATTCCACACACATTCCATGCACATTCCACACACCACATTCCACACACCACATTCCACACACCACATTCCACACACATTCCACACACATTCCACACACCCAATTCCACACACCCCATTCCACACACCCCATTCCACACACATTCCACACACATTCCACACACATTCCACACCACATTGCACACACATTCCACACACATTCCACATTCCACACTGTTGAACACGGCCTCGTGGCGTGGGCCTACCCCTCCCACATGGCGGCCCCCGGACGACATCGGGCCGCCGTCGAGCTGCTGTCGACCCCCCTGACACAAACAGTCCCGAACCCGCAAGAAGGGCCGCCCCCTGGCGACCTACGGCTCTCCCTCTCCCTAGTCCCCGGCGGACCCTGCTCGCCAACGCCGCCGGTCCAGCCACCATGCCTGGCCCCATCTCTGGCCCGACTCCATCTTGGGCCTATCACGTCCCGAGCACGTGGCCGCCGCCACCCGGGCCCCGGCCCCAGCGAAGCCCGACATCGGGGCACCAAGATCCTCCCAGGTGGTCGAGTGGCCACTTGACAGATCCGAAAGGCGGGAAGTTTCGATGGCCCTCCAGCCGTCCCCGGACGCCTGGTATCGATCGCCCTCCAGCTTCCCTGGGTGCTGGCTCCACCCCCCTGCTGGGTGTCTGGACACCGTCATCCCGGCCCCTCTGACCCCCAGGCGCGAGGGTCCGGACATCAAAGGACTCCAGTCCTATATCTGGGCCAGCCCTGGATCAGGACGGGAGTTGTATCTGGAGTCGAAGCCCTGCTGACCTCGTCGCGGCTGATCCTGATCCGAACTCTTGCACCTGGAACTACCTTTGAGGCCCTGCTGACGCTGTCGCGGCCTGACCAAGCTGAACTATCTTCGAGGCCCTGCGGACGCTGTCGCGGCCTGACCAAGCTGAACTACCTTTGAGGCCCTGCTGACGCTGTCGCGGCCTGACCAAGCGGAACTACCTTTGAGGCCCTGCTGACGCTGTCGCGGCCTGACCAAGCTGAACTATCTTCGAGGCCCTGCTGACGCTGTCGTGGCCTGTCCAAGCGGAACTACCTTTGAGGCCCTGCTGACGCTGTCGCGGCCTGACCAAGCTGAACTACCTTTGAGGCCCTGCTGACGCTGTCGCGGCCTGAACCCCTGAACTATCCAAGCACCAGTGGGTGCCGAGACTGTCCCGCTACCCCCTTTTTCCCCCGAGATCAAGACATTACGGGTCCCTCGATCCTTGCCGCTATCCTGCCAAGAACTTGCTTGGAGTACTTATATAAAGATTCTTGTGAACCTCCTTCCTGTGTAGTGTCTATCTGTAAGTAGTGTGATTACCCGGCTGTTACGATTGTAGGAGAGGAGCCTCGCCAAGGAGGCCTCCCTACGGTGCTCGGCCTATTCCATACAGAGAGGTGGGTCTCGGGGCGGACAGTCAGACACCTTCTGTCTCCCCTGGGGCCGCCTTTCCAACACACACACACACACACACACTCCACATTCCAAACACACACTCCACATTCCACACATTCCAAATTCCACACACATTCCACACACCACATTCCACACACATTCCACATTCCACACACACTCCACATTCCAAACACACACTCCACATTCCACACATTCCAAATTCCACAAACATTCCACACACCCCATTCCACACACCACATTCCATACACATTCCACACACATTCCACACACATTCCACACACCCCATTCCAAACACCCCATGCCACACACCCCATTTCACACAACCCATTCCACACACCACATTCCACACACATTCCACACACATTCCAAACACATTCCACACCACATTCCACACACCACATTCCACACACATTCCACACACCACATTCCACACACACCCCATTCCACACACCCAATTCCACACACCCCATTCCACACACCCCATTCCACACACCCCATTCCACACACCACATTCCACACACATTCCACACACACCACATTCCACACACCACATTCCACACACACCACATTCCACACACACACCACATTTCACACATTCCACACACCACATTCCACACACAACATTCCACACACATTCCACACACCACATTCCACACACACCATATTCCACACACCACATTCCACACTCCACGCACCACATTCCACACACATTCCAGACACCACATTCCACACACCACATTCCACAAACATTCCACATTCCACACACATTCCACACACCACATTCTACACACATTCCACACACCACATTCCACACACATTCCACACACACACCACATTCCACAGACCACATTCCACACACACCACACACCACACACACCACATTCCACATTCCACACACATTCTACACACCACACACCACATTCCACACACATTCCACACACCACATTCCACACACCACATTCCACACACATTCCACACACCACATTCCACACACATTCCACACACATCCCACACACACATTCCACACACATTCCACACACACATTCCACACACCACATTCCACGCACATTCCACACACCACATCCCACACACATTCCACATTCCACACACCACATTCCACACACCACATTCCACACACATTCCACACACACCACACACACCACATTCCACACACCACATTCCACACACCACATTCCACACACACCACATTTCACACATTCCAACTACCACATTCCACACACAACATTCCACACACAATCCACACACCACATTCCACACACACCACATTCCACACACATTCCACACACCACATTCCACACCACATTCCACACACCACATTCCACACACCACATTCCACACACATTCCACATTCCACACACCACATTCTACACACATTCCACACACCACATTCCACACACATTCCACACACACACACCACATTCCACACACCACAATCTACACACCACATTCCACACACCACATTCCACACACACTACATTCCACACACACCACATTCCACACACATTCCAAACACATTCCACACACCACATTCCACACAACACATTCCACACACATTCCACACACCACATTCCACACACACCACATTCCACACACATCCTACACACATTCCACACACCACATTCCACACACATTTGACGCACATTCCACGCACATTCCACACACATTCCATGCACATTCCACACACATTCCACGCACATTCCATGCACATTCCACACACATTCCATACACATTCCACACACATTCCACACACATTCCACACACATTCCACACACCATATTCCACACACACCACATTCCACACACATCCCACACACATTCCACACACCACATTCCACACACATTTCACGCACAATCCACGCACATTCCACACACATTCCATGCACATTCCACACACCACATTCCACACACCACATTCCACACACCACATTCCACACACATTCCACACACATTCCACACACATCCCACACACATTCCACACACCACATTCCACACACATTTCACGCACATTCCACACACATTCCACACACATTCCATGCACATTCCACACACCACATTCCACACACCACATTCCACACACATTTCACACACATTCCACACACATTCCACACACCCCATTCCACACACCCCATTCCACACACATTCCACACACATTCCACACACATTCCACACCACATTCCACACACATTCCACACACCACATTCCACACACATTCCACATTCCACACACACACAGTACACATTCCAAAAATACACTCCACATTCCACACATTCCAAATTCCACACACATTCCACACACCATATTCCACACACATTCCACATTCCACACACACACACTCCTCATTCCAAACACACACTCCACATTCCACACATTCCAAATTCCACACACATTCCACACACCCCATTCCACACACCACATTCCATACACATTCCACACACATTCCACACACATTCCACACACCCCATTCCAAACACACCATTCCACACACCCCATTTCACACAACCCATTCCACACACCACATTCCACACACATTCCACACACATTCCACACACATTCCACACCACATTCCATACACCACATTCCACACACATTCCACACACCACATTCCACACACATTCCACTTTCTACACACACACACTCCACATTCCACACACACTCCACATTCCACACATTTCACATTCCACACACCCCATTCCACACACCCAATTCCACACACCCCATTCCACACACCCCATTCCACACACCACATTCCACACACCACATTCCACACACATTCCACACACACCACATTCCACACACCACATTCCACACACACCACATTCCACACACACCACATTTCACACATTCCACACACCACATTCCACACACAACATTCCACACACATTCCACACACACCACATTCCACACACATTCCACACACAGTCCACACACCACATTCCACACAAATTCCACACACCACATTCCACACACATTCCACACACCACATTCCACACCACATTCCACACCCATTCCACACACCACATTCCACACACATTCCACATTCCACACGCCACATTCTACACACATTCCACACACCACATTCCACAAACATTCCACACACACACACCACATTCCACACGACACATTCCACACACACCACATTCCACACACATTCCACACACCACATTCCACACACATTCCACACACATTCCACACACCACATTCCACACACACCACATTCCACACACATCCCACACACATCCCACACACATTCCACACACCACATTCCACACACCACATTCCACACACATTCCACACACATTCCCCGCACATTCCATGCACATTCCACACACATTCCATGCACATTCCACACACATTCCATGCACATTCCACACACATTCCACACACCGTCCACACACCACGTTCCACACAAATTCCACACACCACATTCCACACACCACATTCCACACCACATTCCACACCACATTTTACACACCACATTCCACACACATTCCACATTCCACACGCCACATTCTACACACCACATTCCACAAACATTCCACACACACACACCACATTCCACACACCACATTCCACACAACACATTCCACACACACCACATTCCACACACACCACATTCCACACACATTCCACACACCACATTCCACACACATTCCACACACATCTATTCCACACACACCACATTCCACACACATCCCACACACATCCCACACACATTCCACACACCACATTCCATGCACATTCCACACACATTCCATGCACATTCCACACACACCACATTCCACACACACCACATTTCACACATTCCACAAACCACATTCCACACACAACATTCCACACACATTCCACACACCACATTCCACACACACCACATTCCACACACATTCCACACACAGTCCACACACCACATTCCACACAAATTCCACACACCACATTCCACACACCACATTCCACACCACATTCCACACCACATTTTACACACCACATTCCACACACATTCCACATTCCACACGCCACATTCCACACACCACATTCCACAAACATTCCACACACACACACCACATTCCACACACCACATTCCACACAACACATTCCACACACACCACATTCCACACACACCACATTCCACACACATTCCACACACCACATTCCACACACATTCCACACACATCCATTCCACACACACCACATGCCACACACATCCCACACACATTCCACACACCACATTCCATGCACATTCCACACATTCCATGCACATTCCACACACATTCCACACACATTCCACACACATTCCACACACATTCCTTACACATTCCACACACATTCCACACACATTCCACGCACATTCCACGCACATTCCATGCACATTCCACACACATTCCATGCACATTCCATGCACATTCCACACACCACATTCTACACACATTCCACACACCACATTCTAGAAACATTCCACACACACACACCACATTCCACACACCACATTCCACACACCACATTCCACACACATTCCACACACATTCCAAACACCACATTCCACACACATTCCACACACATTCCACACACCACATTCCACACACACCACATTCCATACACATCCCACACACATCCCACACACATTCCACACACCACGTTCCACACACCACATTCCACAGACCACATTCCACACACACCACACACCACACACACCACATTCCACATTCCACACACATTCTACACACCACACACCACATTCCACACACATTCCACACACCACATTCCACACACCACATTCCACACACATTCCACACACCACATTCCACACACATTCCACACACATCCCACACACACATTCCACACACATTCCACACACACATTCCACACATTCCAAATTCCACACACATTCCACACACCCCATTCCACACACCACATTCCATACACATTCCACACACATTCCACACACATTCCACACACCCCATTCCAAACACACCATTCCACACACCCCATTTCACACAACCCATTCCACACACCACATTCCACACACATTCCACACACATTCCACACACATTCCACACCACATTCCATACACCACATTCCACACACATTCCACACACCACATTCCACACACATTCCACTTTCTACACACACACACTCCACATTCCACACACACTCCACATTCCACACATTTCACATTCCACACACCCCATTCCACACACCCAATTCCACACACCCCATTCCACACACCACATTCCACACACCACATTCCACACACCACATTCCAAACACATTCCACACACCACATTCCACACACACCACATTCCACACACATTCCACACACCACATTCCACACACATTCCACACACCACATTCCACACCACATTCCACACACATTCCACACACCACATTCCTCACACCACATTCCACACACATTCCACATTCCTCACACCACATTCTACACACATTCCACACACACACACCACATTCCACACACCACATTCCACAAACCACATTCCACACACTCCACATTCCACACACATTCCACACACATTCCACACACATTCCACACACCACATTCCACACACACCAGATTCCAAACACATCCCCCACATAACCCACACACATTCCACACACCACATTCCACACACCACATTCCACACACATTCCACACTCATTCCATGCACATTCCATGCACATTCCACACACATTCCATGCACATTCCACACACATTCCACGCACATTCCACACACATTCTACACACATTCCACACACATTCCACACACATTCCTTACACATTCCACACACATTCCACACCTTCCAAACACCACATTCCACACACCACATTCCACACACATTCCACACACCACATTCCACACACCACATTCCACACACACCACATTCCACACACCACATTCCACACACACCACATTCCACACACACCACATTCCACAAACAACATTCCACACACCACATTCCACACACACCACATTCCACACACATTCTACACACAGTCCACACACCACATTCCACACAAATTCCACACACCAGATTCCACACACATTCTACACACCACATTCCACACCACATTCCACACACATTCCACACACCACATTCCACACACATTCCACATTCCACACACCACATTCTACACACATTCCACACACCACATTCCACAAACATTTTACACACACACACCACATTCCACACACCACATTCCACACAACACATTCCACACACACCACATTCCACACACACCACATTCCACACACATTCCACACACCACATTCCACACACATTCCACACACATTCCACGCACCACATTACACACACACCACATTCCACACACATCCCACACACATCCCACACACATTCCACACACCACATTCCACACACCACATTCCACACACATTCCACACACCACATTCCACACACACCACATTCCACACACATTCCACACACAGTCCACACACCACATTCCACACAAATTCCACACACCACATTCCACACACCACATTCCACACCACATTCCACACCACATTTTACACACCACATTCCACACACATTCCACATTCCACACGCCACATTCCACACACCACATTCCACAAACATTCCACACACACACACCACATTCCACACACCACATTCCACACAACACATTCCACACACACCACATTCCACACACACCACATTCCACACACATTCCACACACCACATTCCACACACATTCCACACACATCCATTCCACACACACCACATGCCACACACATCCCACACACATTCCACACACCACATTCCATGCACATTCCACACATTCCATGCACATTCCACACACATTCCACACACATTCCACACACATTCCACACACATTCCTTACACATTCCACACACATTCCACACACATTCCACGCACATTCCACGCACATTCCACACACATTCCATGCACATTCCACACACATTCCATGCACATTCCATGCACATTCCACACACCACATTCTACACACATTCCACACACCACATTCTAGAAACATTCCACACACACACACCACATTCCACACACCACATTCCACACACATTCCACACACATTCCAAACACCACATTCCACACACATTCCACACACATTCCACACACCACATTCCACACACACCACATTCCATACACATCCCACACACATCCCACACACATTCCACACACCACGTTCCACACACCACATTCCACAGACCACATTCCACACACACCACACACCACACACACCACATTCCACATTCCACACACATTCTACACACCACACACCACATTCCACACACATTCCACACACCACATTCCACACACCACATTCCACACACATTCCACACACCACATTCCACACACATTCCACACACATCCCACACACACATTCCACACACATTCCACACACACATTCCACACATTCCAAATTCCACACACATTCCACACACCCCATTCCACACACATTCCATACACATCCATTCCACACACACCACATGCCACACACATCCCACACACATTCCACACACCACATTCCATGCACATTCCACACATTCCATGCACATTCCACACACATTCCACACACATTCCACACACATTCCACACACATTCCTTACACATTCCACACACATTCCACACACATTCCATGCACATTCCACACACATTCCATGCACATTCCACACACATTCCATGCACATTCCATGCACATTCCACACACCACATTCTACACACATTCCACACACCACATTCTAGAAACATTCCACACACACACACCACATTCCACACACCACATTCCACACACCACATTCCACACACATTCCACACACATTCCAAACACCACATTCCACACACATTCCACACACATTCCACACACCACATTCCACACACACCACATTCCATACACATCCCACACACATCCCACACATATTCCACACACCACGTTCCACACACCACATTCCACAGACCACATTCCACACACACCACACACCACACACACCACATTCCACATTCCACACACATTCTACACACCACACACCACATTCCACACACATTCCACACACCACATTCCACACACCACATTCCACACACATTCCACACACCACATTCCACACACATTCCACACACATCCCACACACACATTCCACACACATTCCACACACACATTCCACACATTCCAAATTCCACACACATTCCACACACCCCATTCCACACACCACATTCCATACACATTCCACACACATTCCACACACATTCCACACACCCCATTCCAAACACACCATTCCACACACCCCATTTCACACAACCCATTCCACACACCACATTCCACACACATTCCACACACATTCCACACACATTCCACACACCCCATTCCAAACACACCATTCCACACACCCCATTTCACACAACCCATTCCACACACCACATTCCACACACATTCCACACACATTCCACACACATTCCACACCACATTCCATACACCACATTCCACACACATTCCACACACCACATTCCACACACATTCCACTTTCTACACACACACACTCCACATTCCACACACACTCCACATTCCACACATTTCACATTCCACACACCCCATTCCACACACCCAATTCCACACACCCCATTCCACACACCCCATTCCACACACCACATTCCACACACCACATTCCAAACACATTCCACACACCACATTCCACACACACCACATTCCACACACATTCCACACACCACATTCCACACACATTCCACACACCACATTCCACACCACATTCCACACACATTCCACACACCACATTCCTCACACCACATTCCACACACATTCCACATTCCTCACACCACATTCTACACACATTCCACACACACACACCACATTCCACACACCACATTCCACAAACCACATTCCACACACTCCACATTCCACACACATTCCACACACATTCCACACACATTCCACACACCACATTCCACACACACCAGATTCCAAACACATCCCCCACATAACCCACACACATTCCACACACCACATTCCACACACCACATTCCACACACATTCCACACTCATTCCATGCACATTCCATGCACATTCCACACACATTCCACGCACATTCCACACACATTCCACGCACATTCCACACACATTCTACACACATTCCACACACATTCCACACACATTCCTTACACATTCCACACACATTCCACACCTTCCAAACACCACATTCCACACACCACATTCCACACACATTCCACACACCACATTCCACACACCACATTCCACACACACCACATTCCACACACCACATTCCACACACACCACATTCCACACACACCACATTCCACAAACAACATTCCACACACCACATTCCACACACACCACATTCCACACACATTCTACACACAGTCCACACACCACATTCCACACAAATTCCACACACCAGATTCCACACACATTCTACACACCACATTCCACACCACATTCCACACACATTCCACACACCACATTCCACACACATTTCACATTCCACACACCACATTCTACACACATTCCACACACCACATTCCACAAACATTCCACACACACACACCACATTCCACACACCACATTCCACACAACACATTCCACACACACCACATTCCACACACACCACATTCCACACACATTCCACACACCACATTCCACACACATTCCACACACATTCCACGCACCACATTACACACACACCACATTCCACACACATCCCACACACATCCCACACACATTCCACACACCACATTCCACACACCACATTCCACACACATTCCACACACATTCCCCGCACATTCCACGCACATTCCACACACATTCCATGCACATTCCACACACATTCCATGCACATTCCACACACATTCCACACACATTCCACACACATTCCACACACATTCCTTACACATTCCACACACATTCAACACACATTTCACGCACATTCCACGCACATTCCACACACATTCCATGCACATTCCACACACATTCCATGCACATTCCACACTCCACACACCACATTCTACACACATTCCACACACCACATTCTACAAACATTCCACACACACACCACATTCCACACACCACATTCCAAACACCACATTCCACACACACCACATTCCACACACATTCCAAACACCACATTCCACACACATTCCACAGACATTCCACACACCACATTCCACACAGACCACATTCCATACACATCCCACACACATCCCACACACATTCCACACACACCACGTTCCACACACCACGTTCCACACACATTCCACACACATTCCACGCACATTTCCACACATTCCACACACATTCCACGCACATTCCACACACATTCCACGCACATTCCACACACATTCCACACACATTCCACACACATTCCACACACATTTCACGCACATTCCACGCACATTCCACACACATTCCATGAACATTCCACACACATTCCACGCACATTCAATGCACATTCCACACACATTCCACACACAATCCACACACATTCCACACACCACATTCCACACACCACATTCCACACACCACATTCCACACACATTCCACACACATTCCACACCACATTCCACACACCACATTCCACACACATTCCACACACCACATTCCACACACATTCCATATTCCACACACACACACACTCCACATTCCACACACACACTCCACATTCCACACATTCCAAATTCCACACACATTCCACACACCCTATTCCACACACCACATTCCACACACATTCCACACACATTACACACACATTCCACACACATTCCATACACCCCATTCCAAACACCTCATCCCACACACACCATTCCACACACCCCATTCCACACACCACATTCCACACACATTCCACACACATTCCACACACATTCCACACCACATTCCACACACCACATTCCACACACATTCCACACACCACATTCCACACACATTCCACATTCCACACACACACACTCCACATTCCACACACACTCCATATTCCACACATTCCACATTCCACACACATTCCACACACCCCATTCCACACACCCAATTCCACACACCCCATTCCACATACCCCATTCCACACACCACATTCCACACACATTCCGCACACCACATTCCACACACATTCCACACACACCACACACACCACATTCCACACACCACATTCCACACACACCACATTCCACAAACACCACATTTCACACATTCCACACACCACATTCCACACACAACATTCCACACACATTCCACACACCACATTCCACACACACCACATTCCACACACCACATTCCACACACATTCCACACACCACATTCCACACCACATTCCACACACATTCCACACACACCACATTCCACACACATTCTACACACAGTCCACACACCACATTCCACACAAATTCCACACACCAGATTCCACACACATTCTACACACCACATTCCACACCACATTCCACACACATTCCACACACCACATTCCACACACATTCCACATTCCACACACCACATTCTACACACATTCCACACACCACATTCCACAAACATTCCACACACACACACCACATTCCACACACCACATTCCACACAACACATTCCACACACACCACATTCCACACACACCACATTCCACACACATTCCACACACCACATTCCACACACATTCCACACACATTCCACGCACCACATTACACACACACCACATTCCACACACATCCCACACACATCCCACACACATTCCACACACCACATTCCACACACCACATTCCACACACATTCCACACACATTCCCCGCACATTCCACGCACATTCCACACACATTCCATGCACATTCCACACACATTCCATGCACATTCCACACACATTCCACACACATTCCACACACATTCCACACACATTCCTTACACATTCCACACACATTCCACACACATTTCACGCACATTCCACGCACATTCCACACACATTCCATGCACATTCCACACACATTCCATGCACATTCCACACTCCACACACCACATTCTACACACATTCCACACACCACATTCTACAAACATTCCACACACACACACCACATTCCACACACCACATTCCAAACACCACATTCCACACACACCACATTCCACACACATTCCAAACACCACATTCCACACACATTCCACACACATTCCACACACCACATTCCACACAGACCACATTCCATACACATCCCACACACATCCCACACACATTCCACACACCACGTTCCACACACCACGTTCCACACACATTCCACACACATTCCACGCACATTCCACGCACATTCCACGCACATTCCACGCACATTCCACACACATTCCACGCACATTCCACACACATTCCACACACATTCCACACACATTCCACACACATTTCACGCACATTCCACGCACATTCCACACACATTCCATGCACATTCCACACACATTCCACGCACATTCAATGCACATTCCACACACATTCCACACACAATCCACACACATTCCACACACCACATTCCACACACCACATTCCACACACCACATTCCACACACATTCCACACACATTCCACACCACATTCCACACACCACATTCCACACACATTCCACACACCACATTCCACACACATTCCATATTCCACACACACACACACTCCACATTCCACACACACACTCCACATTCCACACATTCCAAATTCCACACACATTCCACACACCCTATTCCACACACCACATTCCACACACATTCCACACACATTACACACACATTCCACACACATTCCATACACCCCATTCCAAACACCTCATCCCACACACACCATTCCACACACCCCATTCCACACACCACATTCCACACACATTCCACACACATTCCACACACATTCCACACCACATTCCACACACCACATTCCACACACATTCCACACACCACATTCCACACACATTCCACATTCCACACACACACACTCCACATTCCACACACACTCCATATTCCACACATTCCACATTCCACACACATTCCACACACCCCATTCCACACACCCAATTCCACACACCCCATTCCACATACCCCATTCCACACACCACATTCCACACACATTCCGCACACCACATTCCACACACATTCCACACACACCACACACACCACATTCCACACACCACATTCCACACACACCACATTCCACACACACCACATTTCACACATTCCACACACCACATTCCACACACAACATTCCACACACATTCCACACACCACATTCCACACACACCACATTCCACACACCACATTCCACACACATTCCACACACCACATTCCACACCACATTCCACACACATTCCACACATCACATTCCACACACCACATTCCACACACATTCCACATTCCACACACCACATTCTACACACATTCCACACACCACATTCCACACACATTCCACACACCCAATTCCACACACCCCATTCCACACACCACATTCCACACACATTCCACACACCACATTCCACACACATTCCACACACACCACACACACCACATGCCACACACCACATTCCACACACACCACATTCCACACACACCACATTTCACACATTCCACACACCACATTCCACACACAACATTCCACACACATTCCACACACCACATTCCACACACACCACATTCCACACACATTCCACACACCACATTCCACACACATTCCACATACCACATTCCACACCACATTCCACACACCACATTCCACACACCACATTCCACACACATTCCACATTCCACACACCACATTCTACACACATTCCACACACCACATTCCACAAACATTCCACACACACACACCACATTCCACACACCACATTTCACACACCACATTCCACACACTCCACATTCCACACACATTCCACACACATTCCACACACATTCCACACACCACATTCCACACACATTCCACACACATTCCACACACCATATTCCACACACACCAGATTCCAAACACATCCCCCACACAACCCACACACATTCCACACACCACATTCCACACACATTCCACACTCATTCCACGCACATTCCATGCACATTCCACACACATTCCACGCACATTCCACACACATTCCACGCACATTCCACACACATTCTACACACATTCCACACACATTCCACACACATTCCTTACACATTCCACACACATTCCACACCTTCCAAACACCACATTCCACACACCACATTCCACACACATTCCACACACCACATTCCACACACCACATTCCACACACACCACATTCCACACACCACATTCCACACACACCACATTCCACACACACCACATTCCACACACAACATTCCACACACATTCCAAACACCACATTCCACACACACCACATTCCACACACATTCCACACACAGTCCACACACCACATTCCACACAAATTCCACACACCACATTCCACACACATTCCACACACCACATTCCACACCACATTCCACACACATTCCACACACCACATTCCACACACATTCCACATTCCACACGCCACATTCTACACACATTCCACACACCACATTAAACAAACATTCCACACACACACACCACATTCCACACACCACATTCCACACAACACATTCCACACACACCACATTCCACACACACCACATTCCACACACATTCCACACACCACATTCCACACACATTCCACACACATTCCACACACCACATTCCACACACACCACATTCCACACACATCCCACACACATTCCACACACCACATTCCACACACCACATTCCACACAACACATTCCACACACACCACATTCCACACACACCACATTCCACACACATTCCAGACACCAAATTCCACACCCCCATTCCACACACCCCATTCCACACACCCCATTCCACACACCCCATTCCACACACATTCCACACACATTCCACACCACATTCCACACACCACATTCCACACACATTCCACACACCACATTCCACATTCCACATTCCACACACACACACACTCCACATTCCACACACACACTCCACATTCCATACATTCCAAATTCCACATACATTCCACACACCCTATTCCACACACCACATTCCACACACATTCCACACACATTCCACACACATTCCACACACCCCATTCCAAACACCTCATCCCACACACCCCATTCCACTCACCCCATTCCACACACCACATTCCACACACATTCCAAACACATTCCACACACATTCCACACCACATTCCACATTCCACACACATTTTACACACCACATTCCACACACATTCCACATTCCACACACACACTCCACATTCCACACACACTCCACATTCCACACATTCCACATTCCACACACATTCCACACACCCCATTCCACACACCCAATTCCACACACCCCATTCCACACACCCCATTCCACACACCACATTCCACACACATTCCACACACCACATTCCACACACATTCCACACACACCACACACACCACATGCCACACACCACATTCCACACACACCACATTTCACACATTCCATACACCACATTCCACACACAACATTCCACACACATTCCACACACCACATTCCACACACATTCCACACACCACATTCCACACACATTCCACACACCACATTCCACACCACATTCCACACACATTCCACACACCACATTCCTCACACCACATTCCACACACATTCCACATTCCACACACCACATTCTACACACATTCCACACACACACACCACATTCCACACACCACATTCCACAAACCACATTCCACACACTCCACATTCCACACACATTCCACACACATTCCACACACATTCCACACACCACATTCCACACACATTCCACACACATTCCACACACCACATTCCACACACACCAGATTCTATACACATCCCCCACACAACCCACACACATTCCACACACCACATTCCACACACCACATTCCACACACATTCCACACTCATTCCACGCACATTCCATGCACATTCCACACACATTCCACGCACATTCCACACACATTCCACGCACATTCCACACACATTCTACACACATTCCACACACATTCCACACACATTCCTTACACATTCCACACACATTCCACACCTTCCAAACACCACATTCCACACACCACATTCCACACACATTCCACACACCACATTCCACACACCACATTCCACACACACCACATTCCACACACCACATTCCACACACACCACATTCCACACACACCACATTCCACAAACAACATTCCACACACCACATTCCACACACACCACATTCCACACACATTCTACACACAGTCCACACACCACATTCCACACAAATTCCACACACCAGATTCCACACACATTCTACACACCACATTCCACACCACATTCCACACACATTCCACACACCACATTCCACACACATTCCACATTCCACACGCCACATTCTACACACATTCCACACACCACATTCCACAAACATTCCACACACCACATTCCACACCACATTCCACACACCACATTCCACACACCACATTCCACACACATTCCACATTCCACACACCACATTCTACACACATTCCACACACCACATTCCACAAACATTCCACACACACACACCACATTCCACACACCACATTTCACACACCACATTCCACCCACTCCACATTCCACACACATTCCACACACATTCCACACACATTCCACACACCACATTCCACACACATTCCACACACATTCCACACACCATATTCCACACACACCAGATTCCAAACACATCCCCCACACAACCCACACACATTCCACATACCACATTCCACACCACATTCCACACACCACATTCCACACACCACATTCCACACACATTCCACATTCCACACACCACATTCTACACACATTCCACACACCACATTCCACAAACATTCCACACACACACACCACATTCCACACACCACATTTCACACACCACATTCCACACACTCCACATTCCACACACATTCCACACACATTCCACACACATTCCACACACCACATTCCACACACATTCCACACACCATATTTCACACACACCAGATTCCAAACACATCCCCCACACAACCCACACACATTCCACACACCACATTCCACACACATTCCACACTCATTCCACGCACATTCCATGCACATTCCACACACATTCCACGCACATTCCACACACATTCCACGCACATTCCACACACATTCTACACACATTCCACACACATTCCACACACATTCCTTACACATTCCACACACATTCCACACCTTCCAAACACCACATTCCACACACCACATTCCACACACATTCCACACACCACATTCCACACACCACATTCCACACACACCACATTCCACACACCACATTCCACACACACCACATTCCACACACACCACATTCCACACACAACATTCCACACACATTCCAAACACCACATTCCACACACACCACATTCCACACACATTCCACACACAGTCCACACACCACATTCCACACAAATTCCACACACCACATTCCACACACATTCCACACACCACATTCCACACCACATTCCACACACATTCCACACACCACATTCCACACACATTCCACATTCCACACGCCACATTCTACACACATTCCACACACCACATTAAACAAACATTCCACACACACACACCACATTCCACACACCACATTCCACACAACACATTCCACACACACCACATTCCACACACACCACATTCCACACACATTCCACACACCACATTCCACACACATTCCACACACATTCCACACACCACATTCCACACACACCACATTCCACACACATCCCACACACATTCCACACACCACATTCCACATTCCACACACCACATTCCACACAACACATTCCACACACACCACATTCCACACACACCACATTCCACACACATTCCACACACCAAATTCCACACCCCCATTCCACACACCCCATTCCACACACCCCATTCCACACACCCCATTCCACACACATTCCACACACATTCCACACCACATTCCACACACCACATTCCACACACATTCCACACACCACATTCCACATTCCACATTCCACACACACACACACTCCACATTCCACACACACACTCCACATTCCATACATTCCAAATTCCACATACATTCCACACACCCTATTCCACACACCACATTCCACACACATTCCACACACATTCCACACACATTCCACACACCCCATTCCAAACACCTCATCCCACACACCCCATTCCACACACCCCATTCCACACACCACATTCCACACACATTCCAAACACATTCCACACACATTCCACACCACATTCCACATTCCACACACCACATTCCACACACATTCCACATTCCACACACACACTCCACATTCCACACACACTCCACATTCCACACATTCCACATTCCACACACATTCCACACACCCCATTCCACACACCCAATTCCACACACCCCATTCCACACACCACATTCCACACACCACATTCCACACACATTCCACACACCACATTCCACACACATTCCACACACACCACACACACCACATGCCACACACCACATTCCACACACACCACATTTCACACATTCCATACACCACATTCCACACACAACATTCCACACACATTCCACACACCACATTCCACACACATTCCACACACCACATTCCACACACATTCCACACACCACATTCCACACCACATTCCACACACATTCCACACACCACATTCCTCACACCACATTCCACACACATTCCACATTCCACACACCACATTCTACACACATTCCACACACACACACCACATTCCACACACCACATTCCACAAACCACATTCCACACACTCCACATTCCACACACATTCCACACACATTCCACACACATTCCACACACCACATTCCACACACATTCCACACACATTCCACACACCACATTCCACACACACCAGATTCCATACACATCCCCCACACAACCCACACACATTCCACACACCACATTCCACACACCACATTCCACACACATTCCACACTCATTCCACGCACATTCCATGCACATTCCACACACATTCCACGCACATTCCACACACATTCCACGCACATTCCACACACATTCTACACACATTCCACACACATTCCACACACATTCCTTACACATTCCACACACATTCCACACCTTCCAAACACCACATTCCACACACCACATTCCACACACATTCCACACACCACATTCCACACACCACATTCCACACACACCACATTCCACACACCACATTCCACACACACCACATTCCACACACACCACATTCCACAAACAACATTCCACACACCACATTCCACACACACCACATTCCACACACATTCTACACACAGTCCACACACCACATTCCACACAAATTCCACACACCAGATTCCACACACATTCTACACACCACATTCCACACCACATTCCACACACATTCCACACACCACATTCCACACACATTCCACACGCCACATTCTACACACATTCCACACACCACATTCCACAAACATTCCACACACACACACCACATTCCACACCCCACATTCCACACAACACATTCCACACACACCACATTCCACATACACCACATTCCACACACATTCCACACACCACATTCCACACACATTCCACACACATTCCACGCACCACATTCCACACACACCACATTCCACACACATCCCACACACATCCCACACACATTCCACACACCACATTCCACACACCACATTCCACACACATTCCACACACATTCCCTGCACATTCCACGCACATTCCACACACATTCCATGCACATTCCACACACATTCCATGCACATTCCACACACATTCCACACACATTCCACACACATTCCACACACATTCCTTACACATTCCACACACATTCCACACACATTTCACGCACATTCCACGCACATTCCACACACATTCCATGCACATTCCACACACATTCCATGCACATTCCATGCACATTCCACACTCCACACACCACATTCTACACACATTCCACACACCACATTCTACAAACATTCCACACACACACACCACATTCCACACACCACATTCCAAACACCACATTCCACACACACCACATTCCACACACATTCCAAACACCACATTCCACACACATTCCACACACATTCCACACACCACATTCCACACAGACCACATTCCATACACATCCCACACACATCCCACACACATTCCACACACCACGTTCCACACACCACGTTCCACACACATTCCACACACATTCCACGCACATTCCACGCACATTCCACACACATTCCACGCACATTCCACACACATTCCACGCACATTCCACACACATTCCACACACATTCCACACACATTCCACACACATTTCACGCACATTCCACGCACATTCCACACACATTCCATGCACTTTCCACACACATTCCACGCACATTCAATGCACATTCCACACACATTCCACACACAATCCACACACATTCCACACACCACATTCCACACACCACATTCCACACACCACATTCCACACACATTCCACACACATTCCACACCACATTCCACACACCACATTCCACACACATTCCACACACCACATTCCACACACATTCCATATTCCACACACACACTCCACATTCCACACACACACTCCACATTCCACACATTCCAAATTCCACACACATTCCACACACCCTATTCCACACACCACATTCCACACACATTCCACACACATTCCACACACATTCCACACACATTCCATACACCCCATTCCAAACACCTCATCCCACACACCCCATTCCACACACCCCATTCCACACACCACATTCCACACACATTCCACACACATTCCACACACATTCCACACCACATTCCACACACCACATTCCACACACATTCCACACACCACATTCCACACACATTCCACACACACACACTCCACATTCCACACACACTCCATATTCCACACATTCCACATTCCACACACATTCCACACACCCCATTCCACACACCCAATTCCACACACCCCATTCCACATACCCCATTCCACACACCACATTCCACACACATTCCACACACCACATTCCACACACATTCCACACACACCACACACACCACATTCCACACACCACATTCCACACACACCACATTCCACACACACCACATTTCACACATTCCACACACCACATTCCACACACAACATTCCACACACATTCCACACACCACATTCCACTCACACCACATTCCACACACCACATTCCACACACATTCCACACACCACATTCCACACCACATTCCACACACATTCCACACATCACATTCCACACACCACATTCCACACACATTCCACATTCCACACACCACATTCTACACACATTCCACACACCACATTCCACACACATTCCACACCCCATTCCACACACCCAATTCCATACACCCCATTCCACACACCACATTCCACACACATTCCACACACCACATTCCACACACATTCCACACACACCACACACACCACATGCCACACACCACATTCCACACACACCACATTCCACACACACCACATTTCACACATTCCACACACCACATTCCACACACAACATTCCACACACATTCCACACACCACATTCCACACACACCACATTCCACACACATTCCACACACCACATTCCACACACATTCCACATACCACATTCCACACCACATTCCACACACCACATTCCACACACCACATTCCACACACATTCCACATTCCACACACCACATTCTACACACATTCCACACACCACATTCCACAAACATTCCACACACACACACCACATTCCACACACCACATTTCACACACCACATTCCACACACTCCACATTCCACACACATTCCACACACATTCCACACACATTCCACACACATTCCACACACCACATTCCACACACATTCCACACACATTCCACACACCACATTCCACACACACCAGATTCCAAACACATCCCCCACACAACCCACACACATTCCACACACCACATTCCACACACATTCCACACTCATTCCACGCACATTCCATGCACATTCCACACACATTCCACGCACATTCCACACACATTCCACACACATTCCACACACATTCTACACACATTCCACACACATTCCTTACACATTCCACACACATTCCACACCTTCCAAACACCACATTCCACACACCACATTCCACACACATTCCACACACCACATTCCACACACCACATTCCACACACACCACATTCCACACACCACATTCCACACACACCACATTCCACACACACCACATTCCACACACAACATTCCACACACATTCCACACACCACATTCCACACACACCACATTCCACACACATTCCACACACAGTCCACACACCACATTCCACACAAATTCCACACACCACATTCCACACACATTCCACACACCACATTCCACACCACATTCCACACACATTCCACACACCACATTCCACACACATTCCACATTCCACACGCCACATTCTACACACATTCCACACACCACATTAAACAAACATTCCACACACACACACCACATTCCACACACCACATTCCACACAACACATTCCACACACACCACATTCCACACACACCACATTCCACACACATTCCACACACATTCCACACACCACATTCCACACACACCACATTCCACACACATCCCACACACATTCCACACACCACATTCCACACACCACATTCCACACAACACATTCCACACACCACATTCCACACACACCACATTCCACACACATTCCACACACCACATTCCACACACATTCCACACACATTCCACACACCACATTCCACACACACCACATTCCACACACATCCCACACACATTCCACACACCACATTCCACACACCACATTCCACACACATTCCACACACATTCCCCGCACATTCCACGCACATTCCACACACATTCCATGCACATTACACACACATTCCATGCACCTTCCACACACATTCCACACACATTCCACACACATTCCACACACATTCCTTACACTTTCCACACACATTCCACACACATTTCACGCACATTCCACGCACATTCCACACACATTCCATGCACATTCCACACACATTCCATGCACATTCCATGCACATTCCACACTCCACACACCACATTCTACACACATTCCACACACCACATTCTACAAACATTCCACACACACACACCACATTCCACACACCACATTCCACACACCACATTCCACACACACCACATTCCACACACATTCCACACACATTCCAAACACCACATTCCACACACATTCCACACACATTCCACACACCACATTCCACACACACCACATTCCACACACATCCCACACACATTCCACACACCACGTTCCACACACCACATTCCACACACATTCCACACACATTCCACGCACATTCCACGCACATTCCACACACATTCCACGCACATTCCACACACATTCCATGCACATTCCACACACATTCCACACACATTCCACACACATTCCACACACATTTCACGCACATTCCACGCACATTCCACACACATTCCATGCACATTCCACACACATTCCACGAACATTCAATGCACATTCCACACACATTCCACACACATTCCACACACCACATTCCACATACCACATTCCACACACATTCCACACACCCCATTCCACACACCCCATTCCACACACCCCATTCCACACACCCCATTCCACACACATTCCACACACATTCCACACCACATTCCACACACCACATTGCACACACATTCCTCACACCACATTCCACACACATTCCACATTCCACACATACTCCACATTCCACACACACACTCCACATTCCACACATTCCAAATTCCACACACATTCCACACACCCTATTCCACACACCACATTCCACACACATTCCACACACATTCCACACACATTCCACACACATTCCACACACCACATTCCACACACATTCCACATTCCACACACACACACTCCACATTCCACACACACTCCACATTCCACACATTCCACATTCCACACACATTCCACACACCCCATTCCACACACCCAATTCCACACACCCCATTCCACACACCCCATTCCACACACCACATTCCACACACATTCAACACACCACATTCCACACACATTCCACACACACCACACACACCACATTCCACACACCACATTCCACACACACCACATTCCACACACACCACATTTCACACATTCCACACACCACATTCCACACACAACATTCCACACACATTCCACACACCACATTCCACACACACCACATTCCACACACATTCCACACACCACATTCCACACACATTCCACACCACATTCCACACACATTCCACACACCACATTCCACACACCACATTCCACACACATTCCACACACATTCCACACACCCCATTCCAAACACCTCATCCCACACACCCCATTCCACACACCCCATTCCACACACCACATTCCACACACATTCCAAACACATTCCACACACATTCCACACCACATTCCACATTCCACACACATTCCACACACCACATTCCACACACATTCCACATTCCACACACACACTCCACATTCCACACACACTCCACATTCCACACATTCCACATTCCACACACATTCCACACACCCCATTCCACACACCCAATTCCACACACCCCATTCCACACACCACATTCCACACACCACATTCCACACACATTCCACACACCACATTCCACACACATTCCACACACACCACACACACCACATGCCACACACCACATTCCACACACACCACATTTCACACATTCCATACACCACATTCCACACACAACATTCCACACACATTCCACACACCACATTCCACACACATTCCACACACCACATTCCACACACATTCCACACACCACATTTCACACCACATTCCACACACATTCCACACACCACATTCCTCACACCACATTCCACACACATTCCACATTCCACACACCACATTCTACACACATTCCACACACACACACCACATTCCACACACCACATTCCACAAACCACATTCCACACACTCCACATTCCACACACATTCCACACACATTCCACACACCACATTCCACACACATTCCACACACATTCCACACACCACATTCCACACACACCAGATTCCATACACATCCCCCACACAACCCACACACATTCCACACACCACATTCCACACACCACATTCCACACACATTCCACACTCATTCCACGCACATTCCATGCACATTCCACACACATTCCACGCACATTCCACACACATTCCACGCACATTCCACACACATTCTACACACATTCCACACACATTCCACACACATTCCTTACACATTCCACACACATTCCACACCTTCCAAACACCACATTCCACACACCACATTCCACACACATTCCACACACCACATTCCACACACCACATTCCACACACACCACATTCCACACACCACATTCCACACACACCACATTCCACACACACCACATTCCACAAACAACATTCCACACACCACATTCCACACACACCACATTCCACACACATTCTACACACAGTCCACACACCACATTCCACACAAATTCCACACACCAGATTCCACACACATTCTACACACCACATTCCACACCACATTCCACACACATTCCACACACCACATTCCACACACATTCCACATTCCACACGCCACATTCTACACACATTCCACACACCACATTCCACAAACATTCCACACACACACACCACATTCCACACCCCACATTCCACACAACATTCCACATTCCACACACATTCCACACACCACATTCCACACACATTCCACATTCCACACACACACTCCACATTCCACACACACTCCACATTCCACACATTCCACATTCCACACACATTCCACACACCCCATTCCACACACCCAATTCCACACACCCCATTCCACACACCACATTCCACACACCACATTCCACACACATTCCACACACCACATTCCACACACATTCCACACACACCACACACACCACATGCCACACACCACATTCCACGCACATTCCACGCACATTCCACACACATTCCACGCACATTCCACACACATTCCACGCACATTCCACACACATTCCACACACATTCCACACACATTCCACACACATTTCACGCACATTCCACGCACATTCCACACACATTCCATGCACTTTCCACACACATTCCACGCACATTCAATGCACATTCCACACACATTCCACACACAATCCACACACATTCCACACACCACATTCCACACACCACATTCCACACACCACATTCCACACACATTCCACACACATTCCACACCACATTCCACACACCACATTCCACACACATTCCACACACCACATTCCACACACATTCCATATTCCACACACACACTCCACATTCCACACACACACTCCACATTCCACACATTCCAAATTCCACACACATTCCACACACCCTATTCCACACACCACATTCCACACACATTCCACACACATTCCACACACATTCCACACACATTCCATACACCCCATTCCAAACACCTCATCCCACACACCCCATTCCACACACCACATTCCACACACATTCCACACACATTCCACACACATTCCACACCACATTCCACACACCACATTCCACACACATTCCACACACCACATTCCACACACATTCCACACACACACACTCCACATTCCACACACACTCCATATTCCACACATTCCACATTCCACACACATTCCACACACCCCATTCCACACACCCAATTCCACACACCCCATTCCACATACCCCATTCCACACACCACATTCCACACACATTCCACACACCACATTCCACACACATTCCACACACACCACACACACCACATTCCACACACCACATTCCACACACACCACATTCCACACACACCACATTTCACACATTCCACACACCACATTCCACACACAACATTCCACACACATTCCACACACCACATTCCACACACACCACATTCCACACACCACATTCCACACACATTCCACACACCACATTCCACACCACATTCCACACACATTCCACACATCACATTCCACACACCACATTCCACACACATTCCACATTCCACACACCACATTCTACACACATTCCACACACCACATTCCACACACATTCCACACCCCATTCCACACACCCAATTCCATACACCCCATTCCACACACCACATTCCACACACATTCCACACACCACATTCCACACACATTCCACACACACCACACACACCACATGCCACACACCACATTCCACACACACCACATTCCACACACACCACATTTCACACATTCCACACACCACATTCCACACACAACATTCCACACACATTCCACACACCACATTCCACACACACCACATTCCACACACATTCCACACACCACATTCCACACACATTCCACATACCACATTCCACACCACATTCCACACACCACATTCCACACACCACATTCCACACACATTCCACATTCCACACACCACATTCTACACACATTCCACACACCACATTCCACAAACATTCCACACACACACACCACATTCCACACACCACATTTCACACACCACATTCCACACACTCCACATTCCACACACATTCCACACACATTCCACACACATTCCACACACATTCCACACACCACATTCCACACACATTCCACACACATTCCACACACCACATTCCACACACACCAGATTCCAAACACATCCCCCACACAACCCACACACATTCCACACACCACATTCCACACACATTCCACACTCATTCCACGCACATTCCATGCACATTCCACACACATTCCACGCACATTCCACACACATTCCACACACATTCCACACACATTCTACACACATTCCACACACATTCCACACACATTCCTTACACATTCCACACACATTCCACACCTTCCAAACACCACATTCCACACACCACATTCCACACACATTCCACACACCACATTCCACACACCACATTCCACACACACCACATTCCACACACCACATTCCACACACACCACATTCCACACACACCACATTCCACACACAACATTCCACACACATTCCACACACCACATTCCACACACACCACATTCCACACACATTCCACACACAGTCCACACACCACATTCCACACAAATTCCACACACCACATTCCACACACATTCCACACACCACATTCCACACCACATTCCACACACATTCCACACACCACATTCCACACACATTCCACATTCCACACGCCACATTCTACACACATTCCACACACCACATTAAACAAACATTCCACACACACACACCACATTCCACACACCACATTCCACACAACACATTCCACACACACCACATTCCACACACACCACATTCCACACACATTCCACACACATTCCACACACCACATTCCACACACACCACATTCCACACACATCCCACACACATTCCACACACCACATTCCACACACCACATTCCACACAACACATTCCACACACCACATTCCACACACACCACATTCCACACACATTCCACACACCACATTCCACACACATTCCACACACATTCCACACACCACATTCCACACACACCACATTCCACACACATCCCACACACATTCCACACACCACATTCCACACACCACATTCCACACACATTCCACACACATTCCCCGCACATTCCACGCACATTCCACACACATTCCATGCACATTACACACACATTCCATGCACCTTCCACACACATTCCACACACATTCCACACACATTCCACACACATTCCTTACACTTTCCACACACATTCCACACACATTTCACGCACATTCCACGCACATTCCACACACATTCCATGCACATTCCACACACATTCCATGCACATTCCATGCACATTCCACACTCCACACACCACATTCTACACACATTCCACACACCACATTCTACAAACATTCCACACACACACACCACATTCCACACACCACATTCCACACACCACATTCCACACACACCAAATTCCACACACATTCCACACACATTCCAAACACCACATTCCACACACATTCCACACACATTCCACACACCACATTCCACACACACCACATTCCACACACATCCCACACACATTCCACACACCACGTTCCACACACCACATTCCACACACATTCCACACACATTCCACGCACATTCCACACACATTCCACGCACATTCCACACACATTCCATGCACATTCCACACACATTCCACACACATTCCACACACATTCCACACACATTTCACGCACATTCCACGCACATTCCACACACATTCCATGCACATTCCACACACATTCCACGAACATTCAATGCACATTCCACACACATTCCACACACATTCCACACACCACATTCCACATACCACATTCCACACACATTCCACACACCCCATTCCACACACCCCATTCCACACACCCCATTCCACACACCCCATTCCACACACATTCCACACACATTCCACACCACATTCCACACACCACATTGCACACACATTCCTCACACCACATTCCACACACATTCCACATTCCACACATACTCCACATTCCACACACACACTCCACATTCCACACATTCCAAATTCCACACACATTCCACACACCCTATTCCACACACCACATTCCACACACATTCCACACACATTCCACACACATTCCACACACATTCCACACACATTCCACACCACATTCCACACACCACATTCCACACACATTCCACACACCACATTCCACACACATTCCACATTCCACACACACACACTCCACATTCCACACACACTCCACATTCCACACATTCCACATTCCACACACATTCCACACACCCCATTCCACACACCCAATTCCACACACCCCATTCCACACACCCCATTCCACACACCACATTCCACACACATTCAACACACCACATTCCACACACATTCCACACACACCACACACACCACATTCCACACACCACATTCCACACACACCACATTCCACACACACCACATTTCACACATTCCACACACCACATTCCACACACAACATTCCACACACATTCCACACACCACATTCCACACACACCACATTCCACACACATTCCACACACCACATTCCACACACATTCCACACCACATTCCACACACATTCCACACACCACATTCCACACACCACATTCCACACACATTCCACACACATTCCACACACCCCATTCCAAACACCTCATCCCACACACCCCATTCCACACACCCCATTCCACACACCACATTCCACACACATTCCAAACACATTCCACACACATTCCACACCACATTCCACATTCCACACACATTCCACACACCACATTCCACACACATTCCACATTCCACACACACACTCCACATTCCACACACACTCCACATTCCACACATTCCACATTCCACACACATTCCACACACCCCATTCCACACACCCAATTCCACACACCCCATTCCACACACCACATTCCACACACCACATTCCACACACATTCCACACACCACATTCCACACACATTCCACACACACCACACACACCACATGCCACACACCACATTCCACACACACCACATTTCACACATTCCATACACCACATTCCACACACAACATTCCACACACATTCCACACACCACATTCCACACACATTCCACACACCACATTCCACACACATTCCACACACCACATTTCACACCACATTCCACACACATTCCACACACCACATTCCTCACACCACATTCCACACACATTCCACATTCCACACACCACATTCTACACACATTCCACACACACACACCACATTCCACACACCACATTCCACAAACCACATTCCACACACTCCACATTCCACACACATTCCACACACATTCCACACACATTCCACACACCACATTCCACACACATTCCACACACATTCCACACACCACATTCCACACACACCAGATTCCATACACATCCCCCACACAACCCACACACATTCCACACACCACATTCCACACACCACATTCCACACACATTCCACACTCATTCCACGCACATTCCATGCACATTCCACACACATTCCACGCACATTCCACACACATTCCACGCACATTCCACACACATTCTACACACATTCCACACACATTCCACACACATTCCTTACACATTCCACACACATTCCACACCTTCCAAACACCACATTCCACACACCACATTCCACACACATTCCACACACCACATTCCACACACCACATTCCACACACACCACATTCCACACACCACATTCCACACACACCACATTCCACACACACCACATTCCACAAACAACATTCCACACACCACATTCCACACACACCACATTCCACACACATTCTACACACAGTCCACACACCACATTCCACACAAATTCCACACACCAGATTCCACACACATTCTACACACCACATTCCACACCACATTCCACACACATTCCACACACCACATTCCACACACATTCCACATTCCACACGCCACATTCTACACACATTCCACACACCACATTCCACAAACATTCCACACACACACACCACATTCCACACCCCACATTCCACACAACACATTCCACACACACCACATTCCACATACACCACATTCCACACACATTCCACACACCACATTCCACACACATTCCACACACATTCCACGCACCACATTCCACACACACCACATTCCACACACATCCCACACACATCCCACACACATTCCACACACCACATTCCACACACCACATTCCACACACATTCCACACACATTCCCTGCACATTCCACGCACATTCCACACACATTCCATGCACATTCCACACACATTCCATGCACATTCCACACACATTCCACACACATTCCACACACATTCCTTACACATTCCACACACATTCCACACACATTTCACGCACATTCCACGCACATTCCACACACATTCCATGCACATTCCACACACATTCCATGCACATTCCATGCACATTCCACACTCCACACACCACATTCTACACACATTCCACACACCACATTCTACAAACATTCCACACACACACACCACATTCCACACACCACATTCCAAACACCACATTCCACACACACCACATTCCACACACATTCCAAACACCACATTCAACACACATTCCACACACATTCCACACACCACATTCCACACAGACCACATTCCATACACATCCCACACACATCCCACACACATTCCACACACCACGTTCCACACACCACGTTCCACACACATTCCACACACATTCCACGCACATTCCACGCACATTCCACACACATTCCACGCACATTCCACACACATTCCACGCACATTCCACACACATTCCACACACATTCCACACACATTCCACACACATTTCACGCACATTCCACGCACATTCCACACACATTCCATGCACTTTCCACACACATTCCACGCACATTCAATGCACATTCCACACACATTCCACACACAATCCACACACATTCCACACACCACATTCCACACACCACATTCCACACACCACATTCCACACACATTCCACACACATTCCACACCACATTCCACACACCACATTCCACACACATTCCACACACCACATTCCACACACATTCCATATTCCACACACACACACACTCCACATTCCACACACACACTCCACATTCCACACATTCCAAATTCCACACACATTCCACACACCCTATTCCACACACCACATTCCACACACATTCCACACACATTCCACACACATTCCACACACATTCCATACACCCCATTCCAAACACCTCATCCCACACCCCCCATTCCACACACCCCATTCCACACACCACATTCCACACACATTCCACACACATTCCACACACATTCCACACCACATTCCACACACCACATTCCACACACATTCCACACACCACATTCCACACACATTCCACACACACACACTCCACATTCCACACACACTCCATATTCCACACATTCCACATTCCACACACATTCCACACACCCCATTCCACACACCCAATTCCACACACCCCATTCCACATACCCCATTCCACACACCACATTCCACACACATTCCACACACCACATTCCACACACATTCCACACACACCACACACACCACATTCCACACACCACATTCCACACACACCACATTCCACACACACCACATTTCACACATTCCACACACCACATTCCACACACAACATTCCACACACATTCCACACACCACATTCCACACACACCACATTCCACACACCACATTCCACACACATTCCACACACCACATTCCACACCACATTCCACACACATTCCACACATCACATTCCACACACCACATTCCACACACATTCCACATTCCACACACCACATTCTACACACATTCCACACACCACATTCCACACACATTCCACACCCCATTCCACACACCCAATTCCATACACCCCATTCCACACACCACATTCCACACACATTCCACACACCACATTCCACACACATTCCACACACACCACACACACCACATGCCACACACCACATTCCACACACACCACATTCCACACACACCACATTTCACACATTCCACACACCACATTCCACACACAACATTCCACACACATTCCACACACCACATTCCACACACACCACATTCCACACACATTCCACACACCACATTCCACACACATTCCACATACCACATTCCACACCACATTCCACACACCACATTCCACACACCACATTCCACACACATTCCACATTCCACACACCACATTCTACACACATTCCACACACCACATTCCACAAACATTCCACACACACACACCACATTCCACACACCACATTTCACACACCACATTCCACACACTCCACATTCCACACACATTCCACACACATTCCACACACATTCCACACACATTCCACACACCACATTCCACACACATTCCACACACATTCCACACACCACATTCCACACACACCAGATTCCAAACACATCCCCCACACAACCCACACACATTCCACACACCACATTCCACACACATTCCACACTCATTCCACGCACATTCCATGCACATTCCACACACAGTCCACGCACATTCCACACACATTCCACACACATTCCACACACATTCTACACACATTCCACACACATTCCACACACATTCCTTACACATTCCACACACATTCCACACCTTCCAAACACCACATTCCACACACCACATTCCACACACATTCCACACACCACATTCCACACACCACATTCCACACACACCACATTCCACACACCACATTCCACACACACCACATTCCACACACACCACATTCCACACACAACATTCCACACACATTCCACACACCACATTCCACACACACCACATTCCACACACATTCCACACACAGTCCACACACCACATTCCACACAAATTCCACACACCACATTCCACACACATTCCACACACCACATTCCACACCACATTCCACACACATTCCACACACCACATTCCACACACATTCCACATTCCACACGCCACATTCTACACACATTCCACACACCACATTAAACAAACATTCCACACACACACACCACATTCCACACACCACATTCCACACAACACATTCCACACACACCACATTCCACACACACCACATTCCACACACATTCCACACACATTCCACACACCACATTCCACACACACCACATTCCACACACATCCCACACACATTCCACACACCACATTCCACACACCACATTCCACACAACACATTCCACACACCACATTCCACACACACCACATTCCACACACATTCCACACACCACATTCCACACACATTCCACACACATTCCACACACCACATTCCACACACACCACATTCCACACACATCCCACACACATTCCACACACCACATTCCACACACCACATTCCACACACATTCCACACACATTCCCCGCACATTCCACGCACATTCCACACACATTCCATGCACATTCCACACACATTCCATGCACCTTCCACACACATTCCACACACATTCCACACACATTCCACACACATTCCTTACACTTTCCACACACATTCCACACACATTTCACGCACATTCCACGCACATTCCACACACATTCCATGCACATTCCACACACATTCCATGCACATTCCATGCACATTCCACACTCCACACACCACATTCTACACACATTCCACACACCACATTCTACAAACATTCCACACACACACACCACATTCCACACACCACATTCCACACACCACATTCCACACACACCACATTCCACACACATTCCACACACATTCCAAACACCACATTCCACACACATTCCACACACATTCCACACACCACATTCCACACACACCACATTCCACACACATCCCACACACATTCCACACACCACGTTCCACACACCACATTCCACACACATTCCACACACATTCCACGCACATTCCACGCACATTCCACACACATTCCACGCACATTCCACACACATTCCATGCACATTCCACACACATTCCACACACATTCCACACACATTCCACACACATTTCACGCACATTCCACGCACATTCCACACACATTCCATGCACATTCCACACACATTCCACGAACATTCAATGCACATTCCACACACATTCCACACACATTCCACACACCACATTCCACACACCACATTCCACACACATTCCACACACCCCATTCCACACACCCCATTCCACACACATTCCACACACATTCCACACCACATTCCACACACCACATTGCACACACATTCCTCACACCACATTCCACACACATTCCACATTCCACACATACTCCACATTCCACACACACACTCCACATTCCACACACCACATTCCACAAACCACATTCCACACACTCCACATTCCACACACATTCCACACACATTCCACACACATTCCACACACCACATTCCACACACATTCCACACACATTCCACACACCACATTCCACACACACCAGATTCCATACACATCCCCCACACAACCCACACACATTCCACACACCACATTCCACACACCACATTCCACACACATTCCACACTCATTCCACGCACATTCCATGCACATTCCACACACATTCCACGCACATTCCACACACATTCCACGCACATTCCACACACATTCTACACACATTCCACACACATTCCACACACATTCCTTACACATTCCACACACATTCCACACCTTCCAAACACCACATTCCACACACCACATTCCACACACATTCCACACACCACATTCCACACACCACATTCCACACACATCACATTCCACACACCACATTCCACACACACCACATTCCACACACACCACATTCCACAAACAACATTCCACACACCACATTCCACACACACCACATTCCACACACATTCTACACACAGTCCACACACCACATTCCACACAAATTCCACACACCAGATTCCACACACATTCTACACACCACATTCCACACCACATTCCACACACATTCCACACACCACATTCCACACACATTCCACATTCCACACGCCACATTCTACACACATTCCACACACCACATTCCACAAACATTCCACACACACACACCACATTCCACACCCCACATTCCACACAACACATTCCACACACACCACATTCCACATACACCACATTCCACACACATTCCACACACCACATTCCACACACATTCCACACACATTCCACGCACCACATTCCACACACACCACATTCCACACACATCCCACACACATCCCACACACATTCCACACACCACATTCCACACACCACATTCCACACACATTCCACACACATTCCCTGCACATTCCACGCACATTCCACACACATTCCATGCACATTCCACACACATTCCATGCACATTCCACACACATTCCACACACATTCCACACACATTCCTTACACATTCCACACACATTCCACACACATTTCACGCACATTCCACGCACATTCCACACACATTCCATGCACATTCCACACACATTCCATGCACATTCCATGCACATTCCACACTCCACACACCACATTCTACACACATTCCACACACCACATTCTACAAACATTCCACACACACACACCACATTCCACACACCACATTCCAAACACCACATTCCACACACCACATTCCACGCACATTCCACACACATTCCACACACATTCCACACACATTCCACACCACATTCCACACACCACATTGCACACACATTCCTCACACCACATTCCACACACATTCCACATTCCACACATACTCCACATCCCACACACACACTCCACATTCCACACATTCCAAATTCCACACACATTCCACACACCCTATTCCACACACCACATTCCACACACATTCCACACACATTCCACACACATTCCACACACATTCCACACACATTCCACACCACATTCCACACACCACATTCCACACACATTCCACACACCACATTCCACACACATTCCACATTCCACACACACACACTCCACATTCCACACACACTCCACATTCCATACATTCCACATTCCACACACATTCCACACACCCCATTCCACACACCCAATTCCACACACCCCATTCCACACACCCCATTCCACACACCACATTCCACACACATTCAACACACCACATTCCACACACATTCCACACACACCACACACACCACATTCCACACACCACATTCCACACACACCACATTCCACACACACCACATTTCACACATTCCACACACCACATTCCACACACAACATTCCACACACATTCCACACACCACATTCCACACACACCACATTCCACACACATTCCACACACCACATTCCACACACATTCCACACCACATTCCACACACATTCCACACACCACATTCCACACACCACATTCCACACACATTCCACATTCCACACACCACATTCTACACACATTCCACACACCACATTCCACAAACATTCCACACACACACACCACATTCCACACACCACATTCCACACACCACATTCCACACACTCCACATTCCACACACATTCCACACACATTCCACACACATTCCACACACCACATTCCACACACATTCCACACACATTCCACACACCACATTCCACACACACCAGATTCCAAACACATCCCCCACACAACCCACACACATTCCACACACCACATTCCACACACCACATTCCACACTCATTCCACGCACATTCCATGCACATTCCACACACATTCCACGCACATTCCACACACATTCCACGCACATTCCACACACATTCTACACACATTCCACACACATTCCACACACATTCCTTACCCATTCCACACACATTCCACACCTTCCAAACACCACATTCCACACACCACATTCCACACACATTCCACACACCACATTCCACACACCACATTCCACACACACCACATTCCACACACCACATTCCACACACACCACATTCCACACACACCACATTCCACACACATTCCACACACCACATTCCACACACCACATTCCGCACACCACATTCCACACACATTCCACACACATTCCACACACATTCCACACACCACATTCCACACACACCACATTCCACACATCCCACACACATTCCACACACACCACATTCCACACCACACATTCCACACACATTCCACACACACCACATTCCACACACACCACATTCCACACACATTCCAAACATGTTAGAAAGGCGATTCCAGGGGAGACAGAAGATGTCTGACTGCCGCCCCGAAACCCACCTTTCCGTATGGAATTGGCCGAGCACCGTCGAGAGGCCTCCTTGGCGAGGCTCCTCTCCTACTATCGTAACAGCCGAGCAATCACACCACCACAGAGAGACACCACACAAGAGTAGGTTTAAGAGTCTTTATATAAAGAATAAAGGCAAGATTCCGCAGCAATAGGTACAGGGGGATCGTGGGATCCCAACAAAGTCATGGACTGGGGCATCTTGGACTGTATTCTCCCAGCCTTCTTTGACCAGGCTGAGGGGACCTCGGACAGGGTGTCCATACAATAGTTCAAAGGGGCTGAACCCCAGGGACTTCTGAGGTACCTCCCGAAAGGCAAACAGGAGGCATGGTAGTAGGACGTCCCATTTGCGGCGGAGGGGTTCTTCTAGACCCTTGATCATCCCCTTGAGGGTTCTGTTAAACCGCTCCACAAGTCCATTCCCTTGGGGGTGATACAGGGTGGTGAACTTATATGTGACCCCGCATTGTTGCCACAGGGACCGCATATACTTTGATATAAAGTTTGTGCCCCGATCACTCACGACCTCTCGGGGGAATCCCACTCGGGAGAAGATTCCCATTAGTGCTCGGCCCACCACGGGGGCCGTTATGGTCCGGAGGGGGATGGCTTCTGGGTAGCGAGTGGCGTGGTCCCCCAGGACGAGGATGAAGCGGTGTCCTTGTGAGGTGCGGGGGTCCAGGGGCCCCACGATATCGATCCCCACTCGCTCGAAGGGGGTTGTCCCCACGGGAAAGGGTTGGAGCGGGGCCTTGGCTTTTCCCCCGCTCTTCCCGCTGGCTTGACAGGTCGGACAGGTCCTGCAGTGATTGCTCACATCGCTGCGCATCTTGGGCCAGTAGAAGTGGGTCACCAGGCGGCTGTAAGTTTTGTCCTGCTCCAGGTGCCCGGCGAGGGGCACGTCGTGTGCCAGGTTTAAGAGGAAGTCTCTGAATCGTAGGGGGACCACCAACACTCGGTTGGCCCCCAGTTCAGCAATTTTCTGTTCCCTGTATAGGAGGTCGTGGTCCCAGTAGACCCAGTGGGACCCCAACGTGTCCCCGGCGGCTTGAGCTGCGGCTTGCTGCCGGGTCCCCTCGAGGGAGGGGCAGGTCTTCTGTTCCTGCCGGAATTGTTCTCGGGTGGGACCACCTTCCTGGCACCATTGGCTTAGTTCAGGGATGTCGCCGAGTTCGGCGATGTCTTCGCGGTTGGGCCCGGGTGGCCCGGGCTCAAGGCCGGTTTCTTCATCGACGGCGGGTGGCGGAGGCGCGGGTCATTCCTGTTCTTCGGTCGGGGCGGCCTCCGCCGGCGCCGGGGCCCGAGCTGACATGGATCGGGATGTCACACAAACCCACTCGGGTAGTCCCAGCATCCCCAGATGCTCTCTCCGCTCGACTTGGGCCCAGGGAGAACTCTCGAGATCATTTCCGAGGAGGCAGTCCACGGGGGCGTCGTCTCGGACGGTTACCTTTAGCATGCCCGACACCCCTCCCCACTTGAAGGGGATGTCGGCGGCCAGCACGGGGCACAGCACATTCGGTAGAATCTGTTCGGGGGTCACCAGGTGGCAGCGGACGGCTGTCACACTGGCTCCAGTGTCACGGAGTGCTTCGGTCCGGTGCCCATTAATGTTGACCCACTGACGGTACTTTTGGGTGTTGCTCGGGAGTGGAGCCCGGGGAATCATGTCTCGCTCGCCCAGACAGACTAGGGCCATGGCAGCTGGCTCCCACTCGGTCTGGTCCTCGTTGTAGACTTCTTCTTCTTCCTCGCCTCCTTCTCCCAGGGCAGCGGCAGCGATGTGGCGGGTCGGCGGTCCGGCAACGCCGATGCGCTGGTTCATTGGGCACTGGGGGTCACTGGCGAAGTGACCTGGCCGCTGGCATCTGTGGCAGGTAAAGTTCGGGCGGGGCCCCGGTCGTGCTGAAGGGGGCCCTCTCCGGGTCAGGGACGGTGAAGTGTTGTTCTGGGGCGACCCCCGGGGTGGACTCCGGGGCGGCGCAGGCGGGAAGTCTCGGCTCCGGTTCTGGCCTCCTCCGCCGCCTCGCTGGCGGGGGTGCCCTTGCGTATTCCGTCCGGATTCTCCTATCGGGGTCCGGGGAACCCGGGTGCTCACCCATCGATCGGCCTCGACGGCGAGTTTCCGTGGCTCGGTCAGCTTGCTGTCGAGTAGATGCTGTCGGAGCTCGACAAAGCAGTTGTTGGAGAGGTGCTCTTATACAATGAGGTCGAACAGCTGTTCGTAGGTGGTCACTTTGCTGCCCTTTATCCACCCTTCTAGCGCTCTGCTATAAAAGTTCACGTACTCCACCCACGTAGTACCGGGGATCTTTTTACAGTCTCTGAATCTTTGCCGGTACATCTCAGGGGTGAGTCCATACCAGGTGAGCAGGGTGTCCTTCATGTGATCATAGGAGGACATCACGTCGTCGGCCAGGTCCAGCAGGGTGTCTCTTCCTTCGCTGACGAATCTCCCCCATAGACCGGCACCCCAATCTTTTCGGGGTATGCGGTGCGCGGCCATGGGGACTTCGTAGGCCTTAAACCACTGCTGGATGTCGTCATTTTTGTAGTACTCTTTGACGACATCCTTGGGGATGTGGACCTTCGGGTCGGCAGGAGGCGGGGGTTTTCGGAGCACCGCGGCGCCAGCTTCTTCGCTCTTGGCCTTGATCTCCAGCTCTTTGAGGCCACGCTGGTGTTCGAACGTGAGTTTCTTTTCTTCTAGTTCGCTCTGTCTCCGTCTTTCCTCCAGGTCTCCTTGCAGCCGTAGTTGCTCCAGGGCGATTTTCTTTTCCGCTAGCTGGAGTTCTCCGTCCAGCCGGAGTCGGGCGAGCTCCAACTCGTGGAGCCGGCTTCTCTCTCGTTCTCGGGCATCTTCGTAGGAGAGGCCCGGATATCGGTTCGTGTTTCTTTCCTCTACGGGGGCTGCTGAGGTCCCCTGTTGCACGTCTGGGACCGGTTCACCTCCGGTCGGGGGTGGTGTCTCTCGGGCCTCCACCCATGTTTGCAGCGCTTCTTTAAAATCTTCCTTTGTACTTAGTCCGGTGGTAGCGATACCTAAGTTTTTGCAAAACTGTTTGAGTTCTTTATGTGTGTACTCCTCCAGTAGTTCCTTCTGGAACTCTGCGTCGTTCCGGCTTCTTTATCGCTCATGGTTGCTGTGGTCTCTGTTAGTAGTGGGCGAGTTGCTCGCTGTACGATATGCGTCGGCTCGGATCCCGTCGCCTGCCACCAATGTTAGAAAGGCAATTCCAGGGGAGACAGAAGATGTCTGACTGCCGCCCCGAAACCCACCTTTCCGTATGGAATTGGCCGAGCGCCGTCGAGAGGCCTCCTTGGCGAGGCTCCTCTCCTACTATCGTAAAAGCCGAGCAATCACACCACCACAGAGAGACACCACACAAGAGTAGGTTTAAGAGTCTTTATATAATGAATAAAGGCAAGATTCCGCAGCAATAGGTACAGGGTCAAGTCTCAATATCCGGGGAAGGGGGTAGCGGGATAGTCTTGGTACCAACTGGTACTAGGAAACCCTGCGCACAGCTCTCAATCCTCGAGCTGGGGGGTGCCGGGAGCCCCGACAGCGTCAGCAGGGCTCCGAAGATGGTTCAGCTTGGTAGAGCCGCGACAGCGTCAGCAGGGCTCGGCGGATGGTTCAGCTTGGTAGAGCCGCGACAGCGTCAGCAGGGCTCGGCGGATGGTTCAGCTTGGTAGAGCCGCGACAGCGTCAGCAGGCCTCAGAGGTTCCAGGTTCCAGAGTTCTTATCAGGATCAGCCGCGACGAGGTCAGCAGGGCTTCGACTCCCAGATACAACTGATCTCCTGATCACACTCCACATTCCACAGACATTCCACACACCACATTCCACACACCACATTCCACACACCATGTTGGACCCGGCCTCGTGGCGTGGTCCCACTCCTCCCACATGGCGGGCCCTGGACAGCATCGACCCCTGTCCTCCCCGCCGAAACTACCTCTCCAACCTTCAACGAGAGCCGCCACTCCTGGCGACCCCCGGCTCTCTCCCTCAGGAACTCGGCGACCCCTATTCGCCCCACTCTGCTGGTCCGACCCCTATCCCGGGCCCCTACTCCATCTTGGACCCTCCACGCCCGGACCACGTGGCCTCGGCCCGACCCCAGCGAAGCCCCGACATCGAGGCACCAAGATCCGACCAGGTGGTAAAGCAGCCACTTGACGGATCAAGGAGGGGGAGAGTTTCTATAGCCCTCCAGTCGTCCCCGGACGCCTGGTTTCGATCGCCCTCTGGCCTCCCTGGGCGCTGGCTCCACCCCCCTGCTGGGTGTCTGGACACTCTCATCCCGGCCCCTCTGACCCCCAGGCGCGAGGGTCCGGACATCAAAGGACTCCAGACCTATATCTGGGGCAGCTCTGGAATGGGTCAGCAGTTGTATCCTGGAGTCGAGAGCCCTGCAGACTGAATCGCGGCTGACCCTGAGAAGAACTCGCTACTCTGAACGCTGGAACTTCGGAGCCCTGCTGGCGCTGCCGCGGCCCGACCTCGCTGAAACACTCTTCGGAGCCCTGCTGGCGCTGCCGCGGCCCAACCTCGCTGAAACCATCTTCGGAGCCCTGCTGACGACGCCGTGGCTCGACCTTGCGGAACCCCCCAGCTCGAGGATTGAGATTCCACACACATTCCACACACCACATTCCACACACATTCCACACACCATATTCCACACACATTCCACACACACTCCACATTCCACACACATTCCACACATTCCATGCACATTCAACACACATTCCACGCACATTCCACGCACATTCCACACACATTCCATACACATTCCACACACATTCCACCCACATTCCACACACCACATTCCACACACCACATTCCACACACCACATTCCACACACATTTCACACACCCTATTCCACACACCCCATTCCACACACCCCATTCCACACACCCCATTCCACACACATTCCACACACATTCCACACCACATTCCACACACCACATTCCACACACCACATTCCACACACATTCCACATTCCACACACACACACTCCACATTCCACACACACACTCCACATTCCACGCATTCCACATTCCACACACATTCCACACACCACATTCCACACACCCCATCCACACACATTCCACACACATTCCAAACACACTCCACATTCCACATTCCACACACATTCCACACACATTCCACACATACTCCACATTCCACATCCCACATTCACACACTCCACATTCCACACACATTCCACACACATTCCACACACATTGTACACACCACATTCCACACACCACATTCCACACACCACATTCCACACACATTCCACACACATTCCACACACATTTCACACACATTCCACACACACACACTCCACATTCCACACACATTCTACACGCATTCAACACACACACACTCCACATTCCACACACACACACTCCACATTCCACATTCACACACTCCACATTCCACATTCCACACACATTACACACACATTACACACACACACACATTACACACACATTACACACACATTCCACATTCCACACACATTCCACACACCACATTCCACACACCACATTCCACACACATTCCACACACTCCACATTCCACAAACACACTCCACATTCCACACACTCCACATTCCACACACTCCACACACATTCCACACACATTCCACACACCACATTCCACACACCACATTCCACACACATTCCACACACATTCCGCACACCACATTCCACACACATTCCACACACATTCCACACACATTCCACACACCACATTCCACACACCACATACCACACACACACCACACACACACCACATTCCACACACCACATTCCACACACCACATTCCACACACATTCCACACACACACCACACACCACATTCCACACACCACATTCCACACACCACATTCCCACACACATTCCACACACACACACACCACACACACCACATTCCACACACCCCATTCCACACACCCCATTCCACACACATTCCACACACATTCCACACACACTCCACATTCCACATTCCACACACATTCCACACACATTCCACACACAGACCACATTCACACACTCCACATTCCACACACATTCCACACACATTCCACACACATTGCACACAGCACATTCCACACACCACATTCCACACACCACATTCCCCACACATTCCACACACATTCCACATACATTTCACACAAATTCCACACACACACTCCACATTCCACACACATTCCACACACATTCAACACACACACTCCACATTCCACACACACACACTCCACAGTCCACATTCACACACTCCACATTCCACATTCCACACACATTCCACACACATTCCACATTCCACACACATTCCACACACACACTCCACATTCCACACACACACACTCCACATTCCACATTCACACACTCCACATTCCACATTCCACACACATTACACACACATTACACACACATTACACACACATTACACACACATTCCACATTCCACACACCACATTCCACACACCACATTCCACACACATTCCACACACCAAATTCCACACACATTCCACACACCACATTCCACACACATTCCACACACCACATTCCACACCAAATTCGACACACATTCCACACACCACATTCCACACACATTCCACACACCACATTCCACACACCACATTCCACACACATTCCACACACATTCCACACACCACATTCCACACACATTCCACACACCACATTCCACACACCACATCCCACACACCAAATTCCACACACCACATTCCACACACCACATTCCACACACAACATTCCACACACCACATTCCACACACCACATTCCACACACATTCCACACACATTCCACCCACATTCCACACACCACATTCCACACACCACATTCCACACACATTCCACACACATTCCACACACATTCCACCCACACACACTCCACATTCCACATTCCACACACATTCCACACACACTCCACATTCCACATTCACACACTCCACATTCCACACACATTTCACACACATTTCACACACATTCCACACACATTCCACACACATTCCACACACCACATTCCACACACCACATTCCACACACCACATTTCACACACATTCCACACACCACATTCCACACACATTCCACACACCACACACCACATTCCACACACATTCCACACACCATATTCCACACACTTTCCACACACATTCCACACACCACATTCCACACACATTCCACACACATTCCACACACATTTCACACACATTGCACACACCACATTCCACACACCACATTCCACACACCACATTCCCCACACATTCCACACACATTCCACATACATTTCACACAAATTCCACACACACACTCCACATTCCACACACATTCCACACACATTCAACACACACACTCCACATTCCACACACACACACTCCACAGTCCACATTCACACACTCACATTCCACATTCCACACACATTCCAAACACATTCCACATTCCACACACATTCCACACACACACTCCACATTCCACACACACACACTCCACATTCCACATTCACACACTCCACATTCCACATTCCACACACATTCCACACACATTCCACACACATTCCACATTCCACACACCACATTCCACACACCACATTCCACACACATTCCACACACCAAATTCCACACACATTCCACACACCACATTCCACACACATTCCACACACCACCATTCCACACCACATTCACACACATTCCACACACCACATTCCACACGCATTCCACACACCACATTCCACACACCACATTCCACACACATTCCACACACATTCCACACACCACATTCCACACACCACATCCCACACACCAAATTCCACACACCACATTCCACACACCACATTCCACACACCACATTCCACACACCACATTCCACACACCACATTCCACACACATTCCACACACATTCCACACACCACATTCCACACACCACATTCCACACACATTCCACACACATTCCACACACATTCCACCCACACACACTCCACATTCCACATTCCACACACATTCAACACACACTCCACATTCCACATTCACACACTCCACATTCCACACACATTTCACACACATTTCACACACATTCCACACACATTCCACACACCACATTCCACACACCACATTCCACACACCACATTCCACACACATTCCACACACCACATTCCACACACATTCCACACACCACACACCACATTCCTCACACATTCCACACACCATATTCCACACACTTTCCACACACATTCCACACACCACATTCCACACACATTTCAACACACTACATTCCACGCACCACATTCCACACACCAAATTCCACACACCACATTCCACACACCACATTCCACACACCACATTCCACACACCACATTCCACACACATTCCGCACACATTCCACACACCACATTCCACACACCACATTCCACACACATTCCACACACATTCCACACACATTCCACCCACACACACTCCACATTCCACATTCCACACACATTCCACACACATTCCACACACACTCCACATTCCACATTCACACACCACATTCCACACACCACATTCCACACACATTCCACACACATTCCACCCACACACACTCCACATTCCACATTCCACACACATTCCACACACATTCCACACACACACCACATTCCACATTCCACACACCACATTCCACACACACCACATTCCACACACAACATTCACACACATTCCACACACCACATTCCACACACACAACATTCCACACACATTCCACACACCACATTCCAAACACACCACATTCCACACACATTCCACACACATTCCACACACCATATCCCACACACATTCCACACATCACATTCCACACACCACATTCCACACACATTCCACACACCACATTCCACACACCACATTCCACACACATTCCACACACCACATTCCACACACATTCCACACATTCCACACACCACATTCTACACACATTCCACACACCACACACACCACATTCCACACACATTCCACACACCACACACCACATTCCACACACATTCCACACACATTCCACATACCACATTCCACACACATTCCACACACCACATTCCACACACATTCTACACACCACATTCCACACACCACATTCCACACACATTCCACACACCAAATTCACACACATTCCACACACCACATTCCACACACATTCCACACACCACATTCCACACACATTCCACACACCACATTCACACACCACATTCCACACACCACATTCCACACACATTCCACACACCACACACCACATTCCACACACATTCCACACACCACATTCTACACACACACACCACACTCCACACACATTCCACACACATTCCACACACATTCCACACACATTCCACATACCACATTCCACTCACCACATTCCACCCCACATTCCAGACACCACATTCCACACACATCCACACACATTCACACATTCCACACACCACATTCCACACACATTCCACACACCACATTCCACACACATTCCACACACCACACACCACATTCCACACACATTACACACACCACATTCCACACACATTCCACAACCATTCCACACACCACATTCCACACACATTCCACACACCACATTCCACACACATTCCACACACCACATTCCACACACCACATTCCACACACCACATTCCACACACATTCCACACACCACATTCCACACACATTCCCACACCATTCCACACACCCACACACCACATTCCACACACATTACACACACCATATTCCACACACCACACACCACATTCCACACACATTCCACACACCATATTCCACACACCACATGGAATCAACCACATTCCACACATGCCACACACCACATTCCACACACATTCACAAACCACATTCCACACACATTCCACACACCACATTCCACACACATCCCACACATTCCACACACCACATTTCACACACATTCACACCACATTCCACACACATTCCACACACCACATTCCACACACATTCCACACACCACATTCCACACACACAACATTCCACACACCACATTCCACACACCACATTCCACACACACCACATTCCACACACAACATTCCACACACATTCCACACACCACATTCCACACACATTCCACACATCACATTCCACACACCACATTCCACACACATTCCAGACACCACATTCCACACACATTCCACACACATTCAACACATTCCACACACCACATTCCACACACATTCCACACACCACATTCCACACACCACACACCACATTCCACACACATTCCACACACCACATTCCACACACATTCCACACACATTCCACACACCACATTCCACACACATTCCACACATCACATTCCACACACCTTCCACACATCACATTCCACACACATTCCACACACATTCCACACACCACACACCACATTCCACACACATTACACACACCATATTCCACACACCACACACCACATTCCACACACATTCCACACACATTCCACACACCACATTCCACACACCACATTCCACACACATTCCACACACATTCCACACACCACATTCCACACACCTTCCACACACCACATTCCACACACATTCCACACACCACATTCCACACACACCACATTCCCACACCACATTCCACACACCACATTCCACACACACCACATTCCACACACAACATTCCACACACATTCCACACACCACATTCCACACACACCACATTCCACACACATTCCACACACATTCCACACACCACATTCCACACACATTCCACACATCACATTCCACACACCACATTCCACACACATTCCACACACCACATTCACACACCACAACCCACACACATTCCACACACCTTCCACACACCACATTCCACACACATTCCACACACCACATTCCACACACATTCCACACATTCCACACACACCACATTCCACACACATTCCACACACCACACACCACATTCCACACACATTCCACATACCACATTCCACACACATTCCACACACATTCCACACACATTCCACACACCACATTCCACACACATTCTACACACCACTTCCACACACCACATTCCACACACATTCCACACACCACATTCAACACACATTCCACACACCACATTCCACACACATTCCACACACCACATTCCACACATTCCACACACCACATTCCACACACCACATTCCACACACCACATTCCACACACATTCCACACACCACATTCAACACACATTCCACACACATTCCGCACACATTCCACACACCACATTCCACACACCACATTCCACACACATTCCACACACATTCCACACACATTCCACCCACACACACTCCACATTCCACATTCCACACACATTCCACACACATTCCACACACACTCCACATTCCACATTCCACACACCACATTCCACACACCACATTCCACACACATTCCACACACATTCCACACACATTCCACCCACACACACTCCACATTCCACATTCCACACACATTCCACACACATTCCACACACACTCCACATTCCACATTCCACACACCACATTCCACACACACCACATTCCACACACAACATTCCACACACATTCCACACACCACATTCCACACACACCACATTCCACACACATTCCACACACATTCCACACACCATATTCCACACACATTCCACACATCACATTCCACACACCACATTCCACACACATTCCACACACCACATTCCACACACCACATTCCACACACCATTCCACACATCACATTCCACACACATTCCACACATTCCACACACCACATTCTACACACATTCCACACACCACACACCACACACCACACACACCACATTCCACACACATTCCACACACCACACACCACATTCCACACACATTCCACACACATTCCACATACCACATTCCACACACCACATTCCACACACATTCTACACACCACATTCCACACACCACATTCCACACACATTCCACACACCACATTCAACACACATTCCACACACCACATTCCACACACATTCCACACACCACATTCCACACACATTCCACACACCACATTCCCACACACCACATTCCACACACCACATTCCACACACATTCCACACACCACACACCACATTCCACACACATTCCACACACCACATTCTACACACCACACACCACACTCCACACACATTCCACACACCTTCCACACACATTCCACACACATTCCACACACCACATTCCACACACCACATTCCACACACCACATTCCAGACACCACATTCCACACACATTCCACACACATTCAACACATTCCACACACCACATTCCACACACATTCCACACACCACATTCCACACACATTCCACACACCACACACCACATTCCACACACATTACACACACCACATTCCACACACATTCCACAACCATTCCACACACCACATTCCACACACATTCCACACACCACATTCCACACACATTCCACACACCACATTCCACACACCACATTCCACACACCACATTCCACACACATTCCACACACCACATTCCACACACATTCCACACACATTCCACACACCACACACCACATTCCACACACATTACACACACCATATTCCACACACCACACACCACATTCCACACACATTCCACACACCACATTCCACACACATTCCACACACCACATTCCACACACATTCCACACACATTCCACACACCACATTTCACACACATTCCACACACCACATTCCACACACATTCCACACACCACATTCCACACACATTCCACAACACCACATTCCACACACACCACATTCCACACACCACATTCCACACACCACATTCCACACACACCACATTCCACACACAACATTCCACACACATTCCACACACCACATTCCACACACATTCCACACACATTCCACACACATTCCACACATCACATTCCACACACCACATTCCACACACATTCCAGACACCACATTCCACACACATTCCACACACATTCAACACATTCCACACACCACATTCCACACACATTCCCACACACCACATTCCACACACCACACACCACATTCCACACACATTCCACACCACCACATTCCACACACATTCCACACACCACATTCCACACACATTCCACACATCACATTCCACACACCTTCCACACATCACATTCCACACACATTCCACACACATTCCACACACCACACACCACATTCCACACACATTACACACACCATATTCCACACACCACACACCACATTCCACACACATTCCACACACATTCCACACACCACATTCCACACACCACATTCCACACACATTCCACACACATTCCACACACCACATTCCACACACCTTCCACACACCACATTCCACACACATTCCACACACCACATTCCACACACACCACATTCCTCACACCACATTCCACACACCACATTCCACACACACCACATTCCACACACAACATTCCACACACATTCCACACACCACATTCCACACACACCACATTCCACACACATTCCACACACATTCCACACACCACATTCCACACACATTCCACACATCACATTCCACACACCACATTCCACACACATTCCACACACCACATTCCACACACCACAACCCACACACATTCCACACACCTTCCACACACCACATTCCACACACATTCCACACACCACATTCCACACACATTCCACACATTCCACACACACATTCCACACACACCACATTCCACACACATTCCACACACCACACACCACATTCCACACACATTCCACATACCACATTCCACACACATTCCACACACATTCCACACACATTCCACACACCACATTCCACACACATTCTACACACCACATTCCACACACCACATTCCACACACATTCCACACACCACATTCAACACACATTCCACACACCACATTCCACACACATTCCACACACCACATTCCACACACATTCCACACACCACATTCCACACACCACATTCCACACACCACATTCCACACACATTCCACACACCACATTCAACACACATTCCACACACATTCCACACACCACATTCCACACACCACATTCCACACACCACATTCCACACACATTCCACACACCACACACCACATTCCACACACATTCCACACACCACATTCTACTTACCACACACCACACTCCACACACATTCCACACACATTCCACACACCACATTCCACACACCACATTCCACACACCACATTCCACACACCACATTCCACACACATTCCACACACATTCAACACATTCCACACACCACATTCCACACACATTCCACACACCACACACCACATTCCACACACATTCCACACACCACATTCCACACACATTCCACACACCACACACCACATTCCACACACATTCCACACACCACATTCCACACACATTCCACACACCACATTCCACACACACCACATTCCACACACCACATTCCACACACCACATTCCACACACATTCCACACACCACATTCCACACACATTCCACACACCACATTCCACACACCACATTCCACACACATTCCACACATCACATTCCACACACCACATTCCACACGCATTCCACACACCACATTTGAGGTGGATGCTGCAGGGGTAGGTGTGGACTGGCCTCGCCGTTGTCCCCGACCGCCGCCACGGCGGTTTCCACGTCCACGTCCACCACCGCGCTGGACGGTAGGCTGCGGCCCGTGGCTGGCAGGACGCGTGGGGGCGCCCCTTCCTTTGCCTTGAAAGGGGCGAAAGGCAGCCGTTTGCTGGCGCTGGGCCGAGAGGCCCAAGGACTTGGCCGTAGCCCTGGAGTCCTTAAAGCGCTCAAGCCCATGGTCTGCCTTGACGCCAAAGAGGCGACGGCCATCGAACGGCATGTCCATAAGTGTGTTTCGGACATCAGCCGAGAAGTTGACAGACCTCAACCACGCCTCGTTGCCATCGCTCTGCCTAGTGAGTCAGTAGTGTCCAGCCCACACCGGATGGAAAAACGCGCCGCATCTCGACCTTCCACAAGGGCTTGGCCGAGTTTAGCCCGGACCTCCACCGGGCATTCTGGCAGACCGTATCCCACAGAGAGTGGGTGTAGCGGCCCAAGAGGCATGCGGTATTGACTGACCGCAATCCTAAACTCAGGGAGAAGAATACTTTCTTTCCGTATTGCTCGTACCTCTTGGATTCCCGGTCGGGGGGAGCCGACGGGAATGCGGTCTGGGAATTAGAGGCCTGGATGACCAGGCTCTTGGGAGTGGGGTGGGTAGTTAGAAAGTAAGGGTCGCCCGGAGCCGGGCGGTGGCACCTGGCCACGTTCCTATCCACAGGCAGACCTGTGGCGGGCTTGGACCAAGTGCCCAGAAGAACGTCTGATAGGGCCTCATTAAACGGCAGCAGAGGCTCGGCCTAGCTTGCCTGCGGTTTAAAGACCTCAGTGAGGAGGTTAGTCCTCACGGCCACAACGGAGAGCTCAAGGCCCAAGGCCGTGGCCGCCCTCATCAGCACCACGCTATAGGCAGCCCCCTCCTCCGTAGTCACGCTAGGAGGGGAGACAAAACCAGTGTCGGGCTAAGTGTCCAGGCCACTGGCCTCCCCAAGATCACCTGTTCAGTCCTGATAAGACTGACACTCACGTGCCAGAGGGTCCTCAGACCCCTTCCAGTCCCCCTCATCACCCATTGCTTGGTACTCAGGCTCAAAGGATGGGGCCGGGTCATAGAAATAGAAATCTCCCATCGGCGTCGAGAGCGGCGCTGCTCCAACGCCGGACCCGAATCGAGGGCAGGACCAGGGACGGCGTCGGGGGTGACACCCTTGGGGCCGGCGCCAGTGAGGTCGTGAGGTCGACCGGCGGCGACCCGGATCCGGAGCCGGATCCAGTGGGGCCCTGCGGCATCGGGACCAAAGTCGCCGACGGCACCGGGGCCGAAGCACCCACCGGGGCCGAAGCACCCGGCCCGCGTGGGGACCCAGTCGGGACCGCTTGGCCCGAAGGCGCCGCGGAACCCGACGGAGGAGCAAGCGACCTCATGGCCATGAGTAAGTCATCAATCTCCCCCGGCGTCGCATTCTGCCCAGGGACCGGCTGGTATGGAGCAGGCCGCGACACCTGCGGCTCCGGCGGAGCCGTGTGGGCGGTGTCGCCCGAACCCCCGGCCGCATCACACGAGCGTCGGGGGGAGTCAGAAGAGCGATGACATTGCTTCGACTTCTTGTGCTTACCTGAGGAGCCCGAAGACCGTGGACGACTCCCGGAGCCATGGTGGCTCCGACCCCCGCGACCTGCCCCTCGACCTCCTCGCGGACCGGGACCTCGAGCGGCGCGGGCCGACTGCCGGAGCTCGAGTCGCTTGCGGGACCGCTCCCGCCTAGCCTTAGACGTCAGGGCTCGACAGTCGGACAGGCCTTGTCGTCGTGGTCGAGGCCTAGACAATGAAGACACCGGCGATGGGGGTCGGTAACTGACATCAGTCGGTCGCAGTCGGCACAGGGTTTGTACCCGGGCATCCCTACCAGCACCGTCGAAGTCGTATAGACTTCGAAGTAGATCAAAAATGATCGAAAAAGTTTAGTCAAAAATAGACTAAGGGTACCACTTTTTCCGGATCGGCGCTTGCTGGCACGGAAAAAAGAAGAACTGACGTCAGCACGCGGAGGCGGCGTCTAAGTACTCGACGACGTCATCACAGCGCCCACAACGCAGACAACGGACGCGGAGCCGCGGACGACGCCTACCGACGCACATGGGTACTGCTATGCAAAAAATTTCCGGATCCAGTCTGACGCCTGGGGATATTCTAAGGTAAGGAATCTATCACTAACGTGTCTCTTTCAGATAAGTGGGACGGCGATCCTCCTCGAGGATGGGCATTCCATAGATAAATTGAGGTAACCAATCTCTACGACCTCAGGAGCCAAATCACAAGGTTTAAATGGTTGGGGTACCCGACTGTGCCCTCGTGTTGAGTGAGAAGATCTGGCTGATTATGCAGCTCTCATGAGGTACTACAGATGACTAGAGAAGGGTTGCGAACTACAGTTATCTGGCCCACCAGGACGAGGGTGAGGGTGGTTTGCCGTAGCCTCTGAACCACATACAGGAGTAGTGAGAGAGGAGGAACAGCGTAGGAAAATATCCCTGACAAATTCATTCATAGTGCATTACCTATGGACTGTGGTTACGGAAACCAAGAGTGAAGGTTGGGCATTTGGTGTTTTCAGCAAATAGATTCACGCTGGGAAACACAAATGTTGGAAGTACAGGAGATGGACTTTGGGGTGGAGTTCCCACTTGTGGGGTTTTTGTCACCTCCTGCTGCGCAGATCTGCAAAGTTGTCGTCAACTCCCGGAAGGTACTCCACTAACTGGTGTACTCTGTACAGCAAGTGCTCTGTGCTAACGCCGATAACTGGGGAGAATGAGTGCCTCCTAGTTTCCGAAGGTAGTACATGGCTGTCATGTTGTCTGTTTTAACAAGGATTGTTTTGTGAAGCATGTGGCAGAAGAAAACCTATAGAGCAAATTAGACAGCAAGTAAACTCTAGTAAACTGATGTGGAAGCTCGGCCGAAGGGAAGTCAAGAGGCCATGAACGGTTATACCTGCAAGAACTCACCCCAGTCCATGAGAAAGGAGTCAGTGGTAATGGTCACTTGGAGAACAAGGTCTAGATATATTGCTCTCTCCAGTGGTGGAACAGCAACGAGTGGTGGCCCAAATCAACACTAGACCATTGTGTCGTAAGGCATTAAGTGGACACATATGTAATTGAGGGTGGGGAGTGATGGGTATTTAGGAATCCATCATGTCAAGGAGGCGCATTACTGTCCTGACTGTCCTGACTGTTAGTCGGCGATTTGCCTGAGAAAGAGGCAGCAGAGCTGAAAGGCTTGAACCAGTGCGGGCCTGGGATAAACCTTCCTAGTGACTACATTGAGAACTGCCCCTAGAAAGGGCAGTATCTCAAAGGGTTGGAGGTGGAACTTGCCCACATTGATACTGAAACAGAGATTGTTTAAAAGATCTAAGGTAAACAGGGTGCGCTAAGCACTGCTGTCTGCTTGGGCTCTGTATCAGCCAGTCGTTGAGGTATAGAAAGACGTGGATGCAGCTCCTCCAGAGATGATCAGTTACCACTGCAAGGCATTTTTGAACTGGGTGTGCTGTCCAATTACCCCGAGCTTGAGGTAGCGATGTTGCACAATATGGATCCTAAAGTGAAAATAGGCCTCCGTCAGGTCGAGGGAGGCCATAGAGTCGCCGTGCTGCAGCACAGGAATTTCATCCTGGAGCATGATCATGTGTAAGTGCTGCTACAGGATGTATTTGTTGAGGGGCCTGAGGTTGAGTATCAGCCTGAGGGACCTGTCTTTCTTGAGGATCAGAAAGTGCAGAGTACAACTCTGACGTGTTGGTGTGCTGGCACAGGGTCTGCAGCCCCCTTTAGTCAGGTGTATGTACTTACTCTTGGAGGAGCTGTTGAAGTTCTGCACAGGGATGTTTGCAGGAGTGAAGGGAGAAATTAGATCCAGGCAATAACCCTGCCCTGTGATGGAAAGGACCAAGGTCTCAGGTGATGGTTTGTCAAAGTGCAAGGAACCCCTGCAGTCTACCCCAAACAGGTGTTGTGTGGTTGGGTGGGGGAGGTGAGGGACAGCGTCACTGTTTGGCAGGCGCAGCTACCTTTGCCGCACCCCTCTATCCATGCCTTTGTAGTTATTGCCTCTATAGGCATCCTTGGAGTAACCTCAGAAAGGTTGCTGTTGCTGCATCTGACAGGAGGTGGAAGAGTTTGGAGAGGGGAATTTGGTGCAGCTACAAAACTGGGATTTAGAAAATAACCCACGTGGCGATGGGGACTGAAGAGCCCTCACTGCCTTAGGCATGTCCTTCTTGATTTGTTCTAGCATCTGATTAGCATGAGGCCCTAGGCGGTGTTCCCATCAAAGGGTAAGTTGATCAGAAGCTGCTGGACTTCTGGATTAAAGCCAGAGACACAGAGCCAGGCATAACGGCAAATGAGGATGCTTGACTTAATACCTTTGGCCAAAGTGTCAGCCATGTCCATAGCACACTGGATGGTGGTGTTGGAAATATTCGGAGCCTCTGAAATTAATTATTGTGCCCGCTAGAAATCTCCAACCTGGGAAGGCGCTGGATCGTAATGGCCTGCTGATTGAACTGTACAAGCTCAACCCGGAAGCCTTGGCGCAGCATATGCGGGAGATGTTTGAAGAAAGCAGAAAGGCAGAACTGCAGAACTGCTTCCCTGGGATCAAAGGATAGCAACTCTAGTCACAATATACAAAGATGGCAAACCCAGAGACAGGTGTTTATCCTACAGGCCCAGCTCTTTCTTGAAAGCTGAACCCACTATCCTGTCCAAGCTACTGGCAAGCCGCTTGACCCAGGTTATCAGCAAACTGGTACACCCAGTGCAGTGTTCCGGTGGGGCTTTATGCCCCACCGGCACACTGCACTGACCTGAGGAGATTGCATAGGGTGTTGGGGTGAATCGGAAATATCCATGAAGACACAGGAGTGGTCAAGTTGGACGCTACCATGGCGTTCGATACCATTGAGTGGCAGTCTTGGCAAAGTTGGGTTTCGGGCCCAGGTTCCTAGGCTGGATACAGCTCTTATACACCAAACCCTTGACACAAGTAGTGGTAAACAATACAAATCTGAGGTGTTTGTACTGAGTAGCAAAACACGTCAGGGGTGTCCGTTGTCACCACTTCTGTTTGCTCTTACCCTCGAGCCCTTAGCAGCATGGATCCGTAGAGACCCGGTAATACAGGGTCTCAAGTGGTCTGAGGCCTGGGAGGACCGCATTTCTCTCTATGCGGGTGATATCCTACTGTATCTGGCTTCCCCCAGGTTGTCTCTTAACACAGTCCCAGATATATTTGCCATCTTTGGGAGATACTCTGGCTACACAATAAACTGGGCCAAGTCCTTGCTGTATGTCCTCAGCGATGATCCTCCTCGTCTGCCTAACAACTGTCTGATTCAGATTGCTGGTGGGGGTTTCCTGTATTTAGGAATTTTCATTTCGGCGGACCCGAAGACTCGATACGACCGAAACCTGCTCCCCCCCCTTCGGGAACTCAAATGTGATGTTGCACATTAGAGGGCGCTCCCCCTTTCCCTGCTGGGCAGGGCAGCTCTCTTTAAAATGATGGCATTGCTGCGCTTTCTTTATGCAGTGCAGAACTACCCAGACTTGATCCTCGCGTGCTATTTTAAGGAAGTAGAGTGTCTCCAGAGGGAACTCCTTTGGGATGGTAGACCCCAAATAGCTCTACAGAAGCTGGCTCTCGGCTGGTACGATTGTGGGGAAATTGGCCTTCCAGATATAAGAAAATACTACTAGGCTGCCCACTTGGCTGCAAGTGACCACTGCACATATCGATGCTCGGAGGACCCGGGGTATAGAATGGACAAATAGCTGCTTCCTGGGGGTAACTATAATAGGGCCCTTTACTTTAGAACGCGCAAGTTCCCATTAACTGGGCCAACCAAACCCTCCGTGCAAATCTGGCGGGCAGAGAATCGAAGCCTGGGTTGGGAACAGAAGCTCACACTCGCCACTCCCTTGTGGGATGCTGACCAACTAGGTACCTTGGAGACTTCAATGGGTTTCGAAAAATGGGATATGATCGGGATCTCAAAGATAGGAGACCTAGGGAAGGGGGGATCATTTGCCTCCCTGAAGAAAGAGTACGAACTATCGGATACAGAGTATTTCTGTTACTTACAGATACGACATGCCCTGCTTGCGCAACTTCCCAAGGGTGCCTTTACCCCAGAGTACTCGCCACTGGAGGACGGGTTGCTTGATGGTTATATGACTACGAAAGCGATCTTCCTTACATACATGAAATTGATTAACAATACACCTGATCCCCTCACGCCGATTAGGGAACGGTGGGTGGATGACGAGCTGGACGACGAGGAATGGCAGGAAGCAATCTCCTCTCCACGAGAGGTTGCAATTTCCTCTAGGCTGCGTCTGGTACAGCGAAAGATTCTTCATAGGGTGTATGTGTCTGGGTCTCGACTTGTCAACATGGGAAGGGTAAATGACGGGAGGTGCAGGAGACACATCTTATGGGAATGTGGTTGCATCCAAAGTTACTGGCAGGAAATACACGAGTGCATGAAAGAGGTTCTAGGGGTAAGTCTTCGACCTGAAGCCAAGCGCTGTCTCCTAAATGTATTGGAACCCACAAACCTAAATAGCAAAGACAAAATATGAGCCACGTTGGGCCTGATGCTGGTTAAAAGGAATATAGCCCAGCTTTGGGGTCCTGGGGTGCCACCTCAACTCGTGAAATGGAGGGCAGACATGGACTGGTGCATGTATAGGGAGAAGATAGTGTATACAGCGCGTGGGTGCCCCAAGAAGAGGTCTGCAATTTGGACTAAATGGAACGCATACCGAGGTGACATTTGTGCTCCACCAATAATCCCCTCCCTGGAGGATCCTATAATGCCTTGAGTCCTTAATTCAGTCGCCACCACTTGTATGATTCAATGTTCAGATGTAATTATACTGATAAGATGCTTTCTTCCTCCTGTATGTACGCATGGTATCGATTCTCTTGTTTAATACAAAGAGCTTTAAAAAGAGAAATTCTTGTGCCCGCCGTCTATACTGATCAGGGGCGCTGTTGGAACAGGTCCCCCATCTCTTCCAATTGGACCTTGTCATACCTGGGGAGTAAGCCAATCGAGCTGACGATTCACCAGTGGGTGACAGATTGAGTGGTCACCCTTTTTCCGCTGTTGTGAACGTATCTAGGACCCTAGTTAAATATTCCCGATTCATGCCCTTATGTGGTTATAACAAATCATATCCTTATAAAGGCATAAGAATCATATCCATATTTAGTCATAGCCAATGCAGTCCAAATAAGGCAAGGCTACTCCCATAGACTCCTAGAAAGTACAACGCGTTCTTTAAACAAACCAAGCCTGCAGCAGCCCGGGAATTCCCCCTGCTTTTGTTTTGATTTGTCCAAGAACTCCTGGAGTAATGAAAGAACTGTGAGTTCTTAGTGACGTCTTATGTCCACCCTTACGTCAAACTTGGCACCTTCCAGGTATAAATATACCAGCATCTGCCTTAGCAAAAACACGGTGGCTTGGAGCAGATCGGCTATCTACTTACCCGACGCCCTGCTGAAACGAGTGCTGAAGGAATCCGACCCTCCCATTGACGCACTGAGAGAGACGCTGTCTTTTCTCCCGGTCGAGAAATCCAGCTCCAATGTTTCCAGTCACCCTTGCGGGTTGCTGAGAGATCGAGTCCTGAGGGAGAGATACAAGACCTCCTTCATTCTATAACCAAGGTACGGAGCTGATTAGTCCCTTAGAGAATTCTTGATTCAGATTCTTGGCAAAACTATCTTAACTAAAACTATATCTCACTTACTCCTTCCCACGTACTAGGCTTAGGTTAGGTACACCGGGGTAGGCGTATTTTAGAAACACCAGTTGAGCACGTTTAGTCAACTTTTATCATTGTATGTATTGCATCCGTTTTAAGTATCTTATGGCTTAGAAACCATATAAATGCTTTTACAGTATTATTTCATAATACTCCTTTTATGGTACGCACTTTACTTTTTGACAGGTATTGCAATTGTGGCAATTCACTTCTCTTGCATGAGAAAGAAGACTGCTCAATAAATAACCACTTTTATTGAATAACGCCCGTCTCTCTATTTCTCTGCACTCCTGGTGAAACTAAGCATGCACGATTGACTGAGTGAAATCGCTGTCTATTGTTTCCGCAACTCTGGAGATATACTCCTTATTCTGGGGGGAGCAAAGTTGTCATGTTTATGCTGTTGTCAGAAACTAATCCCTTCTTGTCTATTCAGGAAAGTTAACACCTTCCTGTTCACTCGAGAAAGTTTCTAGTGACCTCTGAGCTAGCTGGCATTCATAATTAAGTCTAACATATTCAGTAGAGACCTAGTCGACCTCAGTCCTACATCTAAACTATCGTTTATGCTATTCCAATGCGCAGAGCCTATTGGGAACATAGGAACTCTACTACATGGCGCCCAACGTTTGGTAAGGCGATAATCTAACGCTAGATACTAGAGTAACTCAGTCGTGCTTTTCACACAGACCCCTTTTTCCCGTAAAAACTCCAATAGACGGCTGGAGTGGGTAAAAGGTTAATATCCGCCAGAACTTAGTAGGATGAGAATCCTATGTATTAGTTTTTTGTTTAGTCAACGTTGAAGGATACAGTGTTCCAAAATATTGTGCACCTAATCTTTGTTTCCTTGAAACTTGCTCTGCAAACTTTCTGTCAGAAAACATGCCAGAAAGTGACGACGAAAGGGAGAGAGCTAGAATAGCAGCTCAACTTTTAGCGGATGACACAACTCTCCAAAATGATAACCCGGAGGCTATAATCATCCCAGTCAATGTAAGGAAGAGTGTAACTTACAAACTTAGAAATAATGGAGTATCGTCAAGAGGTGGTACAGTCATATTTGTGGTAGAGGCCCATGAATATCGGCAGACAGAGGTATTCTATTCCTGGATACATTTTCCGGCAGCAAATGCCTTGAGAAGCGAGTTTCACTACTACAAAATAGATGAATCTCCAGAGGAATACACCCCTTTCGAGGACGTTGAAATTCCACTAACATACCAAGAGCACCAGCTCTGGTTTAAAGGCGCCCTAAAACATCAAAATCACATTACCAGGCTCGGTCCACTAGGTATACCAGGAGCCACATGGCCGGTTTTAGCCAGCTACACACCACATCCCGACATTGAAAAAATGTCAGACCAAGAACTTTTAGTTAAGCTAAAAGAATTGACAAAAGCATATAGAGAATTAGTTCAATTGACAATTGACGGTACAACCTACCGCCAAAAATTGAAAGAAACAGATATAGCAGAACAACCTTTTGAACTTGCCAAAATAATTGAAAAATCCTATGAAGAACTAGGTAGAGATAGTTTGGGTGGGAAACCACTAAAACTACAACTAAATAATAATAATAAACTTTATTCGGATTATTACAAACCATAAAAGCAATACAATTTAAAAAATCTTCAAAGAGATCTAGTTATCAGTTACTTAAAATGATTGCAGAAAGGAATTTCATTAGTATATACAGTACAGATATATTTTCTTAAAGGTTTTTCCTATGTCTGTATATACATTTCAAAAAATTAAGGACATGGTAACATGTGGCTTCAGTATCCAAAAGCTGCAGGCTCAACATGGCCACTCTGCATTGTCTGAGACCCCACGATTTTAAAAGGGTCAGTAGCCAGAGTTTGCGATGTTCCTGATAAAATTTACAGAACAGAACTGTATGAAGCGTGGATTGACCTGATATCCCATCACATGGGCATGGAGGTGAATTTAGGTCCCACACGTTTGGTGTTGGGAAAACCACCAGTTTGTGAAATAAGTTCAGTCTGAATCTTATCAGGAGGAATCGTTCAAAGGTACCAATGTCAAGATTTAAATAAGGCTGCATCGAAAGAGTAGATTGAACCAACATGGCGTGCTGCGTCGACTGTTTCCCAGCCTCGACCTGAAGTCTTAGTTTGATCAAATGGTCCAACGCTCGCTGTTTTAAATTCTCCTTTGCGAGTTCTCCAATTTTTTCGGGATTAAGATAATATTTTTCCATTCCAAGATCTCGAAGAAAGGTCCGAATGTAGGCCAGCCATTTAATTCTCAAAACATAATCCAGGGACATTGCGTCCGCCACTATCATTTTTGTGAGGGCGTTTTTGTCCGATGTCCAGATACGTCGCCAAAGTAAAATTGGTTGTAACTTGGCAAGGTCTTCAATATATGGTGCCCCTAGTTCCAAGTGGCAGGCGTAAGTGGAGGAAGTTTTGGGGGCGGATAGGATAAATCTAAAGAATTTATTTTCTGCAGTTTGCAGAGAGGTGACGTCCATATGTCCCCATAGTCCTGCACCATATAAAGCTGTGGATTGGCATTTGGCTTTATATATAGTTATCAGTTCTCTAGGTGGGCGTTTTCCTAGTTTTTGAGAGAACGATACCAAAGCGGCTAGTGCTCTTTTGAAACAATGGCTTCTGGCTTCTATTGCTGGTTTCCAGGAGAGTTTATTGTCTATCATGACCCCCAGATAAGAGTATTCTTTGGTTGAGTCAATTTTTTGACTATCAAGGTAAATAGAGTTTTGCTGTTTTTTCCCAACCCCAGCATTCATTACAAAAGTTTTTTTCACATTTATGTGGAGGTCAAGAGTTCTCATAAACTGGGAATAACTATTAAGGGACCTTTGGAGTTCACGGGGAGTTTGTGCGAGAAGGACGGCGTCATCCGCATACAGCAGGGCGGGGATCGGACGATGTTTTGCCAAGGGGAGATCACGGGCACCCTTTAGTAGCTCAACCTCCAAGTTGTTGGTATAGAGGGAGAAAAGGAAGGGTGCCAGGACACAGCCTTGTCTGACCCCACGCTCTACTGCGAAGGACTCCGTCAGTTCTCCCTTTATTCCATAACGAACTCTTGCAGATGGATAGGAATAGAGTTCCCTTAGAAAATTCAGGAGTGGAGGATCAACCCCCATCTGTGCCAAGAGGGACCACAATTTTGTATGGGCGACGCAGTCGAACGCCGCCGACAAATCTACGTAGGTCATATAAAGTTTTGCTTTCTTTGCATGCACATATTTTCCAAAAATTAATGATAAATTTAGGGCTTGTTCCACGGTACCTAATCCTTTTCTAAATCCGAATTGAAGGTCGGATAAGATACCTCTTTCTTCTGCCCAGTCCTGAAGTCTTTCTAAAATCACTCGTCCTGCTATTTTTCCCAATGAGTCCAACAAGGAGATTGGGCGATAGCAGGCGGGGTCCATGCGATTACCTTTTTTAAAAATCGGCACCATAATGGACCTGGTCCAAGACTCCAAGATTCCTATTTTTGCTGTAGCGGTGCAGACTCTTGTTAAAATTGGTGCCCAGAGATCTATTTGATGTTTGAAAAGATCTGCCGGGACACCGTCCGGCCCTGGAGCTTTCCCTTTTTTGGTGGAGTTCAGTGCCACGAGAATTTCGGGAATATCAAAGCTTATATCTATTGGGTATGGTGAGGGTATTTTTTCCTCTTCTTCCAGGTCTTGATCGTGGGTTGGTTTTCGGAAGATGCTGGTGAAATGTGACACCCAAGTTACAGCGTCTATGGCAGCTTCGATTTTTGGGCAAATGTCGTCTGCCAAAAAAGGAGTTCTTATAATTTTCCAGAAAGCTTTAGAGTTTTTTTCCTGGGCACTGGTGTGAAGTTCATTCCACAGCTCTCGCTTCAGTTCCTCTTTCCTCCTTTTTCTTATTTTTAGATATTCACTTCTGAGAGTGGCTATTGTTCTAGGATCCCTTTCTTTTTTATTTAGGGCTTGCTTTAGATTTGTATGAGCCTTGGTGCACTCTTGATTGAACCAGCCATTAGGCTTGGATGAGGTAGGTTTTTGTTTTTTTGTTAGTAACACCTTAATTTTTCCCATGATTTGGGCGAAGTTGGTTAAAAGATCCGTATCGTTGGTGGCTGTATCCAAACAAATTTCAATTTGGGGATGGACTAATCTTATTAGCTCTTTAGTGAGTTCCTCTGGATTTGTCCTCTCCCATTTTATAGAATACCCATTTACTTTATCCATGTTAATATCTTCCTGAGTCAGTGCGTTAGCTATTATTTCAGGAGAACATTTCTGGTTAATTAATGAGACTTCCAGAGTTAGAATTGCATGGTCGCTTTGGGAATTTGGTATTACTTCAAAGTTCTTTACTCTTAGTTGTAAGGACGCTGATATAATTATAAAGTCTACCGTAGTTTGGTAGCCTCTTCCAATGTAGGTAGGTGCAAGTGAGTTTTCCCCATAGTCCGAGGTGTTTGCTATCTGGAGATCCAGATCGGATAGGAGATCATTCATTTGCCTTCCCATTTTATTATGGGAAAAATGAGTGAGTAAGAGGCCTTCTTCCGTCACCATGCCGGGACATTTTCTTTTTGGTTTGGTACAGGCGTGTAGGTTGAAATCGCCTGCCCATAATATGTTTACCGGGCCTCCTTCTCCTTGTTTCATTCTTAAATTAATTAGTTTCTCGTGAAGGTGGGCCAAGACTTTCTCGAAGTCCAATTCATCCAGATTGTTATAAAAATTGATAATAATCATCGACTCTCTTTTCTGGAAGTAAAGACCAAGGATCTGCAAATTTTGTGCCAATTCGATAACCTTTATTTTAACGTTTTGGATAGTGTTGGCTATAAAAATACAGAGACCTCCCTTTGGTCTACCTGTATGTCCCGACTGCGCAAGGGACGAGTACGTTTTAAATCCTTGCAGGTGGTATTCTTGTAGGGACCATGTCTCCTGTAAGCATAGTACTTGGTGATTAAGCGTATGATACAGGATTGTCCCATCCTCTATTTTTGTCTTTAATCCCGCAGTGTTCCACGAGATCAAGCTCAGGATTATTACGCTATCCCTTGAACTTTTTGTACTTTTTAATTCATTTCGGATCTCAGGAGCTGGTAGGGTCTCTGAGACTGGGGAGACTAACGGGCTTTCTATTTGAGGTTGGGAGTCTTCCTGAGGTTGTGATTGTGGTAGTCAATCAACACATTCCAGGGGGCTGTATCTATTTTCTAATTGGGGGCCATTCCAACTATCCCAACGTGTGGAATCGTTGCACTTTGTCCGGTGGTCCTGGCCTCTCCATTCGTCCCTATTTCTGCCATGATGATTTGGGCCTAGTGGGTTGAATGGGGGAAGCCATCCTTGCCGCGGCTGTTGCCAAGGATGGATACTAAAATGCGTTGGTTGCTGGGGTTGGTGGGGTTGCCACCCTTGTTGGGAGGTGTGATGTGAATATTGTGGTAGGTTGATGGGGTGTTGGGTTGCATGGTGTGCAAATTGGGAAAATAAGGCCGGTGATTGCCACTGAAGAACTGAATGTTGTAAGTTTTGTGGGAAATTAGGCCTATCTAAGTAGTGTTGGGGATGATATATGTTATTTTCGGGGGGATTTGCAGGGCCGGGGTTTGGTGGATATGCATAAAAGGGAAAATTCTGCCTTGAAGGTGAAGATAAAAAATAAGACAAGGGGAGGGGATTTATTTTTGTAGCAGGACCTCTGTTGGGCGAATTACAGATATAATTTGACGCCCCGATCTCCCTGAATTTGATACTGATGACATCCCCCGCTATTGCCTTCGGGGTTCTACCAACCCAGTCTCCTCTACGTACAGAGAAGATGTCACCCCTAATATGTGCGGGTAATGGTCTGTGGAGTTGGAGCCATTGGGCACATTTGTTCCTCAACTCTGCAAAAGTTTCTCTCGTACCCTCCTTCAGTGGGGGCACCGCTGTTAGCACCACCACGAGGGGAGAGGCTTCCGGGGGTAAGTTAATAATTTTGGGCCGAGGTTGCTTTGTCTTCAGATCTGATGGATTTTCCTGAGAGGGGGTCTCTGGTGGGATAGTGAGATTCCCTTTTGTTTGTCTATTATTTGTTTTTGATTGACCTACTAAACCTGTTTGTGTGGCAGAAGGAAGAACTACCACCTCCGGAGTATTTTGGGAGACTTCCAAATTGCTCCCTTTTTTTGCTAAAGGAAGTGTTTCTGCCGCTTTTTTAATTTGTGAAATATTGGGATTAACTGTTTTACCTGTTATTTGTTTGGTGCTAGGTGATTTTTGAGGTGTTTCCTTTGCTCCCTGTGTTGGGGCAGGACCGTTTCTACTTAATTTACAACTGCATTTAGTGTTAATTAATGACGTAAGTCTGTCCAGCTTTGATATGAGTGGTTTGATCTGTGCTGTAATTTTAGCTTCAAGGTCAGATTTTAGATCCATAACCATGTTTTCCACCCAACAGGGGATACCTGCCGAGGGATTTGAGGTAGGAGTAATTAAATTATGGTTCTTTATTTTTGATTTTCCCTTGATGATTGGCATTTCCTTTGAGAAAGTAGTGATGATTTCCTTTGTTTTTGTTGGTTCTACATACGTTTCTGGCTCAGGTGGTAAGGAATTACAAATGGGACTTTGAACTAATTTCTCATCCGGTGATTGGCAAGCTTCTAGATCAGGAGTTGCGTCGAGATCAACATATGATTGATCGGAGTCCGATTGGGTTACGGATAAGTCTACTGAGTTTGGAACAGTCACCATAGGAACGATGGTTAGTGGCAGGGGTAAGGAGCAATTATTATTGTTTGCCCCCTGATGGACAGGAGAATTTGCGGTAGCAATAGAGCCGAGCGAAGATCGTTTTGCCTGTATGAGGTCTAAAGAGACTCTTTTCTCCAGTAAGATGATGCTTTTGTCAATGGTGTCATTTACCCTGGATATAAACAGGTCTATAGGGCCGGTCACTTGCGTCACCAGTGTTGCTTTCTTGGACGTGCTTCTTGTTTTGGGACGCATCCTAATCCCCAATAATGTACGTTAAATAATTCAAGGGGGCCCAGAGGGGTTGTCGTGGGGTGCAGGGTGACAGGGCCTGGGCCGTCCTCTGCCGTCCTCGAACGGCCTCAAACGGCCCTGTCTTTGCCCTGTCTTCGCCCGAGCTGCGTCCCGCGCTGCGGGAGGGAAGTGTTGTTTTGTAGGAGGTGCAAAAGGGCGGGGGGCGGGCCAGCAGGGAGAGCGGACCGGAAGCTCTTCCTTGGTCTTGCAGGGACTTCTGGGAAATGAAGTCCCCGCACGCTCGCAGCCCCGCTGGTCCCTCGCGCCCCTTACCGCCTTGGAGTCTTGCTGCCGGTATCCTCGCCTCAATCCTACAAGAAGGTGCCTCTACCAGCACCCACCGGCGAAGCGGCACCCGCGAAGCGGGTGCGGCGAGAGGTGGGCTCGGGAGGCTGGGAAACTGATGCGCTGCTTGACTGGTGCGTGGAGCTGATGCCTTCCGCTTGGCTACAAAGTAGGTAAATGTCCCACGAGGTGGAGGGAGAGAGACGCTTTTAGCTGGCTCAGGTGGGCGGGGGGCGGGCCAGCAGGGAGAGCGGACCGGAAGCTCTTCCTTGGTCTTGCAGGGACTTCTGGGAAATGAAGTCCCCGCACGCTCGCAGCCCCGCTGGTCCCTCGCGCCCCTTACCGCCTTGGAGTCTTGCTGCCGGTATCCTCGCCTCAATCCTACACGAAGGTGCCTCTACCAGCACCCACCGGCGAAGCGGCACCCGCGAAGCGGGTGCGGCGAGAGGTGGGCTCGGAGGCTGGGAAACTGATGCGCTGCTTGACTGGTGCGTGGAGCTGATGCCTTCCGCTTGGCTACAAAGTAGGTAAATGTCTACAACTAAATGAAAATCCTGAAAAAACCTTTATCAAGAATAATCTCAATACTCCCAAAAAAAGGTGGGGGGGGTAATAAACAAACCACTCCCAGAGAAAAACAATTTCAGTCCAGAGGAAGGTCTCCTCAACGAAGAGATAAATCTCCAGAACAAGGAGGCAAGTCTCCCCACAGGGAGCCCTCTGAAAAAAGATACAACCTTAGAAATAGGGACAATTTGAGAAAACCTGACTGATATCAAGATATTGATACACGTCCCTCTCGATCTTTTCATGTGGTGTGTGGAATGTGGTGTGTGGAATGTGGTGTGTGGTGTGTGGAATGTGTGTGGAATGTGGGTGGAATGTGGTGTGTGGAATGTGGTGTGTGGAATGTGGTGTGTGTGGTGTGTGGAATGTGGTGTGTGTTCCAAAAATCCCTTCTGACCTTCGTTATTTAAAAATAGAAATAAATAAATTGGTTAGGGATCAGTACCTCTCCTATATCCCCGAACGCAATCAAAGGATAACTCTCTTAAGAAGAAGGAGAAATAAAATAAAGGCCAGATTAAAACGAGAGAAAGAAGATGCCATATGGGTTAAACTCCGTGAGGCATCCAGAAGTGGGCAGGCTAAGACTTTCTGGTCATTAATCGGAGAAGGATGCGGGCAAAGATCTAGACCCTTACCGATATCCATTAATGAGCAGTCTTGGGTTGACTTTATTCAGCATTTGTACAGTGGCAATGATGTGATGTTTGACCCAGGTAAGCTACAGGAGGATTTGTTACCTTATGGACCTCCGTCCGAATTGGAAATTGTTTCCGCCATTAAGGGTCTGCGCACATCCGGTGCAATGGGCCCTGACCAAGTCCCAATCTCTGTGCTAAAATCTCATAGTATCTTATGGGGAAAAATTCTACATCCAGTCTTTAGACTCTGCTTTACCAAAGGCATTGTTCTGCATTCTTGGAAAGGAAGTTTATTGGTCCCCCTCTTTAAAAAGGGGGCAAGAGATTCACCTCAAAACTACCGACATATTGCCCTCCTAGATGCCATCGGTAAGGTTTTCGCTAAATGTTTACTTAATTCTCTAAATGACTGGGTATCCTCGACAGAAATACTACCACTTGAGCAGACCGGTTTCAGAAAACAACATGGTACCCTAGACAACCTTACCGCACTTCAGGTTTTGACAGAAAAATATATCAAAGTCCGTGGAGGAGGTGTATATGGTGCTTTTATTGACTTCTCTACGGCCTTTGATAAGGTGGACAGATCTCTGCTGTGGAGTAAGCTATTTGATCTAGGGGTGCCCTCAAGTTTGTTAAGGTTAGTTATTGCTCTACATACAGACACTTGGTGCAGAGTATTAATGGGAGGGGAGAAAGGTCTATCTAGGGTTATTCCCACGATTAATGGACTTAAACAAGGTTGCTTATTGGCTCCCCTGCTGTTCTCATTATACATAGCTGATCTCCCCCAGGCCGTATTGCTATTCAGCAATGGCATTGCTCCAGTTTTAGGGGGAACTCCAATAGTATGCCTAATGTATGCGGATGATATTTTAATTTTGGACCTTACCCCAAAAGGTTTGAATGGTCGCTTATATGCCCTGAATACATATGCTGAGACCCATTTCCTAAAAATAAACATTTCAAAAAGTAAAATAATGTGTTTCCGGGGAAGGAAAAAACCCAAATATGACAATTACCACTGGTCTGTTGGGGGTGAAAGACTAGAAGTAGTGAAATCTTATCCTTTCCTCGGAAAAATTGTCACGAGTAGTTTAAGTGACACAGCCCATATTGAGAACAATAGCAGGAAAGCTCTTGTTCATGGGAAGAGCCTTGTTTCTCTCTATAAGGCGACAGGCAGAAGGCACTTCTCCATATTGCTTGCGGTATTCCGAGCAAAAATTCCCGCATCCCTCACATATGGACTAGAAACAGTGGATATGACAAGTTGGAATTTTTTGGATTCTACTGAAGGAAAAATATTACGCAACCTCACCTCTGTAAGTACTGCGAATTCTACGTCCTCTCTGAGACTGGAATTCGGCTTACGTAGTTCCTGGGCCCAGGCAGTTGCGAGTGTGGTTCGTTGGGTTTTTAACCTAGCTAAAGGAATGCCGGGTACGTTGAGACATCTCATAAAAAATGAACTTTTGGGTACCTTTAATGTTTATTCTTCAATTGTAAGGAACTTTCGACAGGCAGTTGTATTATTACAGTTAGATGAATTAGATCTTTTCTCACTATCCACAGTCCAATTGAAGTCGATATTAAAGTCGGCTTCTTGGGAGCTAGGCTATAGAGTAGACAGAGGGGCAAGTAAATTGAAGAGAGGAATGTTTCTTACCAATAGCTTTTGTCAAATGAAAAGACCTCAGCTATATATATCCTGGAATCTCCCCCATGGAGTCCGGCGATTTACCCTATTGCTAAGGCATAATTTACTTCCTTTGAATTGTCTTCTGTCTAAATGGTATGGCCGCTCCGATATTTGCGATTTTTGTAATTTAAATTTCCAGGACGTGTATCATGTCATTTTTGTCTGTCCGGCACTCATGGTTTTTAGACGCAAATGGTTAAGACCTATGTGTCTTCAAATGGGTATCTTTACAGCCTCTGATTTTATTGAAGCAATGTTTAACCCTCCAAATGAAATGTTTTGCTTTAAATTGTTTCATTATTTTAAATGATTCTTGCTGCTATATTGACAAATTGATATCATGTACTTTTTGTTATGGAATTCTACTGCCTTTTTCTGTTTGTTGAATTATTATGTGGACCTCAATTGAGTTCCGTTATCATAAATAAATAAACTTGAAAAACTTGAAACTTGGTGTGTGTGGTGTGTGGTGTGTGGAATGTGTGTGGAATGTGTGTGGAATGTGGAATGTGTGTGGAATGTGATGTGTGGAATGTGGTGTGTGGAATGTGTGTGGAATTTGTGTGGAATGTGTGTGGAATGTGTGTGGAATGTGTGTGGAATGTGGTGTGTGGTGTGTGGAATGTGGTGTGTGGTGTGTGCTGTGTAGAATGTGGTGTGTGGAATGTGGTGTGTGGAATGTGGTGTGTGGAATGTGGTGTGTGGAATGTGTGTGGAATGTGGTGCGTGGAATGTGGTGTGTGGAATATGGTGTGTGGAATGTGTGTGGAATGTGGTGTGTGTGTGGAATGTGGTGTGTGGAATGTGTGTGGAATGTGGTGTGTGGAATGTGGTGTGTGTGGAATGTGGTGTGTGGAATGTGGTGTGTGTGGTGTGTGTGTGGAATGTGTGTGTAATGTGGTGTGTGGAAAGTGTGTGGAATGTGGTGTGTGGAATGTGTGTGGAATGTGTGTGGAAGGTGGTGTGGAATGTGTGTGGAATGTGTGTGGAATGTGGTGTGTGGAATGTGGTGTGTGGAATGTGGTGTGTGGAATGTGTGTGGAATGTGGTGTGTGGAATGTGTGTGGAATGTGGTGTGTGGAATGTGGAATGTGGTGTGTGGTGTGTGGAATGTGTGTGGAATGTGGTGTGTGGAATGTGTGTGGAATGTGGTGTGTGGAATGTGGTGTGTGGAATGTGGTGTGTTGAATGTGTGTGGAATGTGTGTGGAACGTGGTATGTGGAATGTGTGTGGAATGTGGAATGTGGTGTGTGGAATGTGGATGGAATGTGGTGTGTGTGGTGTGTGGAGTGTGGAATGTGGTGTGTGTGGTGTGTGATGTGTGGAATGTGTGTGGAATGTGTGAGGAATGTGGTGTGTGGAATGTGTGTGGAATGTGTGTGGAATGTGTGAGGAATGTGGTGTGTGGAATGTGTGTGGAATGTGTGTAGAATGTGTGTGGAATGTGGAATGTGCGTGGAATGTGGTGTGTGGAATGTGTGTGGAATGTGGTGTGTGGAATGTGTGTGGAATGTGGTGTGTGGAATGTGGTGTGTGGAATGTGGTGTGTGGAATGTGTGTGGAATGTGGTGTGTGTGGAATGTGTGTGGAATGTGTGTGGAATGTGGTGTGTGGAATGTGGTGTGTGTTGAATGTGTGTGGAATGTGGTGTGTGGAATGTGGTGTGTGGAATGTGGTGTGTGTGGAATGTGGTGTGTGTAATGTGGTGTGTGTAATGTGGTGTGTGGAATGTGGTGTGTGGTGTGTGTGTGTGGAATGTGTGTGGAATGTGGTGTGTGTGTGGAATGTGTGTGGAATGTGGTGTGTGGAATGTGATGTGTGGAATGTGTGTGGAATGTGGTGAGTGGAATGTGTGTGGAATGTGTGTGGAATGTGAGTGGAATGTGGTGTGGAATGTGTGTGGAATGTGTGTGGAATGTGGTGTGTGGAATGTGTGTGGAATGTGGTGTGTTGAATGTGTTTGGAATGTGTGTGGAATGTGGTGTGTGGAATGTGTGTGGAATGTGGTGTGTGTGGAATGTGTGAGGAATGTAGTGTGTGGAATGTGGTGTGTGGAATGTGTGTGGAATGTGTGTGGAATGTGGAATGTGTGTAGAATGTGTGTGGAATGTGGTGTGTGTGTGGAATGTGTGTGGAATGTGTGTGGAATGTGGTGTGTGGAATGTGGTGTGTGGAATGTTTGTGGAATGTGGAATGTGGTGTGTGGAATGTGGTGTGCGTGGAATGTGGTGTGTGGAATGTGGTGTGTGGAATGTGATGTGTGTTGTGTGTGTGTGGAATGTGTGTGGAATGTGGTGTGTGTGTGGAATGTGTGTGGAATGTGTGTGGAATGTGTGTGGAATGTGGTGTGTGGAATGTGGTGTGTGAAATGTGTGTGGAATGTGGTGTGTGGAATGTGTGTGGAATGTGTGTGGAATGTGGTGTGGAATGTGTGTGGAATGTGTGTGGAATGTGGTGTGTGGAATGTGGGTGGAATGTGGTGTGTGGAATGTATGTGGAATGTGGTGTGTGGAATGTGTGTGGAATGTGGTGTGTGTGGTGTGTTGTGTGTGGAATGTGTGTGGTGTGTGGAATGTATGTGGAATGTGGTGTGTGGAATGTGTGTGGAATGTGTGTGGAATGTGTGTGAAATGTGTGTGGAATGTACATACTGATAATATATTCAGATGCATCTGGTGCCCAGTCTTTATACACACAAAATAAAACAGAAAATGCTAACATAAATATGACTTGAACATGCACTTAGCACATGTTTCTTACTTGATGCAATGGTTAATGAAAATAACCGTGTGGAATGTGGTGTGTGTGGTGTGTGATGTGTGGAATGTGTGTGGAATGTGTGAGGAATGTGGTGTGTGGAATGTGTGTGGAATGTGTGTGGAATGTGTGAGGAATGTGGTGTGTGGAATGTGTGTGGAATGTGTGTAGAATGTGTGTGGAATGTGGAATGTGCGTGGAATGTGGTGTGTGGAATGTGTGTGGAATGTGGTGTGTGGAATGTGTGTGGAATGTGGTGTGTGGAATGTGGTGTGTGGAATGTGGTGTGTGGAATGTGTGTGGAATGTGGTGTGTGTGGAATGTGTGTGGAATGTGTGTGGAATGTGGTGTGTGGAATGTGGTGTGTGTTGAATGTGTGTGGAATGTGGTGTGTGGAATGTGGTGTGTGGAATGTGGTGTGTGTGGAATGTGGTGTGTGTAATGTGGTGTGTGTAATGTGGTGTGTGGAATGTGGTGTGTGGTGTGTGTGTGTGGAATGTGTGTGGAATGTGGTGTGTGTGTGGAATGTGTGTGGAATGTGGTGTGTGGAATGTGATGTGTGGAATGTGTGTGGAATGTGGTGAGTGGAATGTGTGTGGAATGTGTGTGGAATGTGAGTGGAATGTGGTGTGGAATGTGTGTGGAATGTGTGTGGAATGTGGTGTGTGGAATGTGTGTGGAATGTGGTGTGTTGAATGTGTTTGGAATGTGTGTGGAATGTGGTGTGTGGAATGTGTGTGGAATGTGGTGTGTGTGGAATGTGTGAGGAATGTAGTGTGTGGAATGTGGTGTGTGGAATGTGTGTGGAATGTGTGTGGAATGTGGAATGTGTGTAGAATGTGTGTGGAATGTGGTGTGTGTGTGGAATGTGTGTGGAATGTGTGTGGAATGTGGTGTGTGGAATGTGGTGTGTGGAATGTTTGTGGAATGTGGAATGTGGTGTGTGGAATGTGGTGTGCGTGGAATGTGGTGTGTGGAATGTGGTGTGTGGAATGTGATGTGTGTTGTGTGTGTGTGGAATGTGTGTGGAATGTGGTGTGTGTGTGGAATGTGTGTGGAATGTGTGTGGAATGTGTGTGGAATGTGGTGTGTGGAATGTGGTGTGTGAAATGTGTGTGGAATGTGGTGTGTGGAATGTGTGTGGAATGTGTGTGGAATGTGTGTGGAATGTGGTGTGGAATGTGTGTGGAATGTGTGTGGAATGTGGTGTGTGGAATGTGGGTGGAATGTGGTGTGTGGAATGTATGTGGAATGTGGTGTGTGGAATGTGTGTGGAATGTGGTGTGTGTGGTGTGTTGTGTGTGGAATGTGTGTGGTGTGTGGAATGTATGTGGAATGTGGTGTGTGGAATGTGTGTGGAATGTGTGTGGAATGTGTGTGAAATGTGTGTGGAATGTACATACTGATAATATATTCAGATGCATCTGGTGCCCAGTCTTTATACACACAAAATAAAACAGAAAATGCTAACATAAATATGACTTGAACATGCACTTAGCACATGTTTCTTACTTGATGCAATGGTTAATGAAAATATTTGACTCAACATTATTATTAAAGGGTGCCTTCACTGTAGAATTAAGAGAATATTCTCATAAGTATCTGTTTAACCATCCTAATTAAAATGTTTCAATTAAGTGTTGGTGAAATTAAATCGTCCTTGTTTAATAGATACTATACTTTCTCTGAAGAGGAGACTCGACTTTCCTAAATGTGTGCTATGAAGTATGAAAAGCATTAATGATTTGTAATTGGGATAAAAGTAATTCTCTTATATGTAGAATGTGATCTTAATGGAAACGATTACATTTATGTAATTTGTGAACTAATGTTACACTTATATACATTTAAATTCGGTTCGCAGTCACACTTACACCTGATCAAATTTAAAGATCTACTGTATGCCACCCATGGGCTGAATTAAATTACATGTAATAGAATTTATATTTATTTGTGTTTAAACGTGCACACGCATATTAAATGTGTACCATTAAATTTATGTTTAACTTGACTTAAAAGTTTACGCCTGTATTTCACCATGTTGCATTTCATAAAATACTGTTTTCAATTTTCTGCTAACAGGAGATTTCTTGCAGGTATTCATATGCATTGTTAGTATAGAACATATACATTACTGCACTAGAGATAGGGAAAAGAGCCTGAGAAAAAGACATAACTGAATGGACTTGTTTTACAAATGTTACAACTTATGTGTGCCTGAGAAAGAGATGTTGATCCCATGTCTATTTTGGGACAATCTAGCTATGTTGCAGTCTGCAACTTTTGGATTTGACGAGAACAGTGGGCCCGTGATTGTGTGTTCAAGGGGGTGTTGCCTAAAGTGGACTTTTCACGTTATAATATACCATTGCCCCTGGTCTTTCGAACAGATGCTTGGAGACTTCTTCCAAACCTGTCCTGGGCCTCTTTGAGTGTCCTCCTGACTCTTGCCAGACTGTCTTGCGGAACCCCTTTCTGCAGACTCTATGCAGGTCTCTTTTGTGGATCCCTTGCAGTCACTTTCCCTGATTCCCTATTTCTCAAATGTACTTTGAGAGTCTTATACCTCAATGATTCTCCTTTTGATACCTTCCTAAGTGTGGCTGAGGCTAACACTCATCCCTGACCTATAAAAGACTCCTGACCAAGCTTCTGAGATGCTAACCTTCCCTACTTGATTTCTCTTTGTTTTGTCCTGACTTCCTTGATGGAAATTTCGATTTTGACTTCACTTGGTATCTAATCATCCTTCGGACTTTGAACTTCTAGGTACTGATGTATAGGAGAGAGAGTCTTAGATTATTTTCTGAGCACCAGATTCTGTTGCTATTATTCTGTATCACTGTCACCGAATTGCTTGTTTGTTTAATACTGGTTTGCCTGAATTTCTTCAGGTGTCGTGGGATCCCAGTCGTTATTCTATATCTTTACAGCATGGTGTTATTAGTTGTTTATTTGAATTTGATTATTAATTTGTAATAAACATGGCTACAGATTTTTTTTTTTTTTTAAACCTTTATTGGCATCAAAAGGATATACAAGTCTAGGCCTACAACCAAACCGGCCGGCCGCAATGTGTGAAGCAATCAGAGGTTCCAAGGCAAACATTACAGAATCAATCAGCACGAAGCAGAGGCAGTACAATCGTTGAAAGGGGAGAAGAGACTTAGGAACCAAAAGGCCAAAACACAGGAGCAAAAAAGGTTAATTTTATAATATGGGGATAAGGCGTATGACAGGCTCACTTTCAATATAGAGACGTCCGATGTCCCAGAACCAACCTCAGCGTCAATAAGGGGGTAAGGGGCCACAGTACAGGAGAGAACACAATGCACACAAGAAGATCAGGATAATTGAGACATAATCGACACCTGAGCATTATCATCGTCACATGCCCACCACCCAAACCACAGCTAAGCCAGAACAGAGGGATCGGAGAAACAGCACATCAAAACCAGCCCGTCATAGCGACCTCTCGGAAAAAGGAGGGAGGGGGGCGGGGACGAGAAAAAGAGGGGGAAGAGGGGGGGAAGGAGAGGGAGGGGAGGAGGACAAAGTGGAACAATGAAAAAAGGAAAAAAGAAATGAAATATAAAAACGAGAGGAAGAAGACACGTCGACACAGGCGTCCCGTGGCGGGAATACAGGAGACAACAGGAGTATCAGCACCAGTGAGGGTACAGCGATCGAGAAGAAAAGCAATCGAATCATAAAAGGAGGGTCAACGACGCCACACACCCCACCCCGAACACACCACGGGAGGCCGGGACAGACGCGGCTTTACGAAAAAGAGATACAAAAGGGCCATAGAACCAGAAAACAAACAACAAATAGAACCCAACCCACCCATCCCACCCTGCACCCCTGTAGAAGGCTATGGCCTACCCTTCAAACAGCGTGCCTGTCGCCCTAAACCAGAACCCGAAATATAGCGAGAAGGAAAGAGAGAAGAACGAGACAAAAAGAAACAAAAACGGAAAGAAGAAAACAGGAGGGAGGAGCATAAGAACAACAATCAATATGGCCGGCCGCCGCCCTCCGCCCAACCAAACAGTCACAATAAAAACAGACCAGGACGACACCCCATCAAGCGCCATAAAACGTACAGAGAAGGGGACCTCCCACCTCTCCACGGGTAGAAACAATTGCGCCACTAAGTCGTATACCAAGAATCAACCAAGAGTCGTGCATATCACCCCCATCCCTTCCGAACCACAAATCCCACCCACCACATGACAGTGCAAAATGAGATACTAAATACAAGACCAGCATACAATCGAGAAAAATGGCGACTACCATAACAACATGGGGGGTAAATCGGTCCGCAAGGGAGCAGAAGTCCAAACAGAGAGTTTAGATGTATCAGCAATCGCAGCACGGATGATAAAAAACAGGAGTTCAGTTTCGCCGCTGGGGAGGGCGAGGGGGTCTCTATGATAGACAAAGGCAAAGCCAGCGGAGCAGGTGCAGGCGGCAGTCCACCAATAGTTCCAGGCATCCATATCGGACAGGGCCGCGGCACAATGTCCAAGTCCCCGGGGTCAGAACCTCGAAAAACAGGGAGCTCCAAAGTCACCGGCACACAAAACGATCTTCGATCAGCGGCAGCAACACTTGCAGCAATCGAGGGGGGCGAGGCAATGGAGTCACTGAAACAAGAGGGCGGCAAGAAGAAACGGCTGCCCAAGATGGCGGCAGATCTTGGCGGACCCACAGGGACATCAGGGTCCAGGGATGCGCGCAGGGATCTCAGAGCTTCCAGGATATCTCTGACCGTAAGCTCACGCTCACCAGACCAGATCCCCGCGCAATTAGGCAACCCGAGCCCGCCGCCACAGGGTGATTCTTGTTCCAGAGGGTCGGCCGCCATTTCGTGAAGTCAGCCCAGTCGCCGCCCTCCACGACCCCCGGAAAAACAGTTAAAAAATGTAGGACTTTACAGAGCTCCGGGGGTCCCAGCAATGGCAGCCTCGGTGCCGAAAGGATGTCCGCCCAATACGTGTCCCCGCCTACACCAGCACCGGCGCCCCCAACAAGCAGAGTCCGGGCGCAGAGGACCAGGGCCGCCGGACAAAGCAGCGGCGGGGGGAGGACCCCTTCACAGAGTCAGTCCCCGGTGCATCTCACCCACATCAGCCGCGCGGTCACCAGGGCAGGCCCGGATCAGGATCGCCGGGATTTCGCACAACGTCTCTCATCATTGGTTCACGCTCTCGGCCGGGGCCGAGAGCCGTCGGATCCCACAGGCTAGGTCCCGGTCTAGGTTCCACGGAGGCCCCGATCTTGCGGAGGGCACAACCTCGGAGCCGCTGCACATTGAGATCTCTGGGCCAAATGGTAAGTACAAACAAGGTGTTCTGTTTCCAATTCCCCGATAATGTGTCGTCTCCGGACAGGATAGAAGACAGGATAGGCAATCAGGCCGGAGGGCTGCGGGAGCCGAGCTAAAAGGCGACCATTACGCTCGCGAGCTTGGCTCCTCCGGCTACAGATTTCTAGTCCTCATTGTGTAGCCAAATGGGTTGCACTGATAATTGAAATTTGAGTGCATGGAAAAGACTAACTCCCTTCACCTCTCAGTCGGATTGAAAAGATCCATCAGAGGACCAATGGTAAGCAAGAGGGCCCAGAAAACGATGTAGCAAATCATCCAACACCTCGTGGATGGGTGAAGAACTCAGCCATAGAGGGCTGTCAGCACAAATTTAAAATACAGGATAGGCCGGTAACCTATCCCAGGCAGGTAACAGGAAACAAGCAGTGGTAAAGCCAGAAGTGTCACCTTTTAAAAGAAATGCTGTCCTACTGGCTTTGTTAATGCTTGTTTGCAGTTGCTATTCCACAATAGCAAAACTAAAAAGAATGCTCCTATGCTGATGCTGAACAGAATCAGAAAAAATAAATAAACAAAAAGGTGTAATTATGCGTACAAACACTAGCATCATGAAGCATGCACATTTATGCATCATGAAGTTACAGTAGCCCAGTGTGATGACTTTTATCCGTGCATGCGTCACCAGCCGCGTAGCTAGGGGGGGTGAGGGGGGCGGTCCGCCCCAGGCGGCACCATTTTGGGGGCGGCGGCGGCCGCGAGGCACTGGCGGCCCGTTGCGGTGGCCTTTATAATTTATTTGGGGACACTACTACTTTACAGTAGTGTCCCCAAATAAATTATAAAGGCCACCGCAACGGGCCGCCAGTGCTGCGCCCGCGGGCCGTTTAAAGTGCAAACTGCTTCCTGCCGCGTGCGTGCAGCGCAAGTATGCACGCACGCCACACCACGCCACCACCTAGAATAGGCCTGTCGCATGCAGAATTAACTTCTGCAAGGTTGATTGCGACGGGCGAGGCGGCTGCATGTACTGTAGCATGACTGGCATGATGGGTGCAGGGACGTCTACCAGCAGTGATGCGGACCTCTGGTTACTGAATAAAAATAAAAAAACGAAGTAAGTAAAACAAAGATTATCGATGATGATTTTAATACTTATTGCTGACGATTGTCAATTAATGATTCATAGCTGCCAAGGTTTCAAATTACGTATGTGTGACATTTTCAGAATTTAAATGTAATTATGAGTGACATTCAACGACTATGAGTGACAATTTCTTATTAGCAAATCAAGCAACGGAGACAAGTGAAACACATTTATATCAGAAATTACACCCATTTGAGCAATGAGAAACTTTAAGATTATCTTAACACAGCTGCAAAGTACCAGAAATGGAAGGGCAGTGTTCCTCAACAGATGCCAAAAGCAATACCACATCCTTCTTCTGCTTTCTCCCATACACATACTGCTTAAAAACACGAACTCTCTTCTTCAAAAACGGTCTCATACGGGGCGGGGCCTGCCCTCAGAGGTTGCTAATGGCTGTGCACACCATGGGGGGCTCGGACTCCGTATCAGTGCTCCCACAGGCTTTGGGGGTCCCACTGTGAATTAAGGCATTCCTGGCAGGCACACACTCAACTGCAGACCAGAACTAAGTGATGTGGTTTTGCAATGCCGAGGGGCCGCCAGGAGAGTCTCAGTGGACGGCCCGCCCGGGAACTAGAGTCAGCCAGGGACAGCCTGATCAGTGTGCAGGCCGCGGGCCGGGCTACAAACCTTAATTGCCGTGGCCCGTGGTGTTGTGGGGCCTTTCCTGTAATTATGAGCTCAGCCTGCCTGCCTGCAGCCAGCTCTTGCAGACCAGAGTGCAACAAAACGATGGATTTAGGCCCAGATCTCTGTACTGGGGTGAATGTATGACAATGTTCTGCATTCTGTCCATCACCTGTTGTTTTTGCCTTTGTCGCCCCGAGTGGGATGGGTATGCTCAGACGTGAGTCCCATGCTCTCCACACAACTGGAGTCAAGCTATCCTGGCTGAAGACGGCTGATAGCCAATAACCGGTCCAGGAAAGACATGGCTTGGCAGTTCGGGCTGGACTGTTCCCATGAGGCACAGGGTCAAGGCTGATTTGCATATGGCCATGTCTGACCTGGGGTGGTGTGGAGTGCAAAAAAACGATGAATTTAGGCCCAGATCTCTGTACTGGGGTGAATGTATGACAATGTTCTGCATTCTGTCCATCACCTGTTGTTTAAACCAGAGTCACTGCCTGCAGTTCCACAGTCTGGACTGATTCAGACTCATCTGCGGCCGGGCCGTGGCCCAAGACAGTAAGCACCAGCAACTGTGAGCCGGTATTTGTTTGTAATAGACTTTCAGGCACCTAATGGGAACTAATGAGTAATGTGTATTTTCTTTTTCTGTACCCTTCCTCTAAAGGTGCTAACTCGTGTATAACTAATGAGCACAAGTGAGAGGCTAATGCACCCAACATGCAGAAAAGTGTCAGAGGAGGTGTTTTGATAAATTATCTAATTGTTTTAATCCCTAATGTAACTTGTAACTTGTATGAGATATGCTGTTAAAGAGCATTCTATCGCCTAGTGATTACATGTTCCACCATTCTTTGTCTGAGGGCCAGATAGGGGCTGCTGAATGGTCCCCGGAAACAATGTAGCCCATACAGATCGTGTGAGAAGCTGGCCTGGTATATGATGTCCCCTAATGTAAGTGGGCACCTTGCACCAGTCCAGACAACCCTTATGGTTATTTAAGAGGTCTTAGACAACCTTAGAAAGCTCTCTAAGTGGTAGCTGTGGAGAGCAGCCTTGAGGCTTAGTCCAGAAGGAGTGTAAAGAAGCTTGTTTTACCAGAATGCAATCTTAAAGTATAGATTAAGTGAAAAAGAACCACCCAAGGTATTTATAAAAATATGCATTTATTATAATATACACGCTAACATGTTTAGATATCTCCTACCCTGAGATAATCACAATGCACACAATACTTTGCAAAGGAACACAGTAAAGAGCACAGAATACACAGTGAACCCCAGGGGGGGGGACCAAACCATATACAAAGAAAGTGGTAAAAGAACCACGACTCGGGTCAAGACCAGGTCGAGAGGACGTATAAGTGCTGGGGACCCAAGGAACCACCCACCGTGAGTAGATAGGGACCCCACGGAGAGCGTATGCAGAGTGGCAACACGACCACATGCTCCGTACAATTCTACCGTTAAGTCAAGGTTGGATTTTTAGAGATTAAGGACCTGTCCCAGTGGACCCTGAAGAAACCCAGTGGAAGACAGAAGGTTGACGAGCCACCCCACCTGTGGACAACTTAGTGCCCATGTTACCTACACCAGGGAAGCCGGGTGTATAGGTGTGTAGTGGAATCGGAAACCGCAGTCGAACCCAAAGGAGGACTTCAGGAAAACGCCACCGCTGAAAAAAGAGAAAGTGTTCTGTGGAATCTGAGGATGGATTCTAGATGAGAGGTACCTGGAGAGGTGTGGCTCACTGGTTAGAGGCGGCAGACCTGTAAGCAGAGAACGGCCCGGGACCAGGGTTCAATTCCCGACGCGGCAGGGTCTTGGACCAGGGTCAACGGACTCGATAATTCTAGCCTCAGTGCCTACTCTAACCAGGGAACACACTCGGTAACTCTGGGCATTAAGCTTGCCTCATCTCTACAACGGCCCCCCACAGACGCCGGGGATGCCTGGTTTCACCCTGGAGATACCCAGAAAGGGACCATCTCACAGGGAAAACCAGTACGGGTTCCCCAGCGGTCTACAGCGCCACGACACTCGGGTAGAGTAACAGTGCGTGTTGGACTCGGCCTCGTGGCGTGGTCCTACCCCTCCCGCCTGGCGGGCCTGGGACGACATTCGAGGCCCTGCTGACGCTGTCGCGGCCTGACCGAGCTGAACCATCTTCGAGGCCATGCTGACGCTGTCGCGGCCTGACCCCTTGAACTATCCACGCACCAGTTGGTGCCAAGACTGTCCCGCTAACCCCGATCCCCGAAACCAAGACTTTACGGATCCCTCGATCCTTGCCTGCTAACCTGCAAAGGACTTGCCTTAATTGCTTATATAAAGATTCTTGTGAATATTCCTCCTGTGTGGTGTCCATCTGTAAGTAGTGTGATTGCTCAGCTGTTACGATTGTAGGAGAGGAGCCTCGCCAAGGAGGCCTCCCTACGGCGCTCGGCCTATTCCATACAGAGAGGTGGGTCTCGGGGCGGACAGTCAGACACCTTCTGTCTCCCCTGGGGTCGCCTTTCCAACATTGGTGGCAAGCGACGGGATCCGAGCCCGCGCAAATCGTACAGCGAGTAACTCGCCACTACTAACAGAGACCCACAACCACGATGACTACTAAAGAAGCCGGAACAACCGCAGAATTCCTGAAAGAACTATTAGAGGAGTACACCCATAAAGAACTCAAACAATTCTGCAAAGCCCTAGGTATCGCTACCACCGGACTAAGCACAAAAGACGATTTTAAAGACGCGTTACAAACATGGGTGGAGACCGGAGCGACCCCACCCCAAGCCAACGAGGACATTGTCCTAGAAGTACCCCTGAGTACAGTCGTAGCCCCAGTGGAAGAAAGAACCGCCAACAAAGAACCGGGCCTCCTCCACGAAGACGCCCGGGAGCGAGAGAGGAGTCGGCTCCATGAACTAGAGCTCGCCCGACTCCGGCTGGATGGAGAGCTTCAATTAGCAGCAAAGAAAATGGCCATTGAACAACTACGATTAGAGGGAGATCTGGAAGAGAGGCGGAGGCAAAGAGAATTGGACGAAAAAAAGCTCACGTACGAACACGAGCGTGGCCTCAAAGAACTAGAGATCAAAGCCAAGATCGAAGAGGCTGGCGCCGTGGTAATCCGGAACCCTCCACCTCCTGCCGACCCGAAGGTCCACATTCCCAAGGATATCGTCAAGGAATACTACAAAAATGACGATATCCAGCAATGGTTCAAGGCGTATGAAGTTGCCATGACCGCGCACCGCATCCCGCGAAAAGATTGGGGTGCCGGCTTGTGGGGGAGATTCGTCAGCGAAGGAAGAGACACCCTGCTAGAGCTGGCCGAGGACGTGATGTCCTCCTATGACCACATGAAGGACGCCCTGCTCACCCGGTATGACCTCACTCCCGAGATGTACCGACAGAGGTTCAGAGACTGCAAAAAGATTCCCGGTACCACGTGGGTGGAGTACGTAAACTTTTATAGCCGGGCCCTGGAAGGATGGATAAAGGGCAGCAAAGTGTCCACCTATGAGCAGCTGTTCAACCTCATCGTTTGGGAGCACCTCTCCAACAACTGCTTTGTCGAGCTCAGGCAGCATCTCCTCGACAGTAAGTTGACCGAGCCCCGAAAACTCGCCGTCGAGGCTGATCGATGGGTGAGCACCCGGGTCCCCCGGACCCCGATAGGAGAAACGGGACAGAACGGCCAGGGGCAACCCCGCCAGCGTGGCGGCGGAGGAGGCCAGAACAGGAGCCGAGACTTCCCTTCGGCCCCAGGCCGGAGTCCGCCTCGGGGGTCCCCCCAGAAGAACACTTCGCCATCCCTGACCAGAAGAGGGCCCCCACCAGCACGGCCGGGGCCCCACCCGAACATTACTTGCCACAGATGCCAGCGGACCGGTCACTATGCCAGTGACCCCCTCTGCCCCATGAACCAGCGCCCCGGCACCACCGGGCCTCCGACCCGCCAGTTCGCTGCTGCAGCCCTGGGGGAAGGGGGAGAAGAAGACGAAGAGGTCTACAACGAAGATCAGACCGAGTATGAACCGGCCGCCATGGCCCTAGCCTGCCTGGGCGAAAGAGACATGGTCCCCCAGGCCCCGCTATCGAGGAACACTCAAAAGTACCGTCAGTGGGTCCACATGAATGGACGACGGACCGAAGCCCTCCGAGACACGGGAGCCAGTGTGACGGCCGTCCGCTGCCACTTGGTGAGCACAGAACAGATTATACCAAACGTGCGATGCCCCGTGAGGGCCGCAGACAACTCCGAAACTCTGTGTCAGATGGCCCGAATCCCCTTCGAGTGGGGGGGGGGTGTCGGGCACCCTCAAAGTGACCGTCCGGGACGACGCCCCCGTGGACTGCCTCTTTGGAAACGACCTCGAGAGCTCTCCCTGGGCCCAAGTCGAACGGAGAGAGCATCTAGGAATGATGGGACTACCAGAGTGGGTCTGCGCGACGACCCGATCCATGACTGCCCGGGCCCTGGCGGCACCCGAGGCCACCCCGACTGAAGAGCCAGAGTGGCCCGCGCCCCCACCGCCCGCAGTCAATGAAGAATCCGACCCCGAGCCCGAGCCATCGGAGCATGACCAAGAAGGCAGCGCCGAACTCAGCGACATCCCCGAACTAGCCCAATGGCGCCAAGAGGGTGGTCCCACCCGAGAACAATTCCGGCAGGAACAGAAGGCCTGCCCCTCCCTCGAGGGGACCCGACAGCAAGCCACCGCCCAAGCTGCCGGGGACACCTCGGGGTCCCACTGGGTCTACTGGGACCACGGCCTCCTATACAGTGAACAGAAAATTGCCGAGCTAGGGGCCAGCCGAGTGTTGGTGGTCCCCCTACGATTCAGAGACTTCCTTTTGAACCTGGCACACGATGTGCCCCTCGCCGGGCACCTGGGGCAGGACAAAACTTACAGCCGCCTGGTGACCCATTTCTACTGGCCGAAGATGCGCAACGATGTGCATAACCACTGACGCACCTGCCCGACATGCCAAGCCAGCGGAAAGAGCGGAGGGAAGGTGAAGGCCCCGCTCCAACCCTTTCCAGTAGTGACCACTCCCTTCGAACGAGTGGGGATAGACATCGTGGGGCCCCTGGACCCCCAAACTTCGCAAGGGCATCGCTTCATCCTCGTCCTGGTGGACCATGCCACCCGCTATCCCGAAGCCATCCCCCTACGAACCATAACGGCTCCCGTGGTGGGCCAAGCACTGATGGAGATCTTCTCCAGAGTGGGGTTCCCCCGAGAAGTCGTGAGCGATCGGGGCACAAACTTTATATCAAAGTATATGCGGTCCCTGTGGCAACAGTGCGGGGTCACGTATAAATTCACCACCCCGTATCACCCCCAAGGGAATGGACTTGTGGAGCGGTTTAACCGGACACTCAAGGGGATGATCCAGGGCCTAGAAGAGCCCCTCCGCCGCAAATGGGACGTCCTGCTGCCCTGCCTCTTGTTCGCCTATCGGGAGGTACCACAGAAATCCCTGGGCTTCAGCCCCTTTGAACTCTTGTACGGGCACCCTGTCCGAGGTCCCCTCAGCCTGGTCAAAGAAGGCTGGGAAACTACAGTCCAAGACGCACCGCCGGATGTCTACCGGTACCTCCTGACCCTACGAAGCCAGACTCGGAAGTTCCGGGCACTTGCCGAGGCCAATCTTGAGGCCAGTCAGGAGGACATGAAACGCTGGTATGACCAGAACTCTTCATCCATCGAGTTCGAGCCGGGCCAGCGGGTCTGGGTCATGTCCCCGGTCGAACCTTGTGCCCTCCAGGACAAATGGTCGGGCCCCTTCAAAGTGATCGAGCGCAAGAGCCCTGTCACCTATCTCGTGGACATGGAGTCCCCCCCGAAACCCCCTACGGGTTCTGCACGCCAACCGGCTCAAGCCTCATTTTGCCCGCACAGAACTGAGCCTGCTGCTAGCTACCGACGATGGGGCCGAAGACGACTCCGAGCCCCTGCCCGACCTCCTAAGGTGCGCTGAGAAAGACGGCTCCGTTGAGGGAATCTCTCTCTCCTCCGACCTGACCCCAGCGCAACGCCGAGACTGCCAAGAACTGTTGGGGCGATTTAAGGACCTGTTCTCCCTCACCCCCGGGGTGACCCAGTGGTGTGTCCACGATGTCGACACCGGGGACAGCCAGCCAGTGCGACACCGGGCCTACCGAGTTCCCGACCGAGTTCGGGCCTGCATCCAGACAGACGTTACCAAGATGCTGGCCCTGGGGGTGGTCGAACCCTCCGACAGTCCCTGGGCCAGCCCAGTGGTCCTGGTCCCGAAAGCCGCCGCACCTGGCACCCCTCCAGAACTCAGGTTTTGTGTCGACTACCGGGGATTGAATGCTGTTACCAGAACCGACGCACATCCCATCCCCCGGGCCGATGAACTAATCGACCGCCTGGGAGCCGCCAAGTACCTCAGTACCTTCGACCTCACAGCCGGGTACTGGCAGATCGGCCTCACTCCAGGCGCCCAGGAGCGGTCGGCATTCTCCACACCCGACGGCCACTTCCAATTCAGGGTGATGCCCTTCGGGATGAAAAACGCCCCAGCCACCTTCCAGAGACTGGTGAACAAAGTGCTGGCGGGGCTAGAAGAATTCAGTGCCGCCTATCTAGACGACATTGCAGTGTACAGCCTCCACTGGGCCGAGCACCTGACGCACCTCTGGGAGGTCCTGACGGCCCTCCGCCGGGCCGGACTAACTGTGAAAGCCAGCAAGTGCCAGATAGGTCAAGGATCCGTGACCTACCTGGGACACCAAGTGGGGAGCGACCACGTGGCTCCCCTCCAACCCAAGATTGACGCCATCGTGGCCTGGGAGCCCCCGGTCACCCAGACAGCCGTCCGGGCCTTCCTGGGGCTCAATGGATATTATCGGCGATTCATCAAGAACTATGGGAGCATTGTGGGGCCCCTCACTGAACTGACCTCGAAGAACCGGCCACAAAAAGTACAATGGACACCCACGTGTCAGGTGGCCTTCGAGACTTTGAAAACAGCCATGTGCACCGCCCCTGTGCTCCAAGCCCCTGACTACAGCCGGGAGTTTGTAGTCCAGACCGACGCCTCGGAGCACGGCATCGGGGCGGTCCTCTCCCAGATTGACCCCGAGGGGATTGACCATCCTGTGGCCTTCATCAGCCGGAGGCTGCTGGCCAGAGAGCAGCGATGGAGCACCATTGAAAGAGAGGCCTTCGCCGTCGTCTGGGCCCTCAAGAAACTCAGGCCCTACCTCTTCGGCACCCACTTCCGGGTCCAGACTGACCACCGGCCCCTGCGGTGGCTGATGCAGATGCATGGCTAAAACCAAAAGCTGCTGCGCGGGTCCATCTCCCTCCAAGGGATGGACTTCACGGTGGAGCATCGCCCTGGCGACGACCACGCCAATGCTGACGGCCTGTCCCGATTCTTCCGCCTCGACGAGGAGAATCCCCAGGAAGATGGGTGACTCTCCCCGCCTTCAGCTGGAGGGGACGTGTGTTGGACTCGGCCTCGTGCCGTGGTCCTACCCCTCCCGCCTGGCGGGCCTGGGACGACATCGGCCCTCCGTCGACCCGCTGTCGACCCCCCTGAACACGAACCCTCGACGAGAGCAGCCCCCTTGTGTTGGACCCGGCTGCATGGCGTGGTCCTACCTCTCCCACGCGGCGGGCCCCAGACGACATCAGCCCTCCACTCAGCCTCGGGCAGCCCCTCCAGCCCGACCCTGCACGACCACCATTGCCGGTCCGGTTACCATCCAGGATCAACACTACCGGCCGAGCTCCATCCCAGGCCCATCACGCCCGAACACCAGGCCTTCCCCGACGCCATCTTGGAACCTCCACGTCAGGGGCACGTGGCCTCTGCCTAGCCCCGGCTCCAGCGAAGCCCCGACATCGAGGCGCCCGGATCCACCCAGGTGGTCGAGTGGCCACTCGACGGATCCCAGGGGAAAGGGGAGTTTCGATGGTCCCCAGCCGTCCCCGGACGCCTGGTATCGATCGCCCTCCGGCCTCCCTGGGCGCTGGCTCCACCCCCCTGCTGGGTGTCTGGACACCATCATCCCGGCCCCTCCGGCCCCCAGGCGCGAGGGTCCGGACATCAAAGGACTCCAGCCCTATATCTGGGCCAGCCCCGGAGCAGGACCCCAGTTGTATCCTGGACTGGAAGCCCTGCTGACGCTGTCACGGCCGACACCAGACGAACTCATCCTTCCTGTAACCCGGAGCCATCTGGAGAGCCTGCTGGCGCTGCCGCGGCCTACCTCGCTGAAACCATCTTCAGAGCCTGCTGGCGCTGCCGCGGCCTACCTCGCTGAACCCATCTGGAGAGCCTGCTGGCGCTGCCGCGGCCTACCTCGCTGAGACCATCTTGAGAGCCTGCTGGCGCTGCCGCGGCCTACCTCGCTGAGACCATCTTGAGAGCCTGCTGGCGCTGCCGCGGCCTACCTCGCTGAAACCATCTTGAGAGCCTGCTGGCGCTGCCGCGGCCTACCTCGCTGAACCCATCTGGAGAGCCTGCTGGCGCTGCCGCGGCCTAACTCGCTGAGACCATCTCGAGAGCCTGCTGGCGCTGCCGCTGCCCGACTTCTCGGAACCCCCCAGCTCGAGGATTGAGAGCTGTGCGTAGGGTATCCCTTCTCCCACTCCGGTGGAGACTGTCCCGCTACCTTACCCCCCTTTACGAGACTTTACGGATCCCTCGATCTGCCTGTATATACTGCCAAGAACCAGCAACCTTTATTATCTATAAAAGCTTAAGAATTTGACCTCCTGTGTGGTGTCCATTTGTAGTGTTGTGATTACTCTGCTGTACGATCGTAGGAGAGGACCCTCACCCAGGAGGCCTCTCGGTAACGCTCGGCTACTTCTCGAAGGAGAGGTGGACCTAGGGCTGGTCAGTCAGACATCTTCTGCCTCCCCTGGGGTCGCCTTTCTAACATTGGTGGCAAGCGCCGGGATCCGAGCCCTCGCAGATCGTACAGAGAGTGATTCCCTCACTACCAAGAAAAACCCACTACGACCATGAGCACAGAATTCCAGAAAGAGAAAATGGAAGACTACAGTCACAAGGAGCTAAAGCAGTTCTGCAAAGACCTAGGCATCGCTACCACTGGCTTAAGCACCAAGGAAGACTTTAAATCGGCCCTGCAGGCCTGGGTGGACGCCGGCGACGCGCCACCCCCGAGTGAAGATAACCCGGGCCCGAACGGAGGCCCGGAGGCTGAGACAAACCCAGCGGGAGGGAGACCCGCAAACCCAGACACGGGCCTCTCCCACGAAGACGCCCGAGAACGAGAGAGGAACCGGCTCCACGAGTTGGAGTTCGCTCGACTCAGACAAGAAGGAGAGATCCAGCTGGCAGAAAGGAAGTTAGCCCTCGAGCAGCTACGGCTAGAAGGAGACCTAGAAGAAAGGCGGAGACAAAGAGACCTCGAGGAGAAAAACTCATGCTCGAGCACGAGCGCGGCCTCAAAGAACTGGAAATTAAGGCCAAGACAAACGAGACCGGCACCTCCGGAGGCAAGACCTCACCTCCCCCGGTGAACACGAAGGTGCACATACCCAAGGATGTCGTCAAAGAGTACTATAAGAACGACGACATCCAACAGTGGTTCAAAGCCTATGAGGTCGCCATGACCGCCCATCGAGTACCCCTCAAGGACTGGGGCGCCGGCCTGTGGGGGAAGTTTATCAACGAAGGGAGAGACGCCCTGCTGGAGCTCCCTGATACCGAGATGACCTCGTACGAGCACATGAAGACCGCCCTCCTCACTCGCTACGGACTCACCCCCGAGATGTACCGGCAGCGATTCCGAGACTGCAAAAAAATCCCCGGTACCACGTGGGTGGAGTACGTAAACTTTTACAGCAGAGCCTTCGAGGGGTGGATCAGAGGCTGCCAGGCCACCACCTACCAGCAATTGGTCGACCTCATTCTATGGGAACATCTGGCCAATAACTGCTTCATTGAACTCCGGCAGCACCTCCTTGACAGCAAACTAACTGAACCACGAAAGCTCGCTGTCGAGGCGGATAGATGGGTGAGCACCCGAGTTCCCCGGAGTCCGATGGGAGACTACGGCCGGGGATCCCCGGGGAACCACCGACCACGAGGCGGCGGAGGAGGCCAGAGCCGGGGACGGGACGCCCCCCAGGGGTCCTCCCCTACCTCCACGTCGCCATCCCTGGGCCGAGGAGGGGGCCCCCCAGCCAGACCCGGGCCCCGCCCGAATGTTACGTGCGACAGATGCCAGCGAAAGGGCCATTACGCTAAGGACCCCCTCGCCAGATCGCGGCCGCCGCCCTGGGTGAAGAAAGAAGCGAGGAAGAGGACGACAACCACGAGCAGGCCGAATGGGAGCCCGCCGCGATGACCTTAGCATGCCTGGGTACTCACGACCTGATCCCCCGAGACCCGATCCCAGGCAACACCCAGAAATACCGCCAGTGGGTCACCATCAATGGACGCCGGGCCGAAGCCCTCCGGGACACTGGAGCCAGCGTGACGGCGGTTCGCTGCCATCTGGTGACCCCCGAACAGATCCTTCCTAACGTCCTGTGCCCAGTCCGGTCGGCGGACAACTCGGAGACTTTGTGCCAGATGGCCCGCATCCCCTTCGAGTGGGGAGGAGTGTCGGGCATGCTAAAAGTGACTGTCCGAGACGATGCCCCCGTGGACTGCCTCCTTGGGAACGATCTGGAAAGTTCCCCCTGGGCCGGCGTCGAACGGAGAGAGCACCTGGGGATGCTAGGTCTTCCCGAATGGGTCTGTGCGACCACCCTCTCCATGTCCGCCCGAGCCTCCACCCCAGCGGAGGAAGCCCCGACCGAGGAGCCGGAGTGGCCCGCACCTCCGCCGCCTGCCGTCCCCGAGGACGCCGACCCCGAACCCGGCCCCCAGGGGCCCGGCCTATAAGATCTCACCGAGCTCGGCCACCTTCCAGAACTAGCTCAATGGCGCCAAGAAGGTGGCCCCACCCGCGAACAATTCCGGCAGGAACAGAAAACCTGCCCCTCCCTCGAGGGAATCCGACAGCAAGCCGCTACTCAAGCCGCTGGAGACCCCGCGGGGTCCCACTGGGTCTATTGGGACAACGACCTTCTCTACAGCGAGCAAAAGATTGCCGAACTAGGGGCCAGCCGGGTACTGGTCGTGCCCCTCCGATTCAGAGACTTCCTCCTGAACTTAGCACATGATGTGCCCCTCGCCGGGCACCTGGGGCAGGACAAGACTTACAGTCGCCTGGTGACCCATTTCTATTGGCCGAAAATGCGCAACGATGTGCATAACCACTGCAGAACCTGCCCGACCTGTCAAGCCAGCGGGAAGAGCGGGGGGAAAGTCAAAGCCCCGCTCCAGCCGTTTCCCGTGGTGACTAACCCCTTCGAGCGAGTGGGAATCGACATCGTAGGGCCCCTGGACCCTCGCACCTCGCAGGGACACCGTTTCATCCTCGTCCTGGTGGACCATGCCACCCGCTATCCCGAGGCCATCCCCCTCCGAACGATCACGGCCCCCGTGGTGGGCCGAGCCCTCATGAGCATCTTCTCCCGAGTCGGCTTCCCCCAGGAAGTCGTGAGTGATCGGGGCTCCAACTTTATATCGAAGTATATGCGGTCCCTATGGCAACAGTGCGGGGTCACCTATAAGTTCACCACCCCGTATCACCCCCAAGGAAATGGACTAGTGGAACGGTTTAACAGAACACTGAAGGGGATGATCAAGGGCCTAGAGGAGCCGCTCCGACGCAAATGGGATGTCCTGCTGCCCTGCCTCCTCTTCGCCTACCGAGAGGTACCCCAGAAGTCCCTAGGGTTCAGCCCTTTTGAACTATTGTACGGGCACCCGGTCCGAGGCTCCCTCAGCCTGGTCAAGGAGGGCTGGGAGACAGCCGTTCGAGATGCCCCACCGGATGTCTACCGATACCTCCTGACGCTTCGCAACCAGACTCTGAAGTTCAGGGATCTTGCCGAGGCCAACCTAGAGGCCAGCCAGGAGGAAATGAAGCGCTGGTATGACCAGAACGCCTCGTCCATCGAGTTTGAGCCAGGCCAGCAGGTCTGGGTCATGTCCCCGGTTGAACCTTGTGCCCTCCAGGACAAATGGACGGGGCCCTTCAAAGTGGTGGAGCGCAAGAGCCCCGTCACCTATCTGGTGGACATGGAGTCCCCCAGGAACCCCCTCCGGGTTCTACACGCTAACCGGCTCAAGCCGCACTTTGCCCGCACTGAACTAAGTCTGCTGTTAGCGACCGATGACGGAGCTGAAGACGACTCCGAACCTCTGCCAGATCTCATGAGCACCTCCGAGAAAGACGGCTCCATCGAAGGGGTCAGGCTCTCCTCTACCCTGACCCCAGAGCAGCAACAAGACTGCCGGATGCTGCTGGGACAATTTGCGGATCTGTTTTCCCTCACTCCGGGGGTCACCCGGTGGTGTGTCCACGATGTAGACACCGGAGACAGCCCGCCGGTACGACACCGAGCTTTCCGAGTGCCCGACCGGGTTCGGGCCTGCATCCAATCAGAAGTGGCCAAGATGTTAGCTCTGGGGGTTGTCGAACCCTCCGACAGTCCATGGGCCAGTCCCGTTGTCCTGGTCCCTAAAGCCGCCACCCCCGGAACAGCTCCGGAACTCCGGTTCTGTGTTGACTACCGGGGACTGAATGCAGTCACCAGGACCGACGCCCATCCCATCCCCAGGGCGGATGAATTGATCGATCGCCTGGGAGCCGCCAAATACCTCAGCACCTTCGATCTCACGGCTGGGTATTGGCAGATCGGCCTTACCCCTGGTGCACAAGAGCGATCGGCCTTCTCGACCCCTGATGGCCACTATCACTTCAAGGTGATGCCCTTCGGCATGAAAAACGCCCCGGCCACCTTCCAGAGACTAGTGAACCAGGTGCTGGCCGGACTAGAGGAATACAGCGCCGCCTATCTAGATGACATTGCTGTGTACAGCCTTCACTGGGATGAGCACCTGACCCACCTCTGGGAGGTCCTGACGGCCCTCCGCCGGGCCGGACTCACCATCAAAGCCAGCAAGTGCCAGATAGGCCAAGGATCCGTGACCTATCTGGGCCACCAAGTGGGGAGCGGCCAAGTGGCTCCCCTCCAACCAAAGATAGACGCCATCTGGGCCTGGGAGCCCCCAGTCACCCAGACCGCCGTCCGAGCCTTCCTGGGGCTCACTGGATATTATCGGCGATGTATAAAGGACTACGGGAGCATTGTGGGGCCCCTCACAGAACTGACCTCAAAGAAACTACCACAGAAAGTGCACTGGACCCCTGCGTGCCAAACAGCCTTCGAGACTCTAAAGACTGCCATGTGCACCGCCCCTGTGCTCCAAGCCCCCGACTACAGCCGAGAGTTTGTGGTCCAAACTGACGCCTCGGAGCACGGCATCGGGGCGGTCATGTCACAAGTTAACCCCGAAGGGGTCGACCGGCCTGTGGCCTTCATCAGCCGACGCCTGCTGGCAAGAGAACAACGGTGGAGCACCATCGAGAGGGAGGCCTTCGCCGTGGTGTGGGCCCTCAAGAAGCTCCGGCCCTACCTCTTCGGCACCCACTTCCGAGTCCAGACCGACCACCGGCCCCTGCGGTGGTTGATGCAGATGCAGGGGGAAAACCCGAAACTGCTGCGCTGGTCCATTTCGCTGCAGGGGATGGACTTCACTGTAGAACATCGCCCTGGCAACGACCACGCCAATGCTGACGGCCTGTCCAGATTCTTCCGCCTCGGCGAGGAGAACCCCCAAGAAGATGGGTGACTCTCCCCTGCCTTCAGCTGGGGGGGACGCGTGTTAGACCCGGCCGCATGGCGTGGTCCTACCTCTCCCGCGCGGCGGGCCCCAGACGACATCAGCCCTCCACTCAGCCTCGGGCAGCCCCTCCAGCCCGACCCTGCACGACCACCATTGCCGGTCCGGTTACCATCCCGGATCAACACTACCGGCCGAGCTCCATCCCAGGCCCATCACGCCCGAACACGAGGCCTTCCCCGACGCCATCTTGGAACCTCCACGTCAGGGGCATGTGGCCTCTGCCTAGCCCCGGCTCCAGCGAAGCCCCGACATCGAGGCGCCCGGATCCACCCAGGTGGTCGAGTGGCCACTCGACGGATCCCGGAGGAAAGGGGAGTTTCGATGGTCCCCAGCTGTCCCCGGATGCCTGGTATCGATCGCCCTCCGGCCTCCCTGGGCGCTGGCTCCACCCCCCTGCTGGGTGTCTGGACACCATCATCCCGGCCCCTCCGACCCCCAGGGGCGAGGGTCTGGACATCAAAGGACTCCAGCCCTATATCTGGGCCAGCCCCGGAGCAGGACCCCAGTTGTATCCTGGACTGGAAGCCCTGCTGACGCTGTCACGGCCGACACCAGACGAACTCATCCTTCCTGTAACCCGAAGCCATCTGGAGAGCCTGCTGGCGCTGCTGCGGCCTACCTCGCTGAAACCATCTTGAGAGCCTGCTGGCGCTGCCGCGGCCTACCTCGCTGAACCCATCTGGAGAGCCTGCTGGCGCTGCCGCGGCCTACCTCGCTGAGACCATCTTGAGAGCCTGCTGGCGCTGCCGCGGCCTACCTCGCTGAGACCATCTTGAGAGCCTGCTGGCGCTGCCGCGGCCTACCTCGCTGAAACCATCTTGAGAGCCTGCTGGCGCTGCCGCGGCCTACCTCGCTGAACCCATCTGGAGAGCCTGCTGGCGCTGCCGCGGCCTAACTCGCTGAGACCATCTCGAGAGCCTGCTGGCGCTGGCGCTGCCGCGGCCCGACTTCTCGGAACCCCCCAGCTCGAGGATTGAGAGCTGTGCGTAGGGTATCCCTTCTCCCACTCCGGTGGAGACTGTCCCGCTACCTTACCCCCCTTTACGAGACTTTACGGATCCCTCGATCTGCCTGTATATACTGCCAAGAACCAGCAACCTTTATTATCTATAAAAGCTTAAGAATTTGACCTCCTGTGTGGTGTCCGTTTGTAGTGTTGTGATTACTCTGCTGTACGATCGTAGGAGAGGACCCTCACCCAGGAGGCCTCTCGGTAACGCTCGGCTACTTCTCGAAGGAGAGGTGGACCTAGGGCTGGTCAGTCAGACATCTTCTGCCTCCCCTGGGGTCGCCTTTCTAACACCCTGGCAACCCACGGCTCTCCCCCCTGGGACCCCGGCGGACCCTGCTCGCCAACACAGCCGGTCTGGCGACCAGGCCAGACCACCATTTCCGGCCCGACTCCATCTTGGGCCATCACGTCCCGAGCACGGGGCCGCAGCCATCCCTGGCCCCGGCCTCAGCGAAGCCCCGACATCGAGGCACCAAGATCCTCCCAGGTGGTAAAGTGGCCACTTGGCGGAGCCCGGAAGAGGGGAGTTTCGAGGGGCCTCCAGCCGTCCCCGGACGCCTGGTATCGATCACCCTTCAGCCTCCCTGGGCGCTGGCTCCACCCCCCTGCTGGGTGTCTGGACACCTTCATCCCGGCCCCTCTGAACCCCAGGCGCGAGGGTCCGGACATCAAAGGACTCCAGTCCTATATCTGGGCCAGCCCTGGATTAGGACGCCAGTTGTATCTTGGAGTCGAAGCCCTGCTGACCTTGTCGCGGCTGATCCTGATCCGAACTCTTGCACCTGGAACCTTCGAGGCCTTGCTGACGCTGTCGCGGCCTGACCAAGCTGAACCACCTTCGAGGCCCTGCTGACGCTGTCGCGGCCTGACCAAGCTGAACCACCTTCGAGGCCCTGCTGACGCTGTCGCGGCCTGACCAAGCTGAACCACCTTCGAGGCCCTGCTGACGCTGTCGCGGCCTGACCAAGCTGAACCACCTTCGAGGCCCTGCTGACGCTGTCGCGGCCTGACCAAGCTGAACCACCTTCGAGGCCTTGCTGACGCTGTCGCGGCCTGACCGAGCTGAACCATCTTCGAGTCCCTGCTGACGCTGTTGCGGCCTGACCCCTTGAACTATCCACGCACCAGTTGGTGCCAAGACTGTCCCGCTACCCCCGATCCCCGAAACCAAGACTTTACGGATCCCTCGATCCTTGCCTGCTAACCTGCAAAGGACTTGCCTTAATTGCTTATATAAAGATTCTTGTGAATATTCCTCCTGTGTGGTGTCCATCTGTAAGTAGTGTGATTGCTCAGCTGTTACGATTGTAGGAGAGGAGCCTCGCCAAGGAGGCCTCCCTACGGCGCTCGGCCTATTTCATACAGAGAGGTGGGTCTCGGGGCAGACAGTCAGACACCTTCTGTCTCCCCTGGGGTCGCCTTTCCAACAGTGCGCTTTACAAGTATCCAACATTTACATTTACATTTACCTGCAAGCAGAGGGGACAGAGTCTATGTCACTTAGGAGTGACCAGGAGGCTAGGAAGATGAATGCCCTCCGATGTTGGGTGTTGTAGGATGGATGACGATGATCTTGACTCTGCAGCTGTGAGGACCAGGTGATGCTGAAGAAGACCAGGAACTGTGCACGAGCCTTCCCACATGGGATGTGGAGTGCTGAAGGGTCAGTGTCCGGCGAGAGCACCAACAAGCCTTGGCAAATGCAACCAATGCAGAAATCAAAGAAGGTGCAAGGTTGGGACCAGCAAAGTCCAGGGAACTCACCACAAGCAGGGAAGTTAGCGCAGGCCCTGAGCAATCAGGGTAGCCCAAAGAAAATAAAGGTGGCCTTCAATCGGACCCACAGGAAGGAGGCAATGAAGTCGCAAGAGGACCTCAAGCAGCTCACCAAAAGATGCAGGCCCCAATGCACACGATGTGGTGTGGCTGATGATTCTGGTCATTGGAGATGCTCAAGGTTGGGGCTCTTTGGAGTCCGAAGATCTTCTTGGAAGGAAGCCAACAAGCCTTTGCAACTGCAAGGTGACGCAGTGCACAGGGGTTCTGTTACTGCATTCCCCTTAAGGGATACTGGCCTCACACTTGGTGAGAGGGCAGGCCTCGGGAGCTGTGGAAAACCACCACCTGTTTTGCAGAACCCTATGGAGTCCGGAGGCAGACTGGTTGACTTAGTTGCGGTGCCTGTGAATGCAGGGGAGTGATGTGAGAAGTTTGTCTGGTATATGCTGTCCACTACTTAAAGTGGGTACCCTGTACCAGTCCAAACAACCCTTATTGATGATTAGGTTAAAGACAACCTTTATAGAAAGCTATCCTGGTGCTAGCTGTGGAGAGCAGCCTTTCGGCTAAGTCTTGAAGGAATGTAAAGCAGCTTGTTTTACCAGAGCAGAACCTCCTGAATAACCAAATAAAAGAAGAACCACACAAGAGAAATATAAAATATATGTATTTATCACTAAACACTCTCTACTAACCTCTTTATGAGATTATACCACAAGGCACACAATACTTAATCAATAGAACGACAGTAAATAGCACAATACTCAGCGGGCTCCAGGGGGAGACCGAACCATATACTAAAAAAATGGTATAATAACAACAACTTCACTAAACACAGTGCCTAGAGCACTTAGAAGCACTGGGTCCCCAAGGAACCACCAAAAGGAGTGACACAGGGAGCCCACGGAGGCCGGGTGCAGTGTGTGAACACAGACACGTGTTCCGTACAACTCTATGGGAAAGTCGCTGTTGGAAAATTACAGTTTAAGAACACTTCAGGGAGGACTTCAAGCAAACCCTTTGGAACATAGAAGGTTCTAAGGCCAGTACCCTGGTGAGTACCGAGGTACCCGTGTTACCTATCCCAGGGGAGCCTGGTGCATAGGGGTCAAGTGGTGTCGGAAAACTTTGTCGTTTTCAATGTCGTGACTCAAAGAAGTGCAGCTGACGGAAAGATGAAAAGTGTCCAGTCGAATCCAAGCCTGGATCTGAGGTGAGAAGAACCTGGAAGCAGAGGGGACAGAGTCTGGGTCACTTCAGGGTGACCAGGGGTTCGGTAGACGAATGTCCACCGATGTCGGGTGCTTCAGGTGGTGTGAAGATTGGATTCTTGACTCTGCAGCCACGGGACCAGGAGACATTGACGATGACCAAAGTTCGGAGGTGAGCTGTCTCACAAAGGATAGCGAGTGCTGAGGGGTTGTAGACGAATCTAGGACCCTATTTAAATATTCCTGATTTATGCCCTTATGTGGTTATATCAAATCATATCCTTATAAAGGCATAAGAATCATACCCATATTCAGTCATAGCCAATGCAGTCCAAATACGGCAAGGCTACTCCCATAGACTCCTAGAAAGCACAACGCGTTCTTAAACAAACTAAGCCTCCAGCAGCCCGGGAATTCCCCCTGCTTCTGTATTGATTTGTCCTAGAGCTCCTGGAGTCCTGAAAGAACTGCGAGTTCTTAGTGACGTGTTATGTCCAACCTTACGTCAAACTCGGCACCTTCCAGGTATAAATATACCAGCATCTGCCCTAGCAAAACACCCAGTGGTTTGGAGCAGATCGGCTATCTACTTGCCCGACGCCCTGCTGAAGCGAGTGCCGAAGGAAGCCGACCCTCCCATTGACACACTGAGAGAGACGCTGTCTTTTTTCCTGCCGAGAAATCCAGCTCCAGTGTTTCCCTGTCACCCTTGCGGGTTGCTGGGAGATCGAGTCCTGAGAGAGAGATACAAGACCTCCTTCATTCTATAACCAAGGTATGGAGCCGATTAGACCCTTAGAGAATTCTTGATTCAGATTCTTGGCAGAAACTATCTTAACTCAAACTATAGCTCACTTACTCCTTCCCACGTACTAGGCTTAGGTTGGTTACACCGGGGTAGGCGTATCTTAGAAGCACCAGTTGAGTACGTTTAGTCATGATTTTATCATTGTATATATATTGTACCCATTTTAAACACCGTATGGCTTAGAAACCATACAATGCTTTTACAGTATTACTTCGTAATACTCCTTTTAGTGTACGCACTTTACTTTATGACAAGTCTTGCAATTGTAGCAATTCACTTCTCTTGCATGAGAAAGAAGACTGTTCAATAAATATCCTCTTTTATTGAAAACGCCCGACTCTCTGTTTCTCTGCACTTCTGGTGAAACTAAGCATGCACGATTGACTGAGTAAAATAGTTATCTATTGTTTCCGCGACTCTGGAGATATACTCCTTGTTCTTGGGGGAGCAAAGTTGTCATGTTTATGCGGTTGTCAGAAACTAATCCCTTCTTGTGTACTCGAGAAAGTTTCTAGTGACCTCTGAGCTAGCTGGCATTCATAATTAAGTCTAACATATTCAATAGAGACCTAGTCGACTTAAGTCCTACGTCTAAACTATCGTTTGTGTTATTCCAATGCGCAGAGCCTATTGGGAATTTAGGAACTACACTACATGGCGCCCAACGTGTGGTAAGGTGATAATTAAACGCTAGATACTAGAGTAACTCAGTCGTGCTTTTCACACAGACCCCTTTTGCCGTAAAAACTCCAATAGACGTCTGGAGTGGGTAAAAGGTTAATATCCGCCAAAACTTAGTAGTACGAGAATCCTATGTATTAGTTTTTGGTTTAGTCAACGTTGAAGGATACAGTGTTCCAAAATATTGTGCACCTAATCTTTGTTTCCTTGCTACTTGCTCTGCAAAAACTTTCTGTCAGCAAAAATGACGGGAAGTAAAGACGGAAGAGATGCTTTGGCAACTCAATTGTTAGCGGATGACACAGCTCTCAACAAAATGACCCGGATGCTATAATCATCCTGGAAAATTAAGAAAACCAAAACTATAAAACTTATAGAAAATGTAGTATCATCAAGAGGTGGTACTGTCATATTTGTGGTAGAGGCACATGAAGATCGGCAGACAGAGGTATTCTATTCATGGATAACATTTCCAGCAGCAAATGCTGTAACACACGAGTTCCACTACTAAAAAACAGAGGAACCTCCAGCGGAATACGTTCCCTTCGAGGATGTTGAAATTCCACTAACTTACCAAGAGCTCAGCTCTGGTTTAATGGCGCCCTAAAACATCAAAATCACATTACCAGGCTCGTTCCACTAAGTAGACCAGGAGCCACATGGCCGGTTCTAGCCAACTATACACCACATCCTGACATTGAAGGAATGTCAGACCGAGAACTTTTAGTTCAGCTAAAACAATTAATTAAAATACATATGATAAGCGTGGCTCAATTCCACCCGAGTGACTTACCGCACTCACCTATAGTTACCCAATAATAAGTCAGCCGGACAGTGGAGAAGAATAATGAAAACAATTTATTAGGCCACAAACTCCCATATGAGAGGGCCCTGTTCGACCTCACCCCTAAGAGTGCGCCGAGAAGGACTGACTCATATCATTACAGAAACACATTATAATATGAAAAGCAGAGTAAGGCACGCCCATTTGTGGAAAAGTACCGATCCCCTGAGATGGTGAACAATGGTCTCATACAGTAGGCATCTGCACCTGGAATTGCAACATTTTCTTATCTATATCCAAGGACACGGAGCCAGGCCTCAGCATCTCCGACACATGAGAACAGAGTGATAAGGGGTTTCGCTAGTAGTTTCAGTCACAGTGGGCCGAAAGGCAAAAATGCTGACACGTGGAATATTCCTATTCCTACGGGAGGGGGAATGAGCAAGTGCAACACGCACGAAAAGAGAGATGCTTCAAAATGGTGGCACACATGCTAAGCTAAGAATAACTGTAATAATGTTACACGCATAAATGAATAACTATCGTTAGAATAGAAACGAAAATGCATAAATGAACATATCATTTGTTAGACACACTCTGCTAACTTATAAGCACACTATGGAAGTGGGCGGGACATGGAAAACTAAAACCTATCAGACCCTCCTTTTAGCAAGTGTGGCTAACATAATTGATACCTTTATTAGCCAAAAGGAGAATCTTTACATCAAGTCTAAGGGCCAGTATAGCATGTTAATCAAGAACATCATCATCAATAAGCCTCAGCCAACGGGGGTCATAAAGTTCAAGATCATTGGAAGCAAGAAATTGTTTTGTCCGTCTTTTAGGGGCTCGTATGTTACTGGCACACATAGAGCAACAAGGAGGAAGGCAATACACACAAAGGCAACATGTCAAAAGGACACCAACGATCCCCACTAAACCCATCAATATTTTCCAACCCCAGGAGGAGAAAATACCCCAGAACCATGTCTGCAAAGACCACGTACCGGTGTCCTGATGGAGTTCAGCCGCTAACCTATGGAGCTTCTGTACAGCTAAATTAACTGTCAGGCGGAGTCAGGGATGTACACACAGCAAGAGGTCCCGATGACGCGGCAAGCTCCACCCCTATCTGCAAGGATGACGTCAAGCACCATTCTGTTCTGGATCGTAAATAATCTCATAGCCTGCATCTCAAGAGACATATTGGCTGCAATATCAGCCTCTGTAGTCACCACCTTTTCCATGACCCTCGACAGACGTCTAATGGCTCTACTGTTAAAGATAGGACTCCAGAATGGTAATAGACCCTTCGAAAAATCCGTGAATTGTTGCCCAGCAGTGTCAGTCTGATCGACATCCTCAACCTGAAGATCCCTCCTTTTGCGCTGCCCTGGCATGATAGCAAACCGTCTGTGTGTTTTATGATAATCTGAAGGTGCCACATAAACAGGTGGAAGTAAGTACGCCAAGTAACATGTCCCACCCCAACCCTCAGGCAACCACAAATACCCATTATCTCCACATAGGAAATAAATATTCGGGGGTGTAACTAGTGAAGGACTAAGGGGCAGTCGAATCGAGGCAGTCACGTTGCAAAGGCTGTCACCCACTTTAATCGGACCTCTACCCTGAATACAAAAGTAAGGTGAAGGCCCAATTGTCGCCAGGGGTACCAGAGAATGGTCACTACCATTTGTAGCAGGGGGATGTCTGTAGGATAGGGAAGAGTTCAACTGTAGAAAACTCTCTCGCACTTTGTCAGTGTCATTAGGCATCATGAATCGTTCCACCTTTTTCGAGCAAGTCTCTAAGAATTTTTGGTCAAAACGTCCGTCAGTAAATAACCGTCCAAGGGATGAAGGGGGCAGAGGGCGGACTCGCATTGTCAGTGTTGACCCACTACCAGGGAGTCGTGGGGTCAGAGAATCAGGCTGCTGAAAGAACTTTACCATGCCTATCAGTGTATACCAACCCACACAGCTATTCACAGGAGTCAATTGAAGTGCCAGTAACATGTCCTTCTTATATGCAGCAGAAGGGAGCAACCCACAGACCCAGCAATCTGTCACATTATACACAGCATGAGCATGATGCAAAGTTTTTATGAAAACATTATAACGGTAGCCTTTCCTCATACATTGTTCACCATAATCAACAGTAATCATGTTGTGCTCTGGTAAGGGAGAGGGAGTAGGAACCAGTTTGTGGACGGGGTAAGCTTCATCCAGAAAGAACAGTATTCCAAGCATTATCAAGAATATAATAATGAACACCACAATCACCACAATTTTGCCTTTTCGTGGTAGAGCATGCCATGGTGAATCTTGTTCTGGTCTGCGAGGAGCAGCAAAAGGCTGTTCCTCCTCTGGGATAGGACGGTCAAAGGGATACATTTCACCTAATGAACAGACCAAGGGATATCCTAAAAGTTCCAAATACTAGGGGCACTACTAAAAAAGTTCCAGACACTCCAAAACCGGCCGGAGGGGTGCTTCACCCTTCAAAAGGGCTCTTCTCCCTATGTCCGTTAAAGCCTCATAGGCAGGCTTTCAGTCTCGCAAACCCTAATCCCTCGATGGAGTCGCACAACTGCAGCAACTCAGGAGCACTGAACTTGGGCCCACACACAACTCTAGTGTTCCATTCAGCAGTGTCTCAAAAATGCACCAGGGCTCTTTCAGCAGTCCATCCCTATTACTAGGCTAATCTGTTTAGTATAGTTCACTCCTAATCCCTACCTCAGCCCTTCTTCCAGTGCTCAGTTCTTTCGCCTCTCTTTCCTGGGCCGCAAGTTATAGCGAGTGCTCCCTCGCACTTCGGGGTCTGAGAACAGAATTGGGGGATCACTTTCAAAAGAGGTGGCTTCCGTCGTTTGAGCACTGTGACCAAAAGAAGCCTCGCTACTTGTACTCAGGGCTGGCTTCCGCGCGTTCTCGTTGTGCACCTCCTCGGTCAGTAAAGCATCAGAGAAGGGGAGGTGTCGCGGAACGCATTCCGTCTTGTGATCTGCGACGCCACCTTGGACCCACACATCATAGGGTAGAGGAAGGGGAATTTTCTTCACATGGGAGGCATGCGTCCACGCCTTCCGACCCTCCACTCGAAGTGCGGTGCGGGTGGTGAGGAGCACCAACTTGGGCTCGGACCATCTAGGCTCCAAACAGGACTTCCGCTGGTATTTCTTCACCACAACCCAGTCCCCTGGGTTGATGTTGTAGCCAGGCCCCTCAGGCAACGGCTTCAGTGTGTCTGCTACCTGCTGATGAATAGAACGAAGATCTTTAGTCAAAGCATACAGGTAATCTATCAACAAAGGGTATTCTATCTCAGAGAAACATTTAGGTCTAGGAACACCCCACACATTTGCAGGCCTGCCGAATACAACTTCGTGGGGGGAAACTCCTGTCTTAGAATTCACTGTTACTCTTGTGGAAAGTAGAGCAAGGGGAAGTGCGTCTGGCCAGCGTAGCCCTGTACTCTCCTGTATCTTGGCCATTTTAAGCTTCAGTGTACCGTTGAATCTTTCAACCAAACCCGCAGCCTGTGGATGTCGGGCTGCATGGAATTTTTGAGAGATTTGTAATCCCTTACAGATCTGTTTCATCAGTTCAGCATTGAAGGACGTGCTGTTATCGCTCCAGATCAGTCTAGGTAAACCATACCTACTAAAATACTCCTTGATCAGCATCTTAGCTGTCGATATGGCTGTCTTTTGTTGGAAAAGCCTCCACCCACCTACTGAACGAGCACACCACCACAAGGACGTATTTAAGGTTATTCACCCTTTCCATTTCAATGTAGTCCATCTGTATCGCTTCAAAGGGATAAGATGGAGGTGCGAAATTACCTACAGGGACAGGTGTTCCCTTCCCAGAATTATGTCTGATGCAAACCATGCATTGCTGCACCAAATGTGTCGCCACCCTGGAAATATTTTTATTACTCCACACCGGATCTAATAATTTGCATATTCCTTTGGCGCTTATATGGGCTGGTCCATGAGCCATTGTCACTACTGGGAGGACATATGCATTCGGGAGCAACCATCGTCTTTTGTCTGACACATCCGTCCAACATTCATCCGAGTCCAACCGCCCCCTCCATCCTTCCATTTTTTCAACTCCTCCTCAGTCGCTTTCTCTTGTATATTCCGCACACTCTGCACAGTGTCTGCAAACATGTTAACATCTGGTACCCACCTAGCTGGTCCTGCCACAAACATTAGTGCAAGTTTTGTCCTAGCAGTTTCTTTAGCTGTTTGGTCTGCAAATGCATTTCCTCGTCCTACATCATCCATCACTGCTTTATGCGCACTGCACTTAATCACGGCTAATCGTCTGGGAAGTGTCAGGGCTGTCAACAGTCGTAATATCAATGGGCCATTTTGAATCTTCTGTCCGTGTGATGTAAAAAATCCCCTCTCTGCCCACAGTCTCCCATAACTATGAGCCACGCCAAAGGCGTATTGGATGTCAGTGTAAATGTTCACATCCAATCCTTCACTCAATTCACACGCACGCATCAATGCTATTATCTCTGCAGCTTGAGCTGAGTTGTACGGGACTCTAGAAGTCTCCACCACTGTTTGTAAGGTCGTGACTGCGTACGCTGCCGTTGTGGTACCATCTGCTAATTTAAAACAGGACCCATCAACATACAGTTCCCCATCAGGATCATCAAGGGGCTTATCCGTCAAATCTACTCTTCCTTTTGTTTCCTCCTCTGTCCGAAACAAGCAATCATGAACCTCATCGTCTTTCTCATCTGAAGGGAGAGGTAATAGTGTTGCTGGGTTCAGGGTGGCACATCTTTTTATCGTTACATGTGGGGCAAATAATATCATCTCATAACCAGTTAAACGAGCACTAGTTAAATGCTGCGTCTGTGTCCTGTTTAGCAAAATGTCCACAGCATGTGGTACCATTACTGTAAGAGCTGAACCCAGTACGATCCCTGCCGATTGTCTTATTGAGACCGCAGCAGCCGCTGTAGCCCTTAGACAGCTCGGCAATGCTCTTGCCACGTTGTCAAGTATAGCAGAGAAGTAAGCACAAGGTCTCTGTTTCCCACCAAAACTCTGGGTTAGGACAGACAACGCGCAACCTTCCGCCTCGTGCACGTAAAGTACAAAGGGCTTCTGGTAATCGGGTGTTCCCAAAACAGGTGCAGAACATAAAGCAGTTTTTAGTAACTCAAATGCCTCTTGACATGCAGGGGTCCAAGGTAGGGGTTCGCGGACTTCTTTGGTAGTCAGATACAGAAGGGGTTTTGTTAGTAAAGCATAATTAGGTATCCACTGGCGACAGTACGATGTTATGCCCAGAAATGCGCGCACCTCTCGCTGCGTGTTAGGTACCGCCATGTTAGTTATCACCTTGATGCGCTCCGGCGTCAGCCTTCTCCCGTCCTTCGATAGGAGATGACCGAGGTAGGTAACCTCCTGTCGACAGTATTGGAATTTAGGAAGAGACACCTTGTGTCCTTTATGAGCCAAATGGTGTAACAATTGAACAGTAGACTCTCGGCATCCTTCCTCGGTGTCTGAGGCAATGAGAATATCATCCACATACTGCAACAAGACATTTCCCTGTGGGAGCTCCAAATCATCCAACTGTGCTTTCAAAGCTTGACTATAAATACTAGGACTTTCCGTATAACCTTGGGGAATTCTACAAAATCTAAAACTTCGGCCAGCCAATGAGAATCCGAAGAGATAACGGCTATCTGGATGCACAGGTATACTAAAGAAAGCATTCTTAAGGTCCAGTACAGAAAAATACTTAGCTGAGGGAGGTATCATAGTCAAAATAGTAGTGATATCAGAGACTACCGGATACTGAGGCTCAACCACCTTGTCAATGTGGCGTAAATCAATCACAAAACGATAGACACCAGGTGTACTCTCGCCAGCATCACCGGAGGGTCTCTTAAGAATTGGAAGAATGGGGCTATTACAACTGTTCGAATCTGTTTCCTCGACTACCCCAGACCGAATCAAATCCTGTATTATTTGCAACAGAGCCCTCTCCCCATCCCTAGATATTTTATATTGGGGTATTCGAGGTAGCTTCGCTCCCACCTTAACTTTTATGGACACTGGGGCAATGTCCATCTTTCCCACATCAGTATCGCTGCTGGCCCACAGACTCGCAGGAACACCCTCCAGCTCAACCGGGAGGGGCTCATCTTTTGAGAAACATTGCTGCGCACGCGCGACAGAAGGACCCAACGTTAGGTACACACCATCTGGAGAACAGTAAATTGTAGCATTCAATCTTTTCAACAAATCCAGACCCAGTAAATTCTCACCACAATTTGAAGTTAAAAGGAAAGGAGAGTCAACAGTGAAAGGGCCAATCGTAAGTGCAAGAGGCTTAGAGATGGGGCTAACCACGGGGGTACCGGAGAACCCCATGGAAATATTAGTCTTGCCAGACAGAGCCGCCCCTGGGACCTGGGAACGTGTCACAGAACTTTTCGTAGCACCTGTATCCACTAAAAATTTCTGAGGGGATCCCGACAAATCTGCCGTTACATAAGGCCCACGTTGATCAACATCCACAGAAACCGGTCCCTCGCTCTGCCCTACGCTGTCCTAGTTATAAGAGAATCCTGTCAAGTCATCCATAGCATATGCATCGCTGTAGAACTGCAGATCTCTGCAATCGTCACCCTCCTTTTGAAAGTGCTGCCTATCTCTCCCTCCGTCAAAGTAATTCCCTCCCTGTCTCCTGCCTTCCTCAGACTGTCGAACATCCTTATTCGCGTCTCCCCGTCCCCGTCCCCGTCCTCTGCCCGGTCCAGCAGCGGACCGGAGCAGTGGACAGTCTTTCCACCAGTGCCCTTCCTGTTTGCAGTTGGCGCACTGGTTCTGCCCCAAACGCTCCCTTTTCTCTACCCTTCCGTAACTGCTCCCTCCTCGACCAGCCGTCACGGGCGGGGCTCCACGTCCCCGACCCTTCGCCACTTGCTGCAACAATACCTTCGTCTTCAAATCCTTTGCTTTCTTTTCTTGCCTGTCCTTATTCTCATTTTCTCTATGCTCGTAATACTGGGCCATACTCAAAATCCCAGAAGGAGTGGATGTCGTCCATGTACTCTCTGACGCTTGCAATCGGGCTGATATTTCTGGCACCAGATTCGTTACAAATCTGTTAACAAAAAGACGCAGCCCTCCATCTTGAGATATATCCTGCCCGCTAAAATCCATGAACGTTTCCTCAAAACGAGTAAAGAAATCAGAGACTGCCTCATCCTTCTTCTGTCTGCAGGCCGTTAGCTTATCCCAATCTACCTTCTTAGGTGGGATGAGTGAGTGCATGTATTTTATGATACGCCCTGGCAGTGCTAGTATCTCAGCCTTCGGCTTCTCACCTGGCTTTCGTTCTTTATCCAAATCCTTGAATTCTTCCCAAGTACCACCCAGCTCCTCCCTATGATCTGAACCCTTCACCTGTCTCCACACATTCACAGGAACCAATAATCCGAAAAATAATTCAATATCTGCCAAAGTCATAACCGTCGAGGAAGCTGCCTCTGTTAATTCTTTGTAATAAGCCGTTGGGTTTTTTCTCGAGTCAGGCAACTGAGCCTTCAAAGCTAATACCTCGCTCCTTTTCCAAGGCGTATACACCCACTGTTCCTGGAAATGAGCGTCGATACGAGCTCGGGTCACAACCTGTGTTGTCGGGTCTATTATTTCAGGTACCTCAGGGTGCACTTCACGCATCGGGTGTATCCCAGGGAAATGGGGTTCACCCGATGCTGGCAACTCGTTTCTGTATTCTAACAAAAACCTCAGACTACGGAACACCTCTTTTATTCCAGTGTTAGCCTTATAAGCATTATTCTTGATATCACGAAGAATCGCCGGCGCCTCCCCACCATATCCCTGTTCCCACAACGCTATCAATGTCGTCGACATATGCCATAAAGCGTGTTGCTGCATCAAAGATTCATAGTCTTTCATGGTAGACCAAATGTCTTCTAATGAATAAATGTTATTCCTGGCCCATTGACAAGCTTGATTAGCAACCATTGTCTTCTCATCCAACCCAACATTAGAACGCGTGAGTAACTTCCGTACCTGAGTAAATAGTCCACCTCCCGCTCCTCTAGTGGGAGTTAGCAACGCGCTCTGAGGGGTAGTACTGGCAGAAACAGTGGGGATAGCGGGACCAGCGGAGAGCGCCGGGGAGAGCACAGCAGACGCAATTGGGCTCGTCGCAGAGAAGGGAAGCAGGGGTGCAGTGGCAGAGGGGGAAGTTCGTCCGATCACGGAGGAAGCAGGTGTACCGGACAAGGGAGGAGCACTGACTTGGGGAACTGAAACCACCGCCTGAGAGGCGGAATCCACCAGCACAGGGTACAAGGACTGCGGGGCATATGGGGGAGGGGGTCGAGTGTTCAAAATGTCCTCCATCTCATCTTGGTCGTCTTCTCTCACTACATAACTCTTATTCTCTAATAGCCTAAAACGTCTATCTGCGCGCTCAATTCGCAGCTCATTCTCTTTCTTAATGTGTTCCCTGGCCTTCTGCCCCATGGTCTGCGCCGCTCTCGTCTGAGCCACCTTCTCCTCCCTCATTTGCCGTTCTCGTACCTCCTTCTGCCACATCCGCAAAGAATCGAACATGCTCTGGCGGCTGCGCCTAGCAAACAATCTGTCTTGTAAACAATCTAATTTTGCTCCATCAAAAGAGCCAAGCAAAGGCCACTGCAAATCCACATTATCTTTTGTATACTTATGCCACAAAGTAGAAAACAAAATCGGAGGTAAACCATGCTTGACGTACATATCGAAATTTGGAGAACCCTCCACTGGTGCAGGTTGGCTCTCGGCCAGTCTAACGTCTGAAACCTCACCACAGCACCCTAAACACCGTAATTTACTGAAACACGGCATCTTGCTCTCACACAATCACACACTCACATAAAGGCTCACACTTGCACACTTACTCACTTACCGGTAGATCACACTCACAGCTTAAATGCACGCTACATGAAATTCGTACCAAAACACGTGTTACCAAAATGGGACAAGGCCCGTCGACCAAGTCCTGGGGAACCTGGACTCCACCGCAGACCGAACAGCGCACACCCGCTATTCCGAGACTGGGGAACAAATCCGTCTCCTGGGCAACACTACAGATCGGCATGCGCTACACCACATGGGACTCGGCGCTCTTCCCCGCAAACCACCACCCTAGGGGTTCGGGTGAGCCCCGAAATCCTTCCGTAGCAAACCGCCCGCCGACTGCAGTATTATCCAGTCGGATTATTACAAACCAACGTTCACCCAATCTCCATCAAGTCTGTCTGAGCGCCACTTGCACTCTGAGTTCCCCGGAGCACACTAGCCCCAGGAGCACACCGGCTCCTCCAATCACCAGAGACGCACCGGTCTCTCGGAGCACTCCAAGCAACAGTCGGACCACTCACCTTCTATGCGCGGTACCGACCTCTACCGTTCTCCACCTCCGGCTGCCAGGACCAACACGGTCAGCTCCAAAGTTCCGCCTTCCGGACTCCGGCGTAGGATCATGGACCGGGACCTCTTCCGATCAGCAGGGCGGGGCAGCGCTGCGAAAACAAAGCTCGGCATCAAGTGGGTACCCGAGCCCACCGTGCCGACCAGAGGGTCTCTTGCCTTCTGCTACCCACTTACGGGTGAGAAAGGTCCTAATCGCGGAGTCCCTGTTCGGGCGCCATCTGATAAGCGTGGCTCAATTCCACCCGAGTGACTTACCGCACTCACCTATAGTTACCCAATAATAAGTCAGCCGGACAGTGGAGAAGAATAATGAAAACAATTTATTAGGCCACAAACTCCCATATGAGAGGGCCCTGTTCGACCTCACCCCTAAGAGTGCGCCGAGAAGGACTGACTCATATCATTACAGTAACACATTATAATACGAAAAGCAGAGTAAGGCACGCCCATTTGTGGAAAAGTACTGGACCCCTGAGATGGTGAACAATGGTCTCATACAGTAGGCATCTGCACCTGGAATTGCAACATTTTCTTATCTATATCCAAGGACACGGAGCCAGGCCTCAGCATCTCCGACACATGAGAACAGAGTGATAAGGGGTTTCGCTAGTAGTTTCAGTCACAGTGGGCCGAAAGGCAAAAATGCTGACATGTGGAATATTACTATTCCTACGGGAGGGGGAATGAGCAAGTGCAACACGCACGAAAAGAGAGATGCTTCAAAATGGTGGCACACAGGCTAAGCTAAGAATAACTGTAATAATGTTACACGCATAAATGAATAACTATCGTTAGAATAGAAACGAAAATGCATAAATGAACATATCATTTGTTAGACACACTCTGCTAACTTATAAGCACACTATGGAAGTGGGCGGGGCATGGAAAACTAAAACCTATCACATAGACAATTGGTCCAATATGTCATGCGGACGTTAACAGTCCAACCAGCAATAAAAATTCCACAGCACACCCCTCACCAGGGGAACACAAATAAAATTACACCACATACTATGCAATCAGTCATTGGCAAATTACCTGCAAAACGGGAACAAATTCCGTTCTGGTTAGCTCAAATAATTACTCAAATAGAGGCAGTATTTCCTGATACTACACCTAATGAAAAACACAGAATTCTGACAATCTGTCTACCAATGGGAATCACACCACATGTGGAGGACTGTGACACTTGGGGAACAGTCTTTGCTTCAATATACACAAAAGCACATGGTGTTCCGTCTATGGCGGTTATACCAGACGTACTAAGACAGATTCAAAATGAATATGGTCCGGAGCCTGCTTTAAATCTAGGTATGAAATTACTGAAAGACTTTAAGCAAGTCTCGGCTATACTACTAGCCAACATAAAAGGAGAAGCAGCATCTGTGGCGATCCGCCAAAAATGAAAAGAAACAGAAATAACAGAACAACCTTTTGAACTTGCCAGAATAATTGAAAAGTGCTATGAAGAATTAGGTAGAGATAGTTTAGGTGGGAAACCACTAAAACCACAACTAACAGAAAATCCTGAAAAAAAGCTTTATTAAGAATAATCTCATAACTCCAGAAAAGAAGTGGGAGGGTAATAAACAAACCACTTCCAGAGAAAAACAGTTTCAGTCCAGAGGAAGATCTCCCCAAAGGAGAGAAAGATCTCCAGAACGGGGGGGGGGGCAGGTCTCCACAACAGGAGCCCTCTGAAAAAAGATACAACCTTAGAAATAGGGACAATTTGAGAAAACCTGACAGATATCAAGATAATGATACACGTCCCTCTCGATCTTTTCAGACTTCCGCACAGAAATCGGAAAGAAGAGGACGGTCAGAACATAAAGAAGAGCGCGTCAAGTCCAAAGACAAAGAACCTGCTCATCAAAGTAAAAAATTATAATTTCCCAAAAAGAAGGTAGCTAGTATTAAAATAAAACATGCCGAGGATTCTGAGGACACAACTCAAAAACGGAGAATGGGCCCAAACAATGCTTGACAGCGCAGCAGAAGTGACCATAGCTTGCAAGATCCTGATGAATCTTCTGGAGACAGTGGAAACGAATGAATACATTCAAGTGGAAACTGTAGACACCAGAGTTAGTGTACCCCATAAAGTATATGAAATAACATTACGTATAGAGGGGGGAAAAACTAGGAAAATAAGAGGTCTCTTTTGGGAGAATCTATCTAAAGCCTATGATATCCTGCTGGCAGAGAAATACTGGCCACCAGAGTTTGTCAGGGAATGCCCACATGGCGAAGAAATGATTATGCCTGCCTTCTCAAATCATATTCCAATTCATAAAAAATACACATATGCTAGAAAATGGGCAGTGGCCCAAGCCCATGCATTATATAAAAATCATGTAGGATAGGATGAGGATTCTCCTCACCATAAAATTCATTTAAAAAATCAACCTACTGCACAGAGGCAGTATCCTGTTAAGAAAGAAGCAAAAAAACAAGTCAGGGAGATCTTAGATCAACTTGAATACCAGGGGGTGATTGAAACATGCACCTCTCAAATGAACAACCCTTTGTTTCCTGTCTCCAAACCAGACGATTCATATCGTCTAGTTTTGGATTACAGACACCTAAACTCTTGTTGCAAAACATTTGCAGTACAAAACTCACACAGTGCAGCACTTATGAATAACATTGTGGCAAAAAATATAAAACGACTTTGGATATTTCAAATGGTTTCTTCTGTCAAAACATTGCACCAGAAAGCAGGTATTTGACCGCTTTCTCCTGTATGGGGGCCCAAAAGCAATTTTGTCGTCTCCCCCAGGGATTCAAGAACAGCCCAGGATTATTTTCAGGCAGGGTAACAGAAATACTACAAATGTATGATGATGAGGCATTATCTTATGTCGATGACATCTATCTTACAGACGATGACCTGGAGACACACTTGAAAAGAGTGAACACCATTATACTTGGGTTCGCATCTGAAGAGTACAAATTCAACTTTAAAAAATCACGAATTGCCCACCTAACTGTCCTATTTTTAGGATATGTATTATCAAGTGAAGGCAAAAGCCTATCAGACAACTTCTTAGAGAAGTGTGCAGTACTCCAAGCTCCAAAAACGCTGAAAAACTTACAATCAATTCTAGGTTTCCTGAATTTCGGAAGAACTTATATTCTAAACTACGCAGAGAGGGTTAAACCACTCTACGAATTAATAAAACCTGATTTCAAACCAATTAATTGGACACAGAAACACACAAAAATTTTACGATCAATACAAACAGACATGTTAACTAAAACAAAACTGCAAACACGCGCAAACGAACGCGACCTTGTAATCCGAGTCATCCCAGGAAGATGTGGATTGACGTACCTGACCTCTAATGAGGGAGAAACGGTAGCAATAACTTATAAATCACACTTGTACACACAAGCTGAAATGAAATTCAGTTCTACTGAAAAAATTCTGACTGCAGTAGCAATAGAAAGAGCCCAAGCCCAAGGGAAAAGCATATCTGTTTTAACAGCAGTATCAGCCCTTGAGGCAGTAACATGACCAAGCATTCCAAATGCTATGGCATTAGATCCAAAATGGATACAATGGGTTAATTCTTTTGCTGCGACAGACATGATAAAGGCATTTGATCCCAAAATGAAAAAGCTAGATCATCTAGAATACGAACATGAATGTCCTCTGCCAATCGAAATTCTGCCTCTCATACAATACACCTGTGTAATCTACACAGATGTATCTGCACAACACTAAGTTGTGGAGAAACAGGTTTACAATGCAGCATGCACGATTGTTAAAGGTCTCTGGCGCTTAGGTAAATTTAGACTAATGGTCACTAAAACTGAATCACTCAGAAACTGTACAGCTCAGCGAGCTGAACTATGAGCCTTAAAAATGGCGCTTGAAAATGCCGATCGCGAATTCCCCACACTAATAGTGTGCGATTCGTATTTCTGCGTCCATTCCTACAATAAATTGATTCAGACCCGGGTTGAAAAAGGTTACAAAGATGAGAAAGGTGTGACAATAAAGCATAAAAAACTATGGGAACAAGTAGTTTTACAGAAAGAACTACGAAAGACTCACGTGATACATACGCAGAGCCTTCGACGTGATGGCGTTCACATTGCAGGGAATTCATTGGCTAACAGAGCCACAACGGCAGCGGGTCAACCGGCTTCCGTAGCTACAAAAAAGCGTTCTAAAAAACAAATAGATGGAGAAACCATGCTGGCAGTAAATGCCTCATTAAAAGGCGACTATGCGGCATTACCTCTAAACTATCCACTCAACAATACATACATAATTGATGCGAACTCCGTTCCTTTTGCTCAAATCCCTGGAGTGGGGGATAGAGTAATTCCAAACACGAACCGGAGAGCTTACTTAATTCAAGAAGCACACATGGGAATGGGTCTGAGGCACTAAGAGATCTTGAAATCTCTAATAGAATTGCAATCACAATACTGGTGGCGGGGGATGAGCGTGCAAATTTATAACTGTGCAATGGATTGTCATGACTGCAATAGAGATCGCAGTTGTGAACCGGACCAGATACCAGCCCAGACACCTCTATTAGACAGCATTAGGCTATCTACACGCAGACGTCCACACGGAAAAATGCGATCCCATAAATATTAAGACGAGATTCATTTGGATGTGGCCCCAGCGCTTGGCTGACGCCAGAACTGTTATAAAAGATTTGCGAGTCTTTATCGGCACATACGCAATTGGCATGCTACATTCTGACCAGGGTCCTGCGTTTAGCTCTCGAGCTTACAAGGAGGCCATGGCCAGCCTGGGCATTGCATTGCGGTACTGAGGGAAATGCGGTAGTGGAGAGAAAAAACTGTGACATAAAGCAATCTATAACAGCGAGGGTATTAGGTTCGGGTGATGGGTGGGTCAAACATCTAATAAGTGTCCAACGTAGTCTTAATAATCTGCCAAGAAATTCTCTGGGTGGAATCCCTCCATATGAACTTTTATTTGGTACAAGAATGATAATCGAAGACCTCGATAGTCAGACTTCAGTGGTGGAACAAAAATCCTTTGATATCAAAGATAGTTTGGCTGTTTTACAGGACTTATATGAAACAAGAAGAAGTCTAAGTAACACAAAGCTAAAGCCAACGGCCACTGAAGAAAAACCACCTGTCCCAGCAAGACCTGTCTGGATTCCAAAGATTGGGGATCTGGTCAGAGAAAAGATCGCGGTGAAGAAGGAATTTGGGCCTCCTTACAGAAAAGCTGTACCTGTCTTGGCAATCAGCAGAACAGATCAGTAGTACTACCGCCCCTTGCTGGTAAAAAGGAGAACAGAGTTGTATCAATCGACCTGGTAAAACCACAATCATGTGGCCAATAATAAGTAGTAGGCCCAGTGGACTCCCAAGAAGTAGCAGAAGACCAAACCTTGCTACAATTCAAGAGGTACAAACTGAGAGACTAATCACATTTGATAAACCTACAGTGAATAAAGAAGGACTATGCAACAAAGCCATGGAATTGTGCCTCTTGAAACCCAAATTGCAACAGCTCGTCAAGAAACACCTGTCTACAATGATGTAGCCTCTGAACATACAAATACAAAGATTAATGGAAATCCGGAAGCAATTCCAAGAATTGACAGAACTGCATCTGGCTACTTCATCAATTTCGATGACTTTTCTGAGGATCCAAGTGAACATGAAGAAAAGCCAGCAAATAAAACTTTCAAAGAAAAAATAACTGGGCTCTTTCATCAACTTGGAGAAACATATATGATTTCACCATGGATTGAATTGTGGATTGTGTTAGGTGTACTTTTCCTCCTACTCTGGCTCATTTTGGTTTGAAGCTTGAGAAGTTTCTAGTGACCTCTGAGCTAGCTGGCATTCATAATTAAGTCTAACATATTCAATAGAGACCTAATCGACCTAAGTCCTACGTCTAAACTATAGTTTGTATTATTCCAATGCGCAGAGCCTATTGGGAATATAGGAACTACACTACAAAGGGGTCAGTGTCTGGATTGAACACCAATAAGCCCTGACAAATGCAACCCACGTGAGCAGAGGAAACAAGTTCTGGTGAGGACCAGCAACTGGATACTCTCCAAGCTATGGGGAGTCAGGGCACATCTGGAGCAACCAGAAAAGCCCAAGAGAAATCAAAGTTACCTTCACAGGGACCCAATGGCTAACAGACCAGGGATCGCGAAGGGACTTCGAGCTGAATCACGAAGTACAGGCCCACGCAGCAGTCGCGGATTGGAGGCCGGAAATCTTCAGTGGAAATACTGCTCGAGGACAGGACTACGCGTAGCCCAAAGCACAGCCTCAGGGATTTCCAAAAAGCATATGCTGCTGCAAAAGTCCACAGTGCACAGGGGTTCAGGTTGCACGGTCCCCACGAGAGATACTGGTCTCAGGATTGCTGAGAGAGCGGATCAAGCTCAGAGACGCTCGATAATCCACCTCCTGTGTTGCAGAAATCTTCGGAGTCCTCAGGAGCTCGGGAGATGCAAACCGATCAGATTCGTTAAAGTGCCTGTTTCAGCAGGGGAGTAACTCCTTTAGTCCAAGGGAGATTCTTCTGTTGTCCAGTGAAGTGTAGATCATCGAAGTACTTGGGTTCTGCTTGCAGAGTTTAATCCAGGTAAAATCTAAAGTCCTGTAGTCAGGGTTCCTACTTTATACCCAAGGAAGGGGGTGGACAAATTCTGGGGACCAACCTATGGGAGGTCAGGACAGAGGGGTGGCTACACCCATGTCTTTTGTCCAGTTTCATGCCAGAGGAGGAGTAAATGGCCCCTGCAACCGGTTTGAGCTGGACTATGCACAGGGACACCAACTGTGCCCCCAGTGCAGACTTTCAGGCTCTCTCAGAGTGCACCCACCCAGCCCCAATACACTAAATCCTGTCTGGGAGGTTGTCACACCTCCCTGTAACAGGAAACCTATTGCCAGGCCTTCCTCTGCTTGAGCTCAGCTCAGCAGCAGGAGGGCAGACTTGTGTCTGTGGCTGGCAGCATCCATTTTGTGATGCCCAGGCCGAGAAAGCTGGTACCAGGTGTACCGGTGGTTCACATAAGTCCCTCTAGAAGGGTGGAATCATACCTCCCCCGCAGTTACTGGTGGGGAGGTATGATTCTAAGGTGTTTGAAACCAAACACAACATGTTTCTAAGCAGTTGTTTTAAAGTTAGCATTTACCGTGAGGTTATAATGCACTTAAGTATATATGGTTTGGCTGCATCACAGACAACCCCGGAGAATAGATTCCGAAGGCTGCAGAGGGGCTCTGCTCATTCAGGGGCACCCTCTCACATAAAGCCCAGCACCCTCCCTTCAGCATTGATAAGGTCTGCCATAGAGGTGACTGAAAGGTTTATATGTGCAGTGATTTAGAATAGATATAGGTAACCTATATCTAAGTAAGGGGTGCATGCACCACCTTACACAGGCTGCAGTAGCAGAACTGTGGTGTCATTTTGAATGGTCTCACAGGGTGGCATAATGCATGCTGCAGCCCCTGGGAGGCCTCTGGGGTACCTATGCCCTGGGTACATAGTGTACCATATACTAGGGACTGATAAGGGTACCCCAGTATCCAATGTGGAGTGTACCTAAAGTACATGCAATCAATTTAGAGGATAACACAGCTAGGCTGGGGTCCTGGATAGCAGGGTCCCAGTCAGTCTAAGTCGAAAACTGTGTTACATCAGAAAAAAGTGGGGGTAACTATAAAAAGAAGATCCTATCAATCAATCAATCAATCAATCAATCAATCAGAGCATTTATATAGCGCACTACTCACCCGGGGGGTCTCAAGGCGCTAGGGGGGGGTCCGCTACTGCTCGAACAGCCAGGTCTTGAGCTGCTTCCTGAAGGCGAGGTGGTCCTGGGTCAGGCGGAGGTGGGTCGGGAGGGAGTTCCAGGTCTTGGCGGCGAGGTAGGAGAAGGACCTTCCCCCTGTGGTGGCTCTTCGGATGCGGGGGACGGTGGCGAGGGCGTGGCCGGTCGATCGGAGCTGGCGTTTGGGAGCGTAGAAGTTGAGGCGGTTGTTGAGGTATCCTGGGCCTTCGTTGTGTAGGGCTTTGTGTGCGTGGGTGAGGAGGCGGAAGGTGATTCTCTTGTTGACCGGGAGCCAGTGCATGTCTTTCAGGTGTCTGGAGATGTGGTTGCGACGGGGGATGTCCAGGATGAGTCGTGCTGAGGCGTTCTGGATCCGCTGGAGTCTCTTCTGGAGTTTGGCGGTGGTTCCGGCGTAGAGGGCGTTGCCGTAGTCCAGACGGCTGGTGACGAGGGCCTGGGTGACCGTCTTCCTTGTCTCGGTGGGGATCCACCGGAAGATCTTACGTAGCATGCGCAGGATGTTGAAGAACGACGAGGAGACGGCGTTGACTTGTCCGGTCATGGAGAGGGAGGAGTCCAGGATGAAGCCCAGGTTGCGTGCGTGGTCTGTTGGTTTCGGTGCGTTGCCTAAGGCGGAGGGCCACCAGGAGTCGTCCCAGGCGGAGGGTGAAGATCCCAGGATGAGGACTTCCGTCTTGTCCGAGTTCAGTTTCAGGCGGCTGTTCTTCATCCATTCGGCTACCTCTTTCATCCCTTCGTGAAGGTTGGCTCTGGCGGTGGCGGTCGTTGGTGAGGGAGAGGATCAGCTGGGTGTCGTTGGCGTAGGAGATGATGTTGAGGTTGTGCTGGCGTGCGATGGCTGCGAGGGGGCTCATGTAGACGTTGAAGAGGGTTGGGCTGAGCGAGGAGCCTTGAGGGACGCCGCAGATGACTTCTGTGGCTTCTGATCTGAACGGGGGGAGGCGGACTCTCTGTGTCCTTCCGGCGAGGAAGGAGATGATCCTACTATCCGACAATTGACTCCTTTACTCCAAGGGAGATTCCGTCTGGTGTATTTGATGCCAACAGGCCTTGGAAGGTTCCCGTATGGTGCACAGGCACAGACGATGCAGCAGACTGCAAGGGAGACGAAGTCGAGCCCCAACGAAGTCCAGCGAAGTCCAGAGTGCCCAGATGGTAGAAAAAGAAGTGGTGTCTGATCTCAATCTTGTCCCAAGACGAATCTAGTAACCCACCCACAGGTAAGCCCTTATGCACTCTAAGGAAAGGGTTGTGATTATTCAGGGGACCCTCTGAGGGGAGGGTCTGGACAGAAGGGTGTTACTCCCATGTCCATTGTACAGTTATGTGCCAGAGCTGGAGCCAACGGCTCCCAGAGTTGGTTTGAACTGGACTATGCATGGGGACACCAAATGTGCCCCTCATGTAGACTGAGTGGCACTGGCAAGCGTACCCACCCTGCCCCAATACACTAAATCCTGTCTGGGAGGTGGTCACACTTCCCTGTGAAAGGATGCTGATTGTTCTGCCTTCCCTTGCTCGAGCTTGGCTCGGCAGCAGGAGGCCAGAATCGTGTTTCTAGTTAGCAGCAACCATTTTGAGCTGTCCTGGTCTAGAAGACCGGTACCCGGAACATGGAGAGCCTAACGGAGGGCTCTTCCAGTGCTTGGAATAATTCCTCCCACACGGTGTGGAGGTATGATTCCAACATGTTTGATACCAAACATGATAGGATTCGCAGCAGCCAGTTTCAAAATGGTCATGGCGTAATTACGCGATGCCCCTCTATATAGTATATGGCTGCTTCACTTACAACCCGGGAGAATGGACTCTGTAGGCTGTAGGGGTGTCCTGCTCATGCAGGGGCACCCTCACACTTAGAACCAAGTACCCTGCCCTCAGGATTGATAAGGCCTGCTATAGGGAGGACGTATAGGTTTAAAGCGCAGTGACCCCAGATATAGGAAACCTATATCTGTAGTAAGTGGTGCTAGTAACAGTTTACAAGGGCTGCAATGGCAGGGTGGCATAATGCATGCTTCAGCCCATGGGGACCTCTGGGGTAACTATGCCCTGGGTATCCTGGTACCATATACTAGGGACTAATAAGGATACCCCAGTATCCAATCTGGGATGTACCTAAGTACTGAACATTCCAATTTAAGGGAGAAAGCAGATAGACTAGGGTCCCGATTAGCAGCATCCCAGTCAGACTAGTCAGTAACAGCTTAGCACCAGGCAAAAATTGCGGGCAGGGGTAACCATAAAAGCAGATACTACTTTCCTACAGATCTGTTCTTTGCGGCAGTCATAATAACTCTCTGTACTACTTTATGGACTGGGAAAACTGCCACCAAACAAAACTCGGACAGGGTGAGGCATAATGGCTAGTGCGCCTGGCTTTGAAGCTGGGGAACCAGGTTCGAGTCTAGTGGGAGGCTCAAGCATCCTGGGATTCTGGCCAAACCACTTAATCTCCCCTTGCCTAAAGAAATTAATGTGTCCCTTTGTAATGCAATTGATGCTCATGTAAAGCGCTCTGATACCTTCAGGTCGAGTTCACGCTATATAAAACTGCCCGAAATAAAACTCTGACCTCTCTCTAGCAGGAGTATTAATCACCAGAGTTATCTTGATGCTTTTATTGATGCCTGAAAGCTGGACGTACAAGGAACTCTGCAGCAGGTGTTTTTAAATCAAGTTATTGTTAAACACAGCTTTCCCCCCCTGAGGTCAGCGCTCCCCTCCAAGTCAGGGCCCAGTGCAGCCGCAACGGTTACACTGTCCTAAAGCCAGCCCTGAATTCGAGCTATGTATAAACTGCTGAAAGAAGCAAAACAAAGGGACGTATTTACAAGTTAAGTGTTGAAGCGTGTTGTTAAGCCAAGAAGGCGAATGACACATTCCGTCACTTCAGAAACACAGGGCTGCACCATATTTACAAGAATATGGTGCAGCCCTGCATTTCCCCCTGCACTGGCGCTAAATGTATCTGCCTAGCGTCAACGAAGGCATCCGTGCACCATAGTGCAAGGGTGTCTGCGTTGCAGGGCAAGATTGTTTATGCGCAGAAACGTGTCCCTTCCTGCACATAAACAATCTTTAATTGCTGTTTTGTAACTTTTATGTGGGCTGCTCAATGCAGCACATATAGAAGTTTCAAAACGTCATTTTTTTAAATTATTGTTTATGTACAGGAAGAGACACCTTCCTGCACATAAACAATTAATGGCGTTTTGCTGTTTCCATGTGTGCTGCACAACATAGCACACAAGGAAACAATAAAAACGAGGAGAAAAGAAACATTTCTCCTCATTTCGCCTGGGTAAGACCAGGTTTTCCCTGGTCTTAATTTTGGAACTGCCCATTGTTCACGCTGCCCTTGTAGATATGGGGCAGCATCAAAATCAATGGGTGTTACGGTGGAACGCACACTACAACATCAATTGCCCTCCTGTTTCACGCTAAGCATAGCGTGAAAGGGTGCGTTATTTACAAGCCCTTGTAAATAAGGCAAAGCCCTATTGCCACCAGAACATTGTGAAAAGTGACAGTGTGGTGGTGATAGGGGTTTGTAAATATGCCCCAAAGTGTAAACATAAGGGGCCTCATTTATGAGAAGTCACGTATCGCTGTGTGAAAGCAGAGATGCGTCACTTCTCAGTGCGCCCTCCTTGCGACATGATTGATGCGTCATATTTACTGTATGACGCATCATGTCGCAAGGAGTTACAGATACGTCAGTATTTCTGACGTACTGTATGGCACAAAAGTGACGCATTGCTGGAGTGTGTCACAAAAGTGACGAAACTCCAGCAATGTATCCTTTCACATGGGGCAAGCCCCATGTGAAAGGGCCTGCGTCAGTCTTACGCCTGTTGTGAGGCAGGCATAAGATATTGACGCATTTGCGTCCTAGAAGTGGCGCAATGAAATCTTATAGATTTCACTGCGTCACTTCTATAACCCTTTCTTGCGCCAGAACGCCCCCCCTTGCATTCATTATACCTGGCACAGGTATAATGTGGCACAGGGGTTTACAAAGTGACGCATTTACCTAGATGCGTCACTTTGTAAATATGGTGCAACAAGGCACATTTTTTACGCTGCTGGAGCGTCACAAAAAGTGACGCACAGGCGGCGTAAAAGTGACGCACGGCCTCATAAATAAGGCCCAAGGAATGTTGCTCTATATGGGCCAGTACAGGGTTTACACGGCAATGGCCTTGCCTATTAGTTCACTACTGCTTAATGTAAGAAGAATTATCACTTTTAATAAAGTACTTCTCAGTGTATCGCTATAATGTGACGTATTATGGCCAAAGCTTCCACACGCTAAAGAAATCAACTTTTTTGCATTTTGAAGAGGCTTTATCATATTTTACGTGACATTTGGTCTCCGATTTAGATAGTAAATATTTTCAGGACTCGGCTCAATCACAGACTCTAAGATCCGACATAGACCCTTGGCTCGGCTCGCCCACCTCTAGAACTGAGAAGTGTGTGGGGTGACAACACTTCCAAAAACCAGGAGCAGGTGGTTAATTATGTTTTTTTAAAGTAGGTGAGCAACTCTGGGAGTGGGTGGGAGAGGAAGTTGGATGGTGGGGAGCCACGCACAAGGGAGAGAGAGAAAAAAAGTTGTTCCTAAAATCCAGAAGGAAGGATATATGTCATCCAATCAGAAAATAGTAAAGCAAAGTAAATCAGTCAGACCACACAAAGAACAGGGAGGAAAGCATGGGAGAGAGGTAGAGGAGAAAGCCACCCAATCAGGAGCACAGGGCTGACCCAACGTCCATTATAGGTATATGTTTTAATGTATTAGTAACTTCGCTGCCACCACTGCCTGTCCTCTGAAGCTTAAGAAGATGACAGAAGGCATTCACCTACGACTGACAGGTGCACTGGGTGTGCCCTCCCTGGGTCTCACTCCAGACAATAGAAAGTCCTCAAATCACATGCATAATAGTCAGGTGTGCTTAGGTGGGGGGCAAAAACACTTCACTCTACTATAGGGACTTCGAGTAGGGGGCTCATGCTTTGTAGAGCCATGCACATGACCTTTCTCTGTCACGACAAGGCAGTACACGGATTGTAACGGGATTACAGACAGGGATTGTAACTGGATGAACCGTCAAATGGTATAATGGCGTGCCAGTTGTCACATACGCACGGGACAACTACTCGGCACAAGCCAGAAATGTTATACTGAAGTGTGATGAATTTTGCTTGCAATGTCTTTTTTTATGTGGATATACAACATTTACAGTATAGATCTTTAAGTAACATTCACATATTGCCTGGATTAATACATAAGCACTATATTTAAAATATTTTTGGAAGGTAAGATTATGAGTTCAATTTCCAGATGCAAATTCGGAAATCTGTCCTTATAGTTTTTAATATTTATCTAACTTATTCAATCTCTGATGATATTTATGTATTCATTGTACATTTTTATTATTTTGGAATACCAGGTGATTTCTAGAATGCAGTGGTACATGACAGGGTGAGCAACAAGGCAGTAAAAATTAAGCTTGTACTGTTGTCATTTTCATGAATGTTCTTATCCTCCAATGGAATGGTTTTGGAAGTTGGAGTTAGTGCAGAGTCGAACACAAAACCAAAATATTAAACACTTTAGTCCAAAACATTCAGAGGGCAGGGCTCTTCTGAAACGGATTCTGTTAATCACCCTGCTGATTATGTGGGTATCCCTGACAATATGGTAGGGTATTTGAGAATATTTTATTCAACGATAAAGAAAAACATTGTTCGATAAAACTGGATCCTCCAACCAATGAACAGGTGTATCTTTTGATGTTCTTCCAGTCTAATTCATCCATATTTAGGTATATCTGATTAGACCATTCATACTTTAAGACTTTCTCGTCCCATATGAGGACAATTGCTATATAATTACATCAAAAGCTGATAATACAATTTACTGTTTTCTTGGATTAAAGCTTTGAAGCTATTTATTTAGATGTGACAAGACCTTGGAGAGCAAGGGTGATTTCAACAGATGAAAAGCTGCCTATAGGGAAGATTATGACATCTAATATCTGGCTTGAGGGACAATTTGAATACTGCAAAAATGTGTACATCTCCTCCTGTATTACATCGTCTATTGTAAAGACCTTATTTCTACTCATCCCTATTCCCAATGTATGGTAAACACCTCTCCTATATTCTGTGGGACTAAGAGTGGTCTATTTGCGTGAAGGAAAGGAATATGAAATAAGTCGTGTAATCTATTCATATTTTTAAAAAGAATGAAGAGAGCTGGGTATTGAGAGGGGGAAGTGAATAGATCTATTGAAAATGGAAGAAAGTTGATTGTCCATATGAATAAGAATGGTGCAGCTGACTCTGTTTTTGGTAAAGGACTGGATGGCAAAGGAACCTGCAAGCATCTCTAAACTGTAGATATGCAAGAAGGACTCCTTCCGAGACCATACATCTCCAGTCACAAACTGCCACCATCTTGCCCCCAACCTGTCTGACTTGCTTTGGATTCTAATACAAGATCTGGGAGAAAATTGTTCTCCCGTTTCTGACAGCTAGATTTTGAAGCCACCAAAAAAGTTCCTCTTTGGACTCTTGATCGAGGGAAATGGGATCTGAGTAGGCAAGACCTCCGCAAAGATGTTGAATTTTTAAGCGTTGAAGGGCCCGATAAAGAAGAGGGCCAAAACAGATGGCTTGAATTGAAGAAGCCAAAAGGCCAACTAGCCGGACTAAAGATCTGAGGGAAAAAAACAGGATAGAGATTACGACGAATCTCCTTTTTCATGAGATATACCTGGTGAGATGGGAGCTGAAGAATAGAGCGGGAGAAGTCAATGAGAAAACCTAGAAACTCCAATTGTTGCGACGGTAACTACCGACTTCTGAAGGTTTACCAGAAAACTTAAATGAAAGAGTAGATCTTGACAAAGATGAAAATGAGATAACAGAAAATTCCTCTCCTAGGCCATGATGAGAATATCGTCGAGATAGATGATAAGTAGGATACCTTGAGCTCTGACAAAAGCCGCCACCAGATGTAGAATCTTGGTAAAACACCAAGGGGCTGAAGACAGGACTAAGGGAAGTATTTGTTATGTTAAAAAGAATTTTCCCATTGAAACTGGAGATATTTCCTGTGAGAGGATGAATAGGGACTGTGAGTTAAGCGTCCTGAAGGTCTAGTTTGACCAACCAATCGTTTTGAATATGTTGGTACACTAAAAAGTTATTGAAATTCTTTAGATATATGACCACACTAAACTTTTTGTTCTGCATGAGAAAAATATTGCTGAGAAATCCCAAAGGACCGAGGGTCGTTGTTGTACCGCCTGTTTGGAAAGCAGAGACAGAATATTGCAGCAAATGAGATTGTTCTGTTCTTGGGAAAAACACAGGGGAAGAGGAAAGTAATGTTGAACTAGGGTTTGGTAGATCTCTCTTAGGTACCCCTGAACTGACTATATGACCCAGGGATCTGTGGAAAGAGAAATCCATGAATCTAGAAATAAAGCCAGTCTGCCTTCTATGGGAGGAATGCCAGAATTGGAAGCACTTACCAGAGTATTGTTCTCCTTTGTTCCTGTAGTCTCTGGACCGAAAACCTCAGGCATGGTGTGGGTAGAACTGAGGCTTATATCCGGTCTAGGAGTCCTATTGGCCTTGCTGGTTGAAGAAGCTTCTGTTAAAGGAGCGGCCAGCAAAGTGACTCCGACCTTTGCCCGTACGGGCAAAAACCAGAGGGGAAAAAATGTTTTAAAGAGATATTTGAGCTTTGTCCATAGTGGCAAAAGTGGAAACATATTTACTTAAATCTTCTATATATATAAAAACGAATGTATGTCTGTCTGTCTGTCTGTCTGTTTGTCCTTTATGCATTACTACACCATTCATCCGATCGCCATGAAACTTTGGGAAGTTGTTGAGTACACTCCCGCGAAGGTTTCTGGCATCCATTTTTTTAAATATCAGCCCCCCAGGGTCCTCATAATCTTTCGAATACTGATGTACACACAAGACGGAAAAAAAAAATTGTGTATCCACAAGCACTCGAATAAATAAATAGAATTAAAACAGCATTCATCCATTCGCCAAGAAACTTTGGGAAGTTGTTGAGTACACTCCCGTGAAGGTTTCTGGCATACATTTTTTTAAATATCGGACCCCAGGGCCCTCATAATCTTTCGAATACTGATGTACGCACCAGACGGAAAAACAAAAAATCGTGTTTCCACAAGCACTCGAATAAATAAATAGAATTAAAACAACACTTTGAAATGTTTTCCATATTAAAATGAATAAGTTTTAAAAAAAATGACACAATGTAAATTGAATGTTATCATAACGAGTTTCCTTGAATTTCCTTTCTTCGGAGATTGCAGCAACGTGCGACGGGTAAGCTAGTATTTAATAAAAAAAGTTGGCAAATAAAAGACCTTTAGCACTGAGAAGGACCCCCCTCTTTAGAAGCCAATAAAAATAATTTGGGGTAAATTTTGAATAGAAGGCTTTTTCTTCTCTCCAAAGAGATATGTGCATTGGCATTTCTAAAGTTACAAATAGCCCTTTGAGCTCAATTGGAAAGGGTATCAGGGTCAATAATAGTATCCTTCATCTTGGCTTCTTCTGCTAAATCAAAAATTCTGGTGAGAGGACACACCAAATCCAATATTCTATACTGGCTGTAAGACCAGGCTCTATTCACTCCCTTTTTTGGATCTTTGCCAAATTTGGTAAAAAACATAAGCATGTTAGGGTCAATATTAGGTGTATTGGTCATATTATTAGGGAAGGAAGGATGGGGGCATTCAGATTTTAATTTATTTCTTGAGGACTTATCAAGGGCATTATACAAATAAAAAGAAACACATTCTGCCACATGGTGAGCAGGGAACCACTCGGTAGAACTAGGATGATGAATAAGTGAGGGATTGAACATAGGTCCACCGAGGTGGTCCACTGGTTCTTGAGACACAGGGTGAAACACACCACCGGCAACAGGAGAAATTTTACTCCTTTTCTCCGGGGGCCAACAAGCATAAGGATCGTTAGACTCAACCAAATTGTCAATGTCATTCACACCATCATCATCAGGGTCTCTCAAATGGAAAATAATGAGGGGGAGGAGAGAGGCCCCGATTTTGAAACCTCTCTGGTATGAGGACCAACTTTTATTGAAATACCCTTTGAAGAACTGGGGGGAAGGGGCAGATCGCTTTCTATTTTTTGCAGAGGAGACTTCATCAGAAGAAGCAAACATTTTTGACAATGAGGCTTCCAAAGTATTTGAAACATCAAACATTGAAACAGAAACAGCTTGCTGAACAGAGTCTATGATAAAAGATTTCAAATTATCTTTAAACTGTTGATAGTCTTCCTCTTCAGACATATAGAAATATAAAATAAAAACAGTCCCTGAAAGGAACAACTGAAAAAACAGCAAATAAATGGTTAGTTGTTGCTTGGGGAAGCTGAAATGCCACTAAGGAAAAATGAGCACGTCAAAGCGCGTTAGGAAAACAGCTGACATGAATGATTCCCGAACATTAAGAAACATTTACGGGAGGCGGAAGGGAGTTGGAAGGCAATGCGCGAGCACACAACACACGCACAGCAATGGAAATAATTAAGGCCACATTGAAAAACCTTAATACTTGCAAAGTATAAGTGAATACCACGTCAATAATGATGAAATCTCAGAAACAGGAAAAAAGGTACTTGACTTGACTGCAAGCAGCAAAAAAGGTTGTTACCAGTCAACATAATTATTGGTTCACTTGACATCTGATTGGTGTGTGCTGTATGATGTCATACTGTAGGTTTCTTTTCATTCATTTTTCTGGGACACCTAGTTTCTGCTTGGGTACTGTTTGCTAATAACATTTACAACTGAATGCATTCAATTTTGTTTACAGTCCTATTTTGTTTCATATCCAAGCCTTTGCAGACTCTTAAAACAACAAATGGCTGGTATTTTTATATTTAAGAAGGATGGGAACTCTAGATACTGCATACATCACAAACAAGGTGGCGTTCGAGGCCTAAGGTTGCAACATTAGCTAGAACCCGAGTTTCAAATAGCCAAGCACTACATTTCAGTAAAACAATGATATCACTGTTAATGGTGAAAAATGCGTCTTTAGGTCATTTTCCTAAAATGTGTGCTGACAGGAACATTAAACAAGCATTTACAATGCAACGGTCTCGCCTTTGCAAAAGTTAGAGCTATTGGCATTGTAAATGACAAACTTTTTATTTATGTGTTGGTTTTGAAAACCGAGAAATAAATGGCATTGTCATTTACAATGCCAATAGCTTAATCTCTCGCAAATGTGAGACCTATTGCATTTGCACACACACACACACACACAGAGCCACACACATAGAGCCACACACACATACAGAGCCACACACACAGAGCCACACACACACAGAGCCACACACACATAGAGCCACACACACACAGAGCCACACACACACACTGAGCCACACACACAGAGAGCCACACACACAGAGAGCCACACACACACAGAGCCACACACACATACACGGATGTATGACGTTACAACGCATACTTTTACTCCGCATACCATTACAACGCGGTATTTACAACGAATACCGTTACAACGCATAGCGCTTTGGGGTGCTGGATAGTGGTAAGTATAATTTACTATTCTAACTCCAGTCCCCGTGGACCCTAGGGAAGGTGTTGGATAGTAAATTAAACTTACCTCTTATCCTAGAGCGCCCCCCAGCGCAATGCGTTGTAATGTCATGCGTTGTAATGCCCGCGTTGTAATGGTAGTGCGGAGTAAAAGTTGCGTCGTAACGGGTGTATACCACATACACAGAGCCACAGACCACGTGGCTCTTGGTGTGTCCTATCTGCGTTGGCAATTATCACCTCGCTCTCTGTATTCTTCCCCTGGGTGTTGTTTACTTTGCAGCAAGTTCGGAAGTAGAGGCATGATGTGTCTGTAGCCCTCATACTCCTCTTCACTTCCCTCGTACATATGTGCAGCTACTTTTACCAGGTTTGGAACACCCCTCTAAACCTCTCATAACACCAAATGTCTTCCTTCATAGGCCACTGCCTACCAATCACTCCCAATGTATAAAGTGGCCTCCTACTCGTTCTACCAAAAGTGCTTTGAGGTCATGCTGGGGTATGAGGCGCTATGCAAATGCTACAATTCAATACATCATACCATTGAAGGTGGCGAGAAGCCAGTCAGCATGCCCCTTTCAGGCACGCATGGCATGAAAGCCTCCTGCAGGCCTTCTTTTCAGACGATGCCTTTGTAATGGAACTCAAGCTGTGCTCTGCGCTGGTGTCACGTGGGGTAAACCCCACTCATTCACTGCCCAGGCCGGGCATGGAATCCCCACTGCTTAAACCTTGCTCATTCATTGCCCAGGCCGGGCATGGCACCCCCATTGCCGTGCAGTTGTCTCCGATGTTCCGGGCACGCATTTCCCTGTGCTGTCCCTCGGGCTCCCCGGCAGACTCGGGCGGCCTCCGAAGTCCCTCGGCGCACGGTACTGGAATGAAGGCTGAGTATTAATAGGATGTCCTCAAAGCATATGGCCCCTGCCCCGTCTTAGAGTTCAGTGGGGTCGTTCTTCAGGCGATGGATGGGGATAACCCCTGCATATGACGCGGGAAGAAACAGGAGGTATTGGGTGGAATTCGGCCGGGGGAGGGAGGGGCGGACAGAGCGGAGGACAGAAAAAAGCACCGACGGCTTACAGTTCGGGAGGGTCGTTCTTCAGCCGATGGATGGGGATAACCCCGGCATATGACGCAGGAAGAAACAGGAGGTGTTGGGTGGAATTCGGCCGGGGGAGGGAGGGGCGGACAGGGCAGAGGACAGGAGAAAGCGCCAACGGCTTACAGTTTGGGGGGGTCGTTCCTCAGGCGATGGATGGGGGAAAACCCCTGCATTTGACGCGGGAAGAAACAGGAGGTGTCGGGTGGAATTCGGGAGGGGCGGACAGGGCCTTTTCAGAGTGGGCTTCCGGACTTCCTGCTGACTTAAGAGGTTTCTTATCTTCTTTATGGGGCCTTCTGGACCCATAAAGAAGATAAGAAAGCTTTTACCACAAAATAAAGGCAAGGCACCCAGTCTGAAAAGGACGGAGCTTAGAGAGAAAGAAGAACGTCACAAGGACCTCTTCTCCAATGGCTGGACACCGTTTAGGAGGCCAGCCAATGGAGAAGAGGGGCGGGGCTTAACCCTTGCTAGTGAAGTCACTCTAAAAAACATAAAATCTCGCAAGCTCGACTGCGCATGTGCGCAGTACGCCACGCAAGACCTAAAAACCGGTCAGGCCGGTATACAAAAGGCTAGGTGGCACCCCTACATGTGAGACAACGCTAGGCAGCTAAACATAAACCAATAGTGGAAGAGAGATGACCCAAAGCCCATTCTAAAGATTTTGTGTTGTATGGTACTTTGTGTTTAGGTCGAGCCTGCAAGGCGTGCAGTATTAAGGTATGCAATAGAAGCCCCGCCAATTTCCCAGCCATCTTTTCAATTGGCTCCTGTTTCTGTCCTTGCGAAATAGTTGCTTTTAATTTGTTAATAGGCCTAATAGTTCCTCTGTGGTACCGCCTTGTCTGCATTTGTAACCTCCCCTAACGACTGGGCTTTTTACTTGTGTCGTTACATGGTCTGCTTTATAAGTTGGTGAGCACTATTTTCTTTAATGATGTTCCCCTATTCCACCCACAACATCACAGCAGATAGCACACCTTTAGTAATGTATTTATTTATTTATATTACAGTACGGTTCACTTTAACTATAGTGGCCGCGCTTATTGAATAATTTAATTCACGGTGTGGTCCCCTTTCACTTTAGCGGCAGCACTTATTTAATTATTTTTTTTACAGCGCAGACTGCTTTTACTTCAGCGGCTGCGCTTATTTATTTATTTAATTAACAGTGCAGGCCTCTGTCACATTAGCGTTGGTGCTTATTTATTTATTTAATTGGCCTGCTACCAATTCTAGTGTAGTGAGTGGATGGGCACAGAGAGGACTCTTTGAGCCGCACTTCTCCAGTCAATTGAGCCAAACTATAAATTTTACAGCCCGATTTGACTAAGTGTGTTTGCTAAAAATAGGCTTTAAGAACAGTCCTGAAGAAAACTTGTGAACTATTCCAGTAAGGTAATTGGTGAGCATGTGCTGTAAAATACTGTATTTCATTACATTACTTAAGTGTTTTCATAGTACCCAGTGATCAAATTACCAATCAGCCTCAGATGGGGGTGTAGGCCCTGTATTAATATAGAAAATGTGGAAGATATTTGTGCAGGCCCTACTCAAATTCCAATTATGTGGATAAAAGGTTTGCTCCTGTGCAGTGAAACAGCGGATGTTACGTCACTTGCACAGGAATGATACCACATGCTCATGAGTGCAGTGCATTTACTTGGTTGCCAGTGCCATATAAGAGATATAGGCGCTCACGTAAAAAGACTCTAGAGGGATGTGCTTATGTGTCTGCAAGACATGAGTTAGAGCACAATAAGGATTGACATCAGGGCAGAGGGTACCCTTAGGGAGAGTACACAGTGAGACCTAGGGATCCTCCATGCACCCTCCACACAGGTTTTTGTACTGTAAGCCCTTATACCCTTTGATGAGTACAGAGTACCAGCACTTTTTTATGTTGAGAGGGAGAGTACCAGCACTTCTCAAGACAGACGTAATACTTTTAATAGGAGAGTATCAGCACTTCTCAGAAACAAGCAGGTACTCTGGTACAGAGTACCTGTACTTCAATTTTCCCATTTCAAGTACTGAAGAAACCTATAGGAAGGGAACACTCGAGGTTGCAGGACTTAGGTTATCTAAGAAACAAAAAATCGGTAAAAAACATGATAGAAATATGGGAAACCGATACAGGATACCCATACCTAGATGCACTCCCGAACTATGGTTTTAGGTGGGATATTTTAAAAATGAGAATTGGCATTATCCCCTGGCGAGTGGAGGAAAAAGTCACAGCAGAAATGGTGTACCCTGATGGTTTATGCAAGTGCGGTTTGGGGACTAAGTGTGAGATAATGCACATTCTCCTTGATTGTCTCATGTATGTTGAAATGAGAAAACGGATTCTGCGACCCATTTTCAGAAAATATGATACAAGAATGAGAGCCCAAGCAATCAATTTAGTGCTAAAAATGGAATATTTAGATATAGCCATAGCCCTGGGTTACTACCTGAAAGAAAGAAATCAAACGGTCAGGGGAAAGCTCAAAGAAGTGTAATGAGAAACCCCAGCTATTCTGTATACAATAAAGGAAGAAGAGTAACCTGGGCGGGACAAGTCCATTGGGTTTTAATATCTTTTAATCCCCTTACAGCAATGGTGGTCTGCTGAAGATAATGATTAGCCTTAATTTTAAATGTCCACGACGATTCAGTTTTTAAGAAGAACGTACTGTATGTTTTATACTTTTTAAAGATTTTAACAAAAGTTGTACATTGCTTTACTAATAATTAATTATGTATAATACCCTGAATTTTACTCGATTTGGTTTTAAAGACTAAGGTCTACATAAACAGAGTTTTTCTCTCTCTCTCCTCCATGCACCCTCCACACAGGTTTTTGTACTGTAGGCCCTTATAACCTTTGATGAGTACAGAGTACCAGCACTTTTTTTATGTTGACAGGGAGAGTACCAGCACTTCTCAAGACAGACGTAATACTTTTAATAGGAGAGTATCAGCACTTCTCAGAAACAAGCAGGTACTCTGGTACAGAGTACCTGTACTTCAATTTTCCCATTTCAAGTACTGAAGAAACCTATTTTTTGTTTAAACTAAAAGTGAAAATGTATTTGTGATATGTGCTGTATAAGTGGTGAGGGGTTTAATTTCAGCATCAACTAGAAGCATCACAAACACTGAACGATGCCCATGGTGTTATCCAAGCACCTATCAGGTGACTCCTGTAAAATGTGTACATTTGGTAAGACCTGCATTTCTAGTCAGGATCGCTGTGCTGCTTGTGATGTCAAACTTTTGAATGGAAAGAGAAAACATGCGTGCAATCTGTCAGAAAAGCCAGAAGTGGATGTAAGTTCCACACATCAGTCACTGTTAGAGCTTAATTTTTAAAGCAATAATCTCAGTTATTAAATTTAAATAAGTGCAGTGGCTCAAAAGTTTTGTTAGGAGGCCACTGAAACGGCCAAATTCCCCAACACTAAGGCCGTCTTGTCCTGATTCCAAATCAGGCCTTCTCCTTCCCCCACCTAACACTACCTGTTTCTGCACCTCAGTCTTCCAGGTTCTTTTTCAGTCCAGCTTTCTCTCTTTCTCACTGTTTCCTACCTTTTGTTCTTCATCCTGGCTTTTACCTCTCATGTCTTTCTGGGTCAAAGTCTGATGATGAAAATAGATTCCAGTTCCCCCCAAAAAATCTAAACTAAGAATGGTTGTAAACCAGCAACCCTCTCCTAGGCTTGGGTGTAAGGTTACCATAGGACTCCAAGTTATCAGAAAAACCTTTAGCTAGTTCTTAGCGGTTATTTAACAATGCATTCTGGGAGTTGTAGTCCTGGTTCACCTTGGTTGAACCAATAAAACTGCATTTTCAGATTATTGAGATGTGTAGAGGATTTAATTGGTTGGACTGAGGTGTCCCGGTGATGTGGAGCCACGTGATACCCCTTACGGTGTCATATGGAGGGAATTAGGGGTAATCTGAAAAGACACTTGTATTGTAGCCACCAAGCGCCCTACTCCGATAACTGTGTGCAGAAAGTATCAAGTTTCCCAGGTACGTGCATATCTCCTCCAGGTAATTGCTTTCCATTATGGGACATGTAGAACTGTTTACCCAATTATAAATTCAGGAGTACAAGTCCCAGAATGCAAAGAGAAAAGCATGCACTGGAAGAGCTACTCAGGCATGGATGTACATGGAAAACTTGAGAGCTTTGTGTGTGGTATTTACATCCATGGACGTCATTTAGGGAGCCGCAGCTGCGACCCCTGGCACTTCCTTTGTAACCCCTGGACTCTGAGGTAAACATCAGTACCAGGAACACAGGACAGCTTGTCCTTATGGAAGTCGGATGGGGATCCACTTACATTGTTTTAAGTCACCATTTTAAATTATGCATTTAATGAATAATATGATATTATTTACTATTAGTAAATAATATCATATTATTCACTATTAGTGTAATAAAAAATGGAGTACACTTAATTTGAAAATAACTCAAAGTGCCTGATGAGGTAAGTAAACAAGCATTTGCATTGCAATAGGTCTCGCAATTGCGAGATTTTGAGCTATTGGCATTGTAAATGGCAATGCCTTTATTTAAGTGCTTAAAAAACCTGCAATAATAAAAGGCATTATCATTTACATTACCAATTGGTCAAAGTTTCTAAAATGCGAGACCTATTGCATTGGAAATGCTTGTTTATGGTGTCTATAGGAGTAACATAAGGCTCTTCCACCTGCTTAAGTGATGTCGTAAGACCTAATCAATTATCATTCCGAAATGGCAGAAAAACTCCCATATGAAGGAGAACGCATGCTTAGTCCTTCTTTTATTTCAATGCAAGGAGCGACGAGGCCTCTCCTCTTTGGTGGTTTCCGCTGGGTCAGACGCTGAGGCTGGTAGTCAAAGATGGCGGCGTCCAGTGGCTGCTGCACGTTGTTTCTTAGAAGAAGCGCTTGATTGCGAGCCTGAAGCATCAGCGTGTACCCCAGTCGTACCTATTTCAAGGGGCATAAAAAGGTTAGTGGTAGGCAGTGTCTCGTGAGTTTGAAGTCCGAATAAAATTTATTTATCTTTCAATAATTCGCCTCATTCACAGACATCACACATTCTTAAAACGTGAAATGGGTTTGTTTACATTAAAACCTAATGTTTTTCACTGCGCGTCATAAATATCCAATTGGCAAACTTCACTAAATGGGTCACTGGCGTTTCGATCCATAAAGTGTTTTCTTCTCAGTCTCTCCCAACAGCTTTAGTTGTTAGAAAATCAATGCTTTTTAAAACTTTTCAGTGGATTTAAGTCGCCTGCTTTAAATTCAGTTAGGTGCTCTAAGGAACTCCTAATGGTTTCGAGATTAGGTACAATTTCAGATTGGCACGTTAATGCTTTTTGGTGAAATGTGTAGTATTTACTTAAAAATAAAGTGCATGTTAAAGCCCTTCCACTGTCCACACAAGATCAACCATCACTGTGCTTGGTGTCGTTACGTAGTGGCATGAGCCCTTCCTCCTGTTTATAGAGGACTCGCTACGAAGATGTAAGAAGTTGAAAGAGCCTCAATCCTCCTTTTTAGTCAGTACAATTGTACTTGTACATTTGCAATGTTTGCATTTTTTTCTGCTTGTATCTCTTCCTTGTGTGACTTTACCACTTGTACATTTGCAAAAAATTTTCAGTTTGCATCTTTTATGTAACTCATGTAATCCTAAATCCTTATGTATCGCAACTGGTTCTTATGTAAAGCGCTCTGACACCTTCGGGTAATGTTCGTGCTATATAAAATCGCATTAAATATAGGCGTGGCCAATGTCCTTATATTGCAGAGGATGACCAAATTATGCGGTACGTTAAGGCACATTTATGCGGCGTAATGCTGCTCATTTAGTGATGGCATTACTTCATTATTTTGACATTTTTACGCATGGGGACACTGTCTGATAGAAGAGTTTGCCTTTATTAGTACCAATGTAACGCCCAACCATAATCAAGTGAAAGATGAGCAGTCAAAGGGCCATTGGCACAGGAAGATGTCCCCATGATTTTAGTAACTTTTAACCCATTTGAACTAGGAACAATTATTTTTATAATATGCAGATTATGCAGCAGATGATGGATTATGTGCCAAATGTAAAGTCATAATTTTGCGGTAAGGTTGACTATATTAAATGTCAAGAAAGGTCAAATTATGCAGCATAATATGCACCTTTTTAGGTCGAGCCTATCCCATTCCGCAGGGGATGGGGAGAATTTTAGTGGCCAAAATAGGTTCTCAAACCAAGGGCCGGATTTTCAACAGTTCACGTGAACACAAGCACGCTCATTTCCCCACATCAAAGCAATCAGCCCCCCTCCCACAGGCTTCCCCAGCGTACGCAGTGCGCGCTGGCCTCACTTCTCTTCCCCCCCTAATTGCTTTTTTTCACGGCCGCCAGACCGTGAGCTACATCAAAGGGTTCCAATCCCCTGCCCCCTGCTTCACGGACGATTCTTTATTTCTTTCGGCCATGTTTCCCCAGCCTCCGTCCGATTACTTTCACGCCTTGTTTTAACAGAGCTGTGCTTCTGACGAGCGTTGTGCTTCTGCCTTTAACCCCTTCGGGGCTGATGACGAGCTCAGCTCGTCATGGGCGTAACCTGCCCTACGCTGATGACGAGCTGAGCTAGTCACGTAACGCGGGTTTTTCAAAATCGCAGTGGGAAAACCGCTAGCGCGCATGCGGTTAAGGCTGTCCATTAAACAAAGATCGGAGCAGTGCTCCCAGGGTGTTTGTCTCCGAAATATCACCAACAGAAAAAAAAGGCTGCCCCTCAGTAACTGGGTTGCGCCCATTTTATAATTTCGGATATTAGGATTTCGATGGAGCGCTTTCTTCAGCTGTTCGCTGTGTTCCTGACCCTCTGCCTGGCTCTGGAAGGTATGTGCCCCCTGTGTCTGCTGTTGTTTGTGCCTCTCTTCGGCAAATGTGTGACAAACGTTTCAGAAAAACAAAAACTTGGGCCTTTTAGGGGTCCGATTTGGAATGGCTGGGCGCTTCCGTTTGTCAATAGGGCTCCAGTGTGAGTGAGGTACCCCCGGGGGCTCGTGTGCCTGAACCAGAGATCAGTTCAACTCGTTTAACAACGGCCTATTACAAGTGAGGTAGATAAGTGGGTTAACGAACCTGCTCCTGACATCTGCGTGCCCCGCTGCAAACCCAGACACGCCAGCCTCGCATTCCACCCTCACCGCTCAGTTCAAAAATGAAAAATGTAGTTTGTATTTCGTACTTGGAAGTTCTGTGAAAAGCAGCGCCAAGAAATCTCAGTGTGTGGTGTGTGCTAGATTCTTGATCACGTTCCGTGTGTTGCGCTGCCCTCAAACCCACAGGAGCGAACATAGAGCTTAAAATTTGAAAAAGTAACTCTTTTGCGTTTACTTATCCATGATAGAGAAAGAGGCGCTTGTGAGTTTCATCAGCCGCACAATGCGCTATATAAATAGGACAGTACACACAGCTCCTGGTGCATCTTAAGCACACGGGACTTCCAGGCACTTTAAAGTGGCTGCTTTTCCAGATTTTGTTTTTCTCTCGCCAGGCACACGCTATGTGGCCTCTAATTGTATCCATGGCAGCTCGGCGAGGCTATAGTTGTGTAAATAAATAAATGTTTTTGGCCCGCACCGCTGCTAATGGGGGACTGTTCACAGACCCTGCTTGAACCCTGGCAGCCGTGACTCGCGCCCGCAGTGCGTCCATCGTTACCCCGGCTCGCTCAGCATGGCTGCCCCCGGGGCTTCACTTCAGTTATACAATAGTCCCATCCGCCTCTGTAGTGAAGTCACGTCTTCTAGTTCCCCAAATCCCCGCGTGACTGACTCATCACGGCCAGGGGGGGGGTGTTCTGTGCATTCTGGAATGCGCAGCGCAACCAGATCGATAAATGTTTTTGAATTAATGTACATTTTTCAAAAAAATAAAAGAACCGCTCTGAACTGATGCTACGGCCTTGGCCTGGGAGTGCGAGTTAAGAATCTGGCACAAGTGAGACGCGGGCGCGCGGCATGAGCGCCCTCTGCCCACGCCCTCTCCTGTCCAGGCCTTGCCATGGTTCAGGGGTGACCTCCGCGGAAAACTGCCCTCTCTAAAGCTGCTCGGATTTGTATTCAATATTAACTGTGGGGTGCAGCCGAGAGGAGAGGCTCGTTTCTCCGCGGACCCGCTCTCGTGATAAAAATATGATGATCCGTCCAAAAGTCCCACCTCGACTATAGTTTATTCCATGCCAAGTGCCCCCGTGTCATGACACTTTCAGGCTAGTATTCTTTAAAACAAACAAACAAATAAAAGGTGGGCACATTTCCCAGCTTTAAAGGAGGCCTACGTATCAGACAAGACCCGAAGAGAAGCAGTCACAGGCCTGAGCGGCCACCGAAGGCATGGGCACCACTAGGTGTCCATGTATTTAATCGTCATTCTTGTTAGTTTTTGAGTCTGGCTCGACGGCTGCTGTATGTCACGTTTTGTTACAATTTCTTTCCATACAAATATACAAAGGCTGGGCTTTTGCTACACCCAGAAAAGTATAACTCTCTCCTAGCTCATGACACCGGCTAATTTTTGTATCCTTCCACCTCTCAGAAAGCGATCTCTACATTGCATGCGGGACTATTTTGCACCTCAAACAAACTCAAATGTTCGCGCACTTTGTCACATTCGATTCTTGTCTCCTATAAGCAGTCTATATTGTTGACAACCGTTTTCACTACCCCCCCCCCGCATTGGTAACGCCAAAAGGACAAGCTTTAATTTAATGAAGAATGTTAGTAAATGAAACTCGTGTACACAGCATTTTGCATGCCTCAGTTTTACACGAATTGTCCTATTAAAGTTAGATGTATTGGCTTCCATCCTGTCTTGCCTTCCTTTTCTTTCTTCCATTCCTTCCTTCCCTCCCTACCTTTCATTCCTTTCTTTCTTTCCTTCCTCCCTTCTCCCTTCTTTCGATCGTTCTTTCTTTCTTCCCTTCCACATTATCACTCAGCACCACTCAGCGCTACCCCAGCATCACTCAGCGCTACCCCAGCATCACTCAGCGCTACCCCAGCATCACTCAGCGCTACTCCAGCATCACTCAGCGCTACCCCAGCATCACTCAGCGCTACCCCAGCATCACTCAGCGCTACCCCAGCATCACTCAGCGCTACCCCAGCATCACTCAGCGCTACCCCAGCATCACTCAGCGCTACCCCAGCATCACCACAGCACCACTCGGCGGCACCACAGCACCACCACAGCATCCCCACATCACTCAGCGCTACCCCAGCATCACTCGGCACCACCACATTATCACTCAGCACCACCTCAGCACCACCTCAGCACCACTCAGCACCACCTCAGCACCACCTCAGCACCACCTCAGCACCACCTCAGCACCACCTCAGCACCACCTCAGCACCACCTCAGCACCACCTCAGCACCACCTCAGCACCACCTCAGCACCACCTCAGCACCACCTCAGCACCACCACAGCACCACCACAGCACCACCTCAGCACCACTCAGCACCACCACAGCACCACTCAGCGCCACCACAGCATCACTCAGCGCAACCCCAGGTTATAGGTGTCACATTTGCGAAAGTTATAACTATTGGCATTGTAAATGACAAAGCTATTAATTTAGCTATTTTCAAAAACAACACATAAATAAAAAAAATGTCATTTACAAGACCATTAGCTCAAACTTTCCTAATGTGAGACCTATTGCATTGCAAATGCTTGTTTGATAGTATTACTTAAATATTTTGATATTTTTACTGATGTTACCACTGTATGGGAAAAGGTTTCACCTAATTAGTACCAGTTTAACACCCAAACTCATCAATAAGCAACTAAAATCAACCTTTTTGAGGGCCTTCAACTCCACGGCTACACTTGTTCTTGTGTTTTTAGTAGATTTTGAGCAAGAAACTATTTGATTTTTTTGTTTAAATCTTCAGATTATGCAGTAAATGATGTATTAGTGGTAAATGTATGGTTTTATGAAAGTTACGTGACTATATGCAAATGGAACACTGTACTTGCATACACATGTATTTACCTATGTTCCAGGAGGTACTGTGTTTGCCCCGTGCTGTCTTGTTAGAACCCTTTTAAAGAGCTTGGGGATGGAAGAACAACTCCAGAACGATATAGGTGATATGGAATAAGACAACATTATACCACATCATGTTGATTATTTGTGTTTCTCCTCGAACTCTAATATGATATAATTTCCCCTTTCCAATACAAAGTAGGATAATATGCATATCCTGGCTTAAAAATATCAATCTAGCGTGTTTTATGGCATAAATTTGAAAGAATATGCTTCGATTTCATTATCGCATCCACTTTTGGAACACAGTCAGCCACTGACCATTGTTTACACAATTGAAGGCAATTTAATGTTAATATTTATAAAGATGTAACCACAATGACCAGATAAACCTGGACTAGGGGAACCAGAGGCACGGGGTACTGGTAGACGGCAGCCTCCAACAAGAACTGTTTACCACAATGAACCGCTACCAGTAGAAATATTACTAGTGTAAGTGGGGTGTTATTTTGTGAGTGCTGGCATCTCCCAAAAAGTGAAGGACTGGTCTCACACACCACCGGGTGTCATGCTTCGTCATTGACCAGTCCTCGCCCTCTAAAAACTTGGTTTGGTAGAGGGCGGGCATACACCTGACGACAGGGATGCACTTCTAAACTAAGTGGGGGCCCAAAGAAAAATGGGCAGTGAATTTAAAGGCCATTATGGGTGTCTACTTAATTTTAATAGCGTCGACATCCATATGGTAGCTTAAAATAAAGTGATCGGTGCGTGGGGATATTAGTGTCCCCACACCCCTGTATATGAGATCAACATGTTTCTGCCTGTAGGCCCACCTGGGTCCGCGGCATTCATCAGGATCATAATATTAAGGGCTCTACTCTTACCAAAATTGGGTGAGAGCGTTCCACTTGGTGGGGTGATCAATACTCACACTCCACTGTCTGTAATGATAGGTTTTAATGATTCCTATGATGAGGTAAACTGCGCCTCATTAGGAGGGAAAGCAGATGGACCCTTTAGGTCCTGGAATGATAACTGCCGTGATCGCCGCCTCTCAACCTAGGTCTGCAAGCCTCCACTCCTCACCGGAAGAACCCAGAGAGTCCGCCTCCCCCCGTTCAGATCCGAGGCCACCGAAGTCATCTGCGACGTACCACAAGGATCATCACTCAGCCCAAACCTCAACGTCTACATGAGCCCTCTCGCAGCCATCGCACGCAAACACAACCTCAACATCATCTCCTACGCCGACGACACCCAGCTGATCCTCTCCCTCACCAACGACCCCGCCACCGCCAGAACCAGCCTGCATGAAGGGATGAAAGACGTCGCCGAGTGGATGAAGAACAGCCGCCTGAAACTGAACTCAGACAAGACGGAAGTCCTCATCCTGGGATCATCGCCCTCCGCCTGGGACGACTCCTGGTGGCCGCCTGCCCTGGGCAGCACACCCAAACCAACGGACCATGCACGCAACCTGGGCGTCAATCTGGACTCCTCCCTCACGATGACCAAGCAAGTGAACGCAGTCTCATCATCCTGCTTCAACACCCTGCGCATGCTCCGAAAGATCTTCCGATGGATCCCCACCAAAACCAGGAAGACGGTCACCCAGGCCCTCGTCACCAGCTGTCTGGACTATGGGAACACCCTCTACGCGGGAACCACAGCCAAACTCCAGAAAAGACTCCAGCGCATCCAGAACGCCTCAGCACGACTCATCCTGGACATCCCACGCCGCAGCTACATCTCCGCCCACCTGAAAGACCTGCACTGGCTCCCCGTCAACAAGACATGGCTGTTCGAGCAGTAGCAACCCCCCCCTCCCCTTCAGCGCCTTGAGACCCTTACGGGTGAGTAGCGCGCTATACAAATTTTATGATTGATTGATACGGTAAGAGATTTCAGGAGTCCACTCGATGCCTCTATAAAGTGCGTTCCGCCTCAACCAGGCAGCGAGAGGCTCGATGACCGAGCCTGAATCGGGGGCCCAGTTTAAATATTTCAGCATTATGAACATGTATGTCCAGCTGACAGTCAAATGCCTTGTCCTTATCTACTAACAGTAGGGCAGATGGTCTATCGAGTCAATCTATGGCAGCAATCGCATTGTGCACTCTGCAAATGTTATGTCTGGTTGCTCTTTGCGGCATGAAGCCGGCCTGATCTGGGTGAATTAAATGTATGAGGTGTGGTTCTATTCGCCAATATCTTGGCCAGAATTTTGGCTTCTACATTTAAGAGAGAGATTGGCCTGGTCGGAACTGAAGCTGAACCGGGGAGTGATCTGACACTCCCCTGGGTAAGATCTCCGTCCCAATCAGTCTATGAATGTGTTCCCTGGTGATTAAAAATGTAGTCTAACCTAGAGAACGACCCTTGAACAGTTGAGAAGTATGTGTAGCCTACTTTCGCTGGGTGATGAGTTCTCCATGAATCTGCCCATCCCTGTGCCTCCACCAGTGGTCGGGACTCTTTGTGCATACTGTAGTGCGGTAGGGTGCCATCTCTCACGGTCAGGATGATTTACATCATTCCAGTCCCCCCTGTCATTGCTAAGACATCGGGTAGTGAGGCCCAGGTATCAGTAATATGTTCAATGAATGTTTGACTAAGAGGCGGGGGCATATGTACTACCCAATACTATTGATTCACTTCCAATTGTGCCAAGAAAGAACAAGTATTTCCCCTGTGTATTGGCCCAGGTGCAGCTATGAGTAAAGGAAATTCTACAAAGGAGCAATATCGCAACTCCTCTGGAGCCTCTTGTGAAGCCGGATTGAAAAACGTGTATGATTCCGTACCGGGCAAGACAAGGGGCCTTAGTCCCCATTAAATGGGTTTCTTGTAACAGCAGAACATCCACCCTTGCCGTTTCGCATATTTGCAGACTGCACCTCGTTTAATCGTGTTTAGGAGACCTTGCACGTTCCAGGTGAATACCTTAAGATCCCCCTTTTGAGTTTGGTTATTTTGATGCGTCATAACAGTATACGTTATGGAAGATCTACGAGTGTGCAACATGAGTACCAAGAAGGTCTGTTGTATTGAAGGTGACTAGTATCCACTCAATTTAACAACAATAACTAACTCCTACCCCACTCCCCACCCCAATACCTCAAACAACAATTAAGCATCTGTTGCAGAGTATATGCAGTTACCACTCCATCATTCCATATTCCTTCGAATATCCCATCCCTAGTGAAAGTCTCTGGGATCTGAGTAGATTAGTTCATGTATGGTAGCCTGTGTGGGTGATGGTGAAAGAACATTTGTCGAAGAGTCACAGTCGTTCACCTAATGATCCGGAGTGCAATTATGCCCATGTACCGAAGTCCATTGTCTCAGACCTCTGCCAGTTGACTGCTCCGAGATCGGTAGCGCCAAGACGATCTTGATCGGTGCCTTCCTTTCTCCTTTTGGTTATTGTTTTGATGGAGGCGTGGGTCACCAAAAGAAGAATCGGAATCGCGAGGTGGTGGTGTATGAGGCTTGACCGGGTGGCACTCATCTGTCCATTTAAAGACCTCTTCAGGGGTGTCAAAGAACAAAGTACTGCTTTTGTGGCGGACTCCAAGACGGGCCAAGAAAAGTAGCATGTATGGGATTTGCAGTTCACTGACGCGTTTTTTAGGGGCCGTGAAGGATTCTCTGTTGTACCAGTTTAGTGTAGTCCGGGAAGATCATTATCGGTCGGGATCCGTAAGTGAGGGATTTTTGCTCTGGGGCTTGTTGCAAGATGATGCCCCTGTTGTGATAATTTAAGATTCGAGCAATGACTGGTCTAGGTCTGGCCATTCGGTTTAAGAAAAGCGCCCCCCTGAAGAGCTAAATTCAAATGGTCTGGGAGTAAGGGGGAAATAAACCAAAATCAATGAACGACCTTCCACATGAGCTAACTTGCTTTAATGCTTGCTACTGTATAGCCTAGAAGCGGGACATTAACTCATGATTTCTCCACACATAAGTTTGATTTTTATAAAAAAAAGACCTTTATTTATCTTTTATTTCATTGCTAGCAGCCCACCCCGACCTTGTCTGGGAGCAATCAGGCTTCCCCGACCCCTGCCCGCCCCGACATAGCAGCCCGTCCTGAAATGAGTGTCCAGGGCCCCCGCCCGCCCTGTCCCCCGCCATAAGTGTTCAGGGCGCCCGCCCGCCCCGTCCCCCGCCTGCCCCGACACCCGCCTGCCCCGACATTGTCCGTGGGTCCCCCGGAGCCTTACCTCAGCCGTCGCTCCTCCCCCGCGATCCTCAGTTCACCACGCCGCTCAGCCGCTCCTCGCCGCTCGTCACCGCCTGTCCGCCGATCGTCACCGCTCTTCCCCGCTTGTCCGACGCTCCTTCCCTTGCCATGTCTGCCGCTCCTCCTCGCGCTCCTGGACGCCGCTCCTCCCGGCGCTCCTGACGTCAGCACGCAGGTCGCGGCCGGCGCTTCTTCCAAGGGACTACTTTTTTTTCCGCTAAATTTTTTAAATAACATATATTTTTTAACTTTATATAGCCTATGTCCATCTGCACACCCTGACGATTACAACGATGTATCGGGTGTGTGGATTGGCGCTGTGGTTCCCGAGTTTACCCGCCTCAAAGCTTCAAAGTTCTTCCTTTATTATAGTAGTATAGATTTGCTTATAAAAAAGACTGTCAAGCAACAATTCTGGTTCACATTGTCATAATTTCTTTCAACAATGGTGTTTTCCTGACCATGTATAAATAAATGTCAATAATATATTTCTTAAATAATCATCTCAATCTGTGTAAAGAAAAAACATTTATAATAGAGTAACAGAAGATTTTTTTTTTTTTATAAATTCAATTTTTTTTCTCTTAGAAAACATATACCAATAAATACTCGCCCCAAATTCATACCTCCTTCACAGGTACTCTCAGGCCTGAGAGTATGATGTCCCAGATATCAGCATAGCATCCAAAGGTCATTGGTTTTACCCTAAAAACATTTTTTTTCCCATCTGTGTTTGCGATGTTGAACTGGGGAGGTTGAATGTGTATAGTATGAGTCAGTGATACGAGTGTGGAGTATGTGAAGGCGGTATGAATGTGGGGTGAGTGTTTATTGGTATATGTTTTCTAAGAGAAAAAATGTATTTGTATAAAAAAATTCTTCTGTGTCTCTTTTATAAATGTTTTTTCTTTACACAGATTGAGATGATTATTTAAGAAATGTATTATTGAAATTTGTTTATACATGGTCAGGAAAACAACATTGTTGGAAGAAAGTATGACAATGTGAACCAGAATTGTTACTTAACAGTCTTTTTAAAAGCGAATAATGAAATAAAAGATAAATAAAAGTATTTTTTATAAAAATCAAACTTGTGTGGAGAAATCATGAGTTAATGACCCGCTTCTGTGCTATACAGTAGCAAGCATTAAAGCAATTTAGGTCATGTGGGAGGTTGTTCATTGATTTTGGTGTAGGTCTGGCGCCAGGAGGAGGCTTAGCCGCGAGTGCTCGATGGGCACGCTCCAGGATGAAGCAGGAGGACAGACTACCCCCGGGATCCCAAAATTTAGCCATTGACCAAGGAACGCACACATTTTGGTGCCTTCACACCCCTCTGGCAATCTCACAAATCTCAGAATATTATGACTGGCTCTCCCTTCTCCATCTTAGACACGTGTCGCGAGTCCCCGTGTTTTCGAGGGCCCTGACTTTCCCCTTGCATTGTGGTTATGGGGTCCTCCACACCAGAAATCCTTGTTTCGGCCTGGGTTACTCGCTCCACTGCGTTACGAAGACCTTGGCGCAACAACATTACATCTGCTCCGACCATGCCAATTTTGGCATCCAGCATATCTCTCGATTGATCACGGCCAGGATTGTGGCATTATCTGGTGTGGTGGATGGGATGTCGTTGTATATGGTGACGCCAGTGCCTCCGCCTGTAAGTTTGTCTGTTGTGCTTTGCTTTGTGGCAGGGCCTGTTATCTGATTTTTGGGCATGTCGGCGGTATGGTGGATGTCAGCTGATTGTGGTGGTTTTAGGTTGATGATACTGGTACAGAGCGTGGTTTTGTCATGGGTCTGCAGGACTCTTGGGGCATGTACTATGGAGAAGGGCGATCAGGGGGGTCTCCCTCACCCGCAAGCCGCACCAGGGCCTAGCCGCCTCTGCAAATGATGTTACACTCCTCATCTGCATTTTTGTACCTCTTTGCTTACAGGACGTTTTAGGTTCGACAATTTGTGCTTTTAATATTCTTGATGTGTTTGCAAACCACACCATTCCGAACCTCAGCACAGTTTGTAATTAACTATAGGCCTGTGTGACATGTAGGTAGGTAATAGAGGACTGGATGCGGATGCCCTGTGGTTGCACAGCAGGGTGGCGAAAGGGGTGGCCCAGGGTAATCTGACATCGATGCAAGGTTGATGGGTAACAGTGATTCCCTTGGGTGCTCTTGTATTGGGGAACCGGTCAGAATGCTACTGTGGGGCCTGCAAAGTATGGCGGAAATATGAATAGAGTGCACCTGGCGCTGTGTGCATTATGTTGGTAATTAGCTAGAAATGCTGCTCACCATTTATGCTGCACAGTGTTCGGCCAGCATACTAGGACTGATACTCTCTTTTTCTCTTCCTTAATTGCATTTTTCCATGGGCCTTTAAGTTTTCAACTAAGCCAGAGTGTTTTTTTCCCCTCGCTCGCGCTCCCCAACGTCAAGTTGGCGAGTGAGGAAAATCCACCTCCCGGCGAGATTTCTCAACACAGACGGTCGGATTTCTCTATGTGGGTGGTCGCGACTGCTCGCCTTGAGAAACATTCTTTTCGCGTTGAGAGAGTTGCCGCTCAAGCAGAAACTCTACTTGAACAGCAGAAAAGAAGCAGCGCCCTCTTTCGCTGGGCATGGTGCAATTTGCATTGATTTTTCCATTTCAGGACAGACCCTGGTGCTGAAAATAAACATTGACATGACCAAGCTCACTCCACCGCTTGTGGAAAGTCTGCTTATCGCTTCGAAGGTTATTGGTCACATCGGAGTTCTGCATAGCAGAACTCTGTGAACTCCGCCCTGGCTTAGTTTCAATATTCTTGGTGCTGATGACTCAAAAATGTATATTTGCACAGGTTTTTCATCAAGAAAGGTCAGTTCATTGTTATTCAAGGTGAACCTGGGCATTGTATCGTGCATGTGCTGTACTGTTTGGCCTGGTTGCTCTGTATGGAGGATTGTAGGCTTAGCCCGAGTGCCGTTAAGTATGCTGTACAGTGTTTATGCTGTATGGCGGGATGCTCCTTGGTATTCTGTACTATAGTGGAGGGCTGGGCAGAGTGTCGTAGAATAAGGTAGTGGAAGACTCCATGGAATATCCCTTTGTGATATATACAGTGTGGCAAAAAACGTAGCAGTTTGAACCACAGTCGTCTATAATGTTAAGCAGAGTTATGGGCGTGAAATTTGAAAAACATTACAAAACCTGTTTGCATTTAACAAATGATTTGAAGTTCTTTCAAGCAAGAGGAGCTGGTCACTAAGTCTGTTCATAACATTAGGAAAGTGACTTTTAAATTAATCCATTTGTAGAGGGTGCTCTGTCACACCATGAAAGTACAGAAATATTTCATGGGTCCACTTTCAGACCACATGACTTTTTGCTGAATTTAAGTGATTGTTCGTCAAAATGGACCATTTAACTCCCATTTTTCCCAGTTTTCTTGCTAGAGTTAACAAAAGTGGGCTAGGTGGAACCCAGCCCTTAGCAGTGGGCAGTACCAGTGGTGGTTGAGGGCAGCGGCCAACCAAGAAGTAAAGAACTGGACACATGCACTTTTTTTTTAAACAAAACACTGCTTAAATTGTGCACAGATGTGTACTGTCAAAGTAAAGTTTTAGTAAACAAACTGACATCGGGGAGGATAAAAACAATGACCTATAGTGCTCATTAATTCCTTTCACAGTCTACAAACATGACTTAATGTTTTGTATAATATGAACACATATAGTATCCAACAAATTATGAAACCGTAACCATACTTAAAAACCCTTCTTCTGCAAAAGTCCTGCAAGCTGACTGAAAAGTGCTCTGTTATAAAAAAAATTAAAAAAACAGTAAAGATGTAAAAATCCAATGACTGAAGGAGGCGTGATGGTAATTTCATTTTGGGAAATTATATTAAGTGTAATGTCTTTGTTGGGGTTTTGGTGTAAATGCAATAGCTTACAGAGATGTGGTCAAAGAAACCAGCACCAAGAAACTCCTTTTAAGCATACTGTATCTGTAGCATGTACAGGATATTGCACTTTAACTCAACATAATTGCAAGTCACTGAAGAGTTCTGAGCATGTAAACGCACAGCGCTACTGTAAAGTACATTTACAAGTTCAAAGTATTCTGAGGTAATAAAATAATATATTTTTTAGTAACTGGGGTACCCACCAAATCTCTGCTTGCAGACAGCTGAATACTTGTCTCAAATAAGGAGCACCACCAGGTTTGTTTTATTGTTTGACAACTGGGCCTTATGATCGTTTTATAAATGAAAAAAATCAGGACTACAAGTCCCAGACTGCAAAAATACAGCAGTCCTGGATGCGCAAGTTGCATTTTTAAATTCCCTATTCTTATTTTTAATCAAGGTCTACCTGCGGTCTTCAGTGTTGCTGATGATCTCTGATGGGTACAGAACATTGAAACTATAATACAACTATAGTTGCCGAGAAATGGAGAGATGCAAGAAAAGGAAAATATAGCAAGCCTGTATGTGAACAGAAGAAACTGATACTTTGATACCGAACAATGCACATAGAAAATGGCTACGGGGAGAAAGACTCACTGGTGTAAGAACAGGGAATTGAGAACATAGCAGTAAGTGCCATAAACACGGCTCAAGAGTTGGAAAGGACAATGGGATGGGGAGAATGGAAAGGCACTGGACCGTGGTAATCTGGAAAGACTGAGGACGGGGAAATGCCTACATAGAGACAAGGACTTTGGAGGTAGAGCTGGGCATTAGTGCAGAAGATACTTGGAGAGGGGCGCTTGGGACACGGAGACTTGGACAATGGAAATTACGGAGGTGGACAGAGGTACAACATAGCACACTCTGGTCCAAGAGCACAAGGACACAGAAAAGAGAGAGTTCCACAATGAATGACTGTTTTATGAAGATGTATCTTTACTACTAGATTCTCAATGAAAATTCGAAGTCCTGAATACAAGAGGGAGCAGCAGGTCCAGTCCTTCAGACAGCAAGGCCAGACCGCTTCTGATCTTCCGTAGGTCCAGAAAGTGTTCTGAAGTGGGTTCATGGACGTGTCATATCTATATCTGGCTCTAAATTCTGGTTGGAAATTTCTCCTGGCAAGTCCTAAGCAATGGAGTAAAAATTCCAGGGTCAACCAGGTCTAATTTAGCCATGTTCACAATGACTAAAGCCTTTGGCCTCACTAAACTTGAGCTCTGGGGATTTATGTGGGGCGTGTACTATGGTATCTCTAAAGTCCTCCCACATCTAACATCTAGTTTGAGACAGCCACTGTACACGCACTAAACCCAGAGATCTAAGTCTGGTAGGACAAATGTCGAGTCTTTCAGCAACCTGACAGTGGATCCACAAGAATTGTTTTTTCACCCTGCTCTCTCCACTTCCAGGTTGCCCCAACGGTTATATGTAAATCAACAGACAGAAGTCTTGTAGGACAACAGTAGAGTCCTTAAGCAACCAGTCAGTGGACCCACTGCATCATGTTCTCTCCCCTTTCAAGTGTGCCTCAAATGTTGTATGTGAAACCAGCAGACTTGTTAAGCATGATTTGACCCTATAATCTCAAAAAGGATGTTCGCTGTCCCCACCCTTCCTAGTCTGTGGAGTACAGAGTGGCCCTTTGCTCATTCAAGTCAGCCTGTTTGCTCTTGGGAAGCATTTCAACCAAACCCACATGTATTCAATACTAATTACTGGCTGTGAGAAGCGAGAGAATCAAATCAAAATAGCCTCGAGGAAACCCAGATAGCAAGATGTAACTTTATAAAAGTAACTTTTCCTTCATATTTATTGACAAAAATCTTGCTTCACGTATTCTGATTTTCTGCATAGGACAGCTAGGCCTTCCTCTGTGAAAATAGCTTTTAGGTGCTAGTCATTGTAAGGACATGTTAACATTTAAATTTCTACATGTCCTGCCGTTAAATACCATCAGGGATGTGGAATTCCTATAGCCCGACGCCCAGGACATATTGTTTGGGGTCAAGGGCAACAAGTTTTCATGTGTATTTTGTCCTTGGGACAAGTAGGCCCACCTCTGCAGCGCAAACCCCTTAGCTGCCAGTTTGCAGTACCATATTATGGATCAGGGGAGGGCACAGTCTGCAGTTAAAGTAATCTTTTTGTCCATATGTTTGTGATGTTCAAACTTGTATTTATCGTTCATGAATTGAAAACCTTTATTATTAGGGTGAGCTTTCAAAGTAAATCTTGTAAGCACTAACTGCACTACTGACAGTGCTTCCAGTATAAAAATGTGCACACACGTTTTTAAGGTTTAGCAATATTAGGCTATGTATAATCCTCCCAGAATGCTCTCTGATTTAATGCAAATATTTGAAGAAGCTTGAAAGCAAGACTGATGATACTTTGCTTTCAAAATAAAATGTTCATTAAAAAAATGGAAGCAGGAAAAATAACATTTTGCTAAACAACTGTAAAATAACTGGTGCCATTTCTTTGCAGCATCATTTAGTAACATGTTTTTGATGCATGCTAGTATTTCCCAAAAATATTCATAATGGAGAATCGGTGTAACCAGTTCCAATAAGATTATGGGAAACAAAAATAAACAAGCATTGGCAAAGCCAGTTGGTCGGAAATTGGTGGACAGCTTTTTAGTTTTGTCAATATGCGACTTTTTTTTTTTAAATAGTATTTTATTGGAAAGAAAACAGTCATGAAATCAGTCACATTGAAAACAACACAATTGCATCAATGTACAAATCAAGCAGGAAAATAAGTTCGCATATATTTCGTCATATGGGTCCGGCTCGGCCCATAGCCAGCTCAGTTGTCGGAGATTCACAGAGTTCACCTCGATATTTGTTCCAGTGTCCCCATTTCTTATCCCACTTCTTGTGGCAGCCTCTGACTTTGTACACTGTTTTTCCGGCAATCATGCAACGGTCCATCTCAGCCATCCAGCCCACCACCAGCGGCCTTTTTGGAGCGCCCCATTTCATAGCAATGGACCGCTTGGCAAGGAGGAAACATAGCGCCACCCATTGTAGTTCCCGTTCGTTCAGGTCATTAGGTCCCCACATATTAAGGACACACTCCTTCGGCGATTGTGGGACTGTCTTACCCAGGGAGCTGCCCATCTTACGAATAGTTCCACCCCAAAAGTGTTGGATCACCGGGCAGTCCCATAGGGTGTGATAGAAGGTGCCGGGTGAGCCGCAACCTCTTAGACACGACACGTCAGGGCGTCTACCAATTTTGGCCAGTGTTGGAGCAGACATATAGGCTATATGTAAAACCTTCAGTTGGATCAGTCGGAAGCGATGGCAGATAGCTACCTCCCTAGGGGACATTAGGGCCACCTGCCATTCCTCATCATCCAAAGGACCCAAGTCGTCCTCCCATTTGTTCCGCAGAGGTTGGAAGGAGTCTGGGAGATTGTTACAGAGCTTGCGGTAAGTGTAGGAAATGGCCTTCACAGGGAGAGGTTCAGACAGTAGTCTTTCCTCTAGGGGGGAAGTTTCAGGTATAGATGTGAGGTCGGGGATTGCAGCGAGGATGGCGTGTTTGATTTGTAGATAACGAAAGGATTCAGTGAGTGCAAGGGAGTGTTTGGCCTGCAACTCAGCAAATGTCAGTAGTCTGCCCCTATGTACTAGGTCTCCCACCGTCGAGATCCCTATTGTGTCCCATTTGTCGAAACCCTGAAGGAAGCAAAGGGAACCCAGTCATTGCGATGACCATAGGGGTGTTGCCTTGGTAAGTTTATTTGACCATCCCATACACTTGTTGGCCCTGTGCCATATTGCGCCCGTGTGTGCCATGGGTCCCGCGTATCTATTCCTGACCGGCTTGCTGTAGAGGGCTCCCAGATATCCCTCCCGGTCTGGCATCTATCAAGGAGGAAGGCCGGATTCAGGGGTGGACCCTGTATCCAATGGTTGACTGCCACCAATTGCGACGCCCAATAGTAAAGACGCAGGTTAGGCAAGGCAATTCCCCCGTCGTACCAGCCTTGAAAGAGTTTGTGAAGGGCGATGCGGGCCGCCCCACCGTCCCATAACCGAAGACGGATATCACTCTCCACCGTGTTAAAATAGGACTCGGGGATGGGGAACGGACAGTTTTGCATAGCGTACAAGCAACGTGGAAGCGCCAGCATTTTAAATAAGGCCGCTCTACCAGGGACGGAGAGTGGGAGGGACTGCCAATGGGCCACATCACTGTGTAATCTTCGCAAGGGACCCAGCAGGTTACGATCATGGAACACCTTGGGGTCTGATGTAACATAGATAACAAGGTATTTGAATCCGTCTGGGGCCACAGCAATAGAGAACCCCCGGGGCAAAATGGGCGGGGGGGGCCATGCAGCATGTATAAGGTTGATTTAGACCAATTGATCGAATATCCCGAATATTTCCCGAAGTTAGTTAGGACATGGAACAAACTGTTAATAGAGGACTTGGGGGAGGATACATATACAAGGATGTCGTCGGCGTAGAGGGAGAATTTGTCTGTTATCTCCTCGTTCCATTGGAGGCCTCTAATGGAGACGTCAGTGCGAACCCAGTGGGCCAGGGGTTCCAGGGTGAGGGCAAATAACAGTGGTGACAAGGGGCAGCCTTGTCGGGTTCCCCTGTGAAGTCGGAACCGTCGAGACGTATGGTTGTTGATCCGGACTTGGCCCAATAAGTCTGTGTACAGGAGTCGCACCCAGCGGATGAAGTTTGGTCCGAAGCCAAATCTAATCAGGACCTCAAAGATAGGGCCACTCAATCGAGTCGAACGCCATCGTGGCATCGAGGGACAGGATGGCGGCATCTTGCTGGATAATAGATAGCCGACTTAAGACATTGTTTACTCTCTGTAGGTTTAGGGCCGTATTGCGTCCCGGAAGGAAGCCCGATTGGTCGTCGCGTATTAAAGAGGGGAGCACTAGGAGGAGACGGTTAGCCAGAAGTTTAGCCAGGACCTTTGCCTCTGCGCAAATTAGAGAAATCGGTCTATAGGATCCGCAGTCTGTGGGCGGTTTATTTGGCTTGAGGATGACCGTAATGGACGCTAATCGTTGATCGAGCGGTAGGGTACCAGCCTCGCAGCTGTCTTCAAACATGTTTTTTAAATGGGGGACAATCCGGAGACATGCTTTTCAGGAATTCGTTAGGGACCCCGTTGGGGCCCATAGCCTTGCCAGAGTTAACGGCAAAAAGTGCCGTAGTCAGCTCTTCTATCGTGATAGCAGCGTCCAAGGTCTCTTTATCAGTGTCTGAGATAGTAGGTAAGCGCATCTCGTCCAGAAGTTGTCTGGACTCTTCCGGAGTACAACATGCTCCAGCAGTATAGACATGTTCTAAATGGTCAGCAAAAGCCTCCGCTATTTCTTGTGGGTCTACGATCGTGAATCCATCCGTTTGTACTATGGATGACACCCATCTAGTACCCTGGTCACGCCATTCCAACCAAGCAAGCATCTTACCCGCACTGTCGCTAAATTCATATACGCGGTGGCGAGCATGAAGTAGTCGAGCCTGAGCCTTTTCCCGCGCTAGTGCTTTATAGGCTAGCTGCTGGGCTCGGAGACGGTGAGCCGTTCCTTCCGAGGGGGCAGCATTTTGGGACCTTTCGAGGCTGAGGAGGTCCGATTCAGCCTGTTGGATCTGTTCGTTGTGCTTCCGTAGATATCCCATCTTGAGTGCTAGTGCCTCACCCTTAACAACCGCTAGGTATGCCTCCCAAATCGTAACCGCTGAGCTCACCGACCCGACGTTTTAGGCAAAATAAAAATCTGTGCGTTCTATCAAGCTGTCTTTGATGTCCGGAATCTGCAGAAGCCAGGGGTTAATAATTATGGGGCCTCGGGTGAATAATATGCGACTTGTTTAAGCATGGTTTTTGTAAAACTTTATTGGTGTGGGAGCTGCCGGGCCGTCACCATTATAACAAACATTGGCAAAAGCAAAAATTGTTTTTGGTCTCAAAAAGCACACACTGCCACAGTAGTTACTCGCACTGAACAAAATTACTTTGTGTGCCGATATGCTCTATCTGAAAGAGCAGAATGCTGTCCATCACAGTGAAGCCAGCCAATACAGAGAGAGAGAGAGACAGACTTTTAATAAACGCAAAAGGTCATGGTCAACACCAGACCAAATCAGGGGCCCAATTATTAAAGAAATTCGCAAAAGGGCACCCATGGTATATTTCCTTGCATTAAGTGCAGCTATATGGCTTTCGTGAATTCCCAAAAATGTACAAAAGTAGGTCAAGAAATAGTACTCCTAGAAAATATTTGTGAACTGCATTTTAGCATGAGCAAATATGCATGTGTAGATTTGCTCCTGTGAAATTCTAAGTGTTTGAATTTCTCTTTCCATCCAACCACTTTTATCCCAACTCTGGAAGAAGGTTTACATATGTCATTGTCAGGAGTAAATTTCCAACAGTTGTCAGTATGGGAAAAGATTAGAGAGGAGTTGTTGAAACCCCTTAAAACATGCACGTTAGTATGTTTGCGCAGACTCAAAAGGGCTTTCTAACCCTGGAACTATTGCTTACCATTACTTCAGCCCCAGTATGCAAATCTGCAGAAACGTGGCAATTAAGGGGACTGCAAGTATTCAAACACTACTATGGTAGGAGCCCTGGCATAATCAAGAGAGACTATATCAGAGCTCTTATATAATGCCATAATTTTTCGCTGCACTACATGGAACCAAAGGCACATGCGGATTTTGTTACAGGACAAGTAGATTTATGAAGCAACCTGCCCCATGGACAAGTAGATATTTTATTAAATTCCACACCCCTGTAGCATGCTCCTCACCATAATATTTAAAAGGGTGGTTTTCATCTGTCAAAAGGGTGTAACTCCAAGTCTCTCTATTTGACTGTGAAATTTGATTGAAGTGGCATATTCGTTATTTTCATTTTGTTCAAGTTTTAATAGTGTACTGGCAGGGCTTCTCCCCCCCCCCTCTTACCTGCATTTAAAATTTGAAAGCACACCACGTTTTGGTGGATCCGGGTTCCGTGGGTGGCTCTGGGGATCGATATTCGGCGCCATCTTGGATTGGGACGCTGGTTTTTCGGCGGGCGCCATCTTGGAGCGTCCCTGCGCTCCGCCCTCCATTTCTTCGCCTATTTAAGGCGTCTTAAGCAGTGGGCAGCCTGGAAAAGGTGCCTCACCACCGCGCTGCGGTTTGTAAGCGACTATTTTAATTTCCTTAGTGATTTTATCACAGGCTCGTTATTTTCATTTTGTTCAAGTTTTAATAGTGTACTGGCAAGGCTTCTCCCCCCCCCCCCCCCCCCCTCTTACCTGCATTTAAAATTTGAAAGCACACCACCGTTTTGGTGGATCCGGGTTCCGTGGGTGGCTCTGGGGATCGATATTCGGCGCCATCTTGGATTGGGACGCTGGTTTTTCGGCGGGCGCCATCTTGGAGCGTCCCTGCGCTCCGCCCTCCATTTCTTCGCCTATTTAAAGTCGCTCTCTCCCGCGCAGCGGGAACGCGCAGCTGGACGCCGTCGCTTGCCGGAGTCTTGCCAGAGTCTTGCCAGAGTCTTGCCAGAGTCTTGCCAGAGTCTTGCCAGAGTCTTGCCAGAGTCTTGCCAGTCTGCGCTAAGGATGCGCTGGCCGTGGCAGGACATCATCGCGCTGTAAGTATGATCCATCAGTACTCTAGTCAGGCTCTTTGCTCGATTAGAAGTAGTCTACCCTCTTGTCCGCACTCAGCTCAGCATCCCTTATGCGGGCCCCATACCTGCCCTTGTGGCTGGTGGGAACTACCGACACCGACGAGAGCTCCTAGCCAGATACTGTTATGTCGTAAGAAGGAATTTCCTCCTCCTAGTGCCATTAAACTCTGGCACCATAATGTCAGATCTCTGTCGAAACATCATCGAGATATTTTTGAACTTATCTCTCTAGAAGGCCCTGATGTCTTTTTCATGACGGAGACTTGGCTTGGTGATGAGGACTCGGCTATTATTAATCTGGCCCTCCCCTTGGGTTACGCAATCCATACATTAAACCGTAAGGGGAGAGGTGGAGGCATAGCTGTGGCTTTCAAATCTTGCTTTACCTGTACCTGGAAACCTATGGACTTGGCCGGTGCAGAGTGTGCTTATTTTTCTATCACCATCAGCCAGTACCAAACACTGTCAGGTCTTCTGATATACCGCCCTCCGGGGAATGACAGTGCCTTCAGGAAAGCTCTTCCTGAGCTGGTAAGTTCTCTCTCTCTGTTCTCCTCCAACATTACCATCATTGGCGATCTCAACATACACTTTGATGCCATGGAGATACCAGCGATTAGAGGTCTGTTGAACGATCTTGAAGCAGTACAGCTACCCCAACTGGTTCGTCATCCGACTCATGAGGGTGGTCACACTCTTGACCCGGTCTTTACTAACCTTCAACTGGCAGAGATCTCACCCCCTCGACCCATGGGATGGAGTGATCATTATCTTATTGAGCTTGTTATAACAACGATGACATCTTCCACTGGGAAGCCCGATAAATCATCTTTTAGGCGACCCTGGAAAAAGCTCAAATTGGAGGATTTCCATCGTCTCCTGATCACTACACCTCTGGCCCACTCGGATGACATTGCAACTGGATATAACATCTTCTGTGCTTGGATTGTCCAAGCCCTTGATGTATTGATCCCAGCCAGATGGAGTAGGAACCGATGCTCTCAGCCCAATCCCTGGTACTCGGAGGCACTCAGGTGTATTAAAGCCACCTGTCGCCAAGCCGAAAGAGCATGGAGAAAGAACTATGATGAAGATTTGAAAGTATGCTACTTAGCTAAGGTAAAGGCATACCATAGAGCTGTCTGCCGGGCCCGTGCTGATTACTATGCACAGGAGTTTCAGGCAAGTTCCAATCCATCCAAACTGATTTTTAAAGTCTTGAAGGAGCTCACAGCGAACAGACTTCCTACTACGGAGATCTGTTCCCTCGCCCACTGAGAGTCGCTAGCCAGCTTCTTTGTGGAAAAAGTAAATGCTATATATCGTTCTTTTCCCAAAGCTGACCCTGATAGTACGACCTTGTCGCTGCGTACTACCCAGTGTTTGGCCTCTTTTCCCATACCATCGGAACAGGAGTTTAATCTCCTAGCGGCCAAGGTCAAGTCTGGCTCACCAGACGACCCTTTGAGACCGGATCAGTTTTTGGAATCAGCGCCCTTCTGCCTTCCTCCTATTCGCCATCTGATGGAGCTATCCCTCACCACCGGTTCAGTTCCACCTAGTTGGAAGGCGGCCTGTGTTATGCCCATCATAAAAAAAACCTGGATTTGATCCGTTGAAGCCGGAGAGCTATCGACCTATCTCCCTCCTCCCTTGGGTGGCAAAGATCACAGAGGCCCATGTGAATAACATCTTAACAAAACATCTGGCCTCTGCACACCTACTTGATCCTACACAGAATGGTTTTAGATCTGGACATAGCACAGAGACGGCACTCCTGTACATGGTTGAACACCTCCGCTCTGTGCTAGATGCAGGTCAAACGGCGGCACTGGTCCTTTTGGACCTCAGTGCCGCCTTTGACACTGTTTCTCATACCATTCTCATACGTAGGCTTGGTGAGGCAGGTGTTTCAGGCAGGGTGCTGGATTGGCTTCAATCGTTCCTTTCGGAACGATCCTTTCAAGTTGTAGTGCCACCGTTCAGATCTAAACCTCATGCCATCGTCCAAGGAGTCCCGCAGGGTTCGGCGTTGAGCCCCACGCTCTTCAACCTCTACGTTCAACCTTTGGCGGAGGTGGCGAAGAGCTGGGGTCTCACTATGGTATCATACGCCGATGATACCCAGTTGGCGGTGGCTCTCAATGGGGGCTCTGACCAACGAGCATCGAACTTTGCGGATGGTTTGAGGGCTGTTGCTAGTTGGCTTACTGCCAACTGTTTACAACTTAACGCCCTCAAAACTGAGGTGATGGTATTGGGGAAACTTCCTGACCTGTGGGGTGCTAGCTGGTGGCCTACTGAGTTGGGACCTCCTCCAACACCTGTTTCAGAACTAAAAAATCTCGGCGTCTGGTTGGATTCCAAATTGACCTTCTCTTTCCATACTAAGAAGGTGGCATCCACGTGCTTTGGCATTCTGCGCGGTTTGAGGCCTATCCTCAAATTTTTTGATGCCCCCACCCGCCAGATGGTGATACAAGCTAGCGTATTATCGAGGCTCGATTACACGAGCTCACTGTTTGTGGGTGCCAACCAGGCGGAAGTCCTACGACTCCAACGGGTTCAGAATGCGGCAGCTAGGGCCCTAGTGGGCTTGCCGCGATTTTGCTCAGCCCGTAGTACTATATTCAAACTGCATTGGCTGCCTGTAATTAGACGCATAGCGTTTAAAACCCTCTGTTTTGCGTTTAAAATTCTTAAAACTGACACTCCCACCATTCTCCAGCACCTCTTGACTCCATACACTCCTTTGCGCAGCCTTCGTTCTGCCGGCCAAAATCTGGCATTTGTTCCTCGGTTCCAAAAATGTAGACTAGGTGGCCGATCGTTTGCGGTTTTGGCCTCCAAATTGTGGAACGCACTCCCCCTCTACATACATTCTTTAGAAGACCTTTTTTCATTCAGGAAAGCTGTTAAGACTTATCTTTTTCCTTTATCTTATTAATTACCCCCTACCCCCCCTACCCCTTCTGCGTTGTTGGTTATGTTACCTCCTTCAGATATAGCGCCGGGACGCCCCTTTGCTGGGGCAGCTGTGCGCTCCAAAAATTCAATTAACATAACATAACATATCAAAGCTAAATGTCGACTCCTGTTCACTTTCTCTTTTGCCTTTTCTTCATTTGCATAAAGATTTGGACTAAAATAAAATTGGTTTGGTACAGGTACTTGTGTGGACTCATAAGAAATACAACTGCTATCATATTTGTTTATGTATAATGGTGTCTGTTTTGTCTCAATCAAAACCTAATTTCTATACGCAATTTGTGCAGACTGCTCCCCTCCAGTTTCCTCCCAGGATCAGCAGATGGCGTGTATTATAAACGTCCTCATCTAATGCCAAGCCCTGATCAATTTAGGAAGGGTTCCTTAGCAATGTTGGAATTTACACATTGCATGCAGAAGTACTTAATGTTGGGTAATGCTAGATGAGCAAACAACCCCCTAGCAATCACACTTTTCTTGCCATGTTTTGTTCTCTGATTTCTGCGACATGTTTGCAGATTGCTTCTGAATTTCTGACACTATAAAGTTTTATGAACTTCATTTATGACTTTATAATCGATATAGGAGTATATTGCTCTGCAAGGTATAGAATATAGATAAATATGATTATTTACGGTAGTGATTCACACACTTTTGACAGAAAAAACAGAAATGAGTAGACGTGATGCTAGGGCAGTGTACTTATCAAAGCAATTATCCACTCCTAAACTGATTAAGAACAGAACTAGTCCGGGGTCCCTTCATCGGAGCAGGTAAGGACAGTGAGTGATGGATAATGAGCAATGGAGCATGTTGCCCAACCCTTGATTCCTGTTGTCATTGGTACATACTTCTTTTGTGAAAACCTGATGTATTGTACCATCAGTACTTGATGCTTGACATGTTGTATATTTTTTTTTTCCAGATTGATTTTAACCTTAGGGGCATGTGAATGCACCAATTGTAAAACTGAAGGTTTTGGGTGTTTCCTTAAAGAATATATTGAACAGTTGTTCATTCTCCATTATGAGTGGCCACCAGGGAAGCATGAGCAAGGGGATGAAGTTTGCCGAGCAGCTTATGCAGAATCAAGGCTGGAAAGAAGGTATGATGGTTATATATTTATTTTTATAGTAATATATATTTTTTCATTTATTTAGAAAAACATTGGCGCAGTACAGTGATACATAGTTACAAAACATCAATTATGTGGAAATTCTTAATGCTTACTCTTGAGGTAGACAGGGCGAGCTTCGCAGTTATGTAGGAGGTGGGTGGAGGCAAGGGTTGACATCATTTGGTTCGAATAAGAATTCAGGATTAGCTGCTTCTGCAGTTGTAGTATTTCACAAGCTTGCCCCTGTACGTTTTTGCTAGATTGTTGCTCTCAGATGTTTTGTAAGCTAAAGATGCAAAAAAGTTGTCTGGCTTGCTGCAGTAGTATGGTGTTGGACATCGCTCTTCTTAGGGGTTTCCCAAAACTATTTGCTTTTTTCCCTCCTGCTTTTTGCTGACTTTATTTTCTTGGGCTTAAGACTCTGGGCACTTTCACACTGTACTGCAGTGGCAAAGTGCACACACCCTTCCTACACATGCCGGGAAGAGGTGCCTACTTGATTTGTTTTGATGTTGCACCTGTGAGTGCACTGTAAAAACGTGCACTACATACCCAGGGCGGGGACTCCACTGGCTAGTAGTGGGATGCAGCACTGAATGTGTCACCCACCGAAGTAGCCTGTCATACATGTATCATGCTCAGGTTGGCCTTTCTCACTCGTTGGCCAACCCTGAGTGGGCCTTTCACTACCACTAGACCACCCCAAGGTAAGTCCTGAGGGGTGAAGCACATTGTAGGTGAAAGGCAGGGCAGGTGCACGTGCATATTCTCTGCCCCGTTCGTGAAGAATCCTCATATGGGTTTTCCCTACCTAGGAGGTCGGCTCATCCCATGGGATACCCCCGGCGTGTTGCTGATTCTCTGTTTGTGCCCTTAGGGCTCTGGGTTTTTCCCCACTTTAAATGCAGTGTGAAAGTGTGCATGCGCCTTAATACACATGGTAGGAAGTGTGTTTACCTGACTTTTTAAAAACATGCAATTTTAGGTCTGTGTGTGTGCAGTTGCAGAAATAATGTTATTAAACATGTCAGGCCTGCCATCGCAGGCCTGTGTTTGTGTGCGCTTGCACCTCTGGTGTTTTTAAACATGTGTGCAGCCTACCATTGCAGGTATGTGTGCGCAATTGGCCTTTCTAATTCACTAGCCAATCCGGAGGGGACCTTTCACTTCCACTAGAGCACCCCTAGGGTAAGTCCTGAGGGGTGAAGCAAATGGTAGGTGAAAGGCAGGGCAGGTACACATGTATGCTGCCCAGGTCGTGAAGAACACCCAGGGGTGTTTTCACTTCCTATGAGGTTTGCTCTTCACAGATGCGAACATGAGGGAATGGTTGAATTTACTTAAGGCTGCAATAGTGGATTGCACTGGAGCAGCCTCGTAGTGTTTCCTGTCATTGGATTCACACTGACAGACCCTCTCCTGTGGTAAAGGTCGAATTGTCATTCTAGCAGTGGCATTTCTAAGCGAAGAAAGGGGTAATTTCTCTGCTCTAAAACTCTTTTGCCTTTTAATTTGACTTCATCCCACACTGGAGGCTGGGAAGGCACATCTGTGCATTCCCCAGCGACAGCTATAAACATTGGGCATGCAACTGGAATAACAGACCTGCCATTTGAGGGCCTGATTAAATAGATTGGAGGGTGAAGGTTTTGACACTTGGCCTCTGGGAGCCAGATCATGGCCCTACTAAAGATTAGGATCTGCATTCCACGATCTTATGGCAGAACGGACTAAAATGTAGGATGAGACATCTGTGGTTCAAAGGGAAATCCTCTGAACCGCCACACTTCAAAGGCACACTGCAGTATAACTACTGGTGCCGTTCTTAAGCAGGGGAGAGGTACACTTGTGGGGATGTGGGATCGGAGAACCTGGAACTGTGTGGTGCACACTGCCAGAGGAATCTGTTGTGCACAAGGAGGATTACTGCAATAGGAAGGTACCGTGCACCCTTCCTTAATAGTGGCTGGCTTGGGCTGACTACCTGCTGCTGTGTGCTCTCCAAGGGCTTGTTGGCTTGCCCCGGTTCTCTTGTGGAGGTCTCAAGGACATAAAAGACCTCCTGCAAGGGACCCACACAGTCTACTTGTGACTCCTGAAGAGTGGTACCCTCTTGACTGCCTACATTGTCTGCTGGATCCTAACTGGTGGTGCAGCGTGGGTGTGGAACTAAGGTTTGTGCCTGGAGATCGGATTGCCTTGTGAGTAGCCCCAAAAGTATTGGCTGTATCTTTGTAGTGGGGCCCCTACAACTTGGGGACCTCAACATGTCTTGTTGGTGGTGAGTGGATTCACTGGTTCCTGAATCCAGCGTGACCCGCTTCTTCGATCGTGGCGTATCTTTCTCATGCAACACGCCAGCTGCATGCTCAGTGTGTGGTGTTGGATTTACTGGTTGCAACCCTCGGAGGTGTGCGTGTAACCATAGTAGTGCCTCATTCTACTTCATGTGGCAATACTTAACGTTTGTCTGGGCGTGACCAGAATTGCCTGGTGCGACCAGTATCAACGTGCACCAGATGTTGTGCATAATTTCCAGGGAGGTACTGAGTTTGCGACTCTGCATTGTGTGAGAACGGAATTGTCTAGTGTAACTTGTATCACTGTGCACAAAACGTTGTGCCCGGATTACCTGGGTGCTACTCCTATCAATGTATGCCTGACGGGGTGCCTCTTTCTCCTGAGAGGTTCCCCTGCTTCACTCCCCATTCTTTGATTGTTCCTTTGGCCCTCAGTGTGGTGAACCAACTGCCCCCTCCTCACCTGGCTCCGACGACCTTGTGTTGCCAGGTAGTATTGCCCGGATCTGGCCTGTGTAGTGAGAGTTGACTGAGCCAACGCAACGCTTCTAAGAGCGATTGGAAGCAGGTCAAGAGACTGCATGACATGTAGCCCCTCCCCCCCCCAATCACCGCTTCACAGAACTGGGAGGGTGCAGGAAGGCACATTGTGGAACCCTTTTGAGTGACCGACTATCGTCCTCAGCCGACTTATGCTCCGCATCTTGTGGGTCAACATCTAAAGTGGTGGCCAAACCCCCATTTGGCGACTGCCTCCTAATCAGTCCTGCTACCTACCCCCCACCTTCATCCAGGGGACCCTTACTAACTTTGACTTTGGCCACGATTGGCCTAGTCGATTGGCCTAGTATTCTGGGGAGGGCTGTTTATCTCCAATCCGGGCCAGAGGGTAGTCTGGGTGAGTTGGAAGGTGAAGGGAGGCTTGGGCCATGGGGTCTGTAGTGTGCCATCCATTGACCTGCCGGACGTCATTTACACTGCATTACGGTGCTGTGTGCCTATGTGTGCGAGTGTGTTCCATAAGGACCTGCCTGATGTCCTTTGCACTGTGTATCGGTCCTGAGTGTATAAATGCCTACCTGCTGAACGCCTGTGATTCATTACAGCGCCCGGCCGTCTTGCTTTACACACTGCGTCCTTGCCAAAAAAATTCTACTTTTGACATTGGGTTTTACCCGTGCGGCCTCGGCCCACGGTGCTGTTTAAAAGTGTTGTAGTTCTTTGTATGTACATATTTTCTATATTGTGATCTGGGGTGCACCCTATAACTGTGTGATATTGAATTATAATAATTGCCAGCGTGGGCCTAGTTTTTACAACATTTTGCACAGCATTTTGCACAACATAAGGGTGCTGGGGGGTAAAGTGTGATCTTTCCCAAGTGTGCTTACTACTTAGGTCATTTTAACACTGCTGGGTCTAATATTGCTAGTAATACTTCCAAGTGTGATTTATGCCTAGAAATACATAATCATGTTTTGTTAATTTATATGTGTTGAATACATGCACCAGGTGTGAAGTCTCTTTTGTGACCCTCAGTGTATTTATTGTGTGAGTGCTGTGCCAATGCTTTACACATTGCCTCTCTGATAAGCCTGACCCCAAAGTTCCACGCTACCCAAGGGTGGGTGCCGGTTATGTAGTGAGTGTTAACACTCACCCTTGACGGATTTGTAGGTTCTGCCTGGCTAGGTCTTCACCTCGGGCAACTAGAAAGTGCCAGTTCCAATATATGGCAACCTATGTATACAAACATTCTGTGTTACCTGTGCTAGGTTGCATCTAGTAATGTCTTGATTTCCAGCATAATACTTTTCTGACATTCTCTGCCTGAACGCTCTTTTTTAGGTCTCGCCTAGCGAACGCAGCGCAGCTGCTTCGCCTTGGTGAGACTCTATTGTTGTCGCTTTCGTTTGCCAAGGGAGACAAACTATGTGCGCTCCTGGACAGGCGATGTGCACGCTCATGGCGTCTCGTTTGTAGTGATAGGAGCTTTCACATGCTCCCACCGAGCGCTTGATTTATTAGCTCTTGTTTGTTCAGCAGTAAAGCTTTAGCAGATCTTTTAACTTCAGTTCTAAATATAGCCACTAGATGCCAGTATGAGCCTAGTTGTATAATGTCCCGGTTTATGGTTTTAAAATTCTGGTCACCCGAGTCCCCCAAGAAACGTCCCCAGTTACTTTCTGCCTATACTGCTGGGCTTCTCAGCTCACACTAACTCCCCCTGAATGAATGACCAATAATATCCGAGTTTACTGATCATCTCATTACTCTTCGTGCAGGTACTTTAGGGATTGTCAGGTCCTGGTATCCCCCCATCTATCCTTGCAGAGTAGAGTCCACTCAGTGCTGTTAAAGTAGAGCTGATCAGTGCCTTGTAATTCTGACAGCTAATAATACTACGGAAGAGGTACCATATCCTTCATTGGCTTCTGGCACGGGGGAGACTCCGGCTCAAATGCCTCTTTTAAATGCACTGCGCGGGTCATCTCCTTGTTACCTGTGTAACAAACCCTCCCCATGTTCCTGTGAGTGCGGGCAGCTGACCACTCCTCACGCCTCTTACAAACGGCAGTTTACGGGGCTATAGGGGCCCTCTTCTGGAATACTCTTACATATCTTACTGGACTCTGATTTTCTTTCCTTCAAACAAAAGCGTGAGTCATACCTCTTCTGGCCTCAGTCAACCTTCACTTCGTACATCTATCTGCTCACAGAGATAGAGTTGTATTTACCTTTATGTTTGCATTTCCTTCGGTTGGTACCTGACAGTGTCAGGACTCCTGGTGTGATAACACCATTCTCTTAGTGACGAGCAGTGCCATGGGCCCTTGGTCACCTGTACACTCTCGCAGAGAGCCCTAACATGCTCAGCCACCCAGGCACAGAGATAAATGTATTTTTCTCTTGAACTGCGTGGCTTTCCACCCAGCTTTGAAAACACTAAAATAGAGCTTGAAAGAAGCACGCTGGAAATGTGCCACAGACGTCTTCGCGGTCAGACATCTCTCCACGGGGGGTATCGGGGCTGATTATCTCATCTCTGTCACAGGCCCTAAACACTGGGCCCGGGGCCGAGGAATTCCACTGATAGGAGCAGCTACTTGGAGGCAGGGGCAGAGAAGCGATGGAGGGGACTGGTAGTTTCTTTCGTGAACCCCTGGATGGTCTCTCCTTTGGTCAGGAAGAGTCTACTCCAGATTAATTCGAGGGGTCTGAGAAGGCTCAGGGGTTCATGCGTTCACTTTACCTGGGCCTTGTAGGTTGTAATCTTTTTTCCTACCCCAGAACGTCGCCACCCCTCCCTGTGAGCATGGCGAGGAGCACTGATTAGATTAGGTATCTGATGGTTGTAGGCGCCCAAGAGCGCTCACGAAAGAAAGGCACATGGTTGAGGTGCATTAGAGCTAAGTGGGTCGCGGGTGCTGGAGTAGCGGGGGGTGTTACCTAGAGATGGGGCGCAATTGCAGAACTGGTGGTGTGCCCCCTGGATGGCTAGGTGAGCCACTGAGAAGAGTTGGCAGAGTTGTGGATTTGGGCATGCCAGTCTCACCTGGGTGGGAGCATCTGCCGATGACGTCACGGAGCAGTGTTGAGGTCCCTCTTACGGGCCTTTGCATGGAGTGCTGCAGGCCAGAACGGGGATAAAAAGAACTGTGTGCTGCTCCTAGTGTTGAAAAGCCAGGGGGTTCTGCAAGTCCGACTAAGGAGCTTCAGCAGAGCGATGCGTGTGTGAACTGCATAGTACTGTTTTGGCAGGTCAGGATTGAGGTGGGGAGGCAGAATTGACATTTTATACGTAGATGCCGATGTGGCAGGAAATGACCCATTATCCAAAACAGTGCTGGACGTTTTTACAGGACCACGGCGCCTCCTCTTTTATTTATTTATGCATATGTATACAGGGCGAATAAAACCTATTGGGTATCCATGTGCCTTCTATAAAATCATATAACACAAGTTTCATAACTGCATTAGGGCAGTTTACTTGTGAACACTTTGACACTATGTTTCACATAACCAACAGTTTCATAACTTCGTTAAAGCAGTGTACATAAGGGTAGCTTATCATAAATGTCCCCTTAGTAACTTTTGCATTGTTGCATAAAAACAACAAGCATTGGAAATGCAATAGGTCTCGGATATATTTGAGTTAGAGCTAATGGCATTGTAAATGGCAATGTCTTTTAGCCATGTGTTATGGAGTGTATGCATGTGGTGTGTAATGGAATTATGTGGTTTGGATTGGAATTGCTCACCCTGCACGCTCACACACTGCTCACCCTGCACGCTCACACACTGCTCACCCTGCACGCTCACACACTGCTCACACTTCGCACTCGCCACTCTGCACTCTCTGCACGGCACTCACTACTCGGCACTCACTACTCGGCACTCACTACTCGGCACTCACTACTCGGCACTCACTACTCGGCACTCACTACTCGGCACTCACTACTCGGCTCTCACTACTCGGCTCTCACTACTCGGCTCTCACTACTCGGCTCTCACTACTCGGCTCTCACTACTCGGCTCTCACTACTCGGCTCTCACTACTCGGCTCTCACTACTCGGCTCTCACTACTCGGCTCTCACTACTCGGCTCTCACTACTCGGCACTCACTACTCGGCACTCACTACTCGGCACTCACTACTCGGCACTCACTACTCGGCACTCACTACTCGGCACTCACTACTCGGCACTCACTACTCGGCACTCACTACTCGGCACTCACTACTCGGCACTCACTACTCGGCACTCACTACTCGGCACTCACTACTCGGCACTCACTACTCGGCACTCACTACTCGGCACTCACTACTCGGCACTCACTACTCGGCACTCACTACTCGGCACTCACTACTCGGCACTCACTACTCGGCACTCACTACTCGGCACTCACTACTCGGCACTCACTACTCGGCACTCACTACTCGGCACTCACTACTCGGCACTCACTACTCGGCACTCTGAACTCACTACTCGGCACTCTGAACTCACTACTCGGCACTCTGAACTCACTACTCGGCACTCTGAACTCACTACTCGGCACTCTGAACTCACTACTCGGCACTCACTACTCTGCACTCACTACTCTGCACTCACTACTCTGCACTCACTACTCTGCACTCACTACTCTGCACTCACTACTCTGCACTCACTACTCTGCTCTCACTACTCTCACTACTCTGCTCTCACTACTCTGCACGCACTCACTACTCTGCACGCACTCACTACTCTGCACGCACTCACTACTCTGCACGCACTCACTACTCTGCACGCACTCACTACTCTGCACTCACTACTCTGCACTCACTACTCTGCACTCACTACTCTGCACTCACTACTCTGCACTCACTACTCTGCACTCACTACTCTGCACTCACTACTCTGCACTCACAAATACGGGTCAAGCTAGCGCTATATAAATCTTTTAAAATAAATAAATAAATAAATAAAATACATGCCAAGTGTGTACGAAAGATGCAGAAATGGGGTGTGTTAACATAAGACATTTGAAGAATGGAATATCAAATTGATACATCGAAAACCTTCTAATGAGTAGAGTTGTGCGTTGGATTTACAATATTTACCCATGCAGTGTATCAGATTTCTTCCGCCCTTATTTACCCACCACCAGCCTAGCCAAGTTTCTCAGGTCCATGAGTAACTGCTCTAGAGCAGTTTTTTTCTTTGCATTCTTGGACTGGTCTCCTGTTTATCCCACTACTATAAAATCAGAACGACATCCCTGCATGCTAGGAAAAAAACTGGCACGGGAGCAGCTAGCTATTCGCGCATGGACCGGGTTAACTTTCCAGCTATGCACCAACCTCCGGTTTAGAAACAAAAAAACCTTTTAAAACAAACTTTTATATTTTACCTTTCGCACTTCATCCAGCACCACGTCAAAGGATTTCTTGTCCATTGTTGGACATCTGCTAGCGGACTCGCAATTGTTTCAATGGCTCGACAAATCAATATTCTAGGAACGGTGATCAAAAACACGATCACCGAAGACTGGATAAATTAAAATAATAGACAGCACCCGTGCAGTGCCCTCCTATGTTCGTGGCACATTAGATGCAGGATGCTTCGTTTCTCCAGTCACTAGCCGTGTGGTGCTTAGGTATTCTAGGAAGCAATACAAGAAACTCTAAACGCGTTGTGTTTTTGTATTCATCGGTGCAGGACATTCTTGACAAAAAGCTGGCTCCCTTTCTGGACAATGGACAGCAAAAGCGTTACCAGGGTTTCAAATCGATGGACAGAGAGACTGCTAGCTGTCCGAAAACAAACAGTTCAATGTGGGAACATAAAAACAAAGGCAGCTCTAGGAGAGCGAAGCAGAATGAAGAGGTGAGGCAGCTGTCAGGATAGAGCTCCAGCACTATCCTTCGTTAAGGTGGTTCCCATTTCCAACTGCATGGCGCGAGACAGAAGGTGCGAAAACACTTTCCAGGAACCACTTTGCTCCAGACTGACAGTGCACGAGAAAATAGCTAGTTTATTACCAGAGTAGTAAAGCAGTTCCCAGACCTGGAGTTAGCTGTGCTTCCGGGTTGCGTAGGCGGCTGCTAGTGGGATTATCACCCATATTCAGCGACCGAACATTCGGCACAGTAAGAAAGCTATCACTACAGTGCAGCACGTATATATCAAGCGTACAAGAAATTACATTTCACTCTTTGTCCATGCTGAAACGTATTAAAAAATATATATGTTCGTGTTATTTTTAAGTGATGCAAGCAAGAACATTATGATAGACTACTTTCAATTTCTTAGTAAGTATTTGGAATTAAACAGAATATGAGATTGTCGATCAAAGTGACAAAAAATACTACATATAGGTATCTGATGTAGACTTAAGGCCAGTGATCATAGCAGACCCCCTTCCAATATGGCAGCCTACCTCACCAGAAGCGTCGGTGGACGCCTACAGCAAAAGTAAATAAACAAGCACGAGCACGGAATCGAAACCGGCCGACGCGGGAATAGAAACCAGTGGTGCTCGCGCACCAGAGGAGCGGGGGCAAGGGAGCGCGATGACAAGCCGAGACGAGGTAGGAGATTTGTGTGTGTAAGGGGGGGGTTCTGTGTGTGTATGCGCGGCGGCGGCGGGGGGGGCTGTATGTGTGTATGCGCGGCGGGGGGGGCTGTATGTGTGTGTGTGTGTGTGTGTGTCTGCTTGTGAGTCTGCTTCCAAGGAGCCATGGGAGACAGGAAGCGCGCGCGACCTGATCCCAGTTCCAAGGTTGCGCGTGCACCTCAATTGTCTGTCTCCCTTGACTCCTTGAAACCGAGAATGATTACAATAGAGTCTCGGAACGACAGATTGCTTCGCAATCTGTTCGCAGTTCCGAGACCTAAAAAGCAACAGGACCTATTTCCATACTGTTGCTGTTTGACAGTGGAGGTGACAAACTCTCTAAATGACAGGCCAGAAAAGGAGGAAGTCAAAGTAGGAACTTGAGAAGCACTAGCAAAGGCTACAGCATCAGATGGACGTGTGAAGGGGATGGATCAGAATTTGCAGCTAAACACAATACATAATATATGGTTCGTCACCAGAGCCTAACACCGCTGACAAGGGGGCTTACCCAAAGTAAACACCCAACCTCAGTTGTGGCGGCTACTGTCCCCTCATCTGAGCGATGACTACCCAAAGACTCCGATAAGAGTTCTCCCAATTGCAGGCAATTAAAGCAGAATTAGCTGGATAGGGAACAGCTCACTGAATAGTATGAAGCAAGTCAAAGCTTTAAAGCCCTTGGAATTAAAGAAGGCTCCATGGGTTGTCTTACAGTAGGAACATCTGAAAAATGAGTCAAATATTGAAGCATTACCTGGGCCTAGGCAGTTATGCGTAGCTGCTACCTTACATAGGTGTAAGGAAACAGGCTTTTTGCATATTTGCCTCTCACGTTTTGCCTCCATTTTGACTACTAGGTACTGGTGTAATGGCTCTGAAATGCCTTGAGCCCTCATAAACAAGACCCAGTGTATGTGCTCTGACCCTTAAAATGGTATACGTTTAATTGGTTTGTCCTCAATTGGCATAACCTGACTTACTTGTAAGTTCCTAGTATATGAAACCAGGGGTGCCTAGTTTTTTTTCTGGCTGTATTTGTTTCTTGCATATCCCTCCTCTTGGTCTTAGTTTCACTCTTTCCTTTCTGTTTTTGAGTATAGATAAATCTTTCTTTAAGTAACCATGATAAATCTCCTTTCTAACATTAAAAAAACAGCCCTTTTGAAATTCTAGAGTTGTGCACTAGTTTCCCTGTCATGTGCATGTTAGTACTAGAAATGTATTCATTCAGCAGTGGCTTACTTTCATATTTAATGTTCTTATGGTCCTATCAATACCTGCTTTGGGTTTAGTATGATCCGAGGGACATTTTATTAATCATGTTTTTCATGCTCATTTTTGTTTACATTTATTAGGCCATGGCTTGGGCAAAAAAGAAAATGGGATATCCCAGGCCATCAAGGTGAAAATAAAAAGTGGCAAAGCTGGGGTAAGCTATGTTCTTTTGTGAAAACAATTCTGCAGTAGTACTTAGTATTGTAGTGTAAATTACAAAATGTTGATTGGCCAGTTCTAGTCAGTTAACTATTGTAATCTAATTAGGAAATGCATTATTTTTTAATGCTGTGTCGTTGGGAACATCATCTTGAGTTAAAGAGCAACCCACATTGTAGAATGTTACTTGGTTAGGTGAATTACCTTAAACTGGGAAGAGTGGAGATCGAATTAGAGAGCTGCCTGGTGATCAGGACAGAAAACCTGTTGCATCCATATGATTCATATGCCATCAAAAATGTGGGATGCGTTGTTGGTCACAATATTTTTCCTGGTGGCAAATTCTAAGTTTACTACAATGTGCGATACTAGTATTCTAACAGAATACAGCTGGCTTGTATTCTTCATACAGAGGAGTTTGTCTGCGATCCTGTAGGAAAAGGTGAGAGATCTGATCAGACACTACTTTATATGAATGCCACAGCTTCAGTGATAGACCTGACCCGTCTTTAGTGTGATGTTTGTTTTCTTCTATCCTGCAATGCATACTTCACCCACACCTCAGGGGCCAGGTTTGCGGGGAGTACATTAGTAATTTGCTGATTAAATTGTACTGTACACCCAAAATGTAGATAGAGTAAAACTATCTAATGATTTTTTATATTCAGTGCTAGGACCTGAATCCATTCAGAAACAAAAGGAGTTCCGAAAAATACTGAAATCTGTTAAACAGTATGATTGGATTTCATACATTCTCCTAAGACATGTACCCCCAGATCCAAAAAGTCTATTAATTTCACATGGCCTCCACAGCTGCTCTGCAATCAGTTTCCACCTCCCTCGAAACAACTTTATGTACTGTGAACCTTCTAAATTTTCTGCAGTGTGTGCCGTGCAGAAGACATTTTCAAGAGGTATGCCTCTCAGGCATATTCAGTTAGGAAATAGAGATTGCAATGTCTAGGGTTCCTTTGTCACCATCTAAATACTTAATATAGAGAAAACCAAGTCGTGTGGATTTTAAAGTCCTTGGCATGAATCCTAGCATCTCTAGAAGGAAATTGGACCTTTTCCAGTAGACATCGCACTCGGTTGTCTCAGAACCATACAAAAGATTTTGTAGTAGAAGCATGGATGTCTTAACAGATCTATTAATTCCAGATGCAAACTGCCCCCTCCCAAAAAAAGTGAACAATGAGTTTTGATTTTTGTTTCTGTAATGGAGCACATTTGGTTTTGGTTGAGCATAAGGAAAATGTTAACTGGTTTGATTTTTCCCCATGTATGAGGTAAACTCATAGTAGTCTAGAATCCGACAATTGAAAATTTATGAATTGAAAATGGGTGAGGAGGATTGTAATGGAGTAGGTGCTCTTTCATAGAGCAAAGATACCTTATCCGGATTAGATATGGGGTAGTGGTGATTCTGCGTTTGGATGTTCTGAAAAGACAATTCTTTGTATCCCCCTTTATTTTATTTATAAAGTTTTATATAGCGCGAACTTGATCCCGAAGGATATGCCTGATTTGCTCTGTTTCATGTTTTCTTTTTGTAGATCGGTCACAATGCAGCAGAGCAGTTCACATTCCACTGGTGGGACCACATCTTTAACAAAACAGCTTCAAGCTACGATGTACAGACTGAAAAGGTAACCAGGTGTACTTAGCTAAAATAACCAGTGCAGTTACTTAAAACAAAACCAAGTTGCAATAAGAATATCTTTTTTTTTTGTTTTTCCACTAGGATGGGCACTTAAACACAAGGGGTGCTCTATACAAGCATAGCCCTTTACATGGCTTTACTATATTTTGAGTAAAAAGAGTCTGTGTGGCAAAGTTTCTTTTGTGGTTAAACCTACAAAGTTGTCACAAACTGTGATTATTCAGAAGCAGCATGAACACATTTTGCCATCTCTCTTGATCAGGGCCAGCTGTCTCTTCTCACTTCCCTGAGTTGTTGATTTAAAAAACAAAAGCTTTACTTTTCTTGTTGTACTGCTGTATTGTCTGTTACAAGTCGCCTATTTGATGAATTCTTCTTGACTTGTGAGGCTATGTGGTTCATTCTCGCCAGTTGGCAGGTGCTTGTTAACTTTCACTGCTGATGTCTGGAGCCCTCTCCTTTCTTACCATTAATGTAATTTTTGCTAATATTTCTGCTAAGAGGTAATCCTGATTCTGATCAAAGGACTTTTTGAGTCAGGCGCAATACAATTGGATCCAGTTTGATTGTTTGCCAATGATCTGTTTACCAAGGGGTGATTAAAAATGTGGCATCAAGTCAATAGGCTAGGCTTGGATAATTTTATAGAAAAACAATCATTGCCCAAGCAAAGCAGAGGACATGCCTTTTTAGGTCTAGCCAAGGCATCCTGCATGCGCTGCCTGCAAGACATGCTGTATGTACAATATGGGCTTTAACCACGCCCATCAATTGCAATTGGTTCTTTGTTGTGCTGATTGAAAATGCTACCTTTTGATTGGTGCATTTGATGTAATTGTCCCTCCTTTGTGCGCTTGGTTCCCTCTCAGGCGATTCCACTCATTGTTCATTTTGGTTGGCCATCCAACTCGTTTACAGCACCTCCTGGTCAGCCATTATTTGTTGGCCAGATGTGATTACACTTCTAGAGGAAATGAGTGAGGGCTCCCCATTTGATTTCTTATTCAAGTTAGAATAATCAATGGAGTTGAGTGCATACTCAAGTGAGTGCTGTGCCGTGTTTTTGTAATTTTCCACCAGGCTCAGTGAAAAGTGAACATTGTTCAGTGTTTGTGACCGTCATTAAAACAGTGTTTACCTCCAACATTGCCAAGTTTTGATGACCGGGCAAATAATAAACTGACTTTCTTAAAGGCAAATCTCTCAGACTGTTCTAGTGCGCACTTGAGAAGACTATTGAAACCTCTGGAGAGATTGGGCTAACCCGGCCCTTTTCTCCTGCTCTCTGGATGTGGCCCAGCCATGCAGTTTTTTGCCGTGCTGGAAGTTTGCTTTTCCGAGTCTTCTTGCTCTCGAGATCCCGCGCATGCCCCCGGGCAGCACATTTTAATCCCTCCAAGACCTTGTATCTTCTGAGACTGAAGGAGGAGGACTACAATGTTCAACTTTTGGGAGGTCTCTCTTCCGCCAACGATTGCCTAACTGCCCCTAATTTAAATATTTCTTGTTTGCAAGGTCGGCTGACGATTAGCTGCGGTGCGTGTGGCGCAGCATTCATAAGTTGAGGTAACAAATTGTTTCTTTAAAATCACAAGACATTTCATATTTTATCTCTTATACTCTAGATACACTTGCTTTCTTCCAATTAATCCGTTTTGGCTGTGTTATGACATTGGTGAAAATGAGGTCCCCAGGTACATGATGTCTTCACTGAAAATAGGGATGTTTGCTATCCATCATCTTGTATTAGTAAACCCATACTGATGCCAGTTTTGGGTTAATCAAAACATGCACCCAGAGGGAACCTTAGAAGTGCCCCCTGGAAACCTACCAGCCTCTGGTGTGCTTGCTGATTGGCGTTTGCCAGTCTGCCACCTGAGATACTGTTCTGACCTCCTAAGGTGAGAGCCTTTGCTCTCAGGAGACCCCGAACAAAATCCTGTCTGGGAAGAGGGTGTGACAACCCCTCTCACAGGATGGCCTGCCGATTAGCCTTCCTCCTTGGACAGGCGGGCTTCAAAGAAGCTTCTGCTTTTGGAAGGCTAATGTGGCTCCCCTCACAGGAGAGCAAGCACCCCCTGGCCCAGAGCCCCCTGGACAAGTGGGAAAATTAGCTAGTCCGGTAGGCGTGCCACCTCCAGGCTCTTACCACCACTAAGGTGGATTACTGTGAGGTAGACACAATTTGTCAGAAATGACCATCTTTGTGATGGTTATGGTTATGGCTTATGGTTATGCCCACTTCCCACAGGAAGTAGTCATATAGGGGTGTAGTAACCCCAAGGGTCAGTAGCCCATTGGCTACTTCCCTAAAATCCCCTAATTCAGTTTTTAGGGGAGTCCCAGGCACCACAGAATCAGATCCCAATGACCGAAGACGAGAGAGGATACCAATAAGCTGCAAAAGCAGAGGAGAGAAGCAGCAGCTGACCTGGTACCAACTCTGCTGGCCTGTCTGCATCCCTAGTCAAACACGTAGCCAAAGTAGACTCCTCCTGCAGCTGAGTCTCAAACTTGGGAGGATTGCCTGTCTTCGAAAAAGACTCCAGACCCCCCATGAACAGCAGACTTATTCTAAAGAACTCCAAAAGAGAGGACTGTGTGGCGGCCATAACTTCTAAAACCAGACACCCGAGGCAACCACTGCACCCGTCGCCTCCGGCCGAGGTGAAGTGGGACAGGGGTGCCGGAAAGGTTCTGCAGCCCCTCAGAGCTAGAGTCCATCGCTGTTTCACCCCACGTGGACTTCCAGATGCCGCCTGCAGCCTCTGCATGCAGGCCCCCCACTGTGACTGCTCCTGATAAGAAAGCCCAACGCCTAAAGACACCTCTGCATCCGTCGCCCCCGAGCCATGGAGAAGAGGACCCAGGGGTCGCTGAGCATTTCAAGCATTGGAACCTCCCCCTGTTGGTTGACCCGACTGGCCTCCTGGCAAGAGCTTGCACCCTCTGTTTACAGTGACCAATCCTCATTGAAACGCACTGGGCTCCCTGCGCTGATTTGCATCCTGCACCCGACCACCCTCGTGCCGCTGGTTGTGTACTGTTGGTGCTGCCTTGGACCACCACTTACCTTCACTCCTGGAGATTGGTCCTGTAAGGCGATGTACTATACCTGTTTTCAGAACTTGTTCTTCCTTCTTTGGGATAACATTGCAGAACCAGAAATTGCACTATGGCTACTTTTTAAAGTTAAAAGAATTTCTATTTAAGAACGTAGTTACCTGAACGATTTTTCTCTGCTGCAAAATCCTATATAAAGGTACTTGGTATTTTTGAAATTGATGTAGATCTCCTTCTTGAGTCGTGTTGTCATTTAATAATCATTGTGTGTATTTTGCAGATGTCTTGTACTCCTCTGAGTTAAGCCTAGGGTTGCTAGACCACACTACCCGTAACAGAGCACTTTGGGATTGCATAGCAAGCCCTGTCCACTTATAAGGGAACCCCTGGACTCTTTACACAGTATATCAGATTTTTGATCTATTACATAAAGAGCCAGCTTCCTACAGAAACCTAAATGTAAAGTTTATTTAGCAAGGATATACAAGGTTGTTGTTGTAATTTTATTCCGCCAAGCCAAGCACTCTCCGCCTGTATTTGCTAATTTGTAACTTTTGATAATACTCTTGAAACAGGCACTGAAGCATCAAAGTGCAATGTATGTTTTGCAAAGTGATTGTTAAAATTAAGAGACATTGTTGGTGTTTACCATCTTTCCAAAATGTTTTTCATTGTTGCAGGATTGTATAGTAAAATCTCATCAGTCACAAAATATAGAAAGCAAAAAATAAGAGGCAGGTGTCTTTGAAAAGGCTGCCACAAATGTTCCTTATTTAAAAGGATTAATGTAAGAAAATATTAAATGGATTCATGTGTAACTGTTGGTTGGAAACACTTATTTAAAATGAGTAATTTGTGACTAAATCTTCTTGAAGCCTACACTGGTGCTTTGAAAATAGTGTTCCAACATACTGTGCCTGCTGTGTAATCTAAAAATATTAAACTATATTTTTCCCTAGGATGGTGTTCAAATGAAAAGGCTTACAGAGAAGGATATGGAGATCACCAATAAAAAGCCGCTCAAAAGCCATGGCAACCCAAACCTGTTGTATGGCCGCTTCATAAAGGTAAACAAAGGGGAGCATGTCTTGCTCGGAGGCGTTTTGTTTAGTGTACCTGTGATGCTGTAGTCCTTGTCAATGTAAGCCAAAAATATAGGTCCCTCCCTCCTCGAATACTTCCAATAAAGATTACATCAATAGTAATCTGACTGTAAAATTATGTAGCCCTGGGTACCTTCGTGTTCCAGCCAAGTATAAAGACGCCAGGGGTAAGGTATTCTTACTCTGTTGGAATGAGAAGACGTGCAGTAGAAAAGGCTACTCTGGTCACAGGAGCGTCTACTTGTTGATGCCAACATGAGTGGTGTTGTGTGCTTAATTAAGCACACTCAGCGTAGTACTTGTTGCCCTCCTCCCCAGATGAACACTGACTACCATACTGTATGTTAACACCTTCCATGCTCATGACGAGCTCAGCTCGTCATGCAGTACACTTGTCGTGTGCTAATGACGAGCTGACCTTGTCATGAACAATGGTAAATCTGACTTTCAGCACCCAGCGGGAATTGCTGTAGCAGTCAAGGTGCTAAGCCTCTATAGCAAAGATGAGTTGCTTCCAAAACATGTTCCCTGTGATGCTTTAGGGAACATTTATATTTCAAGTCCAGAATCTCTTCTAAAACAATCTTCTTGAAACCTAAGTCTTCTATGGTAAAGAGTTTTGAAGAAGAAGAGAAACAAACTCAATAAAAGAACACTCCTTGGCTTGCACTGCCCAGGGAAATTCAATACTTGTCATTCCTCCACAAAGATGCTCAGTCGGCTTACCTCCTGCAGCAGGGTAGAATATAAATGGTTGTCATGAAGGTGGAGATTAACTGTAATGTGAGACGTTATTGTAATGAGTAGTGCATTTTATTTGATGGGGTGCAATTTCTGATTAGTTAAAAGCCTAAAGCTTCAAATTTCTGATCCTGCTGTCTGGTATTGCCTGAGAACAAGGTAAAGAGAACATTTATTTTGGTATGTATATCGTATTACTAAAGTACAAAACTAGCTAAAAGGCAGCGGACTACGGTACATGGTCAAAAGCAAGCTTAGTCTTTGAGTAATCTAGACAGGCAAGCTGTTTTGTGGACAGTTACTGCATTGTGATGAGGTGGTATTAAAGAGGGAAGTCTACTACTCTTCCCTATTTTGGAGCAGCGTTAGTGGTCTAGATGAGATACAGGGATATTCCAGATCCTGTGTGCATCGATGGGGAAAAGGCTGTTGCCTCAATACTTTTTTTTTTTTTTAAACACTTTTTTGTCTGCAATCTGATGGTGTCCTGGCTGCTGCAATCTTATGTACCACCCACTAGAGATGATGGGTTTGTCTGCAACATAAGCAGGGGGGCTGGTTGTGATGGCTTTGTAAATGATGTTGCTCATGTTGAAGGTGGTGCGGGCTGGCAGGGGAAGCGAATGGAGTTCCATCAGAGTGAGGTGATGTGATATGATACTTCTTCAGGCCCTGGATGAGACGTGTTGCAGCGTGTAGGGTGCCAGTGTGGAGTCTGGGAGGCCATGGCTTCTGGAAGAAGTGTCTTGATTTTCTTTAAAAGATATAGCTAGTACCAGGCAGTCTTAGTTTTGTTTTGGCTGTGTGTTCTTTCAGGGACAGGTTGGTGTCCAGGGTGAATACAAGTTAATAGGCATTCAGTGAGAGTTGGAATTTGAAAACCTAAAGGTTCATGTCATTGGGCATACAAATATAGTTCTGTCATGGTTGGGTTGAGCTTCAGGTAGGCACTGTACATTCAGGTCTGTATGATGTGCAAAAGGTGTATGAGGTGTTGGATGTCTGAAGTAGATGAGATTTCAAGTAGAATTGTACCTAAATTGCATATTGGTGTATCTTGATGCTTGTTATCTGTGAGTAGAGCACCAAGCAACTCCTATGTAGAGGTTGAAGATGACAGGAGGCTGTATGGAACCCTGGGGGACTCCTCTTGTGAGAGGGATCCTTTTTGATTTGGAGGTTTTCATGTGAACAAACTGGTGGAGACTGGAAAGATTGTAAGAAAACCAGTGCAGGACATTTCCCATAAATCCCATTTGCGACTCAGGTTTGGTATGAGGGTGGGATAGTCGACTGTATCGGAGGCAGCTGAGAGATCCAGGAATATCAGAGGGCATTGGTCGTCATAATCTGCATTCTGGTCCAAGTCTCTGTGCAGTCGTGTGATTTGAAAACTATCAGTTGTGCAGAAGATGGTTAGCATGGATGTGATCTTAGAGTTGAACTTAGAGTGCTTTTCAGTGAGCTTGACGATTAATGTTAGGTGAGTAGACTGGTAGTTGGTGAGCTCATCTAGTGCAGGTTTCTTTGGGATTGAGAAGATTTAGATAGTCTTGAGAGCTTCTGGGCAGATGCCTTTAGGGAGGGCGGCATGGACAATGGGGTAAGAGCGCTTCCTCAGAGCTTTGATGAAGGATGATAGTAAAGCATCATCTTCATAAGAATGAGTTTCAAAGACGAGTATGTCAGCCAGATCTGGAAGGAATAGGGCTATGAAGGCTGCTAATTGTGGGATTCTGTGAGAAGGGATGGGTGTGACAGAAGAAGCAAGCTTATAATTGTTGGCAAGCTGTTGGATCTTCTGCATTTGTTTGCTGAAGAAGAGGTTGATGGCACAGTATCTTTTTGTGGAGTGAGGAATAGCATAGGTGAGTCTGGTTGATGTAGTCCGGTCCTTGAGTCTGGTTGAGGTAGTCCGGTCCTTGAGTCTGGTTGATGCAGTCCAGTCCTTTGTGTGGAATAGGATTCTGCTGTCGTCCGTGGCTTCATTGATTGTGATGTTCCTAAAGTAAGCACATAAACCTATCCACATTCAAGCTTGGATTAATTCGAATTTGCAAACTTTGATATTTAAACCAATCATCCGCATCAAAATCTTTATTCAGTTTATAAAAACAAACCATAAAAGATGCAAACATTAGACAGTACATTTCACACGAGCGATACACATAAGTCGATTTGTTCTGTGGGATTGATCCTACAATGGGGAAATCCCCTTCTTTGGATTTAATTTTCATAGAGTAGTGCCAGGAAGCATAAATTCAGTCAAGAATTACTGCAATTCGAGGCATAGGCCATCAAACTTGGGAGGCGAGGAGGTGGAGGGTAGTTAAAGTAAGTTATCTAGAGAGTCGCTTGTGTATGAGCTGTGGGGTTGGAAATGGAAGAAGGCAGCTTACACTTAGAGCTGTTGAGTGAGCTAGCATGCGCTATGGGGTCACCACTGGGATTAGTTGGCAAGTAGCTTTGTTTGTAGCTATGCAAAATGCCTGAAAAGTGGTTGCCTTACAGAGATTGACAGTAGTTTAAACGGCTGTGTATCAGAATCTGTCAACCATTGTCTTCTTTGTCTGGACTGAACGCAGTAATGTCTGTGAACACTTGAAGTCTTGATGTCCATTAAGTCTGACTCAGATTTCTTGTAGATTGGCGGTGGCAAATAAGTCCACTATCATGGCAAAGCATGTCTTGTTGTGAAATAAGATGAGAGCAGTTTTTGTGTCTTTTCTGTCAAAAGGACATTTTCCAAAAATGGAACTTACTCTGCGTAGTGACACTAATCTTTTTCACTGTTTACATTTGATTATTAGTTTTTGAGAGGTGCTGCTTCCTAATCTGTCTTGTCTTATTTGAAGTCTGCAACATTGCTGTCAGGGGGTGAAGAGCCTGTAGAAAAGCCATCGTCGTCTGACAGCAGTGAAGATGAAGATGAGAAGCTAGACCTCTCGTCTGCCAACAAGTAAGTGAAAATCTAAGAGGGAATGTGTAGGTATGCATGGTTAAGAGGCATTGGGAATACCATTTCCAAGTTGCTTTTGAGACTAGTAGGATTCCAAGGCAAGCATTGGCAAAACCAATAGGTCTTGATGTTTGTCTACTTGTGAAGACCCATTTGCTTTGCAAATGCATTTTGCAGATGCTGTGTAGCATCAGAAATAAAAGTTAAAAGTGTAATGATGTGTATGCTAACATACGTCCTGATGCTACAGTGACCCAGTGTGATGACATCACACATGTCCGCAAATGATGCATCCACTTTTTTTTATGCATGGTTCTAATACGGCAGACACCAATCTTGGAGCTGTAAAAAAAAAAATTTGTTGCGAGTGCATTTTGAACAAGCTTTGGAAAGCCTAATAGGGGAAAGGGGGGTGTTTATTGGGTTGGAGGGATGAAACAAAGAAACAACGGACAGTGTGAGTGGTTGGTGGGGGTGTGACAGTGAGGGGGGAGGAAATGCAGACACCTGTACTGTTTGAGTGCATATAAAAAAGTTTTAAAAATATATAAAATACAATGAAAAAATAGTACCTGGAGGAGCCATATGCACTGACAGTGATAATCATTCAGTTCATCACATTGTATGGTTTCAGCACAACAAAATTCACAATACTTAACTTGATTTGTTCAAATGCATCACTGCATATAATTTACATTTTTCTTCATGATCTCTCTTAAGCTTCTATCCTCACCAGAGGTGATGCACAAACTTGGCATAATATTCATCGTCCCTAGAAACAAGTTTAACTGCTCTTTGTTTTTCAGACTAGGTGCCTGTTCTATGTACCCTTCACCAACTTCATCTTAGATTTTACCTGTTCCCCAGATAAATACTTTCAATTTTCAACACTGACTCATCCAGACCTGCCTCACTCAAAGTTCCCAAAACTCTCCTCCCCACTCCGTAGTTTCCTACGCAGTCATGTATGCTGCAACAGTATATCTGCTTGAAAATATCCAACATCTTTTACCTCTGCAAACATTCTCTTTGTTCTCTACATCCTGACCAATATTTGCCATGACTCCCCACATAAAGCATTCCAGCTGCCTTTCGACCATTAAATAGTATGTCTGCTTTAAAAATTCTGTGAACAGGAATTTGACCATAAAAATAGTATAGTGGATTTGGAAACAGCTTTATCCAGCTCCAATCTGTTTAATTTCTTTAAGTATTTTCATCTGTTGTGTAAGCGGAGCATGAGTCCATTTATTCACATACAACACTAATGCCTCATCACTAGACTTCCACACCATTCTAGCACTTTTGGTTTTACTTCCTCATACAAATGCTCTAGAAATGTTCAAATTTCTTGCATCACTAATACAACACACTAAGTGAAAGACAATTACTGGCAAAGGAGAATACCTTGTGCTACCAAGCAATAAAACTTCACTGAAGATAGTACCTTATCTGTTTTTCTTACTGAATCCCCTTTTCGTCTTTGTCCATGTTCCTCCCGGGTTGTAGGTCTCCATTTTCTGGTACTACATTTACAGGACTTATTTCAATGTTGTCCTTTTGATTGCATACTTTTACGTATTTTCAAGTGATCTCCATCCTTTTCAAAATTTGAACAGCTTTGTCTGTAAGTGGCTTTTACATGTACAGCCTTGTCCAGAAGTGGCTTTTACATACAGCCTTGTCTGAAAGTGGCTTTCACATACTCAGGTTTTTTTTCTAGCTTTCATGTAATTAGTTCTATTTATTAGATGATTCTTAATCATCATTTCCTCCTGTAATTTTCTGAATTTATATGTGAAAACTAACTTTTGTATCAATAACATAATGCCAATTTGTTTCCCCTGTGTGTTGTCTCTAAGTAAAGAACTTACACCACTACAGAACCACATTCACTGCCCAAGTGCTAATTGCTTTTGTAAACTGGTGCCAAATTATCGGCCTCGTCTTCAAGTTCAGTGTTCTCCTCAAAGTAATCCTTTATCGGCAATGGGTATTTGTTCCAAAACCTTTTCCTTGAACTTCAACATCATGTTTTTATAATGCTAACTTACGTTGAAGTGAAAAAAGTACCCTCCATACTGCCCCCCCCCCCCCAATTCTAAATACATTTCTACTGCAAAACTCCACTTTTACTAACACATAGGTGGTTAACCTGAAGTTTGAAAAAATGATGCAGGTGCTATAGCCACTTAACTCCCACACTGCCTACAAATTGTATGCACCATTTTAACAGTAGTTCTATGTAAGCTAGATGGTAAGAAGGGAAGAAAATTAACAAACTAATACGAAAATGGATTGCACTCGTGAGTTGTCACTTAAACTCTTTACCTCAGTATCCATATTTTACAGTGCTAATGAAAATGGCTACACCCCCCACTGTCAACAATAGGCATCCTTTTTAATATTTATTTTTATACCAAATAAAGACCATATGCTTCTGTAGTAAACATTTTCAACCTTTATCATGATACAGAAGGGAAGAGTATCAGCTGTCACTTGAATGAGCGCAGATTCTTACCCTCTTGTGGTACCAAAATGCTCCCACCGTTGACCCAAGATGTTTTTAGGAGAGCACCTTACCAAAAATGTGGGTTCCTCCATCTTAGCATGTGTGTCCAGTTGCTTTCCATGGCTTCATCATTTCTGATGACCATCTTTCGGATACCCGCCAATGTTCTCTCCCTGATTGCCCCTAAGGTCCATCATCATCCCCAACGGGGCAAGTTGTGGTGTTGGTTTGGTTCCACAAGTCTGCCCAACACGTTTGAGAGCATAGTCTATACTGATCCCCTATAGATCTGGACACTCCCAGACAGAATGGAAGCATGTTCCTCCTATAAAGGCCTCATTTAAGAAATTTGGGTAAAGATATTCAGTCAACGTGTGACAGCCTTTAACTAAGGCACACATTGTATTTTATAAAGTAAAATAAGTGATGTGAAAGTATTTCAGCTGTATGATAGTCACTGTAGTTGAAATTACGATATGTTGGGGCACCATCTTGGCGTTATTCCAATCGGGGGGGCTACCTTGTCTTCCCATTTTATTCTCTAAGATCAAATCTGGGTGTTTATTACAAGACGTCAATGCAATTGTGAGGTATTACCCTTTCATACAAGTCCAGAATGCCTATGTTAAAATGTAAAAATAGTTATATTTTTTTGATAAGCATCATGTAAAGGCATGTCACATTTTGGTCACTGGCTGGGTATGAACTTACTATTTATGTATCCTATGGCATTCAATATCGTTTTTTGTTTTTTTTAGATATGATCTAGTGTGTACTTTCTATATTTTGTATAAAACTTAAATGTGTTCAAGGAAACTAGAGCGCTTCAGATTAGACGACAATCGTATGAGAAGGAACAATGATATTAAAGTGTTCTAGACACCCACGGCATGCATAACACAAACCTGTAATTTTGTTTATCCTTCTGTTCTTCCTCCAAGAATAGTGCCAGAGTACCATATAACTATTTTTGCTTCTTACTTCTTCTGTAGTTAGAGTTGCATGTTAAGTTTCAGGCCTGTCATGTTAGTCATTAAACCTTTCTTTTTCAACAGGATTACTGATGATGAGCTAGTCCGAGCCTGTGGCGGTCGCACTGCCCACAAGTAAGCTCTACCTTTATTTTACAACTTATTACATAGCATCAGAATGTTTGAAAGACAACCATGACCAACATCCTTGAATGTCTGGCTCTGATTAAGGGAGTATTTTGAGCATATAGGTGTGTAGGCTTTACACTTTGTGCGTGTAAATTCTCAGTCTGTAAATTGGTACACTCTGGACTACAGTATTTTACATGCTTAAAGTATGTTTGGAAATGCAGATAATTTGTCAGTATGCTTGAATTCACAAATTTATGAATATGGGTTGAGTTGGGCGGGTTTCATTTGGCCCTACTTGCCAAATGAGATGAAAAACAATGTTTTTAAGTATTTCCATGAAAGGAGAATTCCTACAGTTGAAAGGTTCTTCGCCAATGTTGTAATAAAGTAAAACCGCTCCAGTAGAAATCTTCTGTGGCCTATTTACACCACTACACTCCCAGTCAGCTGAGTTGAGGTGATATTTGGAATCCTTGGGGGACAGGGGCATTACATCTTCAGGAAAGAAGTCTTTTCCTGGAAATCGAGGTGTTCACAAATTTAAAAATGCAAAATGGCTCAATATTATTCCCTCCCAAGAACCAGTAATTTGTATGTATGCTCATGAAAGTACTACTTGCATCAAAACATTCAGCACGTTACCATATTTGTAAGACAGTAAAAAATGCTTTTTTTCCCATTGTGTGTAGGGGAGCACGACATGGCCTAACGATGAGTGCCAAACTTGCCCGACTGGAGGAGCAGGAAAGGGAGTTTCTAGCAAAATATGGAAAGAAGGATCAAAAATCCGTCCCCAGTGAAAAGCCCCCCAGTAAAGTATCAGAAGAGGCGCTTTGTTCAGAAGGTTCTAAAAAGAAAAAGAAATCGAAAAAATCGAAGTCTCAAATGAATGCTTGTCCTTTAGACATCCCTGAGGCAGACGCTGCTGTGGATGTACATTCTCCAAATTTAAAGAAGAAACGCAAGAGGAAAACACATTCGTTTAGTGAAGAAATTGAACAAACCAACACAGAAATAAGGCATCCATTAGAGGAGCCCATGGAGGAAGAATATAATGCGGCAGAGCTGCAAGTTGCAGACCAGGTAAAATCGAAAAAGAGAAAAAAGAAGGAAAAAAAGGAGAAACTTAGAGACTTATCAGAAGACTGTGAAGAAATCATAGTGAAAAAGTGCAAGAAGAAAAAGAAAAAAAAGAAGTTGCAGGAAGACTCAAACTGATAAACTTACCTCCTTAAATTGTTTTTAAACAATTAGAGTTCTAATTTATTATGTATATCTCCTGCTACTGAATATTTGAGCACCACGATGATATTAAACTTACTTTTGATGATATCGTTTTGGAGCTTAATTCTGACCTCATGTGTTCTTTGGGTAGGCTCTTTCATCTTGAACTGTATGGTATGTGACGCTGGGTTTTTATTGAATTAGAATATCATACAGCTATTTGGAGACTATTGTAAATTCCAATTCCTTCATTCAGGCAAGTTCAAACTAAAAGAGGTAAATGGTCTGTTAGCCTCCCTTGTAAAACACACCAGTCCTGTAAAGTCCTGGCATTCTCACCTCTTAATCTTCTAAGCAATTCAATTGAGCTTATTTAACAAAAATCCTACAGCCGCTCAGCTCAAAATGGAGGATTGCTGCTGTAGGAAAGTGCTCCTTTTTGCATGGTTGACCCCCACTTTTTGAATGATGTTGACACTCTTTGACTAAGTGTGCCATGGGAGCCAGGTACCCCTGTTTGTTCTTTCCCTAAAACTGTACTGTTGCACACCCAATTGGCAAATCTCTGGCCTTATGCAAGTTCCTTGTAAAAGGTACCATGGTTAATAAGGGCGCTGTGACCATGGAAGGCCTCTAAGGACTGTAGCACATATTGTGCCACCCTTAGAGGTGCTGTACCTAAACACACACTGCCATTGCAGGCTACATGTTTTGGTGCAGAGCAAAATGAAGAGTCAACATGGCACACATCCCTGTGTGCCATGCATACAATCCACTGCAAATGGCATATGTAAGCCACCCCTCTAGCTGGGTCCACTAAACCACTGGCGAGGGTACAGGTGCATGAGCCCTCTACCCCTACATTGTCTAAGTCTATTCTTAAACAACGAAAGTGGTAAAGCCATAAAAATAGCAAGTGATCTGTGATTTTGTCATTACGAAGTCCACAGCACCATAATGGCTTCACTAAAATCTGGGAAGTTGGATATTAAACTTCTCAGCTCATTAAACCCACACTGATGCCAGTGTGGGGTTTAATGCAAAATGCACTTGGAGGGCATCTTGGAGATGCCCTCTGAAAAATGACCTAACTCTAGTGTCCTGGCTGCTCACCAGGTGCCACCCCAGACATGATTCTCAACCCCTGGGTTGAGAGCCTCCCACTCCTGGGGTCCTGAAACAAAGCACATCCTGGGCAGAGGTGCCAAGCCTCCTTCCCTAGGATGGGCAGGCTCCACGAAGGGGAAGCTTCAAAGGCTTGCAAGCCTATGTGAGCTGACCCAGCCATTTGCTGCTCCCAGCAACTAGCCCCAACCGTTTGACCCCCACTTTGGGCGGGAGAATCGGCAGGAAAACCAAGCTAGGAGGACAGATGTGTTTACCTTTGCCAACCCAACCCCTCAGGTGAGGGGGGGAGGGGGCGTAGCACAACTCAGTCCCTGTCATCTTGAAGATGGGAGACCTAACCAACCAGAGTGAGGCTTAGGCCACCCTCTGGAGGGTGGCATAATAGGGGTATACCCACCCCAAGGAAGGGGCCAATTGGTTGCAACCTGTATCCACCTGAAAACCCCCTACATTTTGTATTTAGGGACAACCTCGAACCTTGCCTCCGACAAGAAGAAAGAAGAACCGAAGAGCCATGCTGAAGGAAGAGGAGGATGACACCAACTGACTTGGCCCCAGCCCTACCAGCCTGTCCCGACTTTGACCTGCTCCAGTGGAATGCCGGTGCATCCTGCAGCTCCCCAGAACCCGGAGGACCTGCCCTGCCTTCACTAAAAAGACTGTGTCCTGTGAGCACCGGATTTGCTCACCCAACAGACTCTGGCTCCAGCCAAATCTGCGAGTCTGCACCCCACACCCACAACCCGAGTTTGAGTGGCCCAAAACCAGAAGGTGTCCCCGGCGATCCTGACCTGGGTTCTTTTGATTCCTGAACTACCTCGAGTCTCCCGACTATGCCTGCAGCCCCTATCTGGATGATCCCATCGACCAGATCTGGTAAGGAATACCCAACGCCAAAAGACACCCCTCCACCCAACACCCCACGGCCTTGGGTGGCCCATCATGGTCCCAGCATCCCACAACATTCCACCTTACCTTTCTAACTGGTGGTCTCCTCCAGAAGATCTTTGTGCCTGAGTCTGCAGTGTTTGTCCTGACTGAAGCTTCTCCATTGAGACTAACAGGGCTCCCAACGTCGATTAAGCATCCTGAACCTGGCCACCCCAGTGCCTCTGTGGGTGCACTTTGGCTGCGTTCTTGGATCCTCCTTTGCCCTGAGCTAAACCGCAGGAGCTTTGCTCCCACATCCAAGTGGCTTGCCTGTGAGCAGCCACCAACTGGAGGCCATCTGTCCCCCTTTGGATAACATTGTGCCTCAGCCCTCTGCACCCGGCTACCCTAGTGCTGCTGAGGGTGCTTTTGGAGTGCATTCTTGACCCTGGGGAAGCCTTGTTCTAACCCACAAAGTCCACCCCAAAGACCGTTTACTTACCTGCAAAACAATAACCTAATTTTCCTCCATAGAATGGCATTGACTGGTTTCCACGGAAGAACTAAGTGTTGAGGGTGTTTGTATGGAAACCTCAAACTGTTTTTATGAAAACTGTTTTACCTACCTCTTATCTAGGAAATGTCCCAGTGTGATATCTAGGCATATCACACTGAGTAGTAAAAGTAATCCCAAAGCAATTGCAAAGTAACTGCAAAGTAATTTCAACTGTTTCTGAACATTTTACCTACCTGTTACAAAGCTAACTGCACACACCTGTATTATTCTTGAAAAGTACAATGTTCTTAACTGCACCAAGTCCTGCTTGGTTCTAAAAATTAAAATACAACTAAAATATTTGTATACAAAACAATTAGTCAGAGTTCAGTCTTAGTGTGTGTGAAATCATTTCTTGCCTGAATGTGTACAATAAATGCTTAACACTACCCTCTGATAAAGCCTTACTGCCCCCGCATACTACCGCAAATAGAGAGTAAGGTATTATCTAATCTCACCTCTGTAAGCCTTTGGGGGTCCACTGGAGCTCACTATACCTTTCCTTGGTAAAGTATATACAGAGACAGCTTCCTACAGCTGCCATTTTTGGAGCAAGGCAAATATGTTTGAGAGTGCTGGTGATGTCTTTTAGTAATTCTCTGAGAAAAAGGGAGAACGAGAAAAAGTTACCAAGGAGGTTAGAATCCAAGGTAACAAGATTCAATCCTACATTTATTTGTGATGCCACTGGTGGATTTTATGTCAAGACCCGAAGGCCAATATTCTGTAATGATTCTTTAGTGCTGCCACACCTAGCTGCCTCTTTAAAGCTTAGGAACACAGAACTCAACAACATTCCATAAACAATAAAACCCAGCATCACCAAACATATTCCTTCTTTTATTATGCTGCTCATGCAGATCAGTAGTGTTATGCTATTGAAGTTTGAGTTAAGTGGAGTGTATGGTGTGGAAAAGACTGAGTATTTTAAATGTTTAAGAGATGATGCTCGATCGTTATGCTGGATAGGTTTCATTTTCAGTTCAGGACTAGGCTTGAAACTTCAGAAAGGGCCTTAAGACCTGGCTGTTCGACTGAGACCAGCAGCAAGCGCCTGGAGTCCCTGACCTGATTGACTGAAATATTTTTAACCCCTTGCGTGCTCGTGACGGAACCATTCCGTCACGAGCCACGGCGGGGCTGTGCTGGTGACGGAATGGTTCCGTCACGGCCTGGCCGCCGCGCCTGCGTGATGCCGATTCCGCGCCTGCGCGGAGCATTGCATTGAGCGGGCGGGGCCCTGACGGAACCATTCCGTCACAAGCACAGCGCCAAGGTGGCTCGTGACGGAGTGGTTCCGTCACGAGCATGGTGGCCAAGGGGTTAAATTAAATAGTTTCAACAATCTTAAACACTCTGGTGAGTAGTAATGAGATTCTTAACTTAAAGTTTAACTTTTAAGCTTGCAGCGTTAGTAGGCCCGATGTCTTTTCATAGTGTCTGATGTAACAGCTCTGGATGATGTTAGCCGAATGCATACACTTGAAGGAGTTTGTTTTCATTTGACTCGTTGGACTAAGGCAAATTCTATCTTGTATACTTTTTTTTAATTACGAGAGGTTGTGCGTGGTCCAGTGTGCTAAGGAGTATGAGGGTAGGACAGTTACCTTGAAACCTTCAGGAGGAACTCCGTTTCTCTTCCAACTTTTGCGAGATGGGTTAAGGAAGTGATGATGACTTCTGGTGTGGATGTAGGTGTGCTTAGTGCTCCTTCAGTACAGGCCCCTCCGGCTTTGAAAGCATTTAAGATGGGTGGCAGTTTGCAAGATATTTTGCTTGTGCTGACTGGTCGAATGAATCTGTGCTTAGACATTTCTATTGCAAACCTGTGGAGAGTGCTACAAGTTGTTTGGTTGCTAGGCTTTGGATTTGCATAATATTGATCTCCAGGTTTTGGCATAATGTAGATTTTCCACACCGTGGTGGGCAGAAAATCTGGAATTTATTAAAGACACAAGGGCTAATATTATCCCTCCCGGTTCCCAGCCTCTGAGTTGATTCTTTCAGACCAAGTGTGAGAAGTCATTGGAACAAAGCGAGAATCCTATTTGGAAATCGATCGGACCTTCTGTCTTTTCTTGATGTATGGACTTTCGAGTTGAAAGAAATGTCAGTATTCTTTTGTTTGAAATGTTGTATAATAATTTTTTCGTCATGTTTCAGTCGTTTGCAGTTATGAAAGAAGGAACAGGGTCGGTGACGCTGGGTTTTATTGCTCGTGGAATTTTGTTTAGTTCTGTTACTAGGATTTAAAGGTCTCGGCTGTGTTTGATGGCAATAAAGTATCTTTGCATCTGGGCATTTGCATATATCGCTCCTCAGACGATCTACTTGACTGTAACCTCACAAGGGCGTTGTCCTCCATTCGATCTTAAATTGTGTTCTGCAAGACGTTACCATTATCTGTGATGGGTCCGATCACATTATTAAAGATGGTTATCCTTCCTAGACTGTTGTACTATTTTTCGAATCTGCCCATTTAAGACCCAGCAAAAATTTTCAATGAGTTTGAACAAAAAGTCTGCAAACTTATCTGGAACACTGGGCACTGTAGGCTAGCGTTGAAGAAACTGTATGCACCTCTGGATCAGGGAGGGTTGGCAGCAACTAACATGGAATTATATTACCTGGCAGCTCAGCTGCAATGGGTGGCCAAAAGGCTCTCAGGCCCACAGTTGTCTGATACAGCAATTATGTTGCCGATCTGGACGATGCCTAATATCCATCACCTATTTCACCCGATAACTAAAACCACTACACCGGGACCCCTATTACTAGCTGTTGTGCATCGCTGCTACCGTCAGAGCCTATACCTGATGCGGTTGGTGATCCTAAACGCACTTGCGCTACCCCTTCTAGGCACACCTAGACATAGTGCCATCACGTCCGGGGCAGAGCTTACAATCTGGCATGCTGCTTGGCTGCATACATTGGGAAAGGTGTCTTGCTGTCCTTTGAAGATCTGGTGGGAGGCGCAGACCTGCCACTGGAGCAATTTTTATTCCATAATTCGTTGCTGGCCACGTTGACACGAGCATGGGGCGATCTGGCAACTGAACTACAACCACACTTAGTACAGTATTTACAGGTTATGGGGATGGGTAGTCACATTGTGCACTGGTTAACTGCATTGTTACTGACACCTCTGCTGACACGCTTACGAGCCAAATGGGCGGAAGACCATGATCGTCCTTGGGCAGCTAGGGAGTGGGCATTGATTTTGGCAGGACCCACACACATCCCACGGAATTGTAATTCCGGCTCATACAATTTTACATCATACACAGAGCGTACCCAACACCAGCCAAAATAAATCTATATTTTCATGGGACAGATGCTGCTTGCCCCCGATGTGCGATTTAAAAAAAAAAAAAAAAATTGTAAACTTTATTTTTTCAAAATATTCAACTAATCAACATTACATAATACATCAGTTCTGTGTGTTCCACCTAATTTCGATCTTGTATAATGCATACTCATGTAGCAGGTTTCCAACAGTACAATGTTCGTTATCACATCCAATATGTACATTCATCGTATTTGTGACTTGCAAAAGCGTGATATAATTATAGTGTACAGTACAACTGTATACAGTCTCCATTTCTATTATTGTGCTTGTGTTCCAGTCTATTCCATTCCTCCCCATCGCTGTCTGTTGTGAGTAAGTAGGAACTCAGTGGTTGCCAAATATAACGGGGCCTGGATGTGGGCGGTTGTAGGGAGGCATTGAGTTTTCTATTTATGTAGCAATGCATCAGGCTCTTAATCCATGTATGTCTATCTGGTAGACGCTTATTACCCCAGTTTATAGCCGGTTCACTTTTCGCTAGTAGTAGCGCTATGGCTACATACCTACGCACAGATCTAGGGAGCTCACGGACCTAACCCAGCAGTGCCATCAGTGGGCTTGAACCTTGTGGGATATTGTCTGGAAAATATCACGCCAGTATGAGGCCACTTTGTGGCATGTCCATGTCCGATGTAGGAAATCTGCCATGGGAGCTTGACATTTGCGACAATTACCCAAGCGGTTAGGGTCTAGCCTATGAAGTTTGGCTGGTGTGATGTATGCCCGCCGGATAAACTTAGTGTACAAGCTTGTGTTGGTGGTTCATTGATATGTTTTGTCTGTGTGCAGCAGCAGATCCATATTCGGTCAGATAAGGTTTGCCCTAAGTCCTGTTACCATGTTGCGCAGAGTTTAGTGTCTTGTGCGGGGATTAGGGCTATCCTTGCGTGGTATAGTTTAGAAATTAGGTGGTCCCATATGGTATCTGTTCTCAGCAGGGTCAGTGGTGGGAGTGCCTCAGGTTCTAATGAATAGGTTGGTATTTGGGCCGTAAGAGCGCTCTGTAGCCGTTGTTGCATGAAATGGTCTATTAAGGGAGCGTTTTAGAAGCGTGTCTCTTCAGTGTGCGAGTTTATATGCCCATCGAGGAAGAGATCTCCAAAGGTGGTTAATGAATATCTCGTTAAGGTGTGTTGTACTAATGATTCTCGGGTAATGGGTCTTCAAGGGTTGGCAGCTAGTGGAATTGCAGGTGAATATAATAGTTGTCTACCTAGTTTGCATAGTAATCTCATCCATGCCCAGCTAGTGGTTGAAATGTTGTTTATCTTGCGGGTCTCGTGGCAGGCCCGCCGGCAGTACAGCTGCTAGCCGCACAAGTAACGCCAGGTCTGCCTCTAGTCTGGCATACGGTAATCGCACATCTGGGTGGAACCAGTGTCTTGCAAAGCTGCACAGTGCGACCAAATAGTTTATGTGAAGGTTAGGTACTCCCAATCCTCCCCGCTCACACGGAAGGGTCAACGTGGTCCAGCCAATGCGCTGCTGTCTGTATTCCCCCCCCCCACCCTAATACGAGTCTAGTAAGGGTAGAACCTCCGTGTGGTAAAAAACGCATTTGTTAAGGGTATAAAGATGTTCTGAAACAGGTATAAGATTTGAGGTAATGCTATCATTTTAATAACTGCAATCCGGCCCGCTAGGGAATGTGGGAGTTTGATCCAACGCTCCACTCGTTCCGTTAGCTTGACCATTGCCGGGCCATAGTTAAGCCTCAATATTTGGTCTTTTTTGAGGTGTAGATGTATTCCCAGATATTTCGTGATGTCACTCCACATCAGGGCCATCTCACTAGTTATAGGTTGTATTGCGGCTGTGAGAGGGAACAATTCTTATTTGCCCCAATTTATATGGAAAAACAACAGTTGATGGACAGAATGCAGAACAATGTCATACATTCACCCCAGTACAGAGACCTGGGCCTTAATCCATCGTTTTTTTGCACTCCACACCATCCCAGTTCAGACATGGCCATATGCAAATCAGCCTTGACCCTGTGAATCATGGGAACAGTCCAGCCCGAACTGCCAAGCCATGTCTTTCCTGGACCGAAATCAAGCATCCTAGGACCGGTTTCTGGCTATCAGCCGTCTTCAGCCAGGATAGCTTGACTCCAGTGGTGCTGAGAGCATGGGACTCATGTCTGAGCATACCCATCCCACTCGGGGTGACAAATCCAGGCCGAACTGCCAAGCCATGTCAATTTATATGGAGGCCTTGTTATTTCATAAAGAATTGGAGCTAGATTATCATTTGGGTGACGAATTTAAAGAATGTTGTCTGCATACGCTGTAATTAACAGCAGCCTAGGTTTAAATTGTAGCCCTCTATGCAGGTGCTTAATTTGCAAATGTCGCAGCAACGGGTCTAGCGCTATAATAAATAGCAACAGTGATAATGGGCAGCCATGCCTAGTTACCCGCGACAGATGGAAAGTTGATGTAATCGTGCCGTTTAGGTGGAGGCGTGCTTTTGACAAGTGCAGAGAACCCGGCAGGGGCCCCCAGTTTTTTTAGTGCGGCATGCAAAAAATCCCATTTTAGTGATTTGAATGACTTTTTTCCGCTTGTAATACCGCCACCACTGCTGTAATTGAGGCGTCCGTTCTGTTTATGACAAGAAAAGGGAGCGTAGATTCATAGTTGTGGATCTGTGTGGGATAAACCCCGACTGAGCAGGTGAGATCATTTGTTCCATAAGGAGCGAGAGGCGGGTGGCAAGCATTTTCGCTAAGATCTTGGTATCTGCATTTAACAATGACAAGGGCGGCTATAAGCCGCATGCCTCTGGTTGTTTCCCGGGTTTAAGTAGTAAGATAATGACTACTTCCTGGACTGTGGGAGGGAGCTTGCCCACTTCCATGGCTTCGCTGTATACCTCTAGGAGGTGAGGTGCTATGAGACTCTTGTAGGTTTCGTAGAATGCGCCCGTGAAGCAGTCTAGTCCAGGCGCCTTATTGCCATTAATTGAGTCAATGGCCTGCGGGATCTTCTCTACCGTAAAGGGTTCTGCTAGGAATTGTGGCTGTGCTTTGTAGAGCCACACCATTGCGATCTTTTCCATATATTGCTTGCGGTATTGGTCATTCGAGGACAGTCTGGTGTCTAAGTCTGTGTAGTAAGAGAGAATAGTGGTTTGGATGCTATCGGTGTCCGAGGCGAGCGTGCCATATTGCCATTTAATCGCTGAAATATATGATTTTCCGGGGGGGAGGGAGAGGGAAGGGGAGGGTCGTCTCAATAGGTTAGCTAGTGTTCTCCCAAGCCTTTCCTCTAGCCCCGTAGTGTCTGGCCATGGCGAATTTCCCTAGGTAGCGTGCTTCTCTTGCAGCTGGCTCATAAAAATCCAACAGTTTGGCATGGTTGGAAAGATAGTCTGGGGTCTGGTTCTCGCGGTGCGCACGTTCCAGCTCTCTTAGCTCATGTTCTATACGGGTTAGTGTGTTACGTAGATCTCGTAGTATACCTGCGTGTTTGGATATGCAGACCCCTCTAGCATATGCCTTAAAGGCTTCCCACAGTGTCGACCATGTGCCCACTGAACCTTTATTAAGCTCAAATTATTCCTCTATGGCGGTGTGGAGTTCAGCACGAAATACTTCATGTAAGGCCATGTTTGGGAATCTCCATACTCTCTCAAACCCCTCCACCCTGGGGACTCATAGCTTGTGTTACCGGGTAGTGGTCAACTAGTGTACAAGGTAGATGCATTATGAAGGGTACCCACGGTGAAAGGCCTGGGGTGTGCAGCCAATAGTCAATCTGGGTCCAGGTCTCATACTGTGTCGAATGGTGTGTGTAAGTACATTTTAAAGGATGTTGCTGGCGCCACACGTCCGCCAGAGACAGCGTGTCGCATATTTCTTGTTGCGCTTTTCTCGCGCACGGTTTTGTGTAAGGGGTTTGAGCAGTATTAGCTAATTCAGGACTAAGGGCCCGATGTAGGTAGCCCTTTACCGATCGGAATCGGCCGAAAATACCGATTTTTGGCCGTTTCCGATCGGTAAAGGGCTATCGAGATGTAGGGGCACATTTTCGGTAATTTTACCGATTCGTTATCATTTCCGAATCGGTAAAGTTACCCAATCGGTAATATTTACCGATTCGGTAATGATGACGATTCGGTAGAACTACCAAAAATGCAATGTAGGTAGCCAATGTTCCATCAGCACATGGCCTACAGAATCGGTATTTTACCATGGAATACAAATCCATGGTAAAAAACCGATTCCTGTGTACATGCACATCTGTGCATGTACACATGTGCCATGTGACAGACAGACGTGCCCTTAGGGCATGTCTGTGTGCCACATTGCACACATGCCCGTTTTGGGGGTGCTAGAGGGTGTCAAAGTGACACCCCCTGCACCCTTGTGAATTCTTTAATTACCGATTCGGTAAATACCGAATCGGTAATGCCTAATCATTCCTATGGGCTTCAAAGCCCATAGGAATGAATGGGCATTACCGATTCGGTATTTACCGAATCGGTAATTAAAGAATTGTTAAGGATTCGGTAACGAATCCAGATGTTGGGACCTACATCCCATTTACCGATTTTTGAATACCGATTCGGTAGGATTCGGTAGTTCAAAATCGGTAAATGGGATTTACCTACATCGGGCCCTAAGTAACATGTTGAGGTCTTTCCCCATACAGATGTAGTCTGCATCCAGGTGTTCCATTGAAGTCTGTAAGATGCTTGTAGAATTCTGGGCTGTTCGTGTTCGGGGAAAATACATTCACAAGCGTGACCGGGTGTCCGAATAGGTGCCCCGTAACCATGAGATACCTCCCTTCTGCATCCACTTGATGGTTTAGTGTACGAAAAGGTATGCATTGATGGATCAGTATTAAGACCCCTCTGGCATAGGAGCTATAGTTTGAGAAAAATCGGTGCTGGCCCCACACTGAGGCAAATGTATTGGGAGACTGGGGGGGGGGGGGGGTCTCGGGTGGGTTTCCTGAAGAAAGGTAATATCCACCTGGTGACATAAGGACCGCAGGACTTGTTTGTTTTTGTGTTGATTAAGAGAAATATAATGCCCATTCGCTCAAGGTACAAAGGATAAAGTCTGATCCCAAAGCTTCTAACGGGTCCCCCAATGGTTTCTCCAATCGCTTTTCCTCCCACCCCACAATATGTTGACTTAAGAGGGTTCTCTTTGGATCCGCTGTCAGGGCGGGCCCCTTTGACCTGGCGTTTGAGATCCACTAATTGAGTGAACGGTAGAAGGGACTATCGGCGGCATTGAGCGGATGCCTGAATTAGATGGAAGTGAACCACAGAATGTTAACATTTTGTGAAATTCAGTTTATTATTATGGTCTCATGATGCTGTAGATGTATCTTGTCATATACTAACAAGGTTTTTTTCTCAGACCAGAGCCAGAGGAGTTCTGGTAGAATATACTGTGGGTAATGTGATGGGGTGTAATATGGTTGGCAATCTCTTATTCAGTGAGTTTTGGGTGTATGATTTTGGTGTCGTGTAGTCTTGTTTTAACCGTTACAGATCTTAGGTTAATAACATGATCAGTTGGTGGTGCTTTGGGATGGTCCAAATGAGACCGTGATCTCCGACCTTTTTCATCTGCTGCTTGTCAAAGGTGCATCTCAGGGGGACTGGTTTCATAAGTGATGATGATCAATTTGGGGGAGAGGTACAATGTTAGAGCCAAAAGGACAGCTAGGAGTATAGGGGGCATAAATGATAATAATTCCTTACTTCACTGGTACCACACCTTAGCCAGGTTACATTCTGGTGAGTGTGTGAATAAGTCCCACTTGTATACATTGTTTGAAAGTGCAGCAAGCTATTTTGAGGAGGTAACACGCGTGACTGGTCAGGTTTATGATAATGCCCTGCCCAGGAACACGATGATGGTCATTCCTATACTGCAGGAGTTCTGCAAACATTTTAAGAGGGAACAGCAGAAATTAATACCATTAGAGAGAGAAGTGATGGCAGCTAAATGGAAGAAAGAAGAGATATGGAGAGACAACTGTACAACATGTGACACCTTCTAGCTATGGAAAATTCATGATAGAATTACTAGGGCTCATAAACTAGTTTGATGTAAGAAGAATCCCCGTGTTGTGCTCTCTGTAAGTGGAATTTTGTCAGGTTATGTGCTGAAGGTAACTCAAGGCTGCATGCTTTAACTCCCTTGAGTTGTCATATAATGGTGGGAACTAAGGATGGGAAACATATTTTAGATTGGACAGATACAATGAACATAAGTGTGAAACCCTCAGAAGATGGATAACCTGGAGATGCCCTAGCAGCAATATATTCGAGGAGGGTGGTCCTGCCTGTCACCAAATGTAGAAAAGATGCCCCCTTCCTTAAGGGTAAGCTGGAATAGTGTAACTGAGATATGGGAGAAGTGGACAGGGATCCAGGTTATTTCAGGTTTTGCCCATAAAACGACTCAAAGCACTGATACCCAAAATAAAATTCTCTAAATTCCAAAGTTAGTAGTTCCAGTTGAGCCACATTATACTTATATTCCAAAGTTTGATTAATCTTTGTGTAAACTGTGTTCAGACAATACCTCATTATCAATACGAATATAAAGGGATGACCTGTATCGACTAGTAAGACTACAGACCATGTTTTTGATGAATGCATGGATTGTAAACAAATATAAGCATGCAGGAATCCATTTAGTGAGTATGGCCTCTGGATTAATTGTCAGCAGACAAATTTCCCAAAAATGTAATTTAATTGTAGGCCGAGCTCCTCAGAAACCTTGGGGGAGAGGACTATGCCAGCACGTTGCGAGCAGTCCTAATATATCTCATAAGTCAATAAGGTAGAGTCACTGCAATCCGTAAAAACAAAAGTCTAGATTTCTAAAATATTTTTTTTAACGTGGGTTTTGAAACTATTTAAAAAAAAAAAATTGCACCAAGAGATACACATTTTGCACTAATCAACCCCATTTAGTAAACAGTTATTTTCATGGAAAAATAGTATATATATTTTGTTACCTTTGTTGAAAAAGCTGGTACCAATTGACACCCAAAATCCCATAAGATTTTGTTTTAACTAATCTGCATAAAATGTGATTGGCCCTATAACATAATCATTAATCTATAATACATATATGAATTTTCCTTTTATCTCTCTGCGCTTTAAGTACAACATCTGAAGTAATATTAAAACAGTCTAAAATGGGAAAAGTATTTTCATATGGACCCCAGCTTTAATATCTGTCCAATAATACAAACATACATGTTCTACACTGCAAATGTTTTGCATACTTGGAGCTATTCTTGCCAGTTTTGAAATTCCACTGCCCATCTCATGGTGTTACCATGTGCCAATAATAAGCAAGTCATACTTTTCATATCATTCTTATTTTTATCATCTTTAAACACATACATGTAGTCTTGGATTAATTTGTCTTAAAACAAGATGCCTGATAAAACCTTGACATAATATTCCTAGTAACATCATGAAAAATTAAATCAGATTGCCCACATAGGTGAGTTAGAATGACATTGGTAAATAAATCCATTCAGGTGAAGAATCTCTTAACAGCAAGTGATTGGACACTTGGAAGAACCGCAGTGGAGACGATGGACAACCCTGCCTGGTCTCCCTCTATAGCTGATTCTGTTGAGAATATACCATTACTCTCAGCCCATCTACAAGCATAATACTAGTATGCTATTTACCATCTGTATTACACGCCTGGAAAAATTGCTAGATGGGGAGGGACGGTGGGCATTACTTGCCCACGCTGCCAATTTTTCAAGACTGATATAATGCATATGTTTTTTAGCTGCCCCCCACCTAGAATCACTTAGTGAGATTATCACATTCTTCGATTTTTTTTTAAAGTATGCAAATCACTGTAACCCCTCAACTCATCTTATTGGGGGTACATGATGAAATGGTTCCTGGTCCCACTCTGCGGTTTACATTAATCGCAATGGTGGGGCCCAGTCTGTGTATTGCTTTGTCTTGGTTTGATAATATCCCCCTGACCTTTCAACAATGGCTTGCCTGACTGTTAGCAATACTCAATCTGGAAATGTCTTTATATTCAAGAAGCGGCTAAAATAATTTTTTTTAGCTTAGAGGAAACTGATCTGGCACCCTTCATAGACTAGCGTAATAATCAATCCTGAGATACAATCTCCCATTTGACTATTAGTTAAATGGAAAACTTTATTTTAGGGGCAATGTTTCAATTTAATTTTTATTTTTTGGGAGTGTAACACTTCTTTCTGAACTAACCCAACTACCTTAGGTTTCCTTCCCTTTTTTAGGTCGAGGACCGTCGCACTGCGTAGCAGTGGGCGGAGTCCGAAGATTTTAAGTTTTTTAGTTAGGGGGCTTCAACCCGCCCCTCTTCTCCATTGGCTGGCTTCCTAAACGGAGGCCAGCCATTGGAGGAGTGGGGCGTCACTCGGTTGAAGCCCCGTCTTTTTTGGATTCGGGCGTGTTTTTTGCGTTCTTTCTACCTGTGACGTCATCCGTCACTCAGCAAAAAACACGCCCCCGATTCCAGAAATTTCGGACGTTTGCGGCCGCCATTTTTGTTGTTGTTGTTGGCAGGAACAGCTTTGCTGCCACTCCAGGTAAGTTACCCCCTTTCCTCTTAGCCTCAGTGTCCCAGCGCCCCTGCTGATTCCCGCTGTCAAATCACTCGTATGCCCGCCCCCTCCTGTCTCCTTATCTGCCCAAATTGTGAGCACTCAAAATGCACGAAACGCCAGCACTACACATTATTAAAAACTCAGCTGCACTAATTAGAACGCAGCGTACCCTGGAAGGAGGTCGAGGTTTTTATCGCAGCACCTGTCAGTTCAAGAAAACCAATGGTATGAAGGAACGGGTCCATGGCGTCACTGGTTATCTCCTCCCCCCTCCCCTGCAGCCCGCCAACCCCTCCCCCAATCATACCCAGAGACACTTGCTTTGTGACACACGGGCCTGCTCTGCTGGAAAACATCTTCGTGGCCCGCAGCTGCAAACGCAGGTAATGAGAGAGGTTTCCCTCATTTACGGATCTGATTAGGAGATGCTTTCCTGGTCCCTGGGGAGGCTGCCAGTGCCATGTGTTTGTGGGGCAATCCGTTCCCATTCACAGCACAGGCCTCCCATGCCTTTGTGTTTCTGGTGCTGATTTATCCCCATCGCTGTCTCCCTTCCCCCCAACCCTCGGCGGTTTCCAGATGGCCTTTGCTCCTGCCTGTCCAAGGCTTTCACTTCCCTGGTAGAGACGGCTTTGGTCCCGCTGGGAGCCGCGCTGCCTTAGGCAATCCGGCTTCCCGGCCGTTGGCGCCCCTCGCCCTGTTTTGTTCATGCTGCTTCATGGGTTCATCTGGAGCTCGGGCGGTGGTGGCGGCTCCCGCCCTGCTGCCCCCGTCCACGCGCCACTCTGCCTTCGCCGCCCGGCCCCCCTCCCCCGTGCAGCGTGTTGGGTGGGTGCATTGTCTGGGAGTGTTTGGCAACAGGACCGCCCCAGACCTGCGTGGGGTGCAGTGTCTCAATCACTGGTTTAGCAAATGTGTCACAAACCCTCGTGCGAGCTAGGAAATGGCCCCCACGCCGCAGGTCTGTGGCAACATGTAGCCATACGTAGGGTACAGAGGGCTCCTTGCATCCCTGGGCCACGGCGACACGGCTCCTACTGCACTATTGCCAGCTTCGCCCTTGGTTTCAGTGTGTTTGAAGAAGCGGCCGCCCATCCCAGTGCTGTGTGGGAAGCTGTGTCTGCAGGGATGTGACCTCAGTGCTGTGTGGAGAGAAGTGTCCGTGGTGCTGTGACCTCAGTGCTGTGTGGAGAGTAGTGTCTGTGACCTCAGTGGTGTGTGGAGAGTAGTGTCCGTGGTGCTGTGACCTCAGTGCTGTGTGGGGGTTCAGTGTATTTAAGGGTTACGGCCCCTGTACTGTTTGGCGTGCAGTATCAGCGGATAATAACTCCTAGTGCTGTTTGGAGTGTTGTGCCCGCGGTTATGTGACTTCCCCAAAGCGCGTGGGCTGCGGTGTCTCAGCTTGTAAAGCTGACCCTCCAAGTGCGGTATGTGTTGCAGTGGCTGCTGGGATGTGACTTCTCAGTGCTGTGGCTTGCTGTAGCTCAGTGTGTCCAGGGGTCACCGCTCCCGTTCTGTGTGAGTTGCAGTTTCTGCAAGGATGTGGCCTTTTGGTGCTGTATAGGGTGCAGTGTATCTGTGTGTCTAGGCGTCATAGCCCCAGTTCGGTGTGAGTTGCAGTGTCCGGTGCATCTAGGGGTAGTGGTCTCAATCTGCGTGGGTTGTAGTGTCTTCGGGGATGTGACCTCTCCAGGCCTCTCAGAGCTGTGTGGGTGGCATCTAGGGGTAGTGGTCGCAGTTTTGTGTGGGTTGCAGTGTCTGATGGGATGGGACCCTCCCAGGGCCCTGTGTGGGTGGCATCTAGGAGCAGTGGTCGCAGTTCTGTGTGAGTTGGTGTCTGCAGGGATGTGACCCCTCAGGATCCTGCGGGTCTCAGTGTCTATGTGTGTGTGAGGGTCACCGTCTCTGTTCTGTGTAAGTTGCAGTGTGTGCGGGGGAAAAAGGACTCCATGTGCTGCTGTGTGGAGTGCAGTGTAGTGTTTCGGTTTGCCTGGGGTGGGACGTCCCAGTGTGAGAGTTGCAGAACCCGCTGGATGTGACCTCTCAGTGCGGGGTGGGTTGCAGTTTCTCGGTGTACCATGGGTCGCAGTTCTGTGTGGGTTGGAAAGTCTGCGGGGATGTGGCCCCCTGCTGTGTGGGTTACAGTCTCTTGAGTTCCTTGGGGTGGGTGTCTCTGTTATGTGTGGGTTGCAGCGTCTCTGTGTGTCTCGGGTTCACAGTCCCAGCACTGTGCGAGTTGCAGTGTCTGCGGGGAGGTGACCTGTCAGTCCTGTGTGGGTGTCAGTGCCTCTGTGTGTCACTACAGTTGTGTGTGAGTTGCAGTGTCTGCGGGGAGGTGACCTGTCAGTCCTGTGTGGGGTGCAGTGCCTCTGTGTGTCACTACAGTTGTGTGTGAGTTGCAGTGTCTGCGGGGATGTGACCTGTCAGCCCTGTGACGGTGATAAATGGGATTTGCGCAGGATCAGAGTTTTGTGAAGCAGATCTCACACCTAACGATTCTAAAGGCCACAATTCCCGAAAAGAAAGATGAATCCAACATATTAATAACTCGCACCCCCTTTTGACCAACGTAGAAGGTCCAAACAATAATCCTCCACTTTTGTCAGTGTTGTGGAAAAAAAACCCAGCCTTACAATGAAATAAAAATTTCTATCTACTCGCAGTTTCATGAGCTGGAGCTTTCCGTACAATCCAAAAAGGATCCCCCCGTAGATTCCGTTATATTCTGTTATAGCAAAAGGACAGGGCGCCGACCAGGAATACGCAAACGCGAGATGCGCGACTCTGAATTGTACCTATCATAGTTCTGCGTGCACCCAAAGTCACACCATGAACGTATAACTGTGCTGATTAAACTCACGAAACCTCTGTCGCCCCTCTCACCACACGCGCACTTGTGAAATTGGGCCTCTAACTGCACAGTGAGTCTACCCAAAGCATGGGTCAAACTTTAAGAAACCTGGCAAGCCGAGGAGACACGTGTTACAAGAACTGGTGAAAAGTGTGCGCAGTGATATCTTGAACCCAAAGAGTTTAGTTATAGAGGCAATATGCATTCACCATCTACGCACGCACTTAGGAGTTCTATATAGTCCCCGCCCTATACTCATGGCGCAGAATCGGCACTAGCGCCGCTGTAAGTTGTTTGATATAGAAAAATATGTTTTCAGAGCCCGCTTTCTGACATTTGTGCAAAGAAGAAAACGACAAAAAAAGTTTTCGTCCGTGTTTCAGAGAACTTCCGTTTTTAGGTCTCGCCCTGGAATTCGCATCCAAAGGATGCGTCCAGGGTCGGAGACTTATAGCGAGCTGACACGGGGGAATGACGGACAAAAATCTGTCACGCGCTTCTCCCCGGCTGGATTCAGCTGCTTGCACGCGCACCAACATTCACGCATGCGCACATCACAGGCACACGCATACACAGCACTCACGCATGCGCACATACACACGCGCTGCTTACTTTCACTTTGCAACCCCCCCACCAGTCATCGGATTTTTTTACGCACGCACGCATGCATGCATACATACATACACACACACAGACACACACACGCGCACGCACAGGCACACACGCACACACGCACACACAGGCACACAGACAGACACACACACGCGCGCGCGCACATGTCCCCTCCCCCCCCTCACACCCCACTCACCGAGTTCTTTTAGTGTGTCCCTCTCTCCTTCCCTCTCTCCTTCGGCAGGCAGCGGCAGGCAGCGGGTCATCCTAGTAGCAGGCGGGGCTCTCCACGAGCACAGGAGCCCCGCTAGCTGACACGCAAATCTTCCGGCAATCTTCCGGCTCACGGGCACAGGAGCGCGGGGTAGGCTCCCGTCTGCTTCCTGTCTTTTTGCGGCCCCGCCCCCGTCCCAACACAGGTTGCCTGGCTTCCTGTTCGAGCCGGGCTGCGGCGGTGAGTTTTTGCATGTTCTACAACTTTAAATTGTATGTCTATATAGTCAATTAAAATGATAAATAAGTCCACAAAGCTAAGTAGTCACATATATAGGCTTCTAATGTATAAACGGTCTTGACTTGTTTATGCCATGATGCGATGCCCACTCATAAGTCGCCACCCAGCTGGATGAGACAGCGTAACCGCCATTGGCTGAAGAAAACTGTAAAACGCAAGGCGATTGGTTACTATGGTTCAGCTGATGTTTTGGAAGTTAGACTTAAAGCTCGTACAGCCCTTCCTTCTGCAGAGCGCTACTACTGGCTGGTGTGGCGCTAAGTAAAAGAAACTGCAGTAAAACACCTCGCAGCGCCGCGGTTAGACATGTAAGCGGTGGTGTGATATCCAAATCTTATTTGTTTGCCACTAGATGATCGTGAGGAAATCTCCTTCTCTTATTCTGCCTCCCTTTTCCTCCGGCCACAACCGGTGTCACGTGGATGCAGACTGAAACCTAGTACCCGTAGCATCATAAGTGTATGCTTAAGGCTTGGGAACCGGAAGGCAGATTGGGGTGGACTCCGGGGCCGGCCACCTCGGGGAGAGGATGGAGCCGCTGCAGAGGAATGGCTACCAGGGGCACGGCCGGTACGTGCTGGCAGTGGACGTGGGCAGCACCGTCCTCAAATGTCACGTCTACGACAAGGCGGCGGCGGTCAGGGGAGCCGGCAGCAAGAAGGTGACTGTGGGGAAAGAAAGGGGGTTGTGGGAGAGAAGGAGGGGTGTGTCGGCTGGGAGTGCATGAAAAGACCCGGGCTGTAATAAACAGACAGTGGGACAATGCAGGCTTGCAAGAAGAGGCAGAGAAGGGAATGCAAGAGCGGAGGTTATGCAGAGCTGTCAAGTTTCCTAAGTCTATGCTTCAGTGGGTCACCCGGCCCAAGTTTTTCCTTTGCTTTTTGGGACTTAGAATAGTTCTTTTTATGGAGGGGTAAACCGGACTGCAAGTAGTGGGTCACCCGGCCCAAGTTTTTCCTTTGCTTTTTGGGACTTAAAATAGTTCTTTTTATGGAGGGGTAAACCGGACTGCAAGTCCCAGCATGCAAAGGAAATCCTTGAATTGATGACTTACTCACGACCATGGGGAACTCAAGAACTCTGTCTGTGATACATTTCAACTCACCCTCATTTTGGGGGGTGTCCCACACACCTTAGACTCATCTTCACCTTCCAAACGAGCAATGCCTTCCTTGGACTTCAACAGGGTCACAGAGGAACCTCCTCGCCTTCCAAAAATGCTTCAATTGAGTTCAATAGGCTCCCCCTCAAAGGACCCCCAATTTACACACTCTTAGGATACGCAAAAGCTTAGGGGTGCGGTGCTTTGCCTAAGAATGGTCTGAGACAGAAGCATGTGGGAACGGGCTGCATAAGAGAATGCTTTGTAATGCATTAAAGAGACGAGTGCAGTGCAGAATATCCACTGTAGCACTTGCTCAGTGTGCCATGCAGTGTCCTCGAGAGAGAGAAAACTAAATAAATACAAATATATATTATATATATATATATATATATATATATATATATATATATATATAATCAAGTAGTCAGTGCTATGTAGGTTCTGCAGCTGTTGGAACATTGAGGCATAACGCATACTCCGTGCACTATGATTACTGATAACTGAAGTGTAAAAGTGCACTGGTCCTTTATCACATAGCAGTGTGAAGTGCAATTGCTGAACTTGGCACACAGCTCAAAAGGTGGTAGATACATAATTAGGTTATGGAGACGTGGCATGCCTATGGTATTTTTTAAACGAGCAATCTTTCTCTATGCATTTTCTGGTTATGTGTCATGAATTATGTGGCAAGTGATACATTATGTGGCAAGCGATGAATTATGTGGCAAGTGATACATTATGTGGCAAGCGATGAATTATGTGGCAAGTGATAAATTATTTTGCTAGTGATACATTATGTGGCAAGTGATAAATTATGTGTCATGAATTATGTGGCAAGTGATACATTATGTGGCAAGCGATGAATTATGTGGCAAGTGATACATTATGTGGCAAGCGATGAATTATGTGGCAAGTGATGAATTATGTGGCAAGTGATACATTATGTGGCAAGTGATAAATTATGTGTCATGAATTATGTGGCAAGTGATAAATTATGTGGCAAGCGATGAATTATGTGGCAAGTGATACATTATTTGGCAAGTGATGAATTATGTGGAGGGGAGGGGCTATAATCATGCAGAAGACGCCATTTTGCTGCTGCATAAGTCATAGGTGGGCTGCATCATTATATGTCAATATGCAACATATTTTATATGTCCCTTTTTATAAAAACAAAACATAACTACTGCAAAAAAAAATTCTTTTATGCAAACAAATTTAAATACTGCATAAATAATTTTAACAAATACTTTATATGTAGCTTTTTATGTACATAAGAAAACTATAGCATAAAGCAAAAAACATTGCCATTTACAATAATAATAGCTCAAACTTAAATAATGCGAGACCTATTGCATTGCAAATGCTTGTTAGTCTTTCTATGTAAGCAGTCAAAGAAGTAAAAATTAATTATTTTAGTTAATTAAAACTATAATATTGTAAGTAAACAGTATAAGTCACATATGCATGTGGGATGTACAAACACACAATAAACACACTTATGTATGTGTGTGTGAATGGTACAATGCCACCATAGTGCAAACATATCCCTCAGACAGATCGATCGATTTCTAACTTTTTAGCGCAGCGGTAATGACATACATAGGAGAATGGCCTGATTGGGAGGGAGGTCGGGGGGGGGGTTAAAGCAGACCAGAAACTGAATTGTGGAAAAGGCCGCTTTATTAGGAACAGGTGCACATTACAAAATCATAAACCTCGGCAACGCCTTCCAAAACTAGACTTCACTAAATAAATAAACCTGACCCCCGCTGCCACCCCCTCCCCTAAAATCTTTATTGCCCCACCCATGCAATAAAACATTTGAAACATTATAACAACATTATAAAATATTACATCATCATTAATAAACATCACGTCATCATATCAATCCCGAACTTTCCCATACCAGGCCCATCCTCAACCAATCACCTGCCTGCCCCTTCATCTCTGTCAAACACTCAAAACATATGATCATCCAACCAATGACCAACTTATCCTTTCCCTGTGCTAACACAAACCTAAACAGCAATCAACCAAATTCTGACACCAACTGCCCAGAAACAACTAGACCCCGCACTGCACCTGCTCCCAGCGACAAATTACAATTAGAAAAAAAAAACCTTGCACCCCTGTTCCGAACAAAAACGCCTTAAACAATAAAAGGAAGAAGCGAAAAAATAAAGGAAACTATCCAAAAAGTTAACAGGGAAGGAGGGAGGGAGGGACAAAAACTACATTAAACCTCCAGCCACCAGGTCACCAAACCCAAAATGGTGGCGGAGGGGAGGAGTCAAGGGGTCTTATGTGTTGGGCTGCATGAAACCTACCAAAAAGCAGCCCAACAGAAACTTCTCGAAGGTTCTGGAAAGGAGTAGAAACCCCCTCCCCCCCGGGGCCCTCCCAAACAGCCCGGGGGGAGACCTCCCGATGGTCGGCACCCCCCCAAGCCCCCCGTGGTACGAAAAGAGCAATATAGCACCACGAAGCCATGCATAACGCTGAATGGGCGCTACACATGTGCAAGCAACATAAACCGTGTCATGATCATACCATTTCTCTTGTTGCTGTAGTGCATGAATCCTCCCTAACCGCAATCAGCTGATCTGATGGAAGTGTCTGCCACAATGAGCGACACTACACCTGTTGCTTCCGAGAGTCTTTGAACGTGATGATAGTTACCGCCCAATGATAATGTGTGGTACTAACTTGGAAGGCCTGCAGCCAATCGCAACAGCCCATAGTGACACAATCGGGCGGGCGCGATACTTTTAAGTATAAAGTGAGGCTGCTTGAACGGTCGCAGGCGGGAGTCCGCAGCTGTAGTTTGCAGCGTGGTGTGCCGAGTGACTAAGGCCGGCCCAGTGGATTCGGAGACGGTCTGAACCGTCGTTCACCTGCCACTGGCCGTACAAAGTGGGGGTCACTTCACCGAGCACACCAGGTGCTGCCTGAAGAAGATCGGCATATCTGCCATTCCGAGTGTGACGGTAATTGCGTCCGTGCGCACCAGGAGTCTCCTCTACTGCGCACCACTATGTGAAGTCAATAGGGCCCGCGGCTGCTGCGGAGTGGTGGCAGGTACATCAGTAGCCTGGCCGCCCTGCCATTGTAGAGTGCAGCCAAGTGAGAATGCAGCCATGCAATTACTCCTGTCCTCTCCACTTGGGACTCCCTACCGCCGTACGTCGCGGCTGGGCCCGTCCTTTTCGCTCCTTCACCATACTCACTGATAATCGAGTGACTAGCACAGCCGGCCCTGGCAAGTACCGGCGTGGTTGGCGTTTGCACTTGCAGAGAGCTCAAGGGGGGCATCCGCACCCACCACGTGTAGACCCCTGAGCCTGCAATGTGCTGCCACCACAAGTGAAACTGCAGCGTGCGATTAGGAGGGCAGTGACATCATGCCTTGATGGGGTAAGTGTCACTGAGCACAAGTTAGTTTCTCCCCTGTGTCTGCATTAAGTTTTAGTAGAGTTTCTTGTTCCGCAAATGGTTTTAATTTGTAATATTTATATATTTCCCTTGTCTGCGTTGCTTTATTTACCTCGCGAGAAAGTGTCACTCATACTCTTTGAAATGTCACTCATAATAGGACTGAAATTATGAAAATGTAACACATGGCTGTGCTTGCTTCCCTGCCCCCTCGCTGTGCTTGCTCCCCTGCCCCCTGGCTGTGCTTGCTCCCCTGCCCCCTGGCTGTGCTTGCTCCCCTGCCCCCTGGCTGTGCTTGCTCCCCTGCCCCCTGGCTGTGCTTGCTCCCCTGCCCCCTGGCTGTGCTTGCTCCCCTGCCCCCTGGCTGTGCTTGCTCCCCTGCCCCCCTGGCTGTGCTTGCTCCCCTGCCCCCTGGCTGTGCTTGCTCCCCTGCCCCCTGGCTGTGCTTGCTCCCATGCCCCCTGGCTGTGCTTGCTCCCCTGCCCCCTGGCTGTGCTTGCTCCCCTGCCCCCTGGCTGTGCTTGCTCCCCTGCCCCCTGGCTGTGCTTGCTCCCCTGCCCCCTGGCTGTGCTTGCTCCCCTGCCCCCCTGGCTGTGCTTGCTCCCCTGCCCCCTGGCTGTGCTTGCTCCCCTGCCCCCTGGCTGTGCTTGCTCCCATGCCCCCTGGCTGTGCTTGCTCCCCTGCCCCCTGGCTGTGCTTGCTCCCCTGCCCCCTGGCTGTGCTTGCTCCCCTGCCCCCTGGCTGTGCTTGCTCCCCTGCCCCCTGGCTGTGCTTGCTCCCCTGCCCCCTGGCTGTGCTTGCTCCCCTGCCCCCTGGCTGTGCTTGCTCCCCTGCCCCCTGGCTGTGCTTGCTTCCCTTCCCTCTGGCTGTGCTTGCTTCCCTGCCCTCTGGCTGTGCTTGCTTCCCTGCCCTCTGGCTGTGCTTGCTTCCCTGCCCCCTCGCTGTGCTTGCTTCCCTGCCCCCTCGCTGTGCTTGCTTCCCTGCCCCCTCGCTGTGCTTGCTTCCCTGCCCCCTCGCTGTGCTTGCTTCCCTGCCCCCTCGCTGTGCTTGCTTCCCTGCCCCCTCGCTGTGCTTGCTTCCCTGCCCCCTCGCTGTGCTTGCTCCCCTGCCCCCTCGCTGTGCTTGCTCCCCTGCCCCCTCGCTGTGCTTGCTCCCCTGCCCCCTCGCTGTGCTTGCTCCCCTGCCCCCTCGCTGTGCTTGCTCCCCTGCCCCCTCGCTGTGCTTGCTCCCCTGCCCCCTGGCTGCGCTTGCTCCCCTGCCCCCTGGCTGCGCTTGCTTCCCTGCCCCCTGGTTCCCCTGCCCCCTCTCTGTGCTTGCTCCCCTGCTCCCTCTCTGTGCTTGCTCCCCTGGCTGTGCTTGCTCCCCTGCCCCCTCGCTGTGCTTGCTCCCCTGCCCCCTGGCTGCGCTTGCTCCCCTGCCCCCTGGCTGCGCTTGCTTCCCTGCCCCCTGGTTCCCCTGCCCCCTCTCTGTGCTTGCTCCCCTGCTCCCTCTCTGTGCTTGCTCCCCTGGCTGTGCTTGCTCCCCTGCCCCTGGCTGTGCTTGCTCCCCTGCCCCCTGGCTGTGCTTGCTCCCCTGCCCCCTGGCTGTGCTTGCTCCCCTGCCCCCTGGCTGTGCTTGCTCCCCTGCCCCCTGGCTGTGCTTGCTCCCCTGCCCCCTGGCTGCGCTTGCTCCCCTGCCCCCTGACTGCGCTTGCTCCCCTGCCCCCTGGCTGCGCTTGCTCCCCTGGCTGCGCTTGCTCCCCTGCCCCCTGGCTGCGCTTGCTCCCCTGCCCCCTGGCTGCGCTTGCTCCCCTGCCCCCTGGCTGCGCTTGCTCCCCTGCCCCCTGGCTGCGCTTGCTCCCCTGCCCCCTGGCTGCGCTTGCTCCCCTGCCCCCTGGCTGCGCTTGCTCCCCTGCCCCCTCGCTGCGCTTGCTTCCCTGTTCCCTCGCTGCGCTTGCTTCCCTGTTCCCTCGCTGTGCTTGCTCTCCTGTGTGTGTGTGTGTGTGGCTCTGTGTGAGTGTGTGTGGCTCTGTGTGGGTGGCTCTGTATGTGTGTGTGGGTGGCTTTGTGTGTGTGGCTCTGTGGGTGTAAATGCAATAGGTCATGCATTTGCGAGCGATTAAGCTATTGGCATTGTAAATGACAATGCCATTTATTTAACGATTAAGCTATTGGCAATGTAAATTACAATGCCATTTATTTATGATTTTTTAAAAAAATGGCATGAGCAATGCCAATAGCTCTACCTTTAATAATGCTGAGACTATTGCATTGTAAATGCTTGTCATTCATATGTCTTTACATTTTTATTTGTGTTGTTATTTACGTTTATCATCTATATATATATATATATATATATATATATATATATATATATATATATATATATACACATACATATATATTCGCTTTCTCATAAGTGTATCTGTTACTGGTTTTAAGATCCCTTTTCAATGTATTTTAGGTTTCTATTATTTTATCTAATCTTTATCTCCATATATAATACAGCTTACCTACATATGTAGAAATAAAATAGTTAAAGCGTCCCAGACCTTAGTACCAAAAAGAAGAGCACTCTTTGGTTACCAGAGAAACAAGGTTTTTTTAAATGCTCATCCTGTCGGGCTTGTAAATTTGGTATAACCACCAAAAAATACACTACACCTTTCAGCCCGAGGGAACTTAAAATTCAGGGATGCTATGACTGCAAGACTGAATATGCAGTTTATATTCTGACGTGTACTTGCGGGCTCAGATATGTGGGTAGTACCAAGCAGCAAGTACACGTCAGAATCTTGCAACATCTGCGTGCTATCGTGAATAACGATGGCACGTATCCTGTTGCAAGACACTTTAAGGCAGTCCACCAAAACAACTTAGCAGACTTAAAATATTTTGTCATCGGAGCAGTAAATGAGAATCCGTGCGGTGGAAATAGAGAAAAATGCCTTAGACAGCTGAAATCCAAATTCATTGTAGAACTAGACAGTAGACAGCCTAATGGTCTAAATAATACAGAGGACCTACACTATTTCCTTTAAGAACTCATTAATTTGGTTAGGATGTCCCCGTCAAAGTACTTTCAAACTTCTTGTTTTCTAAATTGAAGTCCAAATAACCTTACTGCGGCCCTAGTACCTTTTCCATTTTTTTCAATTTTTGTTTTAGTCTTTCGCATTATAAGTATAAATTATTTTTATCTTATAATTTTTAAAAAATTACACGAATCTTGTGAATATCAAGTCTTTTTTCCTAAAAAAGAAAACACTACTATTATGGAATGGGAAAATATCACTGTTACTATTTGCACTTTAACTGAAGAAATACTTTTATGCTGTTATAATACATTGTTTGCACTCAATTTGTATTTTGCACATGAGCTCCATTTTGCACAACTCTTTATCTTGCCTAGTTCAAGATTGATGAGGTCAGGTCCTTATAATTTTGGAATTCATTCCGATATTTATGTATAGCCATTTTTGAAGTACCAATATTTTTATAATATATTTCTATTTTTATATTGTATATAATGTGCATATTTATTTATATATATATATTTTTGAAAATGAAAAGTGAAGGATATATATATATTTTCGTATGTCATGGGTACATTCATGAAAAGTAATGGAATTACACGCATAAGTGACCATAAGTGCAAATTACGACATGCTCTGTGCTGATATATCAAATACATCTGTGCACTATGTTTTATTTATCATCAATGAATTGGCATTCATGCTGTTATGTTGTTTTGATTTTAACATGAAATGTAATTGATTTGGGTTTTTGGTTTAAAAACTACAAAACCCAGTATGCACATGTATATAGTATCTCTTCTATTTTTAGCACTTAGATGAGGTGAAAGCATCACACCAAAAATGTATAAAAATAAAAAGCGGACCATCTGTTTGTCAAATTGAGAAAGAATACGGAGGTATTCGAAACGCGTCTGGCAACATTTGTAAAATAAAGACCTGCTAATCCACGAAAATTGGAGTCTGTATTTCGTTCCTTTGGCTGTGTTCCGGCTGGGCATTGCAGAGGGGATTCGGAGATATCGTCATATATATATATATATATATATATATATATATATATATATATATATATATATATATATATATATATATATATATACATACATACATATATATTCGCTTTCTCATAAGTGTATCTGTTAATGGTTTTAAGATCCCTTTTCAATGTATTTTAGGTTTCTATTATTTTATCTAATCTTTATCTCAATATATAATACAGCTTACCTACATATGTAGTGACTACTGATACACTGGTTGGAACATGTACCTGCGATGTAGTGACTCAAAATCTATTAGCCCTTGATTTAGTGGGGAGTATGCCCGGAAGTGGTGGCTATGGGGCATTCAAGCCATCAATTTCAAAACTTCATCCCACGACCTACTACTTTCCTTCCATTGGCAGCAGGTTTCACTATCTCCTACTCTTGTTTCCAATGCAGTGGATCTGCTATGTGAACTGAGTGGCCCTTCTTCGTTAAAGTTTCTCTCTGGTTGTCGTGTCCCTCAGTTTCCTAATGGTCATCTACTACTGGTCTCTCAATTTAGGCTTCCTATCTCTTGACCTACATCAAGGTTTCTCTCAATCTATGCTGATTTTCCTTTCAATTTTTCTTGTCTCTGACTCTAGTCTTCCACTGCTTGTTTGGAGGGGTTACTACCAAAGACATGTTATGTTGTTCCTCAACCACTATTTGTGGATGCACAGTATTTAAAAAACATTGCATGGATGCACATCTAAAACATTTCATAGAACATTTCAATAGTGTCACAAAAGAGCTCAATGATCTTACAATAGGAAGCAGCTCACAAGGGTGTTAACGGTGGGTTATTCAATTTTTCATAGAAACATTTCATAAGGAGTTTGTCGTATTGAAGATTTGGGGTGCTCACCCCCGGAGGCAAGATGGCGATCTGACACGGATCGCAGTGCTCACGCATCAGAGCTCCTGACCAGACATGCAGAGAGAGCTCCTGAGCAGTCATGCAGCGTCCGCTATCCCGATGATCGTGAAATGATCAGGAAAGAGGAGGACCGTAACAACGGACGATAGCCATTACCAAGCTGTCTGCCTAGCCTGCTTAACCAATACCGGCAGCATCCGAGGAGTTGACCAGAGGGTCTACATATCCGAAAAGCCATGAAAAGTCACTCATGAGAAAGCATTATAAGCCTCCCCCGACTGAATGGATCTATACCCCCCACATACCAAGCAATCTACGATATCGGTCGGGCAGTCTTAAAACTCATCTTGCCAAACCTGCCGACGATATCAATAAAATCTGTTTGCAGCTTTTCCCATAGTCACCGCACAGCGTTCACGGAGGCCAGCAAGACAGGATGACTTGACCCCGAGATGGCTTCCAAGACCTCCGTTCCGCCTCCCCTTTCAGCGGCCACTCGAGCAAGGGCCGCGAGGCAGGCTCAGCGTGAAGCAGCTGAACGTCGTGGGGCAGAGAGGCTGACTGCCTCACAGGAGAAGGCTCGGAAAGCGGAAAAATCTACACGGCCCAAGCGGACCGATCTGGCGTCTTCTGCACTCGGCTCTCCCAAGTCGGGACCCGCGACCCGGAAGAATGATGTGCGGAATGAAGCCTCGGGCCGACCGTAGTGGATCTGATGCGGAGGGGCTCCAGTGCGCTTCCGGGCCAGGAGAGGAAGCATCAGCTCCTACTCGCTGACAGCCCGAACTGCCCGAACAGCCAAACACCCAGTCTCCCGGCCACCTCAGACGCCCCAGATAAACAAACAATGACAGAGGCGAGTAAAACCACCGAAAGCTGTGAGGATTCCGGGGACACCGGTACTGCTGCTGACTTCCCAAATGCATCATGTTCAGGGACACCGACCCACGAGGTGAGCACTGCTACAATTCTTAGTACAGACAGCAATATTGTTGCAATATATGACATTGTGATGCCGCCTACAACAGAGGGCGATCCTGGCTTGAATGTGACTACTAACACTGGCGAAAGGGGTGGTTTAAGTAAAGGTCGGCCATCTCAGCAAGGTACTGCTAGACTTTAGACTGAGTGATCAGGATACTTGCAACCAACCTAATCCTATCATCTCTATCCCTAATCAAGACCTAATTAATGTGCTCAACGCAGGGGGCAGCGCATCAGCCAATACCCCTGGTAATCCAGTTAATGCTGTCAATGCCAGCACCAAACATACTGACCTTGATAAAGAAGCTAGTGATTTATTTTCCTTTTCCGATGAGGCAGAGCCGGAAGAGGACTGGAGGAATTCCTCTGCATCATATTTAACTGATGAATCTGACAGTCTGACAGACGGGGTACTGGAACCCCTCACTGTCAAATCAAAACAAAAAACGGCTACCAACCAGGGCAAGAAATCCCACGGAACTGGCTTGGATTGGGATCATTCCCATACCGAACAGCTAACTGAAGCAATTCTGGCAACTCCAGTAAATCCCGCAACTACGGCACCTGCCTACATCGACTTAGTCCTACAGGCGATTGCTGCGCATCGTGAAGAGACCTCGCAAGGTGGGCGTAGGGCACAAGCAGCACTTTGCAAAGTGCAAGGAGTGGTACGCAAGCTTGTAAAAACATGCAGCTCCTTCGGGGATCGACTGACGGAGGTTGAGGCCAGAACTCTTTCAAATGAGGCTGAAATCGTCACGAATCAGGAACGGGTTGAGTCAAACGAAGCGCAGCTAGGTGATATCAGATGGAAGCTGGAAGATTTTGAAAAACGTCAGCGCAGAAACAACTTGCGCATTTTGGGGGTCCCCGAAAATACCGAGGAGGACGACACCCGTACCTTCATGGTAAATCTCTTCCGTGACTCCCTGCCTGAGCTTTCCACCTGGAATTGGGACACTGAAATCCAGCGCGCCCATCGTATGCCATTTACTTAAAAAACCCCCGCAAAACCTGGAGTGTACCCGAGGGCTATTTTAGTATATTTTGGTAACTTTTTGCTTAGACAAGCTGTGTTTGAGAAGGCCAGGCCCGAAGAAAAACGTACCTCCAAAGATATTTCCTACTTTTCACGGCCCGATTTCTGCCATACCACCGTGGAAAGAAGATGGAGGCTTCACCAGCTGATAAAACCTTTCCAGGACAAAAAAGTGACGGTCTATCTCAACAACCCAGCTAGACTCAAGGTTATCTACGGGGGGCAGACAAGATTTTTTGTTTCTGAGCTCGTAGCAAAAGAATACCTTGATGGCCTAAAATAAAGCTGACAACTCAGGAAATAGCGTAATAGTTGCTTTAACTGCTACCTTAAGGCCCTCTACCAAAAATATATATATATATCTAAAGACATGTTAATTAGAATCCAATTCCGAACTGATGAAAAAGAAAAAAAAAATGTTGGAAAAGAGAACAAAAAAAAATACAAAAACATTGAGCGGGAAAAAAAAAAGTGAAAATACTGTTCTAAGCCTTTCTAAACTAATATGACTTACGAAGTGACATAACTTCAGTCTAACGACCAAGTAACTATTGAACTTATGTGATGCTGTCCGTCTGGCTCAACACTGTTTGGAGATGTCGGGGCGCAAGGGCACATAACGTATTGTATTTCACGAGGCGCTGGAATTACTACTACCGTCTACGGTATTAATTCCACAAGGGGGCTCTATTTGATTTCTCTTTCTTTTCTAAATTTTTTGGAAAAATGGTCAGGGGGTTTTGCCTTATTTTGGGAGCAGGGGGGGGAGGGATCGGGAGGGCAGAGTGAGGGGAGGGTGGGTGACAAGGGAAATAAAACACTGAAAACGCAACCAACTCCACACCAAGTAATTAGAGAACTGAGAACATCTAAAACACTTTTTTACACAAATAGGAGCATAAGAATCATGGGCGCAGGATTTCGATCGAACAAAATTAATACACACGATGACGAATTGACGTGTGTAAAGTACTCAGCCTTATGGGGAAGATAACTATCTGCAGTTGGAATGTGGCAGGGTTACACAATAGAGACAAACGGGGGCGTTTGACTGAGATAATTAAGCGGAATTCTTTTGACATTATATGTCTCCAAGAAACCCATCTACCTTGGGAAAACAGAGACCTACTTAAAATACAGGGGTATAATGTTCTGACAACCACTACCCAAACTACAAATACCCGGGGGGTAGCCATACTAGGCAAGACTCATTTAGGGAAGCCTATACGCCAAACTGCAGATCAACAAGGTAGATGGGTCATATTAGAGTTATCTCTTGGACTAACCCTGTGCTCAGTCTATGGCTCAAACCTAGACGATCCTTTGTTATTTGAGACTCTAGAATTGGAATTGGCGGGATGGTCGGGACCACTCATATTTGCCAGAGATTTTAATATTGCACTCTACTCCACTTGTAATGATCTAACTAAACACAAATACATCGGTCAAAAACCTAGAGTTTTTAATGCAATTAACTCACTTACAACTAGCCATAATTTAGTTGATATCTGGTCCCTTAAAGATCAGGGTGATCCTGGCTACACATTTTTTTCACACCCCCACAATAAATATACCAGAATCGACTATATTTTTACTACCCGATATCTCGGGCTTAGCTACTATTATGAAACACCCCAAACTAATTTCTGATCATAACATCTTGGCTGTCACTATCAATCTAAACTGCTTGACTAGAAAGCCGTTTACCTGGACTTTTGACAGGAAACTGTTGGTTAATAGCGATTATACAAACTTTATTAAGAATTGGGCTGAGGATTACTTCGACATGAATCGATATAGCGCACCCAGAAACGTTGTTTGGGACTGCTTTATAGCTGCTCTTAGGGGAGAAACCCTTAGCTATGTAGCCAGAACTAAGAAGCAACATACTTCGGAGTATAACCAAAAAGTAGGGGAGCTAGCTAGATTAGAAGCAGAACACACAAAGTTAATTGCACATGGGGCAGATGGGACAAACCTACTTCGCCAGATTTTAACTCTCAAAACAGATTTAAACAAGGGGCTCACCAAGAAATCTGCCGAAACGTTTATAGCACACCAAAGTAATCTCTACGAAAACGGAGAAAGGGTCGGCAAACAACTAGCACTACGAACTAGACAAGGCCTCCTTTAATACAATCTCTTCAATAAAGTTAAATGATCGAGAATACACACAAACTAAGGATATAGTGGATGTTTTTCAACACTTATCAGAACCTATATCAGAACGATATTACCCCTAACGGGGAAGAGACGAAGAAATTCTTAAACGATTTCCTAACCTGTACAGAGAATAGCCTCGACAATACCACTAAAAATGATTTGGAGAAAGAGATCTCACTAGCAGAGGTCGAACTTGCACTTGCAGAACTAGCTTCTGGCAAAGCAGCAGGCCCTGATAAGATTCCGCTGGAACTATATAAAATCCTAGGCAAATTTATATTGCCATTGCTACTTGATTTATTTCAAGGGATACAGTGCAATGGCACTACACCTGAATCGTGGAAATACACTAACATCATTATTTTCCCAAAAATGTGCAAACCCTCCGACTCCCCTTCATCATACCGTCCAATCTCACTCATAAACTCCGACTCTAAACTTTACGCAAAAATCTTGGCCAATCGGCTCAGGGGGACATTGCATATCTGGTCAGCCCGTGGCAACACGGCTTTATCCCGGGAAAGGGTACCACTGATCATATCCGGAGAGCAATTTCACTATTTGATATTGTGTCAGTGACGGGCGGCCAGATGTCAATGATCCTTCTTGATGCGGAAAAGGCATTCGATCGAGTATCGTGGGAATTTATGTGGGCTATTTTAGAGCATTACAACTTCGGGCATAGTTTTATCAAATCAGTTAAAGCTATGTATGTTGATCCTAAGGCTAAACTCCAAATTATGGGATGCGAATCGGGAAGTATTAATGTATCAAGAGGAACTAGGCAGGGCTGCCCGTGTTCACCAATTTTGTTTGCCCTTTACATCAACCCTTTAATACTAAAACTCCTAGGTAACAGCAGAATTAAACCAGTTATGACAGGAGCATTCGAAACCAAAGTTCTAGCTTACGCGGATGATGTCGCAATCTTAACACCCGACCCCGATACAGCTATAATTGAGATTGAGGCAATCACACATCTGTTCGGATCCCGATCTGGATACTCGCTCAATCGAGGCAAAACCGTTATATTATGTACTGAAAACACACTCTTTCTGGACACCAGAAGAACCAGAAAAGCCACATATCTAGGGGTTTGCATAACTGATGAGGTTCAAAAGATTACTAAAATAAACTATGAACCTCCTATCAACTCTATTAAACAAGACTTAGCCAGAGTAAATAGTCTCCATCTATCTATTATAGGGAGGGGGAACTATGTTAAAATGAATATTTTCCCCAAGGTACTGTACTTATTTCGAGCAATTCCTTTGTTAGTCGAAGATAACTTTATTAAAGCTCTTGACTCCCAGATTTCCCCATTTGTTTGGCAATATGGCAAAATTAGAAGATCGCTCAAATTCCTATCCCTACCACATGATAGGGGGGGGGGGGGGGCTCGCAATCCCCCAGTTACTCCTATATTTTTGGGCAGCCTGTCTACAACAATTTGCACCACTGATAAATCCAGTATGCAACGCAGGAGAATTTGACATACCATCAATATATGAACTGGCCCTTGGTCATAAAGCTAGAGGACTACTATTAAAACAATTGGAAACTAGCTACTTAAAAAAAGTTAAATTTAAAGTTATCACTAGCGCACTCAAAGTCTGGTCCAAAATCAGCAAACTTATGCAAATCCCTAAACTGTGTCGCTATACTCCACTCTGGCATTCATCTTTGCTTCCTCAAAATGTTAACGCTATGATCTCTGCCAGCTGGGAAGAAAGGGGAATCATTTCCCTTTTCGATTTCTTAGGCACAGATAGGAAGGCAAGTTTTACCAAACTTCAAGATCAATTTAATATACCGGTGACGGACTATCTTACATTTTATCAAATAAATACTATTGTTAACTCTAAGATGTCCGGTATTAGCTGGGACAGAATTCCCCTTATTGAAAGTATAATTAGGCCTTCCACCAGAATCGGTACAATTTATACCCTCCTCCTTGAAAAATCCCCTGTTGACATGGAACACACCGAAACTATATGGGCAAATAAACTTGAAAATCCAGATGTGGACATCGATAAGATTTTAGCCATGACTTCCCAACTGTTACTCTCCTCTAATTTAAAAGCACAACTCTACAAAACACTATACAACCTTTACTTCACTCCAGATAAATTGCATGCATGGGGTAAAAGAGCTAATGACCTATGTCCTAGGTGTAATAGTGGCCCTGCCACGTTACTACATATGTTCTATGACTGTGACAAGCTGACACTATTTAAGAAAATGATATGGGAATTTTGGGTGGAGGTTTTTGGGCGTGAGCTACCCGAATCCCCTACCATCTATATGCTGGGGCATGATAGCACACTAAATTTAAATCCCAGTGAGGAAGCTATTCTTTTTATTGGAACTGCGGTATACAGAATCATACTTGCTGCACGCTGGAAAGATGACGATCCTCCCAGCTTCCAAATGTGGCTAGCCCGCCTTCTGAGTGTATATAATTATGAGATAGCAATATATGCCACCAGGAGTCTGAAGTCTAAAAGACTAGGTAAAAAGATGTGGCACCCTATTACAGTGTGGAGCGCTGCAGTAATTACGAACTGAATGTCTAAAATTTCTAAATTACGTGTTTAACTATCGATAGAATATGAGTCTAATTATTCACCCATATGTTTCGTTTCTTATATCCTTTAAACTTATATTTTACTGATTTCTGTACCCTCTCCATCTTCTTTTTTTTCCTGTGGCTTCCTGTTTGCAATTGTTTCTCTGTTTGTAAATTGACTATCTCTCTTTGTTCAATTGGAGTTGTTTAATAAAAAAATAAAAAAAGAGACACATTCTGTTATTAGCGACTTCCCGGTTGCTGCGCTTCTTCTGTTTTCCGCTGCATGGTGCACTGCATTAATTGCATCTCCAACCTCATTTCAGATGGATGTGCTTGCTTCCAATATACCTGCCACTAACACCGAATGCATACAGTATGTTTCATTGATCTGGGCACATTCACTGCCTGCACAAGTTTAAAAACCTTTGTGTCTAGAACAAAAGGCTTAGGAAACGTGCAGCTGGTAATAATTTCCTACTCCCCAGATTTTTCACCTATGAATATGCTTGAATGTTGGAGTAACACTCTCCTTGCCTCTCCAGTTATGAAATATAGCCAAGTGTTTCAAGCTGTGTGTGACTTTGTCTACACTAGTGCCCGTTTTGAAGCCAGGCAAAGTGAGACCAAATGTGATCTCTATGATATCTGCCTTAAACTCATGTTCAAACACAGAGTAACAACACAAACAAGCATTCTAAAGTGAGTAAGTTTAGTTAGTCGTAAAAAGCAGAGGTAGCCTCCCAAAGCATTTGCATTCTACTTATTCATGACTTTTTGTGAGTGCGATCCACTTTTGTGTGATATTTTCAGTTCCTGAATATGTGTGATATCTTGTTTAGTTTCCCCCCCCCCCCCATAGTTGATGCTTTCACTGTAGTGTAGTTCCTATATCCCTGATAGGTTCTGCGATTTGGAATAATATACACTATAGATTTGACATAGGACTGAGGTCAGTATATCTCTATCGAGTACATTAAACTTAATTACTTGTGTGTGCCAGCTAACTCAGAGTAGAAAAAAAGGAGTTTCAGTCGTATCAAAAAAATGCTTGACGCTAACACTGTAGCGAGCAGCTCATGAGGGGGATGTGGGACGGCATGTAAAAACAAGGCTTTTATTCTTACAAATAATCAACAAAGACCACCTCATATGAAGTTAGTATACACTCTGGTGTTGATGGAATACACAGTGTGTTAAAATACCCCTCACACACCAAAAGGGCCCTTGGTGTCATGCTTCATCATCGGGGTCTTCCCGCCCCGCTGCGGGACGGGGCAGTGCAGCGACAAGCGACTACGCTGGAGCACATTTTTAATGTGGGTACTATGTGAGTGAATAGGAGTGAGTGTCAGTGGGGTCAGGAGTGATAATAGAGGTAAAGCAAGTTACTGGGCTTACTCTCCTGTGTGGGTCAACATGTTTCGGGGCGACATGCCCCTTCGTCAGGACCGGGTGTAGATCCCCCTGTCACTCACTAATGTTATACCACAATTAATGGGTGTAAATTAATGTTATCGTTATCAATGTGTATAATTATGTTATATAAATATACGTGTTTTAGCTCTATCAGAAATTCTGATGTAGTAAGCCTGAAAGAACAAGAGCACATGGTTAGAGATGCGCGGATCCCAATGCGCTGGACTGATGGTTATCTGTAAGAAAAAAACACACACGTGTAGGCTGTGGTACATGGCACCCCAGATGGATCTGGAGAGGGCCATCTTTACCAGACATAGTAGTGTTGGTAACACACATTTAAAAACACACACTTTAAACACACAAAACACAATAAACACCTTTGGTTCGCTATCACAGGAGGAAAGTATACTCATCAAGATACATACTTTGGAAATAGGGTGTCAATGCCCCTTGAGCCAAGGCTGGGCGAAGGGTAATTGGGGGTCCAACTGCAAATTGGAGAGAAATGGGAATGAAGAAAAAGAAAAGGAAAAGTTGTTCTAGGACCCTGTTGTACTAAAGGTATGCTTATTCATGGGAAAAGGTGGAGACCAAGCAATCCTGGCCTGTTCTGTCGGCTATGCCGTACTTACTCAACCCCCAGCACCACGGTGCTTCCTCCTTCGTCAGTGGCTTCCGTGATAATGAGAAGCCAGGATGGGGCGGGTGATTTATACTGTGGGAGTAATTGAATAATGGCCAGTTAAATTGATTAACGACTGTAACTCGGGATGGGTGTGTCCACACGGCCGAGTTGTGGAACACTGTTACTGCGGCGGCCATTGTTAAGTGTAGAAATATTGGAGGAAAAAGGATGGACTCCATACTTCGAAAATGTTTATTAGTTGACAGAGTGCCCCGTGAAATAGCTTGCTTCGTTCTATTCAATTATAACGTTGAGTTTGTTACGGATGGAAACGCTATTGCATGGGGCGAGGCGGCTATAAGGAGTGCGCGGAAGAGTGCTGTCTCAATTGGTTATACCGCGCATGAGCGGCGGAGTAGCATTCCTCCGCGCATGCGCGTTTAGAGTTTTTGTAAATGCCTCAGAGCGATCGGTGCCCCTCCTATAGTATGAGATGGAAAGTTTATTCTTATGCTCAGTGGGTACTCAAAGTTTTAGGGATTTGGTTTCAAAATAAGGTTGTTTTTTTTTTAAAATATATTTTTTATTTTAACAGTAAGACAAGAGTAGGCATTACAGATATCAGGTGTCAAACGTTAAAATGCGGAACAGGGACAGGCGGGGGAAATATACATACAACAACCATCGTAAGGAACACATGGCCTATTGCGATTACGTACATTAGAAAAGAGAAATAAACAGTCTATTATACGATCCAAAACAATCCCACCCGCCCGACCCCATCCTCAATGATACAGGATAATTAAAGCCAGTGTAGACACCCGGACAATAAAGGATCCGTGAAGAATAAACAGCCCACCTCTCGTGGAAAGGAAAAAGGAAGACAAAAGGGCCATAGAACAAAACAAAGGCAAAATAAAAAACCCTCCCCTAACCCCCCACCCTGCACCCCTGCAATGGCTACAGCCTAACCCCACTAGCAGCGTGCCTGTTCCCCAAGGACTACCCTAAAAGAAGGGAAAAAGAGAGAAAGTGGAGGAGGAGAAAGCAAACACACCACCGGTCTCCCGTACCCCCCGCCAACAGCGATCACCCCGAGATGTGATAAAGCCAACATTCAGCAAAATATACAAACCAGTCGGGGGAGTATAGTCAATAACCACCAAACTCCCATCACAGTATAGGCGCAACCCCGGCATTGCGTAAAGCTATTATAGCAGATCTAAGCGATCAAGTTCAGCCCTGGCCAGTACGATCTTTCATAAGAGTCTTCTTCACTCGAGCCGCCATCTTGATGGAAAAGGCAAAGCGTTCATAAAAGTTCATGTCAGTGCAGTAGGATCGAATACAGGATAAAAGTTCACGAATCGAACGAGGAAAGGTGTCCAAGAACAGCGAGTATCCCAAACAGTCACTGAGGAACTTGTTACCACACAGAAGACCGTCTATAGATGTATTAGGCGGCAGCAGAATCGAGCAGGAGACGCTGGCGATAAGCACGGGCAGGCTTGTTGTTGATTGGGGACCGCCAAGGCTCATTAAATCCGGGATCTGCACGGGGACCTTGATTCCAGACGTTCGGTGCACCGCTGGTACCACAGCTAGCTGGAAACTTAACAAAGAGCCGTCCTCCGGTTCCAGGATACCGTCCACTTTCACAATCAGTGTCCGGAACACAGCGGTGGTGTGCGAATGGAGCGCCCCAATGGCGGCCATAACGGCCTGCAGCGATGGCGTGCCTTCCGTCCGCTCCATCCCCTCTCAGTAGGCGACAGAGCAGGACTTGAACCCCGGAGGCCGGCTACTCCGGGGTAACAGGCCCCGCAAATCTGATGTTGAACAGTGGGCGCTCCTCGTCTAGCAGAACACACCTTCGCCGTCAGCGAGGGCCCCAGCCCGTCGACCCCGGGAGGGCAGCAAGGTCTTCGGGCACCGCACCCCCACCACGGCAGCCGGTGTGACACGCTGGTGTGTCCTCGGTGTAGGTCATGCACAGGATCGTCACCAAAAATCAACAATTCACGGCACACTTCGGGAGACCGGGCTCAGTCCAGGTCTCACGGCCAATGTTGATCAATTCCAACCCGGATAGGCTAGAAAGCGAGGCCCCGGCTTCCACACGTTGTTAGGCCGAGAATGGAAACACGGTGTATCTTCGTCAGCCGATGAGGTAGAAAACTCGGGATTGCACCTTTAGAAGCAGAAAAACTTAATGAACAAGGAAATCTGGTGTGAGCTCAGGATTAAAGGCAGGATATTCGAGCTGCTGACGGAGGTCGGCGGAGCCGGGAGCTTACGCGGCCATCTTGGTTGCTAGCGTAGCTCCTCCTCCAAAATAAGGGTTTTGATAAAAAAGGGAAGGTGAGGTGGGTTAATTTATATACATGTCTTAGGTTCAGCGCCACACGAACACCATAAAGCAAGAAATTCATAGGGGTGGGGACTGGTACTGAGGTGATGTCATGAATGACATGCTTGAAGGTGAGGAGTGTGGTAAGCACTTCTGATACCAAGATCCAATCATACGCTGAGTTGGGACCAGGTAATTTCATCATTCAGGCCTGTCTGGTGGGTACCAAGACGGTACACCCAACGTTGTTCCTTGGATAGAAGGTCCTTGTCGTTCTTGAAAGCCTCTATGACTGTCCATTTGAGATCATGGATACTGTGTCCCATTGTCACATAATGGGTGGCCATTTTAGTTGTAGTTTTTTTTGCAGCGTACATTGCTGCGGTGTACACTCATACGTACTTTGACAGGCCTAGTGGTCATACCCACATATTCTTTCTTGCATGGGCAAGTGACCAGATAAACCAAATTGCGGCTATTACAGTTTGTAAAGGAACGTCGTTCCTTTACAACCTGTAATAGCCGCAATTTGGTTGGGCAAGCTGAGATGTCCAACTACATAATGATTTCCCCGAACACGGTCAAGCTTCGCATCAAACATGTTGGAATCATGCAACCTTCCCGATTCCAGTGTTAGTTGCATGATACCATGGCCGACCTGGCCCATGAAATGCTGGAGCCTCCAGACTTCCAAGATCCTCCATTGACATCAACGGGTGGTTTTGACACCACTTTGCAACTGGGCTCCTTGGTGTATATATCCTGGTTCCCGGGGTATCCAAGGATGGGGTGGCTCTCCAGTCTTCCTTGATCCAAGGGGTTTCCTTGGGGTCCTTTGGGAAGGGTCCTGAAACTGTAAAATACCAACCGCGACTTACCCCCTGTTTTTCTATGGACATTTGACCCGGTGTAACACCTCTGCACCCGGGTGCCCTGGTGGTCCCTAGCTACTCACCTTTGGTGGTTCTGTGCTTGCCCTGGCTTCTTCATCCTTAGGTATTAGTTCTAGGTTGGTACTCCTCTCGTATTCCATTTTCTTAGTATATGGTTCACCCCCCACCCATAGGGGCCCATGTGTTTTCTGTACTTCATTTTCCGGTTTTAAAGTATATCCCTATGGGTATTGATATCTCCGGGTAGGAGATATACCAAGTAGTTTTTAGTGGTGTGTTTAATAAATACAGTAATTTTCTAATACTGGTGTGATTCCTTCTTATGTGTAAGCTTCACTGACTATGTGGTAATGTAGCCACTTTACACCCTCCTGAATAAGCCTTAGCTGCTCTCCACAGCTACCCCTTAAGAGCTTTGGTTATTAGGGACCACTACTACTATTACTAAGGGTTGCCTGGACTCAGTAAACAGTGCCTCACCAATATGTGTACACAATAAGTTAGCCAGCCTCCTACATGTTCAACAAACCCTTTGCTCCTAATGGTGAAGACTTCCTATTGATGCATGTAAGCATGCTCTTCTGAAGTGACAAAGAGGACAGGAAGAATGGGGTAGGTGGGGGTAATTCCTGGAAAGGGAAGGCGTATCCTTTCTCGAGGATCCACTGGTCTATGTTGATCAGTTACTCTCCCACCCACAGGAAATGAATGCTCCCTTTGTGGGTGAGCTAAAAAGGATTTGTGAACATGGCAAAGGAAGATCAGGAGGAAGGAGAAGGCTGGAGATAACCATGTCAAACCTTAGACCCACCATGGCATCTGTATTACCGACAAAATTAGCTCAGCCGCTGTTGAACAGACTTGGGCGGGACTGAAATTTGCAAAATAGCTTAGCTGGAAAATAGCTACAAACTGTACGGTACTGCCATTAGATCAGACATGAAGGGGAATCCATTCCCAAGCAACAAGTCATAGCCATTCCTGCTTAAAACACTCTAGGACTTTCGCTCCAAACAGGTGACAGATGTCAAAGGTCATGTCATTCTAATTTGCCTGTAAAGCCCAAGGAAAGAAGCAAGACACGACGGCAGATAGTGAACTATGAACCAATTGACCGTGCCATAGTCACTATGGCATAGTGTAAAATGTCCAGGCCTGAGCACAAGATTTACTTCACCGCATTCTGTCCATCATGAATGCCTCAGAGAACTGGTAGCTAAATAGCCTAGGAGGGTGGTACGACTATGCGCCCTGTTTCTCAAAATGCATGATGGGAACTTGCCAAAACATAATGGTGGATCTGAGGACAAGATTTCTGTGGTGAACCTTTTTTTTCCGTGGCTTCTATCAAATTTGACTCCCAATCAGGGGGAGCATGAGAAAAGGAAACTGGATTCTGGTTATTGCAGGCAGATGCCTGCACTAAGCGAATCTCAGAGGAGAGGTGGGCAGACAAATGAGGGATCCCCCCCCCGTGCCGGATGATGGCGGTTCACTGCAGCATAAGTAGCGGTACCATACTTGACCGATACTACAGAAGCAAACCCTCCAATGCTGATGCAGCCAGTTGGAGAATCAACGCCAGGGTATTTGCCTAATTTTCATTTACAGAGGCAACTCCAGAAGCGCCACAGGTTTTTTTTTTTTAGGACTGGCATAAAAGAAGCCTCTACCTCTGATGAAGCTCAGAAGGTCACTCGAAGGCTACCTTTAGTGAGGCACAGCTAGCGTTTTGAATAGCAAGATAATTTGGATCATCTGTCCAGGTAGAGCATATTAGCCACATCACAACCACCATCATCGTCGTAATAAACTATAATATTCAACGTCTGTATATGGTCTGATTAAAAAATTTCATTCAGTCTGCTGAAGTTTTCTTGTACAGAGATTCCTCCCCAAACCAGATTATCCTCCTAGTCTTGATGCCTACCTCCTATAATGACGATGGCCTTGGTGTTCAGGGTTCCGAAGCCAATGCCCCTGGTGAACATGGCACAGGTGCCTGTGGAGGGACCACTGGTGCGGCCTTCGGTACTATGCCGGCTAGAGTTAGATCAGTACTAGTGAGAAGCTGATCAGTGCCGACTGGCACAGAGGAAGCACCCACAAGGGCAAGCCCTTCTGGGGCAGTAAAGGTTTTATAGGGCAGAATGAATGCAGCAGAACAGTTCTTTCATGGCTTGAGTTCAGGCCATCTACACTGGGTGTGTGCCAGGCACTGGGAAATCATCCTATGAGAGGGCAATACTTGGCCCAGGAGTGGCATATCAGCCAGAGCTGATTGTGGAGGAAGCACCAGGACGATGTTCACCAATTCTGGTTCAGGGAAGACTGGCAAATCCTCCGTCAGAGTGAAGACGCTGACCCTGAGACCCACCTCTGGATCACAGCTTTAATGCCAAAGAATCCCTCCTGCGGTGCTTCCTGTGCTTTTTCTTTGCGGTGTCACTTGATGACACCTACTTCCAAGATGTGACTGTCAAGGGCGAGGATTGAGATCTGGAGAGGGATGAACGCTCAGCCCAGTGGTCATAACCTGGCCGTGCCTTGAAGAGTTTTGCCTCCTCCTTCATAAAAGCTTCAGAGTGCATGAGGCCGTACTGCGCACACAACCTCGAGTCGTACTTAGGGCTCAAGCATCACAAACAGATCCTATGATGGTCTGAAATGACCATCTAGGCACTGCAAAAAGTAGAATTTAGTGGAAAAATGTTTCAAGGACTGCTGCTCCAGATTTGCGTTGAAGGGCACGGAAAAAACAGGAACTGATATCAGGGCACCTGAATATGCCAGTTTGGCTCTGGTGATGTCACTTGGAGGGAGGACCCAACAATAAGACGGAGCTGAGCTCCACCTATTGGCATAGGAGTGTTGTTTGATCTTTTCCAGCTCCAGTCTGGCTTTTGCAGGATATTCAAGAGGAGAGAAATCTGCAGGTAGAAGTAGCCTTCAGAAGAGTAGAGCGTCTCCAAAGTCACAAATTAATATTTGTTATTGTCGTTTAGTATAAGTAAAATATCTAGCAGCTATTCACTGTTGATTCATTTGTCCTTCTTTTTAGGTTGGCCTGCGAGCCTTCTCATGGAATTCCTTGGATACTGTGGCCTAAACTTCTGGTGGTCAAATCTGATGGTGTCACCTCAAATCTGTCATATCAACAGGGGGGTCTTTTTTTAAATATTTAAATTACTCAAAGTTTTATTTTCACCATCCCAGGACAGGTTGCCCGTAGCCCCATCTGCGAAAGTATATGGGACATATCATTAATGTTTGTGAGGGTGACTGTAGTTTTTCAGTCTTTTTTAGGTCGAAGCCTACCAGACAGTGCAGCTGTCTGGTTGGTAAGGATTTCTTGGGGCCATTCTAAAAGCCACTCTACACCACTCCAACTCACCCACCTTTACAACACTCCACTCTACAACAGTTTGCTCCACACTATGCCCCTCCACAACACTTTACTCTATAACACTTTACTCCACATTGCACTACTCTGCGACTCCACGACACCCTACGCCCCTCCACTCTACGCACCTCCACTTTAAGACACTATACGCCCCTAAACTCTACGACACTATACTCCACTCCATCCTACTCCAGACCCACTGTAATCCATGACACACTTTGACCCTCCACTCTTCAACACCTTCCTCTACGACACCCTATGCCACTCTACAACACTCTTCTCCACTCTGTTTCTCTATGCTATTCCACACCACTCCACTCTGTGCCACTCCACTCGACAACACTTTCCTCTCTACAAGATTACACACCATACTCCTCCTCAATACCACTAACTTCTAGTCATGCTAAACAGCAGCCACGCTGGTGTACAGCACAGCTATAAACATATTGGCAAAATCAATATCTCTTTTATAAGTGAGATCTATTGGCTTTGCCAATGCTTGTTCCTCAAAAAGTTTATTTCGGCTATCAAATCCATAAAACCAAGCAAAAACCAGCTATGTATTTACGAAACAGTGGTGCCATTAATCACATTGTAACGTGCAAATGCCAAAGCTCAGTAAAAAAGAGAAGCCGCAATTAAAATTACAAAAGTCATTTCCAAGACAAGGGTGCATTCAAAAAGGAGTCTGAGCCCCACTGGGGTTCAAATTGCATAACACATTTTGGACAATAAAAAAAAATATGTACATTGTGGTGCCATCAGACAAATATGTAAAGTTCAGGAACTCAGTAAAAAGGTGGACTGAACAGACATATTTACAAATAACAAACCCATGACAATAAGATGGTTCACAGCGCGTGTCCAAAGCAGAAGACGAGGGGGGCTTCCAGTAGGTGGCTAGATCCCACTACCTCCAGACATCTGCCCATATCGATTAGGCTAAATTGCAGTCAGTATACAATTTAATAGTGTATAAGAAAGTCGTGAGAAAATCATGAAGTACCAAAGGGATGCTGAAGCTTATTCAGTGAGCAAGCAAAGCCATTGCAAACGAGCCAAGCTGCATCAAGAAATGTATCAACCACAATAACCGCTCCTTCTCTGGTGTCAGATCGTAAGACCCTAAATGCGATTGCATATTGACTGAAGCCCAGAAGCTTACATACAGGCTTAAAAGCCATGTTTCGCGTGGTTGAGCATAGGCAATACAGAAGGAAGCAAAATGGAGGGTTTAATCTTTTGAGTTGCAAGAGGAGTACTTCTCCCCCCTCCCCCATGTAATGCAGGCGCCGTTTACAGGCAAGACGCCTTACCACACTTTTTAGAAAAAATGTGCTTAGTTTGACACCCTGGGACGTCAAGAAACAGTTCGTAAACGGGTATACTTGTGGTCAAGAATGGTAGCAGGCAGACTTCAGGCCTTGGTCTTGACTTTTTTCAATTCCTGCACCCAAAGATATTCCTTAAAACGCTCTTTAATCAGTGTGTGTGGGACTGCCTTTGCTACGTCTGGAGTTTCCCTCAAAGAGGGCAAGCCAATCTCATAAGACCGAGATTTACTGCAGGGAATCTTCTCACAGCCTTTAGATCAAGGTAGTATCTTCAGAGTTAGTCAGTAGGATACCAACTAGTTTATAGACCAGAGCCTGTACCAATACACAATGGATCTAAGCATCATGCTGAGTCAGATCTAATATATACCAACATCTAAAATGTGGGGGAGGCGGGGAGCGCTCACGGGGAGATTTAGTAAACTCCTGACTAACCTGTTTTCCACCTTAATGAGTTTGTCAGCCTTCACATAACTCCATAGCTCTGACCCATGCATAGCTCTCTACTGCCAGGGCAGGAGGACAATCCTGTGCTTTCCTTTGTATTTTAATCACAGCACCAGTTTCCTGCTGAAGTTCTAGGGAGCTCTTGCTAATGTGAGTGGACCAATTCAGCTTGTTCGGCAGATCAACCGCTAAGTATACAAACTCCTGCACTTGCTCCGTAGGCTCCCCCTGCACCAAGAAAGTTCGCTGCCCTGCTTTGTAGGGATTAAAAACCATAAACTTTGTTTTATTAATGTGACATTCCAAGCCCCTATCATTTCAAAAACTTCTACAATTGCCTGCAACCCACACAGGGTTTTGGATATTGAAGGCATATAGTCTGCAAAGAGCAGCGTAGAGATTTTGTCAGGACCTGATTTTGGGGCCTCATTGTCCAGAAAGTCAAGTGCTTTTACTAGGTCATTAATATAGAGTGTAAACAGGGTCGGTGCCAAGAAGCATCCCTGGCCATACCGGTTTAGATCTAAAAAGGGTCAGTAATCTCACTGTTGCTTCCATATCTTACCCAAGCATTGTTAAAAGAATGAAAACTGAAAAAAAGATCATTGCGGATCCCCATCTTCTTCAGGACTTCCCAAAGTTTAGCCATGGAAATCTAGTCAATAGCTGATCTTAGATCAACAAAAACCATGTACCACTGGCCTCTGTCTAGCGTTACTGTTTTTCAATAGATACTGCAGAAATATAGAATTCACATGGGCCCACTCTAGCAGTTCCTCTAAAATGAGAGGGCAAAATAGTTTCTGGGAAGCGTCAATTAGCCTGATTTGTCTACGGTTTCCGTTGACTTCTTTACTGCCCTTTTTAAATATCGACACAATCTCGGCGGTCTGCCAAGATCTGGGTATCAGGCCACCTTCCAGATTAGAATGAAAAAGCAGGTAGAAGTAAGAGGCCCAAATGCAGGGTTCCGATAGGAAAATCCCCAGGGATAAAGTTGGGCCAGATGCTTCTTGGGGTGTAATCGCCTTAATGGTCTCTAAAATATCTTTTAGTGAGAAGGCCAACAGAGTGTCTTCCCTTACGAGTAAGGCCCTGCTGTTATAGCTCTGGGGGTGGGAATCGTCTTAGCTGCGTACACCCACTTGAAATGTTCCACCCATATCTCTGGTTGCAAATGATAATCAATATATGAGACAGCGTGGCCGCTGCGACAAGCTACTATGCCCCAGAACAATTTATTGTCTCCTGCAATGACTACATCTACCACGTCCTCCCACATCCCGTATTCCCAAGAAATTTTAGCCCAAATCATTGTATCTTTATAGTTCTTTCTGGCCCAGGGGATTTCAGTTCCATTGCCCTGGCCAATCTACAATGGTTTTTATACCATAGGAAATGTAGGTGTGATTTGCTGGCCTTACTACCGCCCGTGGTCAAAAATACCTTTAGTCTATTAAATAACTCTGCAGGAGAGTTAAGTGCGGTTCACAGGGTCTAGATCTAGAGACACTCCGGGATTCATCACCTCCAGACTGTCGGCGACCTGCTTGTAAATCTGGGCTAGTATCTTCATGTCTACAGACGGAGGCCCATTTTAGGGCCGTTTATTATTTGAGAGGGTCAGTTCTCCTAGCAGCTTGGCAGTACCGTACAAATGTTCTTGAATCAGGTCTGTTCAAGGCCAGCGGGAGAGCATTGTGGTTACCGTCGTGACAGACAACCCCCACCATGTGTTCAAGCGAGGGTCACAGTTGTAAAGGTAGAAATATATAATCAATACGGCTTGTTTGTAGGTATTAGCACCTCTACGGTCAGATATAGACTTGTTGTTGCATGCTCTTACACCTAAATTAAGGGGTAAGCTCATCATCTGATCAGTGACCGCTGTGTATTTAATTTTGAGGATCCAATCTAGTTGTGGGAGGCCCCCAGCTACATCTTCCTCTTTTGTTAAATATAGTGACCACGGGTTCACAAGTTACGTTAAAGTTGCCAGTAATATCTATCAAATAATTAGAGGGTAAACCTTCAATAGCTTCCTCGGGGATGTAAAGTCTACTAGACGGCCTATTCTCCCCAGCAGTCTTATTGTAGACATTAAAGATACGAGGGGACCCACCTCTAGCAAGGGACGGCCCCAGGATGTCAAGGGAGTTTAACTTGAGCCTTTTCATTGTGCAGGTTCGAAAATTCTTTAACCAAGAGATTAACCCACCAGCCTCTACGATGGGGAAATAACTGGACAATAGAAAGGTGTGAACCCAGATCTATGTATGGGCTCTGTACATCAGGTTCCTTGCAACAAACACAAATCAAATGAGTCCATGAAAACGCCCCAGTCTGGGTCGGCCAATTTAGATTTAAGGCCGGCGATGTTCCAGGAGAGTGCATTCCAAACTTCAGATTGCAGCTTAGCAGTAAGGGAAATTGAAGATGGGGCTACTGGAGGTGTTGATAGTCAAATCTCAATTGGATTGGTCCCCTTTGTTGGCATGAGCACGGGTCAGCTGCATCCATAACCCTGAGTGCACTAAGCTTTAGACAAATCTTGGTTGGCATGGGGTTAGAAAAGCGCACCTCCAAAGCAATGCGGTTGTCTGCTAATTTGGGGGAGGCCAGGATAATTTCGAAGTGATCTTAAATACCCTCCCAGTAAAGATCTGCGGTTCACCCCAACAATGTTGTGACTGACATTTCCGTACATTGCATATCCAGTGAATCACTTTATTTGTCAAAGAATTTGGGTCTTCTCTCACCCCATCTGGCAACCTAGGGACATTGTGCATAGATAGTACCGCCACTCCCAGACGTCCGATCACATGGGCAAGGGGGTATTAGGCTATCATTTGGAGGACCATAGGTGCAAGCTGGTGACAGCTTCACTATCCCTGACCCAATACACGGGCCGTTGAGCAAGAAACCGGTCCCTATGCATACTGGATCTGAGTTCACAAAATGTCGGGGAACTGAAAGGAAATTGTCATGAAATCTATCCACCTTGTCCGGACGTTCCATCCTTTGCCCCCGCCTCTTAAAGTTCCTGAATAAGTTGGGGTCCTGGAATATGCAAGTGGGCAACCCAGGATAAGGCCAAGTGGACGTTTTAACAGGGTGAGGGGCCTGGTGTGGTATGCCTGATGGTTGTAAATTTCCCAGTGGCAGGTATTGGGGTGGAGGAGTTGTACCTTGATGTGGCTTCATTAGAGAATTAATCCGGGCTCTCAGATCCTTTACCTCAACCTTAAGCTCAACAACTGACTTTATCAGGACTTGAATCAGGCCTGACAGAGAACTAGCTTGATTTGCTGTAGAACACAGAGTCCGACACACCATCAACACCAGGCTCCATGTTAGCTAGCGGGGGTATCGGTTGCTATAGGGATTGCTAGAAGTATCAGAGGGGTGAGGCAAAGGGACCTCAGGCGCAAGAGTAATGTTCAGTGAGTCAGTCACAATACAGCCATGACTTGCTCCTGGGATTTGCAAGACTGTGGCCGAGGGGTGTTAACCATTCTTCCTACATTTTTCATGAATACTTCTGCGAGAGGTTTCCCAGACCCCTTAGCGCCATGGAACAGGATGCAGAGCAGGTGAACATTTAGGCGGGGTTTGGATTTCAGAATGGCTTCCACTTCCTCTAACATAGTGGCTAGCTCTGCTAAGGTGTTACTGCTAGTTGTCAAACTTGTCCTTTTCTTAGATGTGGAGGCCTTCATGGTTTTTTCCAGCAACTGCATTTTCCTCATGTTAAAGTACACCGCCACAACAGCCAGAAACCAGAGGTCACTTCTAGATGGAGCTTCCTCTACCCAGTCCGACCTATGCAGTGAAAAGGAAGTAAGGTTGGTACCTTATGTCCTTGCAGACGTCAGGGGGGTGGCCCTGCCCTGCCTCTTCCTGGCGCCGGACAGGCCTGGGCGCGGCTCACACGCGTCCTGCACAGCAGGGTGGTGAAATGCATTATGTAGCGCTGGCGTGGTCACGATGGCTTGCTCTCCCGCCCCTCCAACATAGGGGTTCTGGAAGTCCCTTCCAGCAGCCCTTGGCGTCACGCGCTATATAGCTCTGGTGTGGCTTGCTCTCCTGCCCCTCCAAACAGCAGCAACATAGGAGTTCTGGGAGTCCCTTCTATTACGATGTCGGGCAGCGGTCGCATACTCCCATTTCTCTATGGGAGCTTGTGCTGTGACAGTAAACCGGCGTAGCACAAGCTCCTATAAATGGGAGAAACTGTACATCCCTGCACCGCGTGGCAGGCACCTGAAGGTGGCTGCCACAGGGTGCAGGGACCAACAGGGGAGGCACCATAGATGCCCCCTCAGCCTCCAACTGGAGGCCGCAGAGAGAAGGGGGCCCTGCTAGGGGCCCCCAAGTCGCTTTCTGACAGGCTTTCCATATTGAAAAGCCCGACATGGAAAGACTGTCGGAAACCGGCATCGTAATGCCGACGGCGGAAGCGCTCCTTGAGCCCGTCGGAATCCAGCCAGAATAACCAGAAGGTTTCACTTTCGACCGCCTGCATCGTAATGCGGCAGTCGAAAGTGAAACCCATGGTGGGACTCGGAAAGCCTCTGACCTCTGGTCGGAGTATTTCCGAGTCTCAACGTAATGAGGCCCATAATGTTTTATGGGGAATCATTCTGTACGGTAAAATGTGATTGATATGAAAATATGAAATCAACTCTTGTGCGGGCTCCTCTTGCACATGTGACTATCCTTGTAACGCTATCTAATGCAGCAGTACCTTTGTAATTGCAGAACTTTTCCATGTGTACAATTGTCCTCCATTGCTATCCCTCGAACAGCCCTAAAAAAGGCTCCTCTGTCAATAGCACCATAACGTTTTTTTTTTCGCTTCAGTGTCGCAATAGCAACGTACCCCACTGATTCATTCATTCACTCACTGCAAGTCACTAGATTCAGACTTTGAAAAAAATGATTTGCTGTTGTGTGAACCCAGATGAGCACTTTACCACAGAGACGGAAGGGCAGTACTTTTAAACAATTAACATCTATAAGTGTATTTACTAAAGTACTGAATGACTAGATTAAGACGGGTCACCAGTGGCAAACATGGTTAGCTAAACAGCAAAGCTTGTGGTTCTAAAATACTGCATAACTAAGTTTGATCAATTTACATGTCATACACTTAAGAGCATTTTGCATTTTGTATATTTATTAAATCCAATTTCGCCACAATGTCGCCTAATCTAGCCCTGCTCTTTTCTTAAATGTCTGTTCTCAGTATTTCGCTTTCAGTCAGCTGTCTTTTAAAATGTCACATGAGCAATTTAACTCAAGAGCTAGCATTTTCTCCTCTGCATTGCACAGTAGTCATGGTAACTGTGTGATGCAGTCCGTTCCCGGGTAGGGTGGTAAGGCCAGATTGTACTTCTTCTGGAGAGCCAAAGGAACAAATCTGCCCCCTAGGAAGTGATAACGCCCAGTGAAGTGGACTGCAGATTTTTTGGGAGCTGTGAGAGAAATCAGAAAATCCGGCTGGATGCCGTCTGGGTTGCCCGTTTCCACATCCCAGCCTGGAAAACAAAAGACAACAAAAATGAACGTTAGATTTCAGATGTGATAGTTATAAAAGACCGTGTAATAAATGTGTGGTCAGTCTTACATTAAACTCGTGTCCTTCCCTTAATATAACTTCATTATTGATTTAATTGCATAAAAAGCTCCAAGCCTTCAAAAGTTACGTAAAAATATACATTAGTATTCAAATATCTTTCATCCATATGAAGAATCCTTTGACGCTCTCTAAAATATGTCGATCTATAGGCACAATTTCATTTATTTACATCTACTTACTTAACTTAAGACAAAACAGGACGCTCTTCTGCCAAATCCAGAGGCGAATGACCAAGAAAGCAAGGAAGGGGGGGGGGGAGATCAGTGAGAAATAATAAACTTAAGCTGTATAGAAAGTTAGATTGCTCTAAACCCTCAAATTACGATCTAATCGCTTTGGTGGATGTGGATGCCGAACCCTATGCAAGGGTATTATCACAAGAGCTGGAGGTATGAGTATCAGATAATCATATTGTCCCCTTCTTGCAACGAGATTTAGACTCCACTGTTCTACAAATGACAAAGTTCTCACTTTATCATTCCAGGTTCATCAGTCGAAACACATTTAAAAGGCAAGCTTATAGGATTGTTTTGACTATCCCACAGCATTTGGTGGGGTAGACCACATTCTAGTTTGGACAGGGCACAGGGTATCATCAATCAACAATTTAGGCCACAGAATCTTTATATAGGGATATCTGGGTAACAATAAATTTGGGAAACGGTAAACACATCTCCGAATGAATTCAACAACAAGAAGGCTTAAGCAGTGGTGTGTGTGTGTGTTGGAACCCTTACTTTTCAGTTTATATACAGCAGATCTAGGTAAAGCCCTTGAAACTATCTGAGTGGTGCCACCCCCCATCCCCCCCCCCGAATATGGCTTAAAGCCACATAATACAACAACATGCTGGTGGCACTGATTTTGGTGAGAACCTGCATTGTTCTAGCAATCTTTTCCAGCTCGGGATCTGTATAAAACCTTATTATGTTCAAGGCAACTGTGACTAAAACGAATGTAATGATCTTTGGAAAAAGTTGCAGATTAATGGAGAATTGGTATATGGGACGTTTAACTCTCTCTTATACCTCTTCTTACAACTATTTGGATGTCTGATTAACTGATACAGGGACTTCTCTGGCCAAAGTGAAAACGAAAAGGAGCATCATTTATCTTGGTTTTAAGCAGAACATATGTAAAGTCCCACAGAGGACCCCCATATTAAAGGTATACAAACACAACTGTTACCATAACTGACTTATGGTGTAGAATCGTTTCCATCTAGGGCGTACCCATGTCTTTATGATTTACCGTGCTTTGATGTATGAAAATCTTCAGCTTTCCTTACAGCTCAGATCAAAATCATTGTAGGCTAGAATTTGGTCTAAACAGGAAGGAGTTGGTGTGTGTGTAGCGTCCTCCAAAGCCCAGGAGCATGCAACAGACCTTGCCACACACAGAGCTCGGGTTCGCACGTCGTTATTCTTCAGCATGCTACCGTTAACTAAAGTACTGCGTCACAAACTTTATTAACCACACCCACCAGATTACGTAATACTTGTAAGGAGTCTGCCGAGGACCACTAGTGGCCTCAAACACAGGATACATTTCCCCCTTTGTTAAATAAAAAGTACAAACAAAATATATACACATTATAACTCCGGGATCAGTTGTGAAGGTGCTTGCTCCGTCTTCCAGATCTAATTGTATGAGATAGAGAAGGGGTGCCTTCATCTGGCATCCCTGGGACAGAGTCGGATGCTTGACTTGGGCACTTTAGAGTGGACTTGCCTCACTCATGAAGTCTGGAGCTGATGAACATCGAGGCAAAGATTTAAAGTGTGTTGAGTCTCTGGTTATGGATTCTACTCAGGTTGTTGGGCAGTTACCATTTGTTTTGTGCTTGCCAAACTCTTAGTGGTTCAGCATCAAACAGAGTGCCAGTCTTGCGTGTTTGCTTTTGCTGGACTAAAACTTGGTCTCCTTTCTTGAAGACCATGCCTGGAGTTCGCTTATTGAGGAATATGTTGCACCCACAAGCAGTTTGCTGGACCACGGCAAACTCTCAGGGAGAGTTTTCTTGTATCCTTGGAGACACCTATCCCCTATCGTTTTGCAAGTTGTAGCACCCTCCTCAGCCAAGGAGAATGTAACAGACGACAACATACAAGGAGCTCTGGTTTACACGTCTTTATTCTTCAACATTCAATCATTAACTGAATGTACTGTGTCACAAACTTTATTAACCACACACACCAGATTACGTAGTGCTTGTAAAGAGTCTGCCGAGGACCATTAGAGGCCTCATTCCAAAGTTTGGCGGCCGTAAAGCTGAAAGAGCGGACGCCCATCCTCACCCTTTTTGGGTCTCGCTGGCAATGCATCCGCAAGGATGCATTTGTCCAGCTGGAGACCAATAGCGATCAGTCTGGGGGGGAAGGACGGACCAGAGGGTGCACGAGCTTTTCTTGCTGGATTCGTGTGCGCGAACGCGCACGTCGCGTCCCGCGCCGTACACATGCGCGCGCAGACAGACACTCGCTCACACACACACACCCCCTCCCCCACAGTCACACACACGCACTCAAAGACACATACACACGCACACGCACGCACACACACATACACAGCCCGCCCCCCCGCACGCGCGCGCACACACATGCTCTCCCCCCCGCTCAGCAACCCACTCACCGGCTTCCTTCGTGCGGCGGCTCTCCTCAGCTGCAGGGCCCGGCAGCAGGACTCTTCTTCCCTCCTTCGGCACCGGGGCGCAGGGTAGGCTCCTGCCTGCTCCGGTGCTCCAAACACGGCTCCAATCGCGGCTCTTCCGTGGGAGGCGGAGTAGGCTCCCGCCCTCCTACTTCCTGTTTCCGGTTGTCGCGCCGGCCTGCCTGACTTCCTGGTCGCAGGCCGGCAGAGTGACGAGGATGTTTGATTTGCGGTATTTATTTATTTAGTTATTTATGCATTTTTATATAGCGCGGACTTTACCCGAAGGCGGTATTCATTTATTCATGTATTTATGCATTTTTATATAGCGCGGACTTTAACCGAAGGCGGTATTTATTTATTCATGTATTTATGCATTTTTATATAGCGCGGACTTTACCCGAAGGCGTCGGAGGCTTCACAACAGGAACAGAAATGAAACATAATGAGAAACATTACAAAAGAACAGGTTGCAAAAACATACGTTACTTACATAAGGTAATAGTGACAATTGTGAGCAAACAAAATACATGAGGTAGTAAAAACTATGAGCAACCAAAAATACATGAGGTAGTAAAGGTAATAGTGACAATCGTGAGCAAACAAAATAATTGAGTAAAACTTGTGAGCAACTAAAATACATGAGGTAGTCAAAAGTGCACAAGAGGAAATGAAAGTGACAAGTGTGCAGTTATAAGAGAAAACAGAGTATGATTAGAGGTATAGTCCTGCAATAAGTGCTAGACACTCAGGCTCAGGAACAATCGTTACATGGGCAAGGTGGCACTTGTGCAAGTATCAAAGGTAAAGACATGTGAGAGGTAGCAGCCGTGTGTTGCAAGGGCAGAGTGGTGTGTGCATGTTACAAAAGGGCACCGAACACCAGTACATGGAAAATACTGCAAAAAGGCAGACCCTCCAATCACAGGCATACACTGGGAAGGCACTTCCATGGTCATGGAAAGTAGAAATTATCAGTAGTGGGAAGTCTTCCTCACAATAGCAAGAGGACGTGAATTACTTTTGGAGGTGTCTCTGGAGGAGGAGAACTTTGAGGTCCCTTTTGAAGGCCTGGGAGGAGGCGGTGGTCCGGAGCTTTTTTTTGTCCTCTCGCGGTTTGTAAATACAAAACATATTGCATTACAAATGCTATAGGTATCACATTTGCGAAAGTTATAACTATTGGCATTGTAAATGACGAAGCTATTAATTTAGCTATTTAAAAAAAAAGAAACATAAATAAAAACTTTGCCATTTACAATACCAATAGCTCAAACTTTCCTAATGCGAGACCTATTGCATTGCAAATGCTTGTTATCCTAGGAACTGTCACTAAGAATGCCGAAGAGGACCTCGGGGTTCTAGCGGCTGAGTACCAGGAAAAGAGATCTTGCAACATCACTGGACCCAAACCGTGCAGAGCTCTGAAGACCAGGCAGGAAGCCTAAAAACAGATCCGTTGCTGAACAGGCAACCAGTGAAGATCCGAAAGTGAAAGGGAAGAGGAAGCAGAACGTGGACGGGAAAGGGCCAGCTTAGCTGCCATATTCTGAACCCGCTGCAGCTTCAAGACCAAGATATTAGGGGCCCCTAGAAGCAGTGCGTTACAGTAGTCTAACCTACTGAGGATGATACTGCGCACTACTTCAATCCTTGCTGAGGGGGTAGTAGCGGAAGAATTTTCCGTAATGTACGGAGCAATAGCATGCATGTCGCAGTGGTTTTGTTGACAAAAGCGTCCAACTGAAGGCTGGGCCCAAACATGACACCATGCCAGCATGGTGTCAACATGCCAGACAGTATGCCAGCACTGTCTTTACTTAAGCAGCATATTACATCCAGCCTACGATGAAATCTAGGGAAATTCAAACCAAGGGCGTCAATATTGTGTATGTTTTTCATTGATCGCACAAAGATTTCATGCATTCAATCAGTCTAAGCAGCAATGCTTAGCGAAGGTGTGAATGTGGCTCCTAGAGGTTGCTCTGTAAATTTCAATGTTGCAGACACTCTGATCAACACAGCAGGAGTGGCTGGTTTTACCAGTAGTGTAAGTCCTAGGCTTACCTGTAAGAGTTCTGTTACTCTTTTGATAGAAGATGTGATGCAGGAAAGTCTCTGTGTAGTAAGACTGCATTACATAGGTAACATCAGTGTGGTTGAGCCACAATTAGCTGTTTTGACTTCTACGCATCTGTCTTTTTATTGTATACCTCTGAAATGACCTTTGGAAGGAAGAATGAGTTTTGCATTATGCCTCACCATGAGAAATCACTGGGTGAGAGTCACGCAAACATAGGGCTAGGATATTGGCACTCCTGGACAAAAAGGCTCCAAGAAAAACATGTTTCAAGAGAGATGCTGATGGATGGACTTATATATACATGGACTTATATACAGTTTTAAATGTTGAAAGGATTGTAAAGATAGCGTCTTAACAGATAAGATTTTTAACTGAGTAAATAAGGAAAAACACTGAGGCATCATTTTCCAAGTGCTAATAGCGGATGGAGGTCCATCCACAGAAATATTCGTATCATTTATTTTGGTAGAAACGCAGCTGTTATATCGTAAATGAGCAGCTGGCATTATGTGGTGGGAGCATGTAGACTGACAGACGTTGGATGTTCTACATATGGGAAACATCTGGAACAACGAGGCCAGAGCTACGAGTTCCAGAAGCCCGCAAGCCAAACAACGACTTGCTCAGTTAAGACAAAGTCGGTCTAGTGTTCAGGATGGGCAGGGAGATAGGAGCGTTGGAAAGCGAACAGGACAGGTAAGAGGGATTTCAGGAGGTGTGGGGGTTCGGGTAGTTTTTAGGGGGTGGAGAACTTTGGGGTAGATTTTAGGGGGTGGGGGTTTGGGGTAGTTTTTAGGGGGTGGGAGGGGTTTGGGGAAGTTTTTAGAGGGTTGGAGGGGTTTAGGGTAGTATTTAGGGGATGGGAGGGGTTCAAAGTAGTTTTTAGGATGTTGGGGGGTGTATTTAGGGCTCAGGGGGAGAGGGAGGTGGTGGAAACCTTAGCCATGGATAGCCGTTTACCATGCATACCTTTACCACAAACATTTGTGGTAAATGAATACGTGGTAAAGCAATTCGTGGTTAAGACACGGCCATTGCAGAGAATGTTGTAAAGGTAAGCGGGGTAGAGGAACTTGTCGTTCATTCAACCGCTACATATTCATGACAATATAGGCAAATATTTTTCTTATATATATTTATTATGTTAAATTTTTGTAGAAACATAGAACGGGTGCGGTTAACCTACTACATTTCTTGTACCAAGAGTTGTTCCTTGAGAGAAATAAACTAACAAATAGAGAGGCAGAGAGCATACTTCCGAAGGAAGACATTCAAGTACAGGTGTACCAAGAAACAGGACTAAAGATTTGATGCCACCTATGGAGGATTGTATCTGGAGTAGAGATTAAGGTTGAGAAAGAGGTTGCAGGTTGGGAAGTATCAGCGCCGGATTGAAGAAAGGGAGGAAGGAGCCAATTATGTGGTAGACCACATTTAACCAGATGCAGAAGGTGTGGGAAATGCACTATTCTTTCTGGTAAATCATCAGACCTATCTGCTTCCCAAGAAAAGGATGCAGAAGCTCTTTGACTTGAAGGAACTGTTGTACCTGGGGTCCCTTCTCTCGACGAGATTTTTGTGACTGTTGCATTCAGCAGTTTACAGACACATGATGTTCTTGAAGATGGCTATTTCGCTACCTACTTGATGTTCATGTACCCTTAAGAAATGCTAAAATGGCCGAACTAGAGGCATTCAGTAGTCATTTGATCAAATTCAGTGATGGGTGAATGTGGTGCACTATGTTGCCTGACTTGATTTAACAGTGGATCAAGCTTGTAAAGAAGCTTCCAATGTGGTACTTTAAAATAGGGAGACCTGACTATGTGGCTGAGTGCAAGATGCTGTAAAGATGCTCAGACCCAAAATTCAACCATGACAGCTATTTAACAAGCAAAATATCGGCCCTGAATAGCCAAGAAAAAAGCAGCAAAGTTTCAGGGGTGACTCTTGTTATGTTATGTTATTTTTGTCTTTTATAGCGCACGGCTACTCCATAGAGTGTCCCGGCGCTTTTATTGAAACCAATCACAGAGTAACACAACACATTGGAGCAAGGTGAAACAGGGAACAGGAACAGACTACTGGGCAAAAAGCCAGGTTTTAAGGCCCTTCCTAAAAATCAACACGTTAGAGGTGCTGCGAAGTGCCAAAGGCAGCGTGTTCCACATCTGTGGTGCCAACAGCCCAAAAGAGCGGCCCCCGATGCGGGCCCTTTTTACTCGAGGGACCACCGCAAGGAACAGAGATTCAGACCTCAAGGATCGGGTCGGGATGGTAAAAGGCAAGCCTCTTCTGGAGATATTTTGCCCCCAAAGCATGGAGAGCCTTATGGGCTAAGGTCAAGGCCTTGAACATTATCCGTTTCCGGACAGGCAGCCAATGGAGCGACTGCAGGAGTCCCGAAACTCTGGCACGTCTATATAGGCCAAAAATGGCCCGCGCGGCCGAGTTCTGGACCACCTGGAGCCGTTGCAGAAGGTAGTCCGGCAGGCCAAGATACAGGACGTTGGAATAGTCCAATCTTGAGCCAATTAGGGCCTGCACCGTCAACTTCCTATGATCTACTGATAACAAAGGAAGAAACTTACGCAGCATCCTAAGCAGGCCAAAACAAGTTCCCGTGAGACCAAGAACCTGAGATCTTAACGCCAGGCCATTATTCATTTTAATTCCCAGATTCTTAGCTAGCTGGGACGAGTGTGCTGGAGGGAACATGTTGACCGGCCACCATTCCTGCCAGTCTGGATCGTGAGGGCAGCCGAAGAAGAGTACCTCAGATTTATCGGAGTTGCATTTGAGGCTGTTCAGCTGGAACCATTTGAAAACAGCCCCAAGGCACTCACGGATACTCTCTCCATCAAACTCTTCTCCTTTCCTGCACGTAAAGAGGAGCTGAGTATCGTCAGCATAGGATACGATCTGGGCCCCATAAGACTCCGCCAGTGCCGCAAGAGGGGTCATAAAGATGTTGAAAAGCGTCGGGCTCAACACAGAACCCTGCGGAACTCTGACCCCCAAAGGTGGCATCACGGCAGAGCTGGGTGGGGCCCAGACCGTTTGTCGGCGGCCAGCCAGAAATGATCAAACCAGCTAAGCACCGTCCCCCTCAGACCGATCTCATGGAGTCTGATGAGGAGACCCTCATGGGGCACGGTATCAAAGGCCGCAGACAAGTCCAGCATGACGAGCATGGCTTTGCCTCCCGAATCCCGCACCTCTTTAATGGCCTCGGACACCTCCAGAAGCGCCGTCTCGGTGCTTAAATTGGGGCGGAAGCCAGATTGGGTGGGGTGCAGGAGATTGTGAAATTCCAGGAAATTGGAGAGCACAATATGAACATGCTTCTCCAGGATCTTCGCCAGCGCCGGGAGGAGAGAGATTGGCCTATAATTGGCCAAGGCCTCCGGGTCAAGACCAGGCTTCTTGAGAAGGGGAATGACCATCGCCTGTTTCCAAGCCTGCGGGACCACCCCCCGACTCAAGGAAAGATTCAAGAGCGGGTTCGCCAGCGGGTTTATAGCATCGGCCATTTTCGCAAGGAATTTGGCCGGACATGGGTCAAGAGGCGACCCAGACTTAAGATTAGCCATAAGTGCCAGCGACGAAGGAATCGAAATAGGTGGAAAAGCCGCCAAAACTGAGCCCGAGAAAGGCCGCGAACCAGACCCGTCTTCAAGGCTCCGAGGAACTTCAAGTACCCTCAGAGGAAAAGAGTCCTGAATCAGTTTGATCTTGGTGGTGAAAAAATCAGCGAGAGCCGAGACCCAAGAGTCCGATGGAGCGGCCTGAGTTGAATTAATTCGTGCGGCTGTGAATTCCCTGACAATTGTAAAGATCTCCTTGCAGGAATTAGAGGCCGCCTCTATCCTTCTCGCAAAGTAACCCTTTTTCTCCAGGAGAATGTCACGATGGTAGGCCTTGACCGCAGTCCTATAGGCGAGCCTGGCCGCTGGGTCATACTGAGAGCGCCAGGCCCTTCCCGCCACCTTGCACTGCCTACGAGAAGCCGACAGTGCTTCAGTGAACCAGGGGGCAGAAACCCGTTTCGATGTTAATCGGGGGGCCATCACGGGGGCCAGATCGTTCAGCCTGTCCGTGAGCCACACCTGCAGGGCCTCTAAATCCCTCTCCAGGTCTCCCGAGAAAGGGCAGGGATGATCGCGAGATGCCTGGACCAGCATTGCTGGAGTCACCCGATGAAAGGCCCTGGGGGCTCGCCCCAGCTGTCCAGGAGCGGTACTAGATGGCTTATTGGTACCTAGTACATGAAATTTCGCCAGGCTATGGTCAGACCAAAGCACCGGCAGAAGTGACACGACCTCAATGGGGGACGTGGAGAAAACCTGATCTAAGGTATGACCCCTTACATGCGTTGGTCCAAAAAGGTAAGGGGCAAGGCCAAGGGGAGCTGTGAGCACCAGACTGCACGAAAATGACATTAGTGTCTGGATCCAACAGAAGAAACATATCAAGAAGACAACACTATCCTTACAAAGCAACTGAAGGAGCAGACATCTCTGAGGCACTTTACAAGGGTAGGCTGAAAGACTTACGGGCAAATTTACAAGCTCCTTGCACCCCTTTTACGCTGCCGTTGCGTCACTTTTGTGACGCAGCAGCGGCGCAAATGATGCGCCATGGTGCGGGGTACTTACAACGGGGCGCATCTGGGAGATGCGTCACGTTGTAAAGCCCTGCGCCAGAAGGAGGCGTTCCTGCGCAGAGGGGGGGGGGGGCGTTCCAGGGCAGGAACGCCTCCTAAAAGTGGCTGAGTGAAATCTACAAGATTTGTATGTATGGAGAAACTGAGATGTGTTACAGGTGAATCTAGCAATGAAGAAGATCTTCGAGGTGCAAGCCTAATGCTTTTTAACCACATCGATGCTGATGACGAGCTCAGCTCGTCTTAAGTTACACCTCTCGTACGCTCATGACGAGCTGAGCTCGTCATGAACCGCGGGTTTTTAAAAACTTCAGTGCACAGCGGGAAAATGCGCCGCACCGATGCGGTTAAGAAGGACCACAGAACCAGCAGTACAGAACATATGGAAATTACAAGTCATTGAATACACCTTCGGAAGAAACTATGCCAGTTGTAAGACAATCCACATTTCTACCCCTTACAATTTACCCTCCTCATCATATATGGCTCCGAGTGTTACAAACTAAAAGCAAACCACCATTAGAACAGAATGTAAAAAATAATCAAAGTTTATTAGACATCACAAAACGGGGGCTCCCTGGCACCGGCAGCAAAATAATATACTTTGCAGAAATGATCATTAAGAGAACAGACATAGTGCCAGGAGCTACGGCAGGCAGGATACTACTGAAAAGCATTAAGATAATACAAAACAGGTTTTCATACTGTGCCTAAGTAGGGACTATCCCTAGTTAAATTAGGGGTACGCCTCTCCAGTTTATATGGACTTCGATTTTATCAAATCAATTTTGGATTATCACTTATTAATTGTTTGAGTGCTGCCGAGTGATAAAAAAAAGAGGTTTATGAAGGGCCATCCTGTGCTTTCTGTTTCCATAGTAACACCATCTGGACCTATAGATCAGGTTAAGAGCCTCAGACATCCCCATGTTAATTCTAAACCTTGCTACCCGGACACAAATGTTCAGTTGTCATATCAGAGTATAAAGCAAGAATTATGGGGTATTCTGAATCAGTGGCTCATCGCCCTCAGAAATCTACTGATATTCCTTCTCTCTGAAGATGGTTTCCCTAATCTCAGGGTGAGTCCATCCATGATGTGCTACTGATTATATGCTTGATTCAAAAAGGAGATGAAATAGGGCAGCCTTGTTGTGTGCTCTTGTGGAGATGAAACTGGAAAGATGCACAACAATTAAGTTTCACTGTAGCCAATGGGTCTGCAGTATTTTCTACATCCCTTTAACAATAATGGGACCAAGAACTACTTAGCCAGTACTCTCGCCAATAAAGACCCATTTACCCTATCACACGGTTTCTCGGCAACACCCAAATCACAAGAATCTTTTTTCGTTCAACCTTCTTCACCATACTGACTACCTGCTACAATTGTCATAGATCTGTCTCATATTTATAAACACTAACTGACAAGGATGGATCAGCCTGGATGGGAAGTGTCCAAGATTGGTGGCCAGGGCCTTCTCAAACAGATCTGTGTCCGTATTTTTTAAGGTTCAGTGAAGGTTCTCCTCGGTTTTAGTGATATCAGCAGTGTTCCTCACCCATAGCAGGCACTGTCCAGCCTAAACATCCAACGGGCCTTTGATTCTAGCTGGCACCGATAAATCTTCACACATGCATCCATGGCATTTGGGGAATGGGGTGGAGGGCTTGACCATTCCACCTTAACATTAGGCCTGTCCGGTGCAGGAAAGGATCCTCATTACCCAATCAGGGACGATTTGGATCTGCTGTTCTTGCACCTTCTAGAAGACTTTCAGCAGAAGCGAAATCATTGAAAACGCACACTATAGGCTCTGAGACCAGCTTAACAGGAAGACATCCCCTAAGGAACCAGTCTGGAGCAGTGTGTAATACAAAACCAAGGACACTTCTTGTTCCAGGCTGATGTGAAGAGGTCCACAAATGGACACCCCACACTGGAGAAGATCGAGTTTGCCACTTTGCTGTGTAGCTCCCGCACCTGGTCCTCCAGCGAGAGGCATTTCAGCACGTCTACTCTCACGATGGGAAACTGTCAGATGGACCCCTATTGGGAAAATTCACTCTGTTGCACCCACTGCCACAGGCGGATCACCTCCCAAAACATAGTCCACAATGCTACACCTCCATGTTTGTGGATATAATTTGTGCTTTGAAGACGTGTTACTTTCTGTTTAACCCCTTCGCCGCGGCGCTAATTCCTCTGCGGTGCGGGGGGGCCACGCGCAGCGCCGCCGTGCTTGTGACGAGCTCGGCTCGTCACGCTGCACGTGGCACTGTGCTTCTGACGAGCAGCTCGTCATGACCACACCCGTTTCGAACGTTCAGCACAGCAGGAAAATTATCCCTGCGTGCAAGCGTTGCGGCGGTTATGCACAGTGGCGCTGTGCTCCTGACGAGCGGCGCTCGTCATGACCACACCCGGTTTTGAACGTTCAGCACAGAAGGGAAATTATCCCCGCGTGCGAGCGTTGCGGCGGTTATGACGAGCTCAGCTCGTCATGAGCACAGCGCAACCGTGCCTCATGACGAGCAGAGCTAGTCATGAGCACGGAAGGTGTTAATTACCTTGGGATAGAAATATTTTGGGTACTTAAATCAAGGTAACAGTTTTAGGATGAAAAATGTGGGTCTGTACAAAAAAATTAGTTAGGGAACGACTAAATAAAACAAGCTTTGGCAAAGCAAATAGGTCTTGCCTATGACAGAGCTATTGGCAATGTGTTTTAGACATGCTATACCAGTGCTTAATTTGAGTGGGTGGTTTCTGGTGCTGGGCACCCGCACTTAAGTGCCGGTGCTGAGCACTGGAAGCCAAGTAATTGTCAACACTGCACTTATGAAAGTCTGCCACATGGTGGCGCTACTCATCTAATTTAGAGACGAGTAGAACAATTATTTATTATTAAAATATACATAAAAAATTAGTAATACCTGCCTTTCCAGCCATTGGTTTAGCTTTAGGACCCGGAATAATCTGAACTATCACACTTGCAGGCGCGAGAGATGGTTCGTAGTTGTTTTGGCAGCGATGATCGGAGCAATGGGTGGTGCAAGGATCAGTGGCCTCCTGGTCAGGGCCCTGGCACTTATTATTTTACAAATTAAGCACTGTGCTATACACCAGTGTGGCTGCTGTTCAGCATGGCTAAAAGTTAGTGGCTTGGTGTGGTGGTAGGGTAGAGGGGTATAGTGGAATGGGGTAGATTGGAGTAGTGTGGATTGGGATACACTGGAGTTGAGCGGAGTAGATTGGGACATGGTGGAGTGGGAGAGATTGGGGGAGGGTAGAATGGGGTAGATTGTAGTGGGGTGGAGTGAGGTAGACTGGAGTGGAATAGATTAGAGTAGGATGGAGTGGGGTAGATTAGGGTGGATTGGAGTACATTGGGCTGGAGTGGGGTGAACTAGAGCGGAGTGAGGTGAATTGGAGTGGGGTAGACTGTAGTCGGGTAGAGTGAGGTACACTGGAGTGGGGTAGATTGTAGTGGGGTAGATTGTAGTGGGGTAGATTATAGTGGAGTAGAGTGGGGGCAGGATGTAGTTGAGTAGAGTGCAGTAGATTGTAGAGAAGTTGAGTGGGGAAGGGTGGAGTGGGCTAACCTGGGGTGGCGTAGGCTGTAGTGGGGTAGTTTGGGTGGAGTGGGGTAGTTTGGGTGGGGGGGAGACTGGAGTATTGTGTATTGGTTTGGGGTGGGGTGGAGTAGATTAAGGTGGGGTGGCGTGGATTGGAGGAGGACTCCGGAGATTGTGGGAGAACCCACCTTACAAAAATATTAAAGTAAAATGCTCTGAAAGAACAAAAAAAAACACAGGAACCACAAAAGAAGGGAAAATGCTTGCAGGTAGCTTAACACTGCCATCTACAGGCTGTAACGAAAATAAACATTAGAGGAAGATTATTTAATTCATACAAAATGTAGGCAACAACAAATTTAAATATTGGGACCTTTAATTAAATACCTCGTAATTATTGTTAGGAGAATAATCCCAAAGTAATTAATGGACCAGAAATGAACCCATAAATGGCTGTGGCACAGTCCGACAGATTCTGACTGAAGCGCCCTAATACTGAAGGGAAAATCACCTTTGGGATAAAGAGTCTGGGGAAATGAAGTCCCTGTTTTTTTTTAAGCTGGTCGGGTTTTGCGATGATCCACTTTTGGTAGGTAACCTACGTTGGGCCTTAGGGCCCGATCAGGGTTTAGCAGACAGTATAAAGGAAGTCACGGTGGCTGAGGACTTATGTCTCCCACCCTGCCTTTTACTGTACCCTCCGCCCGCAGACATCTCTATAAATTGGCCGGAACCACCATCAGGGCAGTTCCTGCAAATGTTGGAAATGTTTGCCAGATGGTGCATCAAACATAATGGTAGGCCATCAAACTTTTTCAAAGTTTTTTATTTTAGAAAAACAAACTCCCAAAGCTGGGGTTTGATTTGAAAAATAAAAAAAACGAATAGCCGCCACCCCATGGAAGCTTTCTCCCATGGGGTGGGGTTTGTTCGTTTTTTTCCCCGTCACTCACTGCATGGTCTAAATGGGGTGAGTGGAAATATGCGCTTCCTCTGATGGCTCAAACATCATTGGGACATTGGGGGAAGGTTTACGACTGAGTAGCCTTTACTCCATTGGCGTAAATCAGGCAGTCTGCTCAACTCAAAATTGGGCAGGCAGACCATGTGTTTGGCAGGGACAGTAATGCGTCACAATGGAGTACCCTCCCCACCAAACTCTAAATGGGGCCCTTAGTATGTGTGGAGTCAAAGGGTAAGATCCCAAACCTGTGTAGCTCCAGAGATGTGGCAAGGAACCCTCACTCTCACCATTCCGGGTCAACCTACTTTCCACTGAGTTCACCCCATAAGTCATTGGTGCATGATATGCTAATGAATGAGTGACACAATGTGAGTATCATGAACCCCAGTTGTAGTACCAGGACGTTCTTGTATAGAAGGTGACATGGTCCACCTCAAGAAACTAGCTTAGTCCATGCTTGCTACCTCTCTTTTACTAAATCTTTTTCTCTAACATTGCCTCCTCTCTCTCATCTTTCTCTGCACCTACTTATCTTTTTCAATTCACCTTCACTAGCTTTATGTCTACCTCACCATATCTCTCTTTTTCAAAAACACCATCTCCTCTTCAGCAATGTCTCTCTGCTGCACTACTCTCTTTTCCTGACCTGTTTTTCTACACCTCTACCTTGCATCTTTCGATAGTTCTCTCGCCACTTTCCCTATGAACTGCTATTTTTCTGTTAACGGACCTCTATTTCAGCTTATATCCATCTGTTGCTCACTACTAGGGGCACGCCATTCCTCTCCAGCTACCTTTCAACTTAACTCTCTCTGTAGCTCATGCCTTCGGATACTCCATCCCTCTTCCACTACCTACATTTCATTCTCCCTATCTCGAGCTCTCTTTACCTCAGTCTAAAAACTACTTCTCTTCACCCACCCACTTTTTTTTTTAACTTTCTACCTCTGCGAATCTTTCTTTCTGGATATCTAACATATCTCTTCATTTCATCTCTTTATCTACCCCCATCCTGCCTCTTCCTTACCTTTCTCACAATTCCATTATCTTTACTCATGTCCATTTCCAATCTCCCACCGCGTCTTATTTCTATTACTCAGCAGCGTCAGAAAATTGTACACGAAGAAAGAACTAGATTTCACCAAATCTAGTGGTGAAAATCCTCGGGGCAGTGATATGAATTTCTCTGTTACATCGAGAATAAAATTTGTGATTAGCAAATTAAAGCAAACATTTCAAAATGGTAGTTGATGAAATAGGTGCTTGGGGTAGCGCTGCAGTCATTGTATTTACCAATGCTGGCGACGAGGACTTGGTCTTGTCATTGATGGGGTTTAAGCCATTACAGTGACCCTCACTGAGACTGCAAGTGGAAGATGCTTTGATGTCGACACAAGTGTCTTCATCGACGACAAGATCCTAGTCTGCGGTGGCATCTTCCCTGACGGTGCCTTTATTAATGGCAGAGTCTTTGTTGACAACAGTGTCCTCCTCGACTTTAGGATCTACTTCTTGGTCAAGCATGGCCCTGCCCTCATTTTGATGGAAGAGTGGTCATCGATGGTTCCCTTGCCGTAGACATCTTTGCTGACAATTTGATTCCTGAAGATGCACAAGATATACAATCTGTGGGGTTGGTGACTACATGGTAGTTGTGATCTCTTGTCCTTACGTGTTTACAGAGTGTGTTAACTGATGGTAGCAATGCCATTCTTAAAGGCGAAGATGAGTCAATCAGTAGAATGAGGCTTTTTTCTAGGCTCTGACCCGCATGCGTCAGCATGACCAGAAGTATGCATATTAAAGTCCGACACATAGGGTTATCCGATGGGAGACGCAACAGGCTCAGGAGCAGACCTAAAACTGGATCTTTGGTGCTGATAATCTCCCATTTGGGTTTTCTCACTTTAATAGCCCTTTTTGTTCAATTATTTTTCTGGAGATGCATTATTTAGAAGCCGCAGCGGTCGACACTCTCTGTTCTTTAGTGTCCAGCATATGGAACAGTTGTTGGCCATATTCTCAGACTTGTGAAGATAAAATATACATTTTGTGTACATGTCATCTGTGAATATCGTGCTTGCTCCACACACCGCACATGGCTTGGAAAAGGGTTCTTGAACGAGAAGCTTCAGCCATGGCACTAATTATACCACAGCCTCCCAGACCAATATAAAGCAGACAATGTTTACCTTCCATACCTAAGGTGAGAAAGAAGCGTATAGAAGAGTTGTAGCTAAAAATAAAAAATGAGTTAAAGGAAATTAGCAGAGCTCAAAGGATTCCTCGTTACCTCCAGCACACGCATTAGAAAATCTGATAGTTGGTGCCTCTGAGGAGGGCTGGCACTATCTGACCTCACCCACCCGCCCGAATGCCTGGAGTTCAGATCACAACATATAGCGGATGGGCTACTTAGTTATTGGCTGATTTCAAAGTTAGCAGATATATTGAAATACTGCTCTGATAACATTGACTATCCAGGGTTCTCAGGCTGACATAGGGGAATAATTCAGGCACGTGAATATATGAAAGAGACAATGCTGGAGAAATAGTGATTAACAGTCTGCAAAAGAAAAGGGCCTTCGTAGAAGTTACACTAAATATTGCCACCAAAGGTTAAACATGCTTTCAAATTCATATGCAAAGCAACTGGGCCTTCTACTATTGTGAGGGGCCTCAAGCTAGTCCAGGGAGGACCTGGCTTGGCAGTTAGGGCTGGACTGTTCCCATGGGGCACAGGGTCAAGACTGATTTGCATATGGCTGGGTTCAAACTGGAATGGCATGGTGAGCAGAAAAAGATGGATTTAGACCCAGATCTCTGTACTGGGGTGAATGTATGACATTGTTCTGCATTCTGTCCATCAACTGTTGTTTTTGCATTTGTCACCCGAGGGGGACAGGTATGCTCAGACGTGAGTCCCGTGCTCTCCATGCCACTGGAATCAAGCTATCCTGGCTGATTAGGGCTGAGCGCCTGGAACCGGTCCTAGGATGATTGTTTCCAGTCCAGGGAGGACCTGGCATGGCACTTCGGACTGGACTGTTCCCATGGGGCGTAGGGTCAAGACTGGTTTGCATATGGCTGGGTTCAAACTGGAATGGCATGGTGAGCAAAAAAAGATGGATTTAGGCCGAGATCTCTGTACTGGGGTGAATGTATGACATTGTTCTGCATTCTGTCCATCAACTGTGGTTTTTGCATCTGAGGAGGGCTGGCACTATCTGATCTCACCTACCCGCCCGAATGCCTGGAGTTCAGGTAACAACATATAGCGGATGGGCCACTTGTAGTTATTGGCTGATTTCAAAGTTAGCAGATATATTGAAATACTGCTCTGCTAACATTGGCTATCCAGGGTTCTCAGGCTGACATAGGGGAATAATTCAGGCACGTGAATATATGAAAGAGACAATGCTGGAGAAATAGTGATTAACAGTCCGCAAAAGAAGAGGGCCTTCGTAGAAGTTACACTAAATATTGCTACCAAAGGTTAAACATGCTTTCAAATTCATATACAAAGCAACTGGGCCTTCTACTATTGTGAGGGGCCTCAAGCTAATCATGAACTCTATGTCAGACAGGAACCGGAAAAAAAAGTATGTGGATACAGCAATAATTTTATAAGTGCATAAACAATGGCTCATACTCTGGTCTATACCAAGCCTGGTTGCTTCTTGCAATACTCCGCAGTGCAAAGGACTTAGCCATGGCTAGATCAAATAGCTACTGATAAGCAATTTCGCAATGCCATACTAAAGCACAGAGTAACATCCCCTTATCCCAGCCAACTTTTAATACCAAACTTCAATGGCCGGCTTGGGGCTTAAAACCAGAGCAGGACAGGGCAATTAAGAGAGACAATTTTAAAGTACCTCTTGTGGGGACAGATATCAAATAGCAGTCCAAGGAATACTTAGCCATTAACAAGATGGGAGACTTTGGAGGAGGGATTGTCTGAGATGCCCTAAAGGCATGTTTATAAGCTAATTTTATAGCTGCGACCTCAAGGCTAAGAAAAATACAGGAGGCCACAATATGCAAGATGTAAAAGGAGCTGTGGGTGGTAGAAAAGTAGTATAAAAATACACAGTTCCAAAGAAAGGGTCTAAAGTTCTGACAGCTGTCAAATTGAAACATAAGAATGATACAAAGCATAACAAATCATGGCTAATGTAATCACATTATGAAGAGGGAATAATAAAGTTGGTTGCTGCAAGTAAATATATTACAAGACCGGCAAGAAAATTGGTGGATCACTGCTACTGAAGATAGGGACGAGGAGAAACCAGACCAGTTCTGTTGCATTTATCAAGACATCTGCATCAAAGACTCAACAAGCTCTAATGAGCACAGCACTTATCTGATGGCGAAGGCCCAACGTAGGCTGGAAGCACAAGTAAGGGAACAGAAGACACTGCACTGCAAAAAAGAGGTTCATCATGGGATTCAGAATATGACCTTATGAAGAGCCATGTAAGTGTGGGAAACAACCATTACAACGCAGTCATTACAACGCACTACCTTTACAACGCAGCTGCCTTTACATCGCATGCCATTACAATGCATTTCACTACAACGCATGCCATTACAACGCATGTCATTACAACGCATTATAAGCTAGGTAATGGGGATCTTTTAGTTTTAGGATGGGTATGAGTTTTGGGGGACATGGGGATAGTATTTCTACCCCTACACTATCCAACACTTACACTACTGTTGCACTCACTGGAGTGGGAATAGTAATTTTTAATCCTACACAATCCAACACTTACCCCATTGTTGCCCCAAAAGTATTATGCATTGTAAAGGTAGTTTCTAAAAATGCGTTGTAATGGCATGCGTTGTAAAATCATGCGTTGTAATGGTAGCTGCGAAGTAAAAAGTGTGTTGTAAAGGCATGTGTTGTAATTGTTTGCGTTGTAACGTCATATATTCTATAAGAGGATGGCTTCCCAGCAAGCTTTTACAATCATTTCACCCCCATCTATTGATTATTTTAAAGGATGTTTCAAATGGCTGAAATAACCCTGAGAATTTGAATTGCTCTGATTCTAAGGCCAAAATAGACACTGCTAGCAGAAACTTGCACATGACCATTTCCATGCTCAATAAAGATGCCACATGTTTTAATAATGTCCTGGTGGCGAGGCTGAACAGAATTGTTCTTAAATGAATACACACTAACAGATAAGTCTTTATTGAGGGAGGCTAGACACGAATTCATTGTAACATGTTTCTGCAATTGTTTCATTACATAACAGAACCACCTGAATTAATTGGAAATAATTATCCATGTTATCCTGTGTGTCGTCAACTTGGTTAGAATTGGTTGGTATAGTTTATATGGCTAAAATTGGAAATACTTGGAATGCCATGAGGCCACATACGTGGGCATAAGCAATGATAGACAGACACCCAATTTTCTTTTAAAAAAAAAATATTTTAAACTTTACTGTTCCAACAATGCTGATGGCCTTTTCAGAACAGAAAAATAAAATCAAAAATAAAATCAAAAATAAAGTGTGCAGTTGGCAAATAAGAAAGAGAGAAGCCTGGTAGCACTTAGCAGCTGCCGGGCCCTTGAAAAATATAATAAATAAATACGCAGTGGCAAAGCCAATACGTTGGCATTTTCCTATTAAAGGCAAGACCTATAAGCTTTTCCAATGCTTGCTGCTAAGTGTGAATGACAGCAGATATGATTTCTCATTTTTTACCCTAAGATAAAGAATGCCAAATTTGAACCACAGAAATATTTCTGGAGAAGGTGATCATGGGGATATTACGCTTATAAAACCGGATTATAAAGCATTGTCAAATACTTCAAAGATGGTCATGCTGATAAAATGAACGGACTTTCAGCAGGTACTGGTGAAGACTGGCTGCCTTCCTCCAATAAATTGTCTGCCATTTTCTGCAGACATCACACAGTACATTCAACTGCAGAAGATACACCTCGATGCATTTCTTACATGGAAAGGATTACAAACCTTGTTTAGCATGAATCTGAGAGCAAATCACTGCCATTGGCTCAATGCTGCTATAAAAGGAGAGAATTTGTCCCATAAATCTTCCCTTTTCGTTTAGAAGGGATCTTAGGATAGCGTTTACATTCTGTAATCTTGTACAGGTAAGAAAAAGTGAACAGCACCACATTATGTATCTACAATCAAATATCATGCAAGTCTGGTTTGTGCAAATGTAGTCCAGAAACACACACAGAACGTACCAGATGGAATATCAATGCTTGCAATTGGGATGGTGACGTGCTTCAGGGTTTTCAGGATATTGGCGAAAGGCTCTCTTACTGCACCTTTGAAGCTGAATCCAAATATGGCATCCACTACTAGGCTGTATGCCCCATCGATCAGCTCTGCCTACACACAGAGACATGTTAACACACGTTAGGAACAATGGACAGCTTGAAAGGAAAAATCATTGTTGAAAATCTCCATCACTAACAACTCAATTACATAAATACTAACTTGCATCTCAAACGACTTGGAAATTAATTTGGACAGCACTGAATACAATTTTATGGTTACTGATTTTGGTTAAAACGATGAGCAGTTTATTAAAAGGACCCCAACAAATCCAAAACATAACAACCAGATTTCTCCTTGACAGAACAAGCAGAAAAAACTTCCTATCAAAATATAAAGTTAGTCGGAGGAATCTCTCATCATCTCATAAAGGCTCGCTAAGAGCCCTAGAGGAGGCCAGACAGAAAAACACCTTTATATATAATCATACTTCCTAGACTTGTATTCATCAAATGAACATAAACTTGTTTAAATATTATTTTTTCTAGTTTTTATTTGTATTTTAATAAAAAATGTCTTCTATACTTTGTTCATAGAGATATACATTCTTGAATATAGCAAAATAACAATACTGTGTTAAGAAAAAAACATAAATACCTCTGACCAAGCACACTTCACATACTCTCATTCATTACTCACTAAAACACAAACATTGAGTGTAAAAAAACATTAGAAGAACAAGATATGTCTTATGCCCAAACAGGATTTCTCCTTGAGTCTATTGGGAAAATCACAGTGGCACCACAAGGCCTGCACTGGCTTTCAGACAATAAGAGTCATTTTTAGACCACTTCGTATTCCACACAAGTAAATCCATAATGTGGGACCAGAATGCCTTCAATTCAAATTCACCAATAAATCTCAAGCCAATCCTTGAGATCTTCCACCGGACTCCTTCTGCAGTGCCCCTTTAAAGATAACGTTAGCGCTCAGTGCGGTCTGTGGCCAGACACTAAAAAGGATTGGTCTCCACTCGCTGATATCAGCAAGATTGTAAAAAATGCACAACCAGAAAACGGAACGAAAACCCGTGAACAAAACGAACAAAAAGCCTACCAAAACCCGGGTAAGGCAATGATCAACATAGTCCAACCTTTAAATGTGGTACAACCAATAATGCAGGCAGGTTATTTAAGCATCAGCACTGCACCAGATAAAAGTCAAATCATCACAACAAAATAATAACAAGCATTTACAATGCAATAGGTCTCGCAGCATTAAAGTTTGAGTTACTGGCATTGTAAATGACAATGCTTTGCCAGAGTCCAAGGCAAGTAAATAGCCCAAACATTATCGTGGAATAAAAATAAGAAAAGGCCGGTTTAAAAACAATCGCGAATCATTCTACTGGCATGGTCCGTCAGACCTAAGGGCAAATCGCTTTTTGGGGAAGCGCTGCCAGGATTTGTCTTGTGATGCAAATTGAGCCACAATAAACTCAAATGCAACAATGCTGTTGAGCAAAATAAAATTATATCAGCTGCAAAGAACCAATTACAGAACACGTCAATGAAAGCCTGTCAGTCTGACCTCAGCAAGTAAATAGTACACACATTTGATGATTAAAGCAACAAACAAAACTAGCATCCGCTCTCCTGGTTGGTACCTTCACGAGGTCAGCAAGTTCTTAGATATGGAAGAATAGAGAAGAAATATTTTCCCTTCAATTTGTATTTTTTTTTTAGCATGATCCTAGGATCAAGAGACCATAGAACAGATTCAGAATACGTGGACTACACTTGATGTTGGAATGCTCGGTGATATAGCACCTTGGTATGGGGTTAGAAGAGCCAAATTAAGGGGGGGGAGTGAGTGAGCGTGCGTGTGTGTGTGTGTGTGTGTGTGTGTGTTAGGAGGGGTGGGGCTGGAGATATTTCAAAACCATCATAAAGGCGCTAGGCCACAAGTCAGGGAAGATGGCCAAGAAATCACTGTTTGTGTCTGGCCATGTGACAGAGTCCACAACTCAACATTTAAAGCTAGCTAGGCGAACAACAGTTTGCACGAAGCAAGGGACTGTGTACATTTATTTTGTACTAACCAAGATTATTATCACGATTTGGGAAAGTGCTATCGCAGAACGGAAACTTTTACATATACAACTGAATCGGCTGTTGGATTTTGGAGGTACAGTTTGACGTTCAAGAAAACGGCATAACTTCTTCATGCGGGTTTATAAAGCTCCTTTTATTCAAGTAAATGCACAGAAAAAAAATCAAAACATACCAGAACATTAACCTTGTTAAACGCCTTTCACTATTTAACTTTGGCAATAGTGTCAAAGCATTTATGTGACCTACTTCGATTCCGTTTCCAGTCCAGAAATCGTGCACCATGTAATAAGCTCAAATGGTGGCCCGAACAATGAAGAAAACACGGACAGGATGTTGCGCAGGAAGGGGTTCCTCAGACCTCTCAAGGAATCGGACAGAGAGGCTGGCAAAGGAACCGGGAAACAGATAAAAACAATGCTTCCGGGTCGCCGCAGGCAGCGCGGCGGCCCGCCCTGCACGGGGAAGGGAGGCAGCTTTCGAGGAGGACAGCACCAGGCCGCGAGCGCGTTCTCGTGCGCGTGACCTTAACAAATCGCCGCGCGCGGCCAGTGCTGTCCTCCTGGAAAGCTGGCGAAAGCTGACACGCTAACTATAGGTCTTTGGCGAGAGCGAGCTTCGCTCGCTTCTAGCCGAGACCTAAAAACCAATGCAATATATGGATAGCATGTTCAGAAAATCATATGAGCAAAAGGTGTTCAGAAACTTAAGCCCTCTTTTAACTTACCCTTTACAATTACGACGACAGGCCATGGCTCACCCTCTCGACCGTGTGCCATTCAAATCAGACTGTTTTGTCCCTCTCCTTTAAAGGCTTCTAAACATTCCATCTGCTTAGCAGGGCAATCATGTGCTCATAACCTCCTACTCCATCGGTCATATTTTGGGACACCAGTACAGTTCACCTGGCGTGGCCCACATCTTGCCCTTCTCTTACCCACTTATCAACACAATAACTGACTCCGCTCAATCCTTCAATTTCCTTGCCTGGGACATCACTTAAATCCCCTGCCACAAAGACCACAGTGGTAATTTTGTCAAGGTCAATCTAAATCTATTTCAGCGGAAAAACAAACACTACACTACAATACCACAGAATAAAATTGTGTATCTAATTCCAAGTACAGCGAAGATTATATCATATCATAGTTTCATTACTTCTCTACCATTTTTTAGATATGGAGCTTTGAAATTGGTGAGCTCATGGGAATCTATAAAGGGCTCTTAGCTAATTATTTAAGAAATGATCAGACAGTTTGTCACTCATTTCCTCTCCATAAACATATGTGTCCCATGTTTATTTCAAATTTAGTTTATAAGGAATTTTGAGATGCCCTGCAACCAAATTGTTCCCCTGCTAAATTTAAAGATATAATAATAATACATTTATCGCAAAGATATAATACAATATCAGTTACATTAATAAAACAATAAAATCAGCATCAATATTAGAATAAGAAATTGCAGCAATGAATTTAAAAAAAACTACGTATCCAAAATAGAGATACGCAAGGCCTAAAAACTTCACAAGCTTCCCAATAAATTGCCTATCATTAGCAGTAAAACAATATCTAATATCATCAAGAAAGTATTTAAAATGTGCTTTTATAAAGGCAGATTGCAAGAATCTTTACTCGCGGGTGATAGAAATGGACACAAACACACATGTTCTGAAAGATTCATCCTTATAGCCATAGAGTTGACACAGTCTTAATGGGTACCACTTCTTGTTCCACGATCCTTCAAATTGGGAAATTGGTATATAAAGGCAGCAAAACCTCCAATACTTTATCTTACAGGCAGGGTTTAAGGTTTAAGAGAAATAACTCTGAGCTATATTTAGACAGATATTGAAGGTGTAATCTGAGTGTTTGAAAGCCTGTAACAGGCTAAATCTATCTGTCACAAGGTACCTTTCATGGCATGCTTTACAAGATTTTTCCGAGACAGCGGCAGCAGTTTTATAAGGATCAATAGGGGAGGTAAGTTATTTTGACTTAAGACCTTATTGACACCAGCAATGGTCGGAGTTAAATTAGAGTTGCTTAGTAATTGCAGCTCTTTGTGTATTTAATGTTTCGATGAGTCTTCTGCAGCATTACAACAATAAATAGTTTGCAACTGCACCAGTCAGTCTTAAGACTAAAGAGGTTAAAGCAAGCTCCAACTGAATCTTACAGTGAGGGGTTGAAGTGGGAAGACCAAGTGATAGCTTGATTTTGCCTATGTAAAATTTATCTAACTCAGCAATAGTTTTATTATTAAAAACCATGGAATCATGCAGAAGAGTCGAATAAACTTACTATGAAGTGCTATAACTGATGGAAAAGTGTCATGGCCCCTTAAACTTCAAAATGGATGTCGAGCTTTCTCTCCCTCCGAACTCAGACTATTAATCTGAGCCCCTTCCGTTCGAAGACCATGGGACTGATTAAGGGAGTACCTCAGTCCCACCTTATTCAACATTTACATTGCTCCATTAGCTGGATTACTTAGAAAGCTGGGCTTCACACCAATTTCGTATGCTGATGACACTCAGCTACTACTTTCATTTGACAAACACCCTCCCAATGCCCAGTCCACCTTCTCGGAAGGCATGATCGCTATCGCTAGCTGGATGAGGAATAATTTCCTTCAGCTTAATGCTGGAAAATCCGAGATTATGCTGTTTGGAGACGCACCATTGCTGTAGTCCCCAGAATGGTGTCCAGGTGATATAGGCGCCACCCCGGTTCCCAAGACTGTGGTCAAGAATCTTGGCATACGCTTGGACCAGAAACTGACAATGAAGGAGCGCGTTGCAGCCATCACTGGATCTTGCTTCCATGTGCTAAGCCTTCTACGGAGGGTATTCCCCTTCCTTCCTTTGACCACATGGAAAACTCTCATTCAGGCACTGGTGTTGAGCCGCCTGGGCTACTGTAATGCCTTTTTGATCCCAGTAAGTGAGTCCTCGTTGAGTAGACGACAAGTAGTCCAAAAGACCGCGGCCAGCTTTGTCTCGAATAACCTCACCAGAACTGCCTCTCTCCCTCGTCTAAAACAGCTTAACTGGCTTCCAGTAAGCAAACGGATCAAATTTAAGATATGCTGTAGTGTGCATAAAGCACTAAACAGAAAAGGTCCTGGCTATCTTGCAGGAAAAATCAATCAATACCTGCTACAAAGACCCTTACGCTCAGGAGCTTAATCTTTACTCCTTGTACCGCGTTTTAAAAAATCACGCTTGAGTGAGAACTCCCCATTCATCTTCGGAAATGCCCTGATCACCTTCAATTCAAAAGGCTCCTCAAAACTGCACTGTTCTAAATCTTTTCTCTCTCTCTCTGGCCTACTGCAGCTCCTCTATAGCGCTGGGATACTCCTTTGGGGGTGATTGGGGCGCTTTATAAAATAAATAAACAAATAAATAAATAAAATATTTCTTCAGTGAACGCGTAATCAGCTTGGCTTTTGTTGGTTTATTGGCTTTGTGGTCTGCCCGCGTAAAGTTCTTGTTGATTATTATGGCCAGATAATTATAATGTACCACTTCCCCTATGGTATTACGTTCAAGTGTAAGGCCCGGATAAACTCTTGTTTCCAAAGGACATTATTTTCGTTTTATCACAATTATCCTGCAGATCATTTAATTTATTAAACACGCACAGCCTCAACAGTTGGATTTGGCGTGCTCTTGGGGTTAGTGAAAAAAGAACAATATCGTCCGCATATGCGAGGTGGCTGATGGGCTTACTGCCTACTTTGGGGGCAAGGCCACCCAACTGAGCCAAAAACTGGGATAGGTCTACCATACACAGAGAAAATAACGATGCTAAGACACACCCCTGTTTTAGGCCATTCAGAGTCCGTAATCTCAGCGACAAAACTCCCCCTGCAAGCTTTTTCTGCATCCAGGTGAAAATTGTGCAATGCCATTAAAAAATATAACAAAGTTTGACCAAGGCTCCAGTTTGCTAATTTATCCAAAAGTTTGGTCCTATTAACTTTTTCAAAAGCCTGTGAATAGTCAATATAACACACACATATTGACGTCTCTTTTCAACGTCTTGTTCACTAGCAATTTAAAAGCTGTGAGGTCACCAATCGAGCAGCCTGGTCTGAACCCAGTTTGATTAATAGGGATACGTTTGTTATTGAAAGCCCAGTCATGCAGGTAGGATAATAGAAAGTTAGCTAAGAGCTTCCCTCCCACATCCAGTTGCGCAAAAATATGGTAATTCTTCAATTCCTTCTTCAGACCTTCTTTTATAAATTGGGTAGATTAATGCGCCCTTCCAGGATAAAGGAATTTGAAGACATGGGAACTGTAGGCTCTGCCGGCAAAGCACCAGCCAGCTCCTCTGGCGGATACCCTTGACCTGAGGGCTCATTCACCACAGGGACACTATGGGGCATATGTATCAAAGGATACATTTGCGATTCTCAAATAGCAATTTTTAGAGAATCGCTATTTGAGAATCGTAAAATGCAATGTATGTAGGATTTGCTAAAAAATCTGCGAATCCTACATATTCCTTATTTGCAAATCGCAAATTGAGATTTGCAAATAAGGAATACCTTCCCATTCGTTCCTAAGGGCTCGGAGGCCCATCGGAATGAATGGGAAGACATTCTCAATTTGCGGTCACCAATTAGAGAATCGCCAACTGAGAATGCAATTTCAAGGTTGCAAGGGTGCCAAAAGGACACCCTGTTGCACCCCTAAAATGTGCATGTGTGCACATGTGGCGCACATACATACCCAAAGGGCATGTATGTGCGCCACATGGCACTTTGAAAAATGCCATAAAGTGCATTTTTCAAAGAAATTGCAAATTACCACCAACTTGGAGTTGGTGGTAATTTGCGATTTCTTAAGGAGAAATCACACAACTTGGGTACTTTTTACATCGCATTTAATGAATCGCAATTTGCGATTCCTTAAATGCTTTCGCAAAATAGGGAATCACACATTTTTCGATTCCCTATTTAGCATGGGCCTTTTGGGATGATACATCTGAAAAGGCTTTTTCCCCTTCGCAAATGGGCCCATTCTGAGAATCGGCCCGTTTGCGAACGGGAAATGGGCTTCATACATATGCCCCTAGGTCACAGTTTCAGGCATCTCAACATATTTTCAGGTGGGGTGACGGTCATTGAGTCAATCAGAGGCTATGATGCAATGAGAGAAAATTCCCTACATGTCAGGGCACTGCCTTTTTTCACTTTGGGAGTTTGTTTTAGAAAACCAAAAAGAAGTTTGCCAGCAGGACCAAAACACATTGCTCTCACTCAGCAAGCTGATCTGGCCGCAATGCATCAGTTATATTGGTGGATGCATTGTAGGCAGTAAAATCCCCGCTATGCAGGCAAGGATCTAAAAACGTGGCAGGTGGTCCTACGCATGCAGACAGAGGCCAGGACATCTTTTGACTTGGCAGAGTGCCTAATATCATCTAAATGACCTCCCAGGTCTTTCCTGAGGCATTATGCCTCTGCTCTCAACAAGCGCAAAACACCACATCCATTCAACAAATGTACATTACTTAATCTACTGACAGCCTGGTCTAAGCAATGTCTGGAATGGGGAGTTAGGCTTGATGCCATCACACAATACCTGTGCTTGATCACTGGCTCACAGTGCACCCATGTAGGAAGGGGGAGTCTCTAGTTGGCGCAGTGCAGCACTGGCGACAAGCAGGGACTCTCTCTTCCTTGTCAGGGCTGAGGGTTACCTTCAAGAACAACCTCTGCTTACCCTCTAGGTAGTGTGGCGCAAGCAGTCTAGGCTAATCTCTGGGGCACATAGGGTTAAACATTTGCAATATTACACCATTACCACCAACCCACCACACAATGACACCAAACTGTATTTGTAAAAATATATGTTCTTTATATATTGTAAAAAGCAGGCTTGTAAATACAGTCTTGGTTACTTTAAATGCAGGTTCCAGTTACTCTTTATAAATGTCACAGTTCTTTATCAGCTTGTCTTTCTCATTCCCCACATACGATATTGTGTGGGGCTTTTCTGTTCAAGTTTATCAAAAACAAAGGCGGAGTTGCCTGCTGGGGGCCTTGGCGCACCTCCGATGACTTACTGGGCCCGACCGGCCCGGGCTCACGCTTCTAGCGGGAGCGGCGGCAGGTTGGTTCGAGTCCGCCTCTCTGTGCGAGCCGCACAGCTGTGCGCGGCTGGCGGGGGAGAGAGCGGGGGCCCTGGGAGCGCTCTTCACGCGGCTCCGAGGGTTTGGCTGATCAGAGGGCGGTGCGAGCGGGCAGGCCAGATGCTCGCACCGCGGGGGCAACAACAGTACCTTTGTCTTTCTTGAACGGGGTCGAGGCAGTCCGGTCACAGGTCAGCGCGGTGATCCACGTCGCGGTGTCTTCCTCCCGGGGTTGGAGCGAGCGGCGGCTCGGCTCGAGCTCGGAGGTTGGCGTTGCGGCGCGGGTCGGGCCACAGGGACAGAGCGCCTCGGCGTTTCCACAGAGGGGCACCCGCAGGGGGCGGCGATCCGCAGAGCACACCACAAACAATCCAGGCGGCGTTCTTGTACCCCACGCAGCAGCTGTTTCTCAGACAGCGACGGCGCGTTCAGGGGCACAAGTCACGGAGGGGTGCAAGCAGGCACCGGGCACGACCTCTCTTTACGTTGCGAGCTACGGCTCGGGGCCAGTCACGGTGCTCAGATCAGCTGGGCTAATCTTTGCGATGCTTCTGGGCCTGGCAGGCGGCAGTCACGGTGTTCAGAGCGGTGGCAACACCCAGAGCGTTGCTGAAGAGCGCGGTGGTCACAGCGCGCTCCGCTTTTCCTGGATAGGCGTGCAGAGGGAAAGCAGCGGTCCACAGTGGTTCCTCTGTCAGGGGGTAGCGCCCACTGTTCCTGGGGCGCTGGTCAGGGGGCAAGTTCAACAGCAAGCCCTTGGAGATCTTTCAGCAGAGTTTGGCACAAAGTTCAAAGCAAAAGTCTCTTGTAGTCTCTTCTTTTTCCTCTCCTTTGGCAGCAAGGCACCAGACACAGGCCAGAGACAGCACTCCTCCTTGTAGTCCTTCCAGGTCCTTCTCTTCGGGCAGAGTTTCTTCTGTAGCGCAAACAGGATCTAATTTACAAGGAGCAGGGCTAAGGTGTCATCCTGCTATTCACTACCTGTCAACTCCCAGCCCTGTCACTCACACACACCAGACAGTCAGATCCACATCCAAGCAGAGGCGGGCTGAAATGGTTAGGCCAGCAAATGCTAACTTTCTAAAAGTAGCATTTGCAAACACAGGATATTAAAATAAACTTTACTAAAGAAGTATTTTATTATTCTGAGTTCAGGCATACTAAACATTAGTTTCTACCATGTTCCCTGAGCCTACTGGGATTATAGAGTGTAATAATTCCAGCAGCCCATCTGGCCTAAAGGGAACTGGTAGCCTTACAATAGTGAAAAACGAAATTGGCAGTAATTCACTATTAGGACATGCCACACACATCAGAGCATGTCCTACCTTACACTTACAATGCACCCTGCCCTCAGGCCTACCATAGGGGTGACTAATATGAAGTTAAGGGAAGGTTTAGGGGCTGGCAAGTGGGTGCACTTGCCCAGCCAGCATGACAGTACCAGACTGCACGCAGGTTCTGCAATGGCAGACCCTAGACACATTTTTAAGGCTGCTTCTGTGGGTGGCGCAACCAGCGCTGCAGGCCCACTAGCAGTATTGGCATGCACAAGCCCTGGCACTCCTGGTGCACTTTACTAGGGACTAACAGTAAATCCAATGAACCAATCATGGACATCAATCACATGTACACTTTACAGTAGGGAGCACTTGCACTGCGGCACGGGTTGGCCGTGGCGCAGTGCCCTGAGTAGCGGACACCAGCAAAACATTTGAGGCAAAAAGTGGAAGGGAAACTCACGCCAAGGTGCCAGGTCTAACAACCCACATCAAAAACATTAAGCATTTACTCCCTCTGACTTTCTCTTGTCATTTCTAGCCTTGCAACAACCAATTCACTGTACACTAAACTATCTGTTGTCATCCTGACTCCAGAATGAACTCAGAGATCTCTGAGTAGAGAGGAGTCTAAATCACTACAGAACCAATGAAGGGTATGACATGAATCATGTTTATTCGAAGAATTTCTGTTGGTCAAAGGGGGCAACGAAGATCTTCAAATTTATTAATGGGTGGGTATGTATGTAGATATATGGCAGGTGTAGGGGTGTGCAGAACTAAACAGCAAAGTAACACGCTCTTATGGTTCAACCTCTTCAAGCAGGCAACTATAGCAGGTTGTCACCAGGTAAACAGCTCTATGTGCAGTCCCTTTGCCAAGAATCATCCCCAGTTGTGGAACTCTCTTCCACTGGCGCTACGCAGCACCCCCAATCTGCTTCAGTTTAGGAAAGGCCTGAAGACTTGGCTTTTTAATCTCTAGTTTCTTTCTGGTGGGTCTTTTCTGTTTCTTGTATCTGTTTTTCCTTGTTATGTTATTCTACATTGAGCTGCCTGTGGAAAGTGCCGGGACACTCTTTTAGAGTAGCCGTGCGCTATATAAACTTATTTTAACATAACATAACATAACATAAATCGACCCTTTCACCTTCTGAAGTTCCTTTATTAGGATGTATTTTTAAAGTAGAAAATCACAAGTAAATGCAGAGCCTGTGGTCTAGGCTGCCCACTCTTTCTGGTGGAGTGGAGATGGATTTATACTGGGTGAGCTGCTCCTTAGATGAGAAGATTTTCTGCTGGTCCTTAAACTGTCAATCCTTTAGGCCTACCTGGGATGGGGATGGAGAGAGGCAACTGTGGAATGGTGGCGTTTCAGGAGGACTGGGTTCCAAGCACCTTTGTTCTGCATGTTGGTCTATTACTTTGGGTTTATTTGTCTGCTCTAACATTGAAAGCCACATTGATTGCACTTTACTCTGTCTTTCATTGGACTGTCCAGACTTTTTGCTTTTTTTTCCATAGATGAGCCACAGGTTAGCTTCACATTTAACTTACTACCAACACAGATCAGTAATGCCTCAAATGGTTGCCACTGTGCCCCAACAGCACTCAGCTATATGTCAATCTCCTACAGAACATTTTAGAGAGAACACTGTAGAAATAACATAGCATAGACATGCCAAATAGCCGGGTGTCAATGTGCTTACACCAACCTTGCCCACAAAGATATGTAAATGTAAATGTGTGTATACTTGTAAAGCGCACTATCACCTAGAAGGTATCTTGGCGCTGTATACCGCTGTGGAACCCTTCCTGGCTTTCCCAGTGAGATGCCCCTTACTGGGCACCTCCAAGGTGAGGCCAGGCATCCTAGCGCTTTCGGGGCCGTTGTGGAGATTAAGCAAGCTATTGCCCAGAGTTGCAGAGTGGGACCCATGATTAGATTAGGCACCTAGGCGAGAATTATCGAGTCTGTGGACACTGAGCCCAAGACCCTGCCGCGTCGGGAATTGAACCCTCGTCCCGGGCCAGACCTCTGCCTCAGGGTCTGCCGCTCTAATCGGTGAGCCACACTTCTCCAATTACCACCATAGAACAGCGAACTTTAAGCAGAACCTACAATCCGCATATGCTATTAACTGGCTATTAAGGCACCCGACAGCACTCACCACTGTCAACTGATTACTCCACTTATAGCTTGTCTTTGGAAGATCCACAACAAGAATTTTTTACAGCCGTCCAGTGTTGCCCAGTAAAAACGTACAACTCAATAAAACGGACATATACACCCTACTTATCGCACATATCCAAGAAACCCAAAATTACCCCAGGGTGTGAGGTAACAATTGGAAAGAGGCACTGTATACTACGGAGCAGAGCTACTATACCATACTAATGGCAGATTGTGCTCTATGCAACTACTAATTAACAATAACAGATACAGGCAATAACTAAGTAAACATTTCAGTGTGTAATATATTTTCATGCAAGTCAAATGTGCTTAGGAGCAAGCCTACTATTCAAACTTCTGTATAAAAGATGCTGCATATTCTCTCTTACAGTATTGTTTGGAATGATTTATTTCCAATTTTCATATATGTACCACCCCCATTACCCAACAGTTAAGAATTATCCTCTTTGAAGACAAACATATGTGCCAACAATACATTGTATCGCACTTTACACATTATGGTTAAATTGAAGCATTTGATGTACCTGTCAGGATGATGGAACGCCAATTTTTATTAAATGCGTCTGTCACAACGTTCAATTGTAAACAGATGCAAACTGCATAATCGGTCTAAAGTTAGCTCTGCAAATTTAGCAAGGACATGGACGTTTTCCCCCAGCACAAATTCTGAAGTGTAAGAAGCGACATGTAATACAGGGTAGTACATGGCGAGTCAACACTCCAGTATTACTAGCATTGGTCAGTCAGGCTTGCAAGGCATATAACGAGATGTGAAGTATATTCAAGTCACAATAATTTGCCTTTTTAATGTTCAAAACATGACTTCTTGTTGCTTTCCTGCTTGAAGGTCCCTTCTGAACGTGAAAAGGTGCCTAGTGAAACAATTTCACCAATGTTTCATTTACTCTGCCCAGCTCAAACATTGGCATAAGCTCTGTTTACTTTTCAATTCAAATATAAATGTGTTGTATTGAGATGTGTGGAAGACAAGATGTGCGCCTAAGGTTGATCAGGCAATGCAGCTCCTCACCTGAATGGTTTCTGCGAATACTAGATTTCACCACGGAGTCATTGGATGCCGCAGAACCAGAGCTCCATACCTGGGGCATGATGTTGAAGGCTTCAACAGTCACAGAGCCACTAATTCCACTTTTTACATCACAGCTCAAATGGCCTCCATTATACGTTGGCATCAAGCCAAACCTTCAAGTGAAAGAATACCAACATTCTTCCAACACCCTTTGTATACTAACTCTTTTTAAAACTGCTTAGTTTTTGAATTTACAAGAGAGGGAAACTGAACTGTTTATGACTATAAACAGCTGTGTCTTGCACGGTCACTTCACAAGAGTTTGTTCTCATATTTTGCTATATGAATTCTAAGTTCCTTCAAATATAGAAATCATTCTCTTTACTTTACTATTCCCAATTTCCACACCAAGACAGAACCTTCTGAAATGTTTCGGAGGCTGGAAGCTATTACATGTTAAAAGGAGGAAATCCAAACTTGGAACAAACATACCTCTGATGGAAACTCTGACAGGAAGGGGATGTCCATCTTTTGACATTGTGTGGTCAACCCTTCAAACAGTGGCTTATTCGGACGTTTGGGGTAGAATATAGCTGGCTCATATCCCTGCAAAAAAGTAATAAGAAAAATATTTTATTGTTTTAAATCAGATTTTACAGAACAGAATTTTAACACATAGGGATTTAAACGGATAGTCAACATGGCATTCTGTTCTGCGTTGTTACTATTTTAAGGCTTCCCTTTCCTTTGTATATAAACTCACTTCTATTTTTCATATTGTGTTCCACTTTAATAGAAAATTATTTCACAGTGTTCTATAAAAAGATCACAAATGCAAGTTTAATAAAAAGGTCCAAACAATTAGGCTGGTGTCTTCATTTCATATCTGAAATATTTTAAAGGGAAAATATATATAGGTGAATTATATAAATAAATTTCTTGGCTTGGATCTAGGAATCATGTCACATATCAGCGGTGACGGTTCTGCTCACATAATGACATGTTATACTACTTTCAGAGTGTAACATTCACTACAGGGATGGGATGGTCTCTAAGGTACTTGAAGAACAGACTGTTCAACATTACAGAAGTGCAGAGGGTGTTGGTAATGGCCTTTGGGTCCTTTGGTTATCCTCTAATACCAACTGAGTTTTTAGGTTCCTGCTAATAGCTGGGTTGCCCTCTATCCTTCTAATGTACTGAGGAAGGGTGACGTGGGCAATCAAGACAGGCCTGGAGCATAGGCCACATTAGACTGTTAAGACTTTGTTGAACTTGAGAATCACCAGCATATTTTTCCTGCCGACTGAAGGGATCTAGCTGGATTACAGAGGGTAAATCTTTTTTTTTTTTAAACTTTATTTTTTCAGCAGAATAAACAATACTGTCCCCCCCCCCCCCAAAATTGGCATCAGTGTATAGAAAATACAGGTGTACGCAGTTCACACTCCCAGCACGGCTTCAACAGTTGCAGATAGAACAGGAGATGCAAGAATCAGATCCACGGGATACAGTGCAGGTATAGAAACTGACAATAGGTAACATGTGCGCAGTCGTCAGGGTAGTCCCCCAGCCCCTACTCTGCCTCCCCATCACCCGCCACCCCTTCCTCAGGTCCCGATTCCTCGGACGAGAACAATGCAGCACTAGTAGCATCGGAGTCGCTGCCAGTCGACCCCACAGCACACATCATACGCCATGGAAGCAAGTCCTCCTGTAGCCGCTCATCTCTACGCGTATGTTGCATGTGCGTTTCTTCAGCTAATGTCCATTCCCCCACATCCCGAAGCCATAATGTCATATCTGGCGCCCTTTGTCTCATCCAGGTGATAGCCACCCGCCATCTAGCCAGCACTAAGAGCAGCTGCAGCATCTTATATGACATATTCCTCTTCTTAGGTTTGGGGACCAGGGCTAACAAGCAATGGATCGGGGTCAGGTCAAGACGCAGTCCCGTGACCCTCCGGATGTGGGCTACTACTACCCTCCAGAAGTCCCCGACCAGTGGGCACTCCCAAGCTAAATGGAGAAATCCGGCTCCTACTGAACCACACCGAGGACAGGCATCCGATTTATCCGCCACAATGCGGCGCAGAGCAACTGGGGTTACGTAAGTACGGTGCATAAAATTAAAATGGATTAATTTGAAACGTGCGTTACACGACACCTTCTTGGTGAGCGTCCCTATCTGCCTCCGCTGTCCCGGGTCCAAGGCAACCCCTAAATCTGCCTCCCACGCCGCCCAGGACGGGGACACCGGTGGCGCCGAGTCGCATCTCATCGCTGTATAGAAAAGCGTTATCAATCGCCGTCCCGCGCCGCACAATAGCAGGATATTCAAAGTATGGGACACCTGGGGCGCCTCAGGGAACTGTGGCCACGTCGCTCTCGCCATGTCCCGCAGGCCTCCATAGTGAAGGTATTGGCCCCCAGTAAGACTGAAGGCCTCGATAGCTCTCTCCAGGGTCACAAAGAACTCGTCCGGATACAAGTCTGCCAATGTGTCGCAGCCGCCCTCACGCCATTCCCGAAACGACATGTGCTCTTCCATTAGTGTGACCGGTGCCAATATCCATATTGGCAGCTCCCTATGAAAAGGGGCCCGTCGCAGCACCCTTTCCACCACTCGCTGCCAGATTCCCGCAGTATGCCGAACAATATACGGCAGGTCGCCATCCGCTCCTCTGCCACGCATCAGAGCCAATCGCAACGCCTTCTCATCTGCGCTACCAGCCAGGTGTCGCAATTCCCAATTTTCCGCGCCCGCGAACCAGCGCGCAGCCGGTATAAGTTGGGCCGCGTAATAGTATAAATCAAAACGTGGGGCCTCCAAGCCCCCCTCCTCCCAGCGTCTGACCATCGTACGTAGCGCAACTCTGCTGCGTCTGCCTGCCCAAAGCAGGGAGGTAAGCATCGTATTAAGCTTGTTAAAAATTCGAGGAGGAAGAGGACAGAGGGTATTCTGTAGGATATACAATATTCTAGGCAGCATCACCATCTTTGAGACGGCCAATCGTCCCATGAGAGAGAGTGGAAGCGTATTCCAAAAGGATACAGATTGTTGTAGGGAACTAAGCACACGGTCGGCGTTTCGGGCCAGCAATTGTTCATCAGAAACAGCCACCTGAATACCCAAATAGCGGAAGGCCTCCATCTCCCACCGCAGCCCCAGGGGCGGGAAACCCACACGAGGGTCTTCACCGCATCCCGCAAGGGGAAAGATCAGGGATTTCTCAGGATTAAGACGCAGCCCAGAAGCTGCACCAAAGCGTTCCAAGTGGCGTAACAGGCCGAGGGTAAACCTTGAGTGAGATATTCAGTATCCTGGCGATGGATAACTTTATGTTCCATGCTCCATGTTGTAAATATATAGTGCTTAAGTACTACAAGCCAATATAATTAATAACTTACTGGAGTCACATTACCTCAACTTTTCTGGCACACTGGAACAGGTTTGGCCACATAATATAATGTTATTAAATTGATGCACCAATAGTTTTGCATTTCTAGAAAGGTGATAGAGAGTCTACCCACCAGCAGCACACTGCCATTTTTTGTCTGCACCTTTGGGGGATTTGTATTCTATTACTCACGTTCTTATTACTTGCAGGTGATAGAAGCCCACATTCACCACCTGAGCAACCTGCTGTGCCATTGTTAGTCACGCAATTATAGTGATATTATTTTTCAACAGGATTGGTGGCCTCCTAACTCCTATGCCCAGATAACTCTCCCCCACATGGATGGGAGACACCTTACCACCAATAACTCAGTTTGATTTGGATTTGACATCAGAAGCCAGTCTTCCATCCAATGATCTATGTCGGAAAGGTGTGTGGAAATGTTTTCCTGGCTTCTGGGACTGATGGGACAATCTTCAACAGAACTTGAGTGCCATCACCGTAGTTGTACACATGTTAACACCATGACTTTAAAAACTTCGTCTATGGGGGAATGTACATCACAATAATAATGCCAGTCAGGGCATGGCATAGATTTAGAACACCAATACTGTTGTGAAAGTGACAGTCTACCATTTTTTTTGTAGCTTGTAGAGCGCACAGCTACCTCCAACGGAGGTGTCCCGGCGCTAATTGCGGAGTACATGAAGAGGAAGCGAACTGCCAATAAGTTTCCGAGCTAAGGGAGGTTAAAAAAACAGGTTTTTAGGAGTTTGCGAAAGACAAATTCCGAGTTGGCGTTCCTTATGGTCTCGGGTAGGGAATTCCATATATGGCCCCTTCTTACCGTAAAGGATCGGACACCTACTCTGGCTAAAGCGGGGGTAACCAGAAGTATTTGGTGATTAGATCTCAGGGTCCTTGTCTGATGGTATTTGCGGAGTGGTTTTCTCAGGTAGTAGGGGCCTGTTTCTTTAATTGCCCTGTAGGCGAGAGTGAGTGCTTTGAAACTTGTCGTTTCTCTTTCGCACCTTGACAAGCACCCAGATAATCTTTTGAATTGTTTGCAGGATATCCACACCTGGATGTGTGAATCCTCCCTGATGCTGAACGGTTCGAAAACCGAAATCATGCTCCTAGGCAACAAATGGTCTTCCATCCCTCCATCAGTGTGGCCGGATGCCTTCGGGAACATCCCCACGCCTAAGAAAGAAATTAAAACCCTAGGTTTCTGGCTGGAGCAGGACCTCTCCATGAAGACCCAGGCAGCAAAGACCGCTGGAACATGCTTTGGCCTCCTGCGGTCAATCCGTAAGATTCTCCCTCTCCTTCCCCCCCTATCCAGGAAACTATTGGTCCAAGGGCTTATATTAGCCCGGCTTGACTATGGGAACGCCGCTTACCTTGGAGCCCCTGAATTCACCCTGGCTAAGCTCCAACGTGCACAGAATGCCGCGGCGAGGCTCATTTTGAACCTCCCGCCCAGAGCCTCTACCAAACCGGCCCTCAAAGCTCTGCACTGGCTTCCTGTGCGCCAGCGTGTAGAGTTCAAGGCCCTGTGCACAACGCATAAACTTATAAACGGGGCTGGCCCGGCCGCCCTTAAAGACATGGTCATCCCCCACAAAGCCCCCAGAAACCTTCGCTCTGACAGCGAACACCTGGCCATAGTTCCTAAATTCAAGAAGTCGCGCACCGGTGGCCGCCGCTTCTCGGTCAATGCCTCCTCAAAATGGAACGCTCTCCCTCGCAATCTGCGTCTGGAACCCTGTCTCCCCCTCTTTCGTAAAAAACTTAAAACCTTCCTTTTTCCCAAATAGTTCCCCCGGTCTCCTTCTCCAGGATTTCACAACTCGATAGCGCGGGGATGCCTTCGGGTCACCAGGCGCTTTACAAAACATAAAATAAATAATAAATAAACCCTCCTTTTTACCAGTAGCCAGTGTAGACTCCATAAGTGGGGGGGATATGTGATGTCGTATAGGGATATTTCTAATGAGCCTGGCAGCCGCATTCTGTATACTCTGTAGTTTCCTGATCATATAATCAGGCAGACGCAGGTACAGAATATTGGCATTATCTACCTGAGACGTGAAGAGTGCCTGAACCACTATCATCCGGCAGTCCATGGGAAGAAGGTGGAGAAATCTCCGTAGAGACTTCATTTTCCAGAAGCATGAAGAGGAGACATGGCTGATCTGAGTCTCACAAGAGAGAGCGGAATCAAACTTGAACCCTAGGTTCCTGGCCGAGGACACAGGCTGAGGTGGGAGATTGAGCTTGGGGGGCCACCATAAGTCCAAGTGGGGAGGAGATGGCTGGTTAAAAAATAAAACCTCAGTTTTATCGGTGTTCAACCTCAGACAGTTCTTAGTCATCCATGTTGAGATATCAACCAGACAGTGTCTGAGGTTGGAGAAGGCTGCCTCGGATATATTTTTGAAAGCGAACACAAGCTGTATATCATCAGCATACGAGATGGTTCTTACCCGATGTTGTTCTATTAGTGGTGCTAGTGGGGAGAGGTAGACATTAAAAAAGAGTCGGGCTCAAAGCTGAGCCCTGTTGAACTCCACAAATTTTAGGGCGTGAGGATGAAAGGTGAGGGTGCAGCAGTATTTTCTGGGACTGGTCTTCCAGAAAGGAGCCAAACTAAGATAGAGTGGTTCCTGTCACTCCCAGTTGTCTTAGTCTGTCTAGCAGGATCGTATGGTACACTGTATCGATCGCTGGCAACAGATCAAGCAGCACGATCATAGCACAGTGGCCATTGTCCAAGGTCTCCTGTACATTCTCAGTTATTTCCAACAGTGCTGTCTCGGGCTGTATCCTGACCTAAAACCAGACTGGGCGTCATGGAGGAGTTTATTGGCTTCTAGGTATGCTGATAACTGTTTTTGTACCATTTGAGATTCTATTAGACAAAGGTGTTTACCCAGGACATGGCACATTCTTGGAAGTCTACAGAGTATGACAGCATGGTTGACTGAGTTTGACATCTCAGACTATTTCAACAAGAGGCAATCACTTAGACGGCCACTTTCCACCTCCACTGAAGTCAGCTCCAATGACATATTACGTGCTGCATGATGAACAATAAATAGCCTGTCTGGAATTTAACCAGGTGATTACTGGATTCAGTAAATGTCTGTGACTGGCTGTTTACACTTTTCTCAAACTATTTAGTTGGATACAATTTGTTTGACATTGGCTGAAATGTTAATCTATGTGCCACGTTCTTTTCTTCTACAGGTTCCACAACTTATTTCTTCAGGTTGTGCAGAACAGTATCTTTACTCAGTGAGGTACTGATAATACAACTTAGGACTGCTGGAACAACTGATGTAGACAAAACTTTAGAATACTGCCTGTACAAATGTAGCTTGCAACCCTGAAGTCTTATTTCTCCAGCTTAAATTTAATATGCCCGTTGGATGTCAGCACAAACGGTTGATTTTGTAAGTGAAAAAATAGCTAAAACATCCATTTGAATCTGTATGTTTTGCTTGTTGAGTCGGCCTCGCTTTGGCCAGAATGTCTTTGCAGTCTTGAGAGAGATTTACATCCAGGAATTGATTGAATTCAGGAGTTATGCATGTAATTGGAGAGAGTCTGGTTTGGGTGCAGAATTTGGCTGTTGTTCCTCATCAAGAAGGTGTGAATCCTGGGTAGGGAAATGAGACTGGTCTCCGACAGCATCAGGAGCTCTGTAATCCAATGCTGTCTGGGCCATTTGGGAGCTATTAGATTGAGGCGACAGCTTTCCATCTTCATTTTGGCGAGAATCCTTGGTATGAGAGTGAAGAGGGAAAATGCGACTGCATAAATCTCGGACCATATCACTGAAAGGGCATTACCCCACAACACTGGGAGTGGTTATTGACTGCCTTAAAACTGGCATTTGGCCTTCTTGTTCATCGCAAAAAGATCCAGTGCTGGTCTGCCCCCGCGTGTGAAGACCATATCCAACACCCACTGATCAAATTCCCACTCGTGGCAACTGTCCGTGGTTCTGCTAAGAGTGTCCACTAAGGTGTTTACTCCTGACATAAGTTTGGCTTTCAAAGTCACGAGGTGGTCTGCCAGCCAATTCCAAAAATCTTGAGACTCTTGAGGCAGAGAATTTGCTCTCCCTTGTTTGTTGATGTAAAACATGCTGGTAGTATTGTCTGTAAAGACCAACACAGAGGCTCCTGCTATACACGGAAGGAAGGCTTGGACAGTGAGAAAAATAGCCTTGAGCTCTATACAACTGATATGCATCAACGTCTGGAGTGCAGACCATTTCCCTTGAACTTGCAGGTCCTGAAAATGGCCACCACAGCCTTCCATGGAGGCATCAGTGGTGATAATGTAGTTTGGAACCAAAGTCAGGGACGTGAGGCTTTGTGAGAGATGAGATTGTTGTGACCACTACACTATGTCTGTCGCATCTTTAAGGTAATGCTGATCAAATCTTCGAAGGAGCCTGTCGATTAGACCCATTGCAACTGGAGCCCCACCTGTAATGGCCTCATTTTCAGCCGTGTCAGCGGGATAAGGTTAATTGCAGAGGAGATCATGCAGAGGAGCAACTTGAACATCCGCACTGAAACGGACCTCCTTTTTGAGATCTTTAGGACCAGGTTTGATAATCTCTGTAGTCTGTCTTGTGACCCATAAAGCTAGTTTCTGATAGTATCGAGGTTGGCACCCAGAAATATCCTTGTCTGACTTGGGATGGTCGAGGATTTTGGGTAATTTACTGTCAGGCCTAGCCAGTGGAAGAGTGAAAAGCAGGCCTTGGAAGTCCTGGAAGCTTATTTCGGTTTTGTAGCTTTTAGCCTTCAGTCATCTAAGTAAGGGAATACCCGATTACCTTGCTTGTGAAGTATGGCAGCTACCGGGGCAAGACACTTTGTGAAAATAAAGGGGTGGTCTTGAGTCCAAAGGGAAGGACTCTGATATGGTAATGGGTACCGGCTACGGTGTAACGGAGATATTTGCGATGCCTTGATTGTATGGGAATGTGGAGGTAAACATTTAAAATCTAGGGAGGTCATGTTGTCTCCGCTGTTTAATAGGTGGAGAAATATCTGGAAAGAGTAATCATACGGGAAGATTGTTTGTGCAGAAATGTGTTCCTCTCCGGAGGTCTACGATGGGTCTCCACTCCTGATTTCTTTCGAATGAGGAAAAAACAGGAGTAGAATCCCATGCCCTTTTGAAACCAAGGAACCCTTTCTAAGTGAAGACTAGGTGGGTGTGCTCTTTTTCGAGGAGTGTTTAGGGGTCTCTGCACAACCTCTAGGGTATGGCAATAGATTACTAAGTCCATCACCCATTTGTCCGATGTTATGAGATAGTTAGAGAAATTCCACCTCGGGGTTTGGAGTCTTCAGAATGAGGTAGCAGAGGCGATGGAGTAGGAATCAGGTAATCATCCCATTCATCTAGAGGTTGTTGTGGATCAGGGATCTCGCCTTCTCTCTCTAGTCGCCTAAGGACGGGTGGTCTTCCCTTGGAGGCGGTACGATATGGGTAGGAGGTGTTATCCTGGGCATTATCGGTGGAGGGCTATTTCTTGGCCTGGCAGGAAAAGCTGGCTGTGGTGGCACTGGTTGCTGCTCTTGTGGAGGATCCGGAAAGCTCCTCTTGTAATTCTGTAGTATGGCTTGCAGAGTTTGCACTAGAGAACTGGGCATGGGCATTTCATCATGTCTAGGCTGGGGAGGAGGGGGATATTTCTAAGGTTCCTAATGCCACCTATGAGGGGCATAATGAGTGGTAGCATTGCTTTTTATCCTCATCCTCTGAATCTTCCTTCTGATAACTGACCTCGACCTCCAAAAGACTGTGCACATCCCCAAAGGGCCTGTCGTCATCTGACTTTTCCACGTCTAGTAAATAGCTAGGAAGTAAAGGTGAGACCTTACTAGGAGAGGTAACTTCAGGTCGTCTTGGTGATCTTAGTCATTTTAATCTTCGTCGACAGTCCCGTCGAAGTTGTCGACAACGTAAAAGTGAACTGGGATATCGATGGTAAGAGGTCCTTCATCGACTGAACCGCCAGCATCGACGATAAGGTCGTCGGCGGTGGCAGTGTCGACAGTATTGTTGTAGATGGTGCGGAGGTTGGCGCTGCCGTGGCCGGTGTTATTGTCGACGGTGTTGCTGTTGACGGTGTCTTTGTCGACGGTGATTTTGAAGTCAATTGTGACGTTGACGGTGACTTAGAGGAGAAACTCACCTTGTGAATAAAATGGGAGCATTGATAGTGGCCATCATTGAAGTCCTCGACGATTATGGGTAAATCGACGAGACTATGGTGACGGTCGCCGTTGTTGTTGATACCAGTGTCGACGGTGGTGTCATCGTCGATGGCGTTCTGAGAGGATTTTTAGTCCTTGACAGTTGTGAGGAAGGAGAATGTTTTCTCTCAGCTTTTTTCTCAAATGGAGTAGTAGATTGGGAGGAGGGCGGCCTTGTGAAGATAAGCTTTAGTTTCTCCTTTCATAGAGGTTTCTTATGGAGTGTCTTCAAGGCCTTTCTACTCCCCTCGGAAGGCCCATGGTCAGACAAGTTTTACCTTTTGTGGGGTCTGTCAGACAAATCGTTGTCCTCCTGAGAGTGGCATTTAGACTTCTATAGCCACAGAAGTGGCCTTCCCTCTAAGTCTCTTAATTTTTAGAATAAAAAGAGCGACAGATATTGCACTCCTTTAACTGATGTTGAGATTAGAGGCAATAGACAGTCTTTGTGTGGATCATTCACATGCATCCTTTTCTTCCCACAGGACTTGCAGGATCCTAAGAGGCCTTTTTTTGAGGCATCGGACATTGTAGGCATAAAAAAGTTGAGTTATAGAGGAAAAAACTGAGCAGAGCTCAAGGAGACTCCCTTCACATGACGTACAGTAGAAAATCTGAAGGACTTCGCCTCAGTCTGGAGTGGTCGTGAGGGTGCTATCACCTGATTGGTTATAGTTCAATGTTTGGTCCTTTTAAAAAAGGACATGCATAGGCTACTAAAGTGACTTTGCATTGCCATTATAGCCTATGCTACTATTACATACTGCTCTACTATGGTACCGTGGGACTCCCACTTTGACGATAGGTAATGATTCAAACATGTGAATCTATGAAAGATCCAATACTGAAGAAGTGCAGAGAGGCACTATGGCTACTACGTTGAGCCACTCTTTCTTCAGACAATCATGAAGGAAGCATAAGAGACCTTTGCAGTGTTCCATCCTTGACAATGATGGAGAATCCAATGGTAGAATTGCCTCTGCCAAAGAGCTAGACCAGAGATAATTCCTCCTGATACATTTTAATTTCTCAACGGAGGATATCTTACTTCCTCTGCAAATTGGAATATTTTCTGTTACCAAAGAATGCTGAATAAGGTCCTTAGCCCAGTTAGATATATAGCACCAATTGATCTTGCACATTCATAATGTAAAAAACACTTACAAACATTTTCAGATGTCTGGCACAGACCAGGCCATCACCGCCATTGTTTCCAGGGCCACATATAACCAGGACAGTTGCCAGGTTGTTGGTGAATGCAGTAGCAGGATATGCCTGTGAGGAAAACAGAATTAGGTTTGTAAGGAAAGTGATCACAAAGAGCATAGAAGGAATATATCAAGCACTGCGATCTGAATTTTTGAAGTTGTAAAAATTCTAATCCATCGATACTACCCAAGATATAATTTTCTTTTTTCTAAGTGCTGTGTGACCAATCTATGTGTGGTGTTTGAATATTCCTTGGAGTACTCATCTGCCACCCCTGGACTAACCTTAAGATTATTACTATGGCAGATTGTACAATGCCCTTTCCAATAGGTTTCCCTCCTCCCCCATTCAGATACAATGCTGGTTGTATAATAATCTATTTTATGGGTTGTCCCCCTCCTCCATTGAGTGGACTGCTCAGATACATATTGTGGCTATGTGTATAAAGTCAATATGCATTTCTCCCTGCTTCATCTGGTAGACACCCTTTGGTACACACTATTCTGATCACTGAATGGTTGCTTGTCTGTTACTCCACGACAGACACATGACAGTATATACTATCCCTACTGGTATAATACCCTGTGGGTTGCTGCCACCACTCCAGGATGGACTTTCCTGAGCTACTGTGGCCGATCCCATAATGCCAATATCTATTGGTTGCTCTTCTACCACAAGTGGGTGGACTCTAGAGCATATTCTATAGTTCAAGGGGAACTGCACCTTCAAAGGTAAGATGCACCACGTCTGGGCAAGTACCTACATTGTACTGTCAATGAGGCTACATTATTTGATACAGATCACTAAATGGAGATAGGTATCCATATGCATCACTTCGTCTCTTTTAACACTTTTTCCTACACCCATGTGTAGATGGTTCAACTGACTTGTGGCAACATGCTCTTAGCAGTCACTGCCATATACCACGTCAACAAAATGCTTCTCACATGGGCCCCGATACACTCACGCAAACTTGTGTGATTTGTAAAACGTAACCAATGGTCATATTCAAGCTCAGTGACATATGAAGGACAGAATGATTTGAGATCCTGTGCACAACTCCTGTCTGAATGTGTTCTAAATAGATACCTGCAGAGTACTTGGTAAATACACACCTGATAAGTTGAGAAACACAATGTTTAAATGGGGAGTTCAGTTGGTGCAGAACCAGGCAGCCAGGCTTATTTACAAAACCCCCAAGTGGCAATCTGCCAGACCCCTTCTGGCAAAATTGCACTGGCTACCTGTCGAACAGCGAGCCGCCTTTAAAATTGGCTGCCTGGTATACAAGGCCCGGCAGTCTAAAGGCCCTGCCTTTCTAGAATCCCTCCTCAAACCGTACTGCCCGGCCCGCAATCTTCGCTCTGCCCACTTCCACCTCCTTGCTATTCCGAAGGTCAAACTGAAAAAGCAGGGTGGTCGCAGGCTCAGTTTTCTGGCACCTAAACTGTGGAACTCCCTCCCTCTTCATATCAAAACCTCTGACTCTTTGTTGAGCTTCCGAAAGAGCCTAAAAACTTGGCTCTTCTCAAATCTTATGTAAGTTACCATCCTCACCCTCAATCTTAATCATAGCGCCAGGAAACCTTTGGTGTCAGTGCGCTCTATAAATACAGCATAAGATAAGAGAATTCGGAGAACGTTTGAAGAGGTGGATTGGGCTGAGACACTGAAGGACACCAGGGAGGTAGCCATAGAGGGAGTTATAGATAAAGGCACCTTATAATGTTTCACAAAGTTTGCTATTCTTGAGTGAGGCTTTATGTGAGGGTGTGGGTGTCGCACACTGTAGCTGAATGTAAGGCACTTTGGGATGGAATGCGTTACATCAGCTGAAAAGGTTATTTATGAAAGTGGAGAATTTGAGAAAATGGAGGGCCCATGTACAAAGTTTTCGGCGTTCTCTTGGAAACTGGCCATTCCAAAGACTGGATGGAAGTAACATGTAGGTGGAGAACTTTGAAGCAGGTTGTGATTTGACTGGCAACATGCTTTTAATGACCGCCACCCAAACTTGCTAAAAATTGAATGCATCTAGTCTAGAGTCATGCATCAGAGCGATGTGCCCAACAAGTTATGCCCGCATCGCTTCTTTTTTAGGTCTCTCTACAGACAGCTTTAGCTGCCTAACAGATGTTATTTATGAAGACATATAAAAACTGCTCTTCAGCCACTGCCGCTCATTGTTTTGATAATTTATCACTGTTATGGTTGGTATACCCATCAAGCCCATGGCATTTCATGTAAGGTTCTGGTATCTCATTACTCTTTCCATTAGGTGTGGGTATTGAGATTCACAAGCACTCCTGCACGTCTGTCCCCCTTCCTCTCTATGTTTTCTGTTTGCTTAATCTTTCCTGCCTACCTCTCAACCTACTATCTTTGTGCTTTTGCTTTCCCTCTGTTTGATTTATCAACATCATCTCCACTTTTTCATGTTCCACAACCTTACTCGCTTCTGGTTTCTATGTGCTCTCACTTTTCCATCCAATCATTGCCCGGACTCTCACTTTGTTTTCGCTTTCCCCTATTTATCATATTTAAGGCGTCCTTACTTTCCCCTCTGCCCCTGTTGCTTTCCTCCATTCCCTGCCCACTCTGATGCTGTTGCTTTCACTATTAGTCATTATTCTCAGCACCGCTATGATGAATCTGATCACAGCAACTGATTCATGGTCCTACACACTAATGTGCAAGAGACCAAGTGTCTATTGTCCAGTTTTGTTGCATGAAACTAATACAAATATTTTGAAAGAACAGGCAATGGCCTCTGCACCACTTTCCATCAACAGTCGGTCAAACCAAAGATCTGATCCGGAGTCTAGTGCCTCTTAGGCACAGCAGAAGTGGGCGCTAAGTTGGCCATTTCTTCCCCCTCAGCAAGCAGTCTGGTCTAAAGTCCTTACAACCAAAGCCAGGTTGGAATATCACAAACGTTGAGATCAATGAAGTGGCGTAACCTAGTGACTTTAGCAAAGTTATCAATTGTTTCAATGATGATGTGATTTCATCAGTAGTGTCATTCGTGTGGTCACTTGAAATATAATCAGTGACAGAGTGTGTGGGCATGAAAGGTCCATCGGAAAGAGCTGTGGTTGCATAGCTCATAGAAACTGGTGAAATCCAGTCTTTTTCTGGCTTTGATTCTAACAATTATGGCATAAACTGAAGGTTGCTATGGGAATTCTGGTGTAAGAGTAAAGGATTACAACTACCCTTTCACAAAGCTTTTCAAGCGAACACATAAATATGGAGCAGAGAATGTTACTTGAATTACTCTATATCCTTGCATCTGGTGTATTTTCCCTTTGTCTTGTGGTCTATATACTTATCATTTTGTATTTAATGACTCTGATTAGAATTTGGAATCCTGGTTATATGTTGTTGTTTTTTACATTCCCATCTGCATTTATGCATATTTCTTTTTTTGCTCATGTTGTTTGTATTTATTCAAATTCATTTTGGGTTAGGGTAAAAAATTAATCTGCAGTGGGTATATTTCCAAATTTATTTAACCAAAACATGATTACTCATGTTTAAATGTCCAATGAGTTTTAGCTATTTGCAGTACAACAGTCTTCTGAAATCATTTGCATTTTTGAACAGTTTACAAAGATGTACTGCTGCAGTTATTTAAGCTTTATTAGCAAATCTGTTGTCCCTGTCTGCACAGCTATTGACCGAGCAAGCATGATTGACTATAGTAAGAATCATACAAAAGAAAATCTATTTTATGCATTTCCATATTTTAAAATAAACAGAGACAGAAAAATTGATTGTTTTCTGTCTATATTTACCTGTAAAAGTCAGTAAAAATGTAAAGCGGGAGCCTCAAATGTAATTTAGGTGTTATCAGTAAATAATAACCTACATTATATTCATGTAACATAACAGAATGATCTGAATATGAATATTCAGCTTTTATTCTGTAATATTTCTTGCTCTGGGGAAATACAAAAAGAGATAACAAAACACATTACATGTAATCCACAACATACCTTGGCAATAGCGGTGGCACAGCTGAGACCTGCCAGCTCCATCAGTTGGTCCACACTAAATTTGTAATCGTTGAAGAGCTCCTCATCTACTGCTTGAGCCTCTGCCTGACTGGTGAAGACATTGTTAGATAATCACTTAAATGTCCCTTGGCATCACTGCACAGCAATACCTAATTCCCACAAATGAACTATCACATACAGAATGGAATGGAGTTCTTTGTCAATATCATTCATCTGTATTTTGCAAATAGTAGTTCCAAAATGTTTAAACCTAAGATATTCAAGTTTTCAATTTGGGAACACAAACCCACACTACCTTGAAGCGACAACGTATAGCCACACATTTGTTTATTGGTTTGGGAGCTGCTTCCACTTTTTCTAATGTTTCTTTTACTTCATGAGCTTATGCATTTTTCAAACAAGAATAGAGGGTTTGAGCATTTTAATCTTCATTCAAGTCCCATTTATTAAAAATCTAGTTGCTCAAATGCAATAATAAGGCCTTTTAAGGGACTATTTTAGACTTGGATACAATAACATAACATATCAGGCATAGATATGATGCTGCTTCAGGTACCGTCTGTAGGAAAGTGGGTTCTGTTGCCAGATTTCTGATGCACTTTGACTTAATGTGCCTTGGGTGCTTGCCAATCAGGTTCCCAGAGTCTGTGTTTTCCCCCAAAAAATGTACCTTTTGTACCGACAACTGGCACATCTCTGGCCACAGGTAATCCCTTATAAAAAGTACCATGGGTACCAAGGGCACGGTGACCAGGGAAGGCCTCTAAGGGATGCAGCACCTATTGTGCCACCTTTAGAGGCCCTGCACCTTAACACCCACAAACTTCCATTGCAGGCTGCGTGCTTTGGTGCAGAGAAAAGTGAAGAGTCGACACGGCACACATCCCTGTGTGCCATGCCTGCAACCCACTGCCAGTGGCCTAGGTAAGTCGCCCCTCTAACAGGGTGTACTAGATCATAGGTGAGGGTACAGTTGCATGAGCACTGTACCCTTACAATGGCTAAGTACATTCTTAGACATTGTAAGTGTAGCAAAGCAATAAAGAGTATATGGTCTGGGAGTTGGTCATTACGAACTCCACAGTTCCATAATGGCTTTACTAAAACCTGGGATGTTTGGAAGCTAACTTCTCAGCACATTAAACCCACGCTAATGCCAGTGTGGGATTAAATGTAAAATGAATTCAGAGGCATCTTAGAGATGCCCCCGGAAAAACGACCATCCCTGGCATGGTTAATGGATGGCTACCCACCATTTGCCACCCACAGACAGGTTTCTGGTTCCCCTGGGTAGAGGGCCTCTGCTCTCTGGATCCAGAAACAAAGCCCCTCCTGGGCAGAGATGTCATGCCTCCTCTCCAGGATGGGCTGGGTCCACGAACGGGAAGCTTCAAAGGCCTGCAGCCTTTGCTAGGTGACCCTACCTTTGCTGCCCCCAGCAACTGCCCCCCACCAGTTCTGACCCCCACTTTGGGCGGGAGAATCGGCAGGAAAATCCAGTTAGGATGGGAGGTGTGCCCACCTTTGCCAGCCCCACCCCTCAGATGGGGGAGATGAGGTGAAGCCCACATCAAAGTCCCTTCCATCTTGAAGATGAGGGGACGCAGCCGTCAGAGGCGCTCATGTCCCCCCACTGGAGGGTGGCATAATAAGGGGTGTACTCACCCCAAGGAAGGTACCTATTGGTCCCAACCTGCACACCCCTGTAACACCCCTAAATTTAGCATTTAGTAGCGACCCTGAACCTTGCCTCCACAGACTCAAGAAAAAGAAAGAAGGGCTGAAGAGCCATGCTGAACGAGGAAGAAGAGGACAACAACTGCTTTGGCCCTAGCTCTACCAGCCTGTCCCAAGTTTAACCTGCAACCAGCAAAACCCTGGCGTAACATTACTTTGGTATAGTATATACAAAGCCAATTATCTAAACAGCCCATTTTCCCCTCATAAATGCCATTGGCGTCTAGCAAATGCCACTGCTTTCACTGCATTCCCTATGAGCTATGGTCTTAAATATTCATGGTAGCCAGTTCATTTTGGCTTTACATGCAAATTCATGCTATATTTTATTTGTTGCTTGTATAATGGACCGGAGGATATAACCAGCTTCAAAGCACTGAGGAAGAGCATGAGGAAAAAAGGCGGCAAGACAGAGGGAATGTCAGAGCAGGAGAGAAAATAAAGCAGAAGGAGAGGAAATGTGTAGAAAGTGAGAAGAGATGCATAAGGGCCAGATACCGAGTCAGGCCTTGATTAGAAGCTAAAAGCAGCTCATAAAGTGTTTTTGAGTTGCAGCCCCTTATTAATGTCCATAGCCAACAAAGTCCAGTATTTGAGGTGCAGGCTTATCACTCAGATATTTTTTAAATGGTGTCAAATGCTTAACTTTATAGCACAATGTATCAAGCATACGTCCTAAAAAGTTCTGCAGATACTACTCGGCCCTACATAAATTGTGTTCTGGTCCTTCAAAAATGCTTTGGCAACTTCATAGAGTGCGGATCCATCAAGATCACATAGACCCGAAAGCCGCCCCTGTCCTGCAGACTGCATGAGGCTTTCCCTGGGCCCTACACCACAATCATAACTTAAGTATGTAAGAAATCAGGTGGATTCAACAGATAAATACTAGGGACTGACACACAGCCCAAGGAAACTTGGGACTGCGCGCTTCCAACCCCCCCACAGGCCGTCATTAGGAGTCATTCCAATAACGACCTTGGTTGCAAATACCATACTATGAAGATCGAATACCTATACATTTCCTATAACACAATAGCAAATGTTTTTACTGGTAAAAAAAAAAAGTAATCTACGCTTGTTCTTTTTCTCCTGGTTGCCATAGTTACAAGTTCCGTTTTTTTCAGTACAGGTTTGCAGCATTCATTACTTATAGGAATGATGATGCTCTGCCAATACGCGCTTCACTCCAATGTGGCCTGCAAGCCCCGGGCTTTCTCAAAGCTATGCATCAAGTCACAACCGGGGCTAGATTATCAGGAAATGCCATAGGTTATATCATTAGAGTAGTTGGCCAGATCATTCTGATTGGGCCGAAACAACCAGGCGCAGGTTTACAAATGCCCAGTTTTACGAGATGCATCCAGTAAATCCATCCACGGGTCTCCTGACATTTTATACCGGGTCAAAGCAGTGAAAAACGTCTGATGTACAGTTACCGGGACAGCAAATCCACTCTCGCTAAATGAGCCAATGTTGCCAGGTTCACATGATAATTGCCATTCCAGGTACTTTGACTGGTAATACCCAGATTCAGGTGTTCTGTCCCTAGTAACTCCTCCACCCACCTGAATTCTGCCCAACTCGTAATGGGGCCCACAGTTTCCTAGATCCCTGTAGGATAAATGTAACTGCAGGTGACAGCACTGAAGAGAATGTTGATGGATGGAGAGCATGAGTGTTGGGACTAGTGGTGGAGGCAGTTAGAGTGCTGCCAGGTACCAACCACTCTATTGAACCTTCGCGCTCATGGCTACTTGGGCACATAAGAGTTTGACAGAGGCTTGGTACTTTCCCAGCACAGGGCGAGTAAGCGGGGAGGAGAAAGATCTCTAGGCCTTTCCCTGGGATGCCTGGGTGACTGTCATTTGGATGTCCCTGTGGTCTTTGCCCCATGCACAGGTAGCAGAACTGTCCAAGGACACAGAATACTCTTGAACTTCTAGGGCAACAGGTGTCTGCAACAACAAGCTGACAGAGGGCTTGAATCAGGTCACAGGTCTTTCACTTAGCTTTGATCATCTTAACGTTTCGATCTCTTTCAAATGTTTTACATGAATCCCTGCCAGGCCTGTCAAACATACTTTGAAACTTTGCTAAGTGCACCAGAAAACATCTATCTTGAGTTCTCCTTTGGACTTTAGGGGAGCTGAATGAGTGCTTCTACAGTCGGTGTTTAATTTCTCTGCTTCAACTTAATTTTATTTTTTTCGTTTTTAGAATTAAATCATACATTTATCGATTCAAGCTGACTGCCAGTTTTGTGACAGAGGAATAATACTCACCAGCTACATTTCATATCTTGTATAATAGCCAAATAAGAATACAAGGAATTCTATTTTAAATTAATCACAGCTGTGTGTCGCTCATCGGGTATTAGACATGAATCTAGGAAAAGATGTGTTGCTCTTGTCCAACTGCCGACGGTTTTCAAGTTGGGTAGGACAGTTTTTTTCAATAGACTTTGAAATGCTTTTTAAGCTTCGAACGGGTCTTAGTAAGACATCCGAGTTCTTAAAAGGCTGTACAGAGATGAAAGAATCATACGTGGCTGGATTTTCTCCTCTTCTTTTCAGTTCCATTAATTTTGTATGATTAAACGCCCTTACATGACTAAATTGCGCCATTTAAACGACTATATCCTAAGTATTATCAGCGCATTCTTCTCCTGATTAAGCCTGAAAAGGTTAGCTCAAATTAGTTAAGTGAGCTACTTTCATAATCAAACTGTCATGCGTCCAGATTAGCCGCAGTTAGACTCCATTAAAGATAGGTAAAAATAATCACGTAATAACGGTCATTACACGTTAATTTTACCGCCAAAGAGGTTACTGCTAAAGCTGCCGAGTGAACAGGGGCAGAATATTCTACAGGAAATGGAGAAATCAGAAACCAGTCATTGTAGTAATTTTTTCCAACCTATGTGGTTCAGCTATTTTTCTTTTTTATCTGTGTTATGCATTTTAATATCATCACTCTGCCAAAGTCTTAGTAAAATGGCAAAAGTCTTTCAAATATCTAGATTCAGGGTTCCTGAAGTCTGCCAGAAATTAAAGCACACTGGGCTTCATCAACCAAGACGGGTGTTTGGGGCTGATGGGATCATCAAGGTAGACCCTGGCGAAAACAGGCAATTCTTGTGGAATCAGAGAATAGGTGCATGAAGAATAAACCTTAAGACCACTTTTATGGCTAGGAGTACCAGCAAAATGGCATCTCTCTCTCACACACACACTCATCCCACCCGTCTATCCACACCCTACCCTTTGACATCAATATAACATGACAGCAAGTGGTCAAGGCCAGACCACAAGATGGAAAAAAATTATAATTGAAAAAGACATACATCAAAACACCTCAACTAAACATAACACCAAAGCGAGTCCCATGCATAGCAACTTGAAGGTCACTCACATGCAATTACTAGTGATCCCCAAAGCATGACACAGGCCAACCAGTGCACTCCAAGAGGATGACCAGTCTTGAAACACATTCAATTTTACCCTCGGTTAAGGGTGGCCATGGTGGCATTCGTCAATAGCACTATACAAAGATAAATTAAATAACTCTAAAAAGGTCACATTTGCTGCAAGAAATTATCAGGCACATAAGGAAACATGTAACTGTAGACATTAAGAAGGGATGGACATTAAATGCCGCAGCCGGGGCCTATGGCCCAAGTAAACCTAAAGTAGATATAGCAGCAATGCCTGCACAGCTACGTCTAGGGCTCAAGAAACAACATGTAAAACTAAAAAAGTTCTTGTGTCACTCATCATACTACCACTCAACTAGCCACTGCCATTACCACCAATAATTTATCTCGGGTCTCTTGCGACTATTTCAAACTACTTTGCCCACTGCCTCAATGATTATTGTGCCATCCGAATCACTTGCTGGCAATATTTAACTATAATGCACGATTACACCTTATGTATCCTCTTTACGACTGAAAAACCTTTGTTAATGGCAAATCATGATTTCTCTTGCTCATGAGATATTCAACTATGTACAGAAAAACAATCTAGAAATTGCATCAAAAACACACCTTTACAGTTTGAAAAAACCTAAACATTACTTACAATGGCTCTTTATGTTTAGCTGAGCACACTATAACTTGCTCCCAATACACGCTTCATGACCACACACATGATGTCACAGATAACATCTTTTATCACTGGTGACATCATCATCGACCTATTTATTGTTAGGCAATCTTTTGTTGGCTTCAGTGTTATTTATTGATGTGTTGGTAGATAGTGCTATTGATTGTTATAAAAGATCACCTCACCTTCAGCAAGCACCGGACCCACACACAGTGTGAACCTAGCGCACTGTGCCTTTTACAGGGTGCAGCGATGGTGGAGTAGAGGGCTTGGCCTTTTGCCAGGCCTTGCCCCCAGCTTGTTTGTGGACTTTAATCACTGCACAAGACCACCAATTTGCGTAGTTGGGATTGATTAAAGGCCTTGAAGCAAATTGCCTTGTGGCGAGCCAACATGCAAACAAATTGACTATGCAGACCCTTGGGTGTGCAGTGGAAGGGTTTGGTGCAGAGCCTGGTCTTAGGTCAGGCCCTGTGCCAAGCCCGCCATATGAACATAACTCACAGCGCACTGCATTTAGGCATGTGCAGTGGAAGCGGAGCACAGAGAGGGTCTGGCGTTTGGACATGCTTCGTTCCCAGATTGTTTGTAGACCCATGTCCCATTCCCGATGATACAAATAGGCATCATTTACTCTCTAGTACAGTAGTAGGTTATCAATCTAATGAGGTCATCAATGTTGTAAACGCTGAGAGGATATGTGATAGAATATCACTGAAGATGCCAATCGTGCTGTCATCTCTGACAATATGTGGGAGGTCATGAGCAGTCCACTGACTAACATGTCCACCACTCAAATCACTTTCATATTTCACGAGACTAATTCACCCCTAATCCTTTATGGGTTCCAGAGTAGCGTGCTACTTGCTAACAAAGCACTTCGACACCTTGTCATGGGTAGTAAGCGCTATATAAATGTAATTACAATACAATTAAGAGCTCATTTAACCAGAGTTGGCCACTTCCAACGCCAAGATCCACAACATTTTACCATGCAATTTTTAGTTTTATTTATACATATGTTAATGTTTTAAGAGCAGAATAAACCGTAACTTACTCTTCACATTTCTTTCAGTGACTATTTGTTTCTGTTTTGGCTTTGCTAAAAGCTCCCATATTTTTATACTCTACTATTCCCAAAGTGTCATGCAGCCAGCTGCCGCTGTACGAGTGGCCTCAAACCTTCGGTTGGCCAAATCAGTTTTGTGGAAAGGCTGTTTAAAAAATTTTCATAATGTAAACACATTATGTCAGGGTGGAAGATATGGCTGAGAGAGGACTGAGGGGACGGTGGCTAAGGTAAATGTCTTACCATAACGGGTTTCTTTAGCGTTTTTAGGTTTTGAGCAGTAGCCATTTTTAAACCAAAACTACCATCACTACCATTTATCATTAGGTTTTTAAAAATAATTTCATCATTTTTAAAAATGCACAACTTATTTAATTTCACCACCTCGCCCAAACCCTCCCAGTGAAGGAAAGATGGGGGAGATATTTGGAAACGTAACATTTCCAATGGGAACCGCCACAACAAATTTCCCCTCCACAGAACATAAGCAGGTAAACCAAAAGCCAAAAAATTGGAAGAACCACAGGGCCCTTTCTCATGCTGTGCTATTCACGGATTTGGTGAATTTTAGTCCATTATGGTTTTTTAAACATAAAAATGTAACGGAGTACTGTGCACACGTGGCATGCATATCGATGTGAATATTCTCTTGAAGGTCAGGAATTTTTTTTAAAAAGGGAAACAACAGCCATGAATTTTTCTGGCAAAGAGAAATAATTGGTTAGAAAAAGAAAACCCACACTAGTGGCCATAGACCTATAAAAGTGGACAGACACCTCGTTTCTTTCACATTTTATCATAAACATGAGGTTCTAAGACAAGGGGGTGGTTAACAGGAGAAAAGGCCTGTTTCGCTAATGTTATTTTTGGAGAAAAAGCCCCCTTTCATTTAAAATCTCTCATGATTGTCACAATCGTCAAATGACACTGCAAAAATTGAGCAGGCAAAAAGGTTGCCCACTTTTCCCACAGCACTCCTTCGTTCGATAAGGCTGCCAGGACTTGCTGGGGGAAAAAGACAGTTTCATCCCCAAACTTCCCTGTCGAGCTTAAACAGCTCCACAACTTGGGAGAAAAAATCTAGGGTGCAGTTGCAGTCATTCTTAATTCTTCCTAGCATTTCCAATGATTCAAGCAAGAATCTGATACTTTCTCTCCATTCGGTTTCTTCCTTTACATGCAGACTAGGCAGGGGCTAAAAATCTGAAGCCTCCACCTCACTTCACCTCACCTCTCCCCACTGCCCAGTCCTGATGAAGGGCTGGGGAGCAAGAATAGTAAATCAAGCTTAGTCTTAACTAAGGGCCGTAAAGGAATATCTGACTCAACAGAAACAACAGCGGCCATCTAGAAGCTCACCAAAGACCATGGCAGTTGGGAGGTGCTCAAGACAATTTGGTTGACAAAGTGGTAAACCACCAGATAGACTCGCCTGCTGTACCATTTCACATTTCAGGCACCGAGCCAGGTCGCAGATGACAAACTCGACTTCACCCACCTTAACTGGTGGGAGGAAGAGTAGCAGAACAGCTGCTTCCGGTGTAAACTACCATGAAATAAAAAAAGAATTCAGTGTGAGAGCTTGACATCTTGCAACATGTTACATAAACATATTATTCAACAAGTACAATAAATACCCTCCTTAGAGAAAATAAAAGAAGTACCGGGAAACCCTTTCTGGGGCTTGCTATCCTCCACTGAGTACTTATACAGATAATTAAATAAATACATCTAGTTTTTCAACAATCTTTCCTATTCAAGATCATTTGATGTGGATATGAATTTATAAGCAAAACACAAAAACACAAAGTGATGAGAATTTAAATAAGGGGGTTTCGCAAAGGTTGAGCGGAAGCCCCATCCTGCCTGTCCTGAACTGACCTACTACACTACATCTTTTCTGCGTAAAATGGCACATGGGCCTCCATGATCCTCAATGGCCACACGTAAAAACGGAGGAGGCTTGCTTGGTTCGTACATTAAGAAAGTAGCATTTTAAAACTTGGCACTTTATTTTTGCAGGCAAAAACGGTTTCAATTTATTGTACTGTGATTGCATTTATAAGGCGCTTACTACCCCTGACGAGACGTTAAAGTGCTTTTTTGGCGCGTAGCACACTACTTCAGAACACAAAAAAGGATTAGTGATGAATTAGTATAGTGAAATTTGAAATTAATTCGAGCTGTGGATGTAGGCGTAATGAATTGCAGGAATCCAAAAAAGAAAGCCTAATACCTTACATTTGATGCAGAACTCAGTGCATAGTTTTTTCCAACATTATACTACAATGCAACAGAACCATAGTAGGAAAGATACAAGAAAAAAAGAAAAACAGCAAAACAAAGAATAAGCATCGACAACTCAGAAAACACCCTGAGCATCAGACCTCCCAGACTCGAATTTGTTCAGTCCTTGTGCCATATTTTACAGTGAACAGCCCATCTGGTATAATAAATGTACTACTCTATTGTATCCATTTCCGGTTTAGTCAAACATTTTGTAGGAGTTAATGATATGGTGCTAATGCTCAGGCAAGAGAGTAAGGGCTGCCAATGCCAGTCATCCAGGAAAAACCAGCTCATCAAATTCAGAAAGTATCTAAAAACATACCCTATTTGACAACCACAAAACTAACTCACAGCAAGATCCTTTTGGCGTAGCTCCTCTCCCAATACAACCGGTTTACTAGTTTGATGATCCTTGCCCAGAAACTGCCAATTGCGGGCTCGTTTTATGTAACTTCAATTCATGTTCATGTGAAGCACCCTAACGCCACATGGTTCAGGTGGACACCATGTAAGATTATTGAATAAAATAAATACATTTCTTCACACTATTATTCAATCCACAAATTCACCAAAAGTACTAGGTGAAATCAAATAAATCTCTAGGCAGTAGTTTTGATGATAAAACCATATCCTACCATCTAGAACAACCCTCAGAAAGGTTGGAAACAAACAACAAGCACTGACAAACCCAATAGGTCAACATTAACTGCCAGTCCTTTGGCTTTGGCAATGCTTGCTTTTTTGACATGTGTCATTGTGTAGTACTTTCTTTAACAAGCTTAAGTCCCTATGGCGATCGGATATAGCAAGACTGATGTAGCAGATTCTGGGATCTTAGTCACATAATGTTTCTTTAAAGCACGCCTCTACTAATTGAGATACTTCTGCACAGTGACCCTGGGAAGGCCAGAACTTGAGAAAAGGTGGTTAACTCTACTCGAGTTTTTTTTGCTTTGGTGACGGACACCATGTGGTACACGTGGTAACTCGGTCTGAAGATGTAATATTAAATGCAATATAATTATATTGACCAGATGATTTTTGATGCATGATTTCTTCCATATATTAGAACAGAAGGAAAGTTTATAGTTTTTTTCAAACCAGACCCAAGGGATTTGATTATTCAACCAATGTTTTATAATTTATGACGTATGTTGTGTGGGGAATGCCGGAGATACACGTCCGTATGTGGATTGATTGAGTGAATTCAAGTGTTTTAAAATGGTTTTCAAACTTTAAGGGAAAAATAAAAATCATAGAAAACGATCATTTTACAACAGAAAATGATCTAATGCGGTGGTTCCCAAAGTGTGCGCCGCGGCACCCCGGTGCGCCGTGATGAGAAGCCAGGGGCGCCGCGCCGCTGCCCAAATATCTAAAGAAAGCTTGGTCCACATGTCTTTCTTTCAAATCGTACAAACGGAGACGTTTCTTTGTAGGCGCTGAAACGCACTTTGCTCTGTTAGAGTAAGTATCTTTTACAGAGCGGACTTGCCTTTGCACGTCATAGTTTTGAGTGATATTGATCATAATTAAATGGAAAATGCAGATCGCAAAGACTTGAACGGATGCTCAAGCACCATCAACTTCTCATTTAAAGTCGAAGCACTGTTATTAAGAAGGGAGAGTGGATCTGGCAAAGGCAACTGGGGGAGTGATGCCACTAGGAATTATGTATTTTCAGATTTTAAAGGAGACTTTGCCAAAATGGTCAAAACAAACTTCAGATCAAATCGATTCTTATGTTCCACCACCCTCAGAAACATTGTGACACAGTTTTGCTGTGTCACAGTAGCCTCTCTACTACTACACTGACTTACCTACTGACCTTTTCCTCCAGTGGCTGACACATTCGTCATCAAATGAATCCTCCATATCGGAACTATACTCTTCACCACTAGCCTGGTCCTTGAAATCTGGTAACGTTTTCAATATCTTTCTTTCCTCTATAGCTAAAATATGTTTCAGCATAGCTAGTTTCCTCTTTGCAATAAACACATCACCGACAAATGCTTCCAATTTGGTCCCAAAGGCTTCTCACCAATCTTACAACGTCACAACAGAGTCACCTGGTGAAGCAAGACATTTAGGAGGAGGAGATATCAACTGCATTTTTATCTTCTATACCATCCCCCTTTTTAGAGTTATGTACATTAAATAACTACAGAATTTATAATTTATCAAACTACAATTCAACACGAGAAAATAATGCACTGAAACTAAAAAAAGTAGTCACAGCCTAGGTGTCTGTTCATTCAAAATTAACAATCTAAAATAATAAAAGCGGTGTGACAGCCTGGAACCCCAGTAGTCCTCTGCAAAGAATATGCTCTTATCGACCAATGATAACAGTCCTCACATTGACCAATGAGGACATGGTTCTGTTTCAGCTTCCAGAGGACACAAATTAATTGCCTTAGGTCGGTGGTTCCCAAAGTGTGTGCCACGGCACCCCGGTGCACCGGTAAAACAATGGTGGGGAGCCACGGCCAACTGCCAATTAGGTCAAGGGAGCCACGGGTCAAAAAAGTTTGGGAACCACTGATCTAATTTATAACTATAAATGAAGAAATAAATATTCTTGATGTGAATCATAATTGCACTGAGCCTTTATCACATTCATGTTTAACTAAAGGTGGTTGACTGTTGACAAAGCAAGGTCGGGGTTCTTTTGTAATTTTGAGTTTGTAATTTTTAGTGGTTGTTCTCTCTTTCAGTGGTCTTTAAATGGGAGTCGTGCCCAAGTTGTTTTTACCATAGGGAAGACGCCAAAAGGGGGATGCAAATACACAAGATAGAGATGTCATTGCGGAAGCCAGTCGGCGGTGTTGTGAAGTGCTCTCTTAAAGCAGTGTCAAGTTAAGGGGTCAGTTACCCGACTTGTAACCAACAAGCCTTGGTAGCATTAAAAGCAATGAAAAGGAACTCCAACATCTTGCGGTACAGGGGAGTGCTGTAGTGGGTTAAAACTTTGGTGAAAGTCAGACTACAACTCCCAGAGTGCACTTCACCATTTACTTTTGGGCGATCCCTTGGAGGGCCCAATGGCCAGTAATTCTGTAGATGCAGAGCGTCGTTTTACCTGCACTGTGCAAAAGACTGGTCCCATCAATCTAGGGGAGCATCGGGGCGCTAATGGCTTTCACAAGGGTTCTTCACTTCAAGAGTGTTGAGTTTTAGCCAAGTACGAGGGTCGTTCACTCAGTTCCAAGTCTATTGCCTCACAGACCCAATATCCCTCATTTGCTTAGTGCTGGTGGGCAAAGTCCTGTTGTCGGTGACGCAGGTCTCCTCTTAGAAGTATATGGTTCAGATCTGAAATTCTGGTGTCAGGGGGTCCCTTAAATCCTAGATTTAGGGGTGTGGGAGCTAGTAGCCAAAGGGCAGCTAGTCCACCCTAGAGGTCACCACATTCTGTGGTGTAGGTCACCTTTTCTACCCAGAGCTCACCATTTCTGCCCTCCTCGAAACGGCAGGAATTAACTTTAGTAGTATAGAGCAGGCTGATCACCATGGACGTGTGGCCAACCTTCCTGGAGGTGTACACCTCCTGCGAACACAATTTCCTGCCTTGCCAGAGTCCAAGAGTGCCTGGAGCAAGGGGAGGGCTGTATACTCCTCCGGGGGACAACCCAGATGGAGATCAGAGAAGGTGCAGCCTTTGAAGATCACGGTCTGATGTGTCACTTCACTAACCTACTTGGAAGGGGGAGGTGTGACCTCCTTCCTGCCCAAGCCTTTGTTCTGACTCCTGGGATTGCTCACACTGCCTAACAGGAGGTCAGACACTTGTCTAGCAGCAGCTGGGGCAGAAAAATCCAGGCTTGCCAGCCAAAACACGTCAGCTAGGGTAATCAGATGGGCAACCACTAGGTAGCCACCAGGTTGCATGGCAGCCTTTCCTTGGCACCGGATTCGTGTCAAGAGAGGGAAGGCATGTTGTTTGACACCAAACGCAAATTTAGGAGGTACCATACAGGAGCTAGCAACCTAGGTGTGCCTGGGAAAAATGTCTATGTAATCCCATGGACCGCCTATCACTTATAGTGTACTTTAAAGGTAAAGCAACTATAGCTACATATAAGCTTGCACTGATATGTCTACACTTTTAATATACTACATCCTGCCTCCTAGGCACAAGAGACTTTCTCTAAGGGTGACGGGCAAGTTACTTACCTTCGGTAACGCTTTATCTGGTAGAGACATGATCTAGCCACAGATTCATTACCTTTGAATTTCCCAGGCATCAGACTGGATCCAGAAGATTTTTCTACAAGCAATAACCCTGCACACGGGTAGAATGAGTCAGTTGGCTCCGCGTGACGTCGTCCATGCCAGAAGTGAAGTCTGCGTCACCTAGCTAGGCGCTACCTCGGCACAGTGACGTCAGTTACGTTTCACGACTTTCTATGCCAGAAAGGAGGAGCCATGAAGAGTACTGAAATTGGTGTCTTTTTAAAGAAACCAGGGCCCTGAAAGGGAACAGCCCTGACCCTAGAAACTTGTCTGCAGGGCGGGAAGGATGGGTGAGTCGGTAAGGAATCAGCAGCTAGATCATGTCTCTACCAGATGAGGCGTTACCAAAAGTAAGTAACTTGTCAATCTGATACAGACATCTAGCTGCAGATTTCTTAACTCTGAATAGATACCCAAGCAATGCCATTCTCAGAGAAGGGACTGTGGACAAATTTATACTAGGACATCCTGCAGAACTGAGCAGCCATAATGACCATTCCTTCGGACTTGACTATCCAGACAGTAATGTTTGGTGAATGTGTGCAGGGATGCCCACATTTCTGCCTAAGAAATGTCCAGGGCTGGTACTCCACGTTGCAAAGCAGTGATAGCAGCCTTAGATCTCGTGGAATGAGCCCTTAAGCCTTCAGGAGGCTGCTTCTTGGCCAGAGCATAGCAAATTTTAATGCAGAGGACAACCCACCGGGAGATGGTCCTCTTTTGCCCCGCATGACCTTTCTTTGCTCCAACATACCCGAGTTGGTCATCCACCAGGAACTTTTCTGTGTGGTCAGGGTAGAACAACACTCTTTTTGGGTTCAGGAGGTGGAGTAGCTCCTTTTCTTTAGAGAGATGCAGAGGAGCATAGAAAGCAGGCAAGGTAACAGATTCCCCCACATGAAATGGAGTTACCACTTTTGGAAGTAAAGAGGCCCTAGTGCGAAGCACCAATTTATCAGGGAATATCGACAGAAAAGGGGACTTAGATGATAAAACTTGCAGCTCGCTCACCCTTTTGGCAGATAAAAGTGCCACTAAAAAGGCTGTTTTGATAGTGAGCAGCCGTAGATGGCAATTACGCAGGGGTTTGAATAGAGCGCACATTAGGAAAGTGGGAACAAAATTACGGTCCCACTGAGGCATAATGAAAGGCGCAGGAGGGAACATATGTACAAGGACTTTCAAAAATCTATGTACAGTGGGTGATTTAAATAAGAAAGGTTGGTCTGGTAGCCTCAGGAAGGCAGACAAAGCCAAAAGATACAATTTCAAGGAGCTGGGCACAAGACAAAATAAAAAAACAAAATATCAGAAAGGGAAGCAGAAAGAGAGTCAATAGACTTTTCTGTACAATATATTACAAATTTATTTCACTGGCTGGCATATACCGTTTTAGTGGAGGGACCCATGGCTGTCGGAATAACATTGCAGACTTTGGTAGTAAGGTCGAAAGCTATCAACTGCCGCTGCTCAAACTCCACACAAGGTGGCGCAGAGTTGACAGGGCCGGATGGAGAACCCTCGCCTGCTGCTGTGACAGAAGTTCCTCCGAAGGGGCAGCATGATCAGAGGATAGATGCTCATCTGTAGAAGCTCAGGATCCTAGACTCTTCTCCGTGCCCAGTCTGGACCCATAAGGATGACTTTGGCCCGGTCATTCCTGATCTTCTTGAGAAGAACTCTAAGGAACAGTGGTATGGGCGGAACAACATACAGGAGGAAAGCTCCACTAGAGACGAAAAGCAGATCTGATCAAGAGCCTCCTTGGAAACGCCATCACATAAAACTAATGACATTGCACGTTCTCTGCGGAGGCAAACAGATCTAACCAAGGCTCTCCCTACTGCTGAAAGACACCTTGCGTCAGCTCCAGATGGAGACCTGTGATCAGCTAGGTATCGATGGCTCAGTTTGTCCGCCCTGGTGTTCATGAAGCCTGCCAGATGTTGAACCACCAGGGATATTCCTTGCTGTTCCAACCATGTCCAGAGGCGCAGAGCATCTTGAGAAAGAATCCATGATCCACTCCGCCCTGTATGGGCAGAACCGCATGGCGGTCGTGTTGTCTGTGAACACTTGCACTAGCCTTCCTTTGATGGAGGCTAGAAAGGTTTTCAATGCTAATCGGATCACACAGAGCTCCAGCATGTTAATGTGGAGTCCAGATTTTCTAACCGGGGAGGAGAAGGGAACGCCCTTGGGCTGTAGATGCCTGGACTACCAATCTCTCTGGGGTAGGGTGGGAAGCGAGGAACTATGGGTTGCCTGGTGCAGGGCGGTGACAGCGGGCAATTCTCCTATTCACAGGAGACCCTGTGAGGGCTTCATTAAACAGAATTAAGGATTCCAAGGAGAAACTCCTGGCTGGAACAGCTCCGTCAAGATGTTTGTTTTGACTACTACTGAAGGCCAAGGACCTCAGCCTCCCTTCGCTCCACCATAGCATAAGTCACTCCCTCCTCAATAGCCACGGTAGGGGGAGAAAGCATGCCAGTATCTGGAGAAGTATCAAGTCCACTGGCCTCACCCAATTTCTAATACTAGTCCATTTCCTCATCAGGCTGGTCTCCTAAAGGGTCCAGTGACCCCTTTCAATCTTTCCTCAAGCGTCGCCCTTCAGAATAGGTCTCAGGAAACGACCCAGGCCTTGTAGGTCCTGTCGGCGTCTGATTCGGCACTGGGTGATGCGGTTCTGGACCATTGGGGATCGGAATGGGGCTGACGTTACCAGTGGGTGCCGCCGGTGTAGGGAACATTGGCATTTGGTCGCATCGAAGAAGGTCTCAGTGGCACGACAGACACCGGTCCAGATATATGTCTGGAAACATGGGGGGCAATGGTGCAGAACCAGTCCCCTCTGATCCAGCAGGGCCCAAAGATGCTCCAGAGGAGTTAGCCTGCCAAAAAATGAGGCGCATGGCCTCATCAAATTCTTTTAGGGGGGCGGGGGTCCCGCCGGCTCCTGGCCGACGGACTCTTACCTGAATGTTCCGATGATTTTGAACAGGATGAAGAGGAGTTGTGACTCCTGGAGCGTCACCCCTGACCTTCCGCTCGATAAAGACAGTGACCTCCCAGGAGTCGAGTGACGCAGTGTCATCTGCAGGGCCTCAAGCAGCTTTAGGGACCACCCTGAAAGCCTTCGGAGCCATGGCCCGGCAATCAGAGCACTACTTCGAGTCATGTTCGCACTCCAAACACCAGAGGCAAACCAAATGCTGGTCCGTCACGGACATGGTGCAGTTACAGGCGCCACATGGTTTCAACCCTGAAATCTTTCAGACATGCTAATACACTAAAAAGCGGTTGATAAAATGTCAAAAAATCCTGTAAAAAGTGACAGAGGGTAGCTCTCTTCAAGGATCAGTGCTTGACTGGCGCGGAAAGAAAAGAACTGAACTCAGCAGTCCGAGGTGGCACCTATACAGGCGACACAAACTTCACTTTCGATTCGGACAAAGCTAACCGGGCACCCGAAGCTGACCGAGGCCACCTACCGGCGCACAGGGGTATTGCTCGAAGAAAATTTCTTCTGGATCCAGTATTGATGCCAGGGAAATTAAAAGGAAAGGAATCATCAGCTAAATGTCTATCAGATTGACATATGTTTAAGGGCAGTGCTTTGACCCTGTCACGCATGGTGAGGACAAAGTCGAAATGAAGCAGTGAACACTGTTCCTGCAGTCAGCAATGGCAGGCCTGCTGTCATCTGTTTACCTGGGTCACTCAGGGTGGCACAACTAGTGCTGCAGGCCTGAGTATCCCTTTACCACCCATGCCCTGGGTACCATAGTACCACTTACCAGGAACTTACAAGGAGAGTATTAGCTCTGTCAATTGAGTACCTAATAAAGCTTTATCTCACATGCAATTAATGTGTTTCTATCTACAGTTTTGCATTCTCAGATGGCTTGCCATCTCAAAACACATGATCTGTATTTCCACAACCATGCATGATAAACTGTTCTTTACTTAACACTACTGATTGCCCCCCTGCGCTTCTTTTGAATGACCCTCTCCTTACTTTCCCTCATCTGCATAGCTCCTCTTTTCGAACACAGCCTACTCTATGACACACGCATGCTTGCCTTAATCTGTATTCTTATATTTCTGCAAACTGCCCTCGTTTTTTTCAAAATTAAAAAAGAAAATCACACCCTCTCCTTTTCTGAAAGTCAAACCTGCAATCTAACAAAACCTTATCTCCTTCATGTCGTCTTTTAATTCCACCAACTGTCTGCATGAACTCATGCAGATCACTCTACTAATGATCACACCTAACCCCTTTTAATTAAATGCACCTCAAAGAAACTAAAGTAACTGCATGGAATGGTTTTCTTGAGAGCACAAGGCGAATCCCAATAACCCACATAAACGCGGCTGGATTACCCACTAACATTGGGTTCCTCAGCAGCGTGTTGCTCGGCGTAAAGCACTTCAACACCTCGTCAAGGTTAGTAAGCATATATAAATGGAATTAAAATTACCTGTGCTTTTTTTCTAGTTCATAGAACATATTTTTTTCAAGAGACGTATGGGGCTAAAACACAAAGTGGAATGAGGCTCCAAGTTCAGTAGCTAAGCAACTGCTCATTCTTCCCCACATAGTGTGCTTTCAAGGATAGCTGAGAGCATGGTTGCTGAAACCATTTCCTGCATGCAGAAATAATCAAGGGATTTCGGGGGATAGTGGAGAGGGTGCAAGCAGAAACATATCAATTGTTTTCTATTGACTGTACACACCTCTGTTTAAGGTGAATAATTCTTAGCAGAATCACAAATAAAATGAAAGCGACAATGCCATTATATGGCATCTACTATATCAAATGTTTAAAATTGATTGTACACAGCCTACAAACATAAAACAATCGGCGCATAAATAATGAACTACCATGTTGTTCCTCTTCCTCATCACAGTTCGTTATTTAAGCCTTTGTCTATGTTCATGAACAAAAGGCATGTTGTTCGCCATGCCCTCACATACTATGTGTTTGTTTTTGTGGAAATAAATTCTCTGCCTCATGGGTTCAGTACAACTAGGACCAATCACACTTGATACCCCTTTTCTGCCTTAAGAAATTCAGTTTACTGGTTGGTTACAAGAACATACATAATTTTCTTAGGTGGCCTGAAATCTCACACGATGAAGAATGTGAAGAACTTTTACTGGTGGTCACTGAGGCTAAGAGACTGGGTATACCACTAAGAGCAACTCTGTAGTATAAAAGGTTTGCTGTATTCCAATTGTCATTTGCTATGCGTTCTTGAATCTTTTATTCTCTGGTGAGTCGCTCAGTTATTATGCGATCCCAGCCTCGAGCATGTGTTGTTTTTCCCGCTGTACGCACAGCATTTGCGGTTTGTGGTATGTCTGCTTGGACTCCGGTCTGCTACAAGGCTCCTCTCTAGGATTTAGGTGGCCTCAAACCTAGGGGCCTCTTAGGATGGCGGACGGACCTGAGTCCGTCCGCCACCCCCGAGGTGGAGGGAACGTCCGCAGGGGCTACGGCGTTCCCTCCATGCAGATTAGGATGTGACCGCCACCCTAGCGGTCACATACCCTATATTTAACATTGCGGCGGGTGCTGCTTGAAGCAGCGCCCGCCGCAAGGTTAAAAGTGCATGCTTTGCATATGCATGCACAAAGCGGCAGGCACCGCGCGGTGCCTGTCGTTTTGTGCATGCATATGCAGGGGGGTACCATAGGTACCCCCCATGTGCACCCCCACCCCCCAACACCCTGGGGGCTGGCAACGAGCCCCCAAAAACAAAAGACCACATGCTTTTCCGCGGCGGCTTAAGCATGTCTTCTGCCCCATCCTAATATGGCTGGCGGTGTCTGATAGACACCGCCACCATATCAGAGCTTTTCTGCCGTGGTCGGAATGAGACCGCGGCGGAAAAGCGGCGGACGGTCTTCCTGACCCACCAGCCATCCTAATCTGGCGGTGGGTCTTTGGAGCCTCCGCAGCAGTGAATCTGCATCCTCCGGGTCGGCGGTGGCTTCCGCCGGCCCGGAGGATGCGGTTTCACCGCGATCCTAATCGGCCCCCTAGTTTGGATTACCCAGAACACAAAGATTTGGATATGTTGCTCATGCTTGAAATAACCTCTATCGAATGTTCTTCAAGGTCTTGTTTTCTGACTGGAGTCTTTGACTTTCAACCAACCGTTCCATAGCTGATGTAATTGGGGATATTGTTATCTCTAACATCAAGTGGGAGGTCATAAGCAGTGCATGTTTATACTAGTTTAAGGCTATGCAACTATCCTAGATTTTGAGTTTCTAAGGGTTATTAGATGATGGAATAGACACTAGCTTCCTACAACTTGATTTCTAGTTCCATCTTTGTCTGTTTCAAACATAATCTTAGCAAACACAAGGAGATGATGGACGGAGTGCTGAAACTTTTCAGACACTCACCCCCAGTCACAGATCTGGGTTGAATCCATCATCATTCAATTGCTCACTTCGCCACCCCACTTCTGACCCAGTCATATGCAAATCAGTCTTGACCCTGTGCCTCATTGGAACAGTCCAGCCCAAACTGCCAAGCCAGGTTTCCGTGGACCGGAAACAAGCATCCTGGGACCGGTTTCACCCCTCATCGGCCAGGATAGCTTGAATCCAGTGGTAAAGTGAGCAAGTGACCCAAGTTTGGGCATACCCTGCCAACTTAGGGCAAACAAAGCAAATACAAGGAGATAATAGACGGAGTGCTGAAACTTTTCAGACACTCACCGCCAGTCAAAGACCTGGGTTGAATCCATCATTATTTTTTAGCTCACTTTGCCACTTCAGTTCAGACCCAGCCATATGCAAATCTGTCTTGACCCAGTGCCTCATGGGAACAGTCCAGCCCGAACTGCCAAGCCAGGTCTTCCCTGAACCGGTAATAAGCATCCTGAGACCAGTTTTGGGGTAACATCCCTCATCATCCAGGATAGCTTAAATTCAGTGGCAAAGTGAGCAAGAGGCCCACATCTGGGCATACCCTGCCAACTTTTGGCAAACAAAGTAAATAATGTTTTTAAGTGCTTCAGCATGTTTTAAATACTTCCAGCTCTGCATAATGCCAATCTACTCTGGCCACATGCTTCCCAGACCCACTGTGCACAGCAATGATTTGGTGCACGACATTGTGCAGTGGGCATAGAATCTGGTGAGTTGTGAATACACTCCACAAGGAGTTTAGCTGTGTATAAAGGCACTGGGTGCACATTGTGGCCTTAGGCAACAGACTGGGTCTACTCTCAGCATACAAACCTACATTGCATGGCCTCTGACTATAAGTAGCAGTCAAGGCGGCACTGTGCTGGCGCACAGGAGTGCCCTCCAAACCACTGTGCACCTCCTCTGGGTGAGCATGGGAACTGCCTCATTGTGTCTTAAGTCCGTGCAAATGGTGAAACTTGTCCAAGAGGCTTCTCTGCTTGATCATTGTACTGTCATAAAGGAACATTTGTCCCATTGATGTGCAGAAAAGAGTCCTTATAAATATCAGACTATGAGACTGTTTCAGATTTGAATTGTACCCAGTTCATCACAAAACCAGGGACCTTCTAAATTTCTCAGAAGCCAATCGTCAAAATGTGGAAAGATGAACTGACACAGATCGTATATATGATGGCATTATGTATTTTCCAACTTAAAGCCGGAGGGAAACAGAATTTACAGTAACACTTATGAATTGCAAGCTTGTGGAACTTTTGATGCCTCAGACTCATTTGGAAATGTGCAACCATAAATTGAAAGTCCACTGGATCAGAGCAATTGCGTAAAGAAGAAGGTCCTCAACGTCGCCACTTAAGCCAAAGAAATTCTCCTCATTCTCTCTGATTTTTCCAACGCCATCCCAGAGGTGTGGGTAGTCTTTGCATTTTATTATGCTATATTCTGCAATTTAGTCATAAAAGCACATAAAAGAATAAAACAAACATAAAATGTATAAACATCATAGTTTTAAAAAATAGAGTTTGGTACAAGAGCCAAAGCATCACAACATACATGAATGAGCTAAAATGATGATTATAAAACAATCAGGATCATGGTCCCCATAATAAATGCAAAGCAAATCGGCTAGATGGCAAAAAGATAAAACCCAACAAAAGGACAAGGGGAGTGCTGTAGGACATGATACATTGCTTTGGAGGCGAAATACAACAGACTAAAAGCATTTGTTTGAAGTACAATTCATTACTGTCCAGAATTTAGGAAATCTGTGGTATTTGGCAAAAAAACATGGTGCTTGGTTTGAATTACTCATGCAGACCTGACTCTGCTAGCCCATATCCACCCCAAAAACTTCGTAATGGCACACTCATCAGTCGATCGAAGGCTCCTCAATGCAGTCAACAACTATGGGTCCCCATTAGCCTACAGAGAGGTTTGATCCATTTCTAACGAGGAGCTATGTATTCTGGGCAAACAAAGAACACATGGCCAATCGTTTCTAAGAGGTCTTGCAGGTCAAACACCAGAGATCACCATTTAGAACCCACTCGCTGGTAAATGTTTTTAAGGGAAGGGTACCAACCATAAGTAGGAAATATAATTTCCTGTCCAGGGGGACAGGGATAGTGTCCCAGTATGGCTCCAAGAAATTACTGGATTTAAAATCTAAGGATTTGACAACCAATAGAGCCTCCGAGTGTCTAACCTAGAGACAGTCATTCTTTTAACATCACTGCTGTCAGGGATGGATCAGAATAAAGGATTATCCCATAAATATTGCAGGCCGATCAATGTCAAAAGTGTTTTAATTTGTCGAGGCCATGGGACTTTATTAAATGTGTCAGCCTCTAAAACGTCCTGAAAACTGCCTCCTGAGAGAAGTTTCGGGGTATCACCCCTCATCAGCCAGTTTAAAAAAAACTTTTAAAGACATGGCTGTTTTAGATGTGCTTGTCCAACAACTATCCTTCCCTCAAAGCGCTGAGAGATCACCTTGGGGATGATTCGCCTGCGCTCTATAAATCCTCAAAGTAAAGGTTAGTATGAATCCAGTGACGCAGCGAGCAAGGGACCCATGTCTGGGCATACCCATAGCCACTTAGGGCGCACATACAAACATCACAAAATAAAATGATTGACGGAGTGTTGAAACTTTTCAAACACTCACCCCTAGTCACAGATCTGGATTTATCCATCGTTATTTTGCTCGTAGCATGGATGATGAGGGGTGATACCCCGAAACCGCTCCCAGGATACTTGTTTCTGGTCTAAGAGGGACCTGGCCTGGCAGTTCGGGCTGGACTGATCTCATGGGGAGGAGGGTCAAGACTGATATACATATGGCTGGGAACAAACTGGATTGGTATGGTGAACAAAAAACAATGGATTTAAGGACAGATCTCTGTACTGGGGGTGAAGGTTTGACATTGTTTAGCATTCCGTCCATCAATTGTTCTTTTTGCATTTGTCACCCAGAGTGGGGTGGGTTTGCCCAGTCATGGGTCCCATGCTCTCCATGCCACTGGAGTCAAGCTAGCCTGACTGATGAAGGGTGATTCTATGAAACCGGTCCCAGGATGCTTGCTTCCGGTCCAGCAGGACCTGACCTCGCAGTACGGCTGGACTGTTTTCATGGGGAGCAAGGTCAAGACTGATTTGCGTATGGCTGAGAACAAACTGGAATGGCATGGTGAGCAAAACAAATGATGGATTTAGGCCCAGGTCTCTGTACTGGGGTTGAATGTTTGACATTGTCCAGCATTCCGTCCATCAATTGTTCTTTAGTACTCTACTAACTCAGCCAGCTAAGTTTCAGCCTGTGGAGTTTTGGGACGATCCTTCCACAGGACAAAAAGTTAAGGTGGGGACTGTGGAGGTGTGAAATGTATATAATTTCCAATTTTAGCTCCATTGGGAATTTTTACAAAAGACTGAGCAAAACCTTTCGATCACATTTAAACCAAACTTCACATGAAAGTAGAGCTTTACTTAAAAACATGCTTTTTAGGTCTTGCCTACGCAGCGCGCAAGCGCTGATTTGGAGTGACCTCTTGGAATCACTCCGGGCTTTTCTGGAAACTCGTCCATGTTCTGCACTGTTTCCAATGAGCCCTCGTGCATGTATGGTGTTTACCTTGCAACAATAAAGAACGCTATGAGACAACTCGCACAAAATAGAAGTAGTTCATACACACACCACGTACCATTGCGTGATTAGAAGAAAAAGGGATGTAAAAACGACTAAAATGGCTGACACATGGCCCTGAACAGAATGTAATTAGGCTAATAAATTGACAATTACCCAATTAATGGGGGAAGCAAGACCTATAAAGAGTGGGGCATTTATACATTCTGTCAGATGACTGAACCGTGAGAGGACGTGACATCGAGACGCAGACGCGTACAAAGGTGAGAGGCCGTGTAAGCTGCCGTGTTTGGAGATTAGGGTAGACTCTTACGGGGAATTAAGAGAAGCGGTATTATAGAATAGAGCCAAACCGCATAATCCACAATATCGATCGAGCATTCCCCCTGTGATTGAGTTAGGGGATGGGCAGCATATGCAAGAAAAACCTAATTAAACAAGAGCGGCATTTAGTGTTGCAAGAGTATGCAGCCAGCAACACAATTGCCGGGGATTCTCTAGAAGAATCCTCCCTTTAATAGACATTTCCCTGACAAATGTAAATATAGGAACGCGGGAAATGCAGATATTGGCCACCGCCCGGTCTGTGACATACAGATGGCGTGGTACAGTGAAGCGGGAGGGAATAGCTCTGCTTATTACTGCCATGACGATTCGAGTGTGGCATTTTGTTTAAAGATCACAAACAATCATTTTCCGCCGACAGGTGTATCCTCTGTAAACTGCAAGGCAGGGCTGGTCTGGAAAAGAGGGAGATTAGCAAAAAACCCCGACACCTACCGGATTCGCTAAGAGACGTAAAGATAAAGTCAGAAGAGCCGAAGCCTTACGCAGCATCAAGATTTTAACGTAAGTTGGGCAGGATAAGAGATAATACTTACCCTATTACACAGAGTGACTTAGGGCTATCAACAATGTTATCATTTAACCCCTTAGGTTTCGAAGGGAACGCCATGATTTTAACCAGCTCAAAATATACGTACATGAAAGTAGCATAACTACAGAACTAAGTTTGAAGGTGATACAAACGGTATGATCACACCCTCAATATTGAAGTAAGTAATAGTGACAAAGCACTCTGTTAAATAACTAATCTTTTGGTCAATCAAGAATATAATTTTGACCGCACATCTCCCTATCATTATAGGCACCGTGGTTGAGATATAAGAATTATACCCACGAAGAGGACCTAGAAAGTAAATCTGAGGGTCCAGTACTCCATGAAAAACAATGATGAACAAGAACTAAAAGTAAGCACTGTACACTGGTCAATATAAAAAGACTGTGGGTATGCAGATAGACACATGCCATGTAAGAGTAGGGACCCGTTCTCTCACTTAGGAAATTTTGAGACTAATTGTATGTATTCGTCTTTTTAGAAAGTAGACATCTGGTTTTTAATAAAGTTCAGTCCTGAGGAAGGTGTTTACTCGACTCAAACCCAAGCACTGAAAGGCGTCAACAAAAGGACTTCATGTGATTTTAATCCTTAATTGCAATAATTGTTTAAATTGTATCAATTTTTATGTTTTATGCTAAACTTGTGCAATACATGCACGCAAAGACTTATAGTTCAAGTTAGAAATGTGTAGGGTTGGAACATTATTTGATCTAAGCGATTGAATGCATACTGTTTTTAATTGTGTATTGTATAATTTTAACCAAGCTATTTCCTAATAATAAACTTGAGTGAAATGAGGAACCTATAGAGTTTTTGTACCAAATACTTTTACTTGTCATGTTAAAAGTTGATTGTGAATATCTGCTGTGTACCAAATGGTCAATAGTTAACTGAAGAACACAAAGGAACCCCCCTTTTTTTATTATTGTTTACCTTGCGGGAACCAGCAGCGGCGCCATCTGTTTGCAATTATCGCGCCCGCCGCTGCTCGCTCCCGTAAGGTAAACGCTGCGCGTCTCTAACTTTTGCGGCCGCGGGGCTGCGCTTCTCTTTCAGCACTTGTTTAAGTTGAGTCTGCTATCTTAGTTTTGCGCACATCTAATTGTGTTGCCCGCTTCCACCGTCCCCCTAGTACTCAGCACACCTGCTGCAGTTAATCACAGTGGTGAAGCGCCGTAGGTGAAGAGTCGGGAGTTATGTACTTTGCACAGATATACCATAGGATGTGTGCCTTCTTATACCCCGGGAGATGGGTCCTGTGCAGCGCTGGCGGTAAGGAGAAAATATGGCAAGTATTTAGATCTGTGGACAGGGCTGGTATCGGTAGTCGTTCCTGCATTCACCTCCCCTCATAATGGCTCGTTATAAATGTGTTGTCGGAGCGGGAGGGTCAAGTGGGAGGGCCCTCCCCCCTGCTTGTCTCTACCAACTATAGAAAATATACACACCTGATCTTCAGAGCATCGCACGCCTCATCAATTGCCCTTACCGGAGCCCCGCTGTCCCTCCAGGCACCCCTCACTGCGATTAATAGCGCACTTCTGTGCTCCACACCGGGCGCCCGTATTCAAAAAGAGGTGTGTGGGGGCCGAGGTAGTCGCGGGCCGATGTGTGTCGGTACCAACCACAATGTCTAATGCTGGGTACTGGCACCTCAGTAGGGAGAGCAAAGGCATGCATCCGCTATCAGGGAGGCATAGTCAGGCTGCGAGCCTCAGTCACTGCTCATTCGACTGTGAAGTCCCCCTTAACTCTTGGCCGCGTGGCTGTGTATGTGAGTGCTCTCCGGTTTCAGCTCCACTACCAGGTGCACTTACCTGATATGGGTGTCCCACCACGGCCTCCAGTCACATCCGCTCTGCTCCTCCCATCTTCATGCGGCCCTCGCTGTGTGACCCTGCACATGTGTCCCGGCCCGCCCTGACTCTGTGCGTCTCTGGGAGCCAAGGTGAGTGCTTTTGGCTCCTAGTTCGTTGCAGGGTAGCTCGAGGGGCGAGTCCTCGTAGCTACGGTAGAGAATTCCCGGCAACAGACAGTCTTCGGTTAGGTTTAAGGCCTACGTGGGTCAGTGAACTCGGCCTCCAGTAAAGAATAGCTATGTGAACAGGCCCTATTACCTCAGTCACGGCATCCACGCGGTCCGGCACTTACTCTGGGTCAGCGAGTATAGCCCAGGCTTTTGGGTGGCTATCCTTGGGTGTTAGAAGTGATGAATAAGTTGTGTGTGTTGCATAGCAGTGCTAAGGCACGCCCGCCATCTTACTCTAGTTGCTTTCTGTAAATGAATATTGATGTGCCACCAGCACACTCACATCCATTGCTTGTTTCTCAGTTATTGGGTTGATACCATAATCCCTCTGGTTTCCCATCAGTGCCTCTTTCAAATTAGGCAATACCTTCCTCTCAATTGGGTTATCTCGATAAAGAGCAACTTCTAAAAATTGGCGATCCACATGTTGGAAACATTAAGCAGCAGCAAGTGGGTTTAATAGTTTTTCAGTGTATAAGTTCTGCATCTATTCCTTTTCGCACAGGGTCTTAGGATATTTGTCTGCTCCAAACCAGAGAGAAAGGATCATACAAGTGGTGTTCTTAATCTCGGGACCTCTTTGTGTCTTACTCACAACCATTTGGTCATCAGGGACCACAAGAGAGCTTTACACTTGCTTTTCTAATTCCCTAAATCCAATCAATAAACCTTTACTAATGCCAACCACTCCTCTAAATTGGGAGAATCAATCCATTGTGGTGTTTGTTTTAAAAAAATGTTTTTTTTACAAATATGTATAGTTATTGTTTTCAAATAAAAAAAAGCATTGGCATATCAAATAGGTCTCGCCTTTGGGACCGTTTAGTTATCCAACACAATATCCTTGGTGCAACAACATCAACTGATGCATGGCTAAACACTTATAAGGTCCAAAAGAGAAGACCTATTGGCTATGCCAATGCTTGCTTGATTTGGTGCAACTCTGTCAAGTAGTTTTTTATATATTCGCATTTAAATAGGGCCCCAGACAGGATTTAATGAGATAGACCTTGTGTAGATCACTGCAGTTTGAACTTGCACCCCTAAAGGCATATGTTTTAAATATTGCTAATCATAACTGCCGAATTTCAGGGATTTGGCAAATTGAGCCAGAACCATACTTACTTTTTAATCGTGTTTTCTTCCAGTGAATAAATATGTCTGTATAATTTAATTGTCAAACTCTCCTATCTTTTCTATATTGAAATCTATGATTGTGAAGGTCTATGTTAGAGTAGTAAATGTGGGAAGGGCCTGGGGCGAGGCTGGAAAATGGAAATACTTACATCTAAATGGGAGGGGCATGCAAAAACAAAACACCCACCCACATAAGAGCAAGTCATTGCTATTCACAAACTGCACTTTTTCAGTTACTCCAACCAAAAATGTCCCAAGACAGTAATAAATGTACTCCATCTCGACCTTGGAATATGTCCACCACCACACATGGTCACTGTTAGAAATGGGATCTCTGGTTGGCTAAGGCTTGCGCCAAAGCCAGGAAGAGACCACCACTCTAGTCAGGGCAAGGGAGTTACACGCCAAAGATAACCCCTGCTCACACCCTTGGTAGCTTGGCACGAGCAGTCAGGCTTATCCCAGAGGCCATGTATAAAGCATTTGCGCACCCACACAGCAACAACATCCCAGGCACAATACAAAAGGAACTCCACACAAGGTTATATCAAAAATAGCCTTTGTATTCTCATAACACATTAGAATAGTAAACGCATAATATACATGGTGCCACCTGGCACTGGGTCATATCTACAAGGGATTATATACACCTGACAGGGCCCACTGGGCCACTGTCAGAACCATCACAAAGCGAACTTACTAAAAGTAAAACACGTCATAAACGTACAACCAGTAACCACTGGTAATCACTGTACTTAGCATCAGCCTGTAACATAAACTACATTATGCACAGTATTGCATCCGGCGCGAATTACGTTCTGCGCCAACCTCACCAGCATTAACACATTATGCAATTCTCTCATAGGTCTAAACACATTAGACCCTAACCTCCTAAGCATAACTCACATTAGGAAATAATCTCACTAGCATAAACTATACTAGGCATACCAACCTCATACATAAAACTACATTTAGAGGTATCAAAACAGGGTGCATAACACATAGTACATACATTACATTTCCTAGCACCACATAACTCACATTTAGCACATAGTCTCCTAAAAAGACCATAGTAGAGGCATTACTCACATTAGGGCCTAGCGCCCTAATTACCTCACAGTCCCCCTGGCATGTGAAGGGATGGGGCAAAGGAGTGCATCTCACCCTAACTTCAAAAAGACATGCCCCCAAAGCACTGAGGCCTAAACGATGCAGCTGGCACTAATTGCTGCGCAGCTGGGATCACCAAATGGGACCTGGACACTCACTGTGCCCTCACATGCAAATGTGGGCAACGTTGCAGCTGCCCGCGCTGGTGCGGCGCAGCTGGGGAAATAAGGATGGGTTCTGGCACCACTGTGCCACCTGAGCCCCTCTGGGTCCCCACGGGACCTCCTAAAACAAATGGGGCACGTTGCAGCTGCCCACTGTCAGGTGGGGCAGCTGAGGAAAAATGTCCCAAAATGGAGAAATGTACGGGCAAGCATGGGACTCTCTGGGCCCTTTAATAATGATTATGCCCCTCAATGGAGCACACGGGCTCTAAAACAAAACATGCCCCCTCGTAGAGAGGTAATGATATGCGGCCATGTCCCTCGCCCAGCCCTCACTCACCTGCCTCTGGCGCCGCTCTGGGTATCCTCTCCTTAGTAGGTGTCTGCCTCCTTCACCCGGGCCCCCTCTCTGGACCCGGGACTTCATTGTGGAGTCCGCGAGGCTCTAGCCGCATTGCTCTTCACCCGGGCCCCCTCCTGAGACCCGGGACTCCTCTCTTCCAGCGGCCGCCACCACAGGGCTCTCCCTCGCTCATGGGAGCCCCACATCCTTACCGGTGCTGGACTCCTTTCTCGCGGGCTTCCCTTCCGTCTTGGAACCCCCGCCCACAACCAGGCAACAATGCCTGTCTTCCGGGTCGCGCTCAGTCGCGGCCCGGAAGTTTCCTTTTTCTGCAGCATTGAGGGGTAGGCTCCCTCTCCATTTTAAATACGGGAGAAGCGGGGTGGGCACCCGCGTTTGAATTAAAGTATAAGCAGGTTGGGCTCCCGCTCAGAAACACACGAACAGTGGGTTGGGCACCCACTGATAATTACCAAATATGGCGAACAGCAGGGTGGGCTCCTGCAGCGAATTATGCATGAGTGCGGGGTGGGATCCCACCAGAAGTCCGCAATGCAGGGGAATCCCTAAGTCGGGATTCCCTCGAACTCGATCGCAGCGTGGCGCTGCCAGTCCAGAATAGAAGCGGTCCTCAGGACAGCCAAAGAACTTTTTAGCAATAAATAAAGTAAAAAAATATATCGCTAACAAGGCGCAAGGACCATCAAAAGTATTAAGTCCTCAGAGGTGGAAAGGGCAATGCAGGGAAAAGAATCCGCCCTTTAGAAACAAAAGTCCATGAGAGGGTCAGGGGCATAGCTGGGCCCAGGGGCCAGCACACAGGGCCTTCCAGCAGGGAGGCAGCCCCCATGGCGGTCCCTCCAGGGCCCCAGCAGCAGCAAGCCCCCCTCCGTCAGGATCAGGAACAGAACAGGAACATGTTCTTGGGGTCACATCCCCTATATTTATATGTTCTTTTCCTTTGTGTCACAGCACAGGGCTTGGGAATACCAGTTAGGACTGGTTTAGAGGGGATTTGGAGCACTTTGTTTTGCTCAGCTCCTCTCTCCTTTGTCAGGTGGGGGCTCAGGGATCAGACGCACCACAGAAGGCAGAGCCAGCATTGTGGAGGGAAGGCACAGTCCTATTCAGGACCCAGGTGCAACTCCTCCCTCCCATCTGCATGCAGATCTCTCTATTCACCGCTGGGCAGACTCCCCCTGTCTCCTGGAGCCACCCACACCTCTCAGCTCCTGTCAACCACAAGCCAGACATGCAATTCATATCAGGCAGGCAGACACACAGTACACATAAATGTCAACCTCTAAAAGTGGCATTTCTCCACCAGTCACCACAAATCTTCGCACACCATTGCGCAGCATTTATCCTCATGAGTTCATACACACTAAACTCGCCCCTGCACTCCTCTCATACCAGGAATTACCATGGACACACATATCCCCCATGCATTCATATGGGAGGGCAGGCCAATCTCACTCAGAGAGCGCACGCTCTTTACACTGGGCCACAGTGCTAAAGTGCCCAGAGGCCTAAAATCACTACCACCATGCCAGAGCTTTAAGGTAAAAAGTTCAGGGGTGAACCTGCAAAAAAGGGCCAAGCCCAACAGTCACATTTTAAATGAAACTACAATTATTAATGTAGGTGTGATTTTTTTATTTTGTTTACCCTTTGGGAATATTACTTTTAAGTTAAATAAGTATATTTCAATGAATTCATTATTACTCAGTACACTGCAATTTGGTACAATGGCTATATATTTACCACTGCACGGCGTTTAGGTGACTACTACATATAACTGGTCACCTCTCTTCTCTCAAGAAATATCACTGCATTTTTAAACATCTCGGCAACTAGCAGTTTTTACATTCAATCAAAATGCTCCCAATGTTGCCAAAAAGGGAGCAGCAGAGCAATAAGAAGGGCCACTGGTATTATGTGGCGGGGAGGGTCATATTATGCTGCAGGGATGAGTAAATTATGCACAAAGAAAAGGCATATTATGGTGGGTAGTTTGTCACATTTTATGATAGTATTACTTCACTATATTGTCATTTTTGCACTTATTAACAATAGGCATTGTTTGTACCTAATTAGTACTGATTTAACATCCAGATGTAGCAATAAGCAACAGAAAGGTAAACTGTCTAGCTTTGCAAGGGATCTTCAGCTATGTTGCAACACGTGTCATAATCATTTGAGCTAGAAACTAAAATTGTTTTTGTTAAAACCTGCAGATTGTGAAGCAGATGATGAATTATGTGGCAAATGCAGCAAATCTATATTTATGTGAAAAATGCAGCGGCTTCACAATTGCATTATTCCAGTGGCACTGGCAAATAAATTCATTAAAGTGACGGCTGAAGAGCACACAATTTGACCAAATGGGAGGCCAGGATAAAAAAACGTGTCTCCTGGTTCCATATCTGCAACTATTCCATTAGACCACAACTAGGGTGTCAGTGACTCTGGTTATGATAAGGCAGAGGGGGATGCCCCTCCAAGGGAATCCAGTTATGGGCCCTGCTCAGATTTAGAACATGGTGATTATTTCCATCATAAAACTGAGATTAGATGTCAAATATTCTAGTTCCTTGGTTAAAACGTATCAGTTGGCCCAGGTCCTGTGGCATTCGGTACTTACTGGACAGTATGCGTGGTAGATACTGATCCTATACCACTGGTGTGTCAATGCTAGGACTATTATATTCTATTTGGATACTAGAGGAGTTCATTTTCTAAACTCTGACGCTCAAAATGTACAATTACGAGCAGTGAAGGCTTACTCCAAAAGGTGGTAAAGGGATTAGAACTAAAATACAGTACGAAGAGTAATCACACTCAATATAAACTCCATGTCCATCTGAGATATCTTTTAACATAACCAGTTTTAGAGGGGGGATTTAGAATAAAACCCCAAATTGAGAATGCATGGGAAACAGATTTATCCGTTTCTTTATCTGTTACTACTTGGGACAAACTGTGGTCTAAATTATTTAAAATTTCTGCTGCTGCTCGTATAACACAATCTTTGTATTTTCTTTATCAAAGAGCACTTATTACTCCCATTACCATTTGTAAATTTTCATCCACAGCGACCCCATTACGTTGGTCATGTTCCACCGCAACTGGCACGTTAACACATTTACTTTATGAACGCTCCAATGTTTTATCCTTTAGGAACTCTGTATGGAATGTTTGCATGTTAGTATTTAACTTTAATATTGTTCTAACTTTACAGAATGTTTTCCTTGGCTCCTTATCTCCTGATATTGATGTTACATTTTCCTCCCCTAGATTACTGGATCTTTTTATTGCATTAGCTTTTAAAGTTATTTTATCATCTTGGAAGGATAACTCAAAGATTTCATTTCTCACTTGGTGGAATTTTATCTGTGATGAACATCGAATTGCTTCTGTTTCCTCTTCTTCTGTCTCTCATAAAATTAAATCAGATCTTCTTTGGCTTCCTTTTACTACTTATCTTTCTATACACCCTCCTGCTCGTTAATTCTCTTTCTTTACCTTCCCACTATCATCCACTAAGATTTCCTGTTCTTTCTCCCCTGGCTTTTTGTTTTTGCTTCCCCTCTCTTCTCTTTCTTCCTTCTTTTTTCTCTTACTCTCTTTCTTTCTCTCCCCTTCTTTTTCATTCTAACATCACTATTTGCCTGCTTGTTTATTTTTTCCTATGTCATATTTGATATTTTATGGCTTTGATATGTATTTGCGAAATTTCACTAAAAATTTCATAAACTAATAAAAAAAAGAAGAAAACCCCAGAAATCTGCTATGTGACTCTTAGTTCCCCTGCTCCCCAATAAGCCTCTTCCGAAGTCTCTGTACACAAAATAGGTCTCTACATGTGCAGTGTGTCTCTAAAGGCACAAATTGTCCAGTGAAGTGATAATGGAAAGTTGGCCACACTACTTGGCTCTTGACGTGAAGGGGACTCTCCTTCCCTGGGTCTTGCTGCACCAGATCATGGAAGTGAAGCCCAGGGCAGTGGGGCCACATCCCATGGGCCTTGCAGCACTACATCATAGCTGTGAGGCCAGAGGATGAGACAACACTCCCATGGGCCTCACAGCTGTGGATCATGGTCGAGTAGTCCATGGGAGAGACACCCTTCCCCTGGGCTTGCACTGGTACACTATTGTTGTGAGGCCAATGGTAGAGGGCTTCCCTGTTGTGGCTCTCCTCTCCTGGGCTTCGCTGCAGTAGATCATGGTTGAGTGACCTTGGAGAGTGGAGACCCATATACCCTATGCCTCGTAGCCATGGTGTAGTATTGTGAGGCCATAGGTAGGGCCCCACACCCTTGGGCCTTGCAGCCATGCTTATGTGCTGCGAGACCCATGGGTTGGTCGACTCCTCCCCTAATCCTCTCAGTGCTACACCATGTATTAGAGGCCCAGGAGGTTGGGGTGTACCTCATAGTGACCCCTCCCCTGGGCCCCATTGAAACTGTCTCACAGCTCTGTTACATGGCTCTGTGCCGAGGTCAATGTCAAGGTCTATGTCCTGTGATGTATGTCATTTACTGTGATTTTACATTACATGCAAATTAGAGAGGCATAACATATTCCCTTTCGGGCCGGGCATAGCCATTGGTGAGGGGCATAGCCATCAGTAGTGCAGCAGGTGCAGTGGTACTGGGCTCAGGGATATTAAGTACCCAATGTCCCCAAATTTTGGCTTTATTGCACTGTGCAGCCAGTGGACAAGACTGAGGCAACGCTTTCACTTAGCACCAGCACTCATGGCACCATTGCTGTACCACTTTCCTCTCTTCTATGGGCATTGTAGCCATGTTACAGAGCTGTGAGGCCGGGGAGTGGCCATCCCTCCCCTGAGCATTGCAGTCAGCCAAGGTTGGACACTCAGGGGAGGAGGCGCCTATCCATGAGCTTAGCAGAGCAGGGGGCTGTCAGGCTCATTCGGGGACTCTCCCAGGGGTGTAGCTATACGTAGTGCAGCATGTGCAATGGCACCAGAGCTCATGGATGTTCTGGACGCAATGCACCCAGATTATGACTGTGTTAAGACTGTCTGGCATCATTTTCTTGCATAAGGGCCCATGGCTACATTACTATGAAACTAGTCCCTTCTCTCATGCAGTGCACAGCCATGACCCAGAGCTGCGAAAGTCAGTAAAGGTCCATCCTCCCTTAGTCCTACCAGCCTTGGTCCAGTGCTGAGAGGCCCAAGAGAGGAAGCCTGCTGTTCTGGGCCTTGCAGCACTAGCCCATGGTTGTAAGGCCCAGGGCAAGAGGCCCCTCTGAAGGGCAAAGCTATTAATAGTGCAGCAAATGCAATGGGACCGTGGCCTCATGGGGTTATGGGTCCAATGTGCCAAACTTATGGCTACATTTTCCTGTCCACAAACAAGGTATACAAAAAGTGATGGATAGAATGCTTGAATTAATCATAGCAACTTGTAATTACTCAGGCTGCATCCCACTCCATCGTTATTTCGCACACCATGCCACCTCAGTTTTGGAGCCAGCCATTTTGCAAATCAGTCGTGACTCTGCTCCAATGGGAGCAGTCTAAACAAAACTACCAGGCCAGATCCTCCCTGAGCCAGAACACAAGCAAACAGGACAGGCTCTACCCTAGCTAGGGATTATCAGCCAGTTAAAGCTTGGTTCCAGTGACAGTGTGCATTGGACCATGTCTGAGCATACCTGTGTCTCTAAAGGCAACAGAAAAGGGAAGGATTTAATGCTTGAATTAATCTCAGCCACATCTATGATAGACTGATGTCTAGCGGGGGGCCTCCCCCAAACTTGAAGACCTCTGCTTACACCATTTGTCTTTATATTTTGTGCATTTCTGATTTGAGAGATGTAACTATATTCTATATTGTTATATCCATAGACGTTCGATTGAGATTTATTTATTTTTTTAGTTCTGCTTTAGACATGAAAATACTATCCATGGAGGTAAACTACTGACCAGATAAACCTGTAGTGGTCTGGCCTCTCACCCATGGGCCTTGCAGCCAAGGTACATCACTGTGAGGCCCAAGGAAATGGACTGGTTAGTGGGCCTGGCTCGCAGCACTATTTAATTGCATTTAAACATGTGCTTTCCAGGTTTTGTTCAAAATTAGGAGAAATCAAATGAGAGAAGATGTATCTCAAATCTGTTAACTGAATCTGCATCATGCCAATGTACAAAATGAAATGTACTCTGGAACCATGTCAGTGCCTACTAATTATTAGTATCAAAACAATTAAAGGTTTTAGAGGACGTTGGTAGGGTGTTGTTGTCATGGCTCATGGCCCATAACATTAAACCCTTTCAGCTTACATAGTACTGTTGTGAGAAGCTGGCCTGGTCTATAATGTCCACTAATGTCAGTGGGCACCTTGCACCAGTCCAGACAACCCTTATGGTGATTTAAGAGGTCTCAGACAACCTTAGAAAGCTATTCAAGTGGTAGCTGTGGAGAGCAGCCTTCAGGCTTAGTCTTGAAGGAGTGTAAAGCTTGTTTTACCTGAATGTAATCTTATAGAATAGATAAATTAAAAGGAACCACACAAAGTATGTATAAAAATATGTATTTATTATAGAATACTCTCTAGTACGTTACAGTATCTCCTACAGGAGATAGACACAAAGAACACAATACTTTAGCAAAGAAATCACAGTAAATAGCACTAATACAGAGTGGGCCCCAGGGGGGGACCAAACCATATAATAAAAAAGTGGTATAAGAACCACGACTCTAGTCAGGACAATGTCGAGAGGACGTAGAATTGCTGGGATCCCAAGAAACCACCCAAGGTGAGTAGATAGGGACCCCGCGGAGAGCGTGTGCAGTGTGAGAACACAACCATGTGCTCCGTACAAGTCTATGTGCAAGTCGCGGTTGGAATTTGAAAGATTAGTGACCCTTCCCAGTGGACCCTGAAGAAACCCTGTGGAAGACAGAAGGTTGGAGAGTCACCCCACCCGTGGATACCGTGGTACACAAGTTACCTATCCCAAGGGAGCCAGGTGCATAGGTTTGAAAAGGCGTCGGAAACCGCTGTCGACCCAATGGAGAATTTCAAGAAAGTGCCGCTGCTGGAAGAGGAGAACGTGTCCGTGGGAATCCCAACGTGGTTTCCTGGAGAGGAGTACCTGAAAGAAGAGGAAAAAGAGTCTATGTCACTCGGGAGAAACTTGGAAGATGAATACCCTCCGCTGTCGGGTGCTTCAGGATAGATAATGGTGACCTTGACTCTGCAGCTACGAGGACCAGGCGACGCTGAGGACAACCAGGACCTGGATGCAAGCTGTCCCGTGAAGGATGTCGAGTGCTGAGGGGTCGGTATCTGGCGGGAGCACCAACAAGCCTTGGCAAATGCAATCCACGCAGGAAGTCAAGAAGATGCACAGTTCGGACCAGCAAGGTCCAGGAGACTCACCACAAGCAGGGGAGTCAGGGCAGGCGCAGAACAATCAGGGGATCCCAAGGAAAACAAAGATGACCCTCAATTGGACCCACAGGCCAGAGGCACAGGAGGCGCAAGTGGACCTCGAGCAGCTCACCAAAAGGAGCAGGTCACGGTCCCCACCAGGCAATGTGGCTGTAGATTTTGGTGGAGGTTGTGGCTACTTGGAGTCCAATGCACTTGTCGCAGAGTTGCTAAAAAGCATATGCACTTGCAAATGTATGAAGTGCACAAGAGTTCGGTTAATGCAGCCCACAAGAGGGTTTCTGACCTCAGACTTGGTGAGAGGACAGCTCGGGCCTCGTGAGACGTAGATAAGCACCATCTGTGTTGATGAACCCTTCGGAGTCTGCAAGAACTCGGGACCAGCAGTGTTGAGATGCCTGCAACTGCAGAGCAGTGACTCCTTTTTTTTTGTTTTAATTCTTTATTCGTGATTGCAAATACGAATCATGGCATTTTTGGAACATCTCATATATTCAACAATCATGGTTTTCCTTTTTCACCCCAACAATTGACAGTGATAAGTCTTTTCTGGTATCGTTGCATCAGGTGCCTTTCTCAACAGATATACCCTGATGTACTAAGTGTCGTAACCCCACATGGGGAATTTGCATTGATCCTCCACTGTCTCGGTAACTAACTGAAAAAAGCAGTTCAACCCCCCACCCCGCCCCAACGTTCCCACCCTACACCCACCCCTCTCCTGGTCGCTGTGCTCACTCATCAATGCATTTCTCCTGGTCCTTAGTACAGACTACCGTACTACGGAATTGGGGTTTAATCCAGACACCAAATCCTATCCTAGTACCATCTACTCCTCGAGTTCTATACTCAGTGTGTTCCCTGCGGTCTATCGTCTTGGGACGGCAACAGATCTAGCCCGTCCAATTCCAACAACAGGAGCTCCCAATCCATTGCTATAGGATGTTTCCGTTGGCCTTTTTCCTCCTCTCATCTCAGGGCAACTCCTTCCGCCCTGCCCCATTTCACTACATCTCTCTTCCACACTGCCGTACTAGGGGCCCTGGGAGCTCTCCATCTCATTGTCAACACCCTGACTGCCAAGAGGAGAGCCAGGTCTATGAACCTCAATTTAGCCTTCATTGTTTTAGATCGTTTGCGGACTCCCACTAAACAATATAGGGCTTCTTCCTGTATCTGCATGTGCGTAATCTTGTGTAGTGTCCTGCATATCCCTGCCCAATATCCCCGCAGCTGTGGGCAAGACCACAGCATGTGGAGGAAGCCAGCCTCTTCTTCCTTACAACGCGGACAACAGTGGGGGGAGTTTGGGAACATTCGGTGGATTTTCTCTGGAGTCAAATATGCCCTATGGAGCACCATGGCCTGAATAAATTAAAATTTTACGTTACGTGAGACCCATTTGGGGTGTTCCAGCATCATCTGCCAGGCTTGATCAGTCAGCTCTATCTCCGCATCAAGTGCCCAATTATCCCTGAGTGTGGTAAGTGGAATCGCTGCGTGTTCTCGGATCCCTATTTATAGCCAACGTACCAAGTGGCTTCCCGTCCCCAGAGATACATCAGATGTACTAATTTGTGTTGTATAGGTGTGAGTCGTAGTGGCGCCCAGGTATTCCTAATATAGTGGGTCGCTGTGGCGTGTAATAAATACAGTCTGGGAGGGGCCCCAGTGGCCTGTACAAAGGCATCGTGATCTAGTAGGACTTCATCTCCAAAGAACACCCCTATCTCCTCTACCCCCGTCTCCGCCCAAAGGCGCAGTGTGAGTCGTGTGAGCCTACCCTGTGGTGTCGGAATACCTAGTAGGGGAATATTCCCTGCATAAGGTGTCACTGATGCGGTATATGACAGGGCCTTTCTCCAGCAGAGCAAGGCCATGCGCAGGTGTGGGTGGAAGTTCCGAGGAAGCTGACTTCTTGGCAGCAGCAGGTTATGCAGGTCCCCCCGGTCCAACCGTTCTGTTGTGAGACCGATCTCGTTAAAATTTCTGCCTGCGACCCATTAGGACAGCCATTGAAGCTGGCTTGCGTAATAGTATCCGCGAAAGTCCGGGACTCCCAGTCCTCCGGCTCTGGTTCCCAGCTGGAGTTTACGGAGACTAATACGTCTCCGACCGGTCCCCCATATTAGGCTGGTCAACATGGTGTTTAGTGTGTTAAAAATGTGTTGAGGGAGAAGCACAGGCAAGTTTACAAAATAATACAATAGGCGAGGGAGCATGACCATCTTGGAGATCGCTATACGTCCCATGACAGACAGAGGTAATGAGGTCCAAAATCTGATACTACTGCGGAGACCGGTAATAGCTCTTTTTATATTAACATCTATTTGGTCCTCTGGCGTCCTATACACCTGGATCCCTAGATATTTGAAGGTGGTCTGCGCTACCGGGATCCGGTGTGTTCCAAGATGTATTGAAGGGGGGTGGAGCGCTTCCCAAAAATGAAAGCCAATCGATTTATCAGGGTTTATGGCCAGACCTAACACTACCTCAAACCGGCAAAAAATGTCATAAAGCATCGTGTGATCCGCTCCCAGGTCACGGAGATACAACAGAATATCGTCCGCATAGACGGATATCAGGTGGTGTGTCTCTTTATTGGGATGCCCACCCTATCCGCGTGGGTACAGAGGGTGATAGTCAGGGGTTCCAGTGCCAGAAAGAATAAGAGCGGGGACAGGGGGCAGCCTTGTCGGGTACCCCTATGCACTGGGTAACAGGCCGAGACGTACCACCCCGTACGTGCTCGAGCTGTGGGGTCGGTATATAGTAACCGGATCCACCTCAACAAAGGTTCCAGGAATCCGAAGCGCTTCAGGGCCTCGAACATGAAGGTACATGACAGGTAATCAAATGCCTGCTTCAGGTCCAGCGCAATGCACCCCACTCTAGTCAGTTCTTGCGGTGAGGCCGACATTAGCGCGTGTAGTCGCCTCGTGTTCAGAGACGTACTACGTCCCGGGAGGAATCCGCATTGGTCCTGATGTATAAGGGCGGGGAGATGGGGCTGAATGCGCAGAGCTATAGCCTTGCTCAGGATCTTATATTCTGTGGAGAGCTTAGACAGGGGTCTATAGTTTGCCAACTCCAGTGCATCTCTACCCGGTTTAGGTATCAACGTTACTAGGGCCTGCATAGTCGACACTGGTAAGTGCCCTTCCTCAAGCGCCGTCCTATAGACTTTTTCCATGACAGGCACTAGGGTCTCCACATAGGTCGAATAAAACTCTACGGGGAGCCCGTCCATACCCGCCGTCTTATTACGGTTGAGCTGTTTAATGGCGGCACGTATGTCATGCTGTGTAATGGGGCCCTCAATCGCCTTTTGCGTGTCGGCTGTCAGGGTCGGGAAAGGAAGGTCCCGTAAGAACTCAAGCACCTGTATCTGGTCTTCCCGGCCGGTAGGAGCATATAATGCCCTCAGGTGCTCGTGGAACGCCAGATTAATCTCGGATTGTGTGTGCACGGGGACGCCCGACGTGTTGCGTATTTGAGTGATAATCGGTGGGTCCGGCCGGTCCCGCACTAAACAGGCCAACAGGGTGCGGGATCGGTCCGCCTCAGCGTGCTGCCGCCGTAAGTACGCGCTATAGTCTATAGTTTGTAGTGTCTCTAATACCTCCGCATGATCAATGTATCCTTCCTGTAGTTCTCCCCTTTTCTCGTGGTCTACGCTCACCTCCCGTTCGAGAACCCTCAAGCGATCCTCCACCTCACAGAGTTTTTTGTGTGTCTCCTGTCTAGCTCCTACCAGCTGGCCTATTGCCGCTCCCCGTACCACCACTTTCATGGCATCCCACAACACCAAACTGAAGAAGGCGGAATCCCAGTTTTCCTCAAAATAATTTGTTGGGGTGTCTGACAGTAATGTCCTAAAAGGACCATCCTCCAGAAGGATTGGGTTGAGCCTCCAGGTAGGCACCGGAGTCGGCACCCTGCCCCAGAGAAGGGTAATCGCCGGGGGTCGATGATCGGAGAAAGTTTTCGCTAAATACTCCGAGACCTCAATCTTCGTGACCAAAGTACGGGAACACACGAATCGATCTATCCGGGTGTGTAGGGTATGTACCGGGGAGTAAAAGGAGTATTCTTTAAATTCAGGGTGTAGCACACGCCAGGCATCTGTCAACCCCCAACCGTCTGCCCATGCCGTAAATAAATCAGTCAATTTTGCTGCTCCAGTCGCCTGAAGGGGGGGGGGGAGTGATCTATCTAGGCCCAGGTCTAGCACAGCATTCCAGTCTCCCCCGAGCACCCAGGGAATTCCGGCCCAGTCCGAAAGTGCCACCCCCACTGCATGCAGAAACATATCCTGATCAAAGTTTGGGGCATATATACTGCCCAGGACTATCAGTGTACCACCCAGGGTGCCCTTTACAAAGACATATCTGCCCTGGTCGTCCACCCTCTTCTCTAATTCCACAAATGGTGTCCCATGACAAACCCAAATAGTCGCCCCCCTAGAAAAAGCTGAGTACGTGGTAGTGTAAATAGTGCCCCTCCATTTCTTTCTCAACTTCTGCGCTTCCGATGTTGTGAGGTGGGATTTCTGCATGATTGCGACCTGCACCTGGTGTCTGAGGAGGAAGGAGTGGATTCGGTGCCGTTTCTGAATTGCCCCCAGACCCCGCACATTCCAGGTAATGAATTTATATGTCCCTATAGTCTCAGCCATGATCGTACTCATTCAAATCTAGTGATGTCAGTAATTGTATCCAGGAGCCCCAGAATGCTAGCGACCAGGAGAGCATATACCCCGAAACCCGTTGTAGAAACATAACAAACACGGCACAGCAACTCAACAATGCTAAGCCCAACATAAAAACACCCCCTTTATGAATCGTTTTGGCCACCACAAGTGTGGAAGGGTATGCTCAGATGTGAGTCCCTTGCTCACTGCACCATCAGGATTCAAGCAAGCCGGGCCGAAGACGGCTGTAATGCCAGAAACCGGTCCCCGGAAGCTTGTTTCCTTTCCAGTAAAGAATTGGCTTGGTAGTTTGGTCTGCCCTGTTCCCATGATGCACTGGGCCAGGGTCAGACTAATTTGCATGTAGCCAGGTTCTGAGCTGGGATGGTGCAGTGAGCTAAAAAACGGTGATGGATCAAGCCCTGATCTTTTGACTGGGTAGGAGTGTTCTGCTTAATTCAGATACTCTGTCCATCACCACCCCCTTTATGAATCAACATAAAAACAAGCAACAAATATGTCCAAAGTCTGGTGCATACGCCATTGGGGGGGTATTGATATTTGTCAGCCCAATTACTTTATTCGGTTAGAAATATAACCATAAAAGCATAACACATAATATTACATTCACATGAAAAATAAAATATCCAAAGATTTCAATAAAAGACGTAAGTCCATAGTCACAGACTGTGCAAAACATTCAAGCTGATTGATTAACATAATATAAAAGCAAAAACAAAATGATAAAAGAGTGTTACTACAGATAAAATTATAACAAATCTCTTTGGGTCTAAGAGGGCTGGATGAAAAAAAATAAAAAGAAATATATGATTTGTTGCAAGTTAAAATTTCCATATGGATAATATCTATGTCTATACAATTTAATCCATCAAAGTTAAACCCGTGAGTAGGTCAAATTGATTAGAAGTGGGGATGATGTAACCACTCGATACAAGACCACTTCTGCCCATCAGGTGATTGCTCTGTACTTTTTGACTTGGCGAGGGGACATATGATGTTCTGGGGTAAAAATCACTTAGGCTCCAGATTTATATAGGACCATCTCCTATTTGTGGCTGCCGTGATTGGAGATGTGGGACAACGTGTTTATTCCTGAATTTTACGAGTATCAAATCGCCCGCAATATCTTTTGGGAGAGGTCCTAGCCAGCCCACCCTTCTAACACTTAGTATAGTACCATCGATGTTAGGTGGCAGAGGTCTATTTTTGGTTAGCCAGAACACAACCTTGTTTCTTAGGTCCTGTTGTCTTTCATTTTTAGGTCTCGCCTGTCGATGCGCATGCGCATCGAGCAAGCGAGACTATAGGGGCTCATCCAGACTTTATCTAACTTGCAAGGAATCGTGGCGATTCCTTGCAGTGCCCGTGACTTTTAAGCTCAATGCGCATGTGCATTGAGCTTAAAAGCGCGTGCACATGCCCCCAGCCGCCTGCCTTGCCTACTCTCTCTCACAGCCTCCCCCAGCTCCGCCCCCTCACTACTTGATTGCACGGCCGCTAGGCCGTGCCTCCCCTACTCTCCTCCCCCCTCCTCCTCTCCTCCCCTGCCTGCCTGCCGCTAGGCCGTGCCTCCCCTACTCTCCTCCCCCCTCCTCCTCCTACTGCCGTGTCGCACCTCTCCCCTCTCCGCCCCCTCCCCTGCCAGCCGTGTTACGGTGAAAGGCTTGTTTGTTTATTTTACCCGCCGTGTCTCTGCTGCTTCCCCCTGTCCTGTCTCTCCTCCTCTCCCTCTCTATACCCTCCCCCTCCCCCCCACCACTCCCATCAAGTCCCTCTGGCCCTTCCCTCCTCCCCGGACCCCTCCTCCCCTGCCCCCTCCTCCCCTGCCCCCTCCACCCTTTCTTGTTCATCACTGAATTCATGTGCTTGGCTATTTGCTTTTTACTTTCCAAAGCGGGATTGCAAGTTCCAGAATGTGCAACTGGCAGCTGACTCAGGGTTAAATATGAGCATTGGCCGCTCGGTGGTCTGCTTCTCTTCCCTCCCCCCCCCCCCTAAAACCATTAACGGGTACCTCGGCTAGTTCAGACTTTGCTATGCATTCTGGGATTTGTAGACTTCTTGATCCGATGACCCATGGTCAAAGACAAAGGAAACCTGGACTGGGTGAGGTTCTCGCACATATAGATGGGAGACGCGAGAGCTGTGCATGGTCTCTGGGTTCGAACTTGCAACTTCAGCCTTAGGATGTCGTCAGCTTCCTGGCCGAGCCCTCCAATGACTTGCCTGCGAGTGACTGTCTGCAATGCACGCATGGTTGCAATGCGAGTGAAACAGCCACTATCATCGCCGCAGTCTAGCTGTGGAAGCACCGCTAGTCGACACTAAAGTTTACAGTCTTACTCGATAAATATTTTCTTTGTCCCAAGGAAATTACAGCACCGCTTGTTTTCTGAATTTGCCACTTGAGTGCTGATGGATGATAATCTGTAACAATTGGGACTCTGCCACTGTCACTTGTGCGGCTCTTCTGAATAAGTGCTTCCCTTGGTAAGTGTATTCTCTCACTGCATTATCTGCAGAGTCTCAATGCTGTAGTATACTAAGGAACTCCTCTGTACATGCAAGGGTCCTTACTGCTGCAGGTGCCTGTGATGAAGAGTGTCCTATTTTGAGGGTGTCCTCGCGTCAATTTTAGATTTCAAACAGACGAGCATCTTTTTGCTTATTCCCGGGATCTTGCACCTTTCTTTTCACCAGCACAGACTTGCACGTCCCTAATTAGTTCCTTATTTTGTACTAATGGAGGTGAATCTGACGGTAGGGGGGAAATGTACGCATCCATGGGAACACCTCTGGTCCGTGCTCATCGCATCATTTCATGCACTCTAGAGGGACTCGTCGCTGATGATGCTTTCTGAAAAAAATACACTGAACATAATCTTCACAAACATTATTTACAAAAGTTTAAGCTATTGCCAATATAAATTACAATCACTTTTATTTAAGTATTAATTATTTAAAAAAATTAAAAGCCGTTGCTATTTGTAATATCAATACATCTAAGTCACGTAAATACAAAACATGTTGCATTACAAATGCTATAGTCGTCCCGTGCGAAAGTTATAGCTATTGGCATTGAAAATGACAAAGCTATTAATTTAGCTATTTTCAAAATCAACACATAAATAAAAAAATTGTCATTTACAAGACCAATAGCTCAAACTTTCATAATGCGAGACCTATTGCATTGCAAATGCTTGTTCCCCTTTGTAAGTTCTGGTACTCCCGAGAGGACGTACACAAAAGGAGCGGCCTCCGGTGGCAAATGTAGATGATTAGTTTTATATGACATATTGCCATGATTAGCCGCTGTCCCCTTGTGTGGTATAGATTCTTTGTGCGGCCCTACTCTAGGGTAAGAACTCCGTACTGTTATGGCTGCTTTCGAGATGTTTAAAGCGGTCATATGTGAGGTTACTAGTTGATTATGGGTGGTGTTACTTTGTGTGGTGGTTTTAGGCATTTCTGTGAAGGCTGGACACTGTGGTTGAAAGGGTCCTGCCAAACTTTTAATGAGTGACGAGTTGGCCTTAATCGCTTCCTCAACACCCGTGAGCCTATCCCCTAAGCTAATCATTTTTTCCATCAGCGGGGATATTATTGATTTCATCATGTTTTCGATGGAGGCCAATAGAGAAGCCTGGATAGGTGCTTTAGAGGTGGCAGTGCTGGGAGTGTTGGGCAGTAGGGGACTTGGGTTTGGTGTTTGTTGCTTTGCCTGACTCCCCATTTGTTTAACCCATTCTCTCTTCCTTTTAGCAGAAAGGACCTGAGGGGACACTGTAGATTGCGAGTTTACTTTTGCTCGTGCTAAAAGGGGAGTACCCTGCAAGCTTTCAGTTAGTTGGGATTGTCTACTGGACTGAGGACTAGTGGTTGCTATAGTGCAGGTAGAAGCACTAGTTTGCACATTTCCTGATTCCACAGGAGCGAACGTGGATTTACATATTTTGTTTAGCTCCTCCAGCAGTGATATATCTGGAGCTGCATTGGCGGTCTGTGAGGAAGAACACCTACTGGAAGAACTATCCATGGCCAGGCATCGTTCTATTCTCTCTAGTTCACTGGCAATGGGGAGAGTTGCCCTCTTTATGTAGTAGTCCATCGTTCCCTTAAGCAAGTCACTCTGGGAGAAAATGTTTTTGGGGTCCCCCTTGCAGGTCATAGCGTAACTAGCTTATATGGATTGAAACGGGATCAACATCAACCACCAGGAAATAGTTCGAGTGTTACACTATGGTGACACTTAGGAAGGTCCTGTAAGAAACTGGGGATTATCAATGGGTCTCTGTACCTTTTTTTCCTTTCTTGGTTAAGTGCCAAGGGGGGTGTCCTGTCCTGGCCCCCTCTGGCCTTTGATGGCCCCGCCCTTGTCCCGGGCTTAGCCCGGCGCCGACCCACGCGCGTCCCGCGTTGCGGGACACCGGATGTGGCTAAATAACCCCGTGGTGAGGGGGGAGGGGCTGTTGCTCCTGCTCGCGGCTCCGTTCGCTGCTGGGACACCGAGTCCCGATGCCTGCTCCCACTGCAGGTATCCCCAGAGCCTCCTGGTGCCTGCTCCCACTGCAGGTGTCCCCAGAGCCTCCTGGTGAGTGTTCAGAGTTCCCCACGAAGCGTCTCCTGCGAAGCGGGAGGAGCGAGATGCAAATGTAGGCCCGATGGGGAGGGGGGAGGGGCTGCCGCTCCTGCTCGCGGCTCCGTTCGCTGCTGGGACACCGAGTCCCGATGCCTGCTCCCACTGCAGGTATCCCCAGAGCCTCCTGGTGCCTGCTCCCACTGCAGGTGTCCCCAGAGCCTCCTGGTGAGTGTTCAGAGTTCCCCACGAAGCGTCTCCCGCAAAGCGGTAGGCGCGAGATGCAAATGAAGTCCCGGTGGGGAGGGGCTGCCGCCCCTGCTCGCGGCTCCGGTCGGTGCTGGGACACCGAGTCCCGATGCCTGCTCCCACTGCAGGTATCCCCAGATCCTCCTGGTGCCTGCTCCCACTGCAGGTGTCCCCAGAGCCTCCTGGTGAGTGTTCAGAGTTCCCCACGAAGCGTCTCTTGGGGAGGTGGCTAAGCACTCGTGCGGTCATTTTGTCAATCTCGTCGGGTGCCGTCGGCTCAACGGCGGTCCAGCCCGGGGGTACTGCTCAAGTATACATTCGTCGATACTAAGTAAAGTCGTCACTGCGGGAGGGGCGGGCAGTCTTCCCCCGCCAGGGTTCAACAGAGGGGTCTCCCACAATAGTAAGACCCTGTGAATAGGAAGGGTCTCTATGAGATCCGAAGGAGCATGCTGTAATGATGAACAGTCCTCCAACCCCGCATACATACACAAGCATAGCAGTGTGGGAGGAACCACCAATATTCAGTACATTATAAAGGATACGGTGAGGGACATCAGCATAAGTCCATTCCGACATGAACTGCCAGCCAAGTCAATTATCCATCAGCTCATCCGCAGCCCGGGGAGCGACCGTAGGAAACAGGAGCACACTGTGCTCCGAGTCCGAGTGCAGTGTACTGTCGTCAGAGTCTGTTGCAATTTTCCCGGTGTCCTCTTGAAAAGTGCCAATCATAGATAGTGCCCCGAGTTGGTCCTTCTTCTGCTGTTCCCGCGGCGGGCCCTGGTGGTTCGCCTTTGTCCCTGTCTCTGGTGATCTTCTGCCGTCTCGGTCTGATCCTCCTCCCGAGCCACTAGCAGTTGTCTCTTGGGTGGCATCCTGGCTTCCATCTATCCCCATTACCTCCAAATACTCCTCAACGTCTGCGGGGCTCTCGAAAAAGTGGGTTTTTCTTCCGTGGATTACCTTTAGGCGAGCTGGGAAAAGAAGTGCGTATTTCAACCTAGCCTTCTGGAGTTTTTTCTTCACCTCCAGACATGACGCTCGCTGTTTTTGCACTATGTTCGTGTAGTCCGGGTACAGGGACACTCGTTGGTTCTCGTATTGTATGATGGACTTCTCCCGGGCCCGCTGCAAAAGTACATCCCTGTCCCGATAGTTTAGGATTCGTACTATCAAAGGGTGGGGCGGGCGGCCTGGGCGGGGCGGGCGGCCCAGCCTGGGTTGACCAGTCGGGATCCGGTGCGCGCGTTCTACGCAGAAGTGTGGTGACAGACCCTTCGTCGTGACCTGATCACGGAACCATTGTTCCATAAAGTCTGCAGCCCGTGTCCCCTCACATCTTTCTGGCAGAAGTATGACTCGTATATTATTGCGGCGGTTACGCCCTTCCACATCCTCCACACGATCCATTAGAGAGGCGACCTGCTGCTGGAAGTCCTGAAAGGAGGTGGAGTGTTCTGTTACTGTCGGTGTGAGGTCAGCAATGGTGATTCCCTGGTCTTTAACCTTGTCCGCCAGCTTGGTGTGGTCGGCCTTTAGGAGAGAAAGGTTTGTGGTGAGAGCCCGCATCTGCTGCTCCATCGCTGCTCTGGATTCCCTGATCTCTTGCAGAATGAGGTCTAGTTTGTCCACTTGTGGTGCTCCCGTCGGGGGAGTCTCTGCGGGTCCCGAATGGGCTCCACCATCTCCAGCCCCCACCGCATGACGGGACCCATCTTGCTCTCCCAGTCCCTCTGTGACTTTGGTACCTTTCCGCACCATGTAGCCCTCTGTGCGGTTCCGCCTTCTCCTCAAGACGCGGCGGTGCCCCCACTGGTACAGGGGGCGCTCTCTCGTGTACCACTTTTTTAAGGCGGTCAGCGCTCCAGGGTGTGCCCAGTCTCTCCGCCCGGGGTGGAAGGTTCGGTGTGCTGCCTGGCGGGCAAGGCGGGGGGTAATATGCCAGCTCTGTAGATGTCACTGAGTCCGGGGCCCCTCCGGCCGCTATGTCAGGCCGCCGTCCTAGTAAGTAGAAATGGGGGCCTCCGCCTCGGGAGTACTGCCACCCTCGACACCTGACTCGTTTTGATAGCTCTCCCCTGCCAGACCGCCGGTGCACGACCCGCGGCAGGGGGGTTATTTAGATTCTTTGTTCCCCTATCGGTTCAGCTGCACTGGCTCTCCGCTCGGTGCAGGCAGGGCCCATCGCCTCTCGGCCCGTCCCGACTCCATCTCCGTCGCTACCCCCAGGGCGGAGCAGCCAGCCGCGCACCACAGCAAGGGTCGATGCTGCCCAGGCCAAGAAGGGGTGGGCCCGTTCCCGGAGCCCCAGCGCTCCACGGCCGCCTCAGGGGAATCCAAGCAGCGCAGGCCTGGCTCCGCAGTCCCAGGGCCGGGTGGCTCACCGCAGCCCTCCAACCCGTGTTACTCGCTTTCCTCACCTTGGGTCAGTTCTCACAGGAGGGGTAAGCCGCCTCAGAGATTCCTCGGTCAGGGAGGGCGCCGTCAGTCTCACCCACAGGAGCCGTCTCCGACCCCTTCCGGCGAAGCACGCTCCAGCCGTCACGGGCGCCGCCTCTACTCCAGCCCCTGGCATCACAGGCCCTACAGCCCAGCAGGCCCACTCTCCGCCGGACGATAATTCCTGCTCCCGAGCCACTCCAGCCGGGCCCTGGAGTGCTGCAGTGTGTCCCCCTCGTGTCCGGACCTTTTTACACCAGGTAAGGCTCCCGCAGCTCCGTCCAGACAGGATCTATCCCCCTGGTTAGCCACGTCCCCCCAAGTGACTCCTTCACTTCAAGGGAGATTCACTTCAAGTGTTTTGGATGCTTCACGGGTCCTGCACGAATCCTGTATGGTGCACAGACGAGGCAGCAGACTGAAAGGGAGACGAAGTCAGGCCCAAACGAAGTCCAGAATGCCCAGATGGTAGAAATGCAGTGGTTTTAGTTCTGAATCTTGTCCAAGACGAATCTAGGGAACTACACACAGGTAAGCCCTTAAGTACCCTAAGGAAAGGATTAGGAAGATTCAGGGAAACCACTCAGGGGGTGGTCTGGATAGGGGTGGAAGTAACTCCCATGTCCTTTGTCCATTTTCATGCCAGAGTGGGAGCCAACGGCTCCCAAGACTGGTTTGAACTGGACTATGCATAGGGACACCAAATGTGCCCCTCATGCAGACTTTCAGACGCTGGCAAGAGCAACCACCCGGCCCTAATACACTAAATCCTGTCCGAGAGGTGGTTACACCTCCCTCTGACAGGATGCCTATAGTTATGCCTTCCCCGGCTCGAACTTGGCTCAGCAGTAGACAGGCAGAAATGTGTCTCTGGTCTGCAGCAACAATTTTGCGCTGTCCAGGACTAGAAGGTTGGTACCGGTAACACTGAGAGCCTAACGGAGGGCTCTCTTGGTGCTTGTAATCATACCTACAACATGATTCCAACACGTTTGATACCAAACATGATAGGATTCGTTGCAGCTGTTTTCGAGATGGTCATCGTGCAGTCACGTGATGCCCCTCTATATAGTATATGCCTGCTTCACTGACAACACGGGAGAATGGACTCCGTAGGCTGCAGGGGTGTCCTGCTCATGCAGGGTCCCCCTCTTACTTAGAACCAGGCACCATGCCCTCAGGATTGTAAAGGCCTGCTAGATGGGTGACTTATAGGTTTTAAGTGCAGTGACCCTTAGATATAGTAAACCTATATATTTCGTAGGTGGTGCATGCACCAACTTACACAGGCTGCAATGGCAGGCCTGTAGTTCCATTTTGAATGATCTCTCATGGGTGGCATAATACATACTGCAGTCCACGGGAGAGCTCTGGGGGTACCTATGCCCTGGATACAAGGTTACCATATACTAGGGACTGACAAGGCTACTCCAGTATCGAATCTGGGGTGCACCTACGTACATAACACAACAGTTTAAGGAGAAAGCAGATAGACAGGGGTTCTGATTAGCAGGATCCCAGTCAGACTAGTCAAAAACAGCATCACATCAAGCAAAAAGTGGGGGTAACCATCAGAAGCAGATCCTACTTTCTAACAACTGTATTCTGGTAGTTTCTGGTGTTTTTCAGTGATTAGGGAAATGCCTTTAATAGAAGTCAAGCTAATTTCCACTGTTTTAGTTGCTTTCATATATTTTTGCACATTCCCTATCTTGCACTGGATATCTGGGAAACCATACTGAAATTGTAATCCTCACTGGCATCATTAAGGGCATCCTACATACTGCAGAACACCTCACAAGGACATGAAGAAATATGACCACATAATAGCAGTGTGATGGAACTCCACAGGTCCTCCTTGCCGGCCGGCACCATCTTCCCTGCTGCATCATCTGTAAAGCTATCACAATGTATTAAACAGTCCACAAACAAGCTACCTTTCCCATCGCTCATTGACTTTATGCTTGTCATTAACTCTGTAAAGGGCTCTGCTGCTTTTGACTAGGTTTGCAATATACGACTGACACCCCTGCTTTCTTGGATGACAAGCTTGCCATCTCCAGTGGCTCTCCACACACCCGCAGCAAGAACACCTTCAGACAAAAGAAGAATTGCTAAAAAGAGAAAAAAAACAAGAAAAAAGGCATTTCCTATCTATTCCCCAAGGATCTGGAATATTATTCCCATATCCATCTGGACAGCCTGAAATCAGCTCCAATTTAGGAAACAACAAATAACCAACTTAAATTTTTGATTTTTTTAAAATCATGTTGCAGTCACGATCCACAAATCATTTACTCCTTCTATCACATGCTAACTGGGTCTTTGACCCTGTACAGTGCTTAGGAGCCTTTTGGCTTGGTTTTCGCTCTGTAAAATTTGCACACACAATATGTATCTAATGCACTAATCCGAAAACAAATTGTTAACATTTATTTGAACTTATAAGTGTTGGAGAGACCTAGGCCAAACCTTTCCATCCGGTGTGACTAATAAAATGTATTTCCCTTTGATTGAAATTTAGAATATATATGCTTATTTTATTAGTGTTAATATTTATGTTTTTGTTTTACAGAAATCCGCCCCAAGGTTGCTTCTTGCAAAGTCACTCAACAATAGGTAGTTGATGGCACCTTCTATGATATAATTTTCTGTTATTTCGTGTTGATTGCAAGTTAGGGGGGCCTCCGACATTACCTTCCTGCCCAGGTCCCCAAAGGCCTAGGACCGGCCACATGCCTTCTTAGCTCATTGTGCTATATTAGAAAGATTACAATTTATATGAACTATAGTATCTCTATGTTAAAAGCAGTAGCCTACTTACCCATCTAAATAAAATAAAAATCTGTCATCTGCGTGTTACAGGATGCTTTGCAGGTGGCATATTAACCCTCTGTACTACTTTGATTCAAAACTGGGACCAGACAAAACACAGATCTCTCCGACAAATATGTTAACTTATAGTTATCTTTCCTTTATTACGATTCCTTGAGATTTACTGGGCATACAAAGATCTCTGCAGCAGGTGCCTTAACCCCATAAGATATTTTAAAATACAGAATTTGCAACCAATTAAGCAGAACAGATTTACTGCCATGTATCTCCTTGTTGTAAATTTCTTTGAGGCGGAGTTTTAAAAAATAAATGTAGAAGTTGAGGCCCAGATTATGCGTCTGTGTTGCGTCACTTTTTTGGCACAACCAGACATAAAATCTCATTTGTTAAATATTGTAATGCACTCACATTAACTCACATTAGACCTGTTGTACATATATGCGAGGTGTTAAGATCTGATGTCACTTCTTGTGATTTCACTTCCTGTGAGGTCATGGGTTGTGATACCATTTTCTGGACTGCTACGTGCAATGTCATGCACCATAATGTCACTAACATACTGCCCAACTTGGTTAGTCCTACCACTTCTTTTTTAGGTCTCGCTCGAGACCTATTGCAGTTGAGTCGGCTCTCAACGGAGACAGGCCTGGGCACGAGCGCCGAGTGCATCTCGTGGACGCCCCCCAGCCGTGCACATCTCTTACTCCACATTCACAGCAGCAGCCTCTCACAATCACGCGCGCACCCACAGCCACTCACGGAAGCACACACACACAAACACATACACACACACACACGCACACACACACGCACACACACCCCTCCCCCGTACTTACTTGACGATAGTTAGATCTTACCTATTCAGGACTGCAATGGAAGTCCAAAGTGCAATCCCTGAGTGTAGCTTCTCGTTTTTTGTAGCCCCATGCATCCAGAGTAGACTCCCTCTAGTTTCCTAGGGAACTCCGGGGTGAAATCTGGAGCTGCTTAGTGGTTTCGGTCGAGCTAGCTCTGGCGATTCGTGTTGGGGTGGGGTGTAAAAAAAGGCGTCAGGAGCTGGCCGCGCGCCGACAAGCGCTGTGAGCGCGTACGGCGCAGCGTCAGCTTCCCTCGCGTTAGCACAGGACCTGTGCACGAGCCAGCCGACAAGCGCTGTGAACGCATGCGGCGGCGTGCGCTTGTTAAAAAGTGGTATAAAACTGAAGCACACTGCCCATCTGATCAAGCTCCGAGTTTGAAAGTCCAGCTGCGTGGTGGCCAGGCTCCTTACAGCTCCCTTCTTCCTCTTTGAAACCGAAGTCCCGGAGGCGGCTAAAGCGAGCGAGCAGCCGCCGCACATTCCGCGCGTTCCCCTGCCGTGACGTCACGGGGTTCGTTGTGCGCGCTAGGGCCCGGGACACAAAGTATTGCTTGCGCTTCCTGTGGACAGCGCTGTGCAGCGGAGCTTGGAGTCTCTCCTGGTGCTTCCGAGGACTGGACATTTAAACCCGGCAGAAGGCTTTCTCCGCCGCAAGAGCAGGGTTTGTTTAGGAGGTGGAATGTGAGGGGAGCTTCATTCAAACACGTAAGCTCCGCTTTATTCGCACCAGGGGCCTCTTTTTCAGTGTGGTATGACGCTGTGCTTGTTGTTTGAGAAACACCCTGCGCTGCCGGGTCTGTAGGGTCCACCTGTCTCTTTGTTTGGGAGTCAGACTAGTGTCCCCTCGCTGGGCAGATCTGTGAACTGCTCCTGCAGCAGGGGATATACATCTACCCTTTCTGACTGGTGTCTGGACAACTGAGCACCTCACTCTGCTCCAGAAGTGTCCTTCTGTTGTGTCCCGGTGTTTCGCTTAGTTCTTGGCATTGCCAACGAGCACGGCCGTTTTTATATCACATTTTATTCCAAGTGCCACCAGTGCCTACGTAACGTTTGTTCTTGTGCTTGAGTGTCCTCCTTATATTGCAGTATTATACCTCTATGTTTATTTTGTTCGCCTTTGTAACTGGCACACATCACTTTTTCCTCCTGTAATGCACCGTTTGCTACCTCGTGTATTTTGTTGGCTCACGATTGTCATTTTTGCTTCATTTAATGTAAATTTTGCTTTTGTATTTTGCTCACTTGTAATGTTCTCATGTATCAGTTATGTTCCTATTGTAAAGCGCTCTGACACCTTCGGGTAAAGTCCGCGCTATATAAAAACGCATCAATAAATAAAGACAATGTATGTGCACTGCCAATGCAGATACTTAGCAGGAGCAGTAGTGACGCATCTTAACGTTTTGTTCTGTACTTTCTTCTTTTTCGGACTCTTCCCAAAACAACCCCGAGAGAATAGGGCCAAAGTCTTTTAAACGTTCAGAGTTTTATTTGGCACGTATTAAAATGTTGTTTTACCATCACCTTTAAATGCACAGTACTGAATGAGAAATGTCATGCTCTTGTGTTAACCAGAGGGAGTGTAAAATGCAGATTGGACTCGTCAACCGAGGGGACGCTTGAGTTGTGGAAATCTGCTTTTCTCATTTGCCTGTTGGTCTTGTGTTTGCAGCAGGTTGGCTCAGCGTGTGTACCTGCACGCGTGCGTATTTAATGTCATCATGGCAAATAGTCAGTTTTTCCTGCGCACTGCAACCGTCCTCCTATGCCCAGTTGCATTGCAGCGACAGAAGACGCTTTAATGTTTTTATTCTGTCACGGTATTAGCACGTGCTCTGCTGTAAACATCCCGCCATACCTTCCTGTCAGAGGACGGGTACATGGCCCAGTTGGATGCCAGATTGTTGTGTGTGAGTAAATTTAGACAGCACGTTCCAACCAGACGTCGGTTGTTCGAAAATATGTCCACTTGTCTAGCAAAAGGACCTATGTAACCATATTTAAAAAATGTATTCTGTGGATGAATACAAACATAAAATGTTTTGGATTTTTTAAATGCCAGAGTAATGTTTAGATCTTCAACAAAACAACCTCACCCAATGAATGATACTTTTGCTTTTCTTTCCAGTATAAAATATCCAAAAGTACATTCGACTTAAAAAATAAGTTTTGGAATAAAGTTATGGTCATTTTGACATGACCCCAAAGTATTTGAGGCATTGATTTATGTATTTATTCTGATTAATCAAGTAAGCTGTGACGTAGCGGTACAAACCCAGCCGTGAAACTAGAGGCTTCTCTTGAGTTAGGCCTTATCCCATCTGCTTTAGACAGTTATTGTTGCTTGTGTTAGGTTTGATTGTTACTTAGGAGGCAGAGGGAGATTGTTGGGAACACACTACCTACCTGTTGACATCCACTCCAGCATTACATTCATAACCGCAAGAAAGCACGTGAACAGGGACACGTTATGACTTGTACCATCCACTTTTTTCCAGGGAGGAAGGTGCTTGAGTCATTTTATGCCAAGGCGCTGTTCTAAACACGCATTTGATTGATTGAGCTGCTTGTTGTCAAAACTTATACAATTTGTATTTTGTTGGAATATGGAGGTGGCATTCTCCTTGACTGTGTGAGTCTTGCACATTCTAAGCAGGTCTCACATGGCTACTTGGAAGACATTTTTTAAAGGCTGTTTTATTTTGAGTTTTTGCCATGTTTTGACACCGATTGCCCTACAGTGAATTGGTCTTCTGTTTTCTTAAGTATCTATTTTCACAACAACTAAAATCACAGCAGATAAGCAGACGTGTATTTTTGACATCCTCAGGGGGTTTTGATTAGGTGTTTGCTGAAACTGGAGAGGGGGGTTCCAGTACTTCTATCCAAGCCTTCAGGATTCAGTATCCCCAGATTTGCACCAGCGTAGCTTAGTCACTAAAATTGGAGGGAGGAGTAAGTGTCATATTTTCCTGCTGTCATGCTGGCATATATTAAAACATATTATATAAGAAGCAGAGAATGGGGGGGGGGGCTTCTACTTAATAGATAATGTATTTATTGCCCCATGCTACGCTGCTGCAGATTTGCCATGGGTAGTCTTCTCCCTGTGTACATTTTTTATTTTTTTTGTTTATTTATATAGCACACTGTTATCTCTTGTGTGGCCTTGAAGTGTTGCTAGCTCACCTTTGGTACCTTATGGGAGCATCCAACAGGAAGAGAGTAGGTTGGGTTTGTCTATTGTTTTAGTCAGAATTGGGAGATTACAGTAGTGTTGTAGAAGGAACATTCAGTGTGGCGTGGCAGTTGCCTCTAACAGAAATGGTGTATAGTGGCATAACTGTGTGAAGAAGTGGGTATGTGTTGGTGCTTTGTGTGAGGAGGACCACAGAAGTATTCCGAGAAGTACACATTACTTAACAAGAAGTCTTCATTTGCTTCACTGAAGGCTTGTCACAAGTAGTGACTCTGGGCCCTACATTACTAATAACGGGGCTGACCTAAGGATGGCTAACAGGACAGAGAATGGATGAAGACTAAAAGCAAGGAAGCAGCCAATCACGGATAATATTTGCGTAAATCCAGGTCTGGAGAGAGTGTATACACCCAGTTGTAGAAGGAGACAAGTAAGTTTGCAGTAGGGACATAGAGCCCCCTCAGCTATTCACAGTTCTCTATACACACTGTACCTTGGTGTGGAATAAGTCCGTACACTGGATGTGCCAGGTGCACAAGACAGATGAGCAAGTGGCACTACGTAGGTCGAACTTGGGTGTAGATTAGGACAGTAGTTCAGCACCAGGCCAGAGAGCTGGTGGCAAATCCAGACAGTATACAGATTATTACAGTATACCCTGGTGCTCAGTTGCAGTTCATTGTTAGAAATATCAAAAGCATTGGCATGCTTCCACGCTCTGCATGTGGGACCAATGCAGATTACACAATACCCATCGTAATGCAGTAGCTTTAAAGGCCATTTACTGGCTAAGGACACTGTTTATGGAAAGGTGTCTCCGGCAGACCTGCTACTGCATAGATGGTTTACGTTTACGCCAGCAAAGACTTGGTTGCTGGCCAGAGGACTCACTTAACTCCCAAGGAGTGGGGTTACTATACCATGTCGACATTCTTCATGATGGATTTATGATTTATACACACAAGATCCACACTTAACAAAAGAATTCTGGAATACACTAAATCTTGGACACAGTAATCTCTGTTGCCCTATACTATGCAAATATCACTGGAGTATTAAAACCCATTCCGGGTCGCAAATACAACCAGAACTGAGGATCCATCCAAAGAGATTAGAGCCCTGAAGAAGTCGCTGCGCACCACAATTAAGTGCGACGTAACACGTGTTGGCTAAGGATCTCTAGATTAAACTGAAGTGACTGTTTCAACAGTGTTGTTTATTATTATCAATGATACATAATATAAACTGTCAGCTTGTTCAAGTGACTGTTATTTTGGTTTATCAGTGGTTATCCACACATTGGGGAAGAGGGTGGCTCTCCCCACCCTTATGCACTGCAATCATAATTGTACACTAGTATATACTCACTGCGTATATCCCAGGAGCACATTACCCTACACAGTCCACCACCAACCAAGAAGTCCCACTGCCCATTATACAGATTTATGAGCTGCTTGAAAGGCAAACTTCAGTGGACTGGAGGTCAAAGAGACACCACTAGTAAATGTCACCTTATACTTGAAATCAAAAAGGTAAAGTCGTTGAGCCACTATTGTATTGTAATTGCATTTATATAGCACCTACTATCCCTGACGAGGTGTCTCCTACCGATCTCTGAGACCCAGTGACCATCTTCTGGATATTCAAAGCCTCAACACCATCTTGCTGTCTTTTGGGAAAGATGTAAACATGCACCTGTGTTGCTATTCTGCTGAAAGCTGGCAGTAATCCAAAGGGTTGTTTCATTGGTGTTGGTGATGTTTGCATGGGTAGGTAGCCCTAATAAAAGTTTGGTAATTTAAAATAGGCAATCAGAGTGATAGGCAGCAGAATGAGCAACATGCTTGAAAGTGAAGCGGAAGTGTGAAGTTTCTTTCGTTGATGGGTTGGCGCTGCTCCCACCCTCACTCGATTTGAATTATTAAACAAGTTGTTTACACATTACATACAGCTTCAGGGTGAAGCTGCTCTCTTAGCAAAACTGTTTCTTCTCTATATCATTTTTGTTTTCATTTCTGTGAAATATTTTTGGGGTGAGGAATATATTGCGTATAATTGAATCAAGCACGTTCAGTGTTCAGACAGTTAAGCCTGTCCAAGTCGTGTCATTGTACCAACAGCCAGTGCCAATTCTCATTTATTGCCTGACTTAGGGTCTTTTGGCTCATAGAGCATATATATTGTTAAGGAAACTAAAGAATCAGCAAAATAATGAAAACATTGGTTATTGACAAAACGAATAAACTGAATAACCAAGGATATTAAAAACAAAACGTGCCAACTCTTAAATTCTTTGGAACATGGGTGAGTGTCTCTAAGCAAAAGGCAATGGTTCCTACAAATCCTTTTTTAAATGATATTGTGATTATTTGGTCTGCAATGTATACTTATCTGGCCTGCATGCATAGTTGAAATGTGAGGGAAAAAATGGGCGTTCAAGATTAACATATGACTTAGTACATTTCAGCAACAATTGTGGGTGAGACACAGAATGCCCCCTGGAGAAAGTTTAAGGTGCAAAGGTTTCATCAGTATTAACTTGTAAATGTCAACTATGGTTCATAGATCATAGTTATCTGTGGGACAGTTAAAGTAATGTAAGGGACTGCATTGCTACCATTATTTGAGGTCTGGAAAGTAGTTTAATAGAGGCCGTTACACATGAGTTTTCTCAGTGCGATTGGATTAATGGAATAGCCTCTAAGCAGAGCTAAATTAGTGTAGGTGAAGAGAGTTCAGCTAGTGCATGAAAGGCTGCTCCTATTAGTCTCTTTGAGCCTTGAATAGCCCTTGTCCTTTAGGAGACGCTTATAATCCAATTCCACATGCCATGCATGATAGCTCAGAAAAGCTCTGTGCCCAAACACTTGCCGAAACATAATATTGTCCACTCAGCTGCAGTGCACAGCTGAGTTCCTCTACGTTACCTGTCTTAGCTGGCTTGTGAACCAGTGTTTATCATGAGACGAAGCCTTGCTGTTCAGGTATTTTTGAGTTCTCACCCAAGTATGTAAAATGCCATCAAAAATATGAATGCACCAAGTTTTATTTATCCAATCACAGGGCTAGGTTGATCTTTTACCTCTGCCCCTTTTTAGGGCTCGCCTGCTGATGCGCTTGCGCATAGCTGGCGAAGCTCTATAGTGGCTTATCCAGAGTTTAACCACTGGCGATTCCATGCAGTGCATGTGCGCTTTTTAGGTCATTGCGCAAGCGCAAGCCCTAAAAAGCGCGTGCACAATGCCACCAGCCGCCTGCCTCGCATTACCACATCAAAGGCAGCCCAGCCTCCCTCCCACAAGCTTCTCAGCGTGCGCTCTGCATTTCTCCTCCCAGCGCATTTCTCATACCCTAATTATTCACGGCCGGTCGTACTTTCAGTTTCACGGCCGCCAGGCCGTGTCTCCTTTTATGCTCTCTGATGCTTGTTCTTTTTTTTTAACTTGTTATTAAATTCCAATCTGCGCCTGTAAACACTTTGCGGAAGAAATAATAACATTACTTGGATAATCTGATATAAACAAAGTAAAAAAAAGAACAGAAATAGCTCTTGAGTTAAAAAAAAAAAAGAACAGGTTTGATTTATTCCAGTCTGTGAGAAAGAAATCCTGTCCTCTTGAAACTGAAAAATCTCGGATCAAGGGCTCAGCCGAACAAGAATGAATCCGTGATTTGCGGCAAATAATGTCTTTTGTTGAGGTTTCATTCAGTAATTCATGCTGGTTTGAATCGTCTTGAATGTGTCAAACAGGAAGTGCGTTGCACTTGGCGCATGTGAGCCTGGCTTGCCCTTACCGTGGCGTGTGCTGGAAAGCTTGTGCAGCTGCGATTCGATTCAGTTCTATAGGAAGCGTTGCGTGCTGGTTTCCTTTTTTGTCTGTTGGAGTGCTAAAGGTCATATTTTTTAATACGTGGATGGGCGTTTTGTTTTTAATATATGCAATCAGGGCAGTTAGTCTCCAAATTGTCGCTTTAGTTTTGAATCGCCTTGGATGTCTTTGTGTGGACTTCACTTGTCCCCTGACTTTCGGATTTTTTCCTCAATAGCTACAGAAATTGCAAATTGTTTTCGACCAAGACCCTTTCGCCAACTGCTTGATTGCTCTCAACGTGATAAAATGTCTTGCTCAATCACACCCTGTTGTTGTCAGGATTTTAAGAGGAAAAACGATGTTCTTTGATTACTTCCCATCTCTATGTTGAAGTACAGGGACATTTCTCCTCTGCAGCCGCGCACCTGGGTTCAGTCACCATTTTCGTACTCTAACATTTATAGTGCGGACACTTATACAGCCCAGGATGGTGGTAATGCTTACAAGACTCCACACCGACACCCCTTAAAGGCACCTTACGTGCTGCAACATGTCTCATCTAGGGACTAGGGCAGAACCTCCCCCCCCCCCCCGCCCCCCCCTATACTGATGGAACTACATGAACTCGCCTTGCCAGCCCACACAATATTCAAAACCAGCTGCATCATTTATAAAATCATCATGACTATCACCCGTTAACTCGTGGAAAAGCTCACCGTCTCTGGTGGCTCTCGGTACACCCGTAGCCAGGCCACTATCCCTCTCTCACTTTCCTTCACTTCCCTCTCACTCTCTCCTCTCTCCTCTCTCCCTCTCTCCTCTCTCACCCTCTCCCTCTCTCCTCTCTCCCCCTCTCTCTCCTCTCTCCCTCTCTTTACCTTCCTCCTGCTCTCCTTTTTCTCCCTCTCCCCATCTCCCCCTCTGCCTGCTCTCCTCTCTCTCTCCTCCCCTCTCTCCCCCCCTCCCCTCTCTCCCCTCTGTCCTTCGCTCTCGTCCTCCCCCTCTCTTCTTACCCTCCCTCTCTCTCTCCCTCTACCCTCTCTCCCTTTCCCTCTTTCCCTTTCCCTCACTTACCTCTCCCCTCTCTCTCCTCTCTCCCCCTCTCTCTCCCCCTCTCTCCCCTCCTCTCTACCTCTCTTTACCCTCTCCTTTTTCTCCCTCTCCCCATCTCCCACTCAGCGCCACCACAGCATCACTCAGCACCACCCCAGCATCACTCAGCACCACCACAGCATCACTCAGCACCACCACAGCATCACTCAGCACCACCACAGCACCACTCAGCACCACTCAGCACCACTCAGCACCACTCAGCACCACCACAGCACCACCACAGCATCACTCAGCAACACCACAGCATCACTCAGCACCACCCCAGCATCACTCAGCACCACCCCAGCATCACTCAGCACCACCCCAGCATCACTCAGCACCACCCCAGCATCACTCAGCACCACCCCAGCATCACTCAGCACCACCCCAGCATCACTCAGCACCACTCACCATCACCACATCATCACTCCGCATCACCCCAGCATCACTCAGCACCACCACTCAGCATCACCACATCATCACATCATCACTCAGCGCTACCCCAGCATCACTCAGCACCACCACGTTATCACTCAGCACCACCACGTTATCACTCAGCGCAACCACAGCATCACTCAGCGCAACCACAGCATCACTCAGCGCAACCACAGCATCACTCAGCGCAACCACAGCATCACTCAGCGCAACCACAGCATCACTCAGCGCAACCACAGCATCACTCAGCGCAACCACAGCATCACTCAGCGCAACCACAGCATCACTCAGCGCAACCACAGCATCACTCAGCGCAAGCACAGCATCACTCAGCGCAAGCACAGCATCACTCAGCGCAAGCACAGCATCACTCAGCGCAAGCACAGCATCACTCAGCGCAAGCACAGCATCACTCAGCGCAAGCACAGCATCACTCAGCGCAAGCACAGCATCACTCAGCGCAAGCACAGCATCACTCAGCGCAAGCACAGCATCACTCAGCGCAAGCACAGCATCACTCAGCGCAAGCACAGCATCACTCAGCGCAAGCACAGCATCACTCAGCGCAAGCACAGCATCACTCAGCGCAAGCACAGCATCACTCAGCGCAAGCACAGCATCACTCAGCGCAAGCACAGCATCACTCAGCGCAAGCACAGCATCACTCAGCGCAAGCACAGCATCACTCAGCGCAAGCACAGCATCACTCAGCGCAAGCACAGCATCACTCAGCGCAAGCACAGCATCACTCAGCGCAACCACAGCATCACTCAGCGCAACCACAGCATCACTCAGCGCAACAACAGCACCACCACAGCTTCACTGGTTCAAATATGTTCTTTCAATTTTTCAAGCTGTTTTCAAGCTTTCACACTTTATTACAAATCACAAAAAGATGTTAATATTTCACTTCTGTTCTATGATTTTCGTCACAATAAAAAACACTGAACATAATCTTCACAAAAGTTATTTACAAACATTTATGCTATTATTAATTATTTAAAAAAATTAAAAGCATTGTTATTTGTAATATCAATACATCTAAGTCACGTAAATATAAAACATGTTGCATTACAAATGCTATAGGTGTCACATTTGCGAAAGTTATAACTATTGCCATTGTAAATGATGAAGCTATTAATTTAACTATTTGAAAAAATAACACATAAATAAAAAAACATTTATAAGACCAATAGCTCAAACTTTCCTAATGCGAGCCCTATTGCATTTCCAATGCTTGTTCCGTGGAAGTGGCCCGTTTCCACAACGCTGCACTGTGCGTCCGAGGGACCAGAGAGTCTGCAGCCAAACGCCCTCACCAGATCTGACACCAGAACACCTCCTGGTACCGGAAACACACAAATCACCAGGTCCCGAGCCAGGTGGAATACAAAGAAATAGGAATAAACAAAGTTTTAGGACTTTCCATCATTAACACACTATCTAAGTCGCTCTCTATGTGCGCAGGTGCTAACGCGTCTTTAGCCCTTGAGCTCACGCAGGGAGCCCCCATAGTAGAGCTGCCACCACCTTAGTGCCACAGGAGGGCACACCCGACATGCTAGTGTTTGGACCCACTGGGGGTCCTGCGCTGTAAGGTTGAATTTTCCATGAAAAAGTCCCAGCTCTATCGCCCATCAAACTAACCAGGATCAGAAAACCTTCCTATAAGGGAAACTATAATTATGTGATTTTTTCCCCCAGCGTTTTCCACATAATTATGAATTTGGCGCATGGGCTATACAATCCATAATCTGCTGCATAATTTACAGATTTTGGGGAAAAAAATGTTTTTAACTCCAACAAGTTACTTAATTTTTTTTTTTAAAACAGCAACCCATGTTGCCTTGCAGTGGAAAGCCCTTCACAAAAGTTGATTGGTCATCTTTCAGTAGTTTATTGGTACTGAGGTGAGATCTTTGCTAAAAGTCCACATTTGTCCATAAAACACTGATAAAAATAGTGAAAATGACAACATTTTGAAGTCATTCTATCACAAAATGTGCTGTATTATACCACCTAATTTGCCTCTTCTTGCCGAATAATTTAGTCACCACGGCCGCTTAATTTGGTCATCTCCTGCTGCTTACTGCCAGTGGCGCTGCCAATAAACTAGACCCCACTCCTAAACATGGTTCCCTATGTTCATTCTTTTATAGTCCCGTTTGTATTTTAAATGTGTTTTTCATGGGTTCTCGAATGCGGGCGCACTGAAGTTGCTTCAAAGTGGAAAAAGCACTGTAAATATGATCTAAGAAATATGTGTTTTTTCTTTTATGATGCAATGCATGATGCATGATGAGGCCCAGGAAATCAAACAGGAGCTAGCTGGCATGCAGATGCTACTTAAATCAGAACTACCTACTCACTGCCAGGGACATCTCCTTGACCCCATCTTTGCCAACTGGGAGGCCCTAACCATAGACCCTCCCATTCCAGTTATATGGTCCGACCACCTCCTAATAACTTTCAGGGTGTCGGTACCAGATGATGGACTATACAAGGAACCCACCTACGTTAATAAACGCAGGAAATGGGATAAATTCTCCGCAGAGGCCTTCAATAAAATCATAACGCTAGAACCCCCCCTGGAGATAAAGATATAGAATCCGCCTGCTTAAATCTTAACAAGCTGATCGTAAAGGCGCTGGACCATACAGCACCATGGACTTATAAGGCTCCGGTCAGACGGACCAAATCTGCCCCTTGGTTCAATAGTGAACTCCGAGATCAAAAAGCAAAATGCAAAAATTACGAGAGAAAATGGAGGTTACACTACTATGAGGCAGACAGAATTGAGTACAAGAGCAGGCTCAAACTTTATCACGCACTCATTCGAAAAACCAAGAAATCTTACCTCTGTACTAGAATCAAAGACGCTGACAACTCTATGAAGGAAATGTTTCTAGTTTACAGGGAACTCTCCGATCTCACTTCACTAGTCACCCCCACGACTGGATCAGTCAAAAAGTGCGACCAAATAGCCGAATTCTTCGCTAACAAAGTGGACCAAATCTACGCTAGTTTCCCAGACAGGGCCAGAGCAGGCGGGGAACAGGTAGACAACAACCTGCACATACAGGAGGATAAATGCCTCTCAGCATTTATAGTCCCGCCCAAAGAAACACTATGCAGTATTGCTAATAGTATCAAATCTGGATCACCCAGCGATCCTGCAACCCCTAGAAGACTCTATGACAGAATCTCCATCCTGGAGCCCCGTATTAGCCACCTTCTGGCTCTCTCCTTTAATACAGGACAAGTCCCCATTGTATGGAAAAAAGCAACTGTCCTGCCACTGAGAAAAAAATCTAACATCAGCATTGACAGACTGGACAACCTCAGACCCATCTCCCTACTTCCCTACTTCGCTAAAATTGCTGAGAAAGCTGTGAATAGGCAGCTATCAACATTTGTTGAAGCTAATGGACTCCTCCACCCCTCGCAGTCGGGCTTTCGAGCCCAGCACTCTACCGAGTCAGCCCTGCTGTCCTCAACAGAAGCTCTACGAGGATATGCTGACAAGGGCCAGACGGCGGCACTAATTCTCCTTGACCTCAGTGCCGCTTTCGACACTGTAGCCCACCACACACTGCTACAGTGTCTGAAAAATGGAGGAGTGAGAGGGAAAGCTTGGGACTGGATGAAATCCTTCCTAACCGACCGAACCTTCCAGGTCGCCCAGGGGCAGTTCAAGTCTAAAGAAATAGAACTCAATCAAGGAGTGCCACAGGGCTCCAGTCTCAGCCCCACTCTCTTCAACCTATATGTAGCCCCCGTAGGAGGAATTACAGAGACATTTGGGGTTGAGATAGTGTCGTATGCGGACGACACGCAATTGACTGTAACCCTAACACAACCTGAGAAGCAAAGCGCCTCTAACTTTGCAGCTTGTATGCAGAAGGTGGCACTCTGGATGGCAGACAACTGCCTTCGTTTGAATGGCAACAAAACGGAGGTACTGATCTTAGGCAAAGCCCCATCAGTATGGACATCTGCATGGTGGCCGGAAGAGCTGGGTGATCTGCCCACACCTAGCCATTTAGTAAAGAACTTAGGGGTCTGGCTAGACACAAACCTCACGCTCGACCACCAGACCAAACAGGTAGCAGGAACCTGCTTCGGGATACTACGTGTCCTCAGGAAAACGCTTGACCTCATGCCTGTATCGGTGCGCCAGACCATAGTCCACAGCCTAATAACATCTAGACTAGACTATGGGAACATCCTGTATCTCGGAGCCAACGAAAAAAGTCTCTCCAGACTCCAACGAATACAAAACGCAGCGGCACGTCTGATCCTACAACTACCCAGGAGAGCTTCATCAAAAAAAGCTCTGAAAACCCTCCACTGGCTTCCGATCAGGGAACGGGTGACTTTTAAGGCCTTATGCATAGGTCATCGCATTCTGCATGACAAACGCCCCAATTACCTCCGCGGTCTCCTGAAATGGTATGAACCCACCCGACAACTGAGATCAAGTGGGACGGGACAGGTGTTTGTCCCGAGGGTCCAGACAGTTAAAATGGGTGGTAAATCCTTTAGAGTCCAAGCGGCTAAGAAATGGAATCAACTGCCAGTAGAACTGCGTACCGAACCTTCAGAAACTAAATTTAGGAAAGACCTGAAAACAACACTCTTCCCTAACAGCTAAAATCGTTAGAAGCGTCAGCTACGAACATCATCTATTGGCATTTACAGCGCGGGGACACACTTGCTAGTGTAACCAGGCGCTTTACAAAATACTAATAAATAAATAAATAAATAAATAAATGAAAAGGCTGCGTCTTTGCACCATATGAGCGGCTTTGGTGCATTCCTGAAAATTCTGCATCGAGCTGTCGCCCTGAGTACTTGTGACTCCCAAAGGTACCTCGAATTCTCTTCTTGAATTTTTCTCAGATAATAAGTCCTTAAAATGACTTTGTATTTAATTCAAAAGGCTTGAAAGCCATCTCCTGGGCCTGTGAATAGCAGAGGCAATTTGGTCCTTTTAAAGCTAAGCAGTGTACGTTTCCCTCCTCTCTCTCCCCCAGTTAATCTTTGATTGAGAGTCCTTATAAATCACAAAAAATATACACAAACGCTTCTTATGCAATCAGTGGGATTAGCAATGCTGACAAACGACAGCCCGTGCACGTATTGGTACAGCATGGGCTGCGGCAGCGCACACTGCCCTACCACGGGGTCTCCCCAGTCCTGCCCTGAAGTGAACTAGCTATCTCATGCTCCATTCCCATTCAAGTCCTGGCCTCTCTTCTGAAACCACAGTGGCACAAGCCAAATTGTGTAAAATCCGGTGAGGGCATAATACAAGCATTTGCAATGCAATAGGTCTCGCATTTACACAAGTTTAAGCTATTGGTATTGTAAATGACAATGCATTTTATTTATGTTTTAAAAACCAAAATATAAATAAAAGGCATGGCCGTTTACAATGCCAATAGCTCAAACTCGCGTAAATGCGAGACCTATTGCATTGCAAATGCTTGTTTTATTTTTACTTTTGCCCTGAACACAGTTGTCAAAATACTGACAAGGCAAAAGAAAATGCAGTGCTTACCGGTGATTGGGTGCATTGTGTGTTTGAGGGGTGAAGTGAAAGAGGTGTGAGGAAGGGCATTCAGGAGGAGGGAGTGAAAAAGGGTGCTGAAGAGGAAAGAGATGAAGTGTCAGATAAGCAGACGTAGGAGACATCAAAAGAACAAGCATTTCCAATGCAATAGGTCTCGCATTAGGAAAGTTTGAGCTATTGGTATTGTATTGACAAATATTTTATTTATGTGTTGGTTTTGAAAATAGCGAAATTAATAGCTTTGTCATTTACAATGCCAATAGTTTTAACTTTCGCAAATGGGACACCTATAGCATTTGTAATGCAATATGTGTTGTATTTACGTGACTTAGATGTATTGATATTATAAATAACAATGGCTTTTAATTTTTTTTAATAATAGATGGATGGATGAGTGAAAGCATGCATGGATAATTGGATAAAAGGGCGGATGATGGGTGGTTAAGTGAAAGATTGGATGGATGAATGAAAGGTAGGGAGGATGGATGAAAGGGTGGATGATGGATGAGTGAAAGGAGGGATTGAGTGAATGGGTGGATGGAATAAAGGAGTGAAAGGGTTGATGGATGGATGAGCGAAAGGATTGATGGATGAGGGAAAGGGTGGATAAAGAGATGGATTAGTGAAAGGCTGAATGGATAGGTTTGGAGATGGATTGATGGATGGATGGATAGGTTTAGATATGAAGGGTGGATAGACGGAATGGTAAACAACTGAATGATTAATGAAAGACTGAAGAGACAATACAGTGTAAAGGTTAAATGGTGGACATCAGTAGGTAAATGGTAGGATGAAAGGTTGAATGGATAGATTGATGGAAGAGACTAGAGATATCTTCTGCGGAGGGTCATGATGAGTTGCTTTCTTTGCTTGGTGCCATAAGAGCTTTGGTGTGATGTGGGGGTATTTTCAGTTTTTTCCTACTCGCGTGCTCAAAAATATATAGTATTGTGCCAAACAGTAATTAACAGTATGACATTAAGAAGGTGCAACTATTGCAAAGAAAGGAAATGTTAACAAATTATTGCATGTCTCTTTCATTTTGTGTAATGAGTTAACCTGCTTTGTTTATATAAACACATTTCTCATGTGTTTTGGTATGTGCTGCAACTAATATAGAAGTTGTTAAGTGTCATCATGTCTTGCCCTTAGCCCCGCCCCCTCACTACACCTCTAGCTCATTTTAATGAGTATCTGAACTTACTTTTTCCCATTTAAAGGCAGCACTGACAATAGTGCTTACATAAGTGAGGTATATTTCTTTGCCAATGCTTGTTTTGTTTATTTCTTTGCCGCTGTGCCATCTGAAGTTTTGTTAATAACGTGTCTCTCTTTCTGTCTGTGGCATTTTGTACAAGCTACTCTCATCAATCAGAAAGGTTGCTCCTTCGTGGTGTGGGGTTTCCTGTTTGTTCATCTGTCAGGCTCCCTCTTTCATGATAGTGTGACTCGGGGTATATCACTGTGTATTTACTCTGGTTGTAGTAGCGTGCCTCTGACGGTCGTCTACGACCCCTCCCAACCATCTGTCAGGCAGTGCGAGAGCGACCGTGGGCGTATTACTTATAATCAGTTTATCAGGTCCCAAACGTTGTTTCCTGTCCTTTCTTCGCAGTCGCTCTGTCCTGCCTCAGTCAACTGGCCCCATGGTCTGCAGACATGCTTCCTCCTCTCATGCTCAGCACACGCCGGAAGATGGCGCACCTCGCAGCAGTCTCGGCTCACATACCATCGGCTTCATTTCCTTTCACTGTGGATGTGGCCCGCACGGGGGGCGGCTCCCCGTGTCTGCCCAAACTTTGCAGACACTCCCTGCTCGGAGCTGGGGAAGGCGCGCGTGTTCTTGTGAACACTGCGGAGGCGCTGGTGCCACTTTATGGATCTGGGTAACCTGTGGGGCTGCCGAGCGCTTCAGGAAGTCCTCGAACAGCCGGTCAGTGAGTGAAGAAGCCAGTGAATTACTGTGAGAGTCAATGAGCACCTGGGGGAGGAGCCGCAAGTGACCAGCGGTGCTCAGACTGACTCGGGGGTTAGCCAGCTCAGGGTAACTCTACTTGGGGTAGGGGGTCAAGAGCCCACGCCTGCTCTGAATGTTCCACCAGTGAACACTTTGCAGGGGACAGGGGCGCATAGGTGAGCTCCAAGTGTGATCTTGTACTGCGGTTGGTGACTGGGGACTTCTCGTGTGGCAAGGGGAGTTTGCAAAGGTTTAAGGAACTCTCAGGTGCCCTAAGGAGTTTGCATGTGACGTCAGACACTCGCAGGTGATAGGGGGAGCTTGCAGGTGCCCGGCAGAGCTCTGACACTATCGGAGAGTGCGGGGCTCACCTGCGCACTGGGGAGCTCACAAGTGACCGAGCGAGCGCGCAGGTGACTGCCAGCAGCACAAAGCAGCTTAGGAGGCTGCCGCGGGGTGCGGAGGATCCTGGGGACAGCAGTTCGAGAGTGACTGCCGAAGATCACCCGGTGACGCCGAGCGATGGCCTGCTCTGTTCTGAGGATGCTCCGCGGGGGGCGGAGAAGTTGGAGCCACGGGCGTACCCGCTCCTTTCACTGCAGCAGGTAAGGGCAGAAGGGGTCAGGGGTTCCTGGAAACGAGGGCTGCCAGGGGTGAAGGTTGTATACCAGCTGCGGGGGGCACGGTGGCACAGGAAGGGCAGGCATTGAGCTTCTATACCTAGAAATAATTCTAATTGTCAAACTCACAAAAATACCCAGCGATGTCAATCTATCTAAGCGCATCTATGCTTCGCCAAGGAAAGTAAGCGCTAAATACATGCAAATACAGTATGTACATTTGAGTGGCTTTTAACCGCTGTGATACATGACACCCATCCGGGTTACTTATGTCAAAAAGAGGGGAGGACCAGGAGCCCTTAGGTCCGGCATACGAGCACCTAACAACACCTGAAGATTGTATGCAGTTCCTTGTGAAGACAAGAGTTGAAGTTACACTAACACAAACATTTCGGAAGCGGCACAGGACAGATTAACACTCGCAGTGCCCTTACACTAAAAAAAAACCAGAAGGAGGCGTGCTCGCGACAGGCTGGGGAGCAAGCGCACACGTTACAGGCAGCGACGGAGGCGTGGCGCGCACCGCCTCCCTGTGCCGTGTCGCGCGCCATGGATCTCGTCCCCTTTTGCTATTCCCACTGTGCGCACCCCGGGGGCCTGTTTCTTACGCTTGGGGCCTGCAACCGCCGCTCTCTGCGATGTTGGCGGAGGCTGGCGGGGATGCGCCCCCGGTCTGGGGAAAGCTGCCGGTTTTCCAGCCACTCTCGGTCCTTCCCTGAAGGTATGGCAGATCTCCCGATGCATGGGGCGGGGTGTGTGTCTGTGCAAGGGGGGGGAGTGGGGGGCAGCGGCGTGTGTATGCGTGTGTGTCTGTATGTGTGTGTGTGGGGTGGCTGCAGCGTGTGCCTGTGTAATCTGTGTGCAGGGGAGTGGGGGCTGGCTGTGTGCGAATGGAAATATGAGGCACGAGAGGGGCACGGCGACGTGCGCGCCCACGAGAGCAAATCTCCGGCAGGAGAAGCTCGTGACAGTCTGCTGTCCACATTCCCCCAAAAGTAACAACATAAGTTGTCTCGCTAGACAGCAAAGCTTCGCTTTGCTTTCGTCTAGGCTCGACCTAAAAAGGGTGTTCATGCCGAACATTAAGTGAACATAATAGAAGTGATTGAGACACTGAAGAAAACCACCTTTCTACAGGCCTCGGTAGCTTATCTCACTGTCTCATAATTTCAGAATGAAAACATTTTCAATACTATTTACAAAAAAATCATTGTTATTACTCATTTATCTTAAACATCTAACAGCCATTACACAGCTGATAGTTCTGGCTGGGATTAGGTGTATGTCAGTTGTGTTATTTATCTGTCCGCAATAACAGAAAGCTGAGAGGCAACAAAATAACAGTCGTATGGCAGGCACACTGTGACGATCACAGAAGTTACTTTATGAACTTAAGTAGGGACCAGGACCCTTTTATAGACCCCCACCCAAGACACACATTTTTTTTCATCCCACTTAAAGAAGCCCCGCTTCAAACCTACAGGCCTAATCCACACAAACATTTTTGAGTAAATTATGTAGTACCACTTTACATACTCGTGGATGTGTTTGTGAACTGGCCCCAAGTTGTATATTAATATTCGCATTTGGTGACTGTGATGCAAATTTACAAAGGTGTTATTGGCGTATTATTACTTCACTTTCTCATGCATGCCTTTGTGATTTGACCACTTTGTGTTCAATATGTCATTCTTTTTTTGTTGTTGTTAAAATCGAAGCCAATCTATCAAAGCAACAAATTGATCTGTCAGTTTAGGCTTTCGGTATTTGCACGACAGGCTTTTTATGCACTAAATTACCTCAGGTACTTCAAAGCACCCGCTGCTTTCTTCATGGTGGGAGTCCTTGACTTCCAACGCGCAGGCGCAGGGCAGAAGGCACCCCCGACGGCGGTTGGTACCCTTGGGCAGGAAGTTAAGGTGTCCCTGCGCCCTCCCTTTGTACTTGCAAGGTGCCCTGAGGCTCTGGCGTGTGGTATACCCTGGCGTGCGCCTCGACAAGAGGCCACCAGCACGCCGAGGCCTAGTAGCGTCCTCCCGAGCCCGTGCATTCGATCTGGGACTCCTCTACTCTGGCAACGGCAGTGCTTGAGCCGAACGCTCCGGATCACGCCAAACTGGGCCGGTGTCTTTACGTGTGTGAGACCATTAAGGCGACGGCCATTTTAGAATGGTTGTTTTTCTATTTTGAACAATGGAAAAGACGTTTGACAAAAAAAACGATAACATGTATGGTGTACAGCTCTTCACAGATTTTGTTATCGTTACGAAGGAAGTGTTAATACGTAAAAGTGCTGTATATACGTTTTATTCTTTATTCACATAATATAATTTAAATCTACTTTAACTCATAAACACAATATTTGTAGTTGTGTCTATGATTGGAACTGTGATTCGGTGTTAGTTTCTATCGTAAAACGCACTCTTCAACATGGCCGCCACTTTCATTTAGCTGACCCGATCCTTTATGCTCCTGGTGCTAACCAGCTTTGCTTAGCCTGCCAATGTGTCGGCCCTCTTGACATGGGAAATGTCTTGCAAAGTGTATTAGAATCGGAAGAGATGCATTTCGCAAAGCAATGAAATCTATTATCCGAAATATATAAATATCTGTGAAGTATTTTGAGAAACACATTACACATCCTGAAATTCTTATAAACAGAACCCACTGTGTAAATTACTGGCATTCTTCCTGAAGTGCGACAAAAAAAGGTGGTGGTTCTCCCAAGTGGGAGCGGCCCAATACTTTTAAGTAAGGAAACCTTAGGAGACATGGCATTATAATACTTTTGACTAGAATGTCTTTTAGTGGCCTTAATGTACTCTCCATATAAAGAGAAACTACCTGAATTAGCAGTGGTTTTACTTATGAGGTGTGAAGTTGCACAAACTGTTCAAAGTTCTTTGCAACTGGGTTGTCGCTTGAAAATCAGCACTTTGACCGTGATGATACTTATTTGACATATTCTCCGTTAGTCACCACTTTGTATGCAAGTTTAATTTGGCACACCTTTCCTACATGAGTGTCCAGTCGCGCATGAGAAAAAGACACGGAAGCTATGTATTTTCTTTTTTTTAAAAACAGATTCTATCGAGTTTTGCATAGCACAGTGCAAGTACAGTACGGCAGGGTAAACCTGTTTAGTAGGCCTTTGCTGCCTCCCGCTCTTACAGTTATCTATACAGCACTGGATGCAGGTGACAAGAAGCGGGCTTCTCTGCTCATGAATCTGAACCATAAGTACCTGAAAGCTCAAATATTAATAACAATTTGACAGCAATAATCTCCCACATAGTGGGACTATCTAGGCAACAGGCCTTAACAAAGCAAGCATAGCCTACCCCCCCCCAACTCATGTCCCCCTTTCCACGTCCAAATAACAACTCAGGAAGTGTACGTGAGGTGAGGTGCCTTTCCTTCCATCAAGTGATTTGGCTGTTCTGGGCACTCCAAGTGGTGTGTGGCCCTGTCTAGTACGGAGTGGCTGACCTAGTATTGGAAAATTGTCAAACCTGGAGTTCCTCAGGGCCTGCCCACTGGTCTAGTGGACATGGGGTGTGTGTTCCGTGGGGGTGTCCTCGTCGTCCTCTTCGTCCCTGCTTTTTTATTGCATCTATTAAGGCTTCCCAAGCCCTCACAAAGTGCAGGGTCCTAATTCCCATATAGGCCTCTCTGATTAAGGCACACCCCTTCCCAGATGGTCCAGTTTATGAGGGCAGCTTTCTACTTGGGCTTTCCAATGCATTGTAATACCGTCGCTTTACTAACACCACCAGGTCAATAAATCAGGATGTCAACTTGTGCTTGGCCGGACATGGATAAATGCCCTGTATCCATATCCTAGGGGGTATATCAAGGGAACTGTGTGTGATGTCTGCTAGAACATGCATTATCTCCATTCCGTAGGTGGTCAAGTGCGGGTAGCCCCATATCATGTGCAGCATATCTGCCCCATCTAGGTGGCAGCTAGGGCATTCGTGCGATATATGGGGGAAGATAGCATGAAGGTGTCTAGGGGACATGCAATGTATGTACTTGTATGCAAAATAAGAAGACAACATCATCATAGTGAGCTTTGAGCTCCTTTGCACAGATTTTAACAATATGAGCTAAAATACAATAAAATTAGTGGGTCTGTTTTTGAAGATGGGAAACGCTATGCCAGAGTTTGCATCGCTGACACGTTTCCCAGGGCCAGGTTCTGCCGTCCAGGTTTTTTTCCTTAGGTTTCTGGGACTTGTTGTACTGTTTTATAATGGAATAACCAAGACTTTAAGTCCCAGAATTGAAAGAAAAAAGCTGGACTGGAACAGCATATCATGAATGAACCTGGTAAACTTGACAGGGCTGTTTAGGGAATGCTAGACATTCTATAACAAGACCAAATGCTTCAAATTATGCATTCTCCTTGTGTTTTTTTTTATTAACAGCCGCAGTGAGAAAACATTAAACCAAAATAACATAGAGGAACTACAAACTTCATAGTTCTTTGAGGAGAAAAAACGACTCCCAAGATGGGAGACCATCCACCAATTACAGCTCAGTATTAGGTATAAACACTCTTGACCACCGTAGAACTGCCTCTTTCTTGCTGCTCAGAGCAGCCGTAACAAGTAGTCCTTTGCCATTTAATTTTCTAAATATTGTTATAAAGTACTGCATGGCCGATACCTCAGTAAATTGTTGTCCCTTAGGATCTGATGGTGCCGAGTGCATTCCGCTCACCTTCTTCAGGCTCCCCGCCAACCCCTCCCCTAGTGTAGGGGCATTATTTTACCTCTGGAGATTCTGAGCTGGTTGGTGACCCCTGTCAAAGCTTGCACATCGAGATTTAGTCAGGCCCTTTATATCCACCTTTGTCCACAAACGAATCTATCCTTCCTTCACTCCTCTTCTAGAGCATGTCTATCAGGGATGCATTCTACTAGCCCGCATCAAACTGTCCATCGGTCAGGCCTTCTGACTCCGTCTCCACCCACTCACCAATATTCCAGTTGCTGTTCCTCAAAAGTGCCTCACCACTTTCCCCATGAAAAAGTCATCCAATGGGAGGTGTGAAGGCCCTGCTTTGAAGTTTTTCCAAATTAACCCTTTCCTTTCTGGGACCAATTGACACCAAAACTCATTAGAGGGTGCCAGAATGAAATAATTACCAAGTGTGCTCCTTGCACCTGGAGACATACATACCTATATATTTATTTTCCACCTTAAACCAACATTACACGGTGTGACAGTTACCACCCTCCTACATCACACCTGCTGGTGGGCAGTTGTGAATACCCTATATATGTGAGGGTGTGTGAAAGGATTTTAGTGGAGACTGACATAATTTCGCCCTTTCAGGGAAGATGTTGCAAAGTAATCCCAACAATTCAATTGATCTTACTTTAGATGGCGCTGAATAGTATGTATTTAGTAGGGGCAGGTCAAATCTAGACTAGTCTATTCAAAACTATGAACACAAATCAGTGTCTTCCTCCTTGAGCCCTTTGGCTCAACAAGTGAAGACCTTATTTTCACTTTTGATGGTGCCTGATACCCCTGCTCTTCCGGCCCCTAAAATTGATGCTCCTCCTTTGGGGAGGGAAGTTCATCCTAAATTAAAGAAGGGTTCTAAGGCGACCTCCCCAGACAACGTTAAAAAGGATTTATCTGGATTGCCTGCCCAAAAGCACACTCGACAATGATGATGATGTGTACTCTAATGAATCAGAAGGGCACACCTTAGACAAGGGTGACTCTGACATCTCCAAAGGAATCAGGAAAGACCATGGTGGCCTCTACCAAAACTCATAAGATTGGAGGAGGAGGCTTGGGAGGATCACTTTAATGCAACCCCTCTTTAATTACATTTTTTTGACAACACCTTTGATCCTGAAGAAATCGTCCACCCACATTCCTCGTACTGGGTCCCATCTGCTGCCTATGCAGATGGGACCCAGTACGAGGAATGTGGGTGGACGATTTCTTCAGGATCAAAGGTGTTGTCAAAAAAATGTAATTAAAGAGGGGTTGCATTAAAGTGATCCTCCCAAGCCTCCTCCTCCAATCTTATGAGTTTTGGTAGAGGCCACCATGGTCTTTCCTTTCCCCAAGGAAGTGCGCAAAAGCCTTAAGACTGAATACCTCTGCATTGCTATAGAAAGCCAGGTGGCTAACACTCACAAGACTGACCCAAAGTTGCCTTCCTTCCTAGGGAAGTTTGCCAAAGACCATAATAAGGGTATTGTTAGCCTGTTAAGATAAACCTCTGGACGGAATGTGGGAGGCCGCTACGGTGGAGTTCCATGCCTCCACGTAGCACCTGTGCATCCCGCTCTCGCTCCCTCACTCCTTGCTCCTCCTACCACGAGTATGATGGCGACTGCTGGCTGGCTGTCGTAGCTTCGCTTCATCTACACCGGCTTTGGTTCGTCTGAGGCGCTTGGGTCCCTTCTTGTGCTTTCCCCGCCGAAGAGGTTTTGCGGAGACGCTACATCGAGATGCGTACACTTTAAAAACGGCTCGAAGATTGCTGAGGCTTGGCGGCGACGCTCTCCTTGCGCGTGCGGTCCAGGGACTACCTTGTGCTGCGTCAGTCCAGTGAGGACTACGTGTCCCATCTTTCCTTGCGGGGCGACTGAATCCCTGCCCTCTGGCTGAGGAATCGGAAGATCTTTGGAAACCGCCGGTGAGTGGTTTGTGGACTGACCGTTTTCGGGGGCAGTTTTTTTCTCTTACCCTTCTTCGCCTATCCGCAACATCAGTTATAATGGGCAAACTTACAGGCGTACGCGCTAAGGCGAGAGCCCGTCGCCTCCAAGCGATGGAGGAAGCTGAGGCGGCTAAATTAGCGGGCCAGGAAGATAGAGAGGAGGGGTCTTCAGAGAGTTCAGAGGAAGAGACGGAAATAGCGCTGACGGGGCTACCTAGACAAGACTCTTTGAGAGCTTCCACACAGTTGAAGACACCGGTTACAAATAAGCCTTTAAAGCAATTTCCCCTGTTTGAGACTAAACTTAACTCATCTACAATCAGTAACCCCACTATGCCTCCTTCTGGGTTAGACCCCGGCCTAGTGTCATCGACATCAATGACTGCTACAGACGTTTTATTTTCAAAGGCTGGAGGGTCATTATCAAACAATACTGATACAACATCGTCTTGCCTTTCAACGGTCGGGGTTCCTAACGCAGTGGCTGCGACAGCCACTACAGTCACAGCTACAAATAAAGGAATTCGCCATTCGGTGAATCCGACCCCTTTTCAAATGGCGCCCACCGTAATGGATGGAATAGACATACTTAGTCCAATTTTAACTATGGATACTGAGACTACTCAGACTACCGGGACACTGCAGTTGCCGGTTATATGTTGAATTTGATATTAGATGAAGTACGAGAGGTCAAACAGTTCCAAAGGGCTGAGCTGGCCGGGATTCAACTTCGACTTGATAAAATTGAGGACTTAGTATCTACATTCCCTGTTCGTCTTCAGGAAGCCGAGGGTAGAATTTCTGGCTTAGAAGACGATATGTCAGAAGTTAAGAAGGACGTCAAAACCGTCTCCAAAACGTCTAAGGCTCTGGAATCTAAGCTCGATGAATTGGAAAATTTAAATCGAAGATCGAACCTTAGAATAGTAGGGGTACCGGAAGGGATTGAGGGGGCTAATATGATCCAATGGGTCTCTTCTTTTCTTCTGCATGAAGTCATTCCGGAGTTTAAAGGGGATTTGACGATCACCCGAGCTCATCGGGTGCCAGCTCAGCCATTTTCAAATTCCAAACTTCCCCGTACTATTTTGTTAAATTTTGCTGACGTTCGTATTAAAGAGACAATTTTGTCTAGGGCCATTAAACAAGGTCAATTTGCTGGGAATGCTACTACCAAATGTCGGATATTCTCTGACATGTCAGCTGCTGCTGCTCGTCGCAGAAAGGAATTCGTAAAAATGTTACATTTGTTTAAAGCTAAGGGGGCCCAAGCCTCAATTGCGCAACAGTCAAAGTTAAAAGTGCTGATTAAAGGCAAATTTTATTTGTTGACAGATGTAGATGAGGCACAAGACCTGCTTAGCAAAATGTCGCCTCGTTAAGATATTTAGTATACCTCTGTGTTTCTTTCTTTTTTCTTTTTTCCCTTTTTCTTTTCATCAGAGGAGACTGTTGTAATGTGGTATGGAGGGGGGTGGGGTGGAGGGGGGTGTTTGGGAGCCTATGGGGTGTTACATCAAGACACCTCTATGGTAGGGGTTAAGACTGAGTGGCTAGCGTGGGTAAGGGCAACAGGAGGATGGCCACGTGAGAAGCTCGGGGGGGGCACGGGTGGTTGGGATAAAAAAGATAAAAAGAGTGAAGTTGTTTGCATCAGGTTTTTCTTTAGTGGAAGAGTTTCTTCATAAGATTTTTGTTGCATATGAAAAAGCTGGGACTGTACTAATGTACCATTTATGCTGACGCAATGTTTAGGCATATAAGCTGTAATATGTGTTATTCCTATTAACACGGGGCTGAAATTAATTTCTTTTAATGTAAATGGTCTCAATAATAAGAAAAAAATGTGCGCCATAGCGTCATGGATCAGGACTGAAAATCCCGCTGTTATAATGCTGCAGGAGACCCATCTCTCTGCTGTTAAAAAGGAGGATTTTTTGATGTTTAAAACATGGGCTTCGTTTCGTGGTTTCTCATGCGCCATTACTTCACAACGGGGAGTCGCTCTTTTTTTAAACAAAAATATGGAGGCTGAAATTATTCAGACGGAGGAGGATGGTTTAGGTCGTTGGGGTTGGGCTTCGTGTAGTATTAAAAAACGACAAAGGCTTATTACCTTTGTCAGTTTTTACGCCCCTATAGAAGATGATTTACGGATTTATGACGCTATGTTCCAGTCTTTGTTATTGGTGGGAGGAGATCTTATTATAGGTGGCTATTTTAATATACTAATGAATCTTAAATTAGACTCCACCACTTCCTCCAAGAGACAGCCTAAACCTAAGTCCTTCAGGACTATGGTAAATAATATGTCAATTCTGGATCTATGTGATCCATGGCGCTTGAGAAATCCACAGAAAACTGATTTTACAGGCAGGTTCAAATCATCCTCCCGTATTGATTTTTTTTTGGCCTCTAGGCAACTCAATTTTTCTTCTCAGAAAATATGTCATAATGGTTTTTCAGACCATACGATGGTGGTTATTGAATTTGCTGTGGGTGACAACATTAAAATCCCTAAACGATGGATCTTTAATAAAACACATTTACAAGAGATAAATTGGGCCTCTACACTCAAATCAGAGATCACAGATTTTATTGTCCGAAATACAGGCACAGCTCCCGTACACATTATTTGGGACTCCCTGAAGGCCTTTATTCAGGGTATAGTTATAAGCAAAGACGCAGCTGATTGGCCCGCTGTAAAAAGTATTAGGAACTCTCTGTTACAAAAAAATCAGGTTTTAATAGCACAACGACACTGTAATTCAAATTGTAATATTCAGAATCAACTTAGTGAAGCCAAGCTTGAACTTAGTGCCTATTTTTTTGCCCAAAGTGAAGAGGTTTTTCATAGACAAACCCAAAAAGTCTATGAAGAGAGTAACTTTAGGGGTACATTTTTAGCTTGGCAGGCCAAGGAACAAGCTGCAGCGAATTTGATACACTCTCTGAAAAATCCAGTAACTTATATAGAGACATCTGATCAGGCAGAAATAAGTTCAATAATGTTCTCCCACAATCATAATATTTATAGTACACAGAATTCTATCGACCATCAGAATGTGTCCGATTTTTTGGGGAGACATGCACTCCCGAGTTTATCATTAGGTGATCAATTAATTATGCGAAGCCCATTCTCTAGGGAGGAATTGGAATTGGTTGTTAAAGATCTTCCATTGGGTAAGGCCTGTGGCCCAGATGGTTTTCCTGCAGAGTTTTTTAGGGTCTTTTTTAGTTCTTTCGCCGATTTGTTTTTGCTATTACTAAATTCTATGCTCGGTGGTGGGCAAGTTCCCGCATCCTTTCATGAAGGCACGGTTGTCAGTTTTTTGAAAAAAGGGAAAGAACCTAGGGACCCTAATTCATACAGACCGATCACGTTACTAAACTCGGATTATAAAATTGTCACTACAATACTGTCACTTCGTTTTAACAATATCACGGCTGATTTGATCCATCCCGATCAAAATGGGTTTATTATAGGTAGGCAATTATTTACAAATACACATTTCTTGATTGAGGCATTAGATTATTTTGAGTCACGGGGGTTACCGGCCTTGGTTTTACTATTGGTAAAAGTGGTGGAGAAGTGTGGCGCAATGGTTAGAGCGGCAGACCCTGATGCAGAGGTCTAGCCCGGGACCAGGGTTCAATTCCCCGCCTCGGCGGGTCTTGGGCTCAAAAATTCCATGGACCTGATAATTCTCGCCTTGGTGCCTATTCCAATCATGGAGTCTCACTCTGCAACTCTGGGCAATAGCTTGCTTAATCTCCACAACGGGCCCACAACGCTAAGGATGCCTGGCCTCCACCTTGGGGGTGCCCAGGAGTGGGCACCTCACAGGGAAAGCCAGGATGGGTTCCACAGCGGTATTCGTACAAGCGCCTAGAGACCCTTGCGGGTGAGTAGTGTGCTATCCAAGTATCAATTTACATTTACTATTAGATGTAGAAAAAGCTTTTGATTTGGTGGTCTGGAATACACTTTTTATTATTTTGAAACATTTGGGGATTCCACAACAGATTATTAATCTAATACAGAATCTGTATACCGGTGCCACAGCCAATATAATTATTAATACACTTTCAGTGGGTTAAATTTTAGTACAGCGGGGAACTAGGCAAGGTTGTCCTTTGTCTCCTATTCTTTTTGCCTATTTTATTGAACCACTTGCAGTAGCTATTCGTAATTGTGTACAGATTGTTCCCCCGGTCATCTCTATGGCTAAGATAAAGTTATATGCGGATGACATTATGTTACTAATCAAACCGGATCTCCAATCACAGACGCAAGCGCTTCAGATTTTCGAAGAATTTGAGGCTTTAGGGGACTATCGAATTAATAAAAAGAAGACAGAAATTTTGGTTTGTGGGGGAGGAGATTTAGTACTACATCCAGATTTGCACGGCTGTATTAATCCAAAATCTAAAAGATACTTAGGGATTTTATTTTCTCCCATAATTCAGGATTTATACACACTCAATTTTGTTCCTTTACTTCGGAAGGTCCGCTCAATGTTTGCTTGGTGGGACCCATTACCTTTATCTATTCTTGGCCGGGTTGCCCTGATCAAAATGTCTATACTCCCACTTTTTAATTTTTTATTCTCCACTATCCCTGTTTTTGTACCTGGTTTTTTTTTCTCCAGAGTAGAATCTATGTTTTCCGCCTTTATCTGGGCTAAAAAAACGCCTAGAATCGCTATAGGGACTTTATACGCGGAGACCGAACATGGAGGCCTTTCATTACCAAATCTAAAAGATTATTATAATGCATATTTTGCGCAGTATTTAGACAGATTTAAAAATGCGACCCCAGGTGTGGGCCTATTTATACATTTTTTCTTTGATTTAATTTGTTTATAGATTCAGATTCCATCCCCCCTTTTTGTCCCCAAATCACCTAAATTTGTTCGATATAAGACCCTGATTTGGTTTTTCAAACAACGGGATGCCATGCTTAAGAGATATTCCCTCACTCGCTTTAATTTAACAACTCCCCTAATTGGTGCTTTTGCCTTTTTAGGGATCAAAATTGACCCTATAATTACTGCAAACTGCGGTCGTGCTGGGTTTAAAACGTTATCAGATTTCATGGGGAATGGGTCCTGGTTAGCTGTTGACGCATTGATACGTTTAATTCCTGGCAACTTTTTGTTAATCGGGTCCTATAAGGTGATCTATAAAACCCTGGCGCAGCTAGACCCCAATCATATTAGCATCCGCTCCCCGTTGGCAGAAGATCTCTTTGTGAATATTTCAATAAAGAAACCCGGGGAATGGAAACATTGTTTGACTCAAAGTAAGGAGGGAGAGCTGAGCTCTAAAGCTATACGAAAATGGCATGTACAGGAAAACTTAGCGTTGTCCATTAATACATGGAAAACTATCAATAATTTTAACTTTGGATTATTACGTGGTGCCAATTGGCGTAGAATGTTGTTCTTTAGCAAATGGCTTTTGTACCGCACTCCTGCAGTTATCGCTAAAATGTACGTCAATACGTCTGCTAATTGTTTTAGATGTTTTCAATGTGACCCAGCCAATTGGTCTCAAATTATGGCTTACTGTCCGAAAATTAAGACATTCTGGGACAACATTTTTGCTTTTCTTAAAACACACTATGTGATTCCGGTTTTTTGCAACGTAAAATTATCGCTGTTTGGGTTCGATCCTGATTGTAAACTTTCAGACCATTTGGCAAAACTGGTCTATATTGTAATGGCAGCTGCTAGATCATTGTTATTGCAGAACTGGCGCTCAACACAGGTTCCGGTTTTTCAGGTGTGGTTTGATAAAATGAAAAGGGTCAGGAAAAGCGAACAAATGTAGGCAAAACCGGTCGGTGGGATAAAAAAGTGTGCAAAAATTTGGGGATTGTATCTCGAATAACTTTCTCTATATTATGTTTTATATTGGAAAGAATGATAATGTCAACTGTACTTTTGTGACATCTATATTCTTGGTACTTGATTTAAGAAGAAGCAAATAACTTCAATAAAATTTTTTGAAAAAAAAAAAAGATAAACCTCTGGCCCTTTCAGGCCCCCTATCAATAAGTTTGGATTTGGTCTTCTCAGCCAAGGAGCCTATTGATTTTTAAGGTGGTTTGGCATCATGAGGCATTTGTCTTTCAGGAAACATGAACTGTGCCCTCTCTGCAGAAGGATGTAGATCGAGCCTTTTAATAATTGACCTTCAGATTGTGTAATCTTGCCACTAACGAGGTAAGTGTTTTTGGGGGACCCCTTGTGAAGCAGGTGAGGAAATCCATCAGCACTCTCAACTCATTAGAAAAAGTACAAGTGGCTTTTCAGAAGTTTTTCATCCAAAACCTTTATAACAGGGTCCGCAGAGGCCAGGAGCGCTCCACCAGCCGACACTCTTTTCCCTCCCCCATTCAGAGGTTATCCAAGAAATAGAGGCCACTGGGGTGACTACCCTTGAGGAGATGTATTCTTTCCCTCGAGAGAGGCTGTGGATATTGTGGGCATGCTCATGGAGGAAATTCTACATTTAAATTATCAGGTGAGAAGTTCTTTTCCAGAAGAAGTACATGGAAGAATTTGTCTGTTCTTTCAAACCTGGTCTCAAATTACATAGGATGCATGAATTCTTTAAGATGTGAGGAAAGGGTCCAAAATATTGAACTCAAATCCAGCGCCGAGTTTCTGCTTGCTCCCCTCAGAATACAAACCTCCAGAAATGGTGGTCCCTCCTTCTCCTTCCTCGCCCCTGCCCTGTGGAATAAAATGCCCATCAATCTCCGCGCTATCTCTGAACACAGCTGCTTGCGTAAGAAGTTGAAGTCTTGGCTTTTTGCAAACTAAGCCTTTCCCTCTCTCATCAGAGCCGTCTGCAAGCGCCATGACACTCTTTGGATGTGATATGTGCGCGATACAAATGACTTTGACTTGACTTGACTTGACTCCATCTGGAATTTTACAATACACTTCTTTTCCACCGAACTTCACTTTATTCTAGAGAAAAAAAGTGAATAGATCAGGAAGTTCCTGTTGACTTCAAAAGAAAAGCTATTTGCCTCACGGCACAGCATCTCAATGACCCTGTCAGTAATATCTTCATTGTAAACATAAAAGGAGGAGGTTATAAACCCCAAAGAATTCAATCAGAAGGTCTTGCATAGCGCAGCGTGTCACCGCGGGGGTCTCCAGGTGCTAGTGGGCTGTGCGAGCCTTGGTTGAAGAGCCAGGTCTTGAGCTGGGCCCTGAAGTTCTTCAGAGAAGGGGTGGTGCTAAGGTGGAGGGGGAAGTTGTTTCAGGACCTGGCGGTGAGGTAGGAGAAGGTACGTCCTTCACATCGCTACGGCGAATGCGGGGGGTGAGGGCCCAAAAGAGGGTGGAGGATCGGAGATTCCAAGTCGGTCGGTGGAATGTTAGGTGGTTGTTGATGTAGGCGGGTCCAGAGTTGTGGAGGGCTTTGGAGGCGTGGGATAGGAACTTGAAGAGGCATCTTTTTTTGCAGGGACAGCCAGTGGAGAAAAGCACAGTTCAACACTGATACTTTACGGACACTCACTCTGACACTTCAGAATGCAGGATATCCACCTCCACCTCCTGAGGCATCTGTTGTGAGGAGGCAGCTTCATGATCTATGTAGACCTGCACAATGCCTACCTCTCAGTTCCCATTTGTCCACCTCACAGGCGTTTCCTCCAGTTTTTCTGGAGAGCTTCTACTTACGAATTCTTAGCTCTTCCTTTTGAGTTATTACCAGTCTCTTGGTGCTTCACCAAGCCAATGAAGCAAACAGTTCAATTTCTGAGAGAACAAAGAGTTCTCTTGATTATTTACCTCAACCATATATTGATCTTCTCACAAGATCCTAGTCTTTTACTCCAGTTTCTTCATCTAACCATCTCTCCTTCAAGCTTTGGGATTCAAGATACATCAGATCGAATCCCTTCAAACCCTGAACATTCAAATTGAGTTTTTAGTGTTACTCAGTGATTCATTCTCAGTGACCCTTTCTCTTCTGGATCAGAAAATCAAAGCCATCAAAAAAGGGATCTGCATTGTTTTTGCTAAAGACTAAGTCACTTTACGTCTGATTGCTCATCAGCCAACATGCTATATTCCCCAGACAGTCACACGACACAGACATACAACAAGTGAAGGTCCATAATCTCTGCATAGGTCTTTCATACTCAAGTAATTCTGCTATCTCAGGAAGCAAAACAAGCTTCAAAGGTGGCTAACCTACACAGGAACTAGAAGTAGTTGTGCCATCTTCAGGATAGTTCTAGATATCGTGATCGAATCAGGTGGCAGCCACCTCAGTTGGGGAGCAACATCTGGAGAAATATCCATAGGCAGCATATGGGTCAGAGAAGAAAAGCAGTTAGATATCAACTGCCTTGAACTTCGGGCGGGATCCTTTGCAATTCGTTTATGGACCCCAAAGAATTGTCATTGTTGCATACTATTCCTGGTGGACAATGTCTCAGCATGTCTCAACATCTTGGTGGGAACGAGATCATGCATTCTAGTGGATACTGAGAAACAATCTTGGCAATTCTGCTTCACCAACAACTTGTCAGTCGTCGTCACCTTCCCGGCAAGAATAATCCGATCAAAGACTTGAATTTTTGTTTCCTCCACAATTCCAGCAAGTGAAAACTACATCCATCATTTTTTTTACTCTGAAATACAGATGGGCTCAAGCAAGACCGAGCTTTTTGCCTCTGCGTTGACTTACCAGATTTCAATATTTTACAGTTGGAGGCCACATCTGCTAACCCTAGCAAAAGATGCTTTTCAACACGAGTTTTTGGGATGCAATTATGCTTTTCCACCCTTCGATACGATTCCCTGAGTAACTTGTGTAATCAGGAGACAAGCGGTAGAGGCCTTCCAGATAACTTGCTTATCTGGAGAAGTGTGGCTCAATGGTTAGAGCGGCAGACCTTGATGCAGAGGTCTGGCCCGGGACCAGGGTTCAGTTCCCGCCTTGGTGGGTCTTGGGCTCAATTTCCTTGGACCTGATAATTCTCGCCTCGGTGCCTATTCTAATCATGGGTCCCACTCTGCAACTCTGGTCAATAGCTTGGGGGTGCCCAGGAGTGGGCATTTCACAGGGAAAAGCCAGGAAGGGTTCCACAGCGGTATGCGTACGGCGCCAAGAAACCCCATGGGGTATAAGTGCGCTTTACAAGTACAAATTCATTTCATTTCATTAGGCAAAACACAACCTAGATTTCCAATCTTGCTAGTGTAATTAGGTGAGCCTCCTCTTTCTCTTCCTCTCATGTCGAACTTGCTGCTTGACCATCTTGGACATCCACATCTTTTAGTCCTTCAAGTCTCGCTGGTAAGTGCTAGGGCTTTCGAGCCAGGCTCTCTTCTTCTTGGACAAAACCTGGTCAGAGTCCACCCATTGATGCTACCGATCAGCTTGGATAGCTGAGCATGTTCTTGCTATGAATGGGATCTTAATGTCCGTGGGAACAGATGTAACTCTTGCAGTCCATTTCTGATCAATTCTGGCACCTGAAGGACTTTCTTGCAGAACAATGAATGGCCATTTCTGCAGGACACACTCCGGTAACAGACTACCAGGTAGGAAAACATAATTTGGTTTCTAAACGTCTTTTGTTGTAGTTTTATATAGTGCGAACTTGACCTGTAGGTATCAGAGTGCTTTATGTGAGCACCAGTTGCATTGCAGATGGACACATTCATTTTTTTAGGCCCATAGAGGCTAAGTAATTTGCCCAGATTCACAGGATGTTTGAACCTCTTGCCACAACCTAACCTGGTTCCCCAGCTTCAAAGTCGTCCACCCTAGCCGCATTGGTGGACAATTCTAGCCAAGTGTCCATTTCTCACAGCAGGATTCCTGTATCTACTAGTGGTAAAGCTGTATTTTTGCTTGGTGGGCTGCTGTTAGTAGTTACCAACCCGCCTCTCAGCGTCTGTTTGTCCTCAGTTTGACCGCAGGATTGACAAATTCAATGTAGCCCGGAATTGAGATGGTTTCAATAATTCAGGGCCATGCACTTTATTTGCCAGACCCCTTATATTCCATGAACAGATAGGAAAGCTGTTACTGAGTGGGGGACCAGGTGATATTCAGTTGGCAGCATTTCAAGAATGGGAGTTGGTGTGAAAGGCTGGCGACAGCCAGTTCCAATCTCTTGATTTTTCCAACTCATGTGATTTATTGATACAGAGTCTTACTGTTTCTTCTTATTTACTGATGTGGTACCACTTATTGCATTCCCAAGTACATAATATGTCGATTTTCATTTCCTTGTGTTCTTACTTCTTGTTATCGATGTCAGGTCCACAAGTAGGTGAGGGAGCTGGGATGATCGTGTGGGGCAAGCCACATACCCCAGTTTTTAATGAAATAATGATATCTTGGCCAAACTCTGCTTGCTATTGATTTTGCGGCCCAAGGCACTAGGGTAGGATCACTTGTTTGATTTAATGACGATGGGAGAAATTCTACAACATTGGGATAAATTCTATGCACTCAATATCACTGGAAGTAATATTGCAAAACTCTGTTGTCGATTGGAGCAGCCTTAATATGTTTCCAAAATCTAATGTGCCATACCGTCTCTTGAGCGGTATTCTGGTATCAGCACAGTTTTTGCTGCCTTTTTCGTCTGCTTTGTTTTGTTGCCTTTTATTCCTCATGTTCCTGATGTTTATCAAAATCTTCAAAATAAGGAGAGTTTTGTATGTGTTCCTGTGGTGGTGGGTGGGCAATAGTAACCCGAATAACAATTATTTTAATGTTTTGGTTGTCAAAGTTGAAATACCCATCTTTATTATGTTATTTGATGATCTTTTACTCTTGTTTGAGTTTTGATGTAAGTCCACATCCACCTGTCAACCTAATTTCATTTCACTTCTCAGGCTTGCTTTTGTTTTTTTAATGCTTGTTTCAGGGTTTGATCCATTTTTGTTTCCCTCTCTGGTTGGTTCGAACTTGTTATTGCAGGTTACACTATAGGACTTGTGATTGTTGTTGTCATATCTGTCCTGCCTGTTACTGTAGCTTCATTATATTCAATTTCTTGTGATGAGCTTGCAGTCTGATTTTTATTTTTAAAAATTGGGCAAATATTGTGATAAGGTTGATACTTTATGACCCTGTTGACCTCCTTTTTTTGCTTGCCTTCCTTTGCTTTTTCCTCTGTCTTATTGTCATCACCTTTGGTACTATAGAACCAGTGTCATCTGTATGTATATCATTTGGTGTGTCATTAGGTGTTTGCAGATACAGGGGAACAGCATCATTGTTTGGTAGGGGTATTTCAGGCTGTCATTTTTGGCCCTACTTCTCTGCGTTAGGTTCCACTTCCTGTAATGGCTGAATAGCTGTTGTAATAAGGTCTGTGCGGTGTCACTTTGGGTGCTTTAACGGCGCCATGTTAGTTAATCTACCTGGCTCATCCATGCTGATCCTTGTGATAGTTGTCATTGGAGTCTAGGCATAGTTGCAGAAGAAGTGTGCTTGGCTTGTTTATCAAGAGGAGCATTAACAGTGCTTTGTGTGGATTTTGGTCTCTTTCTGTACCCTCTTAATAAGGTGGTTAAGGTCTGCTAGCTTCATGTTTATTCCAGTGACGAATGCCTCCAACATGTTAAAAAGATCTACCTGGATGTCCAGTTTCTTGGAATGATAATTCAGTGCGTCAACTATCAAATGGAAGTTTCTTAATGGTACTGCCTGAGTGTCTGACTGTGGGCTGGCAGTTTCTATTTCCATCTCTATGGTTCTGTTATTTCTGCTAGTATGTTTGACCAACCACTGTTTCTATTTAAATGAAGAGGAGGGGTCTGGTGGATGTTCACTGAAGCTTTCCATCCTAGTTTGCAACATTTTTGCTGAAACTTTCATTAGGCTGTTCCTCATCCAAATGATCTGCCTTACCTCCCACCTTATGAAGTGATTGTGTGCATGTATGTAGGGTTGACCAATGGCTTTGATGTTGTTGCAGTTATCTGCGGTTTGTGGTAAGTTGAGGATGCCAGGTTGATCAGGTCACTTGTTGGGAAGACAGGGCCTACGGCTGCGGTAGCACGGCAGTATAGGTTTGAGTTTATTTGCTCTAATCGTTCGCCCAGTAAAACATTGCTAACTTTTGGTGCTGATTGTGGGGGTGTTCCTGTGAACTCTCTAAGGGGTGGCTGGGTGAGGGTTACATGATAACCGGAAGATCCTCACCCCATCTACCAACTTGTTATTTAGTTCAATACTTTTGCCGTTCAAGCATTTGTTTGATGTTACAGGTTGATGGTCTTCAGTCGTGCCAGCCTCCTCAAGATTAATGAATGCAAGTTCATTGATGATCAAGAAGTCCAGATTGTCTAAGTCGGAGATGAGGAGTTCTGTACACAGATTTGGCCTACTGATGATGACCAGGTTCTGGTCTTTGAACTGCTTGAACTCCTGATGCTTCCTAATGAGCAATTTTCATCAATCTTATCTTGTGGGTCATTGTCCGTTATCAAGGGGGGGACGCCTGAGTCAGTGGCCCAGTGGCTTTGACTGTTTGGTTTGGGATGGGCTGGAGTCAGTAAGGAAATTGAAGTTCAGTGGGCTGTAAATGGGTTTTTTTGTGAATGCACACAAGCATTAAGGAAGACCTCTCACTGTCCTAAATTGATTTTGTTTTGTACATCAGTGAGATGACCACTTGTTGATTTTTTCGCCTCTTTTAATTTCTCTGGAGGGAAGCTCTTGTTTTCCCTGATCTCATAATTTTTTTAAAGTGTTTTTTTCTCCTAATTAGCTTGCACAGCTTCTTTGTCTGGGTTGAGGAATTAGTGCAATAGTAAAAGGTCTGGTTTGATGCCCACTCTGTTGCACAATGTTTGTTATACACCGGTTCCCCAGGGCGCATACACTTTTTCTATGGCTGAGTCAACTTAGGGTGATCACAATGTTTTTGAGCTGGGCGTGCTATGTAGATCTATTCAGTGTACTTTTTGCTGAGTATGTCATTTGCTGTAGGTCGCAATGGTTCCGCCTTTTCCCAGCAGCAGGCTCCTCCTCAACCATTGCAGTGCCCCTCTGTTACCGGCATCCATTCGCTCTGTCAGTGGTGTAAAAACATCAATTGCAGCATGCAGTTAGTGGGCACTGGGTCTACACTTGGTGAAAGGAGCATACAGACATGCAGGTGTACAGGAACCTGGCTGCTTAGCTACATGGGCGGGCACATGTGCAACCAGGAACCTCGGTGTACAGCAGAGAGACCAGTCTCCAAGTGGTCAGTGTGCTGTTTGTCCCACTTTGCTCAGCTGCTGGTCACATGCAGCCACTGCACACCACCTTGTTGTTCCTCCATTTTTTCTAAGCTGGGGGGGGGGGGCGGGTTAAAAGTTTCTACCTCACCTTTTTTTTTGCTGAAGGTGATCAGCCGCCACGGTTAGATTGGGATCAAATGTGGGCCCACATTTGCGGATTGCGCCTTTTTGCAAAATACTGCTTCAGAGTTGTAAGTATTATGAAAAGAAGGGGGGGCGTTCTGTAAAAGAGGCCTGTTTTCTTAACTTCACTGAGATAAAAAAAATACAAGTGTTGCCAGGACATGGGTGCATGGATTAGTTCACACTGGCGAACCACACCTGAATATAAGTGAGGCCACGTCTGCTCGGACCCATTGGCCCTGCTCTATCTGCATGCTTTAGTGGGCTAGCCCAGCGAGAGACTAGGATGACACCTCTGCCCCATTGGTAAAAGGGAGTTAATAGAGGCCCATCTGCTTCCAGAAAGGCAGCTCAGCCCTCCACTGGGCTGCTGGTGGCAACTGACCAGCACAGCCACAGCCCAAATCGGCTACCACGCTGGTCAAAAAAGTGGCCCACAGCTGTAACTCATTACCAGCCCACCATCCATTGCCTGAGAGCCTGCCTTACCAATCCGACCCTGTCAGCAGCCTAAAAGTCCATTAGTGCAGTGAGTGGCAGCAAGTGGCAATTGGTAAACGGTGATTTGTGGAGAGGGGCGGTGGACTGAGAAATGGAGAAGCACCATGGGCACAAGCCGCACCGGTTCCTAAGCCAGCCGCCTCCGCGCATCACCCAGTGTTGAGCTGCAACCTATCTAATACACCAGCTGCCACCACCAACTCCAGGGTCTACCTCACCACACACATGGAAAGGAGGCACTGGCTGCAGTGGACATGGTGGGAGCTTTCAAGGCTTGCTGACAGACGAATGTCCATCTCATGAGAGTGTGATGACGATGACATGCATTTGACACGGTACATCACAAAATCTTGCTAACCCGCCTTGCCGACTTAGGAGTGACCGGAGATGCCCTGACATGGTTCAATTCTTTTTTGTCCGACAGAACCTTTCAGGTCTTCGATGGCACATCACGCTCATCCACTCGTCCCCTGGGATGCGGAGTCCCCCAGGGCTCCTCCTTAAGCCCTACGCTCTTCAACGCTTACATGAGGCCACTGGCTGAGGTTGTTCGTCCGCATGGTGTAAAGATCATCTCCTATGCGGACGACACCCAGCTGGTGGTCTCCCTGGCAGAGAAGAGCGGCCTCCGGGCACCACCAGACCTAGCGGCTTGTCTGGAGGACGTAAAGAAGTGGATGATGAGCTCATGCCTAAATTGAATGACGATAAAACTGAGCTGATGATCCTGGGCACAGCCTCCCCCGTCTCCATAGAGCCGATTTGGCCATCAAGCATGGGAGTGGCCCCACCCCCCAGAGACAACATCAAAAGCTTAGGGGTCTGGCTTGACAAGTCTCTGAGCCTTAACACACAGGCCACTAAGATCTCAGCCACCTGCTTTGGCCTCCTTAGAGTGATCAAGAAAGTCCTTCCCCTCCTCTGCTTCGAGGCCAAACAGATAATTATACAGGGCCTTATCCAATCCCGTTTGGATTTTAATAACGCCCTATACCTGGGAGCCCCGGATTACACCCTACAGAAGCTCCAACGCACCCAGAATTGTGCTGCCAGAGCGCTGCTGGGCATCCCCCGGAGGACCTCAGTGAGAACCAGCTTAAAGACCCTGCACTGGTTACCTGTCAGGGACAGAGTAAAATTCAAATCGCTCTGCATTGCCCACCAGACTTTCTGGGAAACGGGCCCAGACATCAACCGGCCCCTGATTTCTCCCTACAGGCCTAATAAATCCCTCCGCTCTTCTACAGCATCCCTGGCCGAGATCCCTAGAATTCGCAGAGCCAGAGCGGGAGGACGCTCCTTCTCGTATAATGTTTCCAAACTCTGGAACTCCCTCCCTCTGCAGCTGAGGAACAACCCCAATCTGACTACTTTTCGCAAACAGCTAAAAACCCTGCTGTTTAATGCCTAATAAAGTAACCTCAAGAGGGCTCCATCTGTTTTTAGCGCCTGGACGCCTCAGGGCAACTGTAGCGCTCTACAAGTCACATTTTCATTTCATTTCATTTCATCACATATTCCACTGTCTTCAATTGCCTCTTCGGCACATAAAGTCAGTATCCTCTTGAAAAGGGGCCACTGTTAATCGTTTTAATTGAAGTGGTCCCACAGCAGTGGCTCAGTTTCTCTTGAGGTTTTTCGGTTTTGTATCAAGGTGGTTCTCTTATTGTCGATTGGTTGGGACAGTTGTCTTGTTATTTATGGAGTCCTTTCACTTTCTGTATCACTCCCGAACACATGTGGTCATTGATTGTGAAATGATTCAAGAATCCATCAGAAATGAGTCAGTCCAGTTTTCTTGTTATGGTATCTTTCATGAAGTATATAGACCATTTTCAGCATAGGTTGTGCCGGTGATTCTCTGCCATGGTTGTGTGCCTTGCTCTAGATAGTAAATGGAGGCGAGTCCTTCTAGGTGAACTTCTGCGTGGCATTACAGCCAAGGTACAAGAAGGCCTTTCATCCATGGTAAAAACTTCTCTTCCCTTGGTCTTTGTCTTCACCTACCCCAAAGTTCCTTGTGAGCCATCTCCACAGTGTGCGTGCTAATTGAAGATGGTACAGCTGATTTGCCGACCAAAAGGCGTGTCCCTGTCTTAGGCATTGCCGATTTAGAAGACACTTTGGGGTATGACAGCTATTCTGCTGCATCACAGTCCTCTATGAATCATTTAAGGCGACTGTATACAGGAATCTTTCTTGGTGACTGCTACCAGTCACCACGTGTGATTGCTTTAGGCGTAGCATGAACAACCACAAACCTGTCATGGAGCTCTGTCAAGCTTCACTTACATGCCACGGTCACTTGTCATGGGTATCTAGAATTGGCTTGTATTTGACTAGGAACTACCTTTCTTGAATCTAGAGCATTTTTTTGTATTTGAGATGGGTGCACTATGGCCCAGTTGATATAGGATTAGCAGCTTGTGATTTGTTACTGCTATGAATTGGTGGTTACTTAGGTGGTAATGAAAATACAAAAACCATACAATGATGATTGCCTACTGCTCAATCTAGGAATAATACTGTTTCATGGGTGTGCAAGCTTTGGTGCATATGCTATGACTTGGCCTTCCTTATGTTTGAAGCAGTATAAAGACCTATCCAGTCCTTGCATTTATCAATGGTGCCCTTGTCTCCAATGGGTAAGTTATACTGAGGTGCTCAAAGAGTAAACAGTGATGCCATGGTGAGAGGCAAGATTAGGTATGGACAAAAGAATATCACGGTCAGATGAGAGAGCCTATACCCTGCCAGGTGATGCCGCATATCCTGAGTAACCCAACTTCTCCAAGTAGGATCAGAAGTTGCGAGTGCCCATGCTCAGGATACCCACTGCAACACCGAACGCTTCCATGCAGCAGGAGCGGGTAAGACTTGAACTGGGCCTGTGAGGTTCCGGGGGACACACTGTTAAAGGTGCTGTGGCATCATAGACGTTTTGACTAATTCTTAAGAGTCAAAGGGGAACTCTTGAGTACGGCCTACTAGTGGGCATTCCCTGGATGGGCCAACAGTGAATGGGGAATTACCTCAACCACATTACAAGGAAGAGGGTGAGACAGGCATTTGCCTGGCAATTACTAGAGCTCCAACCTCAAGGGTATTGTGTTAATGCTTATAAATGTCGTTATACATTTGAATGTGAGTTACTTATAATTAAGGCTCCTAGTTTTCTGTTTATACAGATTTTTACAGATAAATACAGACAGAAAGCACTATGTTTTCTGTCTGCATTTATTTTTAAACGTGGATAAATACAGAAAACTGGGCTTCTTTCAAGTGACTCTCATTGCTATCTTTCATGAATTATAGCCCAACAGCTGAGCACATGGACAACATGAGAAGTTAAAAAACAGGACAACAACATACATTGTACGTTAACATACATTTGTGGTATAATGCTAATATTTACCAGTGGATGTATTGTTATGTAATATTTGGCAGCTTAAATAGCTAAAACACGACAGACATCAAAGTATGACTGGGTGTCTATCAGTTAAATAAGTATGGAAATGTACAGTTTTACAACTTCATTTATCTGCAAAACACAGAGGGCCAGATGTACGACGCGCAAAATAGCGCCTCACAAATTGCGAGTCTTTTGCAACTCGCAATGTGCAAGGGGCTATTTTGTATGTACAACAGTGTTTTGACCACTGTTTGCGATTCCCAATGGGGTTGCACACTGCGAGGCTCATTAATATTAATAAGTCTCTCGGAATTTGCTAGCCCATTGGGAATGACAGGCCCTCTCAGGTATGGTGGCCTGCTGGGCTCAGCAGACCACCATGTCTGGGACTGCTTTTAAATAAAGCAGTTTTTTTAATGTATCCCATTTTCCTTAAAGGAAAACGGGATACATTAAAAAAAAACATTTTTAAAAATATATTTTTAGAGACAGTCACAACGTGGAAGGCGTCCCCTGGTGACCCCTTCCAAATTGCGACTGCATTACCACCCTCTTGAAGAGGGTGGTAATTTGTGAGTGTTTTGCGGTCACAAAACATTTGTACATTGATTTGTAGACCCAATTAGGAAGGGAACGCCCTTTTCCTAATTGCGACTCGCAATTCCTAAAGAGCGAGTCGCAAATATATTGCGAATCGCTACTTAGGAGTTGTACATGACCCTGTAGGTTTTTGCATGCGCAAACGGGTCGCAAACCCGTTTGCGCACGCAAAAACGGGTTATACATCTGGCCCTAAAAAAATATGGATAAAAACAGATAAAATGGCCAAAAAATAAATATGGATACAGACGGAAATGTTCAAAAATTAAGTACCATAAAACCGGGAGCCCTACTTATAATCTGCGATTTTTAATTGCATCATGGACTATATTATTGATTCCGCAATTCACTCTGCCTCTCCGTGCATGGTGGAAACAAGGGCCTCTATTCTTGAATTTGAGTGACTGTAGGGGCTGAGCGATGTTTGGAGGGCACTACATCCAACTAAGCTGGGTTACACATTCTAGTCCTCTCCTCACAGACACTATTCTAGGGTAGATATGGTTTTTGCTAGCAGAAGTTTGATTCAGAGGCCGAGATCATAACCCAATCCTATTGTTCCTTAATCTTCAGGCAGCTAGACCATCACAGCACCATTTTTATTCCATAGTAATCTTCTATCAAATGTAAATGTGTGTATACTTGTAAAGCACACTGCCGCCCCATCTCGGGGCATCCTGGCGCTGTATACCGCTGTGGAACCCATCCTGGCTTTCCCAGTGAGATGCCCCCTCCAGGGCACCCCCAAGGTGAAGCCAGGCATCCCAGCGCTGTTGGGGTCGTTGTGGAGATTAAGCAAGATATTGCCCAGAGTTGCAGAGTGGGACCCATGATTAGAGTAGGCGCCGAGGCGAGAATGATCGAGTCCACGGACATTGAGCCCAAGACCCTGCCGCGTCGGGAATTGAACCCTGGTCCCGGGCCTGACCTCTGCTTCAGGGTCTGCCGCTTCTAACCAGTGAGCCACACTTCTCCACCAGAGAATACAGGGTATTTCAAGCTTATGTCCTGCTCACAGCATCCCCCTCAGTTTAATGGGTTGCAATGAAGGCATTTATTAGGGAGACCATGTTGCAGTTTATTCTCAGGAAAAACAAGGACAGTCAAGGCAGTACCGGGCTGCTCTCTGGGGATCATGTATGCTCATGTTATAGTAAATTGGGAAGCAGAGAAACAGTCTTTATATCTTAATCTGATCGGAAAACGGTCTCTTCTAGGGCGGGCCCTAAAATAAGAGATTGCGTCCAGCTACACTAAGAACCGGGTCCTTCAATATGAATATGGGAAAAAGGTGGGACAAGTACTTGCTCACCAAACCACTGACAGAAAGTCCAGGGTTGTAAATCATTCTATCAAGGGTAGTGATGGCGCGGTATACACTCGCCCTAAGGCTATCGCAGAACAGTTCTTGGTTTTCCATCAAGAACTTTAAAGCCAGCCCCAAGGGTTCAACTGTTTGAGATTTATGCAATATGTTCGGGATTGTAGACTGCCTATTTTGAGGGAGTCCCAAGCTAGCACACTTCAACATGATATTACTATTCGCGAAATCGAGGCAGATCTCTTAGCTTTGCCATCCTGTAAGGCGGCAGGAGAAGATACTATTCCACTTGAATTTCCAAAACGTTGAAAGATACTATTATCTTGGAGTTACTTGGGAGTTATTCGCCATATTGATGCTGGTGGTGAAGTGCCTAGGACGTGGAATATGACTAATATTATAGTGTTTTTTAAAGAAAGGGAAGCCGTCAGATGAACAGGGCTGATATCATCCCATATCCCTTATTAATATTGATGCAAAAGTGTTTGCAAAGATTCTTGCTGTCCGACTTACTCCTCTTTTGTCAGATTTAGTTTTGCAACAGCAACACGGTTTATATCTGGTAGGGATACTACGTGCCATGTTAATATAGCTATTGCAGCCTTTGATGTAGCAGAAAAACTGAGTCAAACAGTAGGGATGATACTTTTAGATGCAGAGAAGGTGTTTGACTGTGGCGTATGGGATGCACTTTGGGCTACGACAGCAGCATTGAGGTGCCGGGTTTTTAGGAACCCGGTGGTGCCAGGGGATAACACCCGAAGACCTCTGAGTTCTCCCTTGTTCCGGACCACAGAAACAATGAGTCTTCTATCGCAGTCAAAGATCAAGTTTTATTGGCAGCTACCAAGTAACACGTGTCCCAGAAGTACACCTCACGGACAGTAGGTTCTCGGGAGACTGTTCGTTTTTACAGAACCAGCCTTTTCCTTATATACAAAATATATAGCTCCAAGCAAGAATTCTTGAGTTTATGATATGGCTATACACATATTTCTACAATAATACAAAGAGCGAAGTCATGTAAGCAAGCCCATATTTTAGATGTCCAGTTCGTTGATAGATTACCCAGTTAGGCCTGGAACTCCCATCAGATATCGATGAAACCTCAATAAAGAAGGGCACCTCCTAGTCATAAAGCTGGCCATAAACAAGGATTGTGGACAGGTGCGTGTTTGCAGAAAGCATGGTCTGTATGTAGTGAATGGTTTGTGGAATGTTATGCACTGATGTTATCGTATTCGGCCACTGGGCGAGGAGCCGCCCAAACAGGTCTGGCCGAAGGCAGTGGAGTCAGTTGGGACAGGTCAGGGGGAAGTCAGGGAAGGTGGACGTGTCCTTTTGGATCAAGCTCGACCTTTAATTGACTTATCATGAGGGCAAGACGTAAGATGGATGCCGTTTACAAAATGGAGTCTAAGGGGTCGGAATGGAAACTACGATTTAGGGGTGTTGGCAATCTTCGATTATGATGCAAATGCACAGGAATGATGTCCTAGTCATTATCGGTTCGTCGATACCAAATTCGTCATGGTATGCGGATGTTTTGTGACACGGAAAAGGACCTCGATATCGGGATAACAACAGGGTCCAGATTTTCAGAACCACAGACCCTCCTTTTGCCCTTATGTAAGGCAATAACTCATGTTAATCTGAGTCCAAATCGGTATGGAGAAATTCGCGGAGATGTTGCTGTAGCATCATTCCGTTACTCAGTTCGTCCTTTGACACAGGCTTCCGTACACACGAAGTAGCACAGAGGCCACATAGTGCAGGAGCGCACTGTATACACAGGCAAAACATGAACAGGAGTGCTAAGATCATCCCAATGAAGATCAATGTTTTCCATCCCCAGGCGGTGATCAGCTCCCAGAACCACCCCAGCAAAGACCAATCCCCTTTCTCTACGTGAAGGGAACCAGATATTTCATGTAGCTTAGAGATGGCCTGGTATACCGTCGGCGCATTATCAGGGATGAAAATGCAACAACTAGATTGGATGACTCTACACACACCACCACGATCGGCGAGTATGATATCTAGGGCAATTCGGTTCTGAAGGGTCATAAGTCGATCCGACTGAAGCTCGGTTGTCAAACTGCCAAGGGCTCCGGCCGTTGTAATCACGGCCGATTCAACTATCCTTGCTAACTGACGAATATTCCTGCTGTTCACCATAGGCCCCCAAAACGGCAGAAAACCCTTTGCGAAGTCAGCGAATTCCTGACCCGCGGTGTCGTCTTTTACTCACGACACCTCTAGCTGTCCTTGTCCGATGGTAATCTGCTCTGGCCGTGTAGGTGGGAGGTAGCAGAAATGAGATGAAACATGTACCTGAGAAGTCAGGGGTCAACCAGGTGTAGGCTTGGTTGTGGCAGACGAAATACGTGCCTTTGGCTGCTAAGAGTATAGGGGAAGTTCGGGAAGCGAATACATATGTTTCTGTGCAAATGCTCTTTCCTAACTGTGCTGTGGGGTCCCTACCAATACCCTGTAAACATAAGTGACCTCGGTGGGGCACTATCCAAACTGGGCGGGATTTCTTTGCTGCCTGGCTCTTGACCAGGTAAACCCCATGTTTAGTCACGTTCCAACGGGTGTAGGGACTGAGTTCATCTTTGGGTATTGTCAGGTATGTGTCGATATCCCTACTCATATTTCTTATCCCTGCAATTAGTGCCTTGTTACTGGAATCGCTCTCAGTGGAACGGGTCGGGTATGGTTCTAGGGCGAATAGGAACATGGTCTGGAAAGCCCACAGAGAACCATAGTAACTGAATGGCAAAATGAAGTATGGGATCCCCTTATCGGTTGTGTGTGGCATGAGTCCGCATATCCAACAGTTTGATGTGTTCATTATGGACTGGTGTTGGTGTAGAAGCTGAATGAAAGAGTTATTTACAAATTCGAGTCTTCGGGCAGACTCGTGTTCAGTTAGAGGGTGAAAGTAGTGTGGAGAAATAGTGGGAGGAGGTGGTGGCTGGGTGTCATTCGAGAAGGTAACTTTAAATACGAATAGAGTATAACCAGTAAAAAACACGACTATGCTACATAACATTAAAACACATATTATCAGGAATCTTCTTTTGGACAGTATCGTGCATAATTCTTTTTCAAAGTTCGTGAGTCTGATAGGTCTCTCTACCCTAGGAAACTCCATCCTCTAGTTGCTGCCCGCGGTGGTTGATTGATTCTCCCAGGGGGTGCACTCTGTTCAGTCCGGGGTAACTCCCGTGGACCAACCAGAACCGTGGACCTAAAACTTCCCCAGTTGCACTCCCTAGACTTCAACCGCGACCCTAGCAGCAGAACCGGATGGCGGTTCGAAAATCAAAAATGAGCTAGTTCCCTGGGACGAGAGAGCTGAAAAAAATCCTAAAATAGTTCTTAGGGGAAAAGGGAAATCACATTAGATCAAGCTTTTATTAGTCTCTTTGTCTAGACCGTAGGTTGTACCTTCGTTTCCCAGGTACGGTGTGGTCTTCAAACAATGTCTCAGGTTCGGTAGTGTCCAATTGCATAGACGGTGACACAAGTCCTTGTAAAATATGATCACTCTCCTTCTCGGTACCAGTTTCTTTCAAACGTGCATCGCTGAAAGGGATGAAAGCGAGGTACGGATTCGGTCTTGGAGTCGGCAAGTCCTTTATTGACCCATCGGTCGTATGGAAGGGGTAGAGGGACCCGTTTACAGTGGGTCCCATGTACCCAGTTCTTCTTGCCTTCCACCCGAACAGCTGATCTCGTTGAAAGCAGCACCAGGTATGGTCCGGTCCACCTCGGCTGTCCGTTGTTGGTGCGCTGGAAATTCAGCACCAAAACCCACGAGCCGGGTTCGATGAGGTGACCTGGATCGTCAGAGGCTGGCGGAGAGGAACTGTGAACCTGTTGGTGTAAAACACGCAATTTAGTTGTCAATTCGCACAAATAGTCAAGCAGTACGGGGTGTTCTATTTCACTGAGTTTCTTTGGTCTTGGCACGCCCCAGACGTTGGCTGGGCGGCCAAACACTATCTCATGGGGGCTAAGTCCTAATCTGGAATGGACAGTCATTCTGGTTGACAAGAGTGCTAGAGGCAAGGCGTCGGGCCATTTAAGACCTGTACTGGCTTGGATCTTGGCTAGTTTGAGTTTTAGAGTGCCATTGTAGCACTCTACTAATCCAGCTGATTGGGGGTGATTTGCAGCGTGGAATTTTTGGTGGATGCCTAGACACTCACACACTCTCTTCATCACGCATCCTACGAATTCACTTCCGTTATCACTCCAGACAATTCTAGGCATACCGAACCTCGGGAAGAACTCTTTGACAAGGGCTTTGGCAGTTGATAAGGCGGTGTTGTCCTTAAGGGGGTACGCTTCCACCCACCTTGAAAAGGCGCAAACAACAACGAGCACATACTTTAGATTGTTGCACCTCTCCATGTGGATGAAATCGAGCTGCAAAACCTCGAACGGATACGTTGGAGGCGCAAAATGACCAGCTGGAGTTGGGGTTCCCCTACCGGGATTGTACTTCAAACACACCATACAGTTTTTGACCACATTCTCTGCATATTTTGGGATATTGCTATTCTGCCATACTGGGGCCAATAGTTTACATATTCCTTTCGAACTGATGTGCGCAATTCCGTGAGCCATCGTTACTACTGCAAGTACGTATGCATTAGGTAATAGCCATCGCTGGTGTTCTGATAGTTCGACCCAACAACCATTCGCATCTAATCTACCTGTGCTTTCTCTCCATTCATTCACCTCGTTCTCAGTGGCCTTGGCTTGTATCGATTTCACGCTTTCAATGGTGTCCTCACACATTCCCACATCAGCAATCCATCTAGCGGGACCCATAACATACATCCGACTTATTGTGTTCCTTGCAGTTTCTTTCGCAACCTCGTCTGCAAATGCATTCCCGCGGCCAACATCATCCTGAATCTTTTTGTGTGCACTGCATTTTATGATGGCGACTTGTAGTGGCAAGGTAAGTGACTCAAGGAGCTCATTAACTAGCTGACCATGTTGTATCTTTGCACCATGGGACGTAAGGAACCCACGTTCACGCCACAATCTCCCAAAACTGTGAGCCACACCAAAGGCATATTGGCTGTCAGTGTACACATTCACTCGCTTTCCTTTCGCCAACACACATGCTCTGGTAAGCGCTATAAGTTCTGCGGCTTGTGCAGAATCGTGGGAAATACGCGCAGTCTCTATAATGGTGTGTAATGTCGTTACGGCATATGCTGTAGTCGTATCACCATTCGGCAACTTGAAACATGAACCATCAACCCATAAAGTGTCATTGCATTCGGGAAGGGGAGTGTCCTGTAAGTCTACTCTCCCTTTTGTCTCTTCTTCTGTCCTAAAGCAGCAGTCATGGTTATCAATCTTGTCTGTGTCTGTTTCTGTTGGGATGGGAAGTAGCGTAGCGGGGTTGAGTGTACCACACCTCTTTATGTGGATGTGACTTGCTAGCAGTGTAAGTTCGTAACTGGATAGTCGAGCGCTAGTAAGATGTTGTGTCTTTGTCCTATTTAGCAAAATGTCTACTGCATGCGGAACCATAACGATCAGAGTGTTATTCATGACTAATCCAGCAGACTGTCGAATGCAGACAGCTGCTGCGGCGGTTGCTCTCAGACAACTTGGTAGGGCTTTAGCCACAGGATCTAGAGTTGCCGAAAAATACGCGCATGGGCGCTGTTTGTCCCCAAAGTATTGCGTTAAGACTGATAATGCACAACCTTCTTTTTCGTGGACATATAATGTAAAAGGCTTACTGTAGTTGGGGTTTCCCAACACAGGTGCCGAACATAATGCATCACGCAACTCGTGGAAACTCGTCTGACAATCTTCAGACCAAGGCATAGGATTAGGCGTGTCTTTGCGGAGTAGTGCCAGCAAAGGTTTGGTTAGTAGTGAGAAATTCGGTATCCACTGTCTACAGTACGATGTAATGCCCAAGAAGGCTCGAACCTCTCTCTTTGTCCTTGGGGCACTTAGTTCTGCAATTGCCTGTATTCTTTCTAGTGTCAGTCTCCTTCCCTCCTTCGACAAGATGTGACCTAGGTAGGTCACTTCTTGTCGACAAAATTGCAGTTTTGAAAGGGAGACTTTGTGCTTCATGTCACATAAGTGACGCAATAGTGACAACGTAGCTTCCTTGCAAATCTCCTCAGTGTCTGCGGCGATCAGTAGATCGTCTACGTACTGGATCAAAGTTGACCCATCTGGCAGCACAATTGTGTCTAGTTGTGTTTTCAGAGCCTGACTGAATATTGATGGGCTTTCGCAGTAGCCTTGAGGAGCGCATTTGAAGCGGAAACTTCGTCCTCCTAAATTGAAGCCGAAAATATCTCTACTCTCTTCAGCAATTGGGATGCTGGAGAAAGCGTTTTTCAGGTCAATCACCGAGAACCAAGCTGCTGAAACTGGAACCATTGTCAATAAAGCAGTAATGTCGGGGACAACTGGAAACTGCGGTATAACTACCTTATTCACTTCTCTGAGGTCGATCACGAACCTGTATACAGGTGGTCGTGAAGGATCAGTACGTTTTAAGACCGGTAAAACTGGACTGTTACAAACGTTACCTGTTGTTTCTTCGATAACATCTTTGTCGATCAGATCATAAACGATCGTTAACAACGCCTTTTCGCATTCGTTAGATAGTTTGTATTGGGGAATACGTGGCAATCTAACGTTGGCTTTCAAAGTTATCACGTACGGTGCGATCTCCAAACGACCTACATCATTGGAACCATTAGCCCACAGTATATCAGGAAGTGATGACAATTCAGTTGGAATATCTTCTTTTGACAAATACATTGGAGAAATGACTATTTTTCCTAAAGTAAGTTGTACTCCCGAGGGAGAACAGTACAAAGTTGCATACAACCTCTTTAGCAAATCCAATCCTAACAAATTTTCACCGCAACCTGTTGTAAGAATGAGGGGTGCTTCTAATTCACAGGGGCCAACAGAAAGGGATATAGGACTAGAGATCGGGTTTCTAACAGGGGCGCCAGAGAAGCCTACTGAGACATTCATTTCGCCAGACAAAGGTGCGCCAGGAAGTTTCAAGTGCATAATAGAACTTTTTGTAGCACCAGTATCCAGCAGAAATGGCTCTGACACTCCTGAGGTAATTACCTCGACATAAGGTCCATCCTGATCTACTGGAACTGAAACAACTCCCTCTCTTTGTCCATGGCTGTCCTAGCAATCGTTACCCTCATTGTCGTGTTCGGTGTAATAGTCGTCAGCATAGTACTGAGCTGACCTGGACGATGTATTATTCTGTTGGTCAAAGCTATTCATGGAATTCTGAGGCGGAAAAGAAGCTGTGTTTCGGGCAAAATTTCCACGGCCCCTACCTCTAGGGGCATGTTGAACACTTCTTCCCCTTACACCTGAAACACCGTTTAAGCGTCGCGCAAGAGCCGGACAATTACTTTTGAAGTGGCCCTCTTCCTTGCAATACGCACATTGATTCGGGCCATACGGAACACGCTGATGGGAAAACTCGTTTCCTTGCGCGTTTCTCGAATACTGCGGTTGTTGCTGATAATTGGGCTGACTAGCCATACGAGGCGGATAGGCCTGCTGAAGAAGAACTTTAGTTTTTAAATCTTTCGTCTTTTTGTCTGCCTTATCTAGCTCGTCTTTGCGCCTGTTTTCGTAGTACTGAGCTGTTGCTAAAATCTGCGCTGACGTAGAGACAGCCCAAGCACTCTCTGAATCTTTTAGTTTAGTACACAGTTCAGGAAGCAAATTATGTAAAAATTTGTCTACGAACAATGTTTGGCCACCCTCGGTAGCCATATCCTGACCACTATGATCGGTGAAAGTTTCCTCGAATCTCGTGAAAAAGTCAGATACATTCTCGTCTTTCTTCTGCTTGCATGCAGATAGCTTGTCCCAGTTTACGCGTACTTCAGGCATAATTGTCTTCATGTACGCAATAATTCTACCGGGAAGTTCAGCTATTAACGGCTCGGGCTTGAAACCACCGACTTGTCTAGCATCTGTAGTCGCAATGTTCGCCCACGAGTCACCTAATTCTTGGTCATGATCCGTACGACGAATTTTACTCCATAAAGGATGTGGAACAACGTTCCCAAACAACATGTCTATATCCGCTAAATTCATTATACATGAGCTTGCAGTTTGGGACAACTCCTTATAATACCCAGTCGGGTTTTTACGGGGATCGGGTAGTGTCTGCTTGAGTGCTAAAACTTCGGATCTTTTCCAGGGGACATGTACCCATATGCGCTGGAAATGAGGCAGAACCGGTGGAACTGCAGTTGCGTCACCTTCCCTCCAAACCGGAGGAACCTCTCTCATGGGGTACTGTCTCGCTCTTTTCCTACTAGATGTATCACTTTCAGAGGATGACCCAGAATTACCACCCGTACTTCGATGTGATAATAATATTTCAACTGCTTTTTCAACGTCGGGACCCACAATCATACCCTCCCCAAACTTAGATCGTACACTACACAACTCTTGCGGGTTGCTCTTCTGACCATTATCTTCCAAATCCTCACACAGGAAAACACACATCTGCTCAAACACGTATCTTTGCGTTGGTTCATCCCATTGACGGAAAACGTTCATGACAGACTCTACATCATATCTTGCGGTGTCAATAGCCCAATTCCGTGCTAGCTTATTCAATAATTCCCTTTCCTGATAATCGGGCATTTGGCTTCGTAATTGTCTTCGTTCCGTATTAGGGGTCGTTTTAGGCGACCGAAAAAGTGGTGAAGGAAAGTTAGTAACAATGCTGGCCATTTTATGCCAGACGGAAGGTGAAAGTGGAGGAATAACTGGTGGTAGAACAGAGTCACGCAGAGCAGAAACAGAAACATTCGTAGAACGAGTATCAGAGAGACTAGAAGGTGCGCTAGGCGAAATTTTAGAAGGAACAGTAGGAGAAGTAGATGTGATCGGTGAGCCTTGAGGAGGCTGCACCAGAGAAACAGGAGCCAGCTGAAGAGCAGCTGGTGAGTGCTGTAAAGGAGCCTGTATAACAGCTACCAGAGGTGCAACTAAAGGTTGCGGAGGTGCTGTGGCATTTTGTGCATAGGGTGGTGGCGAATTTAATAAGTGGGACATTAATGGATCTTTCTCGGATCCTTTCTCTTGACCCTGTCCCTTATTTGGTAACATCGGGTAACATTTATCTACTGCTAGTTTCTTGCTCCTAAGCATTTGTTCGCTTTCCTGCTCTTCCTCGTTATCTCTGTATGCAACGGCAGCTTGCACCATCGACATACCTCTTTTATTCCTTTTTGCTAATTTTATTTCTTTCTGGTTGGCTTCTTTGCGCCATAAGCGGAAAGAGTCAAACATCGCCGGCCGGGCTTTTTTCTTTAACAATTTGACCTCTAAGTTATCTAATATTTCTGAGTCGAAACTACCATATTGGGGCCATTTTAAAACACCATCCTTGCGGGTGTATTTTATCCATACTAAGGGGACCACTTATGTAAGTGGATTAAGTTGTTATATAGAAACCCTAGTTTTCAATTAGTCAATGCTGAGGTGAATTTATTACCCTTTCAGATCTATTACGGCACTCAGAAGGGGTGTCCCCTATCGCCTCTTTTATTTGCTCTTTATATTGAGCCATTTTTGCAGTCTTTGTTCAGGAATGAGTGAAAAGAGCCTATGATTTCAGGGGATCTTGAACTCAAAATGACAGCATTTGCCGATGACTTGGATATTTTTTCATCCAATCCGTCAGCCGTGCTAGAAAATACTATTAAGGAGACTAATAGTTTTGCAATAATATCTGGATACAAACTAAACATATCTAAAACTCAAGTCATACTTATTTTTAAACAGAAGCCCCGATTGCTGGGTTTGCTCAACAGCAACATACATTGAGGTTCCATTAAGCACTCTGGTTAGGGAAGTGGTCAAATTGAACTATGAACCCCTTTTACTCTCAGTAACTAGCAAATTGCGGCTCTGGAATAAGCTCACGATTAGTAGCATAGGTTGGTGCAATATCATTCAAATAAATGTTTTGCCAACATTCCTATATTTATTCCACATAATTCTCCTACGGGTGGTCCCCAATCTATTTTTGAAATGCTTAGAAGGGGTTATAGGTAGCTTCCTTTGGGGATGTAGGAATGCAAGACGCAATATAAGACCTCTAAAATTTGCTTATGGGAAGGGTGGGTTACAGCTTCCCGACTTCAAACTTTACTTTTGGGCCGCATTTGCAGGTCGCCTTTCCAATTTGCTAATACGTGGCGACCATGACCCCTCAGTTTATCGACTGGCGCTAGGGCCAGAATATAATTCAGAAAAGGGGGTGGTGATGAACAGAGTGCCTGAATTAAGCAGACCACTCTTACCCAGTCCAAAGATCAGGGCTTGATCCATCACCGTTTTTTAGCTCACTGCACCATCCCAGCTCAGAACTTGGCTATATGCAAATTAGTCTGTTCCTGTCCCAGTGCATGATGGGAACAGGGCAAACCAAACTACCAAGCCAATTCTTGTACTGGGAAGGAAACAAGCTTCCGGGGACCGGTTTCTGCCATTTCAGGCGTCTTCGGCCCGGCTTGCTTGAATCCTGATGGTGCAATGAGCAAGGGACTCACATCTGAGTATACCCTTCCACGCTTATGGTGGACAAAATGATTCAGAAAAGGGGGTGGTGATGAACAGAGTGCCTGAATTAAGCAGACCACTCTTACCCAGTCCAAAGATCAGGGCTTGATCCATCACCGTTTTTTAGCTCACTGCACCATCCCAGCTCAGAACTTGGCTATATGCAAATTAGTCTGTTCCTGTCCCAGTGCATGATGGGAACAGGGCAAACCAAACTACCAAGCCAATTCTTGTACTGGGAAGGAAACAAGCTTCCGGGGACCGGTTTCTGCCATTTCAGGCGTCTTCGGCCCGGCTTGCTTGAATCCTGATGGTGCAATGAGCAAGGGACTCACATCTGAGTATACCCTTCCACGCTTATGGTGGACAAAATGATTCAGAAAAGGGGGTGGTGATGAACTGGGCCAGAATATAGGCTATTTTTATACAGGTGTGGAGATCCAATTATTTTAACTGTGTTAGGTTTAAGTTTATTATGGACATAATCAGTATATGGCGGGAAATATCTGGTAAATACTGTCTTCCCCTGATTAACACCCAGATACACCCTTGTGGGATAATCCAGTGTTCCCGGCCATATTCTATGATGCAGTGGGGGCGCTATAAAGTGGAGACTACGGGACAACTTTATGACCTCAATCTATTTCGCACATTTCCAGGGCTCCAGGTCATTTAAAAAAAAAACAATTGCTTTATTGTGTGATTTTTTAAAACCCCCTTGCAACAATATACAATAACAGAGATTCATTGCTAGGTACTTAGCTTTGATATAACATTTAAAAGTGGCAGCCTAATCTAAAAAGACACTGAGGTCTAGTTTAAAGAGTTAAGAATTAAGAAAAAGAGAGTCATAATGACATAAAAAGATATTTTGCTTGATGCACAGTCCCTGACACACTGTGGATTATGTTCAGTTAAGGAGGAGAGTTTGGCATCTTCCTAGTAGGGGGGGAGAGATAGTATAAGAAAACAGTATAGACAAACAGACTCTGCTGCTTATACCATGCATTAATGGTGGGTCTGGAGAATGTCTGTTGGTCACTGACCAGAGGCGGTAATTTCCGTGAGGCGAGGAGTCAGGTTGCCTGCCCGACCATCATGTGCACATCTCACCTCCTCTAGCTTTTTGAATGAAGCGATCCATAAATCTGACCAAGACATTGTTAAGGGTCGTGTTCCAGGTCTCCATGATCTCCCTCACCATTTCCTTTTTAAATAGCTACAGATTATGTTTTTTTTTTAAATGTCTGAATGTAGGCTTACATTTGATCTGATCTGATCTGCCTTCCTGCTTGCATAATGCACCTAGGAAATAGTTAATTAGTACTATTTACCTACGGCTCAGCCAACACAAGGTCAATGATAGTCCCGCCCTTGCGGCCACATGGAGCCAGGTGATTTCTGAGGAAATTATGCCTCAGATAGTCTAAATGCATTAGAGACCATCAATGATGTACACTGTTAATCTAAAACTGCAACAATTTAAGACAATCTGCATGATGTATTATACACTGAGAAGAATTATCAAGTGGGGTAGGAACCCTGGGGGTGAGAAACTAATTGTCCCCAAGTGTGGGTGTTATCCAGCAGATGTTTTGCACATGTTTGTCACCTTTCCTAACCTGCAAGAATTCTGGGCAGGGGTGATCCAAAGTTTAACTCTCTGTCTTTGATACGGTGTGCAACTTTCCTCTATGGAGATTTTGTTAGGTTCCAAAATGGAATCTGATATTGGCGTGAGACAGCTGTTGTCCATAATAATGTTTTCAGCCAAGCTCTATATAGCTAGAGCATGGGTCTCCCCATCCCCCTAGGGCAGTTGAGTGGTGGGCTGTTATTCGACAAATATTTGAGTCAGAGTTAGCCCTGGCTAAAGCAAGGGTGCTCGTGCCATCCAGAGATTGGAATAAATCTTGGCACAATTTAATTGGGATCCATTGCCTAATGTTTGCGCCGGGACATTAGTCAGCTAGGATATGATTCCTAACACTCTGTGAGTCTGACCATGAGGTGTTCCAGCTGTTATTTTACGCTATGTTATGATATTTTCAATCTAATGTGTCACAGTTAATTCGATTTCAGGTATTTCCTCCAAATGTTATGATTTGTTTTGTATGTTTTAAGGCTTATTTTTATCCCCTTGATTGTGCTACAATTGCGCATTTTAAGTTTGGGCAATTTTCTGGCCGTTGCTTGATAATTTTTATTGTTATGCTTCTTGATCTTCTGACTCATTAAAATAATAAAAAGTAAGTTAAAAAAACATTTGAATGTGAGGATTTAGACATAAAATACTTAATTTTCTTATGAAAGCAAGCATTTGACTGGACATTGATTTATTGACAGTAAAGTGTGCATTTTGAGTTATGAATTGTGTCCACTCACCTGTATCTACACTTACTACCGCCCAGGAGCCTGTCTGTCCACAGCTACCACCAAGAGTCAAGTACAGAAGGGGTACGTGGCCCAGTTGCTCAGGTTCCATAGTAGGTTGGGCCCCAGGACATTAGGAGTAAAAGGCTGCAACCACCACGGTTGTTCCCAGTAGCCCCTGCATGCCCCTCGGAAAGGGGTTCTGACAGAATGCCTTGAAAAACGTTGAGATTTTGATAATCAGTTCTTATTTCACAAGTTCCCTCCTAAGAAGCTTTTTACACATCTATTTTCATAGCCTTTTCGAAGGATATTTCGGCCTCCCAATGCCAGAAAAAACCTTAAGATGAATTCTTCTTTTTTATATTATGAGAAAAAAACCAAGTCTTATGTGCAAAATCTTTATCAAATAGATCAATAGAAGTTAGCCAGACCCAAAACACTTTGTGTTTCATGTGCAGAAGGTGAAGGTGGCCAGTCAAGAAGAGCAAACACGTTGTTCAAATCCATAGCAAGTCCTTTCAAAGAAATTCGGTACCCCTGATATTCTATATCTTTGCTTTCAATGTCCTGCTTCTGGGTTTACATGGTAGTTGGTTCTGTAGTAGTCTGGAAAGTAAAATTAGGTATGTCTAAGATCTTCTTGAATGTCTTTCGGAAATATCAGGATAGCATCTAGGCAGATGACAACAAATGGATGAAGGACCTTGGATAACACATAATTTATGAACCTTTGAAAGACTGCAGGGGCATTACAAAGGCAGAAGGACAAAACAATATATTTTAAGTGGCCAAAGGGAGTATGGAAGGCTGTGTTTCACTTACCTCATTTTTTATCTGCAGCCAATAGGCTCCTCGTAGCTTTGTGAACACTGTTGCACCTTTTACAGCTTCTAAGAGATCTTTAACCAAAGGAAGAGGTTACCGGTCTTTGATAGTAACTTTATTTAGGCACCAATAGGTAATACATGGTCTCATTTCTCGCTTGCTTGCAGGAGATATTGCGCTTGTATTCAAGCCACTCTGTACATTCTCATCAATAAACTGGTTTAATACAGTTTTTTTTGCTGGGTCAAGGAATATATTCTTTCAAAAGGTATTAGAGCATCTGGAACTATTGGAATTTAATAATGAATTCTCTGTGTCAGGCAAGAATTAACACTGTTGGCTTTAGAAAAATGTCTGCAAATTAATAGCTATGCGCTGATATTAAGGAAAGTAAAGCAACTATATAGGGACAAGTCCTGGTAGTAGCTGGGTGACAAGTTAAAGAACAATATTCCCCAGAGTAGTAACAATCTTCCTGTCAGAACTTAGTAGACAAAGACATTGCATGAGTAGCGCAATTGATATACAAATTATATCTTACCAATGAAGGTAAGCCCAGGATGATGACATACTTCAAAGATGATGTAGGATCAAAGAAAAAAGTTCACTTAAGGGAGCTTACAGCCATCGTCATGCTGACGACCAAGCCGGAAGATAAAGATGACCCATCTACTGACTGAATTTGTCCAAGCAGTCTATTCTTGCAGCGGTCTTGATTGTTCCTTTGCCCAGACTTGATTCATATATGTTTCTGAAGCCCCAAAGTCTAATAAAGCTGGAGATAAGATATTGAGACCTCTTTCATTATATAAATGAACATCCAAAAGGAATAGTTTTTAATTGTTTTTTCTAACATTTGCAGACTTGATGTGAGGGACCCTAATGGCACCTGTCAAATCTTCCTCAAAGAAGACAGGCCCTTTTGTTTCCGGAAGACCATGTTGGTCTAATGGGAGATTGTCGAACTTAATGACCAGACTCCCAGTACAAACCCAAGCGTGCCTTTCTTCAGCAATCTTAGTCTGTTTCAGACACAGGTCCTCTAGTAGTACCTATCTACACTGGTCCTTCCTGGGAAGACATTGAAGATCCTGAAACATTCTCAGATAGTCTGAGAAGATCATAGGAGGATTTAGAGCAGTAGGAGTTGTCCTAGCCCTTTGCCCCCTGCTCTTGTCTGCTGCGATCAATGTTCTGTTAGGAGGGCTGAATTAACAATTTGCTTGAGGGTTGTATATCTCCCGTAGCAGACCAACTCATCTGTAATCTCTTCTCTCATCCCCTTGAGGAAGAACGCCAACTGAGTTGTTTCCATCCAAGTAGTTTCTTCTGCCAACTCACAGAATTTTATAAAATAAGTAAGGACATCCATATGCCCATGTGTGATGGGAGACATCGTTTACTGCGAACGTGCTACAACGCATTCCATTACAACATGGTTGCTACAACGACCGCGTTGTTTCAACGCGAACCATTACATCGCAAGTCGTTTCAACGACTTGCTGTAGGGGGCACGCTGGTGTTGGATTTACAATCCAACACCTTCCCCACTGTTGAACAAACTGGAGTAGGAATAGTAAATAATCCTATTCCTAAATCCAGCGCGCCCCCTACAGAAAGTCGTTGTAACGACTTGCGATGTAATGGTTTACGTTGAAATAATGCGGTCGTTGTAATGACCGCGTTGTAATGGAATGCGTGAAAAGCACTTTAGTAGTAAAGAGACATATTCATGTGTAATGTCAAACAAGGCTTTTTCTGATGAGAATTCTCTATCAGGCCTTTCAAACATTGATTTAAAGAATACAAAAGAAATTTGTATAATCTTTTAAATCAGTATCATTACCAGACACTAAATCGGTCGCTCAATCCAGAAAAACTCCAGACAAAGATACCATAAAATACACCATCTTAGCTCGATCATTAAAAAATTGACCAGAGAGAAAGGCAAACTAGGGTGTTAGTCTGACCAAAAAATCTTTATATTTATTTGGGTCTACAGAAAACTTAGAAGTACTTACACTCTTGGGCTCTTGGTCAAGGCTTGTTAAGTAATGCATTCTCTGATTTTAACTGAACTATTTCTTGCACTTGGTGCAGTAAGGCGAACACCATGGGCTAGATGTAGGTAATTGAAATTTACCGAATCTAAAATACCGAATTTTACCAATTCGGTATTGTAGAATCAGTAATTGGGATGTAGGTAAAAAATCGGTATTTTTTCCCGATTCGGTAAAATTCGGTATCTGCCATACGGAATTTACCGAATCGGTATTTACCGATTCGGTATTTACCGAATTGGTACTTCCCATTCAATCCTATGGGCCTTTTGGCCCATAGGAATGAATGGGAAATACTGATTCGGTAAATACTAAATCGGTAAATACCGATTCGGTAAATACCGAATCGGAAAGGAAAGAAAAGTGAAACTTAGGAGTCAGCCAATCCGGTGCTACCACCCATCCCCTCCCAACCAGGAAGTGGCTACACCCAGGCAGCTGGAAGTAATTAGAAGCTTCTGGAGAGTCTGTGAAAGCAGAGCTGAGTCCCTGAGCCACAGGAAAACGTGTGTGCTTTTAAAGTTTGAAAATGGCAAGCAGCAGTGAAAAGGAACTTCCAGAGAGGAAGAGAAAAATCAAATTTAGCACCATGGAGCTGCAGGTCCTCGTGGAGGAGGTGGTTAAAGAACACCAGAAATTGTTTGGAAAGCAGTCCCTGACTGTGGCTGAATCTGCCAAAAGAAAGATTTGGCTGGAAATACAGTCGAAGGTGAATGCTGTCGGAGTGACTCCAAGGGACATAGATGACCTGAAAAAGAGGTGGTATTGATAGAGATCGTGGGTCACCCGACCAATAATTTCACCATATAGTTCTCGGGCCCATAAATTTCAATTTACCATATACATTAATCAGGCGACCTCACAAATCCATCATCAGCAACCCTGATTCCTTCCTATTGTATTCTAGTGTACCCGACTTACCATCCACCGTCACGGGTACCTAATGACCACGATAGATCAGGGAGCTAGCTGTAAAGGAAAGGCAGGCAAAATACAAACCCAACTTCATAAACTTTGATTTTCATAAAATGACCACGGACAACTTAAAAGTTTAAAGGTTTTATCTAGAAATCAGTATCTGCGAGTATTAGGCTTACAGTTGAAAGGCAATCAATAATCAAGATAACAAAAAGCACATAACCATACAAGAAAAGTGTAAGGGCAGTCATTTAAGTTTGTAAATAGAGTGACAGGGAACACGCTAAGTAGACTTAAACTGAAACTCAAGAATGGACATCTATAACTGAGCAAACTTTATTACATGTACTAAAATTATGTTATTAGGACGTACTTCATGAGAGAGAATTTAGAAACTTATACACCTATAGAAAGGGTAAAAGGTGGAAACCGCTATAATTCTAACATTATATCATTAACAGTAGGTTCCAGGAGAAAATATAAACACATCTAATTCATAAACAGTATGGGAAAGAATTGTGCTCTAAAAAGGTAGGGTAACATAGGAACATACTATGAGAATAAAATGCAATAGGTTTTCATATGGTAGACTGCGGAAAGCATGGAAAATATAACATGTGCAAAAGTATGTCTTTATTGAAGCAAAGACAGAAAAATAGAAAGGTGCAGTATAGATTTCTCAGCCCTATCTATATATTTACCTAGAATGGTGTGAAAACCAACCCTGGCCACGGATCAGTCAAGGACAGGAAATACCCCAAGGAATAGCAGTCATCAATGGGACAGCAGGTGCAGACAGGACACCCCAGGACAGGACAGGAAACCCAGATTAGGATCAGGACAGGACCACCAAGGCACGACCAGCACCCGCAGTTCGGAAGCAACGCCTGCGCTCCACCCTCTCTGCAGCTATCAGTCAGAACCCCGATTGGGTTAGCGAACTCCCCAGCAAAGTGCTCCGCCAGCACTTAAGGTTTAGTAAAACCTTTAAAGTCTAAGGTCAAATTCGGACAGAGTGCTCCGCAGCGCTCTGTATTCAGTCACCTATTGAGTGCGTTGGGTCAGTGACAGGTCAGCTATTCAGACAAGTCAGACAAATTCTATAGCTAAACCTAGGCTAGTTATACTGTTTTCGGGTCAGTGTACCACCCCCAAATGTTGCAAAGTGTCAGAATCCCCAATTTCGATTGGTCCCAAAGTAGGCTAGGTTAACACACCAATCAGAACAGACTACTGTAAGCCTAAATTTACATTCTTGGGTACCGCCTAGCAAGATTGGGGTTCCCATGAGAAGTCGCACTGAATACAATAGGAAGAAACACATTGTTAATAATGTAACACATTTCAGCTTCTCTGGCTGGGTGAAGGTGCATCTTCCCAGGCACGTCTTGGCAGCGACTTTCTCTTGGCGCTGTGTCAATGCCACCTCGCTACTTCTGGTCCTGCGCAGTACTGCACTCCAAAATGGGCTCCCAAGCACCCCATCACCCCTCCATACCGAGGATACATGGAAAGTAAGCGAAAACAAATTAAAACATAGAAATAAATGAATAAACTACATAACATGATTGTGTACTTATGATTTATCACTATAAAAAATATACTATGCGGTTATATTTTAGTGCAATACACAATAACACGAGAGCATCTGCACAAGCTTCACCACATTATTACACAAGCAGCCATCTTATGGCTATTACGCATGCGCACCCTTTCCCTCCAAAATTACAACTACGTCACGTCACGTGAGTGTGACTAACGCATGCGCAGAAGCAATATTCTAAACGGCGGCCATTTTAAAGACACAAATTAATCGTATTAGTGAAACACATAGGCAAGCATCACTAAGATACATGTATATAGTAAAAATAAAGGAAATTAGTAAGACGTACAATTGGATTACAGAGTTATACATGAATCAAGGTTCTTGATTTCAGCAAGTCGCGTAATGTGCGAAATCTTGCTTCATTAATCCCCTCTTTGATGATATTTACTATCATCACAAAATAAAAAATGGAACCAGATGCCAACTTTTCTCACACCTTATGCATCTCAATCTCTTCCAACAAGCGATTCAATTCTCTTTCACATCTTTATCAGGGTGAGAATTTTTCACCTTTTTGTAAATCTGATTATTCATTTCTTCCAATTCAAGCTCATCCACACTCCGTTTCACACCCCTTCTATTCACCGTGTACTTCTTTGTGTTTTTGCGACATTTGCAACAGAGGAATATGAGGAAAACGATGAGTCCTATCACTCCAATTGGCATCAGTACCTTGAACAATAAACTTCTACCTAAATTAGCAAACCAATGACCTACGTTGGAGAGACCATCGACAAGTCTCTTCCAGGCACTGTCAACCTCCAGTGGTTTGAGTTCCTTTTCCAAATTAGTAATGTTTTTCACATATCTTTTGATCTGTACACTTTTGTCCGGTATGTAAGTGCAACAATGTTGGGCCTTCAGCATCCGGCAGACTCCGCCCTCTTTTGCTAATAAAGTGTCAAGCGCAAGTCTGTTCTGCAAAACCATTGATCTGATCGCAACCATTTCGGTATTGACCAGCAGGAATCCATGAGCTGTGTCAGTAGACAACACATCCACTATGGTGGATAATTTGCAAATTCTGTGTGTGTTCAGAACCACTCCCACTCCAGGTATCAGTGCACTAAAAATACTACCCATTATTTCACCTACGCTTTCTCTTCTACTACGCACTAAGCCATTAGTGTTTTCATTGCTTCCAGCAATTTCCTTCACATGGTATATTTTCGGGAAAACAATGCCAAAGTAGCAGCTTCCATACCAGTGATCCGGCAACTTGAAATAAGCCTTGTTTCCACATATATAATAAATTCCGGGAAACACAGGTTCTGACCCATTTTTGAAACCCCAACCTCCAATTACCTTGTAATTGTGTTCACATTGACTGGAACCAATGAAAATGTTATTATAATAACTAGTCTTCTCGCGATGAAGACAAAGTTTCCCTTTCCTTTCGAAATCCAGCAACAAAGCAGGACCACTCCCACCATTTGAGGTGCCTTCCAAGTTTTCAGCCCATTTAGGAGTTTTCTGTCTTTTGTCATTAGCTTTTCTTTGGAAACTCTCCCTTCTTTTCTCTGCCATGTTTAAAAATATTTTTTCTTGTTCATGTAATGAACAGGTCAAGTTATCTCTGTGTGCTTCATTTAAGTCTATAGTACCTATTGTCAGAAAGTATTCTCCCATATAACGTGTAACGTCACTTTTAGTATGTACAGGATTCAGATTTCCACGTATAGGAAGTTCAGAAAATATTACGTCTGAATTAGAATAGTAATACTGTAACGGTCCTCTTTTGTAAAATAAACTAGCTAAAATGCTACAGGAAATCCCATAGGTCAAAGGTAGGTGATGATAAGTCACGCCTTCAGCTACAGAAGTAGGTAGCTTCATGCAGACATAGCAGTCTTCTATTTCCATAGTTTCTACATAGTGCACTAAAAGATTAGCGAAAACATTTAACTGTGTCTGGTTTCTAACTCCATGATAATGTAGTCCTTCCTCATCTGATGCTTCTAAGTCTCGTTTTGTTTGTCTGAGTGCTTTTTCACGTCTTTCTACACTTCGTGTTGTCAGTTCTTCAGTGTCAGTGGTCACAGTCTGAGTAGGGTCAATATTAGTATTTTTGCTTACCATAAAAGGAATGAAAACTGTTAGTCCTATCCAAATTATTATCACTATAGCTATACTACATATACATACTTTGCAGCATGTTTTGCAACAACTGCGTCTAGGCCTTCCATTCACGTTTGAATCAGACATTTTTCGTTCAGAAGAAGATTTCTCAACCCCTCTCTGTAACTTTGCACAGTTAACTTACTCTGCGCAACTTCAGGTTAATTCGTCTTCCTCTTCTGTAGACTGATCAGCAATCGGTTCTCCGTCACTTTCGTCAGTTATATCAAGATCCTCAAAATCCTCCAAAATTAAAAATGTCCATTCAGGATCTTGGTATTTTTCGTTCAGTCTTTTTATTCGATCACTCCTTCTTTTGGAGCTTTCTCCAGCTTGTTCTGCAATTCGAGGGCTTTTCCTTCTTTCTGCAAGTTTTTCTTCTACTGTTTTTATTCTCAGTCTCAGTTTCTTAATAAATCCTGGTTCAATATTTTTCTTTTTCTTGAGTCTTTTAGTGGGCACTGTGTTTTGACTTTCTTCTAACGCTCTTTTATTTTCGTTTGTTTGCGGCACTTCTGTTTCTGTCTCTTCCCTTCCTATCTGTCTAATCCCAGGTCTTGTATCTATTTCTTCTGCCTGGTTACTAAGCTGGCCTTGTTCAGGTGAATTTTGATTTTGGCTTTCGAGTGTCTCTGTTTCTGTGTCCTGAACACGTTGTTCTAATTCTATCTGATCCTGTTCAAGCACTTCGATCTCTTGATTTTCTTCTGCTCGAACTTTTGTACTAGTTCTAGTCTGTCCCTTTTCAATTTCAGGAGTCAGTGGAGGAGTATCGATCACCTGTTCCGTCCCTGTCTGACCTTCCTCTTCGTCCTCAGATTTGATGTGAATCTCAATGATCTGAGGGTCTTCGCCTGTGCCTATCTCTTCCTCTCTATTCCACTCTCTATCTTCTTGGCTCCGCTCTCTTGTCCTGATTGGGTCTTCAGTTAAATCAATTATGGGTATCCAATCATCTTGGCTGGTGCTCGGCTGTTCGTCATCAGCTACTTCAGGACCGGCGTCTGCAGACCCCTCAGCTGGACAACCTTCAACTCCAGGTTCTTTGTCCGGAACTACTTTCTGTGTATGGCTGGCATGGATCCACTTGGGAACGCCTGCACACTTCACTGCTGTTGTGGTCACCAGTATTATCTGGCGCTTTTCTCCCCACCTTGGTGCAAGGCAACTCGAACGAGTATGCTTCTTGATTCTAACCCAGTCCCCAGGAACCAACTTGTGAACTGGAGTTGTCGGGTTGGCGACGGCGTCTTCCCCAATCTGGCCAGAGATAGAACGCACTTGGTCACCCAGTTGCTTGCAGTATTCAAGTACCAAATCATCAGTAATGCTTAACAGTTTGTATCCTGGTACCCATGCTTGTCTCATCACTCTTCCCGTTAGGATTTCATGGGGGCTCAGGCCTGTTTTCCGGTCTGGAATACTTCTGAGTCCCATCAGAACAAGAGGCAAGGCAGTAATCCAATTCATGCCAGTAGAGTCACACATTTTTGCCAACCTCGATTTTATAGTGCCATTTATTTGCTCTACTACTCCAGAAGCCTCTGGACGATGTGCACAGTGCAGCTTTTGTGTAATTCCAAATGCTCTACAGAGCTGAGCGATTATCTCATTCTGAAAATGTCCGCCTCTATCTGATTCAATAGTGACTGGAACCCCGAACCTAGGTATCAATTCTTTCAGTAACAGTTTGGCTACGGTTATGGCATCATTCTGTGTGGCAGGGTAAGCTTCCACCCATTTTGAAAACAGGCAGACAATGACAAGGACATACCTTTTTCCCTCACAACGAGGCATTGTGATGAAGTCAATCTGAATTCTTACAAAGGGACCCCCTGATTTTCCAATTTTCCCCAGTTCAACTACTGTTCTTTTACCAGCGTTGAACTGTTGACATGTTAAGCACCTCTGGCAGAGTGATTCTGCTACCTTCCTGAACTTCGGGTTAAACCAGGTCTGTTGAAACACCAGAACCATGGCATCCCTACCAGTGTGTGAATTTCCATGTATCAGTCTGGCCATAGATGCAAGCAGGTGCCTAGGTAACACAGGCATACCATTTGGGCCCACAATGACACCATCCTCACGTCTTGGTCGGCAACCAAGTTTCCTCCACTTCTTTTTCTCTCCCGATGGCACAGCATGCTGCCACTCTCTCACTTCATCCCAGGTAGGCACTTCTTCAAACACCATAAGTTGGCAGCTGTTTCCAGTCCCTCCCAGTTTGATATTTATGGACATGCGATCTTTAGCACACTGTTTTGCCACTTGATCAGCAAAATCATTTCCCAAAGATACAGCGTCAAGGCCTTTTTTATGGGCAACACATTTGACCACTGCTAATTCTTTTGGTAATTGGATTGCTTCCAGTAAATTTTGTACAATCCTTCCATTCCAAATGGGGGTACCTGATGAAGTCAGGAATTCTCTTTGTAGCCATAATTGGCCAAAGTCATGCACAACCCCATATCAGTACTGACTGTCAGTATACACTGTTATTTTTTTGTCTTTTCCCAATTTGCAAGCTCTTATCAATGCTATCAATTCGGCTACTTGTGCAGACTTTACTCCAAATAAACATGATGCTTCTTTAATGCTGTCCAAAGAGACTACAGCATAAGCAGCGCTTAGGCCTACAAGTTCGTGTCTCATACATGAGCCATCCACAAAGAATTCCTCATCATGTACAGGCAAAGGTGTTTCCTTAATGTCTGGGCGGGGTTTAGTACTGACTTTTGTCAGGTCAATGCAGTCATGCTCGTTCTCTCCCTGGTCTTCTACAACCATTGAGTCAGGGAGTAAGGTGGCTGGGTTCAGTATATTTGTTAAGACACGGAACTTGGCGTAGTACCTGACAACGCTGTTCCCACCGTATCAGGACTACACACCCCAGACCACCTCTGGCGGGAACTACAACTCCCGTCATGCTGTGCGCGGCGCATGCGCGAGGCAGGCACACGGAAGAAACAGCTTAAAACGGACCGGGAGAAGGGGGCGGCTGTCGGATATTTCGAGTCCGCCGTGGAGTCCGGGAGTTACCTCAGGTGAGCGGTTCCTCTGGAGAGTTTACTCTCACCTCCTTGTCTACGCGCTGCTAGCGCCAGCACGCCCTGTCCCCGCTCGAGGGTTCGAGCATTTCCTGCCTTAGCGCTTGAAGCGCCAACACGCCCAGTCCCCGCTCGAGGGTTCGAGCAGTACTATCGTGCATTGAAGCGCCAACACGCCCAGTCCCCGCTCGAGGGTTCGAGCAGTACTTTCGCGCACTTGAAGCGCCAACACGCCCAGTCCCCGCTCGAGGGTTCGAGCAGTACTATCGCGCATTGAAGCGCCAACACGCCCAGTCCCCGCTCGAGGGTTCGAGCAGTACTTTCGCGCACTTGAAGCGCCAACATGCCCAGTCCCCGCTCGAGGGTTCGAGCAGTACTTTCGCGCACTTGAAGCGCCCACACGCCCAGTCCCCGCTCGAGGGTTCGAGCAGTACTTTCGCACACTTGAAGTGCCCACACGCCCAGTCCCCGCTCGAGGGTTCGAGCTTTACTTTCGCGCAATTGAAGCGCCAACTAGTCCAGTCCCCGCTCGAGGGTTCGAGCAGTGAATAGCGCATAAGCGCCTACGTACTCAGTCCCCGCTCGAGGGTATTCGAGTGACTTGAACTCGAAGACGCAGAGAGACATTCCCCGTTCGAGGATTATCGAACACTGGGGGCTCTGCCTTTTGCTTTCCCTCCATTCTTTTGCCCTCTGTTGGGAGGTGTCGCGACCGGCATCTATGCAGAGGACGAAATAGAGAGTTCGCCTTCCCTAAACCTCCATTCCACAGTTCGAGTGGCATTGTCGGCCACTACTTAGCACGGTGTCCTCTGTTGGGTGGCTGTCGGGACCGACAGTCGTGCAGAGGACGGTTGGACGACCTTCTCATCGGCTCCGCCAAGCATCTTTTGACCATCTGCTTTGTTGTACGCGTGTATTCATTGGTGCTATTAAACCAACCGTGTATCAACATCTCCTCGCGTTGTTCCTGTGTTCTCAACCCCGGGGTACTCAGGGGGTTACATAATATCCGACCAGATTATTCCCCTTAATCCACCTCCTGGTTGAGAAAGGAGAATGGCATCCATGGAAGACGTATTGGCCGCGTTACTCGACGTACAAACAGAGCTAGCTGCATCCCAGCAGGAAACCGCTGATCTAAAGGCCAGGATGGACCATGTACAGCGGAACCCCTTCAATGCAGGGGCTCATGGCGCAGGCCCACAAGCAGCAGTTGTGGTGGAAATGCCAGTCGCTATACCGTTGGCCACGCCAGAGCGATACAGCGGTGACCCGGCCACAGTGCAGGTGTTCATCACACAGGTGGCCCTGCACTTCTCCTGTAAGCCCAAGTCGTTTCCTACGAATCAGGCGAGGGTGGCATTCATGATCTCGTATTTGGCAGGAAACGCGGCTCAATGGGCTGTTCCTTTGGTGAGCAGAGACGACCCGTTGTTGTATGACTGGGAGGCTTTTCAGGAAGAGTTTGTCAAGGTCTTTGACAGAAGAGCTGATTCCTATACAGCGGACCGCGAATTGCTCCAGCTGAAACAGGGCTCCACGGGCCTAGTTCAATATCTGAACGCGTTCAGGCGTCTCATAGCGGAAACCAAATGGCCACCGGCCAAACAAACAGCGCTCTTTCATCAGGGTCTGAGTGAGGAGTTGAAGGACGTAATCGCACAGATAGACCCCCAACCCGCACTTTGTGAAGATCTGATCAGTCTAGCGCTACGCCTTGAGCATAGACTAAGCGAACGCCGTGGTGTGGGGCCCCGAAAAGACAAAACCCCCTCTGCTTCAGGCCACACCGGCGCCAACGAATCGCCAACACCTCCAAGAAATAAACCCATGGATATCGGGGCAGTCAGAGCCAGCCTAACGGCAATAGAGAAAGAATCCAGCAGGAAACAGGGCCTTTGTTTATACTGCGGAAAAAAGGGACACTACCTCCGTGAGTGTCCGGTGAAACCTAGAACAGGACCCTCACGCTCCAGCCGGCTGTCCACCGCTTCGGTGGAAAAGAAGGCGGAAAACTAAAGGGCTCCCGGAACAAAGAAGGGGATTCCTGGAGTCATGGATACATCCATTCCATACAAAGGCGGGCGTGAATGGTGCCAGACACCTGTTCATCCCTCTGCGAGTTAAGGTCCAGGAGGAATGGGTCACTGTTTCTGCCATGGTGGATTCTGGGGCCACGGGGCTGTTCATGGACGAGAAGGAGGCTGAACGAATAGGGGTACCACTTATGCCCTGTTCGGTTCCTGAGGACGTGTACGCGGTGGATGGGCGCCGGTTGGTTTCCGGGCCCATCAGTCAACACACGGGGAATATGGAGGCATGCTATGGACCGCAACATCAGGAAGTCCTGGATTTTAATATCATCTGTGCCCCGCAGTATGGAGTCATCTTGGGGTTGCCATGGCTGAAGAAACACAACCCTTCCATCGATTGGGAGTCCCTCACCGTAACGATGGAGTCACTGCTCTGTTCCCGTTCTTGCCGGGACACAGGGTGCTCAGTCACGGAGAGTGCACCAGGGTACAATGTGGCCCCGGCAGCCGAAAAAGACGTTGCGCTCCCCCCGGAGTATCTACCATACCAGGACGTATTCGGCGATAGGCAGGCGGAAACTCTTCCTCCTCACCGCACATACGACTGTCAAATCGATCTGGTACCGGGTGCTACTGTTCCTAGCGGGAGACTGTACGCGCTCTCGGAACCCGAGAACGTACATCTCCGCTCCTATTTGGATGATATGTTAAAGATGGGATTCATTAGGCCTTCCAAGTCCCCAGCGGCCTCTCCTCTTCTTTTTTATCCCGAAAGCCAACGGAGAATTGCGTGCGTGTGTGGACTTTAGGGCATTAAACGCCATAACCGTAAAAAAAACAGCTACCCCCTGCCACTCATCAACGTGCTCCTGGAGCAGGTCAAGAGCGCAAAGGTGTACACCAAGTTGGATCTGAAAGGGGCATATCACCTTGTACGAATGCGGGGAGGCGACGAATGGAAGACAGCTTTCAAAACGAGGTACGGCCTCTTTGAATACCGAGTAATGCCCTTCGGGCTGTGCAACGCCCCCGCTGCATTCCAATTCTTCCTGAATGACGTGCTCCGAGACATTTTGGACGTCTACGTAGTGGTCTACATAGACGACATATTAGTGTATTCAGACAACTCGGAAGACCACGTGAAACATGTGTCATCAGTCCTACAGATACTCCGAGAAAACTCCTTATTCTGCAAACTCAGCAAATGCGACTTCCACGTCACCACCGTGGAGTTCTTGGGGGTGATGTTAAGCCCCAACGGACAGACGATGGCAGAAAGGAAAGTAAAGGCTGTTGTTGCATGGCCGTCTCCCACGAACGTTAAGGAAGTGCAGAGCTTCCTTGGCTTTGCCAACTTCTACAGGAGGTTCATCGAGGGGTTTTCTGGAATGGTGGCTCCCATCACCCATCTGCTGAGGAAATCATCACCTTTTCTGTGGGACGCAGGAGCTCAGAGAGCGTTCGAGGCGTTGAAACAAGCCTTCATCACCGCTCCTGTGTTGGCTCACCCCGACCCTGAACGACCGTACGTTGTGGAAGCCGATGCCTCCGATCTGGCAGTGGGGGCCATCCTCTCACAGAGGAATGGAATGGGAGTGCTTCATCCGGTGGCTTTCATGTCCAGGAAACTTAACAACGCCGAGAGGAATTACCACGTGGCCGAGAAGGAATTATTGGCCATCAGGGAAGCATTCATGGAATGGAGGCACTTGCTGATGGGGGCCCGACACGTGGTCATGGTGTTTACAGACCACCGGAACCTCCAGTTCATGACCGCAGCCAGACAGCTGTCGCCGCGTCAGCTAAGGTGGATGCAGTTCTTCTCTGGCTTTCACTTCACCATCACGTACCGGCCGGGCTCAGAAAACAAGAAAGCTGACGCTTTATCCAGGCAGTCCAGCGATGGGGAGCGCCCCTCGCCGATCATCAGGCCCATCATCTCCCCTAGTGCAGTGGTAGGAGCCATCCAGCCGGGAGCCTTCCTCAGCGGTATCCAAAGAGGGATCCGTACGTTCGAGTGGAGGGCGTGGCTTCAAAGACATGAGGAATGGAGGGTTAAGGACGGGATACCGGTGAAGGGCGAATGTATACTAGTCCCCACGTCCACCCTGAGGAAGCAGGTCTTTGAGTGGTGTCACGAGTCTCCTAGCGCGGGACACTTTGGGCTGGAGAAGACGCTGGACTACGTGTTGCGTCGGTTTTGGTGGCCCTCGGTACGAACGGATGTTCGTGGGTGGGTTGCTGGATGCCAGGTATGCGTAACCATGAAATCGGACCACAGGCGACCCCAGGGACTCTTGCGCCCGCTACCAACTCCGGTCCGACCCTGGGAACGCATTTCTTTGGATTTCATTGTGGGTTTGCCCAAGGATAAAGGGTGTACCGCCATCCTCGTTGTGGTGGATTACCTCACAAAGATGGGACGGTTTATCGCCTGCAAAGGGGTACCCACAGCGGGACAACTGGCAAGCGTTCTACTGAAGGAGGTGGTGCGGGTACACGGCCTGCCCAGTGTGATAGTATCGGACCGCGGATCCCAGTTCACGGCCCGGTTCTGGAAAACATGGTGTTCGGCTCTTCACGTAACAACGGCCCTATCCACCAGCTATCACCCACAGACGGATGGCCAAACAGAACGCCTCAACCAGACCCTAAAGCAGTATCTCCGCTGTTTTATAGACCAGGGCAAGGAGGAGTGGGTGGATCTGCTGTGGCTTGCGGAAATCGCATACAACAATGCCACGCATAGCTCCACGAAGGTGTCGCCCTTCTACTGCACCTATGGGCACCACCCGAGGTTCCTTCCGTTGTCCCATCCTGGGGCCACCCCTGGGGTGCCTGAAACCAACAGGAGGGTGGCCCACATCAAGGAAACGATCAGGAAGGCCAGACGCTGTTTGGTGACAGCCAAGAAGGCGTACAAGGAATACGCAGACAGGAGAAGGCGGCCGGGGCCGATATACAGACAGGGTGATTACGTATGGGTGTCCTCGAAAAACCTAAGATTTCGCAAACATAGCGTGTTCCACCCGCGATTCATTGGGCCATACAGAATCAAGACCTGTCTCAGCCCTGTAACGATGCGGTTGGAGCTTCCGAACACCATGCGAATCCATCCGGTGTTCCATGTGTCGCTGCTCAAACCGGCCCTCACGGTCAGACGGCCTGTCCCTTCTACTAACATGGTGGAAGCCGACACGGAGTACGAGGTCGAGGGCATCAGAGATTCCAAATGGAGCAGAGGCAAGCTGTGGTATCTGGTGGCGTGGAAAGGGTTCGGGCCTGAGGATCAAACGTGGGAACCGGTGTCTGGTTTAAACGCTCCGCGTTTGGTGTCCGCCTTCCACCTGAAGCATCCGGACAAGCCGGGCCCTGTGTGAGGGAGGCTGGATGGAGGAGGATGTACTGTTAAGACACGGAACTTGGCGTAGTACCTGACAACGCTGTTCCCACCGTATCAGGACTACACACCCCAGACCACCTCTGGCGGGAACTACAACTCCCGTCATGCTGTGCGCGGCGCATGCGCGAGGCAGGCACACGGAAGAAACAGCTTAAAACGGACCGGGAGATGGGGGCGGCTGTCGGATATTTCGAGTCCGCCGTGGAGTCCGGGAGTTACCTCAGGTGAGCGGTTCCTCTGGAGAGTTTACTCTCACCTCCTTGTCTACGCGCTGCTAGCGCCAGCATGCCCTGTCCCCGCTCGAGGGTTCGAGCATTTCCTGCCTTAGCGCTTGAAGCGCCAACACGCCCAGTCCCCGCTCGAGGGTTCGAGCAGTACTATCGTGCATTGAAGTGCCAACACGCCCAGTCCCCGCTCGAGGGTTCGAGCAGTACTTTCGCGCACTTGAAGCGCCAACACGCCCAGTCCCCGCTCGAGGGTTCGAGCAGTACTATCGCGCATTGAAGCGCCAACACGCCCAGTCCCCGCTCGAGGGTTCGAGCAGTACTTTCACGCACTTGAAGCGCCAACACGCCCAGTCCCCGCTCGAGGGTTCGAGCAGTACTTTCGCGCACTTGAAGTGCCCACACGCCCAGTCCCCGCTCGAGGGTTCGAGCAGTACTTTCGCGCACTTGAAGCGCCCACACGCCCAGTCCCCGCTCGAGGGTTCGAGCTTTACTTTCGCGCAATCGAAGCGCCAACTAGTCCAGTCCCCGCTCGAGGGTTCGAGCAGTGAATAGCGCATAAGCGCCTACGAACTCAGTCCCCGCTCGAGGGTATTCGAGTGACTTGAACTCGAAGATGCAGAGAGACATTCCCCGTTCGAGGATTATCGAACACTGGGGGCTCTGCCTTTTGCTTTCCCTCCATTCTTTTGCCCTCTGTTGGGAGGTGTCGGGACCGGCATCTATGCAGAGGACGAAATAGAGAGTTTGCCTTCCCTAAACCTCCATTCCACAGTTCGAGTGGCATTGTCGGCCACTACTTAGCACGGTGTCCTCTGTTGGGTGGCTGTCGGGACCGACAGTCGTGCAGAGGACGGTTGGACGACCTTCTCATCGGCTCCGCCAAGCATCTTTTGACCATCTGCTTTGTTGTACGCGTGTATTCATTGGTGCTATTAAACCAACCGTGTATCAACATCTCCTCGCGTTGTTCCTGTGTTCTCAACCCCGGGGTACTCAGGGGGTTACAATATTACACCGAGTAATAACTACATTCGCAGCACCCACGAGAATCCTCTCGTATTTAGTCAGCCGACTAGGGGTGAGATACTGAGTCTTTGTTCGAGTCAGTAAAATTACAACTGCATGTGGAACATACACAGTTACAGGATGTCCCATCACAATGGATTCACTCTGCTCTAAGCTCGTGCAAGTGGCAGCTACCGCTTTCAGACACCCAGGTAATCCAGCAGCCACTGGATCCAAAGTGGCAGAAAAATATGCCACTGGGCGCCTAATCAACCCATGCTCCTGGGTTAAGACTGACAATGCACAATTGTCTCGTATGTCACAGAACAGGGCAAACTCCTTAGAATAGTCAGGCATGCCTAAAGCAGGGGCTGTACATAAACAATCTCGTAATTTGGTAAATGCTGTTAAGCTTTCATCATCCCATTCAACTGGGTCTTTTGCTCCTTTCCTGGTCATATTTATCAAAGGCTTTGCTAGAACTGCGAATCCCACAATCCATTGCCTGCAGTAACCTACAACCCCAAGGAACATTCTGATCTCTTTCTGAGTACGGGGTAACTGCATCTTTTGAATTATTCTGACTCTCTCTGAGGTGACTTTTCTGATGCCTTTTTCTATCTGGTGCCCCAGATATTTCACTGATTTTGAACAGGACTGCAATTTTTCAGGGGCCACTTTATGTCCCTTTTCACCTAGGTGATTCAGCAACGCAATGGTATCAATCACAGCAGACGTCGAGATCTCAGCAGGTTTGGCTCCCTCCTTTTTCATCGTCGGCTAGATCTCTCATGACAGGGGTCCCTCAGGGCTCGACTTTGAGCCCTTTGCTCTTTAATGTTTATTTGACCCCCCTGATAGACTTAGCCGAACATCTGGGAGCCAAAATTATAGCATACGCTGATGATACGCAGTTGTTGTTCACCTGGCCGGGTGAGGCTCTGGAGACAGAGCAGATCCAGAATTGTTTGTCCTCAGTTTTCAATTGGTTAGCTTCATCACAATTGAAATGTAATGAGGATAAGACCGAAATTCTGCTGTATGGCCAGTTCCCCCCTAATTTTAGGGACCAACTGTGGCCGGCTGGCTTCCCCATGCCCTGTGCCACGAACAGCCTGGCCAAGAATCTGGGGGTTTGGTTCGGGGAGGATCTTTGATTTGAGGGGCATATCAAGAAGCTAACCGGAGGTTGCTTTGGGATCTTGAAGTCTCTCAGAAAGTTTTTTCCCTATTTGCCCGCCTCGGCACGTGAGTCAGTCGCGAGAGCTCTGATCCTCTCGCGCCTGGATTATGCTAATGCCCTGTTTAGTGGCTCTCCGGCTTATTTGGTAAGGCGGCTCCAGGTTATCCAGAACGCTACCGCCAGACTGCTGGGGAATATCTCCAGGCGGATCAGCGTTAGGAATTACCTGGAGAGCCTGCACTGGTTGCCGGTGCCGCATAGGATTACTTTTAAAATTCTGACTCTGGCTCATAAAGCCATCAATGGACTGGGTCCGGCATACTTGAAGAAACGATTCATTCGGTACTCTCCCAACCGTGACCTGCGCTCAGCAGCTCAACATCTGTTGCAGGTTCCTCGCTTCCGGCGGGTCCGGCTGGGAGGGCATTCAGTGGCGGTGAAAGCCGCGTTAGCTTGGAATGAGCTTCCTTTTTATCTGCGTGGCATTGTTGACTTTGCTGCTTTTAAAAAAGAGTTAAAAACTCATCTGTTTAGATTGGCTGTTTAGTTTTTCAGGTCTGATTAGTGTCTGCTGTTAAAAACTTTTTTCTTTTCCGCGCCAGGATACTCCGGCAGTAATTGAGCGCGTTATAAAACAGCTTAATAATAATAATAATAATAACAATCCCTATGACTTTTAGACACCACTAAAAGGTCATCTATATATTGTACCAAAACAGACTTCCCAGGTAAGACTAAGGATTCAAGACACTTTTTCAGGATCTGATTAAAGATAGAGGGGCTTTCTGTGTACCCTTGGGGGACACGATTCCAAACATACACGTGACTATTGAAAGCAAATGAGAAAAGAAATTTGCTGTCTGGATGCAATGGGATCGAAAAGAATGCGTGACATAGGTCTATCACAGTGAACCACTCAGCATCCCAAGGAATTTGATACAGGATTACTGCGGGGTTCGGGACAATAGGACAGCAAGGAACAACGATCTTGTTTACCTTTCTCAGGTCCTGCACTACTCTGTACTTGCCACTAGGTTTCTTGATTCCAATTATGGGGGAATTACACGGGCTGCTCATCACTTCTTGTATGATATTTGCTTCTAGCAATTTCTGTATTTCAATGGCAACTCCTGCTCTCACTTCGGCACTCATTCTGTAAGGCTTGGTATTGGGGTAAACTGCATTTTCTTTCATGGCTATTTGTATGGGATCTACATTTGCCATTAATCCTACATCCTTTCCAGTAAAGTCCCATACTTCTGATTTCACTGTCTGTTGAAGTTCTTCGGGTAAGTCTTGTACAGTCATTCGTTTAATCTCTGAGTCAGGTCTGATTAACATTAACTTGTAGATGCCATCTTCGTCGGGGGTCTGAATTTCAACGCCCTTTGGTGTGCAAAAGATAGTACAGTTCATTTTGCACAACAAATCACGTCCCAGTAAGTTTACTGGACTGGTGTCACAAACGACAAATCTATGCATTTCCTTAAAGTTCCCTATTGTAATCTCCATGGGCTCAGTAACTGGGGTACTAATCAATTGATTAGATACACCTACTACCTGGATTGCTTCTCCCGAGAGGGGTAGGTTTGGAACGTCCGCTGTTCTCACAGTAGAACGGGTAGCACCAGTGTCCAACAGAAAGGTGACATCATTTCCATCAACCTTTCCTTCAATGTATGGCCCTGACTGGTCTACCGGCAAGGAGGCGCCAAGTACACACTCCTTGTCCTCCCCTCTCAGGCCCCGTCAGTACTCGTCGTCACAGAGAAAAGTGTCATTTAACAAATACTGCGAAGTTGCTGCATTTCTGTTCTCATTACCTCCCCAGATTTCTATGTCGTCACCCTGCGGTGATTTTCCCTTAAAATTAGGTTTTGGCGCTCGGGGCACTTGAATTGTTTTTACCTGCTGCTGGGTCTTTCTTGGTCTTTCATTCTGCGTCTGTGGAATTAAATCAGGGGTTTGGGTATTATCATGCTGTAAATACGGACACTCGTCTCGCCAATGTCCAATTTCCCCGCACTGGTGGCAGGGGAATTTCTTTTTAGCTTCTTTTCTACTCATTTTTACTTTGGGCTTTCCCCCACCCCCAGGGCCTTGATTTTGGGTATTTTTACTCAATTTACTAAATTGCTTTTCCTGTTGTTCTGCGAGCTTTACCTGTGCCCACATCACCTTTTCCTTGAGTGCCTTTTTCTTATCTGCCATCTCGTCCTCACAGTATTTTGCATACCGTAGGACCTCGTCTATTTTCTTGGACTGCCAACAGATTTTGTTATCTTTGATCCACTGACAAATTTCAGGTCTTAAACCGTTTACAAACCTGTAAATGAAGTGGGTCATATCCTTCATCTCGATGTTATCTATACCACTGTATGTTTTAAACACCTGTAACAGTCTTTCATAAAAGGAGTGCACAGTCTCGTCCCTTTCCTGCGTGGTTCTATCTATTTTTGTCCAATCAGTTTCCTTTGCGGGCACTTTTAGCTTCAAATGTTGAATTACTTGATCATATTTTCTCATCACTTCTTTAGAGGGTTCCCCTGTTCTAGAGTCCCTCGGGTACTCCTCACTAGGCCAAGCTATGGCTATTTTACACTCGGTCCATAAGTCTACCGGAACCACAATATCAAAGAACCCATCCAAATCTTTCCACAGGCATTTTTGAACCTTTACAAACCTTTCCACCTGCCTGTACCAGTCCACAGGCTTCTCTCGTAACTTTGGGAAATCATTTGTAAAGGACACAATATCCTGTCTGGACCATGGAACATGTACGTATTTTCCACCTGGCACTTCACGCATAGGACATAACTGTTCTGGTTTATCAGCTTCCTTTAGAACGAATTGAGGAGTCACTTGTTTAGATCTAGCTTCATCTTTCTTTTTGGCCCACCTGGCTTTCCACCTGTCCACATCTCCCCATTTCTGTAATACTGTCAATAACTCTTTGACCTGTGCCTTTTTCCCTGACATGTTCAGGTTTTCCAGATCCTTGTCTGAGAAATCTGCTCTGTACGGTTTTTGCAACGGTTTTGATTTCGAGATATCTATTCCCATACTAGCTGCAGTGTCAGTTAGTTTTTCATGGAGTACCCTGGCATTTCGAGTAAGGCTCTTGCAGATAAACAACAGCTCTTCTTCTATGTAGGTATTTAATCTGTCTAATCCTACATTTCCTGCCATAAGTTCTTCTATTTCTACTCTCAGTTTGTAGAGATCTAGAGGTTTCGACTGAAGAGTTTGTTTTTCTAACTCTCGACTCCATCTCTCAATTTCTTCAGGAGTTACTACCGTGACACTCTTAGTACCCGAAGTTGATTCCATTTGAATCTCCCTCGCATTGAAAGGATTATGTCTTTTCTGCATCCTTTTTCCTGGTTCCCTAATGGGCAGATCCATTAGCGACACTTCAGACTCACATTCACTTGTTAAGTCATCTACAATTAAGGGCTCTGATCTCGGTTGGGCTACAACTGGGTAATAACTGGAGTTCTCGGACTTCCCTGTCGATCCCCATACAACGGAACCACTGGTCCGATAGTAACCGGGATTGTTAAAGACTCAGGACTTGCATTTAACTGAGAAATCCTCTGAATTATTTCAGTTCTCTGCTTAGCTAGTGCTTCTCGTTCTCTGTCCTCCAATATTCTTTCAACGGAATTGTCATGTAATACTTGTGGGGTTAAAGTTGGAGCACAACTCGGGGCAGTGGGAGGTGTCTCTCTGGGTCTTTCACCATGACTAGGTCTAGGGGGCAAAGTACCTGTGCCTAGGGATCTTGGTTCTTCCTCATACGGAGGGTTTAGGAACGGCATTCATGAACCAGATGGTCTTGCCTCACCTTCGTAGGGAGATCTAGAGCAAAAGTCTCTTTCACGGGAGTATCTTGCGTCCCCACTAGCTGACATTCTTGGATAAATATCTCTTGCATCCACGGGACCTAAACTCTCGGTATAGGAAGGCATGAAGCAACCCCCTCCCACACTGGCAGATCTGGCCTCTTCCTGGGGCGGTGGTCTTCGAGAATTATCCCCTTCACTAGAAGGCCGGTGTCCTTCATTATAAGGAGGTGGACTTCTTAAAAACAGGTCATCTAACAATTCATCATCCGACTCTCCAATAGGCACCCAATGTTTGCATTTTTCTGTTTTCTTCTCCCCTGCAGGAGGACCACCCACTGGCATCATTGGAAACAGTCCTTCCACAATCATATTCTGTCTCCACTGTTTCATCTTTTTGTCACGGGTCTCTTGTTTTAGTTTCGGATAAAATTTAGTTAACCCTTTATCCATCCGTGGCTTATCCCTTTCAAAAGCTTCAATTTCCCATTCCTCTAGTGCTTCGTACTGCATTAATCTAGGTCTGGGATGTAAATCATTCATTCGGGTTCTCAAATTAAATAGAATTCTGCCATTAAATGTACCTTCTAACGGAAAAGCCAATACTCCGTCATCTTTCGTGTACTCTACCCAATTTTCCAACCATACACACGAGTGGTACCCTTTATCGAACATCATGAAAAATGCGGGAGTATTCGGTGGCGGGATGACAACACCTTCCATGGTTCTAATCGGTTTGTCCTTTTTGAAAAAATTCTTTACTTTATTTACAAGGGACACTTTTCTCTTATTTCCGTACATAATGCTAGTGTTATGACCTTTCCACTGATCGTTTTCAAATCCTAAATGTCTCGGATCTGGTCTAGTATGCGGTCTGTACGTATGCCACATATAATTTCTGCGAGTGACTTTGTTTACAAAATCACTTCCAATCCAAGTGCGTCTCTTATTTTTGTGCGACCAATAAAAAGCACGAATTTAAATATTCTCGACCAATGGGTGCGCGGCCTTTCGCGAGACAGGTTCTCACGCTTCGGCACTCACCCCTCCTTTACAATTCCAGCTCCGCTACGCACCCGCTGCGTCTACCAATCCCAGCGCGGCACAGAGCGACGTCAGAGCAGCTTCGCGACTGACTCCCTCCTTCACAAGGTAACGGAAACTTTCTTTCTTTCTAAAGTGCTAGTGCTTGGTTATTTAACAACGAATACACATTCGCCACTGTACTCAAGTGTCTAGACAGGAAAGATTTATTTCACTGCAAGTAAACTCCTTCCATCTACTTTTCACACACTACGGATAGATCTCTTCGGCCTACCCTTCACACAAGCATTGGAGAACCTGCTACTTCCCTAGACTCATCCACCTTTCCGGGATATATCCAAGTCTAAAGTTTCACCAGTGAACCCCTTTTGCTTTCACCCAAGCTCCGATGAACCTGCTACTTTTCCGGTGTGACCCTCACTAGGTTATGCCACAATAGGAATTTTGCCAATGAACCTCGTTGCTAACATTTATTCAAACATACATTTAGAAAACCCTAGTTAGTGCTTCCAGTTCTACCTAACCTGCACTAACCTTCCTGGAGTAAGTGACCTCAAAGCAAGTGGATTCTCTTCACCACTCGCTATTCAATTCCCCGGGGATTCCCAACAACATTGAAGACGTTTTACGAACGAATGGATTAATACATATAACAGTATAATAACAAGAATAACGATTTTAAACCATTTCATAATATTTCAAAGTAAACATTTCAAGTGAGTGATCAAATCACCTGAACTGCCTACCCTCTTAGCAACAACAAGGTTTGTTACTTAGCAGCATCCAACCTAACTAACTTATCTAGTCCTACCTAACTTTAACTATTCCCTAACCATCCTCTGTGCTACCAGTAAATTACTGATAGAGATCGTGGGTCACCCGACCAATAATTTCACCATATAGTTCTCGGGCCCATAAATTTCAATTTACCATATACATTAATCAGGCGACCTCACAAATCCATCATCAGCAACCCTGATTCCTTCCTATTGTATTCTAGTGTACCCGACTTACCATCCACCGTCACGGGTACCTAATGACCACGATAGATCAGGGAGCTAGCTGTAAAGGAAAGGCAGGCAAAATACAAACCCAACTTCATAAACTTTGATTTTCATAAAATGACCACGGACAACTTAAAAGTTTAAAGGTTTTATCTAGAAATCAGTATCTGCGAGTATTAGGCTTACAGTTGAAAGGCAATCAATAATCAAGATAACAAAAAGCACATAACCATACAAGAAAAGTGTAAGGGCAATCATTTAAGTTTGTAAATAGAGTGACAGGGAACACGCTAAGTAGACTTAAACTGAAACTCAAGAATGGACATCTATAACTGAGCAAACTTTATTACATGTACTAAAATTATGCTATTAGGACGTACTTCATGAGAGAGAATTTAGAAACGTATACACCTATAGAAAGGGTAAAAGGTGGAAACCGCTATAATTCTAACATTATATCATTAACAGTAGGTTCCAGGAGAAAATATAAACACATCTAATTCATAAACAGTATGGGAAAGAATTGTGCTCTAAAAAGGTAGGGTAACATAGGAACATACTATGAGAATAAAATGCAATAGGTTTTCATATGGTAGACTGCGGAAAGCATTGGAAAATATAACATGTGCAAAAGTATGTCTTTATTGAAGCAAAGACAGAAAAATAGAAAGGTGCAGTATAGATTTCTCAGCCCTATCTATATATTTACCTAGAATGGTGGGAAAACCAACCCTGGCCACGGATCAGTCAAGGACAGGAAATACCCCAAGGAATAGCAGTCATCAATGGGACAGCAGGTGCAGACTGGACACCCCAGGACAGGACAGGAAACCCAGATTAGGATCAGGACAGGACCACCAAGGCACGACCAGCACCCGCAGTTCGGAAGCAACGCCTGCGCTCCACCCTCTCTGCAGCTATCAGTCAGAACCCCGATTGGGTTAGCAAACTCCCCAGCAAAGTGCTCCGCCAGCACTTAAGGTTTAGTAAAACCTTTAAAGTCTAAGGTCAAATTCGGACAGAGTGCTCCGCAGCGCTCTGTATTCAGTCACCTATTGAGTGCGTTGGGTCAGTGACAGGTCAGCTATTCAGACAAGTCGGACAAATTCTATAGCTAAACCTAGGCTAGTTATACTATTTTCGGGTCAGTGTACCACCCCCAAATGTTGCAAAGTGTCAGAATCCCCAATTTCGATTGGTCCCAAAGTAGGCTAGGTTAACACACCAATCAGAACAGACTACTGTAAGCCTAAATTTACATTCTTGGGTACCGCCTAGCAAGATTGGGGTTCCCATGAGAAGTCACACTGAATACAATAGGAAGAAACACATTGTTAATAATGTAACACATTTCAGCTTCTCTGGCTGGGTGAAGGTGCATCTTCCCAGGCACGTCTTGGCAGCGACTTTCTCTTGGCGCTGTGTCAATGCCACCTTGCTACTTCTGGTCCTGCGCAGTACTGCACTCCAAAATGGGCTCACAAGCACCCCATCACCCCTCCATACCGAGGATACATGGAAAGTAAGCGAAAACAAATTAAAACATAGAAATAAATGAATAAACTACATAACATGATTGTGTACTTATGATTTATCACTATAAAAAATATACTATGCGGTTATATTTTAGTGCAATACACAATAACACGAGAGTATCTGCACAAGCTTCACCACATTATTACACAAGCAGCCATCTTATGGCTATTACGCATGCGCACCCTTTCCCTCCAAAATTACAACTACGTCACGTCACGTGAGTGTGACTAACGCATGCGCAGAAGCAATATTCTAAACGCGGCCATTTTAAAGACACAAATTAATCGTATTAGTAAAACACATAGGCAAGCATCACTAAGATACATGTATATAGTAAAAATAAAGGAAATTAGTAAGACGTACAATTGGATTACAGAGTTATACATGAATCGAGGTTCTTGATTTCAGCAAGTCGCGTAATGTGCGAAATCTTGCTTCATCAGTATGACCTCAGGAGCATGACTAAGAAGAAAATTGCAGAGCTCCACAAAGAGGCAAACAAAACTGGAGGAGGGAAGAACCGTGCATCTCCCCTGACTGAGATGGAGGAGCTGGTGGGGTCCCCCATTGAACCAGAGAACGTGTGTGGACTGGGAGATCCAGACAGCTCAGCCAGAGCTGCCACCAGAAAAGGTAAGACGTATGCACAGCAATCACCCCCACCCCATCACCTTCCCTTTTACCTATGTGGCAGAGTTAACTCCACTCCAGTAGAGGTAGCACTATACAGGAGCAATGCATTATGGGACATGTAGTCATTGAAAGACCTACCATGTCATACAGCACAGCAAGCAACAAGTTAGGCAAAACATATCAGTCATAATGAAGCTGAGGCAATATGTACAGTGTTTCAATGAGAATAATTATTATTCTATTATTATAGAATAATTAATTGTAGAAGTAGTGAGGCAGAGCACAGAGCTAATGTACGCTTTTATGTCCACAGGCGAGACATCTCGCAGGCGTACCAGGGAGAAGGAAGGCACTGCACCACAGAGGGATGACAGCCAGGAGGCAGGCACAAGTGCAGAGAATGTCACAGAGGACACTGGTGCATCAACACCACTGCCACCATCCCAAGACCTTGAAATGTCTCCACATCTGCAGGCGTCCCCAGAACGTTCAGGATCCCCTCTGCTACTGTCCTCACCTGAACTACCTGCGTCACTGCCGCAAACAACACCTGCACCTCAAAAGAGCAGGAGGCATGCAGTTGCTCCACTGGTTGAAATGGAAACTTCAGCAGGTGAAATGGAGGGGGGTGACACTCAAACCTTGGCTGGGGAAGGAAGCACTGCCACACAGCAGTCCAGTGCAGAGGGTGCCCGTACAGGTACCAGACGCTGCAGGCCCAGAGATAGCAGTGCTGCACAACATGTGGAGGGTCCCAGTGTCTTCCGTGGGCTGGAGGGTAGCATGGTAAAGATTCCAAGAATGCAGGGGAAGGCCATCCAGTCTGTGCAACGCCAGATGAGGCACCTGAATACAAATATGGAAAACATAGGGAAGGGCATCAGTGCACTGGTTGACGAGAACAAAGAGATGGCATCAGGTATGAGGGAGATGGCTGCAGGGATGCGGGAGATGGCCACAGATGTGCGGGACATGACACAATCGGTGCAGCTTCTGTGCACTAAACTGGACCAGGACAGGTTAGCAAGGCGCAAGGACAGGCTGTATGCGCATCAACAAACTAAGGCAATGAACCGCCTGGCCACAGCCACTTCCCTTCTATGCAGACGATGCATCAACATGCAAGAGGGACTGACACACAGCAGCAATGAGGTGTCTAAGGGGCCTTGCAAGGGTGACCAGTGCTGTGGAGGTGCTGATTAATGCACAGACAGCACAAACTGCTGCTCTGGATGTACTGGAAAGTGAGGAAAGCACCAGTAGGAGCAGCATGACAAGCCCCCTTGTTGTGGAGACATGGAGGAGCAGCAGGCGCCATGGTGAGCCAACAGCCCAAACACCCAATGAAGACAGCCAGCCACTTTCATCTGGCACTGGTAGGCGTGGCCAGAAATTACTTGTACAACCCGCACTCCATGACCTTAAATGGGGAAGTGAGCCAGGACTACCATTATTAAATGGATGATATTTGTGTTGCACATTTGTGCTTTTGAGTACCTGCGTAGTGCCAAATATTAAACTACGTTGGGTGCATTCTCCACCTGTCTGTGTCTCTTTACTTACTCCCAAAAAGTTCTGTGTGATCTCTGCCCGTCTCTGTCTGCCATCTGTTGGTGTCGCAACTCCTGCTGTGTTTGGTTCAGGCAGTGCATGTTCATCATCGTGGTCCTCATAGTCGCTCAATTCCACCTCTGTGCCCTTCTTTGTAGCAAGGTTGTGTAACATTGCACAAGTTACAATTATTTTACAGCAGATGATTGGTGAGTACTGCTGTGTCCCTCCACTTATGTGGAGGCAGCGGAACCTACTTTTTAACAGCCCAAAGGTGCACTCCACAACGTTCCTAGTGGATTTGTGTGCCACATTGTATCGTCTCTGGCTGGGGGTTGAAGGGTTGAGGTAGGGTGTCAGGATGAATGAGCGACGGCATATGCACTATCCCCTATTTGTAAATGAGAAAGCCATTACTCACATGCACACATACACATACATCTGCAATATCTATCAGGGTGTGTCACAATGTTTTACCTAGCAGGTATCCTTCGCCAAATTCCCCCGCTGTCAGGCGTGTGTAGATCCCACTGTTCTGAAAGATGTAGGAGTCGTGGGTACTTCCTGGGAACTTGGACACAATAGCAGTGATTATATTGTTGGCATCACAGATTACCTGTACATTGATAGAGTGGGTTGACTTCCTGTTTCTGTAAATGTACTCTGTGGCAGCAGGTGGGCATATAGGGATGTGGGTGCCATCAATACAGCCGATGACGTGTGGGAAATGTGCAATTTGATAACAGTCAGTCTTGGTCTTCAGCAGTTCCACATGTGTGTTAGGGAAGCAGATGTAATGATGCATCCTCTGCATCATGGCCTCTAGGAACTTCCTGAAGAAACGGGACAGGCAGCTCTGAGACACCCCACCTACCACAGCAATCACCCCTGGTAACTCCCAGATGCAAGCAGGTGTAGGCTACAGAGCACCTGCACATGGGGTGGGATGGCATGCGCCCTTGGGGTTGGGTGCTCCAAAAGTGGGTGCAGGTCCTGATCAAGTCCAGGATGGTTTGGGGGTGTAGCCTGTACCTTTGCAATATCTCTGGCTCAGTGAGTTGAAATAGCGTTATATTCTGTCTGTAGACTTGCTCCTCCCTTCTCCAGACTCTCTCTCCTGCTGCCTGTAGCCGTAGCCACCTTGCTATCACATAGAATGCCGCCATTCTGGTCACACTGTTGCATTTTGGGGCCTTTTTTATACCCTGCACCTGGTTACCACCTGCTTTCAAGCCATGGTAAATACCGACTCTTAAATACCGAATTTCATGAAATTCGGTATTTTAGTAGTTTCCTACATCTCAAAACTAATTTTTTGCCATTTCTTATTTACCGATTCAGAAAATAAGAATTCGGTAATTTCCGAATCGGTAAATACCGATTCGGAAAATTCCGAATCGGTAAATTCCGAATCGGTAAATTACCGACTCGTATTTACCGAATCGGTCTTTTTTGGGCCCCTACATCTCAATATCCAAATACCGGTCGGTAACGTCCGAAATTCTGTATTTTCGGCCATTACCGGTATTTGGCTACCTACATCTGGCCCCATGTCAATAGTGTGGCTGAGGTGTAACATAATGGAGGACAGAAAAGAACCATAAGGGTTTTTGTATCTGTTCCTTTTTGATGTTCTTTCAGTTGGTCCTGAAATTGAGCATATGAATGTGCTAAGGTACCAGGTTCACACAGAGCTGGAGTTCTCTCCGATGTCATCAGCAACTGCTGGCCCAGTCCATGGGTAAGATGTACATTTTTACTACTATTTCTAGCGTGTTTGCTCTCCATCGATATAGAAGTTTAAAACCATTGATGGATTAAATCCTGTGGAGACCCTTAGGCAGTCGAAATGTTGGTGCCCCCTCCCCCCAAGCAAATTATCTCTAGTTTATGTACATTACGTTTTTTTTGTTAATGGGGTTTTATATAGCGCAAACTTGACCCAAAGGTATCATGTATCAGAGCGCTTTAAACGAGCACCAGTTGCATTACATTAGGACACATTCATTTTTGTTAGTCATGGGGAGATTAGGTGAGTTGCCCAGAATCACAGGATGTTGCACGTCCTTGCTGAGACTCGTACCCGGTTCCCTAGATTTGAGGTCAACCGCCCTAGCCGTTAGGCCACATCCTCTCCCCTAAGTTGTTAATGGGTCCGTAGTCGATGGACCCCTAAAAGGAGTGGGGCCCATAGGACGGTGCCTACTTTGCCCATTTGGTAATCCAGAACTGTTCAGAACTAATAGTTAATATAGTGGTTTGACAGTAACAGGGAGAGAATGTGCATTGATATTCCTAAGAGTTTCTTGGATTTTGAACAAGTAAATGTTCAGGTTTGGACATAGAAAGATTGTGTGCTCTAAAGTAGCACCTTTAGATTTGCACTTCCAGTATTCATACTGTTGTATAAAACTGGATCAATGCAATATTTATTGCTGCCATACTGCTCTAGGTGTCGTAAAAAAAAGTAACTGATAGTGCAGAATATTTAGAGTAATTCAGCATTCTTCACCATATAGCATGCCATGACTTATCATGGAGATTCCACTTGAGTCTCCTGCAATGTGGTTTGAGGATCTGCATCTATTGTAATGATTCTTAAATGGGTCTAAAGTAGGTGGCTTTAGAACATATGAATCAGGCATTTGAAACCAATCCAGTGTATGTCTGTTGATGAAATTTTAAGCAAGTGACACAAGCTGGTGGCTTTTGTGCTAGCCCTGGCTAGTTCCCATCTCTGAATTGTATTGACCTTGAATGGCTGTGAAGAGGAACACGCTAACATAATAACTGATCACAGAGATGTAGCACGTCGTATGTTGTAGTTCTAAACGTTGCCTTTTGAGGGATGTTGTCAAGCACATTGGCTAAATATCCATCCATGAAAAACCTTCCTTGATTACTATTAAACAGGCTAAGTTGTAAAAAATGTCAACAGCCTATCCCTGAGTTTGCCCTATTCAAAATTTGTATTTCAATCATGCTGAGGTATTATTTGTAGCAGAATGCAATGATTGCCTTGGTAGTTTATTTAGTATTCAGTACCCAAGAGACTCTTACAACCAGAGGGTTGAATCCTGCCAATGAAATGTATCTAACGTCAATCCAATGTATTACCCACCTCTAGTGCTGGTATTGCCGATTTTATGTTAGAACACACAGTCCTCCAGCTGGGAACGTATGTTGTACTGCACATTTCTGCCCATGTTATAACTGACTCTCTTGCACATTACATGAGCTGCATCAATAAATCATAGAGTCCCATCTGTCATACAATCTGATGCCATGACACCAGTTGAAACACACAGCACAAAAAAATGGAAGGTATGTTTTTGTGTTCACAATCTGGAGCCCCAATAACCCGTCTCTTACCCTTTTTAAAGGACTACCAAAACACTGTCTTTGCCTATGTTTCATGATATAACCAATCATCACTTTTAAACTGATTGTTTTCCAACAATTTATATCATTTCAGTATAGAGTCCTTTATGGTGGACCTCTCGCTAAAGAGTAGTTTCCTAGTGCATGACCCACATAAAAAATAAAAAATACAACAAGTTTTATCATGGAAAATTGGAAACACAACCCTTAGTCAATCGCAAGTCAAATATTTGTTCATTAAAATTTGTATGAAAAATGAAAGTTTTTAATATTTATGTACACACATCTCTTCAAGTTGTTCAAATGATTTTGTCTTTATGTCGAACACATACCCCCGTAAGACAGTTTTCAAATCAATGTACTCAGTCCACCTGATTGTCTGTGACTGCAAGAAAAATATTCAAACACTAGACAGCAAGAGTCCAATAACAAAAATATATTTAATAACATTTTGCTGCAAGACATAGTAACATTTGCTGTACAGTACAAAAAATATTTTCAACCTCTAAATTTCTATTTACGTGTTCATAATCCAGACGTGTATTAGTCAGTAGTCTAATTGATTCGATAACTTATGAAACACAGAACACACACTGTGAATATTGTAATCTCATGACAGTCCTTCGATAGACAGAAAAAAGTAGTAGGTATGGGAGGCCCTAAGCAGTAAGATTAATTAGGATCAAAAGGTTTTGAGTTTCCTCTAAACTACCTACAGATAAATGTGGTGGTTGGTAAGATAGACTCAGGCCAATTACTCTTCTTTACAGAATGTACATGCTTCACAAGGTGTAAGTCCAGCCTTCAGGAAATGAGTGAAGGGTAATGAACAGAAAGGATGTATAATCAATGAAATAATGTTGGCCTTTATTAATATGCACCTATACAAAATACAAATAATGTGGTAATCATTCAGGCCTTTACCACTCGTTAATCATTCAGGCTTTTACCACTAGTTAATTAACAACACATTGTGGCTTGAAACGTCTATGAATCAGCTTAATTTCAGAGCTATGTAAGAATTTAAATATTTACATGCCAAAAATTATCTAATAAATACATGGCTTAACCATCTGTGAAAATAATCAGTTCCTTGACTAATGTAGTTCAAAGCTTCTTTCTGATTTTCTTGGGACAATAACTGAACAAAGTGATTATGGTAAAAAGAAGGATGTCATACAATCCATAATGATGTTGCATCTTTGTGGACTGTGTTTGTAGGAGTATTGAATGCAATAAGTTATAAAAAGAGCTGTGTCCACAGAAGAAATGTTCGACCAATCAGAGAATAAGATTGCAAACAATACTGTCACTGTAAGCCAAAATGAGCAGCTGTATGCTTTTTTGTCTGAATATCTTGAAAAAAATGTCATTAGCTATTTTGTTCCATAAATATGCAGGTCCTTAAGTAGGGTAAAAGCTGTTGATAGGCAATGGAGCCAGCTTCTAAGGGGAATTACAGGAAATCAAGGATTAAAACCACACTTTCTCCACCACATATATAGAAAAAGAGTGTCCATTACTTCACATGACAGAGCACATTCTTGATATGGATTTGCCCGTTTCCCTTTTTAATGGTCTGGTAATGTGTCCATTTCCGACAGCTTCCTTAATGGCCCTGAAATAAATGGCGAAAAGATCATTTCAGCACACATGTAATAAAGAAGCACCATACTTTCACGTATAGTCTATAAGAGCACAGTCAAGACACATATATAACTGCTGTAATCAGATATTTACTCTTGAAACAAATAGCATGAAAGAAAGAATTAAAGGCCCTCATTTCTAGTTGGCTGATAAATTCCAGGATGTGGGAAAGTCCCGTAACATATCACAATTATAGGTTTTGTGATAAATATCAGATTTCCCTGATAAATTTCGGCAGGTTTGACCCTGCTGATATTTTTCAGAGTTAAAATGTCAGGTAAATACCATGACGTGTTGATTTATTTTATTTTTGTGTTTTATAGAGAGCAAACTTGACCCGTTAGGGTATCAGAGCGCTTTACAGAGACCCAGAGTTGTACAAAAGGCATGAAATAATAAGAGTGTATCATCAATAGCAAGGGGGCGGGGTGCAGGGTACAAAAGGAATGGAGGGATAACAGACATTTTACAATCCATTTACTCAAGACAAGGTCCCAGGTTACATGGTGAGTAGGTCATCTGAAGGAGGCAAGAGTAGGCCAAGTTTAAGCGAGGAATTTACCCATAAGGAAGGATTTTGCCTAATTTTTTAAGCGTGCAAGAGAGGGGATTCTTCTGATGGCGGGTGGGAGAGAGTTCCATATTCTTGGAGCGGCCCCAGCGAAAGCCCGATTGTACTTTTTTTTTCTTCGAAGACGTGCCGGCTGGAGTAGGAGGTCTCTGGTGGACCGTGAATTCCTGTTTCCTCCGGATACCACAAGTTTCTGTGCGAGATATGCAGGGGAGTTTGAGTGTAAAGCTTTATGTGTGATGCATGCCAGCTTAAGCTGTATTCTGGCCTCGAGAGGAAGCCAGTTCAGCGCTTTCAGGTGTGGAGAAATGTGGTCGAATTTCCTTGTGCCGGTGAGTAGTCTAGCGGCTGCGTTGAGGCAGGCTTTTAGGGGTGCCAGGGAGATCTTGGGTAAACCCGAGAGGGTTGAACAGCCATATTCCAGCCTAGAGATGACTAGTGCTTGGACTGCCATTTTTAAGTCGGGAGCGTCAAGGAAGCGTTTCAGTTTCCATAGATAGCTCAGGTGGAATCTGGCTGATTTGGTCATCGAGTTGATGTGGTTCCACATGTTCAAGTTGTAGTCCAGGGTTATTCCTAGTGATTTGGCCGACTCCACGATGGTCGGAAGGCAGTTTAAGGCTGTGATGGACTTAATCCATTTCTGACTCTCAGGGTCAGTTTTGGGAGGGAAAATTAGTTGTGGTCCGGGAAGCAGGGAAATCAGCATGTTATGCTCCTTTTTTGGGGAATAAACTTGCACTCTCAGCCGATAAATAATGCACGTCACCGTACTGTTCTACTTCTGCTGCAATATATAACCCACTTAACACAGGGCAAAAGTCTATCCAGCCAAAACATTGTGAGGAAAATGGGTAACAAGTGGCATGGTAAGAAGTGGGAATCCACACTCTCACAAGCACAAGAAACTGTTTTTGCAAAACAGTAGGGGAGGGGAGAAGGGACGGGAACATCATAGTGTGAAGAATATGACAATCATTTATAAGATAGCATATTATATAATGCTTCATGGATACATCAGTGAAGTTCCTGTTCATATGAATGTTGTGACTTCCTTCAATGGATGCATCTGTCCTGTGACCACTGCACCTCTCTACTATTCAGTCAGACATTTTTCAGTCAGACATTCAAATCTGGCTCCCCTCCACATGGAAAGATGCTGAATTCTGGAGAAGATACGTCAACTACAAGGCTCCACTTGTGAAATATTCTCAGACAGCTCTAGTTCCAGAATTAAATTCTCCATTACGCCACTATATTTGACCATTATACAGATATGTTGCTACAAAGAATCTCTTTGATTACCACTGAAGGCAAGGGTTTTGGTGTTAGTTACCCTGTCGGGTGAACCCTGAGGTGTAGAAGATTTGCACTGTGAGAATCCTTGTTAGATCCTCTTAGAAGGTGTTGTATATTGTTTTTCAAGCTGTAATTCTGTAGATAGTATACAATGTGGGTGTATGAAATTACTTTTCAGGGCTGGCCTAAGAAATGTAAGAAATAAAAGTCCATAAACATGTACAGATGTATTTCAGGTAAGCCCTCTTTAGCCATTGGTCTCTTGGAATGCATTCTGCCTAAGGCGGCACAGATTGGGGCAGTGAGTCCGTCCACTTCAGCCATTGGCTCTACTGCTCTGTGCTGTAACTGATGGCATTTCTACTTCTATAGGTTCCCTTTTGGGGTGGGAGCACCTCAGATGCTGCTATTGAGCCACTCACTTCCAACTCCTTCATATGCAGCACACCACATCATACTCTGCCACACTTTCTAAACCATCATGGAATCATTCTGTCCATAGGGTAACATTGTTTTGCCATTCCAAGATTGGTGCCACATTTAGAAGCAAAACATCAGCCATGTTAGATCTGTACAACAGTGACACTCAAGCACAATGTGAATCAATATGGCCAATAAATGCCTTGTTTACTGAGTGGCAGTTTGGAATGGTAATATGGATAGTGCTTCTGTGTTGTACCATTCCAATATGGCTACCACTTGCTCCTTTATATGGCACCATGTCAAAATCATCACTTCATAGAAGATTAGGTTCTTGTATCTTTTCTAAGTTCTAATGTAGCATTTCTTTCATATATATGCCTGCCCACAAAACAGTAACAGTGTATGCTTTACATATACATAGAATGCTTGAAGGCCAATATCACATTTGGTCAATTTTATACAACAGGTCAATGAGTAGTAGGTATCTTCATATAGGTAAGCCATACCTCTGTGTAGCCAGCGTCTTGAACTTAATAGTTTCGTAGTCATGGTTGCCTGTAAACAATATTGAAAATGCCCAGCGTTAGAATGAGATAAAGTCAAATATATGAGAGAATTCTATCAGACATAGAAAATATAATTCTCTATCATGGGATCCTCAGTAATATTCATAACTACCATACCCCCATAGTATGCAGGATATCCATCCATCTTTTTATAAAGAGAACTGTTTATTTTCTTAATTTCCCCAGTGTAGACCTAATGTAACATTTGTTTCGTTTGTAGATAGCCTATTTAGAATGAGTGCAAGCTTTAAGAGCAACGGGACTACTAAAACCTTTGAAATCTTCCATTTAAAAGTGAAAAGGAGGGCTATATTAGCTTAACTATAGTAACATGGGTGTACACAGCTGTACAAAGTGTTTTCATGCTTGTTGGCAGAATCTCAAGATCTCTGGGCAGATATTCCATAAACCTAGTCTCAAGTGGGCACATTAGAACATTAGCATGATGCCGCAGGCAGTATTAAATATTGGGAAAGAATATGATTGTTCCTCTACACATACACATAACTCATCCAAACCATAACTGCAATATACACTTTCTTTAAAACAACTGGTACCCAGTCTGCTGTGGACAGTGACAGCCACTGGAATTGCTAACATGTAACCTACATGGTAATCGGAGTACGTTTCTGAGATTGTAACATGAATTGCATGGTGGAACTTTTTTAGTATATCAATTTAAAAAAGAAAAGTACTCAAATATGAGCAGATAGGTAGAAGTCTCATTGTCAAAGAAGTTAAGAAGCTCTGCTTTAGAATTTAGGACTACACTGCAATCACGGGTGTACCTCAGGTCATTTTTCCACAATGTGAAGAAATGATTCCCGAACAGTGCCCGTTCTCCCCTGTAGTAGCTTTTTCTAACTTAACTTGCCACTTTTTAGTGCTTACCTGTGAAACCAGAGCAAATCAAAATTGATCCTTGAATATGATCCATTACTAGCCAAATTCATGGGCACAATGGTAGTTAGAGTGTAAATTCATTTAGTAAAGCAGTCCTGTATCTGCCTACCTAACCTTTCTGGTTTCAATGGTAAGGCCCTCCAACAATTTCTCAATGGTGAGTGGAACCAAAACAAAAAACATACATGTGAACTTCATTTTTACAACACTAAAGGCTGTGCAAGCTCCCTTATGGTGGTACCAGAAAAACAACAAGAAAAAATAGTACTTTTCTAATTTCCCGTTCAGTGAACATATACATTTAATAATCGTATGTGAGCTAGCATATTTTCTTTTAAAACATACAAAATGTTAACAACACATATAGCACTTTTCATAAACACTAGAAAATAAACATTTGTTGGTGCCTTAAATCCAGTCACCTGAACTAACAAAACAAGTAAAGCTACAACAACAAAGCTCTCACACAAGTAACTATAAATACCTACTTACTTAGTTGTGTCTCATTTAATTCACCATTATTGGCGCAATTCAAGTAAACTGGGTCTGGATGGAGATATGTGTTGTTCAAATTGCTAAAACAGAGAAGGATGTGACAAGTATATTTAGAATTCAGTTGTTCAAAAGTAAGACACAGCTAACATATCACAGTTTTTTTTCTAAATATAATGTTATTGTTGACATCCAATATAATACAAGGGCCTCATAGGGCACACAATGCAAATACACATGGTAGCAAATATATGAATCAACATTTTCAACAGTAATAAAGGATGGATTCCACAAAAAATGTATTGCAAGAAAGACTAATAATGGGGACACGCCCACGAGGAACAGGGACACGCCCACGAGAAACATGGCGGCGGGCTGAGAGCCGGTCGTGGCAGCACCAAGGCGTCCCGATGACCGAAGCAGATGCAGCACGTTAATGAGTTGCGAGAGAGCTTAAGCCTCCCCTCGTCTAGGTGAGTGGTAGAGGCGCTTTTTTTCCCCCGACAATCGAATGCTTTCACCTAAACTCGGCTCTTTGTGTCCCCTTACCCCGAGATTACTGAAGACCGGCGGTCCAACTTTGAAGTGTGGTAGCAGGCGGCGCTAGGACCTGCCAGCTAGCTGTGTTCGGCAAGCGTACGCGTGTGTACGCGAGTGAATGTCTTCACCGGGAGAATGTTGCCCGCTCCCTGCAGAGGTCACGAAGAGATCAGTCGGCTAGCAGCTTCATCTGTGTTTTCCAAAACCGGCGAACGGAAAAAAAAATTACAAGCGGAGGTTAGCGTTTAGCACTCAGCAACAGCGGTAAGGTGGAATGCGTGGGCGGGTAAACGTAATTCCCAGAAGCTGTATAACACACTATTTGAAGCCAGAAGCTACAACTTGCTCTACAGTACTTTCTTACCGAGCAGGTGGCTAAGGCTCGGTTTATGGTATTTGCATTAGGGCCCTCTCGGACCTGCATTTATTAATTATCCACGCTGGAAGAACGCCGACGAGACCTATGGAGCAGATTTCGCTCCGCCCTTTTCAAACTCAAATTTGGAAGTTTGGTGGCACACACAACTGAGCAACAGCTAGTTGAATCGGACCCTGTGAGAAAGAGGCTTTACTCCTTATTGATTAGGTGTGAGGAGAGGGGGAGTAAGGTGGAAGTGGCTCACGGATCCAGCACTGGGAGGTGGGGTTGCATGGATCAAACGCTGCTTGGCCCCGCAGCACATAAGAACATTGAAGTCCTAGCACAAGAGTTGGCACTGTTGAAGCACTCTGAGCCAGAAGGAGCAAAAGTAACGCAGGCTGCTGTAGCTAAGAACACTAAGCCAATCAATTCTAGTTTAACACATGTAACACAGGGAGACACTCTTCCAATAAAAAGAAACAGGTATCAGCTGAGATCGAGGGTGGAATTAAAAGAGAAAGGGGCATTAGAATTCAAAGAAAGGGAGCGACCCATGCCATTAACCCCCTGTAAAAGCAAAAAGAAAAGGGCTACATTGGTTAAAAAATCTAAAGAAAAATCCCATGTGGGCCAAACAGTGAAAAGTACTCCATCCCTAAAATCTTTTTTTAAGGTCCTAGATCAGGCTAAGCACTCGCCAGTACCGCTGGAGGGGGACATCGGTATTAGACCCTCAAAAAATCGATACGAAGCCTTAGAAAACTTGGGGAACATGGAAAATGCAGAAAACCTTGAGGAGGGAACAGGCGCTTCTGCTAATATAAACAAAGCACCTCCTGCAGATAAAGTGGGGGAAAATCTTGACACCAGACCCAAGAGTCAGGCTGTTATGGCTAAACCCGTTTTAAACAGCCCTAAGGACTCAGGTGAGGAGACCAGGAGTGCAGATGCAAGTAACGAAATTCTTTCAGACTCTGCTCGGATGAACTCAGAAGCGAGGAGGAGTTCTGTGGACTCAAATGAGCGCGAGAGTGACCGGTTAGGGGATCTTTTTAGATCCTTGAGAAGCGATATGATGTCGAAATTTGAGATATCGGAAGCTAATCAAAAAACAATAAAGGATAGATTTGATGTGCTAGAATCTAAACTGGAAGAGGTCACTCAGCGTACAGGGAATCTCGAAATAGGGGCTGTTGCTCTGAATAAAACTGTACACGAAAATCAAAAGGACATAGAGCTTCTTAAAGCCCAGAATAAATCATTGGCTATGGACCTTGAACGGCTAGAGACCCAAGCTAGGAGGAACAACTTAAGGATCCTGAAAATACCGGAAGGGGAAGAGCTGGAGGACTTAAAGGGATTTGTTTGTAAACTCCTCAGAGACTGTGTTCTAAAAGATCGCCCAGATATAGACTTAGAGGCAGAGATCCAAAGGGTACATAGAGACCCTTATAAGAGGCGTACAGATAGAAAAACGCCTAGGAAAATATTGGTAAACTTTCAGACATATAATGTTAAGGAGCTTATTCTAGGGAGATCCCTCGCGAAAACAGACTTACGTTATAAGTCCAGTTCTTACCTTATTAGGTCCGACATTGGTTCAAGAACCGCACAAAGACAGTGGGAACTGGGCACTAGAATGCCGGATCTAAGGTCACTGGGAGCACATGTCCAGATGAGATTCCCGGCTATGCTCAGGATCATGTGGAAAAATAAGACATACAGTTTCACACAGCCAGAGGAGGTCGATAATTTCTTAGATCGAATAAAGAGCGAGCAGGAGCTATAGAACTCGGCATATAAGATGACCACTTCAAGGAAGAAATAGTAACAATAAAATGAAGGAAAAAAAAAAAAAAAAAAAAAAAGGGGAATGGTGGAGGGGAAATTGAGAAAATAAATGGTTGTACTTGTAGACTGTATGATAAAATGGGGGGACATGATGATTTATTTGTGATTTACTTTGTCTCGCTAAAATATAGTTAAGGGGTCTAGGGTGCTTCTTGGTTGCACCGAAAGGCGAAGTCATCGCCAGGTATGTAGGGGGGGTTCCTCAGGGGGGTGGGGCCCAATGGGAGGGGGGGAGTCAGGAAAAAGGGGAAAAAAAATCCTCATATATAAGTAAATGTTTGAAGCATAAAGAGATGGGTGGGTACAAGCACTTATTAGACCTATGATTAATCCATATAAGCTCAAGGTCCTGTCATGGAACATTAATGGTATAGGGGAAAAAATAAAACAGAATAGAATCTGTGAATTTTTAAGAAATTCAGATGCTCAAATTATAATGCTACAGGAAACACACTTGGAAGCAGCAATATGCGATTCTTTATTTAAGAAGTTTAGGTGGGTCCAAGATATAATTAGCTCCAAGCAATTAGGTACCACAAGGGGAGTTTCCATCATAATCCGAGCGAACAGAGGGATTAGCCTGAGAAGTTTTGAAACAGATCAATCAGGAAGATGGCTAATTGCAGAAGTATATATTCTAACCATCCCATATACAATTGCAGTATACTATGGCCCAAATGAGGACAACCCAGTTCCGCTGTCCAAACTCGAATTAGCATTATTTACGACAACTGGTCCTCTAATTTTAGGCGGTGATTTCAACCTGGTTTTTGACCAAAAATTAGACAGAACCTCCAGGGCTAAATATCAGGCTCCCACAAAGTCACTTGCTATGTTGAAAGCCGTTATGAAAGATTTTACTCTGGTAGATGTCTGGAGGAAAAAGTATAGTTCTCAACTTGGCTTCACCTTCTATAGTAAAAAATATAAGAACTACTCTAGAATAGATCACTTTTTAGTCGATCAACACCTTCTCATGGATATTAATTACCTTTCCTTTACGCCTACAGGATTATCAGACCATGCTGTTTTGGAATTAGCAATTGAACTAAACATAACACCATTAAAACCAAGGTGGACATTGGAGAGATCGCTTTTATCAGATAACCAGATAAAAGCAGAGGTTAAAGATAAAACATTAGAATTCTTCATAATAAATTTAGGATCCGCCGCCCCCCAGGTAGTATGGGAAACATACAAGGCCTACTTGAGAGGTGTTTTGAGTTCTTTAATGCACTATAGGAGAAAGAGTATAAAAATAAAAAGAAGGGAAGATTTGGCTGCAATAACAAGAAAGGATCTTGAACTACAAAATGCTGTTTTAAAGAATTCCAGCAGAGTACATTCGCTAGAAAAGGAACTTTTTGACTTACAGCTCCAGTTAAAAGTGTCTGATGAGAGAATTCTTAAAGAAAAATGGGAGTCTAGTCGATTAAAAAACTTCGAGTATGGAGAAAAGTGTGGAGCCCTCCTTGCCTAGAAAGCTAGAGAAGAGAGAACTAGAAATAATATCAAAGTTTTACTACAAAGACAGACAGGGGATCGGATAGAAACAGACTTAGAGATAAGAGAAGAAGCTAGGTCTTTTATGAGGAGTCTTTATACGGAAGACAAAGATCCTAAGGGGAAAGATTTAGAATCTTGGTTGGCAACAAAACATCTGCCACAAATGTCTGAAACAGATAAAGCATATCTGGAAAGTGAGATAACAGAAGGGGAAATCTTAGGTCAGCTAAAGAAAATGAAAAAAGGGAAGGCCGCGGGGTCAGATGGGCTGCCAGTGGAGATATACTTGGATAATAAAGAGCAACTAACAGCTCCATTATGTGAACTCTTCAACCTCTTATTGATGTATGGTCATTCCACGCCTTCTTCTTGGGGAGAAGCCACTATAACGCTTATACCAAAACCAAATAAAGATTTAAGAAGAATTGAGTCCTTTAGACCTATTTCACTGTTGAACACAGATATGAAGATCTATTCTGGTATTCTAGCTACTAGACTATCGAAGGTCATAAAATCCATAATTCACCCTGATCAGAGAGGCTTTATTCCAGGGAGACAGTTAAACGAATTAACATTCCAAGCAATAGGGGCCATAGACTACGCTAACGTTAAAAATCTTCCTTTGGCCCTGGTTGCCATAGACGCAGCCAAGGCCTTTGATCAAGTAAATTGGAAGTACCTATGGGCGACAATGGCGGCTTTTGGGTTCCCCCAAACTTTTGTAGAGGCAGTTAAATCATTATATTATAATCCGAGGGCAAAGGTCTTAGTTAATGGAGTTTTATCTGAGTGGTTCGATATATCACGAGGTACCAGGCAGGGTTGTCCCCTGTCTCCCCTTTTGTTTGATGTTTATATGGAGCCTTTTGTTTGTGGGATTAGAGAGGATAATGTTATTCAACCATTTCAGCTTGGAAATATCCCACTGAAGGTGGCGTTATACGCAGATGATCTTCTTCTATATACCTCGGATCATTCGGTGGCTATTCCTAGGCTATTTCTGTTATCGGAAGAATTTGGGAGATTGTCTGGTTACCAGATAAATAAGGAGAAAACGGAGATAATGGGATGGAACAACAACACACAAATATTGGGCGCAAAACAAAGCATGAGGTATCTGGGAATCTACCTAACTCAATCAATAAAAGATATTACATCACTTAGCTGGCAAAAGGTGGTTAAAGATATTAATAAAACACTAATAAGATGGGGGAACTTGCCACTAAATATATATGGTCGGGTTAACCTCATTAAAATGACAATCCTCCCGAAATTGACCTTTTTATTTAACAGTATCCCCTTATCTTTTTCACCGAAAGACATTAACACTCTACAGGGTAAAATTGGATCTTTTATATGGGCCTGTAAGTCAACAAGAATTGCATGGAAGAAATTGAGGAGGGGTCTAAAAATAGGAGGGCTAGCCCTCCCTGATCTTCTGTCATATTGTCATGCATTTCACTTCAAAAATTTTAGGCTTCTTGCAAATGAGCTAGATGCATCATCACAGGGGCGCCTATTTCAAGCTCTATTAATTGATTTACCTCACGACCATGACTATTTCTTATTTAAGTTTGGAGACCAGAAATTTTTTAAAAAAATTCGACTCAAAATTTTACAGACCGCATTAAAAAACTGGGGGTTTATTAGGAAATTTTTTGCTATTCCCTATTACCTTACACAATCCCCAATATGGGACTCTCCGGGCACCCCTCAATGCCTTCAGGACCAACTGTCACAACCTTTGAAAACAGCTGGGTTAAAAAAATGGGGGGATCTCTGGGCAGATTCGGGCCTGGTAAGTTGGAATACCTTAGCACAACTTACAGATGGACAGGTGACAAGGTTTAAATACTATCAATTATCCGCCTGGTGGTCCAGCCAAAATATGCAAAGAGAGAATGATACAGATATTTTGGATGCAATTGGTAGAAAGGGGAAATGGATTAAAGAGCTTTCATTCTGGTATAATTTGATGATTAAGGAAGAGGAGAGTAAATTGCATTCTGAAATAATAAAATTATGGGGAACGTGTATATCTGAGCCCCCTGAAGTGGTCTGCAAAGGTTGGTTAGATTCTTTTTTTCTCTCTCAGAGGTTAATTAAACCAGCTAATTTAAGACGTAACCATCTGTTTACGGCCTATAGAGTTTATTGGACTCCGGCCAAGCTGCATAGGATCACACGAAATAATTATCACTGTCCTCGTTGTAATTATAATGCAGCTGATGATATCCATTTTTTTTGGAATGCCCACTTATTCTAGACTATTGGAAAGCGGCTATGGATTTTGTGGGTGATGTACTTTCAATAACTATTATTTGCTCTCGCCGACTTATTTTTTTTGGTCTCTTGGAAGACTACAATATCAATAGTTTGGATACTCAGTTTATTTTCTACATCATAGCTATTGCAAGGAGACAAATTTGTATGGAGTGGAAGTCGGTGTCTCCTCCGAGATTTGCAGCATGCCTGAAATATATAATGGAAGTATGTAAAATGGATCTGGCTGGCACTAGTGCCAACACTGAGAATGTCTGGTCTAAACTGTTAGTCTGGAAAAATAGGTGAGCTGTCCTGTGATTATGCCAGAGGTTGTGTCGGTCCTGTCCTCTTTCAGGCCTAGGGTGCCTAAAATAGGCCTGGAGGAGTAGGATAAGGAAAGCAGCCTACCTCTGGGGATCCCTGTCTGCTATGATACTGTTTCCATGGCGGACTCGAAGAAAAACAACAGTATAAGAGGCAACAGTGGGGCCCACCTAGAGCATATATATTCTGGTGGTATATATGAGGACAAAAAAAAGCAGCCTACCTCTGGGGATCCCTGTCTGCTATGATACTGTTTCCATGGCGGACTCGAAGAAAAACAACAGTATAAGAGGCAACAGTGGGGCCCACCTAGAGCATATATATTCTGGTGGTATATATGAGGACAAAAAAAAAAAAACAATAAAAAAAAAAAAAAAAAGAAAAAGAAAGACTAATAATAAAAAAGAAATGGAAAGAAATAACTGTGCCACCTTGCTTCCTTTCAACAAATACATTGATCTGAAATAGAGACAGATTCTGCCATCCACAGTCAAATCGAATACAAGCTCTACGTACATGCCAATCAACCAACATCCTAGGGTTCTTCAGCATCAGATGGGGGCGGGGAGGATCCATATCAGCCCACCTTTTCCAAATGCTGTAATGTTTACACTTTGCCACTGGATTCAAGCAAGCCGGGATGAAGACGGCTGTAATGCCAGAAACCGGTCCTCGGAAGCTTGTTTCCGGTCCAGGGAAGGCATGGCTTGGCAGTTCGGGCTGGACTGTTCCCATGAGGCACAGGGTCAGACTGATTTGCATATAGCCATGTCTGAACTGGGGTGGCAGAGTGGGCTAAAGAACGGTGATGGATTAAACCCAGATCTTTTGACTGGGTGTGAGTGTTTGATTGGTTCAAGCTCCGTCCATTACCACTTTTGTACCGGTAATGTTTACAGGGGCATCCCCTTGCCTCGAAGACCGGGAGTTCCAAGCCCATACAAAAATATAGACCCTTCTTTCACACCACAAGCAACGGAGAAGATTACTTTTTCCAGGCCCGGGCAATATCTCTCTAGGCCAATGCATATCATATCACAGTTTAATGTACAATTTGACAGAGCAGATTCCGAATCAAATCAATAACAGATGGCTGCACCGGGTGGGGGCGGGATACCATAATGGGACGACTAATATTGTGCATGCCGAGGTGTACAAAGTGCTGTTGACATGGACTCTGAAGTACGTTCCCACCTAAATGGCATTAGGTTTCCTATATCGATGACAAAGTGATTTCCCGAAGTTTGAATGTTCTTTCTTTAGGTATAAAACAGAAAACGAAAACCTCCTAATTTCGGCATGGACCATTCGCAATCCCCTTTTCACAAGTTCTTTTTGGAGCTTTGTCCTCATGTCCTCACGACCGCAGCTGTACTTATACTATGGTAATGCATATTTGTTTGCTTAACACTTTCTTAGCGGCCGGCCCGGTTGGGTTGTAGGCGACAAGCTGTGTAACACCTGTGAAGGTTCAATAAAGGTTTTCAAAAAAAAAAAAAAAAATAAATAACAGATGGCTGTTATTACTGAAGGGTCTTTAATTTAGTTTTATGGCTTTTTCCCAGTGGCAGGTCAGGGACATCTAGACTTTGTTTTCCAGACCACAGCCTTTTTTTTTGTAAATCATTTTATTAAACAGTATCAACATGACAAGCAATTTTGAAACATGATTAGGAGGCAGTCTCAAGCATTTGTATTAGGTCACAGAAATTCGATACACAGTGTACAATGCATGACACCTAGGGGGGTGTAAGATTTTCACTATCATTCAGTGGTGTCGATTGGGTGCAGATGTCTCCCCTGTAGTAGTACCATGCCCCACAAACCTTCCTCCATTTCCTGGGACACCCTCTAGCTATATAGACTGTCTTTTCTCGGAACATGCACCACTCATGATCTTCTCTCCACTTTTCAATCCTAGGAGGTTGTATGGCTCCCTAGTTCTGCGATCATCGCTGCTAATGTAGCCCATTGCTTAGAGTAGGAGGTGAGGTCTGTCGGTTCCCAAATATTTAAAAGGCATCTTCGCGCCTCTGGGTGTAGGTCAATCGTTAGGACCTCACTGAGTGTGTGGTGCATAGCAGTCCAATAGGTTTGTATACGTACACATTCCCATAGAATATGGATAAAAGTGCCCTCCTTCCCACATCTACGTCTGCACTCCCCACTGTCAGCTCTACCCATGCGGATTAATCTGGGGCCAGTTATATATATCCGGTGGAGAAGTTTGAGTTGTACCAATCGTAGACGTGCTTGGATTGCCACCTCCCTCAGGGAGGAGACTGCGTCTTGCCAGTCTTCCTCGTCCAACTCAAGGCCATCCCTTACCCATTTGTCCTTGAGAGTTTGAAGAGGATTTCTATGTTATTAATTAGGTTTGTATATATATCAAGGAGATGGCCTTTTTGGGCAATTGGCCGTAAAGTATCCTGTCCTCCAAGGGGGAGGCAGGAGGGATGGCGGATGTCGAGGTGATGTGGGTTCGGAGGGCATGTTGGACCTGGAGATATATATATCGTTTAGTGTCTGCCAATTTGTATTGCTTCTGGAGGGAGGTGAACGGGATGATTTCATCTTTGATCCAGAGATCTTTGATCTGGGAAATTCCTATTATGTCCCATTTATCGAAGCCCTTGGTTTGCCACAAGCTCCCCAGTTTTTGGGAGTTCCACAGAGGGGTTGCCAGGGTCAGCCTTCCGTCCCATCCTAGATATTTATTCACTACATGGCAGATATGGACTGCATGTGCAGTTGGCCCGGTTAAGTGGTATTCACCAGGGAGGAGCCATCTGTCTGATAGAGCAAGGTTTCGCATCGCGACTTGCTCGATTCATGAACCTCGAATCTGTGGTAACCTCATAATAATTTGTACGTTTTACTAATATCTTTTATTTTGGGTATACATGTGTAGTAGCGAAGCTTGCCTATGTGTTTTACTAATACGAATAACCCTTGTCTATAATATGGCCGCCGTTTCTTAAATTTGCTTCTGCGCATGCGTTAGTCACACTCACGTGACTTTACGTAGATTTAGTTTGGAGGGAAAGGGTGCGCATGCGTAATAGCCACAAGATGGCAGCTCGCTGTAATAACGTGGTGAAGCTCGTGCTGTTGCTCTCGTGTCGTTATATATTGCACTAATATCTAAATTGCATAGTATATTTTTATGATGATAAATCTAAAGTACGAAATTTTGACATGAAATACCTTCGTTTATTTCTATGTGCTAATTTGTTTTCGCTTACTTTTCATGTATCCTCGGCACGGAGGGGTGATGGGGGCTTGGGAGTCCATCTTGGAGGGCAGTACTGCGCAGGACCAGCCGAGGCGAGGTGACATTGAAACCGAGCCAACAGAAGGTTGCGGCCAAGTCATGCATGGGAAGATGCACCTTCACCCAGCCAGAGGAATAAAAATGCAACATTTATTACATTGTATTCTTCTCCATTGTAGTCTGTGCGACTTCTCATGGGAACCCCAATCTTGCTAGGCGGTACCCAAACATGTAAATAGGGCCGTAGAAAAGTCTGTTCTGATTGGTGTGTTAACCAAATCCTACCTTAGGACCAATCGAAATTGGGGATTCTGACATTTTGCAACATCTGGGGGGTGGTACACTGTCCCAAAACAGTATATCTAGCCTAGGTTCGTCTAGGGAATTTGTCCGACTTGTCCGAATAGCTGACCTGTCACTGACCCAACGTACTCAATAGGTGACTTGATACAGAGGTGCTGCGGAGCTCTCTGTCCGAATTTGACCATAGACTCTGAAGGTTTTTACTGAACCTTAAGTGCTGGCGGAGCACTTTGCTGGGGAATTCGCTGACCCAATCTGGGTCCTGACTGATAGCTGCAGAGAGGGTGGAGCGCAGGCGTTGCTTCCAAACTGCGGGTGCTGGTCGTATCCTGGTGGTCCTGTCCTGATCCTAATCTGGTTTTCCTGTCCTGTCCTGGGGTGTCTATTCTGCACCTGCTGTCCCACTGAGGGTTATCCTGCCTTGAGGGTTTTCCTGTCCTTAACTGACCCGTGGCCAGGGTTGGTTTACACACCAGTCTAGGTAAATATCACTCTGAAACTCCTAAAGAAAAACTGCACCTTTCTATCTTTCTGTCTTTGCTTCAATAAAGACATACCTTTGCATATGATAATTTTCCAAGCTTTTCTCACGCAACCATTGCATCTCATTAAAGTCATTTGCATTAAATTTCATAGCGTGTTCCCATGTTACCCTACCTTTTAGAAATCATTTTTCCATTGTAGTTTGAAATTTCCTGTTATGGTCTCTAATTTTCTCTCATAAACTGACTCTGATTTATAGCGTGTTCACTTTGCCCTTATCATAGTTTTTGTTTAGGATTCCAAATACTCTAGTTATATTCATGAAGTATATTCTATATCTAAATTTTTCCATAGCTTGCTCATACGTAAATTTCCTTTCTAGTGTTACCAATATTTCTTTCCCTTAGCGTGTTCCCTGTCGCACTAGCATCTGAAAACTAAATGATTGCTCTTCTAGTTCTTCTGTATAGTTATGTACTCTTTGCTAATTTGATTTTAGACTGTCTCCTTGTAGTGGAGTGTATATTCTAAAGAGATTGAATTCTAAGATAAAACTTTCAAAACTTCCAGTTGTCCGTTGTCATTTTCATGAAAACTAAAATTTATATGTTGGATTTTGTATTACATTTTTCCTGCCTTTCCTTTTACAGCTAGCTCCCTGACCCATCGTGGTCATTAGGTACCCGTATCGGTGGATGGTAAGTCGGGTACACTAGAAATAGTAGGAAAACAGGGACTCACAATTATTGGTAGTTAGATTGTAAGGTCATCTGATCAATGTAGATGGTGAATTAAAGTATATGGGCCCGAGACCGAAGTGGTGAAAATATTGGTCGGGTGACCTGCGATCTCTATCAGTAATTTTCTGGTAGCATCGAGGATGGTTAGGGAATAGTTAAAAGTTAGGTAGGACTAGTTAAGCTAGATAAGTTGGATGCTGCTAAAAAGGGTTTTGTTTATTCATATATATGCTGCTATGAAAAGTAAATTCATTCTAGTGAACTGATCACTCACGGGAAATGTTTGCTTTGAAAAATTATGAAATGTTTTACAATTGTTATTCTTGTTATTATACTGTTATATGTACTAATCCATTCGTATAAAAAACGTTGAGTGTATTGTCGGAAATCCCCGGGGAATTGAATGGTGAGTGGTGAATAGAATCCACTTGCCTTGAGGTCACTTGCTTACAAGGAAAGTTGGTGCAGGTTAGGCAGAACTGGAAGCACTAACTAGGGTTTTTTTTTCTTCTGAATGCATGTTTGAATAAATGTTAGCAACGAGGTTCATTGGCAAAATTCCTATCGTGACATAACCTAGTGAGGGTCATACCGGAAGAGTAGCAGGTTCATCGGAGCTTGGGTGAAAGCAAAGGGGTTCGCAGGTGAAACTTTAGACTTAGCAAATATCCCAGAAAGTGGATGAGTCTGAGGAAGTAACAGGTTCCCTAATGCTAGAGTGAAGGATAGGCGGAAGAGATCTATCCGCAGTGTGTGAAAAGTAAATGGAAGTAGTTTACTTGCAGTGAAAATTCTTTCCTGTCTAGACACTTGAGCACAGTGGCGAATGTGTATTCGTTGTAAAATAACCGAGCACTAAGCACTTTAGAAAGAAAGAAAGTTTCCGTTACCTTGTGAAGGAGGGAGTCAGTCGCGAAGCTGCTCTGACGTCGCTCGGTGCCGCGCTGGGATTGGTAGACGCAGCGGGCCGGTAGCGGAGCTGGAATTGTAAAGGAGGGGTGAGTGCCGGAGCGTGAGAACTGTCTCGCGAAAAGGCCGCGCACCCATTGGTCAAGATTATCTAAATTCGTGCATTTCATTGGACGCACGGAAATAAGAGACGCATTTAGATTGGAAGTGATTTTGTAAACAGAGGTCACTTGTAGGAGTCGTATGTGGCACTCGTATAGACCACATACCCGTCCTGATCTACGGTATATGGGATTTGAGGACGATCAGTGGAAAGGTGTAAAAAACGACATTATGTACGGAAATAAGAGAAAAGTGTCTCTTGTAAATAAGGTAAAGAATTTTTTCAAAAAGGACAAACCAATTAGGACTAGAGAAGGTGTTGTCATTCCACCACCAAATACTCCCGCATCTTTCATGTTGTTTGACAAAGGGTACCATACCTGCGTATGGTTGGAAAATTGGGTGGAGTACACCAAAGATGACGGAGTATTGGCTTTTCCGTTAGACGGTACATTTAATGGCAGAATTTTATTTAATTTGAGAACCAGAATGAATGATTTGCATCCCAGACCTAGATTGACGCAGTATGAAGCACTAGAAGAATGGGAAATTGAGGCTTTTGAAAGAGACAAGCCCCGAATGGATAAAGGATTAACAATATTTTATCCAAAACTGAAACAAGAAACCAGAGATAAAAAGATGAAACAGTGGAGGCAGAATATGATTGTAGAGGGACTGTTTCCAATGATGCCAGCGGATGGTCCTCCAGGGGGGGAGAAGAGAGCAGAAAAATGTAAACACTGGGTGCCCCTGGGTGAGTCGGATGATGAATTGGTAGATGACATGTGTATGAGAAGTCCGCCTCCTTATAATGAAGGACACCGACCTTCCAGTGAAGGAGATATTTCCCGAAGACTTCCTCCGCAGGAGGAAGCCAGGTCCGCGAGTATGGGAGGGGGTTACCAAATACCTCCCTATACAGAGAGTCTAGGACCCGTAGAGCCCAGAGAGATTTACCCAAAAAGACCCACTAGTGGGGAGACAAGATACTCACGAGAAAGGGGGTCTTGCGCTAGACTTCCCTATGAAGGTGAGGAAAGACCATTAAATTCCAGAATGCCGATTTTGAATCCTCTTTATGAGGAAGAACCAAGATCCCTAGGCACAGGAAGTTTATTTCCAAAACCTAATTATGGTGAAGGACCAAGAGAGACACATCCCACTGCCCCGAATTATGCTCAAATTTTAACTCCTCAGATATTGCATGACAATTCAGTCGAAAGGATATTGGAGGACAGGGAACGGGATGCTCTAGCTAAACAGAGAGCCGAAATAATTCAGAAAATCTCCCAGTTGAGTACAAGTCCTGAAGCCTTGACCATCCCAGTAACTATCGGACCAGTGGTTCCGTTGTATGGGGACCGCCAAGGGAGTCCGAAAACTCCAATAATTACCCCTGTCATAGCACAGCCCAGACCAGAGCCTTTAATTGTAGACGACCAAACCAGTGAATGTGAGTCTGAGGTCTCATTAATGGACCTACCCATTAGAAATACAGGGAAAAGGATGCAGAAAAGACATAATCCTTTCAACACAAAAGAAATTCAGATGGAATCGACTTCGGGTACCAGGAGTGTCACAGTGGTGACTCCTGAAGAAATCGAAAGATGGAGTCAAGAATTAGAGAAACAGGTTCCTCAGTCAAAACCTTTAGATCTCTGCAAACTGAGAATAGAAATAGAAGAACTATTGGCCGGAAATATAGGATTAGACAGACTAAATACTTACTCTGAAGAAGAGTTACTGTTCATCTGCAAAAATCTCACCCGAAATGTCCGAGTATTTCATGAAAAATTGACAGACACCGCTGCTAGCATGGGAATAGATATCTCAAAATCGAAACCTTTGCAGAAACCATACAGGGCAGATTTCTCAGACAAAGATTTGGAAAACTTGAATGTGTCAGGGAAAAAGGCACAGGTCAAAGAACTATTGTCAGTATTGCAGAAATGGGGAGATGTAGATAGATGGAAGGCTAGATGGGCTAAGAAAAGAGATGAGGCCAGGTCTAAGCAGGTAACTCCCGAATTCGCTCTAAGAGAAGCTGGAAAGCCAGAACAGCTATGCCCCATGCGCGAAGTGCCAGGTGGAAAATATGTACATGTTCCATGGTCCAGACAGGATATTGTATCCTTTACTAAAGATTTCCCAAAATTACGGGAAAAGCCTGTGGATTGGTACAGGCAAGTGGAGAGATTTGTGAAAGTACAGAAATGCTTATGGAAGGACCTGGATGGGTTCTTCGACATTGTGGTCCCGGTAGATCTGTGGACCGAGTGCAAGATCACCATAGCCTGGCCTAGTGAGGAATACCCGAGGGACTCAGAAACAGGAGAACCATCTAAAGAAGTGATGAGAAAATATGAGCAAGTAATTCAACATTTAAAACAAAAGGTGCCAGCAAAGGAAACTGATTGGACCAAGATAGATAGAACCACGCAGGAAAGGGACGAGACAGTGCACTCTTTTTATGAAAGGCTGTTGCAGGTGTTCAAAACATACAGTGGTATAGATAACATCGAGATGAAGGACATGACCCACTTCATTTACAGGTTTGTAAACGGTTTAAGACCCAAAATTTGTCAGTGGATAAAGGATAATAAAATCTGTTGGCATACTAAAAAGATGGATGAGGTCCTACGATACGCAAAGTATTGTGAGGACGAGATGGCAGAGAAGAAAAAGGCCCTAAAGGAAAAGGTGATGTGGGCACAAGTAAAGCTCGCAGAACAGCAAGAAAAGCAACTGAGTAAATTAAATAAAAATACTCAGAACCAAGGTCCTGGGGGAGGGAATGGAGGAAAGCCCCGACCTAAAATGAGCAGAGAGGAAGCCAAAAAGAAATTTCCCTGCCACCAGTGCGGAGAAATTGGACATTGGCGAGACGAGTGTCCGTATTTACAAGCTGATAATGCCCAAACACCTGATTTAATTCCACAGACGCAGAATGAAAAACAAAGAAAGACCCAGCAGCAGGTAAAAACGATTCAAGTGCCCCGAGCACCAAAACCTATTTTTAAGGGGAAATCACCGCAGGGTGACGACATAGAGATCTGGGGAGGCGATGAAAACAGAAATGCAGCAACTTCGCAGTATTTACTAAGTGATACCTTTTTCTGTGACGACCAGTACTGACGGGGCCTGAGAGGGGAGGACAAGGAGTGCGTACTTGGCGCCTCCTTGCCGGTAGACCAGTCAGGGCCATACATTGAAGGAAAGGTTGACGGAAACGATGTCACTTTTCTCTTGGACACTGGTGCTACCCGTTCTACTGTAAGAACAGCAGACGTCCCAAACCTACCCTTCTCTGGAGAAGCAATCCAAGTAGTGGGAGTATCTAATCAATTGATTAGTACCCCCGTTACAGAACCAATGGAGATCTCAATAGGGAACTTTAAAGAAATGCACAGATTTGTCGTTTGCGATACCAGTCCAGTGAACTTACTGGGACGTGATTTGCTGTGCAAAATGAACTGCACTATCTTTTGCACACCAAAGGGCGTCGAAATTCAGACACCAGATGAAGATGGTATCTACAAGTTAATGTTAGTCAGACCTGACTCAGAAATAAAGCGAATGACTATACATGATTTACCTGAAGAACTTCAACAGACAGTGAAACAAGAAGTGTGGGACTTTACTGGAAAGGATGTAGGATTGATGAAAAACGTAGACCCCATACAAATAACAATGAAAGAAAATGCAGTTTACCCCAACACTAAGCCTTACAGAATGAGTGCCGAAGTGAGAGCAGGTGTTGCCATTGAAGTACAGAAATTGCTAGAAGCAAACATCATACAGGAAGTAATGAGTAGCCCGTGTAACTCACCCATTATGGGCATTAAAAAGCCTAGTGGCAAGTACAGAGTAGTGCAGGACCTGAGAAAAGTAAACAAAATTGTGGTTCCTTGTTGTCCTATTGTCCCGAACCCAGCAGTAATTCTGTATAGGATTCCCTGGGATGCTGAATGGTTCACCGTGATAGATCTATGTCACGCATTCTTCTCGATCCCATTGCATCCAGACAGCAAATTTCTTTTCTCATTTGCTTTCAACAGTCATGTGTATGTTTGGAATAGGGTCCCCCAGGGGTACACAGAAAGCCCCTCTATCTTTAATCAGATCTTGAAAAAATGTCTTGAATCTTTAGTCTTACCTGGAAAGTCTGTTTTGGTGCAGTACATTGACGACCTGTTGGTGGCGTCCAAAAGTCATAGGGATTGTGTAATTGACACCATTGCCCTACTGAATCACCTAAGTGAGAAGGGACATAAAGTGGCCCCTGAAAAATTGCAATTTTGTTCAAAATCAGTAAAATATCTGGGGCACCAGATAGAAAAAGGCATCAGAAAAGTAACATCAGAGAGAGTCAGAATAATTCAAAATATGCAGTTACCCCGTACACAGAAAGAAATCAGAATGTTCCTCGGAGTTGTAGGTTACTGTAGGCAATGGATTGTGGGATTTGCAGTACTGGCAAAGCCTTTGATAAGCATGACAAAGAAAGGAGCAAAGGACCCAGTGGAATGGGATGATGAGAGCGAGCTTAACAGCCTTCACACAATTGCGAAATTGTCTGTGTACAGCGCCTGCTCTAGGGATGCCTGACTATTCCAAGGAATTTGGCTTATTCTGTGACACTCGTGATAACTGTGCATTGTCAGTCCTGACTCAGGAGCATGGCTTGAACAGAAGGCCCGTGGCATATTTCTCTGCCACTTTGGATCCAGTGGCTGCTGGATTACCTGGGTGTCTGAAGGCAGTAGCTGCAACTTGCACAAGTTTAGAACAAAGTGAGTCCATTATCATGGGACATCCTGTAACTGTGTATGTTCCACATGCGGTTGTGATCCTATTGACCCGCACGAAAACTCAGTACCTCACCCCTAGTCGGCTGACTAAATATGAGAGAATTCTCATAGGTGCTGCAAACATTGTCATCACCAGATGTAATATTTTGAACCCAGCAACCCTACTCCCTGAGTCAATGATAATGGAAGATAAGGGAGAGAATGAGCATGACTGCATTGACCTGACAGAATTCAGTACTAAACCCCGCCCAGACATTAAAGAAACTCCTTTGCCCGTACATGATGAGGAATGGTTTGTGGATGGTTCATGCATGAGGCACGAGCATGTAGGCCTAAGTGCTGCATATGCTGTGGTCACATCAAACAAAATTGAAGAAGCATCCTGTTTATTTGGAATAAAGTCTGCACAAGTAGCCGAATTGATTGCTCTGATAAGAGCTTGCAAATTGGGAAAAGACAAAAGAATAACAGTATATACCGATAGCCAGTACTGTTATGGGGTAGTGCATGACTTTGGCCAATTATGGCTGCAAAGAGAATTCCTGACTTCATCAGGTACCCCCATTCGAAATGGAAAAGTTGTACAAGACCTTTTAGAGGCAATCCAATTACCAAAGGAATTGGCAGTGGTCAAATGTGTTGCTCATAAAAAGGGCCTTGACCATGTATCTTTGGGAAATGATTTTGCTGATCGAGTGGCAAAACAATGTGCTATGGATCGCATGTCAATAAATATCAGACTGGGAGGGACTGGAAACAGCTGCCAACTTATGGTGTTTGAAGAAGTGCCTACTTGGGATGAAGTGAGAGAATGGCAGCATGCTGTGCCCTGGGAAGAGAAAGAGAAATGGAAGGAACTTGGTGTCATTGTGGGCCCAGATGGTATGCCTGTGTTACCCAGACACCTGCTTGCCCCTATGGCCAGATTAATACATGAAGGATCACACATTGGTAGGGATGCCATGGTTCTGGTATTTCAACAGACCTGGTACAACAAGAAGTTCAGGAAGGTAGCAGAATCCCTTTGTCAGAGGTGCTTGACATGTCAGCAGTTCAACGCTGGTAAAAGAACAGTAGTTGAATTGGGAAAAATTGGGAAATCAGGGGGTCCCTTCGTGAGAATACAGATTGACTTCATTACCATGCCCCGTTGTGAAGGAAAAAGATATGTCCTTGTCATTGTTTGCCTATTTTCAAAATGGGTGGAAGCTTACCCTACCCCACAGAATGATGCCATGACTGTAGCCAAACTACTGCTAAAAGAGTTGATACCTAGGTTCGGGGTTCCAGTCACTATTGAATCAGATAGAGGCAAACATTTTCAGAATGAAGTAATTGATCAGCTCTGTAAAGCATTTGGAATCACACAAAAGCTGCACTGTGCATATCGTCCAGAGGCTTCTGGAGTTGTAGAGCAAGTAAATGGTACCATAAAAAACAGATTGGCAAAGATGTGTGACTCTAATGGAATAAACTGGGTAAATGCCTTACCTCTTGTTCTGATGGGACTCAGAAGCATTCCAGATCGAAAAACAGGCCTGAGTCCCCATGAGATTTTGATGGGAAGAGTGATGAGACAAGCTTGGGTACCAGGATACAAACTGTTAAACATTTCTGATGATTTGGTACTTGAATACTGCAAGCAACTGGGTGACCAAGTGCGTTCTATCTCTCGCCAGATTGGGCCAGACGCCGTCGCCAACCCGACAACCCCAGTTCACAAATTGGTTCCTGGTGACTGGGTTAAAATAAAGAAACACACTCGTTCAAGTTGCCTTGCACCAAGGTGGGGACAAAAGCGCCAAGTAATACTGGTGACCACGACAGCGGTGAAGTGTGCCGGCGTTCCCAAGTGGATCCATGCCAGCCATATCCAGAAGGTGACACCAGACGAGGAGCCTGGAGCGGAAGGTTGTCCAGCTGAGGGGTCTGCAGATGTCGGTCCTGAAGTAGCTGATGACGGACAGCTGAGCACCAGTCCAGCCGAGGGTCCTGTAGACGTTGGTCCGGAAGTAGCTGATGACGAGCAGCCGAGTACCAGCCAAGACGATTGGATACCCTTAATCGATCTCATCGAAGACCCAATCAGAACAAGAGAGCGAATATATGAAGACAGAGAGTTGAATAGAGCGGTCTAGACAGGCACAGGCGAAGACCCTCAGATCATTGAGATACAAGTCAAATCTGAGGACGAAGAGGAAGGTCAGATAGGGACAGAGCAAGTGATTGACACTCCTCCACTGACTCCCGAAATCGAAAAGGGACAGACTAGAACTAGGGTGGAAGTTCGAGCAGAAGAAAATCAAGGGATCGAAGTGCTTGAACAGGATCAGATAGAACTAGAAAAACGTGTTCAGGACACAGAAACAGAGACATTTGAAAGCCAAAATCAATATTCACCTGAACCAGGCAAGCTTAGTAACCAGGCAGAAGAAATAGATACAAGACCTGGGACTAGCCAGACAGGAAGGAAAGAAACAGAAGTGCCACAAACAAATGAAAATAAAAGAACATTAGAAGAAAACAAAATAACAGTGCCAGCTAAAAGGCTCAAGAAAAAGAAGCATATTGAGCCCAGATATATTAAGAGACTGAGACTAAGAATAAAAACAGTACAAGAGAAACTTGCAGACAAAAGAAGAAGTCCACGGATTGCAGAGCAGCCTGAAGATAGCTTCAAAAGGAGAAGCGAACGAATAAAAAGACTGAATGAAACATACCAAGATCCTGAATGGACATACTTGATTTTGGAGAATTTTGAAGATCTCGATATCACTGACGAAAGTGACGAAGATCGGGTTGCTGATTTGTCTACCGAAGAAGAAGAGCTCACCTGAATTTCACAGAGTAAGATACCTGTGTAAAGTTACTAAGAGGGGTTGCAAAACTTCTTCTGAGCCAAAATGTCTGATTCAAGAGTGAATGGAAGGCCTAGTCGCAGTTGTTGCAAAACATGCTGCAAAGTATGTATATGTAGTATAGTTATAGTTATATTAGTTTGGATAGGATTAACAGTTTTCATTCCTTTTATGGTTAGCAAAAATACTAACATTGACCCTACTCAGACTACTGACACTGAAGAATTGACAACACAAAGTGTAGAAAGACGTGAAAAAGCACTCAGACAGACAAAACGAGACTTAGAAGCATCCGATGAGGAAGGACTACATTACCACGGAGTTAAGAACCAGACTAATTTAAACGTTTTCGCAAACTTATTAGTGCATTACGTAGAAACTATGGAGATAGAAGATTGCTATGTCTGCATGAAGCTACCTACTTCTGTAGCTGAAGGCGTGACTTATCATCACTTACCTTTGACCTATGGCATTTCCTGTAGCATATTAGCAAGCTTATTTTACAAAAGAGGACCGTTACAGTACTACTACTCTAACAATGACGTGATCTTTTCTGAACTTCCTATACGTGGGAATTTGAATCCTGTACATACTAAAAGTGACGTTACACGTTATATGGGAGAGTATTTCCTGACTATAGGTACTATAGACTTAAATGAAGCACACAGAGACAACTTGACCTGTTCATTACATGAACAAGAAAAGATATTTTTAAACATGGCAGAGAAAAGAAGGGAGAGTTTCCAAAGAAAGGCAAATGACAAAAGACAGAAAATTCCTAAATGGGCTGAGAACATGGAAAGCACCTCAAATGGCGGGGCGGGTCCTGCCTTGTTGCTGGATTTCGAAAAGAAAGGGAAACTGTGTCTTCACCGTGAAAGAACTAGTTATTATAATAACATTTTCATTGGTTCCAGTCAATGTGAACACAATTACAAGGTAATTGGAGGTTGGGGATTCAAAAATGGGTCAGAGCCTGTGTTTCCTGGAATTTATTATATATGTGGAGACAAGGCTTATTTCAAATTGCCGGATCACTGGTATGGAAGCTGCTATTTTGGCATTGTCTTCCCGAAAATATACCATGTGAATGAAACTTCTGGAAGCAATGAAAACACTAATGGCTTAGTGCGTAGTAAAAGAGAAAGCGTAGGTGAAATAATGGGTAGTATTTTTAGTGCACTGATACCTGGAGTGGGAGTGGTTCTGAACACTCACAGAATTTGCAAGTTATCCACAATAGTGGATGTGCTGTCTACTGACACAGCTCATGGATTTCTGTTGGTCAATACCGAAATGGTTGCGATCAGATCAATGGTTTTGCAGAACAGACTTGCTCTTGACACCTTATTAGCAAAGGAGGGCGGAGTCTGCCGGATGTTGAAGGCGCAACATTGTTGCACTTACATTCCAGACAAAAGTGTGCAGCTCAAAAGATATGTGAAAAACATTACTAATTTGGAAAAGGAACTTAAACCACTCGAGGTTGACAGTGCCTGGAAGAGACTAGTTGATGGTCTCTCCAATGTAGGTCATTGGTTTGCTAGCTTAGGTAAAAGCTTATTGTTTAAGGTACTGATGCCAATTGGAGTGATAGGGCTCATCCTATTTCTCATATTGATCGGTTGCAAATGTCGAAAACACACGAAAAAGTACCAAATGAATGTGAGAGGTGTGAAACGAGGTGCGGATGAGCTTGAATTGGAAGAATTGAATAATCAGATATACAAAAGGGTGAAAAATTCTCACCCTACAAAAAACGAAAAGGAGAAACTGAATAGGATGTTGGAAGAGATAGAGATGTACAAAGTGTGAAAGAAAGTTGGCATCTGATTCCATTATTTTGTGATGATAGTAAATATCATCAAAGAGGGGATTGATAGAGCAAGGTTTCGCATCGCGACTTGCTCGATTCATCAACCTCGAATCTGTGGTAACCTCATAATAATTTGTACGTTTTACTAATATCTTTTATTTTTGGTATACATGTGTAGTAGCGAAGCTTGCCTATGTGTTTTACTAATACGAATAACCCTTGTCTATAATATGGCCGCCGTTTCTTAAATTTGCTTCTGCGCATGCGTTAGTCACACTCACGTGACTTTACGTAGATTTAGTTTGGAGGGAAAGGGTGCGCATGCGTAATAGCCACAAGATGGCAGCTCGCTGTAATAACGTGTTGAAGCTCGTGCTGTTGCTCTCGTGTCGTTATATATTGCACTAATATCTAAATTGCATAGTATATTTTTATGATGATAAATCTAAAGTACGAAATTTTGACATGAAATACCTTCGTTTATTTCTATGTGCTAATTTGTTTTCGCTTACTTTTCATGTATCCTCGGCACGGAGGCGTGATGGGGGCTTGGGAGTCCATCTTGGAGGGCAGTACTGCGCAGGACCAGCCGAGGCGAGGTGACAATGAAACCGAGCCAACAGAAGGTTGCTGCCAAGTCATGCATGGGAAGATGCACCTTCACCCAGCCAGAGGAATAAAAATGCAACATTTATTACATTGTATTCTTCTCCATTGTATTCTGTGCGACTTCTCATGGGAACCCCAATCTTGCTAGGCGGTACCCAAACATGTAAATAGGGCCTTAGAAAAGTCTGTTCTGATTGGTGTGTTAACCAAATCCTACCTTAGGACCAATCGAAATTGGGGATTCTGACATTTTGCAACATCTGGGGGGTGGTACACTGTCCCAAAACAGTATATCTAGCCTAGGTTCGTCTAGGGAATTTGTCCGACTTGTCCGAATAGCTGACCTGTCACTGACCCAACGTACTCAATAGGTGACTTGATACAGAGGTGCTGCGGAGCTCTCTGTCCGAATTTGACCATAGACTCTGAAGGTTTTTACTGAACCTTAAGTGCTGGCGGAGCACTTTGCTGGGGAATTCGCTGACCCAATCGGGGTCCTGACTGATAGCTGCAGAGAGGGTGGAGCGCAGGCGTTGCTTCCAAACTGCGGGTGCTGGTCGTATCCTGGTGGTCCTGTCCTGATCCTAATCTGGTTTTCCTGTCCTGTCCTGGGGTGTCCATTCTGCACCTGCTGTCCCACTGAGGGTTATCCTGCCTTGAGGGTTTTCCTGTCCTTAACTGACCCGTGGCCAGGGTTGGTTTTCACACCAGTCTAGGTAAATATCACTCTGAAACTCCTAAAGAAAAACTGCACCTTTCTATCTTTCTGTCTTTGCTTCAATAAAGACATACCTTTGCATATGATAATTTTCCAAGCTTTTCTCACGCAACCATTGCATCTCATTAAAGTCATTTGCATTAAATTTCATAGCGTGTTCCCATGTTACCCTACCTTTTAGAAATCATTTTTCCATTGCAGTTTGAAATTTCCTGTTATGGTCTCTAATTTTCTCTCATAAACTGACTCTGATTTATAGCGTGTTCACTTTGCCCTTATCATAGTTTTTGTTTAGGATTCCAAATACTCTAGTTATATTCATGAAGTATATTCTATATCTAAATTTTTCCATAGCTTGCTCATACGTAAATTTCCTTTCTAGTGTTACCAATATTTCTTTCCCTTAGCGTGTTCCCTGTCGCACTAGCATCTGAAAACTAAATGATTGCTCTTCTAGTTCTTCTGTATAGTTATGTACTCTTTGCTAATTTGATTTTAGACTGTCTCCTTGTAGTGGAGTGTATATTCTAAAGAGATTGAATTCTAAGATAAAACTTTCAAAACTTCCAGTTGTCCGTGGTCATTTTCATGAAAACTAAAATTTATATGTTGGATTTTGTATTACATTTTTCCTGCCTTTCCTTTTACAGCTAGCTCCCTGACCCATCGTGGTCATTAGGTACCCGTATCGGTGGATGGTAAGTCGGGTACACTAGAAATAGTAGGAAAACAGGGACTCACAATTATTGGTAGTTAGATTGTAAGGTCATCTGATCAATGTAGATGGTGAATTAAAGTATATGGGCCCGAGACCGAAGTGGTGAAAATATTGGTCGGGTGACCTGCGATCTCTATCATGTCCATGGCGTATCCCAGATCATCAAGGCGACCTTAGGTCCCCTGGTTGATGGCAGCTAGTTGGGCTGACCAATAAAATGTTTTAATGTCTGAGAGCTGATGCCTCCATCATACCAGTTCAGAGTGAGTTTGGTCAAAGCAATCCGGGGATTTCCATCCCACAGGAGATCCTCCTGAAGACCCTCTACCTACTTAAAATATGACGTGGGAAGTGGATCCATTGAATTCTGGAGGGCATAAAGAAAGTGGGGCAGGGCCATGATTTTGAATAGCGTACAGACCACAGCCTTAACATCATTTAGATACTCTTCCTTAAATGTAAGTCAGTAGATACTCATATAGTCCCTGGCCAGAATCATCCTTTCACAAGTTTAATAAACTAGGATAGTGCACTCATCACACGGTACTACTCCGCTCATCTAAAGGCAAGACGGACTACTAGGCAAAAGAGAAAACTGTATATTACTTCCAGTGTTGTGATTTAAAGATGAGTATTGTGACAAAAAATAATAGGCATTGCGAAAGCTAATAGGTCTGGTCTTGGCAAGGCTGCTATTTGTGTATTTCCTTTTTTTTTTTTTAAACTTATGCAATAGGCATTAAAACTGTAAAAGTAACAATATAGAAATGTCTAAAAGTCGCAGTCTTATATTTTCTAAACAAAGTAAGTAAAAGGAGCTCCATAACAAAAATTACATGTTGCCAAATAAGTAACAAAATAGATGAATGCAGAACTTTAAGCAGACAGATTGGCGTACCAGCACTAGGAATAAAAGTGAACTACTTTCTAGGTGAATATGCACATGTGCAAGCGCAAAACCCCATCACAGTAAAGAGAGCCAATAGCTTACAGACCTGATCCATTGCTCCCTGCTGTAGGTGAAATGGGAATGACCTTGACATACCGATGGATGTAGAGGGCTGAATGAAAGCCACTCTGTATTTTTATTATAATGTTTTTGGAAAATATGAGCCTGGCCATATAGCTGAAGGTGACTTTAAGTCAGAGTTAAAAATAAATCATTATCCATGAGCACCTGTGTAAGGATCACTTGTTTTCTTGGAGCCTTATTCTGAGGGCACAGTAATCCTTTTAAAGGCAGAATATCCAGATTACTACTTGTGTGCAAACTTTACTTTTCTCAAACACCTGGTTGTTATTCCCTGCACAAACTATGCTAGGTAAAACCTGGAGAAATCTATGTTGTGAGAAAAGCAGTATTCTTAGTTTTGCAGCTCAAACTGGTGAAAACAGGTGCTATTTCTGAGGAGCCACCACTCTGCATTGCGGAACTTGAAATAATTGTGTAATGCTACTTTTGGAAAATGACTAAGGGAAACAACTGTGTTTTCTTTGGCTGTCTTTGATTGGTGTAAACATACCTATGCATGGGGAGCCAGAGGCATCTCTGATTTAGACAATTTGGGTCAATATATAGAGCTCAGCCCCAGAGATTGTGAGCACACTATGATTAATGTGTCATACCAGAATTGTTATTCCCATTTTATAGTGGGATCAACAGAACTAAAAATATCAGAATGCAAAGAAAATGCTTGGACTGGATAAACTACTCATGCATGGAACTGGGACTCTGGCAGAGGAGCTATCCACGTCTATCCTCACTTGTCAAAGGCACCTGAGACTTTGACTTGGTCTCTCACTTGTTACGGACAACAGCGGTATGCCTTGCTCCACTAATATATCTCTTTCTAGAACCATACTTGTCTGTTTTTTGGCCTATCAATTTCCGTCAATCTATTTCTCCCATACGGAGACAAAGAGCATGCAGTGACTACCAGAAACAGTGACAAGAGAACAACTGACATGAGTACATCGACAAGGTAAGGAGGCAGATCTGCACCACCTATGGGTAAAGAGAGCAAACAATTGTCAGAGATCTATTTAGACTTTGAGAACCCACCGGAGGAACAATATACCAAAAACCAGAAAAAATATCACTTAATTTTCTCTTACCAACACACATTTCCAAACAAAATGTTCTTATGAGAACCTTTCGATTAACCACCCTAAAATGACACCAAACAAGCAGGAACAATAGTACTGCGTTCATACTATCTTACTCTTATTCCTTGAAGTGTATCCTAGAAATCAGTTGGCAAACTATTTACTGCTTGACCTACTACAAAATACACTTTTCTTAAAAACCACTGGTTATGGGATTTTTTTTACAGTATGCACCTACACTGTTTCGGCTCATATAACAATTTTTCCAACAGCCTTCATTAGGGTGAACAGGTATTTTTACTAACTGAAACCTCATGAAGGGTAGAAATAGGGATACACTAGATTGGCATTGAATGTTCCGCTGTAATACAAACATTGATTATGACCACATCAGGGGTCTTAAGGGATTCTAACCGAATTAGTTCAGAGACACCACTAGCAAAGTGAATCATGTTTCAGGTGCTTAATAATCGCTCCCTTCCAGATTATATCATGTATTTTTAACCTCAGAGCCCAATTTGTTTTTGATTTATAAATCAAAGCTATAGTATTATTACAATACCTCCCCAACTACTGAAGGAGGTCAATTTAGTTAAGTGTGAAAGCTCCTGAATATTTAAGGAAACATCCATTCTAGGTGGGTGATTCCAGCACCTCACCCTGCAGTTTCCATCTTTCTATGTATATGTTGGTGTCCTGGAGGTTATCAGTAGTGATGGAACTGCAATAAAATCTCAGCACACTAGAGAGTAAAATGGCAGCATATCAGAAGACTGTCAGAGAACTGTGGTCCAAAGAGAAATTGGCAAGCGCTACAAAAAAACATTTTGAGGTTCTCCGAGTGTAAGCCAAAGGACAACAATTTGTGGGGAGTGCCATTGCCAATATCACCTAAAGTTTCTTGAACTATATCTATCTGAAGTAAAGAGACACCTCTGCTGTTGCTGAGAAACAAGTGCATTTATTCAGTTTACCGAACACCACCAACCTTGTCAGATCGTGTCCAGCTGCTCTTAACTCTGGTAGATGCCTCTAAAACCAATGTTCAAATGGGAGAAACAAAGGCAGCAAACCACCTCCCTATCTCCCAATCTTTTGTTTGCATTTGCTCAATTTGCAGTTCTGCCTACCATACATATCTGTGAGGCTTTATGAATTCTCCATTGGCTGCCAGTAGCATCCACGAATACGTTTAAAACACTTAAGTGGAAACATAAGTCTTTATATGAGAATGTCCTGGTCTATCTGAAACCTGCTACAGTCTCAAGAAAGCTTAAAGATCTATCGGGAAACCGCTTCTAACACCACCTAAGTGCATTAGGAAAATATCTGGAGAAAAGTTGTTTCTAGCCACTACAATTACAATGTGGAACTTGTTAGGAGATGTCCTTAGACATATTGAACAGCTCCTTCCACACAACTTACCCATTTAAATAAACCTCATGAGACAAATGTACATCAGCATCTAAGTGCCTTTTGACATAGTCAAAGGCACCAACATGCAGCCAAGAGGGAACACCGGCCTTTCAGGACTTTAGCATTGAACACCCCTAATCATAACATAATTACTGAGGGGCATTTTAAGGTATAGGCAAATGGGCTCTGGCCAGGCCCCCAACATTTCAGGGGCCCGCTGCAAACTGTAAAACAAATTTACTATTGCCATTGCTGTTCTTATTCTAAGCATCCATTCCAGATTTCAAGGCAAACCACTGGTTATGTAAATTACCACCTTTTATGTTCAATATATACAAATTTATCTTGTGTAAATATTTTGAAAATCAGCTTTGGATCAGCATCTTTGGGCCAACATCGGACAGCCATGTTGCAGAGCTTATCTTCCGAATACTCTGAAAAAGAGGTTTACTACCCACCTGTTTGCCTCGGGCTGGCTGTTGTAGTAGAACGGAGACATGTCTTCTTGATCAGTGTCTTCAGAGTGTCTGTTTGTCACCACCATAAGGCTGTCGGAGTCTTCTTCAAGTCTCTCAGATCCTGAGTCAAGACACGGCTCTTTAGTAGAAATGAAAGCTTTAATTTACTAGCCATCTTTTTAATGCTTTCTAAATAAAACATCTTGTTGCCTAAATGCCTCTTTGCACAACTGGTATTGTTAAGTGTGGTACATCCAGCAAGAGGTCTCCTGGTTAGTGCAGTAAAAGAGGAAGGTCAAATGAAGAGAGAAAACCAATTACATATGTTGGTGGCTTAAATAGGGCTATGGCTTTTTCATGTTGAGGGGACCTGTTCCTTTCAAGCAGGCAGGCTAGAGGATGGGCCTAGTATTGTACAGCTGTGTTGCAAGAGTCCTGTTTGAAAAGGTTCGTCATATTGTTTTTTTTAGAAATCACATAGGTTTGGTTGTTTCCTGAAATCCGTATTCAAGGTGTTCCAGAAGACTGGATGTCACTATTCCTTTTTTTATTTTTTTTATTAAAGAACCAGTAACAGCATAAGACAATCGAAAATGGTTTTAAACAATATATACATGGGGAAAAATACATCGAAAATAACAAAACAGTACATAATGCTTCGAGAATGAATAGAATATAATACATTTGAGACCATTAAAGAACATTTGAGACCATTAAAGAGGATGCCACTATTCCAAACTCAAGGGTATCATCTTACAACAATAAGTGGTAATTACAAAAGTTAATTAATAAAAGTTCTTTAACTGATAGTTTATTCTGGTTCATTATGTTCAGTTGAGTTCTATTAGTTTTCCAATGATTAGAAAGAAAACCCATAGCAGAAGTGAGCAATTTGCAAAGGATTTAAAGTTAGCATTGTTACAGAATCACAAGTGGTCACCAAACACCCTCTAAGCCTCTCTTTACAGGAGCATTTAGAATCTCTTACAAAGTAAACACCATGGTTTCACATCGCCCAATACAAATGAATCACAGCTGATGGCATCAGCTCTTCCCAGATATTTTGTAGATACCTAGAGTAACAAATCTATCAACTACGTTTGGGAGGGCGTACATTGTTTAGAAACCACTTAATTTATTAATCAAGCTGTATCTCCTGTGTCCCTTCAAATTCTAGTTTAGATCCATTAACACTGTTGCTCCATCACTCCATCGTCAATGTGTTCCATAGCCGATGATGCCAGTACGTCAGCGAGGGCGGTTCCCCACTTTTACAGGGAAACACTATTGCAAGCCTTGCAGCCGAGACACTAGCAAACAAGGTTCCCGCAAGCTTGAGATACACCCTCATACTGGGCCAGCTATGGCCCCAATAACATGACCCCAGGGCCATGCTAGGATATGGGATAGCCTAACATCTCCTTCTGTGCTTTTGCCACTTTCTACCAAAACAAGGAGATCTGTGAGCATCCCATCAAATATTGAAAGTGTCACCCCTTGCTCCCATTCCCTCCAACAGTCAAAGTTGGTGGTGGGGTACACGTGGTGTAATTGCAGAGGCTTACCGTGTCAATTGTAAAGAACGTTAGAATGTATATGATGATACCTCGCGTCTATGTTTGTCTGCCCGTATGGTCTTTCAGTCTCTTGCTCTAATCCACCTGATCAGGATTTTCACCAAGGTAGTATTATGGTAGGAAAATAATTAATATCATTTAGATTTAAGAAACAAGGCCTTCAGAGCCTTTTAACTAGGACGGCAGAGTTTCAAAAGGTGACTTCTCTAAAAAGAGGCAGCAACATTAAGCAACCCCTTTTCATGCTTGTACTGATTTACAATTTGCGAGGGTAGGCCATTCAGCAAGATTCTAGCCAAGGGCGTTAAGTAACTAGCCAGGATCATGGGCCCACTCTGGGAGCCACATGCAGTGAGCAGGAGGGTCGTCAATGAGAAGCTCCAGTTCAGCTGGTCGAAGCCCTTCTCTGCACCCAAAGATGCCAGCAAGGCCGATCACCCCTTCCCTGAAACCTATTCCAGCAGGTGGATCATGCACTGATATTGTGAGACCCCCCCGTATTTATAATAAAGCCAGATTGATCAGCATTGATAAAGTCTGGCAACAGCCCTTGAAGTCTAACAGCTAGGCTCTTAGTAAGTAGCTTACCACCAGCATTGAGGAGGGCTATAGGAGGAACACAGCCGCGGCCCGTGAAGGTATGAGCGATGGGGCCTGGACGGGGGGGATTCAACAGACGAACACAAGGGGAAATTAAATGAATAATTCAATTTCCCTCGTTTTCGTCTGTCGAAATCCCCCTACCCCACCCGGCCCCACTGCCCCACCGCTTACTTGCACTGCCCGCGGCTGAGGAACACATGTGATACTGGTTCACTCTGTAAAGCGCACCAGTAATACTTGGTGTGGATTCACTTTATAAAACTGTTAAATAAAAAACTGATTTTTTATCAGCTACTTCAACCTACCAACACCATGTTAGGTAAATATATCATAATTATTGTTAACTCTGACCATACTGATGCCAGGAGGTAAGTGGAAGTGGATTTAAAAATAATTATATAGTTTCATTGCAATATACTGGTAGGCTGATGTAGCAGATACAATATTATGACCTTTGTTATAGTGACCCCTTAGCATTCCAGAGTAGGGGGCTTGCAGTATATTCGATTTAACCCATGATTATGCTAGATAAATATAAACGAAATGATTAGATTTGTATGGCTTGAACTAAGTATGTGACTCTGGATCTCATTGGGTATCACAGTTATTGAAAGCATTTTGGGACAATCTCTTTTATCACAGTGAACAGTATTTTAAATGTTAATCTCTGTATTACTGTGAGCAAATGAACTCTTGCACAGATAGACAGATAGATAGACAGACAGACAGACAGACAGACAGACAGACAGACAGATAGATAGATAGATAGATAGATAGATAGATAGATAGATAGATAGATAGATAGATAGATAGATAGATAGATAGATAGATAGATAGATAGATAGATAGATGGAAGGGCACTTTCAAATAGTAAGGAATATTACATTCTTAACATGTTTAGTAAAATTGGTATTACCTTTACAAAATGCAGATTTTCTCTTTAAACACTAGTTTAATCATCAAAAGGCACAGACCTCTGTACATTTCATAATAATAAAAACGGTCTATTTAAAACACTAATTTACCAAAGTCTGAAAGCACCCAGCATGAATGTTTAAATGATCCCAGTCAATCACACTAACTTTATTGACCTTAGATGCATGAAAGGTCGCATCAGCTATGTTTGGATCTAAAACTGTGACACGCAGTTTACACTTAGACCATCATCACGATACCGGTGAAACCGCCACGGACTGTCGGTGGCGGTCCCATCGGCAGACAGTTTAGGCCGACTGCGGCATTACGATTTAGGCGGCCGAGCCCTTCAATCTTGGGGGACGGACCGGTGCCTCTGACAGGATCTACTGGTACCGTTGGGGCGGCTGTCGGAAATGTGAACCTGAATGGAGGCGGTGTCTGCTCAGGCACTGCCTTCCCTTTATGAATGCCATCTCATGGCGGTCCCACCACCATGAAAAGGCAGGCAGAAACAGACTTTGGGGGTCCAAGCTTGTCCCCCGTCCCCAGAAGCCCACTGCACACATCCATGCACTGTATTCAAGCCACCACATGGTGCCTGGCACACAGTTCATGGATGTTTGTAAAGTGCATTTTTCTACTGCGACTTGTGCTGCGGCCCTTTTCCGGGCTGCAGCAGAAGCCGCATTAGCAAAAGGTATTTTACAACGTCCTACACAGTGGTTCTTTCATAATATGACTGCCAGGACCACCAACAGATTTTTGAGCGGTCACCTGCCCGTGGTGATGGCGGTTGGACGCTTGCCCGTCCACCCTCGTAATGTGTGCACCTTAGTTCTTGGCACCAAATGCCTTAATTCACTGAACAAAAAAATACTTTGGAACATTTTGGAATGTTACCTGAAGTTTCGCCTTCCGCTCTTAGATGAAGATTTATCTCGGTTCTATGGGGGTCCACCAGTCCTCTCTGTTGTGCTGTGGGCGCCCACTGTACAGGTTCAGGACGTGTGGGATTATACTTATCCTCGGACAGTTGAGGAGAGCTTTGTCTCAGAAACCTGTTCAAACAACATAACAGTTGGATAAGCATCTATTTGTCCCGGTTGTGGAATACATGAAAAGTATTTATGCTGTAGCCATGGTTTCCTCACGCATCCGTATATGGCCTTAAGCGACATACCTCTAAATGATGGTAGGTTCGTTGTTCTCTGCATAGAAGTGTAAGGTGATATTCAATGTCAAAAACGATGTCACCGGTGGCACTGAGTGTGACAGATAATGAGCAATGTATTAAGTGAGTTCTGATGGCATAGCTCACCATAGGTGGAGAATTGTAGTGGTTTTTAAGTTTTAGATTATAACCATAATGTCCTTTCAGCTGAAGTGTTTTGAGTAGAATTTCTATGTTTTCTAATAGCATGTTATTTTCTATTTGGAACAACTTCACTTTACCAAACGATAGTCACTTGGTATGCGTGGGGGTAGGTTTCATTGCAATATATATTTGCCCCTGACCACTGGCTTTCTGTTGCAGGATTTGGGAGCAGGGTGAGTCCAATGTCCTTTCCAAGAATCCCCTTAAATGGCCACTGGCAATGCGTGACGGGCACAGGGTGGAGGGCATGGCCTCTACCAATACCTTGTGCTCATGCGCTATGCCCCCAGACCCTGCTGTGCTGCTACTTACCTTATTCTGCCATGCACAGCTTGATCAGTGAACAAGGTGTGACCTCCGGCCGTTGCACCACCATGATGCCACATAAACAATGCAAAAGAGTGGCTTTATGGTCCCTCACCATATTGTCTTATAAAGGAGGGAGTACACTACAGAGGTATGACTGTACCTTTATAATACATGTGCAGCAGGCTCTAGATGTAGGACAGGTCTTCAGGCATTGCATAAATAAAACCCCAAGCCTTAGTCTAAAGAGAGAGTCTTTGTATTGTGTAAGGTGGTACCCCTTTCTAGGTGCTGTTGTGTTTTATGTCTTCTGCCTCGTTGTGTCTGGGCCATCGTGTGGGGGTGGAAGTATTTTGAAGGCGAGGCAAGACAGTATGAAACCATAAACAATGCAAAAGAGTGGCTTTATGGTCCATCACCATATTGTCTTATAAAGGAGGGAGTACACTACAGAGGTGTGACTGTACCTTTATAATACATGTGCAGCAGGCTCTAGATGCAGGACAGGTCTTCAGGCCTGCCCATGCGTCCCCAGAATCCACTGGACATGATCTTTGACCGTGCATGCATGACTATGTGTGCAAAAAATGGCTCCAAGCCACACCCTCTCTGCATAGCTCTCCTTACCCCAGAACTCGGTAAGCACAGCCTTGAACCCAAACCTCTGATGGTCCGTTCCAACATTGAGAGGTTCCTTCCTGAAATAATTTTATAGCCACAAATCTCAGACCAGCTCTGCCTAACCTTTATGGCGCCTATCAACATTTGTGGATTCTGAATGGCCAATGTAAATATGTGGTTCCCATTAGTACACTTAACACGTCTAACACAATCTGTTTCCATTTTGAGGACTGCATATACTCATGTGTGTGTAGTGCTAGAGGCACTCTTGTGGTCTGACACCATGTGATGACCTTTGACTACCATCATTTTAATTGAATTTGGTGTTTTACTTTACCCTAGCATGAATGTAAAACATCCTGCGTATGCCTTGTTTCTCTTGAAGGTTTCTTTCTTGTCATCTTGAAGTCTTAAAGTGGGAGCTGACAGAGTTTAAAAGCTTGCCAAGAACAGAACATGTGGCATGTGCATTTGAAAGCATGAGAGAGAGAGAGAGAGAGAGAGAGAGAGGGGTGTAGAATGCAGTGTTATGAGCAGTGGTGCGCAAATGTGCATTGTGTTGTACATAGAGAGATGAAGTATGTGATGCTACACACAGTGGTGCACAAATGTGCATTGTGTTGTACATTGGGAAGTATTATGAAGTTCTTACTATTGGCTTTGACATGGCTTCATGTCATCCTGATTTCTGACTCTGCCTTGCTTGAGCTTTTCTGTGCGCACAGACAGGCCCCCTGAGCGTTTGCAAGTTGTTAGGGTTAATCACGTTCAAGGTTGTTTTTTGAGAAATTGTTTAATGTACCCTGGAAGGTTTTCGTAAGCTTTGTTAAGATAAAGGCTGGAACATGTGAGAATGTACAGGGAATGTGGGAACTCCTTTTGCCCTGGAATGCTTGCATGGAAACTGGCCAGTTCCAGTAAGTTTCCTTGGCGCAGAGGCAAAGACTCTTGAACCTTCTAGTGTGTTTTGAGACTATAAAAAGGCGAGGGTTGTTGACTTAGAAACCGAGATTTTGGAATCTGTATGGGGACAGATGCGTCTACTTCGGTACAGCAGGAACCCTAATTGCTGAGGCTCTTATCCCCGGCTGTAAATCTCCCGGTCTGGAGTGGGCTAGGATGCGGTGTTTGCACTAGGTGAAGTGTTTGAGTTTTGACTATTGCCATTGTGATGTGTGGCCAGTGGCTACGATCATTTGAGGTGTTTTGTTTGTGATGTGTGAGTGAGTCAGAGTGCACATCCAAGGTAATCATTTGATGTATTAAGTGTATATATCTTTCTGATTTCTTGCAGCAGGTCCAGTATTATTTGCTGCTTGTTTATTATTATTATTCATGCATTTAACTGTTACATTTGCAAGTGTGTAATTATTGCATATATATATATATATATATATATATATTTTTTTTTTTTTTTTTACATTTGAATGTTGTTAATATGGCATCTAGGAAAGCCTTTCTGTTAGAGAGCATTGCATAAATAAAACCCCAAGCCTTAGTCTAAAGAGAGAGTCTTTGTATTGTGTAAGGTGAGACCCCTTTCTAGGTGCTGTTGTGTTTTATGTCTTCTGCCTCGTTGTGTCTGGGCCATCGTGTGGGGGTGGGAGTATTTTGAAGGCGAGGCAAGACAGTATGAAACCATAAACAATGCAAAAGAGTGGCTTTATGGTCCCTCACCATATTGTCTTATAAAGGAGGGAGTACACTACAGAGGTATGACTGTACCTTTATAATACAACTAGCTGAATATTTTTTTTTCTGAGGCACAGCTCTAGCTTAAAAAGCAAACAATTACTGTTTTAAGAAGATAATTTCCTCTTAGGCACATGTCTAGGAGAAAAGGCTGTCTCTTTCTACTCACACATTGTTGTTTTGCTGAGAATTCAGCTGGCCATGTAAATCCCATTCCTTCAATGGTACGCGTATGTGATTAGTAGTCTGTGGTTTCCCAGGCAGCCGGTTCTGTGAAAAACAAGAAAATCATGTTACCAACCCATGGTAGGTACTGCAGGAAAACTTTAACAAAGCTTACTGATTCATAACTTATCATCTGCATAACCTGGTCATTTCCCAAGATGCAATAGGTACCACTCCTCTTGTTATTTGTTGGAGAAGTAGAGAGGGGTAGCAGATGCCACCATATAAATGGAGGATAAAATATGGAAACTATGCATCAAGCATGATTTTCAGATGTTCCTTAAAATATACAGTTTAGGGATTGTTTTTCCCTGCATGTCTTTGCTGAAACTTCAATGTGTATACCTATACCAATATATATAGCCACCCGACCTCTTCTGTATTGGAGAAGGCTCTGGACAGTGCCTGAGCTTGAGGATTATAGAGCTGAGTTCGCTGCAGTCTGGGGGTACCTAAAGACCAAGAATATCCCCTGGCTAGCCCATATCAAGGCCCTTGTACATCAAATTGGTATGCCCCAATTATGGGAGACCCTGGAGGTGAGCTGCCCGAGAGTGAAGAGAATGGAGCTTTTGGCCTCCCTGAGACATTACAACCTAAGCCTCTGTATAGCTCGACAACGCTGGGCAGTTTGTCTGCAGAGTTTTTGCAGGTGAAACTGGTGCCTAAGAGGGAGGAGTTTCTGGACTTAATACAGCCTCCCCTTGCAAGAAAACTTTATACACAATTAAGACATGGTTGTCTACCTATTGGGGCATTTACTTGCAAATGGAATGGTCGAGAAGAGGGAATTTGCCCAGTTTGTAACAACACCAAAGAGGATACTGTCCACGTCTTATTCTTCTGCCCAGCCTACAGTACAATAAGGAGATGCTGTCTGGCACCGCTATGTAGAAGCCTTGGTTTAAGACAATGTGCACAAGCTGTCAGAATTTTAAGATATGACACCTCCCCCTCTATTGTGTTTGCGGTATCCCGTTTTTTATATGGTATGTGGCGCAGAAGACTTATTTTAATGAACTGTAATAATCTGTGATTAACTGGGATGTTTTGATACCATTACTTTGATAACTTACTGTTTTAAAACCTTTTAACCATGTATTTTATAATTATTTATGTATCCTATTCCGTGTATGTACATATTTTACTTGTGCTTTTATGGTCTATGACCGCAATAAAGTTATCAAGAAGAGATATATATATATATATATATATATATATATATATATATATGTAGAAACGCTCCAAAGATTGCCACAGCCTGCAGCAGTCTTGTAGAGAAAAACGGACACGAACTCAGGTAGCCAGTGCAGTAGTGTCTTTTATTTATTCTCTCATGTGCATCAGGAGTGCCATGGACCGGACGCGTTTCGGCGACCCTGTCGCCTTGTTCACCGGAATACAAAGTGTATATATATATGTGTGTATACCTATATATGTATACCTATATAGATATATATCCCTCTGCAAAACTCAAGAAAGATAGGCCATTGTTAAACAGATTGTAACAATAGAGTTACAAAACACACAACAGCATGAAAAACGAGTGGCAAAGAAAGGACACATCACATACCTTACACCAAAATTAAGAAGTGGAATATACAAAACTCAGTAATTGACGTGACAAATTAGTATATATTCCCTAAAGGTCTAATATGTCACTAACACAAGAAGCCACTTTCCAGAGTATCCTAATCTTATCAACTTAGAGAACATTGGAAGCTATCTCTCCCTCTCCAATGAGACTGTGGTTGAAAGGATCCTATTCTCTCACCCAGTGAATTGTAATGGAAGCCATCCTAGTCTTTTTCTCCAAGGGGACAGTAGTGGAAGCCATTGGAATCTATTCTCACAAAAAGGGAGAGCGAGAGACCATAAGACCAGTTGCGTTCTCCCAAAGTCACTATTCACACACAAGAGCAACTAAGCTAAAAAGAAAGGATAGGGACCCTGTCCAAAGAGAATTCCGCTTCCTTGTACCACTCGAGCATCCAAACATATTGGAGTACACGCCTCACTCACTTGATCGTACATGCTTCATAACTGGTGCTTATCCACACCCTGTTAGGGTTTTACCACAAGTGTGGACTCAACCAGGAGAATGGGAGTTCCTAGATAAAATCTGCCTAGATAAGCAAGGATCCAGAAAGAGAGTAGAAAGTTAAAAAATACCTACAGGTATACCCAAAGAATTCCTTTATTCATGGGGTACAACATTACCAGGGTGTGGATGGGCGCCAATGATGCAGATTTCACGATTAAGTGAGTGAGGCGTCTGTACCAATATTTTGGGATACCCGCTATGAAGTGGAATTCTCTTTGTGCAGGGTCCATATCTTTTCTTTTTCTATTTAGCCCAGTTACTCTTGCGTGAGGATAGCCATTGTACTCTACCTCATCGGAGAGAGGTGGGGTTATACTACTCTGTAGCATGGCTCATAGCGTGGTGTGGAAACCCTCCTACTCTTGCTCTGGAGGAAAACAAAAAGCAAATATGTCCTTGCTACAAGAATCAGTCAAACTTCAGCTTCAACTTACGAGAGGCCCAGCTGCGATTATCCCACCACCGTGGGAGCAGCGGCTGTTCATCGATAGCTTGTACTGTAGGGCATCTGTCAGCTTGTTTACAATTCGCTCCTGTACGGCTTCAGACACATCCTGCAAGACACAGTAACAGTGCTGACATTATTTGCTTGGTGTTAAACACCTACGATTGAGCTTCTCTGTGCGAGAGGTTATTTTAAATACTATTAAAAAACAAAACAGGTATGTGGAGGGTCGAGGGGAATCTTTAACGACCTGTCTGCTCATACCCCTTATGCCAATATACAATACACAAAAGAACAGACCAGGTCTGGAAACAATGTGTGGCTATACCAGTCGCTGTGACGACACGTAGTGCAGGTGCAAGTGGAGGTTGCTGTCTGCATAAATTCATTGATAACACATTCAACCAAAGTAGTTAACCAAAAAATAAAGCAATTCCCATCAGACCACCCTTGTTGGTGGAGTTTACGTCATGTGGGGATTGCTGTACATTCCGTCCGACCAAGTAGTGCCGGTATGGGAATGGATAACAGTAATGTAGTCATAATAAACATCCTAGTGTGGTACTAGTGAAAAAGTGCAGTGCTGGAGTGATGGTGATAAAAATAAAATGACTACACAGACTCAAAAGAGGATATTAACAGGAGTCCATGTGCCAGAGATTAAGAAATCGCCACGTAGTAAAATTACCTACTGGCGCAGTGCAGAGTGGTCGACATGTTTCAGCCATGGGGGCAATTACCCCGGCTTTCTTCAGGACCTTTGGATGTAGGGTGGCTACTGCACATACATTGAAGTGAAAGATATGCAAAATGTACTACAAAACAATATATTAATTATTTATCTACCAGGAACTTCAATACTTAAGTGTCCGCTGGAGGGAGATCAATGTGTTTTCTTCCTAACAAAAAACATGAAAACATTTTGTCAGACAACACTAAACTATACACAAACAACCACATGTATACACAGAGACCAATTGGCCACACCTGCAAGAATAATTTGTATTCTGCATTTTTAAACAAGCATACTAGCTTCATCACCCTGAGGCATTTCCTCACGATGATACTCACCCAGCTTTGTGTGGGTGAAGACCTCACCTCACCCGGCGACCGCTCGGGAGTATGAGGCCCCGCTCTGTAGTGTAGAAAAAGGGTAACAGTGAGCACACACCTTCACAGTACCCAGTCCAATGGCTCTACACTCATATCCCAACAGACGTGTGAAAGCAACCCATCTGCCTAACAAGAAAACCGGCACCCAGGGGTCCCATAAAACAAATGGAGACCATGCATTTAGCGATGTTCTTCATTAAACAGGGTATCGTGTGAGCACTTGTGTGCATATCTATATAGTTTATCCTTCAGTGACACAAAAGAGCTGTGCACTGACCTAGGGCCACAGTGCATTGACATTAGTGGGGGGTACTCTAAGGCACCAAAGAGTGGCCAAATATGCCACCCTTAGTCATATTGTTCCTTCATTATTTAAGGAGCATAAGCGACAGAAAACCGACTAAAGACAGAATATGATAGGAATTCCAGGGCATACTAGCTACTACACATCCTTTTACCTTACAGTTGATGTGCTGACCCTATCTCTACTACACGTCCTATTCCCTTACAGTGAAAGTATTGACCCTATCTCCTTAATAGGAATCAACATGTGAATAACAAATAGTGACCGGTACAGAAACGGTAAAAACCGGGACAGCGGTCGGCTCACCTATCCGTCGGTGCTTCCCGTCTTGCAGCGAGCGGAAGTGGAGGTGTGGGGGGTGCCGCCCTGTTCCCTTAAATAGCAACCAGTAATTGGATGCATATTGTTGTGAGAAGATTCAAGCGGAAACGAGTGCAGGAAAAGGCACTACTCTTCCGCGCATGCGCGATGGCAAGGAATCGCTACTGCACCGCACATGCGCAGTAGAACGTCAACGCCCAACTGTAGCGTCAATACATAACGCTATTGTAATCAAAGCGCTTCGAAGACTGCCATATCGAAATATTTGCAATCCAGTGTAGAGTAACCTAGCTCTCAATGGGTCTAACTTTTAGATCATTATATTTTATATTTTATATTGCACTCGGTCAAAATAACGTGCGTCAAAAAAGCACATCTACTATGTGTAACAGAAGTAAACAGTAAAGGGGCTCATTTCAGCGCCCTCTACATGTGAGTTACGATGGTAATTTCTTTGTCTAACCACCAATGCTGGAAATAGCCATGCTTTTCTTTCCTCTTTGGACACTTGTGGGTGTAGAGTCACTCATGACAGACTTCTCTATGACACATCATATATCTAGAGACTATTTAGGATTCATTACCTGCCCAGTAGATGTGCTTTTTTGACGCACGTTTTTTTGACCGAGTGCAATATAAAATATAATGATCTAAAAGTTAGACGCATTGAGAGCTAGGTTACTCTTAACTGGATTGCAAATATTTCGATATGGCAGTCTTCGAAGCGCTTTGATTACAATAGCGTTATGTATTGACGCTACAGTTGGGCGTTGACGTTCTACTGCGCATGTGCGGTGCAGTAGCGATTCCTTGCCATCGCGCATGCGCGGAAGAGTAGTGCCTTTTCCTGCACTCGTTTCCGCTTGAATCTTCTCACAACAATATGCATCCAATTACAGGTTGCTATTTAAGGGAACAGGGCGGCACCCCCCACACCTCCACTTCCGCTCGCTGCAAGACGGGAAGCACCGACGGATAGGTGAGCCGACCGCTGTCCCGGTTTTTACCGTTTCTGTACCGGTCACTATTTGTTATTCACATGTTGATTCCTATTAAGGAGATAGGGTCAATACTTTCACTGTAAGGGAATAGGACGTGTAGTAGAGATAGGGTCAGCACATCAACTGTAAGGTAAAAGGATGTGTAGTAGCTAGTATGCCCTGGAATTCCTATCATATTCTGTCTTTAGTCGGTTTTCTGTCGCTTATGCTGCTTAAATAATGAAGGAACAATATGACTAAGGGTGGCATATTTGGCCACTCTTTGGTGCCTTAGAGTACCCCCCACTAATGTCAATGCACTGTGGCCCTAGGTCAGTGCACAGCTCTTTTGTGTCACTGAAGGATAAACTATATAGATATGCACACAAGTGCTCACACGATACCCTGTTTAATGAAGAACATCGCTAAATGCATGGTCTCCATTTGTTTTATGGGACCCCTGGGTGCCGGTTTTCTTGTTAGGCAGATGGGTTGCTTTCACACGTCTGTTGGGATATGAGTGTAGAGCCATTGGACTGGGTACTGTGAAGGTGTGTGCTCACTGTTACCCTTTTTCTACACTACAGAGCGGGGCCTCATACTCCCGAGCGGTCGCCGGGTGAGGTGAGGTCTTCACCCACACAAAGCTGGGTGAGTATCATCGTGAGGAAATGCCTCAGGGTGATGAAGCTAGTATGCTTGTTTAAAAATGCAGAATACAAATTATTCTTGCAGGTGTGGCCAATTGGTCTCTGTGTATACATGTGGTTGTTTGTGTATAGTTTAGTGTTGTCTGACAAAATGTTTTCATGTTTTTTGTTAGGAAGAAAACACATTGATCTCCCTCCAGCGGACACTTAAGTATTGAAGTTCCTGGTAGATAAATAATTAATATATTGTTTTGTAGTACATTTTGCATATCTTTCACTTCAATGTATGTGCAGTAGCCACCCTACATCCAAAGGTCCTGAAGAAAGCCGGGGTAATTGCCCCCATGGCTGAAACATGTCGACCACTCTGCACTGCGCCAGGAGGTAATTTTACTACGTGGCAATTTCTTAATCTCTGGCACATGGACTCCTGTTAATATCCTCTTTTGAGTCTGTGTAGTCATTTTATTTTTATCACCATCACTCCAGCACTGCACTTTTTCACTAGTACCACACTAGGATGTTTATTATGACTACATTACTGTTATCCATTCCCATACCGGCACTACTTGGTCGGACGGAATGTACAGCAATCCCCACATGACGTAAACTCCACCAACAAGGGTGGTCTGATGGGAATTGCTTTATTTTCTGTTTAACTACTTTGGTTGAATGTGTTATCAATGAATTTATGCAGACAGCAACCTCCACTTGCACCTGCACTACGTGTCGTCACAGCGACTGGTATAGCCACACATTGTTTCCAGACCTGGTCTGTTCTTTTGTGTATTGTTATTTTAAATACCTCTTATCAAATGCCAATCTTATCCTGTGACTTCCTTGAAAAATGAACATAGAAGAAATTCATTCCACATGACAATCTGCACTCCAGACATCCGCATATAAATGTTCATCAATGGATTTCACAACATATAGAGTAGCTAGGAGAAGCAATTAGAGATAACAAGAATTACATGTGACACTATATGATCTCATTTAAAGTCCTCTATGGCAGATATTCCATTTGTAGTGGTGATAGAGTAGATAGCCCCACCACACCGGTAGAGCTTAAGGTGTTTGAAAAAGATGTATTATTAATAGTTTACATGTTGAAATCTACAATTATGGTGATATACAGCGATACTTAAAATATCTTTCTATCAACAGTTCAAAGAGAGAAAAAATAAAAATAACCTATAGATTTACCAAGTAGAGCGGATAGAAAAAGATTAGTCAAACATTCCAGTTCTGGGAATGCAGGTCTCAAAAAGACTATAACCATAAAGTGTGAAGACAAATAACAGAGTGTTTATTCAATGAAATTTAGACACTAAAAACTTCAGAGTAATTCATTTAGCACTGTCTGCTGTCTTCAGAACAAGAAAATATGGCATTAGATGCTGCAACGTATCAGCCAAAGACGACGACAATTACATGAATACAATCAAGATGTTTTGCCTTGACAAAGCCCTTGGCCTGCTGGCCGTACACGTGAAACATGTGTCGGCTGTTCTTTCTCTAGCTGTACTTTTGAATAATAATAAATACAGCATATTATGCTTTAAAAAGTACATCGGATTTTGTGAATTATTACTCTTGTTACTATTACCTGGATATATTAGGCACATATCTTTCTCAAAGCACACTGCAACATATCAGGCCTTCTCTTTTAAAAGGGCTAAAAATGGAATAAGAATGTTAAATCCAACACTGTAAGAAAGTGGCCCTTTATATACTGGACCAAAGTAAGGTACAGAGTGCACAGAGTCCACAGTCCCCAGAGGTATGGCAGAGGCTAAAGTTAGATATAACCTTACTCTCTAAAGTGGTAGCTTGGTCGAGCAGTAAGGCAGTATCAGAGGACAGTGTAAAGCATTTGTTGTACACACTCAGTCAGCAAATGGTCTCACACACTCAAGAACTGAACTCTAGGCCAATTGTTTTGTATATAAAAATGTATAGTTGTTTATTTTCGAACCACAGTAGGTATCATAAATACTTTCTCAGAACGAGATGTTGCAATGGAACACTTTCAAATAGCAATAGACTTTTAAATGCAATAGCTACAGTTGTTGCAATAGACAACAGGAGTTTAAACACAAAATAACATTGAGCTCAATGAGAAGTTTTAAGTAAATGCAATAAAATCACTTTGTGAATGTTTTTCTTACTAAGGGCTGGATCCTGAATTCAGTCCTGGTGCCTTTCCTGTAAACAGTCGTTTTTGTAACACAGGTGATTTTTAACTCCTTCGGTGCTCATGACTAGCCCAGCTCGTCGTTAGTCACAGTGGAGCTGTGCTCATGACGAGTTGGGCTCGTCATAACATAGCAGGTAAGTAATTTCGTTTTCGTTGATCGGCTGATTTTTAGTGAATATTTTAAAGTTGCAAAACTCGACACAGAAGAAATTTCAAGTGAAACCCAGCCAATGTTACCCTATGGAGAATATCCAGTTATCGGTCTTTGGGTAAGTACTCGGCTGGCAGAGTTAAGGTTCTGGGGGTAGACTCAGGGGTCTCCCAGAGTTCGGTAAGTACAGTTGTTACACCCTCAGCGGCACAGGGGCAGCCGGGTGCAGAGAGAGTAGGCCCAATATTATCCTACGGAGGATAGGGGGCCTTTGGTTTGTGGCTGCTAGCAGGCAGAGCACGCGGCTGTGGGAGAGGAGCTTCTGGTCACTTACACAGGGCATGTGGGGAAGTAAGATAGGGTAGTTGCTGCACTTCCAGTGGCTTTCGGGCAGCTGGGTGCAGGGTGCTTTTGGGCCTTTGGGCGCCCAATGTTATTCAATAGGAAAGATGGAAGTTGAACAAAGGCGGCAGGCTCGGAGACGGAGATTCTTCAGGTGCAACCACAACTTCGAGAGGTAAGTTGGAATCTTGGAGGATAGGTAGACACCCAGGAGTTGGGCACAGGGGCCGTGGGGCACCGGGTGCAGGGGTGTCTTTTGGCGTCGGGAAATCTTACCCTCAGCTGGTCGCGGTCGGAGGGGTCCCTTGTTGTGAGGCTGCAGGCGTTGTCAGGATCATCAAGGAGGGTCCTTGGGTGCTGGATTCTTGGTCACAATCGCCAGGGGGACGTCCTTGTGGTCTTTGTCCACTCAGGCACGGGCCGGACTTGGCGGATGCAGAGTGTGCTGGATTTGCGGTTCCAGGCTGGCACCAGGGGTTGTTGCTGATTGAGCAGAACCACTGCTCGTGGGAGTCCCAGTCTTTAGAAGAGCTTGGCAGTCAGGTCCTCTGGGGTTTTCGAGGTTGCTGACCACAGGAGACGCCGGGGTTTAGCAGGAGCAGGTTCAAGGATCAACAGGCCGGTAGGGCTGGGGCCAAGTTAGTTGGGGTCGTCCTCTTGTTAGCAGCTGCACGGCAGGTCTTCTTTCTTCTTGTTCTTCTTCTTGTTTCAAAATCGGGATCTGAGGAAGAAAGGTTCAGGGTGCCCCTAAATACTAAATTTCGGGCGTTACAGGTAGGGCAAGGGCAGGGACCAATGGGTTCCTGTCCTGGGGTGAGTACACCACCGAGCCTGCTACTCTCCTGTGGGAGGGGGGCAGGAGCCTGTCTCTGATTGGGTAGGGCTCCCCATCCTCAAGATGGCGGGAGCCCGGAGTCGAGCTTCACCTCGCCTCTCCCACCGGAGGGGTGGGGTTGGCAGAGGCTGGCACACCCCCTTTTCTCACTTAGGGTTTCCCGCCTGTCTTCCCGCCAGAGTGGGGGTCAGAACCGGTGGGGGCCAGTTGCTGAGTACAGCAAGTGGCCTGGAGAAGCTCACAAAGGCGGCATGCCTTTGAAGCTTCCCCTTCCCATCCTGGCATCCTGGGGAGCTCTCGACCCAGGGGTCCAGAAACATGTTGGTGGTTGCAGCCTCGGTAGCCACGCAGTCAGGACACTGGGAGTTGGTTAGGTTTCAGGGGGCATCTCTAAGATGCCCTCTGTCGTGCATTTGGCATTAAATCCCACACTGGCATCAGTGCAGGTTTAGTGTGCTGAGAAGTTTGATACCAAACTTCTCAGTCTTCAGTGTAGCCATTATGGTGCTGTGGAGTTCGTAATGACAACCTCCCAGCACCATATACTCTTAATGGCATCACTGCACTTACAGTGCCCAGGAATGGCCCTGGGTACTGTAGGGACAAAGGGCTCATGCACCTGTGCTCACACCACTGGCATAGTGCACCCAGCTAGAGGGGTGACTGAGGTATGCCAGGGAAGTGTGTTTGTGGGCATGGGCACACAGGGATGTGTGCCATGTCAACTCTTTGTTTAGTTCTGCACCAAGACACTCAGCCTGCAAAGGCAGTGTGTGGGTGCCAGGGTAGAGGGCCTTTAAGGGTGGCACAATAAGTGCTGCAGCCCTTAAGGGCCTTCTCTGGTCACAGTGCCCTGGGTACCTAGGGTACCTTTTACCAGGGGCTGACCTGTGGCCAGAGATGCCAATTGGGTTGAGGCTAACATGCTGTTTTAGGCAAGGAACACAGGCCCTGCGTACCTGATTGGCAGGAACCCAGGGCACACTCAGTCAAAGTACATCAGCAATTCAGCAACAAGCATTTGCAATGCAACGGTCTTGCCTTTAGGATCTTAAAAGTATTTAGCTATGCAGCACATTATCCTGGCTGTTATATTAAGTCTTGTCATTTAGCCTTACACAACTGCTAGAAACGGATGAAAAGAGCATTTGTTTTCAGTAGGGCGCCATGAAAAGGCGGTTAAGGTAACTGTTAGTCCCAAACAAAGTTTTACAAAAACTAACATGCATTGACAAAGCTAATGCATTGACAAAGTCAAAAGGCTGGCAGCATAAGTCGGAACAGCTAGACCAAAATGCACAATGCGGCCCTTGTTCCACGCAGACATTGTAGCGAGGAGGGCAGAAAAGAAGCGGGTAGTTAGCATTTTTTTGTTTTAGGTGGAGGAAAAGAAAGAAATAATGAAGCAAAACAATGACAGTGACGGGCACTTACTCGTTGGTTAGGAAGAACGGGGGGTGAAGAGAGAGATTAGAGGGCTTGAACTGAAGGGCGAGGGCGAACACAGTGACGCAGATGCCGACAGGCGGCTCATGTGGTCAAAATGAGAAAGCTTTTAGAGTATATTAGTGTATGTTCTAGTAGCTGTGATCTTCCAACAAAGAATTCTTTGAGCAAGTGCCAGACAAACAACCCACCCTACTTAGAACCACACAAAACATCTCCACACAAAACAAGCTTGCGGCCAAGCTGAACAAAGCCTTTGAGCCTCAAGCTGAGGTATTCACACCAAGTTATTGCACTTCCAGTTAAAACATCTCCACACAAAACATGCTTGCGGCCAAGCTGAACAAAGCCTTTGAGCCTCAAGCTGAGGTATTCACACCAAGTTTTTGCACTTCCAGTTAAAAAAAAAACACTTTCACGCAATAACATACCCCCCAGAAAAAGAGAATACATGTCCTGTCGCCTCGCCCCACCCCTTACACTATTGCGGTATGCCTCCTTCCCAAACAGCCTGACTCCTCTGCAGGGATCATAGAGCCTTTTGTTATGAACGGGTGACTGCGCGGCTGCTCCCCGGGCTGCAAAGCCCCTCTGCTTTTCATTACTCCCCACACACGCACCCTGCCCAAGTCAACTGCTGAGAGCCGATCCAAGCCACCGCCCTGTGATGTAGGTTACTTGCCACATACATTGTTGTTTTTTTCTTTTTGAAGTTGTTTTTTATATAGTGCAAACTCGACCCGCAGATATTGGGGCACTCTATGTGATCACCAGTTGCGTTGCAGACACATTCATTTTTAGGCACGGAGCGATTTGTCCAGCTTCACAGGATGTTTAGCCTCGCGCCGAGACACGGACCCGGTACCTTGGCTCCAAAGTCGGCCGCTCTAGCTAATAACACCTCTATTAAAAGCCTCTGCTAGTGACGCTAGAAACTAGTGCGGGAAACTATCCGGAAGTGCTTCGAGCTGACATTCGTGATTTGGAGGAGCTGCATTAATAGGAATTTGAAAAAAGGTACACCCCCTGCCCACATACTAACAAGCTTTCAGAGATATTGAATTCAGGACTCCTGTTTTAAGAGATGCAAGCATAATCGCTGACGATTTAATGCGTTTGCGGGGTCAGCTAAAGCCCAGGAACCACTGGCCCGAATAAGTTCCCATTTCAAAAGGACGGTCGTACAATGAATAAAGTTACTAATGTCCCACCTCTTTTCATGTGAGCATCCCAAAAATAATCAACACAAGAGGATGGAGACAACCTCCTCATTGCAAAAATGTGGCTTCAAAAACATGGAGAATTGCCTCTACACCCCTCACACAAACAACAAGCCGTGAGCGTGCACGCTTCCGAACGTCCGGTTTCAGGATGTGCACGCTCACGGCTGTCGTGGGGCGGGACTTCCGTCTTTGCGAGAAGCCCGCGCCCACGGAGTGGATGGCCCAGAGGACCGGTGGCAGCAGAAGTCAGGAGTGGCGGCTGAGGCCGCTGATGCGGTAAGTGGGGCTTGGGGGGCTTGGCACGTGTATGTGTGTGTGTGTCTGCGCGTGTGTGTGTCTGCGCGTGTGTGAGTGTGTGTGTGTCTGCGCGTGTGTGTGTGTCTGCGCGTGTGTGTGTGCGTGCCTTCGGCCGGCTGGCGTAAGCGCGTCCACAGACCCTGGTAGGCACGTGCACCGCTCTGTCTCCCTTGAGAGGCAACTGGGCGACAATAGGTCTCGAGAGCGAGACCTAAAAAATGGGGACATACCATGCAAGGAAGATGGCACTTTCTCACAAACACCTATTGAGGTCTAAATGTATTAGAAATTAAGGAAATGCCTCCTTTTGTATGGTCACCTCCAACATTTCGATCTGAAAGTGCACTGAAGCCTGCCAACCAGACCTCAGTGCTCCTACCTTAAACTGTGTATGTGTGATTGGCTTATACCCAATTGGCATAGGCTTACTTACTTGTAAGTCTCTAGTATATGATACTCAGGTGCCCAGGGGCTGTGAGTTGGAAGGTCACCCCAGGGACTGCAGCATTGATTGTGCCACCCTGGGTGTGACAAGTAAAACATGGCTCCTAGTCCTTCAATGGAGACTGGAAGGGCAGTTTTTAACTTCTAACTCGACTTTGCCCTTTAAAGTCATGGCAAAGTCAGGTCCTCCTTTTTGATGTACACAGGTCACACCTCAGGGAGGCCCAGCGAGCCCTAGGCAGGGAGTTGTATATTATAAAGTGGAACATGTGTTTTACATGTTCCACGAGTAGAAACCCTTAATTGTCATTTTTACTGTGGAAAATGATAGTAGCCCCATTGGTGAAAGCAGAGCTCCCATTGTAAATATCCTGCCTCAGCAGCCCTGCTAATTTCTGACTGGGTCTACTAAAGTTGATTCTGTAAGGTCTCAAACAACTCGTTACACTAAGCCCGACTTGATGGTGCAGTCGAAATTAATGTAACTTGTTGCCACTTTGTTGCCCTAAATCCTATGGGCATCCACGATTGCATGTCCCTGAGACAACCGTCTGCCCTCCTAGGGAGACGTGCAAATGACTCCCAAGAAAGAAGACGATGGAGAGGTGTTACCTCTCTCTGGCAAGAAGCAACTCCGGTGCTAGCCCGAAAGGCAAGCTTCAAAGGTGAAGCCCCTTTGAAGAGCAAATGAGAAGTACTTGGAAGAGGAGCTGACCTGTTGTTTAGGTAGACAGGCTAGCACCCGGTCAGGAGAGGGAACACTAGTTGCCAAACTGGTTTTCCAGGGGTGTGTAGCCCCCTTAGTAGTCCCACCTCTGGGTTGGGACAGGGAGCTGTGGATGCCAAGAGAGGGTTTCTGCCATGTTGGAAGTAGGCAGAATGCTGCAACCTGAGATCGCCAGATGCCACACTTTGCAGGAAGTGGTCATAAGGAAAGAGGGAACCTGGTAGCCCATTGGCCACCACCTGTATCATATCCTGATGACATTTTCAGAGTATCAAAAGGGTACTCCTGGCACCCAATACTCAGATTTCGACAGACTGGAGAAGAGGGCCGAAGAAGTACTGCCCTGCTGTGCCGAGGAACCCACAAAGAGAGGCTGCACCAGTGTGGACTGCACCTGCTGAATCAGGAGAATGGACTATGCCTGCTGTGACCTACTCATGGGGAGGCATCTCTGGAGCCCAGTCAAAGCAAGGGCCAGTTGGCTGAACTCCTGTTGGCAAAAGCTGAAGAAGCCTGTTGGGGCAAGTTCGTAGCCAGATTTTCGCACTGCCACCACTTGCCACCGTGCAGCACCAGAGCCCAGAACCCGACACTCAAAGTAGCACCGAGTCTGTTGTACCGTGGGAGTTTTAAGATGGTAGCTTGGTCACCCAGAAGACAAGTTGTTGCCCAGGAAAGGATTTAGCCATAACCGCGATACTGCGCGACTGGTAGCCCAGTGGTGATTGGACTTCACCTAAGACCGAGAGGACTTCGAGGGACATCGATACTGTGGCCAGGACTGCCTCACCAAGTCTGTGGACTGAGAATTAACTGCAGTTAAGACCCCAAATGACAGCATTACATCCCCAGCATCCTTGATCATCTTCAGCATCCTGTATCCCTTGCATCAGGACCACTTTCATAGGAACCTATAGCAAAGAGATAAAAGCGTCTGAAACTTACTGAAGATTGCTTCTTCATCCAAGGTACCTGTTTCTAAGGACATTGTTGGTCTCCTTAACTGGTTCCCTGCTGGAGTTGGTTGCATAAAGTACCTAAAAGTAACCGCATTGATACTTACCTATGTTGTTTTTAAAAAACTATTTAAGTGTCAAATTTGTTGTATTTGCCAATGCGTGTTCAAGGTTAAGTGAAAAAGTACATATTTACTCAACCTTATATTTGCTGTTTCTCTGGAATGCTCTGGTGGATCTTTTATTTGTAATGTCTAAAAATTCAGTCTATTTTTATAAATTGAGTAAACCTTGCTGCTCAGAGCTACAGCTACCCAGGGTGGAGCTTACAGTTTAACAAACAAAACCTACTGGTCCTGAAGGGGTTGGAAAGTATATCACACGGTGAGGTCACCCAACCACACCATATAATATACACCATTTCCTCACACCAAATAATTCACAAAATGTTTTCAGCATACAACTAAGAATTGTGTGTGGAAAAAGTGATCCTCGTATACACAAAATTCTATTCTGATTGTGGCAATATGGATATATGTGTTCATTCTTATCAGTCTCATAGGCAAACTTGACACATAAAAGCCTTATGTCTTTATTGTACATTTTGATTACATTATAGGACACAGCCACACAAATTAGAGAGACAAGTGTTAAGGTGATGAAGAAATTGGCCATCATTCCACCTGGACATTTACATAGTCGTGAGACGATGGTTGAGATTTTGAGGTTTGTAGTTATGTTAACTCCGACATCTTCCAGTTGCTGCAGTAAGTCAACATTGAGCTGTAGCACTCCCAACAAAATGACTGACTGCAAACTGCAATAGTGAGGTAATCAATCTTTCTGTAGTAATCACGCTGATAATGAATTTAACACATACATCAGAAATCTGAAGACTTTACCTTAGTGCCCAACTCAAATGTATTCCTATTTAAAGAAGGAATAGATAATGCTTGTGGAATGTTGAATTACATTTAGTATTATTTTGTATATCTTCGAAACAAAACGTTAACACTTTGATTCAGAGTGGTGTGCAAAGTGGACTAGGGGGCTCAAGTTTAATTCTGATCAGCTTTACAGTTTTTACCATAATGGGTTGAGAGTAAACTCGATTGCAAAGAGGGTTTCCAGACATTATTCCACATATAACTGAAAATTTTGGAAAGAGAAAAAACATGACCCGGTAACTTGCACCAAGAGTATTTTACCCAGTTTTGTGAGTCAATACAACCACAGCACTTCAAATGCAACCATTAGTTAGCAAACACAGAGTAGAGTGTTTTTATTCAATTGTGAACATTTGTTTAAGCTAAAAGAATGACTGACCCGCCTGCAGTGATTTGATCCTGTTTTCTTTGCCCGAGCCTTGCACAATGCCTGTGGTACCCAAATATAAGATAATGGCTTTCAAAAACCTGTGCCAGCAAGCCCAGCTCATCATGACCCTGACCAAACACAGTGGCTACTAAACATAAATGCAATGTCCTCTTTGCAAAATGTTAATCTCTATCTTTCTAAGACAGCTTGTTCTTCCTGTATTCCAAATTGATTGTTGTCTTAGTTACTTTCATGACTCCTAGCAACATTATTAAAGCTGTCCTCATCTCCCTTTAATGATAGTATGTAGGGCAATTTTAGATGGCCACCTTGGGTGATCCAGCAGTGGGAAAGCAAATGTATGTTACAAGAAACACATGTTATTCATTTTCTAAGAGGGCATAGAGACTGAAGACTAATACATTTTCTAGCACTGCAAAAATCCTTGCCAAATCCTTGTCTGAGCCTGCCTCGATTTTATGTCTTTCGGAAGAACAGAGAAGTCCAACCTGAAGGAGCAGCTTACTTTGATGACGCAACCATGCAACATGTGACATACTCAAATTGTAGATTTAAACTCTGAGCTACAGGATAGTACATGTTCTTTGAACCACAGCCACCTTTACTACTTTTGAAACCCAGAGTCTATTCAGCCCAACATGAAGATGGTTATTAAGAATGCATATTATACTGTTTTAAGCTTGTCTAGACAAGATAGTAATACAGCTGAATATGTAGCTTTAAAACAAGAACAATTCTATGTGTCTCTTACCACTTAGACCTATTGGCATTTCTTAATGACAAGATTCCGTTTAAATGCACTGCACTTTCTTGTGGCATTTCCAAAACAAGGGGGATGGTGTGAGAGACTTCCACCTTGTCCATGTAACAACGTAGCCTAGCAGAGCACAAGGTACTTTATGTTTTTTTGTTCACTCTATAAAGTTCCAAAAGCCCGTTTTATTAATCCTATTCTGAGGGATATCCTCCTCTGCACTTATAAAGAAGTTTTTGAATATCTGAGGTTATTATCAACCGCCACTATTTGTAGTTCCGTGCTTAGTTTTATTAGAATTGCTCTTTTAATTAGGAAACGAAATGAATTAAGTTTTTACTACTTTTATGCAATTTGGCACTCATTTTTAACTTTTGTGTATTGCTTGCAAAAATCCTTTTGAATTTTTTTTTTGTATTTTAAATGAATGTATGAATTCTTTGTAAACTTTTATGATTCCTCTGAATCAATAAAGTTATTTGACCTGACCTACTACTTTAGTGGAAATTTCATGATTTGACACTAAATAATCGGTTTATTCGGGGCATTAAAATCTGATTAAGCAATGGAAAAATAAGCACTTTGAGTGTAATCTTATTTAACTTGTTATACCCCCAGCAAAACAAATGATCATTTGGGGTAAGTTAAATCTAGGTATTCCAAAGGCATGTCATTCTGCTCAAAATATATAGATTGTCCCCTTTCTGTTCAGCTGCCAATGTCGGAATGATTCAACTGTATTTATGATTTTTATTTCATCACAATATTCAAAGATCTGTTTTAGTTACAAACAGGGAATTTACCCTTACAATTGGATTTATATAGTTACAAAAGTGTTTCTTAATATTAAAAAACTTTTGATATATTAAACTTATATTATCCAGGATAAGCCCTTCCAAAGGAATTAAGTATGTAAGATTGTGTCACTATATTGAGGGTGATAACGTCAACCTAAAAAAATGTTGCATCATTATTTTGCCTAACAGTACATCATCTGGGTAAGTACACTGTTACTATACTTAACTCATCATCTACTTACCCAAATTTACTTTATGATGTACTGGTTAGGTTGATATTCTGTACGTAATGTTTTTGGAATATGGTATATTGCAAGCAATATAATGCAGATATACCTCAATGTGACGTGTATTTATATTTTTATTAACATAATCTACAAATTCATATAAACATTTTAAATCCTTTCACTGTCTTATTAATTTATTTTGAAGGGTTTGTATTTTTGAATATGTACGGCTAAATTTTATTTAAAAAATGTAATGTATTAAATTGTTTTCCTTGTGAAGGACTATATCGATTCTACTTAAATAAAATTTGAAATTTGAAATGAATGCTCCATTTCGGATCCATGAACAGGCAGAAATTGATTTGTTAAATAGAACCCTATAAACGGCATCTGCATTTGCTAGTAAATAGTTTAATAAGAGCACAATGGTCCTCTTCACAAAGCTCTTTGTACGAGTAGTTGAGTCTCTGGTCAGGCATGACTTATTCATTTTCAGAAGTAAGACATGCTCAATTCCAGATCAAACTCATAATGAGCCCAATTCACAGAGCCATATGTGAAAATCTCTTTCGTTTAGAAGCGCAAATAGAATTTTGTGATTGACAAAAGGTCTCTTTAAATGTTGTAAAATAATTTTGTGTCTCAAAATCTACTGACCAAATTGTATTTCGACCCAATCCGTCCCCAAAAACAATCAGAGTTAGGGCTCCATTTATTGAGAGTTTTGCAGTCAACCACTCTGCCAAAACACCCGCCAAACTCATGGCTCGTCCCCTCTATTTGGTGCTGGGTGGTCTGTTATGTTTCTATCGGCTACTGGCCACTGCCTAATCCGTTGTAAACCTTACACTGATGACCCTACATAAATACCACATACCTTCCACCCAATCTAGACTGGATGTTCTGATGTACATTTTATTTTGCTTGTGACTGCCCGGAAAAGGCTGACAGACCGAAACAAAACACCCCGGCAGAAAATTCCCAGGGTGTTGTAGTTATTCGTGTTTTGTTTTACAAAAACAAACTTCCACTTTGGGTGTTTCTTTTTGTAAAACTAAAAAAGTTTTGCTGAGCAGCCACAAGAATCATGGCACCCACACATCAAACTTTTAGAGCTTGAAGGAAGCCACCCTGGGGGTGGATCCTTTGAAGGCATACAGTTTTCTGCCAGGTAGGCAGGGATGTCTAAATATGGTGTGCGATATGTCTGCCAAGTCAGCGTGGGACATCCCTTTGCTGCTCTGGTGGAATGGAGTACAGCCACCAAGTTCTTAATGACTGCCTTAATCTTGTAAAGATTAGAAATAAATACATTCCTAAATTGGAAATAGAAATGATCCCCCCAAAAACAGGTGAGGGTGTAAAAGTGGTTTCTCTAGAGTGACAAATATTTTATCTCTGGAAAAAGTTCTGCCCCAAGCACTGCTATGAAAGTAGAAATTGTTCGTTTAAATAACTTTATTCGATTCAATCGAATCATAAAAGTTTACTTACAGTCTTAAAACAACACGATAAAAATACTTGAGACAATTTTGTACAAAGAGGAAGAGGCTCATACCATACTACAACACGTTTGTACAAGATACAAAATATTAAAAAACCCTAAAATCAATAAAAATGTGAGTTCATTTTAGGGCTTGTAGCATTTCCTGATTAAAAAAGCAATTCTAAAGAAGTTTAGCACAGAACTACATAAAACAACAGTAGATAGCGACCGCAGATAATTAAAGCCCTCCTGGTAAGAGCAGGGGCAAATTTCCTTTAAAACAGGCTTAATAAAGCGAATCTTTGAGTAGAAATCAAAAGCAGCACCTTTGGTTATCTGCCGGACACGCTCGCCATCTCTTGTGGCTCTCAGGACACCCGCAGCCAGGATACCATCAGATTAGAAACAAGGAAATGTAAACAAAAAAACCCAATTTAACAGGCCTACTACATCTCTGTCCTCAGGATCTGGAACAATATCTCTCTATGCTGATCGGGACTGCCACAACCCTGATGCAATGCTAGAAATGCTGACGAAACACCTCTTTAGAGAACACTACATCACAATGCAGTAACAATCCACTTCTGCTTCGGAACACAGCAACATCATTTGTTGACTGTATCCATGTGCCTTTGACACAGTACAGCACTCGGCTGCCTTTTGGCTAGATCTGCGCTATTACAAATACCACATTATTGACAAACGCTGCTCCCCATGTAATGCTTGTCAAATTTATTAAAGATTTCCAAGAATGCACCTGCTAAACTCGGACAGCCGCAAGTTTCCAAGTTTAAGATGGGGAACCTCTAGGAATTCTAAAAATTCTGAACTTTGTACCCATGCAAGATCTTAAAACTGCATGTACAGATATCAATTTTATTTTAAGAATCAGGAGTAAAGTTTTCTTCAGCATGTTTTACACCTTGAAGTTCATGGCTTAGTGACTTTTAAACCCCCAGTAACATGTAGCTCCTACCAGAAAATTCTTCATAAATCATGCCTGGATACTGATGTCAACTTCCATGTACGTCAAGTTCAAGACAACTACTCACAGAATAACCTTAGTGAAGCCGCTTGGGCAATTGTATTTGTTTCCTTTTTCCACTGCAATATAAACTCTTCTTGCAAGCCTCAGTCTCCATCACGCAAGGCAGACAGGTCGGGAAGGTCATATGAGGGAACCACGCATACAATTATATTGTGCGCCTTAACAACGCGGTCTTTACCACGACCGCGTCTTTACCATGCATGCCTTTACCATGCATGCCTTTACAACACATTTCTTTGTAAAGCCATGATTGGTAAATCCATATGCAGGGCCGGACTGGGAATGAAAACCGGCCCTGGCAAGGTGCTCGACGGGCCCCCCACCCCCGGGGTTGGGGGTGCGCCGAGCTCTTTGGCAGGGCCGGTTTTCGGCCGATTTTGCAGCTATGCTGCAAAAAAGGCCCTGTAACAAAATCGGCCCCCTGGGGCCCAAAACCGGCCCCACCCGTGCGGCGCACCAGGGGTTTGCCCAGTGCCTGCTACGGCCAGTCCGGCCCTGTCCATATGTGTGGTAAAGATTACACCCCATCTCCCTGCCCTGAGTCCTAAAACCCGGCACCTGAAAACAACCCCACTCCCAGCCCTAAAACCACCCAATCCCCCGCCCTGAGTCCTAAAACCCGGCACCTGAAAACAACCCCACTCCCAGACCTAAAACCACCCAATCCCCCGCCCTGAGCCCTGAAACGGGCCCCTAGCCCTAAAAATGACCCCGACCCCCAGCCCTGCCTTGAGCCCTAAAACCGTCCCCGGCCCTAAAAATTACCTCGCCATTAGCCCTAACAACCGACCCCCAGCCCTACTCACCAAGCTGCATCCCGATCCTTCCTGTTCCTTCCATTCTCCCCACCCATCTGCTCTAAATCTAGAGTGCTGACTGCCTTTACCACACATATGCATAGTTACAGCATATGTATGGTAAAGGCAAGCGTGGTAACGCTTGTGTAGTAATGGAACGCATGGTTTTGTCCGTGTTGTAAATGTTGTTTCCTGGTCTGGAATAGAAGCATGTTTTGCCTTAAACAAGCAAATGGCTATTGTACTATGGAAAGAGGCCTCATTAATATTGGACAAGTGCTCATGTAATCACACTGATAGAATTAAGAACTATGTGATAAATGTTGAAAAGTGTTGTGGTCGCTAACGGCCCAATTCAGAGATCGACCCATTTATGATCATAAAAATACCTTTCGCTATGTACAAACCACAAATTGTGACTGGGCAAAAGTTGCTGAATCGCAATTTGGGTTTGCAATCCAATACTAATTAGGTATTTGGAAGGGACGTGTTTAGGAGTTAATCCGGTCACAAAACGTTGATACTTTACCCGCTACAAACATGAAGTGGTAAGCTATTCACAAAAGGGAAGGGTTCTCAGGGCCCCCTTCCCCTTTCAGAATGATTAAATATTTTTGCAAATTTTTTTTTAATCTCCTCACATCCTGTTTTCCTTTGAGGAAAACAGGCCGCTTTTGGAAATAAATTGGTTTATTTAAAAGCAATCACAGACATGTTGGTCTGCTGACCCCAGCAAGCTACCATCCATGTGATGACTGCGATTCCTAGTGACTTACAAATTGCGACATCACTCATTAAAATTATGAATTAAGTCGATTTGCAACCCACTAAGAATTGTTCTTTTGAGAGCCGCCCCATTCGTACATTGGTTGGTTCAGAAAATACAGCACTGGTCGCAAACTGTGACCAGTATTTTGCGACTAGTGATATGAACAGCTGTCTCTAAAAGCAGGATACCGAAGGGAATTTGGTATGGCAACTTTAAGAGCATTTGCATGGGGAGCTGTTGTGTTACTATGCCTATGAAGTACTTGAATTACTCTAAAAGGATTGGTATTATGTCTTTGAGTCATCTGATGTATATTAGGGTATAATCGGAATACATGGAGACCATGTCTTCCTGTGCCTACTCTAATGCTCCAGTCCCTAAGGGACTGCCTAAATCCTATTGCCAAACAGTTTATAGCTAAGATGAGTGGGCATCCCTGTCTTGTGGCCTCACCTATCTACCATGCCTTGCATACAGTTCTTCATGACTTAACCACGGCTGTCAGGTTTGTGTATTAGACAAATCCCCATGCCCTCAAGCTTGTTCCATATCCTGCAAAACCGAGATGATGTATTTCCGACCCAGAGAGTAAACGCCCTCTCTAGATCAAGTGCAACAAGCACACATCCTTCCTCAATCTGGCCAGTAGCCTGCAATATATGATTGAGCCTGAATAGACTTAAAAGTGTTCTATTCCGTGGCATAAAGCCACACTGATCTTCGTGAACGAGAGCGGTAACTACCTCACTAAGCCTAATATCAGTATTAATCATTGATAATAGATGGTAAGTGGTCAGTTTGAGAGGATTTCAGCCTCATTTAAGCGTCATTATTATTATGGCTTCTCTCATTGTGTCTAGTAGTCTACCCTGGGTCTAGGACTCATCGTAGACTTCCTTGAGTTTTCCCACTATCTGCCCCTTACAAGTTTGATAAAACTCTGCTGGAAGCCCATCACTACCCGGTGTTTTTCCACCTGGATATTTCTCAGATCACTTCCTCTATTCCCTCGGCTGTCAGCTTGATCAGATGTCAATCTGGGCAATGTTAGACCATTCAGATAGGTCCTAACCCCATCCAACACAGCCCTCTCAGAGCCTTTATACAAATGAGCAGGGTGGTCATGTAGCATCTCATTAATACTGGTTTGGGTTAGTGCTACCATAACATCTGGCTTTCTCAGCCACAATATAGTTGTGCTAGTTCTAACCTCTCCCATTTCAATACCAAGGTAATAACTTCCCCGCTGTATCTCCTTCCCTCTGTAGTTTCTGCCTGTCATCCCTACGAGTAAACGTATCCGTGCCCCACGTTCTCTCTATCTCACTTTGCACTTCTAGTATTTCCTCTTTGTTTTACTCATACACTTGTGTCTCCATGCTACCTTCATGTCCTCCCATTCTGTAGCCCTGTTGTCAGTGGATTCATTAAGTAGGTGTTGATGACTGCATGAATTTCACTTCGGACACCCAAGTCCACCACCATCGGTGGTCTCAATCCGCCCATTATTTTCCTTACTGTGCAACCCTACCTTCTTCCATTTCCTGGTTCTCTTTAGGTCCCCATCCTTCTCTTCAGTACCATTTTCTCTAGCACTCTAACCGCTCTTTGTTGCCTGTATTTTTCCATTCCACTTGCTTTCTTTCTCTTTTGTTCTGTTCCCCTTTCCTTTTTCTCTCCTCTGCTCTCTTGTCACACCTGCAAGAAAAATGGACTTCTCATATCTGTCCAGCACCTATACTGACCTGAAAAAGTATTTAACCCTTCTTTCAATTTTCTTTCTCTTATGATTTGCCCCTCTTCCAAAACTATCCATTCCTGTATTTCATTCCCTTTCATTCTCCCTTGTTGCCGTTGCCTCTAGCTTAGATTCTATCTTACGCTGGGTATCGCCTTCTCCTTGTCTACCTACGACCTGTTTCCTTGGTAGATACTGACTGCATTCACTTGACACACAGAGTGACTACAAAGATTACACACCACATTGACTTTCGAGAACACATAAGTCACGTCTTCATGTATACCACAAGCATATAAAAGGTGTTTAATTCTATACAAGAGACCTGTGCAGTCTCAAAATCTGATCAAGCATATTTTTACTCACGTTATAGGATGACATATTATAATATTTGGAATTTCTTCTTGCACCTTCTACTCTCTCATTGCTCCTGCACTCTGATCACCCACACGCACACCATGATTCAACCACCTCCCACACCCACTCCCCAACCTCCTTCGTGTCCACTTCAAGGTCACGTTTGACCAACCCAGCAGAAAAGACTGTGGAGAAGATTAAAATTTTCTTAGCCAAAGTAAATTACTTAGCATGCCATATTGGTGTTTATATTGTACCTTATGCTTTCCAGGATTAGCAGCAAAATACTGTGGGGATAAGTGAGAGAACGATGGGGGTAATGGGATGAGGAAAGAAAGTACATGCTATGACAGACAGGAATTTCTATTTCTTGTACAACTAGACCAAGGGCACTAAATCAAACTTGCACCAGATCTGGAAACCAGATGACCACATGTAAACCAGGACGCTGACATTCGCGGATCTACACGTTCTGTTGTGAAAATACTCTTGAATCTTAGAAACGCCACTGAAGCGTGCATGCCACTCTCTTTGAAATTGACTGAGTTTCTTAACAATACAATATAAGGATCTTAAATTCGACTGCTATAAGGAAGTCAAAAGCCCTGAAGAAGTCCGGTAACGGACGAAACGCGTTGGCTATCCATTGTTTAAAGAAATTTGAATAAAAGAACCAATTTTTAAATTGAAGAGTCTTCACCTGAACTTCTTGGGAAAATGATAGTAACGTTGTAATGATGTGAACAGTGTGACGATTTTTACAAAAGGATTGTGCTAAACATTTTAAGAGTGCAGGGCATTTGTGCATATGTTGTGTGGAGGAAGTAGGAGATCTGTTTCACTTCTCTCACTAATAGGACATAGGGGATTATGTTCTAGGCCACTTGCACCTTCACCATATTAGGCATTTATACTGGGCACTTTTAGCGCTGGTGCAGGAATTTTAGCCTTGATCCCCAATTGTTCGAATTAGATATGGGATGTTGTTCCCTCTCTCACTTAATATGTTTCCAACGTTTAACTGTTTCCTTTGCAACTGTTGAACCTTCTTTGAGGAGAGGTGATGGATATAGTAGTGCATATGTAGAATCTGCCAAGAACATGCCTGAAAGTTTATCAGCATAAGATTTGACCCAATGTAGTGAGCTTGAGTGGTGCTACACATGGCAACCAGTCGTACTATCATTCAACTGTCACCCAAGAGTCGACGCAGTCACTGCAATACAGGGCGATGCAGCGGCAGCTCCTGTGCTTCAGCAGAGTAGCGTCGCCCCACTGAGTGTGAAAGGAAAAAGAATATGATAACAACGCAGTGGTAATAACGTTACAATATTATCATTTTATTTTTCTGTATGGAGCCTGAGCCAGGTTAGGGCAGGGCTGTGTCACAGGGTGAGGGAAAAGGAGTGGTATAATGTGCACCATTAAGTGTGTAAGATGGATTGGCTGGCCACCTTGAGACGGCCAAACTATCATGCACACTTGGCACTTCTCCACCCAGTTGTACTGCACAGCCGGGTGGAGAGAACAGGCACAAGCTCACGCTCCCTGCCTGAGTGCTGAATCAGGCCGCTTGAACCAATCATGAAGCTGCTTTGTGATTGGCTTTGGGGAGTCTGGGAGCCTGTGTGCTTCTGTGCTGCCAGAAAGAGAAGAGTATGGAGGAGAGGCGACAGTCCTTTACAGGTAAGTGAACTATTTTTTTTTTTATTGAGCCCCCTTTTCCCCTGCCCTACCACTACTTTTCCAAAGCGGCCACCACTGGGGTGAGGGCGAGGGCACTTACTGCTGCAGACTTTCAGCTCTGCAGTCGGTTGTATGATTTTACAACACATTCCGTTGTAACGCATGCCTTTACCACGCATGCGTTACAACGGAATGCAGTCACCACGCACGTCCTTTACCACGAAAATACCTTTTACACGCATACTTTTACAACGAAAATCGTTGTAAAAGTATGCATGTAAATGGTATTTTCATGTTAACGGATTTTCACCCTATAAATCTACTTTTTTAATTTAACTCTCTACTAGAACACCCACTGATTTCTCCTTACCTCTCCTCGTTTTTCCGTGGTGACGTTGTACGTCATTAAGAGGAAGCAGAAGTGTTTTTCCGTTTCCTCTTAAGACGCCGATCTCCGTCACATCTTTTTTTTCAAACAGGTGCGACTTTTTCTTTTTAAACCCACACTTTTATTTTGTTGGGGGGAGACCCCCAATTCCCCCCCTTTGTTTTTGTTTTACTTTACCACACATGCCTTTACTACGTTTTTCGTAGTAAAGGTATGCGTGGTAAAGGTTTCTCGTTGTAACCACGCATGCGTTGTAATGCATGCGTGGTTATGGTGTGCGTGGAAACGGCCTCGTTGTAGTGGCCGTTTCCCCTGCAGTCACCAGTCTCAGGTTACATGTACAGAAAGACTCGAGGCGGAGCTCAGGTGGCTTCAGCTAGATGCACGACCCACTCCTTGATTGGGCTGACCAGATTCTCAAACCCAATCACCAGGGCGCCATAGACATAAAAATAGGACTACATTGTGGCACATAGCTTGGATGCTGAAGGACCACAATGGCAACACCCTTGACATAGAAGAACTACATGGGCACATTGTAAAAAAGTATTTAAAAAACACACTATATGCAAGAAAAAAACACAACCTAGAACACCATTTCAAAAATTGTGACCGTTGTTCTATTTAAAAAGATTACAATATAAGAAAAGAAAAGAACAGACTTCTCAAATGATCTCATGTAGTGCATGATCAGCTCATTTGATGTGGTTTTCTTTGCAATCTGGAACCCATAGTCCAGAATTTATATGTGAAAAATAAGACTAAAAGTCTGTTAATGTAAATGAAAAAAACAGAACTGGATAGGCTCGAAGGGAGAGAGGGAGGTGGTCGAGAAGTGGTAATGACAATTGTTGTTAGAGCCCCTTTTCTGATTCGGTGTACACAGGTGTGTGCTGACCTCTTTGATAGGAAATTCACGAGGGGAAAACACTCCATCCCCCACATGTTGAGGAGTCTCTCTCGCAGGCTTGGCCATGGCTGAGAGCAGTGCTTAATTTGAGCCTGTGGTTTTCTGTGCTCAGCCCCGGCACTTAATCATCAACACCGAGGCTTAAGCACCAGTTAAGGACACATTCAATTTTGGTAGGGACAGGGAGATTAAGTGATCCGTACAGAATCACAGGATGTTGAGGCGACACCGAGACTCAAACCTGGTTCCCCAGCTCCGTAGTCGGCAGCTCTGGCCATTATGTCACATCTTCTCCCCACTTGTAGTAGTTCATGGTTAGCAGTTGGTTCTGATTTAGGTGGGGCTAAAAGGAGAAATTGGGTGGTGGAAGCTGCCTCCTGACAATAGCCCGGCACTTATTTTTTTTACAAATTAACCACTGGCCAAGATGCTCCTGATTCATCACTCCTTCATACTTGTCCTGCTGTGTGAATAAAACAAGGAAGCAAAGCACTGTGGAATTAGAGTGTGCGTTGAATTTGGCACTGGGGTAATCTCAATATCCAGGGTTGTCATAGAACATTGACAGTAGCATATCAGAAAACATGTGACTCATACAGGTTTCCAGGTGTACAACTGCCAATGTTTGTTGACCCCTTTGACTCTCATGACAAGCTCAGCTCGTCATGAGTTACGCCTCTCGTACACTCATGACGAGCTGAGCTTGTCATTAACCGCAGGTTTTTGAAAAACTCAGCGCACAGCGGGAAAACGCTTAGCGCGCATGCGGTTAACAGGAATAAAACTCATAAACCAGCACCTGCTCATAGGAGTCCTTCTAATGGTGCCTTTTCGCAATTTTTTGTGGCTCATACCTAGAGTTCTGAGGATGAGCATCTGTTCGGTCTGATCACTTGTCTGTGTGGCTCAACAGCAGGGTCCAACACCTATTCCTATTGATATGACAGAGTGTGTAACATACCTGGGCTTTGGAGAGACAAGACAATGCCTGCTTGTAGTAAACCACTGCCTTCTCGGGGTCCCCCACACGGAATCTGGCAGCTCCAAGCCCTTCGCAGGCCTGCCATTGCCCCTGGATGTCACCTGCAAAAGTGCATGAGGAGACAGGTTGAAGAACTGGTCACACACATGTTTGATAGCGCATAGTAAAGGAAATGCTAAGTGGACTGTGCTTTTTATTCGTTTGACAGTATAGAATATGATACTTGGTGGGGATATGGTGGAAGAAGAAAAGAAGGGTTGTGAGCAAACTTCAAGATATGTATGACTTCAACTTAAAGATTGTAGAGCCTCTCCGTGGGGCTTGGAAGTGGCATGCTACCAAGTGAGTTCCTTACCCGAGTCCTTAAAAGCTTGAAGTGAGTGCAGGTAATTGTCAGATGCTGACTCATTGTCTCCGAGCTGGCTGAAGGCATAAGCCAGGTTTCCAAAGCACTGGCCCTGAGCCCTCCGATTACCCAGAATACCTGAAATAAGCAGAAACATCATTGTGGAACCTTCCTTCTGATTGTTCTACTTTTCATATAAAAGAATCCTTACCTTGCATTGACTATTCTGAGAACTCTGACATTCAGCAACTAAGCCACAAAGGTGGACAGATCTACAGAAGGAACCGAACATTTCTCAATAGGCTTTGGGTTTACAAAGGCGGTGAGGGCTCCAGGAGGGATAGCAGGCCCTAACAACCTCTTTGAGGTTCCATAGCCTGTTGTGGAATCTAACGATTCCTCTATAGGTCTGCCCACGTTTGTCTTTAATAGGCCTTTCTGGCTTGCTAACAACAAAGATGGGTGGAGCACTTTGAAGAACTCCTGAACCCGCTCGAGCTGCAGTCTCCACCATACATACAGCCAGCTGGCAAAGATTTGCCAATCAACTGCAGCTGACTAACCAAGGAAGAAATACGAAAAGTCATCAGACATCTGAGCAATGAGAAGACAGCGAGGCCTGACAACATTACTGCAGAGGCACTGAATGGAGATTCTGAAACATCCGTAGATATGCTTTACCCCATGTTTGGAAGGATCTGGGAAAAGTAAAAGTTGCCATCAGACTGGAAAGAGGTATATCTGACCAAGATCCCCAAGAAAGGTGACCTGAGTAACTGCATAAGCTACAGAGGGAGAACACTTCTATCAACCTCAGACAATGTGTTCAATCGAGTCATCCTGAACACAATGAAGGAACAGGTCGACGCTCAGTTGCGAGACCAGCAAGCTTGCTCCCTCACAGATAGATCCTGCACAGAACAGATTGCAACACTGTGCATCATCATTGAGCAGTTGATGGAATGGAACTCCCCCCTCTATGTCAACTTCATCAACTATGAGAAGTCATTTGACAGCGTGAACTGATGGACTGTTTGAAAACTCTTCCTCCACTACGGTATGCCAGATAAACTCATAAGAAACTTCAGGCACTTTTACGAGGGAATGACTTGCAAGATAGCCCATGGAGGACAAAACACAGAAGCCTTCCAAGTGAGGACTGGAGTCCGCCAGGGTTGTTTGCCTTCATCTTTTCTCTTCCCTACTGGCCAGAGACTGGATCATGAAGATATCTACAGCAACAAAAAGAAATGGACACTCTGGACGCAGCTCCACGACCTGGAGTTTGCAGAAGATCTGGCCCTACTCTCCCATATCCATCTGCAGATGCAAGAGAAGACCAACAATGTGGCAGCCACATCAGCACAACTTGGCCTCAACATCCACATTGGAAAAAGCAAAATCCTGAAGGCTAACAAGGCCAGCACAACTGTATTCACTCTTACAGGGGATGCACTGGAAGAGGTTGAGGCCTTCACCTGTCCGTGCAGCGTCATAGACAGGCAGGTCAGCACAGACGCCGACGTCAAGGCAAGGACTGGCAAAGCAAGGGATCCCTTCATTCAGCGAAAGAAGATCTGGAGCTCCAAGGACCTAACGCTGAAAACAAAGATCAGGCTTCACTAATATAAAAATGGTCCTTATGTATGAAGCAGAAACTTGGAGGACAACAGTGACCACCAACAACTAAGTCCAGACCTTCATCAACACCTACTGAGGAAATCTTCCAAATCCGAGGGTCACACACCATCAGCAACAATGACCTATGGCAGCAGAATTTCCAACTCCCCCCTCATGAAGAAATAATGAAAAGAGGCTGGGCTGTATAGATCAGACCCTCTGCAAGCCTGCATCAGACACCACCAGGCAAGCCCTGACCTGGAACCCTCAAGGGAGAAAAGAGGAAGGCCAAGAAACACCTGGTGCTGAGGCTTTGAGGCTGACTGTAAAGAGATGGGTTACGCCTGGAGTCAGATTGAAGGAACAGGACAGAGATGGCTGGAGAGTCCTGGTTGATGACCTGTACCCCAGGAGGGGTAGACGGTATAAGTAAGAGTCTGCCCTAGTTTTCTAAGCAAACTAAAGTAATAGTGATTTCAGTAGAATATGTGTGCACCTTAATTAAACTATAACATGGCAGCCATTTTCATTAATTTCACTTCTCTCAGCAATGCCTTGTTTTGTTGTCCACTAATCATGAAATATGTTTTGAAACTATTGGTGTGATCACATAACTGTTTTTGCTAATGTTATCTATGGTCTTCAGGGCCTAGGGGAAATGCGGCCATTCCTGTCTAGCCTACCTGCATGCACACACAATAGAAACTAAAAAAGAAGCAATATGGTTTGCCTGAATGCACCACACAGCCCTTTTTACAAATGTATTTTAAATAGTTCAGCATCCTTGTGCATCTAAAAGACACTGCTCTCTTGAATGACATAGAGAATGTTCCCTCCTTATACATGACATTTGTACCATGCAAAAAGCAAAGCAACTAGAATGCAAACGTTAAACTTTGATGGAGCAGCTACACACAGGTTTATCCTAATGTGTCAGTCTATCTTCTCTGTTCGTCTGGCCCTAAATTTGTAGTTTTAATATTCTCTGTTGCTTTGCCAATTTGCAAGCATTCTCAGTTTAGGTAACTACCTGGGGTGCTTAGCCTCTGGAGGAAACAATGGGATTACTTTTAGAAATAGAAATTACAAATGACCTAGTTCCACAATCTTTTATCGCCATCTGCATTTATAACAATCTGAATGTCTACGAATTTTGTTTTATACTTTTGTATTCACATATGTCACTTCGATTTGGAGCCAAGTCAACTTTTCTGGGGTTCACCATTAAATAAATATTTAACAACAGATACAGTAAGATACTTAGTACGGAGCTTAAAGTGTCCAATCTTTCAAAGTCACACTAAAAACAGTGGATCTTTATTTTTTGGGGTGGGTTGTGAGCGTTTCAGGGGTACGGAAAAAATAGAGTATTTAATAAGGAAATAGGGCTACACAGTTTCCGCGGCGACAGGGGGTGATAGATGGAATGCTTCAATTAATCTCAGCCACTGGCGATTGTTCGGGCTTCATACCAGTCCAGCATGTTTCGACCACCATACCACTCCAGACAAGGGCTGGCCTTGTGCACATCAGTAGACCCTGCTCTTCTTGCTAACAGCCTATACCGAACTGCCAGGCGAGACCCCCCTCTAGAAGGACCACAAGCAACCTCAGACTGGTTTCACCCTATTTGGAGCTTGTCAGTAGGTTGTAGCTTGACTTCTATGGTACATTGAGCACAGGTTGCTTGTGTTCCCATTCAGAGAGGATCTTGCTTGGCAATTCAGGGTAGACTGTTCATATTAGAGCAGGACCAAGATTGAGTCACATTTGTTTGTGTCTAATCTGAGGTGGCATGGTGGGCAAAAGAAAGATGGGTTGGAATGCTATCCTGAGCGATTGATTGCCAGCGGTTTGACTTATTGCAAGCATTCCTCTCATCAACTTTCGTCTGGTTTACAGTTTCCCTGCCATCTTCGAGAAAGGCCAAAGGAGGATCAAGTACCAAGAAACAACACATGATATGGTCAGCAGGCCGACTGTGCACAGATGGTGAACCTCTATTCTAGGGCAATATTAATAAGCGAGGGACGGTGTTCCCTAACCTGGGTATCTTAATGAGGATTTTAGCCCTACCCATCAAACAGGGTTGCAAGGTGTGTATTGTGCTCCTCAGGATTCACTTGTCTTCATCAGGTGTCATCTGACATTTGCAGGGATCATGCTCTTCCTTTGGGAAGAAAAAGCACGCAGAAAGAGTCAACGGGTGATTGTCGCAGTCATTCACATTACCGAATCCTCATCATGTTTTCGGGTTGTACAATATTGTACTGCCTTTTCCTGATGCCGAGCAGCGACAAGAGATGCATTGACCTTGTGGGTTCCTCTGCTACTAACAGAGAAAGTTCTTCACTACCAGCATGCCTTAACACAGGTGAATTTCCCGGGTCTTCACCATACCGGGTGGAGTTCAGAATATCAAAGGACTGCTCCACTCCTTGGCAGAATGCCCCAGTGGTCACCACTCCCTTCAGCGGTTTCATTTGCACCCAACGTCTTTGGTACATTGGGTGGAAATTGAATGACAAGGCGGTGATACAGTAAAATAAACCTTTTTACCACATGTCTGTGTGGATATCATCACCTTCAGTGAGTTTCAGTCTTTTCTGGTGTAATCTCCTGTCTATCACTTTATGTACCATCTGCTTTGCAGCCTTCGTTTACCTCCATGAATGCTTAATTTGTGTTTGTGGTTGCGGTGGTGAGCTCCAGTAGTCATTTTTGGGGACCAGGTCATATTTTTGACCATTAGTCTCTGACGCAGAGCAAGAGAGAAAATGGCAAAAAAAGTCGAATAAATGACTAACAGAAAGATAGGAAAACAGTGGCAAGGCACACAAGCAAGGATGAGGAAGAACCCGCAAGAGTGAAATAAAGAAACCAGAACTACCAGGTGGTGGAAGAAAGAGTCATGAAGTGGAATTAAACTTGCCAATCTTAGTATTCAGCCAGTCCTACATTTGTGAAAAAGAAGTATCAGGGCCCTCCTTAGAAGGCCACTGCAGCTTGTACTACCCATTGCCCCTGCCAACCCTGCCAGTGCCAACACAACTACTAACCATCTCACTCCTACAAGTGCGGCAATTCAGGCACCCAAAGCGATGAGAATGGCTTGGGCAGCAGGTATTAGTCCTTTTGAATGTTTATTTAAGTAATAAACAACTGTTGTGCACATCTTTAATTTAGACAAACAGTGCCACCTTGTGGCAGACTGTCATAAGTACCAGTGTTGGCAATTAAGTGCTGGTGCCGAGCATCTGAAACCATCGGCTCAAATTAAGCACTGTATTCAGCAACGAAGGCATTCGGCAGCGGCAGGCACCTAAGAACATTTTAGGTCCCTGTACATATATATATTTTTTTTTACTTTCACAAAATAAGCAATGTTGCCACCTGTTTCCACCTTCCGGAGTATCTGTGTTCTGCTCCGGCAACTTACTGTGAAGGTAAGCTGCTTTCCTGTGGAACTCCACCGCCATCTCAAACTGCTCCAGGGTATTGTAAGCTGCGCCCAAGTTCTGCAAGACCACAGCTTCTTTCCGCCCATCCGTTCCTTCAGTTTGGCAGAAAGGAAGGGCTTTCTCAAAACTTTCCGCAGCCAGAGCAAAGATTTTAAGTTGGGAATAAGTGAGGCCAATATCATTGTACAGCTTACCTGTGAAGAAAAAGGGAACATTTGTTGTACACAGCCAGTATTTGTATGCCCTTGTAGTAAGCTGGGACTCAATAAAAATACTGTAATGGGAAAGACACAAATAAGTGTTACAAATACAGTAATAGGAAAAACACAACTAAGGGGGTCATTATGATTGCAGTGAATCTGCCACCGGCAGCCTGCCGGTGGCGGATTCACCGCAATCGTGCGGCCACATCCTGCCCGTCAGATTGCGATGGCGAATGGTGTGAGTGGCGGACGGAAGTCCGTCCGCGATGGGTCTGACAGCAGCAATTTTAACGATTGCCTGTTGGATTGCATCGCATCAGTAGAATAGTGGCGGTGCCTGGCAAGCACCATCCACCATATAACAATGCTGCCTCCCTGCCAGCATTTCCATGGCGGTGAAACCCCCATGTAAAAGCTGGCCGGGATATACTTTGGGGGTCCTTTGCGGGCCCCCCTTGTGCTAGTGGAGTTTTGTTTAGCACTCTGGGGGCACCTATGGTACCCCCCTACATTTCCCTGCACCAGGTAGCAGGCACCACCATGTGGTGCCTGCCAGGTAGTGCAGGGAAATGCAAACAGTGCATTTATGACATTGTGGCGGGTGCTGCAACCAGCAGCACCTGCAGCAATGTTAGAGATACACGATGCGACCGCCATGGTGGTGGTCGCCTCGTAATCTCATGTGCAGGACCGCTGCCTTATTGGCGGCCAGTCCCAATCCCCGCAACGATGGCGGATGGACATCGTAATCACCCCCTAAGTGTTACCCTTATGTGCTGTAAGCAAAAAATATACAAGTACACATATCGGAAACTATGTTAATTTAACAAAACAACATTGATAAATGTAAGGATAATTAATTAAATGATTGTTATTTCGAAAGTCTTTTACAGAGAAAAATAAAATGCTGGATGTTTAGATAAATCATTGAGACGGAAGCAACACTCTGAAATTGCTGACCAAGTTTTAAACGGACAGATGGTAAGTATTTCCATCCACCCATGCTGCAATTTTTCAAAATGAATGTTATTTTTCTTTTAAACCCTTTAGGCCCATATTACCATCCTACATAGTTCCTACGTAGTTGAGTTGGTGGCCTGGTACTGATGTTCAGTAACCATAGTTACTGGTAGGTTATACTTACTGCCCACTTAAGCTCAGGCAATAAAGGCGCAGGCAGCCAATGAATGTGTGCTGTGTGATCTGTACTATAAACTGACATTACCTCCTGAAAGATAGAATTTATAAGCCCACCTCCTGGGCTGGAAATGCTATATATTAAGGGCTACTGTTTGGGCTCCCTGTAGACCTTCACCTTGATTGATTCTTTTCAGTTTTTAACATCCTTAAAGGCTGCTTTACCTACATTTAACTTTAATCTCAGCTTTCAGCCTATAGTATCCAATGATGTGCAGCTAAGTAAAAAGCAGCAACTGGGTTATCACTAGTTTAAAAAAAATGTGTGGACCACATCCCTTATTAAGACCACCCGGAAATCTGGGTTTGTAGGTACGCTGCATGCAGTACTCAAGTGTTCTCTGTATTCTGCACAGGTTTTGTATTTTTTTATATCAGGCTTGTATCAAATCAGTCGATTTGCGGGAAATGGCAGGGGAAGCGGAAGTGACATCAACACCCTTTGATCCCTATGACATCACAGGGTTGCACCCCTGTCTCAATATTAGCCCCTCAACCGTCTCCTATTTCGATGTGGAAACTACAAAAAGTAAGCAGGGCTCTTCAGACTGCTTGTTGACTTCCTGTTCCTCCTGCTGCTTTCAGAATTCATGAGACCAGTGCAAGGACAACACCAGGACTCCCAACAAGGGTTGCAGTTTCTACCTAGGGCATCATAGATCTATGATATAGGCGTGATTTAGCATTTGGCGGATTGGTTCATCATTTAGAGTTGATTGTACTGTCCGCACCCTTTGTGTGGAGTTCATGCTTTCTTGTTCTTCAATAAAAAACTCTTGTTTTGGGAGTTTATGTTTGAAAAACAAAAAACTTTCGAAACATTTGGCATCCACCCATCATAGTTGACGGTACCGTGCGTCAAACATCTCCTACATAGACAGGAACCGCCATGACGCAGTTTCTGTCAGTAGAGAGAGAGGTTCTCAGGACGTCTTCCCCAATCTGGAAGATATCAAAATTGAAGTCATTTCCTCATATCCTCAGGAACCACCCATAAAAACCTCATCCAAGTTAAAGAGCCTTCTGGTCTAAATAAATTTCCTCCCACTGCCTGGGCACTAGAATTATCAATGATGGAAAGTTAATATTAATGTTGATGTTAATGGGAAGTTATAAAGCGCGATCTGTCTCACCCATAAGAGTATCCAGGCATTCAGGGATTGAAGCAAGGGCAAACCAATAACAACAAGGAAGCAGTTAACTAAGTAGCCAAGATGAAAGAGTACGAAGGATCCAGATCTCAAAAGCTCCATGAAATTTAAGATGATGTGCCTTCTGCCACTATGTGACATCTGTACCCCAAGACTGGTTTTCTCATTGTACTAAACTAGGGCAAGAAGATGGCTTCAGTCCCTAAAATCAAACTAAGAACATAACAGGATGTCCCCAAGTATAAGCAAAATTAGGGCAATAGCTCCAAAGATAATTAGAAATCACCCACAGATAAAATACCATTTATTTATTTGTCATTATTTGTTTTCTTTTAAAAAAGCATCTGAGCTGAGCAGATCCAGTGTATCCTCTAGAAGAGGTACTTCAATGAAATACATTCTGAGAGGTGACTGAAGATCCTAAAAAGTAATTATTTTTTTAAATAGGAAGTTGTATCAAATCACAATGTCTCTTAGTCATATACTAACCAAATGAGACAATATTAAAACTTTCAATACTTGAATAACAAAATATTACACAATCCAATACTTTTGATGCAGTCCTCTGCAAAGACCAAATACTTGAAGATGAGATATTATGAAAGTGAACCCCTTGTCTCATTCAACTACTACCTGGAGAAGCTCTCACTCTGCTGATGTGTTACAGCACCTTTGCCTTCACAGGAACAAAATGTGATCCCTTCCTTTAGGTACAAATATAACCTATTTTAAGCAGTCGAGCATGACAACAAATATTGATTATGGCGAGAGTCAGTCAGAAACTGCGGAGTATCTGTGATGTCCTAGCAGAAAGTCGTGACTGGGCCTGACTGACCAAAAGCTGTCTTTGAGGCAGTGGAATTTTGACTAAATCTGACGCCGAGTAGCAGTACTCCCGGGCACCTGAGAAGCCTTCATGGAGGTGGTCCAAGGGAAGACTTTTCGTAACAAAACTGCAGCAGATCCCTCTCATACTACATTATAAGAGGGGATCACAGCTACCTGAATTTCTACCAAAATTCAGCAGAACCAACCCATAAATTATTGTAGCACTGTTGAGGTGAGAGGTGGAGCTTGTAATGAATAAGATTACTGGTGAAACACCAGAATCCCACTGTTGAGGAACATTAATGTAAGATCTATCCCCAGGGACCGAATAAAGAGCCAGGAGCAGGACTGAAAGAGTGGCGGTGAATTTGTGCAGCCACGCGGTTACCCAAGATTCTCAGTTTATTTAACTACCAGGGATTTGTGACCTGGTGATGTCAGTTTTTGTGCTGGTGCCCCAGTTTTTGTCCTGGTATTTATAGGCACCTTTCCCAAGCTACTGATATTGGGATTTAGAAAATCTTAGTGACTTGCAATACTGAATGATTAAGAGGTGTAACATGTGGGCACCCTCAGAAATGAGAAATTACTGGCGGAAAGGGTCATTCCTCATTTGCCCCCACTTATTCATCACAAGACAACTCCCCACGTGAAACCCTCCTAACCTGGCAAGTTAATGCAATTCAGATGATGCTGGTAACTGATGAGAACACAAGGGCACTTGTAATAAGATGCAAAGTGGATCTTCAGAAACTTCACAAATAGAGTTCATGATGAGGTTAAGGTAGCCTTTCTGAGTGTTTCCATCAACAACCTTTTATGCAGAGAATGTTGTGTCACCTTCAAATTGCCAATTACATCATTCAACTTGGAAATAAATAGAATGTTGTTGCACCAAAAACAAACATGTTTTGGACATCAGTTTTTCTACCTGATTGTGAGATTAAGAAGCACCATAGTAGATTGGATAATCTTGAACAGACCCGGATAAAGCGCTCAGTTAAGGGACATAGTGTTCCACTTAAAGTTAAAACAACCATCAACTAAAGTATAATGAACAATACAGCTTACGAAGAAGGAGGATGTATCCACGGAGGGCTTCACAGACAAACGCCAAATTTCACATCATCGTGGAAAGGACCCAGGTCAACTTAGCCTTAGAAGTTAGAGAAAGTGACTGTCGTGAATGTATTTCAGCGCTATGTTGTAAATGAGCATCAAAGGGGAAGATGGTAAGGTACTGATGCGAGGGGTCACTATAGCACCTCAAAAGTAAAAGTTCTCTTAGGTTACTGGTTCATTGATAACTCTCTTGAATGCAGACGCACCCACTGCTGCATGAGAGCTAACTGCCAACAAAGGGCGTGAACAGACCTGCTGATGTTTCACTTATTTTTCTAAAAGACAAAAAGTAGTTTGCTGTTATTACACCATCAAAACATATTTTTGTTATTCTCATAAAAAAATGTTTTATTTGCAAATGTACTTATTTACTGATATCTTATTTTTTAAATTTTTTATAGAGCACATGAATGCCATCTTCCAGCCATTTCATAGCACTAGGCCACTAGATGTACAATGAGAAGATAAAGGACTGGTTGAGAAACAAAGTCTTTGCCCATTCATTATAGGACCCACTTCATCAACAGAGCTGGGTTTGAATTCCAGTCTGATCTTTAAAGTAATGTGAACTCAATGTAACCTCAGTTCCCCAATTGTGAAAAACCCAGAGTGCTTGCATGGAATCTAAATTGACTTTAGAAAGCGCTTTATAAAGCAGGGCTTTTCCATATGTTGAAAAGCAGATACAAACAATGCCAGACCTCTACAAGTTTATTACACCACGGGGTTGGGCCTATACTTGCGTCCAAACTAGGCCACAAAATAACTAGAGAAATAGAGACTGCTTTGGACGTGGCTTAATTATTGATACTTTCAAAGATAACCACCTTAAATCATTAAGTGGTTATGGTGCTTTTATTCCACCTTTTCTTATTTCATTCAAGTACAAACATGGCCGACATTTGATTCATGTCATAGAGAAAGATACTACACAATAAATTGAAAACAAATGAAAATGACATAATACACCTTCCAAACAGGAACACATCAAAAAGCAAACAAATGTGAACAAATGACCCAATATAACAAGGGACAACAGACCAGTCCTTATTTGTAAGGCAGTGCAAAAAATTGATACTTTTTAAGATTGCAACATGCCAGGTACAGCTAGACCACACAAAAATTACAGGAGGCTAAATGTCCTGTTTGTATACAGAACGTTCCTCAAACTAGCAGTGGCTACTGTGGCAGAGGGTCCACGCCTGTTGCTGAGAAGGCAGCAGAACAGACAAACCATTGACTTTGGCGATTGTCATTTTAACCGGCGCTCTGCCGAATTCAGCGCAGAGGCGCGCTTTTAAACCACGAACCTTCAACCTGTCCTACACACCATTTCTGGATCCCCACTACTACAGGACGCTTACGTGCTCACTCCTCCTGAGAGCACCGGCTGGCTGGGTGCGGAGCGCCTCGGCGGCATCGCAACGGCCGGGGGCGCCATCTTGGGCTGGGCTGCACAGGCGAGGCGAGTGACCTCATCGCCACACCCCCCGAGTTCCGCCCCTACATTAACGGTCCCTCATGTGTCAGTGCAGCGGACGAGCGCAGCGGGCGCGACGAAGGCGCGCCGGAGTTGCGCCTGAGTTGAGCCCGTCTGCGCCCGTCCGCGGCCGACCGGGACCCGGGCCCCCTCCCCCTGGCCATTTTCTCAGGTACTCATCTGTGGAATTATTATCCCTACGTCCCCACACATCCCTTGCACCGAGCTTATGTCCTTTGCCCCCGCACACATTGACACGTATTCAACAGCTGGGTCTTTCCTCCCCCCCTTTTTACGCAGACGACGCCCAGGTTATGTCGTCTTCGAATCCTGAGCGTCGGTCGGCACCTATAACAACTCATAATCTGTGTTGTTACTATCTTAACACCCGATCCCTGGTTAAAAACCAGGTTGATATTTTTTTATTCTTGAAGGAGGTAAAGCCTCATATCCTCTTATTGTCTGAAACCTGGTTAACCCCTCACTCTCTCCCTGATATTCTTGCGGCACTCCCCTCAGAATACTATATTTTGACAGCCAACCGTAACTCCGGGAAGTCGGGAGGTGGCGTAGCAGCTATCATCCTTAAATCCCTTCATTTCAGGGAATTACCCTCTCTGACTCTCCCGGATACGGAGAATTTGGTGATCAAGATAGATACTGAGAGTGGGGCCCTTATCCTGGTCTTGATATACCGCCCCCCCCAATATATGGCCAATTATCCATCTCTTCTGGCCGAGCAGCTGGCTTCATATGCAGTCAGTTGCTCTAAAACTATTTTAATTGGGGATTTAAATTATTGGTTTGATAGCTTAGATACAGATACTCAAGCTGCAGAACTAAGAGACCTTTTTACAGATCTTAACTTCACCCAGCATATTTATTCATCTACCCACCAAAAAGGCCATAACCTTGACCAAATCTGGACACACAATCTATCACTATCTAACCCTGTCATTAGTCCGTGTGTTTGGTCAGACCACTTTTTAATTCAGTTCATGTTAGAAATACGAGTGTATGTTAAGGCTAGATCATCTATGGGCAAAGAATTTCGTAAATGGAAATCCATGGACCTTCCTGGATTTATTGATGTACTAAGTAAATCCATACCTTTGCCACATGATGACCTGGATCATGGTGAAAAATTAGTGGCAAATTGGCTACGACATGCAGCTGACCTTCATGCCCCCCTTGTACAGGTTCCTAGTGTTCGAGGGAATGAAGCCCATAAATGGTTTACCCAAGAACTGAGATCTCTTAAATTAGGGGTACGACAAAAGGAACGGAAGTGGAGAGTAAACTACTCCCCCCAAGACAGAGAAGCGTACTGCGCTGCTAGGAAAGAGTTCCAAAAAATCTTGCACAGACATAAAACCAGCTACTTCTCACAGAGAATTTTAACCTCATCCAATAAAACTAAAGATATATTTAACATAGTTAAGGAGCTTTGCGACGATGATAGGACAGCCCCTTCAATAGTTTCCACTCAGAAGCTGTGCGATTCTCTGAATGATTATTTTAGAGAGAAAATTATCATGATAAAACGCAATATTGCGAGCTCCCCTATACCATCTCTCTTGGATGATATTTATTATAACACCGCTACTTTAGAAGCCTTCCCGGCTATAGACTCTAAAACCTTTCTCGCACTCCTGGCACGTGTCAAGTCTGGTTCACCCGACGACATCTGTCCACCCTACATTTTTACAGAAATAGGGCAAACCATACCTCATGGAATCCTTCCCCTACTAAATAAATCACTGGACCAGGGAAAGGTTCCTGTAGGGTTTAAACACGCTCTACTTATTCCACTGATTAAAAAACCTCGCTTGGACCCCCACGATCCATCAAATTATCGTCCAATTTCTTTGTTACCATTTCTTTCAAAAATCTTGGAGGCACATGCATCTAGTTGTCTCTCCAGCTTTGTCGAATCCACAGGTTACCTGGAACCCAATCAAGCTGGGTTTCGACCAGGCCACTCTACTGAGTTGGTGACACTGGCGGTCCAGGATGTACTAAGATGCAATGCGGACAAGGATATCCATCAAGCACTAGTACTTCTGGATCTGTCGGCCGCGTTCGACACGGTCGACCATACCATCTTGGTCAACCGTGTCGAGCAGGCGGGCCTTAGAGGCTCGGCCTTGGGCTGGCTGAAATCATTTATCTCGGACCGCACCCAGGCAGTGAGACTGGGAACTTTTACAGCCCCTAAAATTAAAAATGATTGCGGAGTTCCTCAGGGATCGTCCTTGTCCCCACTTTTATTTAATTTGTATTTACGTCCATTGCTGTACTCACTGAGGAAATTTAAAGCTTTAATTTTTAACTATGCTGATGACCTGCAATTGATTTTCCGCCTGGATTCCCCTGGCGCGGCCACCGAATTTCGGGAGGCTATGGTACACATCCAGAGTTGGATGAGTCTTAATCACCTAAAATTAAACCCGGCAAAACGGAATTGATTTTGCCTGGGAAGAGTGAACTTCACTGGGGGCCACATTTTTGGCCTCCAGAGATGGGAAATCCCCCGGCCAAGTCTCATACAGTGAAAAGCCTAGGGGTCACTTTTAATGAAGATCTTTCGCTTAAAAGTCAGGTAGGGACGGTGGTATCCTCAAGTTTTTTCCAACTCTATAAGATCAGGAAAATTGCCCACCTGTTAACCTACCCTGCTCTGATCCAAGTTGTGATTGCTCTTGTGCTGTCCCGACTAGACTATTCCAATGCTTTGTATTTGGGTCTTCCGGTCGGGCAGCTCAGGAGACTACAGCTGGTCCAGAACCAAGCAGCCAGGCTGATCTGCAAGTTACCCAAGTGGCAGTCCATCAGGCCGGGTCTTGCTGGTCTCCACTGGCTGCCAGTAGAGCAGAGAGTAACCTTTAAAGCCGGCTGCATTATTTTCAGGGCTCTACAAGGTAAGGGCCCTGGATTTATTAGCGGCTTGCTTGTTAGGTATACCCCTCCTCGTGCTCTCCGCTCGGGTCACAAGAGCTTGTTAGTAGTACCTCGCATTAGGAAACAACGTCAGGGAGGCAGCTCTTTCCATTTTCTAGCTGCGTCCCTCTGGAACTCTCTGCCTCTGACATTGAGACTCCATCAAGACATTCTGGCTTTTAGACAAGCCTTCAAAACTTGGCTTTTTAGGCAAGCTTATCCATAGTTTATTCCGCTTCTTCCTTGTTTTGTTATGTTTCTGCAAACCTTCCAATAGCGCCATGAAGCCTACGGGCGTACGTGCGCTTAATAAATATTATTTAACATAACATACTGCTAGCTGAGAGGGGTCGACGCGTTACTGAACCCAATTCAATTTGGGGGTTCTCATCAGGATTCTTCTTTGATCCTCAAAGTGTGGGGCCACACCCACATTCACGGCGGTCAGATGAAGCCTCGTTTTTATGCAACCCAACTCAAATACAGAAATAAACAGGAAATCAAACCTGTTTCTTACCTGTTTATTGCAGATTTGCCAATTAATGGAGGTGCATTGGCAACAGGTGCCCTGAGCCATGTGTTTGCTGTGCCTTAGGGCTAGTACAGTCTAGCCTTTCAATTATTTTAATCCAACAAGAGGCCCACTAAGAAAGCATTTCAGATTTATCAAACAGATAAAAGGTTTTATCATGTACTCCTTTTTGAGAAACAAAAGTGCTTTCAAACCAAACAAGTGCTGCTGTGGTGTGTTGGAAGTATCAACTGGCCTGTAGAGCAATATGACGATGCTAGAAGGGATGGTCCTACAGGTCAGTGTTACGCTGTGTTTTTTGTGGGTCCGTTTTATTGTCTGGTGGGCTGGCTTTTACTGTTGAGTTCCCTGATATTAACACAAACATTGCTTGTAGCAAGCGCCCATGCATGCGGTCTGCCATAACCTGGGCCACTAGAATTATGTGAATGTGCAGTCGCAGCGTTTTACAAATAATTATGGATTTGCCACACAACCGAATGGCCACCAGCGCTCAGATAGTGTTAACAAATGTACAAATAACAAAATAATGAATGCTATTACAAAATGTGCTGCATCACGCTGCATAATTAGCTTTTTCTTGCCACATAATTTACTGAACTCTACACCACATAACTTGGCCCTTCCCTGCCACCTAATTCCAGTGGCCCTGGTCATACCTTGCAAAACACCTATGAAGTGTGTCTTAACAAGTGCAGTCCTGCAAACGTGGGCCAGTTTTTTTACCTACCTGATTCGCTACTGGGTTCACTTCTATGTTGGTGCCCAGGCCTGTTTTCGGGCCCAGTCCGACCCTGCGGCAAGTACTTATGAGTACCTTGTAGGTCACACAATGAGGCTGCTGTCATGAAGGAGTTTTGATGTCAAAATAAGCTGTTTTTATACAAAGTGCAATGCTGTTTAAGCAAACACAGCCTAATGTATAGTAGCTATGGGTGTCAAGATATCTGCGACCAAAGCCTGAGTTTTACTTTACCCCGCTCTCCTGCGTGACCCAGGAGAGCTGCCTGACTCCCTGCTCAGACATCCAGTTTAACCAGGAGCGGCCAGATCCGCGCTGACCTCGCCACACTTCGCTGCATTTCCACACCGTCCAGTTGCCAGGCAACTGGACGGCCACCATCTTCACTGTATTCTTCACTACAGTTGCGTAAAGGTCTACAAGGTAATGTCTTCAGTGACCTTCTGTGCATGTAATTTAGGCAATGTGATTGTTCCTGCAGCATCTTCATCCACAAATCCGTGATAACATGAATCCTCGTCAAGAGAACACGACGTGACTACAAAGAGGTGAATCTCCACCAAACAGGGGTACTTCTTCTTAACTATATGAAGTAAGTGCTTCTTTGTTTGGTGCAGATATCCTCGTATTCCTCTGCATCAAGAATGCGTCACCAAAATTGGTGGGAAATGCACTCAGGGAGGCTTTTTGCTAAACTGTCCATTAATGTGGGAAAAGGCGGGAAGACCTTTCATACTACTAAGGAAAAGCAAGCAGGGCCAAACGAGCGGAGCTTGCAGATGATTTGGGGCATTTATATACTCAAGGTAATTAAAAGGGAGAACCATGCTCTCCTTTTTAAATTCTACAAGGGGAGGGGGGCTGCGTGGCAGAGGTCACTTTTTTGGGGAAAACTTAGTGAAGATTCATCAAACGGCACTCGAGTGATAAGTGAGTCAAAAAACACTTTTCCTATGTCGTTAGGAAGGCCTCCAAATGGGTTCCGGAACAGGTAAATCCGATTTAGAGCTTATGTTTTGGACCGAATCGTCCCCCGTTCCGAAAGACCAAGTACGATGCAAAGATCTCGTCCGCGTCGACCAAATTGTTTCCGAAACCTGATCCTGTCAGTCCAACTCGTTCGTACATCAATCGTGCCGCGCAATTGAGCCTGATTCCAAACGTGCAAGTATGATGCACGCTTCTGACAGCCGTATCGGCTCAGTCTCAGCGAGACAAAACTGCTTTGGGAATTGGACTTCGGGGGCCGTAATAGGCCCCCCCTTCACCCGGGGCCTTCCAATTCGGTCACGGGGGTGCTCATGGGTCCCCCCCGATCCAAGCATGCACAGTGTGGCGAACACCATGAGGTGCCCACCACAGGGTGTATGCTTTTCCCCACCCACCCCTTTTTGCTATGGGAGCCTGTGTACGCGTTCGGTATACAGACTACCATAGAGTTCAATGGGGGTCCTAGCGAACTGAATTCGTCACCAGACAGGTGCATTGTACTCGTTCGGTCGTTCTCTCACAGCGCGATTCGCTAGGAAAGGCCCCCCGGACCCGAGTCGTACGGAGGGCTTTTTCCTAGTGAGATCGGAATCGGGCCCTAGGTCCTTACTATAACTACCTAGTAGCGACCATCAGTAGGTCATATACGTATAGGCACACATTTGCAAGCATAGCTTATACATATATAGGCACATATTTACAAGGCTGTGCATAAACTGGGCCAGGCCAGGCATAGAAGTAAGACTAAAGGTTTTAGTCCTACTTTAATGCCTGGCCTGGCCCGGTTTTTGCTTCTCAAAATCTGGTCACCCTAATCTTGTTGGGCCTAATGAGGGTGGTGCGGCTTGAGTCCTGTGACAGCGTAAACCTCCTCTTCCTAAATGTAAATATAACCCAGAACTGGGGATGTCCGTTCCAGACTCTACTCTACCTCTTTCTATGAGTGGCTTATTCCATTGCACTTAATTTTGTAATGTTTTAACAGGACTTGTTTCAGTGTATGTAGACCTACATAGGGAGTAGCATTACATAGTTTAGCCACCTACATATCACTTTTGAGCACTGTATATATCACAATTTGTGCTGCGGTTCCAAGACTACAGATTTTTTTTTTTTTAAACAAAGTCATGGTTATGGAAACACTATATTGAACATTCCAATCCTTGGCCGCTGGTTATTTATCTAAGGATGCATTCTGAACTGAAAGACGCCAATATAGAGAAGCCTTTGTGTGCGGCTTCTGGAGTGGATAAAAAAAATAGCGCTTACTACCAATTTGTGGAGCGCTGAAGCGCTTATCGACACGGCTAGTTTATTATGTACTAAAGGTGTATTTTGTGATGATGGTATACCCACCTTTTGCTAGATGCAACTTACCGGAAGCGTAACTAGATGCGAGCAGGAGAGAGTTAAACATCTCTGTACAACAAGTTGAAAGTAACTGCTAGGAAACGGGGAAAGCCCCCCCGCCAAGTCGATCCTGCTGGGTCTCACAGCTGATGGGCGGGACTCCTATGGCAATGACCAGAATCCATCGTTTTATGACGTCATAAAAATTAACTACGTCACCACGTGCCTCCTTCATATCCTATCACTGCTCCATAGCAGCGCGCTGACATCAGCAACGCGTCGTTTCCATTGTTGGCCTTTAAAAGGCGCTGCGTTTTAAAAACAGTCACTGCTGTGCTTTTTAGCACTGTGCAAACTTCTGACTCCGGGATTTTTCGTACGCGTATTTCATGCGATCTAGACTGGGATACCTGTCTGCCATCACGGCGCCATTAAGAGGCCCTTTGGCAGGTGTGACTGTCAATGCTCCCAGTATTTCCAGGAACAGTAAAATCAAGCACATGGAATCGACTAGATCGGGATCTCCCGTAGGTTTGCGTCTCCTGATCGGGACCTGTGTATTTTTTTTTTAATGTGTAGGCTGCCCAATATTTGAATCGAGTCCATGTCGCATTTAAATACCTCTTCCGGTTCTACAGTAAGCTGCGTCCACTCCCACCATAACCCCAACACTGGGACTTTTCAGAGATCTCTGTATGTACCGCTGGCAAGCTCATTATTCACACTGTTACCGATCGGGGTCATTTAAATGCACAACCCCATTTCTAAATGCTTCCCGAGTCAAAAACTGTCATGAATTACAACGTGTACTATATAGTGGCCATTAACTAATGACCTGATCTCTTAGCGCTTTGAAGCAGAGCTTGTCTGTGGTAGGGGATGCACATTCTGGCCCTTTGAGCAAGTGTGATGTAAAAAGAGTGTAGGGGTTTCCCTGAGGATGAGCTATTAGGCTGAGCAGTGGCCTTTGAGGCATACCACCCACATCTGTGTGGAGTTGATATATGCTTGGTCTGTCTCTGTAGGGTGTATCACAGTAGGGGTTCAAGTCTTCTGATGCTGGACCTAATCCGAGTCACCGTGACCTGTGGACCATAACCCACCACTTGGGTCTCCCCAGACCCCATACCTCATGGACTGTTTACTGCCTCCTATGGGTTTGGTGGATGTGACAGTATACCTTTCGAACGGCTTTTGTGTGGCTGTTCTTCAGCCCAGCATAGGGCTGGCTTATGAGCGGAGAGGCGTAATCTTTTCTTCGGATATGTTAACTTTTGAGTAGGTTCATTCTGGTGCTTGATCATTCAAATCCCACCTGGGATCTCAACATTTCACTGGACTAGTGTCGCTGGCTTCTGTGTTTCTGTGCAACTGTGTTCGCTTTGTTATGTTATGTTATAACAGACCAGGGGCGCAACTAGGTCTTAATTTCGGGGGGGGGGGGCTAACATGGCAGATGAAGGGACGTGGCTAATGTAAACCAATTGGGCGGAGCTAAAATGGCAGATAATCAGGATCGGTTAATGCTCAGGTCAAGCTGAGAAAAAAATGTGGTGAATTCTGCATTTGAAACTGGACAACAATTAAAGCACACATTTTTGTTAGTTTGATGCATTGCCCCCCAAAACCCATACTCACCCTGAACCTTAAAATTACCCCAGGCACACCAAAACACATACCCATCCTATCCCTAAAATTATCCCTCCCCGGCACCCCAAAACCCATACCCACCCCACACCCTAAAATTACCCCCTAGCACCCCAAAACCCACTACCACCCTGAACCCTAAAATCACCCCCCTGGAGCCCCAAAACCCATACCCACCCTGAACCTTAAATTAACACTGGCACCCCAGAAACCATACCCATGCTGAACCATAAATCCCCCCTTGCCCCCCAAAACCCAAACCCACCCTGAACCTTAAAATTACCCCAGGCACCCCAAAACCCATACCCATGCTGAACCATAAATTCCCATCTGGCACCCCATAACCCATACCCACCCTGAACCCTAAAATAGCCCCCTGACATCCCAAACCCACACCTGCCCTAAACCCTAAAATTACCCCTGGCACTATAAAACACATACCCACGCTGAACCCTAAAATTAATCCCATGGCACCTCAAAACCCACACCCACCCTGATCCTTAAAATTACCCCTGGCACCCCAAACCCCATACCCATGCTGAACCATAAATGCCCCCCGGCAACCCATAACCCACACCCTCCCTGAACCATAAATTCCCCCCTGGCACCCCATAACCCATACCCACCCTGAACCATACATTCCCCGCTGGCACTCCATAACCCATACCCACCCTGAACTCTAAAATTGCCCCCTGACACCCCAAAACCCACACCTGCCCTGAACCCTAAAATTACCCCTGGCACACCAAAACACATACCCACGCTGAACCCTAAAATGTCCCCTGGCACCCCAAAACCCATACCTACCCTGAACCCTAAAATTGCCCCCCGGAACCCCAAAACCCATACCCGCTCAGAACCCTAAAATTACCCCCTGGCACCCCAATCCGTAACCCACCCTGAACCATAAAATGACTCACTGGCACCCTAAAACCCACACCCACCCTGAACTCTAAAATTACCCACTAGCACCCCAAAAAAAAATTGAACACTACAAACTTACACTACATTTGCATATTTGGAGGGGACTGTCCTCTTTGACGTTTCTATGTATGTAAGTCAAGAACAACATTCACAGTAACCTAGATATACAGGCAGTAGGCAATGCTGTGCTGAAAAATGCATTAAAGTTACTGGAACTTACATAAAAAAATGCTGCCTGTCCTTCTAATGCTATCCTGTGGAGTCTGGCTGATCAGCAGCACTGCGTCCTGGCATCCAGCCCCTCGAAGGTCTCACTGTGTAGATCAATGTGGGTCAAATGCACAGACAGCAGGGGGAAAGGGATGGCCAGTGCAGGTGAAGCTTTTCCTTTGTAAATTAATTCCTGCTGGCCTCATAGCCCAGGGTTTGCTGTCTGTGCACTTGTATGGAATACACATCTATACAAGTGCACAGACAGCAAACCCTGGGCTATGACACCAGCAGAAATTCCTTTACAAAGGAAAAGCATCACCTTAACTGGCCATGCCTTCCCCCTGCTGTGCACATCTTCACACCCCATGCCCACAACCCATCAAGTGCTTAGGTGAAATCCCTGCCTTCAGGCAAGGATTTCACCTCTGCGCCACTCTAAAGGAAAACAAGAGGTCAGAGCAGGGGGGTTCACTCTCTGAAACTGTTCAGAGGCTGGCTGTCTGGCTCGGGCTGCTGGGCCTCTCAGAAAGCATTAAAAAAATCACATTCTCGGATCGGATGCGCAGCCTTCTTGCATCATTTCAGTGCGTGTCATCTTAGCCCGGGCAGAGGAGGCGACGGGGGGGCTGAAGCCCGGTGAGCCCAATGGGTGTTGCGCGCCTGTAACAGACTTATAAAGCGCGCGTTCACCAAAGGCTTCTTGGCGCTAGGGGGAAGAAGGCAGCAACAGCTCGGGTTATTGGATGTCTTATTGGTTTATTGGCTGTCTTTGCGATTCGCAGGTCCTGGTTCTAATTCGCCCATCCTGATTGCAGCGTGTTAAGGGTGGTGAAGGTGACTAGTCCACCCCGTAGGAGAAAAGCATGGTTAATGTGGCTATTAGAGTTTTAGAATCTTACCTATCAGGGTAGACGGGATTAGTGAGACCTGCAGGGCAGAGACGAGGTAGGCATACATCATTTAGCTGGGGTGTTTATTCTATGGTTAGTTCTGTTTCATACCACAAACTACTCATTTTCATTATCATCAAATCACTTTATTCAGATTTTGCATAAAAACCATAAAACTCCAAGAACAGAATATACAAAAAGGATAAATCATTAAAAAATCTACCAAAATACATCAAACGCAGGTCACACAGATACAAATACTGCCACTGCAGGCTGCATGTCTTGGTGCGGACAAAATGTTAACACAACCTTACACACAGCCTGTGTGCCAGGCCTGCCAACACTGCATGCAGTATAAGTAAGTCACCCCCACCGCAGGCTTTACCTCCCTAAGGCAGGAGGCATTATACTACAAGGGAGGGCATAACTACGTGAGCAGGTATGCCCCTGTGCTGGCCAGTCCCATCACTGCCAGTACAAGTGATCAGGGAAGCCATTTTGCAATTATGTGCTGGACACTGGTGAAAATGAGTCCCACAGCTACATGATGGCTTCACTGAAAATAGGGATGTTTGGGATCAAACATCTCACATTACTAAACCCACACTGATGCCAGTGTTGGAGTTAGTGATACATGCGCACCTTAGGAGGTGCCCCCTGAAAAACTACCAGCCACTGGTGTGCTGACTGGTTTTTGCCAGCCTGCCACAGAGACAAGTTTCTGACCCCCTAGGCGGGGGCCTTTGCTCTCCGGCGGCCAAGAGCAAAGTCTGCTTGGGCAGGGAGTATGGTACACCTGCTCCCACAGGATGACCTACAGATTAGCACTCCAAGGCAGGGAAGCTTCAAAGAGTCTACCTCCATTGGTATGCAAATCTGGTTTCTCTTCCTGGAGAAGAAGACAACCCTATTGTCCAGAGCTATTTGGCGCCTGGACTGGAGGGAAAATTAGCTAGTCCAATAGGCGTGTCCACCCTCAGGTTAGTACCACCCCTAAGGTGCGCTTCTTGAAGTGCAGGCGACTTTTCAAAATAGTCATCTTGGTCATGGCAAAATCAGGAATTCTGGGACAAGGTTATGACCACCTTCCCCAAGAAGTGGTCATATAAGGGGCGTAGTGACCCCCAGGGCCCATTTGGTACTAACCTAATCTCCCCTAAAGCCCCTGAATTCAGTATTTAGAGGAGCCCCTGGCACCAGAGAATCAGATCCTGCTGACCAAAAGAAGAAGAACGGACGAAGAGCACCGAAAGCAAGAACTGCAGAAGAAGCAACTGACTTGACACCAACCCTACGAGCCTGTGCACCTATTCTTGACAATTGCACCAAAGTCATCTTGCCCTGCAAGCTGCTAATCCCCCAAAGCCTGGGAGGACTGCCAGCATGTCTCCAAAGACACAGGAACGCCTGTGGAATAGCATAGTTGTACCCCTGCATCTTGCAGGTACCAAAGACTGAGCTGAGCGACTCTAAGACTGTGAAAACCCGACACAGGGAAGTACCACTGCACCCAAGCTGCCTAGCCTGAGCTGAAGTGGGCTGATGGTGCCACGTGGTCCCCAGACCCTCCATACTCAAAGCCCACCTTGTGTCTCCCCGCTCCGGACTGTTCAATGCCACCTGCAACATCTGTCTGCAGGCCCCATCTACCACGACCGCTCCCTGAGATGAAAATCCAATGCCTAAGGGCACCTCTGCACCCGTCGCCCATGGAGAAGAGGACCAAAAGTGTCCCCCATCCCTGAGCACCTAGAGCTCAGACCCCCTGTTGCTTCAGCCCGACTGGTCGCCTAGTCCGACCCTGCAGCCTCTGTTCACAAAGACCAAACCCCATCGACCTGCATTGGGCACCCAACGCTGTTTGGACCACTGCTCCCAGTCGTCCTTGTGCCGCTGGAGTTGAACTTCTGGTGCTGCTTTAGAACTTACTCTATATATATATACAGAGCTTTCCAAACTGTGTGTCGGGTACTGTGTCACCTGCCATGTCTGGGTGTGTCACGCGATGATGCATAACTGCCAAGGTTTCAGCTTGCCATCATGGTTCCCTCTACAATCAGCGCGCACTACAAAGGATTCCACTGCATTCAGTAAATACTTCACGGGAGCCTCTGAAGTGCGGCTGATGGTGATGCTGCTGCGCTTCCAAATGCATGTGTTTTTTGTCTTTAGAAATGCTAATGGGGGACGTTTACATACCTACAGGGCTGTCATTAAACAGCAGGAGACAATTCCCAGAGCTTTCTCTGCAGATTGAGCCCCGTTTGCCAAGTCCACAGACCTCTGGCTCCTCCACCTTTTGTTTTCTCCTTCTCTGTCTGACTGTGGTGTCACACGTGCTTGTCTGAGGCCTTAACAGTTGGTATGCTGGTTGGTCTAATTTTAGCAGCCTCTGCTATTTTTGCTGGCCATTCACCTCTGTGGTTCTCGTTTATAAAATGCAAATAAAATATTTGGATACAAAAAAGAGTAAGCACAGCTAGAAGTCTGTGCTGATCTTGGGGGCTGGTGCTTTTTACCTGAAATGTTAGCTTTAGAAAAAAGTCTAAAAGGGTAACCTGATTTAGACCTTACTAGACTGTACCTCACCTGTAACATCTGTACTTTGAGAACCCCCACACCCCCAAACCCTCTTAGGTGGTGCGGGGTTGCTCGCTACGCTCGCTACACTGCTTTACCGTGTTCCGAAATTAAGCATGTCTAGAAAGTGTGTCACCAACATGAAAAGTTTGGAAAGCTGTTCTATACTCACCTCAAGTCCCAGAGGTCAGTCTTGTATGTTGCTGCAAGGACTTTGTATGCCCTAATTGTTTTTTTTTCCCAAAGGATAATATTGCAGCCTCCTAAAAATGCACTGTCGACAGTTGAAATGCAAAAGTATTTCCCCTGAAAAACGTGCTTTCCTGAACATATGGATTCTGGTGCAGAAACATATATAAAGATACGTGTTATTTTTATAAATTGGTGTAGATCTCCTTATTGAGTCGTGTACACAATTTATTGACTATTGTTTGTATTTGCAGATATCGCACACTCCTCTATGATAAGCCTAGGGCTGATGGACCATACTACCGCCTAAAAGAGCACCTTGGGATTACTAGAGAAAGCCCTGTCCACTCGTACGGAAGCCCCCGGATTATTTACACAGCATATCACGTTTTGATATACTATATCAGTGGAGAGGTGTGGTGCAGTGGTCAGGGCAGCTGACATTGGAGCACAGCGTTCATGGTTCGATCCCTGGCTGCGGCAGCTCAGCCCAGCAACATGTGACTCTGGGCAATAGCTCACTTAATTTCCACGACGGCCCCCAGCGCCTTGAGACCCGTAAGGGTGAGTAGTTTGTGCTTTACAAATACAGATATACATTTTTTTCTATTTTATATAAAGAGCTGGTTTCCTTCACTCACCCTTTGTTAAACCTGGTGGAATTCAACAGGAAAAACAGTACAGTATTTGCTGTGACTCATGGATTTTTATACATTATTCTCCACAAACTCAGAATAAGTGCTATTTATTATATCTGATAAATAGTGTACCTCACGGTATCTTTAATTATCAGCTGTGATAAATATCACACTTAGCACAGATCCAATCGAAATGACAGCTTAGTGGTGTACTGATCACTTCCATAAATGTGTAAAGCAACAAGCCAGTATATATACATCAGTCTGTCCCCCAGAAATATTACAATATCATAACCAATGAATGAATGAACAATTCCACATAATGAGAAAACAATCCTTCAATTTCCATAGGCCTACGTCCGACAGACCTCCCTTAGACCTCCCCTAGGCAGAAGCCAAAATTAAACAAAAAGCTCAATCACATTAAAGCTGTTGCAACAGCTCGTTCACTTCTCTGTCTAAGAGGGAGATGACAAGTTACTTACATTCAGTAATGCTCTTTCGCGTAGAGAATTTATCTAGCAGCAGATTCCTCACATATTGACTATTCCCCAGGCATCAGACTGGATCCGTAAAACTTTTCAGTAGTACCTCTGTGTTCCAGTAGGTGGTGCCACGCGTCTCCGCACTGAGGCCATTCCACTCCGAAACTATGTGCGGGCCCATAGGAGCCACTCCTGCGTGCTGAAGTTAGTTGCTTTCGAGACTGTCCATGCCCCCAGATGCGGAAATCCGAAAACAAATTGGTGTGACCAGTGTGCAGATTCCAAGACTTGGGATCTTATTAATGGATAGAGTCCAATGCACAGGATGGGACTATTTACAGATTACCTATTTGAAGAAGGTTGTGTGAATGGAGTCGAACCAGAAATTCCTGCAGGACCTAGTGGACAAAATGCCCCTCTTGCAAACCTGACAGTCCACGCAAAAGTGCTTCATCAATGTATAAGGGACGCCCAGGTAGCAGCCTGACAAATGTCTAGGACAGGGGCTCCATTCGCTAACACTGTGGTAGAAACTTTGGTCCTAGTAGAATGAGCACACAGTCCTTCAGGAAGGTGCTGTTTAGTAAATGCGTAGATATTAATGCAGAGCACAACACAGCAGGAGATGATTTCCTTCTACTCAGCCTTGCATTTTCTCACTCCTTTGAACCTCACATAGAGCTGATCCTCTACCCGGTGTTCTTTGGTACAATCTATGTAGAAGCTCAGGGCTCTCTTGAGGTCTAAGTGATGGAGTCTCTCCTCCTTAAAAGGTAAGGCATAGCATAGAACACAGGCATGGTGATGTGTTGACCAATGTGAAACAGCATCACAACCTTAGGCAAAAGCAATGCGCTTCTCTACAACACAAGTTTGTCTGGAAAGAAAGTGGCGCACGGCGGGCTAACAAAGACAGCATGAAGCTCACTCACACGCCGTGCTGGTGTTAAGGCGATGAGAAACACTGTCTTGAGGATGAAAAACGCGAGGAGCAGCTGTGAAGGGTCTCAAAGGGAGTGCATATCAGAAACGTGAGGTCCAAATTAAGGTCCCACTGTGCTATTACAAAGGGAGAGGGCGAAACAAATGTAAACCTTTTAAAAAATGCATAACAAAAAGATACTTAAACAAAAAATTCCGATCTGGCAACCGCAAAAGGCAGAAAGAGCCAAGAGGTACCCGTTAACTGTGCCCAGAGCAAGGCCTTGCTGGGCTAGGGACAAGACAAACAACAAAACAAAAGATAGTTTGGTGCGGAGGGGCTCAATCTGGTATGAGCCGTATCAAACCATAAACTTCTCTCAACGATAAGCAAATAGTTTTTGTTGAGGGACACCTGGCTGCCAAGATGCCATCAACCACCTCCAGAGAAAGGTAAAAGGTGTTCAGCTGTTCCCGCTCAGTATCCAAGCATGAATGTGGAGATTGTATGGCCCAGGTGCAGAACCCTGCCCTGCTGCAGAAACAGCAGATCCGCCCGTAGGGGCAGTTTGATCGAAGGACAGATGCTCAAGTCCTGGAGTTCTGGATACCATAATCTTCATGCCCAATCTGGAGCCACTAGGATGACTTGGGCCCAGTCAGTCTTGATTTTCTTGAGAAGGCATGCAGGAGTCTCGAGTTCCACTCGAGGTGGAACGTGTCTCAGAGTGAGAGACGCCTTGGAAACACCAATGCGTAGAATTACTTATACTGACCGTTCTTGTGGTGGCAAACAGATCGAGCCAACGTTATCTCCATTTGCAGAAGACACCTTGCACCACCTCTGGACTGTAACTGAGCTCGTCCACCCTGGCATTCAGTGATCCTGCCAGATAGTTCACCACCAGGAAAATTCCTTGGTGGTCCAGCCACTTCCCGAGGTGCAAGGCTTACTGGCAGAGGGTCTGTGACCCCCCCTTCCCCAGCCCTGTTTGTTGCAGTGATACATGGCGCCAGTCGCGACCGACATGACTCGCGGGTGGCGGTCGGGTAGGGGTTCGCGCAGGGGGATTCAATAATAAAAACTTACCTTACCGGGTCCCACGCCGCCTCTGCTCCTGGCCGGATCTCACGTTTTCCTGCTGCTTTCCTACTCTCCTGCCTCCTGCAGGAACAGGAAGACGGCAGCCTCCCTCACCTCCCCATAGCCAATCACAACGCTGCAATGGCAGATTAGTGAGGACGGCGCCCTGCCGGGGGCCTAGGGGAGGCCATTTTCTCTATGTAGGCTACATGCAGAGTGCGCATGACTGGCGCATGACTGGTTTGGTCGGCCCCAGAAGGCCGATCATACAGTCAGGCCCCATAACATTGGACAAGCCACTCCTTCCCGATCCGCCCAGCCAACCAGGTATACCCTTCTGCTTTCTCGAAGTGCGAGAATAGAAACATAAAATGGTATGTATGCGAGAAAGCAGTTGGGTGATGCTCCTCCGCCCTAATGGAGGAGCCGAGCCGCCCCTGGATGGCGCTGGTGTTGTCTGTGAGCCCCTGTACAAGCCCCCTTTTGAAGGATGGAAGGAATGTTTTTAGTGCCAAGTGGGTGGCACTCAGTTCCAGAAGGCTGATATTGGGCCTCTGTTGCTGGGAATGGTATTGAGAGAACAGCTGATTCCAGAGAGGTATTGAGATCTCTGGCCTCCTGTAACTTGTCATACTAATTTTCCTCAGTATAGGACTGAACAAACTTATCACCTGCCTCATAATCGTTGTCCGAGTAGATGCCAACAAGGGTATGTAGTGTGTGCAATTTCCCTTGTGGAGGTGGCAAATCAAGTGGAAGAAGCGGCGCCACAACAGTGGTGTGTTACGGCGTCAGTCAAGGTTGTACTGTTGTTGACTCAGAGTTGGAGAGGACAATTAATATCTCCTCATCCCGCATCATTGGATTCGGCACCAGCGTAAATGTTGCAGGAACCGGCATGGGCCATGTCAATCTAAGGCATAGCGGAAATCAGAGCCAGAGATGTTGTGGTAGACTCGGAGGGTCCAACTGGCGCCAATGGCAAATCCACCAGCAGCACTCCAGATAGAAGGCTTGTCGGTTCCTTGGGGTCCGAACACGTGCCAGAGGGAGTCATCAAGGATCCAAAGAGTCAGAGCATGTTTTAAGCATGTCCTCGCAGAACTACTCTATGATTTGTTTAGAAGTGGTTGACGGCCCCAAAAAACTTGGATTGTGCAAGGACCAGCTGAGTGATCGGCTTCAAATATGACTCCCGGAGCATGATTGAGATCCATGTGCCACCCCGTGCCTTCTCAGGTGAATGCAAGTGCTGAGAGGGGGCCGAATAACGCTTCGATTTTTTTGTTCTTTGTAAGACTTACTTGACGAATTAGATCTAGATGAAGACCAACCTCTGGAATGGCTTCGTCCAGTTCTGGAGCAAGAATGAGACTAGGACTGAATCTTCAAATGGGACCAGTCTTGTTACGGGATCTTCTTATGCTGGGTGATGTAGAGTTTCTCCTCAATGGCTCGGAAGGCATTAGGATTTTTTGACACACAGTCACTGCGGGCCTTAGAGTCGTGACTTGACCCCAGACATCATAGATCGGGATCTGTCACATTTGTTTGTTCGCAACAGTCCCTTCAGGGCTGAAAACCTGTTGTTTTCAGGGTGACATTCCCTTGCACCCTATGAATTTCTTGAAAGAAATTACGATGTACATGTCTTAGAAAGATGAGAGGGAATTCTGGATCCGTATCTGATTGTGCGGAAAGAAAAGAACGGACATCGGCGCACGGTAGTGGTGCCTAAATATTCCCCACACATCATTTCTGGAGTAGAACAGCATCACTGCCGAGCCACACACCGCCACCTATTGGTGCCCAGAGGTACTTCTGAAAATATTCAGAACTGTCCCACTATAGGGACGATTTAAAAGCTGTGCTGTCCATTATGGGGGCAGGTAAAATCCCTTGGTTGGCATTTGTAAGGGATACGGCGAGATCATTGGGGATGGGAGATCTTTGGTCTAAACCTGAAACTGCATGTCCCGAAATCCCCCTAAAAACCTTAGCATCTGCCATGAAGGATTACAGTTTGGGACATATTGTGCAGACAGTTGATGCCTCTAGTTTAACTTATGAATTCTTGGACCATAAGTGCCAATACAAATTCGAAGAAGTGATCGACATTATGCAACCAGTATTACTTAGAAAGCTGTATCTACAATTTAGGTACGGGACCCTCCCACTCAACGCACGCACAAACAAGTGGGAAGGCGGGGCAGGCTGCCTTTGCCTGGTACCTTTGCCTGGGTGTTTAGTGGAGGAAGAAACTGCTATACATGTGGTATTCTTCTGTCCAGCCTATAGGAGTCCCAGAACAAGATGGGTGATCCAATTTTGTAAAATTATGGGTATCAGTAACTTTAGAGAAATCTTTAGAATTCTAAAATCAGACACTGACCCAGTTACTGTTGCTGTAGTGTCGAAATTTCTATTTGCAATGTGGTCCAAGAGAAGGTATCTGCTAGCTGCAGGTTCTGCAAACTTGTAACCTTTATGTAGACTCTTATCTATGGCAATGTGCTAACGAAGAGGGCTTTATCAGCAGTTTCTTTAAACTCCTCCCTAATGTAATCTGCCCAAAATGAGGGTAAATGATGAATGGACCTCCCTATCTTATCTTTAGTTGTACACTATCCACTGGTTGGGCCTTTTATGCTTGTGATGTTTTTATAACATTGTTTTAATTCGATTTTAATATTCACATATTAATTTATATTTTTAAGACATATTTTTATAAGCTTTTCCCAGACTGCTGCAATTAATGGCCTTTCTCCCTATTTGGAAATATTATATCTTTACAGTGTTTATATCTCTGCACCTGTGAATTGGACTCTCCATTGTCTTTTTTTAGTTTCTTTTGATTGTAAAAACTGTACTCTTTTTCAATGTACTTTTATGGCCATATTGGCCGAAATAAAGTTATTATTAATGAATGAATGAATGAAAATATTCTGGATCCAGTCTCACGCCTGGAGAATATTCAAAAGGTGAGGAATTGTCAGCTAGATGTTTGCACCAGAAATTCTCTTTCCTTGTGACAGAGAAGGCTCCATCAAGGAGTCCAGTGCATGCCCTACAATCTCAACACTCTTCTGACGCAGTAGGTCTGTGTAGGATAAGATAATACAATTAGGTCAGATCACGTGAGAAAGACGAGATTAGAACTTGGTTCTCCTGGTTCCTCGACTGACAAGGTTTCGAATACACCACGCAACTTTGTTCGGCAAACTTAAGGCCTATTACCTATGAATTAGGGTATACTTTTTACCATAATTAGCATTAAAACATTTCACAGTGAAAAAAATATGTCATCTCTTACCCATCAATTCCTTGTTGGAGATTTTCTCACACAGTAGGCGACACTCGTTAAGGACTTTAACCACTTCGTCATACTCATATTGCTGGCTCTGCAGCATATAGTTCCCAGCCTCATTCAGGGCCATGGCAGCAGGTTCCAGTCTCCCCACTTCAAGATAAAAATTCCCCGCTTCGTGAAAACACTGGGCAGCCCTAGACGGGTCGCTCATCCCAAGGTAACAGTATGCCATTTTCATATGCGTGTCCGCCTCGTTCGACACCTTGAGCGGCTTGTAATGCTCAGCAGCTTTCCTGAAATACTCTAAAGCCCTTGGGAAGTCCTGGAGGCTTTCATAAGCAGTCCCAATATTGAAATACAGATCACCCGTATGGTCTCCAAACTCACCATCCTTTGGCTGTGATTTAAGGAGAAACTCCAAGCCTTTGTCTGGTTTTCCTATTTCTACGTAGACTGCCCCGAGGTTGAATGCGCAGGCCCGCTGCACGGATTTATTTTTAGTCCCCAAGGAGAGGAGAAATGCCTTCTTGAAAGCGGTCAGAGCATCTTCCAAGCCACCGTTCAGAAGGTCCTTGTGTCCTTTCTTGGTAAGCGCCTCAATCTCAGCTTGAGATGGCTCTGGCACATTCACTGCCTCTTGAGGAGGCTCACCAGGAGCTTCCTTCTCTTTCCATTTTTTCTTCTTTTTCCTGGAGTTTTGAGGCTCCAGTGGAGCTGGCCCTGAAGGATCAGCATCTGCTCCAGGTTTGGAAGGTTCCTCTGTAGCCATAAGTGATAACACTGGAACCTGGATTTTAGATCCACAGAGGAGGCATGAGTGCAGACATGTTTCTAAAATAAAGTGCAATGACAACAATTCATTGTATTTCAGTGAATATAGCATTTACACTTCTAAGATACCAAATATGAAGAGAACTCTTAGCTCTGGCTCACAAACAGATAAAATATAATAAAGCTTCCACTCACCATACTAACATTCACATCAATAGAATAGTGATAGTCACATAAAGGGTGACATTATGAATTCATGTTACCTGGATATCAAGTTTTTACTCCAGGACTGTGAGAAAATGGAAATTAAATAAAAAACACTTACCTGAACGCGACGCTTTCCGCTGTGCAGCGGCCCAGCTGGTAGAGTTCCTAGGGACAGAAAGAGATCATCAGAAAGGCAAAAAATAGGAAAAGAAAACAGACTTGAATGAGAGGGGGCAGCAAAAGGAAAGGAGGAGGCTTGAATGTGGCAGTGGCAGCTCCTCGGCTAAGGCGGAGGAGCGTCGCCCCACTGCTTTTCGCAGTGGGAAAAAAGGAAAAATAAAATGATAATAACTCTACGTAATTATCATTATATTTTTCCTGCTGAGGCGTCTTGGATCTGCTCTGCTCTCAGAGCAGGGGGAGAAGTGGTGAGCACTATGTAAATGCGCATGAATGTTTGGCCGGCCCTCTGGGGCAGGTCCAACATTTATGCGCACTTTGGAAGTTCTCCATGCAGGCTGCTTTACAGCCTGCATGGAGAACATGCCCAGCCTCTCCTTCTCTGGCTGAGCGCCGAACCACGGATGGCTATCCAGAGGCTGAAAGCTGGGTGCTTCCTGCATCCCAGGGCTCGAGTTGGGGTACCACGCGGGTAGACAGCGTCCCCCACTTATTTTACCGGGTGGACGCTGTCCCCCCTGCCAAACAGCTGGACTTCACTCTTTGGCCACAGTGGGACGAGGAGCTCGGAGATCACAGCACGCTGCTCTCGCGCTGACTTTTCAGATGCAATCACATCTAAGGGGTGAGTGAGGGGGGGGCAATGAGCCAGATGGTGCAAGCTACCTTTCGTGACGTCACTTCCTGTCGTGACGTCACTTCCGGTGACAGCGTCCCCCACTTCTTTTTTAGGTTGAGGACCAAAGGCTGCGCTTGCGCGGTCTCCGGGAGGAGATTTAATGATTTGGAGTATGGGGGCTTGAACCCGCCTCTCTCCTCCATTGGCTGGCTTCCTAAACGGAGGCCAGCCATTGGAGGAGACAGGCGTCACTCCAATAAAGCCCCGTCTCTTTCGTATTCGGGGGCGTGTTTTTTTGCGTTCTTTCGACCGTGACGTCATCCGTCAACTAAGAACGCCAAAAACACGCCCCCAAATCTGAAATTTTCGGACTTCAGGCCGCCATTTTGATTGTGCTCGTTCTCCTTTGCTGTTGCCTTTTCTCTCGCCCGCTCGCTGCTGCGGTTTCCTCTCCGTGTGTACATTTCCTCCCTTTTGCCTGTATTTCTCCCAGGATGGTGCGCTCCTCGCTGGCTCTGTCCCCTAATAAGCGTAATAGGTGGAAGGCCGGTGCAGCCCGTACTGTATATTGAGCCCTCACTGCGGATTTGCCAGGACAGTTTCCGTGTCCCCTCCATGGGACCCTCAATGGTCATGGACCAGTACCTCTCAAGGCATCGCTTCCATGTCCGTCCCCGCTACAGCCCAGCAACCGCCCACCTCCGCGGGACCGGTCTCCCCTTGGCAACGCAGCCCAGGAGCGAAGGCATGCATGGCTGGAGGACGGGAGGCTGCGTGGGACATTCCTTGCTGCTAGACCCCTTAATTGCCCTCTTGGACCATGACATGCTTCCTCCCTCCTCCCCACTTAAAGAAATGCTTACTTTGCACCGTTCTCCTGATTGGTACCCACTCCCGGGAGTGCACAAAACCTTTCCCCTACATGTCCGGCTTCTCGTCTCTGAGGGCATAGGCCGTGCAGGAGGAACGTCTCTGAATGACTTCCGTGGAGTCTGGAGGGAGCTCCTCGCGAGGGGGAAGGTGCGCATCCAAAGCGGCCTGTCTGGACTTATTTATATACGTGTGCAGAATATACATATGCAGACAGATAGACAGACAGGCCTAAACCTAATCCCACAATGCTGGTAAAGAGCAGAACATTCCGAGTAGGGTTCGATGTAGTGCCACAGCCAGGATGCATTTAAAAGTCAAATTGCGAGAGAGTGAAATCCCAATCGGCTCTCTTCAGAATAGACAGCAAGATTATACAGGGCATGGGTGGTGAGGCTGCTTGTAGCTGGGGCAATCCAGCGTAGGTCCAGGAGGGCTGCATCCATGAAAGCTTGTCTGGATTTCTGCCTAAATATGTGCATACAACTAATCTCAGTTAACTCATTTTCATACTCATGGTTATAATAAAAAAAAAAAATAGACCCGACCCAGAAAGGCATAGGCTCAGCCCTATTGTCTTCTATCTTTGAAGGTATATACTGACCAATATTGAACAAGACAGAAGACAGAAAATATTAATGAGCTGCTGCTGCAGTCATCTGGAATGTCACAAGAGCCACAACGGGTAGGGCACGCATGCACACTTCTTACAAGGTGGGGCACTTCTGAAACACCTATCAAAATAGCCTCTCGTGATTTGGTGAGGAGGAATGGGGATTCCTCAGGGAAGCAGTCACGGATCCGGTCTATGTACATGCCATCTCCCCCTATTCTGAACGAAGCCTCCCTCTCCCCATTGTGTTACATTTGTCTTATGATATCCAACTTCTGAATGGGCCCACTCCCGTGCTTTTCTCCTCCCCTACACAAACTATTTTCTCTCTCTAAATGAGTTAACATCTCCTACTATGCTACAGCTCCTTCCCTAACAGCTTTGCCTTCTGTTTCTTACAGATTTTTTTATATTTGGTTGCTTAGTTTGATGCCTCCTGCAGGCCATCTCATTGCCGTCATCTGCTCTCCAATTCATGGATGGAGTTTGTTGCTTTTGTGGTTTTACATTTAATACTGTGATAAAGTTATAATATATATCTTCTTCAGTGCTACAACTCCGCTGCCTTCTACTTTACATTCAATCCACTAGAATTTAATTACCCATATGTAATCCTTATTTATGTCTTCGTTGTGCCAGTCTTAGTTTTAGCTGGTGTCTGCTGTCTAATGCTTTGCATGGCGGATTAGTGTTTTTTCCACTTATCCAGTTATACAGCTATTAAGCTCACTACTTCCAGCGACTGTTGAGTATCATGTAACCTCGCTGCACATTCAGCTAATTATGACTAATTGTGATTTTATGATGCCAGTGTTGTAACTTGTATCTATGCATTTACACGTTATTCCTAATTGTGTAGTGCTTGAATGCCATTTCCCCGCATTGCAATTAAGCTCATTGTGACTGTGTGTCTCGTGTTGCTCTAAATGTTATGTACTTGCTGTTTAGTCCTGCCCATTGCAAGCCTGGTAGTTCTACAGCAATCTGAAACCCGTTTGAGAAGATTTCACCTTAATGTTAAACAATAGGTTACCAACAGATTATACCAAGACGTATCTTGTCAGGGAAGAAATATTTTGGTAGTCTAGAAGGCAGTTGTTGATTAGTGCTACAGAGGAAAACGTACAGCTCCAGTCACGTGCTGTACTTTATTCTAAAGTTGGATGACAAGCTTTTCAGAGGGACGAGTTACTTGGCAGTCTTTTTTCTATGTTGACACAGTGTAAATTGGTCTGCACAGGAAATGTACGACGATTCCAGCTTTCAAATCTGGCAGTAGCTAAAAGTGTTTATTGTTTGGAGGGTGCAGATTCAGAGTGCAGATTCAGAGTGAAGATTCAGAGTGCAGAGTGCAGATTCAGAGTGCAGAGTGCAGATTCAGAGTGCAGAGTGCAGATTCCGAGTGCAGAGTGTAGATTCAGAGTGCAGAGTGCAGATTCAGAGTGCAGATTCAGAGTGCAGAGTGCAGATTGTGTGGCTCTGTGTGTGTGTGTGTGGCTCTGTGTGGATAGCTTTTTTTGTAGGTGGCTCTATGTTTGGGTGGCTCTGTCTGTGTGAGGGTGGCTCTGTGTAGGGGGCTCTATGTGAATGACTCTGTGTGGGTGGCTCTGTATGTGTGTGTGGGTGGCTTTGTGTGTGTGGCTCTGTGTGGGTGTAAATGCAATAGGTCATGCATTTGCGAGCAATTAAGCTATTGACATTGTAAATGACAATGCCATTTATTTAACGATTAAGCTATTGGCAATGTAAATGACAATGCCATTTATTTATGATTTAAATAAAAAAAGTCATGAGCAATGCCAATAGCTCTACCTTTAATAATGCCGAGACCATTGCATTGTAAATGCTTGTTTAGGACTTGTTCCCTGCTGCATCCTTTGAAAAGAAGAAGCCTGGAAGAGGATGAGGAGAGGTGACAGGTAAGTGTTTTTTTTTAACCCCCTCCTCCTCCTCTTCTCCCCTCCCCGCCCCACTGCTGCTTACCGGGAGCAGTCGTGCCTGGAATATGCTGATTAAAAACAGTATACAACTTATCTGAGCGGCCGCCCAAGGCAAGGCCAGAAGAGGAGGAGCTTGCAGGCACCAAGTTACTGAATGGAGAGGATCTGTCGAACTAGCAGCTTCTCAGACAACCCGGGGGACACGGGGAACCTGCCTACACCGACGCAGAGGGGAACGCTGACGACGACCAAGATGCGAGAGGCGACAGCTGGTGTGAGGACTGGCGGACGCCACGTGACAAAGCTTCGAGCTCGCCACAGTCCTGGAGGGCCGTGGCAACCTGGGGATCGTTGATGGCTAATGCACTGCCTTCACCTAGAAGAAAAGAAGATGAGTATGTAGGGCGAGAGACGAAATCCCCTACCTTCCACTTACGGACCTCATCCCTCACATCAGACTTTAAGCTATATTTTTTCATTTGTGTGAAACCAAACCAATAAACCACTACTGCGAAACACATTCTATGAAAGTTTCCAAAGCTTTAATTCCGACCCACCCTTCAACAAGGACTCTTTACAATCTTGTAGTAGAGTCCAATTGTGATGCTATTAAGGTGCACCAGGACTGCTCTTCCTGGAATGCATTATTTTCTCAATTAAATGCTGGAACTGCATAGTGGCATCACAGTGGCAGGAATCCATATGGCTACCTAGGTGCACCTAGTCCTTTATTATTGAAATCTATGCATTCCAAATGTTATATATGTTATGGGAGCCCTATGGGTCTGAACTCTCACTCTCTTACTCTCTATAAGCATGTCACTGCAATTAATCAAGTTCTTGCAGTGGAAGTGAGATCCGTTTGTGTGACCGACTGAACAGCAAACCTACTTCTTAGAAGTTCATATTGACATCATCCATGCCAGGGCAAATCTATTCTGACCACTGTCAGCTAGTAACTTTCATTAACTGGGAAGAGCCATGAGCGAGCTCCCACAATGTTAAGTAACAGCAACAAAGTTCCTAAGAATTATTGCCAGGTGGCAATGGCATTTACCACTAGTACCTAGTGCCCCCTAGTGAAAGAAAATGCAAAAATTAACTGTGGTGAAACCTAAGTCAATATTATACTATTTGTGTTACCAACTGTGACCAGCAGAGGGCACTCTTTACTCATCATCACAAGCTTTATTCCGACACAAGAGTCATAAAAGCAACATAAAAACAAGAATAACACAAGAAATTGCAATGACATAAATTCAATTGGTCATCATAAAATCGAGTTAAAACTAATAATAATTCATAGCTTTCAAATGCATGGAAAAAGTTTCAAGATACTTGGGAGGTTGCCAATGTTTAAAAATAAGAAATAAAGTGCTTGTGCGTGATAGTGTTTCCAGCAGTGATGTTAAAAGTTTATAGACTTGGCTGCTGGCTGAGGGGTTAAAACTACCACATCTTCTTTACAAGTGCTTTTCTTCGTATGAATATATGATTTTTCAACGATTTCAAGTTCCACGCATGGCATAACCACGCGAATTTTACATCGCAAGTGGCTTTACCACGCTGGAATTTACAACGAAGGATTGTACCACGTCTTACCTGCACGTCTTTCTCCAGCAGCCCTTACTTCCATCTACCATGGAAACAAGCGTCAAAACACGTCTTCCAAAATAAATAAAGGACTTCTTTTTTGACGTACACTGCACGTCTTTGGGGGAGGCTCTTTCCTTTTACTTCATTAATACCACAGAGCGTTTTTTTTTAAATCTAACTCGCTCCTTAATTGTTGTTATTTTTTGGGGGGGAGACCCCCCCAGCCCCCCCAGCCCCCCTAGCCCCCCTCCCAGCCCTCCCCCAGCCCCCCCAGCACGACTGGACGGAATACCACGTCTCCCCCCAACCCACGCTGAACGTACTTTCGTGGTATAGACGGTCGTGGAAGGCACCCACGTTGAAAAAACGTTTGCGTGGTAAGTGTACCGTGGTAAACGTTATGCGTGGGGATGCCTTCGTAGTAAATGATGTTTCCCCTTCGTATCAGCCACGCTTGGCCCAAATACTTTGCCATACAAAAGCTATAGGAGGTCTAGTGTCAGTTTTAAGAATACAAAGTGCAGCATGGTGATCCCGTGTTCCAAACTGCCGGCAAAGCGGGCTCAACCATTTTTCCCGTGGCAGTTTGTACGCTGGACAGGCAAACAGGATGTGTGCAATGCTTTTCACAGGGGCCTGACAACTAGGGCAATCTTTTCCATTATTGGTGCACCATTTTACCGTCACTTCCCCTACTGGGAGGGAGCCGTACCTGAAGTGCATATAGAGTATTCTATCTCTCTGCAATTTAATTAAGTCCAGGTAGGGTTCAAAGTATCTACTTTGCTTATGTAAGTAGAACTCGGTTATCGATTTACCCATGTTAGTTATTCTAATATCACGTTGGTCCACCCATTCCCAGTAGAGGCGTATGAGATCCTCCCTCCTTGGGGGTTCCTGGCTGACCCAGCAACCACTGAGCCCAATTGCTGAAAGCATCTTTTTGGTATCACGTATCCAGCCTTTTTTCCCCCCAGTAACACTCTTTACTCCCACAAATGGTGGTACATAGGGACCTTTGTAGAATCATGTGGTCTACAAGATGTATGGTGCCTCTCTTGCACTCATGATTGTGAACATACCCTTTTTCTCTGGACTCATAGGTCTTTCTCATGGGTTGATTATGTCTTTGTCAAGATGATAGACCAATTTAAAGTGATTGACATGGGTATTTTGCCTTGAGCCTCTCAGACCATGCCTTATTGGGTATATTAGTGTAGAAGGTATGTGACACCTCTACCTTCACGCATGGTGGTTAACAAAGATAAGAGAAGTCCTGCGTGAGGACACAGAACAGTATTTCCATGATTCTCCTTTAACACTAGAAGACGTCTTTAAGCTTGTAGTAAAAGGCAGAGCCCTCGGTTACTACTCAAAAATTAAATGTTGATTTACATTTTGTAAGATATCCGCCTTTTTTGCATGGTCACTATAGATTTTTTCGCCTTTTGCAGGACCCTATATTTTGTAGGCTTTTTTTACCACTGCTAACCAGTAGTAAAGTGCCTGCTCTCCCCTGTTAATATGGTCTCATTGGCATACTCCGAATTAGTATCTTTAGCTTGCCTATAAAGCCCTGGTATATGGTACAAAATGTGCAAAGGGCCTGGATCTTAAATGCCATTAGTGGACTGCAGCACCTATTGTGCCATCCATTATAGTGGCACTCCAAACATAAATTTAGGCCTACCGTTGTAGCCTGACTGTAGAAGTGTAGAAGCTACATTTTGTTGTGTCAAAATAAGCCCTTTTGAAAGGTCAAAACCTGCCCTTTAAATATCAATAAGTCACTCCTTCATAGGCTTTGTAACCCACAAGGCAAGATGCATGGTATCTAAGAGCAGATAGGTAGATTTATAATGTTAACATGTCCTTACAGTGACTAGCACCCAAAAGCTATTGTTCTCTGACCCCTGAAGACACCAGACTCAGTTTCCAGGAAGGAATGAAGGAAGTTGCAGCCTGGATGAGCAACAGCTGCCTAAAGCTCAACTGAGAGAAGACAGAGGTCCTCGTCTTTGGACCCTCCCCTTCCGCTTGGGACAACACCTGGTGGCCCTTCGTCCTCGGAAACCCACACACCCCGACGGATCACGCCCGGAACCTCAGCATCATCCTAGACTCCTCACTCACCATGACCCCCTAAATCAACGCCGTCGCCTCCACCTGCTTCAACTCCCTCCCCATCCTCCGCAAGACTTTCAAGTGGATCTCTCCCGAAGCCAGAAAAACAGTCACCCAAGCACTCATAACCAACAGACTGGACTACGGTAACGCCCTCAACGAAAGAGTATCTTTCCATGTATCCAAAAGAAACCTCCGCTCCGCCGACCTCTTCCTAGCAGGAACACCACGCATCCGCTGAACCAGAGCAGGGGGAAGAGCCTTCTCCCATGTCGTTGCTAAGGCAGGGAATGAGCTTCCAGTCAACATCAGACGCTCCCTCACCCTGCACACCTTCAGGAAGAGTTTCAAGACCTGGCTCTTCGGCTAATCCGGAGCTACAATCCCCCCCCCCCCACCCCAGCGCCTTGAGACCCTCACAGGTGAGTAGCAGGCTTTAAAAAAGGCCTGATTGATTAATTGATTGATTCTCTGGAAGGTGTAACTGTCCTATGTAGAAAATAAGAGTCCAGATAAAAATCCTACAACTAGATCTCAGGAAAGAGACTAGCAAGAAAAATAATAAAACGACCATTCTTAATAGTTATTAAAAATCCGAATCCATGGTGAAGTCATATTTTTAATAAACATTAAGGAAAAGTAACTTTCAGAAGGTTACCCTTACCTGTCTGAACTGTCAGAAGGCTATTTAGCATAATCCTCTGACAGCTCTTAGACAGTGATTAGCATATGGAGTTGTCTCGGGCGGAAGATGCAAAATATCTTGAGGTTAAGGATTACGGCCCTCTTGCAGATCAGGACGTTTAATATTAGCACCTTCCAGAGTGTCAGCATTGGAGAGAGGAAATTGCACTGCCTCATAAGAGGAATACTCCCCCCTTCCCCATTTGAGCTGTTACGATCTACACAACATTTAGGGTTACTTATTGAGACCCGCCTCTGTCTAGAAGGCTTTCTGATGTCCTCCGTTACAGGCTCATGTCCCATTGAAATAGGGATAAATGGCCATCATTGAAAAGAGACTTACTTTGATTATAAGGACTAATAGTGTGTTTTTTTTATGAGTTTCAACATATTTAATGCAGCAGACGCGAGCAGCACTGCCTTACTTTTAACATCCTCTAAGACAAATTTAACTTAGTTCTTCAAGCAACCCATCTTGATATCCAACTTTTTAAAATCAAAATATCAGTTTCTTTCTTTCTTCTAGGTCCGAAGATGAATGATGGACCCCGGACCAAGGCCTGAGCAATGGTGGGAGGGGAGTAAGTGGAAATGATGCACTTTATGAGTACTAAATATGAGAGGGGTGGGGAAGACATAAAGGGAGAGTTGCAATAAGTAGTTTCTTGTGGTTGAATTGATTTGTATCTTATTTGACAAAATATGTCAATTTAAAACGTAAATAGTAAAACATATTCCTCCCCAAAAATATCAGTTTCTTCAGCCTTTTTTTAAATAATTGTCCATTAGGCACCCCGCCTGTCATTACAAGGAGAGCTGGGCTTCCTTTGGCCGGATTGCTCTAGCTTTTGCTCTCTTCTTTTTAGCTGGAGGAGAGCTTGCGGCACGTGGAGGAAAATTGGTAAAGGTACTTAAAGAGGCATTTAAAACACCTGAATTACAATTATTTGAAGAAATCATGGTATCCGGAAGTACACCCAATGGAGATCTCCCAGCCTGGCCATATAATCCAACTATTTCTTAGATGCCTCATTTACTGTTTGTTGGGTACTCCCAAGTCTTTCCTTCACATTAATAATTTCATTGTTTCTCAAACCCATTGCTCCAGAGAGAAAATTTATATTGAGTTGGAAGTAGATCTTTCTTTACCATTTGCCCCTGCGTAGACTACCCTTTTCTTTTTCCCATTATAGTCAATTTAGTTTGGAGACTTACAATGTAATCCTCATGCTAAATATTTGTCTCACAAGTGGAGGATGTTAAAATGGGCCATATGTTAGCGGGGGCCAAGCCTTGGTTGGTCTCAGACAGGCCTGAATTGGCCCGATCCGGGTACCGGCACCTCTACGGGAGAGGACGTGTGTTTTTAAAGTGCCTCCCTCCCTCTCTGGTACCGCAGTACCTTGGGCCCTGAAGTCCACCACAGTGGGCAGCCGATGTACAAGAAATTTTAAGTGCTTTAAGTAATACAACAGTAGCACTACTCGTGTACTACCAAATGCAATTCACAAGCATATGGCCAGAGACTGTTGTACCGCCTCTCCTTTCTTTTCTGTTTATGGCTCTTCGACACGGTGGCGGAGATCTCTGCACACAAATGTGTGTTAGTGAACACTGGAGAGGCAACGGGGAGTGACTGGAAAATGGGGAACACTTACTACAAAATGGAAGGGCTTTAGGGAAATGTAAGGAGTGGTTTGCAAGGTACATGATGATACAAACAACACTGCTAAAGTTATTACACACCTAAATGTGTTAAACATGCATAACTATATTCCAGCTAAGACTTGGAGTAAGTATATATAAATATATATATATATATATATATATATTTTTTGTTTTCTTCACACTAACGTCTTCACTTTTGACGTTGTTCATATATATATATATATATATATATATATATATATATATATCAAAGCTCAATCCCTCCCCGGTCCCGGGTCGGAAAATAAGGACTGCACACACGGGATTAATAAATTCCAACAGCAACTTTACTTGCACAGACGCGTTTCGGAAGCTGCGCTTCCTTCCTCAATGTAGTTACAACGCTCCGCGCTTGTAGGCGCCATTTTTATTACCCAAGTGCACGTATGTCAAATTATGGGACATAGAGAGAGGACTAACGTATAAGCGCCATATTGTTAGTACACAAAAGAAAATTCATAAGTACTAAAGCGTTATACACAGTTTAAACCAAACAGCAGATCTCGAATAGAACATGCGTATTAGGAAAATAAGGAGAAACCTCCTCCACAATTTACGCCGTGGATCGGCAAATGTCCTCTCATATTATTGCATTTTTGGACAGGAGACGAGAAAATCTTGCCGTGGATCGGCCTGTGGCAACCTTAATCTGGTTGCCCAATTATAAAGTCCCTATACCAATTTCCCAAAGACTAAGAGCAGTGGATGTAGAACAAGAGGCTCCGAACAGTGGTCTGAAATTGAAATCTAGATTCGTACCACCAACACAAACGGATATGATTGACACTTTTTCGGAATTAGTGATTAAGGACTTAAGAAAAACCCGCATGAAAAACAAAAGAAATGGTAGAGATAGAAATCTGACTGTTGAACAACTCGCAGCATTGAAAACATTGGCTGCGGACACCACCATTATTCTGAAACCCTTAGATAAGGGTGGGAACGTTGTAATACTGAATCGTGAGGACTATGTGGAAGAAGCCATGCGCCAATTGCAAGACAAGACCTGTTATGAACCAACCACCAGACAACGATATCAATCCAGTATTGATGAGCTATATGAACTACTCAAGAAATGGCGTGATAAACACATGTTAGAGACTGATGAATATCTTTTTTTGAAAACATTACATCCAGTCACCCCCACCTTCTATTACTTACCCAAAGTACATAAAAGGATGGATAAGCCACCGGGACGCCCGATTATTTCATCCATGGGCAGCCTCACCGAAAATCTCTCTAAATTTCTGGATCATTTTCTCTTTGAAATAGTGTTGAATTTGAAATCATATATCCGAGATACTGCAGATTTTATTGAGAAAATTGAATCCATTGACTGGCATTCGAGCTACTGCATACTGACACTTGATATTACAAGTCTATATACGAGCATTGAACATGCACAAGGACTGAGGGCGATTAGCTATTTTCTAGGAAAAAGACCTTTAAAATATGCCCTACACAATGATATGCTGATGGAGCTAATTGCATTTTGTTTACACAATAACATCTTTTTATTTCAGGATGCTTTATTTAGACAGCTCTCGGGCACGGCCATGGGTTCCTGCTTCGCCCCCAGCTACGCGAATTTATTCGTGGGCTGGTGGGAGGAGCAGGAGGCATGGGCACCGGAGAATGCACAATGGTCCCAAAACATCGTCACGTGGTATCGTTATATAGACGATTTGTGCATTGTATGGAATGGCTCAACTGAAACAGCTCAACAGTATATTGCAGTACTGAATGACAATACTCATAATCTGATTTTTACTGGCCAGGTCAGTACAAGTGCTGCTGTATATTTAGACCTGAAAATAGAAGTAACACACAATAAGGTCACAACTTCCTTATATAGGAAGCCGACAGCGGGAAATAGTACGCTTCATGCGTCTAGTAATCATCCCCGCAAACTCATCCAGTCAATACCCTATGGTGAACTTTTGCGGTTAAAACGCAACTGTTCTACAAATGAGGATTTTGAGTCAGCAGCAAAGGACAGTATTGAGAGATTTGAGGCAAGGGGGTACAATAGAACACTCCTGCAAAACACCCTTGATAGGGTGAGGATACCTTTGAGGAACACCCTGTTTTGCAAAAAAAACAAACCCAAGAATGATAAAGAAAAATTCAGGATGGTCACTCCCTATTCGCAGGATAGTCAACAACTCAGAATCATTCTGAAGAAGCATTGGCATATCCTGAGGCTGGATAATATTATAGGAGGAGACATACCTGAGAATCCACTTATCACTTTCAAAAAAGCACGCTCCTTGAGAGATATTTTGGTACAGAGTCACTTGTCACCGATTCCACCCAAGACTGGACAGTTGAAAGATGCCAAAGGGTTCTTTCCCTGTGGACGGTGCAAGGCGTGTGCCAACAGTAAAAGGGTCTATGCATATGACATCACAGGGTGCAGGCAAAGGAAGATTAATAAGTTCCTAACATGTAGCACGCCTTTTGCGGTTTACTGTCTAAAATGTCCCTGTGGGCTCAGGTACATAGGGAGTACTATCAATCCCGTTAAATTGCGTATCTTGGAACATATGAGGGCCATATCCAATAGGGACTTCTCATATCCAGTCGCAAGACATTTCTCCATTAAACACAAGAGTGACAGGAATCTCCTACAGTATTTCTGTGTGGATGCCATACCCGATAACATCAGGGGAGGAGATAAATTGCAGAAATTACGAAGATTGGAGTCACGATACATCATTGACTGTCAGACAAAAATTCCGGAAGGATTAAATTGTGGGGAGGAATTGGCGGTACATTTGGGCAGTTAATTAATATGAATTCGTGACTTATGCTAATCAGTAGTTTGTTATCTCTTCAATAGACACTGTAGAAATGTGAAAGAATAATTGTGCTCTCCTTTTATGAATTGGTCATAATGCTTATTGTATGTATATTTGAGGATTTTTATAAGAATTTGTCAGTAATACTGAAGAGATTGTATTTTGTGTATTATCCCAATGATCAACTCACGGGCACATTGAGGGGGACAGTATTGCATAAATTGGTATAGGGACTTTATAATTGGGCAACCAGATTAAGGTTGCCACAGGCCGATCCACGGCAAGATTTTCTCGTCTCCTGTCCAAAAATGCAATAATATGAGAGGACATTTGCCGATCCACGGCGTAAATTGTGGAGGAGGTTTCTCCTTATTTTCCTAATACGCATGTTCTATTCGAGATCTGCTGTTTGGTTTAAACTGTGTATAACGCTTTAGTACTTATGAATTTTCTTTTGTGTACTAACAATATGGCGCTTATACGTTAGTCCTCTCTCTATGTCCCATAATTTGACATACGTGCACTTGGGTAATAAAAATGGCGCCTACAAGCGCGGAGCGTTGTAACTACATTGAGGAAGGAAGCGCAGCTTCCGAAACGCGTCTGTGCAAGTAAAGTTGCTGTTGGAATTTATTAATCCCGTGTGTGCAGTCCTTATTTTCCGACCCGGGACCGGGGAGGGATTGAGCTTTGATTTGTAAAGCGCGAGGCTCTGACGCGCTTGGACCGCACCCGCCCACCAGAAGTGCCGCGCTTTTGGGGCAGAGAGCGAAGATATATATATATATATATATATATATATATATATATATATATATATATATATATATATATATATATATATTCACTGAAAAAACCATAGGTTTCACACCAGTTATAGTTAGGTGGAAATTTTACTTGCATAAAACAATTGAAATTCCCACGTTATAGTTAGTTGGACTCACTATAACTTGCGCGTGCAATGCACTGCTGATGACGTCACATATTACATCACTCATGACATGGTCAGTGACATCACTCATGACATCACTGATGAAGGGACCTTTTGAGCGTTATGTTTAGCGGGCGTCCACAGCCCGCCTACTGCACCCGCTCCTGAGTGCTCGAGAATACCTTAGTGGAAAACGAGTGATCAAACTTTTACCTCGAGCACCGCCGCAAGCTGCAATTTGTTTGGGCACGCATTGACTCCGCAAGGCATCAACGAGAAACGAAAAGGATTGCCGAACGGAGAACGCCGTCTACGCGTTGCATCTTTCATCGCGTCTGAGCCGGTAAGCCCGCCACCCGTATTTCCGGGCTGCTTAGAAAAGCAACATCAGCAGCAGAGCGTTGTGGAGGGTGGTATATTTAGCGGTCTCTCGGCCGGACTGGGTCTGAGTATATGAAAAGTCTACAAGTTGATAAACACGCACATGAGCATGTTTAGTGAAACGGAACGCCTCGCTGCGGCTAAAGATATTTTCAAGAGCCAGAACACACAGAAAACGGCTGCACAGACACCCGTGGTGACGGGCAATGATAAACTATGTGAGAAAATGGTCAAACTGGAGAGATTGTATGAACGTGAGGTTCGTAAGTGGTGGGAAGCCACAAGTCTGACCAGTTATATCGAGGAGGGACGGGTACCAAGAGGACTAAGAGTCTACACAGTTCCCTCTTACGAGCATCCGGACCCCCAATTACTCACAGACTGGCTGGAACACACAGCACAGTACTGCGAGGGTACGCTGAAGATTCTTGTGAAATATGCGTGGAGCGACAGGGAGAAGGCCCTGGCTGACATAAAAATCATAGAGGATGAAATTGAAAAAGAAGAAGATACTGCGAGGGTGCAGGACCTGAAAGGATCAATGAAAACGCGCTTGACGAAATATGAGCAGAAAATAAAAACTCGCAAGCAAGAGAAATACGAGCGGGACGAGAATGATTATCGTCAGGGGCGTATACTAACTTTTGCCAAAAAATACGATGCCCCTAGAAAAGCTCTTAGTCAAGGTGCACAGAACTCGCACGCAGCAGCAAATACAAGCGCACCAACATCAGAATCTGACGCAACTGCCAATGAGTCGAGGGATGATCAAGCAGACCCTCTGAGCGACCAAAGAGGTGCAGCTGTCCCTTTTCACACAGAGTTCAAAGTGATAAGGCAAACTTGGCTCAGAGGTGGGAAGAACAAACCCCCAGAGGCAGGAAAAGGAGAACAAGAAGATCAGGGGCGGCGGCAAAAGGACGAGGAAGAGGCAAAAGAGCAACCTCGAACTGGAACAGTAGCAACAGGAAGAAGAATTGATGTTCACTGAAGACAGCAGGCCTGCTGCCTTAACTGTTGTGAACCTTACAGACAAGCACCTCACTGATACTGAACATGAACTTTTGGAATTGGGCTTAACATTCTGCCCTAGCAACAACATGGAGTTCACTCAGACTAAAATTGATCTTTTCCGATTTAAGAGGAAAATGAAACTTCATAAATACTTCAAAATGAGACCACACACAAAAGATACAACCAAACAGGGGACTAGATTGACAGCTACAGATGCTTTGAGTGGCAGGGACCTGCCAGGACTGGAAGCCATGAACTATTTAAGAATGGAGCAAGAAAGAAATCCTCATAATACCATGAATGAGGATATGGTACAACGAGCCCTGTTACAAGGCATTGAACAAGAAAGGGAAGAAACTCAGTTCAAGCCAAAATCTACCTTTGTTCCTCAATCGCCATGGGCCGCGATTGACGCCTTTACAGAGGCAATGACCCTGGATCTGATTAAATACAGGAAGAGAATGACTCCCATTAGCCATAACATCACGGAATCACAAAGGAGAGCCTTGTGAGATCTTATGGGGGACAATAAGATCGTTATAAAGCCCTCTGACAAGGGGGGGAATGTGGTACTGTTAACTAGTGAATATTACCAACAGGCGGCTATGAGACAGCTATCGGACCACAAGTACTACTCTCCAACTACCAGCAAGATCTACGAGGAGAGCATCGTGAACTATGACGAGCTGATTCGGAAATGGTATAATTTACAAATGCTGGGGAAGGACGAGCATCTATTTCTACGGAGCAATAGCCCCATGATTCCGACGTTCTACCATCTTCCTAAACTCCATAAGAACTCTGTATCACCACCAGGACGCACTATTGTTGCGTCTATTTATGGACTAACTGATAACATGTCCAAGTTCGTGGACTCTGTTCTTTTCCCCCTTGTTACTACCCTGGATTCTTATATCCAGGACACAAAAGACTTTTTGAACATAATTCAAGATATGAGCTGGGAATCCGATTATCTTTTCATGGTGATGGATATCACCAGTCTCTATACTAACATTGACCACCAACATGGCATGAATGCTGTCAGACATTTTTTGGATAAGCGCCAATTGCGCTTCACACAGCATAACATCATGATTCTGGATTTTGTACAGTTTTTCTTAAATAATAACATATTTTTGTTTGGTGACCAACTGTACAGGCAAATCTCTGGCACGGCGATGGGCAACTGCTTCGCTCCCAGCTATGCGAACTTGTTCGTTGGCTGGTGGGAGGAGCAGGTGCCCAGGAGCTGGAAGAAGGGACAAGAGCATGGCAGGGTGGTACATTGGTACCGCTACATAGATGATCTTTTCATCGTGTGGCAGGGTACGACTGTAAGTGCAGAAATGTACATTGAGGATTTGAACAACAACTGCTACAATCTACACCTCTCGGGAACAATTAGCCGAGTGGCAGTCGACTATTTGGACCTGAGGGTGTACATTGATGAGGGCCTGGTACATACATCCCTGTACAGAAAAGAAACGGCAGGGAACTCAATTCTATTCGCTAAAAGCAGTCACCCACCCAAGCTTATTAGGAGTATCCCTTATGGGGAACTTCTCAGACTCCGTAGAAACAGCACACAAGAACGGGAGTTTGAGAAAGCAGCCCATGAATGTCTGGAACGTTTCCGAGTAAGGGGCTATGATGATTCCCTATTACAGAGTACACTTAAGAGAGTCAGAAGGATTCCCAGGATCGAATTGCTGAAAAAGAAACAGACAGAAAATAAGTTTCCAACTAAGACCACCAACACAGAGAATAGTACATTCAGGATGATAACACCCTATTCTTCTGGAGCCAGTCACCTTAAGGCCATGATGCGTAAAAACTGGAACATCCTACGTACAGACAGCATGTTGAGGGAAGATTTGCCTCCCTATCCTCTAGTGACCTTCAGTAAGTGTAGATCGCTGGGGGATATGTTGGTGCATAGCCATTTTAACAAACCCATCATCAAACCCAATACTCTGAAGGACATGAGTGGGTTTTACCCATGTGGCCGCTGCAAAGCGTGTGCAGCCAGTAAAAGAGTCCTTCGATATGAAAACCAGATGACGGGTAAATCCATGGCTATCCAGAAATTCTTGACCTGCAGTACTGTCTATGCAGTTTATTTTCTGGTATGCCCGTGTGGCCTCCGCTACTTCGGAAGTACCATCAACCAATTGAAATTGAGGGTGCTGGAACACCTTAGGGCCATTGACAAGGTTGATCCTTCCTACCCGGTAGCTCGCCATTTCTCTGAGTATCACAACAAAGATCGCAGCAAATTACAATACTTTGGGCTGGACTGCATACCTAATAACATCAGGGGCGGAGACAGGTTAAGGCGACTCAGACGATTAGAATCGAGATATATCATCGATTTAGCGACTAAGTATCCGGGAGGCCTTAACAGCGGGGAGGAAATGGCCGTTCACCTAGGAAAATGATCTACCTAGGGGAGATATCAGTACTTTAGTTGATGCATCTGTTCAACAGTCAATGTTAGAAATAAGTCTGTAGTACGATCTCAGAACAGAAATGTTTATGATATAAGATAATGAATTCTTGAATTTTCACTACTAGTTTACACAGCCTATTTATCACCTTCTGTATATTTACCTTTATAGGTATACATTTATATTGGAGCACTACTGTTCTTCTCTTCTATAGTTCTCTTTTTTCTTTTAAAAACCGTTCTTTCCTTTTAACTTTATCCTCCTTTCCCCCCCCCCTTTTTTTAATTTACTTTTGTTGGAAGTAAAGAAGTACAGAAGGAGTAAGACACAGGTTTAGATAACGACTTCTTTATTTGGCCATCCACTCTCCTCACTGGAGATAGTTCTCAACATTCTATCACAAGCTTCCTAAGGGAAATACCAATGTAGGTCAGGGAGCAGGGGTGGACAGAATGAACCAACTGGTTATAACACATCTCCCTTCCTTATAATGAGTTCCCGGCAGGATGATCAACAGGAACATTAAACTGCAAAATAAGCTTTTCTATTTTCTGTTCAATACATTTTACTTCTCTGTTTGTACACCTTTCGGTTCCTCTATCATTTTCTCTTGAGTGTAACTCACCATCGCGGCACACCCTGGCGAAATGCCCTCTTCTATTGCATTTCTTGCAAGTGACATACTTGGCAGGGCACTGGAAATAAGTTGCAAAATGGTTATTACTGCCGCAACGGTAACATTTAGGGCCTTTCTCTCTGTGCTCTATTTTTGTATTCGCATTTTCTTTATACTTTATTTTGTAAACATCTAAACTCTCTTCAGTATCACTTATGGTAGCTACTACTTCCCTTTCAGGTCTCATTTCTTTGACACATCTTGCAGTATGCTCCACTGACTTAGCTATTTCAACAGCTTCCTTCAACCCTGGATTCTTAGCTAACAACTTCTCTTGGATGCGTGGATTATTAGTACATCTCACCAATTGGTCTCTTATTAAGGAGTCAGTGAGATCCCCAAATTCGCATAATTGGGTCAGTCCCCACAAAACTGCAATATAATTTTGTACTGACTCTTGCTTCCCTTGACATCTTTTAAAGAATTTATGACGCTCCAGGACTACATTGATCCTATCCCCAAAATGTTTCTCTAATTTCTCCATAGTCTGCACAAACACATCTACTTCTCCCACTGCATTAGCATCCTGCTCAGGTACAGGTAAATTCTCATATACTTTACGCCCTTGCACACCCAGATTGTGGAGTAATATATGTTGTTTCCTAATAGAGTTGAACCTTTGCCCCCCAATTGCTATGAGGTAAGACTCAAAAAGTTTCACCCATTCCTTCCAGCTTATCTCAGGTTCTCCTATGTCATTTAAAAAAGGAGGGGGTTGATTCATGCTTGCAGCTGCCATGGTGATAAGACAGTTAACTACAATCTAGTACTTATGTTGGAATACACTCTGGAAAAATTCAACTCGTGGATATGAAACAGCCCCCTATAATTACCTAAAAAGGCAGTAAATAGCACAATATCAAGGCCTGCAAATAAAAGGATATGTTCAATAAAGAACAAGCTTCCAATGTCAAACACTTCCAGTGAGCTCTTACTGTAAAACAATACCACGTAGACTCTCCTTCCTGTCCCAGTTCTGAGGCATCCAGTCTGAACACGCAGTATTGAACTGAAGGGAAAAAATAGAAATAATGGACCAACTTGCAAACACGGGCCCTTAATACGTTATTCCCTTTATCCAGGCAAAGAAAACAGCTAATGTACAGGGCCAAGGAAACACTCTGTTATGACCAGGAAAAGCAGGCGGCTTGAAACTGACAGGAATTGTCAGATAACACACTGAAACCGCCAAGAGGCTGAGACACTAATCAGGCGGTGAATGTTACTGGACTGCTGCGAGGCTGGAACACTGCTTTCCTCCCTCAGGAAAGAGGCGGGTTACATTCACTGGGGCGCTGCGGGGCTGAGACACTACCACCTCGGCGCAGCTCCTCACGCACCCTGCCGGAAACGCTGACAGAGATAATCTCAGACGGGCCCCGGACAAATTCACTGGTTAGCTGCGGGGCCCCGGTCAAGTTCACAGGTTCACTGCGGAGCTGAGACGCTACCGCTTCGGCACAGCTCCCCACACGCTCTCGCCAGAACACTGACAGGAATCTCAACAGGCTACAGCCTATGCGTGGCGCGGGGCAGAGAGGCTTACTCACCGGCCATAGACAGCTGCCCGGACAAAGAATAAACGGAAGCCACAGACGGACTCCCTTCATAAACAGGGGCAGAGACCAGAAGTTTCCCTCAGGCACCTGACAAGATAAGCGGATATCTTCTCCACCAAGTAAGTTCTCTGAGGTGCCGACCGTCGTGGTTCTCAGCGCTTCCCTCGTAAATGCTCCTCTTATCGGTTGTTTCAATGCCACGCAAATATGTATTCATGAGAGCGTCCACTATCTTCAAATATCCTCAGTAGGGAGCGCTTCCGTGGGGAGAGAGCACTCAAAGGGGAGATGGCCACAACTGCCCCCTGCGCAGGTCCGTCGCCAGTGTTGGAAGTAAAGAAGTACAGAAGGAGTAAGACACAGGTTTAGATAACGACTTCTTTATTTGGCCATCCACTCTCCTCACTGGAGATAGTTCTCAACATTCTATCACAAGCTTCCTAAGGGAAATACCAATGTAGGTCAGGGAGCAGGGGTGGACAGAATGAACCAACTGGTTATAACAACTTTGCTTAATCTTTTCTGTTTCATATAGAAGATAAGAATGTCGGGGTATTTGTTTAATCCTGCTTGACAGAGATAAGACGTATTACGGCTGTCGTCTATCTATTTTCTCCTAGACTCTTAAGTTAACATGAAGTAAAGATATATGAGTCTGGTTAGCCATCAAATGTATATACAATTTTCTGTGCAATTTTATGTGTGTATATATATGTATATATTCATTAGTGCATCTGCTCTTTTGATTTTCATGCTGATATAAGCTTCCTTCTTATAGCGACAGACTAATAATGAAAGGACCTATGCCGATCCACGGCTAGATGTTGTCACATTATATAATTTGTATAATTATTAATTTTTGTATCTACCACTTGTTTTCCTAACCGATATACGGTTTGATTTCTCTATTGGAAGGGTAATTGTATGTGTTAATGTGCACATCTTATCCACTACAAGATGGTGCCTATATTAGACCTAGGGTTTGTCCTTCACCTATGTCTGTCACCATGAGGGAGCTTTAAAATCAAATCATGTGCCTAGTGTCATTGACACTGACGAAGGCTGACGCCGAAACGCGTTTGTTGTTTACTTTTCATTTAATAAAACAAGACCGCTGCTAATTTCATCACCCCCGGAGTGCTGTCGTTCCTTTGAGGGAAGGGACCTTTTGAGCGTTATATATATATATATATATATATATATAAAATTTCAATGGCAAAATGAAACCCCTCATTTTGTTCCTTTTCAAATTAAATGTATTAAGTGTTACCACTTAATTCCAATCAAGATGACTTCAGGTGTGCCATACTTTTGTCATAAGTAAGACTGTTAGCGTTCTAGTTGTTCTTTAGAACACTCTGGGACATTCTGTCATTGGGCTATAGTTGGGCTACATCTGGCTGATATTTGGGCTACATTTGGGCTCTTTTGTCTCTGGTGGCCATCTTGGGAGACTGCATATCAGAATTTTTTTAATGAAATATAAGAGGATTTGAGAAGTCACTCAAAATGTGCCCTAATTTTTCTTTCTTCAGCACTAATCATAATTTCTATGGCAAAATGACCCCCCTCATTTTGTTCCTTTGCAAATTAAATGTTTTAAGTGTTAACACTTTATTCCAATCAAGATGACTTCAGGTGTGCCATACTTTTGTCATAAGTAAGACCGTTAGCGCTCTAGTTGTTCTTTAGAACACTCTGGGACATTCTGTCATTGGGCTATAGTTGGGATACATCTGGCTGATATTTGGGCTACATTTTTTTTTTTTGTCTCTGGTGGCCATCTTTGGGCTACATTGGGCTACATTGGGCTACATTTGGGCTCTAACATATATATAGCCAAATGTAGCCCAATATATATTTTTTCAAAGTTAATTTTCGTAAAAACCACTGGAGCATACATCTTGAGACATAGCAAAGGCACATCGGGGTACCAGTCCCTACAATTTTGCCAAGTTTGGTGGAAATCCATTCAGCCGTTCGGGCTAAAAGTGAGTCCAACCGCCCTATGGAAATTAACATGGGGAAAACACGTTTTGGGACCCCCCTTTTATCTCGGCCCCTGCTTGACGGATCCCCCCGAAACTTTCAGGGAAGGAGCGGAGCGCAGCGAGGCAAAGTTAAGGAACATTACGGGCAGATCCCTCATTCGGCGCCAAAGTTATTCCCAATAGAATGTTGCGGATTTCCTATGGAAAACGATCCTAACTATAACTACCTACTGGCGACCGCCAGTAGGTAATATATATATATATATATATATATATATATATATATATATATATATATATATATATATATATACACACACACACACACACACACACACACACGTTTGTTATTAATATATGCAAGCACTATTTTGAATGTAATAGTAAATATAATAAACGTAATTTTGAAAAATCTGCACCAAACATTCTTAGTTTTTAAATTATTTAAATATATAACTTTTTTAATAGCAGGTTAATAATATATATTTTAACTAATTGACAGTCAAATTTCATATTAAAATATTTGTCTTTTTTTTAAGAATAGAACAATCTACTTACCTTCTGTAGTGTATTATCGGGTAGAGACATAGTCTAGCCGCAGATTCCTTAACGCCCTATCCATCCTCCCCGTTCTGTGTACTACCTGTAGTTTAAGGGTTATACTCTTTTTAGCACTGGTTTTGTACACCAGTGATCACTGTTTCACTTAGTTGTGTGATTCAATAAACCATTTGGTCATACCTTATAGATCATGGTTTGGTATTACTATACCATTTATTTCCATTTTATAGTTACTGTTTTAAAGATACATTTATTTTTTCTTGGCATACTGTTTCCACTAAAAACAACACACTATCTCCTGGGGTCTAAGCAACGCACTATAGGCCTATAATAGGCAGAAAAGTGTGATCTATATCCAAACTCTCTCACTAAACAAGATTTTCAGTGTAAACTAAAAGAAGAAAAATAAGGGGGAATGTATCCCTTAAGGACTAGAACCCTCACTCACCTGTGGGTGACATGCTTCATCATATAGGTTCCTCCTTACCAGTAGGAAAACCTAGTCCTACTGGGAGCTACAACTTCTTCACTGTGAGGAAGGAGCTCAGAGATGTTTTCATTAGTGCGCAACTATGGGGAAAGGATGCTAAAATCCCATATGTGAGGCTCAAGGTGTAGCGAGGGTGCAGCGCAAAAGGAGTAATGTGATGAAAAAATATATATGAAGTGAATATTAAAACTGCCTAGGTTGATGCACAAACACGGTTTTATTCACGTGCTCTCCCTGGCAGGATTAAAAAGCAATGCAAAAAAGTAGTATGGATTCATAACTACTATTAAAAAAAGGTCGACATGTTTCAGCCATATGATCAGTATTCTGTATCGGTGGCTTTCTTCAGGACCAAAAAAAAGGTAGAGTATTACATTTGCTGCTGCTAATATATACTGTGTAAAAAAGTAGAAAAAGATACAAAACCAGTATTCCTGTGACGTAATATCAGGTAATACTTGGGATATCTGAAAGGTAAATGAGAGGGAAGAGAACGAACACACAAGTCAATTGAAGTGCTCTGCTATTGACATAGTCTTTATCATAAAATTGCCAATATCCATAGATATCTACAGTAGATATTGCTTGACTTACCCTCAATAGCAGGATATTATGCCTCACTTCAACCTGGCAGGCAGCTCAGGGAAGGAGGCCCCGCCTCCCGGGAAAAATAAAAACTGTAGGTCACAACTAACAAAAATTGATAATATTTTAGGGTGACAATGCTACTTGTACTCAAGTGTACTCAAAATGCCTAATTACCCCATTTAAAGAACACAATTGTTTTCAGGGATAAAGTTAACTTAAGTCTACCACAATTACGGTCTACCACAATTTCAATATAAATGGTACCCTAGCTTGATGTAAAACAATTGTTTTCTATACTCAACAAACCTGTTTTGATTTACAATTGACAGTACAAAGCTGTAGTCCAATATAGACCAACCATTGATATTGTGAGGCTCTAGTCTATAAAGAGCAGTCAAATGGATATGTAAGGTTGCCAAAAATTGGAAAGCTAATAATTCCAACATGGGCCAGCTTACTGTTTGTCACACAATAACATGCCTCCTATCTACATGTGCAAGGCCATTTAAAAACTATTCTACAAACATTTTCAACACCCGCAGACAAAGGGGGTGCCATAGTAATCATGGACAAAGAAATCTCCAGATTTGAGTGCCTACGACAACTTGATGACAGAAAATCATACAGGATACTCAAAATGGATCCCTCTAAACGCCTCTCAGATGACATTAAGAAAATAGTGGAGGAAGGGAAGGGCAACAACTGGATTACTGAACACGAAGCATCCTACTTGGTTACAGCATGTCCTACTCTTCTCTTTACCTTTCAGATATCCCAAGTATTATACTCTACCTTTTTTTTGGGTCCTGAATACTGATCATATGGCTGAAACATGTCGACCTTTTTTTAATAGTAGTTATAAATCCATACTACTTTTTTGCATTGCTTTTTAATCCTGCCAGGGAGAGCACATGAATAAAACCATGTTTGTGCATCAACCTAGGCAGTTTTAATATTCACTTCATTTATATTTTTTCATCACATTACTCCTTTTGCGCTGCATCCTCGCTACACCTTGAGCCTTACATATGGGATTTTAGCATCCTTTCCCCATAGTTACACACTAATGAAAACATCTCTGAGCTCCTTCCTCACAGTGAAGAAGTTGTATAGGCCTATAGTGCGTTGCTTAGTCCCGAGGAGATAGTGTGTTGTTTATCATGATTAAGGGGAAATTTCTCCTCGCAGTTCTATAAATCAGATTCCCTGGGACCCCAACTCCACCTTTTTTGTTGTTACAATACTGTTTCCACTGCCAGTTTCTATAGTAGCTCAGAGTCCTGGCACAGAGGTTTTCACAGAAGAAACTAACGTCCGCACGCCGGATGGGACTTATATGACTCCACTGATGTCACAACCGGTGTCGACAGCATCACGGAGTCGTAAGGCATCGTCCTCCGGCAGGTAGAGGTACTGCTGAAAAATTCGAAGATCACTTGGAAATCAGGATGTTGGTAAATACCTGGCTCTTCCTCAAAACAGGTTAGCACCATCTACAACACAGAAACAGTCTGCCACACAGGGTGGTTATGGACTTCAAATAACACAGGTAAGTATTTTTCCACAACCCAGAACCAATTTCTGTTCCGTAGACCACAAGCACAGCTATCCCTCATTCTACTTTTTTTCATGCGTGGCATAAGTGCATTTGTAAAACTTAGGGGCATATTTAAATTTACAAAGAAGTGACGCAGTAAGGCGTTCGCCTTCCTGGCTTAACGCCACGCTCTGCCACTTCTGAAACGCAGGGCTGCACCGTATTTACAACAATATGGTGAAGCCCTGCGTTTCCCCCTGCTCTGGTGCTAATTTTAGCTGTCTAGAGCCAACGCAGGCACCCTTGCACCATAGTGCAAGGGTGTCTGTGTTGATTTGGAAGATTGTTTATGTGCAGGAAGGTGACCTTTTGTGGACATAAATCATCTTTAAATTACGATTTGTAACCTCTATGTGTGCTGCTTAATGCAGCGCACATAGAAGATGCAGAACGTCATTTTTTTTAATGATTGTTTAGGTGCAGGAAGGGACACCTTCCTGCACATAAACAATCAATGGTGTTTTACCGTTTCTATGTGTGCTACACAACGCAGCACACATAGAAACAGCAAAACTGAGGAGAAATTAAACATTTCTCCTTGTTTTGCCAGGTTAAGACCAGGTTATCCCTGGTCTTAATTTTGGAGCTGCCTCCTATTTCTTAATAGGGGGCAGCGTCAAATTCAATGGGTGCGTATAGCGTGAAATGGTGCCTTATTTACAAGGCGACGTTAAGTGCCTTGTAAATACGGCAAAGTCCCTATCGCCACTACAACGTCCTAAAAAGTGACGTTGTGGTGGCAATAGGAGCTTGTAAATATGCCCCTCAGTGACATGAAAGGAGGCAATCCCTACTAATAACAAACACCAAACACTTTCCACATCGTCTACACTCACAACCAGCCAACCAGAGCCAACAATAACACCAAGCTCAAGTGTATTTTACTTCCCTCCTTGTCATTCCAATACAGGCACCACACGTCCAGCGACATAGGACAGGATAAAAGCATCCCTCTGGGCATCACTCATGACCTCAAAACACTTCCCAAACACACAGGCTGAACCCCAAAATCTCCCACCGTGTAACTTGCCACCCATCACCCTAATGCATGTGGGCGCTTCCTAGGGTGTAGGAATTGCAATATAAAGGCAACAACAGTATAGCACACCATAATACGAAATAATTAAATGCTGTTTCAGCTCAACCAGGGTTTATACCTGGTACTCTGTCCCTCTCCGCCCCCTTGTCCCTCTCAGAAACATTTTAGCTGTCCTTCATCAAATTAAGAGAAAAGCAAGCTTGCCTAGAGTCTGCCTTTCAAGGTAGAGTGGTCCCTTCCTGTCAGTGTAAGACAAAGAGAGCAGGAGACAGAAACTGCGCCCAGGCCCTGAATTATTGACACCTCTATCCGATAGGGGCTCTGCCTGCCCTGCGAGGAGTGCCAGGCAAGGATAAACACCTTACTGTGGCAGGGCATAAGACTATAATGCAAAAAACCCACCACCGGGCAGAATCCTACCTAATGAATCAACTTTAAAAACCTAGAGGGCTGTTTATAGGACTACCAGGGGTTTAACCAGTAGCTTACAGGTCACACAGAGATGTCCCCAGCATGACAAAGCACAACAGATAATGTGATATACAGCACATAAGATAGCATAGAAATAATTCAACTCTTGTATATTTCAAGACCATATTGGCATACATGCGAGCTACCAATTAAAACATATTAAAACCTCTCCCATTACAATTTCTCAGAGTTATGCAGAACTGTCCTTATGTTTTCAGTGGCCCCTATCTGCTACATAACATTTGTGTGTAACCACCATGGTGGTGGCTGGAGTGGCATTGTGACTTATCGCCAGTATGTGCAAGTATGCAAGATGACAGAAGAGTGTTTCACAATGTGATTTTATCTTTTGAGCATGGTTTTGAGATTAGGATAAATGTGACATCCCTTATTATCTGGTAGACAGTTGTAGCAACCTGTAATGCTCGAAAACTGCTCAGGAATGATCCTCTTCCTATTCAGTGCATACAATTGGCATGTAGGTGTTCTAGTGCTGTATGACATAGCCAGGCCAACAATCACTCTGATATATTTGCACCCAAGGGGAATTCTTATATAAGCATAATCTGCACAAATATGTTTTGTGAAAACATAAAACACCAAACCAAATTTCTAAGATCTTAACCTTATAAAATTCTCTACATACAAAAATGATGGATGCCTGGTATGATCTAGAAAAACAAACAAGATGATGGACGGAATGTTGCACAATGGCAAAACATTGCCCAGACGTGGGTCCCGTGCTCACTAAGCCACTGGAGTCAAGCTATCCTGGCTGAAGACGGCTGATAGCCTGAAAGCGATCCTAGGATGCTTGATTGCAATCCAGGAAAGACATGGCTTGGCAGTTCGGGCTGGACTGTTCCCATGAGGCACAGGGTCAAGACTGATTTGCATATGGCCATGTCTGAACTGGGGTGGCTTGCTGAGCAAAATAACGATGGATTAAACCCAGGTCTGTGACTGGGGGTGAATGTTTTGCCATTGTGCAACATTCTGTCCATCATCTTGTGTGTTTTGCTGTTCACCCTATGTGGGAAGGGTATGCCCAGACGTGGGTCCCGTGCTCACTAAGCCACTGGAGTCAAGCTATCCTGGCTGAAGACGGCTGATAGCCAGAAACCGGTCCTAGGATGCTTGATTCCGGTCCAGGAAAGACATGGCTTGGCAGTTCGGGCTGGACTGTTCCCATGAGGCAGAGGGTCAAGACTGATTTGCATATGGCCATGTCTGAACTGGGGTGGCTTGCCGGGTGAATGTTTTGCCATTGTGCAACATTCCGTCCATCCTCTTGTGTGTTTTGCTGGTATGATATAGAGGAAGATTGTGTGTTTTTCAAGTGTATAGTGTGATGTAATGTTTGAAGGAGTGTAGCGTGGTGTGCTGTTGTTGGATGGTTGTGTGGTAAGATCTGTTTAAAGTGAGGTATGGTGTATTGTTTCTTGTTAATGATGTAGACAACTTTGGAGTGGTGTTGTATGCAGCCTTGTTCCAGGGCACAATGAGATGTAAAATGTGTGATAGGGTGTGAGGTGTTGTTTTTTATGGTGTGTGGTATTGTGTTTTATGGTGTGGCATGCAGTGAATTGATATATTTTGGTGCCAACTGAAGTTGTGTCTAATGTTCTGGTGTATTGGCAAATAGTGTGGTATGGCTTGATGTAGTGATGGAGGCTGTGTTGCTTTGTGGGAGATGCAGTGCACATCGTACAGTGTGGTCAAATGTGATGGGCGTTGTGGGCTGTTGTGTTGAAGGTGCAGCGATGTATGAAAGATTATGGTGTAATGTGGTCCATTTTGGTGTGGCAATGTTTGTATGTCCATGTTCCCACCATACAATGTAAAGTTCACCATTTATGTATTTGGCCTGGTCTGTGGCGTTTAAGTTGAAACAATAGTTCATAATTTAAGAACCCAGTATGGAGCCGCAAGGGTGTCACCTAAATACTAAAGGGTCTCCTGTGACATCTGAAACATATTTAAAAGAATGTCATGCATTTTCACATAGTATGGCATACACACTTCACGTGGTCTCTTTAGCACGGTCAGCATCAATGGTTGTGTCTTGGTAGTTCAACCATCTTCCAATCTTCCTCCAAACTAATGTGTTCAAGTCATCACCCTCTGTGCTAGCATCATTCTACGTCTGGCATAACATGTTCCATAACAAAACATTATATACCATCTTGCTCCCCACAGGAGCACTCAGTAAAAGTGACACTGCTGCCAGAAGCGTTATAATGCTGAGTGTTGAGATGAAAGGTATCCAGCCAGACTTGCCCCTTCCCTGGGTTTACGTTATCTGTTCTAGGAAGAGTTCACTGAGCTAGGCAACCATGTTGAGCTTGGCCTGGACAAGTATGTTTTGAAATCTGGACACAAATGATCTGCTGGAACAGTGCTTAGGTCTGAAAGAATCTTGGCAGCATAACCCACGTCTTTGTCATTGTAATTATATACCGCTTACTACCCCTGGCAAGGCATCAAAGCGGTTTTTGGTGAGTAGCATGCTACTCCAGAACCCAAAAAGGATTGGTGGTGGATTAGTATAGGGAAATATGTGTTCATTTGAGCAGTGGACATGTGAGACTGTTGGTTGGATTGAATAAGATAATGGAGGGATAGAAGAAGGAAGAGTCTAGAAGGTGTTGCTTGGGACATCGTAGTAGTAAGACCCCATATGAGGTGTCAAATTGCTTTTTGGCGAGCAGCAAGCTGCTCTGGAACCCAAAGAGGATTAGTGGTAGGTTAGTATAGGGAAATATGTGTTAATTTGAGCGGTGGACATGTGAGTTGGATTGAATAGGATAATGGAGGGGTAGAAGAGGGGAGGGTCTAGAAAGTGTTATTTGGGAGATCATAGGTGTAAGCTAAGGCTTGAGATGAGTAAAAGGAGAGATGGAGAACAAACACGTCTCTAGAAAGGGATTTGGGAATTCATAGTAGTAAAATGAGGTTTGGGACACATGAGGGATGAATTTAGAAAGGGTTACTTGGGAGATCGTTGTAGTAACATAAAGTTTTGAGTGACTCAAGGAGGGATGGAAGAAGAGTCTAGAAAGGTTTATTTTGGAGATCGTAGTAATAGAATGAGGTTTGGGATGAGTCAGCAAGTGGGGGTTGAGGATATGTTGAGAGAGGTATAGGGTGAGATAGTAGTGCATTGGAGAGACCCAAGGTTTTCTTTTCTTTTTGTATGTTCTTTTTTTCTCTCTTCTTCTTCCAAAGTAGGAGTCACATAATAAATGTATAGACACATAACTACGTTGAAAGGGTATACATGTATATTTTTTTCTTCTACAGCGGGAGTAAAGTAATAAATATGTAGATACATAATTACATAGAAAAGGTGTACATGCATAAATAAGATAATATATTGAGATTTAAAGTAGTATTGTACAAACCCAGACTTTCAAATGTAGCTGCACTTGAAGCTAATCTACTTATTTTAAATGTTATCCTTTCCTCAATATTTCAATAGTGAAGCACTTGTCATTAAAATAGTTATGATAATATTTACATATTGTGATATATTAATAAGAAAGGGACGCGTGAGCATCTAATCAAATAACTTATATGAAAACTATGCAGTGACTTATAAACATATTAAGCATAAAATAATATATATGCATTTCCTATAAGTATTGTACAAGCTCATACTTCTATGTGTTACTGTACATGAAGCAATTTATTTTAAAAAATATATATAGTTGTTTTTTCCCAACATGTATTTATTTCTTTTTAACTTTATCTTTTCCTCAATATTTAAACAGTGAAGGACTGGTAGATAAATATTGATGATAATATTCACATATTGTGATAGATGAATAAAACTCGGCCCCCATAAGCATCTAATCAAATAACTTATATGAGAACGATGCAGTGACTTATAAACATGTTAAGAATACAATATATTTATATGTATTTAACTATAAATAATATTTACATTTCTTAAGCAGAGAAGAATGTCTATATATTCAACACAGGGATATGCTATACATTAAGTTTAAGCATGGTGGTTATGTAGGAAAGAGCCAATCCTTGAGTAGCCTTCTGAAGGTAAGATTTGTATATGGATCTTATGATTGCGGGTAATGAATTCCACAGTTTGGCTGCTTGAACAGAGTAAGAGGTATCACCTGTGTTTCTTTCTTGTATGGTGGGCTTTTGAGGTGAGGTGCCAATCTTGAGCAGCGGTTACTTTGATGAATGTATTTGGTGATTTTATTCCTGATTAAAAGTGGTCCTGTTCCATGTATTGCTTAGTGAGTGATACAAAGCAGCTTGAAAGTGGATGGATCTTCTGGCAACTGGTAAACATTGTAGGGCCCTCAAGGCAGGGAAGATGTGGGCTGGTGGCTTTACATGTACATGTAGTCTGGCAGTAGAGTTCTTAATCCATTGTATTCTTTTCATAGTTGATAAAGATGAACCGTGGTAGAGGCCATTGGTGTAATCAAGTTTAGACAGTACAAGAGATATAGTATCCTGAACCTTGTGTGGAACTCCCAGGTGGGGGAAGATGTGTTGCTGAGTTTTCATGGTAATAAAGCTTGATCGTGCTAATTCGTCCACTGGGCATTCATTGAAAACTTGGAGTCCATGGTAATTCCCAGGTTTCTTACTTCACTGGAGACTTTTTTTTTTGCAGAGTTTTATATAGCGCGAACTAGACCCGAACCGAATCAGGTATCAGAGCGCTTTACATTTTTTTCCAGTTACGTTACATGAGGACACACTTTCATTTTAGGCACGGGGAGATTAAGTGATTTGCCCAGAATCACAGGAGGTTTTGGCGTCGTTACCGAGACTCGAACCCAGATCCTCAGGTCCGAGGTCTAGCGCCTTAGCCGTTAGGCCAACTCCTCTCCCCTTTAGGAGATGTTCCCAGATCGTCAGGCCAGGTTCAGAATGGGCCATCATTTTTCCAATCGCCACATGTGAGAATTCCCGTTTTGAAAGCATTCAATTTGAGATGGCTCCAAGTCATCCACTGATCAACGGCTCTGAGGCAACTAAAGATTTGAGAGTTTCCAAGGTCTTTGGGGCTTTCAGTTTAAGGAGTATTTGTGTGTCATCTGCATAGTTATAACACGTGAGGTAAAATTCATTGATCATTGCTGGTAATGACTTCATGTAGAAGTTGAAAAGCATAGGTGAGATAATAGAGCCTTGAGGGACCCCTTCTTTTGTGAAGTACGGTTTGGATGAGAAAGGTGGAGAATGGATGACATTTATTCTGTTTTGAAGGTAGGATGTGATCCAGTCGAGAGCAAACTCCTCTATGCCGGCTTCGTAGAGTCTTTGTATTAGAGTGTCATGTTCAACTGTCTCAAAGGCAGCTGAGAGGTCCAAGAGAAGTAGTGCAGCAACTCCATTCTGGTCTACTGTGATTTTAAGGTCATCCCAGATGGAGATGAGGGCAGATTCTGAGCCTCTTCCTAAATGGATTCCTGGTTGGTAGTCTGAAAGGATGGAGTTATCTTCAGTGAATTGTGACATCTGGGCAAATGCTGGTCTTTCCATCAGTTTGCCCAGGAAAGGTCCATTACTAATTGGTCTGTAGTTGTCTGGGTCATGTGGGTCCAGTTTCGTTTTCTTTAATAATGGGCATGTGTATTTTTTTAGGTCTTCTTAAAGGATTCCAGTAGTCAAAGAATTATTGATGATTCTTTGTACTGGTGTGGCAGCAGAGGTAGTGAAAAGAATGCTCTTGAAGATTTGTGGTGGGCAAGGGTTAGAAGGGCAGCCAGCTGGCTGCTTGCCTTGACGAGATCCATAAATTCACTTTGTGATATTTGTTTGAAGGAATGCAGAGGCTGGGTTAGCCTACTTTTAGAAGGGATTTTTAGAAAGGGGTTGGTGCTTGTGGTTTTCCTTTGTTTTAAATAGGAGTCCAACATGTCTGCTTTGGTTGTGTAATGATTTGCTAGTTTGTCACTGAATTTTTTAGTAATGGGATGAGTTCATTCTGTGCATTTCGGTTCACGAAATTCGGTGAGAATTTTATAAAACACTTTATTTGCACATTTAGCATTTTGAATTGTTTGTTTTGATTGTGTCTGTTTAGGGTGGAGGGTGTATGGTTATGGGCTGGTGGTGGAGCTTACGGGTCATGTTTTATGCCTCTAAATTGTGCAGTGGATGAGAGGCGTGTGAATGAGAGTTGAGTTGAAGTATTTGTGGTAGGTGTTGGTGAAGGTAGAGAATATGGGAGTAAAGATGGTTTAGGATGTCTATTATTTGTGTGGTCATGAGGGTGAGTGTAGGTGTATGCTTCTAATTTGTTGAACTTGTGTGTGACTGTGAGACATGTTATTGTGCTGGTGTGAATGTTATGTTTTATTTTTGTGGAGTAGGGAGAAGAGATAATAATGTTGTGTGTTTCTGAGAAGGATTTGAATGTAAAGTATTGTTGGTAAGTTGAAATTGAATGTAGTCCAATGCCAAAGGGTTGGTGAAGTGTTTTAGAGAACAGTGTATGTGGTGTGTGAGAGGGTATGGACAAGATTTATGAGTTTCTATGTAAGATTTGATAGCTAGGAGAGGTAATATGTGTAGTGGTGTGTAAGGATTGTTTGGTTGTGTGTTTTTGGTAAAAAGAGGAGGGTGTTGGTTGATGAAATGATGGAGGGCTGAGTATAGGTTTGTTGGTGACAGAAAGGGGTGTGTTAGGAGTAAGTAGAGGGTAGAGCTGGTGCTTTTTTATGAACAGGGAGTGTGTGTCTGGATGGATTAATGGTATATACATCGTGGCTTTGATGTGTGGATTTGTTCATGGTATAGGACAGAGTGGTGTTTTGGGTGAGAGTGATGGTGCCAGTGTGTGGTAGTTGGGGAAGAAGGTGTATAGGTGTAGTTTATGGGGTTTTATAGTGGTTGTTGAGACATTCAAATGTGGTTAGGATGTATTTGTAGTAATTGAGTAGAGTGCATTTGCTGTGAGTGTGTTATTATGTTTGTGAATGTGGATGAGTTAAGGCGGTTACTGGTTAATGGAAAAAGCGCATCATTTCTGGCCCTAGGCCCAACCTGTCTATAACAGGCTCAACCAGGCAACTGCCCTTCACAGGCACAAACAGTCAACTGCCCTTGTCCTCTCCTCCCATAGCCTCAAAGCCTGGGCTGAGGTGCCCTGAGCCCTAAGCTTAAATAGCCCTAGTGATCTGATGACACCTTTGGCCTGTGGGAACTCTAGCCTTGACCCTAACCAATCAGAACAATAACTCTAAGCCCTAGGGCCAATAGGGGACCAGTACCGTACAAGCAATCACAACCCTAGCAGCCAATCAGAAACCACACCCTAAACCCTACAACCAATAGAAACCATAGCCCTAGGAGCCAATCAGAGTCCCAGACCTATCAGAACCCTAACCCTAAGTCACGCCTATACTCAAGAAACCTACAGCTGATCCGTCTGACCTAAACAACTACCGGCCCATCACCAATATCCCCACCCTGGCCAAACTGCTGGAGAAATGTGTCCAACTCCAACTAACAAGACACATTGACCAATTTGACCTCCTCAACTCTCATCAATCAGGCTTCCGAGCGAAACACAGCACGGAAACAGCTATGACACACATAATTGATGACGCCCTCCAAATTCTTGATCGCAATGATTCCTGTCTCCTCATCCTTCTTGACCTCTCGTCAGCATTTGACACGGTCAAACATGAGAACCTGCTGGAGCTGCTAAGCACTAGAATGGGTCTATCGGGAACGGTTCTCAAATGGTTTTCGTCCTTCCTACACAACCGGTCGCAGAAGTTCAAGATCGATAATGTGCTATCGTCACCTGTGCCTGCAGATCTAGGTGTTCCTCAAGGATCCTCCCTCTCCCCCACGCTGTTCAACCTCGTCATGGAACTGCTCGCCACCTTGCTCCAAGCTTCTAATGTCCAATTCCATATGTACGCCGACGACACACAACTGTACCTAAAGCTTCAATCTCCGGAAGATATCAAACATCTGAATTCCACGCTTATTAACACTCAATCCTGGCTAGCCGATAATCACCTCAAACTAAATGCTCTGAAAACTGAGTTCCTTCTCATCTCACCCCCGGCGAAAATTTCCACCACTCAAACATGGCTCAACAACCTAACAGCACTCAATGTCCAACCCATCATTGTGGACTCAGCGAAATCCCTAGGCATCACACTGGACGCCAAGCTCAACATTAAGCAGCACGTCAGCAAAGCCACAAAAACAGCTAATTTCCAAATCAACACACTGAGGAAAATCAAACCCTTCCTCCCTAATGAAGACTTCCAAACTGCTGTACAAGCGTTAGTCATCCCTCGAATCGACTACGGAATTGTGACCCTCAGCGGACTCCCGCTAACCACAACAGCACCCTTAAGAGCCTCCCTGAACGCTGCCGCAAGACTTATTACTGGCTCAAGAAAACATTCGCATATTTCCCCAGATTTTAAGTCCCTAAAATGGCTGCCTTTTGAAGCCAGAATACAACTAAAAATTGCAGTTATGACACACGCGGCCGTGCACCACAATGCACCCAACTACCTCGCTCAAAAGTTGTCCATATCAGGAGGTTCGAGATCCAACAGAAGCTCAAAAAATCTACTCCTGAAACCCCGTAGATTCAGGAAAGAGAAAACTTACAAGCGCTCCTTCTCAGGAATGGCACCTAGGATCTGGAATGCGCTCCCGCCTGAAACTAGGCGTATCTCCTCCGCTGCACTCTTCAAGAAAGAGGTGAAAACGATCCTTCTGGCCAAGATCTCCTGAACCTATAGGTGCTGGATCAGAGACTCTGCATCGCCTTGTATCAATGCTCACCTTGTCACTACAGTCACACTGTCACTTTGGCACTATACCTCTACTTGATGGTGACACTACTACGCTACCCTCTCCTACCGACCAATATATGAGACACATTGGGTCACTGATTCACCCTCCCGATGCCCCCATTCAGTGCGCTCTCTTTACTAAACACTGGTGTAAGCCTTCCACACACTCAAGGTGTATCTGAACACCTCTGTAATGGGATCATTGATTTGTTCCGTTATACTACCTGTTTACCTGACTGTATATTGTTATATTTTATGTATTTTATTATTATCCGTGCATGTTAGTGATTACTACATTGCTCCCATTACCTCTGTTCATACCTCTGTTCATTCCTACTGCCCCTACCCTGTCATTGTGAAGCGCTCTGATATCCGTAAGGATCTTGTTCGCGCTATATAAAACTTTGAATAAATAAAATAAATAAATAAATAAATAACCCAAAGCCCTAGTCCCAGGAACCAATCAGAACCCCAAACCTATCAGTCAATCAGAACCCTAAGCCCTAGGTCCAATAGAAATCCTAGATATAGGAACCAATCAGAGCACAGATGTAACAACCAATAGAGGGTTTATATATAAGCACACTCGGCTTGGCCACTGAGGTGTATTTTGCCCTTTTCCCTTGCTAAGACATATGGGAGCTTTATGCAGGTGCACCCACCAGAAAGCCCAGGGTGAACGGGGACTCACCTGCCCTTCCCAATTTTGCCAGTTGGGAAAACAGACGATCTAGAAACTCCACAGAAGTGCTCTGACACCTCTAAGAACTGGATTGGGAATGTTCCAGAAAGCAATACAACCCAGAAGTGTCACCAGCCAACCAAATCGAAGAAGATGATTCTGGCCCTTCAAAAAGGCCCATTGCCATGGCGCACAAGGTCACTACCTGAGGAGAACAACAGGTACTAGGAGACCAATGTAAAGGAAGAGGAAGCCAAGGACAGCCTCGAAGATGTGCGTAACCACAGAGAACCCAGGCTGGGTGAGAAGGATGTCTGATAGGGCCAAGCCCCACCAAGACAGTGTTAATGGGAGAAGCCCCAGCAACAAACTGTCAGTAGAAGGAGCCCAAGCCAATATGTTGATAGTGAACAAGATAAAAAACAAAGATGTTAAAGAGAGGACTGGGACTTTGTTCTGCCAAGAGAAAGCTGGACTAGTCAAGGCCATGTTTGAGGATGGTCATGGATTAAGCAAGTACCTCTAATGGAAGGAAGAGACCTAGGAATACCTAGAGACTGGTGAATTACTAAAGGAGGATAGAATACAAGAATATAGTACCCCAAAGAGGGTTGGAATTGAAAACTAAAGGGAAAGAATTGAGATAAAATAACCTGATGGAAAAATATTATCAGGAAAACAGGAGACCTATAAACCTATCAAATATCCAAAATCAAAAAAGGGATATGCGGGAGGAGCTACGCTAGCAACCAAGATGGCCGCATAAGCTCCCGGCTCCGTCGACCTCCGTCGCTGGTGGATATATCCTGAACTTAATCCTGACCTCCCGCCAGACTCCCGTGTGTCCGAATCGTCACTGAGTCCAGGAACGCAATCCCGGAGTCTTTATCACCTTTTTTGACGAAGTTACACCGTCTGTCATTTTCGGGCCTTCTCCAGACTGTAAGCCGGGGCCTCGAGTACTGACCCAGCCGGGTTTCAGTTGAACAACATCGGCCGCGGGTACCTGGCAGGGTCCGGTCTCATTGGAGTGACACAAATTCTCGATCCTGGTGGTTGTCTCGAGTCCCTGCGTATATTCGCTAGACAGCGACGAGACGTGGATGCCGTGGTGAGTGGGGGTCCGGTTCCTGGGACCCTGCTGCAGCCCTCGGGGTCCACGGGGGGGCCCCCCGCTCTCGGCAGCGGTGTAAAGAGCGCACAGCCTGACGGTCGCCAGTCGACTTCGCCCACCCCACTCCAGTTGGTTTCCCCGGAGTAGCCGGCCTCCGGGGTTGATGACCTGCTTTGTCATCGATTAAGCGGAGATGGATCGGACGGCGTGCGGACCGACACTGGGGACCGTCATGGCCGCCATCGGGGCTCTTCACTGGCAAATGGAGGCTGCTCTCCACAACCTAACCGTACGCATTGAGACTGTTTGTTCGAGACCGGACCCTAGCCCAGAGTCAGACCCGCACTATATGGTGACCCCCGCAAAGTTTGATTTTATCCGGGAGGAGAACCCCGAGCATCGTTCTAATCTGACGCCTATTATATCTGCGCAACTACAGCGGCCCGCGACTGGAGCCCCTGACCAGCCAGCAAACTCGGAAAAAGTCATCGCCCTCACAGGACTTATTTCTTTCTTCGTTTCTGGGGACCTCCATCGATATTCATTGGATTGACTTTCGTATCCCTGATAGACTTCGAGACTTGACTCTTCTGACACTTTCATGCTATATTGATCCTCTCCCCTTTCTACAACGTTCTGACTCCTTTGCTATTGTGCTGGTCCTATCGGAGAGGGTTTGTGTGATCGATCGTAGGGGCCAGGGTTGAATTTGACTGTTTTAATTCTGTGCAGAGACTTCCTTTGACACTGCTGGGTGGTATCGGTGGGAGTGAGGGCCATATGGGATTCTGTTTTTTTTTTTTGGCTTTGGTGTACTGACTGTGTTCGACAATGGGATTTGCTGCCTCTGTTATGTCTGGGGCTGGGCGGGATGGTATTTTCTCTCCTGGTGATTTCTCCATCAGTTTGCTTATAAGTCTGCTTTACCTCTCTTAGTACCATGGTGGGGAACGTCTGTTCGCGGCGGGGGGGGGAGGGGAGTCCGGGAGCCCGCATTGGGTCGTAAGATATTCCTCCTCCGTCTTTTCCCTTCCTTGGGGTGTAGTTTAGGGGGCGACAGGCACACTGCTAGTGGGGTTAGGTCGTAGCCATCCGCAGGGGTGCAGGGTGGGGGGTTGTGGGGGGGGGGGTTTATTTTTCCTTTCTTTTGTTCTATGACCTATCTTTTCCCTTTTCCCCTCTCCACAAGACATGTGGCGTATTCTCCTGAGCCTGTTGTTATGCATATTCGGGTGTCGAGTGTCTAATCTTATATCCTGTATCCTTGGTGGGCAGATTCTGATAATGTTTGCTTATGGTTATTTGTCTTGTATTGTTTTGACCCAGCTCCGGCTGGTATTGATACTTTCCAGAGGCCTACAATTAGATTGTATTTCTTCATTTCATCTGCCCGTTCGCCACTGTAATATGTTATACCAATGATACCCGAAATGTACATTTCTACTCTTGTGTTATAATTAATAAAAATATATATAAAAAAAAAAAGCACCATGTAAGCACCCATAAATGAGGGAATGCTGTTTTCTGATAAGAGCCAAGAACTAAGGACTGTCTGGTTGAGTATTTGACTGTTAAAACAATTAGAATGTAAATAAAATGAATGGGCTCGATTTTCCCATAAAAAAAAAGGGATATGCTTTTGTTCTTCATGTAGAAGAGGAGAACAAAGGTATCCAAATAACCTATAAGAAGGTAAATGGTAATAAGAAAATAACAAAGCTCTAAAGTGAAGCCCCGCTTTAGAGGGGAACAAAGGAGATTTTATCTGGATGCAGAAATCCTCCAATTGACTCAAAAGTATCTACCCTGTCAATATATAAGAACCCAATAAAATAAGAGATAATAAGATTCATGTACATTTATGTTATAATAACACTCCCTAGTTCTTGAGGCAAGCTGGATATTCTCTGGGTTGACCCTTAAGTGACAAAGAGTGCCATTGGACTGACATTTCCTGGTAGTTAATGGAAGTAAAGGAATAATCTTATTAGAGCCGTTCAAAATTAGAAAGCAGGAAGAGGTCAATTTGTTCACATAATCCTGATGCTAAGGCAAGTGTGAAGGGCAACTGGCAAGGTCAAGCACTGGTCATGTGTGTGGCTAAAGGTCCCAGATCTGCTGGCCACAAAGCATCAGACCAAGATGAATACTTTGTTATATTCCCGAGGTAGGCCCATGTAGCGAAACAGCTTATTTCTAACATTGTCCTGTTTTTCAGCAGTGACCTTTTGCAGATATTTGCATTTGCAACAATGTTGAATTTGTTTCCCTGAAACTAAACTTGTTTACACATCTACCTTCACACAACATTATCACAATGCCCTGAACATCATGTACAAGGTCTCTTCTCGCGCTATGTACAAATGTCATCTCGATCTTCATCCACGGGGCGACAGGCTATCTACATATCCATAACATCACTAATATATACCCACATCACAAGGTTGCTTCTATTATAAAAGATGAGCATCCCGATAGATTAGGAGAGGCGGCACTTTAGTTGACATCGAGGGTCACTGCATGCTAGGACTACATCAAGCAGCGTTCTGACATCTCGTGAGGGGTGTCCAGTTCGTGACCAAGATGCAGTCCTTCATTCTCTCCTACCAGGTAATGGGGGTTGGATCAACCCTTGGGGGGATTCTTGGCTCCATGGCCACACACACTCTAGGTACACTTACAGTAGGGAAGGGGGATGGGAGCACACTGCTTCACCTCCCAGCACAGTTCACCCCTTTGCATCCTGGTAAATGCAGTTCAATTTAAATGCTTACTTAAAGGTTTGCAGAGTGTTCCCCAAAGTTGGTGCAGGTTAGTGCTGTTAATCTCTAGACACATGTTTCTGGATTATATCCTTCATCAGTAGAGATAAAACGAAATTCTTCTGGGGTGTGCTGAGAAAGCTGCCACAATCCTCTGAGGTTTCTGTACATCTCCCTGGCGCACAGGTGCATCTCCAAGAGCTCGTCAGCCCAGTGGCTCAAGGGAGCCTTTTTAAACAGAAGGGGGATGGGAGCACACTGCTTCACCTCCCAGCACAGTTCACCCCTTTGCATCCTGGTAAATGCAGTTCAATTTAAATGCTTACTTAAAGGTTTGCAGAGTGTTTCACCAAAGTTGGTGCAGGTTAGTGCTGTTAATATCTACACACATGTGTTTCTGGATTATATCCTTCATCAGTAGAGATAAAGCAAAATTCTTCTGGGGTTTGCTGAGAAAGCTGCCACAATCCTCTCAGGTCTCTGTACCTCTCCCTGGCGCACAGGTGCATCTCCAAGAGCTCGTCACCCCAGTGGCTCAAGGGAGCCTTTTTAAACAGAAGGGAGGTGGGAGCACACTGCTTCACCTCCCAGCACAGTTCACCCCTTTGCATCCTGGTAAATGCAGTTCAATTTAACACTTACAGTAGGGATTGCATAGTAGGAGTATGTTTGATCACTGCCCTGTTTTATATGCCTGCATAGTTACACTGTTTTAGCACTATGGTAGAACTATATCTACTATTTACGCTTTTGGTGCTTGTAATCACTTTTATCTGCTTCTGTCTATTAAACATTGCAGCACACGTATCTTATACAAGAATAACGTTGGTTCAAAAATATATTGAAAACCTCCCACTGTGTATTCTCTGTATACCTCTCTAAGAATAAGTGAGCACGAGTGAATGATCAAAAGGCTCTGTACTGTTTCCACAATCCCTGCGGGTCAGGGTTGTCATGTTCAGTGGTTGCCTGAAGCCATTCGCTCCCTGATAGGTTAGGGGGCCTTATGGTGGCACTGTGAGCTAGCTGGTCTCTAGGCCAACATATCCTGCGGGGGTGCCTGGAATCATCTAAACACCAAGTCCTTTGTTTATGTTGTCCAATAAATTAGCAAATCTTACTGATTAGTAGGAACTAGACTACAACTTTCTGCCACATGTCAGGTTTCAGTTTTGTTCAAATTCACTCAGATGGAATTAGCAACGATCCAACATGCACTATTTTTTACACAGTCTTTACAGTAATTCTGAGCATCTGTGTCTGTCTATCACTCTGGTTACTAACTGGCTGCCATCTGCATACACAGAGGGAATTTCATCCAAAAAGATTCAACCTATCACGCTAGGAGGGGTTGGACTGACCGCCAACCACTGCAGCATCCCGCAAGTCAAGGGTTGAGTATCTGACTCGAAGGTAAGTTGAGCATGAATGAGTAGAAAGGAATTATCGAAACCAGTCTAGGACAAGATGACTAACACCAACCGCAAGAAGATGGCATGAGAGACCACATTAACGGTCGACGGCGTATCAAATGGGACAAAAGCAGCCAGGCCTCCATCGTCCAGAGTAAATTTAAAATCGTTAAGGCCTAAACCCAATACTGCCTCAGTGGCATGTGTGAGCAGACCTAGGAAACTCATGTCTCTCAATAATTAAAGAGATTTGTGCATTTGCGCGCACTTTGCTTGTTAGGGGAAGAGAGAATATACCATTGTTCAGGTCTGGATGGAAAATGAGAAAGTCACTCTTCCCCAGTCGCCACCTAAAAACCGACAATTCACATCTAGGTTGAACGCTCTTACTTCTTTAGCCACCTGGTTAACAAATGTGCCCTCCACCGAAGGAAGGTGGTGTTGACTTTCTCTAGCAAAACACACAAGATGATGGACGGAATGTTGCACATTGGCAAAACATTCACCCCCAGTCACAGATCTGGGTTTAATCCATCGTTATTTTTCTCACCATGCCACCCCCGTTCAGACATGGCCATATGCAAATCAGTCTTGACCCCATCTTGTGTGTTTTGCTGTTCACCCTAGGTGGGAAGGGTATGCCCAGACGTGGGTCCCGTGCTCATTACGCCACTGGAATCAAGCAATCCTGGCTGATGACAGCTGATAGCCAGAAATCGGTCCTAGGATGCTTGATTCCGGTCCAGGGAAGACATGGCTTGGCAGTTCGGGCTGGACTGTTCCCATGAGGCACAGGGTCAAGACTGGTTTGCATATGGCAATGTCTGAACTGGGGTGGCGTGGTGAGCAAAATAACGATGGATTAAACCCAGATCTGTGACTGGGGGTGAATTTTTTGCCAATGTGCAACATTCCGTCCATCATCTTGTGTGTTTTGCTGTTGACTTTATCTAACCATCCCACTTGGGCTCTCTCTCTGTGACACCTTTTTTGTATCTCTGTCATAAATGCTTGAGTGTGTGACGTCTCTCTTGTGCCCTACAGTTTATAGAGCCCTTTGCATGACGTCACATAGCACCAGTAATGATCAAGCATAACTTTTAATTTAATCTTCCACAAAGAAAGTGGAGAAAATCTATTGAATAACTTCCCCGAGATATCCCCCAAAATAGCCGAAAACAATAGATTGGCCACTAATTTCGGGTCCCAGCGTAGCTATTCACTATAAGCGCCTCAACGCTTCGTAAGAGGTAGTTAGCAGCACTATACAAATGAAATTACAAAACAGTGGCAGACGGGTTCTTTATTCCAAATTATTACCCATTTTGTCATTCTATTTTCGTACGAAGCTTTTTAAAGCACAATGAAGCAAGCAATTACGACAGAAAACGAAAAATACTATATATTTTTTGCTTTTTTTATACAACTCACATAACAATCAAATAATGCGCCTAGAATAAGTTACACGCTATTTGGAGGGTTTAAGAAATCGCAGCCATCTGTGTGTACGTACCTCGATGACGCAGGGTAAATGTAGGATTCTCAGGGAGCAGTCAGGGGCATCATGGTGGTGGTTGCCTTGAATAGCTGGTGAATTTCTGCACGTCGTGCTGGGTGGATGGCTTCCTGGGACAGTCGGTGCCTATCTAGTTTCCCTGCAGACTGTTCCCGCTACGTCACTATGGTAACAAGCATCAACAATGCATGAGCCGCCTCCGGGAGACTGGCGGGCGCATCCTCCAACCAGGAACCTCGGGAAGTGGGCGGTGCCAAACTATGTTTTCCCCACCTCTGTGTGTTTTTGTGTGGGCGAAGAGAAGTATTGTGCCCAAACTGGCACGTAGGGTACCTGCGTATCGGACCTTCTAAGTGTTTAGCCATGCAACCCATTATCCTAGGTGGTTCAATTTTAGTTTGATTCCTGAATATGTGCACGGTTATACCAAGCCCAAATTGGATCAAATGAAGCTCACCGCATTAGGAGCAATGTCTGGTAGCTTGCAGTGATGTAGGGGTTGCTGAGAAAAGCTTGCAGAAGTGAGGAATGTGTGGAATATCACGGCATTGAAAGCAGTATCAGGTAGCTTGCAGTGGTGTAGGGGCAGTTAAGAGACGCTTGGAGAAGCGGGGAACGCGTGGAAGCTTGCTGCATTGGGAGCAGTGTCCGGGAGCTTGAGCTGGTGTAGGGACAGCTGAGGGAAGCTTGCAGACTCAACTCTGAGCTCCTTTAACCAGTGCTTTAACTGTTAAGTAGATGTACTATTATGTTCAGCTATGTTTTTATGTGCAAATATATATTGTCTTCCCAACATTTTCTTATGTACGGCACTGACACCCCAGGGGCTTATGTCTGTACTACAAAAGAAATAATAGATAAACTGACATGGCATTGAATAAATAGAGAAAATACACCTTAATTCATAAGGTACTGCAAGAAAGGGGGCCTGCAGTAGCGAGACATGAGATTTCTTCAATAGTCCACGTGGGAAGGGCTGATAGAGGGCACAGCTGATATCTATATATATAATGATAATAAAACACCACACACCTCTCTCGTCCTTACACCGCTTTCCCGTTCTGTCTGAGCTACACTGCCACTTCTCCAGCAGGCAGCGAATGAAGTGTAAAACCAGGGGGCCCATTTTCAAGGCAATAGTTTAAAAACAGAGCTTAAACTTGAAAGTCTGAGGCCTGCAGTTAAAACTATCTCCCAAGTGGATGACTGGAACCCAAGAGAAGGAGCCTGACGTAAACTGCTGCCACTTCCTTATATTCTAGAACACGCTTCGAAAAGGTACAGTCCACGTTTCTGGAGTTGGGCATTCAGTAAAATAGATATAGTAGCCTTGACGAGATTAACAAACTGAGCAGAGGCCATTTGTAAATGATCGGCTCGAGCTCTGCTGGAAACCTCTTATTTAACCCCTTCCGCGCTCATGACGAGCTGAGCTCGTCATGAGTTACGCCGCTCGCACGCTCATGACGAGCTCAGCTCGTAATGTAACGCGGCTTTTCGAAAAACGCAGCGTGAAAACCGCTAGCGCGCATGCGGTTAAGGTGATTACTAAAATGAATGGTTTCATTCCTGACAATATAGCGGACATTCCTCTGCAATGAAAATAAAACATTGGCAAAGCCAGAATGTCTGGCTTTAATGTGTTAACACATGGTAGCATTAATCAATGTCTATATTTGAATGTGTAAGCTTTTTCAAGCCAGACCTATTGGCTTTGCTGAAGATTTTAACATGAAAACATCGATGAGTAAGAAATATGGGTAATAGACAGATGGAGAAAACGATTGGAAAAGTCATACAAAGGAAAACAACAAGGGTATAACAATCTATGCACAGTCTGTGTGAAAGGCACAGTTGTTGAAAAAATAAAGGATAAAACAGACAAGGGAAAGCATGCACTGAATCCGGTCTAAAACATGAAACCAAAATGCTGTGATAAAAAAAAAGGGTTTATGTGTACACTGCATGCATGAGAGAACTTAATCTGTGATGATCCAGTGTACCCCTGAGTTATAAAATGTTCCCACATGCATTGCCATGCCACCACAGGAAACGGAAGGATGGATCAAGCAACCAATAGCATGAGGGGAGAGAGTCCTGCTGTTCCAGGTGGAGCCAAACCCCTATATGCGTTTTTAAACAATAACTCTTGCAGACATGTGTACTGTCCAGCCAAACCGAATTAGAGTAAGTCGAATTTCAGTAGTTCCTGGTTGTAGAACCTTAAGTTTATTGAAAGTAAATTGGCATTGTGGGTAAGAGTTTCCTGTCAATACATGATTGCTAGTAACATGGAATAAATAATATACAAAGTTGATTCCTCTATGTTCACACAATAGCCCCAAATATTTTAAATGTAGAAGTTCATCAATGTTGAAAAAAGGCCACTAGGTGACGTTAAATGCATATAAATAAACATTATCATGACTCCTTGCATTTTCTTTCTACAAAGACATTTGCATTTTGCACAAGTATTTTTTAATTGATAAGTTAAACATAACGAAAGTTTTGCATGCAGATATTTCCCTTTTCCTGAAGAAACTTCACAAACCAGAAGATTTTCAACATTCGTACGTGGCGACTGTGAAAGTAGTTAATGGCGTTCAGAACAAGCATCTATATCCACATGTGGCTGAACAGTTAGATACATTTGGAAATAACTAGACAAAGTGATCAATTTCTTTGGTGGTACCCTGTCATGTTTGTCGGTAGTCGTCTGCTCGGGCCCCTAACAGCAGGTCCTACCCCTACCATATTTACTGAACAGTCAAGGCTGATGTCACTTGCATTCAGTGGTCATCAGACATGGACAGTGTTTACACATTAGAGAGGCACGTGCGGACATCCCAGCCAATATGCACTGGAATTCCGTACAGCACAGCACGATTGGTTGAGGTGTCAACAATTCTGCAATCCGATGACACAACGTTCTATCACATTAAAGGAACCAGGTAGAATAACATTAAAAGTGTGCTCAGTGTATAACAAGCGCGGCCACGCGGCTGTGAAAGTGAAAGCGATCGCGGCAAGTCTGACATTTACCTGCTCGCTCCCGCATCACTTTTCAAGCACTCGTGCTTGTGGTGGCATCCACCTTGCGGGAGTGAGCAGCGGCCATATGTTTGTAATTAACGTGGCCGCATCGCTGCTTGCTCCTGCAAGGAGGATGCTGCCACAAGCACGAGTGCTGTGCTTGAAAAGTGAAGACCGATGGATAAAGGCCCTCTTAGAGGTGAAACCCATGGACCAAGGTCCAGCCATTGTTGTCCGGGAAGAGCTGAGAGGACGAGCTGTGGCACTAAACATAGTGAGAGGCAAAGGACTGCAGCTGGTGAGAAAGATGAGAGCTACCAAATCCGATTTCTGAAACCAGTTAACTGAGGCCGCTCTGCAGCCAGAATAACAGCAGAGAAACACAAGAAACAAACCGAGCAGCAAACCTGAAAATATATAAACCAAGAGACAAGGCTCAGATGCCATCATGCAATAGGTGAGAGAGCCGCAATCTGCAGCCACTGTGACAAACGGGATGGCTAGAAAAGTCAGGCTCGGCAGGCAATTTGTTTGATGTAGCAACCTTTGTCAGAGACAAGACACCTAGATGCCAAGCTTTGAAGATATAGTGCCAAGAGGAGGCAGAGTCCACGCTCTACAGTTAAGGAGAAAGAGAGGGGCCTGAGACAGGTGGCGCTGAAATCTTTTGGGGGCATTTCTAACTTTACCTGCTGGTTCCTGTTTGACGCTGGTCATCCCGTTTGCCCTGCAGCCTTCACGCCGCCGCATACCATCTCTGCGGCCGCCGAGTGGAGGACTACACCCCCCAGGCTCCTCAGCGGCTGAAGCCTCCCACGACAATTCCCGCGCCCGGAGGCGCTTTAAATTGCGCTCACCCCCGGTGGAGCGGGTGGCGCTGAAATCTTTTGGGTGCATTTCTAACTTTACCTGCTGGTTCCTGTTTGACGCTGGTCGTCCCGTTTGCCCTGCAGCCTTACCGCCGCCACATACCATCTCTGCGGCTGCCGAGTGGAGGACTACGCTCCCCAGGCTCCTCAGCGGCTGAAGCCGCCCACGACAAGTCCCGCGCCTGGGGGCGCTTTAAATTGCGCTCACCCCCTGCGTCGCGGGAACGCACGCGGGACGCGCCGGGAGAAGCCCGGGACAAGGGCGGGACCGTCTGTGACCGTCCGGGGCCGGAAGAGGCCGGCTGGGCCACCCCTCTTGGACTTTGTTTACAGGTTCCTAATACCTTTTACGTTGAACGGCACGGACTAGTAAATAGTGTCTTTTAGACTAAAAAGCAATCATTTTACTGGGGTTTAATTTGTGTCTTATTAAGAGCTCGTTTTAAGTGCTGTTTTTATTTGTTTCTTAATGTGCTAATCTCTTTGGCGTATGGTGACATTGATATCTTGTTTTGGATATTTATTTATTCACTATTTTATTTCATTCACATTTAGTGCTGAATAATGGGGAAGAATATTCCTATTCAACCCGCCCCAATAGCAAAACAAAGGGTAGTTTCTAATCCACCGCTTCCTACTCTGACAGCTATAGAGAGAATGCTGCAGAAGACCATTGGGGCGGTTGCCTCTGCTATTGAAAGCACAGAAAGGCGTCTTTCACTTCCAGCTGGTACCCTTTCTCCCTTACCTGTTACAAATATTTCATTGTTTACCACTAACTCTCAGGATTCGATGTTAGCCCCATCTTTTATTGCTTTACCCGGGGTACATCCCACTTTACCAACAAACAAGATATCTCTTGGGGTGGCCCCTGCTTCCACCGAACCCTTTCCCTCTTTAACAAGGCTATCTGTGACCCCCACAATATTTACTAGTGATGTAACTCTCGATCCTCTTCCTCTGAATGAGGATTCTCCAGAAAAGATGGGGTGTGGCACACCCTTAAGCCCAATTTCTGTCTCTATCTTAACCGATAATAGTGACAGCCCGTGTGTCAGGACCAGAGGGCAGAAGGCAAGACGTAAATCAAAGCACGCCATTAAGGAAGGTCAAGCTGTAAAAAATGGTAAAGGGAACACTAGCAACAAACAAAGAAAGGTTGTTGAAAAGCCCAATGGGAAAAGAGGAAATAAGGTGAATAACCAGCCAGAAATTGTATTTCCATCAACTAGTGCTAGGGTCCCAATAGCAGAGGATTACTTCTGGGAAAGAATGGAGACCCTTTTAACAATGCTTTTAGAACCTATTTGCCTAAAGGTTAGGAATATTGAAACAGGGTTGACTAATATAAAGGGAAAGCTTGATATGAACCAGAAGCCATCCCACGACAAATTAATTTCTATACTACCCCAACCTACTGTTATTTGTTCGAATGTAAATCCCGATACTATTTTACCGGTCTCAGTAACTCAACTTCAAGATTAAACTAAAAATCCCAAGGTCAATGGTCGATTAGAGCATAAAAAACCAAGGGGGGATACTGGAACTAATACTCCTGGGTTATCTGTCTCAACCCCTGCAGTCTCCAATGTACCATCTAATCAAACTAGAAGAACTGAGGATAAAATTGAGACAAGTGTAATTTTAAATGTACCCATTCTAAACTTGCCCCCAGAAGCGAGACCATATACTGTGGTGTTAGCCAATGTTCCTCCATTACCCCCTAATACCTTTGAACATTGGTCGACTTTAAGGAATAAATCTATTCATTTTCGATCTACCAAGTTTGGGCTTAAAAACTATTTGTTTTCAGAATTTAAGATGGCCAGAAGAGTGAGCTAGTTGGGCACCTTAGATAAAACACTGAGGGGTGACTGTGTAATTCTATCATTCCGGTCACCACAATTGGTACGTACTTTAATCGAGAGAGGTTGTACTGGGACACTTGACCCAGACTTTGTTAACATTCTTCCCCTCAGTTATTTTTATTGTCCATCTCGACCAACTAGGTGTTTAGCTCCCCCCTGTCCACCTTTAAATCTTGATGGACTATTGGGTAGAAGATATGGTGTCCCAACATTTAATCCATTTGACACTCTTAGTGGCTTAGAAAACAATGACTGACTACAGGTAGACACCACTACTCTCAATCCTTTAGACGTAGAAGTTGACCCTATCCCCTATTTTGGTAACAGGGAAACTATAATGGCAGATGGGGGGGAAAGTCTTTAGTATAGTCCTGACTACGTCTGGGACTCCGGGACACATAGGGGGCTTCGTGACTATGGATGGGGGATTAGAGGTGGGAAGTGACCATAGGGTCTCTTCTTTACCAACTGGTTCCGCCTCTGCCGTCTCGGTTATCCCCCTGTTAGTCCCATCGGTGTGTAAAATTTCCTCTTGGAATATTGCCGGCATTAGATCTAAAATTGCCAAACCAATTTGGTGGGATTTCATTCAGACACAAGATATGCTCTGTTTTCAAGAAACCTGGAGTCTTGATTCGGTCCATTTAAACGGTTTTAGGACCTTTCACACTCCAGCTGTTGCCGTCTTACATGGAAGAGCAAAGGGTGGTTTGAGTATTTACTTGTCTAACAAATTGGACTTTGTAAGAGTAATTGAGCTTACTACAGACATTTATTTTCAATTTTTAGTACTTGTCCTTGCTTTTGATACCCCGATTGCTCTTGTTAACCTATATAACAATATTCCTTCTGGCGATGTACCTATTGTCTTAAGTAAATTGACTAAAGCACTGTTTTTACAGGAAGAAATTTATGGACATAAATTGATGATACTTTTGTTTGGGGATTTTAATTGTACTCTGTGTAGTATGGTGAAGGATAATAGGTGTGGTATGACACAGGAAGACGGCTTGGGCCATTTACATTTTAATCACTCCATTCTAGGGGAACAATTTAATAGTTTGTTAGCTAAATTCGATCTAGGATTTGCAAATAAATGTTGTGCTTTACCATCTGTGCCATCCCCAACATTTAACGGAAGGGGTTGCACTACAACCATCGATTATGCTATTGTTTCTAACAAATGTGGTGGTAGAATATATTCCTTTAACGTCTCTGACATTGCATTAAGTGACCACTTTCCGCTCTGTCTGGCCATCCAGCTGCCAACAACGTCCACTCTGATAAATCATAAAGAAAGGGACAGCGTGGACGTGAATCTAGCTATTGGTAGCGTTAATGGATATACGTTAAAATGGGCCATGGTGAACCAGGCAGAAATAATTAAATTAGTGGTTGGTAAATGTCTACATGAAATAATGACTTGTTTAAGGGTAGACTCTCCGCCTGAAATGCTCCTTGCTTCATTCTCGACCATTTCGAACGAAATGAAGTCCTCCCTTGGGAGACAATTTAAAAACCATAAGCAGTAGGGAGGTTGGTTCGATTCAAAGTGTACTAGGGCTTATGCTCTCCTAAAGAAGGAATTACATAAGAAACCTAGGTTTGTCGGGGAGGTTGGCAGACTTAGGAAGGAATATAAAATAGCAATAAAAGATAGGAAGAATACGCTGAGAGCTGAAGCCTGGGAAGCTCTGCATCTTGCTTCCACTAGGAATGATAGTGCGGGTTTTTGGAAACTTATTCGAACTCCCTTTCTTAGGGAAGAGGTTGGTCCGAAGTTGGAAATAGCAATTCCTGAATCTGATTGGATTAGGCACTTTTCTAGAGTGTATGAGGGCGAGGGACAAGTGGTATCTGTGACATCTCCCTCTGAATATCTCACCCCTAGAAACTTGTGTTTTACCCTGGAGGAAGTTGAAAAAGCCCTGTGTGTAAGCCAGGCTGGTAAGGCCCTGGGCCCAGATGGTGTCCCCATAGATATCTTTAAGACTACCCCTTCTCTGTGGGGCCCTCTTCTGGTCCAGGTGCTAAATGCCAGCTGTGTTGCAGACTTTCTGCCCACTTGGATGGAATCAGTAATAGTTCCTATTTATAAAAAGGGGGACAGACAAGATCCGGGTTGTTACAGGCCCATTTCCCTCTTAGATTCCTTTACCAAAATAGCGGGACGAATAATTCTGGACCAGCTTTTGGTGTGGGCAGAGGAAAGCTTTATTTTATCTGATCTCCAGTATGGCTTCCGCTCTGGTTTGGGGACAGTGGAACAGGGTTTAAACCTACTAATGCTGGTCGGGAAGTACAAAAGGGCCAAGAAGGGTAACCTGTTCTTGGACTTCGTTGACCTCTTGGCCGCATTTGACTGCGTGATCCACTCAAAACTATGGATCTTACTGGGACAACTTGGGGTTGAAGACAATATTATTTATTATCTTAAACGTTTTTATAGCGACGCTTCAACCCACGTTCGCTTTGACCTAAAGGGGGAACGCACCGACAAAATTCCAATTAGGAGTGGGGTCAGACAGGGCTGTGTCCTGGCCCCTTTCCTTTTTAATTTGTACATAAACGGATTGGAAAAAGCTCTGTGCAATCATAGTTTGGATCCCCCATACGTAGCCGGCCGCCCAATCCCAGCGCTTTTGTACGCTGACGACGTTGTTCTTTTGTCACGTACTCAAGTAGGATTACAGCGTGTGGTAGATAGCTTTTTCCACTTCATGAATGAGCTGGGTTTAAAAGTTAATACAACCAAAACTTTTACTATGTACTGCGGCAGGCACTGTAAACCTAAGCGGGCCATATTTATAGCAGGACAGAAGCTTGAATCTACCAAGCAGTTTTCCTATCTTGGGATACTCTTCACTCAGAGTGAGTCATGGTTGCAGTCTGTGTCAGCTAAAAAATGTGCGATCACTCAATCGACGGCCGCTCTCAAGACCTTCTCAAAGAAATTAGGCACTAGACCACCTGTAGAGCTAATTAAGATCTATAAAGCTAAATGTGTGGCTTGTGCTACCTATGGCAGTGGGGTATGAGAAGAGTGGCTCAATGGTTAGAGCAGGCAGACCTCGATGCAGAGCTCTGGCCAGGGACCAGGGTTCGATTCCCGTCTCGGCGGGTCTCGGGCTCATTAATTCCCCTGACCGGATAGTCTCGCCTCAGTGCCTGTTCTGATCATGGGTCCCACGCTGCAACTCTGGGCAATAGCTTGCTTAGTCTCCACAACGGCTCCCACAACGCGAGGGATGCCTGGTCTGCACCATGGAGGTGCCCAGGAGTGGACACTTCACAGGGAAAGCCAGGAAGGGTTCCCTTGCGGTATTTGTACAAGCGCCGGGAAACCCACTGTGGGTAGCTGTGCGCTATACAAGTACAAAAACATTTACATTTACATTTGCCGATCCCACGCCTATCCAGGTGGTGGAAAATTCCTTCTTAAAGTTTATCCTTGCGGTTACCAAAAGCACCCCCAATTACAATTGTCATGCAGAACTGGGTCTTGCTTTCATATCTGGTCTAATCAAGCTGGAGCCTGTACGACTATGGCACAGGCTATGGACACAAGAAGCAACACAGCTTAATAGAGATATTTTGACAGATATTCTAAAATTAGAGGGAGCCATGAGGATACCGTGGCTGAGCTATGTTTGTAACTTTTTAAAAGAAATTGGAAAAGTGGATTATTTTTAAAATCCTACTACTATCTCAGCTATCTCGCGTAAAGACTTGAAGAAGGAGGGTTTAACTTTCCTGGATTCTTTAAGAGTCACAACTGAGGTCTTAAAACCTTCTGTTCTGCAACATCAAATGATATTAACGACTTTTATTGTCTCGCTTTAGATTTGGTACTTTCCATAGATTGGTTAGTTTCCCTACAGTAAATAACTGGATGCACGATCTACCTCCCTGTGATGACATTTCACCTCAGAGTACTATTCATGTTTTTCTTTTCTGTAAATTTTATGATGTGTTAAGACATAATGTTTTACTACCATTCTTGAGAGAAATGGGCCACCGTCAATGTCGTGTGGCCATGCTTAATATTCAATGTCTTGACAATCATCTGTGTGTCGCAACAACTACATTATATTTGAAAAATGTGATGCGCAGTAGGAAAAGTATGATTACCTAAATGCACTTTAAAATTCATGATATTATGAACTTGAATCCCCTGCAATTGATGAACTTTTTGTACGCCAAAAATAAATTGTAAAATGTATTTTTTCTTAAAGATTTTAATGAACTGTTTTTATGTATACTTTTATGATTGCTTTCTAACAATCTAATTTATATTTGATTGATTGACAGGACTCAGTGCCCAGTGTAAAGGAGAGACACCCAGAGGCTAGGCTTGGCAGATCAATACCAGATTGCACACCTCAGAGATCCGGTGGTGTTGGTTTTCCTATTTTTACTGCCTGATAAGACAAAGAAATAGAAAACACGAAACTGAGAAATGAAGCGCGTTTCTGTGTTATATAGAAAAGGCGCATGCATACCACGCATCTTTTGTCAGGGGTATCAGCATATATCTTTACTCAGAGACAAGAATGGAAATATTTAAATCTTCTAGCTATTCACACAGACGTAGTGACAGTAAAAGTGACCACTGACAGGAGACTGGAAAAACAATTGGTAGTGACATGCAGTGAGTGATAGCAAATAGGGTAAAGGGTGTGAGAGAACTGTGATTAACAGGGTGAGCCGCGTACTTATTGCGGATAAAGGGAAAGGTGACCAATGATAGTAGGGAACAGCAACTGGGGAAAAAGATAATAGAAATGAGGTGTACAGTGATGGGAGAAATGGGCATTGATGGAAGACTGGAGACTGGCGTGAGAGGTAGTCTGTGACGCAAAGACTGGATGGTGATGGGAGAGGTACCAAAGGGAGCGAAGACGGGAGAGGTGGGCATTGACATCAGGTGAATAATGATGTGAGGCTAGCGCTAGGGACAGGTGAGAGAGACAGGATGAAAAGACCGGGCAGGCAAACTAGCTTATCTCCTAGAATGCTACATTAAATGTGGCACCAAATTTGATGAGAATATTTTTTTAAAAGGAGATAATATGGGGCAGCATGTATTGCAAGTTTTGCATAGTACAGTAATTACTGCCCACTAATCTATGGCCAGTCCTTAAGAGTTGGACACTGCACGGAGGTCTCAGTTGTAACTCAGTCACTGACAGGTGATGTGTGCATAAAATCACAAGGGGGCGAAACAGGAGAGTGGTTTGTGAGTTGCATTGAAAGGAGAAAGGGAGGGCAATGAGAACAGAGGAACACATAAACACATGCAAAGCATGGAAGGGTGCAATAAACACTACTATATATCTAGTACCCATATGCGTTCATATACACGTGTACTCGATTTAGTAAGATGTCTGCCTTCACCCTCCCACGCCAACCTACTTATATTGTACCTCTCAGTCTGAAGAGGACCGACTCAAAAGGAATTTGCAAATTTGGTGCAGCATAATAAAGTTTGAAGAACACTTTGAACTGTTTGAAAAGGACATATATGGTCGCAAACTCAGGGATGCTCGATTTTTTAAGTATGACGTAATATGTGTCTTGCGCAGCTGTTTATCAAAGGCACATGGTTTACTTATTAAAAAAAACACATCTTTGTCCTGTAATCCTCAGGATAGAATTAGAATGTACACTGGTATAGAGCAGACTGCAGAGCACTTCACTTTACAAATACGAGGAATCACTGCGGGGCCAGCCTCGGTGATACATAAATGCAACATTTCGCACAATCACGTTTTGTTTGTACACCTTCCAGGCAGGATCACAAACAAAAGCCGCAGTGCTGGCGTCGATTGCTGGGAAACTACTAGGAAGCCAAGTGGGTTAAATAAGAGAGTATTCGGAAGGCCTGCTTACTGTATTGCTATTCTGTGTATGAAGCGCAGCCCTGCATTCCAGTAGGGGTAAAGAGACATGTGTTTTCACACAATGTGACCTGCTTTTGCTTGCAGTCAGACAGCTCCTCTGTTGGTATGCAAGCTGTGCAGCGGGAACCCGGGGCAAGCAGCTACACGACCTCCAGACTGTGCGCCTTTGTTTACCTTTGGCGTACGGTAACTTGTGCTCTGTCAGAGAGTCGGATCCGCCTTCCCTCTGAATGGATAACTGTTCACAAAATCCTGAGAAAACCAAAATTAAAAATAGATTTGATTTCCCCCAGCATACTATAAACTGCTCCCGTTTGAGAAGCTCATTTGAGAGCGAAAACAGTGGCTGCTTTATAATCCCGGTTTCACATGTGAAATATACTGCACGGCCGTGAAAGTGAAAGCGATCGCGGCATGTCTGGATAGGGAGATGAGGTAGGGAGAAGGAGGTGAGCCGGCAAGTGGCGCGTGCGCGCTTAGGAGAGCAGTCTTCACTTTTCAAGCACTGCACTCATGCTTGTGGCGCACCCCTGCTCGCTCCCGCAAGGTGGATGCCGCCATAAGCACGAGTGCAGTGCTTGAAAATGGCCAGAGCGACAGCTGAAGGTCCTCCTATGCAGCGCATGTGCGCTGCGTAGGCGAGGCGCTACGTAGGCGAGGCGCTGCGTAGGCGAGACCTAAAAAATTATCAAGAAACCTATAAACCTATCAAACAGCCAGAACCAAACAAGCACTTGCAATGCAATCGGTCTCTCTCGCCTTTGGGACCTTATATGCAGTGCTTAAGTGGGATAAAAAAAACGGGTGGGGGGTCTCTCAAAGGGGCGTCACCAATGTAATTCAGGGTAAGGCTTAAAAACAAGTAAAACAAACTCTGTGATTAGCATTGCATGCCGCCTGACTTGTATTTTGCTGTTTCTGTCATTGCATCCAGATATTTGATACTCAATGCTGAGAACACGTAAGTGGTGTTCTTTGGCAATAACCAGCCACCAGCACTGGATCTGTGGTGGCTGGTGGAAATGGGCTCACTGCGCATTCCAGCAGGCACTGTTAAAAATACGGGAGTAAAGTGGGAGGCAGATCTCTCTTTTTCTGCCCAAATCCAGCAAATTTCAGCAAATTGAGAAATTTGCGGAACTTTTTACATCTGCTGCCGGAGAATTGCTGCCGGGTCATAGTCCAAGTCACTGTGACATCAGGGCTGGACTATACTAATGGCTTTTACTTGGGATTGCTAGCGTACCTAGTCAAGAGACTACAGATGGTACAGAATGCGACTGCGAGACTGATTAGACGTGTTCCATTTCGTCATCATATCTCTACGCATATCAAAGAACTGCACTGGTTGCGGTGGCAAAAATAATCAAGTTTAAGGCCTTAACCCTAGCATTCCCGTCAATCCATGGTAACTGCCCCAGTTACCTAAAACAACGGTTACGAACATATAGGCAAAATCGTTCACTGAGGTCTAATACTCAAAACTTGCTCTGCACCCCACGAGTTAGGAAAGTTCGGCTAGGCGGCAGATTCTTTGCGGTTGGGGTGTCCTAATTATGGAACTCTCTGCCTAACTAAATGTGACACATTGATTCTGAACCACAATTCAGGAAAGCGGCGAAAACATGGCTCTTCAGTTTAGACTAATCTCGTGGGTTTTGCTGTTTGTGCCACCTGTGCATGCCACCTGTTGCTATAGCACCGGGACACCTCCTTTGGAGGTAGCTGTTTGCGCTTTTACAAATGTCAGTATTATTATTATACAACAAAAAACATCATACCTGCAAGTCAGGACTATTGGCTATGTCAATGGGTTTTAGTTGCACAAGATAAATAAGCAGCAAATGTGGCTTGTATATAATATTGAAAAAGCTTCGACTTAAAGCCCTGGTGATACGACAACAATGTTGCTGCTCCTGAGTCTCAGAAAGAGAAGGGAAATCCAGAGAGAAAAGGACTCTCTTTAAAGAATTTCCCCTTCCCCTACAACGCTCACCTGCCATGATGTCATGCCGTAACTGCTCCACTAGTGAAAAGTGAGCAGTGTGAGCATACGCACATCGATGTGACTGCTGTTGCTGCAGTCCAGAAAAAAAATGGACTGCCTGTGTCAGGGCACAAAACAGAGCCCGATAGAGATAGAGACCCGTTTTGAGGCCTCCTTTAAAAAATTACCCCCTCATAGGACCTCCTCGTCCCAGTCATTACTGTATGAGCACTTCACAAGCCTGAACTCAAGCACAAGCTTGACCAGAAACAGTATGAGAAACCCAAGTTTAATTAATCAAGGTTATTACAGAGCTGCCTTCACAACACCAGCAGCAAAATTATCCATGGAAGTATGCAACACATTCAGATGATAACGCTTAATAAAAGTGTGAGGTGACTGCCAAGTGGCAGCCCTACAGATTTCCTGGATAGAAACTCCTGCAGCCCAGGAAGTGGAAACAGATCTGGTAGAAAGACCCTGAACTTTGGCTGGAGGACACAATCCCAAGAATGTATAGGGCTGACAAACTGTCTGGCGCACCCACCTACTGAGTGTAGAAGTAGCCACCTTTTCCCCTCTAAGCAACCTGCCAAAAGACAAAAGCAGAGCAGGAGAAAGGCGAAAATAATGAGTGAGCTGCAGATAAATCTGAAGAGCTCTTCTAACATCTAAAAAGGAGAGGGCCAGCCCATCACCCTCCCAGGAAAGTAAGGAAGAATAACCTCCTGTTGCAAATGGAACTGTGAAGAAACCTTAGGGACAAAGGCCGGATCCAACCTCAGAACCACTTTATCTGGCAGACACGGCATATAGAGCTAGGATATCAGCAAGGCCCCCAATTGCCGAATTGAAATAATGGGTAACAAAAAAAAACAATTTAGCAGACAACTGCATAAACTCAGCCTCAAGCAAAGGCTCAAAAGGGGACGACTGGAGACCCTGAAGAATAGTAGGTAAGTCCCAGGAAGGAACAATAACTGGAGACACTGGGCGACGGAGTCAAAAAACTTCACAACACCTGAACCATCAAAGGAGCAATACTATCTAGAGCAGCCCCTGACTCCCTGCATGCTCTTATAGCCACCCAGTAAGCAGCCAGAGTAGAGGGAGGCAAATAAAAAATAAAAAAACATCCATCAGAAACTCAAGAATCTTCACTGGATTCCCTGCAACCGGATCCACCCCATGAGCTGCACACCACTTCACAAAGGAGCCCCAGTTTTTATTGTAAGACTTAAGCAAAGAATCCTTACAGGACTTCCAAATATCTGTTTCCAACAGAAAAAAACGCCCCATCAACTCCAGCGCTAAGCATTCAACAGCCAAGTGGTCAGTTTCAGTTGATGGAGATGGGGTAAGGACTGGACTAGGAACTGAAATGGGGACAGGATCACTGGTAACCGGAGAAAATTACCCCAGGACTACTGAAGCAACAGAGGGAACCAAAGGCGACTAGTCCAAAAAGGGGCAAACAAGACCACTGACACCCTCTTCACCTGAATCTTCTGAAGCACCCTCGGGAGGAGGGGAATTGGAGGTAATTCATACATAAGACCCAAGGAATCGAAAGAGCATCCACCGCCCGGGCCTGAGGACAAACCATCTCCAAACAAAACCTCATAAGCAGGGTATTGTGGGGAGAAGCGAAGAGGTTGATCCTTGGCTCCCCAAACTGGAGACAAATGTCTCTGAATAGGGGCACGAACAGATGGTAAAGGACCGAGGAAGGAAGGTTGTGGCTTAAGTTTTCAGCATGGTAATTGAGCTGACCATGAATTTAGACTGCTCTCATTGCTATAAGATGAGCCTTCCCCCATGAACACATCAGCGAGGCCAGGTGATAGAGATGGATGCTCTATGTACTTCCTTAGCGATGCAAATAACAACAAGCCATCTGATTGTGCATATGAATCAGCAGATTTGCCCCCAGCAACTGGTTCTGAAACACCTGAACCACTTCCCAAATTGCAGCTAACTCCCGCCAATTGGAGGAACGAACCCTGCCCCTCAGAGACCACTGACCCTTTGCTTCCAAAGACCCCAGTGTGGCCCCCCAACTCCACAGACTGGCATCTGTTGTGAGCAGCAGGGGAGGAGGGAGTTGAAAACTGACCCCCTTCCCCAAGTTGGGAGCGTGCAGCCACCAACCCAGGTCCTTAACCAGAGCAGGGAAAAGGCGAACCTAATAGTTAAAATCCACAAGAGAGGGATCCCAGTGGGACAAGAGCTGGTTGCTGAGAAGCTTTAGTCGAAGATGAGCGAGGGAACCTCTCCCCTGGTGGATGCCATCAAACTCTGGACCCTCAACCAACTCAGGGCTGAAGTCGACTGCTGAGACAAGAGAGTCAACAGAAGTCTTTGCAGAGTCTCTCTCCGAGCAGAAGGCAGAAAAACTGCCCCCATCTAAGTGTTGAATACTACTCTGATACACTGCAATATTTAAATAGGGACTATCTGCGATTTTGCCAGGTTCAGTCTGAAGCCCAACTGTTGAAACAGAGCAATTGTTAACTCCACCGCCATCAGAGCCTTTGGGAGAGAGGAAGCACAGATCAAACAATCATCAAAGTAAGGAAACAGAGACCCCTGAAGCTGCAAACCACCCACAGCTGGAGCCAATACCTTGGCAAAGGTACAAGGAGAAGTCGGCAGACAGAATGGCAACACATGGAACTGGACCTTGTTCACCACAAATTTCAGAAACTTCTGGCAGTCTGGATGGACAGGGATGTGAAAATAATTATCCTCTAAATCCAAAGTCACCAGAAAATCTCCTTGCTGGATCAGAGGAATGATAGTCTGCAAAGTGCTCATCCCTTCACCAACCTATTGACAGCCTTCAAATCCAAGATTGGCCTGTAAGAACCAACTGGTTTGCAGACCAAGAACAGAATTGAATAGAATAAAAGCCTAGAACCTCCTTTGCTGATGGCACCCTGATGATTGCCCTTTTTGTGAGCAGCTTCTCCACTCCGAACAACATAGCATCTTGTTTCAGGAGGTCTCTTGATAATGGAGTATCCTAAAACTGAGTTAGACCACAACTCCAGGACAATAATTTCTGACTAGCTCCCAGGGTTTGTTGATTGTGGGATGGAGATTTATTGGTGAATGCAGCTCCCTGACTTTGAGCCCGTCCATGAATTGGCTGAGAAGAGGACAACACCACTGGAAAAGTTTGTTTTTTAAAGAAAGATTTCTTTTTCTGAACAAACTGAAAAGTCTTCAACCTCTTCTTTTCCTCAGCTGACCTTTACACCATAGCATTCAAATCATGCCCAAACAGCTTAGGAAACCTCAAATGGTAATTTATGAATCAACACCATTTGTGCTGCCTCTTATTGCCATGGTTTCGTCCACAGGGACCTGTGTCCAACCAAGGAGGAGAAAGCCCACACTGTATTGAAAGTGACATCAAAGAGGAACTGAGCCAACAACCAGGAAAGGTGTTGGATTCCCTTGATCCGTGAAGGCAATCAGTCTCCCAAAGATCTTAATGAGGACCTCTGATGCATAGGCAGAGTATGTACTGGCCCTGATCCCAAAATTAGAAGCCACGTAAGCAAGCTTCAGAGCAGCCTCCACCTTTTTCTCAACTGGATCTGAAAGGGTTGCCTCCTCAGATGACAATGAGGAAGAATAGGCCATGGGAACAAAATGGAATTATCCTTTGGGAGCTACGGGAGTTGTTCATCAAACTGAGCCAGAAGATATTGCTTGCTTAAAAAATGGGGGACACCCTGCTTATCCACACCCTTCCATTCCTTTAAAAGGACCTTTTCAGATGATGTCATGCAGGGGCAAATCATCCACCACAGAGGAGCTGTATTGTGAATAAAACCCATCATACACCAGAGTCTTGGATTCAAATCTGAGCACGTAGCGAATATGTGGCAACATATCAGAAAACACTTTCTGAGTGTGGCGGCTCCTACGCTAAGGTGGAGGGGCGCCACCCACTGCAAATTCTGCAGTACACAAAAGAAAAAGATAATAACATAACGCTATTATCATTTTATTTTTCTGTGCGGAGCTCAGACCCTGGTGGGGGCAGGGCGGGGCTTTGTGACGCCACGCAGAGTGAGGAGTGGTTTGCACTCCTCTAAGCGAGCATGACGGTTTGGCCATCCCACTTGAAGTCTTTACCAGTACTGATCAATAAATTTCACCTCACGTGCTACAACTATGCAGATGGCACGCAAATACTCCTTCAACTGGAATGCCCCGAAGACATTGGAAAATCACCAATTTTCAGCTGTCTCAGAGCCGTGGATCAGTGGATGACTTGGAGCCGTCTCAAATTGAATGCTTCAAAAACTGAAATACTCATGTGTGGCGATTGGAAAAATTACAACCCGCTTGCCGCATGGCCTGATGAACTGGGATCACTGCCTAAAGTATCGAAGGATGTAAGAAACCTTGGAATGACCATGGACTCCAAGCTGTCGATGAATGCCCAAGTTGATAAACTAGCAAGATCAAGCTTTGCTACTATAAAAACACTGCGACAAATTTTCCCTCATTTGGGATTTCCACACAAGGTCCAAGCTACCATCTCCCTTGTTTTATCCAAACTTGATTACGCCAATAGCCTCTACCACGGATCACCTTTAACGACCATGAAAAGACTTCAACGGTTTCAGAACTCGGCTGCCAGACTACTCTCGCATATCAAACCGCGAGACCACATCTCCCCTGCCTTGAAAGCCCTGCATTGGTTACCGGTTGCCAGAAGATCCACGTTCAAGCTGCTTTGTATTACCCACAAAGCAATACATGGAATAGGACCACTCTTCATCAGGAATAAAATCACCAAACACATTCAACAAAGGAACCTCCGCTCTAAAGGAGCATTTCGCCTCAAAATCCCACCATACAAGAAAAAAACCATGGGTGGTATATCCTTTCTCTGTTCAAGCAGCCAAACTATGGAACCCTTTACCCCCTAACATAAGATCCACCGACACCCACCTTATCTTCAGAAAACTACTCAAGATTTGGCTCTTCCCCACATAAGCACCATATGGAAGCAGAAATTTACAGCATATCCCTCTGTATATAAGCATTTGTTTTCACTATAGATATGTACCTATCTTTGTGTATTACTTTATAAAACATGTAAAACAATTATGTTGTTAAGAGAAAAGAAATAAAGAAAATAATAATATTAATCAATAAATAAAATTCATCTTTGGTCTACATGTACATACTTCCATTGTGCATCTATGTACCTTCCATGTACTGGGATCTGTGTGTCTGTTACTTTTCTCCTGAAAAAGCATATCCAATGCACTACCCTATTTCTCATCCTGAGCCTCAATCAATATATTTAATCTAAATATACTTCCTTCCTTTATGTATCTATACACTTTCAATGTACTTACGGATCTATATATTCATCACTTTCTTCTAATTTAGCATTGCCAATGCACTAGCCTATTTCCCAGCCTATACTTCGCTCAATATATCTTCTAGCCCTACCTTCTGACTCATTTCAAACTTCTTTCTACTACTCCTTCCAATGCACTACCCTATCTCTCATCCTATACATCTATCAATATATCCTCTCTATCCACTCTCTCATTTATCCCAAACCCCATACCACTACTATGATCGCCAAAATAACCCTTTCTAGACTCTCTCCTGCTCTACCCCTCCTTGCGTCATCTGACACCTCTTTTTACTACACCGATCCCCTAAAACAAACCTTTCTAAACTCTCCCCTCTGACTCCTCCCCTCCCAAACTCCTTTTTACTCATCCAAAAGCCTCTTCCTACTGCTAAGACCAAAAAAAAAAAATTCTTCACTCTTTTATCCCTCCACTATCCTTTTCAATCAAAATTAACAGACTAACATGTTCACTTCTCAAATTCCATATTCAACTATACTAATATACTGCCCAAATAACTGAATAACATATCTACTACTCAAATTACTTCATATTTATACTGTACTAATTTTCAACACTAATCCTTTATGGGTTCCGGAGTGGCATGCTGCTCGCCAGAAAAGCGCTTCAACACCCATCAGGGGTAACAAGTGCTATATGAATGCTAATCTTTCTTCCCCTTTTATCCCTCCACTATCCTTTTCACTCCAAGTAACAGACTAATATCCACCACTGAAATGACCTCATATTTCACCATATTAATTCACTACTAATCCTTTATAGGCTTCCTGAATAGCATGCGTCAACAAGCGATAAATAAATACAAACCTTTGTCCTCCTCTATCCTTGTGCTATCATTCCATATCCAAATAACTGACTAACCTATCCACCACTTAAAATGTACTTGCATGTTTCACTATACTAATTCAACACTAATCCTCTATGGGTCCCGGAATAGCGTGCTACCTGCCGAAAAAGCGCTTTGACGCCTCGTCAGGGGTAGTAAGCGCTATATAAATGCAATTACAATACAATACAATACATCCATCATGGTCCTGTTATGTTTATGTAAAGAATCGAAGGGGCTGTGTGTCATCTGCTGCGGTACCATTCCAATGCTTAATTCCTATTGGTGGGAAAAGGGAATATTTGTGCTCACGTCGTCCCTTTCAACACCCAGTAGTCTCTGACTCGTTGATGATTAACTAGTCCTGTGCATGTGGGTCCTTTAATAATGTTCACATGTTTGGGTGGCTAAACAAGACATACCTCTTCAACTGTGTGCCATCTACTGCTAGAGGACCTGACCTGGGAAATGACCAAGATATCACCCAGAGGACAGCGGGCACTAACTACAGTAGCCACATACAATACTTGTCATCACCTGCCCCACAAATGCCAAATATGAAGAAACCTTTTATAGAGAACCATTTGGCACATGCTGTTTTTGCTCTGACGTGCCAGATCATCTGTCTGCAAGAGCCACTGTGACCAAATATTTACAGTATTTACATGAAGTGAGCTTTGACTCCGCCCGAGGAATATTTCTCTCCCACGTCATGCTTGGTGTATCATTCCGCCTTTTATGGAGTGCTTGCATTGCAATGCATAAGTGGAAGGAAATACCCATTTTTGTATGGTGAGGCCAAGTTTTTGGAATGATGTTGCAGGTTCTTTGACTTTAAGAATACACTGAGGCCTGCTAACCAGACCTTAGAGCCTGTGCCCTTACCCTTAAAACTGATATGTCGATCTGGCTTCTACCCAGTTGGCTGAGGCAACTTACCTGTAAGTCCCTAGTAAATAGTACAAAGTGCATGTCAGCTAGAGGCTCCCCAAGGGATTGCAGCACTGGTTGTGCCACCCTGGGTGGGGCACGAGTGAAATGAGAATCCCACCCAGCCATTTGCTTGCTGGAAGAGCAGTTTAACTGCTGGCCCAACTTTGCCATTTAAAGCAATGGCAAAACCAGACTTTCCCCTGATATATGTGTAAATCACCCCTAGGGCAGGCCCAGCGTGTCTTGAAGAAGGAGGATGCAGCATATCTCATGGGCAGAACGTGTATTTTGCATGTTCTGGTAGTAAAATCGATACATTGTTGTTCCTTACTATGGAACAATTTGGTCAACCAGTTGGCGAGTGCAGAGTTACACGCTGACCACTAAGCTGTGCGAACTCTGGAATGGTGCAACCAAAGCGGGACATCCAAAGTATCAGACAACTTGTTGCCTTAAGCCTGACTTGATTCTCACATAAAAATGTATGGAACAAATTGCAGTGTGCAACTGTAGCAAAGTTGCCACTTTGTTGACTTCAGTCACCTGTGTCCATACTGGTTGCACATGGGGTCCTGTAGCAAGATAGATTTCTGCCTCCCTGGGGAGATGTGCCAATGATTCCCAGGAAAGGATCAAATAGGGGCCTGCTCTGGAAGGAGATGTCACCTCACTCCTGCAGGAAGCCACACAGGTGTTGGCCCAAAAGGCGTGCTTCAAAGGAGAAGCCGACTTTGCAGGGCAAATTGGCAACTCTTGGGAGACGGGCTGCTCCATTTTTCAGGCAGACAGGATTGCATGTGGGACAGGAGAGGGGAAATCAGTTGCCAAATTGGTTTTCCAGGGGTGTGTAGTCCCCTTGGTAGCCACACCTCTGGGTTGGGCGAGAGAGCTCCACATGCCCGGAGAGGGATCTTGCCATATTGATAGTGGGCAGAATAGTGCATCCTGGGATGCCCAGATACCACACTTCATAGAACGTGGTCATCAGGAGGGAGGAAACTTGGTAGCCCAATGGCTACCAACCGCATTCTGCCCTGGGGGCATTTTCTGAGCATAACTAGGGTATACCTGGTATCCTGAACTCAGACCTTGACTGGACTGGAAGAGGACTGAAGAAGGACTGCCCTGTTGCACCGTGGAACCAGCAAAGAGAGGCTGCTCCAGTGAGAACGGCACCTGCTGAAACTGGTGGCTAGTCAAGGAGAAGGGCTAGTCAAGGAGTGGGACTGTGCCTGCTTCATCCTGTTCGAAGAGAAGTCGTCTCCAGAGCTCAGCCAGAGCCAAGATACTTCAAGGGTCAGTGAGCTGGCCTCCTGGTTTCAGCACAGACACAACAGATGAGAAGCCTGCTGGGACAAGTTGGTAGCCCAAAGTTTTCAACTCATCGCATAGCACCAGGGACCAGGACCTGACGCACAAAGTTGCACTAGAGTCTGCTGAGCACTAGAGTGCCCTCGGAGTGCAGCTGGCGCAACCAGAGGAAGAGTTATCGACCCATAAAGGATTGGCCTGTGACCACTAAAGTGGGTGATTGGTAGTCCTATGGCGTCTGGACTTCTGCCACCAGCAGATCGTATTATCGAGCGGGAAGCGATACCGACTGACCCGGTACCCCCTGCAACCTGCATGAGATCGGATTCCCGAATCCTGCCAGGTGACCGTATCCCTACTGAACCCCCAGCCTTGAAATTACATGGTTTTAGAGGCTTACAACTATTAGGCATGTTATCTAATGTCCTGATGATGATCCCTTTGATTTAAAAGTGGGATCGAAACGCCGTCGACCAATTGATGTGCCTTATACAGTGTGTATATTGTGTACTAATGTTGATGTAAAGGCGCAATTGTAAATATTTGTTCATATTGTGATTTGTAGAACAACTTGAGCTTTTCTGCCTAAAAGCCCTTTCTCCCTTTCTTTTCACTTTGAGTGTACTAAAGTGTTTGTGTTTAAATGAGGTACAGGCTTGTGCCCCACAACGTGAGACTGTCGAAGGATATTCTCCTTTTATTCGTTGTTACAAGTAAATACATTCTGACCACTGTCCGGCTGGAAAAGTCAGCCAAATACAGAATCCATTGTTTCTGTATTCATTTGTGTGCCTTATCCTATGTTGCATGGGACCACTGTTGTTTTTATAATAATTGCTCCCTGAGGTCCTGTGCTGACTAAACTTGGGGTCCCTTGTTGTTTTCTAAATATATGTACTTCTGCCAGCAGCACAAGTCCTTTGAAGGACGTCAACCCTGTGACCAGGATTGCCTTATGCTTTTCGTGGACTAAGGAGTAGTCATAGCAAGACCCCCGTCAACTGCATATCATCCACAGCAAGTATCCTTCATCCCTTGCATCAAGACCACTTCCAAAGGAAAGCCCTGCAAAGAACAAACATGCCTGGAACTGACTGAAGACTGTTTCACCTGCTGAGTAACTGTTTCTGAGGACCTTGGTGGTCCCCCAGACTGTCTCCCTACTGGAGTTGAGTGCCTAAAGTGACTCTAGGTTACGCATTCCAACTTGCCAAACTATTTGGTGAAAACGTTTCTAAGTGTAAAATTCGTTGAATTTGCCAGTGCTTGTTCACAGTTGAGTGAAATAACCCAATTTACTATACATTGTAAATTCTATATCTCTGGAACCCTCCGGGGGATCTTTTTCTTTGTGGTGTCTAAAAATACAGTCTGTTTTTATAAATTGGTGTCAGATTTCTTTGGTCTCTTGTTGATTTCTCCTTCAATTGTTCTGGTGCTGCTTATTTATTTATTTATTTATTATTTAAGTTTATTAAGCGCGACAACTACCCAAAAAGGGTTTCTCGGTGCTCGACAGGCAGGTTGCTTATAGTCCCCATATCAACAGCAACTGAGATTATTTGTTGAAAAGCCAGGTTTTAATAGCTCTACGAAAGTAAACATAGCTAGTTTCAGTTTGAATGTACAAAGGCAGGGAATTCCAAAGAGTGGGGCCTAACTGAGCAAAAGACCTATCACCCATTCTGGCACATCTAGTTCTGGGCACAACGAAGTAGGCCAAATGGGAGAATCTCAGATTACGTGAGGGAGTGTGAGGCTGGACAAGCGATTGCAGGTAAAGCGGAGCTGAGCCGGCTTTGATTTTAAAAATGTAGCTCAGGGTTTTGAATTTAATACGACTCTCGACCCTGAGCCAATGAAGATCACGGAGAGGACCTGAAATGTGACTAGATCTGGGTATTTTGCCCAGTAATCTCGCTGCGGCGTTTTGTACTAATTGTAAACGCCTTATCACTGACTTATTTGCCCCTAAGAAAAGAACATTCCCGTAGTCCAGGCGGGAGGTTATGAGAGCGTGGACTACGGATTTTTGGGTGTCGCAAGGCAACATCCAGACGATTTTCTTCAGCCAACGCAGTATAATAAAACAGGTGGCCGAAACCTTGTTTACTTGTTGTTGCATTGTCAGAGTGTTGTCGATGACAAAGCCCAGATTGCGGACATGATCGGAGGGGACAGGAACACTTTAGGGCTTTACACTTGTTCCTTCTTTTAAGTCTTGCTGCTCAGAGCCACAGCTACCGAAGGTTGAGCTGAAAGTTTGACAAATAAAACCTAAGGGCTCCAAAGGGTTTGGTAAGGGTATAACACTGTGAGGTTGCACAGCCGCACCATATAATTAAGGCTCCCAGTTTTCCGTTTTTACAAATTTTTACCGATAAATACAGACAGAAAACAATGTGTTTCCTGTCTGTATTTATTTTTTAGCAGCAGAAACATATTAAATATTGTGCTTCTTGTGAGAGACTCTCTATACTCTCTTTCATGAACTCCAGGTAAAAGCTGAGCAGATAGACAGCATAGGGAGTTATAAAACAGGATGAGATTTCTTAAATACAGGCATATGTGAACATATATTTGTAGGGTAAGGCTAACATGTACCTGTGGGTGTAGTGTTTTGTTATATGTTGCTGCTGTATTTGCTAAAACGCGACAGGCAACCACGTATGTGCGTATGTGTAAGAGTTACATAAATGTGCAAATATACCCTTTTACTACTCCATTTAATGTCAAAACACAAATAAATTTGGATATAACCCAATAAGATGGCCAAAAAATTTAATATGGATAAATACAAACAGAAATGTTAAAAAAATAAATTCCATAAAACCGGGACACCTACATATAACACACCCCATTTCCTCACAATTAGGGACTATTATTTTACATCTCAAAAATACATGGAATCATCACACATTACATTCTTTATCTCCTATAGGCATGGTGCACAGAAAGCAAATGTTGTGTTTTTTTTACTGCAGCAGGCTTTTAAAAAAACATTTTAGTGTACAAAGTATAAGCCCGACCTATTGGCTTTGCCACTGCTTCTTTATTTATTTTTTTTAGGCATAACTTTGTGTGATTGATAGAACTATAATAAAAACTAACTACTGTCTTAGACACACAGAGACAGGGAATTAATGCGCGCCCATAGACTAAGAAGAGGGGTAATCAGAGATCATTTATTAGCATAAGATGAAAGCATGCTGAGCCCTACCAGCAAGGGGAAAAACAAAATCAAACTACCTACCCCCTTACCACATTAAGGCTGGTTGCAATGTCTCGGGCCAGCCTTGCTGATTCCCGTGTATGCTTGGTTTAGATATGAATGCAAACATTGTATGCATATATTTACATTTTTATATATACACTATTTCACCTTTGTCTATAAAGTAGGTGAATTCTGTCAAGACCGGAGGCTCAAATTATGTTTCTCTAAAGTTACTGCAAAATTTCAGCAGCCAATAAAATAACAGTAAACACCAAACTGCATTTCTCATAAACCCCTCAACCAGTCAGGGCCCATCAGACCCTATAATACAGTCAAACGACGAGGAAACCTCCTCTTTCTTTGCTGCTACAGCCAAAGCTAAGTATTCTTTCTCTTCGAGTATATATGATTTGTTACATTCTTGTATTGTTGCATGTTTTGGTGCTCGTACCCTCTCTGCTCTAATTGTTGGTAGTATCATTCTGTTTCCTATTGCAGCTTTGGAAGGCATGTGGTGTACACAGCACTCTGGGCGCTGATTACTCTTCCTCTGAGACCAGCCACCGTGCCTCTGGCCTAGGCCCTGCCCCTCTGCGGTCTCCCTTCGGACAGGAGGGCCACACGGATCAGCCGGAGCCTTTCTCCATTTGCCGTTGGCAAAACCTGTGCCGGGTGGACCTCTCCTCAGGGAATTTAGTGCCAACATCTGGTGATTTGTTTTCCTGGTGCCACGCTGGGGTGGTCCTCTTCTTTCCTCTCCAGTGTGCTGGCAGTGACTGGCCCTGCCCCACCCTGAGACTCATCCCAAAGCTCCATGCTTTGCCTGAGAGCCAAGCGCTTTATGGAACCACAGTCTGGAAATGAGGTGCTGCCCTTTGGGAAATCCACATTATTAGGGTATCTTTACCCCGATTGTACCCCCTCTCATCTACCTTTATATTCCTTGAGTGCAGATAATTATATTTATATATCTCGCTATTTGAATCTGACCAAGTTCCTTAGCTATGGCTCAATCTGGCTCGCCCCAAGCCCCTTCGGAGCCCTACACCGTCGAAGAATATATGCTGGGAGAAGAACCAGCAGAGGCCCTTGATGCCACAGTCCAGATTTCTGTGAACAAGGCCTTGGCTTTTGCACTAAAACCTTTCACCCAGCAGCTTCGCCTTATTGCAGAGCATGTCCCCATTCTGCCCCCCTCCTATTTCCGCTCACTTTCCCGAGCCTACCCCGGGTCCCTATAAGACGCTCCCTAACACCCCAGATAGCAAATTGTCCCCATCTGACACTTTTGTTTGTCTCACACAGTCCTTCATGATGGACCACATCTACAGCACGTCCTCAGAGTTCAATCCCCCTTCTACCTCTGACCCTGCAGTGCAGCAGTGGGATGATGATTCTACCCCTTCCTGCTCTCCCTTCCTAATCACTAAACCCAGCCCCTCTAAAAGGAGATGGTCTGATCCGCTGCCTAACCTGTCCCAACACACCTCTCAGTTTGATCTTTAGGACTTTAACCCGAACAATATTCTTCACCCCAGATCTAGTGACTGTATTCCATGCCCTGAAGTTGCCTCATACATGCACCCCCCCCCCCCCCCTCCGCAAAGAGTTTGACAAGGAGGTTCCTTCCAGGCTCCCCTCTGAATGTTCCCACCCAAATCTGGATGATAAAGTCGCCGACACACTAGAGGTCGACACAAACATGACTTTCCTTAAGAAGTTGTCTAAAGACACAAAAAAGGGAATCGACAGGGCCTTGCCATCATGCCAAGATCGCTTACTAGATGTCTCTGGTCCTCTGGCTAAGACCCTGGAATTGGCGCTTGATGCCAAAGAATCTGGTGTTCCCATTGATTCCGAGGTCCTTGAAGCTTGGATCCAGTGTGCCATTTGCCAAGTTGGCAGTTGTAACTGTGCAATATCCACAGAACAGTGGAAAACCATTCTTATGCACACAGACCCAAAGCTTTCTGAGCTGGCCTTGTTGCCAATGCACTCTTCTTCGGCGACTCCTTTGTCAAGCACCTGGGCAAATTCATTAACACTTTCACTGACAGAGCCCAGTTGTCCATAAAGAGGGTATTCAATTCACACCATTTTGGCAGGGCTGGGCATTACCAAGGTTGCTCGGACGGCTGTCCTACGAGGCCTCAAACGTGGATTTGATGATCACCGGAACCCTGCCTGGCAAGACTCCGGTGGTGGTACCTCCTTCTATCCCACACGCATCCGATTCCGCAGGCCCATGCAAGGCCGAGGGGGCTCCAGAGCTGCAGCGTTCAGCGGATTGCAGATGTCTATTACAGGTGAGGCTGATTTTGCCATCAGAGGTTCGTTTCTTTCTCCACCATTGGGCACTGATCACCCAGGACTCCTGGGTTCTCTAGACAGTGCAGGGTTATTGAATAGTATTTTGTGGGACTCCAACTCACCAAGTTCCTCTCCACCAGCTGTCTTTTTCCCTTCTAGATCAAGTGATCATTGACAATGAAATCCAAGATCTGTTGGGAATAAATGCCATAGTCCTCTCTTCTCAACGTTCGAATGTTTTCTGCAGTACCATTTTATTGGTCGCCAAGTGCGGAGGGGGTCGGAGGTTGGTCCTGAACCTCAGAGAGTTCAACATTTGGGTGTGTAAGTGTCACTTCAAAATGGAGGGTATCCACATCCTTCAGGACCTCCTCAAGGTGAACGACTGTATGCTTTGACTTGACCTAAATGACGCCTATTTCACGGTTCTGATCTTTCCTCCGCACAGGCTCTTCTTTCCAGCTTTTCCCTTCGGGTAGTGCATCACCAGGTTGATGAAGCCAGTCGAGGAGTTATTACGTGTGCATGGCTTGCGTCTCAATATATCTAGACAATGTTATCCTGGGCCAGGAGAGTGTCCTTCTCCTGTCACACATGAATCTGACTATATCTCTACTTCAAAGCCTGGGATTTCTCCTGAATGTGAAGAAGTCAATGTTGATTGCTTCTCATTCTGTAGAGTTCCTGGGATTCCAGATAGATTTGATGATGGTGCGGTTATCGTTGCCCCCTCACAAGGTTAGGGACATCAAGCAGGAGTAGAGATCTCTGCTGTCCAAGAGTCAAGTTTTGTTGCAGCAGATCGCTCGTGTGATGGCCCTCTTGCCTCCCCTATTCAGGCTATATTTTCGGGGGTAAACCTACCTAACACCTCTAGATTCACCACCTCAGGAATAGTTTGTCTAACTCGGACAAGACCCAGGAGACCAGGGAAAAGTTAGAATGGTGGTTATGCCATATGGAAGCATGGAACGGCATGGCGATATTCGGGTCCCTGCCAGATGTCATTATTGAATCAGATACAAGCCAGTGGGTCTGGGAGCCCACTGCGGTTCGATCTCCACCGAGGGGCCATTAGTCAAGAACCAATTGCACATCAACGGCCTGGAACTATTAGCAGGCTCTTTTGTCATCAGAGTGCTGTCTCCTCTGATGTCCTCGGGCTGCATCCTTCTGTGGATGGACAATGTGTCCACCGTCTGTTATGTCAGAAAACTGGGTGGCACCAGATCTCGCAGGCTGGTAGAGATTGCCAAGGAAATCTGGCACTTTTGCCTCCAGAGCTAGAGCACAGTGATCACAGAGCATCAGCCCGGCCACTCCAATAGGGCTGTGGATTGGAACACCAGGCTCATGAAGGATCCAAGAGATTGGAAGCTTCATCCCCTACTCTTTCAGTGGCCTCAACTCCTATGGGGTCCTTGTCAGACTGATCAGTTTGCCTCACGACTCAATTCTCAGTTTCCAAAGTTTTTCAGTTGGAGGTCGGACCCTCTGGCTTTAGTGACAGATGCCATTTTTCAGAACTGGAGTGAGGGATTAGTGCTGCTTCAGAGGGTGAACTTGGTTCTTGTGACCCCCTATATGGAGAACCCAATTGTGGTTTCCAACTTGGATGGGCCCCGTGTGAATTTCTAGGTCAACTTCCTCCTTCCAGGACCTCCTGACAGATCCCTCGGGGAGGCCTCATTATGTGGGGCTGCAAGGGTCTCTATGGCTCACGGGATGGCGATTTTCCAGTGACATTGGGGACTGCCTGGCCTTTCGCAACAGGCTGAGTTCTTCAAGTGTTGGACTTCCTGCACCAACAATCGTTACACGTCACCTTGGCATTGATGGGTCAGCTGGTGCAATTCACAAGTTGATACCATGGGGTAAACTTATCACATGTAGTTCATTTGATTTCCTTTCTTGCAGCAGACGGAATGGCTAGAGGTCTGTAAATACCTTCAATTGAGTAATTTCCACCGGCCATCTATCCCCGAGGGTAAAGCCCTTTTTTCCAGTCCGACACCGCAACCAACCTAAAACAGGCAGTCAAGATCTTCAACACCTGTATCACCAACACCACAGACCGAGTTGCCCCCATCAAACCACCAAAAATCTGCAGATCCACCAAACAAGCCAGTTGGTACACACCGGAACTCAGCAAAATAAAATGCTGCTGCAAACAACTGGCGAGAAGATGGCGCACCAGCAGAGATGATAAAGACTGAGCCACCTTCAAGTCAGCCCTCAACAAATGCCACCAATGACTCAAAGACGTAAAAACAACGCCCTTGCAGGCCTTATTGAGGGTAGCGCCAACCACATAAAGTCGTCACCACCGTCAGACAGTTCACCTGTCCAACAGCCACCAAGAACACAATCCCTCATTCAAATGAACTCTGCGACGCTCGAGCGAATCACTTCCACAACAAGGTATCCACCATCTACAGCAACTTCAAGCCCTAACCCACCGACCTCCTCAGCCTCCTAACTCCAACGGAAGCCTCCCCTGACCAACATCTCACCGCATGGGAACAGCTCACCATATCGGACACCACAGCTATCTTGAACTCCATCCACTCTGGAGCACCCACCGACCCACCGACCCCTGCCCCCCAACACCTCTTCAATCTAGGAAGCAACGATATCAGCCACTAACCCCAAACCATCATCAACGCATCCATTGCCACAACCACCATTCCCGAAGCATGGAAACAAGCAGAGGTCAGACCTCTCATTAGACCTTCAGCAGACCCCCGCACCATCTTGCTGCTCCTGTTCCCTGCCAGAGTCCTGGAGAAGGCCATCAACCATCAGCTCACCAAACACCTGCAGCGAAACCCTCTGCACAGAAGAATCTTCAAAAGGCTCCCCATAAGCACGAGAAAAATAGTCAACCAAGACCTAATCACAAGCCGTCTGGACTACGGCAATGTACTGTACGCAGCAACCACCACTGAACCCATATCAGCGGCAAGACTGATCCTCAAGCTGCCCAGATGAACCCACATCACCCACAGCCTGAGGAACTTCCACTGGCTCCCCATCCAGAAAACATGCTAATTCAAACTCCTGACACACACCTACAAAGCCCTCCACAACCAAGGACCAGCATCCATGAACAACCCCCTGAACTCAACCATCCAGAAACCTTTGCCCTGCTGCCTTGCACGGGCACAGCACATCTGCTGTAGCCACAGCAGAGGCGGCTCTTTCTCCCACCTCACTGCCAAGTCCTGGAACGCCCTCCCTCTCCACCTCCGAACATTACCCAGTCTGACGGACTTCAGGAAGAGACCCAAGACCTGGCTTTTCAACTAAGGCCAGCAACTCAGAACCTGGATACCCTCCCAGGTGATAAGCTGCGCTCTACAAATATTGACTGATTTCTTTGGATTCTGAGGGGTCAGAACAAAAGCAGAGCTAGAAGTCTCTGGGGTTGACTATCTGGACTCCAGTTTTGTTACATCTATTCGGTTGTTGTTTATGGACTAACTGAAAGAACATGTTGGATTTCACATAGAAAGAGGAGGTTTTCTCATGGGTTGACTGTATTATTGGGTCTGATGGTTGAGGGTTTTGTGGATGATGTAGTTTGGTGTTTACTGGTATTTTATTGGCTGCTGAAATTATGCAATAAAGTTAGAGACATATAATCCTCACCTCCATTGTAGAGTTGCGCTCTAGTTCTCGCGTGCTACGTTATGACGTAGCGCGCGAGGACCCCATTTTAGGAGCGACTGCACATGCGTGCAGAACGCGAGAGACATCAGAGAATGCCGGACGCTCGGCGCTCTCCCGCGAACAGTATTAATAAATTAATAAAGGTTACACAGCAGCTTCCAGCCTCCCGGGTGAATATTACTGGCAAATAGAGCAACATAACAGTGGAGACGAGGACGAGATGCCCGAAAACAACAAAAAGAACAGCAAGAAAGACCATCAGGACCCAGCAAAAGCACAGGAAGGCACAGACCCCAGCCAGAGGCCCACCACGAGGAGCTGCAGGAAGGCATGCAGACACCACAGTAAGACAGAACAACGGGGAGCGTGGCAGAGGCACGGGGAAAGGGGGAGAACAGCACCCACACATCATGGTACCAGAGGCAGTGGCATAGTACAGTAAGAAGGTACGGCAAGGAAATACCAACACCCCACAGAGGCCCTGGCGGAGCTAGCAAGACACAGAGAAGGGGGAGCAGAAGAGCCCCGACTGAACCAAGTGCAAGGCGAGGGCGCGAACGATCCGGGCAGCCCGAGAGGTCCAGGGGCAGAACCAGAAAGACGCGCCGCAATGAGCGCGCAGGCGTCTTCACTCACAACGCCGATCCCATTTTTGACGAAGCCTGGAGAACCTCAAATGAAGTGGGAGGACTGGAGAGAGTACTTCACGAACTACATAGAAGCCCTAGAAGACGAGAATGCGGAGGCCTTCCCCAGTGCAAGGAAGAGGAGGATACTCCTACACAACCTAGGCCCGGAAGGGATAAGGGTCTTTCAGAATCTGGTGCCCACGCCCAGACCAAATTCAGACGACGATGTATTTAAGCACGCTATAGAAGATCTCAACAACCACTACCGTCCGGCGGTGTGCACTTCTATCGACCGTTACAATTTCCAGCAGAGGAAACAAGAAGCCGACGAATCCATAGATAACTACGTCGCAGCATTGAGGAAGTTAGCGATAACGTGCAAGTTTGGTGCTCTGCACGATGAATTCATAAAAGATCAGATAGTCATGCACACCACCAACAAGACAGTACAAGACAAATTGTGGGTAAACGGAGAAGCATCGCTTAGAGAAGTAATAGCCATGGTAAAAAAAGCAGAGTTGTCGAAACGGTGCGCTGACGCAGCTAAAAGAGAATCTGCCCAGGGGACCATGGTGAACAAGGTAGACAATGCAGAACCACCAGGAAGGAGTAAAGCCACGATGACAGAAGGTAAAGGGCCAAACAAGTGGATGGGGAAACCAGGACCACAGTGGAGGCAGAACAAAGAAAGCAAGTCCATGTGCTACAGATGTGGAAGCCAGTCCCATGCATCCCAAGACAAACGTTGTCCGGCGTTCAGGGCAAAATGTACGTTCTGTGGCATATTAGGCCACTACGAAAAGGTATGTCGCCGCAAAATGAGAAGACCCACAGTAAAGTATGTGGCACAGGATCAGCAGGAGGAAGAAGAAGAACTGGACGAAGAAGACATCGTACTATGCGTGGAAGGAAAAGTACTGGGCATTGACTGTAAGCGTTCCCGCAAACCACAATGCGACATGGTGATAGGGGGAGTGAAGATCAAGATTGTAGTGGACTCGGGATCCCCATACACCATCGTCCAATGACCAGTGTGGAATGGAGAATTCAGACCCAGCTTGGGCCCAAGACTGGAACCAAACGACATACGACCGGTGACGTACACGGGCAAACCCATTCCGATGGTCGGGTACAGAGCTCCAACCTTCGAGTTCAGAGGAAGGAGCGCAGAGTGCAAATTGTATGTAGCTGAGAAGGGCCCATCAGTCCTAGGATGGATGGACCAAGGTGACCTAGGGATACAATTGGATCCCAGGGGAGACACACAAGTGCTGATGACGGCCCCAGAGAGCTGGCCGAACTTGGAGAAGATGAAGTTCGAGTTTCCGAAAGTGTTTGGCGGGAAGGTTGGCAAGCTGAAGAAGTTCACACATCGGATAGTACTCAAGGAGAACTCCAAGCCAATATCCCAGAAAGTCAGGAACGTGCCCCTAGCCGTGAGAGAAGCGGTACAGCAGGAACTGCGCAGATTAGAAGATAATGGAATCATCGAGCCAATATATAGCTCGGAGTGGCTGGCACCCCTGGTGGCAATGAAACCGAATGGCAAGGTTCGTCTCTGTGTAGACCTTCGAGAACTGAACAAATGCCTAATTGTGGAAAAATTCCCACAACTCGCATAGAAGAAACGCTGGCCAAGACAAGGGGAGTAAAGTGGTTCTCCACCATTGATCTCACTTCCGCCTATCATCAAATAGCTCTACATCCAGCAAGCCGGAAACTGACATCCTACATAACACCCATTGGATGCTATCAGTTCCGCAGAATGCCCTTTGGCCTTGCTTCGGTAGCAGCAGTGTTTCAGAAACTAATGCACCTCCTCTACAAAGACATCGAGGGTATCCAGTATTTCTAGGACGATATACTGGTGATGGGGAAAGACCGGAAGGATCATGATAAGAAGCTACACACGGTACTTCAAGTTCTAGAGAGCAATGGCCTGACAGTGGAATGGGAGAAGTGCCGACTCGGAATGACGACGGTCACATACTTGGGACACGAGATCGGAGAACACGGCATCACTCCCAAATGAGCAAAAGTAAAGGCAATTTGCAACGCCATGGCCCCAACCAACAAAGAAGAGGTTAGATCCTTCCTAGGAATGGCTGAATATTACAGCAAATTTGTACAACACTTTGCAACCAAGACGCACCACCTGAGGCATCTAATAAGGGACAAAACAGTGTTCATTTGGACAGAAGAGACACAAAAAGAATTTGATGCCTTAAAGAATGACATTAGTCAAGCCATACCACTACAAGGATACGACCCCCTAGGGCAGTAGGTATTAACGACGGACGACAGCGAGAAGGGACTGGGAGCAGTCGTCATGCAGAAGAGGAAAAAAGGAATGATGGAGACCCTCAGTTTCACCTCAAGATCCCTATCGCCCACGGAACAGAAATTTAGCGTGATCGAGAAAGAGATGCTGGCGGTTGTGTGGGCCAAGGAGAAGTTCCGCCAATTCCTATGGGGCACGAGATTCCAACTCAAGACAGACCACAAGCCGTTGGTCAAGGTACTCACCTCGAGTGGGCATTCGAGCGCCACGCCACGCATCGCCAAGATGACCTTGAAATTGCTAGAGTACAGGTACGATGTGGAATACATACCAGGAACACGAAACAAAGTGGCAGACTACCTCAGTAGAGCTTCAGCTATGGAAGGAGCTCCCAACATATCAGCAGAGAACGAGGAGATGGTAGCAATGATGGAAGACCAAGAACGTGTGATAAGCAACCAGGAGTGGACCCTAGCGTATGAAGAGGACAAAGACATCAGTGAGGTCAAGGAGTGCATAATACACGGATGGCCAGAAAAGAAACACTTGCGAGAAGCGCTCAGGAAGTTCTATGAAGTCAGAGATGAACTGTCAGTGGGAGACAATGGAATATTCCTGTACAGAGGTGACAAAGTAGTCCCCCCGACAACGCCGGTCCCTCACCTGCTAGCGATACTGCATGAAGGACATCTGGGAATTGTGAAAACCAAGATGAGGACGAAGCAGATGTACTGGTGGCCAGGAGTGGACATCCAAGTGGAAAGACACGTGAGGGAGTGTGATCAATGTCAAAGGGCAGACAAAACGCTGAAACCCTTAAGGCCGGCCTTGGGGAAGTTCGCCAACCCAAGTAACCCATGGGAAGAGGTGTTCGTAGACATTCTGGGACCAGTGCTTGACGCCCAAGGTACGCCTAAATATCTTTGCGTTCTCGTCGACAGGTACTCGAAATGGCCAGAGGTGCACATACAGGAAGAGATAGACGCTTAAACAGTGCTCCGGTTCCTCACTTCCGTCTTCCTCAGAGAAGGTATTCCTAGATCCATTCTGAGCGACAATGGACCGCAATTTACCTCGGAGAAGTGGTATAAGTATGCGGAGAGAAACGGGATCAAAATGAAGCATACCTCCATATACCACCCTTCGAGTAATGGACAGGTGGAGCGGTTCAATAGAGTCATAATGGGATCCATACAAGCCGCCATCACGAGGGTTAAGGATTGGGAGAAAGAAGTCCAAAGTATGATGTGGGCCTAACACATCACCCCCACCAGCACAGGGTATAGCCCTTTCCAAATCCTGAGGGGGGGACACCCTTTCACCAAGGACAACTTAGCATGGAGGGAAAAGACAATCACAAGCAATTGGTCTCCAGCGGTGGTGCAGCACAATCTAGAGAAAGCCCAAAGGATATATACCGAACACTACAACCAGAGGAGAAACGTGAAGGAAACAGCCCTTGAGAGAGGGGAATGGGTGAGAGTCAAATTAGCTGTGCTAAGAAAAAAAGGAGACAGTAAATACAGTCAACCACTACAAGTGAAAGAAGTGTATGATAGAGCAGCACTGCTCAGCGACGGGAATGTGTGGTCCCAGGACCGCATGTCTAAATGCAATAAGATCCTACAATGGTCCCCTGAGGAGAATGGGAGGACACAACAAGACCAAAGACTATGGGAGAATGAGGAAAGTACCCCAGGAGAAGAAGAGAACCCAGGAGCAGAAGGAAACCGTGAAGAGTCGGGAGACCAGGGAATGCCTGAAGTGGAGGAACAACCTGGAGTGGAGAGTGACCCCGAGGAGAGAAGAGCCGGGTACCCCGAGAGATAAAGTGGTGAGCCCTGCAGAGTCAAAAAGTTTTTATTTGTTTCGGTACTCATCTGAGGACCACAAATATTGTATAAAACAATTTACAAAAAAATTCATTACAGATTAATATAATGTTAAAAAGGATTTTAAAAATGTATAGAAATTATAACATACAAGTTCATTTGGTGGCTGTTTACACACCAATAATAGTTCCTTTACTGTTAAAATTCTACATTTGCGGTAAATGGGCTCTAGATATCTTGAGCGTGCTGTTACTACATTAGAGCTAGGGCATGCAAATAGTAGGTGCTCGATGTTCTGGTCACCCCCTTGACAAAGGGTACATAATGGGGATCCACCAGGTGACCATCTTGATGTAAAGGTTAACACTGGTATGATTCCTAATCGCAACATTGTAATTGCCCTCCTTGCACCATGTGTGAGGGAAAACCCTATGTATGGCTGTACATGCTTGTACTCCAATGATTCAACGAAGAGTTTATAAGTAGATAATTTGTTACAATGTGTGAAGTCAAGTTCAAAACTCAGTTTAGGGGTAAAACATTTAAAAAAAAGTTTCAATTGCAAGGCTGACCAGGTGAGCAAGATATCCATATTAATTTTGGCAACTTGGAATACCACAGTCATATTCCTGAAGAATGTTTGCTTTGAAGCATCTGATTCAAAAGTCTCGATTTTAAGCAGGGAACGTAATGTTTCTTCTTTTGCGTGAAGGAGTTTATAGGCCCACCTGATAACATTAGCAACAGCTATAGCGTAGGAACTTGTAAGTGAGAATTCAAGTCTTAAGGCTTGGACCGGTGTGAATTCTGAGACCTTCAAGATTTTTTTCAGGATTTTCCCTTCTTTTTGGTCCATATAAGCCCACTGTTTTATAGGGATGTGCTCCATAGCGTAAGATAAAACAGGGGGGATTTTTACTCTATATATTTTTAGCAGTGAAGAGAAATGCCTGTTCCCTGTAGCAGAGTAAAGTCTGGAGAGGGCCCCGGCATGTAGTTCCGATTTCCTTTTTAAGTTATTTATCTGCTTTGTGTTTTTTAGATCCTTTGAGAAGATCCTACCGAGATAGGTGTATTCATCAACCTCTTCAACTTTTTCTCCGCCTAGCCTCCAACGATACTTAACACTTTGTTTACTGCCTGAAAAGGAAACAACTTTAGTTTTCGTTAAATTTGGAATTAGGAAATTGTCCTTTGAATATTTATGTAAAATATCTAGGAGCTTTTGTAAACCAAAGGGCGTAAGGTCCAACATCACAATGTCGTCAGCGTAAAGCAGGGCGTGTATACTTTGTGCAGCGATCTTTGGAGGCAGACTTGAACCTTGTTGTAGATGGTATGGCAGGTCACGAAGATATAATGAAAATAGTATCGGAGCTAAAAGGCACACTTGTTTGAGTCCATTGGCCGTTTTAATTGTTTTAGTCAAACCTTTTTCACTCCCCATTTGCACTTGACACCAAGTGTTGGTATGGAGATTAATTATAATCTGCAGCAGTTGTTCCGGTATTCCTAGTCTCCTTAGTTTGTTCCATAAAGTTGGTCTGTCAACACGATCGAAAGCAGTAGAATAGTCTATAAATGCTGCGTATACAGGCTGAGATTTCCGTACTATATACTTATCAAGAACGGTCTGGAGAATTGAAATATTGTCAATGACAGAGTGATTGGGTCTAAAACCTGCTTGAAACTTGGGTATTAAACCCAGCGAAAAAGCCCAATCTTTTAGTCGATCCAATACCTCTGCGGCAAAGATTTTCCCTGTAGCATCCATCAGTGCTATTTGGCGATAGTTGCCGGCTATGTTTTTGTTCCCCTTTTTAGGTCTCGGCAACGAGAACTATTGTCGCCTAGTAAGCTAGCAAGGGACTACAGAGAGGTGGACGAGCCGACCAGGGTCTGTGGACGCGCACAAAGGCAGGCAGACAGGCAGGCATGTGCCAGACACACACACAGACAGACAGACACACGCACGCACGCATGCATGCATGCACACACACACACACACACACACACACACACACACTCTCACACTCTCTCTCTCTCTGCCGCCCCCCCCCCCACTCACCGGACTCTTTCCCTCCGCATCGGGTCAGTCACGGCAGAAGGCAGACTTGTGTCTTCTCCGGCGATCTTCAGCTGATGTGCACGCCCACGCTGCGTCGTGCGCGCCCGTTGATCCTCAGCTTGTTTACAATAGCGATCGTTTCTTCCGCTAGCACTCCGTGGCATCTCAGACGCACAGCAGGTAGCATTAGCACCTCTTGTTTTAAAATGCGTTTGTTTATCTAGGACGGACACGTTTACTGGTTGCTTGTTATTTATTGTCTTCTTTCCTCTGCTTTCCCCTCCCACCCCCTGCATGCGTTGCTTCTTCCCTTCCCACCCAGTGTGTATTGCTTCTTCCTAACCCCCAACCCCCCACGGTCGGTGTTGCTTCTTTCCCTCCTACCCCCATTCAGGGTTGCTACTTCACCAGTCACCCCAGAAAGTGTTCCCTATTCTCCTATTGCACATACGACATGCTTTCCTACAAGGACACCTGCTTTTCCACTCCCTGCTCCTCATCTCTGGCCCGCCCCGGGCGTCGTGCTTTAGGTTTTCGCACTGCGCCAGCTTTCATATTAACAACACTGGCGCCATGCTTAATATTTTGACAGGAGCCCGCTTTTATGGTTTTTTTTTTGGTATTCATTAGCATTTTTTTTACAGTAGTACAGCACGCTACACGTAATCTTCAACAAGGGCAGCCACGCAGCCCGCCTAGCTCTATTTCAACATCTGCCGCTCCTAATCAGCAACAATGGTGGCTGCACCTTCTACATCTTTTTCGTGTTTATCCAGTTGGTTCCTTTGTGAGATCTACACAACTATGTGCCTTTCCATTCAGTGGTCTGGAGTGCAGGTTTGCACGTATGTCGCAGTTTATTCAGATTCCTAACATACCGCGGTTTTGCACCAGCACTGGTGTGTTTCGGGCGGCCTTCAAACTGATTTATGTTCTGCATCTCTTCCCCACCAAAGCAGTGTCCAGTCCGAGTGCGCTCTTCGAGGACTTGTCGTTTCACTAGTTCTAGGAGCAGCTCGTGTGAGCACCAGTGTTTACAGGCGCACAGGCTGTTCATATTACTTATCGTCCCTGAGATATTTATTACCTATCTCGACTCTAGGGCAGTCACAAATTCTGACACTGCTTCCTACCAAGGACCTTTTATGGCCACATAAGGACCATTGTTTTTCTAAAACATTAGTCAACCCCAGGTTCACTTATTAGAGTCCCCTTGTTTTCCTTACTACATTGTTCTCACACGGCACGCCGCACTCTATTTCAACATCTTACAATGCTTTTTAGGTCTCGGCAACGAGAACTATTGTCGCCATGTAAGCTCGCAAGGGAGTACAGAGCGGTGCACGAGCCGACCAGGGTCTGTGGACGCACACACAAAGGCAGGCAGGCACACACCAGACAGACACAGACAGACACACGCACGCACACACACACGCACACACACACACACACAGCCTCCCTCTCTGCCCACTCCCTCTCTGCCACCCCCCCCTTCTACCCCCACTCACCGGGCTCTTTCCCTCTGCAGGGGGTCAGTCACGGCAGCAGGCAGGCTCGGTGTCTTCTCCGGCGATCTTCAGCTGATGTGCACGCTCACGCTGCGTCTCCTGCGCGCCCACCACGCTGTTTCGCGCCCGTTGATCTGCGTCTCCTGCGCGCCCACCACGCTGTTTCGCGCCCGTTGATCCTCAGCTTGTGATTACTACTCCTTCTAACCCGGATTCTAAATTACTATTTCTTGGTTCTCTAACTCCACTCTGTTGATTCGTAACAAACTGATATTCAGCACATTTCACAGTCTCGCTTTTGCTTCTCATAAATACAATAAGATTATTTTAAGCAATGTCTACCCTTCTTTTGGTTCTGTGCCTATTATGCTTCGGACTATAGAGTTTTAGAAAGTGTGGTGGAAGATTCCGTGATATCAGCGGTGTGCACAGTGCAGAGTGAGTGTGCAGAGTGCAGAGTAGTGAGTGCAGAGTAGTGAGTGCAGAGTAGTGAGTGCAGAGTAGTGAGTGCAGAGTGAGTGTGCAGAGTGAGTGTGCAGAGAGTGTGCAGAGAGAGTGTGCAGAGAGAGTGTGCAGAGAGAGTGTGCAGAGAGAGTGTGCAGAGAGAGTGTGCAGAGAGAGTGCAGAGTAGTGAGTGCAGAGTGAGTGTGCAGATGAGTGAGTGTGCAGATGAGTGAGTGTGCAGATGAGTGAGTGCAGATGAGTGAGTGCAGATGAGTGAGTGCAGAGGAGTGAGTGCGCAGAGTAGTGAGTGCGCAGAGTAGTGAGTGCAGAGTAGTGAGTGCAGAGTAGTGAGTGCAGAGTAGTGAGTGCAGAGTAGTGAGTAGTGAGTGCAGAGTAGTGAGTGCAGAGTAGTGAGTGCAGAGTAGTGAGTGCAGAGTAGTGAGTGCAGAGTGAGCGTGCAGAGTAGTGAGTGCAGAGTAGTGAGTGCAGAGGAGTGAGTGCAGAGGAGTGAGTGCAGAGTAGTGAGTGCAGAGGAGTGAGTGCAGAGTAGTGAGCGCAGAGTAGTGAGCAGTGAGTGCAGTGTAGTGAGTAGTGAGTGCAGAGTAGTGAGTAGTGAGTGCAGAGTAGTGAGTAGTGAGTGCAGAGTAGTGAGTGCAGAGTAGTGAGTAGTGAGTGCAGAGTAGTGAGTAGTGAGTGCAGAGTAGTGAGTAGTGAGTGCAGAGTAGTGAGTGCAGAGTAGTGAGTGCAGAGTAGTGAGTACTGAGTGCAGAGTAGTGAGTAGTGAGTGCAGAGTAGTGAGTGCAGAGTAGTGAGTGCAGAGTAGTGAGTGCAGAGTAGTGAGTGCAGAGTAGTGAGTAGTGAGTGCAGAGTAGTGAGTAGTGAGTGCAGAGTAGTGAGTAGTGAGTGCAGAGTAGTGAGTGCAGAGTAGTGAGTGCAGAGTAGTGAGTAGTGAGTGCAGAGTAGTGAGTGCAGAGTAGTGAGTGCAGAGTAGTGAGTGCAGAGTAGTGAGTAGTGAGTGCAGAGTAGTGAGTGCAGAGTAGTGAGTGCAGAGTGAGTGTGCAGAGTGAGTGTGCAGAGTAGTGAGTAGTGAGTGCAGAGTAGTGAGTAGTGAGTGCAGAGTAGTGAGTGCAGAGTAGTGAGTGCAGAGTAGTGAGTGCAGAGTAGTGAGTGCAGAGTAGTGAGTAGTGAGTGCAGAGTAGTGAGTAGTGAGTGCAGAGTAGTGAGTGCAGAGTAGTGAGAAGTGAGTGCAGAGTAGTGAGTGCAGAGTAGTGAGTAGTGAGTGCAGAGTAGTGAGTGCAGAGTGCAGAGTAGTGAGTGCAGAGTAGTGAGTGCAGAGTGCAGAGTAGTGAGTGCAGAGTGCAGAGTAGTGAGTGCAGAGTGCAGTGCAGGTATGTGCAGTGCAGTGCAGGTGAGTGCAGGTGAGTGCAGTGCAGTGCAGGTGAGTGCAGTGCAGGTGAGTGCAGTACAGGTGAGTGCAGTGCAGTGCAGGTGAGTGCAGTGCAGGTGAGTGCAGTGCAGTGCAGGTGAGTGCAGTGCAGGTGAGTGCAGTGCAGGTGAGTGCAGTGCAGGTGAGTGCAGTGCAGTGCAGGTGAGTGCAGTGCAGTGCAGGTGAGTGCAGTGCAGTGCAATGCAGGTGAGTGCAGTGCAGTGCAGGTGAGTGCAGTGCAGGTGAGTGCAGTGCGGTGCAGTGCAGTGCAGGTGAGTGCAGTGCAGGTGAGTGCAGTGCAGGTGAGTGCAGGTGAGTGCAGTGCAGTGCAGGTGAGTGCAGTGCAGGTGAGTGCAGTGCAGTGCACGTGAGTGCAGTGCAGTGCAGGTGAGTGCAGTGCAGGTGAGTGCAGTGCAGTGCAGGTGAGTGCAGTGCAGGTGAGTGCAGTGCAGGTGAGTGCAGTGCAGGTGAGTGCAGTGCAGTGCAGGTGAGTGCAGTGCAGTGCAGGTGAGTGCAGTGCAGTGCAGGTGAGTGCAGTGCAGTGGAGTGCAGTGCAGTGGAGTGCAGTGCAGTGGAGTGGAGTGCAGTGCAGTGGAGTGCAGTGGAGTGCAGTGGAGTGCAGTGCAGGTGAGTGCAGTGCACACTGCACTGGAGTGGAGTGCAGTGCAGTGCAGGTGAGTGCAGGTGAGTGCAGTGCAGTGCAGGTGAGTGCAGTGCAGTGCAGGTGAGTGCAGTGCAGGTGAGTGCAGTGCGTGCAGTGCAGGTGAGTGCAGTGCGTGCAGTGCAGGTGAGTGCAGTGCAGTGCAGGTGAGTGCAGTGCAGGTGAGTGCAGTGCAGTGCAGGTGAGTGCAGTGCAGGTGAGTGCAGTGCAGTGGAGTGCAGTGGAGTGGAGTGGAGTGCAGTGGAGTGCAGTGGAGTGGAGTGCAGTGCAGGTGAGTGCAGTGCAGTGGAGTGGAGTGCAGTGCAGGTGAGTGCAGTGCAGGTGAGTGCAGTGCAGGTGAGTGCAGTGCAGGTGAGTGCAGTGCAGGTGAGTGCAGTGGAGTGCAGTGCAGTGCAGGTGAGTGCAGTGCAGGTGAGTGCAGTGCAGTGTAGGTGAGTGCAGTGCAGTGGCGTGCAGTGCAGGTGAGTGCAGGTGAGTGCAGTGCAGTGCAGGTGAGTGCAGTGCAGGTGAGTGCAGTGCAGGTGAGTGCAGTGCAGGTGAGTGCAGTGCAGGTGAATGCAGTGCAGTGCAGGTGAGTGCAGTGCAGGTGAGTGCAGTGTGTGCAGTGCAGATGAGTGCAGTGCAGGCGAGTGCAGTGCAGTGCAGGTGAGTGCAGTGCAGTGCAGATGAGTGCAGTGCAGGTGAGTGCAGTGCAGGTGAGTGCAGTGCAGTGGAGTGCAGGTGAGTGCAGTGCAGGTGAGTGCAGTGCAGTGGCATGCAGGTGAGTGCAGTGCAGGTGAGTGCAGTGCAGTGGCGTGCAGGTGAGTGCAGTGCAGGTGAGTGCAGTGCAGGTGAGTGCCTTGCAGGTGAGTGCAGTGCAGTGCAGGTGAGTGCAGTGCAGGTGAGTGCAGTGCAGGTGAGTGCAGTGCAGTGCAGGTGAGTGCAGTGCAGGTGAGTGCAGGTGAGTGTAGTGCAGGTGAGTGCAGTGCAGTGCAGGTGAGTGCAGTGCAGGTGAGTGCAGGTGAGTGCAGTGCAGGTGAGTGCAGTGCAGTGCAGGTGAGTGCAGTGCAGGTGAGTGCAGTGCAGTGCAGGTGAGTGCAGTGCAGTGCAGGTGAGTGCAGTGCAGGTGAGTGCAGTGCAGTGCAGTGCAGGTGAGTGCAGGTGAGTGCAGTACAGGTGAGTGCAGTGCAGGTGAGTGCAGTTGAGTGCAGTGCAGTGCAGGTGAGTGCAGTGCAGGTGAGTGCAGTGCAGGTGAGTGCAGTGCAGTGCAGGTGAGTGCAGTGCAGTGCAGGTGAGTGCAGTGCAGGGCAGGTGAGTGCAGTGCAGGTGAGTGCAGGTGAGTGCAGTGCAGTGCAGGTGAGTGCAGTGCAGTGCAGGTGAGTGCAGGTGAGTGCAGTGCAGGTGAGTGCAGTGCAGGTGAGTGCAGTGCAGTGCAGGTGAGTGCAGTGCAGTGCAGGTGAGTGCAGTGCAGGTGAGTGCAGTGCAGGTGAGTGCAGTTGAGTGCAGTGCAGGTGAGTGCAGTGCAGGTGAGTGCAGTGCAGTGCAGGTGAGTGCAGTTGAGTGCAGAGTGGTGTGTATTGACAATGTAAATGACAATGCCATTTATTTATGATTTAAAGAAAAAAAAAGAAATGTCATGAGCAATGCCAATAGCTCTACCTTTAATGATGCCGAGACCATTGCATTGTAAATGCTTGTTATAAATAGGGATGATGATGCTCCCTTGCCATGACTTTGGTATTTTCCTAGTTGTAAAGATGTAATTAAAGAGGGGTGATAGCATCTGACTCCACTCCTTGGGATCTGCTTGCAGGACCTTGATGGGTATTTGGTCAGGGCCTGAGGCACCAGTGCTTTTTGCTTTTCGAATATGCATTGCTATAGAGAATGCTGAGGTGTTTATAGTCGGGGAGTTATTCTTTTCCATGGTCTTTTCCGCATCCTTTTCATCAGGATTGGTTGGGTTTACCTTATATAGGACACTCAAGTAAATTACCCAGTCATGAGGAGAGACCGGAGTTGCTTGAAGTTTCTTTTTTGTTCCAGTTATTTTAGAAATTAGGGACCAATATTCTCTCTGATTATATTTTTTAGCGGCTATTTGGATATCGATCCAATTACGGTCTTGCAACGTTCTTTTGTAGCTGTACTTCTCTCTTCTTAATTGATTTTTTAACTTATTAATTTCTGCCTGAACTGATGGAGAAAAATTCAAGTATTGAGCTCGTATGAGTTTATTGAGTGATTTGGCAGTAGGTGTATTCCAGTTTTTATTTTTGTTGTTCTTCTTATTATTTACTGATGAGACCTGTTGTAACTTATCTAGAAGGGCACATTTAAGTTTATTAACTATGTATTCAGAATTTAATATTGGATCATCTGAATGTATTTTTGTTAAAAGTTGAGTATGTGTAATCAGAGCGGATATATTGTCCAAGGTTGATGAATTCCAAAAAATCCGCCTCTGATCAGCTTTTACCAGGACTGTGCTATTATGGAATATGATCTGGTTTGTAGAGGAGTGGTTGGCCATCCAGTGAGTGGATAGGTGTAAAAGTGCGTGATCACTGTCATCGATGAAGTTGGAATGCAAATATGTAACTGTTTCCAATAATTCCATACCACAAATTATGTAGTCGATAATTGAGAAGGTTCCATTTCCTCGTCTAGTATACGATGCCGGTGTGTCTCTGTTGGACAGGCCGCATGTTCGAGCTGCCCCCCCTCCCCGCAATGGGACCAGGACCCTGGCTCTCCCTGCATCCCCAGCCAGAGTCCACAAACGACCACCCGAAGTACCCTGCAATCCCTCCACTACAAGACACCAGCTCCGGACCCAGCTGGCCCGGGTCACCATCTACCCCACGACATCGACCCGGCCGCCATCTTGGGGCACTGCAGCACGAGGCCGCGTGGCCTCAACTCGACCCTAACCCCGGGCCCGGCCGGCCCCGACATCGAGGCCCCACCATCCTCCCAGGAGGCAGAGTGATCACTTGGCAAGTCAATGGGAGAAGGAATCGTCAACGGCTCTCCTCCGCCAGGTGTCGATCACCCCAGGCCGCCTGGGCGCTGGCTCCACCCCCCTGCTGGGTGTCTGGACTCCCTCATCCCGGACCTCCCGGCCCCCAGGCGCGAGGGTCCGGACATCAAAGGGGACCAGACCTATAACTGGGGCAGGGCCAGACCAGGAAAGCAGTTGTATCCTGGAGTCGAGAGACCCGAGAAGAACTCATCCGTGACTTGGCCTGCTGGCGCTGCCGCGGCCCTCTGCCTCGTGAAACCATCGTCTTGGCCTGCTGGCGCTGCCGCGGCCCTCTGCCTCGTGAAACCATCGTCTTGGCCTGCTGGCGCTGCCGCGGCCCTCTGCCTCGTGAAACCATCGTCTTGGCCTGCTGGCGCTGCCGCGGCCCTCTGCCTCGTGAAACCATCGACTTGGCCTGCTGGCGCTGCCGCGGCCCTCTGCCTCGTGAAACCATCGACTTGGCCTGCTGGCGCTGCCGCGGCCCTCTGCTTTATGAGACTATCACCTTGGCCTGCTGGCGCTGCCGCGGCCCGATCCACAGACCCTCCAGCTCGAGGATTGTGAGCTCGCCTTTTACCACTACCTGTACCGATCCGGTACCAAGACTGTCCCGCTACCCCCTTTCCCTACAGAGACTAGAAGTGAGAGGACCCCCGGGTCCAAGTTATCCTGTATCGCTGATATCCTTGCCTTAAGAACCTTATATAAAGCCTTGAACTCGACTTGGTGTGGTGCCTGTTTGTGGGGAGGGAGGGTACTTGTCTGTACGATCGCCGGAGACGGTCCCCCTCGGGGATCTCTCCCTCGGTATCCGGCCGACCCTCAGGGTCCCCGTCTAACATTGGTGGCCAGCGACGGGATCCGAACCTACGCATAATCGTACAGAAAGTCACTCGCCCCACCACACACAACAACCATGTCAATAGAGAGCGGAACAACGGAAAAATTTCAGATGGAAAAATTGGAAGACTACAACCACCGGGAACTGAAGCAATATTGCATAGAACTTGGACTTCCAACCACAGGTCTTAGCACAAAGGAAGACTTCAAACGAGCCCTAGAAGCTTGGGCAGAAACGGGTACGGCCGTACCCCGAACACAAACAACCGAAACGAGCCCCGCACCAACTAAAGAAAGAGCGGATCTCTCCCTGGAAGAGATCCGAGAAAGAGAAAAAACCAGACTCCACGAATTAGAACTTGCCCGACTTCGCTTGGATGGGGAACTCAAGCTGGCAGAACAAAAAATAACCCTGGAACACTTACGGCTCAGGGAAGAGCGGGAAGACAAGCAAAGACAGAGGGAGCTAGAGGAAAAGAGACTAGAATACGAACATGAGCGCAATCTCAAAGCACTGGAGATTCAGAAACAAAATAAAGACCTCGGGCTCCCCGAACGACCGACCCCGTCTGCCTCGACCGAGCCCAAGGTTCACATCCCCAAAGATGTCATCCGGGAATACCACAAGAACGATGATATCCAGCAGTGGTTTAAAGCCTATGAGGTGGCAATGACCTCCCACCGGATTCCCCGAAGCGATTGGGGAGCCGGATTATGGGGGAGGTTTGTCAACGAAGGGCGGGACGCCCTGCTGCAACTCCCGGACCAGCTGATGACCTCCTACGACCACATGAAGGCCGCCCTCCTCACTCGATACGGGCTCACACCTGAGATGTACCGCCAACGGTTCCGCGACTGCAAACGGATTCCGGGTACAACTTGGGTGGAGTACGTGAACTTTTTTAGCCGAGCCTTCGAGGGGTGGATCAAGGGCAACAAAGTAACCACCTACGAACAACTCTTTGACCTTATCGTATGGGAACACCTGTCGAACAACTGCTTCGTGGAGCTCCGGCAACACCTCCTGGACAGCAAGCTAACCGACCCTCGACAACTCGCCGCCGAAGCCGACCGGTGGGAAAGCACCCGAGTTGGCCGGAGCGCACCCAGCGAGGTATCCAGATCGTATCGCCCCCGAGGGGGAGGAGGAAGTCAGGGTCGGGGGAGAGACCCCGGCCCCTCGTCACCCCCCAGAAACCCCTCGACCCCGGTTGGCCGGGGAAGCCCTGCCGTCCGGGCCGGTTTCCGGGCCAACATTACGTGCCACAGGTGCCAGCGACCCGGCCACTACGCCAGTGATCCCAACTGCCCAAAGAATCCGAACACGACTCCCCGCCAAGTTGCAGCGGCGGCCCTAGGGGAAGAAATAATCCCGGAAGACCAAGAGGAGTACGAGACCGATCCCTCGGAATGGGCACCCGCCGCCATGGCACTGGTCTGCTTAGGGGAGAGAGACATGATTCCGCGGGCCCCCCTTCCCGCCAACACACAGAAGTACGGTCAATGGGTTAACATCAATGGTCGCCGGGCGGAAGCCCTCCGCGACACCGGGGCCAGTGTAACGGCGGTCCGACGCCACCTCGTCACTCCAGACCAAATCTTGCCGAACATTCTTTGCCCTGTTCGATCAGCCGACAACTCCGAAAGCCTATGCCACATGGCCTGCGTCCCCTTCGAGTGGGGAGGAGTAACAGGGATGTTAAAAGTAACTGTCCGCGATGATGCCCCCGTGGACTGCCTCCTAGGAAACGACCTTGAAAGCTCTCCCTGGGCAGCTGTCGAACGGAGGGAGCACCTGGGGATGCTTGGCCTCCCCGAATGGGTCTGCGTCACGACCCGATCCATGACCGCCCGCGCGGTCCCCAGCCCAGAAGAGCCCGAGTGGCCAGAACCTCCTCCCGCGCTCATCCCAGAGGAGGCCGCTCCAGAAGCCATTCCCTTGACCCAAACCGAAGAAGGACCCGACCAGCTTCGGGACGTCCCTGACCTGGCACAATGGCGGCAGGAGGGAGGCCCCACGCAGGAACAATTCCGGGCCGAGCAAAAAACCTGTCCTTCTCTCGAAGGACTCCGGCAGCAAGCCCTGGCCCAGAGCACCGGGGATACCTCGGGGGCCCACTGGATCTACTGGGACCAAGACCTGCTCTACAGCGAGCAGAAAATTGCAGAACTAGGGGCCAGTCGGGTGCTGGTGGTGCCCCTTCGCTTCCGAGACTTCCTCCTGAACTTAGCCCACGATGTCCCCCTTGCCGGACACCTGGGGCAGGATAAAACCTACGACCGCCTGGTGACCCATTTTTTCTGGCCCCACATGCGGAAGGATGTCACCAACCACTGCAAGGCCTGCCCCACCTGCCAGGCCAGCGGAAAAAGTGGCCGAAAAATCAAAGCACCATTACAACCCTTTCCTGTCGTCACCACCCCGTTTGAACGAGTGGGAATAGACATTGTGGGGCCCCTCGACCCTCGAACAGCCCAAGGACACCGGTTCATCCTGGTCCTTGTAGACCACGCCACCCGCTATCCCGAGGCCATCCCTCTTCGGACTGTGACGGCCCCCGTGGTGGGCCGGGCCCTGATGGGGATCTTCTCCCGGGTGGGGTTCCCCCGGGAGGTCGTCAGTGACAGGGGCACGAACTTTATCTCCAGATATATGAAGTCCCTCTGGCAGCAATGCGGGGTCACCTACAAATTCACGACCCCCTATCACCCGCAAGGAAACGGACTGGTCGAGAGATTCAACCGCACCCTCAAGGGGATGATTATGGGTCTAGAAGAACCCCTTCGACGCCAGTGGGACGTACTGCTTCCATGCCTCCTGTTTGCCTATCGGGAGGTCCCGCAGAAGTCCCTCGGCTTCAGCCCCTTTGAACTACTGTACGGGCACCCCGTCCGGGGCCCCCTCAGCCTAGTCAAGGAAGGTTGGGAGCAGCCTCCCCAGAAAACTCCCCCGGACATCTACCGGTATCTCCTGGCTCTCCGCAACCAGACCCGGCGGTTCCGAGACACCGCCAAAGCCAACCTCGAGGCCAGTCAGGAGGACATGAAGAGGTGGTACGATCAGCACACGTCCTCCATTGAGTTCGAACCTGGACAACAGGTCTGGGTGATGTCCCCGGTTGAGCCCTGTGCCCTCCAAGACAGATGGTCCGGGCCCTTCAAGGTAATCGAACGCAAGGGGCCCGTCACCTATTTAATCGACATGGAGACTGCCCGGAACCCCCTACGGGTCCTCCATGCCAACAGGCTCAAACCCCATTTTGTGCGATCCGAACTCAGCCTCCTGATGGCTACCGATACTGGGACAGAAGAAGACTCCGAACCCCTTCCGGACTTACTGAGGGCCCTCGAGCAGGATGGCTCAGTGGAAGGGGTCCAGCTCTCCGAGGCCCTGTCCCCGGAGCAACGCCAAGACTGCCAAACGCTCCTGAGGCAGTTCGCCTCCCTGTTCTCCCTCACCCCCGGAGTCACCCCCTGGTGCCTCCACGATGTGGACACCGAGGACAGCCCTCCTATTCGACACCGAGCATACCGCGTACCAGACCGGGTACGAACCTGCATCCAGACCGAGGTGTCCAAGATGCTGACCCTAGGAGTGATCGAACCCTCAGACAGTCCCTGGGCGAGCCCAGTCGTCCTGGTTCCCAAGGCAGCTGCCCCGGGCGTTGCCCCTGAGCTCCGGTTCTGCGTGGACTATCGAGGGCTGAATGCAGTTACCCGGACCGACGCTCATCCCATCCCCCGGGCAGACGAGCTAATTGACCGGATGGGGGCCGCCCGCTACCTGAGCATCTTCGACCTAACAGCGGGCTACTGGCAGATCGGCCTCACCCCTAGGGCCCAAGAACGATCCGCCTTCTCTACCCCAGACGGGCACTACCACTTTAAAGTCATGCCCTTCGGCATGAAAAACGCCCCGGCAACGTTCCAACGGCTGGTAAACCAGGTACTGGCGGGCCTGGAAGACTTCAGCGCCGCCTACCTGGACGACATTGCTGTGTACAGCCACCAGTGGACCGACCACCTCCGCCACCTGCGGGAGGTTCTACACGCCCTCCAGCAAGCCGGGCTCACCATCAAGGCCAGCAAGTGCCAAGTTGGCCAAGGGTCCGTGACCTACCTGGGACACCAAGTGGGAAGCGGGCTGGTGGCCCCTCTCCAACTCAAGATTGCTGCCATCCAGGCCTGGCAACCCCCTACGAGCCAAACGGAGGTCCGGGCCTTCCTGGGGCTCACCGGATACTACCGGCGGTTCGTGAAGGACTATGGCAGCATCGTGGGGCCCCTCACAGAGCTCACCTCCAAAAAGAGCCCCAAAACCGTCAACTGGACCCCGGACTGCCAATCAGCCTTCGAGAAGCTAAAGACCGCCATGTGCACGGCCCCCGTGCTCCAGGCTCCCGACTACAGCCGGGAATTCATTGTGCAGACGGACGCCTCCGATCATGGTGTGGGGGCCGTCCTCTCCCAACTCAACACCGAAGGGGTCGACCATCCGGTGGTCTTCATCAGCAGACGCCTCTTGCCCCGAGAACAGCGCTGGAGCACCATTGAGAGGGAGGCCTTCGCCGTAGTCTGGGCACCCAAGAAGCTCCGGCCATACCTCTTCGGCACCCACTTCCGGGTGCAAACAGACCACCGACCCCTGCAATGGCTGATGCAAATGCGGGGGGAGAACCCGAAGCTGTTGCGCTGGTCCATCTCCCTGCAGGGGATGGACTTCACGGTGGAACATCGTCCAGGCCAGGACCACACCAACGCCGACGGCCTGTCACGCTTTTTCCGCCTCAGCGAGGAGAGTCCCCAGGAAGATGGCTGACTCTCCCCGCCTTCAGCTGGGGGGGACGCATGTTGGACAGGCCGCATGTTCGAGCTGCCCCCCCTCCCCGCAATGGGACCAGGACCCTGGCTCTCCCTGCATCCCCAGCCAGAGTCCACAAACGACCACCCGAAGTACCCTGCAATCCCTCCACTACAAGACACCAGCTCCGGACCCAGCTGGCCCGGGTCACCATCTACCCCACGACATCGACCCGGCCGCCATCTTGGGGCACTGCAGCACGAGGCCGCGTGGCCTCAACTCGACCCTAACCCCGGGCCCGGCCGGCCCCGACATCGAGGCCCCACCATCCTCCCAGGAGGCAGAGTGATCACTTGGCAAGTCAATGGGAGAAGGAATCGTCAACGGCTCTCCTCCGCCAGGTGTCGATCACCCCAGGCCGCCTGGGCGCTGGCTCCACCCCCCTGCTGGGTGTCTGGACTCCCTCATCCCGGACCTCCCGGCCCCCAGGCGCGAGGGTCCGGACATCAAAGGGGACCAGACCTATAACTGGGGCAGGGCCAGACCAGGAAAGCAGTTGTATCCTGGAGTCGAGAGACCCGAGAAGAACTCATCCGTGACTTGGCCTGCTGGCGCTGCCGCGGCCCTCTGCCTCGTGAAACCATCGTCTTGGCCTGCTGGCGCTGCCGCGGCCCTCTGCCTCGTGAAACCATCGTCTTGGCCTGCTGGCGCTGCCGCGGCCCTCTGCCTCGTGAAACCATTGTCTTGGCCTGCTGGCGCTGCCGCGGCCCTCTGCCTCGTGAAACCATCGACTTGGCCTGCTGGCGCTGCCGCGGCCCTCTGCCTCGTGAAACCATCGACTTGGCCTGCTGGCGCTGCCGCGGCCCTCTGCTTTATGAGACTATCACCTTGGCCTGCTGGCGCTGCCGCGGCCCGATCCACAGACCCTCCAGCTCGAGGATTGTGAGCTCGCCTTTTACCACTACCTGTACCGATCCGGTACCAAGACTGTCCCGCTACCCCCTTTCCCTACAGAGACTAGAAGTGAGAGGACCCCCGGGTCCAAGTTATCCTGTATCGCTGATATCCTTGCCTTAAGAACCTTATATAAAGCCTTGAACTCGACTTGGTGTGGTGCCTGTTTGTGGGGAGGGAGGGTACTTGTCTGTACGATCGCCGGAGACGGTCCCCCTCGGGGATCTCTCCCTCGGTATCCGGCCGACCCTCAGGGTCCCCGTCTAACAGTCTCCTTCTACATTGCCATTCAGGATTGTCCCATTTAGATTTGGAAGTAATGATAATAGCAATTTACCTCTTTTATCTGAGTTTATTCCTTTGGGAAATTTTGGAATGGATATTTCCAGTGATTCTTCTTTATATAGGTTTACCCACTTTCTAATTTCACAGTTAGAGATTTTTCCATTAAGATCGCCCATAATTATATATGACAGATATGATCGGTCTTCTATTATCCGAGAGATAGTTTCCATAATGTCCGCAAATAGGGCGTCTTGGTTAGTGCCAGGTGGGGCATATACATTAAAGAGCAAGATTGCCTTTGGTAGGGCTGTGATGTGTGTTTTTAATGATACCTTAATGCATTGAAGATTATCGGAATTAGTCTCGGCAGTCTTTTGAGCCCATAAGTATTCCTCCCTAAGTAGGATTGCCAGTCCACCCTTTGCATGGCCCCGATTAGTTGCTTTTGCAGGGGTATCATAAACATAGTAGCCTTTATGGAAGAAAGATTTTGTTGCCCAGGTTTCCTGTAGAATCAAGATGTCTGGTTGATTTATAGTAGCTTCAATCATTTTATTCTTTGTTTTTCCAGCCATATTCCACGAGGTAATCTTCAAGCCATTGTTAAACAGTAAGTTGTTGGCATTTAGTAATTTTGTTGCTGTTTAATGTCTCCGAGACCCAAGACTTTATAGTTTTTTTAGCCTCCTTTACTTCTAAATCTTTGCACCATACTACCCTTTCACCATTGTTCACATGGATTTTCAGGGTATCCTTCCCTGAATAAATCGATCTTAAATCTTCTGGTTCAAGAATATTTTTGTAATGATGTTTGGATTGCATACTAAGGTTTGGCCCAAAAATACCATGGGACCTTTTATTAGATTTATTTGCCTCCGGTTCAGATATTTCAATTACGTCATAGCCGCACTTATGAAGTATCTCCTTTTCACTAAGAATAATCCCAGGAAGAACTGATGACCAAAAAGATACCATCGCTATTTTGCTATTTTATTTTTTGGGGAAGATCACCAGGTCTATTTCTTTGCTGGTCAAGGATTGTAAAGGCAATATTTGTTGGAGAAGGTTGATTATCCTTCCTCGATTGAGTGGCACGTTATCGATGGGAAAAAGTTCTTCAAATTGTAAAAATTTGGACGGCTTCGTTTCCCCATGTAAGGATATCTTATCATCATCTTCTCCTATTCCTTTATTTCTATGCCCTATTTTTGAAAATAATATGGACGGATGATATTCCTCAGCTCTTGGATTCAATGATTGTACTTTTTGTGTGATTTTTCCATCACTGGTTGCCTCTTTTTTGTTGATATTAAGGATTGTAATTTCATCTTGTCTCTCACAGATTTTTCGAGGTGTGGTAGGTTTTTGAAATTTGAGCTTACGAGTTTTCTTTTTATTAATTCTTCTTATCGGCTTTCTTCTCCTTTTTTTCCTTCCTTCTTCCTGAATTTCTGTTATTTTAGAGATTATTTCTCCTTGATCAGCATCAGGTATGTGTTTAGTGCCGTTTTCCTGATCACCCTTGTCACAATCAATTTGGTGCGAATCCGTTTTCTTGGTAGATTTCGAAAAAATAGAATACTGTTTGGCAACTTTTGGAGGTTCTTCTCTGAAGAGTTTTTTTAAGGAGTATATAGTGGAATCCTTATGGATTTCCAGATATTCCTTTGTTTGTTTTCCTATTTTTCCTATTTCTGATGTTTGAGTGCTAAAGTCACGTTTTGTTTGTATCTGTATACTTTTGCTGATTTTAATTGAGTTATTCTTTTGCAATTGCGTCGTATCAGATGTTTGTTGTTTTTTTATTGCTTCAGCGGATTCTTTTTTCTTTTTCTCCTCTACTAAGAACGTTAGTATACCAATTTGTGCATCTAAAGTTTGGTCCGAATTTTCCAGAATATGTCCTAGAAAAGAAAGGACAGATTCCAAGATTTCCTGTAGAGAGAAAAGAGCCTTTGACATTGGTGTTACGGAATTTGTGGTATTATTATTTTTAGGAAAGAAAGGGTCCAGAGAGGAATCAAGTACTAGATCTTGTTCTAATGTTTCTTTCGAAGAACTGTTGGGAAACTTCTCTGGGATTGACTGTGCTTCTGAATTATTTTCCACTAACTTCAAGTTGATTCCATGAGGTTCGTCAATACGATCTGGACTCCCTGACCGTTTTATTGGAGTTGAGGATGTTAAGAGAATCACATCATGGTCCAGGGATTGTGACTCCTGTGATGAGCAGATTATCTTATGATTAAGTTCAAGATCAAGCTCACTTAGATTTTGGGTAGGTTGTTGGTTCAAAGAATTAAGCATTTTTTCCTCCATATTTTCAAAAGGATCCAGGTTTTATCCTATTTCCGGGATGTGGGTAGATGATTCCCTTTTTGATGATAAGGCAGAAAAGTAATTACTAATTGCAGGGGTCCTAGTTATCCGATCATGTTTTACTGCTTTGTCAGAGGATTTCCTGACTGCTTCCTCAGTGCCCATTCGCTTCATAAATATTGTACGAGATCTTAGTTTTTTGAATCCCATTATTCTTTCCTGTATTAGGCCTGATAGCTGTAAATGATAGTGCTTACTCCAGTGAGTTATATGTGGTTGTTATTAAATCTTCCGCACAAATCACCGTCTCCCTTTGCCTCAGTCTCTGTATCTTTGTTGTTACACTTACCACACTGGCAATCGGATGTATTACTTATCACAAGGTTGCCCAGTACATGAAAAATGTGGATATGGATGTTAATAGGGTGGCCCGTCCCGTCCTTGTACGTCCCCGGACTGCCACAGACGGCCCGCCCTTTGCCCGGGCTTCGCCAGGCGTCCCGCGAGACGGTCCTTACACTGAATTTGTACTTGCGAGGGCGGCCGTGGGCGGGGCAGGCAGGGGGCGCTGACCGGATGTCATCAGGTCTCGCAGGGACTCCTGGAACAGTGAGTCCCTGCAGCGCTACACCCCTGCAGCCTCTCAGCGCCGCGGCAGCTTGGCAGATGATCTTTTCCAGACAGGTGTGGGCAAAGCAGCACGCAGCGGCTCCCGCACAGCGGGAGCGGCAAGTTGTGGGTTAGTCGCCGACCAGGGCTCCAGCAGAGCGAGCAGGTAGAAAGAAGGTTAATATTCAGGCTCCAAGCGTTTTGTTTGATTGACACTGGCTGTTCAGCACAAGCCCCTTTTCTTAGATCAGCCGGCCGGGGGCACCGGGGAAGCCTTCTCCACAGCGGTAAGACGCACACGAGCAGGCAGAGCGGTGGTAAGGTCCACCCGCTTCCGAGACTTTGAACTGGGGGGAAGCTAAGCAGCCTTTGGGACGTTGAAAGACAATTGTTTTCTGTTGTTAATAAAAAGAGGGAGATATGTAGAGTCGCGCTCTAGTTCTTGCGTGCTACGTCATGGTTGGGGCCACTTGCCAGAATTTGTGATTACCCACTAGGAGACGCCTTTCCAATGTTTGATTTTGGCCTCATATGCTCCTCAGTTATCAATGCTTGATTAATCATCCCCTGTATAAAATTCACAACACCTTTTAACAAAAAAATAACGAGGTTGAAAAATTGCGCTGTTTTTTTTTTTTGCAGAGTTTTAAAGCGCGAACTAGACCCGAACCGAATCAGGGATCAGAGCGATTTACATATTTTCCAGTTACGTTACATGAGGACACACTTTCATTTTTTAGGCACGGGGAGATTAAGTGATTTGCCCAGAATCACAGGAGGTTTTGGCGTAATAATGGATGGCTGTTTACATGCAACAACAGCACTAAATTCTCACTTTCGCCCATCAGATCTACATAGACGTAGGGAAGGAAAAGCAAAGTCTAAAATAATGTGCCGTAGCCGTCATCTAATGACCGAAAAAATGTTAGCTTAAAAAAAACAACCAGAGTCGGCATCATTCTTCAACATAATTATTAGATAGCGAAACTACCCTAACTGCACCCCAGTTTCAGAACCACGGCCATAAAGCATTTAAATCAGTCCACCGTTGTGCTGTTTTCACTTTTTTCCCAAATGGCAACAAGTTCTCTAGAGACAGTTCTAATCTTGGGATTTTCCTATACAGTCTGCCCACACGACAGCGACTGGGCGTTTTATGTTTTGATAGACGCAGCATTTCACGTAGAACGGGTGCATATCTTCCGGAGCAAGGGGCGGTCACTTCCGGTGCAGCGGTAGTGGCGGGTTCTTTGAAGAAAGGTGTGCCCTGTTTTTCTGGGCCGGTCACTTCTTCTGACCAATGGCAGGGCTCCCTGGGAAGTACAGTCACGAAGACCCGCCCATAACCATCTCTCAGCCTATCAGTTTAAAACTAGCCTTCTGGTTACATACCTTCGGGTACTTTTGAATGGAACTTGTTTGGAATCGGAAAGTAAAGACAAGAAAATGTTTCAGGTCCAAAATCGGGAAACTGGAGGTTAGTCTATATTCTGGAACCTGCCATTTGATTTGGGAGTGCTGGCATAGGAAATATGCCGTTTTATAACATTAGACAGGTTCACGTAGGGTCCTTAGTTAATACATTTTCTGATGTCCAGGGACTAAACTAAACTAATGTGTGGTTTTGTATCGTGGTTCATAATTACCCATTGCAAATGTGGATGATTCGGGGAGGGCGCAGATGCAGTTAGTCTGAATATTTTGTTACAGAAGATATGAGCTGTCAATATCCTATTTTCTATATGGCAATTATGTAGCGAAGTGCTGGCACTGTCCAGAGCAAAGTATGGCAACGCTGCGGAAGTCATCAATGACGTAGATAACACCCGAGAAAAGTGTACTCGTTTTGGGCGTCTCTGGTAACTTGACATGTTTATAGTTTGGTGACCTCTCTTGTGGTGCTACGTTGCTTTTGTATCTCTTGTGAACTGTTGCTGCATGCGAAGTGCTCAGAGAGGCTACTTCGGTCCTGTTTAACAAACCTACACTAAATAAAAAAACTATCAAAACTCCAAAATGGCATTGTGCTGTAACTGTGTTGCTATGTGTTTGAAATGTGTGTGTGGGGTGGGGGGAGACCTAGTAGATCGCATACATTGGGGTAGGGGTGAGTTAGTATAAGGGGGCTTTCAGGAGCTGAGCCTGACAGTCAGTTTATAAAATGGATTTCATTTTTTGGCCCCAAGAAGTTGGCAGCATGAAGGAATGTGATATTAAATATGTTCTGTTTTCATTAATTGGTCGCTGACTGTGTTGTAAAATATCTCACGGGTCCCTAGGCTACTGCTGAATAGATACCAATGTATCCAGCTAAGTTCCAGAGTGCTTTAGTGGGAAGAAAGCACTTTTGGGTAATAAGCTTGGTGGCAAGATTTTAATGCATTCTAAGATGAGGTTTGACTCTAAATAAAATAGTGCAGAGGTTAAATGTGCCTGCTGTCAAGCGCATCGTGTAACATTTAGGACACATTTCCTACTCCTATTTTTACAACTGCTGACGTTACCATCTGAGTGTCTTTGTTTCCTCGATGGCTTTTGGGTTTAAGGTGTTGGACTCCTGCTAGCTGTAGCCAGAATAAAATAAGCGCTTGATGGTCCGGTTGTGCAGCTGAGCTTATGCATTGAGAGACCTTAAGTAGTTCTTGGTTATAGCTGCACGTGCAGACTTGCCTAGCATACTAGATTGTGACACCCGACAGAAGACTTTGTGGGTTTAACAATTTATTTGCGTGAATAAAAGGTGTTTGAATGTTGCACCTATATAAGATCAAAGCATATTCTTCAAAACACTGGGGAAGTGTGGGCTTATGCTGACAATTGTTTTACACCACCCACAACAAATAAACAAAACACACAACAGCAATTATGCTCATTTAGTATATTCAAAGTAGTATATTAAAAAAAAAATATGCACACATTTTTCTTTTTGTAAATGAGGCTGTGAAGAACATGAACAAATACATACAATGATGTGACTTGGTGATAAAGTGACAAAAAGCAGAGAAAATACGTTTAACCTTAAACAATACAGACACAAACTGATCTAAACATTGTAATTGGGTATTTGTAAAGCGCACGGCTACTCCACGGAGTGTCCAGCGCTAAAGACCGTTAAAACAGGCAGAGTGAGCGAACAGCAGCTAGCTAGTCATACTATTGAAACAGCCAGGTTTTTAATTTCCTCCTGAACACACCTAAGTCAGATGCCTGTCTAAGAGAAGGTGGCAGTCCGTTCCACAAGCGGGATGCCACCACTTGAAAAGAGCGGCCGCCTGTGCTGTAACGGGAAAACCTAGGAACGGTCACCAGAAACTGCATCGTGGACCTTAACGTTCGTTGAGGGGCGTAGTGCTGGATCCTTTTACTAATATAATGGGCCCCTGAGTTGTGTAGGGCCTTAAAGGCCAGGGTAAGAGCCTTTAAGTGGACCCTCTTATGCACCAGAAGCCAATGAAGAGTTTTAAAGTGGGGGGGGGGGGTGTGTGTCATGTGAGCCCTGGGTCCTACCATCAGAATAACTCTGGCCCAAGGGCGTAAAAAAGGCCCCTTCAGCCCCCGTGGTGCGGGGGGCCCGACCTCCAGGGGGCCCCTTCAGCCCAGTACCTGTCAGCAGAGCTACTGAGTGTGGTCGGAGGGGGCCCCCTTCATATACTGTGCAGGTGGGCCCCCTCAAGTTTCGTTATGCCACTGCTCAGGCCACCGCATTCTGAAACACCTGTAGGCTACCTAAAAGATATTCTGGTAAGCCTAGATATAGGACATTTGCGTAGTCCAGCCTTGATGCAATCAGGGCCAGCACTACCGTCTTTCTGAGGAGGACTGAGAGCAGGGGGAGGAAATTCTTGAAATAGATAAAGCAATTATTACAAAAAGTAGGTTGTTCATTGGCAATGAATGGGAATATTTATATTTTAAAACATTTTATGTATTTATATGTTTTAGTATTATTCTAAATTGCTTTTTTTAAAATTTTTATTCAAAACATTTTTACGTTTATTCCCGCCCCCGCACAGGACATGAAAAATGCAAAAAACAAATACAATCAAATTTTGTTTTTTCCACAACATTTCTATATCTCAGGTTACAAGAACTCTGCCTGGCAAATTATACTGGGTAAGCTAGAGCATCAATCAAAACAGCTGGAAAGAGAAAAAAAAACAACAAAAAACAACCAAGTAGGTTGAACAACTAAACATAACCCCATGGATACAGCTTGATTAGTATTCCTGATTTTCATTACACACCCGACTTGAGGCCCTATGGAAATTCTATGTTTCCTGCCACCCTATTCTTCCAATCTGTTATTGGTTTCCAGATCTGCAGACCGAGGGATCTGCCCTTCTTCCCTTTTCTGGCGTATAACGCTTTTTCCATGTTGTATATATGTAAAAGCCTGGCCAACCATTGCTGCATAGTGGGGGGGTGCTTATCTCGCCATGCTGAAGCTATGCATAGACGAAATACTGCCATGGCTACAAACAAAAAGTTCTCAAACTGTGATTGCTCTCCAGTCCCATTAATATTACTTCGGATGTCATCGTTAACTTACAATTCAGCGATCGATCTAAAAACCCTTCGATTTCTTTTATCAGAGGGACCAGGTTGGGGCATTCCCCGAACATGTGGACTATGTCTCCCTCCTGGCTATCACATCTTGGGCATGTTATCCCTTGTGTTCCCCCCCCACTGTGCATTTCTGGCTGGGGTGTAGTATAGCTTGTACAAGGTCTTGTAGTGCTGGGATTGCAATGAAGAAGAGCGGAGAACCTCCTGTCCCATCTGCAATGACTTCTCAAAGATCCCCTCAGTAATCCCTAGCGCATCAATCCATTTTGCTTCAAATTTACCCAGGTCATCTCCCCTGTGTGCTATAAGTTCAGCATAGAACCTTTTTATCGTACAGCCGTGTCCCCCTTCTATTACTTGTAATATTGTATTGTCTCCAAATCCTAGAGGTCCTCCTCTCTTTCCAGCCAATAAGCTTCTTATCTGTAAATATTTAAAGAAACGTCCTTGTACTGAGCCCAAACTTTCTCTGTATCTCTGAGAATTGGCGCACTCCTAGCGGGCCTATCAAATCCCCCATTCTTTTCACTCCTAACCGTCCCCATTCCTTGAAAACAGTATCAGAAAAGATCTCTGGGGGTAATGTGGGGTCGTTCCCTAACCTAGTATATGCATGGTATCTACCCAGTCCAAAGCTCTTTTTAAACGCCTTCCACACCTTATAAGCTGCCTCCAGGGTCTTGAATCTGGTCCTCTTAAAGTCGCTCGGTTCAGTGTATCTCAGGAATACATTCTGTGCCTCCTCACCTAAAATCAAATCGTATATCTCTAACGAGCCGGTATAGAATTCTCCTTCCATCTCGGCAGCACCAATGAGGCCCGTTATTTGCTGCAGCACTGCTGCCCAGTAATAAAGTCTCAGATCCGGTAGTGCCCCCCCCCCCCCCCCCATCTCTTGGTAATGCCATAAATTTTAATGCCCTTCTTGTTTTACCCTGTGACCAAATAAACCGGTTTATTATGAGCTCTATTCTACTAAACAAATGTGGGTTAAAAAATAGAGGTATAGTTCTAAATATATATAGACATTTCGGGAGGAGATTCATTTTGATATAGTTTACCCTGCCAACTATGGACATATGCAGGTTATGTATCCTATCCAAATCCTTCTTCGCTTTCGCGATGATAGGGGAGGTATTTAAGTCCACTAAATTGCCCAGGTCAGCAGTGATAGTTATTCCTAAGTAAACCCCCTCAGCCACCACCCGTGAATCTGTGCATGTTGCATATGTGTTCTTTATAATTTGTGTCTTAGTTTTATTTAGTGCGTACCCCGCGACCTGCCCAAATTGCTCCGCCTCCTGTTCTATTTTACTGATGGCCTCTGCTGGTGAGGGTGTGATAATCGCGATATCATCTGCGTATGCTAGTACCTTAATCAGTCCCATCTTAGTATCTAGCGGCCTAATTCCATCATTTAGCTCCAGTTTCTTAATTAGTGGGTCTATGTAAAGTGCAAAGAGCAAGGGTGAGCATGGGCACCCCTGTCGTGTGCCCCGTGTAATTCTAAATGGGGTAGTGCGGCTTGCATTCACCCTTACACACGCCGTTGGTCCTACATACTATGATTGTATCGATTTTATAAATCCTTCTCCAATTCTCCCTTTCCTTAGCACTGCCCACAGAAATTCCCATGCCACGCGGTCGAAGGCCTTTTCGGCATCTAGTAACATAGCTGCGATAGGTTTCTCCTCCGTCCCTTTTACATCAAATAGCGTGATCATTTTTCTAACTTGGAGTGTAGTTCCTCTATGTGGAATAAAGCCATGCTGATTAATGCTTACTAATTGCTCTGTTACCCTAGCAAGTCTGTTCGCTAATGTTTTAGAGAAGATTTTTAGGTCAGCATTAATCAGTGTAATCGGGCGGTATGATCCGGGCTCTGCGGGGGGTTTCCCTTTTTTAAGGATTACAACAATATCTGCCCCTGCCCAGCTGGCTGGTATATAATGCCCCAACTGTGCCTCTCTAAGTGTCTTAACTAGCTCTGAGATAATTGATGCAAAAAACACTTTGTCGAATTCCCCGGGTAACAAATCCGGCCCGGCAGCCTTGCCGGAAGGCAAACTGAGCATAGCCTCCGTAATTTCTTCTGCCTCTAAGCAGGTCTCGAGAGAGTCCCTATCTATCTCCTGTAGGGTTTTAATTGGTAGGTCTTGCAGGTACCTCTGAATATCGGCAGGATCCCTATCCTGCTCCTCCTCATAAAGCTTGCAATAGAACTCCCTAAAGACCTCGAGGATACCTTCCCTATCTGAAACCATATTACCCCCGCTGTCTCTTATCTCTTTAATTTCCTCTTTTGCCATCCTCTGTCTTGTGCGTGTTGCAAGTGTCCGCCCTACCCTTTCACTATATTCATAGCATTGCTCTCTCTTAGCATTGTAAATCTTAGCTGATTTTATTGCTATACTCTCTTCTGCTTCTGCTTTAGCCATCATGGTCTCCATTAGATATTGTTCCAGCTCCCGCCCCTCAGTAATAGCCTGTTCAAGTCTCTGCTCTGCTTTCAACAGGTCGCTATTTACCCGATCTACCTTGGCTTTCTCCTTTTTCTGATTGGCTAGACTAAAGCTCAGTGTTTCACCTCGCACCCCGGCTTTAAAGGTATCCCAATCATTTCCTGGATTAGTACTCCCTCTATTGATATCCCAGAAGCTCTTTATCCAAACGTGCATGTGTGTAATGTAGTCTATATCCGTCAGGAGTTCTCTTTCAAATGTCCATGATTTAACCTGTCTTTTAAGCCCACTGCCCGTTATTGTCAATAATAGAGGGTTGTGATCAGACAGAATACGGGGTAGCCTCACTATAGTGAGGATATTTGAGGGTAACCTGGAGGTGAAGAAGTACTCCAGACGGATGCACTTCCTATGGGGGGGCCGAGTAGTAAGTGAAGCCGTCCTCGCCCGCTTTAAGCTCTTCCCAGACATCTATAAAGGCGTTGTTACTGGCCATACTTCGGATTGCTCTACACACCCTCTTTTTCCTTCCTTGGTATAGGCCTCTATTATTCAGTCCCAAACCTGATGCCCCGTCGATGTTGAAGTCTCCTGCGAGGATCACTCTTGGTGCCCAGGTAGCCAGTTCTATATCTAGGAACTCGAATACTTCAGGGTCATCCTCCGTTGACCCATAGACGGACCCTAAAGTAATCCAGTCTTCTCCAATCAGACACTCAATCAGGGCCCACCTGCCCCAAGGATCTTCTAATTTCTTCCTCGTGCTAACGTTAGGTAGTTTAGTTAGTATGGCCACTCCCCTGACCTTTGCCCCATGTTTTGAATATGCCAGCAAGCGCAGCCCCAATTGTTCCAACAAGAAAGGCTTATTGCCTTCTATGTGTGTCTCTTGTAAACATATAAATTCTGCCTGGGTGTTTTTAATTAATAGAGCTACCTTTTGCCTTTTCAGCCTATCATTCAGCCCGCATACATTCATTGTTAACACCTTAACTTTTTTTTTCACAACAAAGTTTTATTGAATGATCAGAGAGAGGCATATATATGGCTCTCCACAGTCAGGAGAGTGCCACCAAATATCAAGACAGGTTTCTTTAGCATGTACAAATCTCAAGTAATTATACGAGGAATGCAAACCCCCTTCCTGCCCTCCACCCCCATCCCCAACCACCCAACTTCCCAACTACCCACCCCTTATCCCTCCCTAACCCGTTGCACGTGATCATAGTAAACCTTCATCACTTGGTCTTAATGTGTCCGGTACTGTGTACCACCTCAGGTCTGCGGGCCACTCGCCTCCTGCCAGTCATCTTCTTGTACCATCGGGGGGTCTAGGAACAGTCCCCTATACTCCGCCCACCTTCTCCAGATCTTATAATGCTTACGGGGGCATCCCCTGGCTTCAAACACCGGGCGCTCCAGCCCCATAAAGTAGTCTAAGCCAGCCTTCCAAGCACACAGTGGGGGGGCTCGCACTCCTTTCCATGCCCGTGCCAGGTCCCTCTTGGCCACCACCAGTCCCAGCAGTAAGAGGTGGCGCTTGTAGATATTCCCCCCCTACCCCCTCTAGGACATGAAGAATCCCTAATCGAGGGGTGCGGGGCAGGTCCCATCCCAGTACTTCAGACAGACAATTCCAGACACCACTCCAAAATCTGGTAAGGCCGACACAGGACCACACACTATGCAACAGCGTACCTCTTTCAGTTCCACAGCGCAGGCACTCTGGGGACCCAATCAGGCCCGCCCTCCAGAATCGCTCCCGGGTGTAGTAGGCCCTGTGTAGGTATTTGAATTGGATGAGGCGGAGTCGCATCGCGATAGCAGCCCCTCGCGGGGACTCCAGCGCCTCCCTCCAATCATCCTCGTCCAAGCGTCCGATGTCTTTCTCCCAGGCCTCCTTAAGGGGGAGTAGGGAGGAGGAACAGTGCGTGATGAGTGTTTGATAGATTCGGGATACCTTCTTATCACCGAGGTCTCCCATGAAGATCTTCGCCTCCACCGGACTGAATTCCGGCAGCGACTCCAATCCGGCAATGTCAGGTGCCAGTGCATGGCGAAATTGGAGATAGCGATAGAATTGGGTCGTGGGCATATGGAACTCAGTTTGGAGCTCCTGGAACGACTTCAGGGTGACGCCGGACAGTACATGTCCCAGTGACGAGATCCCGATGGCATCCCATCCACTGAACCCCGTCAAAGAGGCCAACCCAGGAAGCCGTCCATTCTGCCACAGCGGGGTCTCCGCCGTAAGTCTACCCCACCAGCCCATACGACGCAGCGCTTGTCGCCACACAGCAAAAACCACACGTGTGACACACGGGAGCTTTTTCCGTTTTTTGGCTGAGTATAAAATCGTGTGTAGCGTGCAGTCACCCATCAGGGAGCGCTCCAGGGCGTAAGCCGGGTCACCCCTGTCTCCATACCACCATTCATTAAGTACAAGCATTTGGGAGGCCTGATAATAAGACAGGATATCGGACGTGGCCAAGCCACCACAATATGTGGACAGGTAGCAGGTCCGCAGCGCCACCCTGGCAGCACCTCCCGCCCATAGGAAGCGACCCAGGACCGAATTAACTTGCCGAAACCACTGGGGAGCGATAGGGTTTGGGTGACTCTGCAGTTGGTATAGGAGGCGCGGAAGTGCGACCATCTTGAAGATCGCAGATCGACCAAAGATAGTAAGGGGCATTCGGGACCACGTCTTAACATCCGTCTGAACCCTCTCCCATACCGGGACCACATTACGTTCCCAAGCAACAGCCGCGGAGTCGGAGAGGAACACTCCCAGATACTTCAAGCCCCCTACAGCTACCTGCGACTCCGACGCCCAGGAGTCCGCCACACTCCTGCCACCCAACACCCATAATGTGGATTTACGTGGGTTGAGATAGAGGCCCGACACCTCACCGAAGACACGCATAATCTCCAAGACTCGAGGGCCCGATCTGTTTAAGTCCGTAAGGAAAAAGAGGACATCATCTGCATATAGTGCAATTCTATCCGTGGGGGCGCCGCCCCATTCAAAGCCCCGCATTTGTGCGTCAATACGCACCCAGGAGGCCAGGGGCTCCATAGCGAGCGCAAATAAATATGGGGAGAGCAGGCACCCCTGGCGAGTCCCCCTGCCGATGGAGAACTTCTCAGATATCGCACCGGAGATACGGACAGATGCTGTGATGTCCGTGTACAGGAGTTTGATGTATGAAATAAACACCGGGCCCAGATTGAGGCGAGGCAGGAGAGCGAACAGGTATGTCCAGCTAACTGAGTCGAATGCTCTGTCAATATCCGCTAGGAGGAGAGCTGCACTCTCCCCCGTGTCACCAACCGCATCTATTGCCGCCTGCGCCCGCCTGATATTGTGCCGCGTCGCCCTATGTGGCATGAAGCCAGCCTGGTCCGGATGGACCAAGTCGGTCACATACGGGAGAAGGCGGTTCGCCAAGGCCTTAGCCAGCAGTTTAGCCTCGATATTCAGCAAGGATATCGGGCGATAAGAGTCCTGTCTGTCCGGGGGCCTGCCGGGCTTTTGGAAGACCACAACCTCGGCGTGTCGCCAATCAGCTGGCAGTCTACCCTGCGACCGAGCCGCCTCCAGTGCACGGAGGTAATGGGGCCCCAATTGGAGTTGGAATCGTTTATAGAATTCGCTCGGGAAGCCACTTGGCCCCGGTGCCTTCCCCGTGTTGAGCTGTCCTAACGCTTCTCCCAATTCTTCCGCCGTCAGGGGAAGGTCCAGCGCTGCTTTGGTCGCATCAGAAACCGCCTTCGGTGGCAAGTCCCCAATGAATTTATCTATCGCGTCCGCCGATAGACAGTCCCGCGGGGCGTATAGGTCCTTATAATAGTGGGCAAAGTTCGCCACCAGCGCCTCCGGGTCCATGATCGCCACTCCATCCCCATTTGTGAGACCCGGAAGCGAGTGCGGCTGGATAGTACGTTGGCACAACCTATGAAGCATGGTACAAGACTTGTCCCCCCACTGATAGACTCTACTGCGCGTGGCCAGCCATGCTTGCCTGGCCTCATCAATCAGCACAGACGCATACGACTGTTGCGCCTGCAGGAGCAACCGCAACGCCACATCATCACCCCCACCCCGGCATTGTTCGTCAAGAGTGTCCACCCGTGCAGCTGCCGCAGTGATGGCCTCTCTACGCTCCCGACGGGCCGCCGCACACCATACAATATCTATCCCCCTAATCGTGGGCTTCATGGCCTCCCAGACTACCACTGCATCTATATCGTCCACTAGATTCTCCTGCCAGTAATGTGCGATCGCACTCCGCATGTGTTGGACGTAGCCGGCCCGCTGAAGGTGCCACGAAGACATCCTCCACCGGAACGGCTGACGCTTCGTAAGCAGGTCAATCCTGACAGCCACCGGAGAATGGTCAGATAGCCCTCTAGGCAGGATCCCAGCTTCCCGTACCCTATCCAGGGACGCGCGGGGCACAAAAACGTAGTCCAGGCGCGAAAAGGAACCATGGACCGCCGACACGTATGTGTACTCACGGGCCTTGGGATGCATATGCCGCCACACATCAACCCAGCCCATTCCCTCCACCATCGCATTCAACCGGGTAGGAGCAGCAGCAGTCGAAGCCCCTTGCGCTCGCCGACGATCCACACACATGTCCATCACCTCATTCCAATCGCCCCCCAACACCGCCAAGGACTCGGGGATCTCCGACCACACTGCAAACAATTTCTCGGATAAGGACCACTGCAAAGGCGGAGGGGCATAGACACTCCCAAAAACTACAGGTTCAGCACCCACCATCCCCTTGACGAAAACATATCGACCCTGCGGGTCTATCCATTGTTTCTCATGTACATAGGCCAATCTGCGATGCACCAACACAGCAACTCCCCTGGACCCCCTGGAAAACCCCGCATGATAGACCTGTTGGTAACCAAACCTCTGCAGGCTAAGCACCTTCGTCCCCAGCATGTGCGTTTCCTGCAACAGTAATACATCAGCCACCTCCCTCTTCCCCCATCTCAGAATTGCCCCCCGTTTGATTTTGTCAAGCATCCCCCTGACATTCCAAGTTATCACACGCATGGACTCCTGAGGGAGTCCTCGAATCGAAGTATCAGCCATCGTCTAAGGTAGCAATCGTGGCAAGACCCTGGCTCCACACCCAGGCACACAGCACCTTCAGAAGCAAAGTATCAAAAATCACGTGCAATCCCCCCCCCTTGACCCTCGAACTCCCAAAAAACAACAGCGGCAGTCCCTCTGCCCAACGTGCCCCCAACCCACGCCCCCCCCCACAACCACCCCACCCCACCCCAACCCCCTGCCCACCACCCCTATACCTCGTGGAACTCAGAAGTATCTGTCGCGGCATGGGCAACCTCGGGCCCAAAACAGAGCGCCCAAGGCCAACCATAGCAATGGATCCCAACTACCCCCGGGAACTATCAAAACTCCCTCCCCCTTCCCCTATACAACCCCCACTTAAGTAGGAGGCAGGTAGCCCCAAACCAGAGCACCCCGAACCCCACCCCATAACCCCACACACAGCTCAACAAGAATCTAGCCTTAATAGTATACTCAGCAGTCAATGTTCGGTACAGTGGAACGCTGCAGAGCAGCTTCACTCCAGCCGGAGTTTATGATATACGGTTGAGGGCACGAGTCCCCACAGCTTGTCAGCGGCCTCTCCCAGAGTGATCAGAGTCAGTAGGTGCAGCAGAGGGAGATCCACCGCGGGAGTTGGATCGTTTCCGAGATCTCGACTTTCGAGTCCTTTTGGCTCCGGCAGCCTGATCCCCTGGGTCTTGCGATGGCTCCCTCGAACGCCCCGGGTTCAATCCAGGTTGATCATGTGGCCTGACTCTCACCGTCTCATCAGTCCATTTGAAAACGTCCTCCGGGGAGTCAAAGAAATGAGTACGGGACTGAAAGATCACCTGTAGGCGGGCAGGGTAGAGCAATGAGTATTGAATCTTCAGGCCACGGAGTTTCGCCTTGGCGGCAATAAAAGAGTGCCGCTGTTGTTGCACAAGTCTGGTGTAATCCGGGAAGATCATAATCTTCTGATTTTCGAAGTGAAGTGATTCCTTGGCCCTCGCTTCCCGCAAAATAGTGTCCTTGTCGTGAAAATTCAGGAGTTTAGCAATCACGGGTCTGGGCCTCTCTCCCGCCGGCGGTTTCTGCGTCAGGGCCCTATGGGCGCGTTCGATTACGAAACAGCGGGACAGGGCCTCCGGAGGGAGCCAACTCTCCAACCACTGGGTTAGGAACTGTTCCATGTTACCCTTCTCACACCCCTCCGGAAAGCCCACAAAGCGTAGGTTGTTCCTGCGCGCCCGCCCTTCAGCATCCTCGACACGGAGCGCAAGGCCCCGTTGAATGTTTTCCATCGCCGCCATTTTCCGCTTCAGGGTCCCAACATCGTCTTCCACCACCGAAATCCTGGATTCCGTCTCAGTAATTCGCTCAACGGCGTTGCGCAGATCTTGGCGCAATAAGGTCACGTCTGCCCCAACCGCCCCAATCTTGGCATCAAGCATGTCCCTAGATTGGGTGATCGCCGCCATGAGCGCCGCATTGTCCGGGCCCAAGCCCTGGCCACCGGACGCCCCCTGGGTCCCACTCGGTCCGGTAAACTTGTCAATGGGGCCCTGTTTGGCGGGCCCCCCCCCCTCTGGTCATGGTGGGGCTCCCTTCTGTGACCCCGGTTCTCAGGGCAGGCACCGGTGCTCACAGCTAGGTAGTCTGCGTTGCCAGTGGCAGGCAAGGGAGGCACACGATCACGGACCAGCCAACCACCAGTCTGCCTCCAGGGGGGGGACACACACAAGGCACTCCAGGCCAGGTCACTGCCCAGTCAGGGTCGCAACTCCCAAAGGGCCGATTGCCCACTTCGCCGCCTCTGCCTGACGTCAGGCAGCACCTCCAGGGCTATCCGGGGGCAGGGGGCTCCAACCGGCCAGAAAGCAGGCAAGCGCGACAGTCTATGGGCCAGGGAGCAGGCAGGATCACTCACCGGGGGGCCGCAGCACTGGCCGTCTCGCTGCCGCTTGGTTCAGGCCTCCCTCGCACCTCTCCACCGGCGCCGTCAAAATTGAGGCCCCGGTCTCTGGGCCTACACGCCGGCTGCGGTCCGCCTCCAGGATCGGGGCAGCCCGGACTCACTCCCCAGTCGTGGGGCACGGCCACTCTCCCTCAGTCAGGCCCGCTGCAGAGGCAAGCCCCAGGCCGCGGGTCCCGCCGCAGCCACTGTCTGCGGACACCACCAAAATCGAGGCCCCGGCTTCACATGCCGTGGGTAGGCCCCGGGGTGTCTCCGCCGCTATCTCCGTCAGCAATGCTCCGGGCGCTCCAGAACCTTCACCGGAGGATACCCCTCACCCGTCTTTGCCTCCGCTGCTGGTGTGGGTCGGGATAGGAATTCAGGGGCCAGGATAAATTACGGATCTGTAGCCGGCCGGTGGGAGCTCTAACAAGCCACGTCCACCATCGTCGCCCTCGAAGCCACGCCCGAACAACACCTTAACTTTTGAGCTCATCCTTAATCTTTATTATTCCTGAGCCTTTTAAACCGAAGAGATAAAATTTCTTTTCTGCCCTCGATACCATCTTTGCTGCTAGTGCCATTGTCTTTGCCTTTAGGTTTCCAACTAGCTTTTGCCAGATCCAGCTGATTAGTCTAGCCAAAATTAACTCTTTAAACTTATATGCAGTCCTTCTTTCCCTTACATGTATCCTGAGTTCCTTTGGTGTAATTTCCTTGTTTGATATGTCCCAGTCCTTTTCCCTGTATTCTGTCCTGTGCCCCCTCCCCCCCCCTCCCCTTGAGGCATCCTGGGTCCAGCCGGATCCAGGTGTGGGCGTCCGTTGACCAGTACGCCTCAGTGCGCTCCCCCCCAGCCCCGCGTGAATATTATGGTTAGATTGGGAGAGAGTCTATGAGGAAAAAAAAAAAAAAAGGTTCTATACCCAGTATTGAAAAGAATTGAAACTTATTATCCAGTCCACATCCTAAGAGAAAATTTAGTTCTTGGTCATTTTCCGGTATTATCTTTTGCAGTCTCTGAAATTTCTTTAAGGTAATTTTCGGCCTGTATTTCGCTGGTGAAACTGCGAGTTGCTCCCCTAAAAATTACTTTCAGTCGGGCAGGGTTCTGTAAAAAAACTTTAGCGCCAATTTGCTCAAAGGGAGAAAATAGCTGTCTCAGCCTCCATCTCCTTTCAACGGTAGCGTGGGCAAAATCTGGTCTCACAAAGAATGTGGAGCCGTTATATTCTCTCTTACTCGTGGGACGAGCTAAGTCGTAGATGGTATCACGAAGTAGAAAGTTTCCAAAGAACACCAGCATTGCCCTTGGAAATTTAGGTTGATTCTGTGGTTTCTTAGACTGAGTGAGGGGGAACCGATGGGCGCGTTGTACTTCTCTCTCTAGTTCCCAGGTTTGAAGTTCAGGGTCAAGCTGATTTAAAAAGTTTAAGTACATACCCCCTGGGGTCGTTTTCTTCAGTGCCTTCTGCGAGCCCCAGGAAGCGCAGATTGTTTTTGTTTCGTCTTGATCTATTCTCTTGTTCCTCTACCTCTATCAGTAGATCCTGTATGATTCCTTCTTGTTTTTTTTCCTGCTTTTGAAGGTAAGTAACATCGTTCTCAAGATGGTTAGTTCGTGATTCAACTGACACCATTCTTTCAGATATCTCTATACATGTACTTCCCACCTTATTTACAGCGCCTTGCAATAGTTGTATGGCTGAATGCTGTTTTTGGGTTTCCATTTTAACGTCTTTATGCAGTCTTTTTATTGAGCTTAATATATCTTTTAGTGATGGCTCGGCCACTTCTCCAATTTCTTCATCATATTGAGAGATGTCCCCAGTTGGATCCTCCTCGCTTTCTTGAGCCAGTATTTTTTCCCCCTTTAATTTATTTTTGGGTTTTGGGATTTTTCGGGGATTGATGGATTCTGGGTTACTTCCTTGATCGGTTGTTTCTTCATAGGTACTTTTATTTAATCTTTTATTCCTTATTCTTCTTTTCTCTAGTTTTTTCCCCCTTGGTGTATTTCCTTGCCCATGATTGCTTATGTTCCTTGTGCCTGAACAACTTGATATTTCCTGGGTTGATACTTCTTGGTCTTGTTCCTTGTTTACATTGCTTGCCTCACTAGAAATTGATATGCCAGTTTCGTATATATCTGCTTCAGATTCATCTGAGTGTGAATCAGTTTCTGGCAAAGGCAGTTTGTCCGTTGGAGGATTCGATGTTACATGAGGGTTCATCCCCTGAGCAGGTTTTTGGGTTGTCCTGTTCTTTATCATTGAATCCAGAACCACTAGCCCTTGACTTGGCCCTTTATTTGCCCCAGCTTTGGGCAGTGGGCTAAAGATGTTTAATATACTAGGCTGCGAAGTAGTTGGTTGTCCCGTCGAGGTTGCTTTTGCATTTGCTTTCAAATCCTTGATGGTTTGTAACCGTTTTGCTTTTTTTGCCATTAATTCCAGCTCTTCAGTGGCTTCAATGTCTTTCTCCCTCTCCTTCTCCTTGTTTCTCTCCTTGACTTTATCTTTCCTTTTCTCTATTTCTATGCCATTACCTTTAAGTGTATATTTATCACTCTTCTCCTTTTTAGATTTATCATGGTCTCCCTGTTGCTCACTGCAGCTCTGGATGACACCTTTTGTCCTTGTCTTTGTCTTTTTTCTGGACCCTTTTTATTTCCTCTGTCCTTCTCCTTTTCGTTATCTTTTTCTCTATCTTTTCCTTTGGCTTGTCCTTGATCCTTATTTTTTACTTCCCTTGCTTTAGCTCCTCTAGTCTCTCGTCGTTGCTGCATTGGCTGTAATGGCTTTAGTAATTGGGCATTATCCGATTCTTGTGCCTCATGTATCTGCTCGTCAGGTTCAGATTCTTCAATACATTGGGTACTCATGACATTCAGGGTGTTTGATCGGGGCATAGGTGGCATAGGTGGATAGGGTAGATCAGGCACTGCAATTAGATCACGTGATTCCATCTGATCACACTGAATACTCTCCACTTTTTCTGTGCCCATTTCCTGCATTTTCACTGTTTCTTCTTTCCCTATAATCTGCTTGTTAGATTCGTTTTTTTTGTTCTGCTCAATTGATATTGTATGGGCTATTTGAGCTGGTTGCAATGCGACTAATCCACGCCCTGAGTTGGCCAGTTTTGTCAATTCTTCTACTACAGTCAAAAGACTCAGTGTGATGCGCCGTTCTTGTGCGTTTCGATTGTGATTCAATTGGCACAGAGGAATGAGTCTAATGATATTACTTTCAAGATTTCGTTTTATTTGCGCCTGCTGCCTGTCAGATTGAAAGCACTTGAGGGACCCCTTAAGTTTAGTTGCGATATTCAAGGAGCACGATATAGAGATATTTATCTCTCCCTCCGCCAACTGCTGTCGTGTAGGGATATTTCGGCACCGCGGGTAGCGCTCTTGGGTTTTCCGCCGAGGCCCCTCTCGCATTGTAGTGTGTTGGGCTTTTTTTTTGTTGCTTTTTTAAAGAAAAATCCAGGTTTTCTCCCCCCCCCCTCAAAAATGTCCTACGCAGTCTTTAGCACAGGTGACAGGTGATTGGTGACAAATTCAGAACGGGTACAAAAGCCTCCTTGCACCCCTGATAGAACCGGCAGAGCAAAGCTGAAAGCAAAAAAGGGTTGTTGTATTGTAATTAGCGCTACAACAGTTTGATGTCTATCACCCACAGCTGCACCTTATTGTTTAGCTCCTGCGTGTAAATGGTGGATGGTGGATGTAACAGATCAAAAGTGGTGACCTCAGCAGGACACCCTCCCTCGGCTTTCACTTATTTTCTTATTTTTCTTTTCAGCGCTCGTAAATCTCAGCGCTCTTTGAAGCTGAAGGTTAGAGTCTCTGAATGCCGATTAATGCTGATTAACTACACACGATTGAAGGCGTCCCACTGGTTAATGGGCCGTTGGTAGAGATCCCTTTTTTCCGATTACTCAGTTTATACTACTTATGCTGCCCTGCCCTGATAAACATTGACAGTCAAATAATATCGCCACCACACAATGCGCCCCGCTCCTCACCTTCTGTCTTTCACCTCAGCACCAGCACCAGGCTCCAGCAGGCTGATCGCCGAGTCGGAGATTGATAGCTCCAAAACACGAAATGGAGTTAGGGCAGGGGCGGGGGGTAAAGGGCAGCCATTATTCTAAATTGCTAATGCTCTTTTACCTAAACATGTGCAATATTACCCAGAGGCTGCTATATATTTATATATCAATGTAAATATAGGAATTAAGTACACTTTACCTCTATTTGAGAGTCTTTTTAACACATTATGTGTTAATTGTGTTAGTAACTTTACTATGTCAATTATGTAACGGCATCATGCACTTTAAAAACAGTATGCCAGCCCCCATGACGGTGTCATGTTATCAAGGCTTCGTTAAGCCGAAACGTGTCATGGCAGATTTGTGTTGGGCTAACTAATAAATAATATGCACCATTTCCTGGGTCTCGCTTCGTCTATTTGGCTGAGTTGCTGATTTTCTGGACGTCTACATACCACAAATATTTTTCGGGATTGCTTCCCCGGAATCAGCGAGACCCCTCCACGAAAGGGCTGGTACGGCTTGAAGCAGCAGTTCAGTTTTACGGAATATTCTTTTCACTCTGAGAGGAGTCGCCGTCCGTGCCCCAGGAGAGTCGGAAGCTCCGACAGCAACACAGGGAAGGACCGGAGCGGTTCCGGTTCGGAGGTCGGCGGTGGTTGATCGAAGACAGGAACTGCATCGGGCAGACCCGAAACGCCGTTGGAGCCCCGCAGAAAGTCCTGTGTGGAGTGTGCAAGGTACCTACTCCCCTGCATTGTTTTGGAAGGAGTATCGGTTTTCCTGCAACAGACTGTGCCCAACAACATACACCATGTCTGCAGACACGGTAAGGGGCGTGTGGAGGCATCGAGGGGTATGTTCTCGGATTCCCCGGCTGGGGAATCCTCACCTAATACAGCTTCAGGTTCACTGCCAGAACCGAATAACAGTGCTAAGGACTTGTTCAAGGCTTTGGAAAAATGTTGCAAGAGCGAGCAGGCCAAATGGTGGGAGCGCAGCTCCCTGTCGGGATACTTAGAGGTGGGCAGGGTGCCACGTGGCTTAAGGATAATGTTGGCCCCCTCTTATGAGAACCCCGACCCCCTAATGCTCGCTGCTTGGGCCCAATGCAACCTTGATTCATCGCGGCGTTTTATTGAAATTCTCATTGTTTGCTGAGAGTGACAGAATTAAACTCCTGGCAGAAATAGACAGAATTAATGGTGAGATTGACAAATTACCAGCCTCCCCCGCAATAACCAAATATAGGGAGGATATGGTTGCGAGACTCAAGCGTGAAGAAGACATCATCAAAAAACGCAAGGCATTTAAATGTCAACGTGATCGGCTAGATTACGAGCATGGCCAGATATTTACGTTTTAAAAGAAATACGACAATTTAAAAAGCACGCCAACAAAAGAACATTGTCAACACAAACTCCTTGGTACCATCTACTAGCACTGTACAGGCGGAAGCCTCGTCAATCTCTGAGGAGAGCTCACAAGTGGATAGTGAGTCTGACACTGAATTGAAGCGCAGTCAAAGGTCGGGGTTTCGCAAATTTACCCTGGCACAAGAGTTGGAGGTAGTTCGACAGGATCGAAAGTTGACCCTCCGTTCTGGTACTCAGGGAGCTTCCGCAAACAAATCAACAACAGGAAATGCACAGAAAGGAGAAAGTGCAATAAAAGGAGGAAATGCGGGCAGGAGACAAAAGAAACATCGGGCGAAGTGGCAACACAATCAGGTGCAAAAATAATGGATGCCAAAACAGTGGTTAATTTATTTGTCGGACGTAGTACTCACCCCAGGCGAAACAGCTATTTTATCGCTGGGTTTAACTTATAGCGCCCGTGGGGACTTTGATTATGCAAGTACAAAAATTGACTTGTTCAAATATGTCTGCAAATTGAAACTGAAAAAGCACCACAGTATGCACAGAACAAATGAAGCAAGCCCTCCGACTTAACCAATTACTGCGCCAAATAGTTCCCCAGTTATGGGATTAGCACTTACTCAAGAATTTATGGAACTCCAAAATGAAGAAGTGTCGACACAACCGGTTCCCGGCTGGGGGCCAGCATTAGTCATAGAAAAAACCCCATTCAGACCAAAATCCAAATTTTGTCCCCTGATGTTAAAGGACAACCTAGATATATTTCATGAAAGAGTGTCCTCAGAACTAAAGAACTTGCATGTAAAGATTTCCAATGCGACAAGGAGACGTAACTACCGAGACATGGAATATCATAAACTGATCAAGAAACTAAGAACTAACAAAAATCTAATCATTCGTCAATCGGATAAAGGAGGAAACGTGGTTTTATGGCCACACAAGATGTATATGGAGATAGCACTGAGTCAGCTAAATGATCGTGAGTGTTACAAGAGAACTAACACCAAGGAAGTACAGCTGGCCAGTAATGATATTAATTCTAAATTGATGGCTTGGAGGAGTAAAGGTTTTTTGACGATGGACAAATATAAATATCTGAAAATTGATTGTCCAACGACTGCTGTCATGTACTTTATCCCCAAAATCCACAAAAATTGTCAACAACCACCTGGCCGACCAATCATTTCCGCCCGAAACAGTATTTTGGAAAATGTAAGCAGGTATATTGACTATTTTTTGCAGGAACATGTAAAAGCACTGCCCTCGTTTATCTTGGACACAGGTGACCTGCTTAAGAAACTGTCTAAGTTCAAATGGGAACCAAGTTATTTACTGGTGTCACTGGACGTCACGTCCCTGTATACTAGCATCTTTCACAGCGACGGAATTAAGGCAGTCCAGCATTTTTTGAACAAAAGACCCACCTGCTTGCATGGACATTCAAAGATGATTGTTGCAATGATTACTATGTGCTTGGAGAACAATCTGTTTTTATTTTCTAATCCGTTGTTTTTGCAGACCAGGGGAGTGGCTATGGGGGCCTGCTTTTCTCCCAGTTATGCCTGTCTCCATATGGGCTACTGGGAGGAGCAGGTCCTCATACCTAACTTCAGTACAATTATGAACACCAAGGTAAAATCCTGGTTTAGGTATATTGATGACCTCCTTTTTTTATTTGGGACGGTTCTGCAAATGATGCTGCTAATTTTATTGATCAATTGAATATAACAATCTCAATTTAAAATTTACTAGCAGTATCGGTACTAATTCCATTGTCTTTTTAGATGTAGAAATGTATGTTGACAATGGTCAGTTGGAGATAAGGCTCTATCGGAAACCCACAGCAGGCAACACACTGTTGCATGCTGCCAGCCACCATCCGGCGCACCTGATAAGGAGCATCCCCTATGGGGAGATGCTACGCATCAGAAGAAATTGTAGCAGCAACACAGAATGCCTAGTGGCACAAGAACAATGTAAAGTTAGGTTTTTGAATAGAGGCTACTCAACTGAATCTATAGACAGTGCTATCATTAGAGCTAACAAACTTGATAGACTGCAATTGTTGGCCTCTCAAGATGACAGTGTAAGTGTCTCCAAAAAAAACAGCAGCTAGTGAAACATGCCTGATAATCGGTTTCAGCAACCAACATCAGGCAATTCACAAGATTGTAAAAAACAACTGGTCTTTGATCACTAGTGATCCAGTTGTAGGCAAATTGTTTACTAAATCACCGAGCATTACATCTAGAAAAGCAAGATCCATGCAGGATAGTCTTGTCTCAAGTAGTCCTGAAGTAGTCACGGGCTCGTGGCTTGATGGAAGGAAAGGCTTCTTGAGATATTCTACCTGCAAAGCGTGCAAAAATGGTGTAAGTAGATCAGAGTACATGACTCCCCTCTCTCCTAATCCTATCAAGATTAGAGAAAAACTCAATTGCAGGTCGGGGTACGCTGTCTATGTTTTAGAATGTCCCTGTGGTCTGAGATATGTAGGGAGCACCATACCACAGATGTACAAACGGATCTTGCAGCATTTAAGGGCCATCACCAATGCAGATCCATCTTACCCCGTAGCTAGGCATTTCGAGAAAGTTCATGGGAAGAATGCCTCCGGGTTACTGTATCTTGTTATTGACACCGTACCCCACAGAGAAGGGGTGGGGACAGAGAATCCCTCTTGCGGAGGTTAGAAACCAGACACATCATAATGCTCGATACAAAATTCCTAATGGACTTCACACTAGCGAAGATTGCCACACTTACCTGTAATTGGCAGTACCACTTTCTGTATTTTATTGACACGTTGAACCTGAAGCTGTGCAACATACAAGTACACATGAACTATTACACCTGTCCTCCACATGAATGTATAAACATGATAGTTGTCATCTGTTTACTATTTTAAATCACTGGTAGCACGAATTTTTGACCGTTACAAAATATGCACTTTATTGTATTTTGCACAATGATTTAATATTGCACATACAAATCTATTAGCCCACTTGGGCTTCTACGATAGCCATTTCTGATACCAATGAAAGAGAGAGTTCTTGGTACTGGCTACACAATACAGGTACTCAGTACCCCTGTTGCTGGTATTAGGCATATGGTGTGGTTAGTAGTACACTTAATAAAATCGCTAAGGTGTTTTAGGTTGTTCATTGGCAATGAATGGGAATATTTATATTTTAAAACATTTTATGTATTTAGATGTTTTATTATTATTCTAAATTGCTAATGCTCTTTTACCTAAACATGTGCAATATTACCCAGAGGCTGCTATATATTTATATATCAATGTAAATATATGAATTAAGTACACTTTACCTCTATTTGAGAGTCTTTTTAACACATTACGTGTTAATTGTGTTAGTAACTTTACTACGTCTATTATGTAACGGCATTATGCACTTTAAAAACGGTATGTCAGCCCCAATGACGGTGTCATGTGATCAAGGCTTCGTTAAGCCGAAACGCGTCATGGCAGATTGGTGTTGGGCTAACTAATAAATAATATGCACCATTTCCTGGGTCTCGCTTCGTCTATTTGGCTGAGTTGCTGATTTCCTGGACGTCTGCATACCGTGTGTATATATATATATACTACTATACTATTATAAAGAGAGAACACAAACCTTTGAGCCAGGTAAACTCGGGAACCACAGCGCCAATCTACACACCCGATACATTGTAGAAATTGTCAGGGTGTGCAGATGGACATAGGCTATAAAAAATAAAAAAATAAAACGTAAACTTAAAAATATAACTTTTAAAAAAAAAAGTAGTGCCCTGAAAGTAGCGCTGGCCGCGACGCTGCGCTGGCCGCGACGTGCGTGATGACGAGGAGCGGCGGACATGGAGCGGCGGTGAAGTGAGGAGCGCGGGGAGAAGCGGCGGCTCAGGTGCGTCATAACGAAGAGGACCGGCGGACATGGAGCGGCGGTGAAGTGAGAAGCGCGGGAAGGTGCGGCGGCTCAGGTAAGGTAAAGGCACATTGGAGTCGGGGCGGGAGGGGGTCGTGGCGGGAGCGGGTTTGCACAGAGGGACGGGCGGGAGCCCTTAGTGCAAGCAAGCCTCAAATGCTGCCCCCAGCCCCTTTCTGCCCCAGGCAACGCTGGGGCGGGCTGATAGATAGATAGGATAGATAGATAGATAGATAGATAGATAGATAGGATAGATAGTATATCTATCTATCTATCTATCTATCTATCGTTACCCATTTGGAAGAGCCATCGCGCAGGTAAGTGTTGCCATAGGAATTTAATGAGGGCTGCTCAATTGCGAGTTGAACTTAACACACAGCTTCGTTTCAGCAAGCCTGATGCGTTTCGTGCGCTCTGCACGTTATCAAAGGCTGTCATGAAGTTGAGATCCGCTACAGCAGTGTACTTCAATAATTAATGGAAATCCAACCCCAGTGGGCGTGGCCGCTTTGCACTGCATCCTGGACTCCGAAGTCCCACACAATGTAGCTTCAGTGAGACTGTTTGCGGAAATCATTTTCTCATCAAAAAATAATTCACAGTAAATTTCTGGGTCAGGTTTTCCCCAGTACAGCAGTCTTTTGAATACTAAGAGCAAACATAGCTTGAAATATATTAGTATTGTCCACTTGACCTATTGTCTGAATAGACTAGGCACTTGGAGATAGTCATTACATGAGGTTTCTTGGGGAAATAGCTTTGGTTTAGCTTCTATAGGTGTGCATGACCTGAGCATTATTAATACAGGGAAGGCAGTGCCTGGGTATGGCAAACCAGGGGAGTCCATGTTTTGTGGGGTTCAGCCTAAGCAATGGCCATGGTGACTGACAGTGTGGGGGGTATGAAATGTTCCTATGAGCTGTTTATGTGGTTGGTGCTCATTTTAGAGGGAACAGCCTCTGTTCTGTCCATATGGGTGGCTGTGAGGGGTATCTGTCCCCTTGGACTGCAGCTTGGGTTTACTCTGCATGCATTAGGCCAACCCCGAGTTCCTCTGTAGCGGTTACGTTTGGGATCAGTGTAATGGGCAGTAGTCGGGGGAGGGGGGATCGCCTCCTATTAAAGGGTATCAGTATATAAGGAAGACTGGTTGTCTAAGTCCGCACATATGGGAAGAGTCGGGGTTGTCCCAATTCAAGGGTTGTCGTTTTCTAGGGTTGGGCTAAATGTGCACAGCCATTAAGTGCAGGGCCTCGCTTCTCAGCAGCTCAGTTATTCTTCCCAGTCCTATTCAGACAGAGCTGAAGACTTCTAAGTCCCTAACTCTTGTACCTCTCCCTCTCAAAAAAGTAAACTGTTCAATCACTATGCGCTCATTCGTGTTGTGCAACAGTCCATACATTGAAGCTTTCAACTTGTCCATTGGCCTCAGGGTGCTAAACTGAAATCCTCTTGTGCCTTATTCCAAACCTAAGAAGAAAGTCTACACATTTTGCTTGGGTAAATCATGTATGATGTTACCTGAGAACAACCATTATTGAAAAGCCTCCCCATGAAAGCGCTTCCTAAAAACTTAATTACAACATTCAACTTGGCATTCTCAACCAATCTCAGCACCAGCCGTTTAGTATAATAATCCACGACTACTACAGTGTAAACGTCTGTCAAAACCCCTTACAGGGAGCCATGGTGCAAGCAGGAGTTCCAGGGCCTAACCTTGGGAGTGGAGACCTTTTTACTCCTTTTTTTTTTTTTTTATTATTATTATTTTTTTTTTCTTACAACCCAGCACATTGTTTTGAACGAGCACAATACACAGTAATATACAATCTATTCATTTACAAAGGAGAAAGAGGAGAGAGAAAAAAAAAAAAACAAAAAAAAAACATAATACATATACAGCCTATGTAATTCATATTCGAAAACAATTGACATCAGATACCAATAAACATGAAACAAAAAACGGTTCCCCGAATTCTCATCCAATTTTCTGTTCTCCAAATGTATCCTATCCTATCCCACTACGCCAATCTGCTATTGGTTTCCAGATACGCAACCCTCTTTCCCTTCCCCTCCTGCCTTTCCTTGCATAAATTGGCTTTTCCAAACTATATGTGGACAATAAATTAGCCAGCCATACTTGTAGTGTAGGAGGGTTAGGGTCTAGCCATGCCCTAGCAATACACAGTCTATATACTGCCATAGCCAAGAAGACAAACTCTTGATACCCTTCCCCTTCTTCTGGTACTATTCCTAAGAGTATATGTACTGGCTTAAGTTTTAGCTTAATCTTTAATGAAATCTCTAAGAAGTGTTCCAGGTTTCGTAGCAATGTATATAACTGTGGACATAGCGCAAACATAGGTATTATGTCCGCATCTTCTGAATTACAACGCGGGCAGGTTATGCCTTCCGTTCCTCCCCATTTTGCTATCCTTGCTGGTGTGTAGTAGAGGGAATATATAGTTTTGTAATGCTGCGACTGTAGAGATGCTAAGCAAAGAATTGTGCGCCCTAAGTCCAAAGAGTCCTGAAACCACCCTGAATCCCCTTCTAATTTTTCTACCCACTTCTCGCTAAATTTATCCAAATCGTCCTGCATACCACACACAAAACTGGCGTATAGGCTTCTTATTGAGCAATCTCCCCCTACTCTTATCTTTTCCATAATCTCAACTTTGTTATACCCAACCAGCCCGCCTTGTTTGTTTCCCAAAAAACTCCTAATCTGCAAATACTTAAAAAAATCCTTATTGTTCAACCCAAACTTAATACTCAATTCCAAAAAAGTGTCTAAGCCCTCCAGCCCCCTGAGATCTCCAATACATACTACTCCCTTTTGCATCCATCTCTCCATTGTTATGTCTCCAAACACCTCGTCTGGGAATGACCTGTTTTTGAACAACCTCGTGTATCGGTTAAACCTTCCTAATCCCATTTTTTTCATAAATGCCATCCATATCTTAACTCCTGCCTCCACCGTCTTATATCTAGTCGTTTTAAAGTGCCCGTATTCTACACAGGCTATGAAACAGTTTTCCACCTCTTCACCAAGTACAGCCTTATAGATTCTGGAGGAGCAATCCCTTACCCTTGGATCTTCTCCCCCCCCCTATTAAGCTTTGCAGATATTGAATAGCCGCAGCCCAATAATACAATTTAAAATCGGGTGCTCCCCAACCGCCTCTTTCTCTGGGAAGTGTCATGTACCGATAAGCCCTGCGTGTTTTGCCATGAGCCCAGATAAATTTATTAAGGATTCTTTCCAGTGCTGAAAACCATTTTGCTTCAAAAAATAGCGGGATTGCCCTAAAATAATACAAAAATGTTGGGAGTATAAGCATTTTTATTACATTTGTACACCCAACCAAGGACAGGTGTAAATTATTGAGTCGTTCCAAATCCGATTTTACTTTCGCCAATAGGGGGCCCACGTTATTCTGCATTACTACTTCCAAATCCGCGGTTATTTCCACCCCCAAATATACTGCAGATTTTACCACTCTTGAATCTACTCCATATTGTACATATCGATTGCATACTATTTGGGTCTTGGCTTTGTTTAAGCTATAACCGGAGACTCGTCCAAAAATTTCGGCCTCCCTCTCTACTTCAACCATTGCCTCCTCCGGATATGGGGTTAAGATAGCCACATCGTCCGTATATGCCAGTGTTTTAACTTCACATCCATTCAGGCTCATCCTAGGTATCCCATAATTCAGTTCAAGCCGACGCAGAAAGGGATCCAAATATAGTGCGAATAAAAGAGGTGACGATGGACAGCCCTGCCTTGTTCCTCTTTCAATACTGATTCCTGATGAGTGCCCCCTACACACCCTAATTCTAGCAGTAGGATTTTTATACAGCGTCTGCATTGCTTTGATGTATTTCTTGCCAATGCCATTCCACCTCAATACCCCCCATAGGTACTCCCAGGAGGCTCTATCAAAGGCTTTTTCAGCATCTAAAAAAATTGCTGCCATAGAGTCTCCTGGGATACTGGCTGCATCAAAGAAAGTTAGTACCTGCCTCGTATGTTGCGTGGTCCCCTTGCCTGGTATGAACCCATGTTGGGAGTTGACAACTAGCTTTTCAATAACTACTGCCAACCTTCTAGCCAAAATTTTAGAGTAAATTTTCACGTCTGTGTTCATTAACGTAATTGGCCTGTATGATCCTGTTTGATTTGCAGGTTTCCCTTTTTTGAGGATCACCACTACATCCGCCCCCCCCCCAAGAATCAGGAATTGCTTCCCCCATTTGTGCCTTACTCATAACATCAAACATGTCCTTACCTAACACACCGAAGAATACTTTATAAAATTCCACAGGTAGCTGATCAGGGCCAGTAGCTTTACCAGGAGGGAGAAGGTTTAGTGCCTCCGTGAACTCCTCTTTCTTAAACGGCTCCTCTAGCTTCTCCTTGCTTTCTGGAGAGATGCCTACTGGAACTACACTCCTCAAATACCTCTCTGCTTCTTGAGAATCCCCCTCTGTATTTTCTTTATATAGGGATGCGTAGAACAGCCTAAAAGTTTCCCGGATCCCATCAGCCCCTACTACTCGATTTCCATGCTGGTCTGTCATCTCCAGAATGTCAGCTGCAGCCACTCGCTGTCTAGTACGTGTAGCCAACAGGTGCCCAACTTTTTCACTAAATTCATATATCCCCTCTTTTTTAGCCAGATATTTCCCCACCGCCTTCTTTGATATATACTCTATGCCTTCTGCCTTAAATAACACAATTTTCAGTAAGTATGGCTCAAGAGACAGCTGTTGAAGAATCGCTTCTCCCAATCCCCTCTCCTCCTCCAGGAGTTTCCTATTCAATTCCATCATCCTATTTTTTTCCTTTGCCCTTGTAGATAACACATAACTCAAGGTGTCCCCCCTTACTCCAGCCTTAAAGGCGTCCCAAACCATCCCCGAGCTAGCTGTATCCCTATTAATATCCCAGTAGCTTTTGATCCAGGATCCCATATGCTCTTTATAACCCTCCTCCTGCAGTAATGCCCTTTCAAATGTCCACTCCCTTATTACCCTCCTATCTTGGCCTATTTTAATAGTTAACACCAGAGGGCTATGATCTGAGATTAAGCGGGGATGTTTTTCTATCGCAATCGCGTTTATGAGGGACCCAGAAATTAAAAAATAGTCCAACCTAACCATCACTTTGTGTGGGGCAGAGTAGAAGGTACTACCGTCTATGGCTGGATGTAACTCTATCCAAGGATCAATCAAGAAGTTGTTGCTAACCAAATCGGATAATGCCCTATGAGTTCTTTTTTTTTTCTCCCTGAATAGGGAGTCCCTGGCTGTAACAGAGGGTTTCTAAAATCGTGTATGTTCAAATCTCCACATAACACTATTGGCTCAGGCCAGTTCACCAATTCCGAATCTAAATACTGAAATATCTCAGGATCATCTTGTGTTGACCCATATACTGTTACCAGAGTAAATTTCTCCCCCCTAAGAGTCAAATCCAACATAACCCAACGTCCCCACTCATCCTCCTGTTTTTTATTTACAACCACGTCCCTGATTTTCCCTAAAATCGCCACCCCCCTGTTCCTTGTACCTTGTTTCGAGTTAGCTAAGACAGTGAATCCTAATTGCCCTAAAAGATAGCCTTGTGCCATCTCCACATGAGTCTCTTGTAGGCATACTAAATCCAACTGTAACACACCCAGCAAAGCTGCCACTTTATTTCTCTTGTTAGCCTCATTTAACCCACACACATTGATACTCGCAATTCTACAGCTCATTACGACTTTTCTTATTTCCACGCCATATTCCCAAGCCACTTAGAAGGATATTCAGGTGGATATAGACAATAACTTCTACATCTCTACTACTGATTGCAATTTTTATATACCGCATACCAAATGTGCTCACAGATATCGTCATAACAGTAAAAAATACAATGTGCTGAAACAAATCAATGAGATTACCCAAATTTTCCCCCCTCTCCAACCCCCTTTTACCCCCCCTTACCCCTCCCACCCCATCTTATCCCTCCCCCCCCCCTTTACTGGCAAATAGGTCAATAAGACCTATATGTGACCGCTTTTTGGATTGTGCCAGTCGCACCCTCCTCCCACTCGAGATCTTGCCACCCAGTGATGATCCCCTAATTGAATTCCATCTAACCAATGTTACATATCACATTGATCTATTACCCACCCTTCTGACTTTTTAGCTCATCTAAGTACTGCTGGGCTTTGATTTCCGACAAGAAGAATCTTGTTCTCCTTTTCGTTATTACTTTAAGCTTCGCTGGAAAGAGGAGGTATGCTTCTGAGCCCTGTGCTTGTAAAGGTGCTATCATCTGCCTTAACCTCCACCTTCTCTCCACTGTGGCATGACAAAAATCGGGTCTGGCAAAGAAGGTAACACCCTCTACTGTGCGTCTGTTGTCAGGTCTAGCTTTCTCGATAATTTCTTCTCTTAATTGATAATTCCCTATATTTACAAGGATCGCCCGGGGTAAATTCCCCTGACCGCCCCCCCTCCTCCTTGGCCTTTCTTCAATGTGAAGGGGAACCTGTGCGCCCTCTGTATCTTCTTCTCCCAATGCCAATCGGATTCAGGAAATGCCCCTTTTAGTATGTTAACCACAAAGCGTCTTGTATCTTGTCCTTCAAGCCCTTCTGCCACACCCAAAAGACGAACATTGTTTCGCCTCTGGCGATTTTCGAAATCTTCCAGTTTCCACTGGAAGTACTCGGATAGCTTTTCCTGCGTAGTTTGAAAAGTCTGCTAACTCCCAACATCATCCTCTAGCTTGCCTGTGCGTTCCTCGACCTCCGTGACTCTATCCGCAATTTCATCGTAGAGTTTGTTCATCTTCCGCATTGTGTTCTGTATTTTTTTTGAAGCCTGCCTCGCTCTCCGGCTCTCTGTTCTTGCTTCTGTTTGCATTTGTTTAAGAGTATTAAACAAAATATCGAAGGGGGCTGATTGCGCTGTAGCCTCAGAAGGTACTTCCTTTGCATTGTTCTCCTCAGAATAAGTCAAAGAGGTTGCAGAGTAGTCCCATGTTAACCGATTCCCAGCACCCGATGGTGTCCCAGTATGGCGCCTGCTTAGCATCGACAATCTTTTCAGTTTCTTTCTGGTTGTGTCTTTACCAGAGGTACTTAATCCTGAGCTAGCGTACTCATCTGAGCTATAGGTGTGCATGACCTGAGCATTATTAATACAGGGAAGGGAGTGCCTGGGTATGGCAAACCAGGGGAGTCCATGTTTTGTGGGGTTCAGCCTAAGCAATGGCCATGGTGACTGACAGTGTGGGGGGTATGAAATGTTCCTATGAGCTGTTTATGTGGTTGGTGCTCATTTTAGAGGGAACAGCCTCTGTTCTGTCCATATGGGTGGCTGTGAGGGGTATCTGTCCCTTGGACTGCAGCTTGGGTTTACTCTGCATGCATTAGGCCAACCCCGAGTTCCTCTGTAGCGGTTACGTTTGGGATCAGTGTAATGGGCAGTAGTCGAGGGAGGGGGGATCGCCTCCTATTAGCGGGTATCAGTATATAAGGAAGACTGGTTGTCTAAGTCCGCACATATGGGAAGAGTCGGGGTTGTCCCAATTCAAGGGTTGTCGTTTTCTAGGGTTGGGCTAAATGTGCACAGCCATCAAGTGCAGGGCCTCGCTTCTCAGCAGCTCAGTTATTCTTCCCAGTCCTCTTCAGATAGAGCTGAAGACTTCTAAGTCCCTAACTCTTGTACCTCTCCCTCTCAAAAAAGTAAACTGTTCAATCACTATGCGCTCATTCGTGTTGTGCAACAGTCCATACATTGAAGCTTTCAACTTGTCCATTGGCCTCAGGGTGCTAAACTGAAATCCTCTTGTGCCTTATTCCAAACCTAAGAAGAAAGTCTACACATTTTGCTTAGGTAAATCATGTATGATGTTACCTGAGAACAACCATTATTGAAAAGCCTCCCCATGAAAGCGCTTCCTAAAAACTTAATTACAACATTCAACTTAGCATTCTCAACCAATCTCAGCACCAGCCGTTTAGTATAATAATCCACGACTACTACAGTGTAAACGTCTGTCAAAACCCCTTACAGGGAGCCATGGTGCAAGCAGGAGTTCCAGGGCCTAACCTTGGGAGTGGAGACCTTTTACTCCTGATGCATGAGGGCCCGACCTACTATGGTTCCTTGGGAACTGGGCCAAGTACTACCCTTTTCAGCACTTGACTCCATGGTAGCACTGGTTGAGCAGTTGAAGGCTCTTTGAGGGGGAAGGAAGGTGTGATGTATACACGGGCTCAGACTCCTAGTACACACTGTAGGCGCAATGAATGTCCATCTAAATACTTGTTTTTATGGCCATTAAGTATTTTAATGTGAGCACATAAAGGTGAAAGGCAATACACTGAATAATATCCACAGTCTACTAAAGTCAGCACACTGGGCGGTATCCCAGAGTCCCTCCATTCTGGGCTAGTGAGGCTAGTTATTCCACATTCAATACTGAAGGTGACTCCCAGATGCAGCTCACGATAGTATCCACACAACAAAATCTATGTTTGTTGTTGAGTTCACTTTGACAGTGCTAAGTGACCAGTTTGTGCAAGTCTCCGGCTGGTTTCGAACAGTCTTACTCAACCAGATGGAAGTTGGCAAGTGCAAGTGGACCGATGCTGAGGGTCTGTGACCTTCCACTGCATTTTTCCTGATGATGAGTCTGGCAGCATTCAGTCACTGGTCAGCCAGTGTTGGTGTCAGATGTCTTTCACGCAGCTCCTCGCCATCAAGAATTGTTCTCACAGCAGCCTGGGCACGACTTGCCCTGGCAGCTATCATGCTTTCACGCCAGCCCCCTTTTTTCGTGCATTGTGGTTGCTGGCTGGCTCTACATGCAGGTGACAGCCCGCTCTTCACAGCAGCCCACATTGAGCATACGGGGAATGCTGACTGGTGCTGCTGCAACATTCCTGACCATGAGTCTCGCACTTCACTCCCCTGGATCCACTCTGCCAGATCCGCACTGGGCCTCATTCATTCTATGTGCTCTCCTCCTCCTCCTCACATGGTCCACTGACCTTGGCAGGCTGAATGCTGGTGCTCCAGGCTCAGGGCAAGTGATATAGACTCCTGAGTGATCGCCCCTCACCCGGCAGGGAGAGCAGCAGACATTAGTCTTTAGTCCCGGTTCCAGTAGCTAGAAGCCTTGGTGATTTTCTCGTTTGAATGAATAGTGCTGTTGAACAAAGTATGGAACTTATGTTTCCACATTTATAGTCCAGCTCCAGACACCAATGTAATTTAGCGTCTGATCTTTGAAATTCAGCTACTGGATGGCACCTTTGGTAGTGCTCTCTCCCCTTTGCAAAAGTGACAATCAGGCACTGGAAAGTGGCTCCAGTTCTGATTGATCCACCACGCAGGCCAAGGGAGTAACTTGGGATCATACCTGGTTGTCAGCCTTCACTGAAGTATGCCCCCTAAAGGTTCCACAGCCTGAGCCATCACCTCTATCCAGATTTATTGGTCCACAGTTACAACCTGATTGGTCTCACCATCTTCCTGACAATGAGCCCAGGTCCAATGACTCGTAACTCTTCCTGGATTCAATGCTGTGCACAGAGGATGCACTGCTCACTTTCCCACAGTGTTTGTCTCCATCCCAACCTTTGGAAATGTTGGCAATCCAAAGTTCCTGTCTGGGAATTGTAGTCTGTGCCTCTAATAGCATCTCTAGGCCCTGCATTTCCAAAATGGAACCCACAGGCCTGCATGTCATGTACCATCCACTGGCACACACATGCATCCCAGCATGTTCCCTCGGGTATCGCACACTATCTGGCGCTACAGAGAATCTATGCAGGCAAAGGCAGAGTTTAGTACAAAGCCATGGAACTTTACATGAGTGGGTCAGTAGGCACCACTTCTGTCCTACAGGTATAGAGCCGATTTCACACAACTGATTACAAAATAATATACTGCTACCACTGTGCTCATGCCACTTTACTCCCAGTAAGGGCAGTAGCCATCTACCTTAACATGTGTAGGGCTTCGTGTGACACCCCCGCCACCCCATTTTAACAAGACCACATTACTATGAGACAGGCCTAGGTCATGGGGTACATGCGTGATTCGTGTTTGGTCATGACCAAAAGGCATTACCAGGTGTTTAGATAACCATGCAGCTAGTTAACTCTGGGCAGTGATGCACGTCCCTCACCAGGCGGAAGATTTCTCCGTTGTAAAAACGTCCTCCTTATTGGAGCATAGATAGATCTAATAAAATCAATTCCAAGCTTCTGCACCCCTTCGAAAAAGAAACAGACACAGGTTTGACAAAACAAGGGTTAGCCACCAACTTATTTGCCCCAACTTAGTTTGCCTTGACTTACCTAACTATCCACCTTGTTGTCCACTCCTGGCCAACAAAAATGTTCCTGTATCTTGGTCCAAGACCTCCCTAAATGTACCCCTCCAGCCATCCTTGCACCTTCTCAAATTCAACTCTTGCACCTCTTTCATGCGAATGGCATCTTCTTACAACAACTTACCTTAAATATTAACTAACAAGTTCAACTCTCCTTCCAATTTTCTGTCCTTGGGCTCACCCATTCTAAGTTTCAAAATTTGGTTCAATATCTATTACAACAAGCATTTGCAATGCAGTAGATCTCGCATTATGAAAGTTTGAGCTATTGGTCTTGTAAATGACAATTTTTTTATTTATGTGTTGATTTTGAAAATAGCTAAATTAATAGCTTTGTCATTTTCAATGCCAATAGTTATAACCTTCGCACATGTGACGACTATAGCATTTGTAATGCAACATGTTTTGTATTTACGTGACTTAGATGTATTGATATTACAAATAGCAACGGCTTTTAATTTTTTAAAATAATTAATACTTAAATAAAAGTGATTGTAATTTATATTGGCAATAGCTTAAACTTTTGTAAATAACGTTTGTGAAGATTATGTTCAGTGTATTTTATTGTGATGAAAATCCAAGAACAGAATTGAAATAACATCTTTTTGTGACATTTGTAATAAAGCTTGAAACATTGAGAGAACATAATTGAATTGTTGTTGAATGGTTGCACAGATTGATGCTGTGATGTCGCGGAGTGATGTTGTGATGGCACGGAGTGATGTTGTGGTGGCACGGAGTGATGTTGTGGTGGCGCTGAGTGATGTTGTGGTGGCGCTGAGTGATGTTGTGGCGCTGAGTGATGTTGTGGTGGCGCTGAGTGATGTTGTGGTGGCGCTGAGTGATGTTGTGGTGGCGCTGAGTGATGTTGTGGTGGCGCTGAGTGATGTTGTGGTGGCGCTGAGTGATGCTGGGATTGCGCTGAGTGATGTTGTGGTGGCGCTGAGTGATGTTGTGGTGGCGCTGAGTGATGCTGTGGTGGCGCTGAGTGATGCTGTGGTGGCGCTGAGTGATGCTGTGGTGGCGCTGAGTGATGCTGTGGTGGCGCTGAGTGATGCTGTGGTGGCGCTGAGGGATGCTGTGGTGGCGCTGAGGGATGCTGTGGTGGCGCTGAGGGATGCTGTGGTGGCGCTGAGTGATGCTGTGGTGGCGCTGAGTGATGCTGTGGTGGCGCTGAGTGATGCTGTGGTGGCGCTGAGTGATGCTGTGGTGGTGCTGCTGAGTTCTCTCTGCAACTGCACTCTGAATCTGCACTCTGAATCTGCACTCTGAATCTGCGCTCTGAATCTGCGCTCTGAATCTGCGCTCTGAATCTGCGCTCTGAATCTGCGCTCTGAATCTGCGCTCTGAATCTGCACTCTGAATCTGCACTCTGAATCTGCACCCACAATCTGCACCCTGCACCCACAATATGCACTCTGTACCTACAATCTGCACCCACAATCTGCACCCACAATCTGCACCCACAATCTGCACTCTGCACCCACAATCTGCACTCTGCACCCACAATCTGCACCCACAATCTGCACTCTGAATCTGCACTCTGAATCTGCACCCACAATCTGCACTCTGAATCTGCACTCTGAATCTGCACGCTGCACTCACAATCTGCACCCACAATCTGCACTCTGAATCTGCACTCTGCACTTACAATCTGCACCCACAATCTGCACTCTGAATCTGCACCCACAATCTGCACTCTGAAACTGCACTCTGCACTCACAATCTGCACCCACAATCTGCACTCTGCACCCACAATCTGCACCCACAATCTGCACTCTGAATCTGCACTCTGCACTCACAATCTGCACCCACAATCTGCACTCTGAATCTGCACTCTGAATCTGCACTCTGAATCTGCACTCTGAATCTGCACTCTGAATCTGCACTCTGAATCTGCACTCTGAATCTGCACTCTGAATCTGCACTCTGAATCTGCACTCTGAATCTGCACCCACAATCTGCACTCTGAATCTGCACTCTGAATCTGCACTCTGAATCTGCACCCACAATCTGCACTCTGAATCTGCACTCTGAATCTGCACTCTGAATCTGCACCCACAATCTGCACTCTGAATCTGCACTCTGAATCTGCACGCTGCACTCACAATCTGCACCCACAATCTGCACTCTGAATCTGCACTCTGCACTCTGCATCTGCACTCTGCATCTGCACTCTGCATCTGCACTCTGCATCTGCACTCTGCATCTGCACTCTGAATCTGCACTCTGAATCTGCACTCTGAATCTGCACTCTGCACTTACAATCTGCACCCACAATCTGCACTCTGAATCTGCACTCTGAATCTGCACTCTGCACTCTGCATCTGCACTCTGCATCTGCACTCTGCATCTGCACTCTGCATCTGCACTCTGCATCTGCACTCTGAATCTGCACTCTGCACTTACAATCTGCACCCACAATCTGCACTCTGAATCTGCACTCTGAATCTGCACTCTGAATCTGCACTCTGCACTCTGCATCTGCACTCTGCATCTGCACTCTGCATCTGCACTCTGCATCTGCACTCTGCATCTGCACTCTGCATCTGCACTCTGCATCTGCACTCTGCATCTGCACTCTGAATCTGCACTCTGCATCTGCACTCTGAATCTGCACTCTGAATCTGCACTCTGAATCTGCACTCTGAATCTGCACTCTGAATCTGCACTCTGAATCTGCACTCTGAATCTGCACTCTGAATCTGCACTCTGAATCTGCACTCTGAATCTGCACTCTGAATCTGCACTCTGAATCTGCACTCTGAATCTGCACTCTGCACTCTGAATCTGCACTCTGAATCTGCACTCTGAATCTGCACTCTGCACTCTGAATCTGCACTCTGAATCTGCACTCTGAATCTGCACTCTGAATCTGCACTCTGAATCTGCACTCTGAATCTGCACTCTGCACTCTGAATCTGCACTCTGAATCTGCACTCTGAATCTGCACTCTGAATCTGCACTCTGAATCTGCACTCTGAATCTGCACTCTGAATCTGCACTCTGAATCTGCACTCTGAATCTGCACTCTGAATCTGCACTCTGCACTCTGAATCTGCACTCTGCACTCTGAATCTGCACTCTGCACTCTGAATCTGCACTCTGCACTCTGAATCTGCACTCTGCACTCTGAATCTGCACTCTGCACTCTGAATCTGCACTCTGCACTCTGAATCTGCACTCTGAATCTGCACTCTGAATCTGCACTCTGCACCCACAATCTGCACTCTGAATCTGCACTCTGCATCTGCACTCTGCATCTGCACTCTGCATCTGCACTCTGCATCTGCACTCTGCATCTGCACTCTGCATCTGCACTCTGCATCTGCACTCTGCATCTGCACTCTGCATCTGCACTCTGCATCTGCACTCTGCATCTGCACTCTGCATCTGCACTCTGCATCTGCACTCTGCATCTGCACTCTGCACTCTGCATCTGCACTCTGCACTCTGCACTCTGCACTCTGCACTCTGCACTCTGCATCTGCACTCTGCATCTGCACTCTGAATCTGCACTCTGAATCTGCACTCTGAATCTGCACTCTGCACTTACAATCTGCACCCACAATCTGCACTCTGAATCTGCACTCTGAATCTGCACTCTGAATCTGCACTCTGAATCTGCACTCTGCACTTACAATCTGCACCCACAATCTGCACTCTGAATCTGCACTCTGCATCTGCACTCTGCATCTGCACTCTGCATCTGCACTCTGCATCTGCACTCTGCATCTGCACTCTGCATCTGCACTCTGCATCTGCACTCTGCATCTGCACTCTGAATCTGCACTCTGAATCTGCACCCACAATCTGCACCCACAATCTGCACTCTGAATCTGCACTCTGAATCTGCACTCTGAATCTGCACTCTGCACTCTGAATCTGCACTCTGCACTCTGAATCTGCACTCTGAATCTGCACTCTGCATCTGCACTCTGCATCTGCACTCTGCATCTGCACTCTGCATCTGCACTCTGAATCTGCACTCTGAATCTGCACTCTGAATCTGCACTCTGAATCTGCACTCTGAATCTGCACTCTGAATCTGCACTCTGCATCTGCACTCTGCATCTGCACTCTGCATCTGCACTCTGCATCTGCACTCTGAATCTGCACTCTGAATCTGCACTGTTAGACGGAGACCTGAAGGGTCGGCCGAGCACAGTGATCGCACAGACAGGTAACTTCCCCCCCCACAGATGGACACCACACAAAGATCAGGGTAACACCTTTTATAGGCACTTCTGGTAGTAGAGTGGTATGATACAAGGCGTTCAGGACACGATGATCCTCTCAATTCTAGTCTCTAGTAAGGGAAGGGGGTAGCGGGACAGTCTTGGTACCCACGGGTACGGAGGTGTAACGGTGATAGCTCACAATCCTCGAGCTCGGTGTTCGGATGGGTCAGACCGCGGCCGCGCCGGCAGGGCCCGAAGAGGTCGTAGGTGGCAACGGGCCGCGGCAGCGCCAGCAGGTCCCAACGAGGATGAAGGTTACGACGGGCCGCGGCAGCGCCAGCAGGTCCCACGAGAATGCAGGTTGCAACGGGCCGCGGCAGCGCCAGCAGGTCCCACGAGGATGGAGGTTTCTACGGGCCGCGGCAGCGCCAGCAGGTCCCACGAGGATGAAGATTGCAGAGGGCCGCGGCAGCGCCAGCAGGTCCCACGAGGATGAAGGTTGCAGAGGGCCGCGGCAGCGCCAGCAGGTCCCACGAGGATGAAGGTTGCAGAGGGCCGCGGCAGCGCCAGCAGGCAGGGCAATAGTTCGCAAGGCAGGGCTGTGGCAGCGCCAGCAGTCCGTCAAGGATGAGTTCTTCTCGGTGTCTCTCGACTCCAGGATACAACTGCCTTCCTGTCCGGGGGCTGCCTCAGTTATAGGTCTGGCGCCCTTTGATGTCCGGACCCTCGCTCTTGGAGGTCGGGAGGTCTGGGATGGAGGAGTCCAGACACCCAGCAGGGGGGCGGAGCCAGCGCCCAAGGAGGCTGGGGGTGCTCGGCACCTGGCGGGGGAGAGCCATCGACACTTCGTACTCCCATTGACCTGCCAAGTGGGCCGTTCACCTCCTGGGTGGAGGGTGGTGCCGGGATGTCGGGGCCTGGCCAGGCCCAGGGTTGGGGTCGGGCTGAGGCCGCGCGGCCGCGTGGTGCCGTGTCCAAGATGGCGGCTGGGCCGGGCAATGGTGCTGACGGTGGCCCGGGCCCTGTCCTGCGGGGAGGGAGCGAGCCCTTCATGTGGCCTGTCCAACATGTGCGTCCCCCCCAGCTGAAGGCGGGGAGAGTCACCCATCTTCTTGGGGACTTTCCTCGTCGAGGCGGAAAAAGCGGGACAGGCCATCCGCGTTGGCGTGGTCTTGGCCAGGGCGATGTTCCACAGTGAAGTCCATCCCCTGCAGGGAGATGGACCATCGCAATAGTTTGGGGTTCTCCCCCCGCATCTGCATGAGCCATTGCAGGGGCCGATGGTCCGTCTGTACCCGGAAATGGGTTCCGAAGAGGTATGGCCGGAGCTTCTTGAGGGCCCATACCACCGCGAAGGCCTCTCGCTCAATGGTGCTCCAGCGCTGTTCTCGGGGCAGTAGGCGTCTGCTGATGAAGGCCACTGGTTGGTCCACTCCTTCGGGGTTCAGTTGGGAGAGGACGGCCCCAATACCATGGTCGGAGGCATCGGTCTGCACGATGAACTCGCGGCTGTAGTCGGGGGCAGATTCAGAGTGCAGATTCAGAGTGCAGATTCAGAGTGCAGATTCAGAGTGCAGATTCAGAGTGCAGATTCAGAGCGCACGAAGTGGGGTTTGAGTCGGTTGGCGTGGAGGACCCGGAGGGGGTTCCGGGGGGACTCCAGGTCGATGAGATAGGTGACGGGGCTCCTGCGCTCGATCACCTTGAAGGGCCCCGTCCATTTGTCCTGCAAGGCACATGGTTCGATGGGGGACATCACCCATACCTGCTGACCCGGTTCAAACTCGATGGAGGAGGCATGTTGGTCGTACCACTTCTTCATGTCTTCTTGACTGGCCTCCAGATTGGCTTTAGCGATCTCCCTGAATTTCCGGGTCTGATTACGGAGGGTCAGGAGGTATTTGTAGACGTCCGGAGGGGTCTTTAGGGGGGCCATTTCCCATTCCTCCTTCACTAGGCTGAGAGGCCCGCGAACGGGGTGTCCGTACAGGAGTTCGAAGGGGCTGAAGCCGAGGGACTTCTGGGGGACTTCTCGGTAGGCGAAGAGGAGGCACGGTAGTAGCACGTCCCACTGGCGGCGTAGGGGTTCTTCCAGCCCCATGATCATCCCCTTGAGGGTGCGGTTGAACCGCTCGACCAGCCCGTTCCCCTGGGGGTGATAGGGGGTGGTGAATCGGTAAGTGACTCCGCACTGCTGCCAGAGGGATTTCATATACTTTGAAATAAAGTTCGTACCCCTGTCGCTGACGACTTCCCGGGGGAAGCCCACTCGAGAGAAGATCCCCATCAAGGCTCGACCCACTACTGGGGCTGTTATCGTACGAAGGGGGACCGCCTCAGGATAGCGGGTAGCGTGATCCACCAGGACCAGGATGAAGCGATGTCCCTGTGCTGTTCGGGGGTCCAGGGGCCCCACAATGTCTATTCCCACCCTTTCGAACGGGGTGGTCACCACGGGGAATGGTTGTAGGGGTGCCTTGAGTTTGCGGCCGCTCTTCCCACTGGCCTGGCAGGTCGGGCAGGACCGGCAATGGTTGGATACGTCATTTCTCATTTTGGGCCAAAAAAAGTGAGTCACCAGGCGGTGGTAGGTTTTGTCTTGGCCCAGGTGCCCGGCCAGGGGGACATCATGGGCTAGGTTCAACAGGAAGTCTCTGAAGTGGAGGGGCACCACTAGCACTCGCCCGGCCCCCAGTTCTGCGATTTTCTGTTCGCTGTACAAGAGATCATTGTCCCAATAAACCCAGTGGGCCCCGGTGGTGTCTCCTTGGCTCTGGGCGAGCGCTTGCTGTCGCAATCCCTCGAGGGAGGGGCAGGTCTTTTGCTCCTGCCGGAATTGTTCCTGGGTGGGCCCCCCTTCTTGACGCCACTGAGCCAGGTCGGGAAGCTCGGGGGGCTGTGTGGACCCCTCTGGGGTGGGGTCCGGGTGGTCGGTCTGGAGGAAGTCTTCTTCTGGAGTGATCGAGGGCGGAGGTGCTGCCCATTCTGGTTCTTCTGGTCTAGGGATGGTGCGGGTGGCCATGGACCGGGTGGTTTACGGGGGCATCGTCACGGACAGTTACTTTCAGCATGCCGGACACTCCTCCCCATTCGAAGGGGACGCAGGCCATCCGACACAGGCTCTCTGAGTTATCTGCCGATCGGACGGGGCAAAGTACGTTTGGTAGGATTTGTTCCGGTGTTACCAGGTGACAGCGGACGGCCGTCACACTGGCCCCGGTGTCACGCAGGGCCTCGGCCTTGCGCCCATTGATGCTCACCCATTGGCTGTACTTCCGAGTGTTGGCGGGCAGGGGAGTCCGCGGGACCATGTCTCTTCCTCCTAGGCATGCCAGGGTCATGGCGGCGGGTTCCCACTCGAACTGCTCCGACTCATAGGTCTCCGTGTCTTCGGAGACTTGTTCTTCTCCCAGGGCGGCGGCCGCCATTTGGCGGGGCCCGGGGGCCTGGTTCTTCGGGCAGGTCGGGTCACTGGCATAGTGGCCGACTCGCTGGCATCGATGACACGTCACGTTAGCTCGGAACCCCGGGCGCATCGGGGGGTTTCCCCGGCCTGCTGGGGCCGGGGTGGCGTTAGTGGGTGCGGTCGGGGCGGCGTCTCTGCCCCGGCCCGGGCCTCCTCCTCCTCCTCGGGGACGATGGTGACCTTGGTTGGTTCTGTTCTGCTCATTCGGCCCACTCCGGGCCACTCGGGTGCTCTCCCACCGGTCAGCCTCGGTGGCGAGCTGCCGGGGTTCAGTCAATTTACTGTCGAGGAGGTGCTGCCTGAGCTCGACAAAGCAGTTGTTGGAGAGGTGCTCCCACACAATGAGATTGAAGAGTTGTTCGTAAGTGGTTACGTTGTTACCCTTGATCCACCCCTCGAAGGCTCGGCTGAAATAGTTCACGTATTCCAACCACGTCGTACCTGGGATCCGGGTGCAGTTGCGGAACCTCTGGCGGTACATTTCGGGTGTAAGTCCATATCGACTGAGGAGGGCGGCCTTCATGTGGTCATAGGACGTCATTTGATGGTCCGGAAGTTGCAGCAGGGCATCACGACCCTCGTTGACGAATCTCCCCCATAGACCGGCTCCCCAGTCACTTCGAGCGACTCGGTGGGCGGTCATGGCAATCTCATAGGCCTTGAACCACTGCTGTATGTCGTCGTTCCGGTGATATTCTCGGACCACATCCTTGGGGATGTGGACCTTCTGCTCGGTAGGACCCGGGGAGTGCGGTTGCTCGGGCACCCCTAGGTTTTTGTTCAGTTTGCGTATTTCTATCTCCGCTAGTTTGCACTCGTGCTCGTATGCCAGTCTTTTTTCTTCGAGGTCTCTCTGTCTCTGTTTTTCCTCTCGCTCTTCTCTGAGCCGTAAGTGTTCTAAGTTTATTTTTTGTTCCGCCAGTTTCAATTCTCCGTCTAATCTGAGTCGTGCCAAGTCTAACTCGTGTAATCTATTTTTTTCCCGCTCTTGGATCTCTTCATGGGAGGGGCCTGTTCTCCGTTCCTCCGTCCGGGTGGTGTTGACTTCCGGGGCTGCGGGGTCCCGGGGGGTTGCGGTATTTGTCTCTGTCCAGGCCTCTAGGGCGTTTTTGAAGTCTTCTTTTGTGCTTAGCCCGGTGGTAGCAATGCCTAAGTCCATGCAAAATTGTTTGAGCTCTCGGTGGTTGTATTCTTCCAGCTTTTCCATCTGGAACTTCTCCGCCGATCCGCTCTCTTTGGTTGTCATTGTGGTTTTAGTCGTAGGGTGAGTTACTGTCTGTACGGTACGCGTTGGTTCGGATCGCGCCGCTAGCCACCAATGTTAGACGGAGACCTGAAGGGTCGGCCGAGCACAGTGATCGCACAGACAGGTAACTTCCCCCCCCCACAAATGGACACCACACAAAGATCAGGGTAACACCTTTTATAGGCACTTCTGGTAGTAGAGTGGTATGATACAAGGCGTTCAGGACACGATGATCCTCTCAATTCTAGTCTCTAGTAAGGGAAGGGGGTAGCGGGACAGTCTTGGTACCCACGGGTACGGAGGTGTAACGGTGATAGCTCACAATCCTCGAGCTCGGTGTTCGGATGGGTCAGACCGCGGCCGCGCCGGCAGGGCCCGAAGAGGTCGTAGGTGGCAACGGGCCGCGGCAGCGCCAGCAGGTCCCAACGAGGATGAAGGTTACGACGGGCCGCGGCAGCGCCAGCAGGTCCCACGAGAATGCAGGTTGCAACGGGCCGCGGCAGCGCCAGCAGGTCCCACGAGGATGGAGGTTTCTACGGGCCGCGGCAGCGCCAGCAGGTCCCACGAGGATGAAGATTGCAGAGGGCCGCGGCAGCGCCAGCAGGTCCCACGAGGATGAAGGTTGCAGAGGGCCGCGGCAGCGCCAGCAGGTCCCACGAGGATGAAGGTTGCAGAGGGCCGCGGCAGCGCCAGCAGGCAGGGCAATAGTTCGCAAGGCAGGGCTGTGGCAGCGCCAGCAGTCCGTCAAGGATGAGTTCTTCTCGGTGTCTCTCGACTCCAGGATACAACTGCCTTCCTGTCCGGGGGCTGCCTCAGTTATAGGTCTGGCGCCCTTTGATGTCCGGACCCTCGCTCTTGGAGGTCGGGAGGTCTGGGATGGAGGAGTCCAGACACCCAGCAGGGGGGCGGAGCCAGCGCCCAAGGAGGCTGGGGGTGCTCGGCACCTGGCGGGGGAGAGCCATCGACACTTCGTACTCCCATTGACCTGCCAAGTGGGCCGTTCACCTCCTGGGTGGAGGGTGGTGCCGGGATGTCGGGGCCTGGCCAGGCCCAGGGTTGGGGTCGGGCTGAGGCCGCGCGGCCGCGTGGTGCCGTGTCCAAGATGGCGGCTAGGCCGGGCAATGGTGCTGACGGTGGCCCGGGCCCTGTCCTGCGGGGAGGGAGCGAGCCCTTCATGTGGCCTGTCCAACATGCACTCTGAATCTGCACTCTGAATCTGCACTCTGAATCTGCACTCTGAATCTGCACTCTGAATCTGCACTCTGAATCTGCACTCTGAATCTGCACTCTGAATCTGCACTCTGAATCTGCACTCTGAATCTGCACTCTGAATCTGCACTCTGAATCTGCACTCTGAATCTGCACTCTGAATCTGCACTCTGCATCTGCACTCTGCATCTGCACTCTGCATCTGCACTCTGCATCTGCATCTGCACTCTGCATCTGCACTCTGCATCTGCACTCTGCATCTGCACTCTGCATCTGCACTCTGCATCTGCACTCTGCATCTGCACTCTGCATCTGCACTCTGCATCTGCACTCTGCATCTGCACTCTGCATCTGCACTCTGCATCTGCACTCTGAATCTGCACTCTGAATCTGCACTCTGAATCTGCACTCTGAATCTGCACTCTGAATCTGCACTCTGAATCTGCACTCTGAATCTGCACTCTGAATCTGCACTCTGAATCTGCACTCTGAATCTGCACTCTGAATCTGCACTCTGAATCTGCACTCTGAATCTGCACTCTGAATCTGCACTCTGAATCTGCACTCTGAATCTGCACTCTGCATCTGCACTCTGAATCTGCACTCTGAATCTGCACTCTGAATCTGCACTCTGCATCTGCACTCTGCATCTGCACTCTGCATCTGCACTCTGAATCTGCACTCTGAATCTGCACTCTGCACTTACAATCTGCACCCACAATCTGCACTCTGAATCTGCACTCTGAATCTGCACTCTGAATCTGCACTCTGAATCTGCACTCTGAATCTGCACTCTGAATCTGCACTCTGAATCTGCACTCTGCATCTGCACTCTGCATCTGCACTCTGCATCTGCACTCTGCATCTGCACTCTGAATCTGCACTCTGCACCCACAATCTGCACCCACAATCTGCACCCACAATCTGCACCCACAATCTGCACCCACAATCTGCACTCTGAATCTGCACTCTGAATCTGCACTCTGAATCTGCACTCTGAATCTGCACTCTGAATCTGCACTCTGCACTCTGAATCTGCACTCTGCACTCTGAATCTGCACTCTGCACTCTGAATCTGCACTCTGCACTCTGAATCTGCACTCTGCATCTGCACTCTGAATCTGCACTCTGAATCTGCACTCTGCACTTACAATCTGCACCCACAATCTGCACTCTGAATCTGCACTCTGAATCTGCACTCTGAATCTGCACTCTGAATCTGCACTCTGAATCTGCACTCTGCATCTGCACTCTGCATCTGCACTCTGCATCTGCACTCTGCATCTGCACTCTGCATCTGCACTCTGCATCTGCACTCTGCATCTGCACTCTGCATCTGCACTCTGCATCTGCACTCTGCATCTGCACTCTGCATCTGCACTCTGCATCTGCACTCTGAATCTGCACTCTGAATCTGCACTCTGCACTTACAATCTGCACCCACAATCTGCACTCTGAATCTGCACTCTGCACTCTGCATCTGCACTCTGCATCTGCACTCTGCATCTGCACTCTGCATCTGCACTCTGCATCTGCACTCTGCATCTGCACTCTGCATCTGCACTCTGAATCTGCACCCACAATCTGCACTCTGAATCTGCACTCTGAATCTGCACTCTGAATCTGCACTCTGAATCTGCACTCTGAATCTGCACTCTGCACTCTGAATCTGCACTCTGAATCTGCACTCTGAATCTGCACTCTGAATCTGCACTCTGAATCTGCACTCTGAATCTGCACTCTGAATCTGCACTCTGAATCTGCACTCTGAATCTGCACTCTGAATCTGCACTCTGAATCTGCACTCTGAATCTGCACTCTGAATCTGCACTCTGAATCTGCACTCTGAATCTGCACTCTGAATCTGCACTCTGAATCTGCACTCTGCACTCTGAATCTGCACTCTGCACTCTGAATCTGCACTCTGAATCTGCACTCTGCACTCTGAATCTGCACTCTGCACTCTGAATCTGCACTCTGAATCTGCACTCTGCACTCTGAATCTGCACTCTGCACTCTGAATCTGCACTCTGCACTCTGCACTCTGCACTCTGAATCTGCACTCTGAATCTGCACTCTGAATCTGCACTCTGAATCTGCACTCTGCACTCTGCACTCTGCACTCTGCACTCTGCACTCTGCACTCTGCACTCTGCACTCTGCACTCTGCACTCTGCACTCTGCACTCTGCACTCTGCACTCTGAATCTGCACTCTGCACTCTGAATCTGCACTCTGAATCTGCACCCACAATCTGCACTCTGCACCCACAATCTGCACTCTGAATCTGCACTCTGCACTCTGAATCTGCACTCTGAATCTGCACTCTGCACTCTGAATCTGCACTCTGAATCTGCACTCTGAATCTGCACTCTGAATCTGCACTCTGAATCTGCACTCTGAATCTGCACTCTGAATCTGCACTCTGAATCTGCACTCTGAATCTGCACTCTGAATCTGCACTCTGAATCTGCACTCTGAATCTGCACTCTGAATCTGCACTCTGAATCTGCACTCTGAATCTGCACTCTGCACTCTGAATCTGCACTCTGCACTCTGAATCTGCACTCTGAATCTGCACTCTGAATCTGCACTCTGAATCTGCACTCTGAATCTGCACTCTGAATCTGCACTCTGAATCTGCACTCTGAATCTGCACTCTGAATCTGCACTCTGAATCTGCACTCTGAATCTGCACTCTGAATCTGCACTCTGAATCTGCACTCTGAATCTGCACTCTGAATCTGCACTCTGAATCTGCACTCTGAATCTGCACTCTGAATCTGCACTCTGCACTCTGCACTCTGAATCTGCACTCTGAATCTGCACTCTGAATCTGCACTCTGAATCTGCACTCTGAATCTGCACTCTGAATCTGCACCCACAATCTGCACCCACAATCTGCACCCACAATCTGCACCCACAATCTGCACTCTGCACCCACAATCTGCACTCTGAATCTGCACTCTGCACTCTGAATCTGCACTCTGAATCTGCACTCTGCACTCTGCACTCTGAATCTGCACTCTGCACTCTGCACTCTGCACTCTGCACTCTGAATCTGCACTCTGCACTCTGCACTCTGCACTCTGCACTCTGAATCTGCACTCTGCACTCTGCACTCTGAATCTGCACTCTGCACTCTACATATGGTATGTTATGCTTACATACGTTCCATATATTATCCATGTATATGCCACATTTAGTTAAGAATATATGTTCTGTTTAGTTACATTACTTTGTTTGTATCCCCTTTTATGCTGCTCTAAAGTTATTTCAATGGGTGAAATGCGGAGCCTGGGTAGCAGGAAGGAGAAGATAAGAGAGTGCATCGAGTGCGGACTTGTGAGCAAGCACCTTAAGCCATCAGGATGCTACTTCAAGGCACGTAGACAGGGTTGTAATACCCAATAATACTCGTAAAGGTAGCTACAAAAAATGGCGTTAGGTTGTGCACACACCCTGCAAAGATGCGTGTAGAGCCTGAAGACACAAGTTGAACCTGGTGTTGTTCGCTACAATAGACGATAGTTATCAGTGAGGTTTGTTCCACCATGAAACGAAAGTTGGCTGCCGAGAGTAACAAGGCAGTGCTGGGAGGGGGGCTGCGCACCAACTGAAGTGCTCTGGTTGCACGGCCTGCGGCCGTGTGAAGTGTTATCAGTGAGGTTTGTTCCACCATGAAACGAAAGTTGGCTGCCGAGAGTAACAAGGCAGTGCTGGGAGGGGGGCTGCGCACCAACTGAAGTGCTCTGGTTGCACGGCCTGTGGCCGTGTGAAGTGATAAGACTTTGAAGTATGTCACGGCGCCTGAGGGGAGAGCAGAGAGCAGAGAAGGCTTGTGCGGGCAGAAAGGACGGCCGTGGGAGGTGGGAGGAGAATTCGGCATGGCTGGGGAGGGGAGGAGAAATGAAAGTAAAGGCTGTGTTTGCGGGGAGAGAGAGGGGAGGTGCTGGTGTGGGAGGAGTGCTGCTACGGCCTGGGGGAAGCTGGCTGGGGAGGGGGAGGAGAAATGAATGTAAGGCTGTGGGGAACAGAGTTTATGGCCCAAAAGCGCGTGCCTGTGGCCACGTGAACTTCAAGAAAACCGCAAGGAACGAATCCCTTGGTTTGAGGAGGATTTCGAGCACTTGAATTCTCGCTCCCTCAATGCGCTTGCGCGCATTGTAGGTCACGAGACCTAAAAACGACTTGTTATCCATAAACACATTGTCAGATAAATACCCAACCGATTCCACGTTTTGGACTGGGAAGATTACAACCTTTACACAATAATATTCATGTACACCAGACATCAATCTGGGTAGACCTGACATGCATCCTTCATTTTGATATGTCTTCTCGGAACATATGCAGCCTCCAATTGGTATACTCTGAAGTTTCACAGCAAGCCTGGCAAACTAGCAGTCTTCAGTCTCCCTCCCCCCCCCTTCCATGACCTGGAGACAGCATATTTACAGGGTATGTCTAGGAAGGGGGGTAGATGCCCCAGAAGTTTCCTGTCCTTGAATAATGGGCGAATTTAGATTGCTTCCCTTCAAAATGGGAAACCCCAAGTCCATTAAAATGTAGTCCATAGGAAAGATAAGGACAGAGCTGTATGGTTATATATTACATTGTCTTCTGATTCCAGTATAAGCAGGAAAATTAGTGATCCGTGGTAAGTGCAGAATAATTTTGATATTTTTCAAATATGGGGTTCCCAGGCAGTAACCACAGTTCAACGGTAAGAGACAACACGTTTTTCGCACCCTCAGCACTCCGCCCTGGAGCTTTCTTAAGACTGGTAATGTGAGACCTTACAGACGTGTGAATTAGAATAGGGTTATTTGGAGAGACTATAGTGAGTAAGATAAAAGGAAAAGACCAGTGTAGCAACAAGGAAATGAAAAGCGAAAAAGAGGTGATTTTTTTTTTTTTTTTACATAAAACACATGTAAATGTATAAAGATTTTAACATATTTTGCGTAGGACCCAACCAAAGTTAGCAAAAGAAGGAGCAAGAAAGGAGATAGCTTGAGACAAAACAAAGGATGAAGTATACATGTCAGGGACTTGTTCATTAGTGTGGCGGAGCATCATACATATAAGCACTCAATGCAACAGTTTCCAGCATATGGTCCCAAGACGGTGGGCACCACAATTATGAATATAGGATTCATGAATATAGGATGGTGCAAAATGGAAATAAGGCAGGTAGTTGCAATATACGTCATTATATTAGCAGCATAATAGGTGAAATAAAATCAAACAAATACGTACAAGTCCCATAGGACATGAGGTGCAGTGTGTACTTGCTGATATAGGAATCGTAAGAAAACGTAATTTATAACCATGCAGCTCTGTCCTTATCTTTCCTATGAGAATGTTTACAGAGGCCTTGTGATCAAGAATGGAGAGCATTTTCAAACACAAACCTATGAATCTCATCTGTGGCTCACACATAAGCAAATATATCTTTTATAATGGAATTTATTTTTCCTGATCTCACGGTACCATTGAGCAATACCAGTTATCCGCTCATTTGCACTGCCCTACTCTCAATTCTAAATATGTACCTGAATGAAGCAGATGGAAGTGGTGAAGGAACTGTGGGAATGTGCAAAGAACACCCTTTATTGACTTGTGTGGGGCTGAAGGGACAATTAATAAATGAATGATTTTCATGTGAAGGAAAAAAAAGAGCAGTTTAAAATGAAATTTCAGAGATCCCTTAAACCTATGCATGAATCCATTCTGATCTGTGGATACTCGAAACTCCCAGTGATACGGAAAATGGCTGTTTGCTGGGAAAGTTAACAAAAGTTCTACTTTTTGTTTGCTTTTGAAAGTGCAAAGCTATAGTATTTTTCATTGAACCAAGTCCATAGGCTTTGCTTGGACTGCTTTCCACTTCATGATTATATTGCAGTTTTGGTTATATTCTATTAACAGCATATGTTTAATGTGCATCCAACCTTTTGTACTGTCTCGTGCGTTAAGGATTTAATCCGCTTCCACTTCAGTCTTAGAGTGACGCATAAATTATGCAAAGAAAAAGCAGAGAACTTTGGGTAGTTCCCAAGTTTAGGTGTAGAGCAGCTTCTATATAGAGTACCCTACAGCACTAGCATCACTGTAAGCCTGAAAGTGTATTCTTTTGACTTGTACTGGGTGCTTCCTTGCTTCTGGATTAAACCAGATGTTTGGGGATTCACAAGATACACAGCACCATGTAGTAAAGTACATATACAGTATAAGAGAGCAAATTTGACAACATTTGAAAACATATCATTATGGAATCCTACATGAAATAGCCCATTGGGAAAAGTCTGAGTCTAGCACAACAGTAAGGACACAAGTATAGGTTATGTGTTTGTACATTTGTAGTTGCAGTTTATTCCCAACCCAGTTTAAAAAGATAACAATTTGTAGTATGGGTTAAGGCCTGCTTTTGCGCGCATGTCATGTTAGCATGGCTTATTAGAAGTTTAAATGGCATTTTGCTTTTTGCTGCTTTTGCACATGACACTGCATAGCTGTTTTTGTACGTTAGCCTTCACTAAGATCTACACGTGAGAAAAGGTTTGTTTTCGACATCTCTAGACTTACATCATATCTCTAGTCAGTGCTGAGCCGTCAAGGTTATCAAAACATGTTAGCTGTTTTTCGACATGTCTGTGTAACGCTTTCTAGACATAACATTTTGGCAGCTGTGAGCCAAGTAAGATTCTGGCGCCTTTATTATTCCACACTTGCCTTGATTTCACACACTTGGAAGATTTCCGTTTCCAGGGATGCAGAATGCCTATGCTGATCCAGATGTAATTTACTCTTACTGAGTGGAAAGGTGATTGGGTCCCCCACGCAAGCCTAAGAGACCTTCTATAGTTTATAATACATAGTTCCTATATTGGGAGGGTGTTAAAACTAGGCGCTATCGGACCTGTTTTCACCATCATTGTAATATGATTTCTCCTTTTGTATTTTATGGAATTGTAACCATGCTGACCATATTATTTTTAAACGTAGGTCTGCTTATGTTGGCTAAAATACTGCACATGAGATCACGTTGTTCAAATAAATATTTTAATGTTACTGTGTCTCTTATTTACTCCTGTTGGGGACTGGTATGAGAGTATAACAAGAGAGTGTTCTCACTTCCCACCATTCCTGAGATGGTTCTAAGTCGCTTGTTCTAGGTTGTCTAATCATTGATTACTTTGCTATAGGACGAAGAGCTAATGTGACACTGATGCTAGCTGGTTGTGGTTTTTCTAGGTACTGACGTTAGTTTCTGGTACACCACAATTCACTGATGTCCTAGGTCTCTGTGCACAGCTCTGTGTATGAGCAGGATCCTTGCAACTTGGCGCTGCCAACGATGTGGTCTTATTGTGAGACACTTGAGTAGTGCTTGTGTCAGTTCACAACCCCCTCACTATTGCTTCCGGTTGACGGTAGTGACGGATAAAACCTACCTATAGTTACATAGGTTTTTTTCAAGTTTGATAATATAAAACAGTTTTCTATTGAATTACTACCCAGTTGTGCTTTTGTATTGCATTGTACTTATCTTTCACTGTGTCGATATGGCCGATAAAGACCCCCCACCAGGCGCAACAAGTAAACGCCGACTCCTTGAGAGATCTGTTTAGGCGATGTCCCCCAAACACGGGGGGTGGGGGTGTTACATAGGTACCCATCTTTTCGTTTCGGGGGATGGTATACATCGGGAAGATGTTGCTATAACTGGTCAGGTTGGAAATGTCATGCATACTAGCAGTAAGAATGAGAGGAGCAGAATGGGCAGGTGTGCAAAATTGACCAAATCGTAGTCCATCGTGGCCAAGAGCTATGAAGACCTAATAGTGACGTGTCACAAGGTGGTAAAAGTGTCCGAAGCCTTGAATGACTTCAGTGAGAGGTCCCAGCTCATCGGCATGGATCTGTTCCATAAACCATGGCACTCTACCTTGTGGAGAGCACCACTGTCTGCTAGACCCCAATGTTCTACTTCTCCTTTCCATGCCAAAGCCCTAGGTGGAGCAGCTGATTTCCACCTCCTGGTGATGCTGTGTTTGGCCAGAATGAGTGCCACGTAAGTAAATCTGGCCTGGAATCGTTACCCTTTTTCCATGGGTAGAGGTCTAGAAGGCAACTTTCAGCTGTTGCCATGTTGTAAACCCAACTACCCCCTTCAGGGCTGCCGTAACTTGGCTCCAATAGTTGAATAGGGAGGGCAGGCCCAGAGCATATGTATTGAATCGGCATCTTGCTCTGGGCACCTGGGACATGCTGTTGTGCTATTGGGGACAACTGGAGTGTATCCTATGCGGCGTTAGGTAAGCACGCTGTGCTAACGGGTATTGTATGAATTTAAGACTTGAGTTGCAGGATATCCGCTTGGAGTATTTAATATAGTCTTCCACTCTTTGTCCTGGAATGTTCAATTGATATCTTTCTCCCACTTATCTTGCATTGGTAAAAGATGTGAAGGTTGGTGAGTGCGGATACCTCGATAAAACCAACGGATCGTGTGTCTGCCTGTCCCCATCAAGTATAGTGTGGGAACCAGTTCATTTGTGGCAGGTACAATCCCGTCCGGTACCAAACACCGCTTAATGTATTGCACAAGACTTGCATGTATATTAAAAAGTTCCCCCAGTTCATGTATAAAATCCGTATGGTTAGTAATGTTCCATCCCTCAACAGTGCCCCCACCTCAGACATGCCTGCTTGTTCCCACTGGGAAAGTCCACGCCGCATCAATGTGCCCTTGGAGGTGGGCGGGCCGAGGTGTGGATATTGGAAAGATAGGCAGTGGTCTGTGTGGTGTATTTCAGGGCTCGTTTCCAGTAAGCGCAGTCTTGAGTAATACCTGGGCCGATGTTGGGGACTTGTACCCCTGGACGCAACAGTCTATGGAGCATCCCCATGTCAATCATCTGGGGTGTGTAAGACATCTCTTGCAAATTCCGTCCCGCCAACCAATAGGAGAGTCATTGTAATTGCCCTGCCAGACCATATCCATGAAAGTCTGGCACCCTCATTCCTCCCGCATCCTACGACAGCTGTAGTTTCGCCAAGCTAATAAGACTACCTGTGCGCCATAGTAGATCAATCAGTTTCATGTTCAATGTGCGTAATATTGATCTATGGTCTATTACTTGCAAATTAGTAAACCATAAAGGATCCGTGGAAGCATCGCCATTTTGGATATTGCCAGCCGCCCTGCTACCAAAAGGGGAAGTGATGTCCAGAAGGTGACCTAGGAACGCAGCAGGACAATTTCCGTCCAGTAAATCACATGGGTCTTTATATATGTATCCACAGATATCAAACAATTTGGGGGGCTAAGGCTATCTCCTGATCGCTGAATGGGATGGCTTGTAGGTGGAAATCGTACCTAAAGGGGAATGCATGGGATTTCCCGAAATTTACAGCAAGTTCTGTGTGGGATTCACAGTGAGCAAAGGTGCAGGCTACTGTACATCTATTTCCCTGCAGGTCTTTAGAGTAGATCATTATATCGTCAGGGTACATGGAGAATTCATTGGCCTTATGGTCAATAGGGATACCCCATTCCACTGAGTTGGTGCGCAAATGCCATACTAGTGGTTCGAGCACGAATAACCAGGGAGAAAAGGGGCACCTTTGTCTTGATTCCCTTTGTATATTATAGGCGTGTGAGAGGTTGGCCCCAGTCCGTGCCCTGGCTGTGGGGACAGTGTACAATCATTTAATCCACTGGAGAAAATCAGTGGGGATTCCAAACCTAGGTAGGAAGGCCAACATGTATTCTGAGCTCAGTGTCTCGAAGATCCAACGATGGGCACCCGGCTCCTGGGAATATCTTTGGACAGGCAGCCATGACGTGGTAAAGCTTGCGTATATTTAATGAGGTACTTCTGGCGGGAACAAAACCACATTGATCTAAGTGTATTAATTTGGAGACAAGATAATTACAAAGTACCAAGCATGGAAACACCATTGGGTACAGTTGGCATATATAACAACAATGAAAACCAAAACTTTGCGTAGACTTTCCCACCCCAACCACGTTGGCAGGCAAGTTTAGATATCAATGTATGCCCGAATAGAGAAAACAATATACAGTACATTATGGCCCATAACAACCGATGAAAATTACTTGCCAAGGAGTTTGTGAAGGAAGAAGGGGAAGGTCTTTGCCCCGGTATGTAGCCCATCTTGACCAAATTTTCCTGTGCTTATGAGGGCAACCCCGCGTCTGAAAGACTGCCATCCCCGCACCCATGCATTTTTCTAGTTCCTTTCGCCATTTCCATATTGTCGGTGGGGCAGTTCCCTTCCATAACTGGGCAATTTCACACTTGGCGATTGTGAGAGCAAGGAAGAGCAAGTGTTGTTTGTATTGATTCCCCACTATGTCATCAGTGCTATGGAGCAGGAACAGTCTAGGGTCATGTGGGAGGTCCCAGAACAGCACCTCTTTTAAGACAGGTCGAGTCTCTGTGCCAGAAGGGCTGAATTGCGGTGCAGCTCCATACTGTGTGAAAAAATGTCCCCTCTTCCCTTTCACAGCGCAGGCACTGAGGGTATGCAATAACTCCCATCTTTCTGAGATGGAGACACGTGTAATACAAGCAATGGACATATTTAAATTGAATAAGACGGTATCTAGAGGACACCCCAGCACCCCGGGGGCTAGCTATTGCCTTCGCCCAATCCTCATCAGTCAGGTCTGCGACATCGTCTTGCCACGCCTTCCTGGTGTTATGGAGAGCTGTGGTGGAATGTGTTGTCTATGTTTGATACATTTGCCGAATTTGGTAGGCACCCAAATCACCCATAAGGGGTGGAACTTTAAGAGGCAGTCTAAATTTAAAAGCAATGGGATAAGAGCATGGCTTAGGTGCAGGTATTTGTAGAATTGAGTTTTATGGAGCTGGAACTCTTCCTGTAACTGCTTGAAGGACTTAAGGGTAGTGCCCCGCATGACGTCCCCCAGTGTGGAGATGCCAATCTAGTCCCACTGGCGGAAACCCTTTAATGTTACTACCTGGCGTAAGTAATTACCTTGCCACAGGGGGGGTGTCTGAGTTAGGCTCCCGTGCCACCTCATCCACCGGACCATATACTGCCACAGCCAAATTGTTGTTCTGCTGGTATGGGGTAGAGAGTCAAGATTCTGTGCAATGTACAATAGCTGGAGGAGGGGAGTCCCATCCATTGCTGTGTGTTCTAGAGTAAACGTCGGGTCTGTAGGTATATTGTACCACCATTCCTTAATGACCAGAAGGTGAGAAGCCACTTAATACGAGTATACATCTGCTGCCGCAGTAGGTAGATTGCACACAGGTCTATAGTTCAACTCTAACTGCTCCCTCGCCTCATAAGAATTTATTATGTATGGCGTTTATTTGCATGAACCATGATTGCAGGATATGATATGGAAACCTTTGAAGCTGATAAAGCACTCTGGGGAGAGGGACAATTTTTTAAAAATCGCCTATATAGAGAGAGAGATATGGATGACTATATCGAAGTTTCATCTCGGAGGCCAGCTAGATGTGGATTAATATTATTATTTTTTTTTAAAAACATGTTTTTATTGCAGAGTTCTAAACAAAGCATCGAATTAAGTCAACCAGTCCACTCATGGCATCTCAAAGCACTTCTGCCGCAATAGAATTGCACACAGCCATTCAGCCCACATCCCGGAGGCCGGGCGGCGTACCAGTACAATCCCACAAAATGTCATGGTGGCCACCCCATATAGATGTCAGGTCAACAGCATAATATAGTATCTGCTTTTATACCCATCAAACTCCCTCCCCCCCAAACCACCGCCAAGTATAGTCAGCCACTCCGTGCGGGTGACACCAGTATCGCCTGTGCCCGCTTCATCAGGTCCACATTAATGCCCTCCCGTGGTAGCAATTCCCAGGGCCCGTCGATAATCACACTACGGGTACCCAAAAGGTGCTGCCCGGAAATCCCATTCCTCTGCAGTCACCAGTCATAGGCCCTCCCGCAGGCACCCCTCCTATCACTACAGCGGCACCCCAATAACTCTCCTCCACCCTTCCCTCCCCCCAACTGCTGCCGGTGTGGGTTATAATTGTGGGTTCTGACACAAAAGCTCGCCATTAGTCGAGTTTATGCATTCGTTCTTCCAATCCTCACGGAGCCCCACCCTCCGAATGTCCTTGCTCTTCACACTCCAGCAGGTAGTCTCGCAGCGCTTGCACTATCATCTCCCAAGCCCTCGCCAACTCCAAGCTCTTGTCGTTACCTGCCTTGGCGGCCTGTCGCATTCTGATCACGCTTTCACATCTGGACCATTTCAGCAACTCATTCAGCCATCTCCTAACTGATGGGCCCTCCCTGGATTTCCAGTGCCAGGTAATCTCTCTCTGGGCCAACATGAGACCCAGGTCAATAAATTTGCTTGTTACTTTCGTCCTTGCCGTATGAGGGAACCAGAGCAGCAGGCATGCTGCCATGTCGAACTCCACCTCCCGGTCAGTAACTACGTTCAAAAGCTCTCCCACCTCAGACCAATACGTCCCTAACTTCGGGCACCCCCATAATAGATGGTCCAGCTCGACCTCAGGCGCTAAGCACCTCGGGCATGCTGCATCCTGCACCCTAAAGTATCGTCCGATCTTCCCCGGGGTCAAATAGGCCCTATGTAGGATAAAGAAATGTACCTGCTGGAAGCGGGCATTCCTGCTACCCTTCCATGTCCTTTCCAAAATATGGCCCCAGACCGTGTCTGGTATGGGTTTGCCTATGCTTTCTTCCCATTTCCCTTTCAATGCAGTGAGCGGTTCTAGTCCCTCATGGAGCATTCTAGATTGGTGGCAGGTCACCGCTTTGATCGTTCCCTCAGCCATCACCACGTATTGGCAGGCCATGGTTGTGGCTGGTTCCACCAGCCCTTCCTTCCAGTGCTTTTGCATCGCTGCAATCACTGCTGCATGCAAGAGGTAGCTCCCATCCGGGAGGCCAAACTGATCTTGCAACACCCTGAAGGGGACGAGCATCCCATCAACATACAAGTCCCCTACCATCTGTAAACCCAACTCTTCCCACTCCGATAACGGGGACCAGTCGCCACCATGCGGCAACGCCATCAGCATCCCTAGAGGGATCTCCGGCGCATACGGTTGTGCTGCCTTCGCTCTCCTCAGGCTCCTGTACCAGCACAACCGAAGAGTTCTCTCCTCTATGGATAAACCTCTCAAATCCAATTTCTGCTGCATAACTATGTAAGATAAAATGTGTCTCTGGATACCGGTCCCCCTTTCTTGTTCTGGGCCTCTAAACTCTTTGGCAACGTTTTGCGTTAAGGCTTGTAACTGAGCCGCCAGGTAATATAATTCAAAATCGGGAACCGCCAACTCTCCCTCAATTTTGGGTCGCATCAGAGTATTCAAGGCCACCCTACGCCTTCCGCTCCCCCAAAGGAAGCCAATAATCATCGTCCTCAGGTCTTTGAAGATCCGCTGAGGGATCCAAATCGGTAGGGTACGGAAGTAATAGAGCAACCTAGGCAGAGCCACCATCTTCAACAGTGCTACCCGGCCCTGCACCGATAGAGGGAGGGAGGCCCAGAAGGTCATGCACCCCTTCAGAGCCCTTATGCAGCGCCCTATATTTCCCTCCAACAGATTCACAACGTCGTGGTAGACGCGGACTCCCAGTTAGGTGAAGCATGTATCCTCCCAGACCACATCTACTGCGAGAGGGGGATATGGCGTGTCTACCCGCAACGGAAAAATACAAGTTTTATTCCAGTTTACCTTGAGGCCTGACAGCCTACCAAAGCTTGACAGCATCCCCACAGCCCCTTCCAGAGCCTCTTCGGTATCTTCTAGGTACAGCAGCAGATCATCTGCGTACAGTGATATATGATGAGTCTCCTCACCACGGCCAATCCCATTGTACAATGCCCCTGACCTTGCCCGCGCTGCCAGAGGTTCCATCGCTAAAGCGAACAACAGGGGAGACCGCGAGCAACCCTGCCTCGTCCCTCTACGCACAGGTTAGTCTGAGGATATAACCGACCCCAATCGTACCCTGGCAGTAGCAGAGGAGTAGAGTACCCTCGTCCATCGCCCAAAGCCGTCTCCCAGACCGAACTTCTCTAGCACCCCATCGAGGTACCTCCATTCAAGGCTATCGAAAGCTTTTTCGATATCCACTGATAATACTGCTGGTGTCTGATCCACGTTCCAGGCGCCGTCTATTATGCGGACCAGGCGGCGAATGTTTATAGATGTGCTCCTGGTAGGAATAAACCCGGCCTGGTCCCCGTGTATCAGCATGGTCAGGTGTGGCAGTAATCTAGTGGCCAGGATACGACTCAGAATCTTATAATCTACCGTCAGCATAGACAATTGTCTATACGACGTCACATCGGAGGCCTCCCTACCCGGTTTCAGCAGCGGCACCACTAATGCTTCCCTCATCGATTGGGGCAGACGCCCAAGTGTCATGGCTTCAGCGTACACCGCTAAAAGTCTGGGTGCCAAGATATCAATATATTGCACATAAAATTCAATCGGTAGGCCATCTACCCCTGGTGTTTTATTTCTAGCCATCTGCTTGATGGCCACCCAATCTCCGACAACGTTATGGGTCCGCCCAGGTCCTTCGCGGTCTCGACATCCAACACTGGGTGATGAATAGTCTCCAGATAGTCGCCTATTGTAGAGTCGTCTACCCCCGGTTGACTCTCATACAGACTCGTATAGTACAAGTGGAAGCGCATCAAAACCGCAGTCTGCGAGTAGACTACCTCCTCAGTCTCCGTTCTAATGCTCATGACCGGGCAACCTCTAGGTTCTGGGTTAGCTATCTTAGCTAGTAGTGTTCCCACCTTGTCCCTTTCTGCATGCACCCTGGTGATGTACAACTTGTAATCAAAACATCGCAATCGCTCCGTTTCAGTCGCAACCAATTCCTTCGCCTCAAGCAGCTGGTCCTGTAAGTCCGGTCGCTCAGGCCTGCGCAGCTCTAGATCCCTCAACACACATTCCGCCATCCCCAGATCGGCCAAGACCGTCGTCCGTTCATTCAAAAATCTGCCCATGCAGATGCCCCTCACCACCAACTTCATTGCATCCCATTCTATCGCCCTCGTGGCAGCCGACCCCTCGTTCTCCCCAAAATAGTGCTCGATGCCCTGAAGGACCTTATCTCGAAACACCAGGTCCTCTAACGTATCAGGCCGCAGCCTCCATGATGGGACCGCTGACCTCGGTCGCTGCCACTGCACTGTCAGCAGCAAGGGGTTATGGTCTGAAATGGTTCTAATTAGGTACTCCGTGTGGGCCATCATGGGAGCCAAGGGCCCACTGCATAGGATGGAGTCTATTCTAACATGCAGCGCATGTAAAGCTGAAAAGAAGGAATAGTCCCTAACATCAGGATGCTGCACTCTCCATACATCAATAAGGCCCCACCTCTCTTGCCAGTCTGCCCTGTGTGTTGCTAACCTGCGCACTGGAGAGTCGGCCAATGGTGGATGCGACCTATCCAGTGCAACATCAGTAATTGAATTGAAGTCACCTCCTAGTATGATGGGGCCCGCCAGGAAGTGTGCCAGCGAGCCCGTCCGGTTATCAAAAAAGCGGGCCTGGTCCGCATTTGGAGCATATACACTACATAAGACCACGTCATGACCATACAGCCTCCCCTCCACTGCTACAAACCGACCTTCAGGGTCCACCAGCTGGTTCGTGGCCTGGAATGGGACCCCCGCTCTCACCCAGATCAGCACCCCCCTGGCAAACGCGGAGTACGTGGTGCCAAACACCTGGCCATGCCACCTCTTCTGTAGTGCAGTGCATTCCTGCTTGGTTAAATGAGTTTCTTGCAGCAGTGCAATTTGGATGCCTCGTCTCACCAGATGGGCGTGTACCTTATATCGTCTTGACATAGTTCGAAGTCCACGGACATTCCATGTGAGGCATTTCAAATTAGGTAAGGTCCCCATTGCGGCCATTTCCCAACCATCTCAACAGTGTCAATCGGCCACCCACATCATTGCAGTATAGCCCCCCATTCAGAACACCCCAACAAACTCCCCCAACCCCTCTCCCCAGAACAGGACCTAATAACGCAACATCAGACCCCATCCAAACCTGCAACACAGCACACATTCCCCTACTCTGTAGTCGTCACTACAGAAAGCCTTAAGGGCAACGTGAGGGTGATTCAGAGCCGGCCCGGAGCAGGCATGGCCCTCGCCCACGATCCCACGATCCCATGTGGTGTCCCAACACAGTACCTGCTAGTCCGCAGAGCACCAGGGTATTCTGCAACACCAGGAGTTGGGGGTATGGGCCCCACTCCAAGTGTTATTCGTTGAATAGGCCATCAGCCGTCTGTGGGGGGACCGCCGGTTCCCCAGAACTACCAACATCTGAGACGCCATCTCCAGAATGTCCTCCGTCCTCTCCAGAGTCCGAGCCCACCGATATCCTCTCCTGTTGTGAGCCCGTGATGATCGCCGTTGCAGCCAGCGCTCCCTTTCTGTCCGCTGCCATCTGGTCGTCCCGCATCACTCTTTTGAGTTTATTACGCTTGCGGATGCGTTGAGACTTTCGCACCTGGACCGGCTTTTGTCTCTCCTTCTCGCTTTTCCCCTTGCGGTCCGTGCCAGCACGATACAACTCAAGCCATGACCACACTTCATCAGGGAACTGAAAGAATTGGGTCGTTCCATCCAGGATCACTCGTAAATTTGCCGGAAAGAGCAAGGAATATTGTATGCCCTCGTCCCTCAGTTCTCTTTTCACAGCCAGATAAGAGGTCCTGCTTTTCTGGACCTCCTGCGTGTAATCGGGGAAAACCGTGACTGAGCTATTGTCCACCTGAAAGGGGCCCGTCGAGCGTGCCCTCTGTATCAATAGGTCTTGGTCCCTGTAATGCAATAGTCTGACCACCATTGGTCTGGGTGGGCGGCCCTGCATGGGCGGGCGGGCCGGGACCCTGTGCGCTCGTTCCAGGGAGAAAAAGGGGGAGAGACCCTCTGGGGCCACGACTGTTTTAAACCAGTTCTCCATGTAGGCTACTGCGTCATCCCCTTCAACTTTTTCCGGCAGGCCCACTACTCTCACGTTGTTCCTCCTATTGCGCTTACGGAGTCCTCCGCCCGTTTCTCCAGCGTCGCCAAATGACCAAGGATATCAGAGTTTATGTTCTGCGGTCACCACTGCCGGTTTGAGCTCCTGAAGCAGTAGCTCATTGTCCTTTACCCTGTCAGTGAGTTTAGCATGATCCGCCCTCAAGAGGCCCAGTCCGGTGGCGACCTGTGCTATGCCTTGATGCAAGGACTCCTTGGTCGCGGTTATTGCCTCCAGAATTCCATCTAGCCGTTTATTCAAACGCCGTTCCTGCGCCGACCCTTCCGAGTCAGAATGGGTCCCGCCATCCGCAGCCGACACTGTCGCCTGGTCTTGCCCCCGATTCAGTTTCAGTTCACGGCAACTAGCGGCCATCTCGTTCATCGTGAGCGCCTGATCAGGGTCACCTCTGGGGGATGTTCCGGTCCCAACTTCCATCAGCCATGTGGAAGGCCCAGTCCAAAAAACAAAAAAAACAAAACATGGAGAAGCCAATAGCGTACCACAGGTCAATCCGGAACTTGCCGTGAGGGGCCGGTGCAGCCGTCCGTGCGGGGGTGCCGCTCTGCGCCAATCCGGCGCGCCCGCCCCCAGCGCCTCTCTAACCCAGTTCACGCGACTCCCCTATGAGCAAACGGTGTCAGTGTGCCGCTACTGGTCGCCGATCTCTAGTCACCTCGGCCAACCCACGGAGCGTGTCCGGGCCCACTCCCCTTATTGCGCAGTGGTCCCCTCCAGAAGCCGTGCCCCTACGCAGGGAGCGATGCCTCGCTGGGGCTCTTGCCGAGGGCGATCGATCAACCCTGAGGACGGGCATAGATTCTTCCAATCCCCCCCCCCCCCCCACCCCCCCCGTTCCGTCACCAGTATGTGCCTCCTCGTAAGATCTCCGTGGCTCGGCTCCGCCAGGCTCTCAACATCAGGAACACACAAATGTGGCTGGGCCCAATGGGAAGGAGGGTAGGCAGGGCCTCACAATATGAACATAGAAAAAATTGCCTATGCCCCCAAGTAAATTAAAGTACAAACTGACTTCCAGTACGAGTAAACCACAATTTGTTAGTTTACACAAAACATTTTATGTTTGTTGATTGAATACTCAGTTTACAAAAAGAGAGAAAATCACAATAAGCAGAACTCAGATCACTATCAACCTCACGGTTGAGTCATATATACATTCACAAACAAATCAAAATCACAAGTGCAATACCCAACAAAATAGTGAACAATTTACAAAAACATTAGCTTATTCACAAATGCCAACATCACATTGAATACATGGACCATAAAACACTTTTTACATTTGAAAAACCAGGGTTCTTTGTAAATGTCTAGAAACCCAGAGAGAAAGTGAGAAACATTTATTTGAACCAATTGTTATGCTCACAGAGCCTGAATGGGAGCTATTCAAATAAATTTCAGGAACCAAAAGCGATTTCCGCAATAAATGGCAATTTAGGAAAAAACAAAAAACAACTGCCGACGCGTTTCGAATCCTGATTAACAGCTTGCAGGATTCTCATCAGGGCGGATTCTATCTAGTCCATGGGCACTGTTTAAAATGAAAAACAAAAGCATAATTTTACTAACTAGCGCGACTTCTAACCATTAATCTCCGGGCAGTTAGGTAACAAAAACAGTTTGTACCTTTTGTGATTCCTGCCCACAGTTGGTCACGAATTGAAAGGAATGTCGTCTGTGCTCGGTGGCCCGCACTGCAACAAAGTAATAGAGTCAGTGAGCGTTGGCCGGATGCGCAGGGAGGGGACGTCTCGGGCCGCAGCCCTAGAGCGAGACCTGTCTTACACAGCCGCCATGCCGGCGATGGGGGATGGGCGCCTCGAGTGCAAGTGTCCGAAGTGGTGGAAAGCGCTCCTCACCTCTGCTACGCCCGTTCAGCCTCGCACGGCAGGGACCTCCCTCTGCTCAGTCCGTCAGGGGGCAGTCAGCTCTGTTCTCCAGCCGCGGTCCGCCGCACCTCGCAGGTCAGCCTCCGTTGTTCGAGGCCGCCGCCATCTGACTTTCAAGGCGCAGACCCTCCCAGCTCCGAGATCGGGCTCCGGCACACCACACGGCCTCCTGTCGGCCCGTAATTATACTCCTCTGTAACCCTGGTGCTCCGTGCGGAGCGTCCGCATCGTTATCAGCGCGTTTCCGAGGGTTTCCAGGATAATTTGACGGGATCGGGCAAGGAGCTGCAGGCTCACGCCGCCATCCCGATCGGCGTCCAAACCACGCCCCATGTGGATTAATATTATGTGCCCATGCGGTCGTGGGACAGGGAGACCTAATATATATCCAGATATTGGAAAACCTCTGTTATGTGTTTTAGCTGAGATGCCCATGTACTTCTACCTTGCTGACCGCATACTGGGAACAGCACAGATTTGGAGGGGTTGATATGGAGCCTGGTGGTCTGACCAAAGACGTGGAGGATCTGTAGGATCCGAGATCCATGGATCGGTCATGAAGAATAAGACATTGTCTGCATATAGTGAAATACGGTCAGGTTGTGACCTCGACCAGTCAAAGCCTCGAAGCACTGGGTCCTGGCGAACCCAAACCGCTAGAGGTTCCACTGCCAAGGCAAATAAGAGTGGGCACAAGAGACAGCCCTGCCGCGTGCCGCGGCTAATGGGAAAGAAGGGAGAGGGATGACAAGCAACACGCACAGAGGCCTTAGGTTCCGTATATAGAAGGCGCACGTATGCTAAAAAGCGTGGACCAAAATTGATCCCCTCCAAAAAGCTGGAAGAGGTACTCCCACCTCAGGGAGTCCGTATCGGCAAGGAGTATGGCCGGAGGGTGACCCAGCTCTGGGGCCAATGCCATGGCATTATAGACCTGGCTAATATTATGGCGGTGGCTTGGTGTGGCATAAAGCTTGATTGATCTAGATGGATCAAGCCTTGAATGCAGGTCCTCAAGCGATCGGCCAGAACTTTTCCCAGTAGTTTGGATTCAAAGTTAATTAGGGAAATGGGACAGTATGAGGATGGGTGTTCCGGTGGGCGTCCGGGCTTTAAAAAGAGGACAATCTCGGCCTGCCGCCAGTCTCTGGCTAATATTTCTTTTCGAGGGCATCGTGTATTGTGTCCAATAGGCGTGGGCCCAGCGTGGACATATGGGAACGAAGGAACTCTATGGGAAGCCCATCGAGGCCAGGGGCCCGCGACCAGTAAGTATTTTGATGAGTGTTTTGTATTCCGTACTAAGCAGTGAAGGGGGCCTCCATGCAGAGATGTCTGTATGGTCTCTACCAGGTTTAGGCAGCTAGGTCCCCAGTGCCTGCACTGTGGTGGGAGGCAGTGACCTAGCTAGTAAAAATTCCTGATATAGCCTTTGTAGTGCTGGAGCAAGCTGTGTGGTGAAAGCTGTGTAAAACTCCACCTGGAGGCCATCTTGGCCTGGGGTCTTGTTACGGGGAGTTCCTTAATAGCGGTACGGATTTCAGCAACTGTTAGTGGCACTGCAAACAACACCTTGCCATCTTCCGTCGTTTGGGGTAGACTCACTCTAAGAAGCTCTCCATAACCTGGGGGTCCACCTGGTGTGGGGACGAGTAAAGAGATTTGTAGTAGTCGTGAAAGAAGTCATTGATTTCGATCTGAGTAGTTACACAGGTCTGCATCGGGGTGACCATCTAAAGTATCGGACTGGAGGTAGGAGCATTTCTAATCATCTGTTCTAATAGTGTACCATTTCTGTCTGGTTCGGGATGTACTTTCTGGGTGTACTCGCAGATATCTATGATACACAGCTGCTCAAGGAGTTCTGCATATTCAGTACGGGAGTCCCGGCGCTCTCTAGCTTTGTCCGTACTCGGCGTGTCCAAGCCCTCCTCCACCCTATTCATGTACCAGCTAATAGCCTGGCGTGCTACCACAACACAGCTAATCTCTGTCCCACATATGCTTTCCATTATGTCATTGCAGAGGAGGCTGTATCAGTGTTGTTTAGGAAATAAGTGTCGATGGTTGAAGACACTGTCACGAAAAGCACCATCTTCTAGGAGGCGGGGATCACATCTCCATGTGGGGATTGAGTTGGGGCCTCGTCCCCAGGAGATACTCACTTCCAATGAATTGTGATTGGAGAGTGTTTTACCGATATAGGTCGTGTGTGTGTGTGTGTGATTGGTTTAAGTAATGACGGACGGCAGAGTATACAATCTATTCTTGTGTGCAGCACACGTTTTGGAGAAGAAGAGTATTTGCGCATACCCATGTTTCGACTAAGCCATGCATCCCTCAGTGATGAAGGGCTCTAGCTTGTCGGTTTGGGGTCGCAGCTGACAGTGGGGAGTGTGAACGATCCAAGTTAGTGTCCAAGACCACTTTAAAGTCCCCACCCAATATCCAGCGGTATAAGGTCCAGTCGTTAAGTACCTTTCCCACCTAGGTAAGAAAGGTGTATTGATCCATGTTCGGGGGTAGAGTCTTCCAAGCACCACTGTTAAACCATCCAAAGAGTACGGCTGCAGACAGCTTGGTCTGCAGCCGTACTCTTTGCCTTCTGGTTTTAACCCTGGCACAGGGTAGCAAGAATAAAAGTCATTGGGCTAACCCTGTAGCTAGACTTACTCGCCCACTTTCTTGCAGTGCACATTTTCCATCAATCCATTTGCTCACACTGGATTTAGGAATACCCCTTACATCTGAAAACATCCCTGAGCCGCCCCTTGCAGCGAGGGGGTTGTAGCCCGCAACACCTTTGGTGTTTTAGGGAAACCGTCCTTAAAAGGGAAACCCCCTCCTGTAAGTCAGTTTGTTTCCCTTCTTTGACATTACTTAGATTTTTCAGACCCGAGGGCTTTGTGTGAATTTAGTCTTTAACTGGGGAACCTGCCCTCGTGGTCCCTTCTTTCTCCTCAGGCACTCCTTGTGTCTATACCGAATGTATGTTCTATCCACTCCCATCCCTTGGCAGGAGTATCATAGAAGGTGCTTTTTTGTTCATGTGTGATTTTTATGATTTTTAGTCGGGTGGGGTACAGTAGTGCATATTTCATATTTAGGGATTGGAGGTGTTGCCTGATCCGGTGGTAAGAGGAACGCTGTTTCTGAACGTGGAGGGTGTAGTCTGAAAATAAGGAGACGCGTGCATTGTCTTGTTTGATCGGTGTTTTTTCACGTGCAATTGAAGAATCCTGTCTCGCTCTTTGTAATTGAGTATTCGGGCTACAATGGAGCAGGGGGGTGCCCTCCTCCTTGTGGGAAAATGGGGGGTGGGGTAGGATGGGATGGGGGGGGGGGATATGGGATGGGGGGGGCTGTGGTAAGCCCTTTGTTGTGAGATGTATTTTTGCTACTCTGCATCACTGGCCTGACACTTCTATTCCTGTACGTCCATGAGTCGACATTGTAGGGCTACCTCCAATCAAGCTGGTTAGAACAGATCCCTGAGCGAAATTGAGGGCCAGGCGGGCTACAGGTTGGGGGTGTGAAGCACTGCCTTATTTGTAGGGCTGTCGGTGTCCGTGCTAGCTAGATAGGTCTGCCACTCACTGGAACGTGGCTTTGCATACTAGGACCACATGCTGCACATCGACCACCATGTATTCTGCTCTGCCACTTTCCTCCGCAGTGCGACCTGCCCATGCGACCCTCAGCTCATTGTATAAGGGGGGGGGGGTTGCAGTCAGTGCAGAGGTATTAAGATTGACTGTGCCTCAGGGGTATTAAGATGGACTGTGCCTCAAAGTGCAATGTGGTTATATCAGTGTCCCACCGCTAGGCCGGAGGGCACTGCCCCTTTTACCTGCCGTACCCCCAAGTGTTTTCAGAGTGCCCTCTCCACATCTCCTGGGCCCACCCAGTTTGCGGCACCACGCAGGCCTGGCCCTGCCCTACTCCGCAACAGGTTCTGCAACGTACGCGGCCACAGGCACGGCACCTCAGTAATTCTCGTCAACACAGACAGAGTATACCTTGGGGACCCCTCCTGTTGGGCCTCCCCTCCACTCTTCCAGTGGGTCAATATCGGGCCCACCCCGTGCCGACAGCCACAAATCCCCAAGAGTGACGGGCCTTTTCCTCATCTCCCTGGGGGGCAAGTCAAGGCAGACTGCGCGGTGATCCGCAAGCTACCACCTCCGCTACGGGCACCACACGATGTTAAGAATTAGTGTGCACTGCAGAAGACCACTATCCGTGCAGTCTCTGGTCCAGATGGGTTCGAACAAACCCGGCAACACCAAACAGCATGCAGTACAGGATAGTTAGGCTGTCCTGTTTTCATTTTCTATTTTTGGTCAATTCTGGTGGGGTGTTTTCAGTGTTTTCAATATTTTAAAAAACAGTTGTTATCAGTGGTTACACATTTTCACGCTACTAAAAACAACAAGAAAAAGTGTTTTTCCGGTGTTTATGGAACGTTTTATTTTTATCATTGCTTGCTTTCTGCACTGAAAGAACATGGTATATAGACAGTGTACGTATAGTGTATATGAGGTCCAAAGAGATTTTTGCAAATTAATCTTATTGTAGTACACCATACAATACTTCTTCAGTGAGTCTTTGGTCATGTGCGCTCACACTTTCCTTCCCATTGAAACGTTTGTGAAAAGACCCTCTCAGCATTCATAGCCCCTTGGGCTGAGAACCGTCAGCTAAGGGACACAGTTGGGATGACTCTTTCTTTGATGCCACATAAAGCACTTAATGATAAATATTTGCGTTTAAGTTCCTGGGCATAAGAAAACAGTGCACCAGAATGGACTAAAAAGTCAATAGCATCCCTCATTAACTCTGAAGATTGTAAAGATGCTTTCAGCATACCATCTAACAAGTGGCAAGGATCTCTTCACTTCAGCTCGGTATCAATTTTGACAGGTCATCACACACATTTTTTATATACGTAGCTGAATCACTGCAAATACAAACAATATCACTCCAATCTTTGTTGAACTTGGAAAGAACCTTTTTTTGCAGAGCATAACAAGTGACACTGCGTTCCATGTTTTCCAAAAGTCTGCTGTCACGTTTTCACCACTATCCCAAATGCTTGGTGATATATATACTTGTCACTATACCTTGCATTTAATGTTTAAAGCCTGAGGTGTTGGCAATTCACCTACTATCAATAGTGACCCAATAGAAACTATGGTCTGATGTATTTAGGGTTTTTACCCCTTCTCTGTGGGTAAATGTGATGACACATATTAGGAAAGATTTTTATGAAACTAGACATTTTACCTATCAGTGAAAGAATCAAATGCTGCCAAAATATCAAATATGAGTTTGATATGTCCTGATTCTCTAGTTTATAAAATAATTAAACTAGACCTAAAACATGCAACTAAACCCTGCATCTTTAGACCAAAGGCCATAAAACTGAAAAAAAGTAAAAGGAAGAAAAACCAATATTTTAGTGGCATCCCTAAAGAACAAAACTCAAGCAGAATAATGTTAGCCAGTCTTTCTTACTGCTAGCTTCTATAACAAAGTTACATCTTATTGACCCCTTCAGTAAGAACAAAATTACTCTTTCACTTTCTTTTTCCTTTCTTTGAATGGCATTTAGTTTGTGGTTGTGCAGGTGTTTTTTCAGTGTTTATACGTTTTCACCGGTGAGGGCTATTTTTCTTTCAGTGGGGTTTTATCAGTTATTATAGGTTTAAACCTAAAAACCCACAGCCTAAGGATAGTGTATGTCAGGACCCGGTCTGGGATCGTTTTTTCCAGTCCCTATGTGATCAGGGATCAGCCTCTGTGTGTTGTCAAGGTCTATGCTGCTGTCACCACCAGATAATGCAAACCAGCAGTAAGTGTTGTGGGGATGGGGGTCTGCCATTTTCAATGGGGCCGGTGGAGCATGGAATTGTACCGCCTCACAGGAATGATGTGGTGCCGGAACTGTGTTTTAGTATGCTCCTGATGCCTGGAGTGCCCTTTGCTGAGGGAACTGGATGGATGGACCACGGAGGGTGGGGATGCTGCAGGTTAGCTAGACCCTGGCACAGGAGCTATTCTCTCATGCGTCCGGCATAGAAAAACGGACATTGGAGGCAAACTAAATTTGTGTCGCTGGTGTTGTAGGGTGCTCTATATAGGAGGGAGCTGCTCTCCACCTAAACTTGGGAACTACCCAGAGTGTCCTTCCTTCTTCCTTCCTCAGACTACCATATTATTTCTCCACCTAATTTTGTTTAGCTTGTGTCCAGCTAATGGTTGTGAATGTTTAAAAAACGCATGTGCTCTTAATGCATCATAAGTATGTTGAGGTATTGAACACATTATAAATCTTTGTATATTAAAAGTAACTCTGAAGGTTACAGTTGTCAACTTGTGGCCAGTATGTTCCACACAAGTTTTATGGTTCAGCAGAAAAGTTTTCAACAGGGCAAAGATTCTACTCGGAAGATACTAAATATTGTATGCAGCCTCGACTTTTTAGACTGAATCGTCATTGCATGACAATTTCTACATAATTTAGAAAAATGGTGTGCACCAGGCACTGACCCATGCACTGACCCATGCACATGTGCTTGTTTTGCTTCAAAAGATGGGATGTATGTAAAGTGCTCAATCACAGTATGAAGGCTGCAGGTAGTATATTCATCAGCTTCAGACCTTGGTTATTTTCAGTGGATAGTCTCTTTGGACAAGTTTTGCATAGAGTGTACACTGTTCTTAGTACATGCTTTTTAATACTCTGCAGATAGTGAAACTCATGAGAAATTCACCACAAACAATGTGGTATAGAGTAAACTGCCTCCATAGAGTACATGCATTTCTACTCATATCAACTTCATTTCTCAGTGTAGATTATGTGACTGTGAGGGGTTTGATACAGATAAAGGCTGTCTGTAGCAGGGCATTAGTTTTGGAGCAGACATTGAGGAATTTGGTTTTCTCTGAATAGTTGTATACAGACTGCATGAAGAGGTTCCCATAAATTTGAGGTTGCGTTGATAATGTAAACTAGGCTACCTGTGACCTGTATGGTATAGGGTTATTGTTACACATAACACATACTTGATACACCTGGGAGTGGTATCTGTGATGGCCTTAATGATGCTTCATATTATTCTGAGATATTTTGAACTTGCTTTTCCAGATCAAAGTGTATGGAAAATGCAAAGGAGTTTTTCAATTGGCACCATCCCCAATTTTTATTTTCTTGGCCCCTGCTTGACGATCACCTCTAAACCTTTCATGCACAAACTAGGCAAAAAGAGACCTTTTTTTACTGAGTTTTGTGAAGATCCATCAAATTGTGCCAAAATGATAGGCTAAACAAAAAAGACATTTTCTATGAAAATGCTCACCTATCTATAACTACTCAGTGGCGACTGCCACTGGGTAATATATAAATAGTTTCCAGTGTGAAGTGAGCTGGCAGTTTAAACTATCATGCCTAGTTTTCTGGAAGAAAAACGCTTGGAAACTGAAGAGAGTGAGTGTGTGTGTGTATTTTTTGCGGCTTTTTTTCATTTTGTCAGTCCAATTCACGGCGAATATTCAGCTTTTTAAATTTGTCATGTTCTATTTCTTTTTTAGATGAGCGCCTTACAGCAGATGAGATGGATGAGCAGAGGAGGCAGAATATTGCTTATCAGTACCTCTGCCACCTAGAAGAAGCGAAACGGTTTGTGCACAGCTTACATTGGTTGATGGTTTATTTCCTAGAGAATTTTATCCTGTGTTTAGTAAATGTGGAAAGCTCCATGTATTTTGTAAATGTTTGTGTACGTTTGCTGGTAGAATCAAGTACTTGATAAATTCTTAAACTCCGCGTCGCCCTGCATTTTTATTTTGTGTTGACCCAAGAATCAACCAGTTTCTCAAGCTCAAGTCTTATTCCCAATTGTGCACATTTCATATATTTTTTTCATGACTGTTGGAACTTTTTTTTTCTGTTTCATCACTGTACCTTCTAAGTAATTGAGCTGTGATCTCCTACCATTTTTTGCGACCCGGCATTGGACTCTGCCCGCTAGCAGGCAGTGTTCTGGTAGGAATGTCATTTCTGGCAACCGTTGACCTAGTAAATAATTAACAATTTGTCCTGTAAACATAGAGCAGTCCATTTTATGAATCTATTGAAGTGAGTTAAATGAATTATTTTCTGCATACACGCTATCTTTTTGTCCTATTAATTATAAATGCATTATTATTGGCTTTTTTGAGAAGTGGATTCAGAACCCAAGAATAAACCATTTCCAATATTTTCTATCACAACTTTGGAAAGAAATGCACTTTTTATTTTGTAGTCTGCTTTCTTTGTCATAAAAATGCTTGCTTTATTTTCAGTGCATGTTGAAATGTAGTGGAAACGATTGGTTTAGAGTAATATAAAAGAGCATTGAAGGTTGAATGAGGTTCAGATACTTGGAATGACTCTAAAGGCTTATGAAAGTAGACAGTGGCACACCATATAAATATTTCATTTAGTTTATTGTTTAAATAGCACCTTCTTCATTGTCAGTGGTAAATTAATGTGTCTAGAAGTGTGTCTTTGCTTTATAACTCTTCCTGCTCATCTTGATTAAATTCTGATAAAGTTGTTGAATATTTTTTAAAAATAAAGTATGTTCCCCAATTCCTTTGCATAGCTGGATGGAAACCTGTTTGAATGAAGAATTGCCCCCACCAACAGAGTTGGAAGAAAGTTTGCGTAATGGAGTCATCTTGGCAAAGCTGGGTCACTTCTTTGCACCAGATGTTGTACCTCTTAAAAAGATCTACGACAGTGAGCAGCTGCGATATAAGGTCAATAGTTGGCATTTACATGTACTAACCAAAAAACCTGAAATTAAATTGACTGTATTAGAGTGTTTAAACTTTAGTAAAGTGATGATAATGCATGTCGGGTGTAAGAACATATCAAGTGTGTGTCGTCACCGTTCCCATGCTGCCTCGTCACACAAGGAGCTATTGAAATGAGTAGAAAACATGTTTTAAGGATCACAAAGTGCAGTCATGTGGGTGTATATGCTAGATCACCATTCATCTGTATGCATAACTAAAACAATGTATTTAGAGAACTAATAGCACTGTATTAACCTTATAGTTGCCAACATACCCCACTTTTCTCTGAATCTACACCTATACAAGTGTAACGATTCTTTTTCTTGGTTGGTTGCAGCAAATGCTCTTACCCAATGAGCTCTCTTCCAATTAAATCTCTTATGTGACCGATCCCTAGATATGAGGATACCTCATACAATCCTTTGAAACCTGGGTAAAAATCTGTGCTTTCTCAAGTTTATAACCCAAGTGCGAGTACCTTAGGAGAAAATGAAAAACACATTTATTTGTGTTTAATTCCCCATTGACCCCTCCAAGAATACTTGCTCTATTCGCTGGCTTCTTCTTCTTCTGGACATACCCAGATGACATTCCAAACAGTCTATCTGATTTCTATTACCCAGGTTAATATTCAAGTCCAACATAGTACTCTAGTCACAATAAGGCCACTAAATAGGTGCTTGGGCTGGATTGGGATTCTAAAAAATGTATCCTTCCACCTTCATTGACTGTGCTTGTCTCTAGTGTAAAAGACATATGTGGCACACTTTCTTTAATTGTTTGCCATCGAGGTCTGTTGGCATGAGAGGACTACATGGAAGTGTTATGCCGTCGTAAGTTACAGATCTAGTAAACTTTCTATATCTAGTTCATATCCTGTCAATGCATTTTTCTTGTTGGCTGAAAATGGACTGCATGAATGACCTATAAAATGCTTGAAATTAATCTGAACAACTGATGCTTTCTGAGCCATAGAACAAAAGCGGCACCATAGTGATTTTAGCCTTGTTGGGGCTCATCAGTGTTTTTGGGCTCATTCAGTGGGGATCTAGTTTGTTTGCGTGGACTAGACTATTCACCTTGGGACAGGACCAATGGTTGGTTCCTCTGTGTAGTGACACATAGAATACAAAAATCAATAGACGTACGTGGCTTAGAGAAATTACCAGTGGCTGAGATTATCTTTAGCAATTCATTCACACAATTTATATTTTTATCAGTGAAAATGGGATTCTGGTGAGGAGCAGAAGATGTACCCGTTGACCATAGAGATGAGATTAAGTTTACAAATTAGTTTCGGGTGAGACATTCAAGCAAAATGTAATATCACACAGTATTATGTCATGCTTTGTTGAATAAATGTGGTGGACATCTGTTTAAGCAGTTGCCTGTGATTTTAAATGCAATCTAATATGCGTTATCTTCCTTTAGGCAACTGGCCTTCATTTTCGACATACTGATAATGTCAACCACTGGCGCAGTGCTATGAACCATATTGGCCTTCCATCGGTAATATACTATACAAGACACTTGAATTACGACACATGGTTGGAATTTGATCCAAGTTATTTCATTAATATTTGGTTAAAATGAGCAACATATCTTTTGTTTTTTGTAAATATATTGTTTGGTGCTTGTTATTCACTGTGCTTGATGACTTGATTTTAATGACTTCCAGAGGAAGACGTGGGATGTGTTTACTGCATAATGTGCTTTGCATTTAAACCTCAATGGTATCCATGTCAAAGACATGTTAGCAACCCTAGATCCACAACTCTTTTATGTGCTTTGGAAGTCCTACGTAGTAGACTGCATGCAGCCATTTGTATAAATAGTGTGCCACGGAGGAGTTATTGTAGGGTTCAGTAAGTATAATGGGATTGGGTAATGAGGAGGGTGAGTTGTCCATGCTCACATCAAATATTGAAGGTTTCAGCATGCACATAGTCTTTATGGGGCTAAATGGAAATACCCCAAAGGGGAATTGTATTTGATAATGAGTTTCTTTGAATTAGTATACAGTATGACTCTAAAGCCAATCTTCCAGTCGGAGTTCTGCTGTTTTTCACTGATGAGTCAAAATAGAGGAAAAAACAGTAGCAATATTTTTGTAAGCTTAAGCTAACCAGAAAAACACTTCCTATATATTTTTCCTCTCTGTACATGTGTAGAAATTTCTCTTATGCTTTCAGCTAAAAGTAAGCTCAGTTTGTTTATTTTATTCTCTCTTTCTTTAAAAATCAATGCCTTTTTAATTTCTACTTTTTAAAAATTTCTTTAAAAAAAATTAATAGCTTTTTCAGCCGGAAACAACAGACATCTATGATAAGAAAAACATGCCTCGGGCTGTCTACTGTATCCATGCTTTAAGGTGAGATCACTGTTCTCCTTTAGATTCCTGAGAATCCGCTCTACTAAAGTAATTTTTTTTGTTGCGTAAACCATTTTTCTGAAACTGATAATTTTGTAACTATTTAATTTTAATGCCCTAATTACAAGTTAGGTGGATACATATGTGACGGTATACATTGCTTGTGGAAGGAAATTGTTTCCGAGCCAGTTCACCATATATATGGACTTGGATTCACCAGGTGGAATTCTGCAAGGAATCCCTATTACTAGTGTTTTAACGCAAATATTTACCACCTGCTGAAAGCTGGTGGTAGATAAGGTGGAACTGGGAAGGAGAGGATGTTGTCTGTGAAGAGGAGCATTGAATGCTCCTTTTTCTTTAAAAATGCCTTGTTTGGAGTAGGGTCAGACTGCAGTGCAGCACGTTCCAAAAACGATTTTCACACTGGATACTCTCCCTGGTTACATCCGATATTGAGTCCTCGCATTTTAAAAATCTCGGTGCAGTAATACCTGGCCACGTTTAATTGAGTGGAATTCCACCCAGATATCGTCTGCTAGTTTTGTGATAGTGTTCAGTAGTCAAATTAAAAATGGTATTTTGTTGTTAGTTTTTTTTTTTTTTCTCAAAACTACTAATTTGTCATACATAGCTCAAGCTTGTAGCCTAACTGGTAGGTTTTCCACCTTCTTCATAAAATAAAAATAAATGTTTCTCACTGAAAGGCCATCTTCAAACCTTGTTGGTAGAATTAAGTACTTGTAGATCTGGGCTTTTGTGTCATTTTTTTTATGATATTGGGCGGTTCATCTTGGTTCCTTCCATGAAACCATTTGGACGAATGCATCTTTCAAATTATGTTTAACAGAAATTTCAAGGATTATGAATATCGTTTTCTTCCAACATGGATGGAGGTGGCAATGCTATATTGCCTCTCTGAGTACTTACTTATTTACTTCCATGTCCCTAAATTTGTTGGGATTACGAAACAGAATAGAGTAAATATGTCCATTAAAAACCTAGTGTCAATCTCACCAGTCTTGTATAATTTGGAAGCAAGTTATTTTGTTTTTCCATAAATTATTTCAATGTGAGTTTGACCATCGTTTTACATCAGATTCCTAGTTAGGAATAGAAGGTTGTTTGTATTGACTCCATTCTTACCACTCCTTTTACAATATCTAAATATTTTTAACTAATGTACAGTTTTTGCCAAAGTATATCCTTCAGTAGTTAAAATATTTTTTTATTACTCACATTGTGAGTTACTAACTTAGACATGAATAGCATAACTACAATTCTGTTTATTTGTGTACTTTTCCACGCCATGGTAAATGTGTGTATTATTCAGTTTCCACAGCTTTCTCTTCCAGATAACTATGAATAATTGTTTAATTCACCAGCACCCTTTATCCTATAAACTCAAGTTTAGTGTGAAGTCCTACTTCTAAACTTTTCTTCTCATTTGATGTTCCTCATCTCTGATGTTAATACACAAACTACTTTCTTGCACTTTCAACAGGATGTTGATTCAGTATCATGCAAGCACCATTCAATACATGCCCTCTGATCTCGAAAGGCTGTCATATTAATTGAGTAGTACTCCCTAGTACCGGTAAAGCAATAGTGCTTTATATAATGTGCAACAAATTCACATTTTCGATTATTCCAGAGTCCTCTTGTGGCACCAATCTGACAAACCTTGTCATTCCGGCAATGATACATTTAATACTCTTGAGCAGAGCTTCCTGGTCTTGGCCTTATTAAATGTAATAGAACTTTTTTCCCAATTATTACCAAATCTACTGCCCATATGCCCTTTGGTAAAGTCTTGTGTAGATCATTCATGTGCATTAAAACCTGATTCATCAATGCTGAGTAACATTTTTTTGTTGGTTTTGGTTAGATTCGACTGTTGTCTCTTGGTCCAGTTTGTTTAAACCAAGTGGGCAGTATGTTTGTGGTAGAGCAGCTATTTTTGAAATGTTGAAAATGGGAGATGTGGTGTCCGATTACATTTTTGGGAATCCCGGGAGTAGGGTTTTAAATGTTATTATCCTATTAACCAGAGTGTGTGATTATTGTCAAGTTATCTCCGTTCATTTTGCCATATCTGCTAGATACAACATTCTCTTCACTGGTTAAATTACAGCTGTGAGTCACTTTTATTTTGTCCTTTAAATAATTCATTTGTCCCTTGCCTATTCCCATTGATCAGTAGGCGTAAGGCACATTAACTCTAAAATATCTGTAGGGGTTGAGCGCTGTTAAGGAGCCATGTACAACTCAAATGTTTAATACGGTTTTAATAGATATTACTATTTATTATCAAATAGTTATAGCAGAGTGATCGCTTATATAACTGCCACAGTAGAACATAGTTGAAATGAAGGGTATTCTTAAACTAGTTAATATGGCAAAAGGAAAGGGGTTTTAAATGGATACAGTGCATTCTACTGGCAAGGTTTATTCTCTTCCCATGTTGTCATTTTGCACCTTTGTTGCCCTTGAAGGATTGTTGACAGTAGAGGAAGCTGACCAAAAGACCTGTTTCGTGTTGATTTCTTCTGTTAGGCACAGACAAAGGCAGGAAACCAAATTGTTCTCTGTCTTGAAAAAAATTAAGTCCTAATCGTAAATTACTGGACATGTATAGTTTGGGTTTTGTTTACATATGTGAGTGTCTGGGAATGTATTTTAAAGTAATAGAAAATCAAAATAGGGACGAAATGCCAGGGTCTTCAAATGCTTTTTGTAATTCCTCTGTTAAGAAATCAAATGGACTACTAAGGAAAGATGTGCAATGAATCTGGTGCATAAATGTTTATTACATTTGATAAGTTATTAATACTGTTTAAGGTTCCTGGTAGAATATTGGTAAGTTCTGAGGGTGTTTTTCAATGTATTAATAGCCTAATTATGTTTTATTTCAGTTTATTCTTGTTTAAGCTTGGTTTGGCTCCACAAATACAAGACTTGTACGGGAAAGTGAATTTTACTGGTAAGAAAATAAATCGGTCTTTAATGAAGGGCACATCATACATAAGAATGAAGGTTCCTGATAACGGTGACTAATTTACATAGTAGGGTAGTATCTTCTGTGTTCCCCATTCCCTGCAGATGTAAACTGGTGTCTATTGGTGAGAGTGGAAAATGGTGTAAGGTATGTGAAGGACCGGTGTAAAGGGGGTGGGCGGTGTTAAGTCTATCTAAAGAAGTTACTATCCTCACTTCAGGTGCAAACCGGCTCATTTTTTTAAAAACTTCCCATTCATACTCCAAAATATACCAATGGCTTTTAATTCCTGAACTGAGATGGGTTTCTTTCTGCAACACTGCTCCTCTGACAAATAATTATTCTCCTTTAACTCTAATACGAGCTATAAAATGGAAGAATTTGTGTGGTGGTTGGACTTCACTTGGATGTTCACATTATGCATGTCGTAGTCAAAAATTGTAACTCTTGCCTTACAAGCCCATACCTTAAACTAGTTGAATGTGCCCTACCCAATTAATTTGCCCAACTAAATAACATTTTACATTGTGTGTTTAAAAAAAAAAAAAAAAAAATCTAGTTTTCTGTATTTGAAGTTCCTGCTCCTAAAATGAGGCTGTTAAAATAATATTTGAATTAGTTGCTTTTGGTTATTTTTTGCAGAGGAAGAAGTTAATAACATGAAGTCTGAATTGGAAAAGTATGGACTGCAGATGCCGGCATTCAGCAAAATTGGAGGAATTCTTGCCAATGAACTGTCTGTGGATGAAGCTGCAGGCAATGCCACTTTTAATACTTTTTATTTTTACATTTGTTTAATTTGACTAAGCTTTTTTATTTTCCCTTCCACGCGTTTTATGAACCTGTGATGTTACGTGGTTCCAAAGAAACCAAAGTTTCCTCTGGGCCTTATGGGTGATTTACCATGTAAGACTTTGTAGATTTCAAATATTCTATGGTCCAAGGTGAGCATCATGTAGAGTAGAGTAGAGCAGAGGTTTACAGGGACCCTTACAGTGACCTTTCTTAAATATTATATCGTGCAGACCTCACTATCTTACTGAAAGCTGAAAACGTAGATCAATGCTTTAAGTGGATAGTCCGCAAGATCATAAAGATGTTGTGGCTGAGAAGTTGCTTTCAAAAGACCTTATTGAAAAGAAATGAATGAATGAAATGAAAATTACATTTATATAGCGCATATACTACCCTGAGGCCTCGCAGCGCTAATATCTGAATCAGAAGACTACAGGGCTTCGTGCTAGCAGGCTGTACCAAATAGGTGGGTTTTTAAGAGTTTTCTGAATGCCAGCAAATTATTGGTCCTTCTAAGCGAGAGGGGGAGGGAGTTCCACAGCTTTACAGCATTGAATGTAAATGAGCGGCCTCCCCAACGGGCTTTGTTTATCTTGTTCGAGGTGGCCAAGTGGAGTAAACTGGAGCGCAAGGCTCTGTGGGGGAGATAGGTGGTGATCAAAGGGTGCATTATGGCAGGACCGGTCCTCCAGATTGCTTTCTGCGTAAGACACATAGCTTTAAACTGAATCCTTGATGTTATAGGCAACCAGTGTAACTTCTTACGGGCAGGCTTAGCAGATTGCCTCCGTGGGATTTGGTAGAGCAATCGGGCGGCACAATTCTGTGTGACCTGAAGTTTATTAATTGTGGCCTTTGGGGCGCCCAGATAGAGAGCATTGCCGTAATCCAGGCGAGAGAGTATCAGGGCCTGAACCATGACTCTCCTCGCCTGGAACGGAAGAAGAGGGAGGATCTTACGGAGCATCCTCATCAGACCGTAACGGGTAGATGAGGTCTTAGTAGCCTGGACCATAAAATCCAGGGAGCTATCTAGCCAGACTCCCAGGCTTTTTATCTGTGTTTTTGGGGGAGGAGGGGGTCCCATACATTCCGGCCACAAAGGGACCAGAATGTTGGGTGCTGGGTTGCCCAGTAATATAATTTCAGTTTTTTCCCCTTTGAGTCTGAGGCAGGAGAGCTCCATCCACTTGGCGACCGCCTCAAGACAGGGGCCCAGGGTGCTAGACGACCCCCCCAGCCTGGTTTAGTGAAACCACAAGCTGGGTGTCGTCTGCATAGGTGACCATTTTCACGCCGAAAGGATGGACCACCTCCGCCAGAGGTCTCATGTAAATATTAAAAAGGGTGGGGCTCAGGGCAGAGCCCTGAGGCACCCCACACATAAGTGGCTGCTTAGTGGAAACAATGTCTCCCTCAAAGACCTGGAAGAAACGCTCCTCCAGGAAGGAGATCAGCCATGTCAGTGCCACGACACCCCCATGCCACTAAGACGATGTAGTAAAATGGCATGGTTTACCGTGTCGAACGCGGCACTGGGATCTAATAGGATGATGGCCGCCTTACCTCCCCGGTCTAGCAGACTCCTTGTCTCCTCTATCACGGCCAGCAGAGCTGTCTTAGTCCCGTGTTGGGGACGAAACCCCGTCTGAGACGTAGAGAGCTGTTGGTTTGATTCCAAATGCTCGACCAGTAAGTTGTTAATGTGTTTCTCCACCAATTTGCTCATCCAGGGCAAAAGGGAGATAGGGCGATAGTTGGACAAATTGCTTTGGTCCAAATTGGGCTTTTTTAATAAATCCCTGACCATATAGCGCATTTCCATGATACAGGAACTATACCTGAGGCAATTGAAGTGTTGAGGACATCCAGGATTACTGGGCGAATCGCGTTGATGACGTTAATTGGAGATTGAGGGGGCGCTGGGTCTCTCGGGGAACCCGAGGTGACCCTAGGAATTATTTTCTCCAAGGAAACTGAGTCCAAAGGAGTGAATTGTTCCAACATGCAGATGGCCGGGGAATCAGAGCTCACCGTTCCAGCTGTTTCTAACTCAGCACTGTTAGGGGTGAAGGAAGCATAAATAGTCTGGATTTTTTCATGGAAGAAGGTTGCCTGATTATTGCATCGTATCAGTGCTCCCTCTGTGGAAACCAATTCTTGGGGCGGGGAGATCAGTGATTTAGCTATCTTAAAGATCTCCGTGGGCGAGTTGGCAGCTGTATTAATTTTGGTTTCGTAAAAGAGGGCTTGTGCTGCCTTGCATTCAGTTTTGTAGAGACGGACCGCTGCTCTGTATCTTGAGAGTAGTCCCGTCTCCACACCCTTTCCATCTTACGGCAGGATTGTTTCATGTCCCTTAATTTAGATGTGAACCATGGGGCTACTTTTTGTCTCTTTATGTGCTGCAAACGTTCTTTGGGAAAAACTAGATCAAGGGAGTTCTGGATCCAGCTGTCAAAATTACTGCTGGCCTGGGTGGGATTGAAGACCTTTACTGGCCTGAGATCAGCAAGAGCAGACTCCCAATGACTAGGGGAAAGTTTTGACCACTTCCTACCCCATTGGTTTCTTGGTTCCTGAATAGACATGGAGCTCCCTGTTTTCCAATTCAGGGGAATCAGATAATGGTCAGCCCAGGGCAGAGGGAGAGGCGTTTCAGTGGTTATTGTATCGATATTACTGAGCACGTGATCCAATAAATGGCCCTTGTCATGTGTCGAGGAGAAACCTTTTTGTGCCAGATCGATTGCTTGGAGACTCAGCCGCAGATTATTGGCCGAGGGGTCAAAAGAGTTATCCAGATGGAGATTTGGGTCGCCTAGTACCGTGAAGTTGGCCGACGCAAGTGCTGAGTCGGCGGCTAGGTTGACCAAGTTGGGGATAAACTGACCCAGGGCTCCAGGTGGACGATAGACCAGGATACCCGAGAAGGTGTTTATTGGAGAGAGTTCTAATGCAAAGGACATGCTTTCGCAGTCTGAAAGTATGGTGGAAATGATACGACATTGATATCTCTCTCTATAGATGATAGCTAACCCGCCTCCTCTGCCAGAAGTGCGGTCGACTCTTTTTATCGTGTAACCTTGCGGAGTGGCCCAGACAATAGTTGGGTCAGCTTCCGGTTGGAGCCATGTCTCTGTTTAAAAGAGAACATCAGGCTCGAGCTCTTCTATCAGTAGGGATACCTCGGTGTAGTGTTTAGGCAAAGATCTGCAGTTGAGGAGGAACAGCCTCCCAACGCCTATGGGTAGTGTGTTTTCCAGAGGTATTGGGTGATAGTTTCAAATTGCAATGTTTGCAATGGGTCGTAATGTCTAAGTGTATGGAGTGTAGGCATTTAGCGTTGACAGCAGGTCTTAACTCAACTAGTCTTAAGGGGTCATAAGTAAATATGCTTTTAATTATAGGGTCGAGGGTCTGGGGCCCTGCGGGACACGGTCTGGCGCAGACTGGCTTCTCTTAGGCGCATCCGCGGTGCGCCCACTGCGCGTGTCCACTGCGCGTGTCCGCTGCTCGACAGCATCATATGCTTTAATGTAGATTAGGTTCCTGGGAGAGCTAGAGCGTCACCTTACAAGATGGCCGCCCGCTAATGGCACCACCAGGAAGTGCAATGCACTGAATTCTCCCTCCACAACAAACAGAACAAATGAGCTGCGGTGGAACGGGGAGTCAGCGCGGAGTTACAAAGTGCACAGAACAGTTTAAAATGTGAGTAACAATTTAAAACAATGGCAACAGTGTAATGGATAATAGCCCCCAAGCGCTAGCGCATCGAAGACCTGAAGCTTCAGAATCAAACCTGCGCGTCGGCGCTCTGCAGCTATATGTAGTCAGGGTTCCTGGGAAAGCTAGAGCGTCACCTTACAAGATGGCCGCCCACTAATGGCACCACCAGGAAGTGCAATGCACTGAATTCTCCCTCCACAACAAACAGCACAAATGAGCTGCGGTGGAACGGGGAGTCGGCGCGGAGTTACAAAGTGCACAGAACAGTTTAAAATGTGAGTAACAATTTAAAACAATGGCAACAGTGTAACGGATAATAGCCCCCAAGCGCTCATTTCATTCATTTCATTTCATGCTGTTGAAGGTTCCAGAGAGTGATTGGTGACAGTACTTACTTTAGACTGGTAATGGCTCTTTTGCTTCTTTCATTACTCAGATGGGGGAAGTTGGTTGGTCTGATTAAAAATCCAAATCAACTCTGAGCAACAAATTTTGATGCTTTAGATGTTGGGTAGGATAGGAAATAACCATGCCCCAGTCTGTGAAAATACAGACTCGTTTTAGCCCACTGAATTCCACCATGACAATGTTGATACATCCTATGCCAATCATTAGATGTCTGTTAACACTACCATTGTAAACTGGGAAGATGGAAAGTTAAGTGCTCCTTAGTAAAACGAAAAAAAACCCCATCATTATTTACCGATTCGCACATTGTAATAGTTCATTCAGCTATATCTTTCTCTTGCGTAAACGCATTCCTCTGTGCTTTTCTTCTCATGTGACATTTACTTTCCTGTATTTTTTTCAGTTCACGCTGCTGTAATTGCTATCAATGAAGCAGTTGAAAGGGGGATTGTGCATGAAACCATGGCATCGCTGCGGAATCCCAATGCTTTGCTGGTCCATTTGAAGGATGCCCTGGCAGCTGTTTATCAGGAAATGCTCTACCAGGCCAAGGCAGAAAAAGCATCCAATGCCCGGAACAGAGTAAGACATTCCGTACAGCCGACTGTGATTGCATCCAACCTGCTTAGGGCGGAGCTACTCCTTCCATGTTGCGTTTCTTTTGTTGTAAAATGTTTCTTCTATCTGTAAGCAGCTGCAGTAGACCAGGCGGTTGGCGAGAATAATTCTCATTGCCAGCATATGTAATATTTTGTGTTGAAATTAGTTTTTTTGGGTAAACCCTTATCCATAGGGCTGCTCAACGGTCATTCACATTTTGTTTCCATTCACCATGTCCTACAGAACTTGTCAGTAGGTGAGCCCACTTTAGCCACAGGCCCTTTTGAACTCTGTGTGACAGTATGCTGCCTGATCACGTGTGACTACCCACTATAAAGAGGAACATTACAGTTCAAGGACTGGTAATCCAATTCTTTGCTTTGCCAGTGTTTGTTTTTCTTTCCTGTCTTTTTAGGCTGTGGTTTCGTGACCTCTTGTATATACTTTAGTATATACTTGTATGTGTAGTTACTTTATGGGCTTTGGAGATCAGCCCTAGGACTTGTCTGCTTCCGCTTAGGGATTTTTTTTCTGTTCAGCTGCCTCTATTTAACTGTCTAGATAGCAAACAACCAGTAGAGGTCAGTAAAACGCCAGAATTGCTTTCTGCTGAGGGGCTCTATTTATTTTATATTTCTGGCAACTGCCTCTACTTAACATTCTTGATAGAAAACGACCAGCAGAGGTCAGTAAAATACCAGAATAACTTTAGCATTCTCTAGATTCTAGTCCATAGAAATTGTCTTCCACGAGCACCCGTAGACAATATTTTTTTCAAATCTTGTATTTTCAGTGATATGACCACCAAAGGCCCTGATTTTATATTAAAACAGAGCTTTGGACTATACCATTTAGAGCTGAAAGGCAATATTTCTCTCCATGTGTTCCCATACCTGGCGTGTCAAGCAGTTTGGTGCTTACTTTCCCTCCATGAACAGTAGATGTTTCAGCACACAGGCTAATGTGCTGTATGGCCAAATACATATAAGGTCCCATAGGCAAGACCGATTGCATTGCACATGCTTGTTTTTTATTCTTATTTGTTTAAACTTTTTGGGGTTTCAACAGTTCAAAGCCGATACTTTCTCTTTGTACAGTGGTAATCATATTTTTGTGTTCTCTGCATTAAAGCTAGTGTACATCTGCCTACGAGGTAAGCGCCAGTACTGTTCACTAGTAATAGGGCATGGTTAATTTAGTTTAAATTATTTTTTTCATGCATGTGATTGTCTCCAGTTGCAGCCTTTTTAGGTGACAAAGTTGCAAGAAAATATGAAAAAAATTTTTTAACCCTACTGCGGCAGCTTGCCAAGATTTATTGGCTTTGTCTATTTGCACTTTCACCACTATATTGCTCTGTACAGGCAACCTAATATGGTTAGTTTGTTGCAGTCCTATTTTAATTTCTAGTGTTTTTAGGTCTCGCCTGTCGATGCGCATGCGCATCGAGCAAGCGAGACTATAGGGGCTCATCCAGACTTTATCTAACTTGCAAGGAATCGTGGCGATTCCTTGCAGTGCCCGTGACTTTTAAGCTCAATGCGCATGTGCATTGAGCTTAAAAGCGCGTGCACATGCACCCAGCCGCCTACTCTCTCTCTCAGCCTTCCCACAACTCCGCCCCCTCACTACTTGATTGCACGGCCGCTAGGCCGTGCCTCCCCTACTCTCCTCCCCCCTCCTCCTCTCCTCCCATGCCTGCCTGCCTCAACTCTCCGCCTCCCGCCCCCTCCCCCTAGTTTACAACGGATGCATGCAAACATGTTTTTTCAGATTGCAACGTTATTTTAATATTATATTATAATCTCTATATGTCATACTTACATGGGCAGGTAAATCCCCAGGAAGTACAGTGCCCGGTGGGTTAGTGTCCCTGAACGAAATGCCAACCGTACGGATATATAAACCGACTTCCTGGGTCGCAGGGCCGGACCCGGAGAGCGAAAATGTGTGTGGCTATGAGCCTGAGGACGCTGCTGGAATGAAACTTACTTCTCTGAGCATCGGGTTAAACTCCGAGGTCACGCGCCTCGGGCTGTCTCTGCCCCGACGAGCTGGGACACGTGTGCTTCAGACCCTGAATGCCCCGGACACGCTACGGGAGTCTCCCCTCCTCCCACCCTCCCAAGAAGCAGGTCCCTAAATTGTTCAGACCCCGAGACCTCCTGGGCATGTCTCACGGGGTCTCTCCCTCAACAAACAAGAAACGCGTGTTGTTCAGACCCTGAGAGCCGCAAACACGCAGCTAAGTGCCCCCTCCCCCAGCAAGCTGTTTCACTGAGGGTTCAGACCCTGAGCCAACCCCCCCCCCCCCCCCTCCAGCCCCCCCCAAAAGTAACACCTTTGCTTGATTTCGGGTCCTCCGCAGAGAGGGGCCGGTGCTTACCTCGCCCTGTGCCCGGCTCAGGCTCCTGGGGTCGGCACTCGCTCCCTGCCTGGGACTCTCCGCCGGGCTCGACTGGCACAGCTCGGACAGGGCTGCAGCCTCGGTGGCGTGCCCCCTCCCGCCCCTGCACAGCCCCCGGGCTCCGCTGTGACACTGAGCGCACTGCTCACCTGACTGACGGACAGCCCCCGCCTCCACTGACTGACTGACACAGCTCCGGGACACAGCTTTCAGCAGCGCCTCGTCCTCTTCAGAGGCACAGCTCTTCTTTCAGCAGCACCTCGTCCTCTTCACAGCCACAGCTCTCAGCAGCGCCTCGTCCTCTTCAGAGGCACAGCTCCCCGCCTCCACTAACTGCCTGCCACAGCTCTCAGCAGCGCCTCGTCCTCTTCACAGCAACAGCTCTCAGCAGCGCCTCGTCCTCTTCACAGCCACAGCTCTCAGCAGCGCCTCGTCCTCTTCAGAGACACAGCCCCCGCCTCCACTGACTGACTGACACAGCTCCGGGACACAGCTCTCAGCAGCGCCTCGTCCTCTTCACTGCAACAGCTCTCAGCAGCGCCTCGTCCTAGCCACAGCTCTAAATTTGGTAGCACCTCATCGACCCCCAGGCTACAGCTCCAGATTTAGCAGCACCTCGCCCTCATCAGGAGTCACAGCTCCAGTTCAGCACCGACCCACAGCTCTCCAATTTTAGCAGCAGCTCCCCCAAACCACAGCTCCAGTTTCAGCAGCACCTCGCCACCCTACTGAGCCACAGCAACTGGATAGCAGCACTCCCCTCCCCCGAGCCACACCTCCAGCCTCAGCAGCACATCACCCTTCTCCCAACATCGTCTCAACCTGGTCCGGATCCGGGTCAAGAGCACCCCACCGTGACCCTCAGCAGCACCTCACCCTGACCCTCCGCAGCACCTCACCCTGACCCTCAGCTCCAGTTTCAGCAGCTAGAAACTCGATCTTCTCCGGTTCCACAGCTCCACTACCAGCAGCGCCTAACCCTATTCCCAGTCCACAGCTCCACTCCCAGCAGCACCCGCCCTATTCCCAGTTCACAGCTCCACTACCAGCAGCGCTCCCTTCTTTTCCCAGTCCACAGCTCCACTCCCAGCAGCACCCGCCCTATTCCCAGTTCACAGCTCCACTTCCAGCAGCGCTCCCTTCTCTTCCCAGCCCACAGCTCCACTCCCAGCAGTCCCAGCAGCCCCACCCTCCTCCCAGTCCACAGCTCTACTCCCAGCAGCCCCGCCTCTTCCAAGTCCACAGCTCTACTCCCAGCAGCCCCGCCCCACCTCCACTTTGTTGTCTAGTTGGCAGACTCAGCTGAGAGGCCAACAACTGAATGGGTGCATGCAATAGGTCTCGGAGCATTTGAGTTAGAGCTTTTAGATTTGTTTATGGCTTTTTTTCTTTGTAATTCTTTAGCATTGCCTACAGGAAACAAAAATGCTAAAGATAAAAAAAAAAACCCATAAACAATTCTAAAAGCACAAACTCTAATGCTGCGAGACCTATTGCATTTCCAATGCTTGTTTTTTTATATGCTCCTTTTTATTGATGTTCATTGAATAACAAAACCTTTGACATCAGGCATGCAACAATGAGCGACAGTTGCAATCTCATTATATAATCAAGTATTTATAGCTCAAGTCATCCTATCCTATTTTGGGCTGATGCATGTGGTAGTAATCCCACCAGGACTCCATATTTTGTTTTTAATATTTCTTTGTAGCACCTCTTGCTTGGTAACTCATTTCATCTGCCTTCGAGCAATAGTTCATTTCCCATAACCATTCTGCTAAGGTAGAGGGGTCATCACTTGTGGCTTGCGATATCCCTTCTGGCATCAGAAAGACCACAGTTATCTGAATGCAGGCACGTCTGTAGCTGTCTCAGTTCTCCATTATGGCATTGATTACTATTTTGGGGGCAGCAAACCACCATCCTCAGCGCAATGTATTTTCTTTTTCTAGTACTGGGTAATAATTGGACATTCTCATATTGTGGGAAGGAGAGTGACCATGTTTTTGTAACACCAGCAGTTAGAATGTCGTGCCCTACCTTTGGTGCCCACTGTCCTGCCGGATCTAAATAGATCCTCGAAGATTTTAATTGGATCCATTTAAGGCATGAGGGAATGCTCAGCCGTCGCACAACCACCTTTGCCTTATTCCATTTATTATCCTGCATCTCCCTAAATTCTCAATCGCACTTGTTTTGTAGGTCTCTTAATCGGTTAGGAGTATTGATTAGTATTGATCTGTACACACTAGAAATACCCTTCTTTCCCAGATGCTCCATTGCCAGCTTTGGCTCTAAGGCTTTGACCTCCTGGCATGTGCATTCTCTTCCTTCTGTGGGGCTCAAGAGCATACCGCAGCGGCAAAAATCTGTAGAATTGTGATTTGTGCATTGAAATCTCTGTGGTCAGTTGTTAAAATGATTGGATACGGTCAGTGGCCCAGATATTTCCCAATTTGAAATAAATGTTAATTTCAAGGGATAAAATGCCTTGAGTTTAGAGACATGTGGAAGCAATGTGCCTGCCACAAAGGATTGTCGCTTGTTGTTTGCCAACCAGTGTGTCTTATGGCCTTGTGTTAGCATAAAGTGGATATCTTGATGATGGGAGGTAATGCATGTGAAAAGCGATGTGCCGTACAGTGTGGACTGGAGGCTTGGCCTTCGCAAGAGTTTTATCTTGACTGTAATTGCCAACCAGTCATTAACTGGGATGAATTGGTAAACCAGGTAGTATTGACAGAAATCCGCACCTCCCAGTCCGCCATCGTATTGGTTCCAGGCCTACTTCAACTCTCCTAACCTTACTTGATTTTCCTGCATACTGTAACAGACGACATGTTCAGACATTTCTTGGTTTAGGTGACTACTGGAACACTATTACCTCTAGGTCTGTCTCTGTTGTCTAAAGTTAGGTCACTCATACTACCCGTGCCTCCATTGCTGGACAGATCTCAGTGTATTCTCATTGCATATGAACCAAAATTATTGTTCTGATGAGGACTTAATTCACTCTTCTTTTCCAAATTTTTAGGGGCTTCGAGGAACAGTAGAAAATGGAGATATTTATGACACGTGTTTGACTCAGGCAGAAATTCAAGGAAATCTCAACAAAGTCAACCGTAAGCTTTATTGAGTGTATTTGTTTTTAATTTTTTTTTTATAGTTTTAGTGCATCATCATCATCTGCTTGTAATCCATAAATACCTTAGCAAGATGATTGTTTTGGTAGACTTACCTACGAAAACAAGTACTCATGAATATTCTTTTAAGGGCAGAGTAAACGTCTTACTTTATTGTATTTTATTAAAAAAGACATCTGTTACCTGACATTTAGAGGCGGGAGGCTCCGCAAGATTAAGTCTGCCATGTTTAGTGAGTGTCTTGGACATCCCTATTGTTATTTTAATGGAAATGTAATTGGGGTCAAGCAGCAGCCTTGGATAGTATTTCAGCCCACATATGTTCAGCTCCCTCAAATAGTTGTTTTTAATTATGATTCATTATGGTTAAGCACATGTACCCTTGCTAGATCTTGAAGAGTCCTTTTTACGGACTTTGAGGTTTTTGAAATGGGTACATATTTAAGTACTTGTTCATACAAGTGCGACCTTCGAACATGTCATAGCACAAAAGCATAATGTTCTACACTGCACATAGCTTAAAATAACTTTGTTTAAATATCCTATACTCAGTGCAGGATTTTGCAGTATTTATTTTACTTTAAATGTTTTTCTCCTGGAAGTTTTTACAATTGACCCACACCGACATTCTTTAATAGTTTACTGTATATGAGACTGGTTCACCATTAGAGCTGCGCTTATTTTTATTCTAGTGCATGGGGCACTTGAGTATGTGGATGAAGCGCTGGAGAGGAGCGATGCCCTTGCTTTATATACAGCCTTGCAGGATCCTGTCCTTGCGCTGCGCAGAGTGCACCGAGAAAATTCAGAATGGTATCTGGAGCAGCTTACTATTGACAGAGAGCAGAAAGCATTGGTAAGCTATGGACCTAGTGCTGCTTTTTAGCTGCTATTTGGCTGGCACTGTGTTGAATACATTTAAACCACAAATCTATTGCAGGGTGGTGTTTGTTCTGCTATTAGGTATTCTGCTAAATACGTACTTTTGTTAAAAACAAATACGTTACGAATGGTCTTAAGTCATAAGCTACTTAATTTATTAATCGGTTCCCACATCTAAACTATAACTTTTGGTGTGACACTTTTCACTGGCAACTCCCTCACAACAGAGATTATCTTGGAATAAACGTCCCCTCCCACTAAGAGTGTAGATATCTGTACATTCAAGTTCTTTCTCCTAGTGGACCGAATTATTAGTAACCTGTTTTGCAGGGCTGTTCATTTTTTGAACTATTGTTGTGAAAACACTTTGCATCTCCCTTCTGTAATACCACAATTATTCTTGCACAAGAAACTAGAATGTCCTGTTGCTTATCCCTGATGGTTGGAACAAAGGTCAAGAAACTCTGAAGTCCACCAAGTACTGACAAAGAGCAGACATTACTGTTGAGAATAAAACTGTGATCTATTCTGTTTAGAATAGATGTTTAATCTTTGAATGCTCTAGCCCGCTGATTCAAACTATCTAATGCTTGGTGATCTGGCGACGACAAGTTGCCCGCCTTTTCGTTCAGTATAATTTTGTCCTTGCATTACAGGAACTGGGCTGTGTGGATCTGCTGGACAAGGAGGAGATCCAAGCGGGGCTTGATGCAGCAAACCAGAATGCAAACCAAGAATATGCTAGTAAGCAATGTGTCTTGTTCCGCTGAGATATCTCTTTCTTCGTATCCAAGATGTATAGCAAAATAATCTTTTACAAGCTCTCCTTTGAAGGTTGACAAGAATAAAATAGAAAATGGATCAAGCAATAGCACTGAGCCTCTTTTGGGCCTCTAAGGGAATAAGTAAGCAACCTTTTAGAATGGCTTACATTCCATAGTTAAATTTATACAGATCTGTTTTGTGTATTTAAAGTACAAAAATTTAAATCTTTGTTTGCCTGTGTTTTCTTTCATGTTAGATGTCCGGTAGTGGTGTTCAGTATCTAGAAGCTTAATTTAATACTGTCTCCTTAACTTACAGCCAACCGAGCAGTTGCCTGCGTAAACGCTGCTATCCGAAAGGGGGTTGCTGCTGAAACCGTGAAGGAGCTTGGGAATCCGGATGCTCAGCTGCCTGATGTGTACATATTTGCAGCAGAACTTTATCAGAAGGAGCTGTCTGTTCTGCAGAAGCAGAAACCACAGGTCACTAGTAGGGTCACTTTCTTTATAGGTATTAAATCGGGTTCCTGAATCTCAAAGTATATGGGTACCCCTGTAACAATCCACCATTATAACCTGCATGTCCTACATTGATGCCACCAATGGATTGCTCAAGGTGTAGCCAATAAGCCACAATTGTGAAGTTGCTATTCATTCTCCTTATTTGTGCCACAGGTATTTAAGAGATATTGAGAAGCCCGCTGGAAAATGGTCCGTTACTGGTTCTGTATGTTTTGAAACCTTTCAATGGGTGTTTTAAAGAGTTTGCAAAGATCAGTCATGTGTCTTCCATTTAAACTAATGCATGGTTTCCAGTGCACATAATGTATTTCTAATATTATATACACCGAATACATAAGTGTTATTGGGCGTTCCGTGGGACTATGTGCCCTGGAGGGACCATTTTCTCTTAACCTGGTGCTCCTTTCCAACTGACTTCAGTTTAAGAGTAGATGAGGTCAAAGGCGCCACATATGGGGTGCTCGAGTTAATTTCTGTTCCATTACCCCTTTTTTCCTCTTTGCCTTTGGCTCATCCTCTGTCTACCACTATGACCTGCAAAAGCATGCTCGGTGCATACATCGGCCCAGCTACACCACAAGTCTTGAGTTGGGCCACCCCCTAAACCTTATTGCCTTTGGGCTTGCAATACCTAGCTTTAATGGAGGTTGCTGGCATATGGGACTTGCTTGAAGTGTGAACAGGAGGAATCCATGGCCTGACAACTTGGGTATTTTGCTTAAGACTCAGTGGGTTTTCGGGTAATGTGACACTCTTTGGCTACAGGTATTGGTTCTGGTTTTAATGCATTTTAGAAATAAAACTTCTAAAAGAGACAAGGCAAAATGTGTGAGTGGTGGTGTGCGGGGGAAAAAGCTGTGTAGACTGATGTGTCTGGTTTACTGTTCTCCACCAATTGACTTGTCTTCCCACCCCTACAGAGAGAACAAATTTAAACCCTAAAACATTTGTTGGTGTAAACTGTATGTATTTGAACAAATTACATCTACCGTCTAATCCTATGCATACTCGCACCTTTATAATAGGAAGCTTTAACCTTACTGCGACAGACCATATTTAGGCTTGGAGCAATCTACATTATGAAATACTGGCTGGGGCGTGAAGAAAGTGATGGATTGTTATTTGTGCTTCCTATCACCTCTTCTGTCTTCTATTAGATGATAAGTCATTTAAGGTGCCTTTAATGCCATGTTGATTTGATTATTCTTTAAAATTAATGAACAACTTAATCGGATTAGTAATTCATAGGCAACTGTGCTTGTTTTATATAGTAAGGGTACTAAAGCGGTGCTTGCTTGGCTCTGAAAGGCCTTATGTTTGCTGTCTTCGACCAACTTTCCGTTTTTAATACACTTAATATTGCCATGATTTTAAGTTATAGGTGCTGCATTTTGTGTTGCAAGTAGCATGAGTTACCATACCTATCTGTCAACATCGTTCTTTTTGTGTTTCTCTCCTGCTCTCACTTGCCTTCCCGTTGGTTTTCTAACTCTAAGGGATCCTCTGGCATTCTTACTTTTCTTTTTTATGCCCAAACTAATTTCTTTTCCACTGAATGCAACAATGATGTAGGTCTTTGATTTATTTGTCCATGCAGGGTGATTTGTTGCAGGAGGAACTGTTTGTTGCTGTAGAGATGCTCTCTGCTGTCGCTCTGATCAATCGAGCCATAGAATCCAGAGACTTGAACGAATTTTGGGAGAATCTAACTAATGCTGCTACTGGGCTGGCCGATGTTGAAGAAGAGCACATCCAGCGGTGTGTGTGCTGCGAAATCTCATTTTCATTATTTTATGATTTTTAAAAATCAAAAGTATTATGTAAATGTGTCCTTTATTTATTGGCGATTTGGTTGGCGTGTAAAGCAACAATTGTCCATGAAACTGAAAAAATTGATAAGTGATAATACAAGAGCAGTCTCTTTTATAGCAGGCAAGTGTGCGTTTCCCATTATACTCCCACGACTGGCCACTACTTGCCTCATGGTACTTGCTACAAGGTGGATTTCTAGGTAGTCCACTTGGTATATTATGCTATGTGCTCATTGCCTTTTTTATCTTAACCGTGTACATGAGCAACATTTGTTTCTGAATTCTTAACTATGTAGCTGAAGAATGACAGCAGGAAAAACTAGTTTGATGCTTGGAAGAGATCTATGTTGATCCGGTACAGGCACGATGCCTAGAAATAGTGATTTTCCTTTGTTGGTGGGATTTCTTAGTTGTTCTCCCCGTTTTCTCTGTATGTGTGGCACAACTGACTCCTGGTTCAAGATTAATTGCACTCTATGGCAGTGATGGTCTCCTTCCATGTCTAAATCAACCTTTGTGTAGGTTGGATTGGATTGAAAAGTACAATTGCTTGAATTCTTCTAGAATAGTATAGAGTGACTTGTCTTTTACATTCACAGTCCATCAACTACATGCATGGTTGGTTATAAAGAGTGTCAATTTGAGGAAAGCTCGAGGTTATGTCAAATTCCTCCCTAGAACACCCAATATAGCCTCCTTTCTGTGAAATAGGGCCGCAAAATGTCACTTTGTTTAGAACATCCAAAATAATTATTGTGGCCATGCCTTGGGTAGTGAAATTCTGCACATACTTGAATTTTGCCAAGTCAAGATTCTGTTAATGCGCATAGAACTTTTTATGTACTTAGACGAGTCATTCATATCAAATCAATCCATTCAACCGCATTCGTATTCTAGCTCACATCACTTTATGAGAAGATTCTACATCATACCACATATTCGAAAAAGTAGGTCCGTAGCCTAGGTTGTTGAAATAAATTTATTTAAATAAGAATGAAATTAGAATCCTGCCCGGTATAGAGTTTGGCATATAAATGGGGGAGAGGGCGGCAGAAGAGAATGCAACCAAATAATGTCCAGGTGAAGGATCTATTCTAATGAAGAATAAAGTTGTGGATAGCTCAGCAGAGTTTTGTGTCGTATGGTGACCGCAATAATGGTGGACTGGGAGTTAAGGCATAGGCCCCAAGCATGTAATCCTAATAGTCACAGCTAGGTGTTGAACATATGGACACCAGTTTTGATGCATTCAAGAACATTCTTGCATCTAGTCATTTAGGAATGGGTTACAAATCTGGTGAAATATTGCCAGTAGGTCATTGATTGTAAACGGTACTTTCACAAGGGGCAGTCTGGGACGTCTCTGTCAACCATTCATCGCTTGCCCTCAAACTCAAGCTTACCACCACCAGAAGCACTAATTGCTATTGCGACTGATTTTACTACTGGCAAGAAAAGTGAATGGTACAATTGTCAGCCTTCCTGTGTGTTAACAACAGTAAACAAACAGGAAAATAACTTTGTGTATTTCATCTTGGCTGTGGGTCTTCCATAAAGCCACTTAACCGTTCAATATGACGTTGTGACAGAAGCCATCCTGTTCAAAATCTGGGTACCCACATTCTATTTAAACACAGTTTCGCTGTTGGGGCACATTAGCATCCAGTCGTTGATCAAGGGTGGACCATGTCAAGTGTACAAGCGGGTGGATATGTTTCCTAGAGGAGTGACTAGGTACGAAGCCCTCTAGGGTTCAGAGCTTTGGAGATGGCGCCACATTGTATCGCCTGGAGGCTAAAGTTTTAGCTAATATTTTCAAGTCCACATTATTCGAGGATAGTTCATAATAACTGCAACAATGTATGGCGTCCATTCAGTCTTTGGAAATGAGAGATATGATTGTCCTATTTGAGAAATACGAGAGTGTGCCTATCCATTCTGTATCCTTATTGGTAGCTTAAATCATTAGTGCTAATTTTGAGAGCCAAGCTTTATAACATTATTAGGAAACCATCCTTCCCATGGCATATACAGGTTGGAAGGTTGATGTTGTTGGTTGTCACTTGCAGCAGGATTTTGCCTTCGAGGACTGAGCTCTCTTCTGGCGAAAAATAAAGGGATCTTTAAGAGACTTTAGAACTTCTTCCTCAGCTGCTGATGAATTAACTGAATCCGAACTATACTGGCCCCATGGAAGGATGCAAAAGCTTCAGTTATGTCAATTGGTGGAGGAGATGGCAACTGTCCTAGGATAGGTCTATCTGGGCTTTCTTGTGACATAGTTGAAAACCCCCATAATTTCCCAGCCTTTTCACCTCCCTTCTAATGGTACAATTACAGCTTCCCCCCTTTGAGTAAAAGGAGTTCCTTCCTCTGAGTAGGGGATTGATGTACTGTGTATTGAGCTGTTAAGGCTATGATCAGTGTGTCCAACCTACATTGTTGGGATCGGACTTCGCAGTGAGCTGTGGTGGAGTCCTGCATCATGATTCCCATCTCAAACCTAAATCCCCCCCACCCCCCCGCTTGAAGAAGCTCGGCTGATGTGGATGGAGTATCATTTCTCTGCTTTATAGAGGCAAATGGGGGAGCAGAGGGTCTTCTTGTTGATTGGTGCCCTATATTTGGGGGTTATATCGCTTCTTATTGTCTCTGGTCTGTAGACTGTACGATTAACTCATTTCTATGAGACCAGCAAGCCAGCACATCCTCCTCCCTACTATCCCTACTGCTATTATTCTAATATTCATTCTTCAGCATGTCTTGTAGATTCGGCAATGTAACAAACTCTTGTAGTTAAAATGTGCTTTGTCGTCTTCCTCAGTTACTTTGATAAGTTGTGGAAACAGAAGCTTCAGCTCCAAAAGTTGGGAGGTGCTTTCTTGAGCTGGAATGACCTACAGGCCTGCGTAAATGATGTCAACGGATCAGTACAAGATGAACATGACAGTAAGTGATGTGGACACTCTGCAACCCAAAGCTGTATTGCTTTGTACAGTGGGATAAAAATCATTGTCTGTATTGTAAATACATTTATAGATTACTTACTACACAGAACGTTAAAACACTTTATGCCACGCAGTGCCCCACTCTGGAACCCAAGGTTTGTGATTAATCAGTGTGTATTGCTTGATTTGTTGGTTGCTGGGATTAGGCCTGTACTTCGAGGAAGACCATTCCATGCATTTACTCCAGTGCCTTAGTGGGGGATTAAAAACGTAGGATTTAAGTCTTCTCTTTAGCTGGGAGGTACGCGAGTTCATGGAGATGGCTGGTGGTATTGGTAGAGAGTTAGAAGTGATTACATATTGCTAGATTGCAGGGTATTACTTTCAAAAGAGGACCGGTATGTTCATTGAGATGAGGTGTGGGCAGTTTTCAAAAATACAATATTATATACTAATGCAATCATGCACATGGCTGAGAGTAGGCTTTACTCCGAGAGCGGAGGCATGCAGAGGATAGAAAGTAAGAAAAGGGCCATTTAAAGATGCATATTAAGGCATCCAATCTTTTTTTTTTTTTTTTAAATGAATAGGTGCCGGAAATGTAAGCCAAAGGTTGAGGCTGCTGGGCTAAACACAAATTAAGCAGTAATAACGCAGCTAAATTACTGCCACCCATAAACTGGTGCGAGGGCCGCAATCTACTTAAAATGGTCCGAAGTTGTCAGAAACGAGAATGGTCATGGCATGGTTGTGATGTCTGAAACTCACCAATACATAAAAGGCATTAAAGGAAAAAACCTCACTTGTTTAATTGTCTTAACTCCAAACTGAAGTGCGCCATGTTGGCCCTTGCATGAAGACGCCGCCAAAAAGACTGCTGATATGTCTGAATTTTTGTTGCCTCTTGCAACCTATTGTGACTTTTAAATGATTTTTTTTCTGGTGGGATGGGAGGGGGCAAGCAATATTGAGGGAGGGAGGGTGGAGGAGGTGGACCGCCCACAAGGCAAGCAAGAAACGGAAAGTGGTGGAGGGGGGACCAGAAACCACTCAGGAGGTGCCATTGTTTGGGGGGGCAACGCAACAACATGGACGGAGGGAGAAAGGCAGTGCAGGTCAAAAGAAAATAAAGTACCTCCTGAAAGCTGCAAGGAATGGAAGGACATTGGGCTAGGGAAGCTGTACTAGGGCCACTCTTCAGTGTAGAGACCAACGCACGGAGAGGAAGTGAAGTCTGCATTCGCTGACCAAAGAGAATCAAGGAAATGAGTGATGAGGAACGTAACCAGTGGTAAGGTGGGGTGGGGGGGCACTAGACCCCTGTAAGTAAACAAAATGTCTCCCAAAATCAGCGATTGCAATTTCTCAAGCACGACCTAAAGTAAATGGTGTTGGAGTGGGGAGAATGGATAACTCCGACAAAGGGGTTATGGTCACCCCCAAACATACTAAAGGGCAAAAAACAGACCGTGCTCACAAAACATTTAGGTTTAATGCAGGAGAATGATTAAGGAAGGGGCAAGAAAATGTCCTTCCTGAGGGGCGACCACCTTTCCCCCTGCATCCTTTCCTATTCATGACATTTGCCATGCTGTGTTTACCACATATGTAACTATTTATTTTGTATCATATTTATTTTTCAAGTGATTTTAGGTGTTGGTGTTGGTGTGGGTTGAGGTAAAGGGAGGTATGGGTGATTTTATGGTTCGTGTGATTTTACGGTTCGTGTGATTTTACGGTTCGTGTGATTTTACGGTTTGTGTGATTTTACGGTTTGTGTGATTTTACGGTTTGTGTGATTTTTACGGTTTGTGTGATTTTTACGGTTTGTGTGATTTTTACGGTTTGTGTGATTTTTACGGTTTGTGTGATTTTTACGGTTTGTGTGATTTTTACGGTTCGTGTGTGGGTAGAGGTAAAGGGAGGTAAGGGTAATTTAATGTTAAGGGGTGGTTAGAGGCAATGGGGATATGGGTGAGTAGAGGTAAAGGGAGCTAAGGGTGATTTTAAGTTTCAGTGGTGGGTTGGGGTGAAAGGATGGTAAGGGCGAGACAAACCTTCTGAAAATAAAGCGTGTTCGATGAATAAAATATTCTTTAAATTATAAAAGTGGTAACCAACAAACCAGTAAATGTGACCTAGCAGCAAACATTAATACATAAAACCACATGCCACATGGCAACGGTCTTGAAGAAAGGGAGTATGTTTCCAGCTTCATCAATAAAAGTGACAGGTGGCCAATGTATGTCTTAGAAATCTATCACATACGAAAAAGTTTCATTCTTGGTAGTTGTTTGTGTTCAGCTCTTGCAAATACCAGGAAGTGCGAGCTTCATCGATGACTTTAAGTTGTTTTGCAAGCAAAAGCCACCCCCTCTTAAAAATAAAGTAACACCATCTGAGCGCTAGCAGTATGAAAAAATACTAATCAAGAAATTAATCCAATGGTAAGTAATGAAATGGTCAAAAGCCCCTATTTATAGTTTAAAAACATTTTATTTAGAAAACAATAGATTGTTGTAAGCATTGACATGTGCCCTCTCAGGCGAGCCCTAAAAATGAATATTAACTGTTTTCACCATCTGCTCTATTCTACGCAACACAAACACACATTTGTCACTGGCCAACAGTTGTCTACCATTTCCATTTTTTAACATTATTTATTTGGGGTATTGTTGTGACATGAACCATTTGGATGTAGGTAACGAAATGGAAATTATTTTAGAACATTGTACCAGCAGCTTCCTTTATTTCAAAATTTTATTTAATGGTGGCTATGCCAAGTAGATGCTGATGTTATAATCTGGGCCACTGGAATTATGTATTTTGTGGTCGCATAGTTATAGATTTGATGCATTTACAATATAATCCATCATCGCCGCACAATCTGCGAATTTTAACCAAAAAATTGTTTCTCTCTCAAACGGTTCAAAAGTTTAAAAATGCAGTGACACGTGTTGCCGTGCAGTGGAAGGCCCTTTCCAAAGCTGGACGGGTTACCTTTCTGTTGCTTATTGTTATGGTTGGATATCATTAAACTGGTACTTATGAGGTGTACACGATGTCCAACAGTGTTATCAAGTTTAAAAATGACTAAATAAGGAAGTAATAATATTGCAAAATGGGCCACATTAGGCAGCATAATTTACCCAACCCTGTTGCATAATTTGTCTCTCTCGTGCCGCATAATTCCAGTGGCCCTGGTTTTAGTGTTTGTAGGTAATGTGGGCGACATTCAGTGCACTGCATGTGTAGCAGTGTTTGGTTGCAGCTTTTTTCACTACTCACTTACACATTTTAAGATGTAATTTATTAGTTGATGAATGAGTTAAATAACTAGGATAGCTTAAGTGTGATGTAGTGGATCCATAGTTTAGGGATTCTTGACAATCCTGCAGCAGATTTTTGTGGTCTACATTGATTGAACGTGGTATTTAGCCTGAACACATTTTGTGTCTGCAGCTTTTTCAGAGAAATTCTGCCCCTCTTTTTCACTATCAGAGTAACATGGGTCGGAATTTCCTGGAGGTAGTTTTTCTATTCTACAATAATGCTTTCTAATGAAAAGCATGAATTCAAATGTGTTTTTCCTATCATCGGTGAGCTGTGTTTCCATCCCCATTGCAGAAATTTTGGCCATTGGCCTCATTAATGATGCCCTAGAACAGAATAACCCGGAGAAAACTTTAACTGCTCTGCTGATGCCTGCTGTTGGCCTGACTGACGTGGTACTCCCAGTTGCCAAGCGCTATCATCATGTCTTGGCCGGTGCTCGTCGACGTAAAGCACAGGTATTTTAAGGGCCCTCTACTATACCGCCTCTAGTGATCTCTGTTCATTTTAACTGATATGTTTAAGACAGAACACCACATTGTTACCCTGCAGGGAGTAAACCTATAAGTACTGAACTTAATCTATACTGCTATTGCCAGCAAGAAGGGAATTTACCTTTGTTAATACGTGTATTGTTCCAGCTCTCATTTTTAACCAGTAACCAAATTAGCAAAAAGCCCTTGCCACATCTTTAGATGTATATTTTCTGTTCTAGCTTTCAGCACTGTGTGATTTACTGAAGTAATGCTTTCAGATGTCTGAGTAATTATTTCTTAAAGATCTAGTCCTAGAGGTGACCTAGTTTAGCGAGGAGGATGCTAAAAGTGGAAATAAAATTACCTTTGTGCTTTTGCAGGCGACCAGAGATGAAGGCGCCTTACTTTGGTTGGAGGAGATCCGGGAAGGTGTAACCCAAGCTAACCAAGACACAGAGAGGGCAAGAAAAAGTAAGCATTCTGGGCTTGATTATTACTTTGTAAAACTCCAAGGTGGGAGGATTGTATACTTTACTAAACAGCTTTGAGAGCTGGTCAAATCTTATGCCTATTTTGTCCTTCAGATGTTCTCCTATTCCTCAAATACATTCTGCCATTTGTCTTCTCAAAGCCATATGTTAAATAATATTTTGTATACTGCAGCTTCCCATCGAAGGAAGATGTACTTGCAAGACTGCCTGTACCACCCATAAAGCTCTGCACTCGCATACCCTCGACTATTTAGACAAGAAACTCACAAAAGCAGGAACAACCACAACTCTGAGAAGCTCCAACACACTTCTTCACTTCCCCCCCAAACTAAAAAGGAAATCAACCCAGGCTCACTCTTTTTCTGAAAATGCACCCAGCATATGGAACTCTCTCCCGAGAGACCTACAATGCAACCCCTCCTTCTCTTGCTTCAAAAGAGACCTGAGACTCCATCTCCTTAACAAATACTGGAACACATGAGAAATCTGAACTCTGCTTAACTTTTCTCTCTTTCTAAGCACAGACCCCTTGGAACAGTTGGCTGTTTTGTTTTTGCTTCTATTGTGTCTTCTATCCCTGGATTCGTACTGTGCTAATTGACCAAAATCAGTATCCACCCTCATTGCCAAACCATTTTTCCTTGTAAATATATATTGTGTGCCATCCTCGCTGCCTAATTATTTTTCCCTGTATATTTTTTGTGCCTAAGATTGTTTTGCTTCTTATGCTCAACGACTGGATTATTGCCTGGCTCTCGATTTATATAAAGTGCCCTGATACCTTCGGGACTAGCTAGTGTTATGTAAAACCTATAAATACAGTAAAACGTGTCAGTTAAAGGACTACTCAAGAATCACATTTTTGCTTGTTCTGTCTTAGTAAATATGTTCATACTTGATTGCAGATACGATAATGCTTGCACTTTTCTCTCCATTAAGTGGCTTTGGGTATAGCTGCTATTAATCAGTCTATAAAGGAAGGGAAGCCATCGCAGACTGTCCGTGTGCTGTGCAATCCAGATGTAGCATTGTGCGGTGTTGTGACGAATTGTGCTGCTACGTATCAGACCGAGCTTGCCAACAAGATGAAAATCAAAAGACAAACTGGTAAGCATAATTTTCTTTCCTTTGAGGACAAGAGCAGAAGTTTACCTTCCAGAATCTGGATTTGGGGTTGTGCCTCCATATTGAATGGCAACAATGTTCTGCTTTTGCTGTAGCTTCACAAGCCTGGAAGTCTGTTTAAACCATTACATCTACTAATACTTGAGTGTAGTGTCTTGTGGCTTAACTTGGTGTCTTTCTTCCCTTTGTATGGTTGAGAAGTGTCTATCCTTTTGTCAGTATGTGTATTAGGAGAACCTGCTTAGTAGGTGTGATGTCATAATTGACCTGATGTCACAGTTGGCCAGACAATCAACGCTTAGTTTGGATCAATAAGTAACATAACAGGAGTGTTTTTGCCTTCCTGCCCGGCCAGTCTGCTTAATGACAAAGATTGAATATTCTACTTTTACACACTCTTATCCGAGTGTCTGCAATACATTAGCTGTTGATTAAGAACTAGGGAACCTGTGAGTGCAGACCGATGGATAGCAGTCATCTGCTATTTGGGTATACTGACCAATAGTGCTGCAAGGACTTCAGTTTTTTTCTTTCTTTCTTAAAGCGATTTTAAATTTCTCAAAACTGTCAGTGTTACGAAAGTGCATCCACATATTTTAGTTTCAACTTTCAAACCGTTTTCAAAAGTTTTCTAACTTTTGATTTTGATGGCCATGTGCAGGTGATGTGAAAAACCTCTGGGTGAAGCACAACCTGAAGGATGGTGGAGAATATTACTTTCACCTGCGAACCTTCGAAGGGACGTGGGATCGGCCGCAAGGTTTCTTTTCCAACAGCACTCACCTGGGCAGAGGTGAAATTCAGGTGGGTTCTATGAAGTGCTGTATGGTCCCTTGCCACCCAAACTACCTAAAATCTCTTTTGTGTTTGATATGCTGATGTATGGCTTTCAAATCGTCTTTAAAAAGCGATTGGTCTTTAAATGATGGCCTGTGGTGCCCAAAAGATGAATCCTCTTACTCTGAGAATGTTGACTGGCTCTTCAGGTGTGTTAAAGAGTTAGACACTGACAACAAAGACCTGCTATAAATCACTATTCCTGATTCCTCAATGGTAGCTGTGAAGCCTATAAGCTCTACTTATCTAGTCCTCTTTTGAAAGAGTAAGTTACTCGCAATTAAAGTGCTTACTAGAGAAATGTTGTGTTTTGGTAAAAACATCTTAAAAGACTGGCACAGTTCTGTTGCATTTCCTATCCTACACTAAACTTGCCTAATGAGCCTCTTTTCTTGTGGCTGTTTGGAGCAGTGACCTTGTACTCTGTAGTTTTTGTGATCTATAAGGTAATCCTAGGTATTTCAGTAAAATGGGAATTATTCTGCTTTGAGGTGAAATGGACCAATACTTGCTTTCAGTAACCCTTTTCCTTACGGATGCCTCATTTGGCCACAGATTACTCTTGTGTTGGTAATCCGTTTTGATTTGGAACATTTTGCAGCGTTTCACTAAATCTAAGGCAGAAGCTTGATGGGTAAATTGGATGCACTCTTCGATTTGAATGGTTACAAAAGATGTGTTATTCTTTCAGGAAAGAGTCCTGATGATTTGATGCACAAAACCATCTAAAGAGAGGTATTTGTCAACGCTTCTTGAAATATGTTGACCTCTACCTGAGCTACTAAAAGGAGATGTAAAAACTAAGATCGGCGCTTTAGTCCACTGGTGAAATTTTCCCCTCTTAATAGAAAAACAGGCAATTCGATCTATGTGTGGATGTACATATGAAAGTTCTTTGTTACAAAAAAGAGAGGAAAAAAAAGGACTGAACATATAGTGTAACTTTGGTGAGAAGCAGAATCTCAGTTTTGACACATGCCCCTCGGCTCCACCATGTTGTTCAAATGGTGAAACCATCCGGTTAAAACCACAATCGACCCCTTCTGAGTACGAACAAAAGATATTGGTGGAAAATAGTTGAAAAAATGTTTCCAAAAGGATCTTAAACAAGGGTAATTTTTAGTATTGGTTACGTCAATGGAATTCTTCCTTAGGATATGAGATATTCATGGTGCTAGTTATCGTGCATATTGATTTAAATGGAATTCAGGCCCTCTCAAGGGCATCTGCTATCATGCTGCATACGCCTCCATGCACATATTATCCATTTATTAATATGGCGATATAATATCACACTCTATGCCATTTGCTTCAGTCCTAAGACCATAAAGATGCCCCGAGTAAGGTTCCTCAGTGTGCAAAAGAGCCACTCACTAGGAACAGCATGAGTGATGCTTAATATTTGTGTTCAAGATTGACTGAGATTTGTACCCTTATGCGCGACTCTGCTGTCCAGAGAACCAATGGAAATTTTGTGCAGTGTTTGATCTATTTCCAACTCCCCCCGCCCCCCCCCTCCCCGAAAGCCAGTGTAGAGTGAAAATTGATTATTGACTAACCTTGTGTGCATGAGGGTTTGACTCTGATGACCAGGTAGGTGAATCATAATAGGAGTTGGGATCCATAGTCCTGCCATGCACACACATGGAAGGGTCATGGTAATACATATCTGAAAGAGACATGTTAGTGATAGATTCCTTAACTTAGAATACCCAGGCGTCCGACTGGATCCGGAAAGTTTTGCTTAGCAGTACCGCTGCGCGGAAGTAGGTGGCGTCCTGCGGCTCCTTTGCCGTCGCCATATGCGCCGAGATGACGTCACGGAGACTACTTAGGCGCCACCCATGCGTGCTGGCGTGAGTTCTTTCTTTTTCCACGCCAGTAAGCGCAGATCCGGTTAGAGCACGTAACCTAGTCATTTTTTGACTATCTTTTTGAGGCTTTTGTCTCATGTTGGTTTCTCTGGTGGTAGTAAGGATGCCTGGTTTTAAGTCTTGGGTGATCTGCCGTCGCAATATGTCGGGGGCGGACCCCCATGACGTCTGTCTTTTCTGCTTGGAGTGCAACAATGACTACTGGTCCTCTCTGGACTGTAAGGCTATGGCCCCGAAGACCTTGAGGGAGCGGCGCCGAAAGTTGCTTGAAGTTTGTCACTCGGCCCGTGCCGTTCGAGATCTAGGGGTCGTTCCCGTGACCGCTCGCTGAGCCATCACCACCACTCTTCTTCACCCTCTGATTCGGGCACAAAAAAGTCGAAGAAGCGTTTTTGCTCTCAGACGTCCCCCGTCTGTCCCCGGATGCAGACCCCCGCCACACCCCCCCCCCCCCCCCCCCGCTCCTTTGGAGCCTGGGAGTCCCATGGCCTACCCGCCTTACCTGGGTCAGCACAGATGCAAGAATTCCTTGCTGCCTTGGACCGTCTGTTTAGGCCTCGGCCTCCCGCCGGTGCTACTTCTGGCCCCCGCGGTCCCGTGTCTGGATCTTGCTGGTCCATCGTCTCCTTCGGCGATCCAGCCTTGGCGCCGCCAGCGGCTCTGGCCCTGGTGGCGCAGAATCCTGTGCCCCTGGCTCCGGCCTCTGCGCCAAGAGGTCCCATGCTGCCGGCTCCAGCCCCGGCGCAGCAGTGGATACCACTGGTTCCGCCTCTGTCCCGGTTCCCGGAGGGATTTATCCCCTCCTGGGATCCGAATTGGGAACCGGCACCGAGCCGGCGCCGTTTATTCCTTCACTGGTCCCTACCCTGCCGCCGAGGCATGTGCCTACGGCGCTGGCGGATGACTGGGAAGGGTCTGAGGACCTGCTTGCTCATCAGTGTGATTCTGAGCAGTACTGAGTGGACGACTTGGAGGAAGCCGGTTGTCTTGACGTCTCCTCTGATCCGGGATTTGCCTCTCCCCCGCCCAATATGGAGGAAGGTGCCTCGTATACGGTGGTGCTCCTTCGGGCTGCTGAGGTCCTTAACCTCGATCTCCCCACGGTGACCCTAAAGACAAATCTCCTTACGGAGATGCTCCAGCCGGTGTCCACTTCTTCTGAGTCGCTGCTGCCCTTTAATGATGCCCTCACCGAAATCTTGTTGGGCACTTGGTCACCGCTTGCTACAGTGGCCCCTGCGGATAAGAACGTCGCCAGGCGTCATCGTGTGACGCCGGGTGACTCAGCCTTTTTGACCACTCATCCTACACCCGAAAGTCTGGTCATTCAAACCTTTACGTCTCAGAGTGCCTTTCCCACGGCTCCGCCGGATAAGGACTCTAAGAGATTGGAGCAGTTTTGCAAGCAGTTGTTCTCTTCGGCCAGCTTAGGACTGCGGTCAGTGAACACTGCATGTCTCCTGGGCCGCTATTTCCATGCGGTGTGGGATTCCGTGGCCGAGGTGTTGCCTCAGTGCCTGGACGAGTTCCAAACTGTGCTATCTCAGGCTGTGGCTGAGGGTAAGGACGCGGCTCGATTCGCCATTCATTGTGGCTTGGACACCGCAGACTCCCTCAGTAGGGCAATTTTCCACGACCGTGGCGCTTCGGCGCCACGCCTGGTTGAGGTCCACTAGGTTCTCCCTAGACGTCCAGAGCTCGCTCATTGACATGCCCTTTGATGGCACTCGCCTGTTTGGTGATAAGACCAACACGGCACTGGAGCGTTTTAAGGACTCGCTCGCTACGCCCAAGTCCTTGGGCCTTTCCGCCAAGCTCCCGGCCACGTCTACGTTTCATTCCTTTCGTGGCCATGGCAGAGGCGCCCCTGCCCCTTCGTTCGGTCAAAAGCCTGCTCAGAACCAGACTTGGCGTGCCCGTGGAGGCCGCCGAGGTGGCTCCAGGGGGCCAGCTTGAAGTTCAGTCCACCTCAAAGCCTTCCTAGTCTGAGCTTCGGGTCGCACCCCACGCCAGTGGATGGCAGGATTCGTCATTACCTCCACCGTTGGCGTTCTGTCACGTCCGACAAGTGGGTGCTCGTCCGGAGGGGCTACTACCTCCCCTTTGAGTCTACACCCCGATGGCCAAGCCACCTCTGTTCCACCGCATGTCGGGGGATCACTTCGTGCTTCTCCAGCAGGAAGTTATGGCCCTCTTGTCCAAGGAGGCCATCAAGCGCGTTCCTGGGGCAGAAGTAGGGCGTGGTTGTTATTGCCACTACTTTCTGGTCCCCAAGAAGAACAAAGGGTGTTTGCGCCTCATTTTGGACTGCAGGGATGTCAATCGCTCCCTCCGGAAGGAGAGGTTCAAGATGTTGACTCTGGTGCAGGTCTTGGCTGCCCTCGACCCTGGAGACTGAATGGTAGCGTTAGACTTGCAGGATACATATTTTCACATCCCCGTCCTGCCGGCCCACCGGCGTTACTTGCAATTCACGGTAGGCCAGGAGCATTTTCAATTTGCCGTGCTCCCATTCGGCCTTACCAGTGCCCCTCGGGTGTTCACGAAAGTGATGGCGGTGGTTGCAACTCATCTGCGCAGGTTAGGGGTGTCAGTCTTCCCCTACCTCGACGACTGGTTGTTGAAGGCGGGCTCGCCCCAGACAGTCGTCTCCCACCTTCAGACTACGGCCGACCTCCTGCATTTGCTGGGGTTCTCCATCAATGTGCCGAAGTCACACCTGAGTACCTCTCAGAAGCTCCCCTTCATCGGAGCGGTTCTGGATTCGACGTGGTTTCGGGTTTATCCTCCCGAGCAGCGAGTCCGGGATATTCAGGCTATGATTCCGATCTTTTAGCCTCTATCCCGGGTTTCAGTCAGGATGACACTCCGGCTCCTGGGCCTGATGGCCTCCTGCATCCTGCTAGTGCAACATGCCAGATGGCATGTGCGGACTCTGCAGTGGGACTTGAGGGCACTGCACGACATTTACAGTGGGGGCTCACGAATCGCGATTGGGTCAATGGCAGATCCCTCTCCCTTCCCCAACCGGAGAACACAGTGGTGACAGATGCGTCCCTCCTGGGTTGGGGAGGCCACTTGGGAGAAGCGTAGAGCAGAGGCCTCTGGTCTCCGGCGGAGTCCCGGCTCCATATCAACCTTTTGGAGCTTTGGGCCATCCGACTTGCACTGAAGGCATTCCATCCCTCTGTCTGGGGAAGTGTAGTGCAGGTGTTCACAGACAACACCACTGCCATGTGGTATTGCAACAAACAGGGCGGGGTGGTGTCGTGGACCCTATGTCAGGAGGCTGGAACATCAAGACATTACCTTGGTGGTTCAACACCTGGCAGGTTCTCTGAACTCCAGGGCGGACTAACTCAGCCGCCGGTGCTTGATGGATCATGAATGGCGCCTGAAATCAGACTTTGTGCAAAGTCACTTTCAGCAGTGGGGAGAGCCTTGGTTAGATCTATTCGCCACAGAAGAGAACACGCAATGTCTTCAGTTCTGCGCTTTGGAATTTCCAAGGAGGCACTCGCTCAGCGACTATTTTCATCACGAGTGAAGCTATGGTCTATTGTACGCCTTTCCGCCTATACCACTTCTGCCCAGAGTGCTGAAGAAGATTCGGCGCGACCGGGCCCAAGTCATTCTTGTGGCTCCGGATTGGGCACAAAGATACTGGTATCCTGAGCTACTCAGCATGGCGATCGATCACCCGATCCGACTGCCTCTTCAGGAGGATCTTCTGTCACAGCAGCAGGGGACGGTCCTCCACCCAAACCTGTTCAGCCTCCACCTTCTTGCGTGGAGATTAAGCGGCGACAGTTGACAGCTTTCGATCTTCCTCCGAAGGCTGTGATGTCTTTCTGGCAGCCAGGCGTCCCTCCACTAAAACGGTGTACGCCTGCAGGTGGAACAAGTTTGTGGCATGGTGCACAGATAAGTCTGTGGATCCTCTTTATGCCCCTCTTTCCGAAGTTCTTCTGTTGCTTCTTTCCTTGGCCCAGCAGGGCTCTGCTCTGGGCACTATCTAGGGTTATCTTTCTGCCATCTCCGCTTTTCTGCGGCTTCCTTATCAGCCCTCTCTTTTTAAGTCCCCGGTTATTAACCGTTTCCTGACAGGCATCACGCACACTTTTCCTCCTGTGCCGTTCATAATGCCTTAATGGGACTTAAATCTTGTTCTGACATATCTGATGTGCGCTCCCTTTGAGCCTCTTCATAATTGTCCTTTGCTTCTTCTTACTCTTAAGACAGCTTTCCTGGTAGCTATCACCTCTGCTAGAAGAGTGAGTGAGCTCCAGGCTCTTTCTTCTAAACCTCCTTTCCTTTCTGTTCATCCGGACAAGGTGGTTTTTAGGACTCGTCCTTCTTTCTTGCCAAAGGTTGTGACGCCCTTCCACATCGGGCAGACCATCACTTTGCCCACCTTCTTTCCGCCTCTGCATCCTTCAAAAGAGAAAGAGAGGCTCCACCGTCTGGACCCAAAACGTGCACTCTCGTTCTATCTGAAGAACACAACAGTTCGGTTGGATGACCAGCTCTTTGTTGGCTACGTGGGCGCAAAAAAAGGTCAGGCCATGCACAAACTGACCATCTCTCGATGGGTCGTTCTGTGCATCAAAGCCGGTTACTCATTGGCTAAGTAGGAGCCTCCTGTGGGGCTGCGTGCCGATTCTACCAGGGCGACTGCAGCCACTACTGCCTTGGGACACGGAATCCCCTGACAAGACATTTGTCAGGCAGCTACATGGGCCTCGCTGCACATGTTTACCAAGCATTAATGCCTTGACAGTCAAGTCCGGAGAGACGGCTTCTTTGTTCTCCGTGACTTTCTGGTGTAATACTGTCCGAAGATCCACCACCGGGGTTGGTATGGCTGGGGTATCTATTCTAAGGTAAGGAATCTATCACTAACGTGTCTCTTTCACATGCACAAGTTACTACTTGTGTAATGATCTGTAAGAGACATTAGTTAGTGATAGATTCCTTACCGCCACACCCATCCTCCCCGTTCTGCGACCTGATTACTAGGGTTAAGGGCATCCCTTTCAGGGCCCTAGTTTTAATGCACCAGTGGTCAGTATCTTGCATGGCTCTGCGTTCCTGGTGCGGAAAGTCATGTACAGAACTGACGCCAGCGCGCATGGGTAGCCCCTAAGTAGTATCCGTGACGTCATCTCGGCGCATACGACGCCAACGATGGACGCGGAGCCGCAGGACTCTACCCACTGACGCGCAGGGGTACTGCTAAGCAAAACTTTCCGGATCCAGTCTGACGCCTGGGGATAATCGAAGGTAAGGAATCTTTCTCTAACTAATGTCTCTTACAGATATATCGTTACACAAAGTAACTTGTGCATTTGCATCAGTGATTCACATTCTAATCTGTATCCCTATGCAGTATTTTGCTATAGATCTGCATACTGGTGAGGGATTTGTGTGTGCCCAGATGCAGTCTCTCAATCTTCAAATTGAGCTGCTTCACTAAGTGTGCACTTTCCAGGAGTGAGAACTAAGTTTAACTGAGCCTTCCTATAAAGCCCTTCCTGTGAGGGAAAGACAGGCAGCTTAGACCCCGTTTTCTTTAAAACCAGTCAAAATCTGGTCCTCTTGCGAGGAGCTCAGAACAACCCAACCCTTATACAGTAATGGCTCAGCTCAAGCTGGATTTCTCTGCTGAACCCGAATAATGCTGAACGCCATCTTGGCTTGACATTTCAAGTGGAATGTTGTTTAGCAGTTCTGGCTGACTACTTCACTGCTTTTGGGCTGGCCAACAAAATTTTCTATGTGACGAGTCCCATTCTGTAATGGAGCATCATAGCTGTAATAAAAGTGCATATCAACATGTATGGATGCTTCTGAATCAAATAGTTGGGATTCTACTGGATAGTATTCAATTACTGTATCTTCCTTTGAAAGTTTTACTGAGTATCCCTTATTTTTTTGAGGGTCTTCCCTGTCCATACACAACAATGGACGCACTTCAGGTCTTAATACAAGGCAGTATTGAGCAGGAAGCCAATCCTGAAATTCCAAACCTGGCTTAATGCTACATTGGCTCTGGGGTTTTGAGATAAAACCGGCGCATGCTGGGTTTGGCACCTAACCACTCTATTACAAAATCATGCAAGATCTGAAAGCTACTTTATTCCATAAAACCCCTTGACTATACGTAATAGAACATGGTCACCCCTTAAATAAAGTGACCTTTCTGTAACGTCAGACCTAGTGATCTGACGGAAGTCAATAATAGCTACTCTCACCAGAGTGTACTTCCTTCCCTTCTTAGATCTGCGGAGTCGTGTTGAGGGTAATTCGAGGAGACACTGAGATAATATAATGTTGATCAAGATGCAATGACTACCTTTGACACTCATTAGATTGCTTGTGTTTGTTTGCTTGTGTTATTAAATGGCTGTGACATTACATCTACTGGTGCTATACTGAACTCCTTTAAATAATGTTACATGCCTTATGCTCTAGAAATGACTAAAGCCTCATACAGGTCCATTCACTGCATGTTTTTTGACTTATTTATTTTTTATTCTATCAATCTGATGTACAGTTCGAATTGTCCTTTTTACATACGTTCTTAGTACTTATCGTATTGTGATCTAAATTAATAAACGGTTTAAACGCTGTCTCTCAGTTTGTGCCATTTGGAACCCTCAGTACCTGAGTGGGAGTCATAGTATTACACCACAAGCCTTTAAGGTTTTACTTTCGAACCTTATTAATGAGGCAAACCACTGACTTGATATACTGTACTTCCCGAATACGAGTCGGTGCAGGTGTCGTCTTATGCACAATGCTATGCAACAATTTGCACAATGATTGAAGTTGCTTGATCACGTTTTGGCTGTACCATGTTTGTCTTTCTTTTTAAAGTATGACTCCTCCCGTTCTGACAATTTTTCAAAATTCTGTATTTGTTGTAGTCTACAATCACTGCAGTGAATGCTGCATACACACGTGACCAACAGTGGGAAGCCAATACAGAGATCATAGTGCGACTGCAGGCCCTAATGCGAGGATACCTGGTCCGCAGGCAGTTTGCAGACCGCATCTTTCTACTTCGCAAGCAATTGCCAGCCATTATCAAAATCCAGGTATCTTGTGATCTTATAGTGTGCTGTGAACGCCTGGTTAAGCTGGCTTCATCACTTGAAGTGCTTGGTGTGAGATGCATGAGAATGTTATAGTGACTGTGTATGTTTTTACATTAACTGCATATGTAAAAAGGGAAATACCGCAATGGTTAGTCATAAAAAGGGTATTGATTTAATTTGGTAATTACGTCTTGGTGACTTTTTCCTCCAATGCATTTAAAGTGTTTGGATTTGAACTCATTCTCTTTCATATTTGCTGTCCGCCACTCCTTGGCCCATGCCAGGTACTTGCAACCCCTTTCCTCCTTCAAATTTCTCTCTCTAACCTCTTAATTAGAATCTTTTGTGTCTCATGTCTCCTGAAGGGTGTTCCTGTGACTGCACTGATGTACATTATTATGTTGGTTAGAATAATCTAGCGCATTTTTACACCTTACGGGGGTTTTACATTATCTCTTTAGTAATGATTCAGAGCCTGGCCCATTCCATCTTGGGTCTAACTTCTCAACCAAGGCTACGGCAAGTACATCTGAAGTGTCCTCCATGACCTGATCTCTATAGATTAGGAAAAATTGAGAGCTCAACTCCACCCTCAACTAGTTAAACACTCAGACTGCTTTAGTGCATTGAATATCTACATTGGCTTGTTCATTTTGGATCTCTTCTCAAGCTTGTTATTCTTTTCAAAGTATCATCTGTTCAATTAATTGTGGCACAGTCAGTCTATTGGGTCAGGATACGATTCATATCCTTTAAACGCTTTATGTACATGCAGGCACATTGGCGAGGATTCTTACAACGACGAGCCTACCAAAAAAGGCTTTTGTACTTCCGAAAGTGTACCGGTGCTGCAATCCAGGTACAGTACAGAATTGGTTTTACTCTAGCTATTTTTCTTTTCCAGTACCGTTGCCGTTTGTGAGGTTGATGGACATTGGCTAATAATACTGCGCTGGGGACTCCCATCAGTCCAAAGCCATGTTTCCTTGAGCTCCCCAATGTGTTACTTAGCTGGAGTAGTTTATAAAGTCCTCCTCATCCATTGAAGTGTTTTGCAGGATATATATATATATATATATATATATATATATATATATATATATATATATATATATATATATATATATATATATATATATATATATATATATATGTATATGTATATATATATATATATGTGTGTATGTATATATATATATATATATATATATATATATATATATATATATATATATATATATATATATATATATATTCAAGACACCGTGAGTGTCTAAACTCGTCATGGCTGCTGAGGTCTTTGTAAGAGCGGAATAAATGTTTAAACTGCAACAGCTGGGTCCGTGCTTCACGTTCTTGTCGAAATCCGCGAGGCTTAGGTGGAGCATATGTGTATGTATATGTGTATATAGATGTGTATATATATATATATATGTATGTGTGTGTGTGTGTGTATATAGATGTGTGTATGTATGTGTGTGTGTGTGTATATATAGGTATATGTGTGTGTATATATAGGTATATGTGTGTATATATATATATGTGTGTGTGTGTATATGTATATGTGTGTAAATATATATATATATATATATATATATGTGTGTGTGTGTGTGCATATGTGTTTGTGTATCAATACATATATTTGTGTGTATATATTTGTATGTTCTGGCTATCTAATTTAGCTTGGTTATTCATTAAATGTTATTAATACGAAAATATTATTGTACTGTATTTTTAGTGGAATAAAAATAAGTGCAGTGACTGTCAATGACTGATTAGTTAGTTCCCTGTCACCTGGGTGAATATTCCATGAATATTCTAGGAGCATCCTTACAAGGGAAGATTGTTACGGGTAACCTGTAGAGTGAACTAGTTCTTGGAGGAGCACCCCTTGTATGTGGTAAGAATGATTGCTAGCTTAAAAGGCGGTGATTAAACAAAATTAAAATACAAGTAAAGAATGTAAATTGTAGCGGTATTTAAGTACCTGCCGCTAAGCATTCAGTGATTCTAGTCTCTACTGCCTTTCTTGCTCTCTGCCTGCAATACATCTGCTTACTTCAGAAAGTTGAGATAGTCGGCCTAATTGCATACCTGTTGTAAGGATTTCTCACGTTGATTCTATTCTTTTCCCAAGATCCAATCTTATGTGAGGATGTGGCAAGCCCGCAAAAAGTACCGAACTCGCCTGCGTTTTTTCAGGAGAAATGTGAGTCTTTTTTTATATCCATGTAATTTAGTAACAGTTGAAAGTTTGGTGTTTGCTGGGGCTGGCCAATGCTTGTATACATGGGGAAACTATTGGTGCATGTGGTAAAGGCCGCTTCACTTATTTTTACTTAATCAACAAAGTCCTATTATAAAAGGTAATTTGAAAAGGCCAACTGTTATAAAAAAAATAAAAGCATTTCAGCATCATGTGCACGCTCTTTCAGGTTGGCTATTTGGTTTTGATGTCTATGGGACCCGTCCTCTCATCCTCTAACTGTATCAAAACATTTACTACCTTTTTCCAGAAGTGAGTTCAGTGTACACAAACCGTTTTAAAGATGCTTTCTGGCAATCATAACTGCACGCAAGCGCCAGTTTATTTCCAATTGCTTGTAAATGAGTTTAAAACCCTTTCCAGCCATTCACCTGTTTTTCTTTACTTTGAAGAATTTGCCCAGCCACCTTTGTTTGATAATTTTCCTAGACACTCCCCTTGGTCTTTTGCTAAATTGCAACAAGTGCCTCACAGCCCAAGAGTTTGGAGTTCGGTTTGAGGTGAAGTAATTATAGGAGTTTTTTTTATAGAGCACTGAAATGCATGCATGGTAGACAAGTACTGTAGAGCATTAGTGTGAGTCCTACCCTTCTCAATGCTAAAGGTTTATCAACCTCTGAGCTGTTATAGGCTGGTTTTGTCCGACTTTGAACCAGACTAGTGGCTGCACGGATCTTCACAGATATTGCCTAAAACTAAAGACTGTTATTGCATAGTAGGTGAAGTTAATCCTTGGTTGATCACTAGTTTTAGTGTGGTTGGATGTTCTTTGTTTACTTTTCATAAGAAGCTAGAAACACTATTTCATTAATTAGGCCAGCTTACCTGGGCAATGACCAAAGTTTATAGCAAGCCCGTCTCACAAATTTCTGATATATTCTGTTTGAGGTTTTCTGTGTAGCACCACAACCAATAATGACTACTTCACAGCAATTGCTTGGGTGTACCTGACCTAGGCGGTGTATTGCCTGACAAATTAGAAAATAACTTCTAGTCCTTGAGGTTGAGCAACTGAATAAAATGGTAAGCTCCACCGGGTCTCCACTTAGCCTTGTTTTCTAACATTGGATGTAAAATATATATTTCAGGTACTTTGTTACTTCTTGATTTGTCTTAAGGGATACATTCAGTCAGAAATGGGGGCGAGAGAACTAATTGACCCAGAGCAGGCAGCTGTGTGTGTTACCCCATGGTGAAAGTCTGCAGGGATCTCAGCCTTTTGTTCTTCCATCATAAAATGAGCTATTGATTTGGGGAAAAGTAAACCTTTATTATCTGTCGATTGCACCAAGAGAGCCCTTGAGTGAAAATGCACTATGTAGATATTTTTGCTCACACTTTTTAAAATGTGATGCAGTGGTTATGTGGCATTGTTGGGCTTATATGAGGGTGCTCTGTTGGTGACATGAATAAGCATAGATTTAACTGATAAGAAATGTGCAGAGGCTGTGTTTTCAATTGTAAGATTCTCTTTTTGCGTTGCGATGCTCCCCTTGACTACTTCTTTTTCGAGACTCTCAATGTTAGGGGGGAATCCACTAAATTGTCCTGCATCTCCTAAAACATATAGACACAGAGTGCCTTTTTCTTTTTAAGTTAAAAGTTTATTGAAGAAAAAATTATAACATATATCAAAAGATAAATCATATAAATACAAACTTCAATGAAAAATGTCTATGAACTACTGAAAAGGAAGAGAGAGGAGAGGAAAAGAAAGAAGGGAGGGGGAGAGAGAGAAAAAGGAGAAACATTACTTGAATTACAATCTTAATACAATAACAATAATATCATTAAATACAAATTTAAATATGCATCAAAGGAACAATAGGAAGAAATAAGGGGAGTAATATCTGAGAATAAAATCAAAGATATAGCAACAAAGAGACAACTAAAAAGAAGTTCATGGAGGCTTTCTGACTTCATCTGGAGTGTTAACTGTATTGTAAGCAGTCGAGGCTAGGTTAGTTAGATATGAGGATAGAGGAAGCCATAAAAGATCTCTTTTAATGCGTAAAGAAAGAGGAGAAGCATTAAAAGTATCCAATCTGTGAAAGTTCCTTTTTCTAGCTTAAGAAAAAATCTGAGCTTACCCATCTTTTTTTCCCTACTAAGGATATTAAGGCTCTAGGGGCCAGATGTAGGTCGGTCGGTAACGGCCGAAAATCGGTATTTTCGGCCGTTACCGAGCGGTATGTAAGAATTGGTATGTAGGGGCATTATTTTACAGAATCGGTATTTTTACCGATTCGGTAAATCCCAGATGCAGGTGGGACTCTTCTGAGTCTCAAAGGCCCTACAAATTCGGTATTTTACCACCCAATCCAATTGGGTGTTAAAATACCGAATTCAGGTGTGCAGCACATGTGTGCATGCACACCTAGCCATGTGACAGACAGACATGCCCTTAGGGCATGTCTGTGTGCCACATGGCGCACATGCCTATTTTTGGGGTGCCAGAGGGTGTCAAAGTGACACCCCCTGCACCTTTGCAAAATTCGGTATTTACCGATTCGGTAATTACCGAATCGGTATTTGCCATTGATTCCTATGGGCTTCACAGCCCATAGGAATCAATAGGGAATACCGATTCGGTATTTACCGAATCGGTAAATACCGAATTCTAAAGGTTCGGTATTTCAACATCTGGAAATACCTACATCTCCCCCCTTCATATTTACCGACTCTTAAATACCGAATCGGTAAAATTCGGTATTTAAGAGTCGGTAAATATGAATTACCTACATCTGGCCCCTAGATGTTACGCGGAGTTTATTTAGAAAACGGGTCTAGGCTCTTTGAAGAATATAGTTGATTTGACTTTCACATTGCACTTCTTCTGTGATGTTTTGGGAGCAGCGTGTTGAACTGAGACTGATGCACTCTCATTAATGTTGGAGGCCAGGCGCAACGAGAGATTTATAGACACGAAGGCTGCTTATTAACATGTTTATGGAGGTGCCTAGTCTTTGAGTAATTATTCCTTAGTTGAGGTGCCTTCAACCTTGTTTTATCAATTGATCCATTCAGCTTCCCTTCCAGTCTGACGTTTGTGTGATCCTGTTTACGAAAGTGGAGTTGCAATATTGTGTTTTTGCTTACCCTAGATGAAGAAGTAAATGGCCAGATATATGAATGGTAATGTCTTTGCTCGCTGCTGGATGTATCCGTCAAGCAGAGTGCATTGGGCCTCAGTTTAAGCATTCACAGAAATCCTGCCATATTACTAAATATGAAGCAAGATTCTTCTGAGAATTTTGTGCAAATGGCTGAATCTGCAGCATCAAAGTCATGCAAGGTACAGGAGACTCATCTCCGGTTTTTACGTCTGCAGTGTCCCGCGTGATAGCTCTGGTCTCTTAAGGCACATTGCAAAAACAACATCAAGGGTCTTAGGACATTCTGGTTTCCAAGGCACCTTGATGTCCACAGCTGCCTCTCCCGCATTGGTAGATGTGCCTAGTAGACAGTTTCCAGCTGTGATTGTTTACCAACGTACGACTCTGTAACTGTGACCAGCACAGTAGGTGCAAACCATTGGTGCTTGCATTTGGGAATCACAAGAAAAAGGGGTTGCCTCATTGTCTTTGTGAGTCACAAAGACTCACAATCTGCAATTTGAGGGTCGCAATAACAATTACAAAATAAGTTACTAATCACATTCAGTTTCTTTTCCCCACCGTTGCAAAACATGCCACTTCGTGCAAAACAGTCTTCAGGAGGAGAAACAACATTTAATAAGTAGGAGTAGGACACAACTTGTGGCACTGTAGGAGGGACAGAGATGCATTTCATGGACACCTATAAAGTGGGCTTGAAAAGAAAGCTGCCATGGTTTATGCTGAAACTGGAAATAATCTGTGTCTGGTTGATTTGTATTGGACCCTGTATCTCAATGGCACTTTTTTAAAGGAACTGTCTGCTTCTGGTAGTCTAATCTGTGTTAAAGTATGTTCTACATCTTTTACTGCTGATATGTATTGTTGAATTCTACGCAAATGCATCCAGTGATCTGTTGTGCATCCCAAAAGAAGCACAACTGCATACCAGAGTTACTTAATGTTTCATGGTCAAATTAATTTCTACGTAATAATTTTGCAGAATTGAGCATTTCAGGAGGTATTCAATTTGTATTTTTCTTTTTTTTTTTTAGGTCCGTTATATAATCAAAATCCAGGCGTTTGTGAGAGCCAACAAGGCAAGGGGTGACTACAGAATGCTGGGTGAGTTCATATTGCCATTTCAACAGCTGTCTAGATTATGGGATTATTTGGGCTACCACATTTATTTTTACAATTGCTGTTTTGATCACTTAGTGCCCTGCAAGTTGAACTTTTTAAAACGGTATACATATTTTTACATTGTTTAAGGTTATCTTAAATTTTTGAATGCAGAGCGACTTTTCCTTTTGGTCTGCGTGAACCCTGGCTGGGGTCCTTGTAGGGCAGAAACATGTTGACCTATACTGGGGTATATTTGTTGTTAACCCCTAGTCCTCTTCGCTTTTTAACCCTGTCCCAGGGAACCGCATAATAAAGACATTTGCTCTTTTTTTCAGCAGGAGTTGTGTTGGATCCGCAACTCCCGTCAAAAATGGAGAAAAATAAATGAAAAATGAAGTGCTGGCTCCCGCGCTTCATTTCATTTAGGCCCCCGGGTGAGCCAGGTCCCGAGGGCATTTTGAAATAATGATAGAGGGGCCACTCCTCCCCTCAGCCCTGGGGAGCGCCACCTCCCCGGGGCACACCGTTTTTTATTATTACAAAATGCGAGAGAGCCTTAATGCCTCCCTTGCAGCCCTTAGGACGGCCACCTCCCCGGGGCACAAATACAATAATTAAGGGGTCAGTTGCGGATCCCCGGTTCCAGGGACCACCACCTCAGCGGGGCTTAATCCACAAAGGGGGAAGCTGCACGGCTCCTCTCCAAGAGCCCTAGATGGCCCTGGAGACAGCCCCCCCACCCTCACAGGTCCAGTTCCAGCAATGTCCCGGGGTGCCCACCCCCGGGACATTGCAGTTTGCTATGGTTTGAACACACCTGCTCTGCTTTTCAGCTAGTGAGAGAAGCTCTTGCTTGTTGTAAGCAGAGCAGTGTCTGTTTCCCTGCTTGCTGTGAAGCAAGCAGGGAAACAGACACATTGCTTTGACACCTAGGGAGCTGCATGTTAGCAGCTCCCTGGGTGTCAGACAGGGATCGCGGGGCCTTGAGGCTCCCCCCACTGCCCCAAACATCGAAAATGTGGGTGCCCTGGATAGGGACCAGGTACCCACACTACAAGCCAGGCCCCCTCCCATGTATAAAAAAATAATTTATAAAAAATGGAACGGGGCATACTCGGGGGGGGGGGGGGGGGATTGGTTCCCGGGGCCGAAAATGGCCACACAGCCCCCCCCCTCCTTTAACTAAAGATAAAAGATAAATAAAAGGCTGGGCCCCGGGGGCTGGGGGGAGGATTGGGTTCCCTGGGCCAGAAATGGCCCAGGAAGGGGGGGGCGCCCAAAGAGGCAGGGGGATTGGTTCCCGGGGCCCAAAACAGCCCAGGGAAAGAGGTCCAAGAGCCCAACTTTCCTAAAAAAATAGAAAAGCCGGTAGCTCGCGGGTGTCCCGCCCCCTTTCTCCACCTCTCTGCAAATGCGCCTTTTGGCGTGCTGCTGGTTAGGGGGCCAGGAGACGTGATTGCATAGTGGTGGAGAAAGTTGGCGTGGCCTCCTACCAGGTCTCAGGAATCCCGCTGTGTGGGACTTAATAGAGCTAACGGAAGGGGTAGTTGGCCCCCAAGGGCGTCCTTGGAGGCCAACTACACTTCCTGTTATCGCAAGTAAGTCCTACATAGTGAGACTGCTAAGAGGTCTTTGGAGGCTGCACCCCCTTTCTCCACCACTCTGCAAACGTGTCTCGTGGTGCACTACTGGTGGGGCATGAAGTCCACTTTACTCCTGAGGGACCTTGTGGGCCAAGAAGCCCTCCTGGTACCTCCTGTAAGGCCTTCACAGCTGGATTCCTGAGAGCTGGGCGGAGGCCCAGCCCCCTTTCTACACCATTCTGCAAACGCGACTTCTAGGTAAAAAACCATAGAGATTCACTGAAAAAGCAAAAAGGTTACAGAGACGTTCTAGTTAGGCTAACATTTCACTCGTACAAAACTAAAGAAAGTTAGCTGTTCTGGTTAGTGAGCTAACTATATCTCGTCCCCCCGCAATGCACTGCTTGTGACCTCCCATATTCCATCACTCATGACATGATCCGTGACATCACTTCTGACATCGTCCGGTGACTGTGTTTTTAAAAAGTTTGAGTGTTTAACCAATATACCTTGGTATATAATTTATCAGTGGGTGTATGAGTGCCTGATTGGATGATTCAGTGGTGCATGACTAACTGTACATGACTAACTGTATAAGTGAGAGATTAGGTGTCTCTGTGAATGTATGGGTGAGTGAATGGTTGTGTACATTTCTGGATCTGTCTGTCAGTTGGTGTCTAAGTCGCTGTATAGGTGTGTGTGAGTGGGTATGTGAGTTTCTGTGTGGGTGAGTGATTGATTGAGTACCTCTGTGGGTGTATGAGTGTCTGTGTGGGTGAGTGATGAGTGAGCAGGTGAGTCAGTGGCTGCATGAGTTAGTGCGTGTGTGTGGGGCTGTATGGGTGTGTGAGTGCGTATGGCTGTGTGAGTGAGTGCATGTGTCAGTGATATATGGGTAATTAACTGGGTATGTGAAAGGCAGTATAGATGAGTGATGGGGTATATAAGTGACTACGGGTTAGTGAGTGAATGTGAGAGTGGCTGTATGGGCGAGTGTGTGCTTGTGTCAGTTACTGTATAGGTGAGTGAGTATGCATTAGTATCTGTAAGAGTAAGTGTGTGTGTAACTGTATTGGTGAGTAAGTGGCTTTGTGATTGGCTGTTTGGGTGAGTGAGTTGGTGTGTGAGTAGCTCTATGGGTGACTGACTCAATGTGTGAGTGGCTGTTTGGGTAGATGTGTGTTGATCTATGAATCAGTGAGTGGATGTGTAAGTACTTTGTGGTTGAATGGGTTTGAGAATGGTAGTGTGGTTGTTAGAGTGGGTGTATGAAACGTTATGGGGGTGTGAGTGGGTGTGCCAGAGTCTGTGGATGATGTAATCGGTGACGTCATCCGTGATCCTTAGTGATGTCACTGACTATGTCATGAGTAATATAATGTGAGTCATAAGCACTGCATGGTGGGGGCGCAAGTTATAGTTGGCTCACTAGCTATAACAGCTGAATTTCTTTGATTTTGTACAAGTGAAATTTTTGCCTAACTACAACGTGCCTGTAACTTATTTTTTTTTTAAATATATAGATAGTGTGTGTATATCTGTGTAGATGTATGTATTCAATGATAAAACAAAGATAAGGAATAAGTTATAGTTAGGAGAACTTTATTTATTCTTTCTATAAAAACCCAACTTAGGCACAATAAAAAAAAGAAATCCAAAGTTTTAGTTCTACCTTATATTTATAATTTACGCACCACCTGCAAATTACTATAACTCCCCCACCTACATATCCAGTGTTGTCCCCTCCCTCGCCACACTGCATAAAGTAAAACCTGCACCTTTTCCATGCACTGGTTGTACCTTGCTTTATTACATGACTTAGGCCATGGGAAATGATAGTGTTCATAACAACGCTTATGACATTGTTTGCCATAACGCACCACTGTGATACATAGATATATAGACCGATATAATATGTATTTCTGTAATGCAAACGTTATCCTTAGGCCTGAGGAGCGCCTTTCATTTAACACAAGTGACCTAGGCAAACCTCAAATTACAGTACAGGAATGGTGGTAAAAGGACATTCCGTAAACAAGAAAGGTGTAGTTCAAAGCAATGAGTTTTTAGATCTTTTCTGAATAAAAGAAGGTCTTTAGTGATTTTGGATTTAGGAAAGAGATGGCTTGATTTGATGTTTTGCCCTTTCTAGCTTTGGAGACTTCCTAAATTACAGCAACTTATCTGTTTTTTTGTTGGTATTATTCTACTGTTTCCGATAGACTTCTAGCCCCAGCCTCCTTCAGACTGGATCTGGAAACTTTTCAGTGGTACCTCTGCCTGCCAGTAGATGGCCCTGTGCAATTCTGCTCTTATGCCATTCTGCTATGGAAATGTGTGTAGCCTCTCGTTTGTTTTTTTCAAAGACAACAAGGGTCCTCAGGGAATAATGATAAACAGAAAAAATAATTTTACAGACCACAATCGGTACTATAATCAAGTTTCCAGACCCAGCCGGGTGAGGAAATGTTTAATTTAAAGATAGACAAGGAGTGTGGTTGACCTGGAGGTGGTCAGTTATAAACACTTTAGATGGGGCACAGTCCTGTACCTATCCATCAAAGAAGAAAATGTAGCAGAGATGCTACGAAAGTAAGAAAAACTTTACAGGCAAGGAGTTTGGAGCCAAAATGTCGCTTGTAAGTTAATGAACAATGCCAAAAAAAGCTTGGTGGTGCAGGCATATGCTAACATAACTAACCCCAACATGTTCCCAACTACTCCCCACTGGTAGGGAGTTTAAAAAGGGCAGAGAGATTTGGACAAAAGGTCTTCGTGTCTATCAGCGTGGCTCCATGTTGTATGAATGCCAGCTGTCTGCTGGGGTGTTATTCTCACAACCTTTAGGATTCGCTGCCTCAAGTCCTCTCACACATTCCTGAAGATCTCCGACCTGTCTTCACCCAGGTTATACAACATGGTTATGACTTGGCCAAGTTCAAAATTCATCGTGGCTTGGACGCCACTTATTTCCATTAGGTAGGTCATTAGTCCAGGGGTTGCCATTATCCATTATACTTGTGTGCACTCCCCTGTTTTTTTCTGTTGTCTAGTTTTTCTCCAGTGGCGTAACGAAACTTGAGGGTGCTTGCATAGAAAGGCAGGGATACATTAAAAAAAACTTTGACAAAGGCTACCAGACCCGAATGGCCTTGAAGTGCAGGCCAAAACATGTTGCCACAAATCTAGGAGGTTTAATTGAACAGTTCTACTCCATAAGAACCCCCCACCCCTCCCAAACATACTTTATATCCATACCCCAGGTACACTATGAATAAAGAAAACCTTGTCTGCCTTGGTTGTAGCACGTTACCAGGCCCGATGAAGCATGTCAAGATAATCTTTGGATATCCACGAGGTTAAAAGAGTGACGCCCCCTTTTTTAATTTATTTTTTATAATCTTCTAAAAAGTGTTCACCCCTCCCCCCCACTCCAATGGTTCTAAATGTTCCAGTTACTTTTTGTGTGTAAATAAAAGTCAACTGACTGCCCAGTCCACTAACCTTGCTGTGGCCCCACCTGCCAAACTTGTTTAGTGTGCCCTTAGTGGAGCACTGCTACCTGGTGGGAGGTAGGATCTGACAATTCTTGCCTGGTTGGGGGGGGCAATAGCATAACACAGGTGGATCCTGCAAATAAATTGGGGATATGCAATATCTTACATTCTTTCCCCGCTGCACCTTCCGCCGCCCCACAGCGGCTGAAGGAGGAGCATCTCCATTTTTATTTATTTTTGGCTGTAAGTGCAAACCCTTTTGTGCTAGCAAGATTGTGCCTGCACCAGAACTTCGATGTGGGTGCTATTCCTGCTACTTTCTGGTGACAAAAAAGGATGGAGGCCCTCGTTTCGTGCCTTTCCCATTGGGAAAGAGTCCAGGACATTGATGCTATCATCCCTATCTTTCAGCCTTGGTCCTGGATTTCAGTGAGGACGACTCTAAGGCTGGTGGCACTGATGGCCTCTGGCATCCTGCTGGTCGAGCTTGCCAGGTAGTATAATATGGCTCTGCAGTGGGTTTGGAAGTCTCAGTGGCCCCCAACATCAAGGGAACCTCTCCAACCACGTTCAGATTTCAGAGGAGACTGCAAAAGATCTACAGTGGTAGTTACCGGACCACGATTAAGTCAGCGCAGACCCCTCTCCCTTCCACACCCAGAGCTGACTGTGATGACCAATGCACCGCTTTCAGTTGAATGGTCATCTGGGAGAGGTCGGGATCGGAGGCCTCTGGTCTTGACGGGTTATGACTCCAAATCAACCTTCAGGAACTGTGGGTCATCTGCTTGCCGTTGAAAGCCTTCCTTCCATCTGTAAAAGAGGAGACTTTATTACAGGTGCTCACGGCTACACCAGTGCCGTTTGATACTGCAACAAGCAGGGCAAGGTGTGTTTGTGTGTGTGGGGGGGTTTGGGAAGGGGGGCGGGTCATGAACCCTGTGCCAGGAGGCCCTGCACCTCTGAAAATGGCTGGACCGCCAAGGAATTTTCCTGGAGGTTAAACACCAGCGAGGATCATTGAATGCCAGTTAGGACGAGATCACCTGTCTGTGCTTAGCGGATCATGAGTGGCAGTTGCACCCAGGGGTGATGCAACATCTCTTCCGCGAATAGGGAGAACCTTGGCTCGATCTGCTCACCACTGCCTAAAACGTGCAGTGCCATAATGTCTGCATATCGGAGTTTCCAAGACACCTCTCGCTCAGATTCGTTACACCTCTAGTTGAATTTTGGACTTCTGTATGTCATTCAGAGGATACCACTCCTACCCCAAGATCTCAAGAAGATCAGGACTGAACAAGTCCAAGTCATCCTAGTGGCTCCGGATTGGGCATGGAGAGTATGGTATCCAGAACTCCTGGACTTGAACATCTGTCCTCCGATCAGGCTGCCCCTCCAAGAGGATCTTCTATGGCAGCAGTAGAGCATGGTTCTGCACACTGGCCTTCACAATCTCCACCTTCATGCTTGGCGATTGTGCTACATCCGCTGACCATCTTCAACCTTTCTCCAGAGGTGGTTGATGTCATCTTGGCAGCCAGATGTCCCTGCACAAAAACTGTGTACACCTGTTGTTGGGACATATTTGTGGCTTGGTGCGGTGCTTGGCAGATAAATCCCCTCTGAAAACGTATCTGACGGTTTGTTTGTTTTGTCCCAAGACCGGTAAGGCTTTGCTCTGGGGTCAGTTAAGGGTTACCTTTTGGATTTTTTGCATTTTCTGGATCCGCTCTCATTGTTTAAATCTCCATTTGGTATGCCCTTTTTGAAAGGTTTACATTTACAACATTTGTTTCCTCCCATTCCTTTTGTCATGACCCAGTGGGACCTTAACTTGGTCTTTACATTTCTGATGTGCACTCCCTTCGAGCCGCTTCATAGCTGCTCCTTGTGACTTCTCTACCTAGACAGGGTTCCTCATCACCATACCATTCCAGCGACTGTCGTCTCGCTTTACCCATGTTAGTACCGTGTGTGATTAAACCTGCTTTCATGGAATTTGCTTTATAGACTGAGTGATGCATTGCTTTGACACATTTTATGGTGCAGTTTATGAAGGTGAAATAATTATGTTTAAGGGTAAAGAGTGGGGACTAGATGGGAGCCACAGTCTACTCTGAAAGTCATTTATCATCCCATGGTCTGAAGCAAACCTATGTCATTCATAAATCTTGTATTAACATCATCCCAGAATATGTGTGCGTTTTTTTTTTTTTTTTAAACTATGCCAGTGATCTGACCACAGGATATTGTAGAGAGATCATAGTCTGGAACTGACTACCTACATTGACCAGAGGATATAGTAGAGAGGTCATGGTCTGGAACTGACTACCTACATTGGAGAGGTGTGTAAGTGAACTTCAAGTGATTTGCGTCAACCCACCTTTTACCAGCAACACCACCACCACCACCTTCCCTGACAAACTGATTTTACGAACATGGGCATCTTTCTTGCCTAAAGTTGTGACGCCGTTCCACGGGGATCAGAACATCACATTGCTGTTGTTCTGTGCTCTGCCATAGCCCTCTAAGGAGGTGGAGGGACTTCATTCCTTGGTCCCCAAATGATCCCAGAGCTTTTACATTGTTCATACCAAAGCACACCGATTAGACGATCAGCTTTTTGTAGGATTCTCTGGACCAAAAAAAGGAAAGGCAGTGTAGAAGAGGACCATCTGCTACTGGATTGTGCTCTGCATTAAGATCTGCTACGCATTGGCTAAAAAGCATCCTCTGGAAGGACAGTGTGCTCATATTACCAGGGCAAAACCTGATACTGATGCATCGGCATGCAGAGTCCCTGTCCTGGACACACTATTGCCTGGTCCGCTGAGAGGCGCATTTTGCCTGCTCAGTTCTGCGTGACTTTTTTGTTTGAGTCCAGTCACAGACCCACTTCGAAATGGGCACTGTCTTGGTATCTATTGAAAAGGTGAGGAATCCGAGGCTGGACATTTGTCAGAAGAACAAATTACCTACCTTTTGGTAACACTCAATCTAGTTGCAGATTCTTCACCGATCCTCTGTATTTTGTGATTGGACTCTACCCTTTAATAAGATCACAAGTTTAGGCATCTGCACATGGGTCACACCAATTTGCTTTTGGGAGCTCTGTGTCTGGGTGCGAGGACAATCTTGAAAGCAACTGATGTTAGCTCGTGGAAGTGGTGCCTATTTAGGCTCTGCATGTCCTTTCCTGAACTGGTGAGTGTGGAACAGCACTGCGCCACCTAACGGCACGGAGGTACTACTGAAAAGTTTTGGAATCTGCAGCTATGTAGAATCTGTACCAGAAAGAGTGTTAACGAAGGTAAGTAACTTCCTACAGGTACATTAAGGGCAATATGTTTTAAATTGGCTAACTACATCATACCACAATGTATTTTCCCTTGGAATAGAAATGGTAGTACACATTGACTTGATAAAAAAAAAAAGAGAAGAATAGTGTATTAACTAACCAAGTACTAAATTACTTACTTGAAGGTGCATTCATGGTCTGACTGGGAGATTGAGTAAGTTTGGAACTGCAGTGAAGTTAATAAACTACTCCCTTATCTAGATAGTTGCGTGAAAGTAAGATCCTATTTGAAGGCTGGCCATATTTAAAATCTCTTGGTGGTTATTTTTGCCCTTCCAATCTGTTTGTTCTTTATTTCTAGAATATATGTAAGGTATCCTAGTGTTTTGCAGTTTAATATGACACATGACGATATGTTGCCCTTTATGAATCTGTTTTGAGTTGAATCTACCACCACACATCGTCGGAAGTACATTTTTTAGATCACCCTGCTTATCTAGTCATTTTATGTATCTCTGAAATTCTTGCTCTATTCTGTTTAGTGCATGCGAGAAACCCACCTTTAAGTGCCCTTCGCAAGTTCGCCCACCTGCTGGAGCAGAATGAGCATGACTTCTGGGAAGAACTAGAGGTGATGAAGCTGCGCGAAGAAGTTGTGAAGAAAATCCGTTCCAACCAACAACTGGAGAATAACCTTAACATTATGGACATTAAAATCGGGCTGCTTGTGAAGAACAGAATTACTCTGCAGGTAAATGGACTCCTCCTAAGGGTTGTTATCACTTGTAACCATAACCAATCTCTCTGTTGGCTCCAACTTCCCATCTCCAAATATCTTGCCTTGTATATGAGCATTATTTTACTTTTAGACTACTTGCCAAACCCCGTCTCTGTAGTTTGGCTTGATTTGTAGAGATTTTAGTGATTGTTTTATTTGCGCATGAAGAGCTCTAAGCAATGCTCCTTCCCTGTTCCCTCAATACCAAGTACCTTTCTATGATCCATTGGATTTCAAGATTATTTACCCAGCACCATTATTACTTGATTGTGTCTGAGGCTGAATGCCCATAGTTGGCTGGGATAATTTACTAAGGGAAATTAATCGTTATTAGTGACTGTCATCTCTCTTTACCCTTGGTGGTACCATCTGTGATTAAATCTGTTTTCAGTTCATTGTTTTATAGACTAATAAGTGATGCATTGCTTTGACAAATTGTATTGTTAACATTATGAAGGTGAGCTCATTATCTTTAGGGGTAAAGAGTGGGGTGCTAGAGGTGAGCAGCAGTTTAGTGTGAAAGTCATTTGTCACCCCAAAGTCTAAAGCCGACCTCCTGTAATTCACATACTTACAGATGCCAGTGACCGGACAGGACAATAGAATAGAGAGTTCAGTCTGGAATGAACTACCTACATTAAGTGTCTTTAAGTCCACATGCTTCCCACAGAAATATGGAGTGTAAACTGATCCTTTTGCTATGGTTATTGGAGCCTTTAAAAAAAAAAAAATCAGGGTTATAATCTAATATACCAGCGCCAGTTTATGGTAACCCCCTAAAAAGTCATAAACAACTATTTCAGTGTCTAACATAGTCAGTCGGAAAGATGTCTTTCTTGTTTACCGGTGTCAATTTGATAAAATGCTGCTTATTGGGATCACAGACGTATTCCCCATTTTTTAAATTTTAAATTCTTTGTAGAGCATTTATTGATAAAATGACTATGCGCTAACAATTATGATAGTCCGTTCATGTCCATTTGTATGGCTAATTTTGTTCAAGCATGTTAGGGCAGAATTTTGTACCGCTTTAGACTTATTTTGAAGCATTAGGGCTATCTTATCGTTTGCTTCCTATTTGGAGATCTTGATGTCCCAGAGTTTGTTGGCTTGAGAGCTTGATTAACTTCTGGGATAATTTTTACCATAAAAATGGCAAAAAGTTTCAACTCTGAAAGTGAACTTGGGTTTTGCTGGTTCATGGAAAAATGTGACCAAAAACACCATTCTTAATGCTCAACCAATCAGTTTGACACAATCTGCTGTCTCCGAACAAATCTGCATTTATGATTAGCTCAACTTTGGTTTTTAAAGCGATTGGCAGAAATTGACGGCATGCAGAAAGTGGACCAAATAAGAATTGGGTTAGCAGTTGTTTGACCCTAGGTTTAATCTTGAATGGAACTCAATGGGCCTACAGAACTTCTCTTTCACGGTCAGTTTACAACTCTGGAAAAGAGTCTTCTAATGGCGTTTCTGTAAATAGCTTATTATTATTGCCTCTTTTACTTTTGATATGCCAAACTGTTAGCTGTAACTTCGGCTCCTATCCTTCAGGTGTGGGAGTTTCTTTCAATGGAAATGGAAATTGATGTCTACCTGTTCATTTAGTGTAGAACTTCAATCTTCCACTGTGTACTGTAAATGTTGCTCCTCATGACCTGTCATCCAAGTGGTTGCTGGGATTTGGGTCTCTATAGAAGTAATTTGTTTTAAAGATAAGAAATTCATCTCATAATTTTATTTTAATACCCTTGATCTCTTCATTGTGCCTTCACAAAACCTGTGATCTGAGCAGAAATCCGGATAAACATCTGAATGCTATTGTTATTACATTTTATTGAAGGCTGTAATTGAAGTTTCATAATTGGCTGTTGCTCCATATGTTCTGTGTTATCTATAAGCCCATGTTTCACAAAAAAGTAAGGTTGGCCAATCACAAACTTTTTTTTTTTGCGCTGTACCGAAGGGGAATTTACTTTTTCAAATGCTCCTGAAGACATCAGTTTGGCTGGATTTTGTGTTTATTCCTTCTAGTGTGGCGCAGCTCACTTGAAATAGTGGTTAGGAGTCAGCCTACCTGCAGAGAGAATTGCTTTACGTGCAATTTTAGCTTTAGAAACCGGCTTTGCCCAAGAGATTCAGACTAGTCCTATCTACTTTTAGAAGGCTTAGTGAAAATCTTTACCCTTTGCATTTTGTCAGACGTTTGCCAAATCTCCTGTAGATATGGATGTGAATGTGGTCAATTTAGGAAAAAAGATTCAACAGCTCTGCTAGGCAAGGGGGACTAGCCCCTGTTGGTAACTGTATGCCAGAATCCTTTCGAAAGGAAAGGGCCTCAATTATAGGAAACGAGATGGATTGTACACCGTGGTAAACTGTCTCCACGCGACGCATACATGGTAAAAGCACAAGGATTACGTTAATTTTCAGATCCCAGAATCTGCTGTTTACTCTATTGCCTTCTGTAGGTGGGCTATAGCCACCCTTGCTCTGGTTGTGAGTTGCTTTATGAGCATCCCCTCTGCATCGGAGCCCAGGCTCTCCAGTTGAATTCATGGCCTGGAGCAACATCAGTAGACTCGAAGACTTTGACATTAGCCGGAGAAAATGTAAGACCGGTCACCAAATGTTGAACAGGGCAGAGTAGCTCAGTTCTGTTAAGCCACTCCTTCAGCGCCCCAAAAGGCACCTCTGGATGAGACTTCAAACGCAGTTTCACACAGAAGACGGACTGTATATGGGACAAGAGACTGCACCTTACTGTTTGTGGGATGTAAGTCTATTGGTGGAATGCTAAATGATGCATCAAAACTGCATGTTCAAAAGGCCCACCATTGGTCCCCAACCACCAAATGGGGCTCCCACATATATACTACTGGTGAAGGTCATAAAGATTTAAGCGGGAATAATTATTGTATAGGTATGGGTGGGCTAGAAGTTTTGGAACACTGCAAAGCTGACCATTCTTGAACCTCGCACAATAGCCTCCAGTGAGGCATTGAGCTGCATATCAATTTTAAAAATTATCTCTTACACCTTGTTCCCTTTTTAACAAATACCTTAAATGCCTATATATGTAACCATCCCGTGTATGATCTGCTGTACCACCTCCGCGATACTCCTGTGCACATCATTTCTGGTCCAAATTCTTTTAAATGTAACCGATTTTGTAATTTTTGATATCTGCATCATTTGTTCAGGCCATAGTCATTTGTTAATGGTGATCTATCCGCATGTTTTCTCATAGTTTGGAATTTCGGAAGGAATATTCTTTCCATTGACATCCAGAAACTATTTGCAGTTTTGAAAATCTGCAGCAGAATTCCTGTACTATACAGCATTAATGTGGCAATCTGTTCTGCACCAGCCTAATGGTGCGGTGACATCCGAGTACATTAATGGCTGAAAGATGAGCAAGGTAGAAACTGCCTAACATCCATCTTTTCCTAATGCCACTGAAAACCAATGACCAGCAGTGATCTCACAAAACACAGTGATGTCACAAAGAAAAACGTAATCATGAAGAGGTGCAGCCTAGGCAGCTGTCTTACATTCTTTATCAAGGATAGTTGACTCAAGACATTGTTGCTCGATTTAGCTCAAGGTTGTTTCCATTTAATATTACTTTCTGTGCTTGGGTCCTTTGTTTGCCCCTATATTTTCTTTGTTTTTGCAGAAAATTGCCTTCACTGGTCTCTCTGTTAACTATTTCTTTCAGGCTCTTTTGTGGTCTTGTCTGTAAAATTTGTCTCTTAACTTGAAGTTCATTTGTATGATTTTTTTAGTCCCTACTATCCTATTTCCTGACTTGTAAACCTTGTGTAATTGTCTTTAGTTACACCTTTTATTTTCCTGTGTTTTCATGGTAACCATTTCGCATCTTTTAGGCCTGCCGAATATTCTCTCCTTCTGAGTGGGACGATGCACCTGGATTAGCATAGCTATTCCCCCCTCAGGAGTGACTTCTCCATTTTTATCAAGTGCGTTTTTCCACTTGTCCGCCTAATTTTCTGGGTGTGATTAAGTTGTATCCCGAGATAGCTCTAGTGCTGCCTTGATGTGAAGGATATGGATGCTTCTGGTCTGTTGCTGGAACAGGGGTTTTTCCACTAGCCAGCCTTGGCTTCGGTCGTCCAGGAAAGCCTGAACGATCTGTTGTAGAAGGCATAGGAGGCCAACTTCTTTGTGTCTGTCCTCCGCTTAATATATTTCACTGTCTCTGTCCATCTGCCTGAATAGATTTGCTACTAACCTTTGGAGATGGGTGCTACTTTAGACACCTGCCTCTTGTGAGTCTGTGGTTGAACTCAACTATGCACAAGCGGACTACTTAAGATGGCTGATCTTGCTGCAGATTCCTCGCTGCTTTTCATCTGCCCATTCTGTTGGATGGTCTCTTTTCCATCTAAAATATTCCCACTTTAGGAATCTGCACCGTGATAGCTCTTTTTGGGCTCCGTGTCTGAGGGTGCAGACAGAGCCCAGAAAGCAACTGACGTCTATGAGCTTGGGTGGCTCTTTCAAGCAGCTCCACATTGTCACTTCCAGGACGGAGTGAAGTCCCTACTGAGCAGCACACCGCCTCCTTCCAGCATGCAGGAGCATTCCTGGTAAAATCTTTCAGATCCAATCTGGCACCAGGGGCTACTCTGAAGTTGAGGAATATGTGGTTAGATTATCCATCAGAAAAGGCATTACCAAAGGTAAGTAACTTGTTCTTTTAGTCCATTCAGCTTTGGTTCAAGGGTCTTCAGAAAATTTGGCCAGAAGTGCCCTTCAACTGTCGACCTTGAACTTTTTGTGTTAGGTTGCAGTTATTTCTCCTTGTAGAGTAAGATCTTAGGGTGTATTATTCTCTGTCACCTCCGTGTTTCGTTAGGGTTTTGCATGTACTCCTCATGGCTTAAGGTCCTCCTTGTTGTTTTTTCTTTCTTTCTTGTCAATCAGCTTATTTTCCATCTAGTCTCCTCTGAATCTAGTGCTTTGCCCTAACTTCCAAGCTGATATAATGAAAAGCTTTAGTTTAACAGATCGGAAAATCATGACCAAGTGTGGTTCCTGTACTGGAAACTGCTCTGTAAAAATTCACCTGCTCACTGGGTGCGATTCTGCATCTCAGAATAAAATTACAACTTTGTCTCCTTCCCTCAGTGGGCCTCCATGGTCCTGCAGAGAGGCTCCAGGTGGCTAGTGATGTAGGATTATTTGTGCTTAAAAATGGTTATTTATAGGCCCGTGTGGTGGGATATAGATCTGGAGAGTTTGCGAACATTTGAGTACACTATGATCTGTGCTTAATTTGAGCAGTTGGTGCCCACCAGCCCATATTTTTCCTTATCGGACATTCCCCAAGATCAAGAGAGGGGAAAACCCACAAATGGGAAAGAAGAAGGAAGAGTAGATGGAAAAACTGTCAACGAGTGAGAAAGCAGGAGCCTTCAAGAGTGACATAAATTGGCAGTGTTTCTTCCCTGTTATTAAAGGGGCATGAGGTGGATTCAGGACTACTCAGCCTTGGTATTCACTGTGGGAACATTTACTTGTTCAGACCGCTATCTTTTTACCAGCAATTGGGGCATCTGCACTCCTTTTGTTTCAAATTAAGCACAGACTATAGTATTTGTTGCCACACAGTCTTGGTAATTTGAAGCTACCCATAAAATGTTAATAAGTCTTCATCACTTCTTTTTAAAGGCAGCAATGGGCATAATTGTGTGTGAAATGAGAAAGCAGTTCACATTGTGGAGGTGTAAAGTTGAATATCTGGTCTTGCGATACTTAGTTACTGGTAATGCACTTGGTTTTGTGCGATCTCTGTAGATTTCTCACCAATCTGACTTTTATTTCTGTTCGAAGTCTAGTTGCATTTTTTAAGAACTGTCTATCCAATATAAAGCCTTGTTCAAGTGTGCAGCTTAAAGGTGCAACCTTCTGTTTATAACTTTAGGAGGTGGTATCCCACTGCAAGAAATTAACCAAAAAGAACAAGGAGCAGCTCTCTGACATGATGGCCATTGACAAACAGAAAGGATTGAAATCCCTCAGCAAAGAGAACCGTCAAAAGCTGGAGGCATACCAGCATCTTTTTTACCTGCTCCAGGTAAATGAATTCCTTTTTCCACTTAACTTTTTTTGCTTCAAACCCTTTGAATTTGTTTTGGTGTACACTCCAACTCGAATTTAAAAAAGGTAAAACAAAAAAAAACGTTTAACTAGTTGGTTTTTACTAAAACTGAAGGTTCAGTAGGAGTAGGGCTACTGATTAAGTTAGGGTAAGGATTGGTATTAAGTTTGTGATTAGGATTATTGGTGAGGAAAATGAACAAAAAAGTCATTTTAACTTGATACGTATTCCAGTTAAGTGTTAAGACCTAATGTCCATTTCAATAGAATTGGAATTTTCGAATAATTTCCAAACTAAGAATTTAATTCAAACTTGATGCTTTGCTTGCTTTTTCCTTCCAACATTTTGTCGACTTCAAGAGATGACTGATGAGTGCAAATTGGACTTTTTTGTAATTTTTGTTTAAATAATGTTTCTCACATAGATGTTACAATGCATCAGACCTTTGACCTTCCTCTTACTTAGTTATTGCTGTGTGAGTCTTTCCAAGAAGAGGAAATTACTGAAAGGTTTGTCCTCTTGGAGTTACAATTCTGATCAATTCTTGACCTCTCTGGGAATGTGGCAGGGCTATGAAGAATCCACAAACTAGGAGGATGGTTGTATTATTTAACAATGCCTTTTATGGTATTCAGATTCATGGGCACCTTTTTTTCTCCTCAATGTAGTCTTTGGGGAGTAGGGACATACATGGAACTGATTATATAGTTGCAGGCATCACTTACAGGAGTGATGCTGGTTTTGCTTTGGTATTGGTTAGGTCTATGACTCTATGGTTATTAACTTTAAGTAAATGGGGGAAACTAAATATCCAAAAAAATAAGCATTACTGAAAGTAACAAAAGCTTCATTGAGCTTTATTCCCTGGTTCAAAAAGTTGTTCGTGCATATAAGTGTAATATACATGCTCAGAAAATCACAATTTACTCTGCAGTGCGATCTGTAGTCTCACGGTTTTCTAGCAGTATGGAAATCTGTCAGATTCCATCCAGGTTTCGTAGGAGACTGCAAAATATCTGCAGCGGTGGACTGCAGTTGGATCAGCGGCACACCCCTTTGGTGACGGACACGCCACTGCTATGTTGGTAAGCTCATCTGGGAGAACTGGAGAATGAAGAACTCTGGTCTCCAATCAACTTGCTGGGGTTATGGGACCCCCCCCCCGGTGGTGCGGCATGTACCAGGGGGAACAGCGCGTCGGAAGGTGCCTGCCGGACCCCAACATGGCAGCGGCTGCACGCAGGAGCCCTTCTTTCCACGGAGTAAAGACCCCATCCAATTTTGCGCACCCACTCTGAAATAACCTGCACGAAAGCAGCACCATCAAATGTTCCACGCAGCTGAGACCCTTCCTGGTGGCGCCTCCGCGGAAGAAGATCCCCAAACTTGGTGGCAAAATGATATATATGTTGTAAGAAGTGCCTCTTAAGAAATGTGCCTGGTTCCAAAATGGCCCATGCAGTAGATTGGCGCCTGGGATCTTAGCAACACCATAAAGGATTTCCCCTGTTTTGCATACACTTCGTAAATGCCACATAATAGAACGGAAATTGGATCTACTGTCCAGACCTATAAGGATGACCCAGATTTGCTTCCTGACTATGCAAGAATGACTCTGGAGGCATCACTCACCCCCTCTGAAGACAGGCGGACACTGGCCCTGTCGTCCTGCCACCTCACTGCATAGATTGCACCCGCTATGCTTTTTTTTGCCACCAAATTTGTGCCAGATGAGTACCTAACTCATATCAAGGGAATGGAGGGACATAACTTTTACACAGACTGAAAGAGAGGCTGGAGAGAAGTATGATGTTGCTGTTTAAATTTCCCAGATTATAAATCTTCTGTGAAAGATGTGGTTTAGCAAATATGGGCCTCTGGGGGCTCCCCAGTCAAGACAAGGCCAGGAAACGGCACAGATCTCCTTCGATGGCCTTGGCGTCGAGAGGATTGACCGCCATCTGCTCCCCGTCGTCCCAGGGCTCTGGGTCGAAGCGACGTCGCCGTTCGACGTCGAGGGGACCGACGTCGAGACCTCGGACGAGGTTGACGTCGAGGACTGCGTCGACGTCGAGAGGGGGGATCCGGGAGAAACTGGCACTCGCCGTTGAGGCGACACCGCCTTTCGACGTCGAGGAGGGGAGACTTGGCGTCGAGGGATGTATCGACGTCGAGACGTTCGACGTTGAAAAAGAGGTCGACGTCGAGGAAGGAGAAGTCTAGGTCCATGGGGCGTTCAAGGGGCAGGACTGTGTCCCATGACTCGGTAGTCACCCTGTCCTCTGCATCCACGAGCCCACGGTCACGGCGGCACCGGCGCTAGTCTAAGAAGAGATCGCCCTCTAGAACATCCTCATCAAGGCCTGCACAGAGGAAGAAGAGAAGAGTGGTTCGGTCTGCGGACTCTGACTATTCTCAGACCTACTCGCCTGCTAGGCCTAGGACGCCTATGCCTCCTCCGTTGCATAAGGATCCTCCTCCTCTTCCTCCTCCTCTTCCTCTTCCTCTTCCTCTTCCTCTTCCTCCACGGCCTAGGCTTCCGGCTCAGCCTCCGCAGCTTACCCCTCCAGTATGGCCAGTGGATCGCCCTAGGCCTAAGAGGTCACTGTCCAGGCGGAGACACCGTTCAAGGAGTGACCGTCTATCTTCAACACGGTCCAGACACCGTCACCGGAGGGACAGGTCCAGGTCCCGTCACACGGACTCTTCCAGTGCCCGGGACTACTCGCCCACCTTATCTGATTCACCACTTACGAGGGTGTCACCGGTGGATGACCTTGTGTCGTTCCAGAGGTGTTGTTGAGAGGGGCGGCGAAGCTGGGAATTACGCTGACGGTCCCCACACCTTCTACGTCAGTGATTTTCGAAACCCTGCACAAGAGGCAGTTGTCTCGGCCCTTGGTGCCAGGGCTGGAGGAGCCGGCTATGGAGCTCTTCCTGACTCCGGCGTCGACGAAATCTGCTCCTTCCCAGCTGCAGAAGAAATACAGACCCCCAGACTCCAATCCGGCGTTCCTTAGATCGGACCCGGTGCCGGATTCAGTGATCGTCACGGTGGCTAGGAAGCAGCACGCTACTGCCCGTCCTCTACGTTTCCTCCGGACAAGGAGAGCCGTATGATGGATTCAGCGGGAAGAAAGGTGTGTGGTACAGCAGCAACATCAATGAAAGCCGCTAGTGCCACGGCTCTCCTGGGTCGGTATGACCGGTCTTCATGGGACTCCCTACAACAGTTTCTGGAGCACCTTCCTAGGGACAAGAGGGAGGACTTCCAGGAAATCATCAATGAGGGCAGGATGGTATACAACAAGGTGATCAGCTCGGCTGCAGATTCCTCTCTCATGGCGGCTCATGGATACTGCCACGGGATTCATCTGAGGCGTCATGCCTGGTTGCGCCTGACTTCGCTAAAATCAGAGGCGCAGCAGAGAGTCGCCAACCTGCCGTTCATGCGAATGAGGAGATGGCCCACATGAAGGCAGAGGCTGAAGACCTTCCGTCCCTTCCAGAGACGTTTCAGTGCCCAGGGAAAAGGGCAAGGTCATCAAGCTGGGCAGCAGCACCAGCAGCAGCAGTACCAGCGGCGTCCATTCCAGAAACGCCAGAGGGATAGAGGCGGCCAGCAGTCCTCCTCAACGCCTAAAGGCCCGGCCGGGTCTAGGCCCGGAGGTGCTACTTCCCCCTCGTCTGTTACCCGCTCCGGTGGGGGGGAAGCATACAAAATCACTTGGCAGAGTGGAGAAAAATTACTCCGGACAAGTGGGTGCTGAATATTGTTTGCAATGGATACAGTCTTCGTTTGGTCAGCCCGCCTCCAGCGATTTCACCGGTTTGCTCGCAGTTCCTACTGCGCAAGCTCCAAGTGGAGGGGAATACCCTGTTAAGAAAAAGGGCGATAGAAGACGTCCCTCTGTCTCAAAGGGGAAAGGGTCTTTACTCCCGGTTCTTCCTGGCACGCAAGAAGGACAAGAACGAGTTCAGGCCCATTCTGGATTTGCGACAAGCAAACAAATGGATTCGCAGAGAAAAGTTTTGCATGCTGTCTTTGCACCAGATTTATCCTCCGCTGCAGAGCGGAGACTGGCTTTGCGCGATAGATCTGCAAGATGCGTACTTCCATGTGCCCATTGCACGGAAACACCGGACGTTCCTGCGCTTCCTAGTCGTCACCAGTCACTATCAGTACACCGTACTACCGTTTGGACTGAAGTCTGCACCCAGGACTTTTTCAAAATGCATGGCTGTGGTGGCACCTGAGAAAGAATAAGGTGTTTGTCTACCCGTACCTGGACGACTGGTTGATCAAAGCCTCCACCTTCCAGGAAGCGCAATTGCACTTCAACAGGACGGCCGTTCTGTTGAACCAGCTAGGTTTTCACATAAACATGTCCAAGTCTGTCCCGACTCCTGTCCAGTGCCTGCAATACTTGGGAGCCTCCATCAATACGCTGTCAGCAAGCGTGTCTCCTTCGGAGGAGAGACTCTTATCGATCCGTCGGAAGGCTCAGGCTCTCATGGCCGTTCAATCTACGACAGTGAGGACGGTGTCTTCTCTACTGGGGTTGATGGCCTCTTGCATATTCCTCACGCCACATGCACGGCTCCACATGAGGCCGCTGCAGGAATGTCTGGAGGACCAGTGGGACCAGAAGCGGGGGAGCTGGGACGACAGGATCAGGATGTCCCTTCACACCCTACAGTCCCTGAAATGGTGGTGTTCAGCAGACAATATCCTCAAGGGGGTTCCATTCCACAAGGACATTCCGAGTCAAACTATCGTCACCGCTGCATCTCTCCTCGGCTGGGGAGCGCATTCAGACCAGCTACAGAGTCCGGGAACGTGGTCCCCCGCGGAATCCACGTACCACATCAATTTCCTGGAACTCAGAGCGGTTCACTTGGCCCTGAAGGCCTTTCATCCGTCCTTCCAGACCAACTCCTTGCTTGTGCAGACGGACAATACAACCACAATGTATTACCTCAACAAGCAGGGGGACTCGAGATCGCGCACCCGGTCACTGGAAGCGCAGGCGATCTGGCACTGGCTGCTAGCCAGAGGACTGACGATAACGGCCACCCATCTGCCAGGTGTGCAGAATGCTCAGGCGGATGCACTCAGCAGGCAAGAAAACCACGAGTGGGTTCTGAACGACGAGGTACTAGAAGACATCTTCGAGAGGTGGGGCACTCCAGACGTAGATCTGTTTGCCACCGCCGAAAACAGAAAATGCCGAGACTTCGCCTCCAGGTATTACCAACCGGGGACTCAGGGGAATGCGCTATGGATCAGCTGGACGAACAGCTTTCTGTACGCTATTCCACCCATTCCCCTGATTCCGGCAGTGCTCATCAAGCTGTCCCGGTCCAGAGCACGGATGATCCTCATTGCTCCGGAGTGGCCCCGACAGTGGTGGTTCACGGATCTGCTCCACCGGTCTCTTCAGCCTCGCATGTGACTGCCGTGTCGGCCGGACCGTCTCACGAAGTTCGGGGGGCAGATGGTGCACCCCAACCTCTCATCGTTGAGTTTGGCGGCATGACTCCTGAGATAGTGCAATATGGACACCTGAATCTGCCTGAGGATTGCATGAACATTCTCAAGGAGGCTAAGCGGCCTTCCACTAGGACGTCTTATGCCTACAAGTGGAAGAGGTTCTGTATCGGGTGTACTTCCAAGAACTATGATCCGACGACCTGCAAGGAAGATGTTGTCCTTCCATATCTCTTGCATTTGCCTCACTCCGGCCTTAATTTTCAATCTATTAAGGTTCACCTCGCAGCGTTAACTGCGTACAGGAAATGTCCTTCACAGACTTCCATCTTCTAGTTCCCTGTGATTAAGGATTTTTTGGAAGGATTGAATAGTGTTTCCTCCTGTTCGGAGTCCTTCGCCTTCCTGTGAGTTGAATGTGGTGCTGTCCAGATTGTTGAAGAATCCTTTTGAACCCATTCATAAGGCTTCACTGCAGCACTTATCGTGGAAGGCGGCTTTCCTTGTGGCCATTACATCAGCCCGAAGAGTGAGTGAGATTCAGGCATTATGTTGTAAAGAACCTTATACTGTTTTTCATGCTGCTAAGATTGTGATGCGTACTCACCCTAAGTTCCTTCCTAAGGTGATCTCTGATTTTCATGTTAACCAGACTATAACTTTACCTACGTTTTTCCAGAATCCTTCCACTCCAGCGGAAAGATCTCTTAATTCCCTGGATGTGAGAAGGGTATTGAAATTCTATCTGGATAAGACCAAGGATATTCGTAGGTCAGACCAACTGTTTGTCAAGTATGTGTCGGTCAGGACTGGTCTTGCTACCTCGAAACAGTCCATCTCTGGGTGGATTGTGTCCTGTATCCAGTTATGTTACCAGAAGGCTAATAAGACCTTAGGAGGTACGCCTAAGGCTCATTCCACCAGGGGCAAAGTGGCTAAAACGGCTTTGCTACATAATGTTCCCATTGCAGAGATCTGCAGGGTTGCCACGTGGAAGTCGGTCAAAACCTTTGCTAAGCATTACTGTCTGGACTCTGATGCCAGAGCAGATGCTCAGGTGGGGCAGGCTTCGTTAAGAAATCTGTTTGCACAGTAGTGGTGTTGTCTTTTTCTCCACCGCCTGTTAGTTTGTTGGGATGGGCTTGCCATTCTATTCACTAGATCTGAAAGAAACAGGTTAGTATTAGATTCCTTACCTTAGAATATCCCCAGGCGGCAGTCTGGATCCGGAAACTTTTGCGTAGCAGTACCCCTACGCGTCGGTAGGCGTCGTCTGCAGGCGTCTCCTGCGGCTCCGCGTCCGTCGTCGGCGTCGTGCGCCGTGATGACGTCGCTGGAGTATATAGACGCCGCCTCCGCGCGCTGACGTCAGTTCTTCTTTTTTCCGCGCCAGTTAGCGCAGATCCGAAGAGCAGTACTCCGGTCTTTTGACCAAAGTTTTTGAATCTTTCTGTTACTCTTAAGGTGCCGGTAGGATGCCCGGTTTTAAGAATTGTGACGGCTGTGACCGCACGATGTCGGTCACGGACCATCACCGACTCTGCCTCCGGTGCCTGGGCCCGGACCACGACGTGGACGCCTGCGTCGATTGCCGGGCCTTGACGAATAAAGCTAGACGGGAGCGGTCCCGCAAGCTACTTGAGCTCCGGGTGTCGGCCCCGCGTCGAGAGCGGTCCCGGTCCGGACGGAGGTCTAGGGAGTGATCGAGGGAGCGGTCGCGGAGCCGTCACGAGCGCTCCGAGAGTCGTCACCATTCCTCTGGTTCCTCAGGTAGGAAGCACAAGAAGTCGGGGCGTCGTCATCGTACCCCCGACTCCCCCCCCCCCCCCCCCATCCCCCATCCCCCGCGATGCGGCCGGGGGTTCGGGTGGCCCCACCCCCGCGGCTCCGCGTGAGTCGCCGGCGCGGCCTGCTCCATACCCTACGGTCCCTGGGCAAGGCGCGACGCCCGAGGAGATAGAGGCGTTCCTCATGGCCATGAGGGCACTGTCTCCTCCGACGGGGCCTCCGGCGCCTGCGGGCCCGGTGGTCCTGTCCGGGGGCCCTAGCGGTTCGGGTGCTCCTGCCTCGACGCCGTCGGGTGCTCCGGCCCCGACGTCGCCGACGGCTCCGGCCCCGGCGCCGCAGGGGCCTTCAGGGTCGACGCCGGCTGGTCCACCGGCCTCTCCGACGCCGATTCCATCGGGGCAACCCACGGTGCCGCCCCCGCGCGGCGCCGGGTCTCCGGCGCCGGCTCCGGCCGGCGTTGGGGCTCCGGCGCCGGCTCCGGGCGGCGCCGCCCCCATTCCCTCTCCGACTCCGGACGCGGAGTCGGACCGACGTCGTCCGACGCCGAGTCCGGCGCCGATGGGGTCTGTTGACCCCGGGGAGCCGGTCTACATTGTTGACTCCGAATATGGTGAGGATGTAGATTGCGGAGAGGAGTGGGAGGGGTCTGAGGACCCTCTGACCCGCGAGTGTCAGTACAATGTGGACTGGACAGGTGACTTTGGTGACGCCAGTGGTCTGGATGACTCCCCCCAACCCTGGCTTTGTCTCGCCTCCTACCGTGGCTACGGAGGAGGGGGGCAGCTTATTCAGTGGTGTTGATGAGGGCTGCCAAGGCCTTACACCTTGAGCTCCCCGTCGCGGCCGTGAGGACTAACATCCTCACTGAGGTACTCAAACTGCAGTCATGCCCACTGGAGCCACTGCTGCCGTTCAATGAGGCCTTAACTGACGTTCTTTTGGGCACGTGGTCCAGGCCCGCTTCAGGTTCGCCTGTTGATAGGAACGTGGCCAGACGCCACCGTCCGTGTACGGATGACCCAAAGTTCTTGTCCACCCATCCCACCCCTGAGAGCCTGGTGATCCAGGCCTCGACTTCCCAGTCCGCATTCCCGTCGGTCCCGCCCGACCGGGAATCTAAGAGGTACGACCAGTATGGTAAGAAGGTCTTTTCGTCCCTGAGTCTGGGACTGCGGTCTTGCAACACCGCGTGCCTCTTAGGCCGCTACACCCACTCTCTGTGGGATACGGTCGCGGAACTGCTGCCTGAATGCCCGCTGGAGGTACGGGCTAAGCTTGGCAAGGCTATGATTGAAGGCCGAGACGCAGCAAGATACTCCATAAGGTGTGGTCTTGATACGACCGACTCACTGGGCAGGGCGATGTCCACGACGGTGGCGATTCGTCGCCACGCCTGGCTGAGATCCGCCAATTTCTCGGCAGATGTCCAGAATGCATTGATGGACATGCCGTTTGATGGCAGTCGCCTGTTTGGCGACAAAGCGGACCACGCGCTGGAACGCTTCAAGGACTCCAGGGTCACGGCCAAGTCCTTGGGTCTCTCGACCCAGCGCCAGCAAACGGGTTCGTTTCGCTCCTTTCGTGGCCACGGAAGGGGCGGTCCCACACGTGCTGCCAGCCACGCGCCGCAACAGACTTCTCAACGCGGCGGCGGCCGTGGGAACCGCCGTGGTGGCGGTCGGGGACAGCGGCGAGGTCAGTCCACACCTCCCCCCGCAGCTTCCGCCTCTAAATCCTCCTAGTCCGTGCTTTCAGGCCCACGTGACGCCGGTGGGCGGCAGGGTTCGCCATCACCTCTCCCACTGGCACACAATAACATCGGACAGGTGGGTGCTGCAGCTCGTCCGAAGGGGCTACTCCCTCCCCTTCGAGACCACTCCTCCAGCCATGCCACCGCAGAACCACCGTGTGTCGGGGGACCACTTGACACTTCTGCAGGAGGAAGTTACGGCCCTCTTGGCCAAGGGGGCCATCGAGCGCGTTCCTGGGCCAGAAGTAGGATGTGGTTGCTATTCCCACTACTTTCTGGTGCCCAAGAAGGACAAAGGGGGTCTACGTCCTATCTTGGACCTAAGGAACGTCAACGGCTTTCTCCGGAAGGAGAAGTTCAAGATGTTGACATTGGCTCAGGTCTTGGCTGCTCTAGACCCGCAAGACTGGATGGTAGCGTTGGACTTGCAGGATGCGTATTTTCACATCCCCGGCCTGCCGGCCCACCGGCGTTACCTGCGGTTCACGGTAGGCCAGGAGCATTTTCAGTTTATGGTGCTCCCCTTCTGCCTTACCAGCGCCCCACGGGTGTTCACAAAGGTGATGGCGGTGGTCGCAGCCCATCTGCGCAGATCAGGGGTGTCAGTCTTCCCCTATCTAGACGACTGGTTGTTGAAGGCGGGCTCGCCCCAGACAGTCGTCCACCACCTTCAGATGACGGCAGACCTCCTGCATGGGCTGGGGTTTTCCATCAATGTGCCAAAATCACACCTGTGTCCCTCCCAAAAGCTCCTTTTCATCGGAGCGGTTCTCGACTCGGCGCAGTTTCGGGTCTATCCACCGGAACGGCGGGTCCAGGATATACAGGCTTTGATTCCCATCTTCCAGCCGTTATCCCGGGTTTCGGTCAGGTTGACGCTGCGGCTACTGGGGATGATCCTTCTGGTGCATCACGCCCGGTGGCGGATGCGGGCTCTGCAGTGGGACCTGAAGTTTCAGTGGGCCCAGCATCAGGGCAACTTGTCCGACCATGTCTTGATCTCGGAGGGCACTGCGAGACAACTGCAGTGGTGGCTTGCGGACCGCGATTGGGTCAGAGGCAGACCCCTCTCCCTTCCCCAGCCGGAGCACGTTGTTGTGACGGACGCGTCCCTCGAGGGCTGGGGAGGCCACTTGGGAGAGGCAGAGATCAGAGGCATCTGGTCTCCGGCGGACTCCCGGCTCCATATAAACCTGTTGGAGCTACGGGCGATTCGTCTGGCACTGAAGGCATTCCTCCCCTTTGTCAACGGGAGTGTAGTGCAGGTGTTCACGGACAACACCACCGCCATGTGGTACTGCAACAAACAAGGCGGGGTGGGGTCGTGGACCCTTTGCCAGGAGGCCCTGCGTCTCTGGCAATGGCTGGAACGTCAGGGCGTGACTCTGACGGTTCAACACCTGGCAGGTTCTCTGAACGCCAGGGCGGACGAACTCAGCCGTCGGTGCTCGATGGATCACGAATGGCGTCTGAACTCGGACGTGGCGCAAGGCCTCTTTCTGCAATGAGGAGAGCCTTGGTTAGATCTATTCGCCACAGAAGAGAACGCGCAATGTCATCAGTTCTGCGCGTTGGAGTTTCCAAGACGGCACTCTCACGGCGACGCCTTTCGGCGCGAGTGGAGTTGCGGTCTGTTATACGCCTTTCCGCCTATACCACTTCTGCCCAGAGTGCTGAAGAAGATCCGGCGCGACCGGGCCCAAGTCATCCTTGTGGCTCCGGACTGGGCTCGAAGATACTGGTATCCCGAGCTACTCAGCATGTCAGTCGGTCCCCCGATCCGCCTGCCCCTTCAGGAGGACCTTCTGTCGCAGCAGCAGGGGACGGTCCTCCACCCGAACCTGTCCAGCCTCCACCTCCATGCGTGGAGATTGAGCGGCGACAGTTGAGGCCATTCGACTTGCCTCCTGAAGTCTGTGATGTGATTCTGGCAGCCAGGCGTCCCTCCACGAAGTCGGTATACGCCTGCCGGTGGAACAGATTTGTGGCATGGTGCACAGCAAAGGCTGTGGATCCTCTTTCTGCCCCTCTTTCCGAGGTTCTCCTCTTTCTTCTCTCTTGCCCAGCGGGGCTCTGCTCTGGGCACTATCAAGGGCTACCTTTCTGCCCTTTCGGCCTTTCTGAGGCTGCCTGATCAACCTTCTTTGTTCAAGTCCCCTATTGTGACAAGATTCTTGAAGGGCATCACACACATGTATCCACCTGTCCCGTTTGTGATGCCTCAGTGGGACCTGAACCTGGTTCTGACCTTCTTGATGTGTGCTCCCTTCGAGCCACTTCATTCCTGTCCTCTCCGTCTCCTGACTTTAAAGACGGCCTTCCTGGTTGCCATCACCTCTGCCAGGAGAGTGAGTGAGCTCCAGGCTCTTTCTGTCAAACCTCCTTTCATGTCCATTCATCCAGACAAGGTGGTTCTGAGAACTAGACCTTCTTTCCTGCCCAAAGTAGTCTCTGCTTTTCACATCGGGCAGTCCATCACCTTACCCTCCTTCTTCCCGCCTCCGCATCCTTCAAAGGATGAAGAGCGGCTCCATCGTCTGGACCCAAAACGTGCGCTTTCATTTTATATGGATCGCACACGCCAGTTCCGGGTGGATGACCAACTGTTTGTTGGCTACGTGGGTGCCAAGAAGGGACGGGCGGTACATAAACGGACCATCTCTCGGTGGGTCGTTCTGTGCATCAAAGCGTGCTACTCTTTGGCTCGGAAGGAGCCTCCTGTTGGGCTGAGGGCCCATTCCACTCGGGCCACGGCGGCTACTACTGCCCTGGGCCGGGGAGTCCCTTTGCAGGACATTTGCCAGGCGGCTACGTGGGCCTCGCTGCACACCTTTGCGAGGCACTACTGCCTGGACAGTCAAGTCCGGAGGGATGGCTTCTTTGGCCGTTCGGTCCTCCAGGACTTTCTGGTGTAGGATTGTATCGGTTCGCAGACCCACCACCGGGGTTGGTATTGCTGGGGTATCTATTCTAAGGTAAGGAATCTAATACTAACCTGTTTCTTTCAGATGAACAAGTTACTTACCTTCGGTAACGATATATCTGTAAGAAACAGTAGTTAGTATTAGATTCCTTACCGCCCCACCCATCCTCCCCGTTCTGCGAACTGATACCTAGGGTTAAGGACTTCCCTTTCAGGGCCCTAGTTTCAAATGGCACCAGTGTTGGTTCTCGCATGGCTCTGCGTGTTCTGGCGCGGAAAAGCTATGTACAAAGAACTGACGTCAGCGCGCGGAGGCGGCGTCTATATACTCCAGCGACGTCATCACGGCGCACGACGCCGACGACGGACGCGGAGCCGCAGGAGACGCCTGCAGACGACGCCTACCGACGCGCAGGGGTACTGCTACGCAAAAGTTTCCGGATCCAGACTGACGCCTGGGGATATTCTAAGGTAAGGAATCTAATACTAACTACTGTTTCTTACAGATATATCGTTACCGAAGGTAAGTTTCTTGTTCATTATGACTATACACAGAGATCCCCTACTACAGAAGAAGTAGTTTCTTACCTGTAAGACAAGTTCTGTAGTAGGGGTATCTCTGTTATAGACATAAGCGCCCGCCCTCCTCCCCGGTGGAGAAAATGGTACTGTAATGTATGCTACAGGCCTTGCTTTATATACCTTCAAAAATAACTGAAAGCAAAAGGACTTTGGCTGTGCATCCTGGGATACCGAGGGTCTCTGGGGAGTTCCTTAAAGGCACGGTATCCCTTTTCCAGACACATAATGGCAGCCTATTGAGGCTTGTCTGTCCAATCCTTCCTCTCTATCATTTCAAGGATTTTGGTGAAGGGGAGTTCTCTATGAGGGAAACTTGGTAAAATGTGTCAAATCTGACATTGTTGGCTATCCTTTTCACTTTTTAGATGAAGTGGTGGCCTTTGTAGCCTTGGAAGTGTTAGGCTGCATTATCTGTCATGATTTTCTCTTAAGTGTCTATGCAGGACTTCAAAGAAGACAGCTTAAGAGATTATTTTTGATTGCTTCTGGGTCCATGCACATGGGCGTGACTATTCACTAGATTATGACTATAACAGAGATACTACATAACTGGAGTTACAGGTAAGAAACTACCCCTTCCTGATTATGGCCACGTGCCTCTGTATAAGGAGTGCCCCCGTGTCCCCCCTTGTGCCTGGTAGTGTTTTAAAGGCCGCCGGAATTAGCTATTTGTGGGGAGAGGTGTTTGCCAGTCCAGTCGAATATTCCGCAGTTTGGGGTTCACGCGCTGGTGAGAGTCGTCTGCTATGCCACAATTGCCCTCCCGCCTCCGTCTGATCCGCTAACCATGCTGCGCCAGTCCCCAGTCTGCACCTCTTCACCTTTGCTTTGCAGCGGCTATCAGGGGATGTCTGCAAGAAATTAGTCGTGTCCGATGGGTAGGCCTGAAAGCCGGGGACCTCGCTCAGTCATGCGGCCGAGTTGGGCACTGCCGCAGACGCGCTTCAGCTGCGACACCTCAGGCCTTTCCGCCTCTCTCCCAATCCTGTGCTCCTTCACCTTCCCTTACGGGGGCCTCCGGTTAATGTCACGTTCCTCCGCCGACGAGGAATCTTGCTCCCGGTGGCAGGGGTCTGTAGGTCTCACTTCAGGGTCGTGCTCCATCCACCTCCATCCTGGATCTGCCGAATTCTGGCAGTGCAAGCAGTTGTCGCAGGTGGTTGGTGGGCTCACGGGTCACACAGGCCAATCTGCAGTGGTAGATCGGATCTAGGGAAGTTCCCCGGGGCCCTGGGGGAACCTCCGTTATTTTAGGTGAATGGTGACACCAGATAGCACGGCGAGGGCCGCAGAGCCGTCCGCTACGCCACACCTGCCCTTCCGCCAATGGCTGGACCGCTATTTATGCTCCACCAGCCTCCTAGCCGCACCTCCTCACCCTTGATTTGCGACGGTTGTCCGGGGATGTCCTTATGAGACTGGTGGTCTGGAGGTAGGCCTGCCAGCCAGGGACCTCGCGCTGTCTTTCATCCGAGCCGGCACTTCCGCAGGTACGCTGCAGCCATAGTGCTCTTCTATGCCTTTCTGCACTGCTTTCGATTTCGTGCCCCCTCGCCTTGCCTCGCGGGGCCTCCGGTGAACGTTGTGATCGTTAACAGACGAGGAATATTGCTCCCGGAACCTGATGGCAGTAGTCTGTGGGTTTCACTCCAGCTCAGGCTCTACGCTGTTTCCCGACCGCCATCTTGGATTCTTTGGAGCCCAGCTGTGTGAGGAATCTTCTCCGGTTGTAGGTGGATTGTCTGGGCACACAGGCCAGTTTGCAGTGTCAGACTGGTTCATGTAGAGTTCCCCGGTGCCTTGAGAATTCTCTGTTGTCATTGGCGGATTATAATAAAGGATAGATCGGCGAGGGTTGCAGAGCCGCTTCAACAAGCAACATTACCTTCGGCAGCTAGCCTCGCCCCCACCCCCTATACTTTTGAGTCATTGAGAATTTTGGGGACCGACTGAACTTAACACCAAGGTCACAACACCCCTGCCTCACCTCAAGATGGCCGCCTCAGTTGGTCTCTCCACAATGCTCCACCACTCCTGGACAATAGAACTCACCTCACCTTGATCTTTATTTATTTATTTATTTATTTATTACATTTATAGAGCGCGCTGCAACCCTGCGGACATCCTGGCGCTAAGACATAAGTAGAGAACTGATAAGAGATGCAGCTGACCTAAGCAGAGCGGTAATGTGAGGAGTCAAGTAACTAGATCAGGTGTCAGATTTTGGGGAAAAGCCACGTCTTGACTTACTTACGGGATTGCATTAGATTCTGTGTACTTATAATTTCCAGGGGAAGACTATTCCAAAGGTGGGCAGCTGCCACGCCAAAAGCTCTCTGCAGCCGTCTTTGGACACCATGAGCTGGGTATCATCGGCGTAGTTAATCACGCTGATGTTATGCGTTTTTACTATTTCCAGCAGTGGTCGCATATATGCATTGAACAGAATAGGGCTGATTGAGGACCCCTGCGGTACCCCGTGTTTATTTTTTAACAAACTCCGATTGATACGGAGGGAGCGCTACTGCTTGCCACCTGTCAGATAGATAGGAGCGCATCCATCTCAATGCCATACCTGTCACTCCTAGGGTTTCCAGCCTTGAGAGTAGTATATCGTGGTTGACCATGTCGAATGCGGCGGACGGGTCTAGCAATATTAAGGTTGCCGATTGACCCCTGTCCGTCCGCGTTCGAAGATTGTTTAAAACGGTCACTAAGGTTGTCTCCGTTCCGTGAGCAGGTCTGAACCCAAATTGCTCCTCTTCCAATTTGTTGATCCTGCTCTCCCTCTAGGACATGTACGAATTTTCCCTCAATCGTGGAGACCCTGCCATTTTACCGATGCCCGGTGGAGCTACCCGTTAGCTGAAGAGGAGATGTGCTGTGGATCCCCCCTCGGCCGTCAACTACCCAGCCGGACATTGGGCAGACGTTCCTTCGTCCCTGTCGTATCTCCCTCCTACCCCCTTCCCCCTCTACGCTCCCTTCTTCTTGCCTTCTATCCCTTTTATGTTTTCTGTTGAGACCTAGCTATTTGACCGATGCCCCGTGGAGCTACCCAGCCGGACCTTGGGCAGACTTTCCCTTTGTCTCTCCGTTGTATCTATACCCTACCCCCTTACCCTTCTCACTCCTTTTTGCTTTTCTTCTATGCTCCTTAACAGTTTTTACTGGTATCATTGGTAATATGTAACTGATGAAAGTTTGCAACTATGTGGAACCTTATGTAAAGCGCTCTGATACCTACGGGTCTAGCCAGCGCTATATAAAACTTGTTAAATAAAATATGGGTCATTTGCTTGGCGCCAAAAGGCTTCCTGCCATCCATCAACGTGAGACTGGTTCAGGTCCTCATGGACAACACCACCGCCAAGTGTATTGCAACAAGTTAGATGTGGCGGGGTTCTGGGCTCTGCGCCTGGAGGCCCTGTGTCTCTGAACTTGGCTGAATTGTCTGGCTTCAGCCCGGTCATACTTCTCCCGGTGGGATCTTTAAAAGCCTGGGTGGATGAACTCGCCCGGTAATGCCTAGTGGATTACGAATGGCAAGCTGCTCTCAGGCGTGGTGCAGCAGATCTTCCATCTGTGAAAATACAAAGACACCGGGCACAGTGTGTTCTACCTTAAGTTGGCATGTTTACTCTAGACTAACAAAGAATGCATATGCTCTAACTACAAATAGCTGACACACAATAAGTATTAATTTAAATGGTTTATTATTTTATCTTTGATATTCGCATATCTTTTTTTTTTGGCAAACAAAAATATTTTTATAAATGTATATACAATGATAAACTAATTATACAAAACTTGTAATTTTCTACGAACCACATGTACTCACTTGCTTAGACAGTAAATACATTTCAGTTTTCAATTCATTTGCATGCACATTATTCTTTTCCTTTTTTTTTTTTCCAATTTACCAGTTTGATCAAAAAGTTGAAAACTAATTTGTCACAAATGACTAATTATACAGAGACTGGCGTCTTGTTGGAAAACGAAAACAACTCGTTTCGGCCAGGCCTTCATCAATGGTTACTTGTAGATATCATATTGACACTATCCGCAAGTAGTTGAGAGACATGAATTATCTCTAACTTAGATCACTTTTCTTAAAATCTTCTTTTCATGGCACCATGTTTGTTGCATTACATATAGCGAGGATCCCAGTCAATAACAATACGAGGGAAACTAGTAACATCTTCACAGATATTCTGTCTCTTTTTATTGAAAAGTTACTCCAAATCGGTTTATGCCGTCCGGCATCAAACAAAAAAGTACCTGGTAACGTTGAGTAGAGGCCCAGATCTCTGTACTGAGGTGAATGTATGACATTGTTTTGCATTCTGTCCATCAATTGTTCTTTTTGCATTTGTTACCCTGAGTGGGACAGGTATGCCCAGACGTGGGTCCCGTGCTCTTCATGCCACTGGAGTCAAGCTATCCTGGCTGATGAGGTCTGTAAACCCGAAACTGGTTCTAGGATACTTGTTTCCAGTTCATAAAAGACCTGGCCTGGCAGTTCGGGCTGGACTGTTCCCATTAGGCGCAGGGTCAAGACTGATTTGCATATGGCTCGGTCCAAACCATAATGGCATGGTGAGCAAAAAAACTATGGATTTAGGCCCAGATCTCTGTACTGGGGTGAATGTATGACATTGTTCTGCATTCTGTCCATGAATTGTTCTTTTTGCAACCTTCACAAGGACAACACGCTTTACATTCTTTTTTTTGCTATGGACTTGGACAAATAATATGTTGCAGGTGATTATTTCGCGGAGCTCTTTCACAAATCTACTGCCTACGCCATGGTAATGCATAGTGCGGCTGAAGACCTTGACCTTATGCTTCCCACCTTGCAGGTTAAGACTAACGTATTGACAGAAGTTCTCCAGCTGGCCAAACCTCTTCAGAGCCCCTTCTGCCACTTGATGAGGCCTTATTAGGGGCATGGACCAAAGCATTCTCTCGCCCTCCAGTCAACTGCCAGGAGTTGTCACTTGCACCTGAATGGACTGTGGCTGCCTTCCACAAAGCCGTCTCCACCTCCTGGAGTGAACCGGTCCTGAGCCAGGCAGAACTGGTTTATGTATGCCAATGGAACTTTGTTTGTGCCCACTTCAACGGGAAAAAAGGCATTGTTTCTTTGTATTAGATTGTCTGCCTGTGCTCTCTACATTGTGGAGATGGTGAGCATTCATTCATAAGAGGGGGCCGGTGTTCTGGCCAGTATTGGGTCTTTATTGTCCTCTAAACTGTGCACTATAGGGAACCATTAAACTTCACTCTGTCAGATGAGCACGCAAAGTAGCTATTTGAATAGTGATTGTCGTGTCTTCGTGTTGCCAGTTGACTGGCTTCACCTTGTGTCCTCTGCTGCCAACCAGTTAGTCTCTATGCTACATACAGCCCTTTGTAGTAGAGTTATAATAGGTTTATGTTGAATGAAGAAGGTATAGCAGCTGTTCATGGTTGTGCGATAACTGCTAGTGATTGGGGTTTCTTTTTTTTTTAGCAGTTTCCGTTGCTAGAAACAAATTGGCTTGCTAGGCTAGAGGAGCAAAAGTTTAGATAACGCCAAAAATCTACTATGTGCTGCAGGATTGGGCAGTTGACCAGGTGTCCAGAAATTCTGAGGCCTGAGCTGCTTAACTTTCCCATAGGCGATTATCTGTGTCTTTCTCCTCATAAGCTGGTTTTTCTTTTTTTTCCCCTTGCATTGTTTTTTATTTGCATTGCACCAAGACTGAGGTAAGTTTGTTTGTGTCTTACGTTGCTGTGTTAGTGTGTGGTCAGATACTTTAGTGTACAAGTGGAAGTACAAAGAAACTACAGAAAATGGAAGACCTAAGATTCCAGAGATAGAATCTGCCCCTATATTTATTACAGCGTGCAGACATACCTATTTGACATTGGCGCTCAATAAAAGAATTCATTTAATACAGCTATCTATCCTCTTCATCTGACCTATGACCACTTTCCACTTCTGCTGTTGCTGCACACTTTGATGAAAGGCCAGTTGCAATTTTGGCTCGAATTGAGGTCACTCATTCACATGTACCTGCCAGTTACTTTAAGTGCCTTAAAGCACCCTTAGGGCAGCTGAGGCACCGTATATGCAGCCTATAACATTACTGTTGTCTGAGGACGCAGCATATTCCATGCAACCTGGAAGATGAACAGGAAAATAGTGTCTATTGACAACAATAAATGATTTACCTGTACTGTGTAAGAAAGTGAAATCTCCCAGATTCTACATCTAATACCATCCAATTTGTGCTGCTTCTGCAAGTTTGAGATTTTGCGCCTTTTTTGAAAATGTGAAGGGCATGTTTTCACCTATGATACTCTCTCTCCCTATAGTGTTGGGATATTATCTATTTCCACATGGGTGTGGGACGGATCCGGGTCAATTTCGAAGCCCCCACTTCCACGCCTGGCACGATAACCCCTCAATTTTCTCAACATCTGCATAGAGAAGCCAAAGTCGTTGAGACTGAGCTCTGTAGAATCTAATTGCTACTTGCAACCTTCAAATCATTAAACTTGAGTATCAACCCATTTGATCGATCGGCAGAGGCAGGTTTAGAGGAGCTTTTAAGGTTTTGAGCTCCAGTGCTGTACCAGGACGATTTGGGTGTTTTTTTTTTACTCTGTGGTACCGGACATGTACTTACTATTCCACTTGATCTGCTGGCCATGACTCTGGGGCCCACATACCGGCACCAGTGGCCCGCTTTTATGTTGTGGATTCTGTTATCTTGATTGAGAACTCCGTCAAGGACGAGATTTTGTATCCCAGAGACTCGTAGATGTCGGGGCTTCTTTCTACAAACATTTCATTTTCTCTGTTTCTGGTTCCTAATCGCAGTGTCTGCATTTGGCATCCCCCTGTCCTACGAAACTACCTTTTTATTAGTGATCAGTGTCGATCTTGATTTTCAAGAGCTAGGCATTTCATGTGACTGCCGGAAACACAACACTACTTGGCTTCCGACATTAGTGTGATTCTGGGGTCAGCGAACTGCCCTGAACCTTCTCTTACAGCTGACTTAAAATCTCAAAGTATTGCTTGTTAGCTAGGTCAAACCTTCTGAGTGATTGTTGGATATATGAGTTTTCTTGAATCAGCATGAATAGTGGAAGCTGCTCTTCCTGTGCCTTAGAGGCCCAAGGAAATGTTTTACCAACCTTTTGTTGCTCCTAGACATTTCTATACATAAATAACCATCAGTTCAGCAAAAGTAAATCTGGCGTGTATTTTTCTCTGTGCCAATCCTTGGAATTGATTCCTCTGTTGTAAGGAGAATCTTTTTTTAATTTTATTATTTAGATATTTTTATTTATTAGTATGCAGCAGATACATCACATCTTAAATCAGGCCAATAATTGATGTAAACCCATATTTCCAATACAATAAAACCATATAAATTAATATAGCCATCAACACACACTTGGGAACGCAGGCAATCTCTTATGTCCTGTATTTGACTGAATAGCCCACTACCGACTGGATTCACTTTTATCTACTCTTCCCAATTCCGTCAAATTTTATCAAATCACGTATTGGCGCCCACTCTCTTTGCATACAGGTTCCACATTTTATTGCGCCACTGATCAACCGTGGGTGTCGTTGTTGACTTCCAATTTTCTAATATTAGAGACTTTTTGACTAGAGTTGCCATGAAACAGAACTGGTTTAGTTCAATAGGGAGATTATTCAAACCAAATGAATTATCAAAAAGGGCTCCCAGTAGATCAGGAATGATTATCTGCCCCATCCGATTTCCCATTTCATTAAAGATATTAGACAAGAATACTCCCAGTCTGAGACAAGTGAGTATCATATGGAGCCAGTCCCAAAATTCCAACCTGCATCTGAAAGTTGTAAGGAGAATCCAATGCAAATTAGAGACTAGCTCTTATTTTATTGTTTTAGTAGTCACGGTTGACCTAATCTTCTGAGTGAGGAGTTGGTAAAGTGTAGAATAACAGGTGAAGACTATTGCAGGAGGCCACTGCCCACTGAAAACTACTGACTCCTAATCATTTTATTCACATATACCAAGGAGTTTTAAGCTGAACTGGTGACCGATTCAGGGATGCTACTTCACAAACATCACATAGCTGGCAGCTGTACATTTAGAGGCATGTAACTTGTTTGCACTCTGTCTGAACAAACACTGTGAATGAAGGTTAACATGCTAGAGCAGTATAAAGCGCAAATCAAGATAAATACTTGGAGTTTCCAAGCTCATTCAATTCAGCTCTTCAACCGTAAGACTTTGATTGACTGTGGGCGGGGGGGGGGGGGGGGGGGGTGACCAATAACTCTTCGGTTCCGGAATGTGACCACTTACACATCAATATATAAAAAGGCTACAGTTTTGTGATGCATTGTGGCACTGAACTAAATTAGGTGTGGGTGTTTACAGGTGTCCAGCATATGCAGTTCTACCAAACCACTGTTATTCAGTTCCCTCAGTAGAAGGCAGGATCTGTTATAGCTATTCTTCCTACAAGCTCTCTTTCTGTTAAATCAATTTGTAAAGCCACTATTAAGGGAGTTCGATAGGAAGGCTCGCACTGTGAATCCGGTGTTCTTCCATTGTTCCATAAAGTGTTTCTTTTCTAGACCCACCCAGTGTACATGGCCAAGCTAATCTTCCAGATGCCGCAGAACAAGTCAACCAAGTTCATGGAGTCTGTCATTTTTTCTCTGTACAACTATGCCTCCAACCGAAGAGAGGCCTACCTACTGCTTCAGCTCTTCAAAACGGCCCTCCAGGAGGAAATCAAGTAAGTTTGCAATGTTTGCTTGTAAAATTAGGAGTAAGAGATCAGTGATATAGATCGAAGTGCTGTTGAATTTGGCAGTCGGGCTGACTTCTTTCCTTGGCTAGAAGCCATTTTGATCCTTACCAGTTTGTTGTATATCAAGGGTGATGCATTTTGTTCCATAGTTTGAGTGAAGTAAAACCGCAGAGATTCCCAAGCACACATTTTGGATACTTATTGACCTGATATATCACACAAGTGTCTTAAGTATAGACGATTTCCTCATATATCCACAAAACAGACTGTCAAATTTAGAAAGATTTGACCAAAACATGACCTTGACTAACTACACCTGGTCACTAGAAACCATGTCATTAAATATGTGACTATACACAGCAGGAAACACTCAACATTTAAAAATCAAACATGCAACATTGTTCATGAGCTATCTTCTTCGTTAGGTCTAAAGTGGATCACATCCAAGAGATCGTGACTGGGAACCCGATGGTCATTAAGCTGGTGGTGAGCTTTTATCGTAACGGTCGAGGTCAGAACGCCTTGCGAGAAATCTTGGAGAACGTGGTGAGAGATGTGCTGCAGGATAAAACGCTCAACATTCGGACCAACCCAGTGGACATATACAAGGGCTGGATCAACCAGATGGAGTCCCAGACTGGTCAGAAAAGGTAAGACCACTAGCTAGATTTGTGGCCATCTTGGGTAGCCTCGGTAATTCTAGTTTTAATTATGTCCAAAACCTTTATTCTTTGGACCTGATTCAAATGTATATATTTTTTTCAAATATTGCAAGTTGTAGACTCCAAATTATGCACACCTTTTATTTTGTCCACACTTGTGCATATAGAAATTCCTCTTCCATGTTGAACACATGCAGTTCATACAATGCTCTTGTGCACCTTTGGAGGTTACATTCTATGATTTCAGATGACCTGCACAGTTTCATATTTTCCTATAAATTGTTTACACCGGAGTGGATTTATTTACTCATAACAAATACAGGTTTAAAGATGATTTTTTTTCAGTATTTTGAATCTAGCTTGGACAATTATTGCTTTTAGTGCTTTCTGCTAGGTACTGCTTGGTTTACTTTTCAATTTTGTTATTGCATAGAGAATATATTTACAGTGTAAATCTAATCCTACTAGACAAACAAGAGCTTCAAATAGTAAATGAGGATAAAGCCCAAATCTATGTACTGTGGCATTCACATAGGTTCAGAAGGTATCGTGGGTGAAGGTCAACTTGTGTATTGAGAAAAAACAGAGAGGTTTTAATAGGGTGTGTAGGTGAAGTGTCTGGAGAAAATGAAATGCACCAAATTGTTTCATGTGTGTCATCTGAACAAGGCAGTCTCAAACTAAGGCAGTGGACCATTAAAGAGATTGGAGGGCACAAGCAGGGAAAGGGAATCTTGGGTTTTTCTTTCCTTGTGGATCTATATTTAAATTAGATTTGTGACTGGTCTATGTCCAAAAAAGAAGTGCTTTTATATGTACCTGACTGCTTTGCTGCTCAAGTGTCTTTGTAAATGATGCATATTGAGTTGCACTTGGTGTCTGCTGGTAGTTAAACATCCTTTAAAACGACTGCGTCACAACACAGTCCATTCCCTGCATTTTTTACTCCGCGAAATCTTTTACAACGCAGGGCTTTACACTGCAAACCATTATAATGCATTCCCCAGTACAATGCCCGGTGGAGTTAGAATAGTAAATTGCGTTGTAACGGACAATGCGTTGTAACAGACAATGCGTTGTAATGGATTACGTTGTAAAGCGCTGTGTAATAAAAGATTTTGCAGAGTAAAAAATGCGGGGTAATGGCACGCGTTGCAAACTCGTGCGGAGTAAAGTGTTGTATTCCTGCTGGGAGGGACATTTGGTGAGGGCATCAGAGGGAGGTGAAGATGTTATAAAAATGCTTTTAGAGGTTGAGGATTGCTTCAAGAAGGATAATGTGGAGCATATCACCCACGTTGCTTCGGGATGTGGGGCAGTGGTTGCACTTTGCAATTGAAATGACAGTTTGGTTAGAGGGATTTGATTAGATGCCATTTATCTTGAATCACCTTGTTTGGGATTACCTTTTCACATACTGTTCAATGAGATTGAGGATCAATGTGAAAGCCCACGTCCTTTTACTATTGGTATAGAGAAGTTGAAGACCAGAATGCATACAGTTAAGCCAGCGTATGATTTACTCAAAAAAGAACAGATGATGGACGGAATGCTGAACTAATCAAACATAAACCCCTAGTCACAGATCTAGGTTAAATCCATTGTTTTTTTGCACGTCATTCCAGTTTAGACACAGCCATGTGCAAATCAGTCGTTATCGTGCTCCCTATGGGAACGGTCCAGCCCGAACTGCCAGGCCAGGTCCTCCCTGGACTGGTTTTGGGCCATCCCCCCTCATCAACCAGCCTAGCTTGAATCTTAGCAGTTCCAGCAGGACTGTAACCATGAGGAGCAGGATCAAGACTGATTTGCATATGGCTGCGTCCAAACTAGGGTGACGTAGTGAGCAAAAGAACGATGGATTTAACCCAGATCTCTTTACTGGGGGGTGAATGTTTGAATCATTCAGCATTCCATCCATTATTTGTTTCCTCAGCACAGTGTATGATTTGTAGCTGGATTTTTACTATTATTGGTGAAAATTAATTCCTTTTTGGTGAGGATAATTTGAAGAGAGAATGCATTTATCAATAACTGGATGCTATGCAGGCTGCATTTTAGGCAGTGCATATTGGCATACGCAGCCAATGGCCCATAAAGCATAGCTTTCTATTTTTACAGTTCGTTTATATAAAACTCTACCTCGGCTGGCCTGGAGGCCTTCATCTGAGTACAACCTCCCACACCTTCATTGTCTCTTTGCTTTGCATGTTTGATAACTTTATTTCGGTCGTGGACCATAAAAGTACAGATAAAAATAAAAAAAAGATACATGCACAAAGATAGAATACATAAATAGTTAAAAACATTCGATTAAAAAGTTATTAAACAGTAAGTTATCACAAGGGGTAGCGATCATCACAATTAATCAGTTAATCAGGGTAGACCTTCTGCGCCACATACCATATAGGTAGCGGGAGACCGAAAACACGATAAGGGGGGAGGTGTCATATCTTAAAATTCTACACGCTTGTGCACATTGCTTTAAACCCAAATTTCTGCACAGTGGTACCAGCCAGCACCTCCGTATTTTACTATATGCTGGGCAGAAGAATAAAACATGGACAATGTCTTCTTTGCTGCTATTACAAGCTGGGCAGGTTCCCTCTTCTCGTCCGGCCCATTTACAAGTCAGTGCCCCAATAGGCAGACTGCCATGTCTTAATTGTATGTATAATTTTCTTGCAAGGGGAGGCTGTATTAGATCCAAAAATTCCTCCCTCTTGGGTACCAGTTTTACCTGCAGAAATTCTGCGGACAGCCTGCCCATGGTTGTCGAGCAATGTAGCAAACTTAAGCTATAGTGTCTCAGGGAGGCCAACAGCTCTGTTCTCTGTACCACTGGGCAACTCACCTCCGGGGTCTCCCATAATTGGGGCAGGCCAATTTGGTATGCAAGGGCTTTAATATGGGATAACCAATGTATATTCTTGTTCTTCCATCGCCCCCAAACTGCAGAAAATTCAGCTCTATAATCCATAAGCTCCCGTACAGTCCAGAGCCTTCTCCAATACAGGAGAGGTCGAGCGGCTATCAATTCTGTAATGGGCTCTAGTCCCAAGTCTAATCTCAGGGGTGTGAGCGGGGTACTCTGGGGGAGACCCACCAAGTTCCTCATATAGGCCTGCTCCACCTTGAGGAGACTTGGTGTATTCGTGTGACCCCAGAGTTCTGCGCCATATATCACAGCTGGCCTAGCTTGGGCACTATAGATCTCAAGGGCAGGGGCAACTGGCTTGAATTGGGTTGTTTTTTGAAACTTGCCAATACCCCCTACGATCTGCGAAAGCCTCAGGGTGGATTTGGATACCTGTGGACCCCAACCAAAATCTTCAGTCAAGGTGACGCCCAGGTAGACAAAGGTTCTCACCCGTTCAAGCGGGGTACCATCTAGTACAGGGCCCGGGCGGGTGCGCCTCGGGGGACCGAAGATCATGAACTTGGTCTTCTCCAAGTTTATCTCCAGTCCCCGCAAGGCGCAGAAAGATACAAACCCGTCCAGAACCCGCTGGATGCCCGTTGATGTTCGCGACAATAACAAAGTATCGTCTGCGAACATCAGAGCGGGCACCTGACCTGTGGCCAACCACGGGGCATCACTATCCCTGACTTTGTCTAACTCACCCACCAAACCATTGATGTAGAGACTAAAGAGCGTGGGAGCCAGGGCGCAGCCCTGGCGTACACCTCTGGTTACGGGGAAGCGGGCTGATAAATCTCCGTTCTTCCCACACCTTACTTGGACGTAGTTCCCTGCATGTAAACGCTTCAGGACATCTAATAGGTAGGGTGGAAGGCCTAGTTCTTTCAAGACCCTCCATAGACTCTCCCTGGGCACAAGATCGAAAGCGGCCCGCAGGTCTACGAAGACAAGGTAGAGGCTGCCACCCTCTACTCTTACTGTCTTCCAAAAGAGGACCTGCAGCCTAAAAATTTGGTCCAGGGTCGAGATTCCAGATCTAAAGCCAGCCTGGAGGGTGGTCAATATTTCAAACTCCTCCATCCATCCAAAAAATCTGTCCAGGAGGATCCGGCCCATTAGTTTCTGAGTAGTGTCCAAGAGACTAATCGGCCTGTAGTTCGATGGGATTAAAGGGCAGCCCTTCTTAAAAATGGGGACGATCTCAGCACCCGCCCAAAAGTCCGGTAGCTTGGCTCCCCAGAGAACCGCATTAAACAATACAGCAAGGTACGGTGCCCAGATTTTTGGCTGGGAGCGGAAGAGGTCGCCAGGTAGCCTGTCGAGGCCTGGGGCTTTGTTTGGGAGCGACCTAGCAATCGCAGATTCCACTGCTCTCAATGTTTCCAGAGACCGTCCTCACCCCGGTGTCCCACTGGCCCGTTTGGTGGCCCAAGCCCGAGGCCCCCCGCAGTCGACACTCATGCGGGAGGTCTGGGGCCGATGGAGTGTGAAGGACACTATCTAGCTCTAGTTTCCGGGCCCTATTTGTATATTCAAGGGTGCCAGTCTCGGGACTTGTGTAAAGCACTGCAAAGTGCGCCTCCCAGACTGAAGGGGCAATATTTGGTAGGAGAGTCTCTCCTCCCTCTTTCGCACCAGAGCTTACTAATGCGCAAAATAGCTTGGCATCCTTTGCCAGGAGGGCACCTCTCCGATCTTCCCACCTGGCTTCCTCCCACTCTCTCTTGCCCCTGGTAATCTCCTTTTTATACGACCGTCTAATTGCCCTGATATTCACTTTATCTTTGGATTTAATTGCCGCAAGAAGCTCCTTTTTAAATTTCTTGCAGGCATCATCAAACCAGGGATGCGTCTTCGGCACGCGCCGCTTACTTCCACTTACAGGGTAGAACACTTCCCCCAGCGCCACTGCTAACTGCCTGTGTATGTCTACTGCCTGCTGCCGGCAAGTCGGATCACCCATCTGAGTTATAAGGGGAATTGCGAGCTGAATTATTTTTGCAAGCTGTAAAGGTGAATCTACTAAGTGAGGCCATTTGACCCTCCTTCTATTATTAGTCACCATAAGAGGAGGCAGCGCCATGGCGGGATTAGGGTCGGGATTTGTTAAACCAAAGGACCCGGGTTTAAAAGTTAAAACCAAGGCATTGTGGTCGCTATCATGCCTTTGCACAACCCTGAATTCCTTCAGCTTATCCCAATTATTCGCTTCCACCATAAGATAGTCAATGATGGAAGTCTGACATGCCCGGTAAAACGTAGCTGTGCCTGGGCGGTCTGGGTCCAATCTCCCATTGCACGCCCGCAAGGACGTTGCAAGGGAGAAAGATTTTATTTGGAGCGCCAACGGGGTCCATGCCCTGGCCGGGATGATATTAGGCTCGGGAATATGCCAGAATGCATCTACTTCATCTTGTTCGCCCAACTCCAGGCTACCCAGTGGCTCAAATTGGCAATTAAAATCACCGCCGAGAATTATTGCAATGGAGGGGTCTAGCGCCTGAATAAAGGAGTTGAGGGCTTTGATTGTATTCGATTCTTGCCCATTCCTAGATGGCCTCGAGTAGATGTTTATTAAGGCTATTTGCGGTTTACTTGGAGGTTTTAATAAGACACACTGGATATCCAGGGAATTTGTTCGCATTTGGGTCGCCTGGATGCCCAGATGAGTGCCTATCCATATTGATGACCCACCCGATGGGCGACCTCTACCTGTAGACACTGCCAAGATATCATATGTTGCAAAGGTCGAGCTGGTGCTCTCTTCCAGTGCCCAGGTCTCTTGCATCAGGCAGATGTCATGTGTCGCCATGAAGGCGGCCCACTCGGGAGTAAGCAATTTATTTTTAAGCCCTGCTATATTCCAGGAAACCAATGTTAGACATCCTTCAACTATTTTTTCAGGACCCTTTACTTCCTTGTTCCCCTTATCACTGATCCTCTCCCTCAACGAATGGTAGATTGTTGGATCCTCCCTGGGGGTAGATGATGAAACATTTTCCTCTATTACCCCTGCCCGTCTACTGGCTTCACTAGTATCTAGTGGCGGGGGATTTCCCTTAGGTCTGAGTCAATCCACCTCTTCCAGCACACTGAACCTATTCCAATGTGGTTGTAACGGGAATAGGGGGCTGCAAGAGGACATACCCTCCCTAGTTAACCTCCCATTTGGCATTCCGTGTGGTGGAAGGTAACAACCCCTATTAGGATATGCTCTTTTGGGGTGGGATGATTCCAATCTGGGCATAGGGTAGAAGTATGAGAGATGTAATGGGCATATTTGGGTGTTTAATCTATAGTGTGGGGCATCGCAGATATACTCTACAGCAGAGGCGTCCCTGAAATTCAAAATTATGACATCTCCTGCTACTGTCTTTGGGCCCCTCCCAATCCAATCTACTCTTCTGGCCGACAAAATTTCGCCCAAAACATTTAATGGCAGGGGTCTATTTACGCTAAGCCATTGAATACACTTGTTTTTTAACTCGGCCTCCATTTCTCTTTTCCCCTCACTTAGGGATGGAACTCCTGCAAGTGCTACCACATACGGTTGGGCTTCGGGGGGTAGATTAATTGGTGGTAACTGGTAGGGAATTGCTCTTGGTGCTACATTCCTTTTTATTAGTGAGCTAGTCTTACCCCCTTTTTTGCCCTCATTAGTCTTTAATATAACTTTGTCTCTGACAGTTGTCAAATTTCCCGCTGCTTGATGGACTTGGTCCTGGGTTTTGATACTAGGCGGGGGATGGGGTAGAGCGTGTGTAGACTTTTGGGTGCTTATTGAAACTCCTGCATTATTAGTCTGTACTGTAGGGTTTTTTTCCCGACTACCCTACCTCTAGGAGCGTTTTTAGGTGTAGTCTCGCAAACAGAAAGTACGGGATTTCCCGGTGGCTTAGCTGACTCTATTGTCCCTGACCCCTTGGTGTTTACGATAGAGATGAGTTTATCAAGTTTTGACACCAAGGGTTTAAGTTGAGTGACAATAGCCCGCTCCAGGCATGCCTTTTCTCTCGCTTGGGCAGGGATCATGACTCTGCTGTAGGCCAACCTATGTCCTTGGACAATCACCGCCAAACTCCAACATAACGTTGCTTTGGAACCTAGTAGTCCACCAGTGTAGTTTTCTAGGTGGGTTAGACTGAGGTTTAGATCCAGTTTAGGCATTGCTAGTGAGTCAAGATTCAGGTCCTGATTGGCTGCCAGTTTGGATTATATCCTGACATCCGCAGAGCAATCCAACACACTTAACTGAGTAGTGGGTGAGTGAGAGTGCGCTTCTTCTCAGTCTTCTTTGTCTGCAGTGGCTGCCAATAAGCCTCTTAAGTTTCCATTCTTTTAGTCGCCTGAGGGCCAGGATGAGGCAGAATTTGGTTTTGATCTCCAAACTGGCGAGCAGTTCTCTCATACTGGATCCTGCAGGTTGGGGCCATATGTTGATGGGCTATGCCACTATACTGACCATAGATGCTCATACGCTGATCTCCAAAGGGCATTAAAGTCTCTTGGCTAGAGCATGGCTATGCCTCATTCTCCTCGTAGTTCTTTGTGCCGAAGGAGGACTGGTCACTGAGGCCAATCTTCAACCTCCGGTTTCTGAAAATATTCCTTAGGAAAAATAACTAAAAGATGGTGACTTTGGCCTACGTCCTATCTGACAGGAACACAAGAAATTGGGTGGTACCCTTGGACTACGAAAACACCTATTTCCTCATCCTACAGGTGTTTATTTTGGTTGGTCCAGTAAGTGCGTTACAGTATATGCCCTTGGGCAAGAGTGTTCATGTGTCGGAGACATGTCAGACTGCCGCAAGGGGCTGCCATAAACACCTTCACCAGACACTACTGTCTAGATTATCAAGATCTGAAAGAAACAGGTTAGTATTAGATTCCTTACCTTCGAATATCCCCAGGCGTCAGTCTGGATCCGGAAACTTTTGCGTAGCAGTACCCCTGCGCGTCGGTAGGCGTCGTCTGCAGGCGTCCCCTGCGGCTCCGCGTCGTCGGCGTCGTGCGCCGTGATGACGTTGCTGGAGTATATAGACGCCGCCTCCGCGCGCTGACGTCAGTTCTTCTTTTTTCCGCGCCAGTAAGCGCAGATCCGAAGAGCAGTACTCCGGTCTTTTGACCAAGGTTTTTTGATTACTCTAACTCTTTAGGTGCCGGTAGGATGCCCGGTTTTAAAAATTGTGACGGGTGCGACCGCCTGATGTCGGTCACCGACCACCATCGACTCTGCCTGCGGTGCCTGGGCGCCGACCACGACGTGGAGTCCTGCGTCGACTGGCGGGCCTTGACGGGTAAGGCTAGACGGGAGCGGTCCCGCAAGCTGCTCGAGTTCCGGCTGTCGGCCCCGCGCCGGGAGCGGTCCCGGTCCGGCCGGAGGTCGAGGGAGCGGTCGAGAGAACGGTCGCGGAGCCGCCACGAGTGCTCCGGGAGTCGTCACCATTCCTCCGGTTCCTCAGGTAAGCGACACAAGAAGTCGGGGCGTCGTCATCGCACCCCCGACTCCCCCCGACGCTCGCGCGATGCGGCCGGGGGTTCGGGTGGCCCCGCGTGGGTCGCCGACGCTGCCTGCTCCGTACCCGTCGGTCCCTGGGCAAGGCGCGTCGCGCGAGGAGATAGAGGAGTTCCTCATGGCCATGAGGGCGCTGTCTCCTCCGACGGGGCCTACGGCGCCTGCGGGCCCGGTGGTCCCGTCCGGGGGCCCGAGCGGTTCGGGTGCTCCTGCCCCGACGCCGTCGGGTGCTCCGGCCCCGGCGCCGCTGGGCCCTTCAGGGTCGACGCCGGCTGGTCAACCGGCCTCTCCGGCGCCGATTCCATCAGGGCAACCCGTGGCGCCGCCGCCGCGCGGCGCCGTGCCTCCGACGCCGGCTCCGGGCGGCGCCACCCCCCATTCCCTCTCCAACTCCGGACGCGGAGTCGGACCGGCGTCGTCCGACGCCGAGTCCGGCGCCGATGGGGCCCATTGACCCCGAGGAGCCGGTCTACATCGTTGAATCCGAATATGGTGATGAAGATTATGGAGAGGGTTGGGAGGGGTCTGAGGACCCTCTGTCACGCGAGTGTCAGTACGACGTGGACTGGACAGGTGACTTGGGTGATGCCAGTGGTCTGGACGACTCTCCTAACCCTGGTTTTGTCTCGCCTCCCACTGTGGCGTCGGAGGCTGAGGCTGCTTATTCTGTGGTGCTGATGAGGGCTGCCAAGGCCTTGCGCCTTGAGCTCCCCGTCGCAAAAGTGAAGCCTAACATCCTCACCGAGGTCTTCAAACCGCAGTCATGCCCACAGGAGCCTCTGCTGCCGTTCAATGAAGCCTTGACGGACGTTCTTTTGGGCACGTAGTCCAGGCCCGCTTCAGGCTCGCCTGTTGATAGGAACGTTGCCAGGCGCCACCGTCCGTGTTCGGACGACCCTAAGTTCCTGTCCACCCATCCCACCCCTGAGAGTCTGGTGATCCAGGCCTCAACATCCCAATCCGCATTCCCGTCGGCCCCGCCCGACCGGGAATCAAAGAGGTACGACCAGTTTGGCAAAAAGGTCTTCTCGTCCCTGAGTGCGGGACTGCGGTCCTGCAATACCGCATGCCTCTTGGGCCGCTACACCCACTCTCTGTGGGATACGGTCGCGGAGTGTCTGCCGCAATGCCCGCAGGAGGTACTGGACAAGCTCGGCCAGGCTATGGTTGAAGGCCGAGACGCGGCGAGGTATTCCATCAGGTGTGGTCTTGATACGACCGACTCGCTGGGCAGAGCGATGTCCACGACGGTGGCGATTCATCGCCACGCCTGGCTGAGATCCGCCAATTTTTCGACGGATGTCCAAAATGCCTTGATGGACATGCCGTTCGATGGCAGTCGCCTGTTTGGCGACAAAGCGGACAACGCGCTTGAGCGCTTCAAGGACTCCAGGGTCACGGCCAAGTCCTTGGGTCTCTCGACCCAGCGCCAGCAAACTGGTTCGTTTCGCTCCTTTCGTGGCCACGGAAGGGGCGGTCCCACACGTGCTGCCAGCCACGCACCGCAGAACACTTCTCAACGCGGTGGCGGCCGTGGATTCCGCCGTGGTGGCGGTCGGGGACAGCGGCGAGGTCAGACCACACCTCCCCCCGCAGCAGCCTCCAAATCCTCCTAGTCCGAGCTTTCAGGCCCACGTGACGCCAGTGGGTGGCAGGGTTCGCCATCACCACTCCCGCTGGCGCACTATCACATCGGACAGGTGGGTGCTGCAGCTCGTCCGAAGGGGCTACTACCTCCCCTTCGAGACCACTCCTCCAGCCATGCCACCGCAGAACCACCGTGTGTCGGGGGACCACTTGACACTTCTGCAGGAGGAAGTTACGGCCCTCTTGGCCAAGGGGGCCATCGAGCGCGTTCCTGGGCCAGAAGTAGGGTGTGGTTGCTATTCCCACTACTTTCTGGTACCCAAGAAGGACAAGGGGGGCCTGCGTCCTATCTTGGATCTATGGAACGTCAACGGTTTCCTCCGGAAGGAGAAGTTCAAGATGTTGACTTTGGCTCAGGTCTTGGCTGCTCTAGACCCGCTAGACTGGATGGTAGCGTTGGACTTGCAGGATGCGTATTTTCACATCCCCGTCCTGCCGGCCCACCGGCGTTACCTGCGGTTCACGGTAGGCCACGAGCACTTTCAGTTTATCGTGCTCCCATTCGGCCTTACCAGCGCCCCACGGGTGTTCACGAAAGTGATGGCGGTGGTCGCAGCTCATCTGCGCCGGTTAGGGGTTTCAGTCTTCCCCTACCTCGACGACTGGTTGTTGAAGGCGTGCTCGCCCGAGACAGTCGTCCACCACCTTCAGATGACGGCAGACCTCCTGCACGAGCTGGGGTTTTCCATCAACGTGCCGAAATCACACCTGTGTCCCTCTCAAAAGCTCCTTTTCATCGGGGCGGTTCTCGACTCGGCGCAGTTTCGGGTTTATCCTCTGGAACGGCGGGTCCGGGATATTCAGGCTCTGATTCCCATCTTTCAGCCGTTATCCCGGGTCTCGGTCAGGTTGACGCTGCGGCTTCTGGGTCTGATGGCCTCCTGCATCCTTCTGGTGCATCACGCCAGGTGGCGGATGCGGGCTCTGCAGTGGGACCTGAAGTTTCAGTGGGCCCAGCATCAGGGCAACCTATCCGACCACGTCCTGATCTCGGAGGGCACTGCGAGACAGTTGCAGTGGTGGCTTACGGACCGCGATTGGGTCAGAGGCAGATCCCTCTCCCTTCCCCAACCGGAGTACTTAGTTGTGACGGACGCGTCCCTCCAGGGCTGGGGAGGCCACTTGGGAGAGGCGGAGATCAGAGGCATCTGGTCTCCGGCGGAGTCCCGGCTCCATATCAACATGTTGGAGCTGCGGGCGATTCGCATAGCACTGAAGGCATTCCTCCCCTTTGTCAACAGGAGTGTGGTGCAGGTGTTCACGGACAACACCACCGCCATGTGGTACTGCAACAAGCAGGGCGGAGTGGGGTCGTGGACCCTTTGCCAGGAGGCTCTGCGCCTCTGGCAATGGCTGGAACGTCAGGGCGTGACTCTGACGGTTCAACACCTGGCAGGTTCTCTGAACGCCAGGGCGGACGAACTCAGCCGTCGGTGCTCGGTGGATCACGAATGGCGTCTGAACTCGGACGTGGCGAAAGGCCTCTTTCTGCAATGGGGAGAGCCTTGGTTAGATCTATTCGCCACAGAAGAGAACGCGCAATGTCATCAGTTCTGCGCGTTGGAGTTTCCAAGACGGCACGCGCTCGGCGACGCCTTTCGGCGCGAGTGGAGTTGCGGTCTATTGTACGCCTTTCCGCCTATACCACTTCTGCCCAGAGTGCTGAAGATGATCAGGCGCGACCGGGCACAAGTTATCCTTGTGGCTCCGGACTGGGCTCGAAGGTACTGGTATCCCGAGCTACTCAGCATGTCAGTCGGTCCCTCGATCCGCCTGCCCCTTCAGGAGGACCTTCTGTCGCAGCAGCAGGGGACGGTCCTCCACCCGAACCTGTCCAGTCTCCACCTCCATGCTTGGAGATTGAGCGGCGACAGTTGAGGCCATTTGACTTGCCTCCTGAAGTCTGTGATGTGATTCTGGCAGCCAGGCGTCCCTCCACAAAGTCGGTATACGCCTGCCGGTGGAACAGATTTGTGGCATGGTGCACAGCAAAGGCTGTGGATCCCCTTTCTGCCCCTCTCTCCGAGGTTCTCCTCTTTCTTCTCTCTCTTGCCCAGCAGGGCTCTGCTCTGGCAACTATCAAGGGCTACCTTTCGGCCCTTTCCGCCTTCTTGAGGCTACCTGATCAGCCATCTTTGTTCAAATCCCCTATTGTAACAAGATTCTTGAAGGGCATCACGCTCATGTATCCACCTGTTCCGTTCGTGATGCCTCAGTGGGACTTGAACCTGGTTCTGACTTTCTTGATGTGCGCTCCCTTTGAGCCGCTTCATTCCTGTCCTCTCCGTCTTCTGACTTTAAAGACGGCCTTCCTGGTTGCCATCACCTCTGCCAGGAGAGTGAGTGAGCTCCAGGCTCTTTCTGTGAAACCTCCTTTCTTGTCCATTCATCCAGACAAGGTGGTTCTTAGAACTAGACCTTCTTTCCTGCCCAAGGTAGTTTCTGCTTTTCACATCGGGCAGTCCATCACCTTACCCTCCTTCTTCCCGCCTCCGCATCCTTCAAAAGATGAAGAGCGGCTCCATCGTCTGGACCCAAAACGTGCGCTTTCATTTTATATGGATCGCACACGCCAGTTCCGGGTGGATGACCAACTGTTTGTTGGCTACGTGGGTGAGAAGAAGGGACGGGCGGTACAGAAACGAACCATTTCTCGGTGGGTCGTCCTGTGCATCAAAGCGTGCTACTCTTTGGCTCGGAAGGAGCCTCCTGTTGGGCTGAGGGCCCATTCCACTCGGGCCACGGCGGCTACTACTGCCCTGGGCCGGGGAGTCCCTTTGCAGGACATTTGCCAGGCGGCTACGTGGGCCTCGCTGCACACCTTTGCGAGGCATTACTGCCTGGACAGTCAAGTCCGGAGGGACGGCTTCTTTGGCCGTTCGGTCCTCCAGGATTTTCTGGTGTAGGATTGTATTGGTTCGCAGACCCACCACCGGGGTTGGTATTGCTGGGGTATCTATTCTAAGGTAAGGAATCTAATACTAACCTGTTTCTTTCAGATGAACAAGTTACTTACCTTCGGTAACGATATATCTGTAAGAAACAGTAGTTAGTATTAGATTCCTTACCGCCCCACCCATCCTCCCCGTTCTGCGAACTGATACCTAGGGTTAATGACATCCCTTTCAGGGCCCTAGTTTCACATGGCACCAGTGTTGGTTCTCACATGGCTCTGCGTGTTCTGGCGCGGAAAAGCTGTGTGCAAAGAACTGACGTCAGCGCGCGGAGGCGGCGTCTATATACTCCAGCGACGTCATCACGGCGCACGACGCCGACTACGCGGAGCCGCAGGGGACGCCTGCAGACGACGCCTACCGACGCGCAGGGGTACTGCTACGCAAAAGTTTCCGGATCCAGACTGACGCCTGGGGATATTCTAAGGTAAGGAATCTAATACTAACTACTGTTTCTTACAGATATATCGTTACCGAAGGTAAGTAACTTGTTCTTCACAGGGAGTTGCATTTTGCCCATTAGGTCATCGGGACATTCAGGTGTGAAGTTGGTAGGGCCCACAGTGAAAAGTGTATCATTATTGCTTATCTGCTAGCACTAATCGTTGCCTCTCTCCCAAGTCCGTTTGTTGCCATTATTGCTACCGTCTTTTTGATTTAGGCCATAGACAAGATCCTTCTACTTTTGTGTTTCTCCCTTCGAAAGGCAGTATCCCAGTGAACCTATCAAATTCACACCCAATATTCGTTTTATGTTGGGCCTTGGGAGGAACCCTGCAAGAATTTCCTGTATCTACTCATCTGCCCCCTTTCCTTTTGACTTTAGTCATCAACCTTAGTTTGATGGTGTAGTTATCCCCTGTGAGGCAGATTAATTCAAAGTCCTACTCAATGGCTGCTTTAGCACCACTGTCTAAAACCCCACTACAGAACATTTGCACAACCCCACCACCTCCCGAAACTGGCAGCTACTGCCATTCTAAGGAATCCTTATGTATTACTTGCATTATTTTTGCGGTTTTCTTACCATTTTCCATTTCATTAGAAAATTTGCTTCAGAAAGTGCCATACTTTCGTAAAGGGACTGTATATGTGATTGAAAGTGCCAGAAACCTTCCACCCTGGATCTGATTCCTGAAAATTTGAGGACTAATAGTGGTCTACTTATACTTTAGGATAGTTCTTTTATGTTTGTTTCGTCTTGATAAGATTATCCAGATAGCCTGCACTGATATTGTATAAGTAAGATGTTGGTTGGGTTAAAAAACTTTTTATCATGGAACTTTCTTTTCAGGCTTGTTTTATCCTGCCCAAGACTTGATCCGATGATTTTGAGTAACTTGATAAAGCAAGCTCAAAATGCGCTGTGGTGGCTCGTTCATGAATATAACTTATTAGCACAAAAGTACCTGACTCAAAGTTCAGATCTACATTCTTGTGTATTTGTATGGTAGCTGTGCATTTCATTGTTATAGGTTATGTTTTTAGTCCTTGTTTTCTTTTCCTCTCCTTGCAGCCAACTCCCTTATGATGTTAGCCCTGAGCAGGCACTGAGCCATCCTGAGGTCCAGAGACGCCTCGACATATCCATTCGTAACTTGATTGCAGTCACGGATAAGTTCTTCTCCACCATCACATCCAACGTTGAGAAGATTCCGTATGTACCTATAAAGTCAATCTAAACTAAATTTATTGTATAGCACTGAGCCTCCGTTTAGGTTGAACCTTTTTTTTTAGCAAGGCTTTTTATGTGGCTCTGGCTGAACCTCTCTGCACAGTGATTATTGTTGCCCTGTTCCCATTTGCTGTGTTTTCGCATTTTGCATCTGCTTGGTACAACCAATATTTTAAAGGTTATAATGACATTAGTGTTGTTGCTGATAAGTTGACAGTTTAAAGCCCAGTATCTCCTGATAGGTTTGCAAAATACTTTCCTTCAAGCTTGCTTTCGCACAGTAGAAAGATGTTTTGGTATCATAACAAACAGTGCGTAGATTTACTTGGGATTTTGAATGTTCTACTTGGCAAGAGAAGAATGATTGTAAAACGTGGAAAACTTGACAAAACAAAGCTCTGTATTTGCACGATTTTCTAAATTTCTTTACTTTAACCGATGCTATAGTCATATTGTTTTCTATATATCACACACAGGGATTAGTCCTCCAAGCTCTCTTGTAGTTTGGAGCAGAAATTCCTATTTTTTCTGCCATTTGTTAACACATTTATGGTTGTTGTGTCGATCAGTGCAGTCTTTCACTGTATCAGTACCATTTCTTGTCTGAATGAAGTCCTTTGAATCCTTTGATCAGTCTTGTCAGAGAAATGCTTAAGTGTATAATCTTGTCTGTAGTCTGATTAGGATACCTCAAAATATGACATCTGCCAAAATATTTCTTCTAAACAATGCAGTAACAGGGGTGACACTTTTTGAGTCGGAGTACTGCCGAACAAGTTACTTTCATTTCGTAAAGCCTTTTTCTGGTAGAGACTCTATCTAACGGTTCTAACCGGATCCCGCACCTTAGAATATTCCCTAGGCATCCGACTGAAACAGAAAATCTTGAGCAGTACCTTTGTGCGCCAGTAGGTGGCATCTTTCGGCTCTGCATCAGAAGTGATGTGTGTGGGGCTTATATAGGCGCCACCTCGGCACTCTGACATCCGTTTTTCGTGACTATTTCCGTGCAAAAAAAATGTGGAGCCACATTGGACTGAGTGACCAGTGTGCAGAATCTAACAGTAGGTTAGGGATAGAAGAGCCTATGTTGCAGAGTGGGGAGGATCAGTGAGGAATCTGTAGTTCGTCTCTACAAGAAAAGGTGTTACCGAAGGAAAGTAACTTGTTCTTCTGATAGACTTTTAACAGCGGATTCCTCACCTTAGAATTCATAGATATCCAAGCAGTACCTACCCAGAGGTGGGCCTGCAACTAGCACAGACCTGAAAATCCTGTAGGACCGAATGTGCAAAATGCCTGTCTTAACAGACCTGACTGTCCAAGCAGTAGTGCTAGTGAACATGTGGAGTGACACCCAGTAGCAGCTTGATAGGATGTGGCCTCTGTGTGTTAACACAGTAGTTGTGGCCCTGGTGAAATGGGCCCACAAGCTCTCAGGAGGCTGCTTCTTAGCTAATGCGTAGTAGATTTTAATGCAGAGTACAACCAATCGAGAGCTGCTCCATTTCTGCCCTACCTTGCCCTTTTTCAGTCCAGTGTACCCAATAAAGAGTTGATCGTCCACTCAGTGTTCCTCGATACTATCGATGTTAAGAGAGGGATCATTTTTTTTTTTGTCCAAATAATTGATTATCTCCTCTTAGAAGGATCAGGCAGAGTGAAAAATGTAGGAGGTGTGATGTTCTGGCTACATGAAGATGAGTGACCACCTTCGGCAGAATAGAGGTATGTTTCCGAAGAACCAGTTTCTCTAAGTAAAACCTGGTATACGGAGGGTTATCTGAAAGTGCTTGAACCTTTCTAACCATCCTGACCGATGTAATGGCCACCAAGAAGGCCTTCTTGAGAGTTAGTAGTTGATGTGAGTGATGTGCAGGGGATCGGATGTTGAACCCTCTGAAAATCCATAGAACCAAATTAATGACCCATTGATGCATGATGAAAGTGATAGGAGGGAACACGTTATAACCCCTTAAGAAAAAGAGTCTCAAACGGTGAGCGCTGATCTGGCAATCGCAAAAGGCCGATATGACCGAAATGTAGCCTTTAACGGTGTCCAGGGCAAGGCCTTGCCAGGCTAAAGACAACACAAACAGTAGGACCTCCAACAAGGGAGCTTAGAAATAGGTTTACATGACAAGATGGGCACCAAGCGACAAATTTGTCCCAGCGGCAGGTGTATACAGCCATACTCTAGCCTTTTTGATGCGTGGGCTGCCGGGGGCCGTCCGAACTGCGCATGCGTAATTTGTTTCTGCACCGTGGCGGAATGTCCGCCGCATTGAAGCGGCTAGAGAAACCTGGCTGCCAACATAACAGAACAGATCTTGGGAAACACATCAAATCCATTTAAATATCACTGTACACAAAGGTTGAGTATACTTAGTTTCGAATGTAGAACCTTGCCCTGCTACTACAACAGAAGGTCTTCCAAGTGGGGCACCCTGATGGGAGGGCAGATGCTCATGCTTAGGAGGGCCTTATACCAAACTTTTTTTACCAGATCGGTGCCACTAGGTTGGCTCTGGCATAGTCAGTCCGTATATTTTTAAAGTTCACTATAGTCTAGAGTTGTGTGATGATTGCCTGGAGTGAGCCTGCCTTCATCCGCCAGTCATTGAGGTAGGGGAAGACTGGGACCGCTGACCTCCAAAGGTGAGCTGCAGCCACGGCCATCACTTTAATTAACACGCCGGGGCACTAGTGAGTACAGAAAACTGGAAATGCTTGTGACCTATTGTGAACCGCAGGTAATCCCTGTGGTCTCTCAGATCGGGAGTGTGAAAATAAACATCCTAAAAGCCCACCGCTACCGTCCAGTACCCAGGGTCTAGGGCAGACAAGACCTGAGCCAAAGTAAGCATCTTGAATTTCCATTTCTTCAGGAAGGTGTTGAGGGAACACAGATCTAGCATGGGACTCAGGCCTCATTCCTGTATCTGCAGCAGGTAGTTACAGGAATAGCAACCACTTCCTGCTTCTGTCGCTGGCACTCTCTCAATAGCTCATTTGGACGCAGAGCCTGCCCCTGGAGTGGAGCAAGAAGAGATGGTTCTTAGTCAGCAGTTCTGAGGATTAGGGCAAAGGCGGAGGGATTTCCAGAAAAGGAAGGGCGTAAACACACTAAACAATTTGAAGCACCCACTTGTTGAATGTTTTCACTTGCCATTGGGGCAGATGATGCTGGACTCTGCCACTGAAAGGATAGCTGTGCTGTCCGAAGGGCATGCTAAAGGGGCTTAGAGACTGCAGCTGCTGGAAGGGCAGGAGATTGGACAACACACCGGCTTTGGTCCCCACGTCCTCTGTGGGAGCTGTGCCCATGGCCACAAAAAGGCTAGGTGGTCTGTTGATCACGGGGGTATGGCTGGTACTGCGTGCACAGCTGAGATTCCCCTCCGTAGAAATGGCGAAAGGAGGAGTGCGAAAGGAGTAACGCAAGGAAAGATCCCAACCATCTGTCTGTCGGTAGCTTGACTCTCCTTAAAGAGCTCCAGCCCTGAATCGACCTTGCCGCCAAACATGTGGTAGCAATCAAAGGAAATGTCCATTAGAGCCTACTGGACATCCCCCGGGAAGTTAATTGATCGGAGCCAAGCATGGTGGTGTAATACCACATTGGAGGAGTTGGCCTTGCCCAGCAAGTCAGTGGTGTCAAACCCACGCCGGATAGAGAACTTTGCTGCATCTCTGCCCTTAATAATGACCTAGTTTAATATGGCTCAGGCCTCCTCCCAGACAATGGGTATCACTTCTGTGACAGTGTCCCATAAGGTGTGGGAGTAGCGCCTCAAGAAGCATGCAGGGTTCACTGACCGCAGTGCTAGCCCGGTGAAAAGTTTCTCTTTCCAAAGTTCGTCAGCCTTTTGGATTCACAGTCCGATGGAGCAGCGGAGAATGTGCTGGGATGAAGTTTGGCAGTCGAAGCCTGCACCACCACGCTCTCAGGTGTAGGTTGCTGGGTGAGGAAAGCTTGGGTACCCCGGAGTGGGGCGGTGGCGACGGGCCTTCATCCTGTGCACCAATGCAGGATTGGCCAAACGCTCCATAAAAGAGTTTGTAAGGGCTTGACTGAAGGGGGAGGGAGCAGGGGATAACTCTAGCTAAAGCACCTCCATTAAGATGTTGGTTTTAACCTGCATGAAGATAAGCTTTAGGTCGAGGACCTTCACTGCCATTCTCACCACTATGCCCAAGGGTGCACCTTCCACCATGTCAGGTCCCGGAGATGAGACAAGGCCAGCATTTGGAGACCTGTCCACTCCACTGGCTCCTCATTCCAGTTTTCGTCTTGGTAGAATGGGCTATCTCGTCGAAAGGGTAAAAGAACTGGTAAGCTTAGTCCTTTCCACCCCCAAAATCCAGCTCTGCACTAGGCCTGTTAAAGGCTAGGGGCATGTGTCCAAGCCAGACTGTTGATGGAGTCTGGCCAGCGCCGCAGTCGGTAAGACATGGTTTGGGGGTAAGCCTCGGTGCCTTAGTTAATCCGGAGGCGGATCCAGAGGGCCCAGCTGGTGTTGGGAGCAAGCTCACCGGTAGTTCCCCAGACGGGGCCCCACTCTGGCGGGTGTTGCCCAAAAGCGCACTAGAGTGAGCTGGTGCCCCATAAATATAGGGCATGGCCACATAAAACTCCGTCAGTTGGGATGTGGTCGCTCTGGCGCTGGGGAAGTCGGGAGGAATGAAGCAGAGCAGACCCAGCTTTCGGGTCTGTAGGGGACGTGCTGAAGTGGGGCCTAGAAGCACGAGATAAAGGGAGGGAAGTACAAGTACGCCTTAGACTTCTTTGACTTACCCAACTTTGATGATGTAGGCTTGGACTTTAAAGATGATCGTTCACAAAACCAACTGTGCGACCGGGCTTTAGGTTTCCGCTGGATCATGAGCAGGAGCAATGCTGCGCTTTCTTGTGCCTTGCCGCTAGGAGCTTCAGGCTCGCTCCCGTATCACCTTCTGGTGCATCGACTGGGAGAAATATTCCTCTGTCTGACATTCCCCACAAGGCTTAGAACCTGTGGATCTGTTAGTGGACATGCTCCTACCACAATAGGCGCAATGGCTCAATAAAGAATCTACAAAAAGTAGAAAAAGATAGACAAAAAGTGACCAAAGCTCTCTGGATCCGAGGAGTTAGCACGGAATGAAAGGAAGTTATGTCTGCATGCTTGAGTGGCGCCTATATGGGCACTGCACGTCACTTCCAATGTGGAGCGGATCGACGTTGCCTACCGGCGGCAGAGGTAAAGCTCAAGATTTTACGGATCCAGTCTGACGCCTGGCGAATATTCTAATGCGAGGATTCTGCGGTTATAGTCTGTCAGAACAGCTGGCAAAAAGGCAAGCAGAATCTTGATAGGCCCTATGCAGTGAAGCAGATACCAAGTCTGGCACTGATGAAAATCTGTGGAAACTAGGCACTAACTTGGATTTACTTGTTAGAAGTTACTTACCTACCTCTCCTTCATGTCTCTCCTAAGTATTCTTGGATGTTGAGCACCGTGCCTGGTGACATCTGCCAGTGTGTAATGAACAAAGGCTCCACTAATTTACATCTATTCTCCCATGACTAAACACACCAAGACCAATTATGCCTGCAGGTGGGAAGACGTCACTGTACTTGACAAACAAGTCAAGTCAATAATCACTTTATTTTGGTCAATTTGACCTTAAAAGTGCATCTAAAATTGCATACAATTCAATTACTTTAAAATCGATATGGATAAAAAAAAGAGCTAAAACTGATTTGAAATGCATACAGTAAAAACAGTTAAATAAAACATAGAGGTATGACCTGGTGCAAATATATGGTGAAATCTATTCAGACAGCTCCACAAATGAAACAAATCGGTACATATGTCACAATAAATTGAGCAAAGGTTGGTACAAGGATGGCAATTGAAAGTGCATGAACTAGCTATATAAACAAGTGTCAGGTCTGTTTATCAGGACTTGAAATTAGCCACCAAAAACAGATTCTCGAGAACAACAAGCCAATATAACAGTAGGTCTAAAATGTAGATGGAGTGCATCAATAGAAATAATCTCAATTGAGCAGCGATGGAAAGATCTTTTAAAATTCCTCATTTCATTTATGCAAAACCATGGACCTTGTTAATTTTAAGAGTGCTCTGCGGGTACACCATATGGAGAATAGAAAACCTGCTACCGAGTATACTATCGGGATACTAGAATCGTGTTTGAATATTCCTGAAGGGCCTCGCAACAGTGCCTGGTACCTAGGTTTTCTACAAATCTGTCCCAGCCACCGTTTTCTCGCTTTGTGGTAACCAGGGCAGGTAAAAAACACATGAAGTTCTGATTCTGTGGGGCAGTCACATGCCGGGCACCCCAAAATTTGCGAACCCCCCCACGTGTTTGTAAAAAAGCAGAGTACTTGACAAACATGATTAGATTGGTCGAAGGCTTCATACATCAAAATATTTCTGGGTAGATTTAGCATATCTCTGGAACCCTGTATTTCATGCAACTAGTTGTAAAGTAGTTTTAGAGCAAATTATCTCTCAACTGAGATTTAAGAGCCTGGGTCGGTAGTATTGGGAATATTAATTTTTAGTAAATATTCTGATTGTTGTGGTCATAATTCTAAATGGTTTTGTCGCGGCATGCATTTATTATCCGAAGCAGCTGTCCAAAGCTGTTGCTTACTTTATTGGCCCTAAGATAGATTCCAGATCGATAGTTCTATCTACACACGTACACCAGAGGACTGCCTCCTTTGTAAGTACTGTCTTCACAGAACAAATAATACTAAACGTTGCATTTAGCTTTGTGGTGATCTGTTCACCGTTGACTGCACTGAATCCCCAAGCAAAATCCTAGGAGTTGAATGACACAAGATGGCGGTGGAAGGAGGGAACTACAGTTGATGTGAGGAAAATTGAATTTTGCCTTGTCATGTGTCCCTACGTGTTCCCCATTATATGTTATATGTGCATGATCGATATGCATATGTTCCCCCTTGACGAATAAAGATGCAATTATAGTTGTGTCCAACGTTAGTATGCCAGTCATCCAGTCCTCGTGAAAGCAACGAGTATTAGGCCTATGTTGCCAACGTTTTACATTGTGCACGTTAATTCATCGAATTGTCCCCGTTTCTAGGCCTCATAAGGGCCCGGACACCAGATTCAAGCTCCAGTCTCCTGAAACCACTCCGAGGAGCGATGCAGCCCCTCCCGCATCCCTGACCCTTCACTTACTCTCTGCCAAGCAGCGCGGTGCCCGGCCTGGCCTGCCTGCCTGTCTGCCAAGAATATGTTATGCCTCTAGTTATCAGTTCAGCTCCCCGGCTTCACATTCCTAAGCTAGCGATCCGCATAAACATCTTCAGCTATAGTCTAGTCTTCCTGTCTCCATGCAAGAGAATTACTGAATTAATATCCATAGAAGATTCATAGCACACGCAATACATGTAGAATATATGCATGCACCAGCCTTAGTGTCAAGTAGCCTTTGCCCTGATAACTTTTAGATTCAATCAACATGTTCTCCAAACACGAGATATCAGATATGCTATAGGTACATGTCGTCCTGACATCCCAGACTTTAGTCTCCTCTTTTAGTGCAGAAGTCAGAGCCCCCAGCTCTCCCTAGTTACACGTCATGGCCCGTTTGCGCGCACCAGTAGGTTAAAGGTTCCAGCTGCCCAGGTAGCCCCTCCATGTATCCACCTATTTATGACACTTCTGTGACGTTTTCATCACATGTCTACGTGCACGCCCTGTGCACGCCTTCTTTGTACGCCCATTTGTTCTTATCTTACGTTTGTCACTTGTTACGCCTACTGTATTCAATGCAATTGTAATGTTCTCCTATATATACTATGTACTGTTGATGAGACGTTGCAGCTGCCATTCCATTCCATTGAATGCCACTTTATGGTCTTTAGGCTCGAGCCATCCGATTAAAGCCATTTCTGACTCAGATTCCACGGATCCTGCCTCTTATTTATTGAGCTATCTGTTTTGATTAATGCATAGAAAAATAGTACCGGTAATTAATTATTTATTTACCACAGATGGTTTGACTGGAAAACGGAAGATGGTTCATAGATCACCTATACGTAATGGCTATTGTTTACACCCTGTTCCAAATTGCACAACCTAACTGGCAGAAAAGACCTGTCACCTTGAGCATGATCCCCCTAGTGTTAAAAAACCTTGGTTGAATTCTTTTTAAATTCTAGAGTTGGGGGGGGGGGTTTTATCTCAGAAAAAACTTGAATAAAAGTGCATCAAATGTATCCTTAAGAGGTGAATGGTGAGGAAAGGGGTCCTACCTTTAAATCAAGGTTGCACTGTATTATCCAATCACTGCCATATAAGTACCAGTAACCTCGTTTGTAGGGTGACACTCTGCTGAAGCCATGGAGATCAGCAGGTGTTTTCAGGCTGATAATATAATGCTTGTAAAGCTCCCCTACCCTATCAATGATTGAAAGCCGAACTCCGAGAAGGATAATTGAAAGCAACACTCGGATTAATCTCACCGACAGTGGAGACGACTATGAGAAGGCAGTTATAGGAGGAGTCAGTCAAGACGTTTTAGCAGATTAATCTCCATGACCAATTGTTTTGTATAAAAATATTATTTTGTTGTATTTTATGGTTTTTGGAACCAAGCCAAACTAGGTGCAGGTCAGTAAAAATAGTACTTTTCTGATAATACAGTTGAATGCAGTTGTATGTAAGTACAGGTAGATGAAATGTTCAAAAACAGTTGAAATTACTTTTCCGTTACTTTGCAATTACTTTGTGATAAGTTTGTTACTTTTCAGATTACTTTTTCTAATCAGTGTGATATGCCTAGATATCACACTGGGACATTTCCTGAATAAAAGCGGAGTAAAACAGTTTTTGTCAAAACAGTTTCTTAGGTTTTCATACAAAACCTCAACAGGAAGAAAACAGTCAATGCAATCCTATGGAGAAAAATTGGTTATCGTTCTGCCGATAGGGAAACGTTCTTGAGGGTTGCGTTTCTGGGGTTAGAACAAGGGTTTTTTATTTGAAAAGTTTTATATAGCGCTGGCTAAACCCGGAGGTATTGGAGCACTTTACAAGAGAAGGTACCATGGATTTCAAAACATAGCTACATAGTTACAACATTTCAGGTAAATAATAACTGGAGAAACAAGAGTTACAACAATATGGCTCAGGTAAGGGGAAACAAAGCAGACACTGGAGAGAGGTTCGGGGAAGAGAGTAGAAGAGGAGGGAAAAGAGTGAAAAAGGAAAGAGGAGAGGGAGGAGATAGGAAACACAAAGGAGTGACGAGAAAATATTCTGTATGATGAACGGATGGGTAGGTGACGACCAAAGGGGAAACCAGAGCCAAACTCTTCATTAGCTGCGAAGGGCAACTCCACCGGTCATCGGCCGAAGGTTAGCTTGGGCGCCGAAGTACATCAGAGGGTTAAGGTAACAGCCTAGAGGAGAACATCAAAAGGTTTCAGAGCGCGCCTATCAAGGAGTGAGGTGCTGGATTCCTAGCAATAAAGGGAACCGTTACTAACAACCTCCGCTATGTGGGAATCCCTTAGACTTGTCTCAGAGGGGAATCTGAGACTCCAGGGCATGAATGCTGGATCCCTCCCCAACAAGGGGAGAGGAGTACTTTGGCAAGGGGCATGTTGGACAGGCCACATGAAGGGCCGCTCTCCCCCGGCCCAACCAGGCCCGAACCAGCCACGCAAGTACCACACACCACCATTGCACGTCCACCGTCCCCGCAGGGACCCCTACACTCGAACCTGTTGACCGCGTAGGCCGACCCACTACCGGCCTGCGCGCCCATCCTGGGCGCCATCTTGGACACTCCACCACGAGGCCGCCTGGCCCCCGATCGACCTCAACCCTGGGCCTGGCCAGGCCTCAGACATCCCGGCACCAACATCCACCCAGGAGGTGAGCGGGCTACTTGGTCAGTCAATGGGAGCAGGAGGTGTCGATGGCTCTCCCCCGCCAAGTGCCGCTCGCCCATCGCCTCCCCGGGCGCTGGCTCCACCCCCCTGCTGGGTGTCTGAACCCCCTCATCCCGGACCTCCCGACCTCCAAGTGCGAGGGTCCGGACATCAAAGCACACCAGCCCTATAACTGGGGCAGCTCCAGAGCAGGACGGGAGTTGTATCTTGGAGTCGAGAGACGCAAAGAAGAACTCATCCTTGACGGACTACTGGCGCTGCCGTAGCTCTGTCTTGTGCACCCTCGTCTTGCCTGCTGGCGCTGCCGCGGCTTTGGGAACCACCCTATCCTTCATCATCGTCGGGACCTGCTGGCGTGGCCGCGGACCGTTTGTAACCACCACCTTCATCGGGACCTGCTGGCTCTGCCGCGGACCGTCGTCTTCCTTCATCCATCTCGGGACCTGCTGGCTCCGCCGCGGCCCGTTCATCTACGCCACCGAGCTCGAGGATTGAGAGCTATTTTCCATCTTTTTGGTAACAAGACTGTCCCGCTACCCTTTTCCCAACCAGAGACCAGAATAGAGGGGACCCCTGAGTCCAGACCTCCTTGTACCATTCTACCGTACTTGAAGAATTGTCTATAAAGTATCGTTGAACTTTATCCTTGTGTGGTGTCCGTCTGTGGGGGGGAAGTTACTTGTCTGTACGATTCACTGGAGACGGCTCTCCCCGGAGACCTCTCCCCGTATCCTCGGCCGACCCTCCCGGTCCGTCTAACATTGGTGGCCAGCGACGGGATCCGAATCACCGCATAAACCGTACAGAGAGTAGCTCACCCCACGGCGAATCACGATGTCAACTAAAGACAGCGGATCAACGGAGAAATTCCAGATGGAGAAATTGGGCGAGTACAGCCATCGTGAACTTAAACAGTTCTGTATCGAATTAGGTATCGCTACCACCGGACTAAATACCAAAGATGACTTTAAGCAGGCCCTGGAATCTTGGGCAGAAACCGGGGCTGCCGGAACCCCCGATCAAGACATCGCAGCACAAACCCCCATGGCCCCTGAAGAACGAAGAACGGGTCTCTCGCCAGACGAGATCCAGGAACGAGAAAGAACCCGACTACACGAGCTGGAAATGGCCCGGCTCAAAATGGACGTTGAACTAAAGTTGGCCGAACAGAAAATCAACTTAGAGCACCTGCGTCTCCGAGAAGAAAGAGAGGAGAAACAGAGACAAAGGGAGCTCGAGGAAAAGAAACTGGCATATGAACATGAGCGGAAATTAGCTGAAATCGACCTACGCAAACAGAATAAAGAAACAGGGGTGCCCGAGCAACCCCACACTCCAGGGGCAACAGAGAAGAAGGTACACATCCCCAAGGATGTCGTTCGAGAATACTTCCGAGAGGACGACATCCAGCAATGGTTTAAGGCCTATGAAATCGCTATGACTGCACACCGGATCGATAGAAGCGATTGGGGGGCCGGTCTGTGGGGGAGATTCCTCAATGAGGGCCGCGACGCCCTGCTGCAACTCCCGGACCAGCAGATGACCTCCTATGACCATATGAAAGCTGCACTCCTCACCCGCTATGGCCTCACACCCGAGATGTACCGTCAGAGGTTCCGAGACTGCACCCGCATCCCAGGTACAACTTGGGTGGACTATGTCAATTACTTTAGCCGAGCCTTCGAGGGCTGGATCAAAGGAAGCAAGGTCACAACCTACGAACAACTGTTCAATCTTATGGTATGGGAGCATCTGTCGAACAATTGCTTCATTGAACTTCGCCAGCACCTCCTCGACAGCAAGTTAACGGATCCCCGGCAGCTCGCAGCCGAAGCAGACCGGTGGGAGATCACCAGAGTGAGTCGAAATGGGTCCTCCGAACAGAACCGGAACAACAATGGTCAGCACCGTCCCCGAGGAGGTGGAGGCCAAGGACGCGGAAGAAGCAACGCTCCGGTCACCCCCACTACCAGCCCCACCCCCCCGGCCAACCGGGGCAGCACCCCAGCGCGACCGGGACATCGAGCCAATGTTACCTGCCATCGATGTCAACGAGTCGGACACTACGCAAACGACCCAAACTGCCCCCAGTACCAGAGCCCAAGACCCCGCCAAGTAGCCGCTGCTGCTCTGGGGGAGGAACGGATCTCAGAGGAACAAGAAGAATATGAACAGGAACACCAAGAATGGGAGCCAGCCGCCATGGCTCTCGCCTGCCTAGGGGGGAGAGACATGGTCCCGCGGGTCCCCCTACCCGCTAATACCCAGAAGTACAGCCAATGGGTGGGCATCAATGGACGCCGGGCTGAAGCCCTTCGTGACACTGGGGCCAGTGTAACAGCCGTCCGCTGTCACCTGGTGACCCCCGAACAATACTTACCAAACATTCTCTGCCCTGTACGTTCAGCCGATAACTCAGAAAGTCTGTGTCGGATGGCCTGCGTCCCCTTCGAATGGGGAGGGGTCTCCGGCATGTTGAAGGTGACGGTCCGAGATGATGCCCCCGTAGACTGCCTCCTGGGTAATGACCTGGAAAGCTCTCCATGGGCAGCAGTCGAACGAAAGGAGCACCTGGGGATGCTGGGCGTCCCGGACTGGGCGTGCGTCACCACCCGGTCCATGACCGCCCGTGCCAACACCCGCCCAGAGGAACTCGAATGGCCGGCGCCACCGCCTCCGGTCGCCCCCGCCGAAACCACCGACCGTGACGTCCCCCCCGAACCAGCTCAACCTCCAGACCTTGCTAACCTCGACCAGTGGCCTCAAGAGGGGGGGCCCACGCAAGAACAATTTCGCCAAGAACAAAAGACCTGTCCCTCCCTCGAGGGACTCCGCCAGCAAGCGCTAGCCCAAAGCGCAGGGGATACCTCCGGAACTCACTGGGTCTACTGGGACAATGATCTGCTGTACAGTGAGCAAAGAATCGCGGAGCTGGGGGCCAGCCGAGTCCTAGTGGTACCCCTCCGTTTTAGAGACTTTCTGCTAAACCTGGCCCACGATGTCCCCCTGGCAGGACACTTGGGTCAAGACAAAACCTATAGCCGCCTGGTGACCCACTTCTTCTGGCCCAAAATGAGGGACAATGTACACCAGCATTGCCGATCTTGCCCCACGTGCCAAGCCAGTGGGAAGAGCGGCCGCAAACTGAAAGCCCCCCTGCAACCTTTTCCCGTGGTCACCACCCCGTTCGAGAGGGTCGGAATCGATATCGTAGGGCCCCTGGACCCGCGCACAAAACAAGGCCATCGATTCATCCTGGTGCTAGTGGACCACGCCACCCGCTACCCGGAGGCTGTTCCCCTGCGGACTGTGACAGCCCCGGTAGTCGGCCGGGCTCTGATGGGGATCTTCTCCCGGGTGGGCTTCCCCCGGGAGGTCGTCAGTGACAGAGGCACGAACTTTATTTCGAAATATATGAAATCCCTCTGGCAACAGTGCGGGGTTACCTACCGGTTCACGACCCCCTATCACCCTCAAGGAAACGGACTCGTTGAGCGGTTCAACCGCACGCTCAAAGGGATGATCGGGGGGTTGGAAGAGCCCCTCCGTCGCCAGTGGGATGTACTGTTGCCGTGCCTTCTCTTCGCATATCGAGAGGTTCCCCAGAAGTCCCTGGGCTTCAGCCCATTTGAACTGCTATATGGACACCCCGTGCGCGGGCCGCTCAGCCTAGTTAAGGAAGGCTGGGAGATGCCCCCTCTAAAGAACCCACCAGATGTTTTCCGCTACCTCCTAACACTCCGCAACCAGACCCGGCGATTCCGAGAACTAGCAAAAGCCAACCTAGAGGCCAGTCAGGAGGACATGAAAAGGTGGTATGACCGGAATGCCTCCTCCATCGAATTTGAACCTGGGCAACAGGTATGGGTGATGTCCCCCACCGAACCCTGCGCCCTACAAGACAAGTGGACAGGGCCCTTCAAAGTGGTCGAGCGCAAGGGTCCGGCTACCTATCTCATCGACTTGGAATCTTCCCGGAACCCCCTCCGGGTCCTCCACGCTAACAGACTGAAACCGCACTTTGTACGGACAGAACTCAGCCTCCTGATGGCCACAGACAATGGGGCTGAAGAGGACTCCGAGCCCCTCCCGGACCTCCTACGAACGCGGGAGAAAGACGGTTCCGTAGATGGGGTCCGACTCTCAGAGGCCCTCACCCGAGAGCAACACCAGGAGTGCCAAGTTCTCCTGTCACAATTCGCCAGCCTGTTCTCCCTCACCCCAGGTGTCACTTCCTGGTGTACGCACGATGTGGACACGGGGGACAGCCCCCCTATCCGCCACCGGGCCTACCGCGTGCCAGATCGGGTACGGGCCTGCATCCAGGAGGAAGTAGCCAAAATGCTCACGCTCGGGGTCATCGAGCCCTCAGACAGCCCCTGGGCCAGCCCTGTAGTACTGGTCCCCAAAGCAGCTGCCCCCGGCACCACACCAGAACTCCGGTTCTGCGTCGACTACCGGGGCTTGAATGCGGTCACCAGGACAGACGCACATCCCATCCCCCGGGCAGATGAACTAATCGACCGCATGGGAGCTGCCCGCTACCTCAGTATCTTCGACCTGACGGCGGGCTACTGGCAAATCGGCCTCACACCCCGGGCACAAGAACGTTCTGCCTTTTCCACGCCCGATGGCCATTACCATTTCACAGTCATGCCCTTCGGCATGAAGAATGCCCCAGCAACGTTCCAACGGCTCGTCAATCAGGTCCTGGCGGGGCTCGAAGGATTCAGCGCCGCCTACTTAGACGACATCGCTGTATACAGCAACCAGTGGTCCGAGCACCTCCACCACCTCCGAGCAGTACTGCACGCCCTTCAGCAAGCTGGCCTCACGATCAAGGCCAGCAAATGTCAAATTGGGCAAGGGTCTGTAACCTACCTCGGGCACCAGGTGGGAAGCGGCCTGGTGGCCCCTCTGCAGCTAAAAATTGCCGCCATCCAGTCCTGGCAGCCCCCCACTACCCAGACCGAGGTACGAGCCTTCCTGGGCCTCACGGGCTATTACCGAAGGTTCGTGAAAGACTATGGTACTATCGTGAGGCCCCTCACAGAGCTCACGTCAAAAAATCAGCCCCAGAAAGTCAACTGGACCCCAGAGTGTCAAGCTGCATTTGAACAATTGAAAGCCGCCATGTGCTCCACCCCTGTGCTCCAGGCCCCCGACTACAGCCGGGAGTTCATCGTCCAGACGGATGCCTCCGACCATGGCATTGGGGCAGTCCTGTCCCAAGTGAACACCGAAGGCCATGACCAGCCGGTGGCCTTCATCAGCCGGCGACTCCTACCACGGGAACAACGCTGGAGCACCATAGAGAGGGAGGCCTTCGCGGTGGTATGGGCCCTCAAGAAGCTCCGGCCCTACCTTTTTGGCACACCCTTTCGGGTACAGACCGACCACCGACCCCTGCAGTGGCTGATGCAGATGCGGGGGGAAAACCCGAAGTTACTACGCTGGTCCATCTCCCTACAAGGGATGGACTTCACAGTTGAACATCGGCCTGGGCCCGATCACGCCAACGCAGATGGCCTGTCCCGGTTCTTCCGCCTCGACGAGAAGAGTCCCCAAGAGAATGGGTAACTCTCCCCGCCTTCAGCTGGGGGGGACGCATGTTGGACAGGCCACATGAAGGGCCGCTCTCCCCCGGCCCAACCAGGCCCGAACCAGCCACGCAAGTACCACACACCACCATTGCACGTCCACCGTCCCCGCAGGGACCCCTACACTCGAACCTGTTGACCGCGTAGGCCGACCCACTACCGGCCTGCGCGCCCATCCTGGGCGCCATCTTGGACACTCCACCACGAGGCCGCCTGGCCCCCGATCGACCTCAACCCTGGGCCTGGCCAGGCCTCAGACATCCCGGCACCAACATCCACCCAGGAGGTGAGCGGGCTACTTGGTCAGTCAATGGGAGCAGGAGGTGTCGATGGCTCTCCCCCGCCAAGTGCCGCTCGCCCATCGCCTCCCCGGGCGCTGGCTCCACCCCCCTGCTGGGTGTCTGAACCCCCTCATCCCGGACCTCCCGACCTCCAAGTGCGAGGGTCCGGACATCAAAGCACACCAGCCCTATAACTGGGGCAGCTCCAGAGCAGGACGGGAGTTGTATCTTGGAGTCGAGAGACGCAAAGAAGAACTCATCCTTGACGGACTACTGGCGCTGCCGTAGCTCTGTCTTGTGCACCCTCGTCTTGCCTGCTGGCGCTGCCGCGGCTTTGGGAACCACCCTATCCTTCATCATCGTCGGGACCTGCTGGCGTGGCCGCGGACCGTTTGTAACCACCACCTTCATCGGGACCTGCTGGCTCTGCCGCGGACCGTCGTCTTCCTTCATCCATCTCGGGACCTGCTGGCTCCGCCGCGGCCCGTTCATCTACGCCACCGAGCTCGAGGATTGAGAGCTATTTTCCATCTTTTTGGTAACAAGACTGTCCCGCTACCCTTTTCCCAACCAGAGACCAGAATAGAGGGGACCCCTGAGTCCAAACCTCCTTGTACCATTCTACCGTACTTGAAGAATTGTCTATAAAGTATCGTTGAACTTTATCCTTGTGTGGTGTCCGTCTGTGGGGGGGAAGTTACTTGTCTGTACGATTCACTGGAGACGGCTCTCCCCGGAGACCTCTCCCCGTATCCTCGGCCGACCCTCCCGGTCCGTCTAACAGGGCACATTCAAGGGAGGCCAATTAAGGCCTATACCACTATGTGTGAATCCCTGAACACTGTGGACTCTCTGAGGGGAATCTGAGACTCCAGGGCAGGAAAGTTGGATCCCTCCCCAACAAGGGGAGAGGAGGGCTTTGGCAAGGGGCACATTCATGGAGGCCAATTAGGAACTGTAGGGCGGAGGGGAGGGCCTATCGAGCAGAAAGGGGTAAATGAGAGTAGGGATGCTGGTACCGACGCCTGCTGTCCAAGGGCAGCGAACCAAGAGAAAGTGGTAAAAAGCAAGGAAAATAGTATTGTGTAGTCTGCCGAACAGAAAGTAGCTAAATCAAAATCCGATATCTACAAGATCTAAATGGGAGGTCAGGCAGTAAAAAGCAAGTTAAAAGGGTGAAAGAGCGTAGGCAGAATAAGGAGATCACAGAAGCATTGGAGCCAAATGATTGCAGAGGGAAAGGGAAGTTGTGGCCCTGGGGGAAAGTTTGGTCGCCATATTAAGGTCAAGGAAGGTACAGGCAATCTCACCTGGGACGGTCACCGTGGGTGCTGGAAAGACCCAGGGAGACAGCGAGCTGACAAGGGTATTGGTAAGAAACAAAAATTAAACAAATTATACAAAGGAAAGAAGCAGTGTTGCACAATATGCATCATAATATTAAACATGAGGATAATCGGAGGTGGGGGATTGGACATGACCTAAGAAGAGTGGGGGGAGCATATATGGCATAACATAAGAGGAGTGGGGGGAGCATAGGTAACAGCAATATTCATTTGGCGATGCGTAGTTCAGTGGAGAGGGAAGACTATCAAAACGTAGTCCCGGTGGGGCCGGATGGTACGGTCCAGGTCACAAGATGGCGGAGCCGGACAGGACAGACCATCAGAGATGGTCACAAAATGGTGGGGTGTAAGAGCGACGAAGCCAAAGTCCAAAGAACTCGATTCTTACCTCCGAGTAGTCCCAGTTGTCTTGCGGGAGGCAAACCGGGCAGGATGGCAGTTGGAAAAGCAGCAGGGGGAGCATCTATCTAGTTTCTTCGGCGTTCATCAAAAAGAGACAGATCCAGAAGGCAACGGCGGAGCTGCGATGGAATACGTCGAGGGGCTGCGCGGAGGAAGTCAGGATGGGCAATGAGCAAGGCTCATCACTGCAAAATCGAGGTGTTTCACCCCAGCAGCGCTGCCAGTGCCTAAGCGCTGCTGAAATGTTCAACGCCAGAGGCGTGCAAATGGGGACAACACCGGCACCTCAGACCTAACTCTGCGGGAGTGGTGGTGAGGCACGAGCTTGTCTGACTAAGGGAGGCTCAGCAAATGTGCGGACCAGAGCCCGGTCTCCAAGGCTTGGGAGCACTGTGCAAATGTCACGAAAGGAGCACTGAAGACCGAGCCGAGCTCAGGTCCGCTGCAGCAGGAGGAGGTTACCACATCCCCAGGGCCAAAGAACATCTCTGCCGTCTCCCACCGGAATGTGGAATCAATCAGTGCACAGGGGGGGGAGCAGCATGAATGGAGCAAGGCGGAGAAAAGCCTCTTTTAGTTACACAAAGAGGCATCAGTTGCAGGCAATTTGGCGCAGAATACTACTGAGGCAGCTGCAACAAAGTAGCCGGCCAGCTTGTCAATCCCTCCCAAATACTGCCGTATGTACACACTCCCACCAGATTGGGAGTCCGATGGTTAAGACCCGTCAAAGAGAGTCTCCGGACGGATCGGAAGCAAGCGTGAGCAAAGTACCCTTAATAGGCCGCACATAAGGATGTTGTCACCGCAGCCTCGAGATCGGATGCATCCAGGTCCGTGATGCAATCATGAAACCGGGCCGCAAAAGGCACCCCGAGGCAGCAGTGAGGTCTTCGGCCAAAACAACAAAACTTTGGGCCAGCCAGATCAAGGGCCCCGGCAGAGTCAAGCGGAAGCACCCACCTTCCTCCTCAACGCAACTGTCGATGCCGGAGGCAGAGGAGGATGCCACCTCTCTGGGTCATCCAGTTGCCCCATTAGCTGTCTCGGTCCTGGTGTGCCCGGTCAGTGGAGGTGAGCCCGCCGAGGCCGAAGAGGTCGGCTCCACACTGTCGGTCCGCAGCTGCAGCCCTCCTAGGTCTCTGCGGGGGCGAACGTGACTGGTCAGCAGAGGTGAGATCCATCGTGGTCGTCGAGGTTGAAGCGGTCGTTTCCACTCAGCAGGCGTCCTGCAGCAACCTCGAAGTTGCAGCCTCCGTGGTCATCAAGGAGTAACTAGGGCGAGTGCGTTCGATTCTGAAACAGCAGGCCTTCCAGGTGTCCTCACTTCAGGTAAGCTGCTCCAAATTAGAAAATCGTAGTTATCATTGTGGTATTATTGTCCGTTGATGCGGGGTGGATGTCTGGGTTAGCAGGGGATATTCACCGATTTGGTGATCCCCAAACCCGGGAGCTCCAGGACTGAGCTTCACCTTTCATATTGTGAGCGACAATCCCTGTAACCTCCTCTCATGCACAAGTAGTTGGGACAGATACACTTCATCATAGTTAAAAGGCCTGGGGGCGAATTTATTCAATTAAGGTTGAAGAGGAAGGGGAGACCACGACATTCATGCGAACAAATGAGCAGAGGATCAGACATGTGCAGGCAGATCACTCTCAAAGCACCCTTAGCGGCACTAGGGCGGCGGGGTGCATAGTGCTGAGGCCCAAGTTTATACAATGGGGAAAGAGGGCCACCGGTTGGTGGCTGCTCACGAGCAGGCCACAAGGTTGTGGGAGCAAAGCTCCTGGAATTAAGCGGAGGGTAAAGGGGGGTACAAGTTAGCACAAAAAGTGCACACACAGCGGCAGAGGGCGGCTGGGTGCAGGGTGCTGTTTTTGTATCTGATGTCCTGTTGGTTTCAATGGGGATTCTCTAGTTGCAACAAACACTGCAGGCTCGGGCCAAAGATCTTCTGGAGGCGACCACCGGTTGGAGAGATAAGTTGGGATGCCGGGACACCGTCGGTTGGGCCACCCAAGGCCATGGAGCGTCAAAGGCAGGGGTGTCTTTTGATGTCTGTATTTTCTTACTGGCTCCGTTCGTGGTCTCTGGGGGGATCCTCCAGAAAGGGTAAAGGGGGGGTTCAAGTTAGCACAAAAAGTGCACACACAGCGGCAGAGGGCGGCTGGGTGCAGGGTGCTTTTTTTGATCTGATGTCCTGTTGTTTTCAATGGGGATTCTCTAGTTGCAACAAACACTGCAGGCTCGGGCCAAAGATCTTCTGGAGGCGACCACCGGTTGGAGAGATAAGTTGGGATGCCGGGACACCGTCGGTTGGGCCACCCAAGGCCATGGAGCGTCAAAGGCAGGGGTGTCTTTTGATTTCTGTTTTTTCTTACTGGCTCCGTTCGTGGTCTCTGGGGGCATCCTCCAGAAAGGGGCTGTAGGTTTCGTCGGGAGACTTGAGAAAGGTCAGGGATCACCAGATCTCAGGTCAGGATCACCGGGGAGACCTCCTCGAGATGTTGGGCCACTCAAACTCTCTCGGGCCGTGGGCGTCGGGGACAGAGTTGTGCAGACTTGTGGATTTGACAGAAGCCAACGTTTGTTGGTGAGCAAATCCGGTGCTCACTGGAGACAAAGTCTTTTCTGTGAAGGCAGGGCAGGACCTCCAGGTACTGGGGGGCCGGCTGGCTGCAGGACATGCCGGGATTCCTCTGGAGCAGGTCGGGGCAGGCCGGTAGGTTTGGGGACAAGTCAGTTGATTTCCTCCTCCTCTTCTTCCTTCAGCACGGCACTTCAGTCCTTCTTGTTTCGTATTGTCTGAGGAGGCAAGGTTCGGGGTTGCCCCTTAATACTACATTTAGGGGCGATTCACGTAGGTACAGGTTGGGGCCAATAGGTCCCTTCCTTGGCGTGGGTACCCCCTATTATGCCACCCTCCAGTAGGAGAAGGGCATAAGCCTCACTCTGGTTGGCCGGGTCCCCCATCGTCATGATGGCGGGTACTGAGAGTTTTCACCTCGCTTCCCCCGCCTGAGGGGTGGGGTTGGCAGAGTTGGGCATATCACCCTTCCTCACTTTGTTTTCCTGCCAATTCTTTCGCCCAAAGTGGGGTCAGAACTGTTTGGGGCCAGTTGCTGGCAGCAGCAAATATCTGGGTCAGCTTACAAAGGCGGCTAGCCTTTGAAGCTTCCCCTTCGTGGACCTGCCCATCCTGGGGGAGGAGGCTTGGCACCTAGACCCAGGATATGCTTTGTTGTAGGACCCAGGGGTCCAGAAACATGTCTGGTGGTAGCAGCTGACAAGCAGCTACTCAGCCAGGGCAATAGAGTCCGGTCGTTTTTCAGGGAGCATCTCTAATACCCTCTGAGTGAATTTTTCATGAAACCTCACACTGGCATAAGTGTGGGTTTGATGTGCTGTGAAGTTCGATATCCAACTTCCCAGTTTTAAGTACAGCCAGTATGGTGCTGTGAACTTCGTTATGACAAACTCCCAGACCATATACTCTTAATGGCATTAGTGCACTTACAATGTCGAAGAATGGACGTAGACACTGTAGGAGCACAGAGCTCATGCACCTGTACCCTCACTAGATTTGTCAAATTTAAATGAAAATAATAATAATAATAATTGCCTAATGTTGGAATTGGGTTCATCTGTCTGGTAGAAGTCATGGAGCAGAAATATTTAACAAGAGATAGGCCAGGGCTTTGTGGGTGAATGGCCTTTTGAAAGCTATTAGTGAACCTAATCAATATTGTTTATGCTCATTACATTATACATTTTCTGTATTTGTTGCAAGAGCCCACTGCTTTTTTTTTTTTTTTTTTTTTTTTTAAACGAAGGTTATTGCACTCGTCAACCTTGTTTATGAAATGTCATTTTCATACTCCTGGATGGTTTAGTCCTTGTAAGAGAAATCTGATTTTTTTGGATATTGCAGTGCCCAATGGTTAGTTTTTATTGTAGCTAAAATTATTTTGTTTAGTATTAAAATTACTATCTTATTTCAAATTGTTATTTTTGTATCTATCTGTTTATCCTTGTACGCTATTCCTTTTTTTAGCTTATGAAGCAAGGAGTTAAACGTAATTAATTAAATTAAAAGATTGACAATTAGTTGCAAGAAGTAATCCTAGGTTTGCTGCAGATTAATATTTTATTTTTGATTAGATGTGTCTTCATCCTTCTCACCACTGAAGATGGTTGATCTAATTTAGGGGAAACTTTGCTCTGTTCAGTTGGCACTTTCCTGTTGAGTGGGGAAATTAGATAAACCTGTGTGCCATCGATGTGCCGCATATTAAAGGGGTCATTTTGGAAGTAATGCTTTTGTGACTGTGCGACCTTCATGTTAGAACCACGTAGGCACACTTTCTTGAATAAAGATTAAGGAATATTCAAACCTAGTCTGATGCTTAGGAGATATTTCAAAAGATGGATCTGCAGCAAGTCTGTGTGTTTTGGAAAATGTTACCTGAGAGTAACAATTTAGAACATACAAAGAGAGTTCAATGTCAATTGGGACCTTTCCAGAAATCAGTAGCATGAGCAGTAGCACACTGAGACATCTTTTGGTTCTCAATCCTTAGTGTGTGGGAAATGTGGCCCTATAATTGCATTAGTCTTGGCAAAGTGCACCAAATGTTTATCCAAATGTTTATCCAAGTTTAACAGCAGCCTTTCTAATCATTAGCCATGCTGTATTACTTTAGGTATGGGATGCGGTATGTTGCTAAAGTGCTAAAGAGTTCTTTGACTGAAAAGTTCCCAGATGCTGCAGAAGAAGACATTCACAAGGTACGTAAAGCTTCTGCACATCTTGCTCGCGCAGTTACATCTTGAAATTTGAAACTTGTCATAAAGAATCTAATGTTTTAACTTTGTAAATACAAATCCACTTTTTCAAACGGTTAATCTTAAATTGAACATGAAATCTAACCTCAATGTTGTCTTATTCTAGAATCTACACATATAGTAACTCATGAGTCACATAGTTTCTAGTGCCTTTTTTTTTAAAGTATTTATTGTTCAGAGCAAAACACACAAACAAAATTCACAACTTGACAACATATTCATCATGCTGCAGGAAAAATAAAACAAGAAAATTACAATGCTAAAGAGAAAAAAAAAAGAGAATAAGCGAAACAAAAACACACGGATGGAGTTATTATTCCGCCACATGCTGAATCATAGTGCCAAATCTGAATCCCTAAATGTTTTTTCTTCAATGACTTGAGACAATAAAGATTAAATTCTGTATAGAAAACATTATAAAACTTCGCTCGCCACGTTTCATAAGATGGTGCCTCCGATTTTAGCCACATTGAAGCAATACATAGACGAGCTACTGCCATAGCCATTAAAAAAAAGAATCTATAAGGGTAACACAATTGACATAAATTAACATTACTACATAACCCAAGCATCAACATCTCTTTAGATATCACAACATTTACATTGGTAAGATGCGAAAGAAACTGTTCAATTGATAAAAAAAAGGTGCTAACTTATTACAGTCATAAAATAAATGAACTATATCAGCCTGCGGTGTATAGCATCTAAAGCAATTCCCTGCTTGGGCATTTCCCCACTTCATCATATGGGCAGGTATATAGTATAGGTTAAATAAGGTTTTATAGTGCTGGGATCGTAAATTGGCCGTCAAAATGACTGTAGAGGCCAAATCGATAGATTTTTGAACAAACATACCAGCACTATTAAACCTAATACACCATTTCGCATCAAGTGCTGCTAAGTCATCATATCTGAAAGAGACACGTTAGTATTAGATTCCTTACCTTAGAATATCCCCAGGCGTCAGACTGGATCCGGAAATTTTTGCGTAGCAGTACCCTTGCGCGTCGGTAGGCGTCGTCTGCGGCTCCGCGTCCGTCGTCTGCGTTGTGGGCGCCGTGATGACGTCGTCGGAGTACTTAGACGCCGCCTCCGCGTGCTGACGTCAGTTCTTCTTTTTTCCGCGCCAGCAAGCGCAGATGTGGAAAAAGCAGTAACCCTAGTCAATTCTGACTAAACTTTTTGATCCTTTTTGATTACTATTTCGAGTCTCTCGACTCCGAAACGGTGCCGATAGGGATGCCCGGCTTCAAGCATTGCGACGATTGCGACCGGCTGATGTCGGTCACGGATCCTCACCGCGTGTGTTTGTCGTGTTTGGGCGTCAACCACGACGACAAGGCCTGCTCCGACTGCCGGGCTCTCTCTTCGAAAGCCAGGCGGGAGCGGTCCCGTAGGCGACTCGAACTCTGGCAGTCGGTCCCGCGCCGCGAGAGGTCCCGATCCCATGGGAGGTCGAGGGACAGGTCGCGGGCCCGGAGCCTCCACAGCTCCGAGAGTAGGCCGCACTCCTCCGGGTCGAAGTCGTCGTCCGGTAAGCGGCACAAGAAGTCCAAGCGGCGTCATCGCTCCTCGGACTCCCCCCGACGCTCGCGCGATGCGGCCGGGGGTTCGGGTGACACCGCCCACGCGGCTCCGTCGGAGTCGCGGGCGCCCCGTCCAGCCCCATACCCTACGGTCCCTGGGCTCGACGCGACGCCGGAGGAGGTCGGGCGCTTCCTCATGGCCATGAGGAAACTCTCTCCTCCGACGGGCTCCGCGGCGCCTCCGGGCCCAGCGGACCCGTCTGGGAGCCCTAGCGGGTCGGCGGCTCCGGCCCCGACGCCGTCTGGTGCTTCGGCCCCGACGCCGCCGATGCCTTCGGGCCCGGCGCCGCAGGCCCCTGTTATCCCGACGCCGCCGGCGCCTTCGGGCCCCGCGCCGAGGGGTCCAGTTGTTCCGATGCCGCCGGTGCCTTCGGGCCCGGCGTCGCAGGACGCCGCTGGTCCTCCTTCGGGATCTGGTTCGTCGCCGGTGGATCTGACGACCTCCCCGGCGTCTGACCCTCAGGTGTCGCCTCCGGCGCCGTCCTCGGGCGGCGCCGACCCCGGTTCTACTTCCGTTCCTGTTCGGCCGTCGGGGCGGCCCCGTTGGGCGCCGCTCCAGACGCCGTTGGGTGAATTTCACTTTTATGAACAGGCCCCATTGGTTGAGGACCCTGAATTTCAGGAGATGGGTGAAGGAGAGGACTGGGAGGGGTCTGAGGACCCTCTGACCAGGGAGTGTCAGTCTCATGGGGACTGGACAGAAGACCTTGGGGAGGCCAGTGGCCTGGACACCTCTCCAGACCCTGGGTTTGTCTCCCCTCCTACCGTGGCGTTAAGTATGTCGAAGGATTCAGTTCTTGCAGACTAGTGAGGAGGACGGATGTTTTTTTAGCAGGTACGTGACAAGAGGGGTGAATAAACAGAAAGGAGTTGGTTTAAGACTTCTGGTTAAAGCAGCAGTGATGTATTCTCACAGAGCCTCGGAGCACTTGTGCATGCAGTCTGCATTTTAAAATTAAGATTGATGGCTGAATGAGCACGTTTGTAGTAGCAGCTAATCTTTGAAGTGCATGGGTGGGTAACACGTTTCTGTTAGCAGACGAAGGGAACAGTCGGAGGGAGTAAAGTAGGGTAAATAAGAAGACCGTTATGTGCCTGAAAGGAGGGGTGAGTTTATATGATGGGAGTCATTTGAATGCACAAACGGAGTTGTGATTATACAGGAACACAAATCAATATTTTTTAGGATTTAACCGAAGTATGCAAATGTATCAATTATGGTAAAAATGAACAGATCTCTAATGAGTGCACAGTGAATCACAGAAATGTATTATCATGGCTTTTTACAAACTAGATTTTACAATTACGTGAGTGTGAACATTATGGCGCATTGTATATTAATGTATGTTTAATTGCATTTGCAGTACCCCTGACGAAGGGCCCGTTGAGGCCCGAAATGCATTGGGTTTTTTAATAAACTGCTCTTGATGAAATATGCCTTAGTACGTATTCTTGAGTGAAGAGGTTCGGATGGCCCATCACGAATATGAGAAATATATGAAAATTTGCATTTTCCTGCAAGTGGTTTGAGAACGAAAACATAAGTGAAGAAAATCAAAAGATGGATTATAAGTGATTAAAAATGACTTAATGGATGACAATGGATTAATATCTGCAGATGCAGCAGCGATTGTGCCATGGTTTGGGGCACTTCCACAGTGTCCCTGCGTTGAAATTCGGAGGAGGGGGCAACATATAGTGTGGTGCTGATGAGGGCTGGCAAGGCCTTAAACCTTGAGCTCCCCGTCGCGGCCGTGAGGACTAACCTCCTCACTGAGGTCCTTAAACCACAGTCAAGCTCGGCCAAGCCTCTGCTGCCCTTTAATGAGGCCTTGACTGACGTTCTTCTGGGCACCTGGTCCAAGCCCGCTACGGGTTCGCCCGTAGATAGGAACGTGGCCAGACGCCACCGCCCCGCCCCGGGCGACCCATGTTTTCTGTCCTCCCACCCTACCCCCGAGAGCCTGGTTATCCAGGCCTCCAATTCCCAAACCGCATTCCCGTCGGCCCCGCCGGATCGGGAATCCAAGAGGTATGACCAGTATGGGAAGAAGATCTTCTCATCCATTAGTTTGGGCCTGCGGTCTTCCAACACCGCCTGCCTCTTGGGACGTTACACCCACTCTGTGTGGGATAAGGTCGCGGAAGTGCTGCCAGAGTGTCCGTTGGAGGTACGGGCCAAACTCGGCCAAGCCCTTGTGGAGGGCCGGGATGCAGCCAAGTATTCCATCCGGTGTGGGCTGGCTACCACTGACTCGCTGGGTAGAGCGATGGCAACGACGGTGGCGGTCAGACGCCACGCCTGGCTGAGGTCCGCCAACTTCTCGGCAGATGTCCAGAGCACACTCATGGACATGCCGTTCGATGGCCGTCGCCTCTTTGGCAACAAGGCAGACCATGCGCTTGAGCGTTTTAAGGACTCCAGGGCTACGGCCAAGTCCTTAGGCCTCTCGGGCCAACGCCAGCAACCGGCTGCCTATCACTCCTTTCGTGGCCACGGAAGGGGTGCGCCCGCACGTGCCGCCAGCCACGCGCCGCAGGGCAATACCCAACGCGGTGGCGGCCGTGGGAACCGCCGTCCGGGCGGTCGTGGGCAGCGGCGAGGTCAGTCCACACCTTCCCCCGCAGCATCCGCCTCAAAACACTCCTAGTCCGTGCTTTCAGGCCCATGTGGCGCCAGTGGGGGGCAGGGTTCGCCATCACCACCTCCACTGGCGCACTGTCATGTCGGACAGGTGGGTGCTGCAGATCGTCCGAAGGGGCTACTCCCTCCCCTTCGAGGCGACTCCTCCAACCATGCCACTGCAGAACCACCGTGTATCGGGGGATCACTTGCGACTTCTGCAGGAGGAAGTTACGGCCCTCTTGGCCAAAGGGGCCATCGAGCGCGTTCCTGGGCCAGAAGTAGGGTGTGGTTGCTACTCCCACTACTTTCTGGTACCCAAGAAGGGCAAAGGGGGGCCTGCGCCCTATCTTGGACCTACGGAACGTCAACGGCTTCCTCCGGAAGGAGAAGTTCACGATGCTGACACTGGCTCAGGTCTTAGCTGCCCTGGATCCAGGAGACTGGATGGTGGCGTTGGACTTGCAGGACGCTTATTTCCACATCCCAGTCCTGCCGGCCCACCCGCGCTACCTGCGGTTCACGGTTGGCCACGAGCACTTTCAGTTTACCGTGCTCCCCTTCGGCCTTATCAGCGCCCCACGGGTGTTCACAAAGGTGATGGCGGTGGTCGCAGCTCATCTGCGCAGGTTGGGGATTTCAGTCTTCCCCTACCTCGACGACTGGCTGTTGAAGGCGGGCTCGCCCCTGACAGTCGTCGGCCACCTCCAGACTACGGCAGACCTCCTGCATCAGCTGGGGTTCTCGATCAATGTGCCAAAGTCACACCTGTGCCCCTCTCAGAAGCTCCTCTTCATCGGAGCGGTTCTAGACTCGGCGCAGTTTCGGGTTTATCCACCCGAGCAGCGGGTCTGGGATATTCAGGCTCTGATTCCCATCTTTCAGCCGTTATCCCGGGTTTCGGTCAGGTTGACGCTGCGGCTTCTGGGGCTGATGGCCTCCTGCATCCTGCTGGTGCATCACGCCAGGTGGCGGATGCGGGCTCTGCAGTGGGACCTGAAGTTTCAGTGGGCCCAGCATCAGGGCAACCTATCCGACCATGTCCTGATCTCGGAGGGCACTGCGAGACAGCTGCAGTGGTGGCTTACGGACCGCGATTGGGTCAGCGGCAGATCCCTCTCCCTACCCCAACCGGAGCACGTAGTTGTGACGGACGCGTCCCTCCAGGTCTGGGGAGGCCACATGGGAGAGGCGCAGATCAGAGGCCTCTGGTCTCCGGCGGAGTCCCGGCTCCACATCAACCTGTTGGAGCTCAGGGCGATTCGTCTGGCACTGAAGGCATTCCTCCCCTCTGTCCGGGGGTGTGTAGTGCAGGTGTTCACGGACAACACCACCGCCATGTGGTACTGCAACAAACAAGGCGGTGTGGGGTCGTGGATCCTTTGTCAAGAGGCTCTTCGCCTTTGGCAATGGCTGAAACGCAAGGGCGTGACCCTGGTGGCTCAACACCTGGCGGGTTCTCTGAACGCCAGGGCGGACGAGCTCAGCCGTCGGTGCATGATGGATCACGAATGGCGTCTGAACTCGGAAGTGGCGCAAGGCCTCTTTCAGCGATGGGGAGAGCCTTGGTTAGATCTATTCGCCACCGAAGAGAACGCGCAATGTCATCAGTTCTGCGCGTTGGAATTTCCATGGCAGCACTCGCTCGGAGACGCTTTTCGTCGCGAGTGGAGTTGCAGTCTGTTGTACGCCTTTCCGCCTATACCACTTCTGCCCAGAGTGCTGATGAAGATCAGGCGCGACCGGGCCCAAGTCATCCTTGTGGCTCCGGACTGGGCTCGAAGGTACTGGTATCCCGAGCTACTCAGTATGTCGGTCGATCCCCCGGTTCGTCTGCCTCTTCAGGAGGACCTTCTGTCGCAGCAGCAGGGGACGGTCCTCCACCCGAACCTGTCCAGTCTCCACCTCCATGCTTGGAGATTGAGCGGCGACAGTTGAGCCATTTGACTTGCCTCCTGAAGTCTGTGATGTGATTCTGGCAGCCAGGCGTCCCTCCACAAAGTCGGTATACGCCTGCAGGTGGAACAGATTTGTGGCATGGTGCTCAGCAAAGGCTGTGGATCCTCTTGCTGCCCCTCTTTCAGAGGTTCTTCTGTTCCTTCTGTCTCTTGCCCAGCAGGGCTCTGCTCTGGGCACTATCAAGGGCTACCTTTCTGCCCTTTCAGCCTTTCTCAGGCTACCTGATCAGCCTTCTTTGTTCAAGTCCCCTATTGTGAACAGATTTCTTAAAGGCATCACTCACACATTTCCCCCTGTTCCGTTTGTGATGCCTCAGTGGGACTTGAACCTGGTTCTAACTTTTCTGATGTGCGCTCCCTTTGAGCCACTTCACAATTGCCCTCTTCGCCTTCTGACTCTGAAGACTGCTTTCCTGGTTGCCATCACCTCTGCCAGGAGAGTGAGTGAGCTCCAGGCTCTTTCTTGTACTCCACCTTTCCTTTCTGTCCATCCTGACAAAGTGGTGCTTCGTACCAAACCATCTTTCCTGCCCAAGGTTGTCACGGCCTTCCACATTGGGCAGTCTATCACCTTGCCTACCTTCTTTCCGCCTCCGCATCCCTCTAAAGAGGAAGAGCGGCTCCATCGTCTGGACCCAAAACGTGCGCTCTCGTTTTATCTGGATCGCACACGCCAGTTCCGGGTGGATGACCAACTCTTTGTTGGTTACGTGGGCGCTAAGAAGGGGAAAGCGGTGCACAAGAGGACCATCTCCCGGTGGATCATCTTGTGTATCCAGGCATGCTACTCTTTGGCTAGGAAGGAGCCCCCTGCTGGATTGCGGGCTCATTCTACCCGAGCCACGGCGACTACCACTGCCCTGGGCAGGGGTGTGCCCTTACAAGACATCTGTCAGGCAGCTACGTGGGCATCGCTGCACACGTTTGCAAGACACTACTGCCTGGACAGCCAAGTCCGGAGGGATGGCTTCTTTGGCCGTTCCGTCCTCCAGGACTTTCTGGTGTAAGTATTGGTTCGCAGACCCACCACCGGGGTTGGTATTGCTGGGGTATCTATTCTAAGGTAAGGAATCTAATACTAACGTGTCTCTTTCAGATGCACAAGTTACTACTTGTGTAACGATATATCTGTAAGAGACATTAGTTAGTATTAGATTCCTTACCGACCCACCCATCCTCCCCGTTCTGCGAACCAATATCTAGGGTTAGGGTTGTCCCCTTCAGGGCCCTAGTTTCAATAGCACCAGTGTTGGTTTTTAACATGGCTCTGCGTTTCTGGCGCGGAAAAGCTGTGTCTAAGAACTGACGTCAGCACGCGGAGGCGGCGTCTAAGTACTCCGACGACGTCATCACGGTGCCCACGACGCCGACGACGGACGCGGAGCCGCAGACGACGCCTACCGACGCGCAAGGGTACTGCTACGCAAAAATTTCCGGATCCAGTCTGACGCCTGGGGATATTCTAAGGTAAGGAATCTAATACTAACTAATGTCTCTTACAGATATATCGTTACACAAGTAGTAACTTGTGCGTTGTGTTGCGAGCAAAATATTATATAGGGTCCCAATCCTAACATGTTTAAACATAGTCAAATAGATCATTTGCAGCGATAGGGGTTATTTCAGGATGTTTGGAAAAAAATCCCTTAATTGCAAATATTTAAAAAAATCATTCTGCAGTATTGCATATTTATCCCTTAACTCCTTGAACGACAACATAATACCTTGCTCAAAGATATCCTCAACCCGTCGAATCCCTTTCTCATACCATATTTTCATCTTAGCATCCCAAAAGATCATTGGAAGTAGTTCTGTGGAGTCAAGTGGAGTATAGTAATTGATTCTATTAAGAGACAAAAGCTTGCACACCCATCTCAGTCCTTTGAATGCAGCATGTACGGTCTTAAATCTCTTTTTTTTGTAATAGCTCTGCTCGAGAAATTTCAGCAATATGTGTCGCGAATGATCCCCGAGTAACATCAAATATATATTGGGAGTTTCGAACGTCCTTGTCTCGCCCCCAGTGACCAAACTATCGATATTTTGCAGAAGGCAAGCTAAATAATAAAAGGCAAAATTAGGCACCCCCCAGCCCCCTCTAGAAAGTGGTAGCGTCATACATTTTGAAGCCCAACGGGCTTTCTTCCATCCCCATAAAAACCTATCGGTAATAGATTGTAGTGTCGCTAATTGCTTATATGACAGTTCTAATGGTACAGTCCAGAAGTAATAAAGTACCATGGGTAGTATGCACATCTTCAGTGCATTCCGTCGCCCGACCAAAGATAAATGTAAGCATTCCACCTTTTCAAGTTGCCTTTTAACCGAGCCTACCATATCCGCCCAGTTGAAGGTGACAATTTCTTGAAGGGACAGCCTAATCTTGATCCCCAAATATCGGGCCTCTTGAGTCATTCGCGTCTCACCAGGGCATAGACCTGGGGTGCAAACAACCTGGGTCTTTAAAAGATTTAGCTTATACCCAGACGATTTTCCAAACTCAGTGGTCGCATGCTCAATTTCCAATAGCGCTTGCTCTGGGTCAGATGTAACGATTGCTATGTCGTCAGCATAGGCTAAGACACGCACTCTATGATTCCCTACCACCATCGATTGTATATTCTGTGAAGTTGCCAGAATACGCAGCAAGGGCTCAATATACATCGCAAACAATAGCGGTGAGCATGGGCAGCCTTGCCTTGTGCCACGTGTGATGTATACATATGCAGATTCATGACCCATCGCACAGATCTTCGCCCTGGGTTGCTTGTACATAATTTGTAGAGAGAGCAGAAACTGAGGTCCGAATCCCATTTTAGACATAACTGCCCAAAGAAAAGCCCAGGCGACGCGATCGAACGTCTAAAAAAATTAAACCGATGTTTTTTTAAAATACTGCCGCATAGTCTAGCACGGCCACCATTCTGTGCAAGTGGTTAATAGTACTTCTGCCTGGTAAAAAACCATGTTGATGGCGTGACACCAAGAAAGAGACGATTTGCAACATCCGAGTTGCCAAGATTTTAGAGTATATCTTGGCGTCGACATTGATTAAAGATATAAGCCTATAAGAGCCAGCCAATTCAGTAGGCTTATCTTTTTTCTTAAAAACAACTATAGTAGCATCGTCCCAAGAAGGGGGGGGGGGATTACCGGACTGTGCCGCAGTAAAAATAGCTAGCATATCGTCTTTTATTACCGGAAACAAAATGCGATACAGCTCTAAAGGTAATTGATCTGGTCCGGCTGCTTTTCCAGATGGCAAATCCATAAGCGCAGCCTGTAATTCCACCATAGTAATAGGCGCCTCTAGCTCCTCTCTTATTATGTCGTCCAGCGCGGGCAAATCTATACTGGACAAATATTGTTCGATCATAACTTGGGGTACAACATCTTGAGTATACAATTCTATATAATATTGCTGGAATATCTCCATAATGCCTTCTGTAGAGACCACTAAATGACCCTGGTTATCCAACAGGCCCTCAATTCTCTGAGATACTTGGCGACCCCGTAGTCTTTGAGCGAGACATCTGCCCATAGCTTCTCCAAAACTCATACCGTTCAGTTTTGTTTCTAGTGCCTTCTAACGCGTAAATAAACCATATATTATGTTGGGAAGGGACTTGCGTGACTGAAATATTCATGACTTCTAATAAGAATTATTTTGCACCCTTAAAATATCCAAGAAGAGTCAATTGGTACTCTTTAAGTAACCACCTGTAACTTAAAATACAGAATGCTCATTAAACAGCTCCCGCGTGCCCTGTGTATAGCCATTTGACGTGTGTGATAACTTATTCATCCTATTTTCCCTCTGGCACTTTACAATATGGCCTCTCTGTAAAAAAAAAGAAGAAAAAAAAAATTTTAAGGTTACAGTTTGCCATATGCAGCAATACCTTAAGAACTGTTTCAAGGTGCAACAAACAAAAAAGAAAATTACATTATATAAATCGCGACAATACCAAACTGCCTCTTTAAAACTAAAGCATTTCAAATCCTAAACACCTCCCTTGGGTAGTTTTCCAACTAATTCTTACCTTATGGCACACATGCTGGATTATCAACACTGTCCTTCATCCTGCTTCATATTTCGGAACGTATATTTTTTGTTGTAACTGATCATAGTGATAGATGTAAGATTGTTCACTGATACAATATCATATAAAGGAGAATCTATATCCGTCCGTGCTGTGCTTTTCAGAATCAATCTGGCTACTGAGTCTTTCACGTTCGAAGTCTTCTTGAATCGAGTTGATTTGGCATGGTGGGAAAAAAGTTCCTGGAAATCATTTATTTTTTGTTTTTTTATGGAGCAGAGTCATGGGAGGTTTTGTGACCCTTAATTTGAGTTTTTAGCAGTTTTATCATGGCGAGTACTGTCGCATGATCCTTGCTGAGGGGATTATACTCCACACAATCTCTCTTAACTTAATGCAAGAGTTATTGTGTCATCTGGGTAATCCACCTTCAGAATTGAGGTTTGAGTTCATCCGTTTGTATTCGTTGCACAGATGCTGTTGGGCCCTTGGTGGGTTCAGGTGTGGCTACATCTTTTTTTGAGTCAATGGTTACCAGTCCTTTAACAACTTTGGGGCTTTATTTCGATGTCGGTCGGAAAACCTCCGACCAACATTGTTGGTTTCAATTCGGACCGTCTAATTTCAATGTAGGCGGTTGGAATTAAAACTGGCCGGTCATTCTGGCTGGATTCCACCGGGCTCCTTGAGCCTATCGGCCAGTCTGAGACCGTGTCCGTAATCCAAATAGACTGCGATTCTGCCATTGGGCTTACAAAGCACAGGAGGTACTTCGATATACAGTTAAATGGATGTCAAGTAACCTCCTGAAGATCAACCCTGAGAAAACCGAGGTGCTGATCGTTTCATTCACTTGTTCCCCTTGGAGCGACCTGTATTGGCCACAGGAACTGGGCTCTATCCCCAAACCAGCCGACTCGGTAAAAAGCCTTGGCATCAAGATAGACAGTGCTCTATCAATGAAGAGCCAAGTCGCTACCGTGGTAGGGGTCTGCAATGGTCTTTTGAGACAACTGCGTAAATTAGTCCCACTTCTGTCCCAATCTATGCTCCGCACCGTAGTCTCGGCTACCATACTCTCGAGACTCGACTACGGGAATGTCCTTTACCTGGGCCTACCAAAGACACTAACTAACAGATTGCAGGTGGTTCAAAATGATGCAGCACGACTTATTTTTAAATTGCCACGGAACTCTCATGCCTCTCCGTTGCTACAGAACCTGCACTGGTTGCCAGTGATACAAAGGTCCATTTTTAAAAGTCTCTGCATAGCCCATAAATCTATCTATGGTCAAGCCCCTGCATATGTTAAGGAAAGGTTGGAGATTTATCGACCTGAAAGAAGACTGAGATCGTCGGAAGCACAACTGTTGGTGTGCCCTCGGTTCAAATTAGCCACAAAAGGAGGCAGAGCATTTTCAGTTTTGCTGCCAAGAATCTGGAATGAATTACCTGAAGTCCTGCGTAGGGATGGTAACAGGCTCCACTTCAGGAAAACCCTAAAAACCATTCTGTTTAAGGCAGCTTTGAATTTAGTTTAGTTTGCTCCTCCCCCCAGGATGTTGATTAGGCTGTTATGTTTTTATGGTCAAAGCGCCTTGAGACCTGTCGGTGAGTTGGCTCTATACAAGCACATATTAACAATAACAATAACAATGCTCGGTTTCCGATAGGCGTTCCATGCTGGGCTTTCCAACATGGAAAGCCTGTCGGAAAGTGAGTTATGGGTCACCTAGCAGGCCCCCTTCACCCTGCGACCTTCGGTTGGGGGCTGAGGGGGTCACCTATGATGCAACCCTGTTGATTCCTGCACTGTGTTGCAGACACCCTGAGATACCTGCCATGCGGTGCAGGGATGAGTACAATCTCTTATTACCCTATTAGTATAATATAATATATAATAGCTTGTGCTACGGGGGGTTTATGGCTGCAGCGCAAGCTCCCATAGGGAAATGGGAGTATGGGACCGCACCATGTGCGGTCGCATTGTAATTCTGCGGTCGTGACCGGCAACCAGAGGTCGTCATCATAATCAGGCCCTTCGTGTCTTCAGTGCTGGAAACTGCTTTGTATATGCTCGGGCTTTAACAAAGCAAATTGCTTCGCATCAGTCTGTTTATCATATCTATCAAAATTGAGGACTTAGGGGGTCATTATGATGGCGGTGGCGGGCCTTCCAACACCGGACCGCAATTTTCCCCCACCACATTACGGTGGCGGGGGGATACAGGCCACGGAACCGCCACAGCCAATTGCCTGGCGGAGATGTTTGCATCCTTAAAATGGTGGTTGTGCCTAGCAGGCACAGTCCGCTAAATTAGGATGCTTGATACAGCCAGCCTATCCGTGGCTGGTAAACCGCTGTTGAAAGGGTGGCACGGACTGATTTTGGGGGACCTTTGCGGGACCCTCTTGTGTCTGGGGGTGGTGCTTGAGCATTGGGGGCGGTACCCATGGTACCCCCCGTACATTTCACTGCACCAAGTGGCAGGCACCGTGTGGTGCCTGCCATGTAGTGCAATGAAATGCACAACATGCATTTTTAACATCGCGGCGGGTGCTCCAGTCAGCAGCACACGCTGCAATGTTAAAGTGCAAAATGCGACCATCATGGTGGCGGTTGCATCCTAATTGGGTGTGCGGGACCGCCACATGCATGATGGGCAGTCCCGATTCCCACCACAATGGCGAGCGGACTCTGGTCCACCCGCCATCGTAATGACCCCCCCCCTTAGTTTTTAATAAGTGTTTTTCATGAATTTCAAGTAAACTTCTAAAGTCCTTTTTCCTATTGCTGTTCCTGAAATATTTACTCCCACGGTTGTATTTCCTAAACTTGAGAGCCTGAAGCAGTGGGATCCCATTAAATGCAGGTAGTGAGGTGGTTGCTGGTGCGAATGAGATGGTATATTGTAGAGAATACAGTCTCCTATACTTTGCACAGGTACATTGTTCTGATAGAACATATGTATTAATTGTGTATGCATTTGGGATGTGAACGCTAAAGCACCTTTAACCAGAATAAAAAATGAAGCACAATAGGCTAATCTGCTTCAAAAGTAAAGCTGTACAAAAACTACTTGACACTAACAGTGTGTGCAGATATTGTCTTTTTGCCTAGAAGGGAGTGTGGTTAAAGGCTTTCTTGAGGTGGTCATCTGCATTTGACAATATAGTTTAAGACTTGGTTCGATCTTTGCTCACATCCTATGGTCAATGCTGGAGTCTTAGTGGAGATGACCGTACAAACGATTACTCTGAGATTCAGTAAGTTGCAGATACTCTAAATCCTGGGGATTTTTGGAGGTATTACAAAGCAGTTGGAAGCAAATGAATATGAACATGTTATAAAGATTACACTCTCAACCTTCGTCTGGATTTTCCAACATGCTCTATTCACTGATGGTTTTTAAAACCCAGTTTTCAAACTATTTCATTACTACAGTTTTTTCAAGGGTTGCACTAATAATATAAGTTTCTGTCACCAGTCTTAATGTGATATTTTGAATGTGTGAATTAATCGTACGACAATGAGCTGTAGTCAAGTCAAATGATCTTTATTCGGAATGAATTCATCCATAAAAGTACACACAGGTTAAAATACATGAAAATTTTGATAAAAGCAGATTGATTTTGTTATTATATAGAAATAGCCTTTTTCAATTACAAGTGAGTGATTATATATCAGAACATCGTTTGTGCAAATGGCAATATTACAAAGATTCACAATGTGTGGATATTTTGCTTTATAGTTTCCACAGAAATCAAATCCATTTAGCCCAAGCGACTGAATGTCTGTGTGCAAATATACAAAAATTGAATATACAAAGAGCAAGTATGCAAAGTGACAAAGTACAAATGTTCACTTGTTCGTTAGTCAAGTTCCATAGTTGCCCGTGACCGCACACTAGCTTTAAGAAAACAACTCACTGCAAATATAACCTCATCTGAGGGCATCATTTGGAACATTCTCATTGCCTGATTAAAATCCCTTAAATCATATTTACGACAGTATGGCATTAGATATTGGGAAGTATACAATTTATAAAAACCACAGAAGAAAAAATAATGTATCAAGCTTTGTTTACCACCCTTGGAACAAGGACAGTCCAGCTGCTCCAGATGTTTATTGTAGCCGAGGGGAAAGCTTAATAAGTTTACAATACTTCCATCCCGTACTCTGAACAGAAGGCTCCTGTTCCATCTTCCTAATGTGATCAACAAATACCTCTGCGGTATAACTGAAATACCATTATCGGGCTCAGCATAAGAAATCTATTTTGTAACTGAGTGTTTGGGGTGTTCAGATCTCATCCGTTCCGCCCTGTACAAAGCATACAGTGCCTGTTTGACCATTTTCTTGTGTGCATGAACAATAGTATTTGGGGAGCTAAACAAGAGGCCCTGGCCCACACTAGATAGGCTATTCTCGACAGCTTTCAACCATGGTACAAGATTAGACCTTTCACTTTGTTGGCAGTCAGATATTATGCTGCGAGTTAAATGGGCAGCCGGATTTAGCCAAATTTTTAGCCAGAAGAGGGCGGGCCTTGATCGAATAAAATCCTCTATATACAATAACTTTAGCTCATTGTGGCAGATGAATGTTGGGGCACAGAAAACTCCCCCCAAGATCTTTCTGCAGAACCTATTTTCCTCTGTCTGAATTTGCACACAGTTAGAATATCCCCACACTTCTGCTCCATAAGTTCCCGTAGGTTGACATTGGGTACGGTAAATATTTAGCAGAGAGGTGATAACATCAGCTTGTTTGGGTTGCCGTAGGGAGAGAATTGAATTGATGGATTTGCCAATTTTATTTCTCCCATAAACGACATGTGGGTGCCACGAGCCTGTGTTAGAGAATAATAGTCCCAAATAAGGAAAAGTGCTTGTGCATTTTAAAATATTTTCGCCTGATTTAATTGAGGTTATATTATACTTTTTCGGCCCACAGTTCATAATAAAAGATTTATTAAAATTAGTATTGAGGCCCAAATCTGACATAAAAACAACAAAACCAGAAATTAAAATTCGCAGGGCATTGGGTGTACGGCCCATTAGCACCGCGTCATCCGCGTATAGCAGGGCAGGGGTTGGGTTACCATTTATAATTGGAACATCCTTAGTTATCGCACACAAGCTGCTACTCAACCCGTTAATATATAAGATAAAAAGCAGTGGGGCGAGTACGCAGCCCTGTCTGACACCCCTGCTAATTGAAATATCATTCGAAACTTCTCCCTCAGCGTTGATGCGTACTCTGGCCTTTAAGTCCCTGTGCAAATAAGAAAGAAAATACACCAAAGAATCTTCCAAACCATAACTAAGCAAAAGTGACCACAAACTAGAACGATTAACGAAATTGAACGCTGAACTTAAATCCATAAAACCAAGGTACAAAGGGGATTTTTTTAAAAGAGTGTACTTCGCCATTATCAGATTCAAATTCAAAAATTGTTCAACTGTGCCCACATAACTTCTAAAACCGAGTTGGCATTGGTGTAAAACATTATTCTCCTCTGCCCAGCTCCTCATCCTGTTAAAAATTACCCTCCCCAGGACCTTCAGTGTGTTGTCAATCAGTGATATCGGGCGGTAGCAGGCAGGATCCAGTCTGTCGCCCTTTTTAAATATTGGTACAATAACACTGTTTGACCATGATTCTGGGATTGAATTGTCGGACAAGTTGTTGAACAGATTGCAAAGTAAAGGGGTCCAGAAGTTAATTTCTGATCTAATTTGATCTATTGAGAGACCATCAGGCCCGGGTGCTTTATTACTCGCACTTTCAATTATAGCGTCTTCTACTTCGGATAGTTCAATGTTCAAGAGACCAACCGTCATAACAGGAAGAACAGTGCTTGTGGGAGACCCTGGTACAGCATAAATTTTAGAAAAATGCTCGACCCAAACATCTCCTGTTATATTACAATTAATAGCTTTGTTATTGGAACCAAAGGATCTTAGGGACTTGACCTCTCTCCAAAATCCAGTGGTATCCTTCAGTGTCGCAGTACGGGTAAGAGATTCCCAGTGGTCTGTCACTAGGGCCTCAGATCGTATACGTAGCGTGGTTTTATACCTGGCTCTTAGGTCTCTGACGAGTGACAGATTCCTTGGTTTAATTTTTAGGGCCTCCCTCAGTTCCTTGTTGGCCCTAGAGCAGGAAGAGTCAAACCAGCGAGGGCCACGATCTTTAATAGCCCGGGCTGGTTTCGAAGATTCTCCTTTAATAGCCATACAGAGATTACTGAAGGAACTAACCACTTCTAGGCCTGATCTATCAAGAGACAAGCCGTTCTCGATTAGTGTTGGATGTTTGTTAACAACTCTGGCTAAAATATCTTTATTGTCGACCCCTTTCCATACCACTCTTAGCCTGTCGGTGGATGCTTCCAAATTTTGTACCCCAATATCTGCTCTCATTACTTCCTTTATAATCCCTGGATTGTTTAAATATACACTGATTGGGTAGTGGTCGCTGTGGGCGGATCGAGTGACCTCAGCCTTTAGAATAATATCACTCAATGAAGGGGAAATCAACATGTAGTCTATTGTGGAAGCGCATCCCTGGCCAATATAGGTGGGGGTTAACATATTGTTCCCTCCAGTACCAGCGACTTCCATAGCATTCACTAAATCACAGGATGCTAGGTGGTCCCTGAGTTCCTCCCCGCTTCTACAGGAGGGATTATTACGGTACATATGGGCGTTGAAGTCTCCCCCAATGCAAATTCCGGCGAAAGTACCATATTTCGGTCCCATTAAAATTTCATCAATAAAATTAAACAAAATTAAAAAATTATTATTAGGGTGGGTCACAAAATCATTATTATAAAAGTTAATTAAACACAATTTCAACCTGTTAGTGTATTTTATAGCCATAAAACATTTTTCATGTGTCTGGATCAGTTTAGTTTGTACCCCAGTTTTAATTTTAGCCCAAATAGAGAGTCCCCCACTAGGACGACCCATGGATGAAGCAGATGCCATTAAATTATGGCAACTGTAACCCTCTAATATGGGCATAGTTGTACACCAAGTCTCCTGTAGCATTAATATGTCGCAATTTTCATAAACCCAATCTGTCCACTCTTTAATTTTTAGTTTCGATCTGAGGCCCGCTATATTCCAACTTACAAGAGATAATTCAGAGCCCTGTATGATGGTTCTTGGGTTAACAGATTCATGACTAGCTATAGTGAATAAAGGAGACGGGGAAATGTCCAATACTAACTCCAAATTGGGTGCCTGAGATGGTTGATCTGCATACATAGTGCCCAAGTTGGTAGCTGGTGGTCAATCTAACATATGCAGTTCAGATAGGGGTGCAAACCTATTATGCATTTTAAGGGGAAAGGGGGCTGGATGGAATTGCCTTACTGGTGGTCTGTAGAAATAGCTTAGAGGTAGTGAAGTTACAATGGTGGAAATGCCAGAGCGGTTGTTATTTCTGTTGAGCAAGAATCGTACTGTCCCTGGATTTTTAAAATTAAGGACTATACAGTCACCTTCAATGTCTTTAAATGACGTGTGGTAAATAAATAAATAATACCCTATTTTTGACTGGATTTCACGATAACAGATAGCTCAATAAATAAGAGTCAAGATTCGAGGTAGTAGGAGTTTGCAGGTTTAATACAGCATAAAGGACAGGAACAGGACAACCTGCACGGACAAGATCTGGGATGGCTAGCAACTTTTAATAACAATGCACAAGTATATATACTAAAACAATTGCATTACAGTACATACGATAGGCGGAGCAGTGGGTGTGGTCAATAACAGTCGACATGTGATGTAAACGTAACAGAATATGTCATAAATGGGGCGGAGACATGGAGGGGGCTATCTGAGGAGCCGGGACCTCTAACCTAGTGGTGCGCGCAAACTGACAATGACGTGTTACTAGGAGAAGCTGGGGGCTATGACTTCTGTGCTAGGAGCAGAGACTGAAGTCTGGAGAGTCAGGGCGACATGTACCTAAACACTATCTAGTATCTGATGTTTAGAGAACATGTTGATATAAACTAAAAGTTATCGGGGTAAAGGCTAACAGACTCTAAGACTGGTGCATGCATTATTCTACAGGTAGTGTGTGTTGAGGAATATTAAATTACCATTAATACAGTATTTCTCTTACATGGAGACGTAAAGGCTAGACGATGACTGAAACTATTGATGCGATTCAGTAGCTTAGGAATGCAGAGAAGGAGGGCTGGACTGATAACTAAAATCATAACATACTCTTGGCAGACTGGCAGGCAGAGCCAGGCCGAGCCGGGCACTGTGAGGCAGGAAGTAAGTGAAGGGTCAGGAATACAGGTGGGGGCTGTATCGCTCCTCAGCGAGGGTTCAGGAGACAGGAGCTGAATCTGATGTCCGGGCCCTTTTGAGGCCTAGAAACGGGGACTTTTCAATGAAATAACGGGCACACTGAGAAACGTGGCAACGTAACCTTACATAGGCCTAATACTCGTAGCTTTCACGAGAACTGGAAACTGGCATACTAGAGATGGACACAACTGTAATTGCGTCTTTAATCGATCATGGGGAATACATATGCATATTAAATCGTGCACATATAACATAAGATGGGGAACACGTAGGGACACAGAACATGGCAAAATTTACTTTTCCACATTCCCTCCTTGTCACTACGTTTCCATCAGGAAACATCAATATTCATGATACCATCTATTATTTCATACAGTATCATTTGCTCGTCTCGAATTTTCTTGGAACTGGATTTAGAACGAGACTTGGGACTAGGAATACAAGAGGTAGCACAAATGCCGCAAATCGCAGGGCCACATTGTATACAGAGGCAGCAACTGAATATGATCGCTACTGCAATACCTAGAAAGGACAATACTTTCCATCCCCAGGCGGAAATTATATTCCAGAACCAACCGGACCATGTCCAGGTGCCTGGATTTTGGTGTAACAGATGGGCAATTTTATGGAGTCTGGTTATAGCTGAATAAACAGACGGCGCGTTATTAGGAATGAAAATGCAGCAACTAGATCCGATGACTCTACATGCCCCGCCTCTATCGGCCAGTATGACGTCAAGGACGAGACGATTCTGGAGCACGACAATTCTCATAAAAGATTGCTCTTCGGTTAAGTTACCTAGAGCAGAGGTAGTCTCAATCACTACTGCTTCAAGTGTTCTGGTTAATCTACGTATCAGTTTACTATTCACGACAGTACCTAAGTAGGGAAAGACACCTTTATTGATGTCTATGTATTGTTCTAGAGCAGTTTCAGTATAATCAACAATCTGGAGGTCTCTCTTGTGTCTAGTATGTACTAGGTGGGAGTTCCTATGATAGTCAGGTGGGGCTAGAAAAACTGGTGGCAGTAGGAAGGCAATGTAACAGGTTCCCTCCCAATCGAGGGGCAGACGAACATATGCGGTCTGACCACAAACAAAATAAGAATGACGTGAAGCTTTGAAAATAGATTTCCCACTGTCACTATACTTGACAATAGTAGTACAATCACTATGTCCTACATGTATGGAACCATTATTTCTGACACATAATTCGCCTTTGACTGGTAGTACTGACATAGCAGGTAAGTCTGGAGAAGAATCAGACTGAACATTCAGGACCATAAAATTCGAAGAATAATTACCCAAATTATAAACTTCATTTTCTAGATCTAACCCTGTTCTGCGGGGAAGACCTTGCTTGTCTGGAAAACATGTACTGTTCAGGAAGGACATATCAGTTGAGGATGACGTTAACGTGGACCATGCTCCACATGAACCGTTATGTGAAAATGGATAAGGAAAGAGTGGCAGAACTCCCTTCGGTGTCTGGAAAGGGGGGAGTCGACCACATACCCAACAATTAGTGGCATTGCTGGTCTGGTGTGAATAATGTAACATGCGGATAAAGGAATTATTTCGCATAGCAAGACGATAAGATAGTTCATGAGGAGGCAGATCACTAAACGTATGCTCTACCGTAGTATTAGAAGACTTATTTACATGAGAAACTGAAAAACATAAATAAAATGCATAACTCGTGCAGGTTATCATAAGGCTGAGATATAGCAGAAAACATAAAATAATAATGCAACTTTTAGAGTTCTCACTAACTCTCTCTCTATGGGGGTCTATTTTATACATGTCAGAAACCGGTCTAACCGTTTCACCTAGGGGAGGACTTAGACAATCAAACTGGCTGACTTATTTTACTAGACCTTAATTTTAACTTATACTCCTGCTGCGGAGTTTTCTCTAACAGGGAGTGTTTCGTATCAATGTCATTTGCGGAACATTCCTTGAGAATAGTACTTTGGCAGTCTTTAAAATCCTCGGGAATGTTCTTGGAAACAGTCTTTAGTCCATAAAACTTCTTTACATGCGACAAATGTACCCAGCCCTTCCTGCCTTCCAGCTTGACGGCAGTACGGGTGGCCAGGAGGACTTGCTTGGGCTCCTTCCAGCGGGGCTCCAGCGGACTTGAACGATCAAAGTTCCTTACAAGAACCAGATTTCCGGGGACGATTTCATGCGGTGCCACCTCGGTATTGTCTGGAAATGCGGCGGCAACCTGTGAACGACAAGAGTGTAGGGCAGACATCAAGGAAGCTAGGTAATCTGTCAGCATATTACTTGAAACATCTGTAATACTTCGAGGTCTAGGTGTACCCCACATATTAGGGGGGCGGCCGAATACGACCTCGTACGGGGACAGACCTGATCTGGAATGTGCAACCATGCGCATATAAAACAGAGCGACTGGCAGAGCAACTAGCCAATCTACACCTTTTTCTTGACAGATCTTAGCAATGCGGATTTTCAGGGTTTGGTTATGTCTCTCTACTAGACCGGCTGCTTCAGGATGGCGTACACAATGGAACTTCCACTGGTACCCTAACAAAAGGGAAACGTGTTTCATCAGTTCAGATGAGAATGGCTGGCCGTTATCAGAATATACGACCCTAGGGAGTCCATAACGGGGGAAGAATTCACGAACCAACTGCTTGGCAGTGGTCGCGGCTGTGTAATCTGGAACTGGATATGCTTCTGTCCACCTGGACAAAGCGCATACAACTACAAGGACATACTTGAAACCTCGACATCGCTCCATCTGAATATAATCCATCTGGAGGACCTCAAAAGGGTGGTCAGGGGGTTGGAATCCACCTTGTTCCACCGGGACACTTTTACCTGTATTAAACTGGCAACATATCATACAGGTACGGACTTTCTGCTTGGCTGCAGCTCGTAAATGTTTGTTAAACCAAATGTTCTGGATACTGTCTAACATAGCTTTTTCTCCTAAATGTGCTGGACTATGTGCGGTATTGATAATGACTTGAACCATTGAGTCGGGGAGAAACCATGTGGCTTTTCCCTTCGTTACCCATCCCTGATCTGTCTGGAACCCTCCTTGTTCGGACCATTTCTTGATTTCATCAGGAGTAGCATGTAACTGGATATCTATGACATCTTGAGTGGGGTCCTTAACTGTCATACTAGTAGTTGGATCTGGAGTATGTGTCTGTGTCGGATTAACTGACATGTCTGGAGACTGTGCTGTAAGCTTGGCTGTGCGATCTGCTAGATCATTACCTTGGGAAACAGTGTCTGTAACTTTTGTATGTGCTTTGCATTTCATGATGGCAATGGATGTCGGTAAATGTATGGCATCTAACAGAGCTTGGATAAGGAGACCATGTTGAATCTTGGTTCCATGAGAAGTCATGAAACCTCTCTCCTGCCAGAGCACCCCAAAGTCGTGTACGACTCCGAATGCGTAGCGTGAATCTGTGTAAACATTGACTTTCAGGTTCTTGGCGTGTATGCAGGCTTGTGTCAGAGCAACTAGCTCTGCTGCTTGAGCAGACAGGGTGTCAATACGGTGTGTTTCTATAACTTCAGTGTCAGTAGTCACTGCATACGCGGCTACTAGTTCTCCTGTACTTGTTCTCATACATGAACCATCCACGTAAAGTGTCAGGTCGGGATCTGGTAATGGAATATCTGTCAGATCTTGTCTTGGCTTAGTCATAGTGTTAACTGCTTCCACACAGTCGTGTGTGGCAGGATTCGAATTAGCTGACGGTAACAGTGTAGCAGGATTTAGAACGTTGCAGCGTCTGATTTCTATGTGTGGCTGGAACAGTGTCAGTTCATAACCTGTTAAACGTGCAATTGTCAAGTGCTGAGTCTGTGTTCGGTTTAAAAGAACTTCCACAGAGTGTGGAACTTGTACTGTCAAGGAATGTCCTAATACTATGGAATCACTTTGTCTGATAGCCAGTGCTGTGGCTGCAACTGACTTGAGGCACGCAGGCAGAGCCTGGGCTACTGGATCTAATGTGCTCGAAAAATAAGCACAGGGCTTGTATTGACCTGCTTGATCTTGTGTAAGAACAGATAATGCTGTACCATCACGTTCTGTAACAAAAAGTGTAAAAGGCTTACTGTAGTTCGGTGTAGCTAGAACAGGAGCTTGGCATAAAGCTTTCTTTAACTCATTGAAACTAAGTGTATGCTCAGATGTCCAAGGGAGGACAGTCGATACGGCTGCCTCCTGTGTCGTTAACTGTATCAGTGGCTTGGCTAGAAATGCATACTGAGGAATCCATTGTCTGCAATAAGAAGTAAGGCCGATAAAAGCACGTACCTCCTTCTGGGTCTTGGGCTGAGGAAGACTCGCTATTAACTGGATACGGTCTGGTGTCAACTGCCTACCCCACTTGGACAGTAAGTGGCCTAAGTAGATCACTTGCTGGACACAGAATTGAAGCTTTGAAGGGGACACCTTGTGCCCCATCTCGGCAAGGAAATACAAGACTGTAAGTGATGCTCGCTCGCAAGCACGTTCAGAACGGGCTGTGATCAGTAGATCATCGACATACTGGAGCAGGGCAGTGTCAGTTGGCATGTGAATGTTGTCTAGTTGTCTCTTAAGTGCTTGACTGTAAATACTAGGACTTTCTGTGAAACCTTGAGGAGCTCGTGTGAATTTATAGCTCCTTCCATTTAAACAAAATCCGAAAAGAAACTGGCTGTCTGGATGAATGGGAACACTGAAAAATGCGTTTTTGAGGTCTATGACTGTGAAAAATGTAGCTTCGGAATCAATGGCTGTCAATAGGGAAAAAATATCTGGAACAACTGGGTACTGGGGAATAATACATTTATTGAGTTCTCGAAGGTCAATCATTAATCGATATACTGGGGGTGCATTTGGATCAGTACGTTTCATGACTGGAATGATCGGAGAATTACATACATTGGAGTCAGTTTCTACAACTACTCCTTGAGCCATGAGCTCGTCAATAATTTTGGATAAGGCTGCTACAGCCTCAGGTGGCAATCTGTACTGTCTGATTCGTGGTAACACTACACCGTGCTTGAGAGTCACACGATGGGGTGTGATTTGCATGAAGCCAACATCAGTTGGACCTTGCGCCCATAGATGCTGCGGAACATTAGACAATCTCGGATCAAAATCTCGTAATACATAGTGACCCTTGAAGTCACGTAAAAACAAACGTATTCCCTCGGGGGAACAACATATAACTGCACCTAATTCTTTCAGTGTCCTAATGCCTAACAGATTTTCTGGACATGACTTCGTAAGTAATAGGTCAGTAGTGCGGGACAATGGACCTACTTCTAGAGTAACTGGCTTAGATATCTCGTTTACAATAGGCTTTCCTGAAAATCCAAGGGAAACATTTCTAGAGCCTGAGAGCGGAGCCCCTGGAACTTCGGCGTGACTTATAGTGGTCCTACTTGCCCCTGTATCAATCAGAAACTTTCTGTCTTTCCCTAGTACTTGACTATGAACATAGGGACCCTCTTGATCTACAGGAATCTCGATGAGAGGCAAGCCTACCTCCCTCTCTAGGCTGTTTCATGAGTACTGTTGGTACTCTGGATACTCTGTCTGAGCATACTGGTACATCTGCTGTGTAACATGCTGTGTTGCAGCAATAGGCTGCGGTGCTGGAACTGTCTGTTGTGCATTCTGTGGCTGAGAAGTCTGTGAAACTTGTTCTTGTCTAGGCGGACGTGGTCTTTCTTTAGTTTTACCAGTGGCTATATTGTGTTTCAGAACTGCACACTCGTTTATAAAATGACCTGGCTGTTTACAATAATTGCATGTCCCTTTAACGGGAGCTGCAGGATGACTGGCTTGATTCGGACCCCTCTTCTGACTGTCTTGAGGAACAGATTGTGCAACTAATACTTTCATTTTCGTGTCTTTCATACGTTTCCTTTCATGATCTTGCTCTTCTCTGATTCTATTCTGGTGATACTGAAGCATCTGTAACATCTGTGACGGGGTACTAGCTTGCCATGTACTTTCGACTTTCAAAACTCGATTCTTAACTTGTGGACTTGAATTCTCGACTAATTTAGTAACAAAAAGATGAGGGTATGACTCGCTACTCGTCTTCAATCCACTGTTTATAATAAAACATTTTTCAAACCTAGAATAAAAATCACTAGTATCTTCGTCTTGTTTCTGTTTACAGGCTGAGATTGCATCCCAGTCTTCCTTTTTAGTGGCTAACAATCTGGGCAAAACTTGTATTAACAGTTCTGGTAATTCTTTACATTTCTCTCCAAGACCGGTACCTGGTACTCGTATCTTATCTTCAGCTTCTAGAACTGCCCAATCGATCTTTTTCTCTCCCACCTCCCAATCCTTTTCCTTGAGTTTCTCATATATGCCCGCAGGCAACAGGACTTTTAACATTTTAATAATATCTGGATACGTATATTCTCCCATACGGAGCATGTCCTTTAATTCTCGGTGGAACCCTGCTGGATCTTTGTCATGACAAGGAATTAATTTCTTCATCTCTAAGAGTTCCATTTTTGTAATCGGGGTGTAAACAAATACTCGTTGCATTTCACCATCTGCTGTCCTGACTGGGTGTACTTCTCGTAACGGATTCTGTCTGTCTATGTAAAACGGTTTACTTTCTGGAGGTGAGACATGAACAAAATGTGGGTTCAAAAACGTACTATATTTATGGCGCTGTTCTAGAATGACACTAATTAAATCGGTACCTAAACCTTTCCATCTATACTGGAGTAACTCGTTCAGGACATCATGTAACGGACCTGGATCAGAATGTTGACCCTCATATAATGTGATGAGGTGCTGAATCATATACATACCCACCAGTCGTTGCTCGGCTGGGGGCAATTTCAGAAACATTTGTGCCACTATTTCGTCTGGAAAAGTGGTAGAATCAGTAATCCATCGGACTGCTGATCGGACTAGTTCTTGTTCATGCATGGTACTTAATTCACTATAACCGATTCGTGATTTCAAAATGTGATCGGTAGCTTGAAATACTTGTTCTAGAGAACCTTGTTCTGGTGCTGGATGATGAAAGACTTTCTTGTGTTCCAGGCGTGAATGTCGGTCGGAAAGTCTAGTTCTACCTACATACGCTATTCTGGCGGTATTCTCGTCCTCTACCTCTTCAGTAGAAGAGTCATTTTCTTTCTCACTTACTTGTGTTTCTTTGCGTTGTTCGTGTAATTTTATTATTTCCTTACGTATTTTCTTGTACATATTCTCTATACTATTGAGTGTCTTGTGCTTACCCTCGGCTATATTATCACTCCACCTTGTCAGAACTTTCATTTCGACCGGATCTTTAGTCGGGGAATCTTGTTCCCGTATTAAACAATTGATCAGAAACTTTAATAACATCAACTGGATCTCAGATTTCCTGAGAGACATGACTTCAGCAATACTTTCTGGATCTTGTCCTGTACGAATGAAACGATACATTCTGTCTAAATCTTCTTTCATGTTCGGTAGGGTGACCAAATACTCGGACACCTGTCTTATACGTATGGAATATAGAACCATACTATCCTCGCCTGGAACTGGATCATAACCGCATTCAGTAAGAGCTCGCCTGATTTCTGCAACGGACTTATATTTGGGCGTACGCTGTAACGCACGTTCATGTAACTCGACTGTTCCTAGACGTCTACTTGGCAGCGGGGTGCCAGGAGGACCTCCTCCTGCGGCCCCTATACTGGAATCATCGACTGATACTCTTCGTGCTGGCAGAGTGACTGATGTGGCGGGGATTTGTACTACGGGCTGGACCGGGGGTACCGTAGCAGGTACTGCAAGAGGTGCCCCGTTGACAGGAGGAGCAGAATTTACATTATTTACAGGAGCTGGTGGAACAGGATTTGCATATTCTGGGACTGTGTCGTCCAAATAGGACGAGAGAAAAATATCAGCTGCGGTCGGTTTGTGACGTAACTTGGTCGGGACTAAAGGTGGCGGAAGATTACTGGATGCTTCCGGGGTTGCTTTTGGCAAGCCCTCGGCAAGAAGAGGGTACATACCCTTAATAAGGGCATTCCTCTGTCTGTCTGACTGTTCGGTTTTAACTCGTTCACCTATTTCGATTAGTTCCTTTTCTTGAACTCTTTCTGAGGATTCTCTACTTAATTCTGACTTTCTGATTTCTTTTTCGGTTCTTTTATGAGATTCTTTGCGCCATAACTCGATGGCATCTTTCTGTGACTGTCTGGCTTTCTTTTTCCATAATGCTTCTTCTACTCGCATGATGCACTCGACATCCCATGTGCCTGATACAGGCCATCTATACTTTTTTTCTAATTCCTTGGTGTACTCTACCCATAAATCTAGATACAATATGGCACTTATGCCATGCTTTTGATACATAAAGTGACCTGGACTGTCCCTAGGCGGGACAGGAACTGCTTCTTCTAACAGACCTTTTCTAGTTCTTAACTGACGTAGTTTGGAAAACAACGGCATGACTGGACTGTAATCTAGACACAATACAATACACAATGAACACGATAATTACACCACTTTCATACCACGACATTAAAATACATGAATGACATTTTAAAATAACAGTTCGAACAGAATACTACCTGGAATACTGAAAACAGAATACAGAATTTCTCGAGGGCAGAACTGACTAGAACAGAGACTAGATGCACTGCTGAAACAGTACGAAACTTACCGGTCTCATAAAGAGACACGTCAGGACCCGCATCCACCGGAGTGGACACTTCGTGTTGGGTCTGTGTACCACCAAACCCCACGGACCAGAGTCAATTAGATTGACCCTGTCTAGATACTACCCCAGCAACGGTACTCACCGGGCAGCAAGAACGGAAGGCCTCGGACTGGACTGCTTCGACGCCGGACGGACACACTTCGGACTTCTGTTACGGGTGGGCCTCCGGATACCTCGGACCTTGGACTCTCGGCTTGGGCTCTGGTCGGGACTCGCCGCGTTCCTCCACCGCCTCGTCTGGATGCTGGACCGCAACCTCCGTCTCCTCCGTGGGCCTGAGGGATACTTGAAGCAGAAATATCTGCACGTGCACGGTATGGTTCCGTCACGGCTGCAGAGGGTCAGGGGGCATACGTGGCTTCACCGGCGCGTGGGGAAAGGGCAGGTCCCTATTCGGGCGCCATTATGTGGTAAATAAATAAATAATACCCTATTTTTGACTGGATTTCACGATAACAGATAGCTCAATAAATAAGAGTCAAGATTCGAGGTAGTAGGAGTTTGCAGGTTTAATACAGCATAAAGGACAGGAACAGGACAACCTGCACAGACAAGATCTGGGATGGCTAGCAACTTTTAATAACAATGCACAAGTATATATACTAAAACAATTGCATTACAGTACATACGATAGGCGGAGCAGTGGGTGTGGTCAATAACAGTCGCGAAAGATAAGGGTGAAAGTAGGTGTAACAAGAGGCGTGAACATAGACATGTGATGTAAACGTAACAGAATATGTCATAAATGGGGCGGAGACATGGAGGGGGCTATCTGAGGAGCCGGGACCTCTAACCTAGTGGTGCGCGCAAACTGACAATGACGTGTTACTAGGAGAAGCTGGGGGCTATGACTTCTGTGCTAGGAGCAGAGACTGAAGTCTGGAGAGTCAGGGCGACATGTACCTAAACACTATCTAGTATCTGATGTTTAGAGAACATGTTGATATAAACTAAAAGTTATCGGGGTAAAGGCTAACAGACTCTAAGACTGGTGCATGCATTATTCTACAGGTAGTGTGTGTTGAGGAATATTAAATTACCATTAATACAGTATTTCTCTTACATGGAGACGTAAAGGCTAGACGATGACTGAAACTATTGATGCGATTCAGTAGCTTAGGAATGCAGAGAAGGAGGGCTGGACTGATAACTAAAATCATAACATACTCTTGGCAGACTGGCAGGCAGAGCCAGGCCGAGCCGGGCACTGTGAGGCAGGAAGTAAGTGAAGGGTCAGGAATACAGGTGGGGGCTGTATCGCTCCTCAGCGAGGGTTCAGGAGACAGGAGCTGAATCTGATGTCCGGGCCCTTTTGAGGCCTAGAAACGGGGACTTTTCAATGAAATAACGGGCACACTGAGAAACGTGGCAACGTAACCTTACATAGGCCTAATACTCGTAGCTTTCACGAGAACTGGAAACTGGCATACTAGAGATGGACACAACTGTAATTGCGTCTTTAATCGATCATGGGGAATACATATGCATATTAAATCTTGCACATATAACATAAGATGGGGAACACGTAGGGACACAGAACATGGCAAAATTTACTTTTCCACAGACGGCCTCACCCATGATACCCTACGGGCTGATAGAATTTCTCTAGAGATATCGTACCCAACACCTTTATGCTTGGTTAACCAATCAATGCATTTATTATGCAGTTGGATCCATGATTCCCCCTGTCCCTCCCTCAATGGTGGTATACCTGCTAGTACCAAGACAAATGGGCAGGCAACCGGAGGTAGATGCAGAGCAGGCCCCTGGTGTTTAAGTGGCCTGCTATGCCCAGACTGCCCCGTACCCCTGTTGTCAACAGGAGTAGGCCCCGACACCGTAGTTGGCTGAGCGGTGCTATTGTTCTGGTTGTCAGTACTAGAATTCACAATAGCTGGTGGTAGTGAATTAATGGGAGTGAGCGGGGGTTTAGATGATAGATTAATTGCTACTTTATTATTCCCCGCATTATTACATATGGGTTGGGTGATTGGTAGTGCAAGGGGCACTTGGGATCCAGAGGTACTGGGGTCCGCGACCGGTTTGGGACTGTAACGCGGGACATCTGGCTTCCCACAGGATAAGGCATTACTAACTAACTCAAGCTCTTTCAATAGTCGGTCACCCCTGATTTGGTCCAGGGTAGCAGTCCCCTTTCTTTTTGCCTCTTCATTTTTTATCACATTTTCTAATTTATCCAATCTTCTAAAAACATTATTAAATTGTTTTGTCATTTGCTTCTCTAAACGGTAAAAATGGTCTCTATAAGATTCCCATTGTGTTTCGATATGGTATTCTTTTCTCCCACTGAGACAGTCTGTGTCCATATCGTATTCTGATTCCCAGTGGGATTACTGATGGTAGCAGTAGAGATGTCATCCGTATCCGCTGAGCCATTATCATCTATACAGATGATATCTTTCCCTGCTGATTTTTGTTTATTCCACAGGCTCTGTGGCGTAGGTTGATTCTTGAGGATTGATGGTTGTTTTCTTTTGTTTGCCCTGGGCTTAGCTGCATCTCTTTTGCGTTTTTCCCCACCCCACTTATTATTAGTATCCAAAGTCCCGATAGCAGTAGCCTCCGCCTGGGAATTGTTTATTATTGCGGGGGGGGGGGGCCTCCACCAGCAAAGTCTCAGGAGGTGTTGGTCCTGAAGCAGGTTCAAAAATTACAACTGTGGGGGATAAGGGAAATCCGGGGCTTGTTTGCGGGGATAATGGCCGTATGGAGGTAATAGAGCAGCTTAGGGACATTCTCCTATCCGTATCAGCAATTTCGTTGGTGACCAAGGTGAGGGCGTTTTCAAGTAATGACTCAAATGTGGGCGGGGGAAAGGGGAAGTCATCCTGAGTAGCTATAGTATCCGTAAACTCCATGGAGTCAAGATTTTAACTCACCACAATAGAGGTAGAAGAGGGGTGGCCCACCCGTCCACTGATGTGTAGTTTTATGTTCATGGTTTTAGAAAAAAACGCGCTGCACAAGGACCTGGAGGTGGCAAGATAACAGCTCGAAAATATTGTTTTATCGCCTAAAAAATATTTTGGTTTTCACTGGCGGGGCTACAGCGCAAGATGGATGTCTTTAGTGATCTGTCCTTTTTTTTTTATTCCCTTCCAAAGTGTTTTTTTTACTGGGTTCAAAGTCTTTGTTGTAGAGTAAAAACAGCTGGACCAGAGTGACTGTGAACCTATTTTCAATTGATAAGTAACCCCTCAAAGAATGGAGCAACTTGCTGCAAAGTCTTAAGAATGCAATCAAATCTGTTCATATAAAGTGATGATTAAGAAGCACAGAAGAAAATAATCCCATGATGTATAAAGAATTATATTAATAATTTATCAAGTTTGATATGATCTATGGCTGTTGGAGGACTTGATACTATCCTAAATAAATGCCTGGATTCATCCTTAAAGGCCTTTTAATAAGCCCACTCCCATACTGCTAGGCTCATGCCAAGGCTCATGCCAAGACGTCCGTGTGTTTCTAGATCTGCTACATTTATCAACCCATCGGTTTACAAAGTCTCTTCCGTAAAGGTTCACTCTGTAGCTTTCGAGGCCTGTCACAAGATCCCTTTCCATTTCTCTCTCTGGTTATGTAGTTTTTGATAGGTTTTAAATGTTTCTTCTATTTAGAAAACAGACTGCACTAAACTTGTTACAGATTTTACTGCCTGTCTTATGAGCGCAACCACATCGCAGGTTTGCAGAATCTGTCCTGCAAAAGTGTTTCCCCTATAGCTGTTAGGACTGCATACACTAAATCTGGATATTGTTTCTCAATTACAGTCTGATCAATAAAAGAATGGTCACTTTTAATCAGTCAAAAGCTTATTACCAAAAGGCACACTGCTTGATTGTAGGAATACTACAGTCTAATTGCTTACGTTTGCAGAACACCTTTGGAACACTTTATATGACACTGCTTCCCAGACTTCATAAAAGTCATCTAAAACGGGCTGAGCTTCTCTGCAAAACCTCTTTAGTTAGTTGATATTTACCTTGTGACTGCCCATATTGTTTCCTGCTTCATTTGTTGGGGCTGGCTATTCTGCTCTATTCATTGCTCACAACCATCAGTAAAGGTCCAGGACTATGTGCTAGGTCGTAAGTCTTCTCTCTGCGTAATGGCATCTTCACTAAATTAAACTAAGCTCATAGCTTCTCTCACCAGAAAAACCATGAGCGTGGTTAAGTGACTGCGCTGTATAAGATCTTAATACTTTAATGTAGTGGTTTTTAACCTGTCGTCCAAGGACCCCAGCGTGCCCGCAAAGCCTACTTAGGGCGTCCGCGATTGTGCTACCAAATTAAATAATATTAAAATGAATACATTAAAATTAATGAAGTACTTACAAATATATAAGCAAAATTGACATTGTGAGAATTTTTTCTACATTTGTGTGAATTAAGAAATATATTTCAATATCTGAGCATTTGTTTGGTGTATATTTGTTTTTGTATATTTGTGTATTGTTTTAAAGTACAAATCATGGAAATGACTTAAGCCGGGAGTCCCCAGTTTACAATAATTAGTCCCTGGGGGTCCTCGGATTCCAGTAATGAGTCAGTCAGGGTCCACAGAAGTCAAAAGGTTAAGAGCCACTGCTTTTGTCCTCTAAAATAACTGTCAGTCAGATGTAAGAGCTTTGTTCTTCTGGGAACTTAAATGCGTAGGGTAGGTATTCTACATGAAAACATTCGCTGTCCGTATTTTTTTCTGTTTTAAAATAGTGCCTTTAAAATTCTTATAATGTGATACTAACGAAAAAAGATTTGTGTTTTATTTCTGGATCCCAAAGGACAGCCAGAGCTGCACTGCATTCATGAATTTAGTGAATATTACCCTAGTGGAAAACTAGAGCCGGTGACGTTTCTAATTCTTCTCCTATATACAAAGGCTTTCGGACAAGTAGAATTCTCGAGGTTACTAACCCTCCTCCTGCTTACACTATATTATCCTCTAAATACTTGTTTCTTCACAGATTGTGGGTAACCTGCTGTATTACCGCTTTATGAACCCAGCTGTTGTTGCCCCCGATGCCTTTGATATCATCGACATGTCAGCTGGAGGAGCTCTGCATCCTGATCACCGCCGAAATTTGGGCTCTATTGCTAAGATCCTGCAACATGCCGTGTCCAACAAGATGTTTGAAGGGGAGAGTTCTCACCTAGGTGTTGTAAATGATTATCTAGCAGAAACTCATTGGAAATTCAGGTTTGTGTCTTTCTTTAACTGCATCTTTGTACTTCATTTACGTTTAATGAGAGGGATCTTACAGTGGGGCGCTTGTGATTTTAAAACCTACAAAAGTTTCTCTGTCTCATTCCTTCTTAATACAGTGACCATTTGACTTCACCAAAGTGGACTTACTCCTTAGATATACACATTTCTAGCCTAAAGAGTTCCCTGTAGTCAACCAAATGGGAGTGGCTTGGACTACATGCTGGTTGGATTATGGTTTTGAAAATTCATCGAGTAATCCAGCTCCTCTGAAGTTGATTTTAAGGGCTTGAGACATTTAACTGCAGGGCTTGCTATATAGGTGGCTTGTTACGATAAGATTCCGATAAAAGAACATGTTATTTAGCTTGTACAAGATTCCACAAAAGTACTCCTTTGACACCAAGGGATTTGGTCCCTGCACAATTTACAATCAAGTCCTGTTAGGGATTAGGTTGTTTTAAAGTCCCGTTTAGCCTCAGAAACATTGAATATTATTATAACTAGTCAAAAAACAACTATCCCCAACCATAGACTGGGACACTGGCAACTCTGTGCATGTTGTTACGAGGCCACGTATAATCCTACATTTCACATTAATGTCAGGAACAGCATGGGATGGCGTGCCGTCAAGATGACACTCTCCGATCCAAACTAGTTCAATCCCTTTTTTTTTCTTCTCAGAGTTTGGGACTTCCATGTAGTTTTTGGGCGGGCATTGACAATAATAATCTTCAAGTCATTGTCATTTCTTGGAAAATAGGGAAAGGTCTCTTTCTTTGTTCAGTGGTTGCGAGCAGAAGTCTGACGTTTTTTACCCAGAACTACTTTTGGAGCAAGTTCATAGTCTGTTGCTTTGTCAATTGGACTTTCAAGTGACTGTGGTGTCTGTGGCAATAGTAGTTGCACATTTTGATTCTTTCGAAACTGAGCTATTTCTTTCAGCAGTCTGATGATTGAGAAGGTGGACACGCACTGTGCATGTGTGGCACTGGGCATTGGAAATCACAGCAGCACACATATTTTCAGTTGAGAAGCTCACAGGGTATGTCTGAGCCTCTGCCATAAAGTATAGGGAGCTTCTCAAGCCATCACAGCAGCTGCTTCAGAGGGTCTTCCTAAGGTTGCATGAGTGGACGGGCTGGTTCCTTGAAGCCATGTAGTGATGTTGTCTATGCAGTAGCCTACAGTGATGCATTGTTCTTTGCCCAATTTAAACCCCAGTCTAAAATGTAATGCCTGTTTCTAAATCCAACTTCCTCTGAAGGTAATCTTGATATGTCATGGTTGGGATATGCATTTTGGTAAATGAAAACATCTGTGGACTAGACACAAGGGAAAGTAGAAAGAGAATTGTGATTCAGTGAACTAGGTAAGACTTACAGACAGCAAGTGACCTGGATAGTGCACTACATGTTTTGGAAGATGTTCTTCCAATTACTGCATCTGAAGAATGCTCTCATTAAGGAGCCATCTTTCACTATGGTTTTACCCCAGTATGACCCTTTAAATTGCTCAGCTCATAGTTGCATGTGTTTTTTGCTGAGGCTTTCAAGACCCAAAGCGGAAATGCTGAAAAGCCTGCTTCTGTAACTGCTATTTCATGGTATCTGCTAAGAATGTTCAGTCCTCCGATGGGTTATCCCTTCTATCTAAGAAATCAGTTGGCGTTGACTGCGTTGTGCAGCTAACACCAAGGAAGGCCTAAAGCAATCTCACTGTACCGCCAGCTAGGCATTTGACTATTATGGATGTGATTGCTAAAATCTTAATATCGTTAAGATTGAGACCTGTAAATGCTTTCATTAATTTGAAGAATTACCAGTATTTTTACCACTGATTCTCTCACATACGCCTCAGTTTACATAACTTGCCTCATGGTGTCGAGACCAGTAACTTAATCTCTGATCATTCAGACCGTTCTCACATTTCCTACACCTGTGCACTCCCTTGCCAGTTCATCTTTTTGGTAGAGCAATGTGGACTGGCACCTGATTCTCTTATCTCATTGACATATAGCACGAGGGTGTGACACCACTTCCTCTTATAGCTTTCAGGTTTTTATTTATTTACTTGATTGAAAAACTTTATTCGATTTCATTGCATGTGAAATCCTAAAAGTACAAGCGCATAAAAAACTTGGATAAATATTTATTTACTTATTTCCCTGGGAGACATTTAAGTTAATCATTTGGTAGAAGTGAGAAGGAGTGAAAGTCTCAGCCACAGGGTGGGTGTTCTAAGCACCTTTTTTGTCCCAAGATGGAGACTCACCTGACCTGGGACCCTTTCCGTGTATGAGTCACCCTTATTATTGCTACACAAGTGGTTGGGGTAACGTGGGTATATCACTCCTATACCCTAGTACTGCATGTCTCAGCTGGATCTAATTGGCGTGGTCCCATGGATGGGTAGGCAAATGCCTTGGAGCCATCCAGCTCCAAATTCTTTCCTGCACCGTTGCATTGTTGATCCAAGGCCAGCTCCCCATCTGAGTTTGGTCATCTTAATCCACTGTTGTGCTCTAAGGTTGAGCCAGACAATCAATTGTCTCCTTAGGAAAGCAGTGCTCTAGGTCCATTGCACCGAGAGGTCGAGCAAGTTTCCTAACTCTTGGTAGAGGTGAAGTGACTGCATCCATTTCCCGGTGGCTCCGGGGACTTGCACATTTCAGCCCAGCCGAGGTCCTCCCATAGAGGGTCTGTCCCACTAGTCTGGCAGTTCCTCCTTCTGATTCCTCTTCCTTCTCTGTGGTTGAGCCAGGCACCTATGATATCAGTGCAAATCAAAAGAAAAACACCCAATTCATTTTCTGCAATTAGAAAGCCAAAACCCAGTGTCTGACACATAATCCATCCTCTTGAATCACAAGAGGGAAAAGGAAAACAGATGCACTGCCACCACAAAGAAAACCTCTTGGGATGCCAGAGCACAGACGTCGTGTTTGGAGGTTGACCCGACACCAGAGGTGCACCAAATCTCAGAGTATGTGATGGTTATCATCCCTTCTGGTCCTTCCACAGGAGGAATAGGTGACATCTCAAGTGTTTTAATTCTGAGAAAGTGGACCTTATAGATTAAGTCCCCTTTAGACCCTTCCCTGGCTAGCACCAAGGCATTCGTCTTACAGGAAGGGGACTCCCCTCGGTGGTGGACAGGATAGACTTGTGTGATCCATCCAAACATATCTAGCTGGGCCAGTAATTTCCCAAACTTTCCAACTCCCTGTGGACCCCTGGTGCTTTTTCCCAGTTACCATTTTTCATTTCTTACTCCTCCTTGTATACCTGGAATACAACACTGAAAAATAGTTGTATGACCCAGTCAGTCTGCATCCAGTCATATGCTGTCATGCAATCAACTCTTGGAAAGTGTTATGTATTGAGAATGCCCTGGAGAATGAAGGCCTCTGTTGCTTTGCTTCAGCTATTCCACATAACCCACCCTTGTTAAGCAAGCACTAGTAATCTAGAGGAACCTTTTACCCAAATCTGCAGTCTTAAAAGGCTTGAATAGCAATGACCAGACCCCGAAAGATGGTTACGCCTTTACCTCCAGTAACACCCGAGTACATTCTGTTATGGCACGGGATGTTTCCTTTTAAAACAAGCCATCTTCATGCTAAATTTTCACGGTCTTGAAAAACGAGGAAAGAAAATGTACCCGTTTGGCAGTGTCTCTCTGAGATTGGGCTGTACTATCAAAGCCAGCTAGTGGAAATCTTATATATTTTTAAATGTATACAAATTCACACATTAACCGTTTTCCATTTTTTTATTAAAAAGAAGGCTCAATTAATGCATCTATAATAGATTCAAATGGATGAAGATAATAGTCAAGTTGATGTCGGGCTTGCCCTTGATGAACCAACTTAGTGTGAATGGAGTTTAAGTTTTGGGCACACTAGTGAAGATGAATGCGGTTGCAATTAAATGCAAAGCTAATATTGGCTTCTGTTGCATGTTGAGGTGTCTGTGCTGTCGAACTATTCTCCAAATGAAGTATCCAAGCCCTAAAATTACATCTATGTTTGGAGTGTTGCTTTTCAATTGAGATCTCTCCTTCAAGAGTAGCGTAACATGTAGGCCTACATTCCAATGGCAAAAAAGGGACTGCAGAGGGAAACCAGTAGTTTGAGAAACCGTTCCTACTAGGAAAACCATCTGAGTGACTTTGTGGTGCAATATTAAACGGGAATACAATTTAAAAGGCCTCCTTTTTAGAGCATTTGGCTTGACATGGGGCTAAATGTTGGTGTTCAAGGAAAATATGCAGAACAGTTGAAGGTGGGATGATCGAAGTGTATTCTATTGGTAGGGGGGTTACGAGGAGTTACAAGGGATGTTTTGCACTTGTGCATAGACTGAAAAAGAATAGCCTGACCACATGTTCTATATTTTTAACCACTATTAAAGTGGCCATGAGCGAATTTCTTGTACTAATTGTACACTACAGAGAGATCAAAAAAGTGAAATAGTGAGTGACCAGTAACCCAAGCCAGAGTCGATGGACCGAATGCCCTTCATTCTACTGGCCGCACATTCTTCACATTCTGGGTATGCAATTAGTGGTTACTGCCTATGGGTAAGCACTAGATTCTACGTAAGCATTAGTGCTAGTTTTGACCTATTTGAGGATGGTGATCCATGTGATGGTGCTTTGTTCAAATAAACTGCAGAGAACGAGTTGAACCAATTATCACATGTGCTCTTCACTTTGATATTGTTCCTTTTTAGAGCATCTAGTTCCTACCATCCTTTTGCCTTTTAAACAATGGTTTTAGCAGAATTTCAATGTGGTTTGTCCTTGTTGTTTATCCAAGACAAACACTAAGTTTGAGATTGGTAATGTTGGTAATTCATGCTTTCGTTGATTCACAGAACAGTGATGTTGATGAAATGATGAGGGACAGCTGTGCATATTGAGAAACAGTTGTCCAGTAAAAACATTCTAAATCCCACCTTTTTAAATGTTCACCTGTTTATAGGAAATTTATCCAGGCGGCATGTTCTGTTCCCGAACCAGAAGATCGCTTCAACGTTGATGAATATTCCGAGATGGTCAATGTAATCAAACCAGTAATCTACATGACCGTTTTGGAGCTCATTAACACTCACAAGGTATGAAACGTGGGCATAGAGAGGAGTTGGCCTAACGGCTAGGGCGCTCGACCTCGGACCTGGGGATCTGGGTTCAAGTCTCGGTAACGACGCCAAAACCTCCTGTGATTCTGGGCAAATCACTTAATCTCCCCGTGTCCTCATGTAACGTAACTGGAAAATATGTCAAGCGCTCTGATACCTGATTCGGTTCGGTCTAGTTTGCGCTATATAAAACTCTGCAAAAAAAAAAAAAATAGATTGCCTCGCACCTGGCATATACAGCTTATACAGTGTGTATCCTATAAGTATAGACTATCTCATTTGTAGCATTATGGGTTCACTCGTCATTTGGTGATTTGATGCCGCTGGTTCTTCTTCTAACCACACTTTCTTTCCCTCCCAAGCTGTTGCTGGAACACCAGGACTCCATTTCTCCAGACCATGGGGACCCCTTGCATGAGTTGTTGGAGGATTTGGGGGAGTTGCCCACAGTCCAGTCTCTGATAGGTATGTAAGAAATTGAACTTCTGAGCACACCTACTACATGCCAGTAAACGTGATGAGGTTTTTCTTTAATGTTGTGCTGGAGTTATTGTCGAATTATTACACAATAATCTGATTGTCACAAATGTATAATTTCCTCAGATCAACAATCTATCTGGGGCTAAAATAATAAAGTGGTATGAAATTTTGCAAGACTTTTGCTTCTGGAATGTGCGTAAAATCAGTCCAGTGGTACGGTTTGTGGACTAGATATATCTATGTGCACGACTGTTGATAAAACAGTGTTTGAGAAAAAATACTAGGACCTCCACTGTTAATTCTTTACACTTTTCGGAATGTAATAATTATCTTTGGGATCTCCCCTGGCCCCATGAGTGCCATAACTTAACTTAAGCTCTAAAAAGAATCTGAAAAAGTCAATAGAACAGATTTATTTAAAATATGTTCCCTTTAGTCTTCATTAGGGATTGAATGAACTACAGCTGTTTAGTCTCATACAATTCTTTGGCTCGTAAGTGTCCGTTTGACATAATTTTAAATTGTAAATTAATCCACATTAGTTTTTCTCTGTGCTTTGATATGGTGGTTGCACAAGGCTTGGTCTTTTTAATGTTTTTTTAAAATAAAATATTGTTCAAGGGGCTTTCTGGTGAAAGATGTCATATTAGTTCTCCACACAAGTATATCTCATTAAACAAAGGAGCTTTCTGAAATGCTGGTTTGGCATGCAGGGCTTGGTAAACAGAAATGTCTTTATGTCTCTAAACTGGAAGGATATTTTAATGGTTGACTTTGGTTGTGAAAATACTGCACTTCCATCATGTTACATGTGTTTACAATGCTACAGGAGAAGGCTCGTTTAATTCTGGTGAAGAGGAAATGGAGATCTCTCTTGTTCTCACCAACAAGTTTGACATGATGGAGTCCAGTTGCGAGGAAACTGATGCCAAGAGTTTGTTGCTAAGGTAGGTCTTCTTTCTGAATTTTTGTTCTCACACTCCCACCTCCTCTCCTTGAGTTTTTTAAGGGGACCCTGTATAATTAACGCAAGAGATGCCTGGTTAGATTTATTTGGCCAATTGCGCAGGTTGCCCATTATTCACACTGGTATTATCCTTTCCTGCCCTGTTTTGCTTGATTTATATGAATAATATATAAACAAAACTTAACTGAACCCAAAACATTTGTTGGACCATTATTGGTTTTCGTCTGAAGGGTCTGCTAGGCTGATATGTTCTTGTTAAGGATCTATTTTTATGATGCTTCATCCTTCTAGGAAGCTGGCTCTTTATATGATCTATCAAAGCGAGATATGTTGTGTAAAGAGTCCAGTGGTTCCCTTATAAGTGGACAGGGGCTTGCTCTAGCAATCCCAAAGTGTTCTTCTAATCTAGAGGGTAGTGTGGTTGAGAAGCCTTAGGCTTAACTTGGAGAAGTGCAAGAACATCTGAAAATACACACACTAATCGATAAATGAGACTTGCGACTCAATAAGGATATCCACACCAATTTATAAAAATAACACGTATCTTTATATATGTTTAGGCACCAGAAGCAATTCGTTCAGAGGAGTACGTTTTTAAATAGAAACTCTTTTCAGTTCAAAAAGTTGCCACATAATAAGATTGCAGCTTCTAAAAATTGCACTATGGAAAGAAAAGTCAATGTGCGTTCAGGTTCAGTACAGCAACTTAACAGGACCAATCTTCATGAATTGAGGTGAGTGGGGGTGGGGGGGCAACGTCCTAGGCAGCATCAGCAGAACACCACCAGCGGCACTAGGGCAACCGGGTGCAGTACAGCATGTGGTGCCCAATGTTACTCTATGGGGATGGGTCTTCACATAAAGAGACTGTAGGCTCAGACTGGGAGGCCAGTCGGGCTGAACGAACAAGGGGGCTCAGGCTTCACGATGCTTGGGGACGTAGGGACACCTTTGGTCCTCTTCCCCACTGCCAAGGGGTGATGGGTGCAGAGGTGCCTCTAGGCGTTGGGTTTCTTTACCAGGAGCAGTCAGGGTAAAGGGGGCCAGAGTGCAGAGGCTGCAGGCCATGTCTAAGTTCACTGGGGGCGAACCACAGTGGACTTGGTCTCTGGAGGGCTGGGGAATTACGATGACACTGTTGGCCCACTTTAACTCTGGTTTGGAGCGACGGGTGCAGTGATGCCAGGCGTCGGGTTTTTGCAGTCACCAATTCCTCACAGGAGTCTTTGTATGGTTGCAGGGAAGCAATTCTGCTTCTTCTAGTGAGGTATTAGTTTCTGGGTGTAGTGCTGACAGGTCTCCCAGCTTTGGGGACTCGGCAGCTGTAGGGCAAGTCATCTTTTGGCGCAATTGTCGAAGTCAGCAGGAAGGCCAGCAGGGTTGGCACCAGTTCTTGCAGGAGGACTCTTCACGTTCTTAGTCTTTCACGTCAGCAGGATCCGATTTCCTGGTGCCAGGTGCTCCCCTAAATACTGAATTTATTGGAGTGTAGGGTACTAGCCAATGGGCTACTGACCCTTGGGCTCACTATGCCCCCTATATGACCACTTCCTGTGGGATGTGGGCATAACCCTGTCCCAGAGTTCCCAAGTGTGCCAACACATAGATGGCCACTTCTGAAAAGTCGTACCCACATCCGGTTAGGCCACCTTAGGGGTGTACTAGCCTGGGGGTGGGCCAGCCTACCTGACTAACTAATTTCCTGCCTGCCCAGGTGTTGGAGGGTTCTGGACAGAGGGGGGAGGGGCAGTCTCCTCTCCTGTGAGGGGAGCCAGATTCACATTTCAAAGGCTGGAGCTTCTTGGAAGATCGACGGCCTAGGAGTGCAAATCAGTAGGTCATCCTGAGGGAAGTCGTGTGAGCACTCTTCTCCTATGCTGCAGGCTTCATTTCTGACCTCCTGATAGCAAAGCTCACCCTGTGAGGTCACATCTGTCTTTGGTGGCAGGCTGACAGAGACCAATTTGCCACCACAACAGAGGCTGGCAGGTTTGCCTGTGTGCATGTGTTCACAAATCCACCACTGGCATCAAGGTGGGTTTGTTAATCTGAGATGTTTGATAACAAACATCCCTATTTTCAGTGAAACCATCGTGTAGCTGTGAAACTCGTTTTCAGGAGTGTCCAGCACATGTTCTAAAATGGCTTCCCTGTTCCCTTGCACTGGCAGTAATGGAACTGACCAGCACAGGGGCATATCTGCTCATGCAGCTATCGTCTCACGTGTAACATTAAGCACCCTGCCTTAGGGGACTTGGTTAGCAGGCACTCAATGCACTTCCAGCCGATATGACATCAAATACTAGGCAAAATGTGAGGGTGACCATGTCAAAAAGGGGCACTTTCCTACAATCCTCTAACATGATTCGGAGAGGTAGTTCTCGGTCAGCTTCTATGTCCTTAAAATTGTGACTAATTAAACTGAAGACTTTTTTGTATGAATAATCCTAGTTCAAGCTTACTGTGTGGTCCCACTGTAAAAATACCCAATGGTATTTCAATTTCTTTCCATCCCTTCCTCAACCCAGCACAGTAGTAGGACTTGTGTTGGCTGTGTGCATTATAGAGCTTAGACTGCTCTGATTTGACCACACTTTGAAGTAGTCTTATTTTTCCATAAATCAATTTTCCAAATATGTAACTGACCGCAATATCACCTTCATATCCCCTTCAAGGCAATCCTTTACTCTCTAGTGCTAACATTACTGAATCAGCCATTTCTTACCTTTTTAAAGGTCTCTGCCTCTGCTGTTGGCATCTGACAGCACAATCCCAGACCTTTAAAACAGTTCTGTTTCAACATCCCGATGTATGGCAATGGTCTTTCCCTTTTCAGTTTGGCCAGCATTTACTTGACTTTGATCCATGGTCCTGTGTAGGGTGAAGCGTGATATGTACTGGTTTCAGGTTTTCCCGGAAACTGTTTGTGCTTGAAGTCATTTCGTCCACAGAGAAGGAAATTGAATGTGGTGCGCAAGAGGCTGATAATACAATTTTCAATTTCCTCAGGTGTTGCTGAGGACCAAGCATTCCTAAAGTGAAATAAAAATGTAATATTGCTTGCTTGGTTTCTTTCCTTCCATTGAGTCCAATTCACATTTTGCATCTCTGTTAGTAGTACAACTATAATGCTAATGGCTTGCTAGAAAATGCTTTTCACCTACATGTAGGTGTAAATCTCCACTTCTCCTGTCTTTTCTTTAGGGTGATCAGGGCGCAATTAAGTTGACTACTTAGTAGTAAATGTGGGAAGGACTTAGTAGAGTGGAGGGAAAATGGGGAATAACTACTATAAAATTGGTGAGGTTTAGGGAGAGTAAGGAGGGGTTTGGGGGGAGGAATTGAAGAGGGCTTTAGGGAGGGAAGTGCAAATGCAAACACCTATCCACAGTAGTGTAATCCCATTTCATTCACAAACTAACTTCTAAACTCAATACAGCCCAGAAGGCTTAAAAACAGGTTAAATGTGATCCAGCACAGCCTTCCAGTGAGTCTAGCACCACACATGGCCACTCATAGGTACTGCAACACCTTCCATAGAAAATAAAGGCGGCAAGGACTTAACATTTTGTTTGGAAAAAAAAAAATTATTAGAGTTTTATATAGTGCGAACTAGACCCGAGACATCGGGTATCAGAGCGCTTTACATAGCACCAGTTTCGTTACAGAAGGACACATTCATTTTTGTTAGGCAAGTGGAGATTAAGTGATTTGCCCAGAATCACAGGATGTTGAGCGTCATTGCCGAGACTCGAACCCGGTTCCCCAGCTTCGAGGGCGACTGCTCTAGCCCTAAGGCTACATCCCGTCAAACTCCGTCAAAAATATCAATATAAATTAATGCATTTCGGCTTTTTGGAAAAATTCGTACTTTTCACAGCATTATGTAAATAGAAAAATGACAATGTTTTAATAACCTTTTTAAATTTAAAAATGAACATAAGTTAAAAGTTTGGAAAAAATAATTCAATCAAAATGAATTCTACACTAACCGTTAGTAATTTTTTTTAATACATAATAAATATAAACTTTAATTTAATCCTTAAAAAATATATTTTTTCAATTAAATATTTAATTGAAAATTAAGTCAATAGTACTGTAATTTAGTTATATATACCGTACATACCGAGAGATTTATGTGTGTGTGTGTGTGTGTGTGTGTGTGTGTGTGTGTATATATGTATATATATGTGTGTGTGTATATATATATATATATATATATATATATATATATATATATACCTACTGGCGGTCGCCAGTAGGTATATATATATATATATATATATATATATATATATACCTACTGGCGGTCGCCAGTAGGTAGTTATAGTTAGGATTGATTTCCATAGGGAAAGCGCAACATTCTATTTGGAATAACTTTGGCGCCGGTTGAGGAATCAGCCTGAAGTTTTCAGCAACTTTGCCTCGCGGCTCTCCGCTCCTTCCCTGAAAGTTTGGGGGGGATTCGTCAAGCGGGGGCCGAGATAAAAGGTTGGGTCCCAAAACGTGTTTTCCCCATGTTAATTTCCATAGGGCGGTCTGTCGCACTTTTAGCTCGAACGGCTGAATGGATTTTCACCAAACTTGGCAAAATTGTAGGGACTGGTAGCCCGATGTGCCTTTGCTATATCTCAAGATATGTGCTCCAGAGGATTTTGAGTAATTTAGGTTAAAAAAAAATTTATATATCTAGAGCAGCGCCCCGGTACGCGTACCGGGGAGCGCTCCGGGCACGCCACGCGACTTGCGCACGGCAAGCTGATTGGTTCTCGGGTGTCTGTAAACATTCGAAACAGTCCGCAGCGGCCGCCATCTTGTGTCTCGGTAGGATTGAGACACAAGAGGTGGCAAAAATCAAAGGGGGAAATGAGCAAAAGGGGGCAGGGTACACCCCCCCTGACCCCCTAGGTTTGATGTGGGGGCCATAAAAGGGTCCCATAGGACAACATTTTTTTTATTTTTTTTTAGATTTTCGCGGGGGGAGCGCCGGGTACGCGAACCGGGGAGCGTACCATGGAGATAAAAGAATGACAGACTTTTTTTTTTTTAAATAGCATTTTTTTTTATAAATTGGAGGTAGTTCTGAAAAGAACTTTTTTTTTGTTTTATATTTTTTTATACTTTTTAAAACGATTTTATATTTTTTTCAGGGGAAAAACAAAAACAGGGATTCCAAAACTGCTCAACAGGAGCAAAAAAATGTGAAAATTTAGGGACGGAGAGGGCAGCGGTGTTCCTGTCTCTTTATAGCAATGAGTTCAACGCTCTGCTCCCCATAACAGAGCAGTTGTTCCTGAAGGTGTTGCTCCACCAGTGGAGGTGCTGCTGCCATCTTTTGGTAAATTCCGTGCCAGGTCCCTGACACTCTCCCTGGAATAATTATTTGGGTGTCTTCTCTTGACATGCCTAATTAAATTGGCATTTCCAAAGCTATATTTTTTTTTAGGATTGCCTCTGGATAAAGTACTGCCACATATCTTGCAGGTTACTTTAGCAGCATTAACTTTTTTTTGTCCTTCGGGGATGTCATAAAATTTCCAAGTGAAGTGGTTCTTTTTTTTCTGGTGAGGAGGGTCCTCAGGCAAAAAACCATCTGAATCACTGCTGGATGACTCCCTTGCAGCCATTGCTGTAGATCAGGAAAATTATGAGAAGATAATACACAGAACACCTCTTGCTCTCTCCAAGTGCAAAGCCATAGTGAGAGAAATGGGCGGGTTTCTCAAAATTTTGAAAAAAAAAAGTTCTGAACCAATGAAAAGTGTTATTTTAAAGTCACATGGCTTGACGCGCTTACGCTACGCGCCCTGGGGGGCATCCCGGGGCGCGTAGCTTAAGCGAGTCGGGGCGCTTACGTCGCGCGATCGTATACGCTGGGGCGCTTACGGGTGCGCTTACGCTGTGCGTCATAAGACGCATCTCGCGGCTACGCGATACGTGTCTTATGACGCAAGGCGTGGCGGCTACGCGATACGTCACAATGTTGTTTTCGTTCGCGGCAATAGCGCTATCGGGACGCTCCCCGATACGCGCCCCGGGGCTCGCCGTAACATTGCGCTTACCCGTGCGTTCACCGGTACGCGCCCCAGGAGGGCCCCGGGGTCAAAAGTAAAAAATAAAAAAAAAAAACCATATTTATACAATATAAAATTCGTTTTAAAATTTTTCACTTTTTATATCTATAAAGATTTGCTATTAAAAAAAACATTGAAATTCACTGAAAAAACCATAGGTTTCACACCAGTTATAGTTAGGAATTAGCATTAAAAAAACCTATTAAATTCACTGAAAAAACCATAGGTTTCACACCAGTTCTAGTTAGCTGAAAGTTTTACTCGCATAAAACCATTGAAATTACCACGTTATAGTTAGTTGGACTCACTATAACTTGCGCGTGCAATGCACTGCTGATTACGTCACATATGACATCACTCATGACATGGTCAGTGACATCACTCATGACATCACTGATGACACCATCCTTGTGACAGAGTGACAGAGCTCCTTTCACTGTAATGTAACCCTTGAAACAAATATTCAAAAATAGAAACTAAAATATTGAAAAAAATGGAGATACCCATACCACTTACAACAACCAATTAAATAATTCCACCATTTAAATACACATGCACTAATTCACCAACAGTTCTATATAGTCACTCCTACATATACTCGCTCATCATATGTAGTGATACACCTATACATCCTGTTACACACCGACAGTCATCCAAAAGTTACACACGCACATACTCACACATGCAAATAAACTATTGAGCATCCATTTATTTGCATATACAGGTATACACACACTACCACTTTACTTCTAAGGAAACTTACACATACTTACTCTCTTAAACAATCACTTATAGAAACACATACTAATTTAAATAGGAACTCTTACAATCTCTTACTCTCACATATACTCACTTATATACAACAATATTCACATATACTAGATTTAAACTTATGTAGTTACTGATAAAGAAACTAGTGAGACACTCATTCACTCAGTAACATACACATATACACAGTCATCCACCCATACAGTCCTGCACATATACTGTCTTCAAAACACATACAAAGAGAGAGTCAGTCATTCATGCATCTATGTGCTAAGTTTTACCCTCACCGAACCATACAAACACTGATACTAAGAAAAACATCTAATAACTTATATACATACACATGTACCTACTCACCAACCCATGCAGCCACTTATACACAAAGTGAAACACTAATACATATATTTAAATATTTAAACATTACTCACTAATATTTATTTTTCAAAAAGACATACATTCACTGGATGGTGTCATCAGTGATGTCATGAGTGATGTCACTGACCATGTCATGAGGGATGTCATATGTGACGTCATCAGCAGTGCATTGCACGCGCAAGTTATAGTGAGTCCAACTAACTATAACGTGGGAATTTCAATGGTTTTATGCGAGTAAAACTTTCAGCTAACTATAACTGGTGTGAAACCTATGGTTTTTTCAGTGAATATATATATATATATATATATATATATATATATATATGTATATATATATGTATATATATATGTATGTATAATATTCCAACAACTCTGTCCCTAAAAGAAGAGTGAACATTCCACTCTAGACAGCTGCGCTACCTTACTCTTTTTATTGGTTAGAGGAAAATCGTAGCGTTTTAGTTGCTTTGTGCAACTTTGTTCTCGATAGCACGCCATCTTGATTAAGGCTGTATTGAAACCGTGCACTACATAGACAGTGTAAAATACCTAAGTCCTACAGGGTTACCATGGTCGCCATCTTGTAAGGATATTTCATATTCAACAACGCAAATCGTAACATTGTTATTAATCCGTTACCTGAAACTGCTTACCACCCTATACCCCTACCCACATCTAAACCCTAAAAAGTCTCTTACCACCCTATGCCCTTACCCACCCTTAAACCCTAAAAATACTCTTGCCACCCTATATTCCTAACCAACACTAAATATAACCTTACCACCTACCCACCACTTAACTCTAAAAACATCCTTACACCCCTTAAACCTTCCAAAAAATACATACATACACACAGGCCTTAACTATACTTGCCATGTGTGGTAAAGGTGTGCGTCATCAAGGCACCAGAAATTGTATGCGTGGTAAAGGCATCGCGCGGCAAAAACATCATTGTAAACAATGTTTCCCTACATTTAAACTATATAAATTGCGTTAATATTAAAAAATATATATATATTTTTATTTATTGTGTTTAAAGTGTAATAAACGTTCTTAACTATACGTATTCCTAATGATCAATAGATCTCTGCCCCAATTGGTAGAGACCTTTGCGTACATGGGAAACGTTACTAATAGGAACTTTACACTTGTAAATTTGTCTCCTCCAAGTTTCAAGGGGTGGAGTCATGAAGGTCTACCCTTTACTGTAAATGTACTACTTTTTTTCTAGTCGTCATTCTTGAGTGTAAATTTACTGCAAAGTGTACAAGTAAGTTTAAGGGTGCAGATTTACTCTCATTTAAATTTACTTTTGTGCCTCTGCCCCATTGTTTCCAAATTGAGACTTGTTGCTTTGCCTCTGGATTTGAGCCTTTCTGGTTTTCTAACCAAATATGGTTGGCTGACAAGTGCAAGGCTATTTCCAGAATTAATGAGGAACTAACATGTGATACTAATGGCTATGACAGGAGTAAGCAAAAGTACATTAATCTATTTGTTTGCCTTTTTAGTATTCTGAATGTTTCCAGTCTAAATACATGGCCTTTTAATTGTTACCCATGTTTTTGGCTAAAGTAGATGGTCATGAATGGGGCCATTCGTTATTAGTTCCTTTTTTGTCTTCATTCTGTTTATGAAAGTATCACTCGGTGAGACACAGTTGGGCCTTTGCCTGATTTTTATGTAATTCCTGAAATCTGCATGTGTAGGTAAATGCTTTTTTTTTTTTTTTTTTTTTTTAATCAAGAAGTGTGTTTTCTGACTGGTTCTCATAGTCTGGAAGTGATCTTGATTTCCCCGTACTCCACTCACCCCAAAGTCTAGGTAAAGCCTTCATTAATACTCACTGCAAGTTACCTCTGCCAACCCTAATAAGCTGCTAGTGGGTGATGGTTACCCTCTGGACTGCCAAACTGCATGTCATACTTGTGGAGAAGTGTGGCTCAGGGGTTAGAGGCGGCAGACCCGGAAGCTGAGATCGATCCTGGACCAGGGTTCAATTCCCCGCCTCGGCGGGTCTTGGGCTAAAAAATCCACGGACTCGATAATTCTCGTTCCGGTGCCTACTCAACTCACGGGTTCACACTCTGCGACTCTGGGCAATAGCTTGTTTAATCTCCACTACGGCCCCTCGCGGCGGGATGCCTGGCTTTCACCTTGTGGATACCCTGCCGGGGTTATCACACAGGGGAATACCAGGACGGGTTCCCTAAGCAAGCGCCTTGAGACCTCTGGGTGATTAGTGCGCTATATAAATCGAAATACATTTACATTTACTTGTCTTGTTAACTCATGCAACTTCTCTGGGGAGAGAGAATGATACATTTCCTTATTACCTCCCCTTGTCCTTCCTATCCCAGTCTTGGTTGGGAGCTTCATCTAAGGAGTAACCCACTCCAGGCAAGTTTCACTGTAACAGAACTTTTTTTATTGGATGTGAGTTTTTTTCACTTGCTCACGTTACAAGTGACTGCAAGGTAGTGTACTTTGTCATTTATCAGTGATTTTTGATGGCAGGGAACTTTATCCTTGCTATGCAAGGGTGCAAAACAAACAGCAAGCAGAGTCCCATTACCTCGCCTGTATTCCGTTATACAGATGAAGTCGATCCCAAAATTGTTGCTACGTATGCTTGTCGATCATGGTATCTGTGTTTTATTCTATTCAAGGCTGCCACTGTTGCTTTCTTAATGCATTTTCTGCATGAGGTTGAACCATCCTCCAATTGATAATCTTTGGAATCCTATCAGTGTGAATCTTTTGAGGTCGACTGTGGCAAAGGCAAGTCTTCTTTCTTTGAATGCTTGTGGAATCCCATCCTATCGCTCTATTTCAATCAGTGCTCTGTTTTTCTTTTGTATGCACACAGGTGTTCAGAGCACTTACAAAGGTGGCTGCATGAGTGATTGGTGGCCACTTGTGACTTTAGTAAAGTGTTAGCTCACATCCTGTGGATGTCCGAATGATTATATGAAGAAGACCAAGTCATCAAGTGACAGGAGAGGCACTTGAAGCAACCTCAGAATTCATACTGAGTAAAGTACACATTGACACTGTAGACACAAGTGGAAGATCATTGTTACTTTCCTTGTGCATTTTACACCCATTGGTATACATTTTTGAAAACCATGAAGGGAATTCTCAGAGTCTGGTTGATTGGCTGCTGCATGTGTGATCATTGCAGTATTACATATCACTGGCATTTTAAGTTTGTACAACATGTATTTTAATCTGTGTCAGCAAGCTGTAGATACGAGCACATTCTGCATGTGGTGCTAAAGCTTCAATTCTGTAGTGGGGGATCTCTGTGTATAGTCATAATCTAGTGAATAGTCCCGCTCATGTGCGGGGACCCCGGAGCAATCAAAAATAATCTCTTAAGCTGTCTTCTTTGCAGTACTGCATAGACACTTAAGAGAGAATTAAAGACCGATAATGCAGCCTAAACATGCAAGGCTACACTGTCCAGTACTTCAACTAGAAATGCAAAGCATATTCTACCAATATCACATTTAAACCTGTCTGCCAGGTTTCACCATGGAAAACACTTCCCCTTCACCAAATCCTTGGAATGATAGAGAGGAAGCACAGGACAGACAAGCCCCCATAGGCTGCCATTATGTGGCTTGAAAAAGGGATACCGTGCCTTTAAGAACTTTCCAGAACTCTCCTGGTATTCCAGAATGCACAGCAACATCCTCCACTTTCAGTTCTTTTTTCCGGCTCCTGCTAGCAGGACCCTGGAGCATTGAGCTCTGCCTTTTTTGGGAATTTATCTACTTTTTGTGCACTTTTAAAGTGTTAGTCTGTTCACTCGACGTGTTTTGCCTCTTCTCATCTTTGTTGGAGTTTCTCTGGTGTTTTGGACTGCTCTTTTATCTAATATGCCTGCCTTATTTGATAAATGTGTCCCGAGTGCTCCAGGAAAAAGGCAAAATGTTCCTGAGGAGTGCGATATCTGTCTGCACACCAAGGTTTGCAACAGAGAAGGCAGCAAGGACAAGGTGGGGCTGGGCATGAAGGGGCTCCTTCCTCTGCCCATGTGCAGGCCTCTGGGGGGCCCCCCAAAAAAGAAAAGGCCAGAAAACGCCACCGGTCTCCGTCGACATCGATAGCCTCGGCGTCGAAAGGAATGACCACAGTCTGTTCCCCGTCTCCCCAGAGCTCTGGGTCGAAGCGCCGTCGAGGGGACTGACGTCGAGACCTCCGACGAGGTCGACATCGAGGACTGATTAGTCGTCGAGCAATCATCGACGTCGAGAGAGGTCAAGACGCCGGCGCTCGCCGTCGAGGCGACACCGCCGGTCGACGTCAACACGGAAGTCTGCGATGTCGAGACGCAGATCAGCGTCGAGACTAAGGTCGTCGACGCCGAGAAGATCGCCGTCGTCGAGGAGACGGTCGACGTCGAGGCACAGACCGTCAACGTCTAGGCGCCGACCATCGACGCCAAGAAGACGCTAGTCGACGTCGAGACGACGTTGGACGTCAAGGAAACATTCATCGACGTCGAGGAGACGCTCAGCGTCAAGAAGAAAGCCTAGACGCTCCAGGACCAGGACGGAGTCCTCGGCGTCTGCAAGTACAAGGTCGCGACGGCGGCATCGCTCTTCTACGAGGGGTAGGGCCTCAAGATTGCCCCCCTCTGGTCAGAAGAAGAAGAAAAGGAGAGTGGGACAGTCTCCGGGCTCGATGTACTCTCAGGTTTATTCACCCGCTAAACCCAGGTCACCTACACCACCTCCTTTGCCCGTGGATCCTCCTCCGCGGAACCCGACTCCTCCTCCACTGCCTCCACCTCCTACGCCACCACCTCCGGTGCCTCCTCACCGTCCTCCTCCGCCAAGGTCGGTCTCTTTGCCTCATTTGCCGACGCCGCCTACGGGGCTTTCGCAACCTAGGCTCCCGGTTCGGCCTCCGCAGCGCCCTCCTGTCCGGCCAGCGAAACGCCTGAGGCCGCGGAGTTCGAGGTCTCGCGCGAGACAGAGGGATAGGTCCAGAAGTCGCCGTTGCTCGTCCACGAGGTCCAGACGGCGCCATAGGAGGGACAGGTCTAGATCCCGCCACACGGATTCGTCCAGTGCCTACTCCCCGACCCTGTCGGACTCCCCTCGAACGAGGGTGTCCCCATTCCACGACATTACCTCCTTCCAGGAGGTTTTACTGTGAGGAGCAGCCAAGTTAGGCATCACTCTTACGGTGCCCACGTCCCTGACGTCCGTCATCTTCGAAACACTGCACAAGAAGCAGTTGTCTCGCCCATTGTTGCCGTTGGTGCCAGGGTTGCTGGAACCTGCCATGGAGCTCCTCCTCACCCCTGCGGTTACGAAATCGGCACCTTCCAGGCTGCATAAGAAGAATCGGGCTCCTGACTCGGATCTGGCGTTCCTCCGTTTGGACCCTGCGCCGGACTCCGTGATTGTGATGGCGGCGAGGAAACAACACGCCACCACCCCGTCATCGACAGTACCTCCAGACAAGGAGCGCCACTGGATGGATTCGCAGGGCAGGAAGGTCTGTGGGACGGCTGCCACGTCTATGAAGGCCGCTAGTGCCTCGGCCTTGCTGGGACGTTATGATCGGTCCCTATGGGAATCCCTCTCACGGTTCGTGAAACTTCTTCCCCGGGAAAACAGGGAGGATTTCCAAGAGATCTTGAACAAAGGACTCATGGTATCCAACCAAGTGATCGGATCTGCTGCGGACTCCTCCCTCCTGGCAGCACACGGATACTGTTATGGGGTCAACCTGAGGCGCCACGCCTGGCTGCGTCTGACGTCCTTGAAGCCTGAGGCGCAACAGAGTTGCCAATCTACCTTTCTCGGGCGAGACCCTTTTTGGGAAACATGCGGACGAGGAGATGGCCCGCATGAAGGCGGAGGCTGAGACCCTGACTGCTGTCGGGTTGGAAAAGTCGAAGGAAGTATTTATTTACACTCTAAAGAATTGCTATAAGGGTGCCTCTGCCAGGATCCTTCTAAATGGATCATTAACATCAGTATTTAATATTCAGCAGGGAACCAGACAGGGATGCCCCATTTCCCCGCTATTGTTCAACCTATACATTGAACCCCTGGCCCAGGCAATGAGGCTTGATACTATCGTAACCCCTTTCCGGTCCGGACAGTGTAGTTCTAAGTTAGCCCTATATGCAGACGATCTGATCCTGTATACGAGAGACCCAGCTATAGCCATCCCCAGGATTGAGGAATTAACAGCAGAGTTCGGGGGACTATCGGGCTACAAGGTAAATAGATCTAAGACCGAGGTTATGTGTTGGAACATAGATCACTGGGTGGGTACAGAGAGTTTGGAGTTTAGATACCTGGGGATTTATGTTGTGCGTGAACTGGATCGGATCCCTAAGGGGAAACGGCCTCTACAACGAAGCCGTTTCCACAAAATCCTTAACCACGCATGCAGTACCACGCATGCGTGGTTAACACAAAAGCCTTTACCACGCATACCTTTACTATGAGGTTTGTAGTAAAGGCATATGTGGTAAAGGTAAAAAGTAAAAAAAGGGAGGCTTGGGGGGGTATCCCCCCCAAAAACAAAATCTCACCTGAAGTCACGTCTGGTTATGTATTTAATCAGCGTCGTTTAAGAGAAATCGGAAAATAAACTTCCGCTTTCTCTTAACGACGTATGACATCACCTCGCAAGCATCCGAGGTAAAGGTTATGCGTGGTAAACGAATTCCGTTGTAACGCATGCGTGGAAAAGGCATGCGTTGCAACGGAATTCGTTATAACGTCATACATTCATCCCTAAGACAAATTTAGATAGAACAACAAAAGAAATAGATCGCTTGTTCAATAGATGGAAGATCATCTATACCTATTGTAAAGGAAATTTCGGTATGGTACCAACAGCTTTTAAAGGGTGAAGATATTCAGACACCACCGGCTGAGGGGGTATGGAACAATTCTCCACTGGCATCACAGGCAGAGGGCATGTTTGAAACATCTTTGAAGATCTTATATAAATATGTTAAGCCTGCCTGCCTGAAAAAGAACCACTTCTTTGTAACTAATAGGCTCTACTATACCCCCTACAAAATAGGGAAATTTGCCCCTGTCCCTCCACCACAATGTCCGAGGTGCCATGAAGTGATGGCGGATGACATTCATATGTTTGTAGATTGTAAAGAGCTGGACAAATATTGGAAAGAGATAGGTCAGGTATTGTCAGGTCTTTTTAGCACTGTGATTAATGTAAACTCCTCTTTGATCATATTTGGGGATGATGGGGTGTTCTATCAGACAGTTACTTCGAAAGAGAGAGGGCTTTTTCTTTACTTGATCCTACTAGCAAGGAGGGAAATTTGTAGGAGGTGGAAGGATCGCCTCCCCCCGAGCAGCGAGGACTGGCTAAATGCATCATTCAATATGGCCCGGTTGGAATATGAGAGGGCAGAGGAGAAGCCATCTGACATCTGGCACCCTCTAATAAGGTGGGGAAGGAATATAAGATTGATCCGGACACTCCAATGATTACACCATGTCCCCGGTACTAAAGGGGAGGAGGTCTGGTGACCCAAGTTAAAGTGTGGTCAGCCTGGTGGCCCACAGAGATAGTAAGGCTGTAAATGTTCCACGAAGACTTGACACGGTGAGATGAGGAGAAAAAAAAAAAAAAAGGAAAAGCCGAAGGAACAGAAGAAGACCTTCCGCTCGTTCCAGAGAAGGTAGAGGGCAAGGTCGACAGGCTGGGCAGCAACAACAGCCGCAGCAACAACCGTTCCAACGACGCCTGTTCCAAAAGCGCCAGAGGGGCCGCGGTGGTCAGCAGTCTTCATCCGCGACCAAAGGCCCGGCTGGGTCTAGGCCCTGAGGTGCTTCTTCCCCCTCATCCGTTACCCGCTCCGGTGTGGGAAGCATCCATCATTACTTGGCAGAGTGGAGAAACATTACTCAAGACAAGTGGGTGCTGAATATTGTTTGCAATGGATACAGTCTTCGGTTCATCAGTCCGCCTCCAGCGATTCCACTGGTTGCCTCGAAGTTCCAGCTACGCGAGCTCCAGGCGGAGGCCGACACCCTGTTAAGAAAAAGGGCGATAGAAGACGTGCCTCTGTCTCAAAGGGAAAAGGGCCTTTACTCCCGCTTCTTCCTGGTAAGGAAGAAAGACTAGAACGAGTTCAGGCCCTTTCTGGATTTGCGACAAGCGAACAAGTGGATTCGCAGGGAAAAGTTTCACATGCTGTCTTTGCACCAGATTTACCCTCAGCTGCAAAGGGGAGACTGGCTTTGCGCAATAGATCTGCAAGACGCGTACTTCCACGTGCCCATTGCACGGAAACACCGGAAGTTCCTGCGGATCCTCGTCGGCACCAATCACTAACAGTACACCGTACTACAGTTTGGACTGAAGTCTGCACCCAGGACGTTTTCGAAGTGCATGGCTGTGGTGGCAGCGCAAACACAAACAAATGAACAATAGGGAGAGTAAGGGAATCTATTCACATAGGTGAATGGAGAGTACTCCTGGTCCCCTGGACTAAATATCTAAATAACATGTAAGGAGTACCACCAGAATGAGCTCAAAGAGCGATCTTAGTGGGATGACTACAACTGGAAAAAGAAGAGTCCTTCTTTGGTTTTTATAAACCCCTCACTCACCAACCTGGTTGGTGACATGCTTCATCATCGGGGTCCACCCTGATAGCCGAGTGCCATCAGGGTGTGCTTCAACACCTGGATGACAGTGGAGCTGGTATTCGTGCGAGTGGTGCAAGAAAACAATGTTTAAAAATGTCCTGGTATGACTTATGCAAAAAAAAAATATTCTAAGACTACTGGACACTATTTAAAATGGTGTGTAGATACAGTTAAAGGTTAATTATGACCATATGTACCTGTGCGTGATAGGTCTACATGTTTCAACCCGTCTTTGGAAAATACCGGATTTTCTTCAGGACCAGAGGAAATGGGTGGTCAGGGCACACTGACGCACTGCCAGTCCTAGATTCCTTTTCAACCTACTAACAAAAATCTGTTGTAGGGTAGTATCTCAAAACCCAAATGGGCGAGAAAAAATAAAAAGACCTGTGGGAGAGAAAAGAAACCGTCATAAGAAGAACCATTACGTGCCTGTAACGTTGTGAAGTGATGACTCTCATATGTCTATATTTTCTGTGAACATCCCGATCAGAACTATTGCGAACTGTTCATGTGCAGTGACGCTGCCAATCTCTAGTAACTACTCGTGTTGCCGCTTGTAAGTTATGGCAGCGCACCTACGAAAGAACAAGGTGTTTGTCTACCCGTACGTGGACGACTGGTTGATCAAGGCCTCCAACTTCCAGGAAGCACAACTGCACTTCAACAGGACGGCTGTCCTACTAAATCAGCTGGGGTTGCACATAAATATGTCCAAGTCTGTTCCGATCCCGGTCCAGTGTCTGCAGTACTTGGGAGCCTCCATCAATACGCTGTCAGCAAGCGTGTCTCCTTCGGAGGAGAGACGCTTATCACTCCTTTGGAAGGCTCAGGCTCTCATAGCTGCTCCATCTACAACAGCGAGGACGGTGTCTTCTCTACTGGGGTCGATGGCCTCTTGTATCTTCCTCACCCCACATGCGTGCCACGACTTCGCCTCGAGGTATTATCAGCCGGGGACTCTGGGGAACGCGTTATGGATTAGCCGGTCGAACAGCTTTCTGTACGCTTTTCCACCCATTCCCCCGATTCCGGCGGTGCTCATCAAGCTGGCCCAATCCCGGGCGCGGATGATCCTCATTGCTCCGGAATGGCCCAGGCAGTGGTGGTTCACGGACCTGCTTCACCGGTCGATCCTGCCTCATCGGCGGCTGCCGTGTCGGCCGGACCTTCTCACGAAGTTCGCGGGGCAGATGGTGCACCCCAACCTCTCGTCATTGAGTTTGGCGGCACGGCTCCTGAGATAGTGCAATATGGCCACTTGAATCTTCCTGAGGATTGCATGGACATATTGAAGGAGGCTAAGAGGCCATCTACTAGGACCTCTTATGCTTACAAATGGAAGAGATTCTGCATCTGGTGCATGTCTAAGAACTATGATCCGACGACCTGCAAGGAAGATGTCATCCTTCCATACCTTCTGCATTTAGCTCAGTCTGGACTTAATTTCCATTCCATTAAAGTTCATCTGGCTGCGCTGACTGCGTACAGAAAATGCCCTTCGCAGACGTCCTTCTTCCAGATTCCTGTGATTAAGGAATTTTTGGAAGGGTTGAAGAAGGTGTTCCCTTCTGTTCGGCTTCCTTCGCCTGCGTGGGAACTGAATGTGGTGCTGTCCAGGCTGATGAAGGAACCTTTCGAGCCTATTCACAAGGCTTCACTGCAGCACCTGTCTTGGAAGGCGGCGTTCCTCGTGGCCATTACATCGGCTCGCAGGGTGAGTGAGATTCAGGCATTGTGTTGCCAGGAACCTTACACTGTATTTCATGCTGCTGAGGTTGTTATGCGTTCTCACCCGAAGTTCCTTCCCAAGGTGATTTCTGATTTTCATGTTAATCAGGTTATAACTTTACCGACTTTTTTCCAGAATCCTTCCACTCCAGCGGAAAGGTCTCTTCATTCCCTGGATGTCAGAAGGGTGTTGAAATTCTATCTGGATAAAACCAAAGACATTCGCAGATCCGACCAATTGTTTGTCAACTATGGGTCGGTTAGGACTGGTCTGGCTACTTCGAAACAGTCCATCTCTAGGTGGATTGTGTCTTGTATCCAGCTCTGTTATCAGAAAGCGAATAAGACCTTTGGGGGTAAGCCTAAGGCTCATTCCACCAGGGGCAAAGCGGCTACAACAGCTTTGCTTCGTAACGTTCCCATTGCAGAAATCTGCAAGGCTGCCACTTGGAAGTCGGTCCATACCTTTGCTAAGCATTACTGTCTGGACTCTGATGCCAGGGCAGATGCTCAGGTTGGGCAGGCTTCATTGAGAAATCTGTTTGCACAGTAGTGGTGTTGCCTTATTTTTCTCCAACGCCAGGTTGTTTTTTGGATGGGCTTGCCATTCTATTCACTAGATTATGACTATACACATAGATCCCCTACTACAGAAGGAGTAGTTTCTTACCTGTAACTCCAGTTCTGTAGTAGGGGTATCTCTGTTATAGTCATAAGCGCCCACCCTCTTCCCCGGTGGAGAAAAGGATAAACGATGAATGCTACAAGTCTAGCTGTATACACCACCAAAAAGAACTGAAAGTGGAGGGAGTTGCTGTGCATTCTGGGATACCAGGAGAGTTCTGGAAAGTTTTCTTAAAGGCACAGTATCCCTTTTTAAGCCACATAATGGCAGCCTATGGGGGCTTGTCTGTCCTGTGCTTCAGGCACCGCCCGTGCCGGGCGTTATACTGGGGCGGTGACGTCAGGCAGGGGAGGGTCAGGGTGGGGGGTTGTAAAATGAGGGATATGAACCATTAGAGGTAAGTACTGAAAAAATAAAATAAAACAAATTTCTTTGCCCACGCTGCACCACATTTGGCGATGCAGCGTGGGCAACGAAATTAGTTTTATTTATTTTTATCGGTACTTACCTCTAATGGTCCATATCCCGCATTTTACAACCCCCCACCCTGACCCTCCCCTGCCTGACGTCCCCGCCCCAGTATAACGCCCGGCACGGGCCGTGCCTGCTGCGCTTCCTCTCTATCATTCCAAGGATTTGGCAAGGGGGGGGGGGGGGAGGGGAAGTGTTTTCCATGGTGAAACCTGGCAGACAGGTTTAAATGTGATATTGGTGGAATATCCTTTGCATTTCTAGTTGAAGTACTGAACAGTGTAGCCTTGCATGTTTAGACTGCATTATCTGTCTTTAATTCTCTCTTAAGTGTCTATGTACTACTGCAAAGAAGATAGCTTAAGAGATTATTTTTGATTGCTCCGGGGTCCCCGCACATGAGCGGGACTATTCACTAGATTATGACTATAACCGAGATACCCCTACTACAGAACTGGAGTTACAGGTAAGAAACTACTCCTTGCTGTCTGACTGTTGAATGGCTGTTGCTTTCCACCTAGACACTATCACAAATAAACCATATTTGTTCTTTTCAGCACAAAGCACATGCTCATCGACGTAATTCAGTCCCAACCTGGCGATTCCATACCTGAGATTTTAAGGACCTCTGCATCAGTCGATCAGGTGGGTTTTATGCTCTGCTTGTATAAAAGTTGCTGTAAAGCATCAGCCATGGGTGCTTTAAAAACTTTGCTTGCATAAGGGAACTATAGGCGTAATAGAAATGGTCTCGCAATGATGCGTCCTTTTATTGGTGGTCCACTATATTATTCTTCAAAGCGCTAACTTCAGTATAAATTCAAGTTAATGGGAGCAGATTTTGGTATTCATGTCTGAGGCAGATATACATATTTTGTTTGTTCTCTCATTGACCTAAACAATACCTACATTTTCTGTATCCTCTTTAAAGTGCATGGTGGTTGTGCAAATGCTCCAGAGATTGGTTTATATTACTTGGTATAGTTTTATGCTGCTCCTACTGGGCATAACACCCACAATTGAAACATTTGTTTTTTCCAATATAATTTGAATGTCCTGAAATTAATGCACAGAATCTGCTTCACTTCCAGTCCAAAGATAAATCTAGGTACTCCATAGAACGTCTTCTTTTCTTTCAATACCATTTTATTTCACTACAACTGTCCTAATTCACCTGGGGCCAGATGTACAAATCCTTTTTGTTTATTTTTTGGTCTCTGGTGCTCAGAATCATAGTTTGCGACCACGGAACTGCTCTTTGACTGTACTAAACCCATTTTAGGAGTCCGTAACCTTTTTTGACTCTCAAAATGGGTTTAGAAATGGATAAGCAGTCTCTTTTTGGAGGGGCATGTTTTTACCCCCCCAGTACCCCCCCCCCCCCCCCCCCCCCCCCCCCAAAGCTCAGGTGGTAACCCGTGCATAAGAGGGAAGTAGTTGCCTGGGGACACTTCCCTATTGTATTGTATTGTAATTGCATTTATATATCACTTACTACCCCTGACGAGGTGTTGAAGCGCTTTTTCGGTGAGTAGCACACTACTCCGGAACCCATACAGGAGTAGTGGTCAATTAGTACAGTGAAAATATGAAAGTAATTTGAATGTTGGATATGTTACTCAGTTATTTGGATTGAGAAGGATAGTGGAGGGATAGAAAACGGAAAATGTTTGCATTTATTTTGCGCTTGCTACCCTTGATGGGGTGTTTAATCGCTTTTTCGGCGAGTAGCACACTACTTTGGAACCCATAAAGGATTAGTGGTGAATTAGTATAGTGAAAATATGAAAGTAATTTGAACGGTGGATATATTAGTCCGTTATTTGACTTGAGAAGGATAGTAGAGGGATAGCGAAGGGAAAGAGGTTTGAATTCATATAGTGCTTGCTACCCCTGATGGGTGTTGAAGCACTTTTTCAGTGAGTAGCACGCTACTTCGGAACCCAGTTGGATGTGGGAATAACCCTGTACCAGCGTTCCAAGATGGCAAACTCTGTAAAGTCATGTCCACTTCAGGTAGCCCAGTTTCAGTCTTACCCGCTCCGACAGTATGGCAGTGTTCAGCGATTCAGCGAGTGCCCTTTCCTCGGGTGCTCCCAAGTTCAGATTCTGTACTGTGAAGATGGGCTGCTCGCGATGGACACACAGCAGCACCTGGTGGCGCAGGCTCTTCTTGTCAAGCAGAGCTGCCAGTTTATTTCCAGTGATCTGAGCTGCTCCCGCTCGACGGAAACAAAAGGTAAGTTCTTTTACTAACAAGGGAGAGGGGATTCTCCGGCTCCCGGCTGGAGATCCGTCAGGGGTGTGACTTCCTCACTGGCATCCTGCAATTCTCGAGGAATCAGTCTGGGGCAGTTGGCGGACTAGATTTGATGGTTACGGCAGTAATCTTCTTGTCCCGGCCATGACCAAGACGTAGTGATACTGACAGCCCTTTATGGCATTTCGTGTTGCCACGTTGCTCACTATCTGACACAGACTTTTTGATATGATCGTCCTCAATATGGAAGACGGAAGTCACATGCTCCTGCCCAACTAAGTTCACTGGTGGTGCCTTCTGGCATAAGGGGTCACTGTGTGCCGGTACGAGCCTGGTGCTTCTTGCATAGCACACCTGACACAGCTCACATCACAGCGGCAAACTCATGCCATATGGTTTTCCGGATTGTTCTGCACACAGGCAATGACCATATCAGTGCGCAGCCAGTCTCCTCATACCTTGCTGAGGGAATCCTCTTGGTAGGGCTTCCCATTGAACCTCGCTTCCGCCAACGTTCTCTTGCTCACAGGGCATTCTGGTCTTGGCAAGCAGGCAGGCGATGGGGCTCCCAGTCAGGTGGTCTTGGTTTCCCTAAATTATGTCCCCTACCCCACAAGGAAACTAGCAGGCATTGGCCTCCAGTCCTAGTCTTGCAGAGCTTCCCCTTCTCACACAGATTACACATTTTTGGGGACTCAACCTCCCTTTCTTATAGTAGTTTTCCAGACACCAAATATATTTTAGGATCTGGGTTTTTGAAGTTTTATGTTGGAGTTCTGCTTCTTTTGTAGTGTGCACTTCTCCTTTTCATCTTCCTTCATGAAAGAGGTCTGCCACAGCAGGCACTGCTCTGAAGCTGATGTCCACAACACAGTTCATGGGAGTGACCACATGTCACACCTGGATCTTAGCCATAATGATATGTGCATTAAAGAGTTAATCCTAGACCCCCAGTCCTACTCTTTATCATTCTCTTACCAGCCCTGATCCAGTGGTAATTTCACGGTAATTTCTCAATGCAAAACATAATTTACCGCCTTAAAGTTGATGGACCTTTGCCACTGTGTTATCACATCCAGGAGACTTTAGATAAACATGAAAAATCAAAATGTAATTAATATTCAAGCCAATAAAGAGAATTGTGAATATTTGAAAGGGTTTTATTTTGTAGTCAAAAGTTAAGGTTCTCTGACCCCACATTCATTCATTAGTCAAATATCAATCAGGTTACAGAATTGGAAAACAGGAAAAATACCTATACGTTGCATACAAAGCACTCCATAGAGGAGGGAAAAAAAACAATTCGATATCAGTCAGAATTCTTTTAAGAGTACAGGAAAATATGATTCAAGAGTTTTTTGCAAGGCTAATCAATAATTAATAATTGGCAAACATCTCTCATAAACAGAAATAAATGCATAAGACAAATCTTTTCAAAACTAGTTAATTAGTCAAAGCATAAACTTAGAGTTTTAACATCTAAATCTAAACCTGTTCCATCAGCTGCCCTCTCTGCCCTGGTCTGCTCATCTGTCTCTCTCCCTCTCCATGGTCTGACAGAAAGGCTGCTCCTTGGAAAAAATGCCCCTCCTTCACAAGTCCACAGAGGAATGTGATCTGCCTTGCCAAGAATATGACATGCAAGGCTGGCCTACGCCTCTCTGCCCCCTCCTGCCTCTGTCTCTCCCCGGACGCAATCACCTCCCAGGATGCACCTGCGACGTTCACGTACCTAACCCATATGATGTCTGGTCAGAACTGCTCCTCTCCTCTAAGACCAAAGGCTGACACGCCCCCCTATGGGGTCATTTTTTATACTCTAATTCTTGGCTGACTATACTAATAATGTTGCAGTTTTAGTAGAAACTTGCACTGTGATTGGTTAGCTTAGATGACATGAGGGTCACCATCCTGTTCTCATTGCAAATCCAACCCATACCAGTTTCAACAAAGGAAGCGTTAAGGCTTAATACAGTCATATGTTCCACCATCAATAATTATACAGATGTGGCAACATTTAAATTGAAAAATGCATCAGTCCATTTCCTTCTCGCCTTCACATCGCACGCAGGAATGTCACTCTCCCACAAACACTGGTACATTGGCACGACGACAGGAGTGTATAGTGCACTGTGGCCATGACTCATGTGGCCTCACTTGAAGCACTTGGCAGTTCAAGCAGCTGGCACAGTCTTCTGTCTGCGCATGCTTCTCTCATTCAGCACACTGCTAACAATTCTCAGCCAAGATGGATTCTTAGGCATCCATTTTATAGTGGGCCCAAAAACCAACACAAAAGAATATTATTTTTTTTTTAATGAAACTCCTTATGTTTACCTACCCCCCCCCCCCCCCCCCCATACTAGTACCCTGTATTGGTTATTACCTAGCAAAAGCTATTAGTTTAAAGCAGCTTTTCTATCATTTGTGCACAACATGCAAAAATGTGCAATGTACAACATAGCATAAACATGCATCCCTGCAAATTTTCAAAGTGCAGACAGTAATACATACGCATAGCAACATGCTCTAATGTTTTAGATAGCTTTTCATACTAAATACATTTGCCCCAAGTGTAGTGTTGGTGTATGGTTGAGTAATTAATACACATAAGGAAGATGTGTTCTGAACTGAATATGCATTGTCTGAATATGCATTGTCTAAATATGCAACAAAGCCAACGTTTCTTGAGACTGGAACAGGGAGTGTATATTACAAGGAAAAGGAGCTGGGAGGAGAGAACACACATTCCATTTGTATATTCAAAGTTAAAGAGGAAACTGAAATCACGAGTTTTTCTACACTGCAAAAACACATGTTAATTCAGCACAAGCATTTTAGACTGAAAGCATTTTGACCAGGCCTCATTTCATGTCTTTCACTTTGAATGCACCAAAAGTGCCCCTTTTAAAAAGCATTTGACTAGGCCTCATTTCATATTTCATGTGCCATGTGTTTTCACTTGCACCAAAATCTGTGTGCCAATTTAAATGCAGTCTGTCTGAAACACAAAACAGAGCGATGCTTAATCTTGATGAAATCTAGCTCTATCAGCCCCATCTCCCTTACTGAGATGTGTCCCAGCCCCTTCCTTGTGATCTATCACTGACTCAAACAGCAGTCCTTTGAGATGTAAAGGGAATCTCTTCCTTCCCCCTAGTGTGTCACAGGAATGTAGCAATACAAAAATCGGTCTGCGGGATTCCTCACCTCCTCATGTCTTTACCGGGCTGGCCACGGCCTCTCAAAATGGCAGAGGGGGGCTTAAGGGGCACCCACTGATGGTGGAGGAAGCAGGAGAGTGAGCAGAGGGGGGAGGGCACATGTTCATCCCGCGTGATCACAGTCTTGGTCAACACAGAGAAATCTGCATAGTCAGCCGTTGGTGCATCTGGATCTGAATGGTCACCCAGGTCCGTGCTCCGATTACCAAACCTGTCCTGTTGTGTAGCTCCCACTAATCCTTAGGACCTGCGCATTTCTGGACAACATAAACTTTGGGTGAGGTGCCCAGACTGATTCCACCCCCCTACCCCGCGCAGGATATGTAGCCTGTAGACCAGCTAGTTCACAGAGCCACCATAAGCCACCCTAACCTAAGCAGGGACCGAATGGTTTCTGGCAACCACTGAACATGACCCCTCAATTATCGTGGTAACAGTTCAGAACCCTTCTGCACAATCACTTGTGCAGTATTGTTTTCAAAGAAATCTACAGAGAATACACAATGGGACATTTTCAATATATTTATAGGACCAACATTATTCTTGCATAGAATATATTTGCTGCGATAATCAGTAGACAGAAGCAGATGAAAGTGATTACGAGCACCAAAAGAGGAAATAGCAAGTACAGTTCCACCAGGATGCTAAGACCGTGTATATATGCAGCATATAATACAAGGTAGTAATCGGGCGTACTCCTACAATGCAATCCCTACGCTGTGTATGTCTAGAGTGTGTATGTGTTTGTGTGTGTCTAGCCAAAAATCTCCCCACAAGATGATTCAACCCCATTACCTGGCAGGAGAGAATGTAGGACCCTGTCTTGGTAACAAATTGGACAACCCTCACGAAGATGTCAGGTAGTTGTTCTGCGAAGCCACAGCATACATGGAACCTCGATGTCAGATGAATGTCTCCTCTGCTAACCCTCGGACAGGGTTCTTTCTTTATAATTGAACAAGCATCCTTGCGATGTACACAGAGATTAGATTGTTGTGGCTATGTAGATATCCCTGTCTCCCCGTAGATGAAGATAGAAAACGGGCCGTGTTGCTACATGGGCCTAGCTCGAGTAACACCGGCACAGAGGAATCCACAAAGTCTGCCGTTGTTGTGTCCGGTTCGAAGTGGTCCCCCCGGTCTGTGCCCTGATTAATCAACCGGTCCAAGTTGTTCCCCCAAATCTCCAGGCCAAGCAGAAGAATGTAGGTTTTGGAAGGTGCTTTAATTGTCAGTGTGGACCTTTCGAAACCTACATTCTTCTGCTGCTGCCCATTCCAGGAAGTCGGTGTGCCACTTACTCAGTCGGAGGGGGATCAGGCTAGCCCACTTTATGGCTGTGCGCCGTCTCGCCAGCACGAGTCTCTACTGTGCGAATCTGTACCACATTTTTTCCTTCTTGGGAAGAGGCAGCAGTCCCAGCAGGTAGTGTCAGGAGGTTGGATTTGCAGTCCCCTTCGTTACTCTGTGCACCTCCTGTAGAACTCCTGTTTGCATGTAATCCCATGCAACATGCCCAAAATCTGCTGGGAGTGCCCGCACTGATTGCAGCTCGCCGGACAGGTCAGAGATATTGTATTTAGGTGCTGTGGCATCCGATAGGCTCTACGTATGTAATACAAAAAGTACCAATTTGAATCTGGCATTGCTGGCTACGTCACAGATTTGTGGCAGCACCCTGTTCCATTCTCTATCCATGAGGTGGGCCTCCAACTCCCCATCCCATGTGGCTCGACTGGGTGCAACAATCGTCTGTCTATCGGTCTTTGAGAGCAACATTTAGCCCAGATATAATACCCTTGGAAGAGCCGAGATCTAGTATCACATTCAGGACCTGGGACCCGTCCTGTTCATCCGGGAATGCCATCCAGATCTCACTGGTCGTGCGAGATATGCTTGCGTACTGCAAAAATAGTCCCAATCTGTATGCCGTAGTGAGTTTCTACCTGCTCTGCCAAACTAAAAGTGCAGTTTAGAAATGGGTCTCGCGCCCTCTGGCAACTGCCCTCCATCTATTTAGTAACATCCATAGAATTCAAGGATATGCAGGAAGGATCACAAATCTGAAGAAGCCTGGCATAAGGCGCCAGTCTCGGCACCTGCGTGACCGCATTTTCCCATGCCGGTGCCACTTGTGTGACAATAAAGGGGGTCCCCGCCGTGAGTCTTCTGCTCATGAGCTGCTGGGGAAGCTCTGCCAGTGCAGTCAAGACCGCTAGTAATGTCTTCTCCCAGTTAGGCCCTTTGTCACACCATAGAGCGGAGTACTGCAACAGTGCTGCCTTGGAATATAGTTTGATATCCGGTAGTCCTAGTCCTCCCTAAGATACCGTTTCAGGATCTTGTTACACTCTGCACCTTTTCCCTGCCCATATCAGGGTCACCCACAACCCATCAATCTGCCAGAACAATGTGGGTGGCAGGACTCGGAACGATGTTTGCATCCCATAAAGGCAGCAGGGTAAAAGAACCATTTTGCTAAGGGCCAAGCAACCTATCACTGACGGGGGCAATGTGATCCAGAACTGAATAGAGGCTGTTCAACACCCTTTCCATGTTCAAATTGTACTGTTGGCGGGGTTGTGCAATATGTGCATACCCAGATAATGGAAACTCCGGGTTTCCCATGGTAAACCAACCTTGGGGAGATCGTATGCATCCACATCAGCCAATACCACCAGGGGAAACATTACTGTCTTACGGCAATTAATGTAGTGCTCTAATACTACTCCAAAGTCTGCCATCACTTGTAAGAGAAGAGGCACTGAGCGCTCTGGGTCCTGCACATAAATCAGTGCATCATTGGCATACATAGACACTGCTTGTCTCATCGCCCATTCAGATGTCCCAGTCTCGCAGTTCGGCTCTATTGTGTATTGTAAGTTGCTCCATAGCAAGCGCAAACCGGAGCGGCGAAAATGGGCAGCCCTGTCGCGTGCCCCTCTCAATACAGAAGGAATCGGACACCTCACTACCTGTGCGGACCCTCACACGTGGCTCGTATAGAGGAGCTGAAGCCACATTGGGGAATCCTCCCCAAGTCTACCTGGCAGAGAACCTCCCAGAGACGTCCAGGAAAGGGTGCACAACGCCTTTTCTGTCTATGGCTATTAGTGCAAACACAAGGCAATGATGGACAGAGTGCTAACATTTTTCATACACTCACCCCCAGTCACAGATCTGGGTTGAATCCATCATCATTCTTTAGCTCACTTTGCCACCCCCAGTTCAGACCCAGCTATGAATGGAATGGCATGGCAAGCAAAATAACGATAAATTAAACCCAGATCTGTGACTGGGGGGTGAATGTGTGATAATGTTCAACATTCCCTCCACCTTTTTTTTGTTGTTGCATTTTCACCCTAAGTGGGAAGGGTCTGCCCAGACTTTGGTACCGTGCTCGTTACACCACTGATTTCAAGCTAGCCAAGCGGATGAGCGGTGATGCCCCCAAACCAGTCCCAGGATGCTTGATTTTTGGTCCATGGTGCACCTGGCAGTTCGGGCTTGACTGTTCCATAGGGTACAGGGTCAAGGCTGATCTGCATGTGGCTGGGGCAAATATAGAACGGTGTAGCGAGCAAAATAACAATCTGTGACTGGGGCGAATGTCCAACATTCTGCCTATCATCTTTTTGTGTTACATACCCAGTTCCTCCAGTGTGATGGCTTCTCCGAGTCCGTCTGTTTGGGCCTCCGTCAGCCTGGGAATGTCAATCTGAGCCGAAGAACCCTCAACTGCAAGGCTTCTGTTGCACCGAGGCTGCATACACCCTCGCCAGGTGATTGTGCAGGAGCAGGTTAATTGCTACTTGGCCCTTGATCAGCTCACCATCCAGTCTGTGGGGGGCGGAGATAATAGACTGGGGACGTTCATGGTTGAGCAGCCAGGCCAACATCAGAGGGCCTTCTCTGTGAAGACGCTGCCTGTAGTCCTTCCGGACCGGACAGTTTGCCATTCTCTGCTGCGCCTCTGCCAGGGTCCCATCTCCCGCCTCATAGCCTGACATTCATCTCTGTAATCCCACAAGGCGCCCCTCCCCCAGTTCCGGGTCTAGTTTCTTCCTGATCCCGTATGTCTTGCCTAGTCTTTCCCCTCTAACGGCCACTCGGAGCCACGTGTCTGGGCGGTGTGCCAGTTCATAGCAAAGAAGCCTTGCAGGCTGTCCATCATTTTGATGTGGTATTCCGGGTCACTCAAAGCCTCAGGCTGCAGCCTCTATAAGGGGAAGCAAGGTATCTGTCCCTGCACACCGCACTCCAATAGTAGGGGGGCGTGGTCAGAGAGAAGCCACACCTGATAGGCTTACCTTTACGACATTCAGGACACCCTCGTTTGTAAGAAGAAAACCGTCAAGACAACTATGAGCTCCGTGAGCATGAGAGTAACAGAAGGGGTGGAGCTCCTTCCATATATTGACCAATTGCAGTCTAATCATAGTTTCCTGCAATACCGCCACCATACGAGGCTTTGCGTCCATCCGGGGCGGATGCTGATCTAGTCTCCCATCTAAAATGCAATCGACCGCCCGATGATAGACATGCCAACGTAGGGGAGTAACTCATTTTCCAGTGCTTCAAAGAACCCTTCCTAACCCCCATTAGGTGCATATATTTTAAGCAGGCAAAGTTCCCTACTGTCCAGCACCCCATGTAGAAGCACATAACGTCTAGCCACATCCGCCACCTGCCCTCTCTACTGGAATGGACCTCCGGGGCCACCCATATAGACACCCCTCTGGCATATGAGGAATAAGTGGATGAGTATAATTGACCTTTCCACTTCTTGAGTAGCTTCTGGGCATCCGCCTCCAGGAGGTGAATCTCCTGAAGGAGCGCAATATGCACTCTCGCCCTCCTGAGATAGGTGTGGGTCCTATATCATTTTACAAATTAGTTTAACCCATGCACATTCCATGTGAGTATACGTACTGAGACAGTCATGATAAAGTCACACAAACTCCAATCAACAACCCTGCCCCCCCTCGAGTCATACACATTGCTGCTGCACTAACTATAACTGTACCCCATTAACAAATCTCAACCACCCTCTGGCAAACCCCCCACAAGTCAACTAGTTCTTGTAACGCACCCACCCACCCAAACTAGCGACTCCAGTAGAACTGCAGTGTTTGTTTGAGGTCAGCGTTGGGCATGTAACTTAAACTATAGCTAAGGGGTGAAAACGGGCAAACAAGGGGCCTGTGAGAGGTTGGTTCGTCGTCCCACTGCCATGTACCCTGCAATCCTCACTTTACTAAGCCCTCTTAATGGTGCAGCCCCGTACCCTGCAATGCCCCAACAGTAGAACATCTTGATGGTTCAATAAAACAGTCAACCAAAATACACCACAACGGAGGGATGGGGCCTGGGGTGGGGGGAGCAAAATGTACAGGGAGAGGGGAAAAAGGAAAAGGAAACTGTGGGGAGGGTTGGAGGAGGAAGGAGGGGTTGACCAGGTGTGTGTGCAATCAAGTCCCATTGCCAATATTGTCTCCATGTTCCACCATGCCCCACTTAATTGAATGACAGCACAAACGGAACAGTCACAGGGGCCCCAATGAGTGACAAAGTAGTCCCATCACCCAAGATGGGCGTCTGGGTTACCCCACACACGCAGACTCTACATGCCTACCAGGGGTTTGCTGTGCATTGTTTCTCGCGTGGCCAGGCATCGCGACCAGGGGGTCGCCACATGGTCACTTCCGCTATGTCGCAGCAGCGGCCCCACTCATTCAGCCATGCTGCTCTTTTGGCAGGCCGCTGCCCTGACCCTTCTCACGCCTGTCTTCGAACAGGCTGGAGCCCGCTCAAATTTCCATCGCCTTCATGCTCCCCTCTGAGGCGACAGGCAGAGCGGCCATATTTGTCTGGCGGATTATGGCAGGAGAGGGAGGATGAATGGAGGATTTTTGAAAGGCCATCTTGGCCATTCCCCAATCTTTTCTATCTTTAACCAGGGTGTGCTCTTTCAAAATGTGCGCTACCAGCACACACACTTACTATGTGCGAGCTGCATAACTCTTCACCCTTACCGTATTATATTTCACACAAGCACACAAACACCAAGCACATGCTTTAGTCACACATGCACTGCACACCACTACATTTATTATTAAATGTATTCCTGTTGGCTTGCATAAGCCCTGTAAATTTAGTAACCGCACATGCACTGCAGTTTTTCTCCGTCCTTATATTGCACTATTCCCAGGCACACTTACAACTAACAGTCTCCACTCCTGCGCTATACAGCACTCCACATCTAGCTGATGTAGGCCAAGTGTGAGTTAACCTTACAGCAGAGGAATTAAAAAAAAAAAAAAAAAAAAAAAGATGAGTGAACCTGTAAGCCTCACTCAAGTGACGCAGGGTAAAAATGTCCTGATCACTACATGCTATGCTGCCACTGCTGTGCTTGTGATTCTTAACTCTTGGTGAAGATGCTAGCCTCCCACCACTGAGGGTAGAGCTTTGGGGGGCCCTCTCTGCCCTACATCACAATCTGTGAGACAGTCCTATGTCATGGCACACACAGATGATCTGTGTTTGCCTATGACAAAACAAAAGCATTAGGGATCCAAACAACAGTACAGTTGGGAACTTAGGGCAGGGGTACATGTATTTACCATGCAGAGGACTTTTCCATTTCAACTGTCAAAAACTCTATTACAGGTTCTGATGTTAAGGGTTGTGCTCGTAAAGCACTCATTTGACACAATGATTCAGTGCTTGGCGGTCCTCAACTAGTTCCCAAGGTGTAACAGAGTATGAATGCCTGTGATTGAAGGAGGTGCAGTGTTTCTGCAGGCCTCTGTGCAGACATTGTGTGACCCCTTGAATAAAGATGGACCTAGTAATTGTATGGCATTACGGAAGGAGGAGGACCTTGGCCTGGTCTGAATCTGAAATGGGTAACCGTACTTGCAGGTGCAAGGATAGTTGGGAGTCTGTGGGCAAGTGTCCTGATCCACTTTCATGTACGTCCTAGCTACTTACCAGCTAAAAAAAGGCCAAGAGTAGAGTATATCAAATTTTTAGAAACTAAAAGGTTTTAGCTCGAGCCTGCCAGACAGTGCAATTCTGTCTGGTTGCAAAATAACTTTTGTCAATTTACCAACATCTTACAATGGACTTACTTACAATGGCTTGCATGGCTCATCTTGGGGTTGTCCTTCCCATGAAGCATACCATTTTTACTTCCACTCTTTGTTTTGCTTAAGCACTTCATAAGAATACATGTGTTTTCCAGCTGTAGCCCTCCTGTGCTTCTCTAATTCCATGTTACTTCCTAATCTGTGTGCTTTTCTCTCCAGCACTGTCTTATCCGTGTACTTCTCTCCCCACCTGCGCTCTAGATTTCTCCCACTTGTGTGCTTCGGTGATGTTCACTCTACCTTGTGCTCTCCTCCCCAACCTCCACTGCCCGCTGTGTGCTGTTTTTGCTGTTTCCCACCCCGTTCCTCCATTACGACCACTCCACCTCACACCAGCTTTTTTATTTTAATTGGAGCTTTTGTGCTAAAGTATTTATTTTTCTATTTGCCATCTTCCAAACTGAATTGGTAAATAAAAAAGATTGGAGCAAAACGCACCTGTTATCTCACTGATGTGCGCATACATTCTGATACATGCGTTTGACAGTGGAATGACTCCACAGCCATTGTGTGGGTTTAAAAACAATTTAATTTATACATTTTTATTTTGGCGATTGTGGACAGCGTCTTAATGCTTTGCAGCCCCACCAAAGGCAATTGGCAAAGCCAATACGTTCCAACGACCTGACCTATTGGTTCTACAATTACTTTTTTCCAGTTTAACCGTCTAGGGATTTTTGTAAGACTGATGCTTAGACCCAGTCTGATTGTAGTGAGCAGCTAAAAATTGTCTTAAAGACATTGTTTGTAGAAGTTTGTGTGTTTGTATTAATCTATTTATTTCACTGATTACGTTCTAGGTCCTAACAATCATGGATGTATTTAAGTGACTATGAGCAATGAGTGAATGTTCAGAAAGCATTTTGAATCTTCAAGTCTTGTAGTGTTTAAAGGAAAGAATTATAAGAGGATAGGATGCTCTGTCCCTCCATCAAAACAGAGCATTTTAATTCTGGCAGATTTACAGCTACAATGCAAGGACATTGTTGAATTCTACTAAACTTATGTACATGATACAAACGCTCCCCAAACAGCTTGAGATGCTCGAAGGAGGCAGCCGATTTATACATATTATTAAGGCAGCTTGCATTGCTTTATAAACCTATGGGGAAGAAATTTGGGTCGCTTCATTCTCAACAGTAATACAATATTCCTGTCACCCTTTTGTAATTTTCTTAGGTGTCAGTAATATGATATTTTGATTTGCAGAATTTTGAGCATCGGTCCGCTCTGTTTTGTAGGTGTCGGCACAATGCTTAAGATTTGTAGAAATCTCCCTTATTTTACTGCCTGTTGCTCAATCCTAGTTCAGCTATCATCAGCCTGCCTATAAATATCTTCATTTGACTTCGATTGATGTCCCTTTTTTGTGTATACTAAAACATGTGGCTTGAAGCGCCTTCAATGTCAACATAGACATGGATGGGACTCTGATAGAGAGATGTGCCATGCCCTTGTCCATCTCCATAAATGGCAACCTCCCATCCATTTCCCATTGAGTGAAAGATGTCCTCCTTCCTCCATTTGTTTCTTGTTTTTTTCTGTGTTATGGTGAACTCTATTCCTCTCAACAAGTATGCTATGAGGAAGGATCCCTCCAAACTGGCGGGTCCACTTATCTAGAAACAAAAATATTTTTTGTAGCAGTTGAGCATGTTCATACAATTAATAAACCCAATACGTTGCTGAAGCTTCTGTTTTTGATATAAATAAATATTGCTATGATGCAATCAAAGATTATTATACATCCCAATGCCTTTCGGGTCAAGCATGGCCCTTCATCAGGGGTCGCATCAACATATTCGGGGTGGAATGTGAAACCGTCCTGGCTACCTCAATGAGAACGTTCTCATTGAGGTAGCCAGGATGGTTTCACAGACTACCCCGAACATGTTGATGCGACCCCTGATGAAAGGCCATGCTTGACCCGAAATGCATCGGGATGTATAATAATCTTTGGTTACAATATTTGGATACAAGACTTAAGTGGTAGAATGACTTTAATTAATTGAATAAATTCAAAAACAGAAGCTTCAGCAACATATTGAGTGTATTAATTGTATGAACCAGCTCAACTGCTACAAGAAATATATTGGTTTCTAGAGAAGTGCTTCTGCCAGCTTGGAGGGATCCTCCCTCACAGCATACTTGTTGCATTGTTCAGTAGGTGCCTTTTGGACACAGCACTAGCAGGGATGCACATGGATGAAATTGATTATTTATGCTGAATCCGTTACATCTGAGAGTGCACTTTGGCAAGATTGTCACAAACCTTATTCCTCCTCACTTATTTCTGTTGGTGAGGGAACTTGGGAGAGCCTGTGCAGAGCCTCAGTCTCCCAGCACTGATTAAGAGGTCAAAGCCTTACCTCACCGGAGCAACAATTAAATCTTTGAGCAGGCTGCTGCTCACACACCAGATAGAAGATAGTTAGAAATGTCTTCAAGCTTGGTGTTTGAACGGCCTCTGGCAGTAGCTGGATCTCTCTGCCAGTTGCCTTCCACTTCTTCCATTCTTTGTTTCCTAACTCATTATTGCCCTTCTGCTTTTCTTGTCCTATTTTCCACTTGTCTTTCTCCCACTACTCATCTGCTATTCATTTCTTTTCATGTCATCCTTCCTTTGAATTACAATTTCAAGTGTTGAAATGGTATTTAAAAATCCAATGCAAAATAGATGTGAATTCATGACCTATTAAAGATACCTCCTTAGTTTTCATCTAAGAGGACCAATACATTTCAACTGGTTATGTGAGCGTTCTTTTCTCTTTCAGGAAGCTTCGCATTATTATCTCATGAATAGGAAGGCTGCTCGTGAAGCTCAGACACCAGACAAGATCAAGCGGCACCGCTCTTTGGTGGGAAACAGCAAACAGTCTATAGAAGACAAGAAGAGAATGATCATCCGGAACTTGCGGAAACTGGAGAGCCTGGGTATGGTGACTTCTGCAAACCAATATCAGGACATCATCAATGAGATTGCCAAGGTATATCTATCAAATTCATTATTTTCCATGAAGAGCTTTAACATTACACTGCACGCACTGCCTACGCAGAAATTTGCTCTGGGGGGTGGAGGTTTGTCTTCCTTTGTAATTACCATGTGGTCTCTCTCCATTCTGCTGCAATTGAAAGTAGCTGTTATGTGACTGTAAAGCTTGCCATTGCATTGTGAAAAGAACTTGGATTTGACATTAGGGTCACTTAAAGTGGAGGGTGAGGGCAAACTCTGGTTAGAATTCTCTTTTTTCCTGGTAGGGTGCAGTTGGCATTGGAGGAGTGTGCACTTCAGTGTTGTAGATGGGGCGCAAGACTCCCATCTGTAAACTGTACCATTCATCTTTCAAAATTCCTTCTTCGGCCTGAGGCCAATCCGTCATCGAAAGGTATGAATCCCTTTCCCTGCAAGTATGCTTTCATTACAAACACCTGAGCACCATCAAGCAGACCTCGATGGACATGCTTAGTGTCTACGCTCTGAATGTGGTGCACTTTTAGAGCCCCCGCTGTGCCCTTTTTAGCGGCGCGCTATGACCCAGGAACTTGTCTTGTTTTGCGGCCCCTCCTGCCATGTAGGGGTAGAGAGTTCTCTGCTGAAATGTGAGGAGTGAGCTGCTTCTGCTTCCCAGTGCTTAACGGTGGTTTAGCGGCCTCTACTACACAACTGCTCCTACCTTCCTTGTGAATCTTCAAGATTAAACTCCATGAGGAAAACTGGATGAGATACATTTAGTAAAACGTATTAAAATGTGGCCTGAACTTTGGGATCTCTAGACCATCTGGTAGTGTAGACTTGGTCAACAAACCTATTTGAAACGGAGAACCCGGGGAACTGTAACCCACAATCCACCTGTTCATTATATGAGGGTGATGTGTTATGTGCAAGGTTCAGTAGTTTGACTCTAGGAGACCAGTTTGCTGGGCCTACCTTATGGGCTTTACTGTTTTGACCTTTGATATTCTGCCTGTGATGAAAGTGGAATGTTAATGGTACAAGCTGGGCAACAAATGTATCTTCGGTAAGAGCAGAGGAAGTAGATGAGAACCATTATAATTTAAATACAATAAGAACTTAGGGTTTATATAGTCACATTTCAGCCCACTTCGCTTGGCTCGTGGGTGTAGTAATGCTGATAAAGATAACCTGCTCGTTGGTTAGGGACTGGACAAGTTGCTTCTGCAGGGATTCAATAAAAGTGGCCTGGACGTAAGTTGGTGTGGGTTCTGATAGCTGTTGAAAAAACCTATTCCTTTTTTGGTCAAGCTTTCGGGACTTGTATATACTGTGGGCACTTAAATCCTGCCCACTGCTTTTCATTTTTGTTTCCGTATCCTTTAAAAATCTTTAATTGCTCCTGGTCAGTCCTGCCTCCTTTGCCCCTTCTTTTTGTCTCTCGTTTCTACCATGGAGCAAGGACCAAGTAATGTAGCTTTACGCTTTGGTTGTTTATCTGTCTTTTGGGGGACAATTTTTTTATTTCTTCCCTGCACTGTGGGTGCGTGTTCATGTTCAGCGCCTGTATTTTATTGCATCTTCCCTTTTCCCTTTGTGTAAGAGCACTCCACGTGAGCACTTGATGTTTTCAGTTGCTCCGGCAGTTTCTCTAAACAGGCTATAAGTCTTATGGAACTTGGCCCCCCCTACGTTTTAGCACTCCCTCTCTGGTTTTGCTGGCCTCCACGTCACTACATGTGGCCCGTCGCTCATTCCCGCTCTCCTGTTACTTGGGAGCACTGCTGCTCCCCATCCTGTGCCGCCGCAGACTGTCCCTCATGTGCACAGGGCTCGGACCGACCTGTGCTGCTCATGCTCGGTTTTTTAGGCACGAGGAGATGAAGTGATGTGCCCACCATCACAGACTGGTGAGCCAACGGTGGGAATCTAATTCTGTTTTCCAGTTACAAAGTCTGCAGGCTTGGCTGTAAGGGTTAAATGGTAATGGCAGTGATTATTATCTATATTCATTGTTCAGGTGTCGTGCAAAATGATTTAAAGATTGCATAATTCAGACTATTTAGCTTGCCACTGTCTAGGGCTTACTTTCTGTGAACATGCAGCAGGGCGGTGCTTGGTGTACCTAAAGGGCATGTTGTCAGCAAATATCAGTGGAGCAGGAAGGGCTGGTTGAGTGTGTTGCTTCGAAATAGACATGAAAAGTGGCAGTCGCACAAGGAAGGGCTGCACAACAGTTCAGAGCTGCAGAACCATTGCGATCCCGGACTAAAGCCAAGCAAGTAAGCCATTATACTCTAAATACTTTGGTCTTCATTTTATAGGGACGTTTAAGGACAAGCTGTCATTATTTCTCATCAGTCACAACTTGCTGCTGTGTGTTTATTTCTGCTGTGCTCAAATTAGAGCCTTACATTATACCGAGCTTTAAAATGCATGAAAGTAGTTGGCATTTTTATTTTTATTTTATAGAGCTGAAACAATGCCCTTTGCTCACACATAGAAGTGACTGAAATGCGAAGTTGTGTTTCTACAACTACACTGGGCAATAGTGCTTTAAGCAACGTGCTCTCTCTATGTAGGGCATGTGAATGCAGTGTGGCAATAGAGGTGCTGCCTCTGTCAGCAATCTTTATTGTATGAGACCCTATAAAATAGATGCCTGTCCCCCTCTCTTTGATGAGTAACACAGCTCTGAAGCTCATCTGCTTTGTATTTTGTGAATGCCATTTTCCTGCGGGGTTTCTGAACAAACACCTATATTTATTTACCAGAGAGTGCAGCGCAACGCATAGAGATGAGGGAGACAGAGAGAGAGCGCCTAATGTAAATGCTTTCTTTTACTGAAAATGTTCACGGTGTATTACCACTGTACTTGAAAACACAACGTAAGCGATTGGGTCATGCTTGCCCTCTTTTATCTTCAAAAATTAAAATGCATGTGGAAATGAAATCACTCTGTAACGTGTGCCACCCGCCAGAAGTAACAAGCGCTATATAAATACAAACCTTTTTCCTCCTCTATCCTTCTATCATTCCAAATCCAAATAACTGACTAACCTATCCACCACTTAAAATGTCCTTGCATGTTTCACTATACTAATTCAACACTAATCCTCTGTGGGTCCTGGAGTAGCGTGCTACTCGCCGAAAATGCGCTTTGACACCTAATATGGGGTAGTAAGCGATGTATAAAAGCAATTACAATACAATATTAGCGTTTTAATTTAATTTAATTTAAAGGAGCTTGTAGAGCGCCTGGTGACGCCTCCCGGCGTGTCCCCGCGCTGTGGAGAAAGTGTGAGAAGGAATAGAGGAAACCCATCACCAAGTGAAGAGGCAGGTTTTTAGTTTCTTCCTAAACAGGATTTCATTATTCCCCATCCTGATATCCGCAGGAAGAAGGTTCCATTTCCTGGCCGCCAAAGTCCGGAAGGATTTGCCTCCCATTCTGGCCTTTTTGGGGCGTGTGGTTCTGAGCAGACCCATACCTTTAGACCTAAGCGACCTGCTCGGTTCATAGACAGTAGCCAAATCCGACATGTAGGCCGGTGCTCTGTGATGAATTATTTTATGGCACCACAGCATAGCTTTAAAATCAATCCTCTTCCTGATGGGCAGCCAATGGAGGGCTACAAGAGAGGGGCGAGATGGAGCTCGCCGAGGGAGCCTTAAGACCAGGCGAGCTGCCGAATTTTGTAGCACCTGAAGCTTTTTAATATTTTTCTCAGATGTGCCCATGAGCAGCACGTTTCCGTAATCAATACGGGACGTTATCAGTGCTTGCGTCATGGTACGCCTGGAATTAATAGGTAACAAGTCAAGGGTACGGTTCAGAGTTTTCATTACCCCAAAGCATTTGCCCACCGTTTTTCTTATGTGGCTGTCAAAGGACAGTTTATTGTCCACCCACACACCCAAGTTCTTCGCCTCTCGGGATGGGGAGGGCAGAGGACCAAGGCAGCTAGGCCACCACTCCTTCGTCCATTTAACCTCATTTCCTCCCATGATGAGGACCTCCGTCTTAGTCCCGTTCAGTTTCAGACAGTGGTCGTTCATCCAAGTGGCAAGTTTAGTCATGCAGACATTGAAATTATCAGCTTCCTTGGAAGGGGCTTGGGTCAGAGAAATAAGGAGCTGCGTGTCGTCGGCGTAGGAGACAAGCTCCACGCCGAACGATTGCACTACCTCTGCCAGAGGGGCCATATATAGATTAAACAGGGTAGGGCTCAGGGCAGAGCCCTGAGGCACCCCCTGCTCCAGCCTCACCCTATCGGAGAGAAAGCTCCCCCTTTGGACTTGAAAGCTTCTGTCAAGCAAAAAAGCCTTCAGCCATCCCAGTGCCTTTTTGGTGATTCCAGCTTTATTTAGACACTGTAGCAGGATGGAATGTGCTACAGTGTCAAAAGCGGCACTGAGATCAAGCATGATGAGGGCCATTGTCTTTCCCTCATCTGCTCCCTCACGTAGGGTTTCGGTGGCCCTTAGGAGGGCTGTCTCCGTTGAGAACCCTGATCTAAAACCCGACTGGGATTTATGGAAGACATTATGGGTCTCCAGATGTTCCATCAGTTGGGTGTTAGCGATTTTTTCTGCCAACTTGGCGACATACGGTACGAGGGATATGGGTCGTAGATTATCCATTACGTCCACACTGATGTTGGGCTTTTTCTTAATAGGAAGCACTATAGCCTGTTTCCATTCCTCTGGGAGACAAGCGGTTGAGAAGGATGTTAGTAACAAGTGTCTCAAGTGAGGTTCCAGAACTGAGAAAGCTTCAGCCAATATTTTAGGAGGAGCCGGATCTCTGGGCGATCCCGACTTGATCTTGTTACACATCTTAGACAGCATCTCATAGGGAGGGACTTCAAAAGATTTGAGACAGACCGGTGTGTTTACACTTTGCTCATTTTCAGCGAAATCTGCGGCCGGGGCTCCCTGTTTAGAGAAACTGGTATAGATCTTACTTATTTTACCAGCAAAGTACTGAGCTATGTTATTACATGATTCCACTGAGTCATTTTGGATAGAGGAGGACATCTCCACTATGGATATCTCCTTATATATTTGGAATAATTCCCTAGAGGAGTTGCCAGCTTCCGTAATCCGAGTGTGATAGTGCTCAGCTTTTGCCAGGCGGACGGCTTTGTAATATTCTTTCTGTGCAGTTTTATACTGTGTTTTTATGTCTGCACAGAATTTGTAACGCCAGGCTCTCTCAAGTTTCTTGCAGGCCGTTTTCATGGTCTGTAGATCTTGTCCGAACCAAGGAGCACTTTTCTGAGACCTTCTAGCATTGGACATAGTGCGGCTAGGGGCTGTAATGTCCAGAGCCTTTGTAACAATATTGTTCAAGCTTTCATTGGCAGCCTCACAGTCAGCTCCTTTCGGAAGACCTTCATCCTTGACAATTTGAGTAAAGGAGTCTAAGGAAAAACTTTTCCATTTCCTGCGTTTATACCGCAGAGACTGTTTTATGCATGCAGCTTAGTGCTTTTAGCAAAGGCCGCATCCCCAAAGCTTTTAGACGTTTTGCATTCTTCCTGCTTAGGCACCCTGAGCGTTGTGTATGTGAAGATTTTCTGCTCTTCCTCCACACATTGTTTAAGAGCCCAGAGCTCACATTTCTGGAATTCCTTAATTCCCAGTGAGAATGGTAAGCGACAGCTGGCGCATTATCCCAGCGTTGTAGTGACATGAGAGGCAGCAACTTTAATTTAATTTATTTGCTTCGTTTGGGTTTTTTAAATGATGGGTGGTGTATAGTTTGTCTTCTTCAGAGTCAACTTTTGAGTAACCTGATCTGGTTGCCTTAAACATCTCAATGGCTCCACAGGTTCTAGTTGCCAATATTTTTGATAATTTGTATGGAGGCAATTGGATGCAGCTAAGCTCTAAGCATCCTGTATTCTTCAGTGATTGCTCATTATGCTTTAATTAAAAAAAAATCCGTCCCCCTCCTGTAGTATGCGATTCCGCCGCCTTCGTATATTCCTGATTCCATCTTCATTGTCCATACATCCAATCAATCTATATACAGCTTCTTACAAATATAAAACCTATATGCATCTATTTTTTCACCCGCTGAATAGATACGTATGCATTAGCCACCGCCCCTCACCCTTCCGAGGTCGATACATTATACGGCATTGAAATGTGCCTGAAATGTAATGCTAAATAAGTGTTTTGAGGCAAACGCACAGCTGATTTGTTAAATGTCTTTGGATTTAGTTTGTTCCAAGTTTAGGGTGCCACACAGGAAACGTCCAATGCCCCAGGACATCAACATATAACTGAAAAATCCGTGTTTCTAGTGAATCACTAGATCCATCCCTGTGAGCACACCTTAGTCCCCTCAGCGCAAAATGAGGGTTCCAACGCAGTTTTGATTAAAGTTCTTCAGTGTTTTTTTTATTTTTTTCACACTTTTGATTATTTAAATAGTTATATGTTGTTTCATTCAAAATCACTTGATCTGCATATATGTGACATTCGACATTGGTAAATGATACATCCAATGCATTTCGGGCCTTTTCTTTAGCCCTTCATCAGGGAATAACACTAAAATAATAATAAAAAATGAAACAATAAATACCATCATTATCCTGGTTACATTGTTCCAACATGTTATACTGCGTGATAGAATATTGTACACAAAGTATCATCCATTCTAACAACAGGTAGGTAAAGTGATCATGTGCGATATAGTAGGACTTGCATCTATCACTCTAGGTACTCGTAAATTGAAATAAATGTAAATAGCGACCCGCGCCTCACTTACATGTCTGAATCTATCAACCGTTCATGCTTTTCCACTGTATACGCTATAAAGGAAAAGTAAATGATCGAGCATCATTAGAGGGTTCTATTGCGGTATAATGTTGTGCTCATCTTAATTCTCCGCATTCACTGAGAACCAACCTTATCTGTGAAGCTTTCTCTCCGAGTAAATCCGTCTGTGTGGGAACGCCATTGGCGTCTACCGGGTCTGATTTTTACTCCGCCATTATGGTTCTAACCGTTCCGATCATGTGACTTAATAAACATAAATAAAAGACTAAACTTCTAACTCGTGTGCAAGTTGAGTTCTAGAATGTTAAATAAAGTACATTGCAATCAATATTGTGTTGTGTGATGAGCTTGACTAGAAAAATAAATACATTTTATCGTGAAAGAAGCATACTGACTCAGGCTCGAACCCTTAGTCTTGCATAACAAAAGAACGTCAACCAGGTCGGGTGTATTAAAGTGTGGAGCTACTGCGGAATGTATGTTGTGAGACAATGTACATCCAGGTCTAATGGGATAACGGTACTCAATTAATCAAAAGATGGAAACGCCAACAAAACTTATGAATAAATTAAATAACTCGCAATTGCTACTATATAGGTCATAGAACATTTCATCATATTTCATAGATAACATGATAGTTCAATTCGGTCATTGAGACCATTCGGTTTCTGCGATGATAGTTTTTGTATCCAGTGGTTCTCTCTTTTTAAAAGGTACTTCGTGTTATCTCTTCCTTCCATTCTTTCAACGGTTTCCAATATTATAAATTTTAACTGGGATATGTTATGTTTTTCTTCCATAAAATGAACAGCAATGGAAGATTTGCTGTTTTTAGTATGTGTATGTTTGATTTATGTTCTGTGAGTCTGGTTTTCATACGTCTCTCAGTTTTTCCAATATATAGTTTTCCGCAAGGACATTTTAATGCATAGATAACGTTACTTGTATCGCAGGTAGCATTAACCTTCAACTTCACTTCAAATCCTTTCATGGGGTGATTGATCTTGTTGCCTTTAATTATGCTGTTGCAGTTTCCACAGTTAAGGCAAGCTTTGGTTCCTTTGAATATTTCCATCTTTGGTTTTATAAAACGGATAGTGTCAGATGAAACCAACATGCAAATGAGATCAAACGAAATGGCCACCAGATTCAAGAAAAGAGGCTACTCTGTTAATATTATTGAAGAATCTAGAAAGAAAATAGATACCATCAACAGACAAGAATTACTAAAAACCACGAAGAAAAAGGAACAAACCAAAATCATTTCAAAACATTGGAGTATACTCAATCTGGAGCCTGCCTTCAACAAAACGTTTGAAAATCCACCACTATTTGCATATACAAGAGCCCGCAACATAGGGGAAATGCTACAACATAAACCACCAAAGATGGAAATATTCAAAGGAACCAAAGCTTGCCTTAACTGTGGAAACTGCAACAGCATAATTAAAGGCAACAAGATCAATCACCCCATGAAAGGATTTGAAGTGAAGTTGAAGGTTAATGCTACCTGCGATACAAGTAACGTTATCTATGCATTAAAATGTCCTTGCGGAAAACTATATATTGGAAAAACTGAGAAACGTATGAAAACCAGACTAACGGAACATAAATCAAACATACGTACTAAAAACAGCTAATTTTCCATTGCTGTTCATTTTATGGAAGAAAAACATAACATATCCCAGTTAAAATTAATAATATTGGAAACCGTTGAAAGAATGGAAGGAAGAGATAACACCAAGTACCTTTTAAAAAGAGAGAACCACTGGATACAAAAACTATCATCGCAGAAACCGAATGGTCTCAATGACCGAATTGAACTATCATGTTATCTATGAAATATGATGAAATGTTCTATGACCTATATAGTAGCAATTGCAAGTTATTTAATTTATTCATAAGTTTTGTTGGCGTTACCATCTTTTGATTAATTGAGTACCGTTATTCCATTAGACCTGGATGTACATTGTCTCACAACATACATTCCGCAGTAGCTCCACACTTTAATACACCCAACCTGGTTGACGTTCTTTTGTTATGCAAGACTAAGGGTTCTAGCCTGAGTCAGTATGCTTCTTTCACGATAAAATGTATTTATTTTTCTAGTCAAGCTTATCACACAACACAATATTGATTGCAATGTACTTTATTTAACATTCTAGAACTTAACTTGCACACGAGTTAGAAGTTTAGTCTTTTATTTATGTTTATTAATTCACATGATCAAAACGGTTAGAACCGTAATGGCAGAGTAAAAATCAGACCCGGTAGATGCCAATGGCGTTCCCAAACAGATGGATTTACTCTGAGAGAAAGCTTCACAGATAAGGTTGGTTCTCAGTGAATGCGGAGAATTAAGATGAGCACAACATTATACCGCAATAGAACCCTCTAATGATGCTCGATCATTTACGTTTCCTTTATAGCGTATACAGCGGAAAAGCATGAACGGTTGATAGATTCAGACATGTAAGTGAGGCGCAGGTCGCTATTTACATTTATTTCAATTTACGAGTACCTAGAGTGATAGATGCAAGTCCTACTATATCGCACATGATCACTTTACCTACCTGTTGTTAGAATGGATGATACTTTGTGTACAATATTCTATCACGCAGTATAACTAACATGTTGCAACAATGTAACCAGGATAATGATGGTATTTATTGTTTCATTTTTTATTATTATTTTAGTGTTATTCCCTGATGAAGGGCTAAAGAAAAGGCCCGAAATGCATTGGATGTATCATTTAACAATGTAGAATGTAACATATATGCAAATCAAGTGATTTTGAATGAAACAAGATATAACGATTTAAATAATCAAGTGTGAAAAAAAACAAAAAAAACAGTGAAGAACTTTAATCAAAACTGCGTTGGAACCCTCATTTTGCGCTGAGGGGAATAAGGTGTGCTCACAGGGATGGATCTAGTGATTCACTAGAAACACGGATTTTTCAGTGAAATGTAATGCTAACATTTGGTTGCACTTTTGATGAGCACTTTCGCTGTCTCCATTAGTTAATATTTGTACTCTTTAGGTCGAGCCTGTGTGCCTTCAGTGTTGCTCCCCCACAGGGAATGGTCTGACTGGTCGGTGTGTGAGCTGGTTTTTAACTGTGTGTGGGCCTGTTTTCTGCTCTGCTGGGCCCATGTTTACTGGCGATTTCAATGATATTCTCACAAACATCATCTGCATCAAGCTCAAATCCATGCAGTCTTCAATACCTTGGAAAACACTTCTACAGAGAATGTTTGCAAGTTCAAAACTGCCCCAATTTGTAAATGTGGACTACCTTTTAGCCATCTAATGCACTAAATGGGCCACTTCTATTTTGGTATCTGGGCTTATTTTCTGTCCCTGTCTCTCTTGCACCTCCTGTGCTTCATATAGCTCCACTTACATCCTGCTTTCCAGCCTCCATAAAGTGCAACAGTTTGTTACTTTGTTTCACAAACAGTACCTAATCTTTTCAAATTAGTCTGTTCTCTTCACAGTGTTCACCACCTTCACCCTTTCTAATTATAATTGACCACTCCTGTTTTACATATTGGCCCAATCTAAAATAATAAATGATTTACTTTCATTCTCACTTGTTTTTAGGGCTCGCCTGCACGAGCTATCCCTTTTAAGCTCTTAAACACACTACCAAGCGTCAAAAAATCAGACGTCTTAAATACAAAATTACGAAAACACTTTATTTTGGGAAATTATTTAACACATGAGAAAACTAGGATTCAAAACTTTTGTTCAAAGTTTAAATAAGAAATGTCTTATTGGTTATGTATAAGGTAACACAAATGCTTAACACTGTGTTTTTATAACTTTTCAACGTCCTGCACAGCACCCACGCTGCTCTACAACATAGCTTAAAGACATTGGCAAAGCCAATAGTTCTGGCTAAACACTTGTAATGTCCCAAAAGCACGATCTGTTGGCTATGCCAATGCTTGTTCTAATTGAGGGTTAACACGATTCATATCCTAAAAAGTTCGACCTACTCAAGTTCATAACTCCATGCCCCCATGACTACGCACTTAAGATCATAAAAGCTACAATAGATTAAAAAAAAGTTTCAAAAGTTTTTTTTAAACCACAAGCAATGTAAGGGTGACCAAAATTCATTCATAAGCCACGTATTTCCTTTTCCGTATTCATGCCCACAAGGAGGATGCCACAGCAAAACAAACCAACAGGTTGGGTAATGATTTTTTAAAAAGCACACTCAATTACGGAATAGGATCCTACTTTTTATATTCTGGGTCTGTTCTCAAACATGCCACAGAACCTTAATTTGATTGTCTATTTCTCTGCGAGCCGGTGACGTTATATCAATGTCTGGCTAGAGTCGTCCAGTTTCCTCAAATTTAGGCACAGTAAGGCTGTTTGAATCTGGATTCGCTGTTGCTTCTTTATTTCCTTCTTTGCTCATCCTAAAGAAGATGAGAGCTCTTCTAAGTTCAATTTAAGTTATCATGAAGAGTAATTTATAGAGTGTGTGTCTTCTGGGAAAGCAATAGAAGTGCCTGGTCCACTTTGTAGTCCAGGCCTGGTGTAGTCCCTGTTGCTCTACGCTCTCCAGGAGTTTGGTTCCGCATTTTGAACAGTGTCCATTCTCCAAGCCTAAGCAACCAATATGTGTTGCAACACTGCCGATTGGTGGGTCAAAAAATAATTCCCTTTGGAATCACTTGTTCATTCACAGGTTGCAAACATATACACTCTCACAATAGTCATCCATCCCTCCATAATTATGATTAAGCCAGATGTCGAACAACTCAGTAAAAAAGACTATTACAAATTTATCCAAAAGTCTCCTTGTGAATAATCAATACAGACTTGTTTAAATCCAACAAAGCATAATTAAAATAAAACATATTAAAAATACATTGCATAACTAAGTAGAATAGAGGAGAGAGAAAAAACAAGACAATCACATGTCATTGATTTTGGTCCGCTTGACGGAATCAGTCAAACCACATGATAACAATCAATTTCTTCTCTTTGGTCCTCAAACTTGGCCCACTAAATACGTCGACAGTTTATTACAGAGCCCTGTCCCTTTGGTCTTGGCGCCCCTCTCACTGCATTGACTTGCAACACTGCAGATGTCAACAGTTGCTACCTGGCTCGCCCATCTCATCCCATCCCATTTCTTTTCTTTGTTTTGTCCATAATGTGTTGAATTTAAATGGTGGTAAAGTGCCCTACAGAAGGCTTCTGGGTGGTAGCTTTAAACATGGATGTCTGACAATAAAATCCTTTGGTTTTGGAAGATGCATATACAACATTTTCACAGAGTCCACATATTTGAATCCTTAGTCCTGGTAAATATGGTCTAGTAAGGTTGTTTTTTGGCTATGCTGTGCTGTTGGAATACTTCAACCTCATACAAATACCTGCTCAAACACCAAAGAATTGTGAATCTGATCCCCCCCAAGCCTTCAGAACACTGTGCAAAAGATCAAATTAAAACAAATTATAATTGAAACACAATGAATTACAAACTGAATACAATTCAGCACAAGTACAAAAGAAACACCAGACTTTACACCAATAGCAAAGCCCTCCAGACCAACAAAGCCCTTATCTGAAATAAAAAATGTATTTAATAACTTGCAGTACCTCTGTGTTTTATTGTAGGATATTCGGAACCAGAGACGATACCGGCAGCACCGCAGGAATGAACTGGTGAAACTCAAGCAAACTTCCCAGGGTTTAAATTCCAAAACTGCATTCTACGAAGAACAAATAGATTACTACAACCAATACATTAAAACTTGTCTGGATAACTTGGCTGCTAACAGCAAGTAAGTTATGGATGTAAATTCTCTTTACATCCTCAAGGAGGGTGTGAGGCTCTTCTTGCGCAATGATGGAAGAGATCAATAAAAGTGTGGGCATTTTCGTGACAGTGTTTCAACTGCAAAAGCATTTATCGTAATATCAACTGTTTTGATGGTTCACGTCAATCCTTATAAGAGTTGGATTGTTGATTGGTGTGAATAGCTGTTTCAAAGATAAAAAGCACTCTTGACATTGTAAGGGTGTAAAGCTAAATCAATGCCGGTTTGCTTTTGGTTGTCTAAAGCATCTGATTCCTTTGCTCACAGCACAGGACCCAACTAGGCCATATCACGAGACCAATTCGCTGATTATTGACTTCTTGACAATTTTTCTCTTGGCTTTTAACAGTTCGAGCTTTGCACACTTGCTTTAGCAGGCCAGGTTGGTTTATCAACTCGCTGAATCTCAGGCAGGCTCTTTGCGTCTCCTCTTCTTTTGCTGTCACGTGCAGTAATCTTCTCGTACCTGAAGAAACAGATTGTGTATAGATTGTCAGGCAACAAATGATTGCTTTCAGTTGACTCTGCAGTAAATCCAGGTTATCTAGGTTGCCTGCAGACTCACCAAGCTCTCATCCCACTGCATACTTTACAGTATCTCTGCAGAGTAGTTTGTGCTAAGAAGCTTAGCCTGCCTCTTGTAACAATTTCTGCTGACTTATTATTTTGTTAGCTTTTTGCTGTGGCTTTTATTTGCCTTGTCTGTTTTCCAAGCAGTGAGGTATTACATAGGTCCTACCAATTAAGGGCCCGTTTACGGCTTTGGCGCTGCGACGCCAGGTATACCCTGCCGCCTACCTCCGCCAAAGCAGCGGTAGGCTGCCTGCCAGATTAGGAGTTTCCTCCTGTCTGGCAGGCTTTTTTTGGACGTACCCACTGCAGTGTCTCTAAAAACAGGCACCGCAATGGGAACACCAAAAAACAGTTCATGGACTGAAAAGTCCTGGTGTGCATGCACACAGTGGGGTGAGGCACATGTTATGCCTCCATGTGTGCATCCACAGGGCACAGAGGCACCGGAGGCCCAGTAGGGCCCCCTTTGTTTCCTCTCCGCCAGGGTTTACATGGAGTAGGAGGAACAGTCATGATAGCCCTGGCGGAGAGTAAACTCCTAATATGCTTGGCGGGACTGCGGCGGTCCCGCCAAGCATATGGATGAGTCTACACCCCCAGGGAAAGACGGTTCCCTGTCAGCTTGGGTGGGGCTGTGGCGATCTGACCACCCGAATTGTAATCTGGCGGTGAGGGAGACCCCTGCGACTAGTAATCAGGGCCTAAGTGTCTTGCTGCATAATGCCCCAGATTTGACTGTCCACCCAGTGCTTAGTCCGCTTTATCTAGTCAACTGTGCAGTTGTCATAAGTGATTTTGTTTTACTAAGTATATTTTTCTTTTTCTTTTTTTTTGCACTCAAAGGATGTCCGGGAAGAGCAAGAAGCAGGCTTCACTCAATTACACTGCTGCTAGACTGTTCGAAAAGGGAGTCCTACTAGAAATAGAGGATCTTCCCATCAGCCAGTGAGTCGATTTGACAATGTTTTTTCCAGTGTGGTTATTTGCTATTTATTATGTTTGAACCAGACATCACTTAAAAACTCTACTGCAGGAACCATAGATGAGAATAAATGCTATCTCAAAGAAAACCTTTTTTTTTTTTTGCCGTTGAAACTGGTTTTGATTATCAAAAGGAGATCAGTGAGGCTTGGCAATCAGGAACAGTTTAAATTTAATTAAACAATAACATTCTGGAATAGCAGCCACATCTCTTATAGTTGAATGCTGGAATTCAATTTGCATTAGTTACATGGCATGCTTCATACTGTACAGTGGGTAAAATAAAGTGATGCTTGTCCCCCTTTGGGCAGGAATACTGATACAGTGTATCATAAATTGTGTGTTGATGCTTGATCCCACTATGATAAAAGGGTCCATAAATACCAACTGGAGGTCACATTCTGATGTGGTCCAGGTGGCTGGATGTGTCGTGTTATCTAGGGTGACGCTTACTACTAGGCACTGTTCGGGCTTTATCTGATTAATGTAACTGACCGGCTGCTCTAGTATCGTGTCCTTTGACCGAATGCAGGCTCTCTTCTGTGCATTTATTTGTGTTAGTGTTTGTGCACCTGACTAGTTTCTTTAGGTATTACATCCTGGAGCCATATGTAATTTACTGCTGAAATCTTCCATGTGTCTTTGAGGCTTGTTCCATATCTGGTGTTTCCATCATGGGACGTGCCAGTGTTACGTTGATGTGATAAAGGTTCACTCTGAAACCGAAGCATGTGTTTTATTGTGAATTTGGGTAGCAGGCTTGCTCTGTGGTGTGCTGGACTCTTGAGAGCGGGTCCTTTCTATAAATAGATCTGATGCCAACATTGCCATCTGCAAGGTACAAACATATGCCAAGGATATACTGTGCTGATGCTTAAGTCACTCGAGCATTGCAGGTGTTGGAGTTAATTTTACCTCTTGGTTGTTTCTCGTGTTCTTTTCAGGTTTCGGAATGTGATTTTTGACATAATTCCCTGTGATGAGCCTGGCAAATTCCAAGTAAAGGCAAAGTTTATGGGAGTTGATATGGAGAAGTTTCAACTTAACTATCAGGTGAGTGGCCTCACACATTCATTCATGGTGCAGCAAATTATCTAGGCGTGTTGCGATGGTTACACAGTGCAAAAGTGTAAAAGAATGTGAAATCTGGAATCAGGCAGAGACCCCACACTGAACAGTCAGTGACACTACAAATTTCTTTTGCTCCCCATGCTGGCAGAGCCTCTTATTCTACCTCTCCCTACTCTTCTACTTCAGTTTCTATGTTCTCACCATCCTTATTCAGGGATCCACCCACTGGACACCAGGGTGGGGGGAGCGGCCCCTTGGCCAAGGGCCTTTGCTCCCCCCAATTGTTCTTGGGGCTATTCAGTCTCTCTGCCCCCCCCCCCTCCCCCGGGGTGGGCAAAAAGCCCACCCCGGGGGAGGGGATTCTTTTTTTAATTGTATTTAGGGGTGGGGGCTGCCCGAGATGGGCATGCCAAATCCACACACCCTCAAAATTCCAGTCTTTCTGACCCCCCCACCCCCTCATGGGAGGCAGATGGGGTCAATAGCCCCTAATCTGCCCCTCGGGGGGCAGACAGCCTACTAGGCACAAGGGATTTTTATTGTGTATAGCTGTGGGACCTGCCCAAAAGGGCATGCAAATGCCCACCCCCCCCCCAAAAAAAAAACAATGGGCCAGGCACCAGGGATTGTTGTTTTTTTACACGTAGGGGTGGGGGCTGCCCAGAATGGCCATGCCCACTAGGCAGCAGGGAAATGTTTATGGACATGCCAGTGAGTAGCCCCATAGCCAAGGGTCGCTCCCTTTTTTTTTAGGCATACATTTTGGCAGTTTTAGTGATATTTTTAGTCTCATCTGCACCTAAGCGGGGGCAGAAAACCACTAGAAACCAAAGAGTGAGTGAGTGAGTACTGGAGTTTGACTGACGGTCTGCGTGTACTGACCTTTTGCTGGCGGTGTGTGGACCTTCACTTGGCTAATGGTGTGGGTGGACTCGCGATTGATGGCGGTGTGTGTAGATTGGCGCTTGCCTGGTGGTGTGTGTAGATTGGCGCTTGCCTGGCGGTGTGTGTAGATTGGCTCTTGCCTGGTGGTGTGTGTAGATTGGCGCTTGCCTGGTGGTGTGTGTAGATTTGCGCTTGCCTTGGCGCTTGCCTGGTGGTGTGTGTAGATTGGCGCTTGCCTGGTGGTGTGTGTAGATTGGCGCTTGCCTGGTGGTGTGTGTAGATTGGCGCTTGCCTGGTGGTGTGTGTAGATTGGCGCTTGCCTGGTGGTGTGCGTGGAATGGTGCTTGGCTGGCGATGTACGTTACTGGTCCTTGTCTGGCTGTGTGTATGGATGGTGCTTGGCTGCAGGGCCGGACTGGCCGTAGTGGGCACCGGACGTTTCCCCGGGGGGGTGGGGGGCAGTTTTGTTACTGGGGCCGGCTTCAAGCTCTGTGGAGCTTGTCACCGCTCAATGACGTGGCAGACCCACACCGTGTGTGCCTTTGGTGACTTGAGTGCGTCCCATGCCTGCTCCAATTGCAGCGTCATTCACTCGAAGGCCTTGAGGGAGCGATCACTCATGCCCCTGGCGGCACAGCGTGCGATGATCCAGATCCTGGTCGAGAGGAAGGGAGGGGTCGCAAAGTCCAAGAAGCTCCTACCACTCTTAATCCATCGGGTTATTTGGGTGAGTTTCGCCACAAGTAGAAGTCGAAGTATGCTTCAACATCCCCTCATTTGTCGGCTGACAAAATGAGGAGGTGTCACTGGAGGCCTGGCTCCGTGTTTACGCCAGCGCCTGGGCCGGTTCAACACCTCCTCGAGTTTCAGGGATCCAGAACGACCCCCCCCAGTTGAGAGAATTTTATGAGACTATGCACCTCATATTTGGGTGGCCAGTTTCCTCCTGCGCGCCTTTGGCCTCGCAGGTTTGGGAGGGGCGCCTACAGAATCCACGCCGACACCTTTGGCACCATTCGGGGCCCAGGGATCCACATATGGATCCAGATAGATGCCATTTGTGCCATGTCAAATTTCCCTGGCGCGGTGCTGGCGCCTACCTGCGGTGCCATCCCCATTTGCATACCTGACTTTGACATGAAGCTGGAGGGGCGTTGCCCAATGCCGACTCCTGTGCCGACTAGAGCCATGCCTTCCAGGCAGGAGGCTAAGCCCTATTACTCAGGGCTAGGACTTAGGGAATCATGGGAGAGGTCGCTGGACCTTGATGAATGCCAGCCTTACGACTCAATGGACTAGAGTGAGGATCTGGGTGAAGCCAATGAAGTGGACACTTCGCCAGAGACTGGCATGATTTCTCTCCCTACCGTGGCTAAGGAGGAGGTAGCTTTATTCCCAATCCTTGTGTGGAATGCGACTGAGGTGCTGGACCTTCGCTTGCCGTCAGCAGCAGTCGCAACTAATGTCTTGATGGAAGTGCTTCAATCTGGAGTGTCCCCTTCCGAGTCACTTCTCTCATTCAACAAACCACTTACTGATATCTTGCTTGGGAATGTGTCCAAGCCCAGCACAGGGGCTCCTGTGAATTGGAAAATTACCCGCTGCCACAGCCCCACTCCAGGGGACGCCAAATTCCTCACAAAACACCCTACCCCGGAGATCTTGGTGGTCCAAGCCTCTACTTCATAGGTAAATCCTGGTGCATTTCCAACCACCCTGTCTGATCAGAAATCCAAGAGGCTGGGCAATTTAAGCAAGAAAAAGTTTTCTTCCACCAGCCTGGCATTGCTCAAGGTGAATACCAGATTTGCCTTTTGGCCAGCTATTCCCAAGCTCTTTGGGATACCGTTGCACAGGTGTTGCCTAGTGTCCCGGAGGAAGCCTCGGCCCTGCCCTCCCTGGCTGTTGCCGAAGGGAGGGATGCAGCTAAGTTTACCATTAGATGTGGACTAGACACCACCCACTCAACACAACTTTTTTGTCAGCAGTGGCCCTGCAGCGATACGCCTGGTTGAGGACTACTGGCTTTTCCAGGATGTCCAGACATCACTCGTGGACATGCCCTTTGATAAACAAAAGGAATCCACTAAGTGGGGTTTGGTTGTCGCTGCAATGGTGAGGAGCAACCAGTGTTGTTTAAATACCCCTCACACACCAACAGGCCCTTGGTGTCATGCTTCATCATCGGGGTCTTCGCAAACCTCTACGGGATGCGGCGTGCTACGACTCACGACTACGTAGGAGCACTATCTGTGAACTATGTGCTGGTGTGTGTGGGTAAATAATGTGAGTGGTGAGGTGAAAAGTGAAAAATTAAAAAATACCTGGCACGTAAGTACTGAAAAAATTTTTTTATTAGTCTTCGGCTGGTATCATTCAAAGAGTGCTAGAGAGGTTGTTTTTTACTGATTAGGGTAAAGCAACCATATTAGTGCGTCGACATGTTTCGGAGTGGAAATACTCCTTCAGGACGAGGATGTGCACTACTTATCCCCACCTTACTCACATGTATGTAGATATGAAAGTGTGCTCTACAAAAATAATTTTAGGTGAAAATGTACCCATCTGTTTTAAGGTTGTAAAGTCCGATGCGCCCAATTGGCGAAGAACTGAACCTGTGAAAAGAGAAAGGTCAAATAAACCGTGATGTAATACACATATTCAGGTAGCACTGTGTAAATACACAGGAGGGTAACAAGGAGCAAAAATGAAGGTCCAGGAACCCTAAAAAGAAAAAGAAAATAGCGAACAACACAAAGACTGGGACACACATTAATGGTCTGGCGATGCCCTGAGATGAGAAAATATGACATAGATGTACATTGCTTACTTATAGTGATGGGCCAAATTGCCTCATGAGCCAAAACGTTGTAAGGGGGTCCGTTCTGCCCGGTGTGGCAACCTGTGAGGTATTCAAGGGAGTGAGTTAAAGCATTATGAGCCCTCGATCTTAGTAAAGGTTTTCAGGCCAGTGAAAAGCTCCCATACACACAAACACACACTCACGGTTACGTCCAGGGCTGTCTGGCTCTCTACCCCTCCACGCGGCTCCGACGAATGGTCGACTTGGTCAGAGGTGAGCCCTTTTATAGTGTTCCTCTGTCCCTAATTGACCACTTATTGAAAACGGAAAAGGACCATATAGGGGCCTGACCCTCCGTTTCTAATCCGCTTCTGCGCTGAATGGGTAGGGCGTTCCCATGGTGGTGCGCATGTGCGAAAGGGTAGTGACTCTCGCCGGTGCCTGCGCCTCGCGGTAGTGTCTCTGTTACCCTCCGCAGGCACACTGAGTCATTAGCGCATGCGCGGGGAAAAGCTAACTCCACATTCGCGCATGGCAGAGTGCCCTTTGGAAAAACCTCTGTTTTAGGCATATTTTCAAGTGGAAAAAAAGTGTGGGCGGGCTAGGCGCGGGGGGAAAAAATAATTAATTAATAAGGCATGAAATGGCGACTTTTTTTGGGGGGGAAATATCATAATTCCCATCGTTAGAAATTACAGAAAATGGACTCCCATATAGCATTTGGAGCACCTTGACTACATGGTGTCTAGGGGCTCAAAGTTAACATTTAGGGCTTGAATTGACAAAGTTATTAGGGGGAATATAGAAGAAGGCTATATCATAATTCCCAAGGTTAGAAATTGCAGAAATTACAGAGAATGGTTAGAAATTGCAAAAAATTGCAAAAATTACAGAAAATGGACTACCATCCAGCATTGGAGCACCTTAACTACATGGCGTCTGGGGGCTCTAGTTTAACGTAATTGGCTCCATGGGATGGAATCGTTCAACCCCGTGACATCTGAGCCCAGACGAAACACCCATCTCTGTTCTTTTTCAAACAAGCCTCTTTCTGAAGGCAACTGTTCAATTACTGTCCAGTGTATATCATTTACACAGTGCTGCGCCTCAAGGAAATGTGATGCCATTTTTGTAGTCTGTTTCTTACATCTCACATTGCTCTTGTGTTCATTAATTCTGATTTTCACAGCACGTGTCGTCATTCCCACGTACTCTTTTCCACAAGGGCATGTGATGAGATACACCACATTGCGGCTGTTACAATTCGTGACAGCACGTTGTTCCCACTTAGTGCCATTTTTGAATTCGAGACTCCGGCTTTTCTCAGTGAGGTGGCAATTGTTACAATTACCACACGGGTAATGCCCATGTAGACCTTGCAGCCTAGTCTGTTGTATTGCATTGGTTTGGGGTCTTGTATGTACCAAGATATCTTTCAGATTTCTTCCTCTCTTGTGAGCAAAAATGGGTTTCTCTAGGACTAGACTCCCACTTGTCAGGATACGCCAATGTTTATTAACCAGCTTGGAAATCTGGTTTGAGACAGGGCTGTATGTCGTGACACAGACTGTTCTGTTTTCTGTTTCTTCTTTTGGGGGATTATCTTCCAAGAGAGCTTCCCGGTTATTATTGCGGGCTCTTTTCATAGCCTGATTTATGATTTTGTTTGGATATTTCCTTTGTTGCAATTTCTTACTCCGGTCCAGTGCTTGGGTTTTGTACTTCCCCACATCGCTGCAGTTGCGGCGCAGGCGTAGGAACTGCCCGTATGGTAAGTTCTCTCTTAGGTGACGTGGGTGAAAACTGTCGAACCTAAGGAGGCAGTTCCTAGCTGTAGGTTTAAAGTGTGTCTCGGTTTTTAAATGGCCTGCTTCATGGTAAATGTTTAGGTCTAGAAAAACCATTGATTCATTGGACATTTGATGGGTAAATTTCAGGAAGTCATTCTGGTTGTTAATCCATTGCATGAACTCCATGACAGATTGGTTATTTCCTTCCCATATGACCAAGACGTCATCAATATAACGCCTCCAGGAGAGGATCTTACTCCTGAACGGATTGTTTTGGTGAAGGATTTTGGTGGTCTCCAAATGGTGTACATAGAGACCTGCCAGGCTCGGCGCAAATGTGCTGCCCATGCTGGTCCCATGGCGTTGCAAGTAAAGGGTTCCTTCGTACTCAAAGAAGTTCTTAGTGAGGGCCATCGAGATGCATTCCATCACTACACCCCGTGGGGTATGGTAGTTCCATTGTTTGCTGTATAATACTTCCTCAATGATGAGGAGAGTTTCATCGTGTGGGAGACTGGTATAAAGGCTCTCCACATCGAGGCTCAGTAACATTTGAGAGTCAGGATTAAAAGGGTGGTCTTTTAGCAGTTGGAGCACGGCTTTTGTGTCCTTGAGATACGTGTCAGTGGCCTGTACCAACGGTCTCAAGAAAGCATCTGCGAATTTAGAAAGCGGTTCCAGTATAGATGCAATGCCAGACACGATGGGTCGACCCGGAGGGTTCTCTAGATTCTTGTGAACCTTGGGTATCGTGTAGAAATAAGGTATCCGTGGGTTTTTTTGTGTCAAGAAAAGTGCCTCCTTCTTTGAAAGCCAATCATGGCTAAGAGCTTCTTCAGTCATTGCTCCTACTTGGATGTGTATGGACTCTGTGGGGTCCTCATCCAGAACCTGATAATTCCTTCTATCTGCGAGGAGTCTCCTGCATTCTTGTTCGTATGCCGTCGCCGTTTGAATCACGACAGCCCCGCCCTTATCCGCGGGTTTTATGACGATCAGTTTGTTTTGAGACAGTTCCCTTACTGCTTCATTCTCTAGTCTGCTCATATTTTGGAAAACTCTAGAGTCAGTATCCATTTTGCCTAATTCCGACATGACTGCTTTTTCAAAAGCTAGGACTTCAACTGGAAGCTGATTGTCCTGTGGTGTGAAGGAAGACTTAGGTTTTAAGCCTGTGTCGGATGTCTCGACTCTAGGTGCCCACAGTGGGGAGAAGACCCGTCCACTGCACCACAGCCAAATCAACAGCCTTTTTTATCATGGGGCCCAGGATCCAACAGAGGCAGGAACAAGAGAGGGAACAACGTCACCTGGCAGCCGGTGACCGAGACAGACCCCAGAATGCACACCAGGAGCATGACAGCGGGTCAAGCGTCAACCAGCAAGAGAGGGACCTAGTTATAAATATATCACCTTGGCCACTAACCGACATGCAAAAACAAGTACTGAATAAAGGCCTAGGCTACGTCCCCACGAACAAGCCAGATATATTCCTCCTACACAAAGAGGTTCAGGATTTTGTCAGGACTATTAAGCTAAATCAGCTTCCAGTTGAAGTCCTAGCTTTTGAAAAAGCAGTCATGTCGGAATTAGGCAATCGTGTCTGGCATTGCATCTATACTGGAACCGCTTTCTAAATTCGCAGATGCTTTCTTGAGACCGTTGGTACAGGCCACTGACACGTATCTCAAGGACACAAAAGCCGTGCTCCAACTGCTAAAAGACCACCCTTTTAATCCTGACTCTCAAATGTTACTGAGCCTCGATGTGGAGAGCCTTTATACCAGTCTCCCACACGATGAAACTCTCCTCATCATTGAGGAAGTATTATACAGCAAACAATGGAACTACCATACCCCACGGGGTGTAGTGATGGAATGCATCTCGATGGCCCTCACTAAGAACTTCTTTGAGTACGAAGGAACCCTTTACTTGCAACGCCATGGGACCAGCATGGGCAGCACATTTGCGCCGAGCCTGGCAGGTCTCTATGTACACCATTTGGAGACCACCAAAATCCTTCACCAAAACAATCCGTTCAGGAGTAAGATCCTCTCCTGGAGGCGTTATATTGATGACGTCTTGGTCATATGGGAAGGAAATAACCAATCTGTCATGGAGTTCATGCAATGGATTAACAACCAGAATGACTTCCTGAAATTTACCCATCAAATGTCCAATGAATCAATGGTTTTTCTAGACCTAAACATTTACCATGAAGCAGGCCATTTAAAAACCGAGACACACTTTAAACCTACAGCTAGGAACTGCCTCCTTAGGTTCGACAGTTTTCACCCACGTCACCTAAGAGAGAACTTACCATACGGGCAGTTCCTACGCCTGCGCCGCAACTGCAGCGATGTGGGGAAGTACAAAACCCAAGCACTGGACCTGAGTAAGAAATTGCAACAAAGGAAATATCCAAACAAAATCATAAATCAGGCTATGAAAAGAGCCCGCAATAATAACCGGGAAGCTCTCTTGGAAGATAATCCCCCAAAAGAAGAAACAGAAAACAGAACAGTCTGTGTCACGACATACAGCCCTGTCTCAAACCAGATTTCCAAGCTGGTTAATAAACATTGGCGTATCCTGACAAGTGGGAGTCTAGTCCTAGAGAAACCCATTTTTGCTCACAAGAGAGGAAGAAATCTGAAAGATATCTTGGTACATACAAGACCCCAAACCAATGCAATACAACAGACTAGGCTGCAAGGTCTACATGGGCATTACCCGTGTGGTAATTGTAACAATTGCCACCTCACTGAGAAAAGCCTGAGTCTCGAATTCAAAAATGGCACTAAGTGGGAACAACGTGCTGTCACGAATTGTAACAGCCGCAATGTGGTGTATCTCATCACATGCCCTTGTGGAAAAGAGTACGTGGGAATGACGACACGTGCTGTGAAAATCAGAATTAATGAACACAAGAGCAATGTGAGATGTAAGAAACAGACTACAAAAATGGCATCACATTTCCTTGAGGCGCAGCACTGTGTAAATGATATACACTGGACAGTAATTGAACAGTTGCCTTCAGAAAGAGGCTTGTTTGAAAAAGAACAGAGATGGGTGTTTCGTCTGGGCTCAGATGTCACGGGGTTGAACGATTCCATCCCATGGAGCCAATTACGTTAAACTAGAGCCCCCAGACGCCATGTAGTTAAGGTGCTCCAATGCTGGATGGTAGTCCATTTTCTGTAATTTTTGCAATTTTTTGCAATTTCTAACCATTCTCTGTAATTTCTGCAATTTCTAACCATGGGAATTATGATATAGCCTTCTTCTATATTCCCCCTAATAACTTTGTCAATTCAAGCCCTAAATGTTAACTTTGAGCCCCTAGACACCATGTAGTCAAGGTGCTCCAAATGCTATATGGGAGTCCATTTTCTGTAATTTCTAACGATGGGAATTATGATATTTCCCCCCCAAAAAAAGTCGCCATTTCATGCCTTATTAATTAATTATTTTTCCCCCCCGCGCCTAGCCCGCCCACACTTTTTTTCCACTTGAAAATATGCCTAAAACAGAGGTTTTTCCAAAGGGCACTCTGCCATGCGCGAATGTGGAGTTAGCTTTTCCCCGCGCATGCGCTAATGACTCAGTGTGCCTGCGGAGGGTAACAGAGACACTACTGCGATGCGCAGGCACCGGCGAGAGTCACTACCCTTTCGCACATGCGCACCACCATGGGAACGCCCTACCCATTCAGCGCAGAAGCGGATTAGAAACGGAGGGTCAGGCCCCTATATGGTCCTTTTCCGTTTTCAAAAAGTGGTCAATTAGGGACAGAGGAACACTATAAAAGGGCTCACCTCTGACCAAGTCGACCATTCGTCGGAGCTGCGTGGAGGGGTAGAGAGCCACACAGCCCTGGACGTAACCGTGAGTGTGTGTTTGTGTGTATGGGAGCTTTTCACTGGCCTGAAAACCTTTACTAAGATCGAGGATTCATAATGCTTTAACTCACTCCCTTGAATACCTCACAGGTTGCCACAACGGGCAGAACGGACCCCCTTACAACGTTTTGGCTCATGAGGCAATTTGGCCCATCACTATAAGTAAGCAATGTACATCTATGTCATATTTTCTCATCTCAGGGCATCGCCAGACCATTAATGTGTGTCCCAGTCTTTGTGTTGTTCGTTATTTTCTTTTTCTTTTTAAGGTTCCTGGACCTTCATTTTTGCTCCTTGTTACCCTCCTGTGTATTTACACAGTGCTACCTGAATATGTGTATTACATCATGGTTTATTTGACCTTTCTCTATTCACAGGTTCAGTTCTTCGCCAATTGGGCGCACCGGACTTTACAACCTTAAAACAGATGGGTACATTTTCACCTAAAATTATTTTTGTAGAGCACACTTTTATATCTACATACATGTGAGTAAGGTGGGGATAAGTAGTGCACATCCTCGTCCTGAAGAAGGAGTTTTTCCACTCCGAAACATGTCGACGCACTAATATGGTTGCTTTACCCTAATCAGTAAAAAACAACCTCTCTAGCACTCTTTTAATGATACCAGCCGAAGACTAATTAAAAAAAAATTTTCAGTACTTACGTGCCAGGTATTTTTTAATTTTTCACTTTTCACCTCACCACTCACATTATTTACCCACACACACCAGCACATAGTTCACAGATAGTGCTCCTACGTAGTCGTGAGTCGTAGCACGCCGCATCCCGTAGAGGTTTGCGAAGACCCCGATGATGAAGCATGACACCAAGGGGCCTGTTGGTGTGTGAGGGGTATTTAAACAACACTGGTTGCTCCTCACCATTGCAGCGACAACCAAACCCCACTCAGTGGATTCCTTTTGTTTATGAGTAGTGTTAGGGGAGACAGAATCCACTTCTCCCTCTCCCTCCCCCTTTTGTTTACTACATGCCCTTTGATGGCTCCCTTCTGTTCGGCAACAGGGGGGATTCAGAGCTGGAGTTCTGTAAGGGCAGCAGGGCTATGGCCAGGCCCTTGGACCTTTTCATGCCTCCTTGTCACCCTCCATCCACCTTTCATGGTCATGGAAAGGGAGTACACCCACGTTCTTATTCTGCCCAGCCACCGCAGCGCGCAAGCTTTCCAGCCTCTGCGTGAACACGGTACCTACCGGCCCCGTGAGTTGGATAGCCAGCGGTCAGGTCAGCCCACTACCACCCCCTCCCACCCTCCCCCAGCAGCCATAGCCTCCAAACCCTTCTAGTCTTCACATTTACCACAATAGGTACCCAGTGGGCGGCAGGATTCGCCATCATCTGCCCCACTGACAGTCCATAATATAGACAGGTGGTTTTTGCAGATTGTCCAAAGGGGCTACTTCCTCCCTTCAAGATTACCACTCCATCTTTGCCACCTACTTACGATCGGCTGACGGAGGATCACCTATCCTTCCTCCACCAAGAAGTGGCAGCTCTTTTGGCCAAAGGAGCCACAGAGAGAGTGCTGACGCAAGAAGTGGGTCGGGTTGCTATTCCCACTACTTTCTGGTGCACAAGAAGGACAGAGGCCTTTATCCTGTCCTCTACCTGCGCTCGCTATTCCTTCCTCAAGAAGGAGAAGCTCAAAATGCTCACACTAGCTGGGGTCCTATCTGCCCCGGATCCAGGAAATGGGATGGTAGTGTTGGACTTGCAGAACGCATATTTCCACATTCCTGCAGGGGTTCATGGTGGGCCATGAGCACTTTCAGTTCACTGTGCTCCCCTTTGGCCCCGCCAACACCCCTCGGTTGTCTACTAAGGTGATGGTGGTGGTTGCAGTTCATCTGCGGAGATCAGGGGTGCCATTCCTCACCTATCTCGACACTGACTGTTGAAGATGGGCTTGCCCCAGGCTGTCGTCTCTGACCTCTAGACTACGGCCGACCTCCTGCATTCTCTGAAGTTCACTATCAACGTTCGGAACTCACACCAGACTTCCTCTCAGACGTTCCCTTTCATCAGAGCTGTTCTGGACGCAGTGCAGTTTCTGGCCTATCCTCCCGAACAACGAATCCAGGATATTCAGGCTATGATACCAATGTTTCAGCCTCTATCCTGGATTTCGATGCGACTGACTCTGAGATTGATGGACCTCATGGCCTACTGCATCCTGCTGGTAATGCATGCCTGTTGGCATATGCAGGCTCTGCAGTGGGACCTGAAGTTCCGGTGGGTGCAGCATCAGGGGAATCTCACCGACATGGTCCAGATCTCAGAGTGAACTGTAAAGGACTTGCAGTGGTGGTTTACGAACCGCGATTGAGTCAGCAGCAGACCCCTCTCCATTCCCTAACCAGATCTGACAGTAGTGACAGATGCGTCACTTCCGGTCTGGTTTGGCCATCTGGGAGAGGTCGAGATCAGAGGACTCTGGTCTTCGGCAGAATTGAGACTCCACATCAACCTGTTGCAGCTTGGACTGATCCGATTGGCATTGAAAGCCTTTCTACCCTCCATTCAGGGAAGGCTAGTGCAGGTGTTCACAGATAACACCACTGCCATGTGGCCCTGCAGCAAACGGGGCTGGTGGGATTGTGGACCCTTTGTCAAGGCCCTGCATCTCTAGACATGGCTGGAACAGCAGGACATATCCCTGGTGGTCCTCAGTTTTTTTGTGCGCAAAGCTTTTCCCAGCCCTCAGAGAGTTGCATGCGTTCCAACAGCTGCTGCATCTTTTCAGCTACCCAGTCCGCTCTCAATCCGCACTGGTATGCACTTGCTAGGAATGATGGCTACATACATAGCGATGGTGCCCCATGCCAGGCTTCATATGTGCCTGCTTCAAGAGTGCCTGTCAAGCCAGTTGTCACAAGCGGAGGGTCGCATGGATAATCTAACGTTGATCAGGGCCAGTAACTATCACTCTCTGCAGTGGTGGAACAGCAACAACCTGTTGCAGGCCAGACCCTTCGCAGACCCTGTGCCGCAGGTGACCTCACTGAAGATGTGCCCTTAGCTGGCTGTGGGGAACAGCTAAACAATATAGCCGTCCAAGGTCTGTGGCCACCTTATCTACAAGTTGTCCACATCAACCGTTTGGAGCTGTTAGCCGTTCGACTACCTCTCAAAATGTTTCTCCTACAGATTCAAAGCAATGTAGTCCTGTTGTGTACTGACAGCATGAGCGCCATGTTCGATCTGCAGAATCAGAGTGGCACTTGCTGACCTCCCCCCGTCTGCCCTAGCCCAACAGATTAGGCACTGGGCCATCCATCACTGTGCCCCAAACAGCATTAAACCACTCGCGTTTACAGTGCAGCACATTCTCAACTACCTCTTACAGCTTCAGAAATCGGGGTTGGTTTACACCTCAATCAGGCTACAGCTAGGTGTTATTGCCGCATACATGTACAACAGAGAATGCTTGTCTCTCTTCAATACCCCTGTTATCAAAGCCTTTATGAAGGACCTTGAGCAGTGGATCCCATCTAGAGTACTTCCTGTCCCAGTCTGGAATCAATATTGTTCTCACCAGACTTATGGGGCCACCCTTTGAGGCCTGCATTCATGCCCCCTGCAGCTCCTCTCTTGGAAGGCAGCCTTCCTCATTGATATCATCTCACTTAAACACATCAAAGAATTGCAGGCCCTCACTCTTCAAAAACCGTTTTTCCAATTAGAGTAAGTGTTTCTCAGAACCAGTCCTAAGTTGTTGCCCACTGTGGTTCTTTCGTTTCATCTTCACCAATCCATTGAGCTCCAAGTCTTCTTTCCACAACCTGACTCCGTAGCGAAAAGCGCACTTGATGTCAAGCATACTCTTATTTATTACATTTGATGGGACCAAATCTTTTTGCAAAAGACAACGGCTATTTGTAGCTTTCTCTCAGCCTCATAAAGGCCATGCTATTTTGAAGGCGGGGTTTTCCAGGTAGATTGTAAAATGCCTCCAGACCTGCTATGCTAAAGCTAAAAGACCCTATCTTCCTACCCCAGGCCCCACTTCACCTGCAAGTTTGGCGCTACTATTCTTTCTCCTGGGGAAAATACCCATAGCAATCAAATGAAGAGATGCCTCTTGCTCCACCCCACAAGCTTTTACAAAACATTGTGTGGATATTCTAGCAACAAAATAAGCCAGAGTTGGTCAAGCTGTCCTCAGGACTTTATTTTAAACCTCTGCACCATCCACTGCTTAGCCATAGCTTAGAGGAACACCGATTTTCAGTCTGTGCCTAGCATGTGTATCTACAGCCACCCATACTACTAGCTAAATAGGTTACTTACCTGTAAGCATCTTTGTGCCTCCTCCCCGGAAGCCATTCAATGGCCTTTTTACCATGATTCTTTCTGCTTGCATGGCCACTATTATTCCTGTACACACTACTCCATACTTGCTCTCTGCTGTGGGGGGGGGGGACAATCTAACAATGGAATCAGTGACCACGTGCACCTACATCTAGAGGAGGAGTCACCGAGACCACGTGACTCGAAAGGCTTCTTCTGAGAAAAAACAGTGTGCAATGTCCGAGCCCAACACTAGATGGCAGCAGTATGCACAGCATGTGAATCTACAGCACTGCATGCAGCAAAATAGAGGCTTACAGGGTAAGTAACCTATTCCTTACTGTATGTAACCATGTTTCTGTAGTAGGGGATCTCTGTGTATAGTCATAATCTAGTGAATAGTCCCGCCCATGTGCGCGGACCCCGGAGCAATCAAAAATAATCTCTTAAAGTGTCGAAAAAATGCAGAACTGCACGGACACTTAAGAGAGAATTTAAAGACAGATAATGCAGCCTATATCCACAGGCTACACTGTCCAGTACTTCAACTAGAAATTCCACCAAAATCCACAAACCGCACAGCCTGTCCAGGGTTTTCTTACAGAGAAAACCTTGCCTTTGACAGCAAAAACCCTCTGGAATGATAGAGAGGAAGAAGTGGACAGACAAGCCCCATAGGCTGCCATTATGTGGCTCAAAACAGGATACTGTGCCTTTAAGAGAACTTTCCAGAAGCCTCACAGTATCCCATAATGCACTGCAGGTCCCTTTTACTTTCAGTTCTTTTTTCCGGCTCCTGCTAGCAGGACCCTGGAGCATTAGCTCTTCCTTTTTGAGCTTTTTCTATACTATTTTTGTGATCATTTTGGATTTTTGCAGCTTCACTCGACGTCTTTGGCCTTTATCTACATTCTGCTGTGTTTTTTTGGCAGTCTTCTTGTCTTTATACTAGTTCTAGTCTGACAAGTGCTTTGTCTGCAGCTGTACTAAAGACCAAAGCTGAAGCTCACAGGGTTTGTATTCTGTGCTTGCCTGTGTCTTTTGACACCTGTCTTCTCTGTAACTTCTTTTCTAGGCGGCTTCAGCTCCCATGTTTGGAACAGAGGAGTTTGAAGGCATCTTCAGCCTCTGGGTAAGGAGAGGGTAGGTCCTCTACCGAGTCCCATGCTGTGGCCTCTGGGGTTCTCCCCAGTAAGGGCACGTTGGAGCTATGACGCGGTTCCGGTCGGCGTCGAGGACGTCATTAAGTGCCTCAAGTTCAAGTTTGAAATTTGTATAGCGCACTACTCACCCAGAGGGTCTCAAGGCGCTTGAGGGAGGGGGGGTACATTACATATCGAATATCCAAGTTTTTAGTTGTTTTCTGAAGGAGAGGTGGTTCTGTGTAAGGCGGTGGTGGGTGGGGAGAGAATTCCAGGTCTTGGCCGCTAAGTAGGAGAAGGATCTTCCCCCCATGGTGGATCTTTGGATGCGTGGAATTGCGGCGAGGGCTTGATTGGACGATCGTAGTTGGCGGGTGGGGGTGTAAAAGGACAGGCGCGTGTTGAGGTATTCGGGTCCTAGGTCGTAGAGGGCTTTGTGTGCGTGGGTGAGGAGACGGAACGTTATTCTCTTGTTGACGAGGAGCCAGTGGAGGTCTTTCAGGTGACCGGAAATGTGAGCTTGGCGGGGGATGTCTAGGATGAGTCTGGCTGAAGCGTTTTGGATGCGTTGGAGTTTTTTCTGTAGTTTGGCTGTGGTTCCGGCGTAAAGGGTGTTTCCGTAGTCCAGTCGGCTTGTGACCAGTGCATGGAAGACCATCTTTCTTGTTTCGGTGGGGATCCAACGGAAGATATTTTTGAGCATACGTAGGATGTTGAAGCATGATGATGAGACAGCGTTGACTTGCCTGGTCATCGAGAGGGAGGAGTCCAGGATGAAGCCCAGGTTACGTGCGTGGTCGGTTGGTCTGGGTGCGATTCCCAGGGCCGGTGGCCACCATGAGTCATCCAGGCGGAGGGGGATGATCCTAAAATGAGGACTTCTGTTTTGTCCGAGTTCAGTTTTAAATGGCTGTTCTTCATCCACTCGGCTACTTCTTTCATCCCTTCGTGTAGGTTGGTTTTGGCGGTGTTTGGGTCTTTGGTGAGGGAGAGGATCAGCTGGGTGTCGTCAGCGTAGGAGATGATGTTGAGGTTGTGTTGGCGCGCGATGGATGCGAGGGGACTCATGTATACGTTGAAGAGGGTGGGACTGAGTGATGATCCTTGCGGTACGCCGCAGATGACTTCGGTGGCCTCTGATCTGAAAGGGGGGAGTCGGACCCTCTGGGTTCTTCCGGCGAGGAACGAGATGATCCAGTCCAATGCTTTTCCTTGTATCCCGACGTTGCTGAGGCGTTGTACAAGGGTACTATGACATGTGTCGAAGGCTGCAGAGAGGTCAAGGAGGATGAGGGCAGCTGTTTCTCCGTTGTCCAGTAGAGTTCGAATTTCGTCTGTTGCTGCGATGAGGGCTGTCTCGGTGCTGTGTTTGGCTCGGAAGCCGGACTGCGAAGGGTCGAGGGATTTGTTGGATTCGAGGAAGGTGGCGAGCTGACTGTTGACGGCTTTCTCAATGACTTTGGCAGGGAATGGGAGGAGCGAAATGGGGCGGTAGTTCTTAAGTTCAGTGGGGTCTGCAGTGGGTTTCTTCAGGAGGGCGCTGAGTTCGGCATGTTTCCAGCTTTCCGGGAAGGTAGCGGAGCTGAGGGAGCAGTTGATGACGTCTCTGAGATGGGGTGCGATAATGGAGTCTGCTTTGTTGAAAATGTGGTGGGGACATGGGTCGGTTGGCGATCCTGAGTGGATGGAGTTCATCAGGCGGATGGTGTCTTCAGTGGTGATTGTGTTCCAGGCGCAAAGGTTGTTGGGGGGGGGGTTTAAGTTCGGAGGTGGGTGGGGTGGACTGGACTCCAAAGCTGTTATGTATGTCAGCGATCTTGTTGTGGAAGAACGAGGTTAGAGAGTCGCAGAGGTCTTGAGAGGGAGTGATGTCATTGGTGCCGGCATTGGGGTTGGTAAACTCTTTGACGATGTTAAATAGTTCCTTGCTGTTGTGGACGTTGTTGTCGAGTCGATCCTTGAATGCTGATTTCTTGGTGGATCGGATCAGCTGGTGGTGTTTGCGGGTGGCGTTCTTGAAGGTGGCCAGGTTGTCGGTGGTTGGGTTTTTTCGCCAGGCTTTCTCGAGGGTGCGACAGATCTTCTTGGATTTCTTAAGGTCATCATTGAACCAGGGGGCTTTTTTGTTACCTAGCTTGATTTGATGGTTTTTCAGGGGTGCTAATTCGTCAGCGCTGTGGGTGATCCATTGTGTGAGGTTGGTGGCTGCTTGGTTTGGGTCTGATGATTTGGCAGGAGGGTTTTGGTGGAGCGCTGTGAAAAGCTGGTCGGTGGTAATTTTGTTCCAGTTTCTGCGGGGAATTGGTTGTGGGTGGTTGTGGGTCGTGGTCTTTTTGTAGTTGAAGTGAACGCAGCTGTGGTCCGTCCAATGGAGAGCTGTGGTGTGATTGAAGGAAATGTGCTTGCTGGAGGTGAAGATTGGGTCGAGCGTGTGCCCGGCATAGTGGGTGGGGGTGTCAACAAGTTGTTTGAGTCCGAGATTGGCGAGGTTGTCCAGAAGGGTGGTGGTGTTGCTGTCGTTGTTCTTTTCCAGGTGGAAGTTGAGGTCTCCCAGTAGAATGTAGTCCTTGGAGGGGAGGGCGTGTGGGCTGATGAAGTCAGTGATGTCTTCGCTGAATTGTGTGCGGGGTCCTGGTGTAGATGAGGGTGCCTCTGAGTGTGGTCTTGGGGTCGGTGTGGATCTGGAAGTGAAGGTGTTCGGCGGCTGCGATGTTATCGTCTGAACTGGTCGTGATGCGGATGGTGTTCTTATGGCCGATGGCGATGCCACCTCCTGTTTGATTGGTGCTGTCCTTTCGGATGATCTCGTAGCCGTCCGGGATGGTTATGGCGATCTCGGGTGCTGATGAGGCGTTCATCCAGGTTTCTGTGAGAAAGGCGACGTCCGGTGATGTGGTGTCGAGTAGGTTCCAAAGTTCAATGGCGTGTCTGTGGACCGAGCGGGTGTTGAGCAGGATGCACTTCAGGTGGTTAGTGTCGGAGCTCTGTTTGGAGTTTGTGGATTTGGTGTGGGTCCTGATGCAGTCGAACTTGCAGGAGTGGCAGGTGAAGGGTCCATGGGTGTGTCCTGGGGCGGCTTTGTAGCAGTTTGGGAGTCGGCCGGGGTTAAGTGCAGAGAGGGTTGCGGCGTCGTATGTTAAGCGGGTGGAGTGGATTTTGCGGGGACCAGGGGGTCTGGCGCTGGGCGCGGTCCAGGCGCGGACGGGCGTAGACGGGCTTACCTTTGGCGCGCATGTGGCGCGTCCGCTGCGCGTGTACGCTGCGCGTATGTTGCTCTGACATAAGTGGATAGTGGAGGGGGGCGGAGCGAGGGAGGAGCAGCTGGGAGGCGGGAGCGGGGTGGAGAGACGGGCCAGGAGGCACAACAACAACAAAATGGCAACAAAAAACAAAAGCGAAACAGGACGAGATTGGGGCACAGTGAGGAGTATAGCTATGGGCAGTAGTGGCACCGGCACAATCAGTCACTAGTTAATTTACCGATCAGTGCGAGTAAAGCAGTGATAGTAATGGGCAATAGAGCGCTACGATGATAGTCAGGCACAGAGAAACTATTAAATGCAATGCGAGCAGTACAATGATGGGCAAGGCAGCGCTACGATAATCAACAAGCACAACAATTTCCAAATGCAATGCGAGCAAAACAAGCACAACAATTTCCAAATGCAATGTGAGCAGTACAATGATGGGCAAGGCAGCGCTACGATAATAAACAAGCACAACAATTTCTAAATGCAATGCGAGCAATTCAATTGCAGCAGTGAGCAATGTAGCACTATGATACTCAAGTGGCCAGGGAGCATGGGGGAGCGACCGCTTCTGAACGAGTCAGGACGGTCATGGACTACGTCATGGAGTGCCTCGACGTCATGGGGTGCCTCGACGTCATGGGGTGCCTCGACGTCATGGGGTGCCTCGACGTCATGGAGTGCCTCGACGTCATGGAGTGCCTCGACGTCATGGAGCGGTGATGCTCGACGTCATGGAGCGGTGAGGCTCGACGTCATGGAGCGGTGAGGCTCGACGTCATGGAGCGGTGAGGCTCGACGTCATGGAGCGGTGAGGCTCGACGTCATGGAGCGGTGAGGCTCGACGTCATGGAGCAGTGATGCTCCTTTTGGGGTGTTGGTCGCTTGGGCTCCTCTATCTTCCGTTGGGTCCAGACGTCACCATTATGGATGGCTCGGCGTCTCGATGTTTGACACCGTAGTGACATTTTGACGTCGGAGTGTTGGTTGTCGTAGAGACAGTCACTGTCTTAGTGATGGTGACGTCGTAGTGAGGTCGACGTCATGGGTTACAGCCGCGGAATACTTGCCGGCGCTTGCGGCCTGGGTCTTGTTCCAGGCCTCGCTCCGTGGTGAGCCCCTCTTCGTAGGAGGGGACTTTGTGTTCCCGGCACCGTCCACTCACGACGCCGAGCAGTTGCTCAGCGTCGGGAACCCTTCTGATGGGGAGTCTGTGGCTACTCACCACGTGTAAACGAGGGACGTTGGTCCTTTTGCTTAGTTTTGAGTATTCGCATACCTACTCATCGGCTAGGTCGCCTCCTGCTCTGCCACCACTGGTGAGACCACCGGGGATGTTTCGGATTTCTCTCGGTTCCCTCTCCCACCCACCACCCCAGAGGCCTTTGGCCCCTCAGTCTGCGAATCCCCGTGCCTTGATGCCAGGGATGCGTCTTCCATGAGTACGGGGAGTCTCTCTCCGACTCTTAACTGGTTGGCGGTACTTGGCTTTCGTCCACTACCACCTGCCAGGAGGTTCTGGCTTCAAAAGTACTCCTAACTTGGTCGCAGGGGTGGCGGCATGTAGACGCCATGCTGTGGCCCGCTGTTGCTGGGCCGTTGTGGTAAGATTCCTGTGTGGGGGTGTTTTCTTCACCGATTTATGGTTCCCCTGCCGAGAGACAGGAGGGAAGCCTTACAAGAGATAGTCTATGGACCTGATAGTTTCAGATCTAAGCATCGGTGTCGGAGCGGAGTTTTCTCTCCTGCCGACCCCCAGGTATTGTGGGTTTGTCCTACGTTGCCATACTTGTATTTGTCTGACGTCTCTGCAGCCTGCGGCTCAGCAGTGTGCTTCTACTCTCCCATTCTTTGGGCAACCCTTGGGCTGCCATGAGGGTAGTGAGTGGCCCGCATAAGTCTGACTCAGAGACTTTTGGAAGGCTGTAGGTTTGGGGCGTGGAGAACGGCTTGAGGCCTTCTTCCGTTTCTAGCGGCGTTTTTTCTCCCAGGTTTGTCTGTGGTCCTGGGCCGCCTTTAATACTTCACAAGTATATTGTGCGCATACGCGGGAGAGCTTGATGCTCCTCGGTGAACAAAGGCCGGCCGGACTAAGTCAGTCTTCGGTTCATCAGCCCTTCTCCAGCAATTCCTCCAGTTTGCTCGCGGTTTCAGCTGCGCGAGCTCCAGGCGGAGGCCGATATCCTGTTAAGGAAAAGGGCGATAGAAGACGTACCTCTGTCTCAAAGGGGGAGAGGTCTGTACTCCCGGTTCTTTCTGGTTCGCAAGAAGGACAAGAACGAGTTCAGGTCCATTCTGGATTTGGGACAAGCAAACAAGTGGATTCGCAGAGAGAGGAATTTCGCATGCTATCGTTGCATCAGGTTTTTCCTCAGCTGCAACAGGGAGATTGGCTCTGTGCCATAGATCTACAGGATGCGTACTTCCATGTGCCCTTTGCACACATACACAGGAAGGTCCTGCGATTCCACGTCGGCGCCAATCATTATCAGTACACAGTACTGCCAGTCGGGCTGACGTCTGCGCCCAGAACATTCTCGAAGTGCATGGCAGTGGTAGCTGCACACCTGAGGATAAACGAGGTATTTTTCTACCCGTACCTGGACGATTGGTTGATCAAGGCCGCCTCTTTCTCGGAAGCTCAAGCACGCTTCCAGAAGACGTGCGTTATTTTGAACAAGCTGGGGTTGCACATCAACGTGTCCAAAGCTGTCCCGATTCCGGTCCAGTGCATACAGTACTTGGGAGCCTCCATCAATACGCTGTCAGCAAGCGTGTCTCCTTCGGAGGAGAGATGATTATCACTCCTCCGGAAGGCTTAGGCTCTTATGACCGCTCCATCTACAACAGTGAGGACGGTGTCTTCTCTACTGGGGTCGATTGCCTCTTGTATCTTCCTCACGCCACACGCATGGCTGCACATGAGACCTTTGCAGGAGTGCTTGGAGGATCAGTGGGATCAGAGGAATGGATCTTGGGACGACAACATACAACTGTCTCTGCATGCTCTTCAGTCTCTGAAGTGGTGGTGTTCGGCGGAGAATCTCCTCAGAGGGGTTCCCTTTCACGAGGACATTCCCGCACAGACTATCGGGACGGTTGCGTCTCTCCACGGCTGGGGGGCACATTCCGGAGACTTACAGATACAAGGAACGTGGTCCCCGAAGGAGTCCACGTATCACATCAATTTCCTGGAACTCAAGAGTTGTTCACTTGGCACTGAAGGCGTTTCTTACGTCCTTCAAGACCAACTCTCTGCTGGTACAGACGGACAATACGACCACGATGTATTGCCTCAACAAGTAGGGGGGTTCGTGATCGCGCACTCTGGCGCAGGCGATCTGGCACTGGCTTCTAGCCAGAGGACTGACGATCACGGCTACCCATCTGCTAGGTGTGCAGAATGTTCAGGCAGACGCACTGAGCAGACTGATTCAGGGAAACCACGAATGGGTCATAAACGACGAAGTACTAGGAGAAGGCTTCGCAAGGTGGGGGACTTCAGACATAGATCTGTTCACCACCGCCGAAAACAGCAAATGCTGAGACTTCGCCTCCAGGTACTACCAGCAGGGGACGCTGGGGTATGCGTTATGGATTAACTGGTCGAACAGCTTTCTGTACGCTTTTCCACCCATTCCCCTGAATCCGGCGGTACTCATCAAGCTGTCCCAGTCCAGGGCACGGATGATCCTGATTGCCCTGGAATGGCCCAGGCGGTGGTGGTTCACGGACCTGCTTCACCGGTCTCTCCTTCCTCACATACGGCTGCCGTGCAGGCCGGACCTTCTCACGAAGTTCGGGGGGCAGATGTTGCACCCCAACCTCTCGTCTTTGAGTTTGGCGGCATGGCTCCTGAGATAGTGCAATATGGCCAATTGAATCTACCAGAAGTTTGTATGGACATACTGAAGGAGGCTAGGCGACCTTCCACTAGGACTTCTTATGCTTACAAGTGGAAGAGGTTTTGCATCTGGTGCAAGTTCAAGGACTATGACCTAACGACGTGTAAGGAAGATGTCATCCTTCCGTATCTTCTACACCTGGCGCAGTCTGGCCTTAATGTCCATTCCATTAAGGTTCATCTTGCTGCGCTGACTGCCTACAGGAAATGGCCTTCACAGACTTCCTTCTTTCAGATCCCTGCGATCAAAGGGTTTTTGGAAGGCTCGAAGAAAGTGTTCCCTCCTGTCCGGCTTCCTTCGCCTTCATGGGAATTGAATGTGGTGCTGTCCAGATTGATGAAGGAGCCTTTTGAACCTATTCATAAGGCTTCATTGCAGCGCCTGTCCTGGGAGGCGGCGTTCCTCGTGGCTATTACATCGGCCCGCAGGGTGAGGGAAATTCAGGCGTTGTGTTGCCAAGAACCTTATACTGTATTTCATGCTGCTACGGTTGTTATGCGTACTCACCCTAAAGTTCTTCCAAAGGTTATGTCTGACTTCCATGTTGACCAGACTATAACTTTGCCTACGATTTTTCAGAATCCTTCATCTCCAGCGGAAAGGTCTCTGCATTCCCTGGATGTTAGGAGGGTGTTGAAATTTTTATCTGGATAAAACCGAAGATATTCGTAGGTCAGACCAATTGTTTATCAATTATGGATCAGTCAGGACTGGTCTTGCTACCTCTAAACAGTCCATCTCGAGGTGGATTGTGTCCTGTATATAATTGTGTTCCCAAAAGGCTGGAAAGACCTTAGGGGGTAAACCTAAAGCTCATTCCACCAGGGGCAAAGCTGCCACAACTGCTTTGCTCCGTAGTGTTCCAATTGCAGAAATCTGCAAGGCAGCCACTTGGAAGTCGGTCCATACCTTTGTTAAGCATTACTGTCTAGACACTGATGCCAGGGCAGATGCTCGGGTTGGGCAGGCTTCGCTGCGAAATCTGTTCGCACAGTAGTGGTGTTATTTCTCTTTTCTCCACCGCCGCTTTGGTGTGGGGATGGGCTTGCCATTCTATTCACTAGATTATGACTATACACAGAGATCCCCTACTAAAGAAGGAGTAGTTTCTGTCCTGTGACTCCACTTCTGTCGTAGGGGTATCTCTGTTATAGTCATAAGCGCCCGCCCTCCTCCCCGGTGGAGAGAGATATTCATGTAAGAAATGCTACAGGTCTGGTGTGTTACGCCTTCAAAAAGAACTGAAAGTAAAAGGGACCTGCAGTGCATTATGGGATACTGTGAGGCTGCTGGAAAGTTCTCTTAAAGGCACAGTATCCTGTTTTGAGCCACATAATGGCAGCCTATGGGGCTTGTCTGTCCACTTCTTCCTCTCTATCATTCCAGAAGGCTTTTGCTGTCAAAGGCAAGGTTTTCTCTGTAAGAAAACCCTGGACAGGCTGTGCTGTTTGTGGATTTTGGTGGAATTTCTAGTTGAAGTACTGGACAGTGTAGCCTGTGGATATAGGCTACATTATCTGTCTTTAATTCTCTCTTAAGTGTCTGTGCAGTTCTGCATTTTTCGACACTTTAAGAGATTATTTTTGATTGCTCCGGGGTCCGCGCACATGGGCGGGACTATTCACTAGATTATGACTATAACAGAGATACCCCTTCTACAGAACTGGAGTTACAGGACAGAAACTACTCCTTCTGATGGATACATAATCTTTCTGCAAAGTCGGTACCACCCTTTCTCTACGCCTGAGGAATTTGTTCCTTGACTAATAAGATCCCAAGGCATGCAGACTTTTAGGTGCTATATTTGTCTCCGTCTTTGGTCTCTCGGTTTCTCTCTCCATGGTGTGATAGGACATGGAAAAAGTTCAGGAACTGACAGCGCACTTGTTAGCACAGAAGTTTACTTACTGACGGTAAGTAACTTTGTCTTCTCTTTGCTCCTGTGGTGTAAAGTACCATGCTGTCTAACAAGGTGTAAAAGTTGCCACTTGTAGTGTTTTACCTCTTTTATTTGCTGTGAAAATTGATCAAAAGGTTGTGTATTTGCTGAGTTGTTGATTATTCGCTGAACTACTGAGATTTTTCCTTGGCCAATTAAGCAGCACATTTGACATTGCAATTTTTACTGTCCTCTTTTCTTCTCTTCTATAAAGAAAGATGCATTTCTAGAGAAACTTTAGTTGTGGGAGATCTCATTGCAAACTGCAGAGCCGTCACCCTCCACCCTTTGTATCCGTCATCGGCTGGAGGTCCAGTTGAAGCTCTCGAGCGGGCAACTATAGGGCTGAAGTGTTTTTGCTTACGATAAGTGTGTAATGTCTCATATCACCTTCTTCCTTCTCAGGACTTACTCCAGCTGCAGTATGAAGGTGTTGCTGTTATGAAAATGTTCAGTAAAGCGAAGGTCAACGTGAACCTTCTGATCTTCCTGCTGAATAAGAAGTTCTTCAAGAAGAAGTAAATGAACTCCACCTTGAAGGAAACGTTCTGACGTTGGGCCGGATCCCCAAACTCTGCACTAGGAAACCCAGCAACAGGGTTCCAAGTTTGGCTGCTTATGCTACCTTTTTAGCCAAGACGGACAAAGCTCGATGGTCACAGCAGTAGACCTTGGCTACTGCTCGCGTTTATTGTTCGTTCGAACACTACATAAACTCTGCACTGCTGTATGAATGGAGAGAGAGAGAGAGCACCTTACCAAAGGCAGGGCGAAGCCCTGTTGCTTCCAAATGATCTGAATGGCTCCTCCAGTGGAAGATTATGCTGCTTTAAATTAACCTGCTTTTTTATATATGTTTATCCTACATCAATTCCATCCGCTGGCGTGTGGAGATCACGAATGGCTTGGTCTGCGATATGGCAGGTGAAGCATTTACTTTTCTCTTTATTGTTTGTGCTCAGACGTCTTGCTCTTGCGAAGCGTGCAATGGTCATACTGGTCACTGACGCGCCTCGTCACTCGGTGAACTCCGGACCTGGCGTATTGTTTATACCTGTTTTGATCCGATTTCCTCTGGCTGGACCGAGCCTCTTCTGAAACATTGCTGAGCTGCTGGGAGGGCTCAAATTGTTGCGCAGAACTTGTCTTCAAGCTACATGAAGTGTTTGAACCTGAGCCTACCACGGTCTCCCTTGAGCTGGGGGTGTGCTTGGAGCGGCGCACGCGTCACCATGGCACCACATCACCTCTAGTACATTGCACCATTGTTTAGGATCCATGATGTGTTGAAATTGGGAAATTATGGAATGTGGACTTGATGAGGAATGTCTTGAGGTAGCCAAGCGAGGTGGCTTTGCTAGTGGATGGATCTGGAAGCAGACGGCCAAGTGGTCCTCTGTATTACTCTAGTTTGTGGCTGATGTGTTCTTGCCTGGTGAGATGTCAAGGTCACAGTTGTAAACAATGGTTTGTGAGGTATGGGGTTAGGAGTGTTTTTTAAATATTTTTATTTCATTCATCCATGGAGCAGCTCTGTCACCAAGGCCCTGATGTTCAGTTTTATTTACTGGTCTGCCACAGACATTTGATATCCGCTTCCCTGTTATGCTGTCTCAGATCACAGTTGTCAAATAGTATCAGTTACTTTGTGCAAATGTTAGTTTCTGAAATATTTTCATGACTGAATTTTAAGTTAATTGTTCTGACCCATTTTCTATATGTAGTGGAATGGGGCAGCATTGCACCTGTGATATTATCTCTTTATAGAAAAAAAGGATTCCAGTGTTCTAAGCAGACCTGGCCGCCATCGGGCCAGCAGACCTGTTAGTTATCCTAGAACTGACCTTGAATGAGAAGCGTCGTCCTAGATCTGTGGCGACAGGGAAGGCCCGATTTATGCAGGGAGGTCTATCGATTTTTATTTTTCACTCGAAATTGTGTCCTCTCTGTGAGTAACTCATCCACTAAAACAAGCCCGTCTTTTTTTGGTGTGTAATGCCGGGATACTTCTGAAAATCCTTTGGATGAGTGAAAACCTCCTCTGGCATTTCCACTGCCTCACCTTTTTTACCCCTAACATGGCATGGTTGCAGAATGAAAGTTATTGTGAGTTCACAATGTCCAGCACTCCGAATATCTGTGAGCACCAGAGCCAGGTCACCTGGAGGTCTTGTCAAAGGGCGGGTCAGATTTAGAAATGGGGTAATTCTTTCAAATTAAAAAAGTTGACTTCAGAAGCTCGCGCCTTCGTGTCCCTGGCCTACAAGAGACCCTGAATCTATTTTTTCTGTTTCTTCTCTCGTGGCGGCATTTCTGTGTCGGGTTATCCAGAATTCGTGAGGTAGAAAACATTTTTAAGCTGACTGACCCTGCTGCCATGGTATTTCCTTTTAGCTTTTAACATGCTAAGCAGACGCAAATAATATGCCAAAGCCAAACCCACCTAACCTTTTCCTTTTTCTAACTGTAGAATTATTTCTAGGATAAAGCTATTACTTTAAAACCGCAGTAATCACTGGACGCATTTGAATCAAAATAAGAAATTTAAAACGGTTTTTGCGGGGCCTCGTGCAACCTACTGATGGACGCAGGGTGAATAAAACATTAGTTTTGAGAAGGTAACGGATCCTTTCTTTAGATGGCCATTTATACGGGTGCACCGACATCTAGTGGCACAACCAGGTATTACTGGTTTAATTAGCGGTTGTGAGTGACTGAGAGACAGACCTCACTCACTTCGCCTTTAAACAATTTTTATTTAATGTTTTTATGTTCACATTTTAAATTACTGTAAATTATTTAAGTTTTTTTCCTGCTTGTCTTGTATATATTTGCCGTCGTCTTGGCAACTGAATCAAGGCCAGGTAATTCCTTCTGCCGGATGGCAGTGCCATTTCGGTATTAATATTTTTCAACTTCCGTGCCCAGCATCTGCAGTTGCACTGCCTGCCACCTTTTTGTACGAAGTGATAGATTAGGGAAAAAAGACTTTAGCAAAGCACCTTTTGCAAATGTTCTGTTTCACTAAATCCCGAAAGAAGCGCTGGGCACGTACCATTGGTGGGTGTTCGTTTCTGGATAATTGGGACTGTACTGGTTATGGCTTCTTATGTTTTTCAATTGAATGTGCCTTTGCCTTTCATGACGTAAGCTGTCCCCAATGTTTTTCATCAGTTGCCCCATGTAGGGGGCATTATATGATTAATTCTATTCATACTGCCACCATGGGGCTCTTCCTTTTGGGCTCGTCCTCCTACCCACGTGACCTCGTTCTGATTTCCTCTTCATTTAAGTGGCTTTCAGCAACTTACAGAGGCTTCTGTTTAACGTTTTAGATTAAAAGTCTGTTGGCAAAGATTGACTTTTATTTGCTACTGTCTGGAGCCGAAACCCACCGAAAGAAAAGTGTGAATTTTGTTAGGCAAATTCTAACCAGCCCCAGCCCTTCCTGCCACTCTCCTTCGGGCTTGGAATCCACCTCCCACTGTCCCAGACTTCATGACACTGCTGATCTGAGCTACTGCCATAGTAGTGTGAAGGGGGTTGCAGGGAGCATGGGTTCTTGCAGTTTGATGCGGTGCATTTATGAAGGTTTTCCAACGTCCCTGGAGAGTACCCACGAAGCCTTGGCAAGGTCAAAGGAATCATTACGAATCGCACTCTTTCAAAGTCTCATCTTTCTACCGACCGCCACTGACTACTATCCAGTAGGCGAATTAATGTTCTTTGATGGTTTTATTGTTTTAGAGATTTTAATGGTTTTTATTTTTAAATATGTGTATTGAAAACACCAGACTTTGGCCAGAGAGTCCACATTAACAGTGTAGAATGCTGCGTCCTACGTGACTCTACTTTCTTAATGATTGTAGTTCGTTATATGACACGTCATGCCTGTTTATTCTACAACCACTACTGCCATTAAAGTGATTTTTTTAAAGCAATTTGTCCATCGGCTGCTCGAAACTGGATGCAGGCCACTACACTTTTAGTGTCGTCTTCACTCGGGTGTTGGGTGGAAACACCTTGGAGCCCCAGTCTTGTGGGGGAAAAAACCCACTGTTGCCTGAAAAAGAAGGTTGCTGGGGTGGGAAGATAGGTTGCGTGACAGTGGTAACCTTGGCTTTTTAAGAAGCTGATAACATTTACTATCTGGTACTCTTTTCTACCATGTCCAATCACGTGCCCATTTCTGCTCATGGGTACTTTTCCTAAGGTGGTCATAGTAGCCAGCGGCTAAGACTGCTGGACTATTACCACCGTAGAACCGAGACGACAACCTGTTTTAAGCTGACCAGGTGAAGTGCTTTACTGGGCTTATGTGGTATACACTCCTTCCACTTACCTTGATGTTGATGTCCAGTATCACTTGTGTATTCTTCCATTCACTCGTTTCATAGATGCCACAGTCGTAGCCGCTCACTGTCTCATCCGATATTGATCAGTGCGTTTTCTGTGAATGGTACAACTGATTTGTTCTTTTTACTTTGACAAATTGCATCAGTGTGCTTTTTAACACCATTTCTATTTCAGTGTATTCTTCGGTGATTAGCCGTATAATTTGTACTTTCCAATAAAATGCGATCCTGCATGCGATTAACATAAACCCCTCCAAAGTAATATTTCAAAATGGCTTTGAAAAGGTTTATATTTGTGACCTATTTCACAATTTTTTGGAATATTCAGATTTTTTTTGCACAGTTAAAGAGAGATGCTGATCAGTCTCAAAGTATTCTATTCCTATGAAACATTCTGCGTGTTTTTGGTCAAATGATTTTCTGCGCTGTATGCGGACATAAGAGCTAATGCATGTCGTTTTGTAGTACAAATATGGAAATGTATTTATGTCTATATTGCGTGACCTTATGTTACGAAGTGTGTTTTTCTTGTCACTATTTAATTTTTCTTGTCTGTCTATGTCCTTGGATCTGTATCTTTAAATCATCATTAGATAGATAAGAGTCAATGACTTCCCACACTACTCATGCCAAGCCACACCAAATGCACTCAATTTATCCTGTAAGGGCTAATGGCTGCCATGTTGCACAACGTTGACTGTTAATCCAGAAGGTCAGCCATTTTGTGTGCTGGGCTTGGGCGCTGTCAAACCATCCTTTTCTCTGACTGTATCATGTCTTGATTCAGCTGCTGAAGCAATTATGATTTCGATCTGTAATAAAACCTCTGCACACATGAAGAACTGTTGTGTGTTGAGCCTCTTTTTCAAACAACCTGGTCAATTTCTATGGAAATGGATGAGTAAGGTTGAGCAGTTGCGCTTTTGAAAGCTTTAGGCAAATGCAAACTAGTCTGCGATAAACATTAAAGCCTCTGACCTCGAGCTTATGAAATGATTGTAGCATGGGGCCCAATTTCAATCGAAGTAGATTCGGTGTCTCCTCTCTGCGGGTACAGTTATTTCATTTCTAGGGTTCTGACAGTAGTAGTAGTTTACTCAAATGTTAAAGATCTTCTAAGGCGGCTGACTGTGAATAATGGCAGTAGCTGTGTTCCATGTCTGTTCCTTTACTTCAATGATAATTTAATCTGGCTGGTAATGGATGAGGTGCCCTTGGATTTTGACGACCTATATGAGTGGACATGGAATTTCTAGAATGTGTGACCCTTCCCATTTTCAGACATTGCTTCCTTCTGACCCACCCACTCTTATTTTCTCAGCCATATGGAGTGGATCTTGGTTCTTCCCAACAGGAATGGTTTGGCACCAGAAATTTTGACTGATTTTGTTATTCTTGTGTCTTTTAGTGAAAGAAATGAGTCAAAACTCCCATGGTTGTGAATAACTTTCTTCCAGCAGATATTTGTTCAAGTTGAAGCCTCACCTTTTCCCTCACTGTCCAACAACCCCAACTCTGAAGCAATTAACAGCAGTGACACCTGCAGCAAGCCCAATATATTGGGTGGCACACCGGGTAGATTTCACTGCCCCCCCCTCCAAAAAAAAACCTGACGTTTGAGAATCAAAGGAGACGAGTCCACCACTAGATCTGAATTGCACTTTCAGGAGTGATGATGTGATGGAAATCCTGCAAACCTGGCAGTCTCTTGCTCTTACCAGTTACAAAAAACCCAAAATCAGTGCACGAATATTAGATTTTTTCTTTTTGTGGTTGTTCGTATTTATTATATTTGATTTTACTGCACCGTGTGAGTCATAATTACCATCATACTAGTGAGTATTGCAGCAATTCGAAATATTATTGGGATGAACCATAGGTACACTGCAAAACCACACATTACAAATAACTAACAATTTAAAACTCCCTTCCTGATGGATTCATCTTCTCTTAGTTTCCTCTCCTTATTGCTAGCCTCCAGGTGTCAGACAGGACAAAGAAACGTTGTACCCCAGCAGTAGCTCATCATTGCCAGATATAGTTGTGTAGCGTTAGGCGCAGCTCTGCACTCTGGATGCAATGCGATGGATTACATTGAGTGCCAACTGTCCAGCTGGGGTCAATTCTTGTGTTTCCACACTTCATCGATGCAGTCTAAAGGCTCTCGTTGTTTTTGATGAAGACATTCTTTGACTCTTCAACATCAACCTGGTCATATGTCCCCTCCAATCCCTGGCCAAGGGTCTGGAAGCTCAATTGATGACACTTAAGATCAGGGCCGATCCTCCTTGAAGCCTACCGGTATGGCAAAAGGGGGGCGACGAGGACAAGCAGTGCAGACCATAGGAGCGGAGTCCCTGGTACACATAGTATGTATCTCTAAACCACTGTGGCCCTACCCAATATCCTTGCTTCGACTCATCCTGACGTGCCCAAATATTCGGTCCTGTAATGAAGGCATGCACTGCCGTTTAAAGGGGGAATCCACCCAGTTGTCAGCCCGCTTCTTGAAATTCCTATAAATGGTGTATTCAGCCCTGCAGGCCTCTGCGGATCACACCAGCCCATGAGATCTGCTCGCACATAATGCATTCCCGCCAAGACCACTCGGCGGATCTCAGCTGGGGAGATTTTTCCACTTATGTATAGTAATCTGGCATTTGGCTGCAAATTCATATGGGGATAAAATGCCCTAGGTTGGCATTTCTCTCTGTAAATTAAATAGCCCGGCGATGGTTAAAATGCATCTCGTAACAAGAAGTACCTCACCATGTGTTGTTGAGCACCTACAGGAGTATGCGAAATAAGTGAAATCTGCACTGGGCTACGCTTAGAATCTGGTTAGAGGGCTTCCGTCAGGCTTGCATAGCACTTCAAAACGATGCAAGAGGCACTTTAAGTTAATTATTGAGGAGCGCTTTAAATCAAATTAACGCAAACAAGAGCTTCAGGGACATTGTCTATTGGTGGGCCCTCCAACCACTAGCCGGCTAGTTCTCGATGTCTTAAAGTTAATAGTAGTCAAACCAGGGCGACCTGATAACCTCTACATGCTCCCACCTCCCGACAAAAAAATTGCACAGAATATGTTTTATTAACCAAATACCAACATTTAAAACGGGTCCCAAGCATTTGAAACTGGATAGTTGGGGTTTTCTTCGTATACTTGCAATGGAATAAATGTGTCCTGGGTCCAAAAAGTATTTTATCACTTTTCACAACCAATTTCCTATACGTTTACTGATAATGTAGGGAAATGTGCACTTCATCGTAATAATGCCCCCTATTCCTAATGGCACAGCTGCCCCTCCCTCTTCATGGCACTGCTTCTCCCAGTTCCTACACGTGCTACTGCTCCCCTTCATCGCATCGCTTTCCACCACACTTCAGTCTGCCCAAATGTACCTCAATCCAACCTACACGACTTCAAAGCCCCACTCCTATCTACCTCACCCAATCTAATCCACTCCAGTCTACCCATCTACCCCACTAAAATCTACACCACTTCAATGTACACCCTTCCAGTTTACCCCAATCTACCCCCTCCAGCTAACCCCAATCTACCCCCCTCCAGCTACTCCAATTTATCCCACTTCAATCTGCTGCACTCCAATGTACACCACCCCAATCTACCCCAACCTTCCCCAATGTACCGCACCCCAATCTACTCTTATCTGCCCCAATCTACCCCACTCCAAATTTCCTCACCCTGCCTTACCACAATAAGTCCCAAACTACCCCACCCCACTCACTTTTATCCATGCTGAACCGCAGCCACACTGGTGTACAAAATGGCCTAAACGCATGGCCAATAGCTCTCGCATAGGTGAGACCTAGTGGCTTTGCCAATGCTTGTGTTTTTTCTGGTCACTTCAAGTTCTGGCCTGCTCCAATAATCCTGTTTTGCAGTGCGTATAGATAATGCTATTGACAAAGAGGTCAGTTTGACATTCCTGCCATTTTCAAAGCTCTCCGTCAGGTTCACCCAACTTCTACCCGTGTGGTCTGGACTCAGTGTGCGCCTCTGGCCTGTTGTTGACTGCATATGGTGACTTTGCAGGGCTCGACAAATCCACTCGCCCGCTCGCATTTGCGAGGGAGAATGGATGAGGACGAGCTATTTTTAGGTCCTACTCGCCCTTTCTGGCGAGTAGGAAATCAAACTAACTTTTGTCTTCTGTCTTTAAAAACAGAGCAAAAGTGACAAGATAACACGATTTAAAGGCATTTTTATTGCTCACGTAGGAAATGAGCAATAAACATGCCTTTAAATCTTGTTATCTTGTCACTTTTGCTCCGTTTTCAGAGACGGAGGTCAAGTGGGTTGGAGTCAGGTCGAGGGGATTTTCCATGGTACTAGACCTGCAGGACTAGTACCATTTTTCGGATTTGTCGAGCCCTGCTTTGGACAGCTGGGTGAGACCTTATTGCGGGTCCAGAGGCCACAATGAGTGTTGACAGTGATGCCCCTACAGGTCCTGACTCTAGGATACGTGCAGCAATCTGGCCCACCACTGGAGAAGGCTTCTCACTCCAGGTTTAGATATTACTTTGTATGTGGCTCGTTTTCATCAGGCCATTTGTCCGATCACAGGACAGGTTTTCAGGTTGGTGAATTTTTTGCCCGACTGTTAGCTCAGTGTTCATATTAGAACCATGTCCTGTCTTAGTGGACATGAGACCCTGCCTCTGTTAACTGTGCTCCACCCCCTCTGGTCTGCCTTTAGGCCACAAGGTGACAGTGGCTACTTCAGCTGTGCTGCTGCCGGTGGACTCTTCCTCAGTGCTTCGTGATTAGAGGCCCGACCCTGTTCCACAATTTCTTTTGCCACCAAAGGCCTAACCGTCTTCTTCCAGAGTCGAGCACGACGCAACCTACACCACTACAGCTGTTCCCGACTCCGTTTTTTGGGGAAGTATCCACCAATCTTTTGTACCTTCCACATTTCTTGCTCTGTCTTGCGTTGAAAATTCTGCTGTACCTAAAGTAGACGTAGCAGTGGATTCAGTGTGGTCCTATCCTTAATGTAATAGAGTTCCTTGGGGCTCCAGGGCCTAAATGATTTTATGCCTTCTGGTTCAGTTACTCTTGATGCCACTTTGATGTCCCTTCTAAGAAGTTTGTCTGTCACGGTCGTCGATTGATAAATAGCGTGAAGGGTAGTACCTCTTTTGCAAATCAGAGGTCACTTCATTGAAGTGGAAGAGGTGTGGCGCCGCGGCCAGGGCGACTGACTCTGGAATCTGGGGATCACGGTTCGATCCCCGGCTCCGGCAGCAGATTAGCCCAGCACCATGTGACTCTGGGCAATAGCTTGCTTAATCTTCCCGACGGCCCCCAGCGCCTAGAGACCCTTACGGGTGATTGTGCGCTTTACAAATGTGGATTATTATTATTATTATTATTATTATTATTGAAGTGGTTCATGAGGGTTATTAAGTCGCTAAACAACTTCTTAGGTCTGCTCCTGACACAATGGATTCAGTGGCCAGGTGTGTGGGTTCTTCCATTGCCCTTCGAAGGCATGCCCGGTTGAGCTTGTTTGGCTTTACGAGGGATGCTCAAGTTAGTTTGCTGGATGATGCCTTCTATTGTGTTCATTAATAAGCTGGGTTTCTTAGTTGTAGATGTTTCCCCAAGGGGCTGTGACAATGCAGTCTTATTTCCATTTGCCACAAGCTTGCCCTGTAGAAATGAGAGGCTTAGATGTTTCGCAGTGGCTGCCAACCTTACAATCTCCCCTAACGTGACCATGAATGCTTTATGTAACCTCTCATTGCAGGACCACAAGTGCAAGTTGAACCCCAAAGTGACCGACCTGATTTCACATTTGGGTTATGGATATGTGGACGTCTCTGCCTTGGCCCAGAACCGGAAATGTCCTCTCAGTTGTGCCTTTCACTCTCCTCTGCATGATCCACTGGGGATGCCTTCAGGTTCATTTGGTTACAGAACCTTCTTTAAGAGTTTATGATGATTCCAGTTCAGAAGATGTAAGAAAATCATGCCCAGCTGATTTCGATCACTCCGTGATGCAAGTGAAGGTTCTGATAGAGACTTATAAACGCAGATTCATCACCTGTAGAATACTCCGCCTGGCGTCGGACTGGATTTGGAAAATCTTCAGGCTTGGAAACTCTTTCGGATGATATCACCGAGGTGGAACTGAGACATGCTATTATATCTCTGCCAACAGGGAAAGCTTCAGGGGAGGACTCAATCCCGCTGGAAATATACAAAATTTGCATTGAGGAAATAATTCCTCTTTTTCTTCTTGTAACACAGCATATCGGGTCAACTGGGAAGGCCTCGGATTCTTGGAATATTACGAAAATAATCTTCTTTTTAAAAAAAGATAAACCAGCGGAGGAATGTGGGTCGTATAGGCCAATTTCTTTGATCAACTCTGATGCGAAAGTGTTTGCCAAAGTGTTGGCAAACAGTTTGGCCCTGATTGTCCCTGTGATTGTTAACGAACAACAGCACGGTTTTGTACTGGGCAGAGACACAACAACTCACATCAACCCAGCTATCACAGCCTTCGACATTGCCGAAACTGAAGACTCCCCACTCGGTATGATTTTATTAGACGCCGAAAAGGCTTTTGACCGAGTGGGGTGGGATTATCTGTGGTCGGTTTTGTCTTTTATCGGTCTCAGGGGCAATATGGTTAGCTGGATTCGAGCCTTATATGACCAACCTATGGCTAAAATCAGCTACTCAGGTTTACTATCCACTGCTTTCTCCATAGCACAGGGCACCCGTCAGGGGTGCCCGTTATCACCTTTGCTCTTCTCAATCTCTATGGAGCCATTTCTATCTGCACTCCTGGCTCAGCCCAAGATAATCCCATTTAGTTTTGGACCCCACTGCTTGAAAATCACCGCTTATGCGGACGATATTGCAATCTACTCATCAAATGTCATAACAGCATTAGAGGGTATTATGGTCAAAGCAGAAAAATTCGGCAATGTTTCTGGCTACAAATTAAATACGAATAAAAGTCAGTTAGTGGTTAACTATACACTATCGGGGGGAATTATGGGGGTTTGTAGGGCAGCTAACTATCTGGGGGTAAAAATGTCATCTAAGATTAATGATATAATTCCCATTAATTATGATGTGCTGGTTAAATCAACTAAACCGCTTCTTAAAAAATGGCATAAAATACCATTAAACATTATAAGCAGAATAAACTTAATTAAAATGAAAATGTTGCCGAAATTTCTTTATCTTTTCTGTTCTATTCCTTTGGCACTTAACAATATTTTTTTCAAAAAGTTAGATGGAATTTTTAGTAGCTTTATTTGGGGTTATAAGAAAGCTCGAAAAAGCTTATCTTCATTAAAAGGATAAACTGATATGGGTGGTCTTTGCTTCCCGGATTTTAAACTTTATTTTTGGGCGACTTTTATAGGCCGCCTTCGTTCCCTACTTAACCCTGAGCTTAAAACTTTCTTTTTTCATACCATAATGTTGAATCTGGAAGCAAGAATGTTTCTCCTTAGATTGAATGACCCAAATTTTTACAAAAGAGTCAAATTTAAGACAGCTCGAAATACTGCTAAAATCTGGTTTAGTATGATGCGTTTTTGTAAGACCTCCTTTTTTCACTAAAAATTGAGGCTTTGGGATAACCCAGGACTTCCGGGGATATTAATGATAGTAGGGCTAGTGTTTGGGCAACCTATGGTATTCTAACCTTAGGGGACATGTATGGTGCTTATGGCTTTCTAGATTTTGAGACTCTAAAACGTTTGTACCATCGTACGGAGTCTATGAGGTTTAAATATATTCAGGTACATGATTTTCTGATACGTCGGATGAAAATCTTAACTGTCTCCGAATCTGATATCTGGGATTGCCTTTATTCATCTAAAACCAAATCGGTAATAAGCACTGGCTATAATTGTTTAACTTCTTATATAAAACAAGATTGCTCTAAATTAGCGGAGAAGTGGAGCTCTAAACTCGGATTGATGATCTATTCGGATCAGATTTCTCACTCTCTTTCTAAAATTAACAGTTTGGTTCATTCAGCTAGCCTTCGACTGCAACAGTTTAAAACGTCTTGTTTGTTATACCATACCCCGGAAGTGATTCTTAAATGGTCTTCAAACCCATTATATACTGATCGTACTAAATGCCCCAAATGTGATACAGTTGGTGCTAACATAGAACACATGTTATTTTCTTGCCCACAATGGAAGGATTTTTGGCTTAACTTGGATAAAGCTTTGAAGCTTAAACTAATAAAACCACCAGTATTATCAGCTTCAATTGTACTTTTAGATATACACAGTACTACGTTACCTCAAAAAGCTTTAATTACTATTCTGTTATCCTGTGCCAAACTTACTATAGCTCGGGCATGGATTTCGCCACAGCCACCGCAGATTATGCAGTGGTGGTCTCTGGTTAATGAAATCCACAATATGGAAGCCGGATTAGCACGTATTAGGGGTACCAGGGTTATGCTTAATTTTGAGAAAATTTGGGGCAACTTTATTTAATAATTTCTTTGTGGAGAATATGCTTCTTTTTATACTGTATGAATTTATGTATATATTTTTTTATCTGTTTTTTTGTATTATATGCCTTTCTGTATAAGTATTATGTATACATTTTGATGGTATACTGTTTTTGCTTGTATTTCACTATGTGCTGTTAATAAAAAAAAGTAAGAAAAAAAAAGAAAATCATGCCCAGCTGATTTCGATCACTCCGTGATGCAAGTGAAGGTTCTGATAGAGACTTAAAAACGCAGATTCATCACCTGTAGAATACTCCGCCTGGCATCGGACTGGATTTGGAAAATCTTCAGCAGTACCCCTGTGCATTGACATCTGGCACCGGTTGCTCTGCGTTTTGTGCGGCCATAAATAGGCACCACGCATGCTCGCTGACTTCAGCTCCCTTCTTTCTGTGCCTTCAAATGTGGATCCAGAGCCATCAGTGATCTCTTGGAGACACTATTACAACAAAGTTCTGATTGGAAATAGTGTGTAAGGGAAATGTCACCTTCCATATCTACTAGGTTTAAACCATGTGGGTAATTCTGCCAACAAGTACCTGGGACTGACCCACATGTGGGTTGCCTGGGGTCGGACCACGATTCCAAGGCCTGTAGTGACTGCCTTGATGCAGTTCAAAGCCATTTAGATCAGGAAGCCAAGCTCTTCGGGGTCAAGCACCGCAAGACTGCGCCAGGATCGGACAAAGCAGAGAAGGTGGTCAAGAATTCCAAGCATGACTTTACCTCGTCTCACCACTCTCGATTTCCTGAGAAGGCTTAAAGGCATTATCGTGCCTCCTTGTCACACTCCCGAAGTTGCTTTACTTCTAAGTTGATTCTGCAACAGTAATTTCCGGGGCCAATTACGATGCACCCAATCCTAGACTTTTGCGAAACCATGCTGCAGTTTTTTGACACGTCACTGGCTTCCTCTGGTTGACCTACATGCCCCAAGGAGCTAAGAATCCTTACAACTGAACTTCAGTGCTGGGTCTGCCCTAGATGGTAGTTGCGCCATTTGGATCTGTTCAGGGCTTCAGACCAACTTTTGTACCAGTTCCCTCCCTGGCGCTACAACCCAACGCCAGAACACGATCTGCCAATGACTCCAGACGATTGACAACCCACTGTACTGTCCGGTGCCATCCTGACCTAGATGGCTCTCTCCTTTATCTGAACTACAACCTCTTTACCATCCTTCTGATGCCGACACTACCTCTGCCCTCTGGAAGAGCTCATATTCTTTATGAGTCTACAGACTCAAATATTGGCTGCAATGATGCTGGCGATAAGATTTCCCAGCCTTAACCAGAGAACATCTGGTATAGGGGACCTTCAAGATGTGATTGTTCTGGATGCACCCCCAGACACTGGGTTAGTTTAGTCTTAAAGCCTTCCACAGAAGATGGCGCCTATTTCCTATGGTTATCCAAAGAGCGGTGTGGGTTCTTCAGCCTTAACTTCTCCTCAGGGGGTTAAAACCAATGTCCTGCGGAAGCTGTTACGGCCTGGTCAGTCAAGTTCTGAGCCCCTCCTTCCATTAAGGAAGGCTTTCAAATGATGCACTTTTAGATACCTGATCCAAACCCTGCTCATGCCCACCTTTGCATCGGCAGACGCCATCCTCTGCTCCAGGTAACTCATCTTTTCTCACCCAGCACCATACTTCTGAAAGCCTTGTGGTGCAGGCTTTTGCCAGGAGAGTAAACCCAAACTAGTTTGTCGCTGCTCCCCCTGACTGGGAATCAAAGATGATGGGGACTTTTGATAAGCAGATATATTCCTGTACAAGTTTGGCCCGTCGCTCCGGGAATGCCAGCTGCCTCCTAGGTCACTATTCTCATGCCTTGTAGGACTCTGTAGCTCAAGTACTGCCCTTTGTCCTGTAAGAAGCCCGGCCACACTTTTGTGGGCCATGCAAGATGGTCATGATGCTGTCAAGTTCACCATCCATTGCGGACTGGATACCACTGACTCCCTCAGCAAGGGTGTTGGCACCAGTGTGGCCATTCTCAGGCACACCTGGGTGCAGTTTACTGACTTATCAGGATACATCCTAGCTAGTCTTATGAACATGCCATTTGGTGGTTCACATCTTTTCAGGTATAAAGCGGACTCTGCCATGGAGCTCTTCCATTAAAGCAGGGTTATAGCGTATTCCCTGGGTCTTTCTGCTTCTCCGCACTAGCCATCCCAGGAGCTTCACCCCCTAAGTGGCTATGGTAGGGGCTTCTAGTATTGCCAAGAACCCCAGCAGGTGCTGCAGTCATCACAGCCTTTCGTGCGTGCTGCTGCAGTTCCCACAGGAGAGGGAAACTGGGACAGTATGCAGCCCAGTCTTATACTTCGCAAGCTGCCACCTCTCCAAGCCCTTGACAGCACTCAGCTACCCTGTAAGAGGCAAGAGATAACTTGGACTAGTGGGTCCTGCTAATTGTTTAGTGGGGTTCTGTAGTAGGGGTATCTCTGTGTATAGTCATAATCTGTGAATAGTCCCGCCCATGTACGTGGACCCCGGAGCAATCGAAATAGTCTCTTAAGTTGTCTTCTTCTGCAGTTCTGCATAGACACTTAAGAGAAAATCAAAGACAAATAATGCAGCCTAAAACTACAAGGCTACACTGGCCAGAATTAATCTTGAAGTGAAAAAGACAGCCAAATAACATTACATTTTATACACTTTGTAAAGTTTCACACCTAGAGAAACTCCCCTTCACAAAAATCCTTTGTCATGATAGAGAGGAAGGGTTGGACAGACAAGCCCCATAGGCTGCCATTATGTGTCTGGAAGAGGTATATCGTGCCTTTAAGGAACTCTCCAGAGACCCTCGGTATCCCAGGATGCACAGCCAAAGGCCTTTTACTTTCAGTTTTTTTTCCGGCTCCTGCTAGAAGGGAATTTTTCCAGTGTTTTGAGTGTTTCACTCGACGTCTGGGGTCTTCCTCTTCTATTTGCTGTGTTTTTGACCAGTTTTGCCACCTCTATATTGTCGAAATGCCGGCTTTATTCGACAAGTGCCCTGAGTGTGGTAGGAAGAAGGCTAAATCTGACCCCCACAGAGTGTGTATACTCTGTCTCCCTTCTAGCCATGTCCCTGACTCCTGTGATATTTGTCACTCTTTCTCGAGGAGGACCCTGCGTGACAGGGAGAAGATTAGTCTCCAAGGCCTGGAGCAGAGGCGACATCAAGAAACAGGTGGGACTTCTGGAAATTGAGGGACTCTATCTTCATCCTCTGCCCGTGCATCGGCCTCTGGGGGGCTCCCCAGTCAAGAAAAGGCCCAGGTCCCGGTCGACGTCGAGAGATATGACTACCATCTGCTTCCCGTCGACCCAGGGCTCTGGTTCGAAGCGAGTTCGGCGTCGAGGGGTTGGACGTCGAGACCTCGGACGAGGTCACCGTCGAGGAGTTCACCGGCGTCAACACACCATCGACGCCGTGATGAATCCCGAAGATGCAGGCGCTCAGCATTGAGGCGACACCACCGTTCGCCATCAACGTCGATGCGAAGATCAACGTTGATGAGAGAAAGATCGCCGTCGAGGCGAAGACACTCTACGTCGGGGAGTTTGTTGACGCCACGAAGGTCGACGTCGAGAAGAGAGACGTCAAAGAGATCGACGTCAAGGAGAGAAAAATCGACGTCGAGGGGAGAAAAGTCGATGTCTAAAAGGAGGTCAAGGCCCAGAACAGTGTCTAGTGCTGCTGTGGTGAGCGTCTCATCGTCATCAGTGAGTCACCGGTGGCGCTGGAGCTCGTGCTCAGAGAGGTCGGTCTCCAGAGTGTCCTCCCCGAGGCATGCTCGCAAGAAGAGACGAGTCCTTAGGTCACCGGAATCTGATTACACCCGGAACCACTCGCCCTCAAGGCCCAGGACGCCTACTCCTCCTCCTCCTCCTCCTCCTCCTCTTCCGCAGCTTCCTCCTCCTCCTCTGCCTCCTCCTCCTCTTCATCCTACTCTGCCGCCTCCACCACCTCCTCCTCTTCCACCACTGCCTTGGCCTCCACTATCGAGCCCTGTGATTCCGGCACTACCTGTTCTGCTTCCGCAGCCCCCGTGGCCGGTGGTTCCTGCAAGGCCCAGAAAGCCATGGTCACGATCCAGAGGGAGGCATCGCTCTCGCAGTGGGCGTCGATCCTCAACAAGGTCACGCCATTGTCGGCGGAGGGACAGGTCGCGGTCTAGGTACACGGACTCATCCAGTGACAGGAGATATTCTCCCACTTTGTCGGACTCTCCCCCAACAAGAGTGTACCCAGTGGATGGCATTGTGACTTTCCAAGAAGTGCTGCTGAGGGGGGCAGCGAAGTTGGGGATCACATTGGCCGTGCCCACCCCTACCACTTCCGTGATCTTTGAAACGTTGCAGCGCAGACACCTCTCTCGCCCTTTGCTGCCTTTGGTGCCAGGACTGGAAGAACCGGCCATGGAGCTGTTTCTGACGCCGGCCTCGGTGAAGTCGGCGCCATCGAGACTTCAAAAGAAGTACAGGCTCCCGGATTCTGATCCAGCATTCTTGAGAGCAGATCCGATCCTGTACCGGATTCTGTCATTGTGACAGCGGCCAAGAAACAGCATTCTACTGCCCTGTCGTCTACGGTTCCTCCGGACAAGGAGAGCAGGCACGTGGATTCGGCAGGAAGGAAAGCCACTTTGACGAAGGCAGCTAGTGCATCAGCACTTTTGGGCAGATATGATCGCTCGTTGTGGGAGTCCATGCAACAATTCATTGAGCTACTCCCAAGAGACAGGAGGGAAGACTTCCAGGAGATTCTGAATGAGGGCATGATTGTCTCAAATCAGGTCATCAGTTCGGCGGATGCCTCTCTCCTGGCCGCGCATCGGTACTGCCATGGCATTAACTTGAGGTGACATTCCTGGTTGTGCCTTACCTCGCTTAAGCCTGAGGCACAATAGTGGATTGCTAATTTGCCCTTTTCAGGATCCACCCTCCTTGGGGCTCATGCGGATGAGGATATGGCCTGCATGATGGCGGAAGTGGAAACGCTGAAGGCTGTAGGTTTGGAGAAACCGAAGGATCAGCGAAAGTCGTACCGTCCCTTCCAGAGGCATTACTCTTCCCAGAGGTATCAACGGGGGCAAGGTTGCCAAGCTGGCCAATAGCAGCAACAACAACAGCAATACCAGCGACAACCCTTCCAGAAACGTCAGAAGGGCAGAGGCGGACAGCAGTCCTCCTTGGCGAATAAGGGCCCGGCAAGGTCTAAGCCCTGAGGAGTTACTTCCCGCTTGTCCGTTACCCGCTCCGGTGGGGGGAAGCATACAGAATTACTTGGCAGAGTGGAGAAAAATTACTCAGGGCAAGTGGGTGCTGAATATTGTTTGCAATGGATACAGTTTTCGGTTTGTCAGCCCTCCTGCAGCTATTCCACCGGTTCCTTCGCACTACCAGTTGCGAGAACTCCAAGCGGAGGCCGATACCCTGTTAAGAAAAGGGGCGATAGAAGACGTCCCTCTGTCTCAAAGAGGAAAGAGTCTATACTCACTGTTCTTTCTGGTACGCAAAAAGGACAAGAACGAGTTCAGGCCCATTCTGGATTTGCGACAAGCAAACAAATGGATTCGCAGGGAGAAATTTTGATTACTGTCCTTGCACCAGATTTATCCTCAGCTGCAGCGAGAAGACTGGCTTTGCGCAATAGATCTACAGGATGCGTACTTCCATGTGCCCATTGCACGGAAACACCGGAAGTTCCTGCAATTCCTAGTCGGCACCAATCACTATCAGTACACCGTACTACCGTTTGGACTGAAGTCTGCACCCACGACTTTCTCAAAATGCATGGCAGTGGTTGCAGCGCACCTGAGAAAGAACAAGGTGTTTGTCTACCCGACTGGTTGATCAAAGCCTCCACCTTCCAGGAAGCGCAATTGCATTTCAACAGGACGCCGTTCTGTTGAATCAGCTGGGTTTGCACATCAACATGTCCAAGTCCGTTCCGACTGCTGTTCAGTACCTACAGTACTTGGGAGCCTCCATCAATACTGTGAGAAGTTGGCCTGGTATATGATGTTCACTATTCTAGTAAACACTTTGCAACAGTCCAAACAACCCTTATGGTGATGGTTGTAAGTCAACCTTATAGACCAGCTATCCTAGTGGTAGCGTGGACAGAACAGTCTTAGGCTAAAAGACTCTTGAGGGCGTGTAAAGCCAGCTGTTTTACCATATGCAACCCCTTGAATATCAAATGAAAGGACACCACACAGGATATATATAAAATATATATGTATTTATTTAATAACACACTCCTCTGAACTCTTTATGAGATCAGATGCCAAAGCACATAACAAGATACTTATTCAGAATACGTTAAGTTGCACAATTTACGGTTAGGCCCTAGGGTCGAAGCAAACCATATACTAAGAAAGTGGTATAAGTACCACGTCACGAGAAAAGGAAAAGGCCTAGGGCCTAGGGAATCGCTGGGGCACTATCTGAACCTTAGTTTAGAAGTAGGAGGCCCACAGGCGGCGCGTGCAGTGTCTTTACACACACGCGTGAGTCAATGTAAAGTCAATGGGAACTTAGAAGTTAGATTTAGAAGGATTTAGGACGCTTCTGGTTTAGCTAGGAGGAAACAACAAGCAAGCATTTACAATGCAATTGTCTCTGCATTATTAAAGGTAGAGCTATTGGCATTGCTCATGACATTTTTTTTTTTTTTTTTTAAACATAAATAAATGGCATTGGTATTTACAATGGCAATAGGTGAGCATTAGAGAGTAGTAGAGTATTCGCGGACACAGAGCCACACACACACAGACAGAGCAGCGCAGCGCACACACACACACAGACAGAGCAGCGCGCACACACACACAGACAGAGCAGCGCGCACACACACACAGACAGAGCAGCGCGCACACACACACAGACAGAGCCGCGCGCACACACACAGACAGAGCAGCGCACACACACACACACACACAGACAGAGCAGCGCACACACACACACACACACAGACAGAGCTGCGCACACACACACACATAGACAGAGCCGCGCACACACACACACATAGACAGAGCCGCGCACACACAGACAGAGTCGCACACACATACACAGACAGAGCCACGCACACACAGACCCGTGCACACGCACACACACATAGACAGAGCCGCGCACACACACACACACATAGACAGAGCCACCCGCGCACACACAGCCAGAGCCACCCACACAGTCATTCACATAGAGCCACCCACACACACAGCCACCTACAAAAAAAGCTACAGACACACACAGAGCCCCACACACACACACCGCCACACACAGAGCCACACACACACAGAGAGCCCAACACCCACATAGCCCAACACCCACAGAGCCCAACACCCACAGAGCCCAACACATTGATGCAGCAAAGAGCAACTAAGCGGCAGGTGCACTGCTGAGCCCATGTCAAACATCAGGAGATCCACCATCCAAGCTTTCTACTGTGCCATTGTTTCCAGGCTCCATGCTGATCCCCTGCACCCCCTCACAGTTGCCAGCAAGCAAAGCTTTCCTGGTGCCGGAGGTTCTGTCCATGAGACATTTACAACAGGAGATCCAGGTTTGCAGCAGGCAGGGCACAGTGTTTTCCCTTAGGATGATGCCGGATAACTTAAGCTGGTGCCGTTGAAATGAATTTTCCAACTTTGCCCAATGTTGCTGGCAAACATTTTCCCTACATGCCCCCTCCCTATTCACGTGCCGAAGTGAGTGCAGCTTGCACTCAACTCGCGGTAAGCAATAGCAGCAACATGGCATGTAGTGGGATTGATTCTTGTGATATTTTAATTTCTGGTACAAAAATGGTGATGGAATATGTAATGGCTCAGGAAAAGTGCTGGCCATTATTTCCTAGTACTGTCTGAAAATATGACATGATTTTCAGCGGGCATTTGTAGGTGGTGCACACTGCATCAGATTAGCAGTGCTTCTCTTTTTGCACACACATTTGCCTGCTGTGCCTCCAGCGTTTTGGACTGAGAAATCAGTCTTCTAAAAGGTGCATACATGATCTGCTGTTATGGAGAAAAATTGATCCCGCATCCTTTGCTAAACCTTAAACTAATGTATTAGTTCTTTAGTTCACATTTGGGACTACTGATGAGAACCATTTATAACCAGCTTTGTAAAGAAAATATTTGGAAAATTGCTGTGAAATGCACCATTTAAACCCAATGTATCTAGCATTCCCTGCTATTGCAGCTTTAGTGCGCTAAGTGCAATCCGAAGCTGCTATGACGTCTCTCAGGGCTGCTCTGGATTGTTGTTCTAGCCCTGCCAACTAAAGATCTGCAACGTCCTAGAGCACATTGTCAAAATGATCATCAAGCACTTACAACCCTGCGAAGTTGACTTCATGTGCATTTATCACTCCTGGACGTTAATATATTGCACCTCATGTAATATGTATACATGTTTACCAAAGCTTGTCCACCTCCCTAAGCCAGAACCAGTTGTAGGATTGTCTTTGTTACACACAAAATAGCAATTTGTTGTTGCAGCAATCATTGTCACTTAATAAAAAAGCAATGCCCAGCAAAATACAAAAAGACAAATAAAAGGCTTTGGCTTTCGTTAGTACCTTTGGTGAAGACTTAGAGTAGATTAACAGGTATCGCCTGCTCGGAGCTGGTGGAAACGCTGAAAAGATGGCAAACACCCGCTTCTCACAAACCCAATGTGTGCATTTTTAGATTATAGATTGTTCACAGTATAAAGGGTGGTCTGCTCTTAGGTTCATAACAACAGCTCTGCAAAGAGTCTTCACAGCACGAGCACCTCGAAAGTTTGGAAGTCCGAACCCCGAAACAATATGGTCTGCAGTGCAGAATGCATTAGGCACTACACAACAGCAATAAGCTATGGTTTTAAAAAAAAAAAACTACAGAAACAGGGTCATGGAAAACAGCATTGGCAAAGCAATATGTTGCACCGATGAGGCGATGTGTCATTGACTCTAGTGCAGGTCTCTCTGCTGGGAGCTCCGGGAGTTGGGGGCGACGAATAAAGTGCTGGCTGCTCTGTGGGTGCTGCTTGTGGATGGCACGGGGCAGGTTGTTCTGTGTGGATGGTGCTTGTGCGGTACATTACAGAACTAAGTTCACACCTTGGAGGGGGACAGAAGCAAGAAAAATGGCACTCACCGGCTGTTTGGAGAGGCGGCTCCTCTCTGCCGCGGGCAGGGCTGCTGGGCTTCTCTGGTCAGTGGCGGCTGGGGACGGGCTTCTTCTCCTTTCCGGGCAGGAGCGCGGGGAGACCTCCCGTCCGCTTCCTGCCTGGCCAACTGTACTTCCGGGTCGCGGCTGCGGTAACCAATCGTACCGCGGCCCTGGAGTTTGAAAAGGTTTGGCTAACACGTAAAGTTTAGCAAGTTCATGACATTAGAGAGCGCACGTGCAAGTATTAAGACAACCTCCCCAAATAGTCGTGACTGTGCCGACATCACAAAGCGGTCTCTAAAAAGCACGCCAGTCGGGGAATGACATCCAAGAGAGGCACATCAGTAAATACCTGCCCGTTGCCCGGTCAGAGTCGGAGCCTAGGAGCCGTGTCCGGGGTACCTCACAGTCGCTGGATCGAAGTACGTCTGGGCTGGTAAACACGGTTGAAATACCGGCTGAGTTTTGCTTCCGGTTTGATCAGTAAAACACACTGAGTATGATCATACTCCCTTCCGGGTTAAGTACGACGAGAAAAGCTAGAAGGCTTCTCTAAACAAGTCACAGGCACAAACAAAACGAGAAAAGCTAGAAGGCTTCTCTAAACCAGTCACAGGCACAAACAAAAAAAGAATTGGAAAAAATAAACGGGGGCAGAGGCTCGATGCTCACCTTCATAGGGTGAGAAAAAATGGCGGCCGCAAGCTTCGGGAATTTTTCAAATTCGGGGGCGTGTTTTGCTGTTCTGAGTGACGGATGACGTCCCTGTCTAAAGAACAGCAAAAATGACGCCCCCGAATCCGAAAAAGACGGGGCTAAGTCGGAGTGACGGCTCCCTCCTCCAATGGCTGGCCTCTGTTTAGGAAGCCAGCCAATGGAGGAGAGACTGGTCAGGGAGGCGGGTTCTACAGCCCTACTAAGAAGCATTAGTTCTCCTCCCGGAGACTGCGCAAGCGCAGCCTTCTCGGTCCTCGACCTAAAAACCTAGACACTTGGATAGTCCATACCCTTGGGAGCACCGAAGTACTCGCGTTACCTCACCCACGGACGGCGGGTGCATAGGTGTGAAGATGTGTCGGGTTTCGCCGTTGAAACCTATGGAGCCTTTGAAGAAAGATGGTGCAGGCGACTAGGAGGAAGATGTCCGGGTGGATCCAAGGGTGGATCGAAGATGAAGAGGACCTGAAAGCAGAGGGGACAGAGTCTGGGGCACTAGCCAGTGACCAGGTGGAACCAGGAAGGAACCAGACGACGTCGAGGAGCAATCAGGTGCTGTCTTGAAGCTTGTTTTGCAGCCACATGAACCAGGAGGCGTCGTCGACGACGACGACCAGGTGCTGGAGAGGAGCCGTCCCACGAAGGTTCTCACAGATGGAGTGGTCGACTGCCGGATTGGAGTCAACAAGCCTTGGCAAAGGCAACCCACGCAGGATACAACAAAGGCTTCTGGTGCAGACCAGCAAGGTCTGAGGTGCTTCACCGTTGCAGGGAAGCAAAGGCCGGTCTGGAGCAACCAGACCAGCGATGTGGATAAAAAGGATTGTCGTCACAGAGGCTACTAGCCAACGGGCCAGCAACCGGACAGCGCGTCTAGCAGAACACAAGCAGAAGGGCCCCACGCAGAACTCGTGGAGGGCTGGTCTTCGGTGCAGGTGGAGCTCGGGTTCGGGGTTTCTCAATCCCCAGTGCACAGCTTCGAGGATGCCTCAGGAGCTGCACAGTTAGCAAGTTGCAGGCTTTCCAAGATGTCCGGTCCCACGTGTCTCGTCGCCTCCACGGATCTCAGCTATGCTGCAGTCGTGAAGAGAGGTCTCGGCGAGGTCTGAAAGTCTGGGTTTTGTCAGGCTCTGTGCTCGGGTTCCGGCGGGAACATCGACAAAGCAAGCCGTTGATTTTCTGGATGGTGCCTGGTTGCCCAGGGTGGTCACTCCTTGGCCACAAGGGAGATTCTTCAGTCTTCAGCTTCAGCAGAATGTCGAAGGTCCAGAGTTTCGTGTCCAGTTTCGATTCAGGATTAATCTAAAGTCCCAGGAGTCAGCTCCTACCTTTATACCACTAAAAGGGGCTGGATTACTTTCTAGGTCCCTCCTATGGGTGGGAGCAGGAAGGGGGGTGGTTACACCCCCTCTCCTTTGTCCAGTTTCGCGCCAGAGCTGGGGCTGGAGTGCCCCAGCAACCGGTTTGAACTGGGGTATGCATGGAGCACCTTGTGTGCTCCAGGCAGTGTTCTCATTCTATTCAGCCCTCCCTGTCCCAATACACAAAGTCCTGTCTGGGGTGGTGCTCGCACCTCCCCAGGCAGGAAACCTATTATCCAAACCCCCGTGACTGGAAGGACTCCCAGCAGCAGGAGGTGGCAGCAGCGTCCATTTGGTGACGCTGGGGCTCTGGTTAACTTTAACCGGGATAGTCAGCAGCAGCATGTCTTCTCCCTCTAGAAGGGTGGAATGCTACCCCCGTCGCCAGAATTGGTGAGGGGTAGTATTCCAAAGCGTATGACACCTTACACGACATGTTTGGATAAAGCAAAACCAAAGTTGGCATTTAACCGCGAGGATTATAATGCACTTAAGAGTATATGGTATGGCGATATCATAGAACAGCTATAAGGACATGGTTCCGAAAGCTGCAGACAGGCACAGCTCATGCTAGAGCACCATCTCACACATAACCAAGCACTCTGCCTCCAGGAGTGACTTATAGGTTACTGTGTGTCTATATATAAGGGTAGATATAGGAATACTATACCTAAGCAAGGGGTGATTACACGACCTTGCCCCAGCTGAGTGATCAGCCAGTTGTGTCAGTTTGGATGGCCAGCCAGGGGTGGCATAATACATGCTGCAGCCCCTGGTAGGCCTTGGTTGCACCTATGCCCTGGGCATCTAGGGTACACTTGTACAGGCGCTGATAAGGTGAACCAATTCCCAATTGTGGATGTACCTAGAGTACATGGTATAAATTTAGAGAGTGTGCATCTGGGCTGTGGGTCTGATCAGCAGGCCCACAGCCACATCTAAGTCGAAAACCAGAGAAGCAAAAGCAAAAAGTGGGGGTGACCATAGGAAGCAGACATTACTCTCCTACACAACCCCCTCCCCCAAACTTAGGGACATTAAACTAACCTTGACCAGTTGAGTCGTCATGTTCTAAGTGGAAATATCTGGAGAGTTCATCTGCATGTGCATGGTCAGTCCCAGGTCTATGTTCCACTGTAAAGTCCATCCCCTGTAGGGAAATGGACCACCTAAGAAGTTTGGGGGTTTTACGCTTCATCTGATTTAGCCATTAGAGGGGCTTGTGGTCGGTCTGAATCTTGAAGTGAGTGCCAAACAAGTATGGCCTCAGCTTCTTCAGGGCCCAAACCACAGCAAATGCCTCCCTCTCTATAGCTGATCAACGTTTCTCTCTAGGGGTCAGCCTTCTGCTTATGAAAGAAATGGGCTGGTCTTGACCATTTATATCCAGTTGTGAAAGTACAGCTCCCACATCCAACTCAGAAGCATCTGTTTGGACTATGAACTCTTTGGAGTAATCTGGACTTTTCAGAATAGGTGCAGTACACATGGCCTGCTTCAGGTCATCAATGCCTTTTGACAGCTAACTGTCCACTGAACTTTCTTTGGCATCTTTTTGGAAGTTAAGTCATTCAGTGGTGTCCCAATGGACCCATAGTTTTTAACAAACTTCCTGTAGTACCCAGACAGGCCCAAGAAAGCTCTGACCTGTGTCTGGGTGATTGGAGGAGTCCAGTCTCTGATGGTCTGGATCTTGCTCTCCAGTGGTTGAACCTGACCCCCACCTACCAGGTAGCCCAGGTACACAACCTTGCTCTGCCCTATCTGGCACTTAGTGGCCTTGATAGTGAGGCCTGCCTTCTGCAGGGCCTCCAAAACATTCCTCAGGTGGACCAGGTGATCCTCCCAGGTGGAGCTAAAGACAGCAATATCATCTAGATAAGCTGCACAATAGTCATCCTGTCCTGTGAGAACTTGATTCACCAACCTTTGGAAAGTGGCAGGTGCATTCTTCAAACCAAAGGGCATTACCACAAATTGATAATGCCCTCCTGGGGTCGAAAATGCTGTCTTGGCTTTTGCATCCTCAGCTAATCTGATTTGCCAGTAGCCTGCGTTCAGGTCAAATATGCTCAAGAACTTAGCAGAAGCCAATCTATCAATGAGCTCATCTGCCTTGGGGATGGGGTGGGCATCTGTCCTAGTGACAGCGTTGAGACCTCTGTAGTCCACACAAAACCTCATCTCTCTCTTACCATCTTGGGTGTGAGGTTTTGGCACCAGGACCACAGGACTAGCCCAAGGGCTCTCTGAGGGCTCAATAACTCCCAGCTCCAACATCTTTTGGGCCTCTGTCCTAATGCAGTCCCTGACATGGTCAGGTTGCCTGTAGATTTTACTCTTGACAGGCAGACTGTCACTAGTGTCCACCTCATGGGTGCACCAGCTTGTCTGACTTGGGGTCAGGGAAAACAGATGTCTGAAGAACTTGTCTGCAGTCCTGTTGCTGATGTTCAGAGAGGCTGTCAGCAAAGGCTACACCATCTACTGAACCATCATCAGGGTTCTGAGTAAGCAGGTCTGGGAGAGGGTCACTCTCTTCCTCCTGCCCCTCATCTGTAGCCACGAGCAAGCCCATGTCTGCCCTGTCGACAAATGCTTTAAGTCTGTTGACATGAAGCACCCTGTGGGGGCTTCTGGGAGTCCCAAGGTCCACCAAGTAGGTGACTCCTCCCTTCTGTTCAACTATTGTGTGGGGCCCAGACCATTTTGTCCTGGAGTGCTGCTGGGGCCACTGGCTCCAACACCCATACTTTCTGTCCTGGCTGGTACACAGTCAGCATAGCCTTTTGGTCATGCCAAGCTTTCTGAAATTCTTGGCTAGCCTCAAGGTTTTTAGAAGCCTTCTCCATATGTAAATGTAAAGGAATTTATATAGCGCAAATCACCGAGCGGTTTCTAAGCGCTTGCTTAGGGAACCCGTCCTGGTATTCCCCTGTGAGATAACCCCGGCAGGGTATCCGCAAGGTGAAAGCCAGGCATCCCGCCGCGAGGGGCCGTTGTGGAGATTAAGCAAGCTATTGCCCAGAGTCGCAGAGTGTGAACCCGTGAATGGAGTAGGCACCGGAGCAAGAATTGTCGAGTCCATGGACATTTTAGGACTCAAGACCCCGCCGAGCCGGGAATTGAACCCTGGTCCCGGGCTGACCTCTGCTTCCAGGTCTTCCTCCTCTAACCAGTGAGCCACACTTCTCCACACTTCTCCACACTTCTCCACTCCACATATACTCAGTCCTCCTAGAGCAGAGACCAAGTACATAGTCCACTATGTCAAGCTTAGGCTTTTTGAGAGGTAACTCCCATCCTTCCTTCACAAGACATAGGGGACCTCTTACAGGATGCTCAAACAAAAGCTCAAAAGGGCTGTAGCCAACCCCCTTTTGTGGGACCTCTCTGTAAGCAAACAGAAGGCAGGGTAAAAGGATGTCCCATCTTCGCCTCCGCTTTTCTGGTAACCCTTTTATCATCCCTTTGAGGGTCTTGTTGCATCTCTCCACAAGCCCATTGCACTGTGGGTGATAGGGTGTGGTGAACTTATAGTTGACACCACACTCCTTCCACATTGCAGTTAGATATCCTGACATGAAGTTTGCACCTCTTTCAGAGACAACCTCCTTTGGAAAACCCCACTCTGGAGAAAACTCCAAGTAGGGCCCTTGCCACAACAGGGGCTGTTGTGGTCCTCGGGGGAATAGCCTCTGGATACCTGGTGGCATGATCCACTACCACCAGTATAAATCTGTGCCCAGATGCTGTTTGAAGGTCCATTGGTCCTACAATATCTATCCCCACTCTCTCAAAGGGTACCCCCACCACAGGTAGTGGTATTAGGGGGGCCTTTGTGGGGCCACCTGATTTGCCACTGGCTTGGCAGGTAACACAGGAGCGACAAAACTCCTTGGTATCTTCTGACATGTGGGGCCAGTGAAAGTGAGGGACAAGCCTGCCCCAAGTCTTGTTCTGGCCCAGGTGTCCTGCTGCGGGAATATCATGGGCCAAGGTAAGAAGGAAGCCCCTAAATTGCAGAGGTATAACCAACCTCCTTGAAGCACCAGGCTTGGGGTCTCTAGCCTCTGAATAAAGGAGCCCATCATCCCAATACACTTTATGGGTACCTTGAGCATTCCCAGCAGCAGCCTGCTGTCTGAGGGGGTTCAAGAGAGGAACAGTCTAATTGTGCCTGCCTCAGATCTGCCCTTGAATGCCCCCCAGTCCCAAGAAACTCAACCTGATCAGGCTCAAGCTCTTCTAGGACAGTTCCTTCTTGGATCTCAGAATCATCCTCCTGGGAGGGCTGATCCTCAACATGAGGCAGGGGGGGAAGGCATTGCCTTAACCCTCTTGCTCTTTCTCTTGGGTGGTGTCTGGTCTATTGTTCCAAGATCCAGCACCTGTTCAGGTAAGCACTTTTTGGCCTGTGACCTGGTCACAGCAAGGACATGTGCTGATATTCCCAGCATTTCTGCATGGGTCCTATACTCCACCTCAGACCAAACTGAGGTTTCATGATCATTTCCCAACAGACACTCTACAGGAAGGTCTGAACTCACCACAACTCTTTTGAGGCCAGTTACCCCTCCCCAGGAGAAGTTAACAACTGCCATACTAGGGGAGGTAGTGGCATTGCTAGCGTTGGTCACTAGGTAGGTCTCACCTAGTATGATCTGGTCAGGGTCAGGGTCCACAAAGTTAGGTGTCACCATGGTGACACTGGCACATGTGTCCCTGTAGGCCTGAGCCACCTTATCATTAATAAAAGGCGTCTGCCTGTACTTGCTCAGATTACTGGGACTTGCAGTAGAGGACATTGCTATGTCCCCATCACAGACAAGAACAGTCAACCCTACTACACCCTTTTGCTGGGAACCACCACTAACAGCTGGACTAGGGGGAACCCTGTATAGTCCTTAACTTGACTTCCCAATAACCAGCCTTCCAGAGCCTTAGTGGCACAATCAACAAAATCAGTCCAGTCCTGAGTCTGTGTCTTCTGTGTATCCCTGAGCAACAACCTATATTGTTCAGTGGTTAGGCCAAACCCATCAATCAGAGCACTCTTCAGGACAGAGTAGTTGTTAGCATTCCCATCACTAACTGTGAGGAGCTTATCTCTACCTTTTTCTGAAAAATGAGGGCATGTAATGGTCACACTACCTCAGATCCTGATCGAGCACCCACTTTTAGAAGAGGCAACCATGCGAGTGTTATAGACTTCGCTATCCTAGATGTGAGGCTATGGCCATTCTTAGCCGACATGAGTAGATAGGCGACCTGACTGATCACGATCCCCTGGTAGTATCATTAATCGGAGCCCCACTAGCTAGGGTAACAAACACATGCTACACAGCCGTGCCTCAACCAGTTTTATCCAACTGTAGACGTTCTGTCGCCTGGCCTAAAGTTATGGCAAACCCACTTTTGTTGGCCCAGATTTATGGGCTCTATATCAATTATTTTAAAAATGATGAAGGCATGAATGAATTGGAAATCCCAATATTGCATATGCATAACTTACTCTTTGACGTGCTGTAACAGGTGTTCTATAAGGATGTGGCCCACAAGAAGTCAGCCCTAGAGAAAAATATCAAATGGTTTGATTTTTCCTGCAAACAAGCCAAATGTTCCCTAAGGACTGCCGTTCTAGGAGGGGAAAGGAGTCAGATAGCCCAAGCCAGGTATGCTTATAAAGTCTTGTTAAAACAGGCTAAAAATAGTTGGGACGATAGAATCTGGGAGGATATGTTGCTTGCGGTTAAAACAAATGATAACAGTCTGTTTTGGCGCACAGTGGCCCAAACTAGAGCGGATAATAATGCAGAGTTACCAACATCATATATCGGCTGATAAGTGGGTAACTCATTTTTCTAATCTGTATGAGCTTCCGATTGATGAGCCCTCAAGCACATGTGGTAACATAGGATCTTCTATGGATTTATCTTGTGGGGATACCTCAGAATCTTATGGTTCAGCCATTACCTTTAGCTTAGAAGACACTGCTAATGCCATCTACGCGTTAAAAACTGCTAAGGCTCCAGGACCTGACAAGATCCCAGGGGATCTATACAAATTAGAACCTGGGATTTGGGCATTTTATTTTAAGTTACTCGCCAATGCTATAGCACGAGCGGGAGAGACACCTTATCTCTGGAGAGGGGCAGATATCATTACAATATTTAAGAAGGGCAATGCTTGCGAGTCCTCTAACGATACGGTAATTAGCCTAACTGAAAATGCCCAGAAGATCTTTGCAAGGCAAATCCTGGACAAGTTGTTACATTGGGTAGACGCATATAACATCATGTCACCTCTTCAAGCAGGATTTCGCCCTAACATGAGCACCATAGATTAAGTTTCCAGATTTGCCACATTATACTGGAAATATATTTTACTTCAACAACCGAAGCTCTATGTGGCGTTGTTTGATCTTAGGGCTACTTTTGATCTTATCCCCCGCCCCTATGCCTTACCTTAAATAGGGCGTGAGTTCCTGGGAACCTGATCCATCTCTTGTCCAAATTTCATAGTAATAATTTTGCTCAGGTGCGGTGTGGCCCGGCAGGAGAGCTAACCAAATGCATTCCTATACAGCGGGGGGTATGCCAAGGGTGTGTCCTTACTCCTACGCTCTTTACTCTAAATGAAGTGGCTGACATCCTGGAGGACTGCAGAAATGATTTGCGGCAGCAAGGTGTCGATCCTCTTGTTTGCCAACAACTCCCTTCTCATCTCCAAGACTCCAATGGGACTCCAGCTCCTTGTTGACAAATTCACAGATTTCTGTGTGTCAAGAAGTCTGGAGCTCAATGCTAGTAAAACCAAGTTCATGGTATTCGGGAAGGGAGTGGCCAAAAACGTAGTTGCACGTGCTGGGGAAGAAACACTGGAGAGGGGGAAGAGCTTTGATTATTTGGGAGTCAAGGCAATGGAGAGCCTGAAGTGGAACGATCAGCTCAGGAAAAGCATGTTACTACTCGAGCATAGCGCAAATGCTATTAGTAGACTGCGTAGACAAATAAGCTCTCGTGCTGTTTCGCCGGGTATAGAAGTCTACCGCGGCAAGGCACAAGGGGCTGCTCTATATGGAGCTGAAATATGGGGATGTGCTGATGTTTCCCTACTTACTGCCGCAGAAAATAGATGTGTAGGACGGCTTGCCTCTGTTCCCAACAGTACACCGCTAACCCCCCTGTTCTTGGATTTAGGACTCAAAAGAGTTGCTGATCTAGCTGCTCTAAGACCACTTGTTTATTGGATTCGGCTTTGGGTCACCCCTGAGCTAAAGGAATTTAGAGATTGTTTAGTTGAAGTGCTCTCTATTAGGGGTGCCAAGTCAATATCCTGGGTTAAACATGTTGCTAATTGGTTCAATAAACTGGGCTTAACAAGATTTTGGACTAACCCGGAAAATATGAGCAAAATTGTTCTTAATATTTTGAAATCTAGCCACTGGGTTTATATTCAAGACAGTTATTTTAATAATCAGCAAGTAGGCACACTGACGAATAGATTTTTAGACATTAAACCTTTTTCCTGTTTTGAGGAATTCTTAGATTTTGTTTCCTCTCCTCTACCCAAAAGCCTTTATATTCGCTTCAGATTTGATACTCTACCTTTAAGATCTCTAACTAATAAATGGCACAAGGTTTCAAGTCTCAGGATCTGTCCAGCGTGCGGCCTGGGACATGAGAATGAGGTACATATCCTATTTTTCTGTCCTCATTACCATGGCCCACGCTGGAAATTGATTATTCCCTTGTGTCATAATTTGAAGGTGAACAAATATTTAGTGGCTCTTCGAATTTTAAAAAGCGATACTACTCCTGTTATTGTTATTGCTACGAGCAAATGTTTACAGGCAGTCTGGTATAAACGCAGTAGATTGCAGAACTCGATTAATAGTGCTTAGATTAATTCTTTTTTTAATTTTTGTCTGAATTTAATTGTGTCAGTTTTACGTAATTTATGTATTGAGTAGAAAGGTACATTTTACACGTTTTAAAGTGTTTTGCACTATTTTCACATAGCCTAGCCTGTCCATAGATTCTGTTCTTATGTTCTAGTAATAATGGAATAGAAAGAATTTGAATAGCCTCTATTTGCTGCAAAAAACAGGGAAATTGAACGGTGTTTGAAGATATTTTTTAAAATGTACTCTGATGTATCTTTTGTAATGTTATATGTTTGTATACTTTGATGGTACTTTGCTACCTAATAAAGCTATTACTACTATGACGCAGTTTTTAGGCTGTTCTTTTCTCTGTACCCACCTTGGTGGGTGTCATTTCTTGCTGCCCCCTGTAAACTACACTTGTTCTTAAGAAGGCTCTAAGGGAGATACTTTTCTCATTATGAAGGTTCTCTCGTTTACGTCATTAATAAAGAACTGCGGGGCAGATTTACAAGCCCCTTGCGCCACTTTTGCTGCACTTTTCCCATGTTAAAAGTGACGCAAAAGTGGCGCAAGGGGCTTGTAAATCCGCCCCTGCATCTGGCTCTTAAGCTATAAGTGGATTTATTAATTCAACGGTGTCTGAGGAAGGAGCTGTGACTTAACTATCGATGTACGCAGTTCATCAATGTAGCCAGTTGGTGGCAGTAGAGGGCTGGAGGTAAAGCGAGAGACTAACTCGGCATTAGTTTGCTGATGGAAAAGAACTGCGAGGGATCTCTGCGTGTGGCAGCAGACAAGGCTGGAAAATGGAAGTGAGGGTAGGGGTCAGGATTGGCTTTATGTATTTATTAATAAAATAAATAAAATTAAAATAAATGGGGGCACCAAAAATGATTGTCGATCCGGGCGCTACCAGCGCTAAAGCCAGCCCTGGTAGGGGTGGTCTAGTACAGGCTGTAATGGGGTGTCTGGAAAGAAGGGTTATGTGGGCGGAGTTTGGCAGAGTTCATGCCAGTACATTATGCACCACTGCCACACTCTAAAATCTCAGAAGAGATTCTCCTAAACCCCGTAGGGGATAGTACCCCCATATTAAAGCATACATGGTACATCCATGCTGCTTGTACGCGTGCAGGGCTTCTAAACGGAAAGTGCCAACTGTACTGCAAAGGGGAAGGTCATCCTTGTGACCCCCTTATTCTATGTAAGCTACACATTTAATATATTTTGAAGTGTTGTTTCACTGTGATATCCGAGCAGGCATGTCTATTTGTTTGGAAAAAAGAACCCCTTTGGCCTCTGTAAAGTTAATTAGTCTAGTCGAGGTGTAAAGTACATTGTAAACAAAAAGCTAAAATACGTTGGTGTTTGGCCATCTGCCCACAAGAACGAAAATCTGCGCCGTTTCACCTAGGAAATTGATTATAGGGCATTAAAGCAAGCAAATCATAGTGGGGCACAGGACGGTGCTTAATTTGTGCCGGTGCATGCAGTGGTGGCCTTGGGCACTTATTTGTCAGGACGGAAATTTTGAGCGGGAGCAACAGAGAAAAGCAGAAAAGGGAGGAAAACGATAAGGAGAAGAAAACAGCAACAACAGTGGGCGAGGTGGAAGGGCGCCTGCGGTAGGCGTGAGACAAAGAAATGAATAGTAATTGGAAGCTGGAAGTAAAGAGAAAACAGCTCAGAAGAGATTCCTTATTTTAAAAAAAACACAACAAAACGATGATGCCTTTAGCGATAGAAATAAAAAAAATAAGTAGCTATTTTTCTGTGTGAATTTCTTTAGGTACATGGTGTCAAGCCTGTCTTCAGAGCCTTCTGATGTCATTTATCGTGTTTGCGTAGTGGGAGGTTGAGATTGTCAAACTTTTCTTCCTTGGGGGCCAGCCTTGGGTAGTAAACTTATGGTGGTCAAGAATTTAAGATGTGTGCCTTTTAAAAAAGTAACCTGCGCCCTGCCTATCTGACTGACCAGGCTAACAGCACACCTGCCTACTTCAAAATAAACATTTCTGTGTGAGAGGGGGGTGTGGCTTTAGAGGGGCAGGGCTTGGTGTTGAGAATTGCCCGAGAGGCACTTCTGCACTCTTCCCCTGCCCCCCACGACCTCCCTTCCCCCGCCCCCCACGACCTCCCTTCCCCCCTACAAAAAAATAAAAGGCAGCTTCTAATGTCTTGGGGTGTTGGACCACCAAGTGGGCTATCAACTTTTTGTGGTGTACTTCGGAGCAAAGACAGGGCGAGCTGTGCAGAAGTCGTTGATAGTCCTCTGTATTAAGATCTGCTATGCATTGGCCAAGACACATACCCTGGAAAGGTCTGAGGGCAGACTTCACCAGGTCCCTAGGCTGCTACCACTGGGTTGGCATCGGGATGCCTGTCCTTCACATCGGCCAGAGGGCAGAGTAGACGTCTGTGCATACGTTCACAAAGCACTATTGGCTTGACACCCTGGTTGGGCGCGTACGACGATTCTCCAGCTTGGCCACAAAAGATTTCGATTTGAGCCCTCTCTACAGACCCATCACCTTGGGGAGATACTGCTTTGGTGTCTGTTCTAAGGTGCAACTCTGTTTATAAGTGGGTTATACATAACCATCAAAATAACAAGTTACGTACCTATAAAGCAGGTTCAGGTGGATACTCAGTCTAACCACAGATTCCTCAATGCCCTCCTCTCCTCTCCATTCTGTTGAGTGACCTCTTCTTAACATCTAAATAGGTCCCAAGTTAGTGGTCAGCACACTGTTACCAACATTTGTTCACGCTCTGCGTCTGATGGCTCTGAAAACGCAAGAAACTGACAACTACGTATTGGGGTGACACTTATATGTAGCTCAGTTCTGAGGTGTTATGGAGTCTGTGCAGAGGCGCATGACATCACCTTCCAGGATGTGAGATCACTGCTACAAAAAAAAAAATCTCTGGACAGAGGCTGGCACCTGGGATATTCTATGGTAAGGAAACTACAGTCATGTGGCGTATCCACAAGAAAGGCAAATTATTGATGGTAAGTGACTTGTTCTTGTCGTCTGGGTTTGTTGGTTAACTCACTTTCTCCTATTGATGGCATTACTGTGTGCTCAGTAAAACAATAGTGTGCTACCTATCTACTAGAAACTGACTCCCTAATGAATGCAATCCTGTTTTTTAGTAGCCACAATAGTGATGGGTGATAAATTAAGGTAAAATGTTGCTGGTATTGTCCTATTCACCCTTTAATGACATCTTGCCAAATATGACAAATCAAAACTCTACTTCATTACTCACTCTTGTATACGGTTTCAGCACCTTTCTGGTACATAGGTTTTATGCTTTCATTTGGACTTATTCCTTAAAATTATTACTCCACTAGTGTACGCCTCTTAATTGGGTACATTATAGTGAATTTCCAGGACAATGGTTCACATGGTCAGCGACTAGCTGCCGCCTCCCCCCCAATCCGGCACCCAATACCCAGGAACGTGGACACGAGACGTCTTTACTTTTTGGAAGGCGGGCGCTAGTCGCCCGGCCGTATTTATTAAAGTATGAAATTAAAAAAGGTTTTAATTGCATAATCAACAATTTATACAAAAATTCAGCAGGACATTTAGGTACATAATTCTTAGCAACAAGTTTGAGAGCCTGACTTTAACAAAACTCTAATACATGTTGTTTCCTAACTTAGACTAAACATCCTCATCTAGAATTTTTGTACATTTCTGGCCATATGGCAGGGTCACTACCGGTGTCAGGTCCTACAAGCTGCGCCTCCCCTCTGGATGTGCGCATGCGCAGTGTTACCCCGGGAATTGCCCGGTCTACGCCCTGAACTCCATTTACCCACTAAAGGAGGGCCCTTACTCTGCGCCGGTGGCGTCATGAGTCCACGCGCGCGGGGTGGCTACCAGCCTAAGGAAAGCGTGAACTACTCCTACCCGCGCTCCTTTGCCTATTACCTTGCCCCTGGAGTTCTGGGAGTGGCCCGCAGGCCCCTCCCCCTGGGCGGGAACCTCCATAGGATGATGCCCGCCCCCTCAGACCTCAAATATGTGCTCACCGATAATGACCTTACCGCATGCCCCATACCTAATAAATATTGCCCAGCCGTCATACTGGATCGGGAAAATCGAGAGCAGTACCTTTGTGTGCTAATACGTGGCGTTGATTGGCCCGGCAACATCCAAGCTGAAAGTGACATGCGTAGTGCCTATATTGCTGCCACCCCAGGGTGCTGACATCAATTCTTTTCTTGCTGCACCGTCAGTGCAGATCCAGAGACAACTGCAACAGAACTTTTTGGACTACATTTCACAACCTTTTGTCAAAATTCTTTTTGAGCTAAGCTCCCAGTGTGCGTTAGGGATGCTCCCTGAAAAAAACCTATGGTTCTTGTCACAGGCAGAAGGCTGAGACAGACCCTCTCCTGCTTTGCTGTGGGGCCTGGAACTGGGCCACACTTCTAAGGCTTCCCCAGACTGTTGTGCGATGAACTCCATGGCAGTCTGGGAGCATGCCTCAAGCTCCTGGTCACCCAACACCGGACAACTCTGCAGTGCTCCAGGTCCCGGTCACGAGGAAGGTCCTGGACCCTCTTTCAGAGTCATTACCGCCGGTCATCAGTACATTCAAAATTCTCATTGGGCAAGTCCCACAAGAAAAAATTCAAGTCAAAGCTTTGGCAACAACAGCACAGATCTAGGCCCTGCTCCCACACATCAGCTGTGGAGCCTGAGTTGAGGTCCACTCTGCCTCCCAGAATTTGCAGGAGCGACCTCCGCTCAACTAAAAGAACTTTGAGGCCATACACCTCCTTTTTGGGCTTCTCACCTATCTGGGGGCCCTCAGTCCCCATTGGTTTGGCAGGTACCCCAAATGGATTTCCGCTGGCAGGTTCATCCTCTGTGCCAGTTGGGCCCTTTGAATATGTTCCTGGATCCGGATCGGTTCAGGTCACAAGTCTGCAGCCTTCCTCTGAGTCCGATGCAGTGGAGCCATTCCCAGTGCCACCAACGCCCCTCAGCGGCCCGGCCCCATCACTATACCTGATGCCGATACGGAGGAGGGCCGGTATCGTCTATACTAAAAACCTCCAGGTCAGCAGCAGTGCCTCTCTTTTCTGACGGGTCCTGTGGGGAAAATGATTGGGGCAGATCTGAGGATCCTTATGACTATCCCAACCCCCTGGAACAGCCCTTGGCTGAGGATAACTGGTATGAGGAATTGGAGGACGCCTCACCAGACACTATCCTGGTCTCTCCTTCTAGTGTGGCTATGGAGGAAGAGGCCTCCTCTGCCATGGTGGTGAGGAGGGAGGCCAACCTTATGGTACTCTTGGTGGCATTCAAAACTAACATTATGACTGAGGTGCTTCAACCCAGCATACCCTCCCCCCCCCCCCCCCCCATGGTACCTTTTCTTCTCTTTAAATAAGTCCTCACTAAAGTCCTGCACAGGTGTTTCTGTGCACAGGATGACTTCCCACCACCATTGGCCCTCTCCTGGGGATTCACATTTCCTCACTCAGCGCCCCATCCCAGAGAGCCTAGTCATCCAGGCCTCCACTTCCATGATGAACCCTGGTGCGTTCCCCACCACATCACCAGATAGGGAATCAGTCTTTTGGCCACAAATTAGTACCTTTTGTTATATTAAACATCTTTCCTTACCACAAGTTGCAAATATAATCAGAACACAAATGTATTGCATTTTTGTTATATATTAATATTATGTGATATGAGAAGTGGATGAATGTATGGTATGTATGAAAATTGGTATGTTTGTTCTTTAATTATATATATTGTCTATTTAATGTATATATTTTTTCTAGCTATAATCATCCTTACTGATACAGTGACATTGTTATTCATAAGATTAAAATGATTTTTCTATGTTTGTATTAATATTATTGTTCTACTGTGTGTCCTTTATTGTGCCCTCTACCTCATTTTATGATTACTTGCTTGAGATTTCTTTTTGAATTTTATTACTGCCCTTTCACCTTACCAGTGCCCCACAGGTGTTCACGAGGGTGATGGCGGTGGTTGCAGCCCATCTGCAGAGGTCAGGGGTTCCAGCCTTTCCCCTACCTCAACAACTGGCTGTTGAAAGTGGGCTAACCCTAGGCAGCTGTCGTCCACCCCCAGACTACAGCGGTCCTCCTGCATTTGCTGCGGTTTGCTTATAAACATGTCGAAGTCACACCTGACTCCTTTCTCAGATGCTCCCTTTCATTGGAGATATTCTGGACACAGTGCAGACCTACCCTCCCAAGGAGTGAGTCCAGAGTATTCAGGCTATGATACCGATGTTTTGAACTCTAGCCTGGATTTTGGTAAGGCTGACTCTGAGTCTAGTGAATTGCTGGGCCTCTCAGTGCGTACAACATCCCTGGGATCTCTCTGACCTGGTCCAGATATTGGAGGAACTGCAAAAGACCTGAAGTAGTGCCTGATGAATCATGAATGGAAGACCTCTCTCTCTTACACACCCTGACCTCACAGTGGTGACAGAGGCATCCCTTTTGGGTGGTGTGGCCATGTGGGAGAGGTGGATATCAGAGGACTCTGATCTCTGGTGGAGTCTTAGCTCCACATCAACTTGTTGGAGCTGCGTGTGATCTGTCTGGCATTGAAAGCCTTGCTACCTTCCTTCAGGAGAGGTGGGTTCCGGTGTTCATGGACAGCGCCACTGCAATGTGGTACTGCAACAAGCAGGATGGGTGGGGTTGTGGACCCTTTGTCAAGAGACCCTGTATCTCTGGACATGGCTGGAATGGCAGTACGTTTTTCTGGTCGTACAACACCTGGCGGCCTTTGTGAATGCTAGGGCGGGGGGAACTTGGTTTTCAATGCATAGCGGATCAATAATGACATCTCCATCAGTGGTTGTGCAAAGTCTCTACTGCGACCAGGGAAAATTTTGGTTAGATCTATTCACCACTGCCAAGAATGTGCAATGTCAGCACTTCTTAGACTTTCAAGTCAGCTCTCGCTCTGAGATGTATTTTATTTTGAGTGGCACTCAGGACTCCTGTGTGCCTTCCTGCCGACATCTCTCCTGCCTCGAATTCTGGATAGGGATAATGGACCAAGCCCAAGCCATTTTAGTGGCTCCGGATTGAGCATGAAGATTGTGGTATCCCGAACTGCTGAACATAAGCATCGGTCCTCCTGTCCGGCTACCCCTTCGGGAGGATTGCCTGTTGCAGCAAGAGGAAAGGGTTATACACTCTAACCTGCACATGCTCTACCTTAATGTGGAGATTGAGTGGCAGCAGTTGACAGTCTTTTGCTCTCCCCTCGGAAGTCAGTAAGGTTATACTGGCAGCCTAGTGTCCATCAACAAAGACTGTATATGCCTGCTGTTGGGACAAGTTTGTGGCTTGGTGCGCGGAAAACCATGTTGATCCGCTTTCTGCCCTTTTGTATGAGATATTCTTCTTTGTTTTATCATTAGCCCGGCAAGGCTTTATTTAGGACACAGTACAAGTATTGCTTTTGGTCGTTTTGTCTTTCTTGCAATTGCTGTATCATCCCTCTCTCTTCAAGCCAACAGTTGTGACTTGTTTCCTGAAAGGACTTCAACACATGTTTCCAGCTAAAACCTTCATTATGCCTCAATGGGACCTTCATTTGGTTTTAGCTTGTTGATGTGTTTGCCCTAGGAGCCTATGCTTAGCTGCCCCCTGAATCCTTTGACGATCAAAAAAGTCTACTTGGTTCCATTACTTTGACCAGAAGGGTTAGCGAGCTATAGGGGCTCTCTCTATACACCCTGCAGACAGCAGCTTCCTCTCAGTCAGACTGGTTATCTGCACCTGTGCCTCTTTTCTCCCAAAGTGGTGACACCTTTCCACTTTGTCAAAAGCATCACTCTGCTGATTTTTGCGTTCCGCCTCACTCTCCTAAGGAGGAGGATAGACTCCATCGTCTAGATCTAAAAAGAACATTGTTCTACATCAATCACACCAGAGAACCGGGTGAATGATTAACTCTTTGTTGGGTGCCCCAGAACAAACAAATGAAAGGCTATGCAGAAATGAACCATCTAGAGATGGATTATGCTAAACACCCACACATACAACGCAGGTAGATGTCGGTGGGAGCGGGAACTAGGTAGGGCCCTCACACACAAGGAGTGGAGCAGGATCTATCACAGAGCACGGCATTCCGCATACCACTCTGGTCTCACTGAAACCCTAACCAAGGTAGCCACATACTGGTACCGCACACCAGAGCGCCTACACCAGGCAGATCCTCATGTCAGCGACCGCTGTTGGAGAGGGTGTGGGGAACTAGGCACGTTGGAACACCTACTCTGGAGCTGTAAACACATACGGGAATACTGGGACACGATCATAGATGAGGTAGACGCCCACTTGGATACTCAGCTGCCCCGATTTCCCGCCTACATTTTGCTGGGACTGCCCAACGCCCTGATGTACCCACTGAACTCCCGCAGGGGCCGTCTCATCGCCATTGCCCTGGGGGCTGCTACCCAAAACATTGTGGCACACTGGAGAACAACACACAGTCCCCCACACACAAGTTGGCTACACAGGTTGTGGATGGTGCTTGGCATGGAAAAGTTGTCTCTAGTACAGGCCAGGAGAGGGGAGGAATTTCCAGAACTGTGGCGCCCATTTCTGACATTGCTCAAGGGGGAATTTCGCGAGTTGACCTGTCCCAGATACCTGCGTCTCCTTCGACTGGCAGACACACCACTACCAGACCCGCAGCCATCGAAGAATACACGAACACGCAGGTCCAAATGAGTGTCTCTTGGCCTCCTTATGCAGATTGTTATGAAACTGACCTTTTCTTTGGTGGACAGAGGGGGGTGGGAGGGGGGAGGGAGTGGTTGTTAAGTTTCAAGGCGTTTGTAACGCTTAATGTCGCTACACAGACCCGGTGGGCGTTACGTTTGCTTTCTGATTGCGCATGGACACTGAACAAGCCACAAATGTCTGATAACGCAAAGCCTTCTTGTTTTGTTCCTTGTGAAAATTCAATAAAAGATTTAAACCATAGATGGATTATGCTCTGCATTAAGATCTGCAACACAATGGCCAAGAAGCAACCACCAGAGCCAAGGCTGTGACCACTGTTAGCTCACAGAGTCAGGCTGTTACATGGGCTTCCTTACACATGCTTGCAAAACACTACTGCCTTGACAGTCAAGTCCAGCGTGACAGACCTCTTGTTCTCAGATTCACCTGCTCTGGTATCTATTCTAAGCTAAGGAATCTGTGACTAGAAGTCTCTATCAGATAAACAAGTTACTTACCTTCAATCAATCAATCAATCAATCATAACATTTGTATAGCGCACTACTCACCCGGAAGGGTCTCAAGGTGCTTGGGGGAAGGGGTCCGCTATTGCTCGAACAGCCAGGTCTTGAGTTGTCTCCTTAAGGTGAGATGGTCCTGGGTCAGCCGAAGGTGGATGGGGAGGAAGTTCCATGTCTTGGCCGCCAGGTAGGAGAAGGATCTGCCTCCGGCGTTGGCTCTTCGGATGCGTGGTACGGCGGCGAGGGCGAGGCTAGCAGAACGTAGCTGACGGGTGGGCGTGTAGAAGGTCAGGCGGTCGTTGAGGTACTTGGGGCCCAGGTCGTGGAGAGACTTGTGTGCGAGGGTGAGGAGCCTGAACGTGATCCTCTTGCTGATGGGGAGCCAGTGCAGGTCCCTCAGATGGCCGGAGATGTGGCTGCGTCGGGGGGATGTCCAGGATGAGTCGGGCGGAGGCGTTCTGGATGCGTTGGAGTTTTTTCTGTAGCTTGGCTGTGGTTCCGGCGTAGAGGGTGTTTCCGTAGTCCAGTCGGCTGGTGACGAGTGCCTGGGTGACTGTCTTCCTGGTTTCGGTCGGGATCCAGCGGAAGATCTTGCGGAGCATGCATAGGGTGTTGAAGCATGATGAGGAGACGGCGTTGACTTGTCTGGTCGTCGAGAGGGAGGAGTCCAGGATGAAGCCCAAGTTGCGTGAGTGGTCTGTTGGCTTGGGAGTGGTGGCCAGGGCGGGGGGCCACCAGGAGTCGTCCCAGGCGGAGGGCGATGGTCCCAGGATGAGGACTTCCGTCTTGTCTGAGTTCAGTTTCAGGTGGCTGTTCTTCATCCATTCGGCGACGTCTTTCATCCCTTCGTGCAGGCTAGTTCTGGCGGTGTCGGGGTCTCGGGTGAGAGAGAGGATCAGCTGTGTGTCGTCCTCGTAGGAGATGATGTTGAGGTTGTGCTGGCGTGCGATGGCTGCAAGAGGTCTCATGTAGACGTTGAAGAGGGTGGGGCTGAGTGATGATCCTTGCAGGACGCCGCAGATGACTTCGGTGGCCTCGGATCGAAACGGGGGGAGGCGGACTCTCTGTGTTCTTCCGGCGAGGAACGAGATGATCCACTCCAGTGCCTTCTCTTGGATACCGATGTTGCTTAGGCGTTGAACTAGGGTGCGGTGGCAGACAGTGTCGAACGCTGCAGAGAGGTCCAGGAGGATGAGTGCTGCTGTTTCACCGTTGTCGAGCAGGGCTCGGATGTCGTCGGTGGCTGCCTTTGGTAAAGTCTTATCTGTTAGAGACTCTAGCTACAGATTTCTTACTGAACCTCCCCACTTCTGCAAAACGTTTTTTTCTGCCTACAAGGTCCCTGCATGTCTTTAGTATCTTCACTCTGGTCCATCAACCTACTCACTTGGCTCAGTGCTTATGGCCCAAAAATGTCATGAAAAGAAACGGATCTCAGCAAGCTGGTACAGCACCTATTTAGGCAACGGACTCGTCCCATCTGGTGCGGCCGACGCAGAGCCAATCTGTGCACCTATCGGTGCACAGAGGTACTGCTCAGGATTTTGCAGGTACACTCTGATGCCTGGGGAGTATTCTAAAGTAAGATCTCTGCGGCTTGATAAAGTCTCTACCAGATAAGGTGTTACCATAACTAAGTGACTTGTTCTTTCCAGGTGCCGTGCCACCTAAGGCCCTGCGAGTTCAGGACTATTTCAACAGGATTTGCAACATACTACCTACCTGTACGAGGAGAAAACACACAGGATGAGAAATGCACCATTTACCTGAACTGCAGCCCAACTGTGTGCCTTGTCTGGGGAAAATGGAAAATAACTGGACCTGTTTATTAACTAATACACGTGAGCGCCCCCTAGATGTGTGCTCAATTCCAGTTTAGAGGAGGATTAAGCAGCAAATGGAAAAATAGCAAGACCCACCTCTAACGTTCTGCAAAATTCTCATTTAAATGATTTGGATCCAAACACAGAAAGAACACACTCAAGTAAACACCTCTGCTCCTTTACTGCAGCAATTGTGGTCGGTAGCTTCATCCCTTTAAAGAAGTCTTGCATCTGTTGATTTTATGGAAGCTTCTGCCATACTGTGAAACTTGCAGCCAAACAGTAAGACAGCAACTGATTCCGCAGGCATAACTATCAAAATGGACATGCGAAATCAATGGATTCAAGTCCTTAGGTGGTATCCCGAAGACCTTGGCTGTTATGCTAAGACTAGAAGCTCAAGTGAAATATTGCATGCTGTGGTCACTAGGTTTATTTAAATTCAGCACTTGTTTTCTGAGAACTTGGTTTCTGATGGATACTTCTAACCACAGATTCCTCACCTTTAGACTAGACTATTCAAAGACACCAGACTGGGTCTGGAATTTTCTAAAGCAATTGCTACAGCAGCCACATCGTACTCTGCTGAAGCCTCACCTTGCCCCAGATGTGACCTTGCCCCAGATGTGACTGAGTGCACATAGATGCCACTCCCCGCATGCTGCTGTTAGTTTCATCCTACGATGCAGATTCAAAGCTCTGCTTCCAACATTTGTCGGGCTTCTCCCATTTTCAAATGTTGATACATTGCAACAGGGAAGAAGTTAGTTTCCACAGCACCACCCCCCCCCAAAAACTGAATTTAAGCCTTGCTGAAACTACAAGAAGCGGATTGCAATATGAAGTATGCGATCCAATGATTGCAGATGGTGCAGAATGCGGCTGCGAGGCTGATTAAACATATTCCGTTTAGACATCATGTCTCTCCGCACCTACGTGATCTGCACTGGCTGCCAATGGCAAGAAGAATTGAATTTAGGCCCTAACCCTGGCCTACTGGGCGTTGCAGGGTAAGTGCCCAAATTATCTTAAACAAAGACTCCCCCGATACAAGCAGGCGCGGTCCCTGCGCTCTAATGCTCAGAATTTTCTCCATGTACCACGTTTCTCGAAGGCTCTGCTTGGGGGTAGAGCGTTTTCGGCCAGAACAGCCAAATTGTGGAATGTCTTACACAACTGTCTCTTCGAAATGCGAACTCAGAGTCCTGCTTTAGGAAACAGTTAAAGACGTGGCTTTTTAATCAATAATTATTTAACCCCCATGCTTTTTTAACTATTCGGTATGCTGCCCCTTGCTCACTAAGCGCTGGGACACCTACTGGTGAGTTAGCTGTTTGTGCTATATAAACTTCAGTATTAATATTAATCATGGGCCCTAATGACTTCTGTCCCTGATGTCTAGACTTCTGCCACGACTTAGTCATATTATAAGTGTGCCCTGATTTCCCTGGAGGTCATCAAACAGCAAGCAGAAAAGTCATCAAAACGTTATTTCGGACACAAACATCTTAAAGGTACATGACATCCAAATACATTCGAGCATAAATTACAGGCGCCTGGATGATTATAAAGAAACCAAAAGATATTAAGCAATTCTATGAAACATTTAGCATATTGTAAGTGTAAAAACCATATAAAAATACATATCTTCTATATATACAATTAAAAAGCTACAATATAAAAATTATTATATAATACACTTTGAGCGTCTGATCCGTAGAGCTAACAAAGATTTTTCTAGGCCAAAAAACTATTACTCTACGGGTGTCTGTAGTAAGAATTCTAAGCACATCTAAATAGTGGCCAGACCCAATAAGCCTACACAGGTTAATAATCCACTTGGCCCTCAAGGACTCGTAGTGCGGGTAAAAAAAAATAACAAATGGACTCGGGATTCAGGACTTCCTTTACAGGCTGAACATTTATCATTGGAAGATACATTGGTTTGCCACTTGCTACAAAACAATTTGGCAGGAAAGAGCTTGTATCTAAATTGGAGGAACAGTCTGCATGCGAGTGGAGGAACAATGTCATCGATTATTTCCTCAGAGAGCTGGAGGGGTTTAAAATTCATAAAATCCTGGGTCAGTGAACCCATAGAAGTTGGCATGTCCTTTACCAGGATAGACTCCCAATAAATAGCTTTTATCCTACTCGTTGGATGAGCTGTGCTTGATTACCGTCTTAACCAATATGCCTCTATCCCCAATTTCCTCAATAGTTCTCTCAGGCTGCTGAAACTACAAGAAGCAGATGGCAATCATGGACCCTGACGACTTCTGTCTCTGATGTCTAGACTTCTCCCACGACTGAGTCATATTATAAGTGTGCCCTGATGCACCTGGAGGTCATCAAAGAGCAGGAAAAAAAGTTATACGTAGCAGAGCACAAGAGGAGGCCACATAAAAGGCACCGCTCCTGCTTCAGATCATTTAGCCGAGTCTGGTTCCCACTCAAAATCATCAGGTAGATCAAAGACCAAGGCATGGCACAAGCTCAAAAAGACCAAATGGGATTTGACCCACAATTGCCACTTGAAGTCAGGCAGGAAGCTGTACAGTCTACATTCTATTGACCCCTCACTCCAGCGTCCCCAAGGTCTGTGCACATTCGGGGGCTGGTCCTGGCATGCCCTGAATGACCCAGGTCATTGACCCAGCACCAGGCAGAGGCATTCGAAGAGACCTTACTGCAAATGTTCAAGGCACTACTAGCTTGCTCTTGAACGTCTTTGGACCCCAGGGAACCATAGGGTTCCCCAATCTCACGTCTGCTGGTGGGTCTCCCCCCCATTGCCAACTGATCCTGATGAACCTGCTGCCAGCCCCTTGCCAATACTGGTCCAGACATCTATCCTGGTTTCAAGGTCAGTGTCATCCTGTAACACCAGGGCCACTGCTAACACTGAAGGTGCCCGTGCCTCATCAGATTTGAGTGCCGGTCTCCGACCCATAGCTGATGTTGCCCTGTTCCAGGCTGGCGGAGTGCAACCAACTATACTGGAACCTGACCATCAGTCCTTTCCACAGCAGAAAAACTATCAGAGGCTGTTTCACCGGGTCAAGGGGCTTCAAAATGTTTCGCAAACTTTACAAGGTAGACAATCGCCCCCCCCTCATTACACTGATGCAAGACTCTATTTGAACCTACAAAATGTTAGTTTCTGGAGAGGTATTCATCCCACTGAGTTGGAATCCTCAAATGTTCCACCAACTGAAGAAAGTGCTGCTTTTGCAGTGGTAGCCGGTGGCTGTACACGGGTGCAGCAAAAGTAGTTAATAGGGAACTGCCCATTATAGAAACAAAGTGAACTCTGTTGAGTGGAATTCTTCAACCTGGGCCAGCCACTACAGAGCCACATTTGCCCTTAAATGAGGAGATTATAGACACTCTCACAGACACTTGAGCAAAATACATGCTCAGCCCCTTCAGTCAGTTGTCCTTTGACTAGGTGACACAAACCCGCCCCCGGTGATACAGCATTCCTCACCCAACACTCGACTCTGAAAAGCCTAGTGGTTCAAGAGCAAAGTAGGAAGGTTAACCCTAACGCTTTCCCTTCTGCTCCTCCAGATAAGGTATCCAAGAGCATCAAGATGTTTGGGACAAATTCTCTCCAGAGAGCCTAGCTGCAGGATCTCTGTCTTCTGAACTGATACATACATGTTTGCAGGTCGAGGATACATGTACTACTGTATTTCAGAGACTGACTGTTCAAGGCGGGCTCTACAAAGTCCGTCACAGATCATATCCATATGATGGATGCCCTCTGTTTTTCTTGGGCTTTTGCATCAGCATACAAATGTACCACCTAGTGGCTGCATACAGGATTCTCTTTTATATGGGATATTCTGTACATACTGGTGTTTAAGGCCTTTTCACCTCCATAGCTAATCGGGGACATTTGGGATTTGACCTGAATGTTTTGTGCTCAACCCTGGGTCTGGCTGGATGGGTCTGGCGCTGCTTGGGCTCCTAGCCATGCCCATCGTACTCATCTTGTATGGCCAATGTGGGCCCTATGGTGGAACCTTAGGTTTTACTGGGCTCGGCATCGAGACAACCTTTCCGACATCATCTGGAAATTGGTGGGGGAGAAGGCTTGCGATCTTCTGCAGCAGTAAGCAGACCCAGACCCGACTTGCAAAAACCGCACTCCTTCCGGGACCTAGAAATCATAGGAGTGACTGATGCATCAACTTGGGCATGGATGGGGTGAGGTAACCTGGGAGATGTGGAAATCAGTGATCTGTGGCTTCCCACCTGTTGGAGTTTAAAGCTATCTGGCGGGCCTTGAAACCCTTTCTATTGACCATCAAAAGGAGGTTGGTGGCCTATCTCACAGGATACATAACCTCTATGTCGTACTGCAACAATAAAAGTGAGGTGGGGTCACAAGGTGGGGTGGGGTCTTGCCCCCTGTCCCTAGAGGCCTTTGAAGATGGTTGGCTCAGCAAGGGGTTTTTGCAGTGATCAACATCCTGAAAGTATTCTGAATGTATTACCATGTCCAATTGACCAGTTTTATTGTACAGAGCAATTTTATGCTGAATTTAAAAAAGCCTGTTAATGTTGGGTGTGTCTCTGAAAAAAGTGTGTTTAGATTATGTGCTAAAATCAAACCCAGGCGCATTGTTTTTCATTTGTGAATCCCTATTTATCCTTAAATAGAAAAAACGGTTGACAGTGTAACCTGTAAAGACCTAGCACCTGACCTGTTATCCATAGTTAATGTATGTTAAATGGGAGTTCCCCATAGCTCATGTGTGCACACTGTTAATGCACCCACTGCCGCGGTGCAGTCCAGTACCGGATTATAACCGATTTCAAACAAAACGCAAAGGTGCACCACCTAACAAATAAGAAAAGAAATAACTGGTCTATATCCATAAAGTGTTTCTTTAGTTTCTTCTTCTATTCACAAAATTCTTGTTTAAAAGAACACAGCCGATGTGTTTCGTCAAATGAAGGACTTCTTCAGGGCATGAAAGTAGGAAATTGGCACTCTCTGCAAGCATCAGCGATGGAGTGTGCTTGGTCGGTAGATACAAATTTAGCAAAGGTAGTTTCAGCAAAAGTAAATATCTTGAAGAAAGTGCTTCTTTATTATCAGCGTAGGAACTCAGGGGTATGACAGCACTCTGTTAAACCATTTCTGTGGCCACACTGCAATAGGTGTGCCAGGGATAATGGGAACTTTCAGCCGCAATACGACAGCGGTCCAATTCGGGAAAAGCATTGCCTGTAGGAATAGGCATATTTTGCCACTTCTACAAGTACAGAACATAAAATGTGGCAGGAAGACCTAATGTATAATAAAAAAATCTAAACTGCTGAAAGTGTATGCGCAAGTTTAATTGTTTCTTGAGGATTTTTAATAAGATGATGAATTATGTATCCTATTGAGATTGTTGTATTTTTTTTAACTTCTATAACCTTTTTTTTTTTTAATAAAGAGTGGTTTATCCGACATTGAACCTTTATAAAATATTACAATTTTATTACAATTTTGAATTTGATTTCCTGTACAAATTCTTGCATTGAGGAAGAACATATAGCCTCCTCCGGAATGTAATGTTGCATGTTAATCTTAGCTAAGAATTAATTCAAGTTGTTTTCTTCCGAAGCAGCCAAGCTCCGAGCATCGGGTTCCTTAATGCGTGGCACAATGTTCTCCTTCGCGCCCCTGCGGAGCTTTTGTGAGGCGCCTATAATCAGCCTCCTGATCCTTCGATGCCCCGCCACTTCTCAATGGTGCGCGATTAATCAGTCAATCGCTCCTTCCATGGTGTGAATCCTTTTAAAGTTGAGGCACAATAACTATGATTGAGGCAATTAGACTCCCAACTGGAGCTGGCATCTGAACTAAGGTTGCAGGATTACTGTGTACCTTTTTATTTTTTTATTTTTTTAAAATGTATTTTTCTCTCTTCGCGTCCCAGTTTAAACAAAATTCTCAGCTTCTGTTTTTTTTTGTCTACTTCATTGTTTACTTTTCGCTATTCAGCGGATCGCTAATGAACCCCTGGATCCTGGCGCTCTTATTTTAATGGAGGCAAGGTAGGGTTTGTCTGCTATCATGCACAATGAATTGCCTTGGGGTTGCAGGCATTTGCTTAATGTGTGTGGATGGTCTCTTTTCCCAATAGGGTGAGAGCGGCATCTGTTCCCGCCTAGTTGCATCTTTCTCAGTCACTTGTAGAATTTGGAAAGGTTTCTATCAAAATATACACCAGTTTCGCCTCTAATTTCAATGACGTTAAATGTAGCTATCGTTCATAGGCGGTCCTCGACTGTGTGATAGAATGTAAGGTAAATTAATAAAATGTCTTAGGGGTATGTTGATAATAAGGGGGCACGTGAACAGGCAATATAGCCAGTTTTCAGGGTCATTTAGGATAGGGATTCACAAATTTTATTGGTCATTCATGTGACCTCATTTTACTTTCATAACTCAAGTTCAATGGAATTGTTACCTCATTGCCACCATTACAAATTAGCATTTTATTATGGCTTATAAACAATTCATCTGGCCCACCAGAGACCCACACCATTTTAGCCCTCTGACCCTCAAGGGATTCCATCTCGTCCAGGTTTGAGATATATATTCCTTTTCTCCAACCAATGGTTCTGGGGAGTTGGGCCATTGATTGCACCTTTGTTGTTAAACTCTAAACCTGTGACCTTTTATCATCACTTGGGCGATTGAGTGGTTTCTTTCAGTGGCTCTCCACAGTCCATGTCTATCTGTACACACTTGGTGTTTCTCACATTTACACGCGTGCCTCCTATTCCTGGAAACCCTCAGTGCACGGCATCAAGCCTCACCCTTTTTCTGTTCAGAGGCTGCAAATCAGTAAGGGTGTTTTTGGTGATCACAGGGGGCTGGACTTTACCTCAGCAGATGTTCGATAGACGTCATGTCCTAGTGGTTGACGGTCTGCCATTGTCTGTAGAGATTTGCCTATGGAACTGGATACGTACAAAAACCTGACTACCTCTTTAGCCCAGCGTGGAATGGATATTATGGCCCTAAAGCCCTTCAATGTCGCAATTTATCCAGTTAGCACAATGAGAGTGTGACTATATAATACCATGTATAAGCTGCGGAGTGTCCACGCATGGTTGAGCACTTTAAGTCTCAATACATTTTCTACAGATATCTCTCTCTTGTTCAGAGATTATTAGAAGTCCCATCTCCCATTGTGCTGTGCTCTGCTGGGATGGTCCCGTTCTGAAAATCTTTCTTTGCAGTTGTAGCCAATCTCTCTTTAGTATGTCTTCTACCTTTCTTAGGTGCAAAACCTTGATTAAGATCTAGATAAAATTAATAAACATCTAGCCCCTAGATTACAGTGAAATCAAACAGAACAGTTCCCATAGAAGCAGGTCAGGCCATTAACCACCCCCACCCCGATTGGTGTGCAGAGCGATTGTCTCATAACCTTATTGCTGTTTACCTCTTGGAGACATCCCCAGCATGGTACAATAGGATATATGATTTCTAGAAAACTGTGCGGAAGGATGACTGAAATTAAAGTCATTGGTCATCTTGGCCACCATTTAATTTGACATGACATTCTCTTCCTGATGTGGCCACCTACTAATTTCATAGAGAGTGAGACCACCATTACATTACTACGGACCACCGAAGAAGGTGCTTTCAGACCTGGTTCTATATTTACTATTAATTAATCACCATGGGCACACCGCAGTTCTCGTAGTTGGATGCTAAGCATCTTAAAAGCCTGCGGAAGAACTAAAAATAGCTCAAAAATGAAGAAGAAATGACCGCTCAACTAACATTTCAGAGACGGCTCCCTCTCTGCAGAAGTCAAAATAAGCAAACTAGACCACCAAGGAGCCAGGCTTAACCAGGTCTCGAATAAACCTGTTTATCCAGAGGAGATCTTAATACATTGCGCACACACTGGCGGAGAATGTGTTAATTTTATTCAGAAGGAATGTTTGGCTAACACATCTGCCATGTAGCAGCAGTGAGTTTTTAGAAGTCTCAAGTGTTTATTTAAAATGTCATTTATAGAGCTTAATATGTACTTTTGCGAGGAAATCTACAGTCGCGTAACCACGTTATTTGGAGGATTTCTGTTCAAAGTATGAATGGAGCTTTTGTTGGCAAAATGTGCTTTTTTTTCATTGTAACCACTTCCCTCTTTTGGGAACCTGAAGATGGCAAAGGCCAGCCCAGCAAAGGAAGCAGAGATTGTGCTGGGAACCTCCTGCCACGCTCCAATAACATACCTGGGTTAAAGCTCATAGGACGCCATGTGCGACTAAATACCATGTTTGGCCAGAAGCCCACTGAATGCTACGTCGCCAACAGCGCTACTCCGTCCATGTGAATCCGGCTAGACTTATGTACAGCTTTGTTATGAGTCGACCTGTGGATAGAGTTGAGAGGTCAAACATTTGTTTGTTTTATATTTGTATGTTTGTCTCAGATACAAATCAATTAAAGCATAAACATAGAGAAGTTCCATTTGAGCTCTCTAAAACTCTATGAATGTTTGTGTGTATATATACATATATGTATTTTGCTTAAAAAAATAAAAAGGTTAATGTGACATTAGGTGAAAATGTAAGCTAAAATGTTGAAACATTTAAACTAATAAAAACACACAGGTTCACCAGTTATAGTTAAATGGAGTAAAGTCATTAATGATGTTATTTCAGATGTCATCAGTGACGTTATCAATAATATAGAACTTGTCAGGTGAGTTTCTGTGGGGGGTGCGTTTAAAATATTAGGTTTTATCTTACTTTTTGACCTATAACATCACTATTACTTTCGATTACCATTTCCACCCTACCATGCGTGTGCGGTTAGCCATGGGGCCTACCTGCAGTCTGAGGCCAGGCCCTGCAGCCAACCCCCTGCAGGTGGCCAACCTTTCAGCCAATAGTTGATTATTCTACCACAATTAGATTTAAAGAGGAAAACCCACAGGTGTCTGTACCAGTTGCTGTTTTTTCGTTTTCCCCAGATTGTCCTGGATTTTTTGGGGTGTGCCCAGCTGATTTGTAATCCAACTACTTCTGTGACCCCAGCAGTGCTCTAGCCTACTCTTGGGGGTATGGGGGATGCCAGAGGGTCTCTGTGCAAGTGCTCCTGATAGGGCCACCCCTCTCGCCACCACTTGCTGTGCAATTCCTGACTTTGGCAACAAATTTATTTTGTGGGTACAACACTGGGAACCCCAGTGGTTGCTATGTAATGACCAGAGGTATCCTGTTATAATTCCCTGCCCCCTTTATGGGGGTGTCATGTTACTGTGGTATATAGTATTGTGTCATAGCTGTGCACGACAAACTGGTGAACATATGTCCGCTTCCACACCCAGAGGTTATTCATAAAGCTACCCATCTAGACATCCTCTTCAGGAACGAAGCCGGTCACAACCCTGAGGCAGACCTCATGACCTGTTGGGAGCAAACCGCATCGCGTTCTTCTGGGACGAACAACGTCTTGACTGTTACTCTACAATCCAGCTCTGGTGTCCCAAGTTGTACAAGAAATTCAATAATGATAAAGACAGCCTGGTTGGTGACTGCCAAATCTTGAAACTTTGTAACAGCCGTGATGGGAATTCGGAAGCTGTCGTACTGCGACAGTTTGAGGAGCAGCAGAACGGGCCTCCGGCGACCAACTGGTGTTTTCTGGATTGTCGATGAGCGCTGCATGTCTCCCTCATGGTTGGAACTACATCAGAACTTCAGCCCATAGGTCTTCTGTCCTCCTAAGTCCTGTCTCTGGTATACCCAGTCATCCCAAGGAGGCTACAGGAGTGTCAGAGTACCACGGATGCTCCTAGAGACCCCTCACAAGGTGGTTGAGAACTGCAGCTCAAGTTACAAAGTGCTGATGAGTTTATCTCCCGGAGAAGGTGAGTCTGCCTGGTGAGCAACTTCGCCTGCTCCACTGAGTGACTCTTTGCTACTGTGGTACTCCTTTTTAAGCCCAGATATTCTGTAGCCTCAGTCCTGTTTGGTGTCAGCACAGCCTCTAAATGCCTTGTCCTGGAAGAGCGTTCATAAGCAGCAACAGAGCCTCCAGACCGTGCGAAGCACTATAAAAATAAATAAAATGTTAATCCAGTACTTGTATAGCACACGAATCACCCCCGAAGGGGTATCTCGGCACTGGGGGCCGTTGGGAAGATTAAGCGAGCTATTGCCCAGAGTCGCATGGTACTGGGCAGACCCCTGCCGCCGGAGCCAGGGATCGAACCGTGATCCCCAGCGTCCGTCGGTCTGGCCTCGGCGCCACACCTCTTCCCAATATAGATGAGCAGCAACCCAATGTCTCTGTGCCCCGGATCCAGAGCCCACTAAGGTTGACAGGTTACGCAATTTGGTGTGTGGTTGGTTGCACTGTTCTGTGCCCTCTTTACAACATACATGTTAACTGCTCCACACGCATCTCCTCCCCTCTCTCTAGGATAGGCTGGAGCAGTACTTCCACACTCCTCAGCTCTCTTTATTTATTTCTTGGTGATCTTAGTCCTGCTGGGTGCAATGACTTCAGTACTTACCTGTCAGTTTCTTTACTAGTGAAAGCGCTCTAGGGGTAAGCACTTTTTCTTCTCCAGATTCTCATGCAAGTAAATTAAAAGGATTTCTGATGGCCTAGCTGGTAAGCATTTGCCCACTTTTCCCTGGTATTTGAGCCCTATATGTAGTTTCATGGGGGACAGTTGGCTTGCTGTTCCTGCAATAAACAACAATTTTAATTGCGCCGTGTTTTTAAAGACCGAATTTAAAAACACACTTAGAATAGCCCCCTATTGACCTGGCCCGCCACTTATCTGTTGGCTTCTCATTTCGCTAGCGCATTGAACTCACTACTGGTGACCAGCCGATTTAGGGTTGAGGTAGACGGACCTGAAATTAGCGGCGGCCATCTTAGCTGGGTGGGAGGATTCTCCTGCAGCGCTCTAGTTGCTCAACACATAAAAACTCGGCGATGTCTCCACACAGCAGACGCGTTCAGCGGAGGTGCCGGAGCATCGCCGGAGTCACGCCAGAGTCTAGCCCGTCTGCGCTGAGGACGCGCTGCAGGACGGGCGGACTGAATCTCCCCTTTCTTTTGAGGAACATGAAGTAAGCCTTCTATCCAGCCTGCTGACCCTCAGACCTCCCCCCCTCCTTTTGCCACCATACTCTGCCTCCCGAGGATATTTTGACCATGTCATGTAGTTGCAGTTCCGCTAGACCAGCCCATAGTAGATTTTTCAGGAAACGTCAGACCAGAAAGGAGAGATCAGAACTCACAGAAAACTCGGCAGGCTTTCTCATAAATGCAAGGTCTCTGGTAAAAAATAAGGTTGCCTTCAATTAATTTGTGACTAAGAGGAAACCCCCCTGGGTTTTTATAACGGAAACCTGGTGTATGGACTCCTCAGGACCAGATCTGGTGGAGGCTATTCCAGATGGCTATGCTTTAACCAGAATGGACCGATTGAGACGCAGGGGTGGGGGATTGGGAATTCTTTGTAAAGATTGTTACAAATGTCGTATTGATCCTCTTTCATCTCCGTCTGGTAATCAGGAGGCACTTTACTTTACCATCCAGCTCGCCCCCTCTGCTTCGTTTGCTGGGATTCTGTGTTACAGACCCCCCTGACCCTAGAACTACCTTCTGTCATGAATTATTTACACTCCTAGAACCTTTTATTAGTAAACCCAATTTTACCCTTCTGGGGGATTTTAACTATCATATGGAGAAAGATGATGACAACGACACCATATCTCTGATAGAGCAACTTTCCTCATGTGGGCTAAGCCAGCTGGTGAAGGGTCCTACGCATCTCGCCGGACATACTCTAGACGGCATCTTTTCCAATGATACCAGACTATTGACAGGAACTCCTATCCCTCTGTCATGGTCTGATCACTGGGCAGTGCCATTCTCTTTCAATACGACTCCCTCCGGTCCAGATCAAGCCAATAGGAAGGTATGGGACTTTAAGAGAAACTATAGCGAGATTTCAAATATCACCCTTGCCCCCTTCATTACAGATATAGGCTCTCCTCCCGACCCGAATGAAGGCGCTCTGAATCTGTCAAATGGATTATCTAAGGCAATGGATGCCTTAGCACCCCTTAAAAACACTATTCCGCTAGAAAGACCCCCTCATCGCCCTGGTTTTTGGAGCAGCTAAGACTCCTACGGCAAAAATGTAGACAGAAGGAAAGAGCATGGTATGCCTGCCCCGACCCCCTGGGGAAGAGACAACATAAATTAGCATTGAGAGAATATAAAAAGGCTATAGATGAAGAAAAAAAGAACTATTTCAGCGAAATCACCACCTCGCTGAAATCGTCAAGGGAGCTGTTTAAAATCATCAACACTCTGTAAACCCCTAAAGCCACCGACTCCATTGCTGAGTCACAAGAACTATGCGATAATATAGCAGAGTTCTTCCATTCTACAATTTCTGACATCTATCTATCTCTCAAAACTCTCAATACGGAATTGGATATTAACAAGGCATCTCTGCCCTCACCTTCAGTCCCCTTAAACAATGAGCCCCTGGAGCAGATCCATTCTGTCAGTTTCCCTAGCTTTCCCCTCCTAACTCAGAACGAACTAAGCATCATTTTGGATGCTACTAAACCAAGCTCGCCTCTAGATCCCTGCCCCTTAAAAATATTGAAGGCATGTAGAGAGGTAGTCCTCCCTCCCCTCCTAGAGGATATGAATCAGGCCATTCTTGAAGGATCCTTTCCAACTTTATGGAAACTGGCAGTTGTTAGGCCGCTCCTGAAGAAGCCATCCCTGAACCCAGAAGTATTAAAGAACTTCCGACCCATATCCTTACTACCAGCCCCGGCCAAGATGCTGGAGACCCACTTAAATCGTCATCTGACTACATACCTAGAAAGTAATGGTCTCCTTGACATTTCCCAACATGGGTTTCGGGCTGCTCAGAGCACCGAGTCAGCACTCACGGTTGTGGTAAACAGCATCCTCTTGGAGGTTGATAGGGGACAGACCACGCTATTGGTACTCTTACATCTTACAGCAGCATTTGATACCCTATCCCCTTCAATCTTGGTTGATCGGCTGAAGGGAATAGGAGTGAGGGGAAGCGCACTAAGTCTCTTGTCCTCTTTTCTCCATCAGAGACAGCAAAGGGTAAAGCTGGGTAGCTTTCTGTCCCCTTCTAAGGCTGTGCAATGTGGGTTTCCTCAGGCTCCTAACATCTACGTAACCCCACTTGCCGAGGTAGTAAGATCTTTTGGGTATCAAATCCTGTCATACGCAGATGACACCCAGATTATCGTATTCACCACCCTGCCTATCTTAGAAGCTGCCTCCAAATTTAGAACTTGTATGGAGGCAGTATCAAATTGGATGGTGCGGAACTACCTAAAACTGAATGGGGAGAAGGCGGAGGTTCTCATCTTTGGGGGAAGCCATGACATCTGGTCAGGGGACTGGTGGCCACCAGCCCTGGGAAACTGCCCTCATCCTACTAACTCGGCTAGGAACCTTGGTGTTCTAATAGACCCAGCCCTCTCTTTTGACCCTCAGGTCAATAGAACAGTATCCACCTGCTGTAACATCATTTGGATGCTTAAAAAGATTGCCCCATACTTGTCGCCTGATGCACACAAGCAGTCAACTATGGCCCTGGTGTCTTCCAGGTTAGATTACTGCAATGCGTTGTATGGGGGCATCAATAAGAAATCCCTCCATCGCCTTCAGACTGTCCAAAATGCTGCAGCCAGGATGGTCCTAAACTTACCTAGGCTTTCATCGGTAACCCGAGCCAGGAAGGATCTCCACTGGCTTCCTATGCAAGGCAGGATCTCCTTTAAGATCATTTGTCTTGCACATAAAGCTCTGTTTGGCGCTGGTTCGGATGGCATAAAAACCCTCACCAGCCCCTACATCCCTAACAGAACGCTCCGGTCTTCCTCGAAAAATCTCCTTGCTGTCCCCAGATTTAAAAAGACTAGATGGGGTGGTCGAGCCTTCTCCACTATTGCCCCGAAATTATGGAATAGTCTCCCCCCTGAATTGTCTAGCCAACCCTCCCTGTCGATCTTCCGGAAGCTCTTGAAGACTTGGCGCTTTTCACAGGCTTACTAACCTACTACTTGCTGTATCTGCCCTCTTGGCCTCTATTTTCCTGCGTAAGTATGCGCCTTGATGCCCCTCCGGGCTAAGTTTGCGCAATATAAGTCTTATTCCATTCCATTCCAATTGCCTTCCTGTCTACCTTTCCCTGCACTCATGGCACTGTTCTTCACTTACAAGAAGTATGCGCATGCCATAAAGTTAAGGTTAAAAGATGACTCTATGTCACCAGAAACACTATGGTCCAATCCTGTGCTTAACATTATTTGTTTTGGAGTTTTTTTGTCTAACGGTGTTGAACTGAGCCAAGACTGCAACTCCCAGGATGCATCAGCTTGCCAGTGGAAACGCAAGAGCTGGAAAGTGGTGTCCCTGATGACATGGAGTCAACTTGTATGTTTACACAAAAAAAGTGAATGTATGACGTCACAACGCATGCCTTTATAACACAGTTTTTACACAGCAACACCCCTTAGAACGCATACATTTACATTGCATTCCATTATAACACTTTTTTAAACTACATTTTCAATGCATTCCATTACATCGCATTATACCTTTACAATGCATACCATTACATTGCATTTAAGGTAAGTGTTGGATAGAGTAGGGGTAAAAATTACTATTCTAACTCCAGGGGGTGCAACAGTAGGGTAAGTGTTGGATATTGTAGGGGTACTATGCGTTGTAATGACATGCGTTGTAATGACATGCATTGTAATGACATGCGTTGTAATGCCTGCACTGAAGTGTCATGCTTTGTAATGTCATGCTTTGTAGTGACATGCAATGTAATGGTTGCGTTGTAGTGACATGCGTTGTAAAGGATGTTGTGATGTAATGATTGCTTTGCAAATGTAGTACGATGTGATGACTGCTTTGTAAAGGTGGTTTCCCATCAGAAGGATTTCAGGGTGCTCTATGTCATTTGTGGCAAACCCATTGCAGCAGGAAGGCACAGTTCTGAGAGCACAGAATTATTAAATTCACCCCTGTGGGTGGCATCCATGTGAACGTTAAATGGTTCCTTTGTTGTAGTGTTGAATAGAGTGAGTGAGGCCAGTGAAATTAGTCCTTCTTCACCTTCCACAACATGACTAGCCGATGCTTCACTTCCCTCCATTTTACACTAGTGTAGTGAACCATATCGTAGTGCAGTCTACGGATCATGGGCTCGGAGTGTGTAGTCGGGAGTTAGCACGCTACACATTACCTGCATGGAGCAGGGCAAGGGAAGCCCCTCCTCCTCACTAGGTCGATATTGGAGCATGAAGGAGGGGTCGCGTGGCTGAAGGAAGTGCCTCCTTCTCCCTCAGGTCGGTCGACCTCGAATCTGGGGAACTGGGTTCGAGTCTCGGTAACAACGCTGAACATCCTGTGATTCTGGGCAAATCACGTAATCTCCCCTTGCCTAACAAAAAAATTAATGTGTCCTCATGTAACACAACTGGTGCTATGTAAAGCGCTCTGATACCCGATACCTTCGGGTCAAGTTTGTGCTATATAAAACTCTGTATAAAAAAAAGGCGCTTTCTCCCATTGGCCGCCATAAGCTGGTTCTGGGACAGGGCTGGGCTTGGGTTCTAGAAGCAGGAAAAGCAGCTTGTCAGTTGCAGAGCTGGCAGCTGCCCCATGCCGTGAAGATTTCTGACTTTAAGTACTTGTTTTGCAGCGAATACCGTCATTGAGAACTAGTTATTCAGCCAATAGCGTTTACTTCTAGTGGGCCAATTTTTATAATAGGAGAAGTAGAATGACAAGCCAAGGCATGCCTACAGCTTTGGGTGAAAGCACAGGGCTGGCTGAAAGGCACCATCCTGATCAGGGCGGCTGGAATTATGTGGCAGGGGAGGGCCAAATTATGCGGCATGAATAAGAAAGTTATGCAGCGTAATGCAGCACATTTTGTGATAGTATTACTTCATCATTTTGTCAATTTTAAACGTGTTAACATTGTCTGGGCATTGGTTGCACCTCATCAATAGCAGTGTAATGCCCAAATATAGCAATAAGCAACAGAAAGGAGACCACTCACCCTTTGCAAAGTGCCTTCCACTATGCAGCAACACGTGTTGCTGCATTTTTTTGTAACATTTAAACTACTTAAGGTAGAAACTCAGAGGATTATGTGGCAGATGATGGGTTATGTGGCAAATGCACCAAATCTTTAATTATACAAAAAATGCCTCAGCCCTGCTCATAATATGGGGAAAGTGAAAAAGCTGTGCAACAGTAAGTACTATCTCTTCACTCCTCCTCATGGACTTTTCCATAGACCTTTCATATCCATCTTCTCTTCTGGTGTGGTTTAAGAGAGAACTGTTCCACATGGCTGTTACCTGCAGCCATTAGCATGAACGGCTGGATTCTGAATCCAATAATTCATTGCTATGACTTAACAACGCTGGGTTACACAGAACTTGTTAACCACTTTTGCTACATCATAATGGAATTCCAGGCTACTCTAGGTGAGCTTTCTGAGAGCCTGTTAGAGCGGTGCTAGCCAATTAAATTGTATAATGTTACTGCGTGAGGAGTGGGTGGGGCCTCGGAGTGGGCAGGGCCTCATGCCAAGAAATACCTAAGAGACACTTTTACCCAGTCCCTGTCCCACACCATTCCTCCAACACAAAAAAGCTTGCTGAGGCTAGTGCTGAAGACCTGGAAAGATAAGCTGGAAATCCAGTGTATATAGTGGCTTTCAGCTCCTTTTTCCCTGCCACTGTGTGACTGTGTGATGGAAGACAATATTGTGCCACATGACAGCACCGTATGAGTTGGCACGTCTGTAGAGAAGTTGGGAGGGTGTGGGGATGGCTGTTATGCATACATGCCAACATTTTAGATGGGGAAAGTAAGAGATTTTAAAATATATAATTGGGAGACTGTATTTGCCTATTAGCATGTACTGTTATGTATAGCTCCCACATTAGTCCTCTGTCCGTGTGTAGCAGTTGAAAGCACAGGCAGATGATTATAGATGGGGAAACGTAAATTATGATGATGCTTTTCACCTCTGGGTTCTGAGTGACATATCATAGTAGGGTGATCAGATTTTTAGACCAAAAACCGGGACGGGCACAGACATAGAAATAAGACTAAATGCTGACAAGTAATTTAGGGCTAGATGTAGGTAATTTAAATTTACCGATTCGAAAATACCGAATTTTACCGATTCGGTATTTTCGAATCGGTAAATGCTATGTAGATAAAAAATCGGTAAAAATTACCGAATCGGTAATTACCAATACGGTAAAATAGGGAAAGAGTCATGGGTGACAGGGTGTCACTTTGACACCCTGTTGCACCCCTGAATAGTGCTTGTGTGCACATGTGGCACACATACATGCCCTAAGGGGTGTTCCCATTGGGCGCAGGGTCAAGACTGATTTGCATATGGCTGGGTTCAAACTGGAATGGCATGATGAGCAAAAAAACGATGGATTTAGGCCCAGATCTCTGTATTGGGGTGAATGTATGACATTGTTCTGCATTCTGTCCATCAACTGTTGTTTTTGCATTTATCCTACTTCATGGACATCGAGAGCTTTGCCCTCTATGTCTATTTTGATGTCAATCAGAACACTTTGCTGATAAACATCCCTGTGATTCATTGTTAGCCATTTATAGTTCTAAATGTTTAAACTCTCTCCAGTAGCTGTAGTTTTCTATTCCTGCCTGCAAGTTCTTTATTTTTTGGTTTTCCCCTTAGAAAAGAAGTAGATCTGTCCTTGCAGGTTTCAGAGTCCATTCATAAAGGTGCCTGGCAGAGAAAAGGTTTGCAATCTAGTGATCAGAAAGCTTAAAAACACGACTCCAGAAATTCAGTTGTCTGGGAACTATACAAGGAAATATACATTTTTCAACCAATAAAGCGCGATGTGACCAACATACGAACGGCATCTGCAACGAAGATATATTTAAGTATAGTGCCCCACAGGTCACACACTGGAGCAAATCACAAATTAGACCGACATAACTTAATTGCTTAGAAGTCGACATACCCACGACTGTTTACATAAAGTCGCCATATGCTCTGCACAACCGTTCCAAGAAGCCCTATAATTGCCCGCGAAGTAATAAAAGTAAAACTTTGCTTCGGTTGCGGGGACCGTGGCGCCGCTCCTCAGGCCCGACCCTGCTTTCCCGCCCGGGCCTCCACTTCCGGGTTATGAATCCGCCATTGTTGCTGAAAGCCGAACACTTAGCAGAGCTCAGGCCTGTTCTCTCGACAATTGCTTTCATTAAAACTGTAGCCAGCAAGTTCAACGGCCCCCCCTTGCCCCCCCCCCCACCCCCTTGTGCGCTGTTTGGAAACGGCTACTCTGTCCTGCGAGGTCAGCAGACAGAAGCCCTATTGATATTTCTTCAAATTGGACGCCCGTTGCTAACCAAGCAGTTCTTTTAATACAGCCCATGAAAACGTGTTGGCTGCGTTTTATTTATTTTTTGTTATTCCAACACTTCGCCTGGCGTTGAGGAGCTATAAATAACACCGAGCTATAAATAGGTCTGGTCTAGACAATCTCCTGCTTGGTTCCTTTTTCATTGCTCTGTGGCGACCCTGTAGCTGCAAGGTCAACGCGTGGTGGATGGAACCAAGAAAGAAAGTGGTGGAGAAGAGGAACCGCGTAAAGATGAGGCTGCCTCCGCTGTGGCGCCCTTCCTCCGCCCTCACTTTTCATTCAAGATTGATGAATCAGCAGGGCTTAATTTGTTTTAAAAAATGCGCAGAAGTCCAGGGTTTTTCTTAGGAGCCCGCTGCTGGTTCGGCGGCGTGCCACTGCTGCCTATCTTAATTCCACCTTATGCTTCTGACTTCCACCACCTCCAATTCGTTTCTCCCCCTCTTGTCAGTTATTTTTAAAATTCCTGCTTTTACCCTTTGTCCCGGGTCCCAATCTTTCTCTAAGCCCTTACTTCTCCCATTTGCTCTCTTCTCTTTCTTTCTCTAGGTCTAAGTCTGCGGATGAAAAATAAGTCCTGGTCCCCAAAAATGAGTGCAGTTGCCCACCACCTGCAGCCATCACCTCAAGTTATGCACTGTGAATTGAGCCGCTACTCCGGAGCCTAATTTTCAAGATTTTCCTCTCGGTTGAAGTCAACCCTCGTCTTTATTTTTCATTCTCAGGAATAATGCCCACAGAGACAGTCATTTGGGCAAAAATACTGTCATCTATTCAATGTACAGCCTGATTATCAATTTCCAATATAGCAGCACAACGTTTTATCTATGCTGCTTTTTTTTAAAGTCTAATATATCTTTAAATTGTCCTATGAAGGTACATTTTGTTTTAATTGTATTTTCAAGTGTCTTGGCAACCTCGTCTTTAATGAGGCCATCTTGCTTCAAATAAGGCAACATGGAAATGTAGAATAGTGGACGGGCGGTTTCCATGTTTTGGTATGACAGATGAACACAATTATCTGTAAAATGTTAGCTGCTGCTGTATGGAGCTTTGCGAGCAGTGCACATACGCTTGTAGCAACTAATGTAATTTGTAAATTGCTTTGTAAAAAGGAGTTCCGTTGATGGCAATAATAGGTTAACATGTCTATGATAAAACAATAGGGAGTCTGCACATTCCTCTCCCCTTGTGTGCATGTTTTTTGGGTGTTAATTCAACAGGAGCTTGCGGCAGAAACAATAACTAGACTTTTTTGGTTAGAGATTGCCCCATTTGGGTGATAACTGACCGGAAAATACCATAAACCTCTTTGCATGAATTACCACATTCTGGTGGGCATACTAGGCAAAATACAGAGGTAAAGTGTGACGTAATGTATTAAAGTGATGGGCAGCAGTGAAATTGAATGCCAATACCTCCATGCCTTGCATTGGGCACAACCTTTGGCTTTCCACAACTATTTTTGATTAGTTATACCATTGTTTAGATACAACTCTGCTTTATGTATCCCCCAGACAGAAAACAATCACCATGCTGGTACTACACAAGACCTATAAATAAATACACGTAGGCTTCCCTACTTCTATTTGAACGGGTTAGGAAATCACTTTCTGCCTGATTCGCTCATGTGAGGAGAATGTGCTTCTTAACATATATTTTGGATAACTGGTATTCTGGGCAATGGATGACCAAATTATGTGGCAGAGTTGACTATATACTACATAAAGAAAGGCCAAATTATGCCGCATTATATGGCAGCTTTTCTCTCAGAACTATTTCGCTATTTTGACACACACTAATCCAGTTTTGGCAAAGTAATCACCTATTGGTACATGTCCAGTAACTGGATTCGGAAAGTGGTAGCTAAAAGGTGATCAGTTACCCTCTGCAAAGGGTTTGCCATTGTGTGGCACCAAGCAAGGGACTTCTTGAGTAAATTTTTGATTCATTTGAGTTAGAAACATTATTTTTGTTAAAATCTGCACATAGTATGCAGCAGATGGTGAATTATGTGGCAAATGTTGTAAGTCTAAAAATGTGCATACAACTTCACCGCCAACGAATCACCTGATTACATGATCCAAGGGGCCCTTCATATGTCGTTAAGGGCCCAATTTATGAATGTTTTCCTCTGGAATTAGACAGCCCTTTGCCTGCTAAACATCTAACTTACATTTGCATTATTTACAACATATTTACAAAGTTAAGAGAAGGGGTATAGGTTGGTGAGATATGTGTACATAACTTGCATACTTGGAGGTTTTAGCCTGAAATACACTGGTAGGAATTGACAGTATTGTTTCAAAGGATTGGTCAGGGAAATCATATGCCAATGTGGTGGACATCCATTAAAACCGAAAGGTGACGGTGCAAGGATTGCGTAAACCGCACAAAAGTCCACCAATGTCTCCAGTTTCCACTAGGAAATAGAAATGAAGAGTGTTTTTGTGTGCAATATTTACATTGGAGATAAAAACTGAAATTAAAAATGTGTCAAAGTTCCTATTCATAAATCTATGACACAATTTTTAAAACATGCATGTGAAATGCTCAGGAAGCGGGCTTAAATGTATTAATTAATACATTATGAAAACTGTCACTTCTAACAGATGCCTCTTAATGCAGCGATATCACCTGATCTAGTAAGATAAAACGCTCATGCATGTTATTGAATACACTTTTTTGAAGTTTGCAGAGTTTATCAAGTTTTTTACACGTTTAGTGCAAGGTGTCTTTAAAATTAAAGGTGTTCCTAAAGATAAGTTGTCTAGGCCACTTAGTTGATGTGTAAATAAAGTATGCCAGTTTTACGGCTTCTGAATGTTTCTGCTCTGTCAAGTGAACAGCAGCCCAGTTCTGCGTTCACCAGGGGACCAGAATGAAAGTCAGGAGGGCCACATGCCCCCCTCCCCCGGGCCCTACTTTGAGTATCTCTGTAATAGTCCCTAGTGCATGCCTCCTTCTCTAATTTATGGATGTAGATTACCTGTTGGTCACAGTGTGTTGCTCGTGGCACAACTTCCGCGACACCACCTGGCATGCTCTTTCCCTCACAGCACTGCACCACTTACACTTAGGCTATTGGTGTGTCGGTTTGACAGTGCAGTTAGAGTGGGGATGTCTTTGGAAACAGGGCACAAGTCGTAAAAAAAAAAGAAGTGGGGGAGACGCTGTCACTGGAAGTGACGTCACGACAGGAAGTGATGTCACGGAAGCTGCCGAGCTCCTCCTCCCAGAGAGGCCAAAGAGTGAAGTCCAGCTGTTTGGCAGGGGGGACGGCGTCCCCCCGGTAAAATAAGTGGGGGGACGCCGTCCACCCGCGTGGTACCCCGACTCGAGCCCTGTTTAGAAATATCCACAACTTTATGACTTTGTGGGTGTTTTCTGTGCTTGCATTGCCTGCACCCTTGGCCCTTCCCTGTGGTACAACTACACAACTATCTGCCCACCTGGGGTGAGTTCCACAGCTGTGACATCCGTTCCCAGAAAGTTACACCAATCTTGCATTTTGTGAATTGTGTCCTTATTCAGCAATTGTGGAGCCAGAAGAGTTCTGAGCCAATCCCAGCTATCCCACTTGACCAGCTTGTATGACCCTGGGCAAAAGTAGTGCGAAAAAGCAGCTGGCTCTTAAAAACATCTTAACTTATTACACCTCAGTAGCAAAGGTAATGTAGGAACTAGTCATTGCAAGGGGGCTAACAAAGTAACTGTCACAGGGTGATTACATCAGACTCGGGTTTATTGAAACGAGTGAGCCGGATGTGAATAGACCCTGTGCTCGTGCAGAGCCACGGATCTCCAAGCAGTAGAAACCACAGTTCTCACAAGACGGGTTATTCAGTCCTAAGGGGGGAAAAACGTGTACGTTCTTCTTTTAACGGTGGTGTAAAGTCATCAGATGACCCTATGTCCATTGCTGACACCATATCTCAATACAGTTTGTTTTACAAAAAATATATAATGTAAGACTTCATTGTATATGAGGTGAGCCAGGACTACATGTCCCAGAATGCATCAATTTGTTAAGTGAATGCACATAGTTTCTCTGATGACATTGAGTCATCTGATAAAGGTCACCGGGGGTTCAGGTGGGTAAATGAGCAGCAAGCATGTCTGCGGGGGTGGTTGTGGGGGTAAAGGGTAGCAGAGCCACAAGAGCAAATGGGAACATTCTAAAGGCGACCTGATTTCCTTTCATTCCACCCACCCACCCCTCTAAACGAGTTGCAGAGAACGAGACCGCGGCTGCTTGGCACAAGTGCCTCGACTCTCAAACCAACCACATGCCAACACAGCGCCAGTCTCAGCTCCGACTGGCGCTGAGAAGTATTCGAGGTGAAGCGAACATTATGCGACCTCCACCAGAAGACATCGCAATCTCGCGCAAGGATGCAGGGCCCGTTGCTACGCAACCCGCAGCAGTCCTGTCCCTGCTCTCAGCCGCGTCTGATTTCCCGGCACTTGTTAGCACAATTCCCTCGACAAGTATAAACTGTTAGCGAGGGAGGCGTTTTTTTTTTCTTTTAAAAGTAAAGTCGCCAGAGTTAAAGTTTCTTTGGGTCGATCTAACCCAGGGGTCCAGCCACGGTTAGGTACCAGGTTGCCATGGCAGCCGGGGCATCAGGTGTCTGGGAAGAAGAGCTTTGAAGGGGGTGGGGGGATTGGGACCGCTGATTGAGTCATTGTGTTTCACTTCTGAAGCATTTGTTGATTTAAAAAAATATATATGTTTGTGATCGCTCCTCACCCACGGGGACAGCCATAGTTCGCTGCACACTGGGGTACCAGGTTGTCATGGCAGCCACGGCATCAGGTGTCTGGAAGGGTGGCTTCTGAAGGAGGTGGGATCTACCCGCTGATTGAGTCGTTGTGTTTCACTTCTGTAGCATTAGTTGATTTTTTTCCGAGTAGGTTTCTGGTAGCTCGCACCCACCGGGACAGCCAGGGTTCGCCACGCACTGGGGTACCACGTTGCCATGGCAGCCATGGCATCAGGGCAATAGCTCGCTTAATGGGCAATAGCTCGCTTAATCTTCCCGACGGCCCCCAGCGCCTAGAGACCCTTACGGGTGATTGTGCGCTTTACAAATGAAAAGGGGGGGCCCTCGGCCCCCCCGCACGCATGGCGGCGCGGCGACCGCCTCACCCCCTCTCCCCTCGGGTCCTTCGACGGTGGGGGCGTGCCCTGGGGGCGCGGCCCACCGCCGATTGGCCGGCGCCCCTCCTGACCCGGAATCAATGGACTGGTTCCGGGTCGGGGGGGGCGGGCGTTAGGAGGGGCCACCCGGCCCCTCGGGAATAAGAGGTAGGGAGCGCCCAGGAGACCCCCTTGTCCCTGGACGCTCCCTCGCTGAACGTTGTGCCCCGCGTTCGGGGCTTCTTTGTTTTTTAACTTTTCTCGCTTTCTTTTTGCAGGTCCCGTGATTGGAATAGGCGAAGGATCTCCCGCGTCGTGTTCAAGCGCCCAGGAGATACGGAGGGCAGCGCGGGGCTCCGTTCGTGTTTCAAATATTTTCCCGCTTTGTTTGCAGGAAATACGCGAGGGATCACCGGGTCGGAGCGCCCGGGAGACACGGAGGGCGTCTCTGTTGTGGGCCGGTAGGACAGAGGAGCCGCGTCGAGCCCAGCCGCGTCGTGAAGGCAGCGGAGGCGGCAGGAGCGGAGGCGCTTTCCCCGGGTGTGGTGGTACTTTGAAAGCGGCGTGCACGGCGACCGCGTAAGGTATTGTGTGGCCGGCTGTGACTAGTGGAGCGCGGCTACATCCTTCCGCTTTGGAGACCCGGGGCTCCCTTTGTGGGTATTCGTGGGGCGTTTGGGACTTGAGGGAGGGTGTATTACGGTAGCGGACGGTGTAGCGTCCGTTAGGGGACAGGCTAGCGCGCTCGATAGAGCGGGTGACTCCTAATATCGGGGCCACAGGTTAAGAGCCTCGTGTTGGGCGAGAAGGAGGTACTAACTTGCTCACGCGAGGGTTCGTCGAGTTGGTTAGGTGTGTAGAACCCGAGGCAAGCGAAGCAGGGTCGACCAGGGCAGCTCCTGGATGGGAGACCCTAGGTAAATGGTCATCAATTTTGTTTTGTGATAAAAAGTGAACACCTACATGTTTCCAGAAGAAAGTGGATGATCTTTTGAACTGGGTATATTGTAAACAATTTTGTTTGTGATAAAAGGGAACACTTGCATGTTTTCATAAGAAAGTGAAAACTATTTTAAACCAAGCCGCAGAAGTGTGTACATTTTATGAAAGGAAGTACACTGTTTACTGACCTATGAATGCTACATGGATCTATATTATTAGAATTACTAAGGAAGGAGTTTAATTGTTTATCTCTGAAGAGGGAGCATCAAACAGGGTTAATAGTGCACATTCCAACTGCAGGGTGGGTTGGGAATTGCAAGCTCCAGTGTTTTTTACGAAGGGTGTTTTCCAATAAATCTGTCCCCTTTTTGGTATTACTTGGTTGTAATTCATATCTCTATTTCAGAAATTAACCATAATACTGGTGCAATCCATTCAGAGACGGACATATGAACGGTAAAACGCGCGGATATCGCCAGCAGACGCGCAGGACTGATCGGTAAGAGGGGTACGGGGGGCTAGCATTTCATCGCTCCTGGTGGCCGCCGGGTGGGTCTACATTAGGTTTACTCACCCCTTACATAAGCGGACAAGCCGCTAGTGTTGCGGTCGCCGTTGCATGGTGCTGAAAGCCCCCTGGTGACCCTCCATCTGAAAGGTACACACAGTTGACCGGTTGGGAACTAAGTAGGCAGCGGGTGTTTTTTGGGGTAAGCGTCATGCCAGGTCCAAGGGGTGGAAAGAGGGGGTCCAACATGGAGGCTATGATGCGGGCTATGATGCGGGAGATGAGCGACATTAAACAACAGCTAGGACAAATTAAGGAGCGGGAAGCTCGGTTGGAGGACAGAGAGGGCGAGGCACCGGGCCCGTCCGGGAGACCGATCCGCAAGAGGGTGGCACCAGTGCCAAGAGGGGAATTTGTCACCCCGCAAGGGAAACCTAGGTCCAAGAGACCCAAGGAGGCGGTCCCCGCCCCAGGCCCAGTGGATCCGTTACCCGCCGCACCGCCCGCGGTGGTCCCACCCCCGCATGTGCCTACACCCATTGCCCCTGTGGTGCCGGTGCCGGCAGGTCAACCAGTAGACGCTGGGTCTGCTCCCGCACCGGTGCCCACAATCCCGGGTACAGGCGGGCCACACCCGGCGCCCGCCCCGCCAGCTGTGCCAGGACCACTGGGCATAACCCCAGTGGTACCTGTTGTCCCGGGAGGTAACCTAGATTCAATGCCGCCAGAATTGTTATCTCAGTTAACGGCCATGATGCCATGGCTCCAAAAAGGGGGAGCCTTCCCGAATTCTGCAGACCATGCGGCAGAGGCGGCAAGGTTCGTAGAAAAAATCAGATCGGCACCGATCGCCGACAGTGTTGCATTGCCAATTTCTTCTCCCCTTGCAGGTCCAAGTGTTCCCCAGCTGGACGGAGTACAAGGGCAGCCGCCCCCGGTGCCCGCACTTGGTAAGGAAGTGGCATTGCCACTCTTGGGGGACGGTGTAGTACCTTCCAGGAGCGAAAATCTAGCTCAACATGTGTCTTTAGCTGTTAAAGAAATGATTTGGGCTGATAAATACGTGTACATTTATTCTTTATTATTGGATAATAGGGAAATGGAGCAGGCAAAAGCACTGAAAGAGTGGATGCTCCCAAGTGAATGGAGGGCGCAGTGTACTAGATTCAGGGTTGAGGAAAATCTCAATAATTGGATGCAAGCATGGGCCGTTTTCACTGCAGTTAAGGCTGAGCGTCCTCCAGATCTGCAGGCTGCATTGGCTTGCTACTCGAGCAGGATTGTGGGGTGGAGTCAACAGTATTCTGGGGAAGCATGGAAGGGTTATGATGTAAATTTTAGGAAGGCATTGGAATTCAATAGATCATTACCATGGGACTCGGTAGATTCCATGGCCTGGCACAAACAGTTCTCTGACACTGCACCTCCCCCTCAGTTCGGTGCGGGCAAGGTGTTCACTAGACCGCAGCAGCCCTTTCGGCCCCCCCAAACGAGTGAGGTACCTGGGAAATTTAGGGCAGGTGGGCCAGAGAAGAAAGGGGTGTGCTGGGATTTTAATAAGCGTACCTGCACAAGGGCCGCGTGTAAGTTTAGGCATGCATGTGCCTCCTGTGGGCACCCCTCTCATCCAGAATCTACCTGTAGGTCCAAGCAAGGTAACACGGGACAGAGGGGTAGGGGAAAGCCACTATAAGTCAGACAGGTCACGCCCCCCCACTCCAGTGGATGTGGTGGCAATGATTCCATTGTTGAACAGATACCCTGACCACAAAGCGGCCACCCTACTCCAGGAAGGTTTTTCTAAAGGTTTTAGGATCCCGGCCGGGGGATACACAGGCAGTGCGCACTGTAGAAATCAATTATCAGTCACACACAATCCGGCCGTTGTGGCCGCCAAAATTGACAAGGAGCTTTCCTTAGGCAGGATATCTGGCCCTTTTTCTGCAGTGCCAGTACACAATTTTGTGTGTTCCCCACTGGGAGTTGTCCCCAAGAAAGAGAAGGGGCAATTCAGATTGATTCATAACCTATCAGCGCCAAAGGGGGCCTCACTGAATGATGCCATTGACGAAGGTATCTGTAGTGTTAAGTACGCCTCTTTTGATCAGGCTGTGACCTTATTACAGGCCACGGGACCCGGGGCGCTGATGGCGAAATCAGACATAGAGTCCGCCTTCCGCCTCCTCCCAGTCCACCCGGCGGACCAACATCTTTTAGGTTTCACCTTTAGGGATAGGTTCTACATGGACAAATGCATGCCTATGGGTTGTTCTATTTCTTGCGCCTACTTTGAGATGTTTAGTTCATTTCTTGAATGGGCCATGAGACAGGTGTCAGGCCATCAAAGGGTCATGCATTACTTAGATGATTTCCTCTTCCTCGGTACAGCGGGTTCTCAGGAGTGCGCACTAGCATTGCGGGAATTTTGCGTGCTCATGCGGGCTTTTGGGGTCCCGCTTGCGCCTGGGAAGACGGTGGGCCCGACCACCTGCTTGGAATTTCTGGGCATCGAGATTGACTCAATGGAGAAATGTTTTAGACTACCTAAGGACAAGGTGCGCAAATTCAAGACGTCGCTACAGTTATGCCTCCGGAAGGAGAAGGTCACTTTGCAGCAATTACAGGAGGTGGTAGGGCAACTGAATTTCGCACTAAGAATCATCCCAATGGCTCGCCCCTTCTCTCGCTCCATCGCGCACGCGATGAAGGGGCTGAGGGAAAAGCACCACCGCACGCGCCTATCGTCTGAAATTCGCCAGGATATGCTTATTTGGATGGCATTCCTGGAGGATTTTAACGGTAGGGTGGTCTGGCCCGGCCCGCTCACTACATCAGCGGAGTTAGGACTATGGACTGATGCGGCCGGTAGTGTGGGCTTTGGTGCCATCCTAGGGAATAGGTGGGTCGCTCAACAATGGCCAGAAGAATGGAACACATGGGGTTTGCTCGGCAACATTGGCTTCCTGGAACTGTTTCCAATATGGGTGGCACTGATGGTTTGGCCCGAACACCTATGTAACCAATCAGTGGTGTTTTGGTCAGATAACATGACAGTGGTGGAATGTATCAATCAACAGGGGGCGCGGTGTCCTTTCATACTTCGTTTGATCAAAGAGATTGTTCTGCGGTGCCTTAAACTGAATGCTAATTTTAGAGCCAAACATGTCCCTGGTGTTTTAAACAATGCTGCTGACTCCCTTTCTCGCTTCAAAATGCAGGTTTTCAGGGAACATCTCCCCACAGCAGACCCCTCGCCAGCACACTTCCCAGCGGTACTTTGGCAGATTGGTGCCCCAGATTACAAGACCTCGTGGTCGCTAGCTTAGCCCCCAGGACCAAGACGGCGTACGAAGGGGCGTTTCTGTCTTATTGTTCTTTCTTGGGGCCGCAGTGGGGAGTGCTGTGGGCAAAGGAGGATGGGTTTGCAGCCTATTTAGAATGGATGCACAAAGAGGGGCGCTCAGTGGCAGCGGCAACCAGACATAGGGCAGCAGTGTCATTCTTCGCCCAAGCTAGGGGCTTCCGGGATCCCACCAATACCTTTATGATACGCAAGGCTTTAAGGGGATGGCGCCGTATTCAGGGACACCAGAAGGATAAGAGGAAGCCCATGGGGTTGGCCCGGCTAACAGCCTTACTGGGCACGCTGGAGATTGTTTGTAACTCAGAGTGGGAAGTGCTTCTTTTTAGGGCGGCATTCTCCCTGGCATTTTATGGGGCACTGAGAATTAGTGAACTTGTGGCAGGATCTAAGGCTGACATACTAGGTGGCTTGCAGAAGGCTGGGGTGACGATAAGGGGTGACACCATGTGGGTGATTATCCAGAAATCAAAGACCGATCAGGAAGCTAGGGGTCACACCATAGTTCTGCAACGGGCCCCCGCCAACCCGTGCTGCCCGGTGAGGCACGTGGAATCACTCATGGGATTATTGGTCGGTTCAGCAAGCAGGGCGTTGCTCTGTCACGCCGACGGGAGCCCCTTGACCAGGTATCAATTCAGGAGAGTGTTCGAAATAGGGGTTACAAAAGCGGGTCTTGATCCTAGAGATTTTGGATCTCATTCCTTCAGGATTGGGGCAGCAACTGAGGCGGTGGCGGGGGGCCTCCCAGTGGAAAGAGTGAAGACAATTGGGAGGTGGTCGTCAGACTGCTATAAACGTTATGTTCGGATTGACATGCTATGATTACCTGTCACTCACGCTTGGTCTCTTTTCCGCTCTCTTACAGTTTCTCAGACCTGTTACGCAGGGGAGGAATTTGTCGTCGGGCACCGCCAATATTCATCGGCACGGAGCGGCGACCAGGAAACAACAAAGAACAATGTCTGGATTGTTGGTCATTCATATGTGAAGCGAGCGGAATGTGTCTTCCTGTCAGGTGACAAGAAGGAAAGGGCGGCACAACTAGGGTTGAATATCACGTTCTTTGGCAGAGGAGGGTTGTGTCTTCACGAGTTTAGGGGATTCTTCCAAGGGCTGTTAGCACGCCAGCGGGCTCCACCGTCAGTGGTGATACTTCACCTTGGGGAGAACGATTTGGCAACACTGGGCAGGCGCATCTTGATTGAGGAGATTATCTCAACAGCGGGTTGGATAGCTAGGACCTGCCCCGGGTGCACACTAGTATGGTCACAACTAATACCTCGACTTCAGTGGCGGGGGGGCGATTCAGTCAGGGCGTTGAATCACTCGGTAAAGAGGATCAACACACGGTTGGATAGGTTGTTCCGAACCCCCGTGTTACAGTCAATACCTCATGGGTGCATCTGGGGTCAAAAGTATTACTTGAAGGACGGGGTTCATCTGACAGAAGAGGGTAATGTCCTATGGGCTGACAATATCTGGGCTTGGCTAGAGGGTTGGGGTAGGAGGATGTGTCCTTAGATAGGGGCTAGAGGGGGAGGCCAGATCGTCGGTTAACAATACTGGCCTGTGGCGGTAAGGTCATTATCGGTGAGCACATATTTGAGGTCTGAGGGGGCGGGCATCATCCTAGGGAGGTTCCCGCCCAGGGGGAGGGGCCTGCGGGCCACTCCCAGTACTCCAGGGGCAAGGTAATATGCAAAGGAGCGCGGGTAGGAGTAGTTCACGCTTTCCTTAGGCTGGTAGCCACCCCGCGCGCGTGGACTCATGACGCCACCGGCGCAGAGTAAGGGCCCTCCTTTAGTGGGTAAATGGAGTTTGGGGCGTAGACCGGGCAATTCCCGGGGTAACACTGCGCATGCGCACTTCTAAGGGGAAGGCGCAGCTTGTAGGACCTGACACCGGTAGTGACCCTGCCATATGGCCAGAAATGTACAAAAATCAAGATAGGATGTTTAGTTAAGCTAGGAACAACTTGTATTAGAGTTTTGTTAAGGTCAGGCTCTCAAACTTGTTGATAACGATTGTATAACTGAATGTCCTGCTGATTTTTGTATTTCATTGTTGATTATGCAATTAAAACCCTTTTTTAATTTCATACTTTAATAAATACGGCCGGGCGACTAGCGCCCGCCTTCCAAAAAGTAAACACGTCTCGTGTCCACGTTCCTTGGTGTTGGGTGCCGGATTGGGGGGGAGGCGGCAGCTAGTCGCTGACCATGTGAAAAGGGGGGGCCCTCGGCCCCCCCGCACGCATGGCGGCGCGGCGACCGCCTCACCCCCTCTCCCCTCGGGTCCTTCGACGGTGGGGGCGTGCCCTGGGGGCGCGGCCCACCGCCGATTGGCCGGCGCCCCTCCTGACCCGGAATCAATGGACTGGTTCCGGGTCGGGGGGGGCGGGCGTTAGGAGGGGCCACCCGGCCCCTCGGGAATAAGAGGTAGGGAGCGCCCAGGAGACCCCCTTGTCCCTGGACGCTCCCTCGCTGAACGTTGTGCCCCGCGTTCGGGGCTTCTTTGTTTCCCACCCACCATCCCTTGGTACAAAGTTTAAGCAGCGTTATGTCCGGTCTAATGGTAAGTCTCATAGGTATAGACCGCGGGAGAGAGTAGGCTTTTGTTGTATTTTGTGATCTGTTGTCAGGACTTTTTTCCCTTGGTAGAAAAGTGATGTATGAAGTGAACTATATTTGAAGATATGTGTCTTTAGGCCTTTTTTCCCTTTGTAGATATACGTAGATATTGTGATTATGAGCAACATGCGTGAACCGAATTGTAATTTTATGCCATGTGTCGTTAGGCCTTTTTTCCCCTTTAGCTATGCGTGGATACTGTTATTTATTAGCCAGTGTAGTTGTCCTTTAGACTTTTTTCCATAGGTCGTCGTATTTATTAGGTATGGGGCATGCGGTAAGGTCATTATCGGTGAGCACATATTTGAGGTCTGAGGGGGCGGGCATCATCCTAGGGAGGTTCCCGCCCAGGGGGAGGGGCCTGCGGGCCACTCCCAGTACTCCAGGGGCAAGGTAATATGCAAAGGAGCGCGGGTAGGAGTAGTTCACGCTTTCCTTAGGCTGGTAGCCACCCCGCGCGCGTGGACTCATGACGCCACCGGCGCAGAGTAAGGGCCCTCCTTTAGTGGGTAAATGGAGTTTGGGGCGTAGACCGGGCAATTCCCGGGGTAACACTGCGCATGCGCACTTCTAAGGGGAAGGCGCAGCTTGTAGGACCTGACACCGGTAGTGACCCTGCCATATGGCCAGAAATGTACAAAAATCAAGATAGGATGTTTAGTTAAGCTAGGAACAACTTGTATTAGAGTTTTGTTAAGGTCAGGCTCTCAAACTTGTTGATAACGATTGTATAACTGAATGTCCTGCTGATTTTTGTATTTCATTGTTGATTATGCAATTAAAACCCTTTTTTAATTTCATACTTTAATAAATACGGCCGGGCGACTAGCGCCCGCCTTCCAAAAAGTAAACACGTCTCGTGTCCACGTTCCTTGGTGTTGGGTGCCGGATTGGGGGGGAGGCGGCAGCTAGTCGCTGACCATGTGTGAACTTTACTTTTACTTTATCAGTTGTTTGGAAAGATGAGGGTTTGAAAGAGGCGAGTTGTGACCTCCGCGTGGATCATTGTGTTTCAGTTCAAAAGCACATGGGGGCATATTATCAAGAACAGCGTTAAAATTATCGCCGCTTTAGCAGCAGTTTCCTGCCGCTGATAATATGCCCTTGAGAATTCCCATAGAAGCCCAGGTGCACACCAGAACATGGGCTTCTATGGGAATTCACAAGGGCATATTATCAAGCCCATTATCGCCGCTTTAGCGCTAAAGCGGCGATAATTTTGGCGCTGTTTCTTGATAATATGCTCCTTACTGCTTTTTTAAAAGATGCTTTCTTTGCTTCTTTAACTTAATTTTGCAGGACAAGCAACGCCATCTGCCAATTTAGTGAGCTTTCTGTCTGCCAAAGCGCTTCGGCACCTTTTCAGGGGTCAGTAGCGCTATATAAATGCAACCACAATAGAAAGTCGAAATGGTAAATCTACTTCTTTCTTGTGCAGTGGTATTTTTTGGTAAACCAGTACTCCTGAAAGGCCTGTACAGATGTCAGACGCACTTAACCTCAGACTGACTCTCTCCCAACCCAACCTATCTTTTGGAGATATTGACCTGTCTAACTAGCACCCAGATAACTGAAAGACCATTGTGTGTCTGTTACGCCCTTATGGTCACACCTTTTACCTGCTCCTGACATTTTCTTCAAATGCGTACCATATTTGAGCTGAGACTTATTGCATTAGAGCAACATATAGGGGCATATCAACAATAGATTATGCTTAGTGCTTTTTTATTTATCGCTGTCTATCGCTGGAATTTATTGCCCGGTTAGCGCGTTATTAACAACACGTTTCTCAAGGTCGATAAAATTCCAGCGATAGGGGGAAAATGGCAAAAACATCGCTGGAAAACCAGCGCTGATCTCCTCATACGACCCTGTGATCATATTACCATAATCCAACCCCCCAATGTAAAACATACATAACTCATGTTTTTTGCAGACGTCTGGAAGCAGTGTTAAGGGCGAGTTAGCGTTAAAAAGAATATCACATCGCCGGACGGGGCTGCGTGGTAAATATCGCGAAGCCCCGTTAGCGATATTTCACAATGAAGTTTCGCGAGGCACCCCCACCTTGCATCTCATTAGGGATGCGAGGCGAGGCGGCAAGAAACCAGGCGCTAATGCAAGTAAACACGCGCTAGCGTGTCCTTGTAGATAGAGCGATAATATTATCGCCACTTTTTGCCCGAAAACGGACGCTAAAGCGGCGATAATATTATCGCCAGCCCTTGCTAATATGCCCCGTCATTTCTAAGGTCCCCAACAAGTGTGCCCAGGATGGGGTTGAGCTATTTATGGGATCAGGTAAATACTGGCACCCCAGAGGCACATATTTTGAAGTTTATGTTGTGCCTATAGTCAGTGCGCCAAGGGCCATAGTGCAAGGAAGGGAATGGCCCCTAGGTGCTGTTTGAATGATAAAATACAGCAATTATCAGGGTTGGGGGTACCCTCGGGGCCCCAGTGCCACTGCACCTGCTGCACCAATGAAAGTAATGCATATCTGAGTAATTAACTGACATTTTTCCCCAGTAAGTTTCAGCAGGTTTGACCTCTCGACATTGACCTGCCTATGTTTATGAATGGCTCAATGTCATCCGTTCTATGGTCCTAAGAGACCAGAATATCCGCAGACCAGCTTCCAGTGACATCACCCAGCCCCAAACCTTATCACCCAGAGTGGTTTTGAAAGAGAAACAGACCACAACACAAATACCTACAACTTTATCAAAATTGAAGAACATGGGGTTGAAGGCATCCATCAGAAAGTCACCAGGGATCCATGATGCAAGTTAAAAGTTCAATTCCTTATTCGTCTTTGCTATATAGAAACGCACCAGAATCTGCCTGGCCTGCGAAAGACAGACATCCCTAAGTGCTAGAAGGTCAGCATTATAATTCAACCAGAAGGATCTTGCTTTGGAGTCATCATCATCATAAATCTTTATTTCGGTAATTATATCACCATAAAAGATATACATAGTTCATTTCAAAAGTATTAAAACAATAGAATAATAAAATCACAATCCATCCGGGTACTTAAAATTTCCTTTGTACAGAGTTTCTGGTTTTGTTCTACAGTCAATCAATAATCAGTGACCAGCCTTAAGGTATTGACTTCTCAACTACCACATTGCTCCTAAATACTTAGCAACAGCAAAGACAATGTGATCAGTCAGATCTGATTTGAGAACTCTAAACGCGGCCAGACACTCCGCGAACCCCAGGCTCCTACATATGGGGATGATCCATTTCTTACGGGAAGCGTGGTAAGCTGGACAAAAAAAGACTATGTGGAGTTCTGATTCATTGACCACTCCGCAAGCCGGGCATAGGGTAGATGGTGATTTACTCCACTTGCTAGTTAGAGCTCTGATAGGAAGAGTCCCGTACCTCCATTGTAAATATAATTTCCTGAGAAGTGGAGGATATATTTTATCCAAGGCTGGTTCAAATCTGTAGCTGTCCTTAATAGATAAAAATAACTCCGTATGTGTGCCCAGAGTTTCCTGACGACAGAGTGCCGCTAATTTACTGTCGTGGTATGCCTTTGCCAGTCTCTTTTTGGAAATTAGTGGACATGCAGATAGAGGATCAGACCAGAGTGTCGATAGGCCCAGTCCCTCCAACTCGGTTCTAATAAATTTAAGCCACTTAATTTTCCCAGCATTAGGCATGGTTAAAACTTCCTGCAGACCCTGCCTGTAACTGCTCAGTTCTGGAACTGCCCACAGCCTACGCCAGTAAACGAGGGGACGCAATGCCAGTTCTTCACTTAGAGGTCGCAGCCCTAGATCTAACCTCAGTGGGACAAGAGGCGTGCTAGGCGGAAGTCGTACCACCTTCCTTATGAACTTATTCTCCTCTTTCATCAATTCTGGAGAAGATACGTGCCCCCACAGCTCACAGCCATACATGGCGGCCCCCCTTGCCTGTGCCTCGTAAATCTGGAGTGGTGGGCCGACAGGTTTAATAGATGACCTGTTAATTCCCATGAGCCTCATGACCCCTCCCGAGTACTGGGCCAGTTTAAGTAGTGCTTTCTGTTGGTGTGTGCACCAGGTCATATTCTCATTTAGTAGGAGCCCAAGATACTCAAAAGTACGCACCCTTTCTAGTCTTGTCTGGCCGATGGTAGGGGCGGTTCGTAGCCTTTGTGGGACATTAAAGACCATAAATTTGGTCTTTAAGGTGTTAACTTCTAGGCCATGTTCCCCACAGAATTTCACAAAGCCATTTAGGACGCGCTGTATCCCCATTGGGGATTTTGAGAGCAACAGGGTGTCGTCGGCGAACATTATCGCCGGTACCCTGCTGCCTGCCAACTTTGGGGCGTCCGAATTGGCAACCCCGCCGAGGTGGGCGATTACCCCGTTGACGTAGAGGCAAAACAGGGTTGGCGCAAGCACACAACCCTGCCTAACCCCCCCGTCAACGGGGAATCGGTTTGACAACGCCCCCTCTTTGCCACACCTCACCTGTGCAAAGTTGGCGGTATGGAGACGAATAATCATCTCCAGCAAACCCCCGGGGACCCCCAGTTTGGTCAGCACCTCCCAGAGTTTTCTGCGGGGGACCAGGTCGAAGGCCGCCCTCAGGTCCACGAATACAGTATAGAGGCTGCCACCCTCCAGCTGCACCGTTTTCCAGTATATGAGGGCAAGCCGAAAGACCTGGTCTATAGTGGAGATCTTCTTTCTAAATCCCGCCTGGAATGGACTCAGAATATCGTGATCCGACATCCATTCCGATAAACGATCCAATAATAGCTTAGTGAAGAGTTTCTGGGAAACATCTATCAGGCTTATTGGCCTGTAATTGGCTGGGAGCAGAGGCGAACCCTTCTTAAATATAGGGACTATCTCTGCCCCCAGCCAAGTCGGGGGGATCGCCATGCCGTTCAAGATTGCATTGAACAGCTCCCTCAGGTAGGGGGCCCAGATCTTGACCTCCTGCTTATAGAGGTCGCCTGGGAGTTTATCCAGACCAGGCGCCTTTTCAGGCGCGAGGTCAAGGATTGCCCTATTAAGTTCTCCCAAGGTCAACCCATCCATCTTGTCCACACCTTCTAAAGATTGAGGCGTTAGTGAATCGAGTGGGTTCCCTAATTGGCCCGGATCGGGCACACTGTACAAGGATTTGAAATGGTCTTCCCATACTGTGGCAGCAATATTAGCATCTACTGCGGCTATAGGTTCAGCTGAACCATGCTTGACGATCTGCCAGAATTTGCGGGCATCATGAAATGCCAAGGCAGCCGTCATTTCCGACCAGTTGTGCTGGTCCCATTCTATTTTGGCATTACGGGTGGTAAGCTTGTAGGCCATCCTCTTGGACCTTATCTTACTAGGGGTATCCCGATTTTTTAGGGACTCTAAAAGGGCAGCCTTTGCACTTCTACAAGAAGCATTGAACCATGTGGCTCTCTTTTTCTTTCCCTTTTTCATCCCGACCACCGGGTTCATTACTTCTGCCAGATTGGTGCAAAGCTCAGAATGGATATCCCCCAGCACTCTAAAGTTATCGGGAGTTGGTGACTGAAGGAAGAAATCCCTTACTTTTTCAAGGGCAGGGACCACTACCTCGTATAGCCTCTGAGTGTTTATTGGGTTCTGCACTAGTGTAGCCCATCTAATCCTGCGTCTACTACTAGATGCAACAAGACCCTCCGGGAGCACAGAGTTTTTGTCTGAGTTTGCAGTTGGCATACCCTGTGCAGCGTACCTCAGTGAGAGTACATTGTGGTCACTGTCAGTCCTTCTAAGTATAGTAAAGTCCCTGACTTTATTCCAGTCCCTAGTCCGGACCAGGAGGTAATCGATCCGTGATTCGTGCCCTGGTCTGTTGAAGGTATGCTGGGGTGGAATATCACCTTTAAACCGCCCATTACAAGCCCTCAATGAGTGGGATAAAGTGAGGGACATTATTTGAGTGGCTAAGGGCGACCATGATTTTACCGGCGGACCCGACAAGGTGGGTATCTCCCAGAGTTCATCTTCTTCATTAAACACACCATCCAGATGATCCAGGAGGGGCTCATACTGGATGTTAAAGTCCCCCCCATTATAAGTGATGGACAGAGGGTCGCACGGTCAAGAAACACAGCCAGCTCCTCGATTGTTCCTTAAGTGCCCGCAACGCCAACCGGTCTAGAGTATACATTTATTAATGCTACTCTATCACCGGACGCCCACTCCAGGACAACACACTGGAGGTCCGGTGAGTTTGTTACCATGTTTCTTGCCTTGCATCCAAGGTGGGAACTTACCCAGATTGACAAACCACCGGACGGTCGGCCCCTCCCACCCCATTTTGCCATGATCTCAAAGATAGCGAACCCTGTATGGGAGTGTTGTTCTCTAGCCCACGTTTCTTGGAATAAACATATGTCATATTCCTCAACAAATTCCACCCACTCTGGTGAATCAAGTTTGTTACCCAACCCGGCCACATTCCAGGACAGTATCGAAAGTGTACTTGGTGCCCCGCCCTCCTCGATAGAATTAGAGGACAATGGGCGCCTACTTGTCTTGCCCTGGCAATAGTTAGGGGAGAACAAGCCCTCTGAAACCAGTGGACAAATAGCATATGGCGTATCAGCTGGGCATGGGATGATAAACTCAACTTCTTCTTTTTTGTGATCAGTGGATGTATCCACAAAGGGATAGTCAGCAACCTGCTTCTCTGTATATTTGGTTTCCCCTATGGTTTGAATACATTCTCCTGGGGGATATGGAGATAGTGCCAATGTTTCATTTACCCTTTCCGATATTGGTGAAGGAGAACAAGGTGGGGGATAAGCTAGAGAATAATGCAAATCTGTCAAGGGGGATGCGTCAAAAACCCAGTAGTGAAGTCAATCCACGTCCTCGAGGCATCCAAATCTATTGTAGGTAGGAGCCCCATTCCACCCTCCATATTTATCTTGCCAGTGATTGGATAGCCCGCCCTGCATAAAATTTCGTTCCGGGATCGCGTTCCAATTCTGGTTTGCCCCCATGTGGGAATGGGAACGCGGTGGATAAAAGTAGGTTAGTGGTCTGGTTGCTATGGGTGAATAGGCACCATGGCCGCTCCATGAGTGGATAGAGTGTGCAGTTTTGGGATCTTCAAAAGAGACAATTACACAATCACCTGAGATGAATTTGTGCGAGGTCCCTATCCAGGGAACCCGTCGCACCATAAGGATTTTACTTCTAAGGTGATTAGGCAATGGCCTGTTCACATTAAGCCAGTGGATGACCTTATTTTTTAATGACCCAAAGTCCTCCTGCTGTTGATATGGGATTTCTGGCACCCCCGTGAGGACTGCTACATAGGGTATTACATCAGGGGGGAGATCAACATAACCCCTATAGTGATTTTTAATGAATCTATCTCTCTGTGGGATAGCATTGTAGGTGTCGCGGTTTTTAGGCCTCGGGGCTGCCTGCACTTTAGGGGCTGGTGCAGAAGGTACCAGGAGCTGGTTTGCACATCCCGCTACTTTATTACTGAAGGTACTTACAGGGACCTTTTGCCGGGGTTTAGGGACGGGTTTGATCGCCGGAGAGGATGGTAAAGTGACAGCAGCTACTGTTAGAGTGTGACTCACAGCTGGTGAAGTGATTGGTTTATTACCAGATAGGGTCAGGGTGGCCAGATTTAAAATACTTTTTTCAGTCTCGAGAAGCTGAGTTTCTATTCGAGACAGTCTGAGTTCCAGCAGAGTGAGGAGTTTTTTTTAACGTTTCCCACACAATCGTTAGGAATTCCACATCCTTTCCTTGAATCATACAGAGTGGTGCCCTTCCATTCTCACTTTCCATTGTCAGATTCTCGTGCTCCCCCCTCGACTTCACTGAACTAGATTCTAGTGCTAAAGGGCAACTATTTTCTGCGAAAAAGGGTGGAAGAGATGGCTGGGCTAATACTAGGGAGGGTAACTGTGTCTTCGCTACCTTAGCCTTTTTCCTAGAATAGGCAGTTGTGGTCTTACGCTTCCGTTTCTGGTTGGAACCCTTGATCAGGTTTGGGGAAATGCTCGCACTCATGACTTTAGGATCGACAGTTGGTATTGACAATAATAGAGGCCCTTCTTCCCCTCCCACCCTGCCCGGAGGTATGTTAAGACTGGGGGTTGCTGGGCATGGGGGCCCTGCATTTGCTACCGGGACTATAGGAGGTGAGGCTGGTGGGCAGTGAACCACTGCCTGTGTTAGAATCGATACTGGTCGTGAAGTGCGATCCGGTGTTTTAGCATGGGCAAAATGCCCCAACGAGGATTTCTTAGCAGTAGTCAGTTCCTGGGAAAGCCTTCTAGCAGCATCGAGTTCGATGGAAACCCTTTTCTGCATCTTGCTGATCTCTAGATCTATAGCAGTGTTTGTTCTGGAGAGAAAATCATCAAGAGTTCCATTTTTCAGTTTCCCCTTTGCTGCCCTACTTTTATACTCTCGTGTAGACATTATGCCGTATGCTTACCAGAAGCCGGTGACAAAGGGTGTATTTCCAACAGCAAAGTAAGAGGGTAACAAGGGGAATAGGCCGGACCGGACTCTACCATACTCGAACGGCCTCAAACGGCCCGCTCTTTGCCCGGTCTTCGCCCCGAGCTCCGTCCCGCGCGCGTCCCACATCGCGGCGGGGATCTCGTCGATTATGTACGTGTAGGCGGTGGGCGTGGCCGCCGGGGGAAGAGGCACCAGCTGCGCTAGGTAGGGAATGCTGGTCCTCGCAGTCCCCCGGTCGTTAGCCTAGTCCTTGAGCCTCCAATGCCCTCAACCCACACGTCCTCCGGCTGGGAGCGGTGTCGGTTCTGCCGATTGCAGAACGCGCTCACACCAGCGGGGGCTGTCTGTGTGGGGAGGCAAGCTGTTCTTTGAGCGGCAAACAAAAGTGCTAAGTGCGATCCTCCAGTGCGCTGCAGGAGCTGAATGTGAGCGGCACCCGCGAAGCGGGTGTCGCGAAAGGTTATCCTCCGTAGGCGGTGGGCGTGGCCGCCGGGGGAAGAGGCACCAGCTGCGCTAGGTAGGGAATGCTGGTCCTCGCAGTCCCCCGGTCATTAGCCTAGTCCTTGAGCCCCCAATGCCCTCAACCCACACGTCCTCCGGCTGGGAGCGGTGTCGGTTCTGCCGATTGCAGAACGCGCTCACACCAGCGGGGGCTGTCTGTGTGGGGAGGCAAGCTGTTCTTTGAGCGGCAAACAAAAGTGCTAAGTGCGATCCTCCAGTGCGCTGCAGGAGCTGAATGTGAGCGGCACCCGCGAAGCGGGTGTCGCGAAAGGTTATCCTCCGTAGGCGGTGGGCGTGGCCGCCGGGGGAAGAGGCACCAGCTGCGCTAGGTAGGGAATGCTGGTCCTCGCAGTCCCCCGGTCGTTAGCCTAGTCCTTGAGCCCCCAATGCCCTCAACCCACACATCCTCCGGCTGGGAGCGGTGTCGGTTCTGCCGATTGCAAAACGCGCTCACACCAGCGGGGGCTGTCTGTGTGGGGAGGCAAGCTGTTCTTTGAGCGGCAAACAAAAGTGCTAAGTGCGATCCTCCAGTGCGCTGCAGGAGCTGAATCCTCTCTAACGCATCAGCCACAATGAGAAATAGTCATGACTTGTAGCTTTTAGACCTACTCATTTCTCTGTCCACAAAAAAGTCCTCTGCAATTGTGAAATACACCAGAGGATTATCACATCTTTCTTGGTGAGATGTTTTGTTCTTGATGGTTTGATGCTCACGGCCCCACGCTGTCACTCTTCAGGAATTTCTCCGGAAAGAAACATTGGGATAGGATTGACCTATACGTACAAATAAACCCAGATCCTTGCTGACATAATACAAATATAGGGTATCCTAAAATTCCAATGAAGTAGAAGGTACAGACAGCCGACTGTGTGGTCGATTCCATTGTTAGATTGGCGGAACGCGATTCGGTGCTGATGACGGATAGCTATATCCTCCTTCCCTCCCTCCCGGTTGCTTCTCACTCTCCCCTCTCCTTGTAGCTTCTTTACCCTCCTTCTGTTCCACCTCGTACCCGTTTATTTGAAGAATCCGGATCATAGCCTAACTCTCTGAGGAGCACCTCGCCAAAATTAAATTCTGCTCCATAATTGAGTACTCCTCCCAGTGCCTCAGGCCAGCAGCGTATTTTCTTGCAGCAACAGCGATGACTAGTGCCGGATTGAACCATGTGGAGGCTCCCAGGCAGTCGAAAGTTCGGGCCCGCTCACGCAAATTATCTCCTAATACCCAATGTACCAATTTTTTTTTTACAAACTGACAGCTGCCAGAAGATGAGCTTTTAAGAAACAACCTGTTATGTGAATCTGATGTCACAGGTTTATGTCCTTTAAATTGTATTTTGATCTGTTGTCGCAAGGCCCCTAAAAGGAGTGGGACCTGTAGGCCGGTGCCTATTTTGCCTATTTGGTAATCCGGAACTGGCGATGACGAAGTCACTGGTCTCTGAGCTTCGTCTTAAGAACGTGGATCTCAAAGACTGAAGCACATTGGAATTGATCAACTACAAGGGCCATGGGGGGTGATGTCTATAAACTGCTTATCGATGGTACCCTAAACCTTTTCCTTGGAGACGCTAGCTCTGTGGTGACATCTACATGTATAGACACACATACTTTGCTTATTGAAAACTTGCCTGATTCTTGTTCTAAATTACCCCTGTATTGGCTTTTTCTATCAATAAATTGAGTGAAATAATAAAAAAAGAGATGCTACTAGAATAATACCTACCTAGAGCCTGTAATCTGTTCTCAGAAGAATAAAGCACCATTGTTTTGTGTGTCTACATGTGCCCAACGTAACTCTATGCATGCCAGTGTGTCATAGCACTGCAGTGTATTTGTTTTTGATTTGTCTTTTCTTTTCCAGAGATGTATCTTACCATATTTATTCCTGGTCTGTGCCCTGCTCTTTAAAGCCTGTGAAGACTAACAGGCACATGCATCAATATTGCTTTTTGCCATTCCTTAATTGCAAAAAATAAGGAATAGCAATTAAGGAATTGCAAAATGCAATGCATCAAGAAATCGCTAAATAAATTGCGATTTCTTAATATTCCTTAATGGAGACTCGCAAATTGCGACTCGCATTTAAGGAATACCTCCCCATTCATTCCTATGGGCCTAGAGGCCCATAGGAATGAATGGGAAGACATTCTCAATTTGCGATTCACAATTAGCGAATCGCAAAGTGAGAAAGCGATTTTAAGGGTGCAGGGGTGTCCAAAGGACACCCTGTTGCACCCCTGAAATCAATCTGTGCACATATGTTGTGCACACACATGCCCTAAGGGCATGTGTGTGCACAACAAGAAACTTTGAAAAATGCACAAAAGTGCATTTTTCAAAGTTTTCGCAAATTACCATGAGGTTCAACCTCATGGTAATTTACTCCCCCTAATTGCGAAATCGCAATTTTTAAAAGTTTCATGCATTGCATTTAAGGAATCGCAAAATGTGATTCCTTAAATGCAATCGCAATTTGAGAATCCGCAAATATTTGCGAATTGTCAAATTGTGAGGGCCGTTTGCGATCGCAAAATCCTTTGATGCATGTGCCTGTATGTTGCAAACTTTATTGTTTTTGGTGATGGCCCGAACAGAACCAAACATTCCTATGTGTACTAACTCCTTTCCAGTTCCAGCTCATGCTAGGCCATGGGGCACATGGTCCAGGGACCCTTCCTGCACACAGCCTCCAAGTTTCAGCTCTATCCGGCCGATGTATTCCCAGGGGTCCTGCGTCTTAACCTGGGGAGCCACGTCCATCCAGGACCCTCCTGAACAGATCATCTTCCACATGCATCTCCTACTAGGCAAAGGACAGGCTCAAAGCCCATCATCTGATGTCTGTTTACATGAGGGCTACTCTAGTTCCTGCAGCTTGGACGGGCAACACATGCATTCATTTTCTTGTCACTCACATGCAACCCCTCCCACCTTGAAAATCTGTTTATTATGGGTGATCTGATAGCCCAGGGGCCTTGAGTTACATTTGTGTGATATTATCATAAAAGCAATTGAGGCAGACAGAGAGAAAAGTTGGAAAAGAAAACCTTATGGGAGTCTAGCCCGTGGGTTATTATTTCTGCCGTCGCCTTGGTTACCTGAGACGCGGCTTGGTGGAGCACAGTGTTTCCTGGGGGCTGCTGCGAAGGCTGGTTCTCCTGAATCACAGCCCACAATTGGGCAAGGCAATTGAGATGTGATTTCATGCCTTCTACACCATATACCACCACACTCCCACACAGTACTCGAGCTTGTATAAAGTAGTAAGTTAAAATATAGATTCAAAACAGGCCTATGGTCCAGGCTTTGTCACCAATAGGGTGAGAATTTAGAACACCCAGTGCATGTGTCAATTTTCTAAAGACATTCTTGGGGTTAGGGCTTTTAATTTTAATAGGAAAAACAATGTCTTAATGCAAAAAATTGTTTTGATCTCAAAAAGCACACATGGCCATCAGTGGCGGCTGCTGGAAAATAAAAGTGGGGGGCAGTGCGGGGGAGAAAAGGAATGGAAAAAAAATAGCACTTACTTGACGGCCGCCGCTTCGGTACTCTTCAGTTCCTCTGCTCCTCCTGACTCCTGGCACTCCATGCCCAGGCTCCCAGACTCCCTACACCAATCCAGATGCTGCTCCCATGCTGGTAATACCCAGTATGAGTGAAGCATCGGGATTGGTCTGAGCAGTCTGGTATGACTCTCACTCAGGCCCTGGTAGCCTGTGCTGGTTCTCCACCTGGCTGTGCAGCACAGTTCGGGTAGAGAGATCTAAGGGGCATATTACCAACAACTAGCGATAATTATCGCTATGTTGGTTTAGCGGCAATAATTTTATCGCCGTGTTGCGGCGATTTTTATCGCTTAGGAGCCTTGCTATTATCAAGGTTTATCTCTTAAGCGGTAAAAATCGGCTGAAATGCATGAATATCGCTGAAAAGTCAGCGATATTCAGGCATTACCGAGCTAATGCTCTTAGCCATGTTATCCACCTCCCATTGGATAACATGGCTAAGAACTGCTCAGGGCAGGTGTTAGCTTTTGGAGATATTCGCGCTTAGCGCGAATATCTCCAAATGTTGGTAATAGGCGATAGCGATGTTAGCGACTGTTTCCAGTCGCTAACATCTTGGCACGCCCACTTTGCATGTCATTAGTGATAAATATCTCTGACATGCAAAGCGGGGCCCAAGATGGTCGCTATCTCCTACTAGCTGTCGCTAACTGGTGTTAGCGACAGCTAGGTAATAGGGAGATAATTTTATCTCCGCTTTCTTGGCTTTTAAAGCCAAAAAAGCGGAGATAAATCCCTTGATAATATGCCCCTAAGTGTGCATGTTGGGTTGGCCGGCCAAACCAGCATGCGCACTTGCAGTGATCACCACTCCTCCTCCCTGCTGATGTCCATTAGCATGGCCCAGTCCCGCTCTGATCTTGGCTCAGTGAAGTAAATACAATTATTAGAAGTTGTTTTATTATCATTTTATTTTCCATGTTTTCACTGCTGAGACAGCAGTGGTGTGACGCTCCTTGGCCTTAACAGAGGAGCCGCCACCGTTGCCCATTGTAGTCCATGGAGCTAAAGAGAATTCCTTTGTGCTTGGATGTGTTCCTGGTGAAAGAGCAAAACGCTGTCTGTCACAGTGATATTAGCCAATGGTGGAAGTCAGAGGCATAACAAAACTTGAAGGGGCACCCTGCAAAGTACATGGAGGGGGACACCCAAGCTCCAGTCCCAGTCAGGAGCTCTCAGGCCAGGCGCCCACTGTCCGTGCACAGTGCTAGAGGAGGCCCTCTACTGCTCTGCCCACCATCCCCCCCCCCCCCAGGCCCGCGTTTGCTGCAGAGGCTATTGTTACGCTACTGGCTGAAGTGAGCTGGCCCACTGCTGATGTATGCTGTAGCTGGAGGAAGATAATTTTTAATGACACAACAACTGAAAGCATCTATCTATCTATCTATCTATCTATCTATCTATCTATCTATCTATCTATCTATCTATCTATCTATCTATCTATCTATCTATCTATCTATCTGTCTATCTGTCTGTCTGTCTGTCTGTCTGTCTGTCTGTCTGTCTGTCTATCTGTATATGTTTGTATGTATCTATATATATTTATATATATCTATATATATGCAAATCTGCGTATGCGTATACTAGTTGATAGAAAATTTCCAGCGCTTACATAAGGGCTTCTGTTTCTGGAGAGCTTACCAGTTAGCTGACAGATTGATCACTAATGCAGTCATAAAGGATGTTTAATTTTATTCCAAAAGAAATAATAACAAATAGAGGGGCATATTATCAAGCAGGGCGTTAAAATTATCGCAGTTTTAGCGGCAGAAAACTGCCACTAAAGTGGCAATAATGGGCTTGATAATATTCCCTGGAGAATTCCAATAGAAGCCCATGTTCACACCAGAACATGGGTTTCTATTGGAATTCACAAGGCCATATTATCAAGCCCATTATCGCCGCTTTAGCTGCAGTTTTCTGCCGCTAAAACGGTGATAATTTTTAACGCCCTGCTTGATAATATGCCCCATACCATTAGCAAAGCAAATGGCTTTAACTTAATCACTGCTAGGAAATAATCGTTAAAGTAGCTAACCTGAGCGGAGAAATTTCGCAGGTTTTTTTTTTAGGTATTAGATTGTTTAGTTCCAAACACTTTAACAAATAGATACAACTCATATCACACCTTTGAGAATATCACTGTTAATTTTGTCAAACCTCTCCAGGTAATCATGGGATTGTCTCTGCGGAACTTCCAATTTTAAGCTAAAAGCTTACTGTTACAATGCGGTTCATCTGTTGTTATAAAAAGTATTGTAAAGCGCCCTGATATCCTTCGGGATCAAGTTTGCGCTATATAAAACTTTATAAATAAAATAAAATAAAATGTTCCCATTGTATGTTGTGGAGGCCTTTTTATGCTCCAGTGGTACTCGCAGCACGATTTATATGCCCCTGGGCATCACACGGACACCTCGTGGCAACATCAGGTAGTGACGACACTGTGGGGCATATTACCAAGGGCCATTATCGCCGCTTTAGCTGGACTTTTTCCCGCTAATGCGGCGATAATTTGATCGTCCTATTACCAAGCTGTCGCTAACACCAGTTAGCGACAACTTGTAGGCGATAGCGGGCATTTAGGGCCCACTTTGCATGTCAGCGATAATTATCGCTAATGACATGCAAAGTGGGTGTGCCAAGATGTTAGCGACTGAAAACAGTCGCTAACATCGCTATCTCCTATTACCTACAAAGGCGTAGTTTGGGAAATATTTGCGCTAAGCGCGAATATCTCCAAAAGCTAACACCTGCCCAGAGCAGTTCTTAGCCATGCTATTCAATGGGAGGTGGATAACATGGCTAAGAGCATTGTCACGATAATTTGTGAATATCGCTGTATTTCCAGTGATTTTCACGCATTTCGAATGATTTTTATCGTTTCTGAGATAAACCTTGATGATAGCAAGGTATCTCAGCGATAAAAATCGTCGTAGCGCGGCGATAAAATTATTCCCGCTAACCCTGCTTAGCGATAAATATCGCTATTGCCCCTGTGTTTTTAAATTCGTAAGAACACTTCACTAGTAGCAGTTGAATAACACAAGTGCGCTATTGACCCTTTAAGGAGAATGTACACAAAAAAGCAGTTTTTTTCGGGCGAAGTAACGAACAACCATTTACTATAGAGTGCCAAGACCAAGACTTCGAGAAAAATATATCAAATTGTACAGTTTTCTCATCTCAGTTTAAACACTGTCATTTCTCAAGCCCATCACAATATATGCAGACAAATGAATACAGAAAACGTGTTAAACAGGAAATAATATTTAACGGCATCTATGGGACAGGGTAATATTCAACGTGCAATATATTTCCAAATTGAATAACTGTTGTCCTGTAGTACGTTTCTTAAACATTTCTAAATTTGACAGTTATCAACCGCTTCATTAATTATCAATGTACAATATAAAGACACCCCAGAGTTAACATTTTTAGCTTCTTGAATCCTGGCCAAACGTGCGTGTACTTGTGTTTGCTGTAAAGACTCCATTCTCTGCCTTTCTGTGTTTTTTCTTGGGGTGTTACTTAAAAGACGCTCAAACTCACTCGTTTCTCCTCTTGCATTTCTATGGCAACGCTTCAATTTATTATTAACGCCTTTCACATTTCTAATATACATGAATAAAGGTTATTGAGTGTGTAATTTCGGCGGCTTTTAAAAGGTACATAAACACATGAATCACAAATAAGAACACAACAGTTGGTGCAGTCGTCAAAATATTTTCAAGAGAAAAGTATTGACAGACAATTTTCAATTTAGCAATTGCTGGTGCAAAAAAAAATATATCTCAGTCAACTCACTCCCCCACCTTTAAAATCTCTCTCATCGCCTCCTCCTTTTCCCCGACCTTATGTTCCAAACCCCTTAACCCTGGTCAACCCTTCTTCATCAGCTTTCTCAACTGCTCCCAAACACCTCTGCCCTCTCCACCTTTACAGCCAAGCTTTCTTCCACCCTCCAATTCCGCCCACCTCTCTCTCGCTCTCTCCTCATCACCGTTGCTGCAGGCCAAGAAACTTATGATGTCTCATACCTCACAATTTCCATCGCGTGCCTCAATCTCCTTTCACTCAGTGCTCTTTTGCACACACTGGAGCATATTCTCAAGGACTTATCGCCGAGTTATCGGAACTTTATCGCAGCCAAAGTGGCGATAAATTTATCACCCCATTCACAAGCTGGTGCTAATAGCTCATATCACCAGTTTACCTGCGACCGCAAAAAACATCGCCACAGATGAGCCCGGCAACTATCGCTAATGAGATGCAGAGTAGGCGTTCCCGTGCAAAAAGCTGCGACAACACCACTCCGCAACATTCTCAACGACCAGCCAGTTCGGTGATAAGATCCCAGAACAGGTGATAAGGCGCGTTAGCAGTAGGAATTTAACACCTGCTCTTACCTGGTATAAAGTCGGACGACAACCTGCACCAGAAAAGGGATATCAGCTCAGCCCAGAGCCACACCTGAAGAACAACAGATGCCATGGAGCTACTGCTCATACAGCCCGGAGCCCCAAGAGGGCCACAACACCCACCGTCACCACACCCAGGACCCCCTCTCTCCCCCGGGCCCAACCCCGGGCACCTCCAGCGGACAAAGATATGTTACATCAACTTCACAAAATCATGCACAAGAAAAATCACCTGATGTCGCACAATCACAACACTTACCATGCATGTGTGGTCAGAAAAAGGAGAATGACTCATTCAACTTTGAATTACCAAACAAAAATTTTATTCAACTAAACTCAAAACAACTATTTTGAAGAGTCATGGCGGGTCTTCTCAGGACAATCTGTAGGTCACAGCCTGCAAGATAAAATTCTAGATAAGAAGGTGTGTCATGCGCTCATCAAAGGACAGAGAGAGAGAGTGAGAAAAAGAGAGAAAGAGACGGAGAGAGAGAAAAAGAGGGAGAGAGAGAGTAAGAGAGGGAGAGAGAGTGCCAACACCGCAAACCCAGGCCTTACTGCTCACCTGCTGCCACCAGTGTGCCTCCAACAACGTGCCGGTATGCACTCCAGTTCACCAGGTCCCTCATCTGAAACAGAGTCCGGATTTATGAATGGCAGAGTACATGCAATTGCACACGCCATCATCGCTTGCCTGCCCCTGCGCACACAGGTTGCTGCACCCCAGCCCCTCCCGCTGCCCAGTGGGGACTGCCCGCCCCTGCGTACCCAGGCCTCACTGCTCACCTTCCGCCACCGGCGTGTCTCCAAGAGGGCCCACCATGTGCCGGTTCAAGCCCCAAGCCCAGGGCCCGCGAACATGGCACCCGCCACATCATTCAGCCCCGCTCCGCGGGCCATCAGGTCACACACTTTGTAGTGTAGTGCCTATATTCCAATAGGCTCTGCGCATTGGAATAATATATCCTATAGATTTTACGTTGGACTGAGGTCAACTAGGTCTCTATCGAATATACTAAACTTAATTGTGTGTGTTCCAGCTAACTCAGAGGTCACTAGAAACTTTCTCGAATACACAAGAAGGGATTAGTTTCTGACAACCGCATACACATGACAACTTTGTTTCCAAAGAATAAGAATATATCTCTCAGAGTCACAGAAACAATAGATAAGTATTTCACTCAGTCAATCGTGCATGCTTCGTTTCTACAGAGTTGCTGAGAAATAGAGACAGGCATTTTCAATAAAAAGGGTTTATTGAACAGTCTTCTTTCTCATGAAAGAGAAGTGAACTGCTACAATCGTTATGCAGACTGCAAAGTATAATGCATACAGCGTAAACAGTAATATGAAATAATACTGTAAGAGCATTGTATGGTTTCTAAGCCATATAAAAATACATACATAAATAACATTGACTAAAATACTCAACTGGTGCTTCTAAAATACGCCTACCCCAATGTACCTAACCTAAGTCTAGTACACGGGAAGAAGTAAGTATTGTGTAGCATAGGTTTTAGTTCTTTTGCCAAAGGTTTCACTAGGTTCTAATCAGCTCCATACCTTGGTTTAGGTCTGGTATCTCTGTCTCGGGACTCGATTTCCCAACACCCCGCAAGGGGAGCCGGAAACACAGGAGCTGGATTCTCGGCAGGAGAAAGGCAGCTTATTGATCAGTGCGTCAGCTGGAGGGTCGGCTTCCTTCTGCACTTTCTGTAGCGAGCTTCGTCTTCGAACTGCTCCGAACCACCGTATCTTGCTAGAGCAGGTGAAGGTATATTTATACCTTGAATGTGTTTAGGAATGCCATAGTTTGACGTAAAGTCGGGCATATGAACGGCAAAGAACCCCTAGGGAATAGTTGTTCTTTGTAAAGTAGCTGAGTTTTTGGACAAATTAATATTCAAGCAAGGGGAAGTTCCGTAACTGCTTAAGCTGGTTTTCCAAGAAATCGTTGTGAGGTTTGGTGCGGGTGGAAGTAGCCATGCCTGTATTTGGGTAACATGGCCAATGCCTAAATAAGGGATTGATTTATATGGCTATATAAGGGCAATGTGAATTGCACATATATGAGGGCATGAATCGGGAAAATTCACTCGGAGCTTAAAACGCCACACAACACCCACTCCACTTTCTTATGTACGACATTACTAAATTCTAAACACATGAAAACATATCTAAACATAATGTGCTAAAACCCACCCAAAATACATAAAAATGCATTGGTACTAGTTGTACATGAAAAGCATATGTGCTGTACGCATTTAAAGCAATGTTTCATTCAAAGCATATAGATGACATTTGAAAATGCTATCCGAATGAATCACGAAAAAACATTTATGAAATGGCTCTTAAATATAGACGAAAAGGTCAAGACCATTCCATGGCAGATTATATAAACTGTTTGAATGTGGACAAGGTCAAATATTGTCTCCTGGAAGTTTTCAAAGAATTCTAGTTTTCTATGAATAGTTCTACTTTAAGCAGATTACTTTGTGCCAAAAAATGAAAAAATACAAATTTGCAAAAACAAAAGTTTGATCATAGAAAAAATAGAGTTCCAAAGTTAGAAACCTTGTTTTGAAAAAAATGAAGGTCGAATTCAGAGAACACTGTGTGCCGAATCAAAAGTCAGTGTTATTGTTTGGAGAAAATATCAAATCTTCTAAGACTGAAAAGAATTTGTCTACCATTGTAGGTGAAAGTTAGATTACCTCGTTAAGAAGATTAATCGCACATAGATGTGAAGCATCGCCGTCAGCGTTGGTTGCATTAGCAATGTTCGAATCGGATGGTACCTGTGTGCCGCTTTCCTCTCGCACCTCACCATCAGCATTTTGTGTCTGTGAGATCTCAATGAATGCCGTCATAAGAATTAGTAGCCGCTGGGGACAACACAGTGCATGAGCCGTCACTAGTCTAAGCAAAGTATCAACATCCGTTGGCAGGACTGATGGGAGTGTCAGACAGATGTCTAGCACGCATTCTTCTCCACATAGCAGGCATCGTAGAACAGGTAAGATGCAATCTTGCCAGATTGGTCTGAATGACATAAACCATGTGGTATTTAATTCTCTTAAACAAGTTAATCCCAAAATTTGGACTATGCGCTCACAACACATCATCGCTAGTAGAGTATTTTCCACAGTGATCTGGGTGTCTGTTTTGGATTGGCTTGCCATATCGAAGCAGTAGGAGCAAAAATAGTATCCCTGCAGCGAGTCCCAAAATGAGAGGCAATCCGCCAAACACAGAGTGCACGAAGTTTGGAAATATTCTTAGGACTGCTTCAAAGGGTGCTAACAGTCCTGAAAAAATCCTCTTAAATACATGTACAATACAAAGCCACTCGTATCAGACATGTTTAAGATACGACCTAACATTTCTGAGAAATGTACAGGGCAATTTGTAGTTAATAGGTTGTGTATCTCTGCAGAAGTCCTTGCGACTTGCAGATCATAGGTCTCTTTGACCGAGGTCAATGGCACAGTTTTCTGTAAAAGAATGGCTTTCATTCTGCTTAAAGTATCAATTCGTATAGAAGAGATGTTCAGTGAAGGCCATAATGGCTCCTCCCGGTCTGTCTTGGTTTTTGGAAACAATACTTGCATACAGCAAGTGACCCTGGCTGACACAGTTATGAGATAGGCTAAACCTGGCAACATGCCACAGCAGCTGTGATCATTCAACATAATGTAACTTCCATTAGAAAGTTGCCTAAAAATTGGATCCATCACTGCAGCTGGTGAACCTTGCAGGTGGCAGGATAAATTGTTAGAGGAACCATCGCAGGCCCCGTGTAAGTTAATAACCTGACAAAGGAGAGAGCCGCTTAGTGCGTTTTTCTCAATTATTGCCACTAAGAAACACTTCTTTCCCCCCACTCCAACATCTGTATGTGTAAGGGAATTCCCAGGATGTCTTAATGTATTCTTTACCCCACCTTTCATATAGGCCTGCTGGTATATGTTTTAAGCAATACTGAAAATGGAAAATTGTAACAGGCACAGCGCTTGTACCGTGTATTATCCATTTAATGGCTTGCTTTTCAACGACTGTAAATAGCAATCTTTCCAGTTTTTTAATGCTCAGCACTGTATAGTCTGATCCCCTCTGTGCCAGTTTCATCTGTTTATCAGTGAGATTGAATTCTAAACACAGTGATGTAGTGTTGATTAAACACCAAGGCACATAGCCTGAACGAAGGTTTTGTAACGTCCAGCCTAATAGCATTATAGAACGTAATTCCGACTGACCATGTTGCAACATGACCAAGTCCTGTTCCATTATGTCTATGGCAGAGGATACTATGCTGTCCAAAGAATATATCTTGGATGACAGAGTCGGTAACCCATTGTCAACTACAGAGAGAGATTTCTCTAAATGAATACGATCAATTTCTCGTATTCGTTCCGCAGTCTCTGCTTGCATAATCTTCCATGCTTCATTATATAGAGCATAGATACCGGCGTATATAAAACGTTTATGACGCGGTTTAGTAGGTCTTTGTAAGAAGTCCCTCAGGTCAGTGCCATCTTTAAGTAAAGATAAGTGTTGTATTACTTTCTTTAGTGTAGGCTTGTGTAGCCATTCAAGGCACAGTTTCCCTACACTGTATGTTACTATTCCTGGATGCTGTCTCTGAACATATCTTGGATCTGGCCTAGTGAATGTGAACCCTTGTGTCTTATTCAGGAATCTATCTTGACATTTGTTTGTGTCTGTGGGCCAGATTAACAATTTTTTCCAATTTGGATCTGTTCTGTTGTGAAGCAAAATAGTATGTACGTCGACCACCCCCTCTGAAGTGTTACTGCTATGAGGTGTAGGTGTAGGTTTGTTTAACTCCTTGATCTTGGCTAACTCAAGACTAGATGTCTGTTGGACAGTGTCATTCAAAAACATTATTTGCTCTGGGATGATGCAGGCTCTAAATAAAGCTTCTAATCCCTGCACCTGCCAGTCTTTTGTGCCCCAGACAGTTTTTGTCTCAATGTTGTCTTTCCAAAAGTCGAAACCTAACGAAGACAGCTGAGCATAAAAGGCCACAGAATAAATTTGCTTGGTATTGTTCAACATACTTTTCATTCCTATCCTATTAACATTTTTAAAGTAAAATGATTCTGGATTTGAAACATTAAAACCTGAAAAGTATGGAAATTTGCCATAAAATGTTTTTGAGCTACCATTTGGTGGCGTAGGACAATGTTCCCATTGGTTATAAGTTAATACATTTCTAGGATTTGCAGATTTATGCAAGAAATGATGACCATAGTGATTATAACAATACATTTGCTCATAATCTGATGAACCTTCTAAGTATTCATGATTTGTAAATTTTGCAGACATTTCAAAGTCTGACATCATATTATTAACAGTCTCGAAGTCCCAATAATCAGAAAAGGTACTAGATGAAACAAAGTCACTCAAGGAAATCTTGAACTGGTGTGGAATCTTGAACAGCTCCGCCGGACCAAGAATGTCATATTCAGTTCTGTCCCAAGCTATACCACCAGGTATAGGAACAGGCTGTGATGTTCACTGATGACAAGTCTCTTTGTTCACGATGAGATGATTTCTGTGGCTTTAAGAGTAAATTGATGTTCTTACTTGCTGTGTCCTTTTAACATATCTTCCATTTACCAGCATCCCCAAAGTAAATACAAGAGTCATCCAAAGTAGAAGAAAAAGTACACCCAACACAATCCAAAGTTCAATCCATGGTGAAACCAGATAAGTCTTTTCCAGTTGATGAAAAAGTTATGTTGCTTGTTCTTTGAAAGTTCTTTTTACTGGGGTCGTTTCAGGTTCGCTGGGATCCTCGGAAAACGTATCCATATGAAATAGCCAGAGGCAGTTCTGACAATTGTAGGGATTGCTTCAGGATTCGTTTAAATCGCTGGAACCACTTGATCACGTGTGTCAAGAACCCCTGCAGGTTTCACTAACCTGTTCACCGGGTACAGCAGGAGCGATGAACGTAGCCACTTCTCCCTATCCCCAGGTAACGGCACTCCCTGCGAGTGTATACAAACTCCACAGAGAGCAACACCACCAGGGAAGGGGAAATAAAGGGACAAAAGAAACAATAAAGTTGCAGCAGATTCAAAAATAAAATGGCTGATAACTTCGGATATCACCGCGAAGTATTAACCCTCTGATCTCTGATGGTGGACCCTGCAGAAGGGAGAGACAAGGTATCACTCATACATTCAGGTAAGCTCTTCAAAAGAGAAATGTACTATGTGTGAGATAAACTTACAGTGTATATAGCTGCAAGCATCCTATTCAACTCATTCAAAAAAGGTCAAGAAAAGAAACCATATAAAGCATAAAAGGAATGAAATGTTCCTGAAGATAGCACGGCACTCAGGATACCATCTGTTTCTCCAGTACTTATATGCTCCCAAGAGTTCAATCAAAGTCAAAATATGCAGCAATACAAATGTCAGTATTCCTCATATGTTTCCTTCCTAGAAAATCGGAATATTAACAAAGTTCTTTTAAAAAAATAAAGTACCAAGCTACGTGAAATTTTCGTAACTTGTATCAAAAACCTCCCACAGCAAGTCATAAAAATGTTAATCCTGTTCCAAATGAGCTCAAGAGCAGCCGCTCTTCCTTTTGAAGATTATGCGTGTATAACGCAACAGTGACAGGAACGATCTTTCTTACCGTGAGGCTGAAAGGCTTCTGGAATGTTTGTAAGTCGTCTTCCGATAATGGCTTCCGCCCGCCTCTGATCCCAGCGCGTTCAATGCGCGATCAGGGCAGGATCCAAGGAAACAAAGGCTTACCCAAAGCAAACAAAAAACGGAGCAAAATTCGTGATCCAAAACCTGGAGAATATTTCATCAAGGAATCAAGGCGTCTCTCAGGCTGCAACAAACAACACAGCTACTCCTGTGGTCAGGTGACAAGCACCGGACTAAGATAAAGGAGGAGTATAAGAAAGACAGTCAAGAAAGAGAAAAAGGACATCACCCCTAAGCCTTCTGGGCGATGTAGTGTAGCAATCATCCCATTCATTCCTCAGTCTTACGGGAAATCTAGGGTGAAACATGACAACGTGTTACATTTGTACAGTCAGATGCTATTTCATTGTAGACAGGCTTTTTTGACGAACTGTTATTTGGGTCTCAAGAGGTACAAGTTCCATGGCTTTGTTGCATAGTCCTTCTTTTCGCACTACAGATTCTTCAAAGGTGATGAGTCTCTCAGTTTGAATCTCTTGGATAGTAGCCAGTTTCGGGCGTCTGCTACATCTTTGGAATCCACTTGGCCTACTGCTTATGATCGGCCACATGATGTGGTTTTACCAGGTCGATAGACACAAACCTGTTCTCCTTTTTACCAGCAAGGGGGGGCATTAATACTGTTCTTGATCCGTGCATTGCTAGGACAGGTACTGGTTGTCTGTAAGAAGGACCAAATTCCTTCTTGTCCGAGATCTTTTCTCTGACCAGATCCCCAATCTTTGGAATCCAGACAGGTCTTGCTGGGATGGGTGGTTTTTCTTCAGTGGTTGTTGGCTTCAGGAACACGTTACTTTGGCTTTTTCTTATTTCCTGCAAAACAACCAAACGGTCTTTGATATCAAAGGGTTTTTGTTCTACCACTGAAGTGTGACATCGAGATCCGAAATAATCATTCTTGTTCCAAAAAGGATTTCATAGGGAGTGATTCCCCTAGAGAACTTCTTGGCAGATTCTTAAGACTACGTTGGACACTTATTAGATGTTTGAGCCATCCGTCACCCGAGCCTAATACCCTAGCTGTTATAGATTGCTTTATGTCCCGTTTTTTTCTCTCCACTACCGAATTTCCCTCAGGATGGAATGGACTGGAGTACCACAATGCAAAGCCCAATTTGGCAGTGGCCTTCTTGTAAGCTCGAGAGGTAAACGCAGGACCCTGGTCAGAATGTAGCGTGCGGACTGCGTATGTGCCGATAAAGACTCGCAAATCTTTTATAACAGTTCGAGCGTCAGCCGAGCACTGAGGCCACATCCAAATGAATCTTGAGCATAAATATTTATAGTTACCATCCCTCTGTAAGGGACCGCAGTGACCATGTAAACGCAAGCTAATGGTTTATCTGAAATTAATTGGGGCGTCTGCTTAGGACGTTTCACTATAGACACTTTCATCTTCTGACAGATTTCACATTCCAAAATATAGTTTCTGGTTTGTTTCCTCATGCGTGGCCACCAGTATTGCTGTTTTAATAATGTTACTGTGGCGGAAACACCTGTGTGCAGAGGCGAGCCCTTAATGTGCTACTAAAATTTGTCCTAATCTATGTTCCATGTTTGGAATTACTCTATCCCCCACTCCAGGGATTCGAGCAAACGGAACATTATTTGCATCAGTTATGTATGAGTATTTGAGTGGAAAGCCTTTTGGTAATGTTTTACCACAGTCTTTGCTTGAAGCATTGACAGCTTGCATTATTTTGCTGTCTATTTTCGTTTTTGAACGAGTGATTGCAGCTACGGAACCCGTTTGCACAGCTGCCTTCGCGGCATCATCAGCCAATGAATTCCCTGCAACAAGAACGCCATCACGTTGATGACTCAGTGTATGTATCACGTGAGCCTTTTGTAGTTCTTGTCGTAACTGAACTACTTGTTCCCAAAGCAACTTATGCTTAATTGTGCCACCTTTTGCATCTTTGTAACCGTTTTGAATCCAGTTTTGCAAGTATTCATTGTAAGATTGAACACAATAATACGAATTGCACACTATGCGTGTGGGGAATTCACGATCAGTATTTTCAAGCTCCATCTTGAATGCTTGTAGTTCAGCTAGCTGAGCTGTACAATCTCCTAGAGATTGTGTTTTAGTGACCATTGGTCGGAATTTACCATCGCGCCAGCGACCTTTAACGATCGCGCACGCAGCACTATAAGCTTGTTTACCCTCCGTAGCGGGTTGTGCTGATCGTCAGTATAAATGATACATTCATACTGCTCTAGAGACAGAATTTCAGTAGGCAGAGGACATTCTTGTTCATATTGTAGAAATTCTTGTGTTTTCAAATATGGGTCAAAAACGTATTCAACGTCTGTTGCAGCAAGAGAATTAACCCATTGTATCCATCTCGGATGTAAAGCTTTAGCATTCGGAATGCTCGCTTTTGTCCCTGCCTCTAAGGCAGGTACAGGAGTAACGACCATTATGCGCTTACCCTGTGCGAGGGCTCTCTCTTTTGCTGCTGCAGCTTGAACCGCTGTCAGAATTTTCTCTGTTGAAGTGAATTTCATTTCTGCTTGTGTGTACAAGTGTGATTTGTAAGCTATTGGTACTTTTTCTCCTTCATTAAAGGTTAAGTATGTGAATCCGCATTGTCCTGGAATGATTCGGATCACTAGGTTGCGTACGTTTACGTGTGTTTGTAAATGTTTTGTTGCTAACATGTCTGTTTGCAATGAACGCAAAATGTTTGTGTGTTTTTGAGTCCAATTAACTGTTTTGAAATCAGGTTTGATTAATTCGTAGCGAGGTTTAAACCTTCCTGCATAATTTACAATGTAAGTTCTTCTGAAATTCAGGAAACCTAGAATCAACTGTAAGTTTTTCAGCATTTTTGGAGGTTGGAACAGCGCACATTTCTCTAGAAAGTTTGCTGCCAGGCGTTTGCCTTCACTTGAAAGTTCATATCCTAGGAAAACGATGTTTAATTGGGAAATTCTCAATTTCTTGAAATTGAATTTGTACCCTTCAGAGGCGAAGCCCAATATTTTGGTGTTCACCCTGTTCAAGTCCCTATCCAAGTCATCGTCTGTTAGAAAGATGTCTTCGACACATGATAATGCTTCATCATCATAAGTTTGTAGTAACTCTGTTACTCTGGCTGAAAATAACCCTGAACTATTCTTGAATCCCTGGGGGAGACGACAGAATTGACCCTGTGTCCCCATAATTGAAAAAGCAGTCAAATACCTATTTTCTGGTGCAATGTTTTGACAGAAGAAACAGTTAGAATTATCTAATGTGATTTTATATTTTTTACTCACAATGTTATTCATTAGTGCTGCACTGTGTGCATTTTGTACTGTAAAAGTTTTGCAACAAGAGTTTAGATGCCGGTAATCCAAAACTAGACGATATGTATTGTCTGGTTTGGAGACAGGAAACAAAGGATTGTTCATTGACGAGGTGCATGTTTCAATCACCCCTTGGTATTCAAGTTGATCTGTTTTTTTAGCTTCTTGCTTAACTGGGTACTGCCTTTGTGCAGTTGGTTGATTTTTTAACGGGATTTTATGGTGAGGAAAATCCTCATCCCATCCTACATGATTTTTATATAATGCAGGAGCCTGGGCCACTGCCCATTTCCTGGCATAGGTATATTTTTAATTAATTGGAATGTGGTTGGAGAAAGCTGGCGTATTAATTTCTTCGCCGTGCGGGCACTCCCTGACCAATTCAGGTGGCCAGTCTTGTTCAGCTAGAAGAATGTCATAACCCTGAGAGAGCCTCTCCCAAAAGAATGCTCTTATTTTTCAAGTTATGTCCCCCTCCATCCGGAGTGTTACTTCATATAACTTATGTGGGACACTAACCCTGGTATCTGCAGTTTCAACTTGAATGAACTCATTCAAGTCCACTGTCTCCAGATGATCCTTCAAGTTCTTGCAAGCTATGGTGACTTCTGCTGCGCTGTCCAACATCGTTTGAGCCCATTCCCCATTCTTGAGTTGTGTCCTCAAGATCCTCGACATTTCTGATTTTTACACCTGCTACCTTCTTTTTGGTGAATTGAGTTTTCTTATTTTTTGGAGCGTGTTGATCGTCTTTGGACTTCACGCGTTCTTCCTTTTGTTCTGACCGTCCTCTTCTTTCGGATTTCTGTGAGGAAGTCTGAAAGGTACGAGAGGAACATGTATCAGTATCTTGATATCTATCAGGTTTTCTCAAATTATCCCTATTCCTGAGGTTATACCTCCTTTCAGAGAGCTCCTTTTGAGGAGACCTACCTCGGGATTGAGAATACTTCTCTTTAGAAGTTTGTTTAGTATTCTTCCACTTCTTTTTAGGAAGAGTAGGAGTGTTTTTAATAAAGATCTTTTCAGGACTTTCTGACAGTTGGGGTTTAATTGGTTTCCCACCCAAGCTGTCTCTGCCTAATTCTTCATAGGATTTTTCAATTATTCCGGCCAATTCATGTGGTTGCTTAGTTACATCAAATTCTCTTAGCTTTTGGCGGATCGCCACAGATGCTGCTTCACCTTTATTATTAGCTAATATCATTGTTGAGACCTGTTTGAAAACTTTCAGTAATTTCATACATAGATTTAGAGCAGGCTCTGCCCCGTATTCATTTTGATTCTGTTTCAGGACGTCTGGTATTACCGCCATAGACGGAACACCATATGTTTTGGTGTAGATTGCAGCAAAGACTATACCCCAAGTGTCGCAGTCCTCCAGATGTGGTGCAATCCCCATAGGTAAACAGATTGTTAAAATTCTGTGTTTCTCATTAGGGGTAGTATCAGGAAATACTGCCTCGATTTGTGTAATTTTTTGAGCTACCCAGAATGAAATTTTTTCCCGTTTTGCTGGTAATTTACCAACGACTGAGTGTAAAGTCTGTGGTGTCGTTTTATTTGTGTTCCCCTGGTAAGGGGTGTGTTGTGGAATCCTTATTGCCGTTTGGATAGTAAAAGTTCGCATGACATATTGAACCAATTGTCTATAAATTTTATCAGCTCTTTTAGTTGAACTAATATTTCCTCATCTGACATTTCTTCAATGACAGGATGTGGTGTATAGCTGGCTAATACCGGCCATGTTGCTCCTGGTCTACATAGTGGACCAAGCCTGGTAATGTGATGTATATGTTTTAGGGTTTAGTGACAACAAGGGAACCCTCTAGGTAGATAAGGGCCTAGGGTATCGATTCTTAAAGGCAACAATGGTCCTTCACATAACAAGTTTTCATGGAACAAAATAATTATAGACAACAATGTGTGCTATAAGCAAGGAAGTGTCCAGCCGGGCACTTAATTTAATCAATATAAGAAAAAATTAGAAGGATATTAGTGAACAATTATACAGTGGGATACAACCTGTATCCAGTACATATACAACATAAACATATAAGGACTAAAAGTAATGAAGAATGGTTGGGTATTTCAGGCAAATTATGAAAAGGAAGCTAATAATCAGATAGAAATGAACCTAGCTATCCTCATATAGTCACACTAAATTGGTAACACAATGGAAAACTGGTGTGTAACTATATCAACTGTTGACGGCGTTTCGATCCTTTTCACTACATTACAAGGATCATCATCAGGACTGAACATTACATTGCCTGAATAGAAATTTAACAAGCCTTGGGTAAAAGGTGAGGCACAAGAAGGCAGGGTTCGTCGCTGAATGAAACTTCCACTAGTCTCTATCAATGGGAGTTCTTTTGTGGCAGAACGTAGGACTGTCGGCCACGGGAGCGTTGTCCTTCGCGACAGTGTTGATTAAAGAATAATTCACATTCCTCGATGTGTAGAACCGCGGGAAGGAATTAATGCAGTGATTGGAATTGGCCTAAGTTAGATGGTGCAAGGTTGGGCTGAACGGGTCAGGAACATCGGGGGTTTGTAAAAGACCGCGGGAATTAATCCGAGCGGTATTATCCACAGGTACAATCGCCTCGATGAGAGTGGAACAATGTCCACTCAATCCTCGGCACAATGGCTGCATTGTATATGTTTTAGGGCGCCTTTAAACCAGAGCGCATGTTCTTGGTATGTTAGTGGAATTTCAATGTCCTCGAAAGGAATGTATTACTCTGGTGGTTCATCTTCTTTGTAGAAGTGAAACACTTTTGTTCCTGGATGTGCTTCAGGGGAGACTATCCATGAATAGAATACCTCTGTCTGATGATATTCATGTGCCTCTATCACAAAAACGACCCTACCACCTCTTGATGATAGGCCATTTCTTATAAGTTTCATAGTGATGGCTTTCCTTAAAGTTTCTGGAATGCTTATAGCATCATTGTCGGTCTCTTGCAAACTTGTACAGTTTAAAACATGTACGGCGTTGTCGTCTGTAGCTCCACCGGTTTTGGTGTGGTTGCCGTTAATCGACATTGTTTAATGAAAGTTGCAGAGCAAGTTTCAAGGAAACAAAGATAAGGCGCACAATATTTTGGAACACTGTCCCCTTCAACGTTGAAAAACCAAAAAACTAATACATAGGATTTTTGTCCTACTCAGCTATGGCGGATATTATCCTTTTACCCAATCCAGAAGTCTATTGGAGTATTTTACAGGAAAAGGAGTGTCTGAGAAAAGCACAACTGAGTTACTTCAGTATCTAGCGTTAAATTAGTGCCTTACCTTGCCTCAAGGGGTCCCCCAGGGCTCAAGTCTCAGCCCCACCCTTTCTAATCTCTACGTGGCTCCTGTGGCATTTATCACGGAACAATATGGGGTAGAGGTTGTGACTTATGCCGACGACACGCAGCTGGTTGTGGCTTTGACACAGCCAGCTGAGCACGCGGCTTGCAGGTTTGCATCTTGTCTGCAGGATGTGGCTAGCTGGATGACCAATAATTGTCTCCTACTTAATGGGGTCAAAACGGAGGTGCTCATAGTGGGCAAATCTCCATCAGTCTGGACTTCTGCTTGGTGGCCTCAGGATCTGGGGCCCCTGCCTGTACCTAAGGATCAAGTTAAGAACCTTGGTATGTGGATGGACTCTAAGATCTCGTTTGACTATCATGTTAGACATGTGGCAGAAACCTGTTTCGGCATACTTCGCAGTCTGAGGAAAACACTCGACATGCTCCCAGTATCAGCAAGGAGGGCCCTGGTCCATGCTTTGGTTACTTCCAGGCTGGACTATGGGAATGCCCTCTATCTGGGAGCGAGTGCGAGATGTCTCCAGAGACTGCAGCATATACAGAATGCTGCCGCACGTCTGATATTGATGATTCCCAGGAGATGTTTTGCCAAAAAGGCTCTGGAGGCATTACATTGGCTGCCCATTAAAGAGCGGATCCAGTTTAAGGCCCTGTGTATCAGCCACAAGATTGTTCAGGGGAATGGCCCCAGCTTCCTGCGCAGCTTGCTTACACCGTATGTGCCTACTAGGCTTTTGAGGTCGCAGGGTGCGGCCTTGATGCATGTCCCCAAGATCAGAAGGGCGAGAATGGGAGGCAGATCATTTCACTATCTGGCGGCATGTAAATGGAAAACTCTTCCCCTCAAGCTCCGTAGGGAGCCCGCGGAGACGGCTTTCCGGAGGGAGCTTAAAACCTTTCTGTTCCCAAAGATGTAGTTTGTCATAGGGTCTGCTTTTGGGGGGTTGCTTGGGCCACTGTAAGCGCGGGGACACACTGGCTAGTGTAACCAGGCACTATATAAGCTCAGTATTATTATTATTATTATTTACCAAACGTTGGGCACCATGTAGTGTAGTTCCTATATTCCAATAGGCTCTGCGCATTGGAATAATATATCCTATAGATTTGACGTAGGACTGAGGTCAACTAGGTCTCTATCGAATATACTAAACTCATTGTGTGCCAGCTAGCTCAGAGGTCACTAGAAACTTTCTCGAATACACAAGAAGGGATTAGTTTCTTACAACCGCATAAACATGGCAACTTTGTTTCCCAAGAATAAGAATATATTTCTCAGAGTTGCGGAAACAATAGATAAGTGTTTCACTCAGTCAATCGTGCATGCTTCGTTTCTACAGAGTTGCAGAGAAATAGAGAGACGGCCGTTTTCAATAAAAAGGGTTTATTGAACAGTCTTCTTTCTCATGCAGGAGAAGTGAACTGCTACATTCGTTATGCAGACTGCAAAGTATAATGCATGCAGCGTAAACAGTAATATAAAATAATACTGTAAGAGCATTGTATGGTTTCTAAGCCATATAAAAATACATCCATAAATAACATTGACTAAAATACTCAACTGGTGCTTCTAAAATACGCCTACCCCAATGTACGTAACCTAAGTCTGGTACTCGGGAAGAAGTAAGTATTGTGTAGCATAGGTTTTAGTTCTTTTGCCAAGAATCTACCAAAGGTTTCTCTAGGTTCTAATCAGCTCCATACCTTGGTTTAGAATGAAGGAGGTCTGGTATTCCCAACGAATTCCCAACTCCGCGCAAGGGGAGCCGGAAACACTGGAGCTGGATACTCGACAGGAGAAAGGCAGGTTCTTGATCAGTGCGTCAGCTGGAGAGTCGGCTTCTTTCTGCACTTGCTGTAGCTAGCTGCGTTGGGCAAGTAGGTCTTCGAACTGCTCCGAACCACTGTATCTCGCTAGAGCAAGTGAAGCTATATTTATACCTTTAAGGTGTTTAGGAATGCCATAGTTTGACGTAAAGTCGGGCATATGAACGTCAGGAAAGAACCCCTAGGGAATAGTTGTTCTTTGTAAAGTAACTGAGTTCTTGGACAAATTAATATTCAAGCAAGGGGAAGTTCCCTAACTGCTTAAGCTGGTTTGCAAAGAAATCGTTGTGAGGTTTGGTTTGGGTGGAAGTAGCCATACCTGTATTTGGTTAGCATGGGCTATGCCTAAATAAGGGCTTGATTTCTATGCCTATATAAGGGCAATGTGAATTGTACCTATACAAGGGCATGAATCGGGAAAATTCACTCGGGGCTTAAAACGCCACACAACAACTTGATTCTGAGTCTTAATTTTGCCATGGCAGAGGTCATATGAGTGCCCATGGCATCATCGCAGGCTGCACACCCGCTCAGCCCTTTAGGTGCCATTAACTCTGTGACCCGCGAGGCAACGCCACGTGCCGGTAGGCCTGCACGGCCCGCTGGCTCAGGCCTCCACTGTTGTCCAGCAGGGCACACACAACTCCTTAACAGTCCGGACCGACAGGACGGGGCATCATCGCAGGCTGCTCAGCAATTAAGGTGCCCCTACCTCAGTGCACTGAAAGTCACAATCCTGTGGCCTGTGCCGGCCACAGTGTATCTGGTGCCACCAAGTCTGTGCCCTGCAAGTTATGGACCCTTTATGATTGAGTCTCGTGGTGCAGACGCCATCATGTCACCACCGGCACTGGGGAATGTGCTGTGGCAGGGCCCTAGGCCCTCATGCATACATAATAACCACATGGGTACACCCAGATAGAGAGTGGAAATGGCATTCAGCACGTGCGCCCACCCCTTTTTATTGGCAGGGTCACATGTATTGTGACACATGTGCTGGATGGGTGTGGTGTGGGTGTGAACCAGCCGTGAGGGAGTGGCTGTGGCATGCTGATAACTAGACCTGTGATCAGCAAATCACTACAAGGAATACCTGGGACATGGAGAGTTGTCGCCCCCCTGTGAGCGTAAGCTGAGTGGGCTGGCCAGTCGTATGCCAGTCTAGCGTAAGGGTGTGAACAATGACCCCGGGGCTCTGGGCGTGGTTCTGTCCTGGTCTAGACAAGTAAGTAACTAATGCTTGTCTCCCTGTTGTAGTGCCGGCACCGCCCAGACCGCAATCGGCAATGTGTCACCCTGTGACCCACGTCCCACAACATGAGTAACATGGACATGAGGGGAAATCACTGACCCTACATTCATCCATACTTCCACACTTGAAAGATCATAGTCATTACACATCTGTGTGATTGTGAATGTTTAATGCACATTCAGTGGAGTGTGGCAGCTGGAGCAGTACAGGGCCATGCAAATCCCACTTTACAATGTTGGCCCGTGGAGGGCCAGCCAGAGTCCTTCAGGGAATGACAAGTTCAACAGAAGGGGAAGCGCTCAGTCCGCAGTCTGAATGCTGTGTTATTCTTGTCCAAACAGAATACATCAGCAGGGCCGACTCTAGGGCGGTGCGACCGGTGCCACCACTCCGGGTGCTGGCTTCCTGGGGAGTCCTGTTTGCAAGTTTATTATGTTTTTGAAGCACCTGCTGCAGAGTTTCTTTCCTCCCCCACAAATACCAGGGCTCACAAAAATGTCAAGATAACTCGACGTGTGATTAATTATCTTCTTGGAGAGAGATCAGCATTTTGTATAGTTGAGGTTTTGACTTATGTGAAGTTAGTGCAGAGAGTTAATATGCCTGCTGCAAAGAACGTGTACAAAGTAGATTACAGAGTGTATATAATGTAAACAGATCAGCAGGTTACTGCTTTTAATAGAGACATCCTTTTGTTACATGCAGTTTAGAACTTAAAGTCCTAATATTCAACAGTGAGCTATTAACTTTCATCATAAAACTTCATACACACAGAAAAGTATACATTAGAACATTGATTGATGTTGCATAATCGGTGAATTTGGCTAGAAATTGATTCTTAGTATAAAGAAAACTCCCAACTATGCTGTTTCTTTTTCGACTATGAGTTTGTGCTTCTCCACACCAAGCACTCTTAAACTATACTGCCTACCAGTATGGATATTTACAACAAGGGGTGGTGATGGACAGAGTCTCTGAATTAAGCAGAGTACTCTCACCCAGTCAAGAGATCAGGGCTAGATCCAACACCGTTTTTTAGCTCATTGCACCATCCCAGTTTCAGAACCTGGCTGTATGCAAATTAGTCTGTCCCTGGCCCAGTGCATCATGGGAACAGAGCAGACCGGACTACAAAAGCCAATTCTTACACTGGGAAGGAAACAAGCTTCCGGGGACCGGTTTCTGCCATTTCAGGCGTCTTCGGCCCGGCTTGCTTGAATCCTGATGGTGCAATGAGCAAGGGACTCACATCTGAGTATACCCTTCCACGCTTGGGGTGGACAAAATTATTTACAACAAGGGGTGGTGATGGACAGAGTCTCTGAATTAAGCAGAGTACTCTCACCCAGTCAAGAGATCAGGGCTAGATCCAACACCGTTTTTTAGCTCATTGCACCATCCCAGTTTCAGAACCTGGCTGTATGCAAATTAGTCTGTCCCTGGCCCAGTGCATCATGGGAACAGAGCAGACCAGACTACAAAAGCCAATTCTTACACTGGGAAGGAAACAAGCTTCCGGGGACCGGTTTCTGCCATTTCAGGCGTCTTCGGCCCGGCTTGCTTGAATCCTGATGGTGCAATGAGCAAGGGACTCACATCTGAGTATACCCTTCCACGCTTGGGGTGGACAAAATTATTTACAACAAGGGGTGGTGATGGACAGAGTCTCTGAATTAAGCAGAGTACTCTCACCCAGTCAAGAGATCAGGGCTAGATCCAACACCGTTTTTTAGCTCATTGCACCATCCCAGTTTCAGAACCTGGCTGTATGCAAATTAGTCTGTCCCTGGCCCAGTGCATCATGGGAACAGAGCAGACCAGACTACAAAAGCCAATTCTTACACTGGGAAGGAAACAAGCTTCCGGGGACCGGTTTCTGCCATTTCAGGCGTCTTCGGCCCGGCTTGCTTGAATCCTGATGGTGCAATGAGCAAGGGACTCACATCTGAGTATACCCTTCCACGCTTGGGGTGGACAAAATTATTTACAACAAGGGGTGGTGATGGACAGAGTCTCTGAATTAAGCAGAGTACTCTCACCCAGTCAAGAGATCAGGGCTAGATCCAACACCGTTTTTTTTTTAGCTCATTGCACCATCCCAGTTTCAGAACCTGGCTGTATGCAAATTAGTCTGTCCCTGGCCCAGTGCATCATGGGAACAGAGCAGACCAGACTACAAAAGCCAATTCTTACACTGGGAAGGAAACAAGCTTCCGGGGACCGGTTTCTGCCATTTCAGGCGTCTTCGGCCCGGCTTGCTTGAATCCTGATGGTGCAATGAGCAAGGGACTCACATCTGAGTATACCCTTCCACGCTTGGGGTGGACAAAATTATTTACAACAAGGGGTGGTGATGGACAGAGTCTCTGAATTAAGCAGAGTACTCTCACCCAGTCAAGAGATCAGGGCTAGATCCAACACCGTTTTTTAGCTCATTGCACCATCCCAGTTTCAGAACCTGGCTGTATGCAAATTAGTCTGTCCCTGGCCCAGTGCATCATGGGAACAGAGCAGACCAGACTACAAAAGCCAATTCTTACACTGGGAAGGAAACAAGCTTCCGGGGACCGGTTTCTGCCATTTCAGGCGTCTTCGGCCCGGCTTGCTTGAATCCTGATGGTGCAATGAGCAAGGGACTCACATCTGAGTATACCCTTCCACGCTTGGGGTGGACAAAATTATTTACAACAAGGGGTGGTGATGGACAGAGTCTCTGAATTAAGCAGAGTACTCTCACCCAGTCAAGAGATCAGGGCTAGATCCAACACCGTTTTTTAGCTCATTGCACCATCCCAGTTTCAGAACCTGGCTGTATGCAAATTAGTCTGTCCCTGGCCCAGTGCATCATGGGAACAGAGCAGACCAGACTACAAAAGCCAATTCTTACACTGGGAAGGAAACAAGCTTCCGGGGACCGGTTTCTGCCATTTCAGGCATCTTCGGCCCGGCTTGCTTGAATCCTGATGGTGCAATGAGCAAGGGACTCACATCTGAGTATACCCTTCCACGCTTGGGGTGGACAAAATTATTTACAACAAGGGGTGGTGATGGACAGAGTCTCTGAATTAAGCAGAGTACTCTCACCCAGTCAAGAGATCAGGGCTAGATCCAACTCCGTTTTTTAGCTCATTGCACCATCCCAGTTTCAGAACCTGGCTGTATGCAAATTAGTCTGTCCCTGGCCCAGTGCATCATGGGAACAGAGCAGACTAGACTACAAAAGCCAATTCTTACACTGGGAAGGAAACAAGCTTCCTGAATCGTTTTTGGCCACTATAGGTGTGGCAGGGTATACTCAGACATGAGTCCCTTTCTCACTGCTCCATCAGGATTCAAGCAAGCCGGGCCGAAGAGGCTGAAATGCCAGAAACCGGTCCCCGGTAGCTTGTCTCCTTTCTGGTGAAGAATTGGCTTGGTAGTTTGGTCTGCCCTGTTCCCATGATGCACTGGGCCAGGGACAGACTAATTTGCATATAGCCAGGTTCTGAGCTGGGATGGGGCAGTGAGATAAATAACGGTGATGGATCAAGCCCTGATCTTTGGACTGGGTAAGAGTGGTCTGCTTAATTCAGACACTCTGTTCATCACCACCCCCTTTTCTGAATCGTTTTTGGCCACTATAGGTGTGGCAGGGTATACTCAGACATGAGTCCCTTTCTCACTGCTCCATCAGGATTCAAGCAAGCCGGGCCGAAGAGGCTGAAATGCCAGAAACCGGTCCCCGGTAGCTTGTCTCCTTTCTGGTGAAGAATTGGCTTGGTAGTTTGGTCTGCCCTGTTCCCATGATGCACTGGGCCAGGGACAGACTAATTTGCATCTAGCCAGGTTCTGAGCTGGGATGGGGCAGTGAGATAAATAACGGTGATGGATCAAGCCCTGATCTTTGGACTGGGTAAGAGTGGTCTGCTTAATTCAGACACTCTGTTCATCACCACCCCCTTTTCTGAATCGTACCAGTATGGATGACATGTGGGGGCATATTACCAAGCAATAGCGATAATTATCGCTATGCATGGTTAGCGGCTACAATTATATCGCCGCGCTCCGACGATTTTTACCGCTGAGATACATTGATATTATCAAGGTATATCTCAAAAGCGGTAAAAATCCTGCAAAATGCATGAATATCGCTGAAAACTCAGCGATATTCATGCATTATCGTGACAATGCTCTTAGCCATGTTATCCACCTTCCATTGGATAACATGGCTAAGAACTGCCCTGGGCAGGCGTTAGCTTTTGGAGATATTCGCGCTTAGCGCGAATATTTCCAAAAGTAAGGCTTTGTTGATAATTGGAGATAGCGATATTAGCGACTGTTTCCAGTCGCTAACATCTTGGCACGCCCACTTTGCATGTCATTAGTGATAAATATCGCTGACATGCAAAGCGTGCCCCAAGATGATCGCTATCTCCTACTAGCTGTCGCTAACTGGTGTTAGCGACAGCTAGGTAATAGGGCGATAAAATTATCGCCGCTTTAGCGGGAAAAAGTCCCACTAAGGCGGCGATAATGGCCCTTGGTAATATGCCCCGTGATTCCTACACTTTTTAGTCCTTTGGCTTATGTAACATTTCCTATACACTGATTTACACACGTATGATTGATTGTCTCTGTGTAATGTGTGTGTGTGATGCAAAGTGCTCGGACACCCTACACACTGGTATGAGTGGCGCTATATAACTAATTCAATGCATCTGAGAGAGTGTGGTTATGGAGACTTGGTCACTGTTAAAGGGTGCGAGTGAGAGAATCCGTGGTGGAGGTCGTCATGGGAGGGTGCTAACAAACATTGTCGAAAAGGGCCCTACCAGCGCTAAAGCCGGCCCTGTACGGCAGTCCATGTCGAGGTTAAAGGTGAGTGTTGCAGAGTGTATCGGGGGCAGTGGAAGGTGATAATGCAGAGGGTAGAACCAAGCAGAAACCGGCCAAATGGCAGAGATGAATGCTACAGCGTCCTTCTTACCATGAAGGTAGATTCATCCGCATCTTCGTCCTCTGCTGTTTCATGTGCCTCACGTGTGGGTGGTGGTGTTCTGTCTCCAGCACTGTGTGGCAGTGGTACCTCAGGGGCCGGAGGTGGAATGTCGGCCCCACTGTATGGCACTGACACTTCAGGGGGCGGAGATGTGGATGGAGTGGTAGCAGCAGCATTCATCAGCGCCAGGCCTTGTGGCAGCAATGCCATGAGGAGGGTCTTTAGGACATTGAGGGACCCAGCTACCTCTCGCTGGTGTGCAGCCATCTCAAGTGCTCTTTCCGCCTGCGTCCGCTCCATGGGCTCCATTACACTCCGCATGTGTCCCAACTCCCGGGTGACATCACTAGAGCCACCTTGACTCCGAGTCAGGACTCCAGCGATGTCAGCAATGGTTCATTGGAGAGCATGGAGCAGACTGTGGGTGTCCGTTAGGGACTGTGAGTGGTCCCTGATGGGACTTAGACACCCAAGTATGGCATCTAGTTTGGCTGCCATGCGGTCGAACCCCACCCACACCTGTTCAGCCAACTTCTCCTGACACCCCAACACAAGGCGTTGGAAGGCCATGAGTTCTCGTGAGGGTCCTGGGAGGCAGCCGTGGTGGTGGGTGCTGCCTGCTGTGTGGTCTGTGCAGGGGGAGGTGTCTCCTCGATGCAGATGGGCTGCCCTGCTCCTGGAGGTGGGATGCGGACGTTATCAATGAACGCTTGGATGGTGTCGGTGTCGAAGGTGTGGTGGTCCTCTTCGTCATCAGGGAACAGAGGTTCGGCCTGCTCTGTAGATGGTGTTGGTTTGCCCTCTGCAATGTGAAGGGAAGATGCAGTTTAACATTGTGTTCACATGTACGTTGACGCATTGTACATGTTTGCATACAGATTGCATGACAGTGCACATTGTGAATGTTTGGGAGGAGCTGCCTATTTTCTGCGGGACAGTGGACATTTCGACAACATCTCAGATGCGTGTTTGTACTTGTACATTGTCAACTCACATTTCCCTGCTATGCCACATGTGACTGGCCAGTTTCTACACACAAGCGGCACCAGTTGTGTCCTCTGTTCTGTTGTGGATATGTTGCGGTTTGTACCACATCTTTGTCAATGTTGATGTGCTCTGCATGTTATGTGTGTGTGCTGCATTTTGGGTGAGTCGCCCCTGCAGCTCTGATTTTGCTGGCCTTTATCCCTTTCATGGTGTGCCTTTGACTTCTGTGTTTATACAATGCTGAGATGTTGCATACATGGGTACATTGGTCTCTTGGTGGGAGTCTGGGGCATGGTTTGTCCACAGATGTGCTCTGCTTAATTGTGCATGTGTGTCACTGTGCCCATCTCCCCCGTCCTCCCAGTCCCTGGGCGTTACTTACCCTGTTGCTGTTGAGTCAGATCATGTTGAGCAGTGTCTGGTCCCCCAACTCCTGCCACCGTCTCCCCACTGATGACTGTGGACAACATTTCCTCCATATCGTCCAGCTCCTCCTGTGGTGCTGGACTCCCACCTCCAGTCTGCATTGCTGCCTTCCGGTTGTTGGCGAGTTTCTGCTTGGTTTTGTGCTTCACATCATTCCAGCGCCTCTCGACCTCTTCCATTGTCCTCTTCAGCACTCCGACTGCATTTACCTTGTCCACGATGGATTACCATATTCCATTTTTTGTTGCCAATGACACAGTGGAGGTGATGAACAGTAGTTGATGGTGTTCTGCCACCTCCGTTATCAGGATCCTGTTTTCCTGAGACTGAACCGCTTCTTTCTACTCTTTTTGTCCTTGCCCTTCCCTGTCCCCGAGGTCCCAGGCTGGTCCTCCGGGAGGCTTGTGGGATTCTGGTTGTCATCTGTACTTGCTCCGGCTACCTCCATTGTGCTTCGCTGTTGTTTGGCTTTTGTTTGTATGTTTTTTTTCTACTTTTATAGTGCATTTTCCCACATGACGATTGGGAATTGCAGGCCTGTCGCTGTTTATCGCTGATTTTTGTATCGCAATGGGCCTCATCGCAACTATTTTCACGTTCGTGTTTCACGTTTTTTCAGCATCGCGTTAAATTTAACGTGGTCATTTGATGTGTTATCATGAGACTATCACTTGGTACTGCCGTGTTGAGAATGTCACGTTAACACAGCGTTATTTTCCCGCGATAGACTGAGATGTGAAGCGTACTGTTAAGCTAATTTTGCGATAATTATCACACGTTCTTGAGAATATCCCATACTGTACCCACACCATCTGCTCCTTCTATGGACTCACATGCAACTACACCAGAAAATATAGCATTAACCACCGCAGACACCATAACGCAACAGAGGATGTCATGTACAACTCAAACTTAGACATATGGCCTGTTATAACACTGCACACTGTGCCACTGGATTCAAGCTAGCCTGGTTGATGAGGGGAAACCAGACAGCACTGTGAGTTTATGACCCAAGACTCCACAATGGGCCTTTCTGTCCTGCATAGATGCTCCTCCTCTCTCTTCACCCCACATCAATTGTCTGTGCAAGCCAAGGTGGTGATAGGATGAAGGTTGCGCAAGACTCAACATTTCGAGATTATCGCCTGTTTCTTGTTGAAATCCGAGTCTATCCTAAGAGCCCTTGTCATGCAAGGGGAGAAAACAACTATATTCTGCCTCTTCCACATGTTCCACTTGTCTTCTTATCTGGTTAGGTCTTTGCGGGTACCTCTTCCACATGTTCTACTTGTCTTCTTATCTGGTTAGGTCTTTGCGGGTACCTCTTCCACATGTTCTATTTGTCTTCTTATCTGGTTAGGTCTTTGCGGGTACCTCTTCCACATGTTCTACTTGTCTTCTTATCTGGTTAGGTCTTTGTGGGTACCTCTTCCACATGTTCTACTTGTCTTCTTATCTGGTTAGGTCTTTGCGGGTACCTCTTCCACATGTTCTACTTGTCTTTTTACCTGGTTAGGTCTTTGCAGGTGCCTCTTCCTCATGTTCTACTTGTCTTCTTATTTGGTTAGGTCTTTGCGGGTGCCTCTTCCTCATGTTCTACTTGTCTTCTTATCTGGTTAGGTGTTTGCGGGTGCCTCTTCCACATGTTCTACTTGTCTTCTTATCTGGTTAGGTCTTTGCGGGTACCTCTTCCACATGTTCTACTTGTCTTTTTACCTGGTTAGGTCTTTGCAGGTGCCTCTTCCTCATGTTCTACTTGTCTTCTTATTTGGTTAGGTCTTTGCGGGTGCCTCTTCCTCATGTTCTACTTGTCTTCTTATCTGGTTAGGTGTTTGCGGGTGCCTCTTCCTCAAGCTCTACTTGTCTCTTTATCTGGTCAGGTCTTTGTGGGTTTTATGTTATGGCATTTTAATTTATAATCCGCATGTATCACCTCGGGAAGGGTACCTTGGTGCAGCCCAGATCATAAACAAAATCACAACGACAAGGCCACTAACAGCTCTGTTTTGAGAAGTTTTCTAAATTTAAGATTATCTGTACAATGACGTAATAAGAGCAGAAGCTTGTTCCAATACAGAGCGGCTAAACAAAAAAAGACCAACCTCCTGAACGAGTCTTTCTTATTTGAGGAACAGTAAACAGGGCTTTATTGCTGGATCTTAACGATCTGCCTGGCCGGTAAGGACAAACCCTTGCAGACAGATAGCTTGGATCTTTGCCTTTTAAGGATTGATGTGTCAACAGCAGATTTTAAAAATGATTCTTTTGTGAATTGGCAGCCAATAAAGAGAAAGAAAAAGGGGAGAAGAAGACGTCCCGGGTGGAAGGTTAGTTATGAGATTACAAGAATGAAGTAATTAAATGAACAAAACATGAATGTAGGATGTAACAGACGTCCTGAGTGGAAGGTTAGTTATGAGAGGTGCTGCAGTATTCTGGACTACCTCCAATCTATGGACCATTGTCTCATTGATGGAAGCCAATAAGGCATTACAACAATCTAGGCAGCTGATGATTAGAGTCTGAATCAAAATCTTCCTCTGAGAGTGAGGAAGAAAAAGAAAAGCCATCCGTAATAAGTGCAACATATGAAAGCAAGTTACTGCAGTGGTCCCAAACTGCTCTTTACTAGTGAATGACTGATCTAGACGAACACCCAAATTATTTACCACAAATTTAGGAGTGGGTTCTGTGCCCAATTCTGATGCCACCAGTCAGGTGCTCAAAGCTGTTGGGCCTTGCCGAAGAGCACAAGCTTAGTTTTATAGACATTTAGCTAGAGACAATTATCTGTCATCCAGGTTGGTATGGCTGTCATGCCAGCAAAAAAGTGTGATTTTACATTATTCAAATCTTTACCAAGTGTAACAATTAACTGTGCATCGTCTGTGCATGACCGTTCAAAACCAAATGCTCAGGCAATTTACAGCACAGGGGACTATGTATATGTTATAAAGTGTAAGGCTCAAATACGAGCCCTGTGGCACCCCCTTATCTAGTTGTATGGTTCGTGATTTATAAGAGCCCATGTTAATATTTTGGGTTTTATTGGTTATGGGTGCCTCTTCCGCATGTTCTGCTTGTCTCCTTATCTGATTAGGTCTTTGTGGGTGCCACTTCTGCATGTTCTACTTGTCTCCTGTAGGAAAGTGGGATCTGCTTATTATGGTTACCCCCATGTTTTGCTTGATGTGATACTGTTTTTGACTAGTCTGACTGAGATCCTGCTAATCAGGACCCCAGTCTATGTGAGTTCTCGCTAAATTGGTAAGTTCAGTACTTAGGTATACCCCAGATTGGATACTGGGGTACTCTTGTCAGTCCCTAGTATATGGTACCCATGTACCCAGGGCATAGGTACCCCAGAGGTCCCGGGTTGTCAGTGAAGCAGCCATATACTGTATAGAGGGGCACCGCTTAATCGTGTGATGACCAGTGCTTAATTTGTAAAACTATAAGTGCTGGTACTCATGGCCAGCATTATCTAAAATCTGGGTGTCCAAAACTAAGGTGCATAGTAGTGATTTAATTTCACCTCATGCCTCTTTAATGTAACACAAGAAACTACCAGCTCCTTTCTCTCGGACTTGCATGTTCCATTTCATCACTGCTTTCTCCTTTTGTTACTGATTTTCAGTCTTTCTGTTCCCTTTTCTTTCCCTTTTGTCTTTTTCTCTCTCTTGCTTTAGATCAAAGACCATTAAGGAAAAATAAGTGCCGATTGCCCAAAATAATTGTCAGTGGGCCCCACTTTCAAGCACCTGCTTACAATAAAGCACTAATCAACTGCAAGACAATATTTCCTTTCTCTCAGGACGGATCTATATATCTAGCCATTACACTTTTCTTTCCAAGAAAATGTTTTTTTTTCTCAACAGATGAGTCAGGTCAATCGAAAGTATCCCCATTTAAGCCAAAATCTATGCTATTTAGTTCCTTTTACGAACATCGTGCAAGTACGATTAATCAAATCATTCATCTCTCTGGGTAACATAGTATTCAGTGCTCAACGGAAATTACAGACACTGCGGAGAGAAGCATTTGATTTGGACAGGCATTATCCTCAACGCTGACGGGGAAAGGACATAATACACTGAAGAATGAATAGTATTAGCAACATGCTAGAAATTTCGGGATCACATACATAGTCTGAGCGGCCCAGCAAGTGGATGTTTTGCACAATACAAAGGTCAAAGTCAAAGTTTTATTTGCATAATTAGTTAAAATTGTTACAAAATTCGCATAATAAAATAACGATACAAAGTTTATTAAAATTTGGTAAAATTATTGTCTCTCGGCTTATTGTTTTGATTAGGGACGGGTCCTGTGTGGTCCTGGGGTTAGGCTGGCCCTGTTTGCCCACCAACTGGATGGTCCTCCTGTTCTGTTGGTTCTAAAAGTTTTCTTGCTACTGCCAAGAATTTGACTCCACGGCATGCTAAAATTGTATTGGAGCCACCGAGCCAGCTTGTGATTGCGTGATTGCGTGTCTACAGGATCGAATGTTTAGAGCATTGAAGATGGGTTTCAATAAGAGTCGTCTCTGAGTTATCAGGGCCGGACATAGGCACAATACATGAAATTGCTTTGAAGAATTAATGGTTTCAGGGAACCAAGGCGTCCACGCCTGTCTTGTCTTCTAACCTGAAAATGCAGTCTCTGCATCGCTAATAAGACAATATCTGAATATATTTATAAAGCTGCAAAGTTAAATGCTATGAATGAGGCATACAACATACACATGGCAAATGATTAGGAACAAAAGACTGCCAGAGTGGTGGCTGGAAACTACGGAGTGTGGTGCTACCGGCAAACCGATGGTGGGTGGGTGGGTGCATGCATGTAAGACATCAATAATAAATTCATGCACTCATCCAAATTACTCCCCTGCACAATCACAGGACTTTGAATCCATACAACCATGGCACTAATGGCCATATTATCAAGAACAGTCGATACAATTATCGCTGCTTTATCGGCAGGAAACTGCAGCTAAAGCGGCGATAATGGGCTTGATAATAGGCCCTCGTGAATTCCAATAGAAGCCCATGTTCTGGTGTTAACCTGGGCTGCTATGGGAATTCACAAGGACATATTATCAAGCCCATTATCGCCGCTTTAGCGGCAGTTTCCTGCCGATAAAGCGGCGATAATTTTATCGACTGTTCTTGAAAATATGCCCCTTAGTGTGTAAAGACTTTGGCTGTAACTCATCACAACTGTGCACACTACACTAGACAGTCACCCCCGCTGCACCAAGGATTCACATGTTCACGTGCACCACGAATCCCTTTGCTTTTGCTGAACTTTGAGGAATGTCCTTTGCTCTAAAGTCTCCTAAACCGCTCCTGCGGCACTTCAAGTTCACATCCACTCGCTGCGATCTGCTATTTAGTAATAGTTTACCGTATGCACTTAGAGGTAACTGACCTTTCTTTTTCATCTCTCTCTTTACTTTCACTTATTTTTTATGTCTGCACTTTGAAGTGGTTGAGTTCTTGCAGCAAGATTTTCGACACATTCTTCCCTGCTGCCCACAGAATGCATACTTCAGGCCACACTCAAAATACACATTGCCTGCACTGTTACACTCTGTATTCACTGAACATCGTTGTACTTTCAATGACTATCCCTGCCCCATTTACTTTACCCTGGAAGTTATGGGCTCCACGCTGGACTTTGAGCGGATATTCCCCCCACAACCTCCCCAACTTTGTATTGGTAGTTACGAGCGGTATACTTTATTTATTTATTTATTTATTTATTTATAAAGTTTTATATAGCGCGAACAAGATCCTGAAGGATATCAGAGCGCTTTACAAGAAATTGGTAGAGAGGGTAACATGAAATAAACATAGTAATTGAGAAAAGGAGAAGAAAAAAAAAGCTAAAACAGTAAACAAAGGAACAAATATATTGTATAATATTATTATATTATGCAGAGGGTACATCTGTGACTGTTAGTTGTGCCATTGAGCGAGGAACAAAGAGATAGACGCCTTATAGGTGCACCATCCCCTTATGGCAAGAATGTTCTCATTAAGAATCTTTTGGCTTCAACTTTGAAGGCTGTCGTCGAGGAGAGTATACGCACATCCGGAGGAAGAGAATTCCATATTTGAGGGGTAGCACCAGAGAAGGCTCGGAGACATGTTCTCTTTTTACTCAGGATGATAGGTTTCAGGAGGAGAGCGGAGGCGCTTCTAGATGCCCTCCCCCCACATGATAATTCAAGTTTTTGCACTAGGTGCGTGGGAGTATTGTAGTTTGAAGAGATATTGTAGGACTTAGAATTTGACACGTGGCAGGCGCACTTTGAAAAAATGTCCTCTCCCCACAAAACTTTACGCCTGTAGATACAGGTGGTACTAATACTGAATATCCCGCTCCACAGTATTTTGCACTGGTAATTACGGGCTGCACTTTGAATGTAGATTGGAAATGTTACATGCCTTGGAGGAGGAAGCCTCGCCTCGATCGAACCGGAGTGGTTCCAAAGTGCGCCAACTTGTCACTTCATGTGTATGAAGTAAACCACCACTGAGTCACAAGTTCAAGGCCTGCCTTGAGCAAACATGCCTCCGGCGCCGGGCACGGGGCACCTGACCATGTGCAAGTTGCCCGGCCCGGGCCAGGGCAGGAGAAGGCTGGAAGGAGGAGGGCAAGGGCCGGTACAGGGCTGCTTTAACTTAACCCTGGACGTCATGTGGAGTCGAGCGGTAGTCGGAGCTACCACGCCAGTGACCGGCACGTCACGCCACCCATGAGTACATAACCCACCAAAAAAAAAACAGCGTTGGTAATGGCTTATTATGGCTGTTTCTTACGGTTACTGGTGGGCGGCCGGGCACTGGCCTGCCTGCCTGCCTTTATTCCATAGGTGGCCTAGGCCTGTTGCTACTGCCGGCATTATGAAGTCGTCGGCCCGGGCTAACTACCTCAACCACTAATAACTCGTGGCGGGGTGCGTGCAAGTGTGCCGGGTGTGGCATTTTGAAAAAAAGTCTTGCACGCTGCCTACCGCACAGCTCTACCCCCACAGAACCTGTGCAGAACCAAATCCAGCTCCCTGCCCAATCAGTATCCCGCCCACCGGCAAGGGCTGCCATGGCGCCACCCAACTAAAGCAAATTCAAAATGCGCAACGTGACCATCCATATTGGATTAATTCATGGAATGAATAAATTATGAGTCGTTACGCCGAGTGGAGCACAGGTCCGAGTCAGTGAGGTATTTCAATTTTAAATAGTGTCTGGTCTACGGCTTTGTGTACGCCACATTGCCATATGAAGTGCAGAGTAGCAGGAGACACATTTCTGCCCTCCTGCTGCTGAGCCAAGCTCACGCAGAGGAAGGTGGAACAATAGGGATGCTGACACAGGGAGGTATAACCACCTCCCAGACAGGATTTAGTGTATTAGGGCTGGTTGGGTGTGCTTGCCAGCATCAGAAAGTCTGAATGCGGGGCACATTTGGTGTCCCTGTGCATAGTCCAGTTTAAACCAGTACTGGTAGCCCTTGGCTCCCGCTATGGCGCGAAACTGGACAAATGACATGAGAGTAACCTCCCCCCTTTCCAGACCCTCCCCTGGGAGGGTTCCCTGAATCTTCCCCACCCCTTCCCTAGGGTACTTAAGGGCTTACCTGGGTGTACGTATCTAGATTCATCGTAGGATAAGATTCAGAATTGAAACCACTACACTTCTACCGTCTGGGCACTCTGGACTTCGTTGGACTTTGTTTGGGCCTGACTTCGTCTCCCTTCCAGTCTGCTGCATCGTCTGTGCCTGTGCATCATACAGGAACCTTCCAAGGCCTATGAAGCATCAAGGACTATTGAAGTAATCTCCCTTGGAGTGAAGGAGTCACTCCTCTGCATTCGCAGGCACCGCAACTAAGTCAACCAGTCTGCAGATCCTGAGCTCCTCCGGACTCCGTGGGCTCTGCAATCCAGGTGGTTGTTTTCCCCAGCTCCAGAGGCCTGCTCTACCCTCTGACCAAGTTTGAGTCCAGTAGTCCTTGTGGGGGTTGCAATGACCAAACCTTGAGCACCACAAGTGACCAGAACCATTAGCCACACCGCACTATGACTTACATATTTTGGGGAGCTGCTTGAGGTCCTCTCACGACTCCAGTGCCTCCGGCCTGTGGGTCCACTTGAGGGTCAAATTTTTTTCCTGTGGGCTCCCTGATTGCTTGGGGCCTGCTCTGACTCTCCTGCTTGTGGTGAGTCCCCTGGACCTTGCTGGTCCCAACGTTGCACCTTCTCGACTTCCTGCGTGGGTTGCATTTGCCAAGGCTGGTTGGTGCTCTCGCCTGACAGGGAATGTATTTAATATACTATCCAACACCTTCCCTACTATCCACGGGGACTGGAGTTGGAATAGTAAATAAAATAAATCACTATCCAGCTCCTAAAAGCACTATGCGTTGTAATGGTATTCGTTGTAAATACCGCGTTGTAAAGGCATGTGATGTAAAAGTATGCGTTGTAACGTCATACATCCGGTCCTCACAGCTGCAGAGTCAAGATCATCAACATCTTCCCTGAAGCACCCGACATCGGAGGGCATTCGTCTTCCAAGTCTCCTGGTCACCCCTTAGTGACCTAGACTCTGTCCCCTCTGCTTTCAGGTACTCCTTTTCAAGAATCCATTTTTGGATTCCTCCGTAAACTTTCTCCTATTCCAGCAGCGGCTCTTTCCTAAAGTCCTCCATTGGGACCGACGGCGGTTTCTGACGCCACTTCACACCTATGCACCCGGCTTCCCTGGGATAGGTAACTTGGGTACCATGGTATCTACAGGTGGGGTGGCTCTCCAAACTTCTGTCTTCCACTGGGTTTCTTCAGGGTCTACTGGGAAGGTTCCCTAATCTTCAAAAATCCAAGCGCGACTTGCACATAGACTTGTAAAGAGCACGCGGTTGTGTCCACACACTGCACACGCTCTCCGTGGGGTCCCTAGCTACTTACCTTGGGTGGTTCTGTGGGTCCCCAGCAATTCTACATCCTCTCGACATTGTCCTCACTCGAGTCGTGGTTCTTTTACCACTTTCTTAGTATATGGTTTGGTACCCCCTGGGGCCCACTGGTTATTAGTGCTATTTATGGTGATTTCTGTGCTAAAGTATTGTGTGCTTTGTGTCAGTCTCCATGAATATATGACGTTACAACGCAAACAATTACAAAGCATACCTTTACAACGCAGTTTTTACATCGCAACATCCATTACAACGCATGATTTTACAACGCATACCATCACAACCCATTTTTAGAAACTACATTTACAACGCATTCCATTACAAAAAATTACCATTACAACGCATAATACTTTTAAGGCAAGAATAGGGTAAGTGTTGGATAGTGTAGGGGTAAAAATTACTATTACCACTCCAGTAACTGCAACAGTACGGTAAGTGTTGGATAGTGTAGGGATAAAAATACTACCCCATGTCCTCCAAAACTCATACCCACCCTAAAACGAAAAAATCCCCATTACTTACCTTAGAATGCGTTGTAATGGCATGCGTTGTAGTAACATGCGTTGTAATGACTGCGTTGTAATGTCATGCGATGTAAAAGCAGCTGCGTTGTAATGACTGCGTTGTAAAGGTAATGCGTTGTAATGACTGCATTGTAATGGTCGTTTCCCGTCTCCATTTATGAGACATTGTAACATACTAGATAGTGTTATATAAGAAATACATATTTTTAGAAATACTTTGTGTGGTTCTTTTTCATTTAATCTATACTATAAGATTGCATACTGGCAAAACAAGCTGCTTTACACTCCTTCAAGACTAAGCTTGAAGACTGTTCTCCACAGCTACCACTTAGAGAGCTTCAGCTACCACTTAGAGAGCTTTCTAAGGTTGTCTAAGACCTCTTAAATCACCATAAGGGTTGTCTGGACTGGTGCAGGGTGTCCACTTATATTAGTGGACATCATATACCAGGTTCACACATCTCCTTATCTGGTTAGGTTTTTGCGGTCGCTTTTCTGCATGTTCAATTTGTCTCTTTAGCTGGTTCATTTATTTATTCAGTGTTTTCTATAGCACAAACAAGACCCAACATTTGGGTGTCAGAGCGCTTTACGTTACCACCACCTTCAAAATCAGCAGATATCCAATTCTTTAATGGCAAGATACAAAGTATACGTATTCCAGTAACATTGGCATATGCTTACCCTTATACAAACCACACAAAATGAAGATTACTAGCAATCACTAGATTACAGTAAAAAAGTGCCATATCATAATTCAATTTCAAAATAGAACCACTACTGAAGATCCTAGATATCCACACTAGTTATAATATTGCTGGTCTAATCAAATATACATGTGAATTGATCGAGGTACCTGTCCATAGACAACATCCCTGTTGACAGTTGAGGGGACAACCTAGGTAAATATAGCCAGTTGAGCCCAATCAATGCAAGTAAACTGGTTTGTGCAATGACCAGTTTCTTTGTGCTGTAATTTTAATCCTTCTTACAGTAGCCTACTTGAACAGCTGAATGTAGAGGATCCACGGGTTGTCTGCAGTTTTCAGAAAAGTACAAGTATTCCCTGTTATTTGTTATGGGAGAAATTTACCCAGAAAGGATTTTGTCACCTTTTTGAATCGTGGAGTGTAGGTGATTCTTCTAATAATCAGTGGGAGCGAATTCCAAATCCTTGGTACAGCTCCTGTGAACGCTCTATCGTTCGTTCTCTTCTTACGGAAGAATGCTGGTTTCAGAAAAAAATCTTTTGATCCCCTAGAGGATCTACTGCCTCCAGACAGCATAATATTCTGGGCCAGATAAAGTGGAGTTTTGTGGTGTATTGCCTTGTGTGTAATACATGCAATCTTTCACTGTATTCTTGCCTCGTACAGTAGCCAATTGAGCACTTTCAAATGTGGAGTGATGTGGTCATATTTTTTTATCCTTTTATAAGTCTAGCTGCTGCATTGAGACAAGCTTTTAGGGGAGCTATTGCAATCTTAGGAAGTCCAATAGAATTGTGCATCCATACTCAATTCTTGATACGACCAGCGCCTGTACTGCCATTTTAAGATCACCTGAATCGATAAACAGCTTCAATTTTCTGAGGTAACTCAGATGGAATCTGGCGTTTTTTGCTATTATGTTGATGTGGGTTTGCATGTTCAATTCTTTATCCAGCATGATTCCAAGAGACTTAGTTGAATCCACTAGAATCAGGGTACCGTTTAGCGCAGTGATCATCTTGGTCCATTCCTTAATCCTGGCAGAACTTTTAGGAGGGGAGATCAGAAGGTATTCGGTTTTCTGTGAGTTAAGCATAAGATGACTACCAGCTAGCCATTCAACGGTCCTTTGTAGTGCTTGGTTCATTATGTTGATCACTTCTGGTGAAGATATCTTCATATACAGCTGACTGTTGTCTGCATACATGTGTGAAGGAAATGTTAGCCTGTTGTAATACTTCTGCTATGTGCAAAATTGCTGTTTCGGTACTGTGATCTGATCTGAACCCTGATTGGTAGTCATTTAGTAGCTTACATTTGGTAATGTGTTGACTCAGTTGTTGTTGAGCACATTTTTCTAGTACTTTGGCTAGTAAGGGAATGGTTGTTACTGGCCGAAAGTTGGGACCTTCTAGCTAATGTTTGTATGTATAAACATTCAAACCACCCTGATCTCGTAGTCAAACCAATGGATTCGGTGTAAATCTCCAAATTATTTCGATTTTACCCTGAAATGATAAGTCCCACTTATAATGAAAGTGTAAGTTGCCTGGGAGGAAATCTTTAAAAGGCCTGAGAATGCCTTCTTCTTTAAAGTAAAAAGTAAAAAGGGTCACTGATCTCGAGAAGAAAATATCAGGCTTCCATGGAAGAGACAAGAGATTAACCTCTTCGAGGCTCATGACGAGCTGAGCTCATCATGAGCCACGGCGCTCCGGTGCTCATGACGAGCTCAGCTCGTCATGAGCCGTGGAATGCTCGCATGCGGGGATAATTCCCCTGCTGTGCTGAGCGTTCCACGGCAGGTAATGCACCTGTGACGAGCTGAGCTCGTCATGAGCACCTTGTGTGCCCCAGGCAGTGTCTGGAAAGCATTCACTGAATGCAGACCTCCCTGAACCAATACACAAAAGCCTGTCTGGGGAGGTGCTGGCACCTCCCTGGACAGGAAACCTATTGCCAGGCCTCCCCTGCCGGAGTTTCGTCCAGCAACAGGAGGTCAGACGCGTGTCTGTGTCAGCAGCACCCATTTTGTGATGCTGAGGCTCTGTTTAACTTTAACCGGGTAAACCAGTAATTACATGTCTTCTCCCTCTAGAAGGCTGGAATGCTACCCCCGCCGCCGGGACTAGTGGAGGGGGGGGGGGGGGTAGTATGCCAAAGTGTTTGACACCTTACACAACATGTTTTGATAAAGCCAAACCAAAGTTAGCATTAACTGCGAGCATTATAATGCACTTAAGAGTATATGGTATGGCTATATCATAGAACAGCTATAATGAGATGGTTCCGAAAGCTGCAGAGGGGCTCAGTTCATGCTAGGGCATCCTCTCACATAAAACCAAGCACTCTGCCTCCAGGATTGTTAAGGCCTGCCAAGCAGATCCTACTCTCGTACACAACCCCCCAAACGCAGGGACATTAAACTAACCTTGACCAGTTGAGTCTTCATGTGCTAAGTGGAAATATCTGGAGAGTCCATCTGCATTGGCATGGTTACTCCCAGGTCTGTGCTCCACTGTAAAGTCCATACCCTGCAGGTACATGGACCACCTGAGCAATTTGGGATTTTCACCCATCATCTGTTTTAGCCATATAAGCCATTAGGCTTATGGTCTGTCTGAACCTTGAAGTGAGTACCAAACAAGTATGGCCTCAGATTCTTCAGTGCCCAAACCACAGCAAAGGCCTCCCTCTCAATAGCTGACCAACATTTATCTCTAGGGGTCAGCCTTCTGCTAATAAAAGCTACTGGCTGGTCTTTACCATCTTTATTCAGTTATGAAAACACAGCCCCTACCCCCAACTCAGAAGCATCTGTTTGAACAATGAATTCTTTGTAGTAGTCTGGACTTTGCAGAATTGGTGCAGTGCACATGGCCTGCTTCAGGTCATCAAATGCCTTTTGACAGCTGACTGTCCACTGAACTTTCTTAGGCATTTTCTTGGAAGTTAAGTCATTAAGGGGTGTCACTATGGAACCATACCCCTTAACAAATTTCCTGTAATACCCAGTCAGGCCCAAGAAAGCTCTTACCTGAGTCTGGATGGTTGGAGCAGTCCAGTCCATTATGGTCTGGAGCTTGCTCTGCAATGGTTGAACCTGCCTCCACCTACAAGGTGGCCCAGGTATACAACCTGACTCGGCCCTGTCTGGCACTTGGTAGCCTTGATAGTTAGGCCTGCCTTTTGCAGGGCCTCCAAAACATTTTCCAGGTGGATCAGGTGATCTTCCCAGGTGGAGCTAAAGACAGCAATATCATCTAGATAAGCTGCACATTAGTCATCCAGGCCTGAGAGGACTTGGTTCACCAACATTTAAAATGTGGCAGGTGCATTTTTCAGACCAAAGGGCATTACCACAAACTGATAATGTCCACCAGGGGTTGAAAATTCTGTCTTTGGCTTTGCATCATCAGCTAGTCTGATCTGCCAGTAGCCAGCTGTCAGCTCAAATGTGCTCAAAAACTTGGCAGATGCCAATCTGTCAATGAGCTCATCTGCCCTGGGTATTGGATGGACATCTGTCCTAGTGACAGCATTGAGACCTCTGTAATCCACGCAAAACCTCATCTCTCTCTTACCATCTTGGGTGTGAGGTTTAGGCACAAGGACTACTGGACTGGCCCAAGGGCTTTCTGAGGGATCAATGACTCCCAATTCCAACATCTTTTGGACCTCTATCCTGATACAGTCCCTGACATGATATGGTTGCCTGTAAATCTTACTTTTAACAGGCAGACTGTCCCCAGTGTCCACTTCATGAGTGCACCAGGTAGTCTGACTTGGAGTCAGTGAAAGCATATGTCTGTAGGCCTGCAGAACCTGTCTGCAGTCCTTCTGCTGTTGGTCAGTGAGGCTGCCTGCCAAGGCTACACCATCAACTGAACCATCATCAGGGTTCTGAGAGAGCAGGGTGGGAGAGGGTCACTCTCTTCCTCCTGTCCTTCATCAGTAGCCATGAGCAAGCCCATGTCTCCCCCGTCAACATATGGTTTCAGTCTGTTGACATGAAGCACCCTGTGGGGGCTCCTGGGAGTTCCAAAGTCAACCAAGTAGGTGACTTCTCCCTTTTGCTCAACAATAGTGTTAGGTCCACTCCACTTGTCTTAGAGAGCTGCTGGGGCCACAGGCTCCAACACCCACACATTCTGTCCTGGCTGGTAGACAGTCAGCACAGCATTTTGGTCATGCCAGGCCTTTTGCAATTCCTGACTAGCCTCAAGGTTTTTGGATGCCATTTTCATGTACTCAGCCATCCGGGAGCGGAGACCAAGTACATAGTCCACAATGTCTTGCTTGGGAGGTTTGAGAGGTAACTCCCATCCCTCCTTCACCAGACAAAGGGGTCCCTTTACAGGATGTCCAAACAAAAGTTCAAAAGAGCTGTAGCCAACCCCCTTCTGTGGGACTTCTCTATAAGCAAACAAAAGGCAGGACAGCTGGATGTCCCATCTCCGCTACAGCTTTTCAGGAAGACCCTTAATCATGCCCTTTAAGGTCTTGTTGAATCTCTCAACTAGACCATTGCATTGTGGGTGATAGGGTGTGGTGAATTTGTAGTTCACTCCACGCTCCTTCCACATTGCAGTCAGGTATCCAGACATGAAGTTTGCACCTCTGTCTGAGACAACCTCTTTAGGAAAACCCACTCTTGAGAAAACTACCAGGAGGGCTCTTGCCACAACAGTTGCTGTTGTGGTCCTAAGTGGAATAGCTTCTGGGTATCTGGTGGCATGATCCACTACCACCAGAATAAATCTGTACCCAGAGGCTGTTTGGGGGTCCATTGGTCCAACAATGTCAATCGCTACACATTCAAAGGGAACCCCCACCACAGGTAGTGGTATAAGGGGGACCTTTGTGGTGCTACCTGATTTGCCACTGGCTTGGCAGGAGACACAGGAGCGACAAAACTCCTTGGTGTCTTCTGACATGTGAGGCCAGTGAAAGTGAGGGACAAGCCTGTCCCAAGTCTTGTTCGGGTCAAGATGTCCTGCAAGGGGAATATCATGGGCTAGTGTTAAAAGAAAGCCCCTGAATGCTAAAGGTATGACTAACCTCCTGGTAGCTCCAGGCTTGGGGTCTCTAGCCTCTGAATACAGGAGCCCTTCCTCCCAATACGTTTTATGGGTCCTTTTATGGGTTAATAGGTTTCCTGTCCAGGGAGGTGCCAGCACCTCCCCAGACAGGCTTTTGTGTATTGGGGCAGGGAGGGCTGCATTCAGTGAATGCTTTCCAGACACTGCCTGGGGCACACAAGATTCGCCATGCATTTCCCAGTTCAAACCGGTTGCTGGGGCACTCTGCCCCAGCTCTGGCGCGAAACTGGACAAAGGGAAAGGGGTGTAATCACCCCTTCCCAGGTCCACCCATAGGAGGGACCTTAAGGGTAGTCCAGCCCCTAAACTCAGTATAAGTATAGGAGCTGTGTCCCTAGGACTTTAGAACTTTAGATTACCCTGGACGAAATTTTGATACAGAAATCCTGGACCTTCGACATTCCATTTCGACTGGAAGACGGAAGACATCTCCCTTGTGGTCAATGAGTGACCACCCTGTTCAAACAGGCACCAACACCAACTTTGCCAGTCTGCCGTTTCAAGGCTCCCGCCGGATCTCGAAGAATCTGCGACACAGGACACAGACTTTCAGACATCTCTGACAGCAACCCACATCCACAGCAAAGCTGAGACAAGTGGCAGACACGAGAGACGTGGGACCGGAACTCCTGGACATCCTGCATTTTGCTACTTGCATCGACTCCCGAGGTATCCTTGCAGTTGTGCATTGGGGTACGAGAAGCCCCAGCCCCGAGCACCATTTGCACCGAAGCACAGCCCCCCACACTCCACGAGTGTCCTGTGGGCCCCGCTTTTGCATTTGAGCTTGATGCGTCTTCCTGGTTCCTTGCCCGTTGGCTAGTGAGCCCCCTGAAGACTTTTATTTACAACACACTTGCTTTCCTGGTTGCTCCAGGCTTGCTCCAGCTTCCCTGCAAAGGAAAAGTGCCACAGATCTTGCTGGTCTGCAACAGAGCCAATCTCGACATCCTGCTTGGGTTGCGATTGCCAAGGCTTGTTGGGTCCAATCCGGATACCAACACTGCAGTCAACTAGATCCTTCATAGAAAAGCTCGAATCCAGTGCCTGGTCATCGTCAATGCCTCCTGGACCTCGTGGCTGAAGAGACAAGCTCGACTTCTTCACCTGAAATCACCCAACATCGCCTGGTTCCTTCCTGGTACCTTCTTGGTCACTGGCTAGTGACCCAGGCTCTGTCTCTTCTGCTTTCAGGTTCTACAGATCTTCGATCCACCCTTGGATCCACCCGGACACTTTTCCTCTGGTCGCCTGTAGCACTTCTTTGCAGCTCTCCATTGAAAACGACGACGAAACCCGACACGAAAAGGCACCTATGCACCCGGCTTCCCTGGATGAGGTAACACGAGTACTCTAGTGCTCCCGTGGGTCTTGACTCTCGAAGTGTCCTAGTTTGAAAGGGTTTCATCCTAGTCCATCCGGAAGTGTCCTTAAATTGTATATTTGTAACTTCTACGTTTCCGATAGAAAGTCAATCGTAACCCGCGTTTGTGTTTAGACACTGCACGCGTCTCCCGTGGGCCTCCTACTTCCTAACCTTTGGTTGTTTAGAGTAGCCCCAGCGATTCCATAGGCCCCAGGCCTGCTTTCTAATTCTCTCGTGGTTCTTATACCACTATTTTAGTATATGGTTTGTGAGGCCCCTAGGGCATAACGTATACTGTGCAACTTATCGTATATTTACTCAGTGACTTGTATAGTATTTTTACCTTTGATCTCATAAAGAGTGCAGAGGGGTTGTGTTTAGAAGAAATACATATATATTTGATATATACCTTGTCTGATGTCCTTACATTGGGTACTCAAGGGATTATAATTGGTAAAACAACTTACTTAATATGCTCTCTGAAGTCTTAGCCTGATGACTGCTGGTCCATGTTACCACTAGGATAGCTTTCTATAAGGTTGACTTTACAACCACCATCAATAAGGGTCGATTAGACTGGTGCAAGGTGCCTACTAGAACTAGTGGACATCATATGCCAGGCTAACTTCTCACATTGGTGGCAGAGGTGGGATAAGAGCTTGCATTGTTTTACCAAATAATCTTGAGAATATCATTTGAAAGATCATATCAAGGTACCTGTCGGTACATATGAATCAAGTCTTATATACATACGTTCTACTGAACTTAGCAGTTGTAGATGGTAAGGGCTTAGCACACCCTGACTACAACTTCTAGAGAGGTTATAGTAGGAAACAAGTAGTGTAGGTAGGTGCACACATCACACCACACTAGCCATGTCCTTGGAAGCAGGGCCTAGTGGACCTCTGCCAGAAGACAACCCAAGGTTGCCTTCTAAGTATGACACATTCTCTTTTCAAGAATTGAGAAGCTTGTGTGTGGTCAGAAAGTAAAGACAAGGACAGAATCCAATCTTTAACCACCTGGTAGATATCTTAGTGGAACATGATGTGGAAAATGCATCAGACCCAAGTAGCCAAGGTAGTAGAGAGGGGGGCCATCCCTTATCAGAAAAGTCTCCTAATGGGGATGCCCCACTGGTCTCTGAAGATGATGAGGATGTAGATCAGGATGAGGTTGATGAACCTAACCTGGGAAACACAGGACTAACTGAGGCGGAGAGAGCCTAGGAAGGCCTCCCTCCAACCTTCCAGCTAGGCCTAATGGTGGGAATAGAAGGCCCAGATCCCTTTCTAGTGGATCTGAGCATTCTGACTCATCAATAGAGTCCAATGCCTCTGCTCAAAGGAGGATGACTTCCCCTCAGAGAAGAGAGCATAAAGCTAGGATGAGAGAAGTCAAGCTGAGGATCAAGAGGCAAGAAGTTGCCCTTGCAAAAGAGACCCTGGCTCTTGAAAGAGAGAAGAAATTGTGTGGGCTAGAGCCCACTGGTGGCAGCAACAACCCTAGTGGTAGGGAAAGGTCTCATGACCATAGAAACCTGAACAAGATTGCCCCTCCCTATCAGATTGGGGATGACATCTACACGTGGATAACTGCTTTGGGAGGGGCTTGCAAAGTACAGCAGGTACCCCAAAGTCAGAGGGCAGCAATCTTATGGCTCTCCTTTGCAGAAAAAGGAAGAGACAAGCTCCTCACTGTTAGAGAAGAGGATGCTGACAACTAAACTGTCCTGAAGAGTGCTCTGATAGATGGGTTTGGCCTAACCACTGAGCAGTACAGGTTGCTGTTCATAGACACCCAAAAGGCACAGACTCAGGACTGGACAGATTTTGTATATTGTGCTGCTAAGGCTATGGAAGGCTGGGTACAGGGCAGTAAAGTAAGTGACTATACAGGATTGTATAACCTTATTACGAGAGAACAGATTCTTAACAATTGTCAAAACCAGCAATTGCATCAACACCTGGTTGACTCTGATTTGACCTCTCCCCAAGAATTGGGTAAGAAGGCAGACAAATGGGTCAGAACCAGGGTGAAGCAGAAGGTACAGAACCAAGATGGTGATCAGAAAAAGCAAGACCAAAAGGGTTGATTAGACTGGTGCAAGGTGCCCACTAGAACTAGTGGACATCATATGCCAGACTAACTTCTCACAATGACTAACTAGGACTTGCCAGAATGGATCCCATCCTACTTTGGGAACATGAGAGAGGCTTGGAGTTTTCGTTTTTTTTTGGGGCGGAGGTAGGGGGAGAAGAGGGATAGATTGAAGTATGTTGGGTGAAAGCATTCGAAACCTTGTTTAAATGGAGATTTTGATAGTAAGAACTGACATATTTTCATGGCATATTACCACAAGGAATGAAATAATGTGTGCTTTGTAACTGTCAATGTATGTTTTGTGTAGAAAAACAATAAACTATGTTTTGAAAAAAAAATGAGAGAGGCTTGGAGCATTAAACTGTGTTCAAAATGTATCTCTTTTGGGCTTGGAAGAATTAGTGAAACCAGGCTCTTTAAATGGCTGTCTGGTTTCTGCTCATGTGGCCTACTTTGTTTACTTTTCTTCTTCCTTACTGAACTTTGGACGTTGCCTTGACTCGTCTACCGGTTTGTGTCCCCGTCACCCTTCCCCTCTTCTTCCCATGCTGTGTCTCTCACTCTCCCCCTCCCCTCCTCTTTCCCACCTTCTTTATCTGTCTACTTCCCCTACTCCAACCCCCCTGAATCTCTCACCTTGCCTTCTTTTCACCTTACGTATTTGTGCTTATTGTTTTTCTCGACCGTACAAGTAACTATGTTGCCATGCTCTAAGAACTGTGTAACCTTTGTAACGATGTAACCTGTAACTATGATCTGATGCTCATGTAAAGCGCTCTGATACCTCCGGGTCTAGCCAGCGCTATATAAAACTTTTAAAATAAATAAATAAATAAACTGATGAAGCAAACTGTACAGCATCAGGGGCTGTATAGTATTGATCATAATCGTACGTAGACAGGTTTCTTTTCTGTACTTCCAGGGGCTGTGCCCTGTCTACAGTAGCTGGTCGTGGAGGGAGTGCCGTGGGGCGGTGGGGCAGGGCAGGGTGGGGCGGGGCAGGGTAGGGGGTAGTAAACTCTGGCTCATGGCCAGCCGGAGTAATGTAAATAAATAAATAAATAAAACTAATTTAATTGCACGCGCTGAAACGCCTAATACATTTCAACGCGCGCAATGTAATTAATGTTATTTATTTAGTTTTTACATTACTCCGGTCGGCCGTGAGACGGTATTTACTACCCCCAACCCTGCCCCTCCCCCTCCCCCGCCTCACCCCACCACCCTGCGGCACTCCCTCCACGAGCCGCTACTGCCTGTCTATTCTGGTTGGACCATGCATGGTGTAAATACCCCACTTGTTAACGGTGCCCTCTGAGGCTCTTCTGCTGTTATTTTTGGGTGGGCACTGTACAGACAGTGTAAATGCACTAGCTCTTTACCAGTGCTCCCCAGGGAGCTGCCACTGTTACATGGGGTAGGCCCAATATGGTGTATATTTTGTTTGCTTCATAGCGCCTCCAGAGGCTGAGTTTCTGTACTCCATATAGCACACCTCCTGGTGGATTCCTCCAGTTCCAGGATTATGCACTGTGTGACCAGCTGTTATCATAAGACACTGACCTCTTCTGAAAAGGTACACAACTGCAACTGGTCTTACACTCTCCGCAACACCTCAGGCTTCTGCATCACAATGTTCACCAGACCATCTTTCAAGAAGTGAGCGAAGGGGCATAGCGGGAGTTCATCTCTCCAGCAGACACCAAGCGTAAATTGTTACCACTGCACAAGTCACTGGTGAGACATTAACTTGAGAACTGTTTCAAGTATGCCAGAGACTTTAAAGGAAGCCATGTTTGGATAGTAAAAGACCGCCATAATTGGGGGGGGGCTCCCACCAATGTGCCAGTGGTAGTGCACCTGCTGCATAAGCTATAGTTATGGCCCTTGAAAAGGGAGACAGGACACTAAAGCCATCTAGGGCATCCTAACAAGGAAACACTAAGTCTGCATCAAAAATCCTGTAGAGGAGAATACAAAGGCATATGTGCTGTCTGCTTGGAAGGAGGGGTAGAAGAGTTATTATGGGATCTAGCAAACAGCCTGTGTAACTCAAGTGAAACAATGAGCACAGTTTAGTACACACTCTCAAACAAGGTGTTGAGAAGACCTTGTGGGTTTTGGATGCTCCTGGACAACTTTGGAGGTTCTCAAGAGACCACCCGATAAATGCATAGAACCGCCTTCCAGCAGACGTAGGAGGAACCTAGTCAGATGCAGAATTTAAGATGATACCTAGGTAGCAATATATGCAGTCAATTTTTATGTACTCGAGTCTTGCTTCATAGCCATCTTGCCATTCAACAATGTTTCTGAAAAAAACACAATCTTGACATGTGGAGATACAGCAGCTGTTCCTCTAGTGGATCACCTTGCAGCATCTAACTATTATTTGTTCCAGGAGACCCCATGCATTCCTCCTAGAGGCTTTCTCCCTAAGTTTTACACAGCACTTCAATAGAGGCCAACAAAGAAGAGATCCATGAGAAAGGGTAGCAGAAGCAGGGTGTGTCCGGGGGTAGGTTATGGTGAGATCCTCCTATGTGGTCCCCTGGAGGAACAGATCCTCTATTTCCTACATGCCAAGATTGGCTTTTTTAGGGTCCTAGGATATTTCACTGCGGGAAACTCCCCGACATACCATTCCACTGAGTGAGCTTCCTCTGTGAAGAATGTGTTTCACAGGGCCTCCTCCCCCTGTTTGGGCTGTACCTTGTTTTTTTATTTTGAGTGGGCCTTCCCTAGAACTATTTTGCTTGTTCCTGGAAGGGTAGCGTCTCCTATGAACTTTAATGAGGATGGGCCATAATTAAGCCTGGGCGGAGTTCAGCGGAACTCTGCGAAGTGCAAATAAAACTCTGCCGCTAAGCGGAGCTCCACAAGCGGCAGAGTGAGTTTGAAAAAATTAAGTTCGCTGTAATTTTCAGCGCTGGGTGTTTGTCCGCGCTGTGAAATTATTGCGAACAGTACCATGCACAGCCCAAGTGGGAACAAGTGGGCACTGCTTCCTTTCTTCCGCTCGAATAGATTTTCGACTCGAGCTGTAGCTTTCTCAATGTGAACAGATGGTTTCTCAACACATGCGGTCGTGAGCATGCACAGCCACTCACATTGAGAAATCCCAACGCGCGCATTGAGAAATGTCGCCGGGCGGTCGATTTCCCTCGCTCATCCTTGCCAACTTGATGTTGACAAGCTCGTACGAGGAAAAATGTCACCGGGAAGTGTATTTTCCGTGCTCGCCAACTTGATATTGACGAGCGCAAGCGAGGAAAGAAACTGCTACGCAGAGTGGAGTGAAGTTTTTCGGAACTCCGTGAGCTCCGCGTAACGCAGATTGTGGAAAACTTTTCAAACTCCGCAAGCGGGGTTCACTGCCCAGACTCAGCCATGATGCGCACTGTTTCCACCTCCTTGACCCTGCCTTTGTTTTTTAAAGTTTATAGACGTTACCCCCATGCTCCATTTTTTGGGGCAGGGAGTTCTCCAACCCCCAGTTGCCCCCACCTTCCTTGCCCCCTCCCTACCTTTTTTAGGTCTCGGCTAGCGTAGGCTGCGCACATGCGCAGTCTCGCTGGCGAGATTTAATGAGATAGAGTAACTTTCACTAGCGAGGTTAGCCCAGCCCCTCTTTTCCATTAGCTGGCGTCACCGTTCATGCTAAACGGTGGTCAACCATTGGAAAAGAGGTCCTAGGGACGTACCTCTTTCTCTTTTAGCCCTGTCCCTTTCAGACTGGCTTCCTTGACTTACTGCTGTGGTAAAAGGTTTCTTATCTTCTTTATGGGGTGAAACAGATGGCCCAATAAAGAAGATGATAAACCTTTTACCACAGCAGCAAGTCAGGCTGAGGCAGTCCGAGCGGGAGGGCTCTGAAAGATAAATTTCTTTCATTTTAGTATAATCGCGGCACCCGCGCTTTACTTGTAACATTTTAAAAGTAAATCGCGGGTGCCGCGATTATACCAGAATGAAAGAAATAGATGTTTTTTTTCTCTTTATCCAACCTTTCATACAGGCCTGCTGGTATGTGTTTCAAGCAATACTGAAACTGGAAAGTTGTCACTGGCATTGCGATGGTGCCATGTATTATCCAATCTATGGCTGGTTGCTCAGAAACGTTTAATGGTAATCTTTCCAGTTTTTCTATGCGCAGCACCGTATAGTCTGCTCCCCTCTGTGCCAAAGAGATTTGTTTATCTGTAAGGTTAAATCCAGCAAACAATGACGTGGTGTTGATTAGACGCCAAGGCACATAGCCTGAACGAAGATTTTGTAACGTCCAGCCTAACAGCCTTATAGAACGTAATTGAGACTGTCCATGTTGTAACATGAGCTAGTCCTGTTTCATTATGTCTATGGCAGAGGATACAATGCTGTCCAAAGAATACATTCTGGATGACAGAGTCGTTAACCCATTGTCATCTACAGAGAGAGCTTTCTCTAAATTAACACAATCAATTTCTCGTATTCGTTCTGCAGTTTCCATTTGCGTGACTTTCCATGCTTCATTATAAGCAGCATAAATACCGGCGTATATGAAACATTTATGACGTGGTTTACGAGGTCCTTCTAAGAAGTCTCTTAAATCAATGCCATCTTTAAGTAAAGTTTTATATCTAGGAGTGCGTATTTTTGTAGCCACTCAAGGCACAGTTTCCCTACACTGTATGATGTTATTATCCCTGGATGTTGTCTCTGGACATATCTTGGATCTGGCCTAGTTACTGTAAACCCTTGTGTCTTGTTCATGAATCTATCTTGACAGTTATTCGTGCCTGTGGGCCAGATTATCCATTTTTTCCATTCAGGATTAGTTCTGTTTTGTTGTAAAATATATTTCATGTCTACCTTCTCATCTGTAGTTCCATTGCTATCAGGTGTGGGTTTAGGTATGGATGGTTTGTTTAAATCTTTTATCTTAGCCAGGCCAAGACAAGATGTCTGTTGAACAGTGTCATTTAAAAACATTATTTGTTCTGGGATGATGCAGGCTCTGAATAAGGCTTTGAAACCTTGCACCTGCCAGTCTTTTGTGCCCCAGACAGTTTTTGTCTCAAAGTTGTCTTTCCAAAAGTCAAAACCTAATGTGAACAATTGAGCATAAAAGGTCACAGAGTAAATTTGCTTAGTATTAGTCAACATACTTTTTATTCCTGTCTTATTAACATTTTTAAAGTAAAATGTTTCTGGATTTGTGACATTAAAACCTGAGAAGTATGAACATTTTTAATAAAATGTTTTTGAGCTACCCTTTGGTGATGTTGGACAATGTTCCCATTGGTTATAAGTTAAAACATTTCTAGGGTTTGCAGATTTGTGCACATAATGATGACCATAATGATTAAAACAATACATTTATTCATAATCTGATGAACCTTTTAAGTATTCATGTTTTGTACATTTTGCTGACATTTCTAAGTCTGCCATCATGTTATTAACAGTCTCAAAGTCCCAATCATCAGAAAATGTGCGTGGTGAAACAAAGTCACTCAAGGAAACCTTAAATTGGTGTGGAATATTCAACAGCTCTACAGGACTATAAATGTCTTAATCAGTTCTGTCCCATGCTATACCACCAGGAAGAGGAACGGCTGTGATGTTCACTGATGACAGGTCTCTTTTTTCACGATGAGATGATTTGTGTGGCTTCAGGAGCAAGTAGCGAAATTGATGAAATAGCCAGAGGCAGTTCTGTCAATTGTTGGTATTGCATCCGGATTACTTGAAATTGCTGGAGCTGCTTGGTCCCTCGTCATATTAGTATAGTCAGATGCTACATCATTGTAGACAGGAGTTTCTTGACAAACTATTGCTGGCCTCAGGACACCCCCACGCCGCACGGCCCACCAGCTGTAGGCGCGCCTCTGCCCCAGCGCCTCAGGTCCGTCCCTGCTCGTTCTTCCTCCCGTTGTTGCCCTCATCTGTGCCTTTCATTTGTATTTCGCTTTGTATTTCACTGTAGTGCTGTATTTCGTTTAGTATTTCACTGTTGTGCTGTATTTCGTTTAGTATTTAACTGTAGTGTTTCTTTTTTTGTCAGTAGGCTTTGCGTTTTTACCGTTATTGCTCCCCTGGTGTGACCCCCCCTCCCGCTCCCCGCTTCCCGCCGCTGCTCCCTCGCGGCCCCGCCCCCTTTTTCTTCTGTGTCCCGACTGGCCACCCCGCTCCCGCCTCCCAGCTGCTCCACCCTCCCACTTCGCCTTAAATGGAGCCCGCGCGCACGCGCAGCGGGAGCGCCGATTGTGCGCCGAAGGCGTGCCAAAGGCAAGCCCGTCCGCGCCTATCAGTGCCTGGACCGCGCCCAGCGCCAGGACCCCTGGCCCCCGAAGATGCCAGCCCACACGACGAACTTACGCCGCCGCCACCCTCAACGCACTCAAACCCTGCAGGAACCCCGCCTGCTACTGAGCCACCCCGAAACGCACCCACAGACCCTTCACCTGCCAAGCCTGCAAGTTCACCTGCCTCCGGACCTGCACCGCACCCGCCAAGCCAGACACCAGCAACAACCACCTCAAGTGCATGCTGCTCAACACCCGCTCCGTCCACAGGCACGCCGTCGAACTCTGGGACCTGCTCGACACAACATCACCAGATGTCGCCTTCCTCACAGAAACATGGATGAACGCCTCCTCAGTCCCCGTCATCGCCATAGCCATCCCAGAAGGCTACAAGATCACCCGGAGGGATCGCGCCAACCAGACAGGAGGAGGCATCGCCATCGTCCACAGGAACACCATCCGCATCATGACCAACTCCGACGACACCTTCACCGCCGCCGAACATCTCCACTTCCAGATACACACCAACCCCAAGACCACCCTCAGAGGCACTCTCATCTACAGACCCCCGGGACCACGGACACAATTCAGCGAAGACATCGCAGACTTCATCAGCCCGCACGCCCTCCCCTCCGCTGACTACATCCTCCTAGGGGACCTGAACTTCCACCTGGAGAACAACAACGACAGCAACACCACCACCCTCCTGGACAACCTCGCCAACCTCGGACTCATGCAACTGGTAAACACCCCCACCCACTACGCCGGCCACACGCTTGACCCCGTCTTCTCCTCCAGGAAGCACATCTCCTTCAGCCACTCCACCGGACTACACTGGACTGATCACAGCTGCGTCCACTTCAGCTTCAGAAGAACCACGACCCACCACCACCCGCAACAGGCCCCCCGAAGGAGCTGGAGCAGGATCACCGCCGACCAGCTCACCATGTCCCTCAGCCAGAACCCTCCCACCAGCACAACGGACCCCAACGAAGCAGCCCGCATCTTTACACAGTGGCTCACCAACTGCGCAGATGACCTCGCACCACTGAAGAACCCTCCCAGCAGACCCGGTAGCAAGAAAGCCTCTTGGTTCACCGACAAACTCAAAAACTCCAAGAAGAACTGCCGCACCCTCGAGAAAGCCTGGCGCCTCAATCAGACCTCAGAAAACATGACTGCCCTCAAGAACGCCACCCGCAAACACCACAAACTGATCCGCACCACCAAAAGAACAACACTCAAAGAACGACTGGACAACAACACCCACAACAGCAAGGAACTCTTCGGCATCGTCAAAGAGTTCTCCAACCCCAGCGCCGGAAACAACGACATCACCCCCTCGCAAGACCTCTGCGACTCACTTGCCTCCTTCTTCCACCGCAAGATCGCCGACATACACAACAGCTTCGGTGCACCCACCACGCACCCAACTACCAAACCAGTGCCCCCCACCACCACCCTCCGCGCCTGGACCCCGGTCAGCACCAAAGACACCACCCGCACGATGAACACCATCCACTCCGGATCCCCAACCGACCCCTGCCCCCACCACGTCTTCAACAAGGCCGACTCCATCATCGCACCCCAACTCTGGGACATCATCAACATCTCCTTCAACACCACCACCTTCCCGGAGAGCTGGAAGCATGCCGAGCTCAGCGCCCTCCTGAAGAAGCCGACAGCGGACCCCACCGACCTCAAGAACTTCCGCCCGATCTCGCTCCTCCCTTTTCCTGCCAAAGTCATTGAGAAGACCGTCAACAGACAGCTCGCCGCCTTCCTCGAGACGAACGGATCCCTTGACCCCTCGCAGTCTGGTTTCCGAGCCAACCACAGCACCGAGACCGCCCTGATCGCAGCCACCGATGACATCAGATCCCTGCTCGACAACGGGGAAACAGCGGCCCTCATCCTCCTGGACCTCTCTGCAGCGTTCGTCACTGTTGCCACCGCACCCTAGTACAGCGCCTCAGCAACATCGGAATCCAAGAGAAGGGACTGGAGTGGATCATCTCGTTCCTCGCCGGAAGAACCCAGAGAGTCCGCCTCCCCCCGTTCAGATCCGAGGCCACCGAAGTCATCTGCGGCGTGCCACAAGGATCATCACTCAGCCCAACCCTCTTAAACGTCTACATGAGCCCTCTCGCAGCCATCGCACGGCAACACAACCTCAACATCATCTCCTACGCCGACGACACCCAGCTGATCCTCTCCCTCACCAACGACCCCGCCACCGCCAGAGCCAGCCTTCACGAAGGGATGAAAGACGTCGCCGAGTGGATGAAGAACAGCCGCCTGAAACTGAACTCAGACAAGACGGAAGTCCTCATCCTGGGATCATCGCCCTCCGCCTGAGACGACTCCTGGCGGCCCCCTACCCTGGGCACCACTCCTAAGCCAACGGACCACGCACACAACCTAGGCTTTATCCTGGACTGCTCCCTCTCGATGACCAGACAAGTCAACGCCGTTTCATCATCGTGCTTCAACACCCTGCGCATTCTCCGCAAGATCTTCCAATGGATCCCCATCGAAACCAGGAAGACGGTCACCCAGGCACTTGTCACCAGCCGACTGGACTACGGGAACACCCTCTACGCGGGAACCACAGCCAAACTACAGAAAAAACTCCAGCACATACAGAACGCCTCCGCACGACTCATCCTGGACATCCCCCGACACAACCACATCTCCGTCCACCTGAGAGACCTGCACTGGCTCCCCGTCAGCAAGAGGATCATGTTCAGACTCCTCACCCACGCACACAAGGCTCTCCACGACCTGGGCCCCAGGTACCTCAACAACCGCCTGACTTTCTACACGCCCACCCGCCAACTATGATTGACCAGCCTCGCCCTCGCCGCCGTACCACGCATCCGCAGAGCCACCGCCGGAGGAAGATCCTTCTCCTACCTGGCGGCCAAGACATGGAACTCCCTCCCCATCCACCTACGGATGACACAGGACCTTCTCTCCTTCAGGAAGCAACTCAAGACCTGGCTTTTCGAGCAGTGACGGACCCCTCCCCCCAGCGCCTTGAGACCCCGCCGGGTGAGCAGTGCGCTATACAAATTATGTGATTGATTGATTGATTCATTCATTTTGGGATAATCGCGGCACCCGCGCTTTACTTTTAAAATGCCCGCGGGTGCCGCACTTGTTTGAATAGCAGCAACGCGGGGAGAAACTTGTTTGCTTCTACCTTTAACTTGTGTGTTTACAAAACACTCCATCAACAGGTTTTATTGGTAATATAATGCAGTTGCCTTGCAGACACCCAAGACCACATTATCCCTTCAGTATTCCGGGCCAACAAGAACATCCCCGGGGCACTCGCGGCTTTATTATCACACCTTGCACATTGGCTGAGGGATCATTCCAGTAGACACTATTACTCCACTGTCTATCAGTGCAGTGGGTGTCGGCTGTGCTGTGCTGCAGGGCTCTAGCAGCGCTGCCCAGAGGCCTCAGGGGCCCGATGAACCCTGTTTGTTGCTGTTTTTTGTTGCCCACTTGCAGTCAGGAGACCCATTTTCCTACCACAACGGACCGCAGTACCCTTGCAGCGCCACTGCTGTCTAGTTGACTTTGTCCTGTTCTCACCCTGCATACATCCCTTCTCAAAGCATTCTGAGGTTAAAACATGATGGTTTACGGCACCTTACAAAATATCATCATAAAAACAAGCATTTACAATGCAACGGTTTCGCCTTTGTAAAAGTTAGAGCTATTGGCATTGTAAATGACAATTTTTTTATTTATGTGTTGGTTTTGAAAACATATACATAAATGGCATTGTCATTTACAATGCCAATAGCTTAATCTCTCGCAAATGCGAGACCAATTGCATTTGCATCCACACGCACACACACAGAGAGCCACACACACAGAGCCACCCACACATAGAGCCACCTACAAAAAAAGCTAGCCACACAGACAGAGCCCCAACACACATAGAGCCCCAACACACAGAGAGCCCCAACACACACAGAGCAGAAAATAAGTTGAGGACTGTGCACCAACGCTCTGTAATGAGTACACATTTGCAGGCAGCTGCACACTGTAAAGAAAGCTTTTGAATTAAAAAATGACCAGCTAAAGAGCGCACACAAAGTCGTTGACACAAATACATGCATTAAGAGACACAATGCCATTAAAGGATCGCCTTGTGCAGTAACTAACACAGACACATGCAGTAACATGCATGTACAGTATGAGAGACAAGAAGCCGAGGCAGCTCTCAAACAACTGTAGCTAGTGGGGCACAGACACCTTTCGATCATACTTCTATCAGGGGCAGGGTCACTGAAATTATGTGGCAGGGGAAGATCAAATTAGAGTTTTCTAATGCGGGTGGAGGGGTTGAGCTTGGTGTGAAGCAGCAACCACAGCCACCGAGCCCGGATAATCCGCTCATGAGCCCTAATGGTATCAGAGCAGTGGACATCAAATGTGCAGGAATTGTTTAGTGATTCTGCCACAAGTGTGTTACAATTGTTACAAGCTTAACAAACTAAACAATTTTAAAGAAATCATGTTATTACTTTATTAGAAGAAAAAAAAAGGACTATGAGCCCTGCGTAGCCCAAATACAGCCTCAGTTGATGTGTTTCAATGGTTGGTCTTGAAGAAAGTGCCAAACTTTAAAAATATCTGTATTTTTCAACGTTTTGATCCTTAGTATCGTAATTGGATTTGAATCGGTATCACATTCTAGGAGAACAGACTAACATACTGCCAGCAGTAACATTTCCTTCAGACACAACCAGTCTTCTCAGTAATATATTTATTTGAACATTCAGAATATAAATAAGCTTTCCAGAAAACAATATGCAGTGCAATTTATATACATATATTAAATACAATTACCGTTAGAATTAACCAAGAACTCCTCAATCTTGAAATCGCTATTTATGAGCAGTAAATGGTTAATTATTATGTAGATTTTGATGATGATCAGCAGGTAATGTAGGTCCGCATCAGACTCCTCCAGACTTTGGCCCTCATCATGAGAGTGGCAGAAACACGGATGCAGTATTCCTGCACCTAGAATTATTGTTACTGTGGATACCAGTGTCATTTCCAGATGTGGGAGTACCACTGCACTTCGAAAGAGACTCTGAGTGGATCGTGCCAAATGAGAGTTATCACATGAATGCTGTAATCATTTTGCGTTTTCCACCGCTTTCCTGGCCGTGACTTTCACTTACTTTTAATGGAGGAAGTGTCCTAATGGGAAACAGTAGAGGTGCGATATTCCCGCTTTCCTTATATTCCCAATAACCCCTGTTACTGGCTTAACAAGGAGACCGGCCTTGCAGAGAGAGGGCTGTGGTGGTGGGTATCTATCTCATGGGTGATGGTGTTTCCTAATTGAAATACATCTAATTTCAGGCAGGCACACGGACATCGGGAGGGGGGCGGGCAGGCTCACGGACAGCGGGAGGGGGGCGGGCAGGCTCACGGACAGCGGGAGGGGGGGGCAGGCTCACGGACAGCGGGAGGGGGGGGCGGGCAGGCTCACGGACAGCGGGAGGGGGGCGGGACGGCTCACGGACAGCGGGAGGGGGGGCGGGCAGGCTCACGGACAGCGGTAGGGGGGGCATGCAGGCTCACGGACAGCGGGAGGGGGGGCGGGCAGGCTCACGGACAGCGGGAGGGGGGCGGGCAGGCTCACGGACAGCGGGAGGGGGCGGGCAGGCACACGGACAGCGGGAGGGTGATCAGGAAACAGCCAGCGACAAGTCTCTGCCCTTCACAAAGTATTCAAATCTCTGGGAACTCGGGAAGGTGGAAAACAGACTCTCAGCGCATTCTGCCCTAAACACTCGAAAAAAGCACATAATACGTTCCTGTTTCTATGCTACTCAAGTGACAACATCAAAGGAAATTGAATCGAAAATGAGGAATAAAGACAAAATACACAAAGCTACGGCAGGGTGCTGCCGCAAGCGAAGAGTATAACAAATTACTACTACCCCAACCTTTGCGACCCACGAGACAAGGGCTGACAAACTCATACTGTCACAGTCATACAAAGTAAAAAATGTGAGTTACTCCAAAGTGATTCTCTAGACCCACAATAAATGATGGTGACCCCACAGTGCCACAGTACAGTCGGAGGGGTGGCGGGCAGGCACACGGACAGCGGGAGGGGGGCGGGCAGGCTCACGGACAGCGGGAGGGGGGCGGGCAGGCTCACGGACAGCGGGAGGGGGGCAGGCTCACGGACAGTAGGAGGGGGGCTGGCAGGCTCACGGACAGCGGGAGGGGGGCGGGCAGGCTCACGGACAGCGGGAGGGGGCGGGCAGGCTCACGGACAGCGGGAGGGGGGCGGGCAGGCACACGGACAGCGGGAGGGTGATCAGGAAACAGCCAGCGGGACAGGGAGAACACGAACAATGAACACAAACATCGGTGGTAAAAAAAAAAAAAGTACACGCCCACAGTGGCCACGTCTTCATGACGTTGTGGAGAGGGAAAGAATCGGCGGGAACGCCCACCAATCGCCTCGGGAAATGACGGACAGTTCTCTCTTCCAATGGCTAGCCTCCATTTATGGAGCTAGCCAATGGAAGAGAGAGGCTGAACTAAAGCACACAGTGTAAGACATAAGATTTCGCCCTAGGCGGAGCACTGCTTTGCAGTGCTATGGGCAGGGCGAAACCTAAAAAACACATAGGAGGATGTTCATTTAGTTTACTAGCAGCAAACAAATGTGGAACTAATTACCTCTCTTAATCAGGCAGGAGAAGTCAGAAATCTCGTTTATTAATAACTGAAAATCTGTGTTTTTAGATACATCTAGCCGGGCACTCCAGTTTTTGTCGCTGGATACAGAGGACATGAAACCACAGCACTGGGACACTTCTTGTGACGCAACAATGCGCTTTCAAAAACACCTTATTATTATTTACAAAACTCCCTATTATCACTATGCCCGGTCTAGAACTTGTGAACACAAAATGTACAGCACAGAATCTGCACCGATCACAATCAATCATTACATTAAGAATGGTGGTGGGACACTGAAGCAGCAGAAGTGCATTCACCAAGAAGTTATATCAGTCAAGAGAAAAGGGCCAAATGTAATTCTAAGGATACAAGTTTAACTTGCAACAACAGAATGATGAATCCTTCTCATCGTGAGACAGTCAAAGAATACTTACATATATTGAGAGATGGAGGGATTTTGAGGGATGCAGGATCAGAGAACATATTTTAAGAAAACACAACAACGAATATTCACAGCTATACAAAAGAATCTAAACAATGGAAGCTATGACAAAAAAAGCTAAATGAATCAAATGGGGGTCTAGTAAAGAATATATATATGTCAGTTCAGTGGACAGGAGTATTAGCTCATATACTCCAAGTTAAACATCAAACTACAGCACTGGCTAGCACTATAAAAGAAATATGGCAAAGGTTACCCAGACTTTTGGAAAAAATTAGTAGGCTGGTGTTATTAGCTTGTTCACAAGAAGAAGAAAAATAAGATGTTACAAAGAATAAACAAAACTACCAGTCTGACACTCATGAAACATGTTATACGGTAACTGTAAACAATTTCTCTCTGCAGCCCGGCAGCTCACCCCTACAGTATTCCAGATTAACAAAATCCTAGCTGTGGGAAAGCTAGCATTTGGAGATGAGCAGAAATGTCTCAGCAGCCAAGCTGAAGGGGTGGATGACTGCAGCGAGCATTTGGGGATGAGCAGAAATGTCTCGGCAGCCAAGCGGAAGGGGTGGATGACTGCAGCTAGCATTTGGGGATGAGCAGAAATGTCTCATTCAGTGGGTGACACTCCGTCAAGGCTGGGGAAAGGAGTATAGGTAAACCAGGAGACCACTTCGAGTCTTTGAGTAAACAGGAAATGCAGGAGTTGGGGGGCTCGTGTACGACTAGGATGCGTAGTGATCTGCAGGGCGAACACAAACTTCGGAAACCTCATTGCCCACAGCATCACCATTCCCATACTGTTTTTGATGCACTCCGACTGCTGCCCAAATGCAAATTCCGCCAATATGATGGACGTTTTGTGTCTGGAAATGTATTGAGTGTGGGTGCACCTGCAAATGTTCGTGGACACTGAAACTTGCAAGTTTACAGATTGTCCCCAAACAATTTCCAATCTAGAAATCGCTCCCGAATGTAATCCGGTCAACAGGATGTACTTTAGAGTTGAAATAGTGAGGTGCCACTACCCCGAAAAGGGATGGAGGTGGTCGGCAAGGGGATTTCTATGAGAAATATTTTCTCCATTAAGAAACAGAAATATTATGCACGTGTACGTTTTGTATTTTATATTTTTATGCAGAACTTGTTCCACATGTGAATCTGAGACTTCTACAGGCTCGCTGGAGCAAGCCAGAGGGGTGTGAACCCACAGGACGAAAAGTATTTTGTTTCCTCTGGAACTTTGTGTGAATTGAGCCATGAGTGATGAGACCACCAGTTATGGCGACCCCCATCTCAACGCCCCCTCCCCCCCACCCCAGAGTTTACTTTGGATCGGTAGCATCTTCATTCACCCACTCGGGTGGGGGTGAGATGAAAAAGTGAGAAGTACTGCAACTAAAGTCCTTCCTGGCAATCACTGCGCTGTGTTTGTAAAATGAAATAAAGAGCACAAGGAAACGCAGGGAAGCTGCTCGGCTATTACAGGCCGTAACTCAAAGGCGCCGAGCGCTTCTCGGCCTCGTTTTTCACGAGCCATAATTCATTCTCCCCGCCATCATAATGAAGTGGGAAAAGTGTTTATTTTTGTGTCCGATGCTTTCTGGCCATGAATCAGTGTCATATTAATGTGCAACAGACTAGGGTGGAAGTGCGCTTTTATGGTCATGAGCTGCGAATGGCGACATTACCTCTAAGTGCCGGCCGTGGCAGAGGTCACCCTCCGATCCGGGGTCACGAGGACGGAAATGACATTATTTGCGGACACCCCACCCCCCGATCCCAGCCCAGATTATGTGGTAAAGCTGGATTTGCCGATAAACAACATTCAACAGACCTAGTCATCTGAGCAGGCATTCCCAGCGCAAGGAGAGATGTTGTGTTGCAATTGTTTTTTTGTCAGCAGACAGCAATGCAGCACTTCGGCACACTCCCAACATTTCCCTACAACGCATTACCTGTAAACAAAGAATTTTGGACTGCTCCTCAGTGATGACAAATGAGCAGATATGGCTCAGCGTCAGCACATGCCAGGGTGTTACATCTTACTGAGCCCGACCTACAACCGCGGCCAGCACTTTCTGTCCCCTCCACAGTCGCCATCGGCACTCACCCACTGCAGCAGCAGAACCCACGCAAGGCTCATTCAGCCTCAGAAAGAGGACAGGATGGTTGAAGTTTATTAATGGATTCCTGCTTTCAACATTGATACATTTATAAAAGGAGGTAATAATGGCTTCGTAGATTTGCATACACATCAAAAAAGTCAGGTCCCGGGCCGGCAGCCAATCACAGCGCGGCCCGGGAATGACGTCAGGGGGGAGTCCCGGGCCGGCAGCCAATCACAGCGCGGCCCGGGGAATGACGTCACGGGGTGTCCCGGGCCGGCAGCCAATGACAGCGCGGCCCAGGACAAAGGGGCGGGACTTAAAAAAACACAGAGAAACGCCCCCGAATCGCGTTTTCACAAGAAAGCGTGATTGACAGCCTCTGTCTCCCAATGGCTAGCCTCCATTTATGGAGCTAGCCAATGAGAGACAGAGGCAGAACCAAAGCCAAATGTAGGAACATGAGATTTCGCCTTGGGCGGAGCAACTGCTCCACAGTTGCAACGCCAGGCGAAACCTAAAAAGAGTGCAGCTGCAGTTTTTCCGTCGTTAAACAGTGGATGCTTCAGTGTGCATCTTCAAAGTTAGTTGTTTTCAAACACAGAGGGAAATCACTGAGATGCCCAGGGGGCCGCCCTGCACTGCTTTAAGTGCGGCGGGTCCTGCCAGTATGCGTCATTGGCAGTAATTAAAAACAAACATTAGAACCTCCTTAGCATATTTATGCAGCATGTGTGAGAGTGAGATGGGGTGGTGAAAAGGAGGAAACAAAAGGAAGTACATGCAGAAAGAGAGAAAGGGCAGCGGTGGAGGGCCACCAGAAAGAGATGTGAGGTGATAAAGCATAAGTGAATAGCAGGGAGAAAGATTGCAGAGGAAATCACTGTGAAGGGAAGAGCGGGATTTGTTATTCATTAATCTGAATTTGAATACAATCAGTGCTGACAAGCATTGGTAAATCCAATAAGTCTGTCTTATTTTAGTATTGATTTATTATTTCACAGATAGAGGCACCAATACAGGTCAGGTGGCATGCTGCGCCCAGCATAAGAGTCTAGTTCACATATTTCAGGTCACCTCAAAGTATGTGTGTCACACCCTTATAAAGGTTTCCTATTTGCGCCTTTTAGCCACGACCCTTTGAGAGACTCCTCACTTATTTTCTTCTCGTCGGACGTGTCCATGAGGTGAAAGGGTGTTTGCCTTCTTATTAGTAGACACCGCTGCAGTGAGGCGGGTGTGCTACTATACATCGCACGAAGACGAGTCTAGGAACTCGCCTGTTGACGTGGTCTCTATTGGCTCATCTCTTACATACATCTTGTTTAAATTCCCTCGCCCTTTTGAACTAGGTTGTTATATCACACGTTGACTTACTGACTGTGACTCATCTGCGTAGAACTGGGCGTTCAACAAAGGCCGCAAACCACTACTGCAAAGCCCCAAGGGCAATATGTAGGAGGCCCAATACCGGTCGGTAACGGACGAAATTACCGAATTTCGGCCGTTACCGACCGGTATTTGGCATTTGGAATGTAGTTGGCATGATTGTAGGATTCGGTATTTTACCAAATCGGTAACTTTATGAATCGTAAATTACCGAATTCTTAACATACCGATTCGGTAAATTACCGAATCCGTAATGTAGGGAGCACTCAAGTTACTGCTTTTCTGAGTTAAGGATTCGTTATTTACCACCAACTACAAGTTGGTGGTAAATATCGAAAACCTTAGAAAAAGCAAATTTTTTGCTTTTACAACAGTGCGATGTGGCAGACATACATGCCCTTAGGGCATGTATGTGTGCCACATGTGCACACATGCACGATTCAGGGGTGCAACAGAGTGTCAATGTGACACCCAGCCACCCTTGAATATGTGCCCCCTATTACCGATTCGGTATTTACCGAATCGGTAATTCCCATTCATTCCTAAGGGTCTCCAGGCCCATAGGAATGAATGGGAATACTGAATCGGTATTTACCGAATTTTACCGATTCTGTATAAATTACCGAATCTATACCTACCATTTACCGATTCTAAAATACCGAGTTGGTAAAATTCGGTATTTTAGAATCGGTAAATAGTATTTACCTACATATGGCCCCAAGTCTCTTTTTTGCGCCCAGCCTTATATCATAGCCCTCCTCTTACCTCAAAGTTTAGCCCACCCAGTTTCTTCCAGGTACCTACGTAAGCAAGGCGGCTGTGACCAAGTTCCATTTGCAGTTCGATTTTAGAATAACGCTCCCCCTTGTAACGCGGGGTCACAGGGTGATGGTAGGCCCAAGGCCTTGTCCAGCATTCCAATTGGTTGACTGCTCTCAGCAACAGTAGGCCGCAGAAATAGACGCACTGCACGTTCCTTCTGATCTGATGACGGCATACGTGCATATGCTCTTTGCATATGGTGCACATGCTACAGATTCAGGCACAGATTGTGGGTGGGATGAGGAGGAGCGGACATTGTGAACCGTGGCAGGATGTTGTGAGATCTGCACATGCAGTGGGGAGGGGGGGGGCGTCTTCCTCATCGCCCCCCCTTCCCTCCCCCCAATTAATATACATTGACGTCTTGATACTTCGTCTCTGCTGCAGAGGTGAGAAAAGCGCCACGCCGCACCCCGCGGCTATTTTCAAGCCTGTCCCCCGGACAACAGATTCGTCAGCAGAGGTAAACCACCCCAGGGTCTCCGCTAACTAAATTTACTCTCCCATATGCCTGTCACCTCCCACCGAGGCCCACAATGATTTCGGCATTAAAAGTGTTTTTGCGCCACATGATTTCTGTGGAATTAACTTGTCTCCGTCTGAGCTTGACAGGAACCCGACCGAGGCTTTGATCGAGCAGGTTTTCCTCTTAAGAGGAAACCTGTGAGAAATGCCGGATACATGTAAAAATCATAGCTAACTACTGCCCTGATTGGCAGAGCCCTGCTCTGCTCTTATTTGAGACACAGGTGCCAGGGGGTGCAGAGGCACAGGTGTGGGGCAGGGGCCAAAATGTCCCTATGGACTCGTCTCACAACCAGCATAATAAGCTGGGGGGTTACTATAGCCATGCAATATATACCCTAGCAATAATATAGCCCTATAGTCCACTGCTGAGGGCGTTATCGGTTGTTAAAGGCCCTGAATATCACCCTAGCTCTAGGGCCTAGAGCTATTATGAGGTTTCAACCTGTATGGCCTGAGGCAGAAGGGCTGTAAGTCTGTTTGAACATTCCAAGCACGGATGGTAGAATGTTCTAAATTAAAAGGAGAGAAACAGAAAGATAAGCATCAGGCTATTGGACAGAAGGCTTATGCCAGCCGTTATCAGTCGTAAGCCACTTCATTGTCTTGAATGGAACTGCAAACATTCCCATATTCTAATATAGCCTTAGAGCCCACCGTAGCGGTCTCTACCGGCCATTAATGGCCCGCTCCAGCGTTAACAAGGGAGCCGGCCTTTAATGGCCGGTAGAGCCTGCTACGGAGGACTATAAGGCTATTAGACCATTCCGCCTCTAGAGGGCAGAATGTTCTAATTGGTAAAACAAAGGCCTCACGGAGCCTGAGGGGGTTGGACATCCCCTCGGGTTCCGTGAGTTCTTTGTTCACAGGCAACGGTTGTGAAAGGAAAACATTGGAATGTTTTTGCTCCAGGCTTTTACCGGCCATTTGAAGCCCGGAGCACTCCACTGTCTTCAATGGAGCGCTCAACATTCAAATGTTCTAATATTGTATCCACTACATTGACACGCCATTACATTGTGAAGTATATGATTACTATTCTAAATTCCATGGTTGCGGTTAATTATAGTAAAAATATGCGTAAAATACATTGGGCCTGATTTAGAGTTTGGGGACTGGTTTCTCCGTCACAAACAATCCCCCGTCAGCCAAGTCACAAGTCCATTTTATTTAACGGCACTGGTAATAAAGCAGATGGGATATCAGTCACAGTTATGACAGAGTAACCTGTCCTCTACAGTGTAAGTCAAGCCCATAGTAAATGCATACTTCTGTTAACCTGTGTAAGTAGCAGTAGGTTGATGTAGTGGCTTTGATATTTTTCAAGGTCGAATCTGTCGACCTCGAAGTAGTAGTATACAACTGCATATGCAAATTATTTTCCAGGGCATTTCTTTGTTTTCCATAGAGACTCTGAGACTATCTCTCATGGTTGTACCTACCAGACATATTGCTGTCTGAATGTGTTAATCACACATTGAAACAGTCCAGATTGGCCAGACAGAGGACACGTGGTGGAGAATGTCGGGGAGGCGTGGCGGTATCTGATTTGTGAAAGGTCAACTGTAGAAACATCACCATGTCCCTCCTTTTCCAGAGAGAGGCACCCTGTTGCTCACTTTTAAAACTTTTTAACACTCCTCAACACCCTCTTCACCCCTCCAACCTGATGCAACCTCCCAGAAGGCCATCAATGTGTTCATGTCTACCCCTAGACAGTCCTTTCTGGTCAAGTCCCAAGGTCTTTGTTTCTTTTAATCTCAAGAAACTGCATTCATGATGCATGGTGTTCGACAGATATACCTCTGAGGAGAAAGGCAAAGGCATGATGAGAATGTGACCAGAGACCGCTGGACTCTTGATTCCGGAGCAGCAGAGTGTTTTTGCATAATTATGTATTTGCCTCATTTGCCACACAATGGGACATCCACTGCATAATTAGCAGTTTTTAAGAAAAAATTACTTTGGAGCTCAAAGGGATCAAAAGTTGCAAAAAATGTAGCCACACGTGTTGCTGTGCAATGGAAACCCCTTCGTAAACGGTGACTGGTCACCTTCCAGTTGCTTGTTGCAGTATATGGGTATGAAACTGGTACTAATGAGGTGAAACCTTTGCCCACAGTGTTAAGTGTAAAAATGACAAATTAATTAAGCACTACTATCAAATTACGCCGCATAATTTGCCTGTCTTGCCATATATTTTAGTCAACCCTGCCACATTATTTAGTACTCCCCTGACTCCTAATTCTAGTGGCCCTGCTAACGACTGGTCCTGTGCATTTCAAATTTTTGGGGAAGCTCTTGGTCATAGGTGCCCCCCATCCCCGAATGTATCAATGGGAGACAGTAGGCATGGAAGCAGTAACTGTATTGCACCATGCTTGCTGCACCACCCAGCTGGCAGGCCTTTCCTGGCAAAATCACAGATGAAGGTAAGCTTCATTGACCAGTGAAACCAAATCAAATAAATCTTTATGTGGATGATTAAAATCCATAAAAGACAAATAAAAGAAAACAGGATTCAAATGTTACACAAACATAAAATATAATTACAAATAGTCATTAAAAAAAATTTCAATACATAAGATAGAAACAAGTATAAAATGGGATGGGTATCAGTGAAATTTTAATAAGAAAAATCTGAATTGACCAGTGGAGTCGCTTATAGGCTTCTTTGATGGAGTCAGGACTCTGCAAGTCCACAAACTAAACAGCCAAACATGAACCAAAAGATTAAAAGAAAACAGAAGAGAAGATGGAAAAAATAACTCAACAGCGCAAAACCCAGAATATTTCAGTTTAGCAGTCTCTTTCACTTCACCTTTCAGGAATGAGCAACTACAGCATGATTGATGGCTTGTCACTCAATCCAGTGCCTTTTATTTCATCGCTTGTCACGCGCTACCTACTGAGGGTGACGTTCAGCTCTTAGATCTCCACAGACTCGCACTGCTCCCCCACATGAAATCTTACAGTAAATCCATGGGCTCTTCCCATTGGCTTTGACAAATAATTGTCCATAAAAACAGAGGCAGTATTTCCGTTCTGATGTGTTTAGGGGTGTGCCAGGGATCAGGGACTAGTACCACTTACACTAACAAGCATTTGCAATGCAATAGGTCTCACCTTTGGGACCTTATATGTATTTAGCTATGCAGCACATTAGCCTGGGTGCTGAAACATCTACTTTTTTTGAACATGGAGGGAAAGTAAGCACCAAACTGCGTGACATGCCAGTATGGGAACACATGGAGAGAAATATTGCCTTTCAGCTGGAAATGGTATAGTCGAAAGCTCTGTTTTTAATATAAAATCAGGGCCTTCGGTGGTCATATCACTGAAAAAACAAGATTTGAAAAAAATATTATTGCTCGTGGGAGAGAATCTAGAGAATGCTAAAGTGATTCTGGTATTTTAGGGACCTCTGCTGGTCGTTTTAGCAAGAAAGTTAAATAGAGGTAGTTGTCAGAAAATAAAAATCCCTCAGCAGAAGGCAATTCTGGTATTTTACTGACCTCTACTGGTCATTTTCTATTGAGACAGTTAAATAGAGGCAGTTGAACAGAAAAAAAAGTCCCTAAGTGGAAGCAGACAAGTCCTAGAGCTGATCTCCAGAGCTCACAAAGTACATACCCATATAAGTATATACTAACGTATATACAAGAGGTCTTGAATGCTGAACCTAAAAAGGTAGCTCAGTGTTATAAAGAAACTTCTGTGGGTCCTCCTGTGCAAGCAGAAAGGTACTGAATCGAATCCTGGCATTGCCGTCTCAGTTTGTTTTTGTTCTTCAGAGGCTGATGAAACAAGTACCACTAAATCGGGTATTGGAAGCATCTCATATTAAAGTTCTTCGGTCGTTAGGTGCAAAAGGATTTTACGCTTGCAAAGCCTACGATTCACAAAATTGTAAATTGCAATGTACAAAAGGTGCATTGAGATTCGCAAATAACTGCGAATCGCAACATGCACATTATGACTCCCACGATTCAGAGCGAGGAAGGAGTGTCCACCATGGCTACCAAGTGGCTAAGACATGCATCAATGCTTTACGTCCGCAGTTTCATACCTATTGGATTTGAATAGGGGAACCTGTCTCTGAAGGACACAGCTTTCACTTTGTGAAGGTGAGCTCAGGCACTGGGGGTGGGTATGGAGTGATTGTAGTGTAGTTCCTATATTCCCAATAGGCTCTGCGCATTGGAATAATATATCCTATAGATTTGACGTAGGACTGAGGTTATGATTTCAATGCCTATATAAGGATACAGTAGTTTATACCTATATAAGGGCATGAATCGGGAAAATTACACTAGTGTCCTAAAACGCTATACAACATGATAACCAGTGATCATTAACCAGACTAAGGCCACCTTGCGGGCATTTTGAAGAAGTAATATTCCAATTTACTTTATCGTGGAACAGATGCTTTGGGACAAGCTTATCTTTGATTTCTAAGCTTAATTACTTTCTATATATTTATTTATTTATAACCTTATTTTCAGTGCAATTTTCCATTTTTATTTTCGTACAACAATTTTTCAACAAGTGAAATGGCGAAAAATAAATATGTATGGAGCATGCACTGTGCGAGACTGACAGTGCTTAATTTGAGCCAGTGCTGCTCGCATCGCACTTAATTGTCAACCCCGGGGCTTGTGACAGTCTGTCACAAGGTGGCGCTGTCTGGCTAAATTAGAGATGACCACAAAACAGTCAATTATTTATTCAATATACATCACAACTGACTTTTACCTGCGGCCCAAGCCATTCTTGTAGCTTTGGGGGCCTGGAATAGTCCGAATTGTCACACTTGTGCGAGTGTGATGGTTATTAGCTGTGTTGTTACTGTCATTGGCAGCGCTGGTAGGGGCAATGGGTGGTGCAAGCTGCAGTGGCCTCTTGTACACAGCCCTGGCACTTATTTCTTTACAAATTAAGCACTGCAGACTGAGCACTTCTTATTACAAATCTCAACTGACTTTCATGCTTCCTGTTCGATGCATGTTGTCATTAATTTTTAAAGAAGGAAAAAGTCTCCTTGGAAGATAGAGAGATGGTGAAAATGAACAATGAGCATTTTTTACAATTTCTGATTTTATCTTCAGCATTGTAATTTCGAAGTAGTGATTTTATGGAAACCGTCTTTCATTAATGAGAATCCTAGAGATTCTTCATTCTTCCCTTGAATAAAATGCTTCAGTTCCTAATTCCTTCACTGGGATACATTTGAGGGAATACAGAAAGGATGAGTTTTTATTAGAAGTGATGTCACAAACAGACATAGTTTCCAGGGTACAAGCGGGATTTTAAATATTTGAATAGAAAAGCAAATACATTTCATGCTATGTTACACAAAATGTAATTTTCTTTAATGAACATGAAATTGGGATTGGTGATCATTTATGCCAATTGATTAGCTAATGTTTAGAGGTGGTCTTAAAAGAGTAGTAACTGGTGGCACAAACTTTAAAAGGTATATGGATTAGATTGTTGTGAGGGTCAACGTGACTCAAATGCTTTTGGTTTTATGTTACTTACTCTATTCCTATTTTTTCAAATTATATATATAAATATATATATATATATATGTGTATATATATATATATATATGTGTATATATATATATATATATATATATATGTGTATATATATATATATATATATATATATATGTGTATATATTACCTACTGGCGGTCGCCAGTAGTTAGTTATAGTTAGGACCTAGTTTCAATAGGAAATACGCAACATTCTATTTGGAATAACTTTGGCGCCGGTTGATGAATCTTCGCGAAATTCTCCAAGAAGATGGGGCGTTCCGCTCTGCTCCTATCCTGAAAGTTTCGGGGTGATTCGTCAAGCGGGGGGTGAGAAAAAAGGGGGTCCCAAAACGTGTTTTCCCCATGCAATTTTCCATGAGGACATTAAGCCGCGGCTACAGCCCGAATTGCTGAACGGAATTACACCAAATTTGGCAAAAAGGTAGAGTTTGGTTCACAGTTCACGCTTTTTGTTAAATGGTGTAAATCCGTGCAGTAGTTCCTGAGAAAATCAAAAGTAAAATCACAGATATATCTATGGACGGTGTAGGGTACGCGTATCCTCCGAGGATCATGCTAATTGGCTGTCAACTGTCTGTCAACACTCCAAACCAGGAAGTGTTGGCAGCCATCTTGTGTCTCGGTAGAACCGAGGCACAAGAAAACTGAAAAACAAGTGTGCAAAATATGCAAAGGGGGCAGGGTAGAAACACCCAGACTCCCTAGGCCTGCTCAGGGGGTCCCACAAGGACCCCCAAGCCCAAGGAAAAAAAGAAAATCGTGGGATGCGCGTGGGATGCGCGTAGGAAGCGCGGATCCTGCCGATCCCCCAAAAAAACGAAGCGCAGGCTCCCGCGCTTTCATGTTAATTAGCCCCCGGGGGGGGCAAATCCCAGGGGCTTTGTAAAAATAGAGTGTGGGGGGCCCAATCCCCCCCACACTGCCCCGGGGACCGCCACCCCCCGGGGCAAAGTATGTATAATAGCAGGGGGGTACATGGCCCCCCGCAGCCCCTGGGACTGCCACCCCCGCGGCTTAAAAGTATAATGATGGGGGCCTCTACTAAATTGAAATTGCGGGGGGCACATTGCCCCCGCGCAGCCCCGGAGACCGCCACCCCCGGTGCTTGTTTATTTTTATTATTTTAAATCCTGTGTGGGGGGCTTGAACCCCCCTCACACGCCCCGGGACCGCCACCTCCCTGGGGCTCTAAAAATGTAAATTGGGGGGTCCGTAACGGACCCCCAGCCTTGGGGACCACCACACCCCGGGGCTTTAAAAAAGATGGGAGGGGGACCACGCGGCCCCCACTCGTGGAGCCCTCGAGGGCCCTGGGGACCGCCACCCCCCAGGGCCGGCTCCTGCAGTGTCGCCGGGTGCCCACCACCGGGACACTGCAGGAAACCTGCTCTCTCCTCCAAAAACCAAAGACCATTGCTTTTCTACATGGGGAGCAGCATGTTAGGTGCTCCCCATGTAGAAAAGCAATGCCGGCTCCCGCAGGACGCGGGGAGCCAGCAGGGACCGTGGGGGGATTGGGGACCCCCCACGGTCCCCAACGAGAGGCCAGGCCCCGGGGAATGGGGTCCCTGGGGCCAGAAGTGGCCCGGGAGGGGGGCCATGCGGCCGCCCCCCTCCTATAATAATTTTTTTAAAAAAAGGCAATGCCCTGGGCGTTGGGGTCCCTGCGGCCGATAATGGCCTCTGGAGGGGGGCCACGCAACCCCCTTCCTTCATTTTTTATGTAAAAAAAATGAATTAGGGGGCAGGCCCTGGGGGATGGGGTTCCCAGGGCCCAGAAAATTGAAAAAGTAGGGGGGCTACACAGCCCCCCTTCCCTTCTTAAAAAAAAAAAAAAGACAGGCATCGCGCCGGAGGCCATGCCCCCTCATTGCCCTGGCGCGTTTGCAGAGGGGGAAAGAATTCCCCTTGAATACTGGGGGTCCCTGGGGGACAACTAGCCCACCAGGAACCTCCAGTATGCGCTAGGGGGCTGCATTGCTGAGAGGTGTTCTGAGGCCACGCCCCTTTTTACACCTCTCTGCAACGCAGCCTTGTGGTGCTTACTGGAGGTACCTGGTGGGCTAGTTGGACCCCAGGGACCCCCAGGATTCAAAGGGACTTAATTCCACAACTTAAAACGCGCCACGGGCACGTTTGCACAGTGGTGAAGGGAGGGGGCAGGGCCTTAGTTCACATGTGTGCAAACACGCCCTGTGGTGTGGTTTAAGTTAGGGAATTAATTCCTTGTTAATACTGAGGGTCCCTGGGGGCCAACTAGCCCACCAGGTACCTCTAGTAAGCACCACAGAGCTGCGTTACAGAGTGTTGTAAAAAGGGGCGTGGCCCCTCTACACCTCTCTGCAACGCAGCCTCCTGGCGCATACTGGAGGGACCTGGTGGGCTAATTGGCCCCCAGGGACCACAGGATTGAGGAGGAATTAATTCTCTAACTTAAAACGCGCCACAGGGTGTGCTTGCAGACATATCACCATAGGCCACGCCTCCTTCCTTCACCACTGTGCAAACGCGCCCTGTGGCTCGTTTTAAGTTGGGGAATTCATTCTCTTTCAATACTCAGGGTCCCTGAGGGCCAAATAGGCCAACAGATATCTCCAGTATGCGTCAGGGAGCTGCGTGGCAGACAGGTGTTCAGAGGCCACTCCCCTTTTTACACCTCGCTGCAATGCAGCTCTGTGGCGCTTACTGGAGGTACCTAGTGGGCAAGTTTGACCCTAGGGACCCTTAGAAGATCTCTCAACTTAAAACGGTGACAGGGCGCGTTTATACAGTGATGAAGGGAGGGGAGGGGCCTGACCTGATGTGTGCAAACACGCCCTGTGCCGCGCTTTAAGTTGGGGAAAAAATTCCACTTGAAACCTGAGGGACCATGGGGGCAAAGTAGCCCACCAGGTGCTTCCAGGAAGCGCTACTGAACTGCGTTGCAGAGAGGTGGTGCATGCCGTGCCCATTTTAAGGTCTCGTCTATCCCATCCCGAAGGGATGGTAGGCGAGATTTATAGTAAGCTGCTTTCAAAAGTCTACCCACTGTGGATCGGATCGCATATAGTTCATGTGACCCAGGCGCGTGCACAGGACTTCGCTCCCCCTCCCACAAAGCAAGACAAGCCAAGAACATCAAAGCGACCGGCCACTTTGATTCCATTTGCCAGCAGCTACTTCACGCGCTGCAGGTCGTAAACAGGACCATCTGCTCGTGAAACATAAACCTGTCTTTCCCCAATAAAAACGCCACAGCAATGCCGAGAGCTTGTTTTTCTCGATCTGCTTGCCTCCCTCTCTCTCTCAATCTGCTTCCCCCAACAGTGTACATAACTCGCCATTCAAACACCCCTGTTGTTTGCCTGCTCCGTCCTACCTTACCTCTTCTGCAAACCCCTGCCATTTTCTGTCTGCCCTGACTGTTGAATGCTCAATGTCTACAAACCTCCCCGCTTCCTGGCCATTTCTACTTTCATTACCCACTACTTTATCTGCCTTTCTGGAGGCCACTCTTGCGTCACCACAACCCAATATAAAACTTCGTGGCACCCATGCAAGACCACGCTTTTCTCTGCTTGCTTTCCATCGCTGCCATCTCCAGCCGCCCACTTGATTCTACCTCCCCGCCCAGCCTTTCAAAACACGGCCAAATTTAACTCCGTGCAGTGGTTTTTTTAACGGTCGAGATTGTTTTGTATAGATGCATGAAAATCACTTCTTTCTCGTCTTAAAACAGAGTTGGACAATCCCAGTGAATTTACGGTTAATATTCCTTAGCAGTTACAGCAGTTACAGTAGTAACAGCACTTTCATTACGTACGCACTAAGTGCATACTTATTCAAACACGGCTCACCATTTGTTCGATGTGAGTATTTAGTCACGGCTCCAACAGCGCCCGCGCCTCCTGGAATCCACCGCTCCCTTTGCCTTAACACTTCCACACACGGTTTATACCGCACGTTTCTTCTAAATACTGGGTTAACACTATACTATGAGACACAGGACGATTGGATTAGCCTATGCATGCCTATTGCAACAGGTCTCCAGTAGTACATATGTATAAGTTATCCCAGTTTCGGGACACATACTAAACAGATGATCTCGGGTCGGGTGGCTGAGGAGGAGTGGGGTGCTTTCAACGAGAATTCCAACCCTCATTTTCAGGCTCTTGATTCTAAGCACTCAGACGCTGCATTGTGGGAATTGTAGTCAATAAAGCCCAAAGCTAGAAAAAAGGCACGTCGGTGTCAAAAGCAGATTTTCTAATCTTTTGAACTTTTTTTTTTTTTACAGACCTGTAGTTTGGTTAAACAACTACTAAATGATACACGTGAAGTTAGGTCATGTGAGCAGCCAGCGACTTCTCAGCGCATTCTTTTTAACCCCTAATCTACCAAGCTTGGGGAAATTCTGCATTGCGCTAAAAGGAAGTTTAACGGGTCAGAAGCAACCATGATGACGGTCCACAAATGAATACATTTTGAGCATTGGTTACTTGAAAGCGATAAACCTTTCGCATAGGCCTTTCGCGCCGGGATACTTCCGGGTATTTGTGGCCCTGCAAATGTTCATTAACATAACATAACATAAACTAGGGATGGGCATAGCAGATCTTTTAATAAACAGACGGTTTTGTTCATATTGGGCACTGTCACAATCTCGTATTCCTGTATACTACTAAACTGGCCTTTGTTTGTTAGCGCAGCAAAACATGAGCTGAAATACCGGAGGTGACAAAGAAAACGTGTCTCCCGAACCGTAACCTATGGCAACACCGAAATGAAGCTAAAACTATATCCAACTAACCATTATTTTATAATTTCAGTTGGAACTTCCGGTCTGGGGCCAATCCTACACGGCGCCATTTCTTTCCCTAGCCCCTTTGCTTATCTTATTACCCTGGGGACAGTTTAACACCTTCTTGTACCTATGAATGGCGGGTAACGAGCGTATCAGAAACACAAAATAGGCAAATGAGGTCAGTGCTGAACACATTAAGGAGGCTGGGGCTCTTGTCAGCCACGATTTCCTACACCATGGGGCCACGACGCAGGGCAACATGCTGAATACAGACATTTAATTTCCATTTGAATATGTTCACCTGTCGCCCTTTGGCACTACCTGCACTCAGAAGTGCGAGATGCATGGTATGAATAGTAATAAAAACAAATAAGATATCCGAACTTGAAGGGCGTCAAATGCCACGCCTGAATACCCCACAGAGTAACACTTGCGTGCCTCGAATCCTATCAGACATGGCTAGGGACTGTCATCGAGTACGTTTTATTATTTGAGACTAGCTCAAGAAGTGGCTGCACAAATATTGCTCAGTGGCATTAGCACAAGTTGTGTAGGGTGTCCACAACCTACAGAGCCTTTTAGCTTGGTGTTCCCAAAACCGGGGCTGGAAAATGCTGGTGCCATACCAAGTACCATTGAGAAGCATACTGAAACAATAACGGCTTTTATATTTGTTAATTTGTTTACAGTAGCAAATGAATGGCGCCCATGTCACCTCGTTCAATTACTGCTTCCGAGAATATTTCTTATCGCGCGAAATGTGAAAGAGCGTTCAAATCCAGTGACGGTACTTGGGCAACATTCAAGCTGAAACCCACTCAGTCATAAATGTATAGAAAGTCAAAAATATTTGGAAATTCATTTCCACACGTCTCTGTACTTCCGATATTTAGACTTATTATTTTATACGTAGTGCAAAAAGTGTTGAAAGACACTTAAGTGTTAAACATTATAAAGGGAGAACATTTTTGGGTTGGAAAAATAAACTTTTCAAATACTTGTATGAAATCACCACAATGCAGAGTTAGGGAACTGAGCCATGTGCCAGGATTATATGTGAAACCCACTCCTATGTCCGTAATTTAGGCAAATTGTAAACTTCGCTTAGTTACGCTTTTAGTTTTGTGAATCGAATAACTGGTCGAAAATGTGTGCTGTCCAGCAGCGTTTGCGACACAGTTCGTCGTTTGCCACTTTGTATGTTGTGATTCCTCGGCAGGAAGTAAGAAACATCCAATGTTTGGCCATGCATAAAAAGATTGGCTTTGAGGACAGATCTTTGAGGAGTGGTTTCAAAGTGTAAAGGAAAGCCACAAAGAAAGGCTGAAAGACCTATCTATCTATCACCCTCACTCTATCTATCTATCTATCTATCTATCTATCTATCTATCTATCTATCTATCTATCTATCTATCTATCTATCTATCTATCTATCTATCTATCTATCTATCTATCTATCTCCTCACTCTATCTATCTATCTATCTATCTATCTATCTGTCTATCTATCTATCTATCTATCTATCTATCTATCTATCTATCTATCTATCTATCTATCTATCTATCTATCTATCTATCACCCTCACTCTATTTATCTATCTATCCATCTATTTATCTATCTATCTATCTATCTATCTATCTATCTATCTATCTATCTATCTATCTATCTATCTATCTATCTATCGTACTTACCATAAACTTGAATTTCCTTCCATAGGATATCATTGGCTGCTATATAGAATATATATAAATGAAAAAATATATAACATTTCTAAAAAATTAAAATTTCAATATTTTTAAAAACAATTTTTTCCAATTTATATTAAAAATATGTAATGTAATTTAAACAATAAAATATCTAAAATTAAATAGTTTAAACCAATGTAGTAAATCAGTATAAAACAATATATAACAATTAATACATTTAAAAAACCTTTGAAATGCACGGAAAAAACCGTAGGGTTCAGCCACGTTATAGTTAGGAATTAGCATTTAAAAAACCTTAGAAATTCACTTAAAAAAATCATAGGTTTCACACATGTTATAGTTAGCTGGACATTTTACTGATACAAAACCATTGAAATTCCCCGTTATAGTTAGTTCAGCTAACTATGCACTGCTGAATTTCTGAGGTTTTTTAAATGCTAATTCCTAACTATAACTATAATATGTTTTTTTCAGTGTATATATGTATATATATATATATATATATATATATATATATATATATTTATATATATCCAAACAAAGCGATCCTTCAGCATTCAGAGCGCTCCACAGTGTGTGCTCGCCCCAAGGCTGGATCCAAGCCCAATTTCAATTAAAGTCACAAAATGGGCAGCACAACCGGATACTTTTCAAGAAGCTTTATTGCTTATCACACAACACCCCACCGACGCGTTTCAGCCTCACGGCTTTTCTCACGGTCAGTAAGCCCCTTCTTACTTTTCAGTTATATACTGCCCCAACCTAGCCTTAAGGTGGCATTGTGGGATACGTAGTTTTTACTGATATTTTTAAAAAAAAACAAATTATAGGCATTAGAAAAGGACAAGTGTGTAGCTATATGTGCTTGTTAAGTACAAGGCGTAAACTGTGCATTTGAACTTGGCATACTATAGCAATATAGTGCTCAAGAGCATTTATAAATCAGTAATCAGGGTATAGTACCCAATAATACTTGATTATATATTCAGTTAAGCGCATTGTTCATTCTACTCCAGATGTATATGGAGATCTTCACCAAAATTCATTCCTCTTGGGTGTTTTGTTCGGAACCGGATAATGAGACGAGATTCCATTTGACGGAGCAGTCGAGTTGTATCTCCTCCTCTTTCTGGTTTTGTGAGCATTTTGAGTCCATAATAGTTCATTGCTCGCCAATCCCCATTTTGACAGGTGTTCAAAACATTTGAACACCTGTCAAAATGGGGATTGGCGAGCAATGAACTATTATGGACTCAAAATGCTCACAAAACCAGAAAGAGGAGGAGATACAACTCGACTGCTCCGTCAAATGGAATCTCGTCTCATTATCCGGTTCCGAACAAAACACCCAAGAGGAATGAATTTTGGTGAAGATCTCCATATACATCTGGAGTAGAATGAACAATGCGCTTAACTGAATATATAATCAAGTATTATTGGGTACTATACCCTGATTACTGATTTATAAATGCTCTTGAGCACTATATTGCTATAGTATGCCAAGTTCAAATGCACAGTTTACGCCTTGTACTTAACAAGCACATATAGCTACACACTTGTCCTTTTCTAATGCCTATAATTTGTTTTTTTTTTTAAATATCAGTAAAAACGACGTATCCCACAATGCCACCTTAAGGCTAGGTTGGGGCAGTATATAACTGAAAAGTAAGAAGGGACTTACTGACCGTGAGAAAAGCCGTGAGGCTGAAACGCGTCGGTGGGGTGTTGTGTGATAAGCAATAAAGCTTCTTGAAAAGTATCCGGTTGTGCTGCCCATTTTGTGACTTTAATATTTATATATATATATATATATTCGGCGGAAAATTACTATTATCCACAAGTTGCTTAAAAGCACACAGACGCACTCAGGAATACTGCAGCATAACGAGTTTATTGCCCAGTTAACACGCTACGCGTTTCGACAATGATTCTTGTCTTGATCACACGTGAAAAACCTCTGCAGGTCAACACATAATATATACACCATGTAAAGGTTCGTAAACATAGAAAAGGTGTAACCTATACCGTTAACTTCCCAGTTCATTAGAGCCGCCATCTTAGACTGGCTAAAATTGTGTATGTTTACAACACATACTGGAAGGAAGATGGTTGCTATGCCACCTCGTATTACCGACAACATTCACATTTACATTTTGGTATACAGGTTTAACCTTTAGTGTATCATTATACACTTACTTTCGGACTAGTGCCTAAGCTTATCCCCTAAGAAAGGCAATGTGAATTTCATCGAATGTTAGGGACAAACAAAGTGAGGGTCAAGTGCCCGTTTTCATAATCCCCGTGGGATAGCCACTATTTTAAGTTTATTTATTTATTATTTACAAACGGGATCTTTTGAAATGCCTTTCGGTCTGGTGCCCGAATTCGTCCCGCTATTCACAACGACAGAAATAGCCGGTACCAAGGGACAACCTTCATGCATGGAACCAAACAGATTGACGTATAGTGATTATGTACTGCAGGGAACGGTGCAAAAAGTTTTTAATAAAGTGACATTTCTACTTTCATACAGGTGCATAGTGTCTCTCATCCAAAATTCAAGGAGGTCCGGGGACCGTGAAATGGACGTGACAGGAGTGAATAAGGGTCTTCCATCCTCCTACAAAACACATAAAAACGTACAGTTAAAATATGCATTAAAATCAATTTGGCCATTTTAACTTCTTCATACCACACAGATTCTTCGTTACATTTCTAATCTATTGTACATAATCAGTAGTTGTAAACATAGTGAGCAAACATGGTCTCTAACATATATCTAATATCTCTCATGTATCTAGTCCTCATGAAGGTGGGTTGCAAGCTCTTCATCCCAATTATGCCCCCCAGGGAACCTGGTCTCGAGTTCCATGATCCAGCATGATTCCTTCTTCCTCAACGTTAGTTCACGGTTCCCCCCTCTTCTCCCGATATTTACCTGTTCAATCACAAAATATCTGAGAAGGGAGTTGTCAGACTTGTGATGTTCCTGGAAATGTCTAGCAATGGGATAATGGCTATCCACATGTGTAATGGCCCTGAGGTGTTCTTGTATCCTCTTCTTGGCCATACATGTGGTGCTTCCTACATATCTCTTTTTACACGGGCACACAAGAACATAAATGACAAAATTAGTTTTACATGTCAAGAATTGTTTGATCATTTTTGGCTCCTTCCTGCCTGGTATGTCAAACTGTTTGACCATAGTGCTATTTGTACAGGCTTTACAATGCCCGCAGGGGTAAAACCCCTTTAGGCCTTGTACATAGCGTTTATTTTCAGTTATGTCACCCTTAATCAGCATGTCCCTGAGATTCCTTCCTCGTCTATAAGTGATTTGAGGTCTATCTCTGAGACCTGGGCCCACTATGTTGTCTGCCTTGAGAATATTCAAATTACTGGAGAGAATTTTGCGGATCTTGTCAGATTGTTGGTTAAATGTTGTTATGACACGAGTACCTGTCTCAATATCAATATCGTCCTTTGTACCTGTCGGATTTAGCGTATCACTGCGATTTATGAGTGACACTTTGTGGACTGCCTTGATGAGAACCCCCTCTGGGTACCCTCTTGTCCTGAGTCTTTGTAACATAGTTTCTTGTTCGGCAGCAAAACTATCCTCACTACTGCAGTTCCTTTTTGCCCTCAATAACTCACCAAACGGAATACTCCATTTGAGTGGATCCGGGTGAGCACTGAGGGCGTGCAGTAGGGTGTTACCTGCCGTGTCCTTCCTGTGAAGTTTGGAGGTGAGATTGTTGTCAATCACCTCTATAACAGTATCCAGAAATTCAACATATTTCTCATTAATGTTGTATGTCAGGTGTATGTTATAGGTGTTAATATTGAGTTTCTCAATGAACAAGACTGCTTCCTCACGTGTGCCCTGCCATATGACGAACAAGTCGTCAATATATCTGACCCAGGTGGATACTTTATCAAAGTCTTCCATGAGATTTATGTCACATCTGATTTCCTCTTCCCATTTGCCTAGGAACAGATTCGTGAAACTAGGCGCGAATGCAGAACCCATGGCGGCGCCACGTATCTGTTTATATACCTCTCCATTGAACATGAAGATATTGTTTCTCAAACAAATCTTCATCATTTCAATGAGCATCTGGGTGTGATCTGAGTAGCACACGTCCCTTTGTTTCAGGAAATGGTAGCTGGCTTCCATGCCCTGGATATGATCAATGATCGTATACAGGGCACTAACATCCAACGTAATGAGAAGAGAGCCCTCTACCCATTGTAAAGTATCTATCTTATTAAGAAAATCAGTAGTGTCCCTGATATAAGCCGGTAACCCGCTCACGTACTCTCTCAGAAAATGATCGATGTACTGTGAGAGGTTCTCGTTAACACTGCCTATGGAAGAAATGATAGGCCTGCCAGGTGGGACCCTAGCATCCTTATGCACCTTGGGTAAAAGGTAGAATATGGGTAGCTTGGGGTAGTCTCTTTTCAAGAAACAAAATTCTTGCCACGTAAGCAGACCCTTATTGCGCCATTCATTTAACATTTCCCACGTTTCCAATATGCTTTCATTATAGTTCATCATGCTACATTTGGCATAAAAATTACTGCTATTTAGCTGTCGAAGTGCTTCGGTGACATACATGTCCCTACCCCAAAGTACAATATTCCCCCCTTTATCGGCAGGTCTCAATATGATGCACCTTTCACACATAGACTCCGATACTTATCTGGCGATATAATCAGTGCCTTGTGAAATGGAGGAGGAGGGAGAGAGAAAACAGGAAGCGGCGACACTCTTTGCGAGAGCACCAGGAAAAGGCGCCACCCAGCCTAGTAACAATGAAAAACTTGATAATAAGTCTCTCACTGTGCAACTGAGAAAATATGAGAAACTACGTAAGCAGGAGAGTTCCCGATGGTGGGAGGCTACCTCACTACAGGATTATGTGGAGAAAGAGATGGTGCCACGAGGGCTTCGCATCTACATAACGCCATCCCATGAGCCACCAAAACCGCAGATGTTAGACGCCTGGGCACGCAACTCTGCAGCAAGCAGTAAGAATATGCTCCTTATTCTCATTCAGTACGCATGGGAGGAACGTGAGGACATCCTAAAAGAACTCAAAGAGTTGGATGAAGAATTTTCTAAAAGTCCAGATCAAGAGAATATTGTCAAATTCAAAGATGAATTGAAAACTTGCCTTAAAAAACATGAGGACGACATCAAAATTCGTAAGCAGCGCAAACTACACAGGGACTGTGGCGATTATGAGAGTGGACGGATTCTAACATACAGCCCGAAATATGATTATATGTATAATCAAACCGGATTGCAAAAACAGAATACATCCAAAAGCATACCGATGGCTGAAAAAGGAGCGTCCAATATCCAAACAGAATCGGACCCTGAGACATCTGGCCAAAGCACAAGTACCGCATCAGACCTGGAAGTAGTTACCAAGCAAGCTAATTTTTTAGACGAGTTCAGGGTGTTAAGGACAAGACGGAAAAAAGAACAGGTATCAACTCTCACCTTCCAGAAGAAACCAACACGGGGGCGCCCAAGGGGAAGAGGAAGAGGCAGGGGAGATCATTCAGAAGAAGACTCAAGCTCCAGCAGAGGGGAAGAAAAGAAACAAAAACCAGTGGGAAACAAAAGAGGTGGTTACAAAAACAGAAAATAACCATGGATGTAGAAACGGTAAATAAAACTATCATTAACCTCTCTTCTAGAACCCTATCGCACTCTGAAAAACAAACTTTATGCCTGGGTCTTACTTTCTGCCCCACCGAACTCTTCAACTACTCAGACACTAGGGTAGACCTTTTCAAGTTTACTAGGAAACTCAAATTGAAGAAATGGCATTTTTTGAGACAAAACCAAGATGCAAGGTGCATAGACGGTGGGGTGGTTTTGGATGAAAATGGGCAAGATGAATATTCAAATGATATGCTAAACCTGACCATATGGGAAAGTCAAGAAGACGGTAGCAATATGACCATGGCAGAAAATAGAACTGATAGACCAGCATGTTCCTCATTTTAAGCCCAAATCAATTTTCTGTCCGATCATGCCCCATGATGCAATTGACACTTTCCACGAAGTGGTAACCAAAGAACTCACCAAAATGAAACACACCCCAGGAGGGTGGGGGAAAGGTGACTTCAATCTTACGAAAAACCAGAGGTAATTTATCCTCTCATTGGCAGAAGATACCAACATTATATTGAGACCTGCCGATAAAGGGGGGAATATTGTACTTTGGGGTAGGGACATGTATGTCACCGAAGCACTTCGACAGCTAAATGGCAGTAATTTTTATGCCAAATGTAGCATGATGAACTATAATAAAAGCATATTGGAAACATGGGAAATGTTAAATGAATGGCGCAATAAGGGTCTGCTTACGTGGCAAGAATTTTGTTTCTTGAAAAGAGACTACCCCAAGCTACCCATATTCTACCTTTTACCCAATTTGCATAAGGATGCTAGGGTCCCACCTGGCAGGCCTATCATTTCTTCCATAGGCAGTGTTTTTTTTTTTTTTTTTTTGAAACTTTTTATTAATTTTATAAATACAAACGCAAACAATTTGCAAGGAATAAAGAGAAAGAGAAGACAGCAATATAAACAACGTTGCATTACATGGTGCGGGAGCGGGAAGGTCAACCAATGAGCGTATGTTCTATCAAGAAAGAGTCTCGCATGGGGGGGGGCAGATGGAACAAAATGTATCCAATACACAGTAGTAAGTGGAGGAACCCTCGGGTTACGGGGACGTAGGTGCAACATCTGGGTCAGGGAGAGGGGGGGAACATATATCGCCACGGTAAGTGTTCCACTGAGTCCATATCTTCCCCCATTTTCGGGGGGTACCCCGAGAAATATATACAGTTTTTTCCCTGAACATGCACCAGTCCATGTTGTGTTTCCATTTCCGAATCCCGGGTGGTCCCTGAGCGCCCCACAGTTGCGCAATGTCTCTTTTGGCGATCATATTGCCCAAGGTCACCCATCGAAGCTGCGAAACAGAGTAGTCGTTCGGTTCCCATACATTCAGCAAGCATCTCCTAGCCTCCGGCATCGATCGAACCCCCGTAACCTCACTCATCACCTCGTGCACACGGGTCCAGAATCGCACTACCTCAGGGCACTCCCAAATGATATGGAAAAAGGTGCCCAGGAGACCGCATCCACACCGACACAAACCATCCACAGAAAAGCCCATGTGCACCAAACGGGGACCAGTCACATACACTCTATGCAGGATTTTAAGTTGCACAAATCTAAGGCGCGCCTGGATGGCCACCTCTTTAGGGGAGGAGATCGCCGCCTGCCAGTCCTCATCGTCCAGCTCCAGCCCATCACCAATCCAGACCTCTCTAAGGCGAAACAGGAGATCAGACCTGGAGTTGATCAACTTTTTATAAATAAGCGAAATTGTACTATCAGGAACATGTCCGTCCAGTACCCTGTCCTCAAGCGGGGACGACTCCGGAATCTCCACACCCGAAGGGAAGACCGAGAGCACCGCGTGGCGGACCTGCGCATAGCGAAAAAATTCGCGATCGCTCAGAGCGTACTCAGTTTTCAATTCCTCAAACGTCTTCATTCTCCCCTTAGTCCAAACATCATCAATCCTGCTGATACCTATCAAGTCCCACCTATCAAACCCCTTCGACTGCCAGAGAGAGCCAAGTCTATCAGATGCATACAGTGGGGTGGCACGAGTTAATTTATCATTCCACCCAAGCGCCATGGAAGCCTGTCTCCACACCTGGACAGCCGTCCTAGTGGGGCCCGTTACGTTTCGAGGGGTGAGTCTCGCATAGAGGGCTCTATTATAGTCACCCCCCGGCAACAACCATTTGTCCATCTCGAAGGCCGGATTCGGCCAAGGGCCATACATGCAATGATTTATTGCCCCCAATTGAGACGCCCAATAATAGCGACGGATATCAGGCAAAGCAATTCCACCGTCGTACCACGGGAGCGACAGTTTAGCGATGGCGATCCGGGGCCTACCCCCCCACACCAGTTGTCTCTGTAAGCTCTCAACCTCACGGAAATATTTAGCCGGGACAACGTCAAGTGTGTTTTGCAATGCGTAGAGGAAGCGGGCAGTGACATCATCTTAAACAATGCCGCTCTACCCAGGGGAGAGAGAGGGAGTTTCCCCCAAGCAACAACATCTGCCCGAAGGCGCTGAAGAGGGGGCAGCAAGTTCCGGTCAAACCGCAGTTCAGGTTTCAGAGTGATAAAAATGCCTAGGTATTTAAATCCATCTCTCACAATCGCGATAGGACAACCACTTGGCAGAAGAGGGGCGTCTCCCGACAGGATGTATACACAGGACTTCGACCAATTGATGACAAGACCCGAGTTTTTGCGAAAGGACGTTAAGACATCGAACAATACAATGAGGGATTTACGGGGAGATGTGAGATACAGCAGAATATCATCAGCATAGAGAGATACACGGTCCTCAAACTCCGAATTCCATCTAATGCCCTTCAGGGCATAGGCAGTGTTAACGAGAACCTCTCACAGTACATCGATCATTTTCTGAGAGAGTACGTGAGCGGGTTACCGGCTTATATCAGGGACACTACTGATTTTCTTAATAAGATAGATACTTTACAATGGGTAGAGGGCTCTCTTCTCATTACGTTGGATGTTAGTGCCCTGTATACGATCATTGATCATATCCAGGGCATGGAAGCCAGCTACCATTTCCTGAAACAAAGGGACTTGTGCTACTCAGATCACACCCAGATGCTCATTGAAATGATGAAGATTTGTTTGAGAAACAATATCTTCATGTTCAATGGAGAGGTATATAAACAGATACGTGGCGCCGCCATGGGTTCTACATTCGCGCCTAGTTTCGCAAATCTGTTCCTAGGCAAATGGGAAGAGGAAATCAGATGTGACATAAATCTCATGGAAGACTTTGATAAAGTATCCACCTGGGTCAGATATATTGACGACTTGTTCGTCATATGGCAGGGCACACGTGAGGAAGCATTCTTGTTCATTGAGAAACTCAATATTAACACCTATAACATACACCTGACATACAACATTAATGAGAAATATGTTGAATTTCTGGATACTGTTATAGAGGTGATTGACAACAATCTCACCTCCAAACTTCACAGGAAGGACACGGCAGGTAACACCCTACTGCACGCCCTCAGTGCTCACCCGGATCCACTCAAATGGAGTATTCCGTTTGGTGAGTTATTGAGGGCAAAAAGAAACTGCAGTAGTGAGGATAGTTTTGCTGCCGAACAAGAAACTATGTTACAAAGATTCAGGACAAGAGGGTACCCAGAGGGGGTTCTCATCAAGGCAGTCCACAAAGTGTCACTCATAAATCGCAGTGATACTCTGAATCCGACAGGTACAAAGGACGATATTGATATTGAGACAGGTACTCGTGTCATAACAACATTTAACCAACAATCTGACAAGATCCGCAAAATTCTCTCCAGTAATTTGAATATTCTCAAGGCAGACAACATAGTGGGCCCAGGTCTCAGAGATAGACCTCAAATCACTTATAGACGAGGAAGGAATCTCAGGGACATGCTGATTAAGGGTGACATAACTGAAAATAAACGCCAAGTACAAGGCCTAAAGGGGTTTTACCCCTGCGGGCATTGTAAAGCCTGTACAAATAGCACTATGGTCAAACAGTTTGACATACCAGGCAGGAAGGAGCCAAAAATGATCAAACAATTCTTGACATGTAAAACTAATTTTGTCATTTATGTTCTTGTGTGCCCGTGTAAAAAGAGATATGTAGGAAGCACCACATGTATGGCCAAGAAGAGGATACAAGAACACCTCAGGGCCATTACACATGTGGATAGCCATTATCCCATTGCTAGACATTTCCAGGAACATCACAAGTCTGACAACTCCCTTCTCAGATATTTTGTGATTGAACAGGTAAATATCGGGAGAAGAGGGGGGAACCGTGAACTAACGTTGAGGAAGAAGGAATCACGCTGGATCATGGAACTCGAGACCAGGTTCCCTGGGGGGCATAATTGGGATGAAGAGCTTGCAACCCACCTTCATGAGGACTAGATACATGAGAGATATTAGATATATGTTAGAGACCATGTTTGCTCACTATGTTTACAACTACTGATTATGTACAATAGATTAGAAATGTAACGAAGAATCTGTGTGGTATGAAGAAGTTAAAATGTCCAATTGATTTTAATGCATATTTTAACTGTACGTTTTTATGTGTTTTGTAGGAGGATGGAAGACCCTTATTCACTCCTGTCACGTCCATTTCACGGTCCCCGGACCTCCTTGAATTTTGGATGAGAGACACTATGCACCTGTATGAAAGTAGAAATGTCACTTTATTTTAAAAAATTTGCACCGTTCCCTGCGGTACATAATCACTATATGTCAATCTGTTTGGTTCCATGCATGAAGGTTGTCCCTTGGTACCGGCTATTTCTGTCGTTGTGAATAGCGGGAAGAATTCGGGCACTAGACCGAAGGCATTTCAACAGATCCCGTTTGTAAATAATAAATAAATAAACTTAAAATAGGGGCCATCCCACGGGGATGATGAAAACGGGCACTTGACCCTCACTTTGTTTGTCCCTAACATTCGATGACATTCTCATTGCCTTTCTTAGGGGATAAGCTTAGGCACTAGTCCGAAAGTAAGTGTATAATGATACACTAAAGGTTAAACATGTATACCAAAATGTAAATGTGAATGTTGTCGGTAATACGAGGTGGCATGGCAACCATCTTCCTTCCAGTATGTGTTGTAAACATACACAATGTTAGCCAGTCTAAGATGGCGGCTCTAATGAACTGGGAAGTTAACGGTATAGGTTACACCTTTTCTATGTTTACGAACCTTTACATGGTGTGTATATTATGTGTTGACCTGCAGGGGTTTTTCCACGTGTGATCAAGACAAGAATCATTGTCGAAACGTGTAGCGTGTTAACTGGGCAATAAACTTGTTATGCTGCAGTATTCCTGAGTGCGTCTGTGTGCTTTTAAGCAACTTGTTGAGAAATATATATATATATATATATATATGTATATATATATATATATATATATATATATATATATATATATATATATATATATATATATATATATTCACCATACCAAACTTTCCATCAAAAGAAGGCGCTGACTCTGTGTATCTTAATTCAAACGTTTATTTTCAAGATCAGTTTCTGCTCAGACGCGTTTCGGCGGCTTGCTCCCGCCTTGCTCACTAACATCTGACCATATCGATGTGCACTATATATATATATATATACAATTCATGTCATGGGTCTCAATTAACATAGTTAATTAGCATTGTTTGGTTGCTATGGTAAAACAAATTGCATCCTTAGGAGTGACGTGACAGGTTCCCTGACTCAGCACATTGGTTTCATGGCCGTCTTTATATCCTTACTTTTCGTCAACTCATATGCTATTTTAAGACATTAACATCATGTTTAAAATATTGCATTACATGTTTTGTACAAGGGTATGCAAGTGAAATGTTAACGCATTACGGCTCCGCATACATCATGAACATGAAAAAACCTCCGTAATTACTTGACATTCTCATTACCCCTCCCAGTTAAGCCAAAACTCGTGTTTGCTGTCCTGATACGTTGTCTATTTGTGGCTGGGATGGTAACCTGATCCCCTTTGGATAAGCCATGTTGTTATGTCTATAGCCATGGTAACCTTGCCGCCAGAACCTGGTTTGCTTGCTGGTGCACGGAGCCATTGCACAGTACAACTTTCACATATCGGAGCATGTGTTCCTGAATACGGCTTCGTGCCGGTAAGTGCTTGTGCTTGGGCTCGGATTGCGCTGGCTGATTGTCACCTGGTTAATTATTGTTCAATACAGTGTGTAGTGGGGTTTACCGGGCTTACGGGAATTGGAGGACTTGTTATGTTGATGTTGCCTCTATGTCTGTAGTGCGTTCAGGTGCCCATTACGACATCTTGTTGTATTCGTATAATAATTGTGCTTGATGGTGGATGTTTTCATAGGGGTACTCGGGGATAAGAGGTTGGGCAGCTAGATATGGACAGTAAGGGCTTCATCTGCATTTAACCCTGACGGGATCTTGGAATTCAAAAGGATGATGTATCTTGATTCCAATCGGCGTAATGCCAATTTACGATTCCCGCCTCTCACTTTTTTGGGGATATTGTCAATGACAAAATACGTCAGACCTGTTGAATCTCCACCATGCGCTTCATGAATGTGACGCGCTACTGGGTAGGTTTGATCTCTATTCGTGATGGCTCGCAGGTGCTGTAGGATTCTAACATGTGCTTGGTGGATAGTGGATCCCACATAACGTTTACCGCACTCACAGGTGAGTACGTATACTGCAAATTCTGTTTTGCACGTAAACTGTTCTCTGATCGTCAGGGGTTTTCTTCTGAATGGTGTCACCACACTGGTTGTGTTGACACCGTGGGTGCATGCCTTGCATTTACTGCATTTTCTGAAGCCCGTTTGAGACTGTAGCCAGTTTTTCTTCTTCTTTACAACCGGGGCATTGCACACCAATTCCGCCCGCATAGATTTCGCTTTGCGGAAGGAAACTAGTGGCTTCCCACCCATTAAGTTTCCTATAGTTGTGTCATTACGGATTAGAGGCCAGTGCCTTCTAAGGATTTTCCGAAGGTTTGCATGATGGCGATTAAAACCAGTGATTAGTCTCGGGGGTTGTCTTTCTTGTGTGGCTATCTCACCTTCTGTTACCTTTGGGAACAGTAGGTCGTGTCTGTTTTTGGTACTGCATTTGACTTCGGCAATGCTGCATGTTTTATCAGAATATCCTCTTTTTTTCAATCTCGTGAAGAGATTTTGTTTAGCCTCAGCTAGTCCTTCGTTTGTGCTGCAGTTGCGTGTCATCCTAAGACATTCTGCGTAGGGGATTGATTGTTTTAATGGTGTAGGGTGGAAGCTATTGGCGTGAAGGATCGTGTTTCCAGCAGTTGGTTTACGATAAGTGCGTGTTTGTATTTTGTTATTTTGGATGAACAGTTCTACATCAAGGAATTGTATGTTTTCCCTACTTGTATTGCAAGGAAATTTCAGATTTAAGGCATTCTCATTGAGCTTTTCTGTAAACACCATTGCACTTTCCACACTGCCCTCCCACAAAATGAAAATGTCATCTATATATCTTTTATAGATAATCACATTCTTGGTCATAATTCCATGATACATTTTCATAAGTACCTGATCCTCCCACCAGCCCATATGTAAATTGGCATAGCTGGGGGAGAAGCAAGTACCCATGGCCGATCCTTGAACCTGTTGGTAAAATAGTCTGTCAAAAATAAATGTATTGTTTGTCAAACACCATTCTGTCATTTCCAGAAGCATCTTGGTATGCTCAAATAAGGTTATTGGTCTTTTCCCCAAAAAGTGTTTTATGGCATTTAGGCCGTCCTTATGTCTAATACTCGTATATAACGATTGGACATCTAGTGTTAGAAACAGATAGTTCTCCTTCCATTTAACATCGTACACTTTCGTTAAAAAATCTCCTGTGTCCTTTATATATGCTGGAAGTTTTCGGACTTCAGGTTGGAGAAAGTGGTCTATGAAGATGCTTGTATTTTCAAATAGACTCCCAATTGCCGATATGATCGGCCTTCCTGGTGGCGTTTTGTCATTCTTGTGGATCTTTGGGATCAGATACATTTGTGCTGTCACAGGATAATCATTTTTTAGGAACTCAAATTCCTTTTTGCTCATAATCCTTTTCCTTTCCATTTATACAGCTCATTATGGTATTTTTCTTGGATTCCTATAAGGTGTGTTGGACTAATTCTTGCATAACATTCTCTCTCTTGTAATTGACTCAATGCTTCACTGTTGTACATTTCCAGAGGCCAAAGTACTATGTTGCCTCCTTTGTCGGACCACCTTACGACTATGTCTGATCTTGATTTGATCTTTTCCATTAGTGCATTGTATTTTCTGTTGTGGTCTTGATTGTCTTGATAATTTTGTTTTGTACTTTTGACGGAAAGTTCTTTAAGGTCTTTGATTACATATTCAGCAAAGAGGTCAAGTCCATCTTTAGGCATTGTTGGCAAGAATATAGATTTGGGTTTAAATCCTGTTTGAACTGACTGCCAAATGTTGATATCAGAGCTCATAGCTGCCCCACTTGGTGTGATTTCTTCACTTCCACTTTCATTGAGTTGTTCCAGATCTATTAGATTTTGTAACGTTTCCATGTGCTCCACATTGAGCATTAGTTCAGGGTCATTGTTTGTTTGTATCTCAGCGGTGTATTGGCTTGAATTGGAAAAGTACTTTTGAAGTTTCAGTTTTCGCACATATAAAAACAAATCAATTCGCGTCTGTGTATAATCAAAGTTGGTGTTACTACAGAAAGTTAGTCCCAAAGATAAAATATCCAGTTCTTGTTGAGATAGCTCCATGTTTGTTAGATTGATTACTGTGTTATCTCTAACTGTGTCCATTATCGGCGCCTGTTTCTTCTGTATTTCGGTTTGTCCTGTCTTTGCACCTGTTTTTCCCCATCTCCTGTTTTTTCTCCTACGGCTTTTGGTTGTTGGTTTTGATTCTGTTTTTTCTTTCCGAAATCCTCTCCTCGGTTCTGTGGCGTCCGGGGGCGTAATGTTCTGAGGCGCTGTGTGCGTAAAAAAATCAATTCTTGTGCTGGAGTTGGTGCTGGGCCTGACCTTTCCGTACTTTTAATGCTCCCATTGTCAGTGTCATATTCAGAACTCATTTCAGGCTCACTTTGTTCCACATTGCCATCTTGGTTCTTACGTGTTGAATCAGGAGGTTCGCGTCTTATCTGGTCGAATTTCCGTGCAAATGTATATATCCTACCATTGATATAATCATTCCGATCTCTTTGGAATTTAATGGCTTTTCTTTCTTTGATTTCGTTTTCGTGTTTTTCTACTCTTGATTTAATCTCTATCATTTTTTCCGCGATTTCTTCCTTATTTTCTTTGGAGTCCAGTTCTTTCAAAATTGTTTCTATGCGTGCGATTATTTTGTCTCTGTCACTGGCCGCAAACTGAGTGAGTATTTTCAACATATTTTCCGATGATTTGGCACTGTTTTCTGCCCACATTTGTAGCATCAGGGGGTCGGGGTCCTCATATGTTGGTGCAACTAGGAATCTTAATCCCCGTGGTACTCTGCCTACATCCAGATATCTTGTTAGTGATTTGACTTCCCACCATTTTGCGACCTCTTTTTTACGTAATTTTTCCAATTCATTGAGTAGTGTTTTTGTTTCATCTTTTTCTTTTGTTTGTGCTTGTGCGCCTGAGTTGGTTTTATTGCCTTTGCCAGTGTCCGTATCTGTAAATATATCCAATGCTGCCTCCTCTCTTCCCCTTTCCCACTCAGCAGCCATACTGATGGATTCCTGATTGATTTTCGCGTTTGTATAGATACACTGCCCGTGTGTTTGTTGGGTTCACCACACACGGGCTCACTCTCCCACTGAACCACCGTTATGCGCCCGCTCCCTGTTATTCACACCATTTCACGGCTTACCTAGAAGTCTCCGACCGCTTCTCCAGCTATCGTTGATCTCCGGGTGGCCGATCTTCGATGGTTTCGCAGGTTACTCGGGTCCTTTTTGCATTCCGGTTCTTGGGGGGCACTGTGTGTCTTTTTCCTCAAAAGTTCTGTTTTGGTTGTCCTTTGCGACACAGTGCAGCCAAATCGAGGAGGGTCAGCGTAGGGCTTCCAGGACAAACGGCCCTTCGTATTTTCACCATACCAAACTTTCCATCAAAAGAAGGCGCTGACTCCGTGTATCTTAATTCAAACGTTTATTTTCAAGATCAGTTTCTGCTCAGACGCGTTTCGGCGGCTTGCTCCCGCCTTGCTCACTAACATCTGACCATATCGATGTGCACTATATATATATATACAATTCATGTCATGGGTCTCAATTAACATAGTTAATTAGCATTGTTTGGTTGCTATGGTAAAACAAATTGCATCCTTAGGAGTGACGTGACAGGTTCCCTGACTCAGCACATTGGTTTCATGGCCGTCTTTATATCCTTACTTTTCGTCAACTCATATGCTATATATATAAAATAAATCGCTCCCAAAGGACCTCCTGATACCTCAGAAGGGTCAGCGGAGAGGCTTATTGACAAATTAACACCTTACATGCTCATCATGAGGCACGGTGCTCCGGTGCTCATGATGAGCTCAGCTCGTCATGAGCCGTGGAACGCTCACACGTGGGGATAATTTCCCTACTGTGCTGAGCGTTCCACGGGAACGGGTGCAGCTGTGACGTCATGAGCACCGAAGCGCCGTGCCTCATGACAAGCTGCTTCACCCCAGCACAGCAGGGGAATTACCCCCTGCAGCAAAGGGGTTATGAGACAACGCATTCAGTCTGGACTTGATTCATACCATTAGCAGAGAGAGATTTCAGTTCCTCGATGTATTGATAAAAATAAAACAGAACAAGATCAATACGAGTTTGTTTAGAAAACCTCCAGCTGGTAACAGTCTCCTGCATGTCCTCAGCAGTCACCCTGAGACGCTAAAATGGAAAATTTGGTTTGGGGAACTGATTAGGGCTAGAACTGCAATACAGTTGAAACATTCCTGAAAGAAGAGAAGCTCATGTTGTTCAGATTCAGGGAGGAGGTTTCTTCTAGAATTAGGGAAATTGACAGGGACCAAATTCTGTTTGAGCACAAGAGAGCAGGATATGCCCAGATGTGGCTCACTTGCTCACTTTGCAACCTGATTCAAGCTAGCCTGGCTGAGGAGGGGTGTTACCCTGAAACCAGTCCCAGGGTGCTTGTTTCTAGTTCAGGGAAAACCTGGCCAGGCAGCTCGGCCTTGACTGTTCCCATGAGGCACAGGGTCAAGACTGATTTGAATTTAGCTAGGTCTGAACTGGGGTGGCGAAGTGGGCTAAAGAACGATGATGGATTCAACCCAGATCTGTGACTGGGTGTGAGTTCTGAAAAGTTTCAGCACTCCGTCCATCATTTCCTTACAATAGTCGCTTTAAGGTGGTTCACAAGATAATCCATAGGAATTGGGGTATCCTGAAGTGCAATCCCACCCTTGTGGACCCGTTCAGTGACAAGCCCAGTGTGACATAGCAAAAAGGACGTTCTCCAAGAGATAGGCTATTGCATAGCAATACTACCATTACCAACCAGGTTTATTTATTTATTTTAAAAGTTTTATATAGCGCTGGCTAGACCAGAGGTATCAGAGCGCTTCACATGAGGATATTGGTTACAAAAAGAACAGTGTTACATGGTTACATTAGTTTCTAGAGCATAACATAGCCTAAAGAAAGACATTTTTAAATTAGTCCGCCGACCAAAACGTGTCATAGGTGCTTGTTCAATAAACAGATACACTTCATTTCAGCCCTGAGTGAGCATCCTAATGCTAGGCTGTCTCAGAATATATATATATATATGTATATATGTATATATATACACAAAACACTTGCTCTCTCAACTTCCAGATGGTGATGAGAGAGACCCGGATCCAGTGATGAGTAGCAACAAAGGTGTTTATTTTCACAAAGCCGTGTATGATGCGTTTCGGACAACACGGTATCCTTGATCAAATTGGGAAACGCAGTCCGCCTCCATTTTTTGTACTGCTCTGAATCACCTCCCCCGTGTCACATGATAAATGAACATAGACAACATACTGTGTTAGTGAGTAGTCTGTTTTCTTTCCCAGGTGTTTGCCAATTTAGACAAATAGCACATTATCTCTAAGTTTTTAGGTGTGGTTGAACAGGTGATATTAAAACTCGTCAAACATATTTATGTGATAGATACTGTGAGTCAATCCATAAATATATAAATATGAAAAAATAAATAAATAACTGATATCATTTCTCAGCATTTAAATACTAAACCCATGTGTGCCAAAATAGATAAATAAATACATACTTTCATATTTAAATATTTTAAAACCTTGAAACATGTATAGCTGCTTAAATGCATCAACATTTCATGGTTATCACTTCAGATACTGGTTTTTGGTCTGATAGCCCGACCTGTGCAATTATTGCCTTTAATACAACCTTAAGAACAGGATACCTCAGTGAGGGCATACGAAAGGGAGATTCCACCACTGGGAATAGTAGTCCTATGTCTGCATAAATGCTTTACTAGTGTGGTCCCTCGGTTACTCAGTTGTCGTAAAGCTCAAAATTCCTTAGGATATCTAATATGGCTATAGGGAATGTCTTACATTTTACGGCAAACGCTGATCGCTATAAGTGAATACGTGCAAAACAAGTGCAAATAAAATGCTGTTGTCATGGTAGGACAGCCCCCCATCCATGTAGTAAAGTACTAGTGCAAACCTAAAATCTATGTGTCTAAAAATTATTTAATGTGGGGTTAAAATTGATGAAATAGCAGTAGATAAACAATTAATTATAGAAAGAGAGACATGCCCATTGTTAACAGAATAATTTCTCTCATATTGTTTCTCTCTTGACTGAGTCCCAGCAAGTTGAACTAGATATAGGAGAATAGATATTGGCACAACATTATGCCCAACATCCAAGATGGCGACTCTATAGCTGGATGCATTTTTACAAATTTACAAAAAATTATTGAGATCTTCCGTATTGTTGAGCCCATTGGGAGCTTTACTATCGAGCTCAAGAATCATACGGGACTCCAAATGGCGCAAAGATCTTTCCCTGTTCCCATCTCTAGGTGGAGTGGGAACCGCAGCAATCACGAAATACTTTAAACACCTCGAGTTGTTGTTATGTTCAGTCTTGAAGTGTCTTGCAACTGGGTACGCTGTGTCGTTGTTTACTATTGATCGTAAAAGTTGCAAAACTCAAACATGCACCTGTAGCTTCATGCTCCCCACGTATCTTAAGCCACAGGCGCATGTTAGAACATAGACAGCGTACTCAGTTCTGCAGTTGTAGCTGCCTTTTATCGGGATTTCAGTCTGGTGGAAGGGGGTGGGGTATTTTGTAGAGTTCTCTCTGAATGTACACGCTCTGCATGTCGAGCATTTAAAAAAAACCCTGTCTGCGCTGTAGCCACATTGTTTTGGAGTTAACTTCATGACTGCTCTTAAATATTTGGGACCTCATAGACACCCCTTTTCTGAAAGTAATTGTAGGGTCTGCTGAAAGATTCTGTGCCAAGACTGCATCTGTGCGTATGATCGGCCAGTTGCGTTTCATAATTTACCTTATTTTTCTCTCCTGCCGGTTGTTTGTCGTTATTAGTCTGGGTGTGCGGTTACCTTGTGGATCATCACTGTTCTTACTCTTAGGTTCCAGCAAGGATTCCCTAGATTTGAGTGCCACTTTGGCTACTGCTTCCCTGAGGACCTGTTGTGGTGCCTTTTGTCAATTGAAAAAATATAGTTTAAGATATTGAGAAAGCAGAGTTTCCTTTGTAAACTACTTGTTGAAACTACGTTCAAATTGAGAAACTTTTTTCATTCATATGGACAGTTAATCCATCATGGACATTAGGCCCAAAGTGTATATTTTGTATGAAAGGGAAGGATGATTGATTTGGCCAGTGTGTGAGTTGGATGTGTTGTAAATTTGTAAATTGTGATTTTTTATTTTTATGTATTGTATTGTTTTTCAAATGTAATATATTTGTACATACGCAAAAAAAGCTCTTGATCTAAATTGAAAAAAATTATGTTCCAGTAGTGAAAAAAAGTAATGAATAAACTAGTGTTGTGAGTTAACACACGGACCAGTATGCTTCTTTTTCATAAAGGTCTGCCTCAGTAAATTTAAGTGACGTCCAGTACTGGCATTTGTGTTGTTCTGTAGATAGTTTGGGCTTAGCCTTGCTGGGTAAGAGCCACGACCCTGTGTCGTTTTTTCCTCCTCCTCCCCCTCCCTGAGGACAGAGTCGCTATATCCTCTGTTTCTGTATCTCATAACGGCCTCTTGTGTGCACACATCTAAATCTTGTTGGGTACTACATATTCTTTTAAGTCGGAGGAGTTCCCCATATGGGATACTCCGTACCAAATGTTTTGGATGTGCGCTATCAGCATGATATATGTATATATATATATTACTACAGGGGCTTTTGGGGAGCCATCGTCATCCATAGATTTGTTGTTGTGACATTCAAATTTTTCTTCCAACTGCTACAGTCTAGAGAATTGGGCAATAATAGAGTCCACGTCAGTCGTTGGCTAACTTCACTATGAGTGATGGCATTCTGCTCTTTCACAAGGAGTACACCCACACATAAAGTAGTGCTCATTGGTGCCAGAGACTGAGGCAGTGTGTGCTTTTTGACAGCAGAAAAGTATAATTCATTTTATCAGATATTCGTTTTTATATTGGTAGGGGTAGAAAAGCTCCCCCTTAATAACGTTTTACACAAACTATGACAAAACCAAACAAACAAAAATAGCTTTGACAAAGTCAAAAGGCTGACAGTCAAACCTTTGTGTTCAGAGAAAAAATGAAGTAGTAACTCCTATGTCTGGGCATGCATTTAACTGATAAATGTGCTCACCTTTTGGATTCTTATCCAGTTTATCACTCTAAGCAGTGAAATATAATGCAACAGTGGATTCATATGAAAGCATTTGCATTATGGGATAAACACATGCACATCTTCAGTCATTTAATGAAATTGCATCTGTTTATAACTCCCATACTTTGAATCTGCACATATTGGCATGGGGAATGACCCAAAAGAAGAATATCTTCGCCAATATGAGAGAAAATTAGATAAAAGCAAAAATATATTTTTTGGGTTTCTTAAAGCACATTTTACTATAGTAGTCACTGACTCCGAAGGGGACTCATTTGTGTGCAACTGCACTCCTTGTTAACCCCTTCCCTGCGGGGCTAATTCCCCCGATGTGCTGGGGTGCGGGGGGGGGGGGCGCGCACAGCACCCCGGTGCTCGTGACGGGCTCAGCTCGTCATGCAGCACGGTGGCGCTGTGCTCATGACGGCCACACCCGTTTCCTCAGAACGTTCAGCACAGCGGGGGAATTAGCCCCGCGTGCGAGCGTTGTGGCCGTTATGACGAGCTCAGCTCGTTATGAGCACTCGGCCACCGTGGCTCATGACGAGCTGAGCTCGTCATGAGCATGGGAGCGGTTAAAGAGCAAAATGCCTCACTCGCAGTGAAGTTAGCCTGTGGCTGAAGTGGACCGGCCCACTACCCTATGCTATATGCTCTTGTGACTGAGTGAATAACGGGAATTACACAACAGACCAAAAGATGAATCGGGGTAAGTCCCTAAAAGTACGTTTATTATACATATAACTGTAGCAAAATCAAGGAGCCATGGCTAATTCCAGACATAACAAAATAAATACCAACATGAAAACACACCACTGTCTGTCTTTATTTATGTGTTAAAATGTAAAACTGGGAATCCCATTTTTAATAGATTAAAAAAGGGTTTAGAGCAGGCTTTTGCCACGAGTAGCTCATGAGCTACTGGTAGCTCTCCAACTACCTGCAAGTATCTCTCCTGGGTGCAGGCCAACCTACTACATTAGAAGTGTGTGCTTGGCTGAATTAATATACTAAATTGAAAAGTGTGTATTTTTCAGAACTCAAAAGCTGATGTTTGGAAAAAATGGTGGAATTGCCAAAATATATTTAAAGCTGATTTTTGAGTAATAAGTCATGGGCAGTGGGGACACTTATTACTCCTAGTATCAGCGGCAGTACATCTATACCTGACATCTGAAGAATTTTGGATGCCCTGGGCCAAAGTATTTTTGGGGCCCTTCAGAACAGCTTTGAATGTATGATTCAATTTGAGCTCTTTCATGTCCTCTTCTGTTTTGAACTAAAAGATTTTTTTTTAAATAAATGTTGCATGAAACATAAACACATTTCTCTGCAAAATGTCTGTAATAAACTCTCACAGGTCACCCACATTAAAAATAAAGTTAAAGGAAAAAGGTGTTAAAAAAAATCTGTTTAAGAATCTTTCAAGGTCATCAAGTCAAGACTCTGCAGACCAGAGCTGGTTCTAAGGTGCCCCCTGCAGAGATGGGGCCTGGGTCAGAGCCCACTTTGTCCATGCCCTAAAACGTCTCTGATGCCTGATATGTTTTACCCATGGAGAGGCATTCCACATTGAGAAAGCCTTACTCATGATAATCTTGCTTAGGGTAGGTACTAATATAATTGCGTCTGATGAGGTCACTATTATAAATAATATTAGTAGCGTGGAATGATTTTACTGGAATAAAAGTAGCTCCTATTGCAGGAAAGGTTGCAGGCCCCTGGTTTAGAGACAGCTGTAGGGTAGAATAGTCCCATCTTTGCTGCTGACATAAAGATGAGCTTCAATGCACATGCAAAGTATAGGGAACACTCAGCATGGAGGAAAATAAGGAGCTATGTGATGGTGATGTCAGATGAATATTGCATTTAGTTCTATAGCACTTTATGCTATGTTACGTTAGACTATAACCAGTGCATTTGAAAAGTGCACTCCCACAATTTGTATTTTCTTGAAGCATTTTACATCATCATCAAAGTACTGCTGGTGAAGAAGAGGGCTCGGCATAGAGGACAGGCGTAGCAGGATGGAGGGAATGAGGAAAGGGTCTTGCGGATGGAGCGGTCTACACCGAAAGGTTGGTATCTCATTGATGTTAGCCATAGTGCATTGTGGGTAGGTGGCCTCAGCTGTCCAGTCAGCAGGTAAGGAAGGATCAGCACAGGTGAAGTGGCAGGAAAGGGGTGAAGTCACTGTCCCTGATGTAAAGTTTCTTGTTTGATGGATTCTTTTAGAGATAATGTAATCACGTTACACCTTCAAATTTCTATTTAATTTTACTCTTATCGCTCTAATTAAATTCACATTTATTTCATGCGTACTGGTGGCTACCTGCCTCTCAAGTAATGGAAGAGCAAAGAAAAGGGGGACCCAGGGGGAGCTTGGCGCGAGCCGGTCTCCCCCTGGGTGTTTTCGCATGATTGAGCAGGCCACAGGTGCGGACAGGTGCAGGTAGTGGTGAGGGCGGGACTTAGGGGGAGGTTATATACAGTGGTGTTTTGGGCAGAAAGACACGGTGGTGGTCGTTAGGGCGTAAAATAAATTTTTCTAGGTGACCCACCCCCTTTTTAGTTTTGAATTTTGCAAAATAATTTTTATTCACAGGTTTTTTAGGTATTCCTGGAATACATTTAACATTGCGCCACTATAAGACAGGTATAGGTTTTTCATGTAGATCTTGTAGGCGGGTTTTGAAGGGGGGTTGGACATTCTGGAGCGGGCTTATGCATCCCTCGTGGGGGAGGGATGGGGGAGGACAGGACTCAGGGAGGGGAAGAGAAATGATGGGGCTTTCTATAACATGAGTGCAGTTAGTCTGAGGATGCTCGAAGACTATGGGGTTTTTGTTCTTGAAGCTATGTTGAGCTAAATTGGGGATTGATTTTTTTACGGTATTGGTAATCTTGAATTGTTGATGCTGTTTACATAAAGCTACAAAATGCACCTGTCTTAATGAACTGGCCTTTTTTGCTAAACAAAAGAAGTAGTGGGCTGTGATTTATTGTGCGAAGGCTGAGAATGAAAGCACAGCATGAAAACAGAAGAAAGACTGAAATATTTTCCATATACTCCTACGATGCTGGTTTCCTTGCATGTCTATATTTAGGAGGAAGTAAAGAGCAAAGTCAATGGGGAAGTACAAGAGGCTTTTTGTAAAACTCATTCTGGGAAAAGAAATAAAACTGATTATAAAACAGCTGTGGGTACATGACTGCTGCGACTCAGTAGCCAGGGATATGTATGCCTGTGTGACGTACGCCACACCACACCAAACGGGTATGTCTGATAAGAAATATAGATACCAGCGACTGTGCTCTAGTAAACAGTATAAAAGTCCAACCAGTCCGAGTGACGCAAAGGATGGAATGCATCCATATGTGATGTATGAGGACTCCTAGACCAAGGCTGTGTAACTGTGTTGTAGAAAATAGTGCTAGGCATTACCACTTAAAGGGCTGCACACAGCAGAAGGTATGGCTCAGAATTGTAGACGAAAAACAGCTGTTTATGGCCAACACTCACAAATGTGAGATTCTACTTCTACGACACCTATGGAGTTTAACACAGTCTAGGTAATCACAGACAGGGTCGAATTGGTAAGGCAGGCACTCAGGCATTGGCCGAGGGGCCGCTATCTGAGTTCCAGCTGTGGGCAGCTTTTTTGGGTAGCCTGGGGAGGCCGATTTGGGCGGTGTCTGTGTTTTTCGGATGCCGCCAGCGGCTCAGTGGTGCCTGAGTGGCCTTTCTGGAGGCAAGTGGGCGTCTATTGCCTCCCTTTTATCAACGGCAGAGGTGGCACTCCCTTTCTCTCGCTGGGCCGGACCATTAATGTATGCATATTGAGCGGGGGCAGGGGGTCTGAGCAAAAGTGGCCTCACTTGTTTTCAGGTGTGTTTCACTAGTGGGAACTAATCTGTGCATTGTTTATTCTAAGTAAAGTTAAGAAAGCATGCATCTGTCAGAGGCCCCCCCCTTCTTTTTTTATAAAGCTTCGCCGAAGCAGTGTTTTGTGGAAAGGCAATATGCAAATGTGGGTCACATTTTGTTTTAGCGTGCCCGGGCCTATTTTTAATCCCAATCCAACCCTGATCACAGAGTGTCGTAAGTCATCACTATGGGGCCTATTCACAAAAGCCTTTTATAGTATGCATAGTAGCACTCATGTAGTACTCTTTAATGTACCCTCACATGCCTTTATAAATTGACCCTAAAACATCTAAACTGGGAATGTTCACAGAAAAACCATATACAATGGGGACTAATAAAAAGGGCTGGGTCTTTTTCACTTTTACTAATAGAGAGTTGGAGGTTTCAGGCCTGATTCTCAAAGGCATATAGGCGTACGTAAAGGAGTACTCCTGTAATACTACTTCCCATACTCATTAATGCTTTTGTTCACTGGATCTTATACCCCTATCCCACACCCCATTCACTCCTTGGACTATTGAGAGACCAATGTGTAAGACTCACAATTCACACCTACATTGTTGACTTCCAGAGTGAATGTTGTGTAGCCTGTAAAATGTACACATCACCCCTATCTACTCAGAGGTCTTGCCAAGACAAAAAATGCTGGGTGTAAATGAGATCAAAATACACCTCTATGCTCCCAAGTATTTAAGGTAGAACTACCCAATTTTCTTTGGACACTTAGGGCCAGATGTAGGTCGCCAAATACCGGTCGGTAACGGCCGATTTCGGTCGAAATCGGCCGTTACCGACCGGTATTTGGCTTTTGAGATGTAGGTGGGTCTGAATTTACAGAATCGGTATATTTACCGATTCGGTAAATTTACCACTTCGGTATTTTACCGAATCGGTAAATATACCGATTCTGTAAATCCATATGTAGGTGACACTCCTAAGAGTGCCACAGGCCCTTAAGAGTCGGTATTTTACCACCCAATCCTATTGGGTGGTAAAATACCGAATTCAGGTGTGCATGCACATCTGTGCATGCACACCTGTGCCATGTGACACACAGACATGCCCTTAGGGCATGTATGTGTGCCACATGGCACACATGCCTGTACTTGGGGTGCTAGAGGGTGTCAAAGTGACACCCCCTGCACCCTTGCAGGATTCGGTATTTACCGAATCTGTAAATACCGAATCGCTAGTTCACATTGATTCCTATGGGCTTCAAGGCCCATAGGAATCAATGTGAAATACCGAATCGGTATTTACAGATTCGGTAAATACCGACTCTTACAGAATCGGTAATTTTTTACCTACATCTGCCTCCTTCCTATTTACCGACTCTTAAATACCGATTCGGTATGAGTCGGTATTTAAGAGTCGGTAAATAGGAATTACCTACATCTGGCCCTTAGAGCTCTGATACTCAATGAGGACTGTACAATCCCCCCACTTGCTAACACATGTCATATGTATAATCACTCAGACACCTTCGAAAGAGGCCCCACACTCATACCTCCTTGTCAAGCGGTCTTGAGCCCAGGAGGTCATTGGCCTTTCCACCACTGTGTGGCTACTCAAGGCACAAACTACTGTAGTATATCTAGTACATAGACACGGCTAATACCTAATAGGATTAAGACACTGAGTGTCTTCTCCTGGTACCTTAGTATAATTTTTACTATAGCGATGAATACAGATTAACCTCCGATAAGTAGAATGTTGGCACAACTTATGTGGCTCATTTGATATTTAACTTGCACCCTAGCATTTTGATATAGAGTCAGTCCTTATGTACAGTTCTCTGGCATCCTAAATCCTTGTTCTTGCTTTATAAATCAGTAAAACGTAGCATACAAACAAATATCCAAACTAAATAGATTCCAAACATAATACTCCTATTTCCTGCCCAATAAAGTGGAAGTAACCAACAATCAATCAAGGTTGTTTTGTTAGTTACATTCACAAGTTAAATAACAAGTTACCTTTTCAACAAATGAAAACCATAGCAACATCTTCAGCAATACAAAAATGGCATTGAAATATGCAACTATTGTAGTGGTCCTTTAAAAAAGATCAAATAATGTATGCTTATTTACAGATGGAATACTCATTATGTAGTCACAAACACTCAAAAGACCACAGTAGTTCTAGAACTGCTAAAGTCATAAAAGATGTGTTGGTGAAAGATCAATGGAAACACAACCGTTCACTGAGGTTTTCTTATTTTTCTTCTAATCTTCAGCATTTGTTGTCACCACTGTGTAGTTATGGTGCAGATGCACTTTCCAGTGCATGGATTTGCTCATGGGTGACAAGTAGTGCTCTACAAATCTACTAATTGATTGCTTGCAAAGGCATTTTTTTGCTAATACCTTTAGTGTGATTTGAGGGATCTGAAGGAAGTATGGTACTTCCTTAGTTCATCCAGACAGACATTTTAAGGCATGTGAAAAATGGACTCTGGCTCAGGCCCCACTTTTTCAGGGGCCCCTCCTACAGCCAGCTCTGTTCTGCAGAGAGTCTTGCTCTGATGACCTTAGATAATTGTCAAACTGGTGGTTTTAAATACTGTTTTCCTTTAGTTTATCTGTAATGTGGGTGATGTGTGAGAGTCTATTACTGTCATTCTGCAGAGAAATGTTTGTTTCATGCAACATTCGTAAAAAAAACTTTCTTTTAGATCAAAACATCACCTCTTGTATGAGAAAGGAAGGAAGGGTGTTACAGAGATTATTTGCATTAATATTAGTGAACTGCTACTGTGTTATAATATTGAAAACACACTTCACAGTCCCTGAATATTAGATGTAAACACATTTAGAATTTGGACCAGTGTGCCTTTGCACTGTGAGTGAGCTGGCCAAAGAGGGCATGAGAGAGCTGCAACTCCATCATAAATTCAGTGGTGTTCCGAACAGGGCCCCCAAAATCCTTAAGATGTCCCTGCATCCAGATACGTTTCGGCATGTCAGGTTTATAGTAGTTCACTCTAGAAAACATGAAGGGGGTTTATATTAAACACATGTGACAATAGCAACTGTGCATTTATTCATAAGTGCCCCTTCCAGAGAAAATGGCTTTTTTTGATTTTCTAATAAGGCTTGGGCTGTTTGACGAATCTGCATGAAATGTAGCACTTTCTTAGCACATCTGGCTTAGTTTTGGCATGCCATGTGTTGTGCAGACTCATTTAGTAAGGCAATCCCTTAATGGACTGGAACCTAAAAATTGAATTCTACAGCTGTCTTAAAGATGGTAGGTGGGAGGTTCAAATGAGAACTATTTTTACTTCTCTCTCCAGTATAAAGTATTCTCTCTCCTTTACTGAAAAAAACTGTTGCCCTGACTAACACAAAACTTGGGGTGACAGGGGAATTTTACTCAGAATTAGGGCTTGTTGTGGTTGGATGTAAATCCTTTCAGCTATGTTTGGTACATTAGCATTACAAAAAGGTGTCAGGCAGTCCTCAGAGGGTTAAATTATAGCTGTATGTCTAAATCCACCATGGTTAACATTCTACAGAGGATGTACAGATCCAGGGGCCGTATTATATAAAGTGCCCAGGGGGCTCAGCAAGTGTTTTAGCGCCCGCTTTGTGCGCCCCAGGGCACTTTGGTATTACAGAAGGGGCCGCAGACGCTTGTGCCACCCCTTCTGAAATACTGAAGTGCTGGTGCACATAAAGCGCCAGTGCTGTCTTCAAGGGGGCGTTCCCTGATTTGCCTGGGGGCCTGCCCCATGCAAATGAGGTAATCCCTTTGCCTCTGCCCCCGCGCCGTATTACCGACGTGGGTGCAGAAGCAAAGACAGTGCGTCACCTAAAAGGTGGCATACTGTTAGTGGGCCCCCTGATGGCAGCCCTCCGGTGGGGGACGGGGGTCCCATGAACCCCCCCAGACATCCCCTTGCATGCAGGTGTAGTCACTGACTCAACCCGTATGCAAGGGGATCTCTAATCCCCTTCAAAGTGCTGGCTGGTAGCTGCCTGCACTGTAAAAACACGGGGGCATGTTATCAAGAAACTGAGTTAAGATTATCGCCGCTTTAGCGGCAGGAAACTGCCTCTAAAGTGGCAATAATGGGCTTGATAATATGCCCTTGTGAATTTCCATAGATGCCCATGTTCTGGTGTGAACATGGGCTTCTATTGGAATTCTCTACGGCATATTATGAAGCCCGTTATTGCCGCCTTAGTCCTTCTCCGTTCTCGATAATATGCCCCTCGGAGCGGCTGTAAAGCAGCCAGTCTGTTTTTCACCTGAATGCGCTGCCCTGGGGGCAGCGCGAGTTCGCGGCTGGCCCGGGGCAGCGCATTCATCGTAATAGGGTGCATTTTCATTGTTCACGCCCAGCGCACCTTTTTAAAGGGTGCCAGGCGCAAACAATGAAAATACGCTTATTGTGTAACGTGGCCCCAGATGTGGAAAATGAATTCGTTTAATTTCACTTGGGAAATAAGTTTGCCTTTTTCTAGTTCTGAATCTACGGACACAGAGTACCCACAGTTTAGATAATCTGAATGGCTGTCAGTAATTGAAAACGACTATTGCGCCATCCTTACAGGATGTCACTTACCACACTAGCTTCATAAAGCTATGTGTCAGAGTAGGAATATTGGTCAGTGGGAGCACCACATGAGCCCAGGGAGGATGTGGGATATTCCAGTGGGCAGACACTGTTCCCAAACTTTAAAAAGTACACATGAAATGTGTGGTCCTGCCCACATGTGCAGGAGGCTCATTTGGCCAGGGGCTCCTGCAGGGCATGGCACATTTTGGGCACCTGGAAAGCATTTTCGTTAATTCTTTGTAACCTGGCTGGGGGAGGGTGGAGCTGTATAGGAAGCATTGGGGTTTACCAATTTAAATTTGGCATTACTTACTATCTCTTGTACCTAATCACAATGCAATTTCCATTCACTCTCTATAAGAGGCTAGAGTAAGTCGACTTCCCACTGGTGACTAGTTTTCAGCAGGAACTGCATTTTATATAAGCCCAAAACCAGTTTTCATCCCTGTCCTGCCTCTAACCGAACCTCGAGTGAGGTGGACGGCTCCTACCTGGCAGCAAAGCCAGTCTAAATTACCTTGGCAGTTCTTCATCATATTTATTATTTTGTTGCATGATTTACACTGTAAATATGCTGCCAGCTTGGGATAAAAAAAAATAAAAAAAATATGCTGCCAGCTTGGGATAAAAATTTTTTTTTTTTTAAATGCTGCCAGCTTGGCCTGTGTTGTAGCTCAAAGAGCCAATCCAGACCCCCTGCTCAGCTCTGGCACAGTTCTTCCTGTTCATTTGCTGGCTTGTCCAACAATGGTTAAAGGTAAGTTATGGCACTTTGCTAATTAACTCATCTTTGTCTATAAATACATTAACTCAAAAATTCATCACAATAATAACATTTAAAGTGAAGTTATGGTTACTATTCTCATAGGAAAAGCCACTTTAATGAACCAGAGAGGGTTAGCAACATAACCAAAACTCGCCACCAGTGCTCCGCTCAAGACTTCACACATGATTTATTTTGTGTCCTCATCCCTTCATGTTAGCACCCTCTTGATCTAAACTGCGCCTCTTGCTTATGCCGTGTTCTACGTCAGACAAATTCATGGGCAAAAACACCTCACCAGTACCTCTCTGACCAAACCTGATCAAGAGGAATAATCATTGGACATGATAGTCTTCATCAAATTTCAAACAAATTCCAAAATGCCCCATCATCTACAACGTTCTTACTCTTATGACTCTTATTGTCTAATTCCTTGAAATACCTTGCTGACTTCCACCAGTCCCACCAAGTTGAGGGTGAAGGGTGACACCACTTTTTGCATATCTTGCTCCTTGCCAGGAGAATCAAGTTAAAGATCACCTTACTTTATGATTTCGAGGTACACACGTCTCCAGTGTCTCGCTGCACCATACCAAACATAATCAAAGTGGGTCTTACCTCCATGTTCATTCCCAAGATGTCGGAGATTGTCTTACCCACAAGCTTTCCAAGGTGGGGCAACTAGCAAACATATGAACATCATCCACCTCCTGACTGCACACCGCTTACTTCCGGAATCCTCATCTCCTCTTATCTTGGCCAGCTTCATCGGGTCCAGCAGGCTCCGAGTAGGGTGAAGAAGTGGTTTCTCCTTAATGGTGCTAATTTAATCACAGAGTAAAGCATGCTCATTGATACTTGCCATAGTTCTTTCAAGTCAATTGATCCTATTAAAGTATGGGTCAGTTCCCTAATTTGCCTCCCAGTTAAAAAAAAAATTATGTTCCTCATTTATTAAACTGTCCACTACTTTACCTAAGTGGGCAGCTACCAATGTTTGAAAAAATGTGTAATCGCAATTCACCAGTGATATTGGTCAATACGAATTCCACTGTGTGGGATTCTTACCCAGTTTTAAAATCAATAAAATAACCACCTCATTCCAAGATCCTAGTATGGGAGAACCTTTCAGTAAAACAGCATTAAACAACTCAAGCCAGACCGGGATCATTACCTCTGGCATCAAGATATAGAACTCATTTGGGGGTCTCACCTGGACCTGCGGATTTCCCTCTTTCAAGTCTCTTAACAGCTATCAGAATTTAATTCCCAGTTATTTACTACTCACAAATTGCTGCTGTTCTTGAGTGAGTTTAGGTAGGCATTTATCCATCTGCCATCTATCTAACTCGCCCTCATCCACTTCCTAAGTTTTTTAATATAATTTCTGAAAGAACTTGTGAAATGCATGTTTATTCCTTCAGTATCCTCCACCATCAGGTCCTCTTCATCATCCCTAACTTTCCTGATATAATTCAGTGTTCTATCCAGTCTGGCCTTACATTCCAGCAGCTTTCTGTAACTCTCGCCCTGTTAATATTCTCTGACCAGGCTAGTCTTCCATACATTCTCTTCCAGTTCCATAACTAAACTTCAGTTGCAAATCCTCCAATTTGTCATCTAGTATTTTCTAACCCTCCCCCTGAACTTGGATTGTTTTCAGTATTGTTTCTGTAGCAGACACCTCCTCCTCTATTTGTGATACCTCTATCCTCTCCCTCCTACTCCACATGATTGGGGAGCTCTTTAAAGCCCCCCTCAACCAAACCTTATATGCGTTCCATGCTATGTAAATAGGGGCAGATGTCATATTCCACCTAAAGAAGTCCCCATTCCCTTCTCTAACTCCTGCATGATTCCTGACTAGAGGAATAACCTCATATTAACTGTCCACCTTCTGAATTGTTTACTTACAGGCAATCTGATATTTAATAACAAGGTTGCATGGTCTGATAGGTGGATTGGAAGATGCTCTAGCTCGAAAATTATCTCTGCCTCTCCACTCTAAATGAAGAAATAATCTATCCTTGAGTAATTACCATTTTCTTACTATAAAATATGTATTTCCAGCACTTCTCCTTTACCTTGCGCCACATGTCACAGAGATTTAGATTTTCCACTATTGAGAGGAGTTAGGCCCTCATCCTTGGTGAGCTAATTTGCGTACGAACGAAAGACCTGTCTAAGTAATTATCCAGTGAGATATTGAAATCTCCGCCTAAGATAATAGGGGCCGTAAATTCTACCATGGTTGATAAAAGAGCGGACGATGACAAAAATATCATCTACATTCAGGCCATAGTAACTGGCTAATATATACAAGCTTTGCTGGGCCTTAATCTTGGCTACTATCCAGCGTCCACCCTCATCGGCTTTATATCTCACTATTTCCACCCCTGAGGTTCCTTAATTTAAATGGCTATCCCTTTCTTACAGTGGTGCTGATCCGTGTCCGCCATATTCTCAGCCCACCTTTGTTTCATATAGAGCTTTTTGCACTCTGGTCTTAGCATATGGGTCTCCTGCAACATAATGATTTGAGAGGTGTTATGTCTCAAGTACTGTAGGACTAAGCCCTGCCTTCTCCTCACCTGCAGCCCATTCACATTCCAACACAGAATTGAGAGGTCTTGGTCCCCTTGCTGGTCATCCTTTCCCCTATAATATCCGATATCCAATTTAATTACATTTTCCTCAGTAACCGTGATTCCACCCAATAAGATTCAGGATTTTTTTTCCTTTTTCTGCCCATGCTCCCCACCCTGTGTGCACCCCCCGAACCCTCCCACACCTTGGCATTCTTGTGCCTATTCAAGCTCACCCCTATGGGAACAACTTATATGATAATGTGTTCTCCTCCTATATTTTGCATCTTTCATTTGACCCCCCCCAACTCAAAGTGGGCTATAAAGTTATCCACATCTTCTGGTGCTAGGAAGTTATGCATTTTGTTTGCCCACATAACTTTCAAAATTGCTGGAAATCTTAGCTTAGCTACCACCCCCATTTTCCTAAGATCCTAAATGCGTTTGCCCATGTCCTGCCGTCTGTCATCCGCAGCACGAGAGATATCAGACCTGATCTTGAATATAGTCCCTTGGACCTGGAGAGACGTTACCTTTAAGTCAGCACTCAGGATTTTTTCTTTGACTATGTGTGACTGAAAGTTAACCAGAATTTTCCTGGACCTTTTACGCCCTGGATTTAGTTTTGAATTGATCTCGATGTACCCTCTGGATTTCTGTCCCTAGATCTATGGATCTACAGAGGAAGTCTCCTGAGGGAAGGCCTTAGTCAACAGGTCTATTACAATAGGTTTACATCAGCCCCCTCCCCTCCTCCATAACATCCAGGATACTGCTATTATTGACCTCACACATGATGTCACAGATGATACCATCAACAGAATCGCTGGTGGCATCACATATCAGCTCACGCTAACATCAAATGTATCACTATGGCCGTCTAGATAGTGCAATTCTGTACCACCGAAATAGAATAGTACATCGTCCCTCGCTACGGCAATGTAAATTTGGTTAAGCTGTACAATGAAGGGGAGATGATTTTAAAAAAATTAATCATAATTGCTACATTTATTGGTCCTAAAACCAGAGTCTGACTTTCATTCTGCAGCTGAACTATGGGGAAATTGATGCAAAATGCAGCAGGGTATTTTGGTTACTTGGAATGGCACATGGGCCTGGGAGCAGGGCCTGGCCAAGTCAAGCCCTGAGCGCACATATCTGGAGGCTGTGTGTTACTCAACTCAGGACCTACCCCACGTCCAGGTCATAGGTCCAACCCCTGCTGCACATGGACGAAGGACATGGACGAAGGCAATGTTTGGTGCATTATGCACATTTGAGGTCTGGGTACCGGGCCTTACTGAAGACAAGGCCCTTCAGTCAACCCCTGCTGCACACAGTGGACGTCGCAGGGTAGTGGGTTATGTCGATATCGGTGCTTGGGACAGTGATCAGGCCTTGCATTCCATCCCATTGCGCATGCTGCAGGCCAATGCACGGTGGGCTATGTCCACCTAGGCGCTCGGTACAGTGATCAGGCCTTGCATTCTATCCCATAGTGCATACTGAAGGCCAATGCAAGGTGGATTATGTCCGCATCGGCGCTCGGTACAGTGATCAGGCCTTGCATTCCATCCCATAGTGCATGCTGAAGGTCAATGCACGGTGGGTCATGTCCACATCGGTGCTCGGGACAGTGATCAGGCCTTGCATTCCATCCCATAGTGCATGCTGAAGGCCAATGCACGGTGGGTTATGTCCACATAGGCGCTCGGTACAGTGATCAATACAAAAGGGGGTGGTGATGGACAGAGCATCTGAACCAATCAAACACTCACACCCAGTCAAAAGATCTGGGTTTGATCCATCACCGTTCTTTAGCCCACTCTGCCACCCCAGTTCAGACATGGCTATATGCAAATCAGTCTGACCCTGTGCCTCGTGGGAACAGTCCAGCCCGAACTGCCAAGCCATGCCTTCCCTGGACCGGAAACAAGCTTCCGAGGACCGGTTTCTGGCATTCCAGCCGTCTTCAGCCCGGCTTGCTTGAATCCAGTGGCAAAGTGAGCAAGGGACTCACGTCTGAGCATACCCTGCCACACTTATGGCGGCCAAAGCGGTACAAAAGGGGGTGGTGATGGACAGAGCATCTGAACCAATCAAACACTCACACCCAGTCAAAAGATCTGGGTTTGATCCATCACCGTTCTTTAGCCCACTCTGTCACCCCAGTTGAGACATGGCTATATACAAATCAGTCTGACCCTGTGCCTCATGGGAACAGTCCAGCCCGAACTGCCAAGCCATGCCTTCCCTGAACCGGAAACAAGCTTCCGAGGACCGGTTTCTGGCATTCGAGTACAGTGATCAGGCCTTGCATTCCATCCCATAGTGCATGCTGAAGGCCAATGCAAGGTGGGTTATGTTCACATCGGAGCTCGGTACAGTGACCAGGCCTTGCATTCCATCCCATAGTGCATGCTGAAGGTCAATGCACGGTGTGTTATGTCCACATCGGTGCTCGGGACAGTGATCAGGCCTTGCATTCCATCCCAAAGTGCATGCTGAAGGTCAATGCACGGTGGGTTATGTCCACATCGGTGCTCGGGACAGTGATCAGACCTTGCATTCCATCCCATAGTGGATGCTGAAGGTCAATGCACGGTGGGTTATGTCCACATCGGTGCTCGGGACAGTGATCAGGCCTTGCATTCCATCCCATAGTGCATGCTGAAGGCCAATGCAAGGTGGGTTATGTCCACATCGGTGCTCGGGACAGTGATCAGGCCTTGCATTCCATCCCATAGTGCATGCTGAAGGCCAATGCACGGTGGGTGATGTCCGCATCGGCGCTCGGTACAGTGATCAGGCCTTGCATTCCATCCCATAGTGCATTCTGAAGGCCAATGCACGGTGGGTTATGTCCACATCGGCACTCGGTACAGTGATCAGGCTTTGCATTCCATCCCATAGTGCATGCTGAAGGCCTATGCACGGTGGATTATGCCCACATGGGGGATGGGTGGAGGACTAAGGCCAAGGCCAAAGACCATGTCCAGTGTATTATGTAGATACCAGGGCTGGGTGCAGTAGTCGGCCAAAGGCGAGGTGATGTAGGATAAAAATCACTACACATGACAGTGCAACGTCAATAAATAACAAGACATAATCAAACAAACAATTGAGGGTCCATGGTTAAGTCGCTGATGATGTCAATGGTGAGGTGAAATGTTGTCACTAGTCATGGGGTCTATGACATCTTCTTGTCATCATGAGCAGTGCTTCAGTGCATGCTTTGCTGCATTTGCCAAGTCTAACTGGTTTCCTTTCACCTTTTGCATTTTGAGTTAACTAATAAATGATACATTTTAAAAGATAACAGCAGCATGTAAGTATGCAACTTTTTTCCACCAATTAGATTTATTTGGAATTGGGAAGAGAATATGTTTTATCAAGTGATGTCTGCATTGCTTTTTAAAAGTCATTTTCAGAGGTGTTTTTCGAGAAATTGTGTTTAGTTTATTTTTAAAGGAGACATCACTCTACTTTCCTCTATTAGAAATAGATGAAATCCTGCTAAAAGTGCATAAATTATGGAAGGAGCTGTTAATTAGCATTTATATAGCACAAGTATTTATTTAAAAAACCTCACGCTCCCATTCTTGAATACTGCTGTTTCAGCTCTGAGCACTCACTGCAGGATTGTTCCATCTAATTGGGGTGCCATGCTTTGCAAACGTTGACCCATGTCCCTGGAGACTCTTTTGACATGAAAACTAATTTCACTTGAGTCTCTCTTGCTCTGATTTGTGGCTTGGTTTCGGAATGTGAATAGCTGCTCGAATAACACTTCGCATTTCTTGTTTGACTGCAGTTTCCCTTCTAGGTGTGAAAGTGTGTCGCTTCATTACACTCTGTCTGCTGAGGTTGCTGTCAACGCCGCTGGCATGTGGCAACTCTGTAACACGTGAAGGGTGTAAAGCTGTTCGTATAGCAAGTAAATCACTTCCCCATACATCTGCATTCCAGTGGTACTGCAGTTATTCCCAAAATCAAGCTGGAAGGGCATACTTGTATAACCATGGGCAGGGTGGCTCAGTGAGCTGAACGCTACTTGCTGACACATAGAGATTACACTGGCAGGGCTGACTCTGGGGTCTATTGAAGGGGCTGCTAATTAAGTACAATTAGAGTGGGTAACTGTATTGTATTGTAATTGCATTTATATAGCGCTTGCTACCCCTGACGAGGCGTCGTAACACTTATATTTACAGAGTTTACAAATGGCAAGGAATGCTATATAAAAGCAAATCAGTAATGTATGACTGGGTTAGGAACAGATTACTGCTGCTCCCTCTCTGGGTCCAGGTCTGCGTTGAGTCGATTGTAGGTCAAGATTACATATGGAGGGAGATTGTATGATCTCTTTGTTTTACCCACGCATTAATGAATAAGGGGCATATTATCAAGGAACGGCGTTAAATTATCGCCGCATTAGCGGCAGGAAACTGCAGCTAAAAGGGCGATAATGGCCTTGATAATATGCCGTAAAGAATTCCAATAGAAGCCCATGTTAACACCAGAACCTGGGCTTCTATTGGAATTCTCAAGGGCATATTATCAAGCCCATTATCGCCACTTTAGCGGCAGTTTCCTGCCGCTAAAGCGGCGATAATTTTAACGCTGTTCCTTGATAATATGCCCCTAAGTTACTTACCGTTAGTAGCGTTTCTTCCGATTCCTCGCCTTGTGAATTTCTCCAGGCGCTAGACTGACTCCAGAAGAGTTTTACAGCATAGTCTGCACTGCATGCTCCGCATTGACCCTTTTCTGCCCCGGAAGTGACGGTATGAGCAGCATGCAAGTGCCACCCCTGCATGCTGAAGTCTGCTTCTTTGTTGACACTGTCAGCACCCTTGGACGCGGAGCTCAACAATCAATCAGGTTGTTACTGAGCAGATCTCTAAGGGGGGACATTTTTAGATGATAAAAAAGACTGTTATACAGAACGAGGAGGTGCGAGGGCAGCAAAGAATCTGCAGCTCGGTAGAGAATCCACTCGAAAGAGTGTTATCGAAGGTAAGTAACTTGTTCATCTGATGGACACTTCTAATCGCAGATTCCTCACTTGGTAAATAGATACCAAAGCAGTACCACCTAGTGGGTCTCCTGAATGGTTCCGCTGAAAAATTCCTGCAAGACCGAATGGGCGATAGACCTTTTCAGTTGAAACTGGCTGTCGAGGGAGTAGTGCTTTGTGAAAGTGTACACGGACAGCCACGTTGCGGGCTGACATATCTAGAATGGGCACTCCTTGTGCCAACGGTATGATAGCAGACTTGGCTCCGGTGGAATGAGCCCTCAGACCTTCTAGGGGTGACTTCTTAGCCAGTGCATAGCACATCCTAATGCAGAGGATTATCCTTCTTGATAAGGCCCTTTTCAGCACCACCTTGCCATTATTTACCACCGAGAACCCCAGAATGAGCTAATCGCCTACCCATGACCTTTGGTGCGATCCAATTAAAAACTCATTGCTCTTCTGGGGTCCAAACCATGAAGTGAGGTGGTGCAAAGGACATTGGAAGAATGATGGACTGTGCGACATGAATAGTAGTCACAACCTTACGCAAAAAAGGCCGCTCTCATCCTCACCAGTAGTTTGTGTAGGAAAAAAGTGATATAGTATGACTGGACAGACGGAGCCTGGAGCCTAGTGGTAAAAATTTGGGAGTATGGTTGGATTCTGCGCTGTGTTACCAGATGCATACCAAAAAAGTAGCAGCTACATGCACTGGGCTGCTGAGAAGCCTCAACCCCATTCTAGGCTTCTTTGACCCCAAAACACGGCAGCTCATTGTCCAATCCACCATCCTTGCCCGATTGGACTATGCGAGCGTCCTACTATTAGGCGCTAATAAAGCCGAGACAAACAGGCTGCAGCGCATCCAGAACTCAGCGGCCAGGGCAATTGTAGGTCTTCCCAGAAGATGCTCGGCTAGAGCCACCATACAGAGACTCCACTAGCTGCCTATGGAAGCTCATATTCAGTTCAAGGCCCTTACCACTGCTTTCAAAATCTTAAAAAGTGATGGCCTCGAACTACTTCGACCGCTGCTAACACCATACACCCCCCAACGCAATCTTCGCTCCATGGGGCAACAACTGGTAGTGGTCCCGCGCACGAAGCTATGCCGTATTGGGGGTCGCTCCTTCAGACTATTGGGAGCAAAATTATGGAACTCTCTGCCTCTTCATATCCGCTGCCTCGACAACCTGTCCGCTTTCCGAAGGGCAATTAAGACTCACCTCTTTCCACCTCTGTAGCCTCTACTCTCTCTACCCCTCTCCCCAGTAGGTTGTGCTGTGGTTCTTAGCGCCGGGACGCCCCGTTGCTGGGGCAGCTGTCGCGCTCAACAAAACACATAACATAACATAGTGTTCACTCACGCGATGAGCTGAAGGTATGAAATGAGAAAAACAGTCTTCATTTAGGAGACGTAATAGGCAGCTGTGCATAAGCTCAAGGGGGGTGCACATGGAAAAAGTGAGGACCAAAATAAGATTCCAATTTGACATCAGAAAAGATTTTGGGGGAATCTTATGAGTTGAGCTTTTAAGAAATCGCCTCAAAACAGGTGATTTGAAAAAAGAGGGCAGGTCCAGTAAATGCCAGAGGTCGCAAGTGCCAACAGATAACATTTAACAGTACTCGCTGCAAGTCCTGGCTGTACCAAAGACAAACCAAGCAACACGACATCCAACAGTTTGGCATGCAGTTGGTCCATAATATGGTTGTTACACTAGGACACAAACTTGTTCCAGTGCCTGGAGTAAACAGACTTTGTAGAAGGCCGCCGGGCAGCAGGGATGGCATCCACTGCTTCGGAAGAGGGATCAAATGCATTCAACTGTGGCACTTAATTTCCATTCATGAACGTGGAGATTGCCCAGGCATGGGTGCAAGAACCAGCCCTACTGCTATGACAGAAAATCCTTCTGAAGCTTCAGCCTGATCAAAGGACAGATGCTCATGTTTAGAAGTTCCAGGTACCCCAAATGGTAGCCACTAAGATAACTTGGGCCCCTTCATTCATGACTTTCATCAGAACTTGAGGTAGGAGAAGCATAGGTGGAAAGGCATACAGGGGTCCCGGGCTCCACTCTGGATTGAACGCATCTCTGAGAGAGAGCCTTCTTGGGAACTCCAGCAAACAAAAGTGCAGACATAGCACATTCTTAGCAGTGGCCAAAAGATGGAGTCAGGGTTCAGACCCTTGTAACTGCCATTTGCGATCTGCTAGTCATCGGTGACTGAGTTTGTCCTCTCTAGTGTTTAAAGATACCGCCAGGTGGTGCACGACCAGGGAAATGCGATGACGCAGCCTGTTCCACAGGCAGAGGTCCTCCTGCCTCAGAGCCAGGAACCCACCCCGCCCTGTTTCTTACAATATCACATGACGGCAGTGTTTTCCGTGAGAACTTGAACCAGCCTCCCTTTTGAAGGAGGTAGGAAGGCATTCAATACCAGGCATATGACCTGAAACTTCAACAGAGGGGGGTGGGCTGGGAGGTTCTACGTTGTCTACTGGATTCCTGACCCCCGGAAGGACTGGGGTACCTGTTGTTAGGGTGGTGGGCCATGGCAGTGCCCACATGCCAAACCATTGGTGATGCCTCGAAAGATGCAGAACTGTTGGGGATACTGCCTTGCAACCTTATAGAGGCACAAGGAGCACACAGTGGCTCTGCTTTCTCAATGTGGAATCCACTTTCTCACCAAATAGATGAGACCCATCAAAAGGCATATCCATAACAGACACCTGGACGTCACCAGGGAAGCCAGAGGAATGCATGTATTTTGCCGGAGCGACACTCTAGTCCCAACTGCTCTGCCTGAGCAATCAGTAGTACTAAGTTCTGATTCATGATGTGTTTTGCTGCTTCCGGACTGTCTTGAATCATTTGCACCAGATTGACATAGAATTCATCTATGACTGCTGGCAAGATCTTGGTGACCGTGTCCCGTAATGTGTGGAAATACCTACCCAGCAAACAGCTGGTGTTGACTGACTGAAGAGCTAAGCTGGCCGAGGACAACATTAATTTCCCGAACGCCTCAATTCTTTTTTACTCTGTCTATGAATTGGGGTTAACTCTACTTGTAGATACCTCACTGCCAGGCTCTCAGGTATAGGATAGCGTGTCAGGAGAGCAGGATCCTCTGGAGCAGGCCGGCGGCTTGGAGCAGCTTGCCTATTCATGGTGAGCAAGAGCAAGACTTTGCCCGGGTACAGTCAGGGCTTTGTTGAATGGTAACCAGGGCTCAGGTGAAGGTTGCCATGGTTGTAGAACATACATCAAAGCATTGGTTTTTACTACAATTGTAGGTAATTGTAAGGCAAGGACATCAGCTGTGCATCTAATGTCCACAGCAAATGAAGCTGTCTCTTCTGTTGAATGACCATATGGAGAACCCAACCCATTATCAGGGGAAGTGTCCAACCCACTGGCCACACTTTAAACCCAGTAGATTTAGGAGAGTACCTGTTACCTTTGATAGAGCGCGCGGGTCACCCGACCAATAATTTCGCCACTTCCGGCTTCGGGCCCATATATTTCAAATCACCATATACATTGATCGGATGACCTCACGGTCTACTATCAATAATTTGTGAGTTCCTTCCGTTATTCTTCAGAGTACCCGACTTACCATCCACCGACGCGGGTACCTATGACCACAATGGATCAGGGAGCTAGTTGTAAAAGTGAAAGGCAGCAAAATACAAACCCAACAAATAACATTCAATACTCTTTGTAAAATGACCACGGACAACTGGAAGTTTTAAAGTCTTTATCAAATTTAGTAAAATTCAGAAAATATCAAATTCACAGTAATTAAGCAATCAATAATCAAAACAACAGAAAGTATATAGCTAAATAACAAATAAGTCAGTGCAACCATTTATAAACTAAGGAAACCAGGATACATTCAAAACGAAGGATCAGGAATTAGAACGGTTTAAGATGAATCACTAAAGATGGGATAGGCTTTGATTAGGACTAGTATTCTGAAATTATCTCAAGAAATGAGACAGGATTTCGGGACATATATATCTATAGGAGAGACTATGAAGAGAGACATGCTATGCTTTAAGGCAAAAGTTCTTTAGATAGTTTAAGTAAGGATGTTCTAGACCATATCAGGAAATGACAAACTGCAATGCAAAATATAATTTCTAACAAGTAGGGTAACATAGGAACACGTTACGAAACCAATGCAAATGACTTTATAATTCAATGATTGCGAAAAAAGCATGGAAAATTAACATGTGCAAAGGTATGTCTTTATTAAAGCAAAAGACAGAAATTCAGAAAGGTGCAAGATTCAGAGTTTTCAGAGTGATATTTACCTAGACTGGTGTGGAAACCAAACCCTGGCCACGGGTCAGTTAAGGACAGGAACCCCTCAAGGAAGGATACCCCTCAATGGACAGCAGGTGCAGAATGGACACCCAGGACAGGACAGGAAGACCAGATTAGGATCAGGACAGGATCGTCAGGACAGGACCCTCAGGACAGGACCGGCACCCGCAGTTCGGAAGCAACGCCTGCGCTCCACCCTCTCTGCAGCTATCGATCAAGACCCCGATTGGGTCAGCGAACTCCCAGCAAAGTGCTCCGCCAGCACTTTAAGGTTTAGTAAAACCTTAGTCTATGGTCAAATTTCGGACAGAGTGCTCCGCAGCGCTCTGTATCTTCAGTCACCTATTGAGTGCGTTGGGTCAGTGACAGGTCAGCTAAACCAGACAAGTCGGACAATTTCCCTAGGTGAACCCAGGGTAGATATACTGTTTTGGGACGGTGTACCACCCCCCAATGTTGCAAAGTGTCAGAATCCCTCAATTTGGATTGGTCCTAAGGTAGGATTTGGGTAACACACCAATCAGAACAGACTATTTGGAGGCCTACTTTGCATCTCTGGGTACCGCCTAGCGAGATTGGGGTTCCCATGGGAAGCTGTACAGCAAACAATAGCGCAACACACAATGTATCATATAAGGAGCAACTTTCTCCGTTCTCGTAGGGCAGAGGTGGCTTTCCCATGAGCATCTTGACTGTGGCTGCCAGCTGGCTGAGTTCCACTGTCCAATGTTGCCACCTTTCAGTGCACCACGAGTATGCGCAGAAGGGACCTTCAATATGGCTCCCAACCGGTTCGGACCCCCATTTCCCGCAGAACATGAAAAGTAAGCGAGAACAAATTAAAACATAGAAGGGAATGCATGAAAAACACATCATGGTTTTGTACTTTAACTTTATCATCATAAAAATATACTATGCAGTTTAAATATTAGCAACATATACACGTTCACAAGAGCAACTGCACGAACAGCACCACGTTATTACCAAAGCTGCGTATTACGCATGCGCACCCTTTCCCACCAAACTTATAACTACGTCAGGTCACGTGAGTGTGACTGACGCATGCGCAGAAGCCATTTTCCAAGCGGCGGCCATGTTTTAGGGACATGGATTAGTTGTATTAGAAAACACATAAGCAAGCTTCATCTACTTCGTTCGAATACAAAAATAAAAGATTAGTAAGACGTACAAATTTTATTAATTGATTACACACGGGCGAGGTTCATGACTCGAGCAAGCCGCGATGCGAAGCTTGCTCTATCAATCCCCTCTTTGATGATATTTACTATCATCACAAAAATAATGGAACCAGATGCCAACTTCCTCACACTTTATACAACTCTATCTCTTCCAGCAAGCGATTCAGCTTCTCTTTCTCATTTTTGGTAGGGTGAGAATTTTTCACCTTTTTGTATATCTGATTATTCATTTCCTCTAATTCAAGCTCATCCACACTTCGTTTCACTCCTCTGGCATTCACTTGATGCTTTCTGGTGTGCTTACGGCATTTGCAACAGACAAATATAAAAAATAGGATAAGACCTATAATTCCAATTGGCATCAGTACCTTAAACAATAAGCTTTTACCTAAGCTAGCAAGCCAATGACCTACATTTGAGAGACCATCTACCAGTCTCTTCCAGGCACTGTCAACCTCGAGTGGTTTGAGTTCCTTTTCCAAATTAGTAATGTTTTTCACATATCTTTTGAGCTGCACACTTTTGTCCGGAATATAAGTGCAACAATGTTGCGCCTTCAACATCCGGCAGACTCCGCCCTCTTTTGCTAATAAGGTGTCAAGAGCAAGTCTTTTCTGCAAAACCATTGATCTGATCGCAACCATTTCGGTATTGACCAGCAGAAATCCATGAGCTGTGTCCGTAGACAACACATCCACTATAGTGGACAATTTGCAAATTCTGTGAGTGTTCAGAACCACTCCCACTCCAGGTATCAGTGCACTGAAAATACTACCCATTATTTCACCTACGCTTTCTCTTTTACTACGCACTAAGCCATTAGTATTTTCACTGCTTCCAGCAACTTCATTCACGTGGTATATTTTCGGGAAGACAATGCCAAAATAGCAGCTTCCATACCAGTGATCCGGCAATTTGAAATAAGCCTTGTCTCCACATATATAATAAATTCCAGGAAACACAGGCTCTGACCCATTTTTGAAACCCCATCCTCCAATTACCTTGTAATTATGTTCACATTCACTGGAACTAATGAAAATGTTATTATAATAGCTAGTCTTCTCGCGGTGAAGACATAGCTTTCCTTTCCTTTCAAAATCCAGCAACAGAGCAGGTCCCGCCCCACCATTTGAGGTGCCCTCCATGTTCTCAGCCCATTTTGGCGTTTTCTGTCTTTCGTCATCTGCCTTTCTTTGTATTTTTATTCTCCTCTTCTCTGCCATGTTCAGGAACATCTTTTCCTGCTCACGCAAAGAGCAGGTCAAGTTATCTCTGTGTGCGTCACCTATGTCTATATTACCTATAGTCAGGAAGTATTCGCCCATATAGCGAGTAGCGTCACTTTTGGTATGTACAGGATTCAGGTTCCCACGTATAGGAAGTTCAGAAAAGATCACGTCATTGTTAGAGTAATAGTACTGTAACGGTCCTCTTTTGTAAAATAAGCTTGCTAAAATGCTACACGATATTCCATATGTCAGGGGCAGGTGATGGTATGTCACGCCTTCAGCTACAGAGGTAGGTAGCTTCATGCAGACATAGCAATCTTCAATTTTCATAGTCTCTACATAGTGTATTAACAAGTTTGCGAAAACATTTAAATGTGTCTTATTCTTAACTCCATGATAATGTAGTCCTCCCTCATCTGATGCTTCTAAGTCTCGTTTTGTTTGTTTGAGTGCTCTCTCATGTCTTGCTACACTTTGTGTTGTCAGTTCTTCAGTGTCAGTATTTACAATCTCAGTAGGGTCAACATTAGTATTTTTGCTCACCGCAAAAGGAATGAAAACTGTTAGTCCTATCCAAACTAATATCACTATAATTATACTACATACACATACCTTGCAGCATGTTTTGCAACAACTGCGACTAGGTCTACCATTCACGTTTGAATCAGACATTTTGGCTCAGAAGAAGTTTCTCGACCCCTCTTTGTGTCTTTGCACGAGTAGCTTACTTTGTGCAATTTCACGGTGGCTCGTCTTCTTCTTCGGCAGAGTACTCAGCAACTGGTTCTCCGTCGCTTTCGTCAGTTATATCAAGATCTTCAAATTCTTCCAAAACGAGCGTCCATTCAGGAGACTTGTACTTTTTGTTTTGTCTTTTTATTCGATCGCTCCTTCTTTTGGAAGTGTCTTCTGGTTGCTCTGCTATGCGAGAACTTCTCCTTTCTTCTGCACGTTTTTCTTCTACCGTTTTTATCCTCAGTCTCAATTTCTTTATGAATCCAGGCTCAATGTGCTTTCTTTTCTTAAGTCTTTTAGTTGGCACTGGGATTTCGTTTTCTTTTATTGCCCTTTTATTTTCATTTCTTTGTGGCAATTCTGCTTCCTTTTCTTCCCTTCCTATCTGACTAGTTCCAGGGCTCGTATCTATTTCTTCTGCCTGGTTACTAAACTGGCCTTGTTCAGGAGAGTTTTGTGTTTGTTTATCAAATGTCTCTGCTTCTGTTTCCTGAACACGTTCTTCTGACCCTATCTGATCCTGTTCGAGCACTTCGTTCTCTTGACTTTCTTCCGCTCGAATCTCTTTACTAGGTCTAATCTGTTTGTTTTCGACTTCTGGAGTTTGGGGAGGTGTATCAATTATTTGCTCAGTCCCTGTCTGACCTTCTCCTTCCTCAGTTTTGATGTGAATCTCAATAGTCTGAGGTTCTTCGCCTGTGCCTTGCTTTTCCTCTCTATTCCACTCTCTACCTTCCCAAATTCGCTCCCTTGTTCTGATGGGGTCTTCGGTGAGGTCAATCAAGGGTATCCACTCATCTGGCCATATGCTTGGCAGCTCGTCATCAGCTACTTCTGGACCAACTTCTGGGAACCCTTCAGCAGGCTTGACTCTTGGTAGCTCGTCATCAACTACCCCTGGACCAACGTCTGCGGACCCCTCAGCTTGACTGGTACTGGGCTGTACGTCGTCCGCCACTTCTGGTCTTGCTTCTGCAGGCCCCTCTGCTGGACAGCCTCCTTCTCCAGGCTCCTCGTCTGGTAGTACCTTCTGGGTGTGGCTGGCGTGGATCCAATGGGGAACACCTGCACACTTCACTGCTGTGGTCGTTACCAGGATCACTTGGCGCTTCAGTCCCCACCTTGGTGCCAGGCAGCTCGACCGAGTATGCTTCTTTATTTTGACCCAGTCCCCTGGAACCAGTTTGTGGAGAGGAGTCGTTGGATTGGCGACGGCGTCTTCTCCGATCTGGCGAGAGATATAACGCACTTGGTCACCTAATCTCTTGCAGTATTCAAGCACCAAATCATCAGTAATACTCAACAGTTTGCTTCCTGGTACCCACGCTTATCTCATCACTCTTCCCATCAGGATTTCATGGGGGCTCAGGCCTGTCTTCCGGTCTGGAATACTTCGGAGTCCCATCAGAACCAGAGGCAGGGCCTTTACCCAGGTCATGCCAGATGCATCACACAATTTCGCTAGTCTTGTTTTGATAGTCCCGTTTATTTGTTCCACCACTCCAGAAGCCTCTGGATGATATGCACAGTGGAGTTTTTGCGAGATCCCAAATGCCTTACAGAGTTGGTCGATCACATCATTCTGAAAATGTCGGCCTCTATCTGATTCAATAGTGACTGGAACCCCGAATCTAGGTATCAGTTCTTTCAGTAAACACTTTGCTACTGTCAGTGCGTCACTTTGGGGAGTAGGGTAAGCTTCCACCCACTTTGAAAATAGGCAGACAATGACAAGGACATAACGCTTCCCCTCACAACGTGGCATGGTGATGAAATCAACCTGTATTCTCACAAAGGGACCCCCTGACCTCCCAATTCTCCCTAGTTCCACCATTGTTCTCTTGCCTGCATTTATCTGTTGACATGACAAGCACCTCTGGCAGAGGGACTCTGCTACTTTCCTGAACTCTTTTCTGTACCAAGTCTGTTGGAATACCAGAATCATGGCGTCCCTACCAATGTGTGATCCCTCATGTATCAGTCTAGCCATTGTGCCAAGCAAGTGTCTGGGTAACACAGGCATACCATTTGGGCCCAGGATGACACCATCCTCACGTCTTGGTCTACACCCTTCTTCCTTCCACTTCTCTCTCTCTTGCCAGGGTGTCGCCTGCTGCCATTCTCTCACTTCATCCCATGTAGGCACTTCTTCAAACACTTGAAGTTGGCAGCTGGTTCCGGCCCCCCCCCCCGTTTTGGATTTATGATCAGCCGATCCCTGGCGCATAATTTTGCCACTCGATCAGCGAAATCATTTCCCAAAGATACAGGGTCAAAGTCCTTCTTATGAGCAACACACTTGACCACTGCCAATTCCTTTGGTAATTGGATTGCCTCTAAAAGGTCTTGAACAACTTTTCCATTTCGAATAGGGGTACCTGATGAAGTCAGGAACTCCCTCTGTAGCCATAATTGGCCAAAGTCATGCACAACTCCATAACAGTACTGACTGTCAGTATACACTGTTAGGCGTTCGTTTTTCCCCAATTTGCAAGCTTTTATCATAGCGATCAATTCGGCTACTTGTGCAGACTTTACTCCAAATAAATAACCTGCTTCTTCAATTTTGGTTAAGGAGACTACAGCATAGGCAGCATTCAGGCCTCCTTGTTCATGTCTTAGACATGAACCATCCACAAACAATTCCTTGTCATGTTTAGGCAAAGGTGTTTCTTTAATGTCTGGGCGTGGTTTTGTGCTAAATTCAGTTAAATCAATGCAGTTATGCTCATCTTCCTCCCCATCTTCCATATCCATTGAGTTGGGAAGCAGAGTGGCGGGGTTCAGAATGTTGCATCCGACAATGGTTATATTCGCAGCACCCACGAGAATCCTCTCGTATTTAGTCAGCCGACTAGGGGTGAGATACTGAGTTTTCGTTCTTGTTAGTAAAATCACCACTCCATGTGGAACATACACAGTTACAGGATGTCCCATGACAATGGATTCACTCTGCTCTAAACTTGTGCAAGTAGCAGCTACTGCTTTCAGACATCCTGGTAATCCAGCAGCCACTGGATCCAGGGTGGCAGAGAAATATGGCACTGGCCTTCTGGTTGTGCCATGCTCTTGTGTTAGGACTGACAGCGCGCAATTATCGCGAGTGTCACAGAACAGGGCAAATTCCTTGGAATAGTCTGGCATTCCCAATGCAGGGGCTGTACACAGACAATCTCGCAATTTTGTGAAGGCTGTTAAGCTTTCATCATCCCATTCTACAATATCCGGTGTTCCTCTCTTGGTCATTTTTATCAAAGGCCTAGCTAGGACTGCAAATCCCACAATCCATTGCCTGCAGTATCCTATCACCCCAAGGAACATTCTGATTTCTTTCTGAGTACGGGGTAACTGCATCTTTTGAATTATTCTCACTCTTTCTGACGTTACTTTCCTGATGCCTTTCTCTATCTGGTGCCCCAGATATTTTACTGATTTTGCACAGAACTGTAATTTTTCAGGGGCCACTTTATGTCCCTTCTCACTCAGGTGATTCAGTAGGGCAATGGTGTCAATCACACAATCTTTATGACTTTTGGACGCCACCAAGAGGTCGTCAATGTATTGCACCAAAACAGAATTTCCAGGTAAGACCAAAGTTTACAAGCATTTTTTCAAGATCTGATTAAAGATAGAGGGGCTCTCTGTGTACCCCTGGGGGACCCTATTCTAGACATACACGTGACTGTTGAAAGCAAATGAGAAAAGAAATTTGCTGTCTGGATGCAAGGGAATGGAAAAGAATGCATGACATAGGTCTATCACAGTGAACCACTCAGCATCCATGGGAATCTGATACAGAATCACTGCTGGGTTCGGGACGATAGGGCAGCAAGGAACCACTATTTTGTTTACCTTTCTTAGGTCCTGAACTACTCTGTACTTGCCACTAGGCTTTTTGATGCCCATAATCGGTGAGTTGCATGGGCTACTCATTACTTCCTGTATGATGTTTCCTTCTAGCAATTTCTGTATTTCCAGGGCAACACCTTCTCTCACTTCTGCATTCATTCTGTAGGGTTTAGTATTAGGGTATACTGCATTGTCCTTTATGGCTATCTGTATGGGATCTACGTTTTTCATTAATCCTACATCTTTTCCGGTAAAGTCCCATACCTCTGGCTTCACTGTTTCTTGGAGTTCTTTGGGTAAATCCTGCATAGTCATTCGCTTAATTTCTGAGTCGGGTCTGATTAATATTAATTTATAAATTCCATCTTCATCTGGGGTCTGAATTTCAACACCCTTTGGTGTGCAAAAAATGGTACAGTTCATTTTGCACAGCAAATCACGTCCCAGTAAGTTCACTGGACTGGTGTCACAAACGACAAATCTATGCATTTCTTTAAAATTTCCAATTGAGATCTCCATGGGCTCGGTAACAGGAGTACTAATCAGTTGATTGGATACCCCCACTACTTGGATTGCTTCTCCCGAGAGGGGTAGGTTTGGAACGTCCACTGTTCTTACAGTAGAACGGGTAGCGCCAGTGTCCAACAGAAAGGTGACATCATTTCCGTCTACCTTTCCTTCAATGTATGGCCCTGACTGGTCTACCGGCAAGGAGGCGCCAAGTACGCACTCCTCGTCCTCCCCTCTCAGGCCCCGTCAGTACTGGTCATCACAAAGGAAGGTATCATTTAGTAAATACTGCGAAGTTGCTGCATTTCTGTTCTCATTGCTCCCCCAGACTTCTACGTCCTCACCCTGCGTGGATTTTCCCTTAAACACTTGCTTTGGTGCTCGGGGCAACTGAATCATTTTTACCTGTTGTTGGGTCTTTCTTGGTCTTTCATTCTGCGTCTGTGGAGTTAAATCAGGTGTTTGGGAGTTATCATCCTGCAAATAGGGACACTCGTCTCGCCAGTGTCCAATTTCTCCGCACTGGTGGCAGGGAAATTTCTTCTTAGCCTCCTCCCTGCTCATTTTGGGCCGGGGCTTTCCTCCACCCCCACCCCAGGACCTTGGTTCTGAGTAGTTTTGGCCATTTTATTCAATTGTTTTTCCTGCTGTTCTGCGAGCTTCACTTGAGCCCACATAACCTTCTCCTTGAGAGCCTTTTTCTTTTCTGCCATCTCGTCCTCACAGTACTTTGCGTACCGTAGGACCTCATCCATCTTTTTTGTGTGCCAACAGATCTTGTTATCTTTTATCCATTGACAAATTTCGGGTCTTAAACCATTTACAAACCTGTAAATAAAATGTGTCATATCCTTCATCTCGATGTTATCTATACCACTGTATGTTTTGAACACCTGCAACAGCCTTTCATAAAAGGAGTGCACTGTCTCGTCTCTTTCCTGCGTGGTTCTATCTATCTTGGTCCAATCAGTTTCCTTTGCTGGCACTTTTAGTTTTAGATGCTGAATTACCTGCTCATATTTTCTCATCACTTCTTTCGATGGTTCCCCTGTTTTGTCATCTCTCGGGTATTCCTCACTAGGCCAAGCTATGGCTATTTTACACTCGGTCCATAGATCTACAGGGACCACAATGTCAAAGAACCCATCCAGGTCTTTCCACAGGCATTTTTGCACCTTTACGAACCTTTCCACCTGCCTGTACCAGTCAACTGGCTTTTCGCGCAATTTCGGGAAATCGTTAGTAAAGGACACAATATCCTGTCTGGCCCATGGAACGTGCACATATTTTCCACCTGGTACTTCGCGCATAGGGCATAACTGTTCTGGTTTTTCAGCTTCCCTTAGAGCGAATTCGGGAGTTGCCTGCCTAGACCTGGCCTCATCCTTTTTCTTGACCCATCTGGCTTTCCACCTTTCCACATCTCCCCATTTTTGCAATACGGTCAATAGTTCCTTGACCTGTGCTTTCTTCCCTGAAACATTCAAGTTTTCCAAATCCTTGTCTGAGAAATCTGCCCTATATGATTTCTGCAGTGGTTTTGATTTTGAAATATCTATTCCCATGCTAGCAGCAGTGTCTGTCAGTTTTTCATGAAGCACTCGGGTATTTCGAGTGAGACTCTTGCAGATAAACAGCATTTCGTCTTCGGAGTAGGTATTTAATCTGTCTAATCCTACGTTTCCTGCCATCAATTCCTCTATCTCTATTCTCAGTTTGTAGAGATCTAAAGGTTTCGTTGGGGACGCTTGTTTTTCAAATTCTTGACTCCATCTTTCGATTTCTTCAGGAGTCACCAATGTGACACTCTTCGTACCTGAGGTCGATTCCATCTGAATTTCCCTCGCGTTAAAAGGATTATGTCTTTTCTGTATCCTTTTTCCTTTATTTCTAACGGGCAGATCTAGCAGCGAGACCTCCGACTCGCACTCACTTGTCTGGTCATCTACAATTAATGGTTCTGGTCTGGTCGGTGCAATGACAGGAGTAATTACTGGAGTTTTCGGACTTCCTTGACGGTCCCCGTACAACGGAACCACCGGTCCGATCGTTACTGGGATCGTTAAGGCTTCAGGACTTGCATTTAGCTGTGACATTTTCTGTATTATCTCAGCTCTCTGCTTTGCTAGTGCTTCCTGCTCTTTCTCTTCTAATAACCTGTCCAAGGATTTGTCATGTAACACCTGCGGGGTTAGAATGGGAGCATAACTCGGGGCAGTGGGATGTGTCTCACTTGGTCCTCCGCCATAATTAGGTTTCTGAAACAAACTTCCTGTGCCTAGAATTCTCTGATCTTCCTCATCCCGGGGCTGCAATCGTGGCATTCCTGAACTCAAGGACCTCACCTCACCTCCGTAGGGGGGACGAGAGCAAAGATCTCCTTCACGTGAATATCCCGTCTCCCCACCCACGGGTCTCCTGGGGTAAATACTTCTGGTTTCTACGGGTCCTAGATTCTCAGTATAAGGAGGAATTAGATAATCCCCTCCTACACTTGCGGACCTGACCTCCTCCCTTTGTAGGGGTCTCCGGGGAATATCTCCTGCACTCGAAGGTCGGTGTCCCTCATTATAAGGAGGCGGACTTCTCATGCATATGTCATCTAACAATTCGTCATCTGATTCTCCGAGGGGCCCCCAGTGCTTGGATTTCTCTGTCCTTTTTCCCCCCCCAGGAAGATCTTCTGCTGGCATCATGGGAAACAGTCCCTCAACAATCATGCTCTGTCTCCATTCTTTCATCTTTTTGTCTCGGGTTTCTTGTTTCAGTTTTGGGTAATACTTTGTCAGCCCTTTGTCCATTCGGGGCTTTTCTCTTTGGAAAGCCTCAATCTCCCATTCCTCTAATGCCTCATACTGCGTTAGTCTCGGTCTGGGATGTAATTCATTCATTCGGGTTCTTAAATTGAATAGGATCCTACCATTAAAGGTACCTTCTAACGGAAAGGCCATTATTCCGTCATCTTGTGTGTATTTCGCCCAATTTTCTAACCACACACATGTATTGTACCCTCTGTCGAACATCATGAAAGAGGCGGGAGTATTTGGTGGTGGAATAACAATGCCCTCTCTAGTTTTGATCGGTTTGTCCTTTTTGAAGTAATTCTTTACCTTATTTACAAGGGACAATTTTCGCTTATTTCCGTACATAATGCCGTATCTATTAGCCTTCCACTGATCCCTTTCAAACCCTAGGTTTCTTGGATCGGGTCTAGTCTCTGGAGTATACGAGTGCCACATACGATTCCTACGCTTCTTTGTTTACAAAATTACCTCCAATCAGAATGCGTCTTGTAATTCCGTGCGACCAATGGGGTGCACGAGTTCAAATATTTTCGGCCAATGGGTGCGCGGCCTTTTCGCGAGACAGTTCTCACGCTTTTCGGCGCTCACCCCTCCTTTACAATTCCAGCCCCGCTACCCACCCGCTGTTTCTACCAATCCCAGCGCGCCACGGAGCGACGTCAGAGACGCTTCGCGACTGACTCCCTCCCTTCACAAGGTAACGGAAACTTTCTTTCTTTCTAAAGTGCTTAGTACTTGGTTATTTTACGACGAATACACATTCGCCACAGTGCTCAAGTGTCTAGACAGGAAAGAGTTGTTTTACTGCAAGTAAACTACTTCCATTTACTTTTCACACACTACGGGTAGATCTCTTCCGCCCACCCTTCACTCTAGCATCAGTGAACCTGTTACTTCCCTAGACCCATCCACTCTTTCCGGGATATATCCGAGTCTAAGGTTTCCCAGCGGACCCCTTTGCTTTCACCCAAGCTCCGATGAACCTGCTACTCTTCCGATGTGACCCTTATTAGGTTACGCCACTATGGGAATTTTGCCAATGAACCTCGTTACTAACATTTATTCACACATGTATTCAGAAAAAGCCCTAGTTAGTGCTTCCGGTTCTACCTAACCTGCACCTAACTTTCCTTGAGCCTGCGACCTCAAGGCAAGTAGATTCTATTCACCACTTGCTTTTCAATTCCCCGGGGAGTTCCGACAACACTTAACAAACCGTTTTACATACGCATGGATTAATACATATAACAATATAAGAACAAGAATAACAATTTTAAAACAATTCATAAATTTAAAAGCAACACATTTCAAGAGAGTGATCAATTCCTCGAAACGGCCGCTCTTGTAGCAGCAATACTGTTAGCAGCTACCGGCTTGGCTAGCTTAACTAGTCCTACCTAACCTTTAACTATTCCCTAACCATAACTCTGCTACCAGAAAATACTGATAGAGCGCGCGGGTCACCCGACCAATAATTTCGCCACTTCCGGCTTCGGGCCCATATATTTCAAATCACCATATACATTGATCGGATGACCTCACGGTCTACTATCAATAATTTGTGAGTTCCTTCCGTTATTCTTCAGAGTACCCGACTTACCATCCACCGACGCGGGTACCTATGACCACAATGGATCAGGGAGCTAGTTGTAAAAGTGAAAGGCAGCAAAATACAAACCCAACAAATAACATTCAATACTCTTTGTAAAATGACCACGGACAACTGGAAGTTTTAAAGTCTTTATCTAATTTAGTAAAATTCAGAAAATATCAAATTCACAGTAATTAAGCAATCAATAATCAAAACAACAGAAAGTATATAGCTAAATAACAAATAAGTCAGTGCAACCATTTATAAACTAAGGAAACCAGGATACATTCAAAACGAAGGATCAGGAATTAGAACGGTTTAAGATGAATCACTAAAGATGGGATAGGCTTTGATTAGGACTAGTATTCTGAAATTATCTCAAGAAATGAGACAGGATTTCGGGACATATATATCTATAGGAGAGACTATGAAGAGAGACATGCTATGCTTTAAGGCAAAAGTTCTTTAGATAGTTTAAGTAAGGATGTTCTAGACCATATCAGGAAATGACAAACTGCAATGCAAAATATAATTTCTAACAAGTAGGGTAACATAGGAACACGTTACGAAACCAATGCAAATGACTTTATAATTTAATGATTGCGAAAAAAGCATGGAAAATTAACATGTGCAAAGGTATGTCTTTATTAAAGCAAAAGACAGAAATTCAGAAAGGTGCAAGATTCAGAGTTTTCAGAGTGATATTTACCTAGACTGGTGGGGAAACCAAACCCTGGCCACGGGTCAGTTAAGGACAGGAATCCCTCAAGGAAGGATACCCCTCAATGGACAGCAGGTGCAGAATGGACACCCAGGACAGGACAGGAAGACCAGATTAGGATCAGGACAGGATCGTCAGGACAGGACCCTCAGGACAGGACCGGCACCCGCAGTTCGGAAGCAACGCCTGCGCTCCACCCTCTCTGCAGCTATCGATCAAGACCCCGATTGGGTCAGCGAACTCCCAGCAAAGTGCTCCGCCAGCACTTTAAGGTTTAGTAAAACCTTAGTCTATGGTCAAATTTCGGACAGAGTGCTCCGCAGCGCTCTGTATCTTCAGTCACCTATTGAGTGCGTTGGGTCAGTGACAGGTCAGCTAAACCAGACAAGTCGGACAATTTCCCTAGGTGAACCCAGGGTAGATATACTGTTTTGGGACGGTGTACCACCCCCCAATGTTGCAAAGTGTCAGAATCCCTCAATTTGGATTGGTCCTAAGGTAGGATTTGGGTAACACACCAATCAGAACAGACTATTTGGAGGCCTACTTTGCATCTCTGGGTACCGCCTAGCGAGATTGGGGTTCCCATGGGAAGCTGTACAGCAAACAATAGCGCAACACACAATGTATCATATAAGGAGCAACTTTCTCCGTTCTCGTAGGGCAGAGGTGGCTTTCCCATGAGCATCTTGACTGTGGCTGCCAGCTGGCTGAGTTCCACTGTCCAATGTTGCCACCTTTCAGTGCACCACGAGTATGCGCAGAAGGGACCTTCAATATGGCTCCCAACCGGTTCGGACCCCCATTTCCCGCAGTACATGAAAAGTAAGCGAGAACAAATTAAAACATAGAAGTGAATGCATGAAAAACACATCATGGTTTTGTACTTTAACTTTATCATCATAAAAATATACTATGCAGTTTAAATATTAGCAACATATACACGTTCACAAGAGCAACTGCACGAACAGCACCACGTTATTACCAAAGCTGCGTATTACGCATGTGCACCCTTTCCCACCAAACTTATAACTACGTCAGGTCACGTGAGTGTGACTGACGCATGCGCAGAAGCCATTTTCCAAGCAGCGGCCATGTTTTAGGGACATGGATTAGTTGTATTAGAAAACACATAAGCAAGCTTCATCTACTTCGTTCGAATACAAAAATAAAAGATTAGTAAGACGTACAAATTGTATTAATTGATTACACACGGGCGAGGTTCATGACTCGAGCAAGCCGCGATGCGAAGCTTGCTCTATCACCTTGAAGACTGGAAAAGAAGAATTTTGAGGTAAAAACTTGTCAACTGAAGATAAAAAGGTGACAGCTAGCTGCTGATCCGCATACAAAGGCATGGAAAGAAAGGAAATGATGCCAGCTTGTAGGGGTGGTGCTTATATGTGGCTCAGACCATCATTTCTGGGAGTGAATGACGTTGACACAGAGTTGTGTGGTGCCACTTGCCAGCATGATGGCTATGTCGTAAAAATCATCCAGACCCAGTCTGGTGCCTGGGGATATTCACAGAGTGAGGAATCGGCAGTTAGAAGTATCCATGAAAGACGGCTGTTAATTGTGTTCTTAGCCTGTGAATAAGAAGTTTTTACAATTTCAAAAGCGTGTAAATTGGCCTACTACAGCATATTATTTTCAGCTACAGCTAGCTTGACTAAAGTTACCAATGCTTGAGTGGTAGATTTAACAAACATAAATTCCAGAAGATTTTTTTTTTTATTACTGGAGTTAAATCTCATGTAATTCACAACTGTTGGATTTCACATATTTCATATAATTCTTCTCCTGCTTAACCTTATCCCAGTAAGTTCCTCCCACGGTAAACTGGTTTGAGCAGAAAATCTCTTGCAGGAACTGTGAAACTGATGTGTGCTGTCACCGCAAGAAATGTTCTGCTTCGATTAGAACCCGGTCCTATCTTGCATGATTTCAGTAAGCAACGTATACCCAGAGACGCATTTTTCTCACAGGGGGGCGGTAAATTCTATTAGCGAGATATTTATAGTTTTTGTGATAAATATGAGTGTTATTCGAAGAAACATTTTTGCAATTTCGCCCACCCTTTGAACATTGGTACCATCCTCTAACTCGTTCACCTTATTACAAGTACATTATTTATATCCTATGGCACTTGCAATAAGGCAGACGGGATAGTCATCTGCCAAACTCTAAATTAGACCTTTCGTGTTTGTGTATGTGAAAATGCTATGATAAATTGGATTCACACTTTAAAACATTCAGTTTTTGCCATCGGGAGACCACACTCCTCCGATTACCAAAAATATGGATCACATGGCCTCCCAATTCCTAACCTAGAGTGTGTTCTGCCCTGCTGTTGATGCAAGTCAATCTTTGACCCTATCCAGGGTAAGAATGTGTCTTGCAAATGTTTGCAAATGCTCTCACATTTGTAAGGTTGTGGATGTCTGTCAACGTTGAAAGAATTCCTTCCAGTAAAGCCTGCAGTCCCTTCGCCATGACAGCTGGATGAATCTGTCTGCAGTGGGACCTAAAATTATGTTTGTTCTAGTTGATTCAATGCCCATTAGATTCCCAATGTTAGACTAATGTTCTGATTTGTTACCTTTGCCTCAAATTGTAAAGCGCTCTGATATCCTTCGGGATCAAGTTTGCGCTATATAAAACTTTGCAAATAAAATAAAAGCAAAATAAGGAGATTTGCTCACACATAAAATGTCATCCTTTTGGTGGAAGTTTATGTTTTAGTTAATCCATTTGCTAGTTTCAATTTACATTTGTGAATATAAACCTGTATTTCTAGTTATTGCATAGGTCTCACGTGGTCCCTTGTGGGTGTCTGTAGGTATCTGTTCCTGTATTATTTCTTTGCATTCTAGGTCATGTTGACATGCATTTCATGAAGAAAAAGCAAAACTACAAGTTACAGAGATCACAAAAAATAAAAACAGGGTTGGATAATCTACTCACGCGTGAAATGGAACAAACTGGGAGCCCTGCGATTTCAAATTATACAAATCGATTAAAGCTCTTATGAATGAAGGCAAATCATGGTGTTATCAGAAATAGCTGGGTGCTTCATTCAAATACTTCTTTAAAAAAAAAATCAACACATTGTGTTAACTTTTTACTTTTTTTAGGATTTTGGTTAGTTTTCCAAGATACCCTTAGTGTCAGATATATGAATTTGCACTGGTTTGCTTTTCACAGATTTTCTTCAGATGCGCAACAAACCCTGATCGGAATGTGCCAGATCCCATTTAATACACTACTACTGCCACTACTCTCTGGATTCATGCAGCATCTTCAGCTTGCGTAATCTCATAGCAATGTTTTCTTGTCATTGGATCGTGTGCAAGGCAGGCATGCATGGTTGTAGTGTTGAGGTTGAGGTTGTGTGATCTGGATGCAAAGATTTTGAACTTGTGCATGAGAGCCAGATATGTCAATCAAATTGCAGCCGCCCCCTTCAATGTGGATCCGGTGCTCTGTTCTCAAAGTTGTCAGTAGTGCCAACTCCAAATTTCAGCATTCAACAGTGTGCCAAAGAAGATATCTTACACCGCCAACACCACATGCAGATAGCAGATGTCAGCTTCCTACCCGTAAAATGTTTGCCACTAGTACTAAAGTTCTGATCATGACTCTAACTTGTGCAACAAATTCTCCTGCAAAATGGGCAAGTCTTGACAAAATGGTCTGTTCGGGCCACGCCATTGCATCACTGGTGTGATGGCATTCCGTGCCTGGATATAGATCACGGATTTCTCCAGTGACCTACAAGCATCACTAATGGACATGCCCTTTGTTGGTTCTGGAACTTCCAGAGAGAAAGCGGACTTGGCTTTACAGCATTTCGAAAACTGTTGTGCCACAGCCCACTCGGTAGGTTCACTTTGACTGACCCACTCAGTTCCAGCTTCAAAATAGGAAATTTAGAGGATACTCTCGAAAAAATAGTGTGTCGGTATTTGGTTCCTGTTAGACAGAAAGTTGTAGATTTAATTCTTGTGAAGGACTTACATCTGTCCCAACTAATAACCCACTTTTGTACACATCAGCTTTGATCCCCTGCAGGCCATGTTAGCTGGTATTTTGCTGTTTGATTTATTTTTGGCTCAGCAAGACTTTGTGGTGGGTATATTAAAGGTTATTTATCTGCTCTTTCAGCTTTTTTGCGTTTACATTATCAACCTTTTTTCTTCAAGTCACCCATTTTGACGAGAGTACTAAAAGGACTTATGCACATATTTCCACTGTTACCTTTCATTGTAGCTCAATGGGACCTTAACTTGGTCCTTACATTTCTGATGCACACCCAGTTTGTGCCCATGCACAGCTTTACTCTATGGCTCCCCTTCATCAATGCAGTTTTCCTTATTGCATTTATCTCTACACACCATCTCTGTGTGCTGTGCGCTCTGTCCATGCAAACTTCATACACCACTTTCATTCCTAACAAATTGATTCTGGGGACTCATGCTTGCTCTCTACCAAAGGTTGTACCACTCTTCCACGTGGCTCAATCCATTACCTTTCCAGCCTTATCAGGTGGAAGGTCTGGGAATAAAGACTTGCTTTGCCCTGGCCATGGGCTCATTCCACCAGATTCAGGGCTACTTCAGTGATGTGTCAAGGGGAGTCTCTGTACTAAACATCTGCCAGGCTGCTCCCTAGGCATTCATGCAAACGTTCACCAAGCAATACTGCCTCAATATTCACGTCCTTAGTGAGGGTGTAGGAATCTAGCTCTGTATGTGATATAGCCACTAGGTGGTAATACCGTGCACAGGGTCCAGGGGTTCCCCAAAAGTGTACAGGGCTCAATGCAAAACTCTTGGGGGCAGATTTATGAAGGCCCTGCGCCGCCGGTGCGTCACTTTTTCCCATGTTAAAAGTGACGCACCGGCGGCGCAAGGCCTTCATAAATCTGCCCCAAAGTGCTCTATTCGTGGTAGTGTGGGCGAGTAGCTTTAGGCCTAACACAGACGAGTGTAAGACATTTATTGAACAACCTTGATCAATAATGGATACATGACTCAAGAAGGAGATCCAGACCAATTGTAGGAAAATTATACTTTGTATTTTGTTTTAAGACTAAGACCTTCTTGCTAAGGTAAGTACATTTCAATTAAAGATACTTTTCACGTTCTAAAGTCGGCAGTGCCATATTCGAATTGTTCAAGATTAAGATTAACCTGTGGAGGAAATCAATGGAAGGATGTATCAAGTGAGTATACAGCTTACAGTTCCAGTTTTCGGGTGGTCAGACCAGGTCAGTCGTAGGGGACTGGAAACCCATAGGGTGCAGATTTCAGGATCTTTGCTGAGGGGGTCGATACTGGCAATGATTTTTACCCCCGCGGTCGGAGGGGGCAATGAGCGGGGGTAAAACCGCGGGATAACACAGTTATCGTCGCGGTCACAGGCAGTCGGTGACTGTAGATTGGATGGTCGTCCGCTGTCGTCGGATCATCCATGGGAGATTGTGGTCGCGCAGGCGGTGCTGAAGGCGACCGACAGGGCCACTAGCAGGAGGGTGCAGGCTCTCAGCATGGAGCTGTGGGCAACTCGGTTCATGGGGCAGAGAGGATCCCTCAAGGTCGTCCAGTTACGGTGCCGTCTTCTGGCAGGGTAGAGCCGCATCAACACAAATGCCGGTCCTCTACCACTGCAGTCTTTGGAGTTCTTTTCTAGCAGGGAGCTTCATCAACCAGGGTTGGTCCTCCCTTTGGCGGTTCTTGGAGTTTGTTTCTTCTTATAGAGGTCCGCTGTCTGTGGGAGATTAGAGTTTTTGTCGAAGGCAGCAGTCCTCACAGGGTTTCAGAGGTCTCTGGCTGCAAGATGGGTCGCAGGTTCGCAAGTTAGGGGGCTCTCCCAGAACTGACCCTCAGATCTGCGACGACCTAAGAAGCAAGAAGACGACCTTTCAGAGAAGACTGAAGACGACAACTGCCTTGGCCCCAGCCCTACCGGCCTGTCTCCAGCTTCTGCAAACCTGCAACCCATCTAGCAGGTAGTGACCTCTGAAACCCTTGGAGGACTGCTGCTTTCGACAAAGACTCCAATCTCCCGTGAACAGCGGACCTGTACAAGAAGAAACAAACTCCATGTACAGGTTAAAACGCCAATCAGTCATGAGCTTGCTCTATATTAGCTGCATGAGGGAGCCTCTTCTCTTTTTTCCCAGTCACAAGTTAAGTACTCCATGGCACAACTTTCTGTTTCTATTGTTAGAAACGTTTTTAGAATGTGTGTATTGTAATGCTGATAGTGTATTAGGCTTAACTAGGCTGTGGTTGCCACAGTTGTGCTTCTCGTTTGCTTTGTTTCAGTACATTTTGATAGTTTTGGGCTTTTTTTTCCTTTTCCTGCTACTTAGGCTCCCACTACTGGCAAGCTATATTTCATACACTTATATTTTGTTTAAAGACATGACATGGACACAACAATGATAAGTGTAGAAGAGATTCAGCACTGGAGCAATTTACTAATTATATGTCCTATGACCGCTCACAAAATGTCCCATGACCGCCCACGTGAATTTATGGCTTTCACCTGGGGCACCTGTCCATGTCTTTCTGAGGAAGCATAGGCAAAAATATTTAAAGGGGGGGTGATTGATGGCTTTGAGCATAAGGTAGATTGTTTGGTGCATCACATAAAGAGTAACATTGAATATAAGAGCTAACATGAGTGTGGCCCTTTTGATTTCTAAACCTTGGATTTTAATGTATATATTTGTGTGAATAGTGTTGCATTTGGTTGTGGATAAACTTGAGACTTCATATGATTCTGAATTTGAAGAGGAAGAATTGATAAAAACATTATCTTTATTCCTCCTTTGATATTTTGGTTTTAAAGTTCATGGCTTATGATTAGGGCTCCTAGTTTTATGGTATTTATTTTTTAAACATTTCCGTCCCTATTGTTCCATATTTCTTTTTTAGCCATCTTATTGGTTTTTATCCATATTTATTTTGTGTTTTGAGAATAAATGGAATCATAAAATGGTATATTTCCACATTTATTTAACCTAAAAACATGCAACAATACTTTGTTGTCTGACATGCTTTAGCAAAGTAACCAGCCAAATATAGGAAACCTTACACCCACTGGTAAATATCATCATTATAATTCAAATGTATGTTAAGATATGCAGGTATTTATGGAAATCTCAACCTGTGTTTTTTAACTTCTGATGCTGTCTATCTGCTGAGCTGTTGTCCTGGAAATCACGAAATACAGCATGGAAAGTCACCGACAAGAAGCATAATTTTCCGTATGTTTCGGCTTTTAAAAATAAATACAGACAGTAAATACATTGTTTTCTGTCTGTATTTATCTGTATAAATTAATAAAAACGGAAAACTGTGAACCTTACTTATGATGTTGGCTCTTGGGCATGTACAGTTATGGAACACATGAAACTCCCCTGCTGGTACTTGTAGGCAGCCAACATCGGATTGTGCAGGTGCGCACTCCTTTGGTGAGAAATTCAGACTCTAACCAAAAGAGAAAAACGTGCTGTAAATCTAAACATATCCAGTCTCATGAGGTCCAGGAGCATTCTGTCCAGTGGATTTCCGACTGTCGGTATTGTGATTAGCAATTCTCAACCACCCAAAGATGTTGACCATTGATCAATACTTTGACCCTCAGTCTGGAGATAGAATACAAGATGAATAAATAACCTAATGTTCTGATGAATGCACAAGAGCATAGTTATGATATCTATAATACCATTGACTCAGACAATAATAATAGAATTATTATTAATACAGTATGCTTTGGTTCTGTCCCGTTAAAAAGACAAGAGATTGCCCATTGCCCCTGTCCCTAAAAACGGATTCCCCGTGGTCATGTGTCTGTTACCTTACAAATAGCTTCAATAAAACAAGTAAAAGGTCATTTGTTTCAGTGATCCAAAGACTGACTACCAGGAGAAGCTTTTACAAGTGGTGGATCCACTAACTAAGACTTTAGAGTTCTCAAAACAAGCCAATGAGTGTCTTAGATTCAGTAGACTTTCCAACTGGGCTCAATGAGCGTTGTATTTTGCTGATAGAGCCAACATGGTCATTTCGCTGGAAAGACACCAAGGGGGTAATCTAGACTTTGGCAGATAGTACTCTGTCCATCAGGGTGGCAGAGGACATGATGTCCGCCAATCTGATGGTCTACAATTCCCTAAATTGGAGGTCATTGCTGGCCACTGGTGATCTATGTACCTAGACAGGAACACTCGTCATTCGCTGTCAGTTTTGATGGTTGTCCACCAAAATGTTTGTTTTTCGAACACAAACACCCATAGTGGGAGTTTGTTAATGATAAACAAAAGACTAATGATGACATACCCAGAGACTTTTTGATACCATGGCATGATTACCATAAAATTCCTGACGATCATCCTCATACAGATGGGTGAGGGGGAGGACATCAAACCATCTACCCAAAATAGGAAGGGCAGTTTCATGCCCTTCCTGGGACAGCCCTTACTCCTTGGAAGCTTTCCTTCGACGAAGTCAATGGGGGATCTGTTAATGGAAAGCTGAAGGTCCTCAGGCCCCAAATTGGCCAGACAGACCATCATTTTAGTGGACGGGGTACGCTGTCATGTGAAACCCCGAAACCGGTCCTAGGATGCTTGTTTCCAGTCCAGGGAGGACCTGGCCTGGCAGTTCAGGCTGGACTGTCCCCATTGGGCGCAAGGCCAAGACTGATTTGCATATGGCTGGGTTCAAACTGGAATGGCATGGGGAGCAAAAAAATTGATGGATTTATGCCCAGATCTCTGTACTGGGGTGAATGTATGACATTGTTCTGCATTCTGTCCATCAATTGTTCTTTTTGCATTTGTCAGCCTGAGTGGGACGGGTATGCCCAGACGTGGGTCCTGTGCTCTCCATGCCACTGGAGTCAAACTATCCTGGCTGGCTGATGAGGGGTGAAACCCCGAAACTGGTCCTAGGATGCTTGTTTCCAGTCCAGTGGGGACCTGGCCTGGCAGTTCGGGCTGGTCTGTTCCCATTGAGTGCAGGGTCAAGACTGATTTGCATATGGCTGGGTTCAAACTGGAATGGCATGAGGGACAAAACACCAATGGATTTAGGTTCAGATCTCTGCACTGGGGTGAATGTTTGACATTGTTCTGCATTCTGTTCTGCATTCTGTCCATCAATTGTTCTTTTTGCATTTGTCATGTGAGGGAGGGCAGCAGGGAGAGCACCAGTTCAGGGATCGAGGGTTCTGACTTGGAGGCATTTTTTAGTTCTACAGCCCTCATGTAATCTAAAATCTACCCACACTTTTTACGTATGTGAACACTACTTCCTGTAAGTGAAAAACATGAATACAGTTTAAGGTTGAATGAAAGAATGAATGCAAGTTTGTTTAGTTCGTTAAAACTCTTACAACAAAAACATACAAAAGCATTCCAAAACATCATACATGATACCACTACATCAGGTAATAATAAAATACAGTGAGTGTATTAAAACTGACAATTAATTGGACACACTCATTAAAATCCTGGTTCATTATCACAGCCTCACTAATAGCAATAATAAAAAAAATCCCACACAAGAAATTAAGGGACAGAAGGATCGTATAAAACTCAATTGTGTCAGCAATAAAGTTGTCATATGCCAGTTGTGAGAAGTTCAGCCAGTCCTAGCTTTGAAACTCAAATCAGTTTGTATTCTGGTACCTGCAGCTTTACTTCACCTCCAGGTTACATTCAAGTATTATCTTTAGACTGAGTGGGGACATTTCTATAGCATGTTCTGTGGACTGAATACTCTCTAGGTGCTCGCATCCAAGTGTGGAACATCTGTCAGTATTGGGCTCCTCAGTGGAGCTAACTTAACCACATTTGAGGCCACTTGTGACTGCCACTCATAGCTACTTTCAACTGACAAGGAACAGAAGATACAGCAAAGGAAAAACTATATGCACTTGGGTGTGAGGGGCGAGGTGCATAACTTGACACTTGCACAGATAAAGAGAGCGGTCACAATGATCATTCAATCACCAACCTGCCACCTGGAGCTGGTAGCACTTCCTGGTTTAATAACCCTTGTAGGGGATGCAAGGATAACATGAATTGTAACGTGGGCCCCTGCAAAACTACCAGCCCACCAGTTAGAGATGCATACATGCTAACAGACCCAATTCGGGTGGGAGACTCCTGATTTTTAAATCCAAAATTAGTTTTATTTGAACTTTCTCCCACCTAAAATAGATTTCCATTCTAAGCAAGTCAATGGGGGAAAATAAATGCCTCCGTTATTTTTTCAAGATATTCCTCCTTCATGCTCACAAATGTTGGCATGTATGTGATGGGCCTATGGTAGAGCACCGGGACCTCATAATGAGGGTTTGGGATTCAGAGGTGTAAAATATGTACTCCGGGCTAATGACATCGGGAGTCTTTTTAACTATACGGGTGCAGAATTAACAGGGATTCCATGTTGAACCCAGGGCTGGCTCCTCCGCAAAGGCGGAGGTGCGTCGCCCCACTGCCTTATAGCACTGCAAAAAAAGAAAACAAAAATGATTATAACGCGCTGTTATTATCATTTTATTTTTCCGTGCTGAGGCAGTTTTGTGTGGCTGGGCTGCTCAGGGCAGGGGGGAGGAATGGTGGGCACCATCCTAAGTGCGCATGAATGTTTGGCCGTCCGTCTCTGGCCGGCCAACCAACCATGCGTAATTTGCATGTTCTCCACCCAGTCTGCATTACAGCCTGGTTGGAGAACATGCCCAGGCTCCCATTCCCCATCTAAGCGTTGAACCATGGCTCTCAGACCAATCACAACGCTGCATTGTGATTGACTTAGGGGAACCTGGGTGCTTCCTGCTTCCTGTTCAAATAGAAGTCAGGAAGAGGACAGAGAGGACTACCCCCATTTCCCCGCCCTACTACTGCTTCCTGCGAGCAGCCACCACAGGTTGCTCCCTGAGAGCCCTCAGAGTAATATTGCACTATTGGGGGAGGGGGAGTCTGCAAGTCCTGCTACCCTATAATTACTCATTCTGCTCCACAATGTCCCCATAGATTTAAGCTGTGTCAGAGAGGTCAGCTGTATCCTTGGACCTCAAAATTCCAAAGGAGGAAGTAACATTGTTACCAGGGTCTTCAGAATTTAGCGGCCTCTTGTAATAAGGGCCCGTGTTTCCATATGTTGGAATTTATTTCACAAGTTCAAAGCATTCTAGGGGATTTAGTCTTCCTAGCTTCACTTGAATGATTTGTATGAATCCACCCGAAGACAATGATTTCTAAAGGATATCCTTCAGCCGGTGCTTGTTTTTCAGCCAATAGCACGCGGTATTCTGGGATTTCTGAATTACAAGTGTAGGTATACAAATCCCAGCATGCAAAGAGACCTTTGCTACTTAAATCCATGCTAGCTGCAGGAGATCCTCGTGACATAGGTTCAGGTGGCAGCTGTGGTAATTATTGCTGGTGGTAACGTCGCGTGTGGCGGATGAGACACCACTCCCACATGGTGCAAGGCTCTCCTCTCATGCACCTTCATGCTGCAGAATAGCTCGACGTTTGAACTGCTTGAAAGGACTGAACATTCAGCCTTTGTTTCTGGAGTCTTCTGCAACTGCTGGGTGTGCCTCGTCTGCTGGGTAATGACAGGAGAGCGACAAGCCAACTTGTTCGGCCAGCTTTCTTCACTCAGACTTCAACAGGGACAATGTATAATTTCCTCTCCGCGACTGCTTCAGGGGTGTGATTACCAAAACCAGCACAGCATGTTGTTCGACTTGGAGGACTGGTGCTCCGTAAGGCCTATTCGATGGGTCTTGTGGCAGTCACTGGTTACAGGAATTGTCTGTGGTGTGACCTGCCATTGGTCGCAGGGCTCCAGGTGCCAGTGACTCCAGTTTACTAACCAACTTACTCCCTTTGTGCACTTGAGATTGCAAGATAATAGAGAGTGAGGAGTCAATACCTACTTTAGAAGGTGGTAGGGATTGTATATTAATGACACTGTGTAAATCTATCAACTACACTAAAAAAATTGATGTTGAGTCAAGGCTGTTTTATAGGTAAGTGTGCTATTTAAAGGGAAGAAAGGAAGATAGCTACAATTAAGATGGCCCAAGAAATTAGAAGGACACTTTAAGGTTTTGGGTGTAAATGCAATCCCAAACCCAGTTATAGAGCATATGTATTAAGCCAGAACACTACGCAAAGCCGAGAGATCTATTGGCAGCGTTATCCTATAGGCAAGAGTTCAGGTGTCCTTGACAGGATTTGCAAACTCCCTTCTACTCTATTCTATTCTGTGTTTGCTACAAGAGGTGCAAGACAGAATGAGACAATCTAGCACATTAACTATTTTATATCTGATCTCTGGGCTAGATGTTGTGCAGCACCACTGTTGCCCACCCTGTACACATGACAACTACGTCACAGATACTTAACAGAGAGGCACTGCATGGCATGAAAGAGCACTCTGCACGTGTTATGTATGGTTTAACTAACTAATGTAGGTGTTGCACTTGACATTATTGAAGAGTGCATTCACTGTAGGGTTAGAGAATGTATTCATGTTAATGTGGTTAACCATAACTGAGTGTGATAATAAAATCATCCTCATTTTGTAGCCAATGGACTCTTGATAGAGATGAAATGTGATTTTCATAATGAGTGTGTTAATTCACCCGAATAACATTTATTGATCTGAGAACTTTATAGAAACCATCCTTACCCATGTAGAATATGATTTTACTTGAAACGACATGAAATGTATGTAACATGTGCATTAGTATTTCATATATTTGACTTAAAATTTAGTTTTTAGCCATACCGACAGCCAATTATTTTAAAGGCTTACTGAATGTTACATGTAATGTGAAACTGAATGCATTAGATATGTATATTCATTTGTGTTTAAATGCGCACACGCATATAAAATGTGCACTATTGAAGATAACTTTTAAGTTGCCATATGTAGGCCTGTATTTAACGTTGCTGTATAAAACCAGATTTTATTTTTCTGCTAACTCGACATTTCTTGCAGGTATTCACATGCATTGTTAGTTGTAGAATAGATACATTACTGTACTAGAGATAGGGACAAGAATCTGAAAAGAAGACCTTGATGAAAGAACATGGGGACCCAGAGCGTCACCTCAAAAGCCTATTGAGTAAATATGATGTGATGTTGCCGTGAGAAACTGATATAGTTCCATTGTCTAGCGTGCAACTTTTTCCCAATGTAACACCTGCTACCTAAGAACTGGACTGAAACAATGGACCCCTGATTTTTTTATTTTTTTTTAATATATATTTTTTTTTATTGAGAATGTAACATATAGTTTCATTACCGAGCAATAGGTTGAGGAGGAGCAATAAGCAGCATCATATCCAAAGCATATCAATGAGCATGTACAGCGGCGATATTATACATTACAATCGTCCCATAACTTGTCTGACACTGCTAGAAAGAAAAAGGATTATGCAAATCTTATAACATTTCCTCTCGGTGCTGTGTATCGAAGAGTGCTTTCCATCTCCACAGAGCTTTGGGCCAGTGACGGTGTAGGGAATGGCGTCTGAGGATGCCGTCCCACGGTATCTATCTCAGGATCATGTCTCGACATTTGTCGTGAATGTGTGCCCAGTAGGTTGTCATACGGGCAGTCACATACCCAGGTCTGCTGTGTGTACCATGCGGCCTAATGGTGTGTGTTAGTTAGTACCCCGCTCCATTTGTGTGGTGCAGTGTGTGTCCTCTTTCAATATTCTCAGGGGAGCCATCATGTGGATTATCTCCTCAGGTATCGGCACATGTGTTGCCAACCCCTAGAGGAGCAACCGTGCATCTGGCTGCTCGATTGGCATCCAGTAGTGCAGCTATCTCGCCTCTGAGTTGGCTCTTTGTGAAACTACGAACTCAGTCAACTTAAAATGATGGAAGAAGGGGGGGATTAATATCTGGGGAAAAGAAACAAGAAAAGGCTCCGTATATTGAAGCTGGTTTGACAAGATGTACAATCTGGTAACATGTTTGTATGTGTCGATGAGTTCACGTTATCGAGGTCAGGTGCGTGAAGCATGGCGTTGGGGCAGAAGATTTCGTCTATCGTGGGGTTATAGTGTGGCTTCAGTGTCTGATGTTGAGTACGGGGGGGCGGGTTGGAACCATGCTTTGGCGATGCGTGTGTTTCCTCTTGCGCCGCGTGTATGACGTGACGTCTTCTGTTGGTATCCTGTCATTTCCCCTGAGTGGGCTGCCTCATCGTGTATCAGTTATGTGTATGTTACCCGGCAGTTTGTGGGTCTACGTGACTCCCTGGCCAATACACGCCTGACAAAAGGACTTTAGGATGTCGTCCCAGGGTTGTGATATTGGTATGGCCCTCAGTCCCGCCGTCTCCTCTCTGCGGAGGGTTGTGCCCTCTGCTGTCGCCCAGTTAGTAAGGGAGGCGTACCAGTGTGGGATCTGTGGCGGGTCTTTACTCATCCAATGCCTCGTGATAAGTCTCTTGGCGGTCACTAGCCCCAGGTCCCAAAATCGGGCTTGTACTTTAGTGTGTTTCGTCCTTCTGAACAATCCCAGTAGGCACGCCTCCCATGTGCTCGGCAGTTCCACTCCGGCCCCTTTCGTTAACAGTGCCGTTATACCCTGCCAATACGTTTGTAGTCTAGGACAAGCCCAGAGCATGTGCAGAATATCTGCGTTCACCAACGAGCAGCGCGGACATTCGGATGTGTCTATTGCAAAATAACGGTTAATTTTGTCCGGTGACAGATATGCTCTATGTATAATATAGAATTGGATTATCTTGAAACGTGAATTACGTGGGACATTAATGGGCCCTTCCAGTATCTTCTCCCATTCTTTGTACGTCCAGTCTCTGCCTCTGTCGGCCGCCCATTTGTCCCTCAGTGGTTGAAGGGTGCAAACCGTATGTGACAATAGTGCCTGTGCTAACCAATGTGTCACATGAGATACCAATGGACCCCTGATGATGCATGCAATAGGGATGTTACCTATTGGACTTTGAGTGTTATAATGAAGTGTTCACCCCATCAGACATCAAAACCCCTTTTTCCAGAGATGCTGTAGGAGTTCTCTTTCAAACCTTCTCTGCCTTTAGAGGTTTAAACCTCAATGTCTGTCTGATACCTTCCAAGGTGTGGCTCAGCCTAACACTTTTCTCTCTGATCCATAGAAGGCTCTTGTTCAAGCTTCTGAAATGCTGATACCTTCTAGATTTAATTTTCCTTGCTCAACTCTGATTTTCTTCATGGAATTTCCTGATTTAAGACTTTTGATTAGCAGAAACTTGTCTTTGTCTGGACCTTATTTGCTGTGATTCTGGATTTACCTATGCACAGACAACAACACTTGACACTTTCCTCTGAGCATCAATTGCTTTTATTAATATTCTATATTGCAGTGACAACATTTCTTGAATGTGTAATTCTGGTGTGCCTAAACTTCTTCAGGAGGTTGGGCTTTCCTGTTGTTATTCTGTACCTGTATAGCATGGTGCTGTGATTAGTTTATTTTAATTTCATTTCAAATTTGTAATAAATCTTCTTAACCCAAGCTACTGATTCCTGGTACTCATTCTGTAGCCAAATGGGTTGCAATGATAACTGAATTTTGATTGATGTTAAAGCTAACACCCATCACCTCTCGGTCGGAGAGAAAGGTCTGTTGGAGGACCAATGGTAAGCAAGTGGGCCCAGAAAATGCTGTATTGGGTTTTCAGCGGCCCCCTGAACAAATCCCGACAACTCAGTGGTTTTAAGCAGTGTGGCTGTTTGGACAGTAAAATAGCAAGAATATCTATGAATCCCACAATCCCACTAACCAAAATGAACAGAACTCCCAGCCAAGTCATTGTTGATGCTTTCAAGCCTACATGGGCCAGCTCATAAATCCTGTGTTTAGTTGACGTGTTGGTCTGTAATCTGTAGCGTGCACATAACACGGTTCAAAGGAAGACAAACTCAGTTCTAAACTGTTATCAGACCCATAATTCAACACATTTGATGTAGGAGTTTGACTGCCATTTAAACTATATCCTGAAGGAGATACTAAACTTCAAGGATCCATATAGCAATATTGGCCAGGCACTAAATGGTGCTGGTCATCATGGGGCTGCAGAAGCCTACATTACTCCAAAGACTGGCAAAATCAGGCTAACTTTAACTCCATAGGTAGGCAGCTTCATAAAAAATAAAAACAGCATCTCTTAGTAGCTTAGATCCGTTTTGTCCATCAGCTTCATATGCATTAGGAAGAAAAACCAGCATCAGGGGTTTAGCCTAGTTTTTGTCTCGATGGGACACGCACATGTTGACTGGTCAACAATGGGGCGTGGACCCGTTGGTTTTTACATGCAGATTGTGCACATCTCAGTATTAATGGTACTAGTATTAGCTGGAAAACTGTTAACTTTAGCCCAGTCCTATAATCCCAAAAGCTGTTTGTACTATTTAAAGTAAATAGAATAAAAGGTCATTTTCGCTATTGTGTTGAGACGACCGTCCTAACCTGACCACTAAGTGCAAATCCAACAACACTTGGCAACTATTTGACATAAAGAAAGACTTACTTAAAAGAATAATGAAAGCTCAACCTTCAAACCACTTTGTTGAACATATCCCAGTTAACATTTTAGAGGAAATTGCGCATGCCTGATTTGGAGGCCCAGCTATCCAAGTCCAAACAAGATCGTGAAATAGAAGACATTACAACGAAGGACTATATTGAAATCAATAACTGGCTAGAAAACGCGGCGTTGACGGTTGTTCCTCCAACTAAAAGCAAACAAAAATCTTGTTGCTCCCCTGCACCTTGGTTCTCAGATACACTAAAAATAGAAAAAAGTTTATGTAAGAGACTAGAAAGGGCATGGAGAAAAGATTATAAGCCTGACAATAAAGAAAAGTATAAGATAGCACTCAAGGCATATCACCTATCCTGCAAAATAGCTAGGGGAAATTTCACTAAAAACAAAATCCTAGAAGCCCAGAATCATCCAGGGACGCTATTCAAGGTCTTAAAGAATTTAGCAGGAGAGACAGCTATACCAGAGCCGCCTTCTCTATCTACCACCCAATGTAATAAAATAGCTACCTTCTTCCATGATAAAATAAACACAATTTACGATAACTTCTCACCAAAGAAAGAAGTTAGAGGAAAGCCCCCATCTACAACCCTCATAGAGGACCAACAAACTGTTCCCCTGAGACAAGAAATTAGAACATGGATACCAATAGATGCGCAGACGTTCAAAAGCACCCTGAACAGTATTAAATCAGGCTCACCTTTAGACCCCTTGCCTGTACACGTCCTCAAACAGCTTGATACGCCCACACATGAGGTACTCAGGGCACTGTTAAATGCCTCCCCACAAGAAGCCACATTACCGAAAGAATGGAAACACGCTATGGTGGTTCCCTTACTAAAAAAGACCAACAGTGATCCGGAGGTGCTCTCCAACTTCCGCCCCGTTTCTCTACTACCTATACTGTCTAAAATTATAGAGAAACACGTCAATAGGCAATTGTCAGATTTCATTAATGAGAATGATCTCCTACATCCCTCCCAATCGGGTTTTAGAATAGGGCACTCTACAGAGTCTACCCTACTTGGGGTGACAGAAATCATCCGCCAAGAACTTGATGGAGGAGGTACGTCGGCACTCATCCTTTTGGACTTGAGTGCCGCTTTTGACACTATTTGCCATGATATCCTAATCAAACGAATAGAAGATATTGGAATAAAAGGGAAGGCATTGAAATGGCTGGAACAATTTCTCCGGCAACGCACCTATCAAGTCTTCTCTAAAAATAATCGTTCTGAGATACATTCATCTCCCCATGGTGTACCACAGGGCTCTATATTAAGCCCCCTTCTATTCAATATATATGTCACCCCTCTAGCAGAAATTGCGGAAGAAATGGGACTCACCATTTATTCCTACGCTGACGACACGCAACTGGTGTTCTCCCTTTCCACCCCTAACAAAAACACTGTTTCTCCCCTTCGTGCTGGATTACTTAAAATGGCCACCTGGCTCCACACGAACAAATTAAAAATGAACGGAGACAAAACCGAATTACTAATATTCGGCAATCAAAAGAATCTCTGGAACCCAACACACTGGCCTGATGAAATGGGCGATCCTCCAACTGCAGTCCAACATGTAAGGAATTTAGGGATAATCATCGATGACAACATGACCATGCAGATACACATTGCCAAAACGGCCTCCACATGCCTTCTGATCCTTAAATGGCTTAGAAAAATTCTATGGCAATTACCGGAGGGAGCACAAAGGACTGTTATCCAGGCATTAATAATGTCGCGCCTAGACTACGGTAACGTCCTATTTCTTGGAACCACGAATAGAACACTAAACCAATTACAAGTGGTACAAAATTCCGCCGCAAGAATACTCCTGAATCTGCCAGGGAGAACAAGGATGACAGAACATCTCAAAAACTTACACTGGCTGCGGATCTCCAGCAGAGTAAAGTTTAAAGCTCTGTGCTATATGCACAGAATAAATGCAGGAATAGCTCCTAAGTACCTATGTAAAATGGTTAGTAATTACCTTCCCCCAAGAAATCTACGCTCAGCAGGGCAAGCTAAATTTATTGTGCCCAGGGTAAAAAGAGCTCGACTAGGTGGTCGCTCCTTCTCATACCTAGCACCAGTACTTTGGAATTCACTCCCTATCCATCTCAGACTGGAACCTTGCTACCTTCGATTCCGCAAACGAGTGAAAGCCTGGCTATTTGATCTATAACGGCCATAAGACGTCTTCTACAAATGCTGATCCAGGGCGCCGGGAAACCCTCAGGGTAGCTGTTGCGCCATAGAAATGCAATAAATAAATAAATAAATAAACATTTCCAAAGACATTTACACAGACATCCTTCCCTACACATCCTTTTACCCTAATCTCTTAATCAGCCAAGAAATATTTCCTGATTATCTCAAGATAGAACAAGTTACCCCAGTTTTCAAAATACCCTCTGAAAATGCGCATCACAATTTTAGCCCGGTCTCCAACCTCACTTTTCTTGCAACAATCATTGAAAGATGTGTTACAGGTTAACCCACTCAATACATCACCACAACCTCTTGGACAAATACCAATCTGGTTTCAATCAATGCTGCAGCACTGAAACAGCACTGCCACGCCACGGGTGGTCGATGGTGCACTTATTCAGGCAAATCCTGCCTCTAGGCTCTTCTCGACCTAGCAGCAGCCTTTGATATAGTAAAATACTATCATTCCTCGTTGGCAGGTCACAGAGGATAAAAACTGATTATTGTTTCTCAACACTGATGACCGTAGATCAAAGATTCATCCTATATGTTGAATCAATTAGAGCCCTACAAAGAGAATCAAGGACCTTCTATCATATATATGAGGACGACACCCAATTTTAAATAAAGGTCTGCACTGCAAATGGCATCTTACCAACATTTTAAATACAGTTCCAGACCAGATGATTTCAAATCATTCAAAACTGGATCTTCCAAAACTGAATTCCTCCTCATCGAACTCACCAATCCTGCATGGACACACTCAACACCCTTAACAGCAAACACACCACTGTTGACAGCGGCAAATCCTTAGGAGTCATCCTAGATAAAAGGCTCAAGTACAATCGCAAATCTGCACCATAACCAGAAATGTGCAATATCAATTGTGTCTTCTCTGTGCAATTTGCCGATACATTCCAGAGCCAGATCCTAAACCTCTAGTTCGATCACTTGTACTTTCCAGAATCAACTACAGTCTCTGTCTCCTGAGTGGTCTGCCCAAGACCCTTCTCATTCCTCTAAAATCATTCCTACATTCGGCAGCATTCCGTCTATTCGGCCATATGGAATGACCACATAACGATCATGCAGGTTACACTTCTTTGGCTGCCCACTGAAGCCAGGGCCATATACATGATGACTTGTATCACATATAATGCCCTACACCCTCCCATGTTACAAGACTGACACATGTAAGCTAACTGGGTGCACTAGGCCGTCCTTTTCTCCGAACCTACGTATCACCATTTCAAAGTCTATCTTTAAATCAGAGCTGAAAGCTCTTCTTCTTCAAAGACATTGAGCTAACTTCTCCACCATTGTTTGGCCTCTCTAGTTTAGTCTTGCACTAATTAGTGCCTTGAGATTTAATGCACTACGTCCACTACATTAACTTCATCCTAAACATGGCCCCAGTCGATGTCCTGTTGGGCAGATTTCATCACTGCTACAAAATATACAATACTTGAATGTTCATGGCTTTGTAATGTACCAGCATTTTCAGATAATGTATTTCTGCGCCATATTTAATGATCTGCGGTTAAATTCTAATGTATCATCATCTTGAAATTATGTAATTTTGTAGCTTATGCAATGACCCAGTCCAGTTCAATTGTAAAGTGCTCTAGCACATTTTTGGTAATGTAATTGAAAAATCATAAATAATAAATCAATAGATAGATAGATAATTGGATGGAAGCTCAAGTTTGATCAACCCAAGTCCAACATCAGACCCAATGGCACCCCCTTCTGTGTTGGTGCTGGTGCACAGAGAAATCTGTTGTCACATTGACAGCCCTAGCACAGCATGATGGATGTGACCAGGCCAGTCAAAACACAGAGCCACTGTGGGGGAGACTTATAAAGATTTTATGCCGTGTTTACATCACAAAAGTGCTGCATAACAGTACAAAATCTTTTTTTTCCGATTTACTTTTCAGCTGTAAACTTGTTTAGCACTGGAAATAATGTGAAACTAACATACAGCAGCTCTTAGCACTGCTTTGCATTACTTGGCGCCAAGGAGGCGTACCAGGGGAGGAGCTTGGGCGTTCCCATGCTACCACCCAAGGTTTCTGTCGCTATACTTGATTTAGTAAATAAAGTAGACAGGGTTAACCGTGTGTGAGAAAACTGCGCCCTTTTTGAAGTAGGTGCAAAAAGGGGAACTGCTTTCATTTCTCCTTCCTTTTCCGACTTTGTACCTGACATGTACTTAACAGCACACATACAAAGAGGGAAACTGGTTTAAGTCAGTCTATGCCTAGTATTTTGTACTTTCTAGTATGGTAAATGTATGAAACAATGCTGTCAGAGCCACGTGCCCCGGAACACCGCAAGCGTAACAATGCTTGCCCAAACAACGCATCTGCCCTAACCATATGCGTGGTAAGTAGTAATGGGTCTGGGGGTCGCTTTCGGGGGGTTGGGGTTCTTTTGCGAAGGGGGCAGGTTTTTAGGCCTCAGGAAGGGTGAGGGGTACTTTTAAGAAGGGGGCAGGTTTTTAAGGCTAAGAGCAGGAGGAGGGAGATGGGGCTTGAGGTAGTTTTAAGGGCTAGGGATTAGGGGAAGTTTTTAGTAATGGGGCAGTTTTAGTGCTCAGAGTGGGGAGGATTGGGGTAGTTTTTTCAACTGGGGCAGGGTTTTAGGCCTCTGAGCAGTGGAAGGGGTTGGGGTAGTTTTAGGGACAGCGCAGGGGCGGAGTAGTGTATGTTAAGGGGTAGGGTTTTAGGCCTCGGGCAGGGGGAGGGAAAGGGGTAGTTTTCAGGGCAGTGTTAGGACTCAGGGTAGGGGTCAGGTAGGGGGTTCGGAATTTAGGGCGAGGGGGGTCGAAGTAGTGGTAAAGTTAACCACGCATGCACCCTTACTATTAATGCCTTTACAACAAATTTGCGTGATAAAGAACATTTGTGGTTCGACCTGCGTAGTAGGGCACACGTGGTTTAGCCATGCGTGCCTCTATCATACTACCTTCCAATACAAAACCTATGCTAGACTCATGGAGACAACCTTGCACCATGGCGCAAAGGTGTCTCCGTTGGGCATGGCAGCTGATTTCATTGCCGTAGCTAGGGAAAGGGGAGGGGAATGCCATATTTCTGTAAATATGGCGCTCTCCTCCTCTCTCCTTTTCATGCAGCGCCACATTTGTGGCAGATGCACTGCGCTGCGTGATTAAATGGTAAATCTGCCCCATGTGTCAGATTCAGTGTCACCCGGTGAGGATCAACAGGTGGGCTGGACACCCATGAGTAGGGTGAGTTTTCAGCTCGTGTTTGATGCCTCTGCACAGCTGATGCCTATTGCAAGGTGGGAGCCCAGGACGTCAGCGGCAGACCGCAAATCTTATATTTTTGTTTTGGGGGAGGGTGGTTGGAATGCCTCACAGGCAGTGCCCAGCACAAAGCCCCACCTCTCCATGGCACTGACCCCTCATAAGGATGGGCGAGCCCCTGAAGGACCCTCCAAACCCAAAGCGAGCCAAGCTTTCATGTGGCTTCTGTCTGCCATCTACGCTGTGCCCTCATGAGCCATGAATTATGGGCAAAGCATTGATATGAAATAAGCACAAGACAGAGATATTCTTTTAATGGCTAAACTGTACAATGTGGAACTAGAAAACCTGAGATCAATCCCGGCTTCCCTGCTTCATGAAATTGTGTGATCCTTGACAAATATTTTATTTTGATGTTTACCTTCAAATATGCAAGTTGTATGAAAACAACTTAGGTTTGATTTGATATAATGTTGATCCACCTAAAATTCTAGGCCACATATTTTGCACACATGATAAATGATTTGCCTCTTAGTTCACAAGTGGGAGGGGGCAGGAATATTAAAACCCATCACATTTAGTAAATGCTTCTCAATGCAGTGATATAATCATTTGTAATAAGGTGAAATGCTTCCGGAGGTCTTGGGGGATTTTGAAGAAACTTTATCATACAATGTTTGTTGTATGATTTGCATGGCAAATATCTTCAGGGCTCGGGCTCGTGAACCGGCTCGTAGAACTCCGCCAACCCTTGGCTTGGCTCGGCTCTCCATATTAATTTGTTGGCTGGCCCACCTCTAGCGCCTTCTCTCACACAGGTAAAATGGTTTACAATTTGGCAGGTGTGTGCGAGTTTACGGGCTTGTGGAAATAAAGAAGTCAGAGGAGGAACAAGAGAAGGGCCGAACGGATGTAAAAAAGAAACCGAATGTTGCTTATGTGTGACTCGAGAATGACTGTCTGCAGCTCATCAGCCCCGAGCGACAGCCGGGCCCGCCCAAGGCAGTGCCGGCCAGCAGCCGCGTCATCAGGATTCTAAGAATTGTCTCACTCTTAAACCCAAACACTGAAAATCCGTCTCCACGACAGACTGTCTGCCATTTTAAACAGAGATTAGGACATGCCCAGTAGGTGGCACATGGGGTATGGACATAGGAGTGTGGCAAAGACCTGTGAAATCGTACACGTATGGGTATTCAAAAGAGGCCCGTACAGAGTATTTTTCCTCTAAAAATATATTTCTTCGGGTGAGGGGAAATAAAAGCTACATTTGCAGTACAACCCTAAAGTAAATGATCTTCTACCGGGGCAAAAATTGCTTGCCAATTTCGGGTTAGGTGGATGCATGGAAAAATATGTGACTTTCATATTTACATGCGCATTGAACTTTGTGAGCTTCTAATTATGAGCTCTATGAAACTTTTAGATATAAAACTCAAAAAAGTTACGTATGTTTATATTTAATTATATACATCTATATGTGTATAATCCCTGACCACCTGTGTTAAGTGAAACTGAATATAAAAAATGCTAATCATTTGTAGCTTGAAATGCTAGCCTTTTTATCGTGTTAATATTTTTGTTATTAACCACATGCAAGGCTCAGGTTCTTTCTGCCAAGCAGACTTCTTGCTTTCTAGCATACCAACTTGAGTAAATTTATAGGACATGTAAGTGGCTTGGCCTTTGCTTCTTCAAAGAGATTAGAATTTCAAAGAATTTGTTAAATGAGGCTGTGTGCGGCTCAGGAAACATGCAGCCAAAGGTAGGTTCATTCAGGGGCTGAGACCGAAGGCTCTTGCGAAGGAGCGTAAGCAAGCCAGGGTCGAACGAGGATACTCCATTACACATGGATTAGTCCCACGTCACAGCAATTATCAGAAGGTACACTGCCTCCAAGGAGCCATGGCCGGCATGCAGAGCACAGAATTAGGAGAAAGATTTGTGTCCAAGAGGAAATTAAGCTATAATGCCATCAATTTTCAGAAAGGGAGGTTTCAGAATGGTCGAGGTGGATGACAGCGGATCTGAATCGTGATCAGATCGTAAGAATTTGGTTTCCAAGCATGGGTGACGAAGGTGGAAAGTAGTGACAATTGACCTCATCTATTTTTTGGCGGCCCACCGCCAAATTTTTGTTTTTGTGAAGCAACATCTCTGACGTACTAGTAGCAGCCAAGCTGTCATGTTTGGGGTTGACGGCCCATGTGATTCACATTTTTTCTTCAAAAATGACTCCGGGATACGTTGTTGGGATGATCGTCAAGGAACATGAACTATAGCGGCATGTCCATCATGCAATGTCAGCGTGGCCAAACTGTTGTCACTTCTGTGCTACCTGCTCATATCCCTCAAAGGTGGGGGTCCAAGTTCACAAATCTCATTACAAACGCTTTCCATGCTCTTGAAGTTGTTATCTTGTGTGTGGGGACGTTTTGAAGATTTTTTATTTTTGGGATCATGCAAGATTTCAATGGTGGGCTCAGAAAGAATGACCACCTACATTCATGATGTCGGCGTAGTGACCTTTAATGTGTTTCCCCGTTGCCGGTCCAATCAGTGCCATGACCGCTGGATTGATGTTCCTTGTCGCAGAATTGACTCTGCAACCAGCGACACCCCCTTCCCCTTTACTTTAACAAGCTCTTGAGAATGTAGAGGTGGGGGGGATCCACTGTTGTTGTGCTTTCCTGTAAATACCACCTAACTCGTAACAAGGACTGAAGGCCTCTCTGGCATTAATATACCAAAGTGGTCTCAGCTAGAAAATGAAATATTCACACCAATAAAGTGCAGAGGTAAAGATACGGGCAAGCAACAGTGGTGACCATAGAAATGTGCCCTGAGATCACTGGTTAATTGTGAGCAAAATACAGGCCCTGAAACAATTAAAGAACATTATAGAACTGAAGAAACAGACTGATGGAAACTTCAGTTTGAGAGCACCCTTGAAGCCATTTAATGAACTAATAAAGGTTCAATCACAACACTTGTGAGTATGTTAAGGAGAAAACCATCGGTAGGAGCAATGTAGTGATGAATCTGGACTTTGGGCCCGATGTACATATACTTCCTTTTGTTATTTCCTAACAGCAAATTTTTTGGATTCGCTATTAGGAAATCGCGAACAGCAATGCACAATAGTGTGTTTTACACTGTTTGCGATTCGGTCGCAAGGGATATGCCTCATTAATATTCATGAGGCAGGTTGCAATTTGCGGCCCAATGGGAATGGCTGGCATTCACAGGGATGGTGGCCTGCAGGGGTCAGCAGACCACTAGTTTTTATTTTGAAATGGAGCCCGTTTTCCCAAAAAGAAAGAGCGGAAAGGGGAAATGCCCTAAGCACTTTCAGCTGTAGGAAACATATGTTGTTAATTAGTGAATTAGAGGATTAAAAGAGAAGACACAATCAATGTTGATGTCAAGATCCATTGCGCTCCTCGGTGGGTAGGACAAACATTCATGCCCACTGGCTAGACTATAGAGGATCAAGCATCAACTTTGCCTCTTTACCAGTACCTCTATTGTGTCTTAGTTCACTTTCAGCTTGTTAGTCTTGATCCATTTGCTTAACTTTGCTAAACAATTTTGGAATTGCTTCACCAAACTACCTAGGCGCACCTCTGTCTAAGCTTGAACAGAACATAGTTATCGTCCATGGGCTGAACCTAGATTGAGATACTGTGAAGACAGCAAGAAACCCCGCAGAGCGCTGTGCCGAGTGGGATGGCGGGTGAATATGTAGGAAGACATTGTATGGTATCTGGTGCTGAAGATAGGAATGGGCTGTGCTGTGCATATCTATTGCCTGGATGTTATTGTAAATGTATTGCGACTTATATAGCGCACGTATCACCCGAAGGCCTCAAGGCACTTGCCTTGGGAACCCGTCCTGGCTTTTTCCCTGTGAGATAACCCCTACTGGGTATCCCCAGGGTGAAAGCCAGGCATCCTGCAGCGGGTGGGCCGCCGTAGTGGAGATTAAGCAACTATTGCCCAGAGTTGCAGCGTGGGACCCCATGATTAGAATAGGCACCGAGGCGAGAATTATCGAGTCCGTGGACATTTTGGGCTTAGGACCCTGCTGCGTCGGGAATTGAACCCTGGTCCCGGGCCAGACCTCTGCATCAGGGTCTGCCGCTCTAATCAGTGAGCCACACTCCTCCTCTGTTCACACTCCTCCTCTATTCAACTCAGTGGCATGGCCAATGATGTCATGTGCTGCTTACAAGCCTAGTACATTGTTAACAAATTTCACGGTAAACAGAACAGATTAGTGGTATATTTCTCATAGGGCAAGTTGTAGGTAGAATCCCCTTTGCAATTTCCTAATTGTGAATTTTAGCGATTTGCAATTAGGAAATCGAAAACGACGATGCCCAAATGTGTGTCACACTCGTTTAGCCATTCTTAATGGGGTCGCAATAGACCTACCTTATTAATATTCATGAGGTAGGTCGCAATTTGTACCCCAATGGGAATTGCAAACATCATAGGGATGGTGGCCTGATGGGATCCGCAGACCACTACGTCTGTGATTGCTTTACAATAAAGCAATTTTTTTTAAATGCAGACCGTTTTCCTTAAACGAAAATGGTCAGTGTTTCAAAAATAAATTTTTTTTAAGAGTAGGCATTGGTCCCATGGACCACACCCTGCTCTGAAAAATGTTTGCACTACAATTCACAAAGGGGAAGGGGTACTGTGGGAAACCCTTCCCATTTTCGAAGTGTTACCACCAAATTGAAGTTGGTGGTAAACTGTGAATGTTTTACGACCGCATTTCGGTCACAAAGCATTCTTACATACCACTGCGATTTGGTATTAAGAAAGGACGCCCTAAACACGCCCCTTCCTAACACCGAATCACAGACCCTATTTGCGAGTCAGTAATATGTTATCGAATCGCAAATAGGGTTTGGCACATCAGCCAATGCTTTTTTCTGGTTGCAAATGGCCCATTTGCAAGCAGAAAAAAGCTTTGTACATCTGGCCCATAGTCTCAACATCTTTTCGCATTTCGTGTTGCATATTCTTCTAAAGACTTCCTGATGGAGACTTCCAAGTGGAGAAGTGTGGCTCAATGGTTAGAGCGGCAGACCCTGATGCAGAGGTCTAGCCCGGGACCAGGGTTCAATTCCCGCCTTGGCGGGTCTTGGACTCAATTTCCTCGGACCTGATAATTCTCACCTCGGTGCCTATTCTAATTCATGGGTCCAACTCTGCGCAATAGCTTGCTTAATCTCCACAATGGCCCCAACAGCGCTAGGATGCCTGGCTTCACCTTGGGGGTGCCCAGGAGTGGGCACTTCACAGGGAAAAGCCAGGAAGGGTTCCACAGTGGTATGCGCACAAGCGCCAAGATGCCCCATGGGGTGATACGTGCGCTATACAAGTACTACTACTTTTACATTTACATGTTGGCCACAACATCTTACACTTCCGTCTGAACTCTTTTTCCCTTCCATCCACGAAGAACTTCATTTTTTCCTGGATTGTCTTACCATATCAAAAGCACTTACACCTGTCACCCTACTGGGTGTGGTTTTTTATTGCCACACTACTCCCTGTGATATTGTCCTACTACAATGCAACCACTTTAAAAACGAGCTGACTACTAACTAAACAAGCATTTACAATGCAACGGTTTCGCCTTTGGAAAAGTTAGAGCTATTGGCAATGTAAATGACAATGCCATTTATTTATCTTTTTTCAAAACCAACACATAAATACAAATTTTGTCATTTACAATGCCAATAGCTCAAACTTTTCCAAAGGCGAAACCGTTGCATTGTAAATGCTTGTTTCTCCATGTTGTGCCTCATAATGTAAACATAAACTCTTGCAAATTAAAAATATACATAAGAACGGAAAGACACGCTGCCTTTCACATGTCCATAGTTGTAAAAAGAAGTGAACTAAGAAGAGTACTTGACACATAGATTCATAGCCTCAATCGAGAATTGTGCACATCAAAGTGACAATGTGGAAAGGAAGCAGGTTGCCTAGCTGGCTCTTTAGTCTGCAGATATCTTATCATGTGCTATAACAGTCTCCACAGTAAAGGGGCCCTAAACATTGAATGACCATATGTTATAGTGAAACCAACACTAAATTGATGAGTTTCTAAAAAGTAGGGTATAAAAATTAAAGCACTTATCGGAAACACATTCATATCACCAGCGAGTCACGTCTTGGATAACTTCCCTAAAAGTATTGCCATTTGTCCTCAAGGCATCCCTTGTTGACATAGGTAGGTAATCTTGCAAATGAATTCCCAAATATGCTTTTATCCTTAATGAAGGACTTAAAATGACATTTATTTAGGACTTAAAAGGACATTTATTTATACCCTTCTTTTTAGGAACACATCCATTTTTGCACATGTACAACATTATTGTATGCAAGCACAATTTTCCCATTTAGAATTAAAGTGAATAGAACAGCATTGGCAAATCAGTTTGAAAAGAAAATGTTTGTCTTCTGAGCAGAGCTGGGAGAATCCAAAGTAGAAAACATCAATTTAAGTGTCACTTTAACATATGGTAATGTTTATATTCTTTTTTACAGATTAAAAACATTATTAGCAGTTGTTTGCTTTATATCCTAGTTCTGACAGCATTTAATTTCCTCTAGCCTCTCAAAAATATAAACTCATACCATGGATGTTATGTGTCTGTGGGCTATTAATTATAAGTTATTTTGATAGTGCCTAGAAGTGATATCAACTTTGAAGTCCAAGCATTTATTCCAGATTACATTTCATTTTATAACCTTGTGATTTAAGGAGGACTGCAATACAATTTGGAGGCTCAAAACACAATTCACCAACAAATACCGTTCCAAGTATTTAAATCGATTATATACTATCCCACTCTACATGATTCCACTACAGTTCATACCATTTAATTACTATGCACTTAATTCCACAGCAACCCATGCAACTTATTTCCACTGCACAACTCCACACCACACATCATGCAATTCCACAACATCAAATACCAACACAACCCATCTCTACATCACACTTCAACAATCCCTATCATCTCCCCGACACACACACACACACACACACACAACAGACTTTCTCACCTCTCCCTCACACTACCACCTTTCATTTCACAATTCCATTGCCCCATCACATCCCTTCTTACACTCAATGTCTCATCTCTAAACTGCGTGCTCACACATGCGATCTTCCTGTACATCCTGGTCCTGGGTACAGGTCCACCCAAAACCTCCCCGCCCAGGTGCCCTTCCCAGGAGATTTCCCACACCTTGAACACACACTCTACTCCTCTTCTTTCTGTGTCTTCTGCGTACACAAGTGCAGCCTCTTTATGATTCTATAACATTCTCTCCTCCTCTTTCTCTTCCCCAAACACTGTTTCGGCTAATCTATCTGGGGGCCATTCACCACTTAATGCATAAACTAGGTTTCCTCTCAATTTTCCTGTCTATTCTTTACAGCTCTCACCATCTTTTCACCACACAATTCCACTACGCAAATACACTACAATCCCACCTCACGCAATTCAACAACTAATAATTCCAATTAAAACCACACAATTCCACTACAAACAAAAGGCATACACCCAACTACAAACAACAAACATAAGTAAAAATATATATATAATTTACAACGCCAATAGCTCTAACATTCAGAAATGCGAGACTGATTGCATTACAAATGCTTGTTATGTTGGATGTAAAAACTGAGTTAACTACAAAGTGTCACACATAGGCCAGGATATGTCGCTCACTGGCAGAGTGAAAATATGAAAATGTCACACATAAGCAAACTCGAAACGTGGCAGCTATACCTAAGCATCAGACACTGAAATGCCATATATGAGCACACTGAAATCAAGACAACGTGGCAGCTGTGCACATCATGCCAGTAATGAGAACGCCTCTGATAGGAAGTCTGGCAGACGTGCTGGAAGTATAGTAATCGACTAACACCATTCACGGTACCAAACTGCACTCCAGTCGAGAAAGAGACTGACAACACTTTCGACATTTGCATCTTTAAGGGTTCTATGGACAAAATCCCTCACCCGGTATTGTCTTTCTCGATGTCCTTGCTGACCAGCTTCATTTTGGCTCCGCTGAAATATTCCTTCTATCCAAATGGACTGGTGTTTTTCACTAAGATAACCACATGGCCACCACTAACACGGACCGCACGTACATTCAGCACAATGTCCGTTGTCCGTAAAGACAGCACTTCCGGGTCGCATAATAGCCAATGCCATGCCTGATCGTGTTCTGGAAATCGGAGGGGCTGGTAATATGTACGGTGACCTGGGATTGGAACGCTGGCGACACTTCGTCCAATCCTAGTACGCTGCACAATATATGGAAGCGCTCATTGGTTCTTCATGCCGCACGTGCTTCTATGGTATGTAAACATTGCCTTAGAACCGCCTTCTGTCTGCTGACTGGCAAAATGGGTGGGGGGCACAACTGGCTGGTGATCTAAATTGAGCTAATTACGGACTGATAATACATGTAAGCAGGGCTGTTTCCGCGTAGGGGCTGCAGCGGGAGGAGGGGCACATGTGTACACGAAGGAGGATGTGGTTTCAGATTTATGTTTTGCGAGGGAGGGCTATATCGCAGTCCGGAGAGGGGGCTTGCAAAAGAGCAGAGTCTGTCATGTGGTTTCCGGGGAGATGTAAAGGTGCGGGGAGAGTATGAGGTTACGTTAACATACAAATATTAAAACTGGGCACTGTGGTAGGCATCGCGGCGCCCAAGCACATTCATTAAATAAACAAGAAACCACGAAACATTTAAAAACAAGTCAGGTCCCGGGCCGGCCAGCCAATCAGAGCGCGGCCCGGGAATGACGTCACGGGGGTGTCCCGGGCCGGCAGCCAATGGCAGCGCGGCCCGGGACAAAGGGGCGGGGCTTAAAAAAAGCACCAGAAACGCCCCCGAATCGCGTTTTCAGGAGAAAGCGCGATTGACAGCCTCTGCCTCCCAATGGCTAGCCTCCATTTATGGAGCTAGCCAATGATAGGCAGAGGCGGGTCATCACCCCAGATAGAACTCAAGAGGTTTTGCTAGCGCATGCGTACTTCGTACGCATGGCTAAGGCAAAACCTAAAAACAAGTTGACTTAGGGAGGACGCCCCTTCCCCCCCACGTGTCACTCATGATCAGTATCAATAATCCTTTCAATCAAGACACTTGGAGGGGTAAACCCTCCAGCTTTCATTATGTCTAATTTTTGTTAATGTCAATTGACCCACAAATTAGTTGGAAGCCTATTGTCCCTACACTTCTCTGTTTTCATTCAATTTGACTGGGCAGGAACTGTGAAACGTGGCAAGATGACTCACCCTCATTGGCTAGTGAGGTTAATAGGGTCATGGAAGGCTTTTCAGAAACAATTCAGAACATTCTGAAAAGTGGGAAACTTCTGCACCTTTGGGTGTGCCCCCAGTAGGGGTACAATATCCCTGACTGGATGCGCTCGATTTCTGCCAATCATCCCTCGAGGACAGAGTAACATAAGGCCTGTTAGAAGGGCCTTACATCCTTCATTTGAGGGCCAGTGAAGAGGAAGGCTCTGAGAGATGCTGCTCACATATGAAGAGAGGCCCAGAAAAAGTAAGAACATGCCCTGTAACCTGGCAGACCCAGACATCTGCATGTGGCTGCAGGAGTTAAGGGGCGACAAACCCCTTTCATTGTTGAAACCCATTCCATCCCAGCCCGGATGCAATTTTTTACCAATGTATCTGCTTCAGGCCACCAAACCAGTCAGTCTTTTAAAAATAGAAATCATTGTTTACATATTTATACTCAGTGAAAAGTGCAGTTTTAAAATGTGCCATCTACGCTAACTTCACATTTAAATTAAATTCTGTTTTTTCCAGGTGAAAGAGATGTATATGATTTACGGTAAATAAAACTGATATCTGAATCTCTTCTCTCCGTTTCTATACGACAAACCATTTACCATAATTGCTGATTTTACAAAGCACTCTAGCAGTTAACACCATGCTTCAGAGTGCTAAAAACGCAACATTATAATACATCTAATGTATCACATCAAACCTTGACTGTGTCGTTGACATTGACTTGATGAGATTGATATATCTTTGAGACAACAGGAGCGAGGTATGTGTTTTTAAAGCAATACTGTAATTCCTTACTTCATGTTTCCTCTGTACGTGGTCTTGTTGAATAAGACCAGAATATTTCTCTTTTTTTAATTAAAAAAATATATATTCTGCTGACGCAACCTTCCAAATTATCTCACTTCAGACCAATGCATTCCTAGGAAAAGATCAGGTGAGAGAACCATTTATTAATGTTAAGGGAGGGACCTTCAATAACTAAAATGCTACAGCTGTCTCTAAGGAGAGCTATGGTGTGTGGTAGTCAAGGAGGTGTGAATAGTGCAAGGTGGGGGTTAAAGGAACCTGGTTTGATGGCCTGGAGAGGGCTGGCAGGGTGGCTGGCTCACAAGCACACGGTTGTACCATCATCAGCCGGAACCAGGAGAGCTCCACATGGCCCCGCTCCTGGTGTGCGCTTGCACACTACAACTCCTTTAAAAGTACTTGGCCCATACGCATTGGCAACTCCTCGCTTGTGCACCAAGAGCCAGAAATACTTTTTACAACTGCCCCGGGGCTAGGGAGTGCTCGAGGCAGCCCACCGGGCAATTCACCCACATCGACTCACCTGCTGTATGGGAGGACGTCATATCCTTTTGTCAATCCCGCCCCTACCAAAGGCGTGGGACCACATCTCCTCAGGATTGACTCCATATTCGAAGATTGGTGTTAGACACATTATTCTTTGCCAGAGGGAGCCCCAGTCAACAGTTTGTTTACCAAAATGTCTGTGCTCTCCAGAATCATCGCTTTTTGATTTGCCTACACAAATTTTCCAACTAAGCTGCTCCTCTGGGGCATTTCTTCGAGTGTTAAGTGTGTATAGCTACATTTGTTTGACTATGATCAATTAAAATCAACATTCCATGGCCATTTCTGGTGGAGTAAATATAGTTTGTGCTCTTGTCTTCCAAAAGGTTACTTCCTACCCTGTGGCATTATTGCTCCTCCCACTTTCCAGGGTATTTCCTTTTATGTTGATGAGGCACACCGACATCTCATGTGCCACGTGTGGTGGGGAGCCCAGAATCATTTCTTCTCGAGGCACTTGTCTTTCTGTTTGTTACGTATCTACCCATGTCAAGAACACAGGTCACTCACTTTCAAGGAGGGAAGTTTGTAGATATGCAGCGGGTCTTCGGCAATGGCCGAGAAGCGTCGCCCCCCCCCCCCCCCCCCGCCAGCTGCCTCAAAATGGCAGGAAAGGAAAAATAAAACGATAATAAACACATTTTATTCTTGTTTTATTTTTCCTTTCCTGACGATTCTTTGGGGGCGGGCCATGGAGATGACATGCTGCAGGAGAAGTGGTAAGTGCACTGTGATCAGTGTCCATGACAGTTTGGCCAGCTGTCATAGGCTGGCCACACCGTAATGCGCCTTGAAGCTGTGTCCAAACCTAGCTGCGTTGTCAGGCCAATCCTAACACTGCTTCCAGCAGCATGGGAGCTGCATAAGGATTGGCCTTTGTGGAGTCTGGGAGCCTGTGCCTGCAGAGGAGAGGAGCAGAGGAGCGTCACACGGCAGTTATTTTTTACAATTGTTTTTTATTTTGTCATTTGTCGTCCGTCGTCTCCCGACCCCTTCCCACGCATCACCACTCTTCCACAACACCAGCCTCTACTATATACTTGTTAATGACATGTCCAGTTGTAAATGATCGTTTATCTCTATTCTGGGCAAATTGCTTAGGTTTAGATTTTTGTGTTTATTTATTCTAGTATCACATTGAGTTTTAGTTGTTCTCTACTACTGCTATACATTATGCAATGTCATTTGTGTCAATTTCTGATTCGTCATTTAACATGACCATGAAAGAAAACAAAATAAAGTAAGACCTCACGTTCAGTCCTTTTCTGACCTCACAAGCACCTTCTCGAATCTTTGTCATTTGTGTACAATCTTAAATCCAAAGAACTCAACAATGTAACAAAATTGCTTTTTCATTTTCTGTGCAAAACTCATCTCTCTAAATGTTACTACATGCTCATTCCCATTGTTCCAGCTGAATTACAGGTACTCCAGAACTGGTAAGGAACATTTTGGGATTCAGCATCCACCACATTATCGTTTCCTTCACGCATCGCTAGAACAGAGCCTCATTGATCATTTTATAGTAAACACAGCATATCCTCAAAGAGCTTTTGCTTGTTTGTTGCTGTGGTCATCCTCCTTTCCATGCAGCTTGATTAGTTGTGCGTCTTTAGTTATATGAATGCTTATGCACATATCACCTGACCACCCAGTCAGGACACTTTGGTTTTACATTCCAACTAACGCTTTTCTATGCAACCTTTTCCATATTCTACGAGCTTCACTACTGTTCTCTTTCACGTTGCCTCATGTCAGGTGCATTTGCCTACACACTTCAACATGCGTGCATTCAAGTGGTGATTCCTTTGCCAACCATCTCTTTAAGTTCTCTCCTAATGTTGACCCACAAACTGGAGTAAGGAGAGGGTCCAACTGAGAGTAACCAGAACCCTCTCAACAGAGAACCACACAACTTCCAGATTTCAAATTCCATCCTACCTTACCCGCACATAATCTTAGAGACCAAACTCAACCCTCCCCCTCTCTCCTATCCAGGTATAGGTGAATTTTGTTCCTGATATTAAATACAACTTTTGGTTCTGGCCTCCAAGCTAGGAGCACTGTGTCTATGGAAACCCATCTACCTAGCAAGGAGAAGTTGCAAACCTCTCTTTTTACATTTTCCACAGCCTCTCTGAAATCTTTAGTTCACTCTAATTGTACCCTTTTTTTTATCACCCATCTCAGTGGTTCTACAAACTCTGGAAGTTGTGGAGTTCTACAAACTTCACAAATGTTTTAACAAATTGTGACTAATATTCTCACAGTCTTCAAAATTACTTCAGCTTATCCCTGTTAGTAGGTTGTGGTGCTTTTGCAACTGTGTCTACAAGGCCCTATTTAGTGTTTATAACATCTCTTGCCAGTTTGAGACAGATTTCACTCACAGATTACACTTGCTCTTCTTCTCTGTGAGACCATATTGCTCAACCTAATCAATACACATTTATGGTATTTTTAATTTGTGTCCACATCACTATAGCACAACTGGCTGTCATCCACATAGTGCAGCACATTGTGTAACCCTTTAAAATCTTCTGAATTATCTACTGAAAAAGAGATAATTTAGAAGGCAGCACGAATGATGTGCAAAACTTACATTACTCCATGGTGTTACAAGGGTGTCAAACACCACTGTACTAGGGGGGTGAAGCGTGTGAAAGCAGAAAAGACATATATTACTGTAAAGGCACTGGTCTCGCCGTCTGCGATAATCATTTCAGATATATTCAGTTGAAGATGACAGTCTACCCAGATGTCAGAAATTAGATCTGGCAGATCTACACACATCCTCAAGTCTCCCCCTTGTTTGATTGCCAAGACCACCAAGGCCAACCGTATGAATTATGTTATTTCCGCTATAATCTCTTTCCTCATCAAGTTTAGCACAGGGTGTATCTTATGAGCAATATCTGGATTTGGATCCCACCCTCATTGACAGTGAAAAGATAAGATTACTGTAGTAGTAACAAATATTTATTCTAGAACAGAAACACACCCCAACAACACCTCAAGAGAGGGGAAAGAGTCTGAATGACACCAAAGTACCAAATATAGCACCAATTTCACCTACAAATAATGTTGCTTCTGTCCAGAGGGTTGCACCGCAAGTTGCATGCTGTCTCAAAACAAATCCTCGATATTTAAAAAATCCAGCATGAAAAACTGTTCTTTACCTACAATTTCTGGTTGTTGCCTCTCCTTTTTTCTATCAAATGACCCTCTTCTCCCTTTCTCATCTTCTGATTGCCCTTTTTTATGGATACAATCTTCTCTAAATTACATGTATATTGCCTCAACCCTAAATAATGTATTTTTGAAATTTGTGCATACTCATTTCAAAGATCACAACCTCTCTTTTTTCAAAAGCCATACCCCTGCAACTTAACAATGCCTAACCTCCTCTAGATCATCTATCCCCAAACATCTGCTTGAGCTAACATACTCCCCTCACCCCCCACTATTGATAACTGCCCTGCCTAGTGGTTCCTTTCCACATTACTTAATGGCAGCCACCTGAACTCTTCAGGCGCGAAGGGACCGCAAAGATGGACTTACAGATCCCAGTCGGGTATGTTGTAACCTTCATCCTTTGACGACGAATCTAGATATTCCATGCTGGAAGCAACAACAGTTTGGAGGAAATGAAGGGGCCTACCGATTCACTATGGGCACTCCACGGGCCACCTACCCATTTCTTCCCCTCTTTTGGGAGTACACCACCTACTGATTAGAACTTTTTAAATTTTCCTTATATTTTCACGTATTATTCACCGATTGAGATGTCTTCACGAAGCATTAATCATTTCAATATCTGTCCAATTTGCACATCTAGTAGTAGTCCCTCAAAATAGGAAAATACAGAATTTGGGTGACATATTTACTCTCAAAGATTAATAATCTTTGCTGTCCTACTGTGGACATCACTGTCTTGATCCAGGTTTATAGAGAAAGTTTGAGATGGTTTACCTGATGAAGACTTGTACGCCGAAACGCGCATCGTGTTCTCATCGACCGCCAGTCTTTGAATGAATTGCCAATATACCAACTCCTTCTCTTGTGTTTTTAAAAATTGATTTTGTTGTATAGCACTGTAATTCACTGTTTTAACAAAAATAATTTTTTTTTTTTACATATGAATTTGTGTCTATGTAATATAAACATTGCACTATCTATGTGTAATAACTATTAAAAATATCAAAAATATAAAAAGATCAAAGAGAATAATATAATGGGATAAAAATGAAAAAATACAAATTATATTTTGTAATAAAAAGAATTGTTTTCATTCATATGTACATGTTTATTTTCACAATGCACTTTTTTGTATAGATTTCAGGCCTGATGTTTAGTAGTATTTAAACAATATAGATCTTGTGTTTGGCTCTCTTCTTACCCCTTATACACAATCTTCTCTAAATGACATGTATATTTCCCTTAACCCTAAATAATGTATTTTTGAAATTTGTGCATACTCATTTCAAAGATCACAACCTCCCCTTTTTTGAAGCCATACCCCTGCAACTTAACAATGCCTAACCTCCTCTAGATCATCTATCCCCAAACATCTGCATGAGCTAACATACTCACCTCATCACCCACTAATGATAACACTTAACTCCTCTTAATTTACTCCACCACAAAGAAACTGTAGTGAATGCAGGAAATGGTTTGCTTGAGCACATAAAACGAATCCCAGTAACCAACAGAAGCAAATAACAGAGGACTAACTACTAACCTTGAGTTCCAGAGCAGGGTGCTGCCCTGCATAAAGTGCTTTGATGCCTGATCAGGAGTAGTAAGCAATACCTCTTTGCAATTACAGTTGGCAGGACGCTTCAAGCAGAGAAGACCATACCTTCCAGATTCTATTTTACCGTCTCATCAGTTATGCAAATACAAATAACGTATATACCACCGGATCCTTAAACCTTCAAATCAGTTTCAACAATACTGAGCTACACAGCACTCAGTGACTTACAGGTGTAGACACTCGGGGCTCCTAATGTTCATGATGGGCCATCTAAGCAGTATGTGGCGCACTGACACAAACGATCTTAGAGTCATGGCTGGTCACACCTGGCACATGTACGGCGACTAAGGGATAGCTGTGAAACAGTCTGCGTACTCAAATGCCAAACAGAGGTAGTTGCCTAAATTATGCTTTTGCTTCCACATTTGACACTGCCATCCAACATAACACCCAGCCATCTCCATGTAAACTATTCAATGCTACTCGCCTTTTGTAGTTATTAGTTAAGTATTCGTAGTGGGTTGCATATGCACCAAAGGAAGTTTCCCTCTTTATCTCTTTTCTTACAATGAAAAGCCTAGACACCAATGTTAAGAGAAAGTTGTTTATTGGTAGAAGATTCCAGAACTGCCAATGCAGCTATTCAGCAATTCCCAAACGCCTTCCATCCAAATACTCAAGATGATCAGAGCCTTTATGTGGTATTCGCCAGTAGAACTTCCCAGGTAACATGACACACGCATTACAACAGAGTGACCGAAAGTCGAAGTGATGTTCTAAAGAACAAAAAAAGAAAAGGTGAAAAGCAATCAATTGTGTTCTTCCTCAGTCTAAAAACAGAGTCATTTTTCTTCTCTCCTCAAAAATCAATGTTTCAAAAGATCTCCCGCGTTTCCTATAGGTTGAAAATTACAAAACAATTACACAAAAGGGATTATTTAACTAAATGTTGCAACAAAAGTCATTGGAGGTATATAGACCCAGCTGTGTGTCAGAATGTCCAAAATAGTGACTACAAGAATATAGTGAAATGTAATTAGGTAAGTGCAGATTTACTATTCTGAACTCCACATCAAGATACAGATATGAGGATTTACGCATAGGAACACCAAGCTTACTTATATGAACTTGCCTTAAAAATATTCTTGTAGGTCATATTTTGGCCATGTTATTTAGCAGACTGACCTCTAAATCTGGATATTCTGGTTCTCAACCATAGGTCCACAGAGTAGTCCAATAAGCAGGGTGCACCACATGCTCATCCCTCTAGGACCAGTTTTGAGACCCATAAATTAATGAAACTGCACTTCTTGCTGAGGTTCCAGATGCGGATGTAAACTCTGAACCCAGGTCGCAATGGTACCAGAAACCTACTGTCAAGACTATTGCACAAATTTGCACCTGCGCGGTCACTCAAACTGTGGATTTTTGCTAAATCATAAACATTTGTGTGTAAAGGAAGTGCATAGTGCAGGATCCACATGCAAATCTTTAGGAGTTGGAACAACTTGTGCAAAGGTGTAAGGGGAAATTACAGATGGCGCTAGTAGCACATGCCTGAGATGCTGTAGGGCTGAATAGCTGAAAGACTTTTCCAAAATTCTTGTGACGTTTTGATGTAAAAATGTCTTCTTTTTTACAAAAGGTATAACATTTAAAAAAGACCTATGGTATGCTTTTGTAGGCTAATGGGGGGCTTTCGGCTAGCTTGTTACTGCGAAAGGTAGGGGTCCAGGAAATCTGGATCAACTATTGAAGATTTTTTGTCTAAGCTCTCAACAAGTATGTGGATATGGTTGTCTTCTTGGGTTTTTCCTTTTGTGTTCTTAACCGCACATTGTCCAGTACTGTTTTGCATATACAAATGAGACAATTTGAATGTTTTGTATGTTGTTATGTCACTTGCATTTAAATAGCGCTTTCTGCTGTTAGTATGGCTCTTTCTTGATCGAGGTGCCCTTTAGATTGGTTATATCTGCCGTTTGACAGTCTTTGGTTCTGAATAGTTAGTAGATAAATATATAGTAGAGTTTTGTATTGATTCCTGATGGCTAATGCTGGTTTTTGTATTGTTTTATTTCTATGGATAGGTGGGCCAATGAATGTCAAGATTGTAATGGTGTTCATATTTCACGATTCTGTTGATTTTAAAAAAATCTTTGAGTAATTTCCAACCAATGAAAAAAAGGGTAATCGGAGACGAATTATTCTAGTATTGTGACTGGGATACCCCAGCCTCCATACCCAGAATTGTGGATTCTCTGGTGTTGATTGTGTCTCAATTTGGATGTTCTGACATCACTTCACCCACCTTTTGAATACTTCATCACAAACATATGGATGTTCTGCATGCGTACTGCAAATACTTGCAAAGGCCTATCATACTTGTACAATTCTTTTGTCTCCAAGTCAATTTGCAGGGAATTTTTTTTTTGCTAACCAGGATTCTTGAGATTTTGTGCTATAAACGTAGATTTAAAGCATTCTGTTCAAATCTCCATGAAAGTACTTTGAGTTTTAGCCTTAGTTACAGGATCACGCCATAACAGAGTATCTCAAAAGCAAAAAAGTGTTCAAAAATATTGCAATCCGAATTATTGAAGAATTATGTAAACATGGTTGTTTCAGCAGTCATGATTTTTTATTTTTTTTATTTGTCATCATTAGTTTTAAAAGGAGAAAACAAAAGAACAAAAATACACGGGCTTTGAGTAGACCAAATAAGGTAGGTTGAGTGAGTCAGTAAGCAGGTTATGATTAGGCGCACTCCAATTTAAGATCAAAATGTTGTGCATTGTTTGGAAAACTAAAAATCGTTTGGCCTCAAGCTCCTTGACAAAGTTGGTAAAGTTGTTTTTTAGTATAATTTTTAGGTGCACTCAAAAGCTTCACCAACTGCACATACAAAAAGGCATCAAAAGATGTCCACTTACGAAAGTGGCATGGTGTACACTACAAGACGTCTGTAAAATTCTGATGCCGTCATCTGTTAAAAAAAATGCTGAAAAACAATTTTGATTAAACAACTGAATATTTGGTTTTATTGATTTTTGTATGGTCGATATTAATAGTTGTTCTGCATTTAGCATCCAGAGGACACTTGTATAAAGTGATTTATGAGAAAGGGAAAAAATGAAATAAACATTATGCGAAGGACTACACTCTGAACTGTGCCTTTTTGGAAAACCCTAGTCTGTTATTCATGCCTAAAAACCCACCACAATTTGACTTTAAAAATATTGGCCAATATTTTATATCTGAAATCAGCATTTTGATAATTGAAATTAAACTGTTGCTTGGTGATAATTGGTACTTTCTAACTGAACTTCCACAAATTGTGCTGATGAAAATAAGTAAAACGCAAACATATTTATTGGAGAAAATGTTGCTCGTTTAATGCTAAGTATTTATCTGTTTGTCATATTAAGTATTAAATAAAGAATGCTGGTTTTATATTCTGCTTTTGCTGAATATATGACAACAAAATTCAGCATTGAGCTGAAAACTGTAAAATTGTACTCTGTACACGAGTTCGGAAAAAATAATGAAATAACAAAATGTCCAAAGCAGCCTTGGAATGGTGTATAATAATCTTCTTAGGACTTTAAAAAAAATCCGCTATCACCTGAAAAAAAATTCTTTTTAATTTAAATGTTACCCCCTACTCTCTTTTTAGGCTCGGCAGGATTAATGGGGGGGGGGGGGCGCTATATCAATATCTGTGGAACTCGTGATCAGCTGATAGGGCTGGGGGGGGGAGTCAGTGTCTGTATCAGGATGACTGAGTTTGCTCCAGCCCTGCTGGCCTCCTAGGGGTACCGACCTGCCCTAATAGGGCAATCTAGCATTCAGTGGTGCCTTGTACGCCGCCAGTGGCCTTGAAATGGTTAAGGCTGAGAGCTGCCACAATGGCTCACTTCACAGTGTGCAGCCTGGGGCAGTGAGACGTACACACATGATGCTGACTCAAGGAGTGTCAGAAGGGAACTTGTGGTTTTGCTGTTTGGTCAAAAAACAAACCCTTCAAAGCCAGGCAGGGAGGACAAGCCAGTGTCTTAGCGAACTGGTGGGAGGGAGGCAGGGTAGGGGCTGAGGGAAGTGTAACCACAGGCCCTGAACAGCCGCAATGCACATCCTGGGTACACCAGACTCCTGCTGGACAGCACACGGTTACACACACAGGCGGGGGCACAATAATGTTTGCATAAAAACGAGAAATGGAGAACACACTCTCAAGAGAAGACATTTCACTTTGATTTAAGGTTCCCAACCTGTAAAAGTTCTTGTTTTTCTGCATGAGGCGTGCTTACATTACAGAAGGGGCACTGGCGTAAAATGGTGGGGCCCCTGCAGAATGTGACAATGGGTTCCCGAGTTTCCCGTAGCTCACAGACAGTGCCGTCTTAACCCGTTTACTGTGGCGGCAATTCCGCCGCGGTGAGGCAGCAATTCCGCCGCGGTGCGGGCATTCTAAAGAGTGGGCGGGGCTACGTCGGCCAACGGTCGTTCGCAGCACCAGGGAGGGAGGAAGGGTTAATGCATGGGCACGCTGGGCAGTTGCCCGGGGGCCCCATGAGCATAGGGGCCCCTTGATTATCTATGCACAGACCATAATTTAACCAGGGGGGGCACCTCTGCATTTATTCCCATGAGTGGCTGTGTAGGCAGGGCCCAGTGCACAGCTTTGCCTTGGGCCTATAATGCTGTGAAGATGGTGCTGCTCACAGATAATCATTTAATCATTGGATCTGTGCTGAATAGTCTCCTCCCCCCCGCTCCCACGAATGGTAGGACATTGTTGCACTGGAGTGGCTGTGGCAGCCGCGGCCTGTGCAGGTAGGAGTGATTGGGCGGTGGATGGGGGGGATTCGACAGACAACCACGAGGGAAAATTAAATAAATAATTATTTTGCCCTCGTCTGTTGAATTCCCTCCCCACCCCACCCGGCCCCACCGCTCTTACCAGGACGGGCCGCAGCTGGGCTGTAGAGGTCTCGTTCACGCCCCTGAGCAGGGTCCACTTCTGTGTGTGCCCAAGCAATGGCAAGTGGGCAACTACTTGTGGTCTGACCACATGCAAATGAAGTAATCATTTTGCTCATGTTGTTGGTTCATATTATTAATGTATGCGTAGTGGTATTAAGGCACTTGGAGACGCTGTGAGTGTGTGCCACCCAGCAAGGGTTCTTCAGGAGTGGGCAAGAGTGGTTGCACAGGCTGTACCCACCCCAGCATAGGGTAGAAGCTCCCTTGCAAAATGAGGCCATCAGTGCCTCTGCACAATCAATCAATCACCCAGTATTTGTAGAGTGCACTAATCACCCAAGAGGTATCGAGGCGCTGCATGAGGAGTAGCTACTAGAACAGCCAGGCGCCTTACATCAATTTCTTGAAAGCGGCGTGAAGAGTTCACCAAATATGGTCTTATATTTAAGAAATTCCAGAAAAAATCCTAAATTCCACCTTTTAAGGTAGACCTTATGTCCTTATCAGAAGAGAGCCAGGGGTCATTTTTGTCTAGCATATCATTTGTCCAAAAAAATAAGATCAACTGCAAAAAGCTTTTTTTTTTAGGAGCCACCAATGGTGCTGCGGAATGCCGGGGTTCCCAGATGACAGGGCTTTGTAGTCTTGATTCCTCTGCATGTCTTTTCCTTCTTCCTCCTCCCACTTCTTGTCTCTTTATCTCACTCGTGCAATCACTTTTTCATCCCACCTTTCCCATTTCCTGTCTTTCTATTTCTCATTCTTTGTGCTTTTTCTGAATTTCTCTCTCTTTTGCTCTGGGTCAAAATCTAATGATGAAAACGAAGTCCCAGTCCTGAAAACTGAGTTCCAGTCCCCACATCCAGTAACCCCCAGCACAAATTAAGCACTCTGGGCCTGAGTTATAAAAGTAATATGCACTTTTGGGTACATTTACACTTTTGAGTAAGTTTACTACTTTTCTGTATTCACAAACGGACATTTTTTAGTAACTTACACTTTTGTAGTAACTTACACTGTTGTAGTAAATCCAGCACTACACCTGGCCAAGCACTGGTACAGCAACTTCCTCCCAGGAAAATAATGGAGGTACGGACTTTCTGCAAAAGTGTAAATTACTAAAAAAGTGCAGTTTGTGAAAAGTACTTTGTAGTATGTTTTTTAGTACTAATGTAGTACTACAAAAGAACTACAAATTGCAGTTTGTGATCAGACCCACAGCGTTTTGCCTATGTAGGAATGGTGAGTGATCAGCATGTCAAGAGGTAGAACCACATTCGGAGACAATTTGTGGGGACAAGGTGCTTATACTCTTGTCTGAGTACCCAAAAGTTGGGTAGGACTGCTGCAAAGACTTTTGCCACCCAAGACGAAGTGACATTTTGCCTCATTCTCTAACTAGTAACAGAGTATACAGGAGTCTTCTAGGTCTTCTAGGTGCGCTCTTGCATGAGGAAGTCTGACCTGCTGTATTGTACTACCCTGCAAAAACACTGGTGCCGGCGGTGTTCCTTGTTTAGGTTTGTATGCACAGTAATATGTAGAACATGAACATAGCTGGAGAGCAACAAATTGCCAAACAAGGACGGGAGCCTTGAGTTGCAATTCAGGATTGTTTACAGTGAAGCAAGATGTTCCTGAGTGGTGACTCCTACTGTGGGGAGATAATGGGGAAGATTTGCAGAGATTTTATGACGCATTTGCGGCACAAAAGTGATGCAAATCGGCGCACAATCTTTTTTCTGATTTATGTTGCAGTGCTAAAATTGTTTAGCGCTGGAAATAACGTGAAAGTAATGCACTTAGCGCCAAGGGGTCGTACCATAGGTGGAGCATGGCATTCTCATGCAACCACCCAAGGTTTCTGACACTAACCCTATTTACTAAATAAAGTAGACAGAGTTTAGTGTCATAAAACTGCGCCCATTTGAAGTAGGTGCAATGAAGGAGAAATGCTTTAATTTCTCCTTCTTTTTCCGACTTTGTATGTGTGCTCCACTTTACAGCATGCACACAAAGTCATACAAGGGTTAAAGTCCGTCTATGCATAGTATTTGGTACTGGAAGGGTACCTTTCCAGTACAAAACCTATGCTTGACTCACAGAGATACCCTTGTTCTATAGAGCAAAGGTGTTGCCGGGGCACACGGCATCTGATGTCAGCTCCGCCACTAGGGAAAGTGGAGGAGAGTGCCATATTTCTGTAAATATAGCACTCTCCTTCTCTCTCCTTTTCACGCACCGCAGCATTTGCGGCTGCTGTACTGCGGTGCATGAGTAAGTGGTAAATCTGGCCCGTATTCTTCTTTGAAGGTGCAGGCCTTCGGATTCAGAAGGCCTGCGGCAGTTATGCTCTTGATGGGTAAGTTGTTCTAGATGAGAAAGCTTGTCATCCAGTTTTCTCTTGTAAGTATTTTTTGTTTCCAGTCAGGCAATAGCCTGTCTTCTGGTGTGGTGCTATTCAGCTTGGGTTTTCTGTGCCATGTACGGAGGCGTGCCAGTTCTGAGTATGTGATGCAGTTAATATTGAAGATGAAGAGGACTTGGATGGGAAGCAAGTGTTGGAGTTGATAGAGCGCGCGAGGTCACCCAACCAATAATTTCGCCGCTTCGGGCCCATATATTTCAATTCACCATATACATTGACCGGGTGACTTCACGGGCTGCTACCAATTTGTGTGAATTCCCTACTGTTATTCCTCAGCGTACCCGACTTACCATCCACCGACACGGGTACCTATGACCACAATGGATCAGGGAGCTAGCTGTAAAGGAAAGGCAGCAAAATACAACTCAAAATGACATTCAATACTTTTGTAAAATGACCACGGACAACTGGAAGTTTTAAAGTCTTTATCTAAAGTTCGTTCTCAGTAAGCATTAGATTTACAAGAATAAGGCAATCAATAATCAAGAAAATGAAAAGTACATAACTATAGAGAAATAAAGTCAGGGTAATCATGGAAATGCTAATATGAGATGCAACAGGAAACGCTATGCATTTAGGGCAAAAGTTCTTTGGACAGTTTAAGAAAGGCCGTTCTAGACCATATCAGGAGATGACAAACTGCAATGCAAAATATGATTTCTAACAGGTAGGGTAACATGGGAACACGTTATGAAAATATGCAATGTTTTTACGTTTCAATAATTGCGGCAAAAGCATGGAAAATTCAACATATGCAAAGGTGTGTCTTTATTAAAGCAAAAGACAGAAAAATAGAAAGGTGCAAGTTTAAAGATTTTTTAGAGCAATATTTACCTAGACTGGTGTGGAAACCAAAACCCTGGCCACGGGTCAGTTAAGGACAGGAAACCCTCAAGGAAGGATACCCCTCAATGGACAGCAGGTGCAGAATGGACACCCAGGACAGAACAGGAAACCCTCAGATTTAGGAATCAGGACAGGACCTCAGGACAGGAACCCCTCAGGACAGGACCAGCACCCGCAGTTCGGAAGCAACGCCTGCGCTCAACCCTCTCTGCAGCTATCGATCAAGACCCCGATTGGGTCAGCGAACTCCCAGCAAAGTGCTTCGCCAGCACTTTAAGGTTCAGTAGAACCTTAGTCTATGGTCAATTTCGGACAGAGTACTCCGCAGTGCTCTGTATCTTCAGTCACCTATTGAGTGCGATGGGTCAGTGACAGGTCAGCTAAACCAGACAAGTCGGACAATTTCCCTAGGTGAACCCAGGGTAGATATACAGTTTGGGGACGGTGTACCACCCCCCAATGTTGCAAAGTGTCAGAATCCCTCAATTTGGATTGGTCCTAAGGTAGGATTTGGGTAACACACCAATCAGAACACACTATTTCGATGCCTACTTTGCATCTCTGGGTACCGCCTAGCGAGATTGGGGTTCTCATGAGAAAGTCCAGGGAAATACAATGACAAGTTTACATTGTTTCAGAATGGGGACACATGACTCCGTCCTGCTGAGTTCGCAGGTCAGTTCTCAGGAGCATCTTGCCCATCCCTGCCAGCTGGCTGAGTTCCACCAGCCAAGGTTGACTTCTCCCCAGGCGGACGGTCCTGCGCAGTAAGGACCTCCAAGATGGCTTTCGGCTCAGTCAGACCCCCATTTCCCGCGGTACATGAAAAGTAAGCGAGAACAAATTAATACATAGAAATAACGATATGAAAACACATCATTGGGTTTGTACTTTCAACTTATCACTATAAAATATACTTATGCAGTCTAAATGTTAGCTACATATACACGGGCACAAGAGCAATGGCACGAGCAGTACCACGTTGTTGCCAAAGCTATGTATTACGCATGCGCAACTATTTCCCTCCAAACCTGCAAACACGTCAGGACACGTGAGTGTGACTGACGCATGCGCAGGAGCTATTTCAAAGCAGCGGCCATTTTACGTACTCGATTTAATCGTGTTAGAAAAACACATATGCAAGCTTCATTTATTTTGTTTCAAACATGAAATAAAGGTTAGTAAGACGTACAAATTATTACTTTGTTACACATGAGCGAGGTTCATGACAAAAGCAAGTCGCAAATGCGAAGCTTTGCTTCATCAATCCCCTCTTTGATGATATTTACTATCATCACAAAATAAATGGAACCAGATGCCAACTTCTCACACCTTATACAGCTCTATCTCTTCCAGCAAGCTATTCAGCTTTTCTCTCTCATTTTTGGTAGGGTGAGAATTCTTCACCCTTTTGTATATCTGATTATTCATTTCCTCTAATTCAAGTTCATCCACACTTCGTTTCACTCCTCTCGCATTCACTTGATGTTTTCCGGTGTGCTTACGACACTTGCAACAGACAAATATGAAAAATAGGATAAGACCTATAATTCCAATTGGCATCAGTACCTTAAACAATAAGCTTTTACCTAAGCTAGCAAACCAATGACCTACATTTGAGAGACCATCTACCAGTCTCTTCCAGGCACTGTCAACCTCGAGTGGTTTGAGTTCCTTTTCCAAATTAGTAATGTTTTTCACATATCTTTTGAGCTGTACACTTTTGTCCGGAATATAAGTGCAACAATGTTGCGCCTTCAACATCCGGCAGACTCCGCCCTCTTTTGCTAATAAGGTATCAAGAGCAAGTCTGTTCTGCAAAACCATTGATCTGATCGTAACCATTTCAGTATTGACCAGCAGAAATCCATGAGCTGTGTCAGTAGACAACACATCCACTATAGTGGACAATTTGCAAATTCTGTGAGTGTTCAGAACCACTCCCACTCCAGGTATCAGTGCACTGAAAATACTACCCATTATTTCACCTATGCTTTCTCTTTTACTACGCACTAAGCCATTAGTATTTTCACTGCTTCCAGCAACTTTGTTCACATGGTATATTTTCGGGAAGACAATGCCAAAATAGCAGCTTCCATACCAGTGATCCGGCAATTTGAAATAAGCCTTGTCCCCACAAATATAATAAATTCCAGGAAACACAGGCTCTGACCCATTTTTGAAACCCCAACCTCCAATTACCTTGTAATTATGTTTGCATTCACTGGAACCAATGAAAATGTTATTATAATAGCTAGTCTTCTCGCGGTGAAGACATAGCTTGCCTTTCTTTTCAAAATCCAGCAACAGAGCAGGACCCGCTCCACCATTTGAGGTGCCTTCCATGTTCTCAGCCCATTTTGGCCTTTTCTGTGTTTCGTCATCTGCCTATCTTTTTATTTTTATTCTTCTCTTCTCTGCCATGTTCAGGAACATCTTTTCCTGCTCACGCAAAGAACAGGTCAAGTTATCTCTGTGTGCGTCACCTATGTCTATATTACCTATAGTCAGAAAGTATTCACCCATATAGCGAGTAACGTCACTTTTAGTATGTACAGGATTCAAGTTCCCACGTATAGGAAGTTCAGAAAAGATCACGTCATTGTTTGAGTAATAGTACTGTAACGGTCCTCTTTTGTAAAATAAGCTAGCTAAAATGCTACAGGAAATTCCATAGGTCAGGGGCAGGTGATGGTATGTCACGCCTTCAGCTACAGAGGTAGGTAGCTTCATGCAGACATAGCAGTCTTCAATTTCCATAGTCTCTACATAGTGTATTAACAGGTTTGCGAAAACATTTAAATGTGTCTAATTCTTAACTCCATGATAGTGTAGTCCTCCCTCATCTGATGCTTCTAAGTCTCGATTTGTTTGTCTAAGTGCTCTCTCATGTCTTGCTACACTCTGTGTTGTCAGCTCCTCACTGTCAGTATTTACAATTTCAGTAGGGTCAATATTAGTATTTTTGCTCACCGCAAAAGGAATGAAAACTGTTAGTCCTATCCAGAGTAATATCAGTATAACTACACTACATACACATACCTTGCAGCATGTTTTGCAACGACTACAACTAGGTCTACCATTCACGTTTGAATCAGACATTTTGGCTCAGAAGAAGTTTCTCGACCCCTCTTTGTGTCTTTACACCAGTAGCTTACTTTGTGCAAATTCACGGTGGCTCGTCTTCTTCTTCGGCAGAGTACTCAGCGACTGGTTCTCCGTCGCTCTCGTCAGTTATATCAAGATCTTCAAATTCTTCTAAAACGAGCGTCCATTCAGGAGACTTGTACTTTTTGTTTTGTCTTTTTATTCGATCACTCCTTCTCTTGGAAGTATCTTCTGGTTGTTCTGCTATGCGAGCACTTCTTCTTTCTTCTGCACGTTTTTCTTCTACTGTTTTTATTCTCAGTCTCAATTTCTTTATGTATCCAGGCTCAATGTGCTTTCTTTTCTTAAGTCTTTTAGTTGGTACCGAGACTTCGTTTTCTTCTCTTGCCCTCTTGTTTTCATTAGTTTGTGGCAATTCTGTTTCAGTTTCTTCCCCTTCTATCTGACTAGTTCCAGGGCTAGCATCTATTTCTTCTGCCTGGTTACTAATCTGGCCTTGTTCAGGACAGTTTTGCGCTTGTTTTTCAAAAATCTCTGTTTCTGTTCCCTGAACACGTTCTTCTAATCCTATCTGATCCTGTTCAAGTACTTCGATCTCTTGATTTTCTTCTGCTCGAACTATTACGCTATGTCTAGTCTGTCCCTTCTCGACATCAGGAGTCAGTGGAGGAGTATCAATCACTTGTTCTGTCCCTGTCTGACCTTCTCCTTCCTCAGTTTTGATGTGAATCTCAAGATCCTGAGGTTCTTCGCCTGTGCCTTGCTTTTCCTCTCTAGTCCACTCTCTACCTTCCCAAAGTCGCTCACTTGTTCTGATGGGGTCTTCGGTGAGATCAATCAATGGTATCCACTCTTCTGGCCATATGCTCGGCAGCTCGTCTTCAGCTACTTCTGGCTCAGCTTCTTGGACCCCTTCAGCAGGCTGGACTCTTGGCAGTTTGTCATCAACTACTCCTGGGCCAACGTCTGCTGATTCTGCAGCTCGACTGGTACTGGGCTGTACGTCGTCAGTTACTTCTGGTCTGGCTCCTGCAGAGTCCTCTGCTGGACGCCCTTCTTCTTCAGGCTCTCCGTCTGGTAATACCTTCTGGGTGTGGCTGGCGTGTATCCAATGTGGAACCCCTGCACACTTTACTGCTGTGGTTGTTACCAGGATCACCTGACGCTTCTCTCCCCACCTCGGCTCCAGGCAGCTCTTCCGAGTATGCTTCTTTATCTTGACCCAGTCCCCCGGGACCAGTTTGTGGAGAGGGGTCGTTGGATTGAGGATGGCGTCTTCTCCAATCTGGCGAGAGATAGAACGCACTTGGTCACCTAATCTCTTGCAGTATTCAAGCACCAAATCATCAGTAATACTCAACAGTTTGCTTCCTGGTACCCATGCTTGTCTCATCAGTCTTCCCATCAGGATTTCATGGGGACTTAGGCCTGTCTTGCGGTCAGGAACACTTCGGAGTCCCATCAGGACCAAGGGCAGGGCCTTCACCCAGGTCATACCAGATGCATCACACAGTTTTGTTAGTCTGTTTTTGATAGTTCCATTTACTTGTTCCACTATTCCAGAAGCCTCTGGACGGTACGCACAGTGAAGGTTTTGTGTGATTCCAAAGGCCTTACAGAGTTCGTCGATTACCTCATTCTGAAAATGTCGGCCTCTATCTGATTCAATAGTGACTGGAACCCCGAACCTAGGTATCAGTTCTTTTAGTAAACACTTAGCTACTGTCATTGCGTCATTTTGGGGAGTAGGGAAAGCTTCCACCCACTTTGAAAATAGGCAGATCATGACAAGGACATATTGCTTCCCTTCACAACGTGGCATGGTGATGAAATCAACCTGTATTCTCACAAAGGGACCCCCTGACCTCCCAATTTTTCCCAGTTCCACCGCAGTTCTTTTGCCTGCGTTCATCCTTTGACATGGCAGGCACCTCTGGCAGAGGGACTCTGCTACTTTCCTGAACTTTTTACTGTACCAAGTCTGTTGGAACACTAGAATCATGGCGTCCCTACCAATTTGTGATCCTTCATGTATCAATCTCGCCATTGTGCTAAGTAAGTGTCTAGGTAACACAGGCATACCAGTTGGGCCTAAGATGACACCATCCACACGTCTTGGTCTACACCCGTCTTCCTTCCACTTCTCTCTCTCTTGCCAAGGTGCCGCCTGCTGCCACTCTTTCACTTCATCCCATGTAGGCACTTCTTCAAACACTTGAAGTTGGCAGCTGGTTCCGGGCCCCCCTCGTTTTGGATTTATGATATACCGATCTCTGGCGCACCATTGGGCCACTCGATCAGCAAAATCATTTCCCAGTGATACAGTGTCCATGTCCTTCTTATGAGCGACACACTTTACCACTGCCAGTTCCTTTGGTAACTGGATTGCCTCTAAAAGGTCTTGAACCACTTTCCCATTTCGAATAGGGGTACCTGATGAAGTCAGGAACTCCCTCTGCAGCCACAACTGGCCAAAGTCATGCACAACCCCATAACAGTCCTGACTGTCAGTATACACTGTTATGCGTAGGTTTTTCCCAATTTTGCAAGCTTTTATCATAGCTATCAATTCGGCTACTTGTGCAGACTTTACGTCAAATAGATAACCTGCTTCTTCAATTTTTGTTAAGGAGACTACCGCATAGGCAGCACTCAGGCCTCCTTGTTCATGTCTTAGACATGAACCATCCACAAACAATTCCTTGTCATGCACAGGCAATGGTGTTTCTTTAATGTCTGGACGTGGTTTGGTGTTGAATTCTGTTAAGTCAATGCAATCATGCTCATCATCCACCCCACCTTCCATATCCATTGGGTCGGGGAGCAAAGTGGCGGGTTTCAGAATACTGCACCTAACAATGTTTACATTTGCAGCACCCACAAGAATCCTCTCGTATTTAGTCAGCCGACTAGGGGTGAGATACTGAGTCTTCGTCCTGGTCAGTAAAATTACCACTCCATGTGGAACATACACAGTTACAGGATGTCCCATGACAATGGACTCACTCTGCTCTAAACTTGCGCAGGTAGCAGCTACTGCTTTCAGACACCCTGGTAATCCAGCAGCCACTGGATCCAGGGTGGCAGAGAAATATGCCACAGGCCTTCTGGTCGTGCCATGTTCTTGTGTCAGGACTGACAACGCGCAATTATCGCGAGTGTCACAAAATAGGGCAAATTCCTTGGAATAGTCTGGCATTCCCAACGCAGGGGCTGTACACAGACAATCCCGTAGTTTTGTGAAGGCTGTTAAGCTTTCATCATCCCATTCTACAATATCTGGTGTTCCTCTCTTGGTCATTTTTATCAAGGGCCTAGCTAGGACTGCAAATCCCAGAATCCATTGCCTGCAGTATCCTATCACTCCCAGGAACATTCTGATCTCTTTCTGAGTACGGGGTAACTGCATCTTTTGAATTATTCTCACCCTTTCTGATGTTACTTTCCTGACCCCTTTCTCTATCTGGTGCCCCAGATATTTCACTGATTTTGCACAGAACTGTAATTTGTCAGGGGCCACTTTATGTCCCTTCTCACTCAGGTGAATTAGTAGGGCAATGGTGTCAATCACACAATCCCTATGACTTTTAGACGCCACCAAGAGGTCGTCAATGTATTGCACTAGGACAGAGTTTCCAGGTAAGACCAAAGTTTCCAAACATTTTTTCAAGATCTGATTAAAGATAGAGGGGCTCTCTGTGTACCCTCGAGGGACCCTGTTCCAGACATACACGTGACCATTGAAGGCAAATGAGAAAAGAAATTTGCTATCTGGATGCAAGGGAATGGAAAAGAATGCATGACATAGGTCTATCACAGTGAACCACTCAGCATCCCAGGGAATCTGATACAGAATCACTGCTGGGTTCGGGACAATAGGGCAGCAGGGGACCACTATCTTGTTGACTTTTCGTAGGTCCTGCACTACTCTATACTTGCCACTAGGCTTCTTGATGCCCATAATCGGTGAGTTACATGGGCTACTCATTACTTCCTGTATGATGTTTCCTTCTAGCAATTTCTGTATTTCCAGAGTGACACCTGCTCTCACTTCTGCATTCATCCTGTAGGGTTTAGTATTGGGGTATACTGCATTGTCCTTGATTGCTATCTGTATGGGGTCCACGTTTTTCATTAACCCTACATCTTTCCCAGTAAAGTCCCATACTTCTGGCTTCACTGCTTCTTGGAGTTCTTTGGGCAAATCCTGCATAGTTATTCGTTTAATCTCTGAGTCAGGTCTTATTAACATTAATTTATAAATGCCATCTTCATCTGGGGTCTGAATTTCAACACCCTTTGGTGTGCAAAAGATGGTACAGTTCATTTTGCACAGCAAATCACGTTCCAGTAAGTTCACCGGACTGGTGTCACAAACGACAAATCTATGCATTTCCTTAAAGTTTCCGATCGAGATCTCCATGGGCTTGGTAACAGGAGTACTAATCAATTGATTAGATACACCCACTACTTGGATGGCTTCTCCCGAGAGGGGTAGGTTTGGAACGTCCACTGTTCTCACAGTAGAACGGGTAGCGCCAGTGTCCAACAGAAAAGTGACATCATTTCCGTCAACCTTTCCTTCAATGTATGGTCCGGACTGGTCTACCGGCAAGGAGGCGCCAAGTACGCACTCCTCGTCCTCCCCTCTCAGGCCCCGTCAGTACTGGTCATCACAAAGGAAGGTATCGTTTAACAAATACTGCGAAGTTGCTGCATTTCCGTTCTCATTGCTTTCCCAGACTTCTATCTCATCACCCTCTGTGACTTTTCCCTTATGTGCCTGCTTTGGAGCTCGGGGCACCTGAATCATTTTTACCTGTGGTCGAGTCTTTCTTGGTCTTTCTTTCTGCGTCTGTGGAGTTAAATCAGGTGTTTTGGGGTTATCGTCAGGCAAATAAGGACACTCGTTTCGCCAGTGTCCAATTTCTCCGCACTGGTGACAGGGAAATTTCTTCATAGCCTCTTCCCTGCTCATTTTGGGCCGGGGCTTACCCCCTCCCCCACCCCCAGGACCTTGGTTCTGAGTGTTTTTGACCATATTACTCAACTGTTTTTCCTGCTGTTCTGCGAGCTTCACTTGAGCCCACATAACCTTCTCCTTGAGAGCCTTTTTCTTTTCTGCCATCTCGTCCTCGGAGTACTTTGCGTACCGCAGGACCTCGTCTACCTTCTTGGTATGCCAACAGATTTTATTATCCTTTATCCAGTGACAAATTTCGGGTCTTAAACCGTTTACAAACCTGTAAATGAAATGCGTCATATCCTTCATCTCGATGTTATCTATACCACTGTATGTTTTAAACACCTGCAACAGCCTTTCATAATAGGAGTGCACTGTCTCGTCTCTTTCCTGCGTTGTTCTATCTATCCTGGTCCAATCAGTTTCCTTGGCGGGCACCTTATTTTTCAAATGCTGAATTACTTGTTCGTATTTTTTCATCACTTCAATCAACGGTTCCCCTGTGTTAGAGTCCCTCGGGTACTCCTCACTAGGCCAGGCTATAGCTATTTTACACTCGGTCCATAGATCTACCGGGACCACAATATCGAAAAATCCATCCAGGTCTTTCCACAGGCATTTTTGCACCTTTACGAACCTTTCCACCTGCCGGTACCAGTCAACTGGTTTTTCGCGCAATTTCGGGAAATCGTTAGTAAAGGACACAATATCCTGTCTGGACCATGGAACGTGCACATACCTCCCACCTGGTACTTCGCGCATGGGGCATAACTGTTCGGGCCTGTCTACTTCTCTCAGAGCGAACTCAGGGGTCGCTTGTCTGGATCGAGCCTCATCTTTCTTTCGTGCCCACCTGCTTTTCCATTTTTCCACGTCTCCCCATTTTTGCAAAATTGCTAGCAGCTCTTTAATCTGCAACTTTTTCCCTGATACATTCAAGTTCTCTATATCTTTGTCTGAGAATTCAGCTCTGTAAGGTTTTTGCAAGGGCTTGGACCTTGAAATATCTACCCCCATACTAGCTGCAGTGTCTGTCAGCTTTTCGTGGAGCACCCTGGTACTTCTGGTAAGGCTTTTACACATAAACAGCAACTCTTCTTCAGAGTAGGTATTTAATCTGTCTAATCCCACATTTCCTGCCATTAATTCCTCTATTTCTACCCTCAGTTTGTAGAGGTCTAAAGGTTTCGTTTGCGGAGTCTGTTTTTCTAATTCACGACTCCAATTTTCAATTTCTTCCGGAGTTACCAGAGAGACACTCCTAGTACCTGACGTTGATTCTAATTTAATTTCTTTCGCATTAAAAGGATTATGCCTCTTCTGCACTCCCTTCCCGGTCTGTTTGTTTGGCAGGTCCAAGAACACAACCTCGGACTCGCACTCACTGGACTGATCGTCTATCAGTAGGGGCTCCTGCCTTGGTGGGGCCATGATTGGGTTAATAACTGGAGGGTTTGGACTTCCCTGAATATTCCCATACAACGGAACCACTGGTCCAATTGTTACCGGAATAGTCAGAGCCTCAGGACTGTTATTTAACTGGGAGATTTTCTGAATTATTTCTGTTCTCTGTCTAGCTAGGGCCTCTTGCTCCCTTTCATCCAGTACTCTTCCTAATGTTCGGTCAGGTATTATCTGTGGGGTCAGGTGAGGGGTAAAACTCGGGGCAGTAGGATGCGTTTCACTTGGTCCTCCACCATAATTTGGTTTTGGGAACAAAGTTCCTGCCCCAAATGACCTGCGCTCTTCCCCATATGGAGGCTGTAAAAAGGGCATTCCTGAACTTAATGGTTTTTCTTCGTTTTCATAAAGAGGTCTGGGGAAAAAGGCTCTCTCACGGGAATATTTTTCCTCCAGGCTCACGGGCACTCTAGGATATATATCTCGTACCTCCGCGGGTCCGGGATTCTCAAAATAGGGCAGTACCTGACCACCTCCCCCCCTACTTAGGGATCTGTCCTCCTCCTTAATAGATGGACGCTGGGGATTTTCTCCTGCACTGGAAGGTCGGGCTCCCTCATTATAAGGGGGCGGACTTCTCGTAAAGATGTCGTCTAATAATTCATCGTCTGACTCCCCCAGGGCCCCCCAATGCTTACTTTTTTCTGCCCTTTTCTCTCCCGCAGAAGGGGTACATGCTGGCATCATGGGAAACAGACCCTCAACAATCATGCTCTGTCTCCACTGTTTCATCTTTTTATCCCTGGTCTCTTGTTTCAGCCTTGGGTACCACTTGGTCAGACCTTTGTCCATTCGGGGCTTCTCTCTTTCGAAAGCCTCAATCTCCCATTCCTCTAATGCCTCATACTGCGTTAGTCTCGGTCTGGGATGCAATTCATTCATTCGGGTTCTCAAATTAAATAAAATCCTACCATTGAAGGTACCGTCTAACGGAAAGGCCAATATTCCGTCATCTTTTGTGTACTTTACCCAATTTTCCAACCACACACAGGTATTGTACCCTCGGTCAAACATCATGAACGAGGCGGGAATATTGGGTGGTGGAACAATAACGCCCTCTCTGGATTTAATCGGTTTGTCCGTTTTGAAGTAATTCTTTACCCTATTTACAAGGGACATTTTTCTCTTAGTTCCGTACATAATATCGTATCTATTGGCTTTCCACTGATCCCTTTCAAACCCTTGGTTTCTTGGATCGGGTCTAGTCTCTGGACAATACGAGTGCCACATACGATTTCTACGCTTAACCTTGTTTACAAAGTTACCTCCAATCAGAACGCGTCTTGCAATTCCGTGCGACCAATGGGGTGCACGCGTTCAAAATAGTTTCGACCAATGGGTGCGCGGCCCCTTCGTGAGACAGTTCTCACGCTTCGGCGCTCACCCCTCCTTCACAATTCCAGCCCCGCTACCCGCCCGCTGTTTCTACCAATCCCAGCGCGGCACGGAGTGACGTCAGAGACGCTTCGCGGCTGACTCCCTCCCTTCACAAGGTAACGGAAACTTTCTTTCTTTCTAAAGTGCTAGTGCTTGGTTATTTTACAACGAATACACATTCGCCACAGTGCTCAAGTGTCTAGACAGAGAAAGAGTTATTTTACTGCAAGTAAACTACTTCCATTTACTTTTCACACGCTGCGGGTAGATCTCTTCCGCCTACCCTTCACTCTAGCATCAGTGAACCTGTTACTTCCCTAAACTCATCCACTTCTCTGGGATATATCCGAGTCTAAGGTTTCCCAGCGGACCCCTCTGCTTTCACCCAAGCTCCGATGAACCTGCTACTCTTCCGATGTGACCCTTACTAGGTTACGCCACTATGGGAATTTTGCCAATGAACCTCGTTACTGACATTTATTCATACACGTATTCAGAAAAACCCTAGTTAGTGCTTCCCGGTTGTACCTAACCTGCACCTAACTTTCCTAGAGCCTGCGACCTCAAGGCAAATGGATTCTATTCACCACTTTGCCATTCAATTCCCGGGGAGTTCGGACAACATTGAACGAGACGGTTTACAAATGCATGGATTAATACATATAACAATATAAGAACAAGGATAACAATGATAAAACAATTCATGAATTTCAAAGCAGCGTATTCTCAAGAGAATGATCAGGTCCCTCGGAACGGCCGCTCTTATAGCAGCATTAATATACTAGCAGCTACCGACTTAACTAGTCTAACTAATCCTGCCTCACCTTTAACTAGTCCCTAACCATACCTCTGCTACCAGAAAAACTGATAGAGCGCGCGAGGTCACCCAACCAATAATTTCGCCGCTTCCGGCTTCGGGCCCATATATTTCAATTCACCATATACATTGACCGGGTGACTTCACGGGCTGCTACCAATTTGTGTGAATTCCCTACTGTTATTCCTCAGCGTACCCGACTTACCATCCACCGACACGGGTACCTATGACCACAATGGATCAGGGAGCTAGCTGTAAAGGAAAGGCAGCAAAATACAACTCAAAATGACATTCAATACTTTTGTAAAATGACCACGGACAACTGGAAGTTTTAAAGTCTTTATCTAAAGTTCGTTTTCAGTAAGCATTAGATTTACAAGAATAAGGCAATCAATAATCAAGAAAATGAAAAGTACATAACTATAGAGAAATAAAGTCAGGGTAATCATGGAAATGCTAATATGAGATGCAACAGGAAACGCTATGCATTTAGGGCAAAAGTTCTTTGGACAGTTTAAGAAAGGCCGTTCTAGACCATATCAGGAGATGACAAACTGCAATGCAAAATATGATTTCTAACAGGTAGGGTAACATGGGAACACGTTATGAAAATATGCAATGTCTTTACGTTTCAATAATTGCGGCAAAAGCATGGAAAATTCAACATATGCAAAGGTGTGTCTTTATTAAAGCAAAAGACAGAAAAATAGAAAGGTGCAAGTTTAAAGATTTTTTAGAGCAATATTTACCTAGACTGGTGTGGAAACCAAAACCCTGGCCACGGGTCAGTTAAGGACAGGAAACCCTCAAGGAAGGATACCCCTCAATGGACAGCAGGTGCAGAATGGACACCCAGGACAGAACAGGAAACCCTCAGATTTAGGAATCAGGACAGGACCTCAGGACAGGAACCCCTCAGGACAGGACCAGCACCCGCAGTTCGGAAGCAACGCCTGCGCTCCACCCTCTCTGCAGCTATCGATCAAGACCCCGATTGGGTCAGCGAACTCCCAGCAAAGTGCTTCGCCAGCACTTTAAGGTTCAGTAGAACCTTAGTCTATGGTCAATTTCGGACAGAGTACTCCGCAGTGCTCTGTATCTTCAGTCACCTATTGAGTGCGATGGGTCAGTGACAGGTCAGCTAAACCAGACAAGTCGGACAATTTCCCTAGGTGAACCCAGGGTAGATATACAGTTTGGGGACGGTGTACCACCCCCCAATGTTGCAAAGTGTCAGAATCCCTCAATTTGGATTGGTCCTAAGGTAGGATTTGGGTAACACACCAATCAGAACACACTATTTCGATGCCTACTTTGCATCTCTGGGTACCGCCTAGCGAGATTGGGGTTCTCATGAGAAAGTCCAGGGAAATACAATGACAAGTTTACATTGTTTCAGAATGGGGACACATGACTCCGTCCTGCTGAGTTCGCAGGTCAGTTCTCAGGAGCATCTTGCCCATCCCTGCCAGCTGGCTGAGTTCCACCAGCCAAGGTTGACTTCTCCCCAGGCGGACGGTCCTGCGCAGTAAGGACCTCCAAGATGGCTTTCGGCTCAGTCAGACCCCCATTTCCCGCGGTACATGAAAAGTAAGCGAGAACAAATTAATACATAGAAATAACGATATGAAAACACATCATTGGGTTTGTACTTTCAACTTATCACTATAAAATATACTTATGCAGTCTAAATGTTAGCTACATATACACGGGCACAAGAGCAATGGCACGAGCAGTACCACGTTGTTGCCAAAGCTATGTATTACGCATGCGCAACTATTTCCCTCCAAACCTGCAAACACGTCAGGACACGTGAGTGTGACTGACGCATGCGCAGGAGCTATTTCAAAGCAGCGGCCATTTTACGTACTCGATTTAATCGTGTTAGAAATACACATATGCAAGCTTCATTTATTTTGTTTCAAACATGAAATAAAGGTTAGTAAGATGTACAAATTATTACTTTGTTACACATGAGCGAGGTTCATGACAAAAGCAAGTCGCAAATGCGAAGCTTTGTTTCATCAGAGTCATACGCTCAAACTTCTGTAGTTATTTTCTGATAACATCTGCCACCCTACTGGGTTTTGCTAGGAACACTGGAATTATTTGATACTGCTGGCATGGCATATTTCCACATAATCATGGATTTCCTGCTTTTGCCACATAATCCATCATCTCCTGCATAATTTGCAGATTTTACACACAAAAAAAGTTTATTTTAGCTCAAACAGAACAAAAGTTACTAAAATCACAGTAACCTGTGTTGCAAAGTGGTGCCTTGTCATCTTTTAGTTGCTTCTTACTGTATCCTTACCGCACTTCGATGTGAAACTGGTACCACTGAGATTAAGTATTTGCCCAGTTAGCGTTAACATGTGATAAAATGCATAAATTATGAAGTAATACTATTGCAAAATGTGCCACATTAGGTTGCATAATTTGTCTTTTCTTGCTGCATAATTAAGTCACACCACCACATAATTTGGTCCTCTCCTGGTGCATAATTTGTGTTGCCCCCAGTATCGCCTACTCACTGAACAGGGACAGGAAGCCACACACATTTATTTGTAGATCACAAAAAAGTGTATTTGGATGCAGTCAAGGGAAGCAAAATGGTAGGAAAGGATGAAGATTACAAATACAATCGCTAATTTGACTAAAGAGTAGCAAATGGTACGGTTAGATGCCCCTCACATCCTTATAATGAACTGCCAATTTCCTCAGGTGATGGAGGTAACTTTTAGTCAGTCCTTATTTTTCAATCAGCAGCAGTAATGATCCTGGGTTCGGCAAGAGGGCGGGCTACATAAAGGAGGTACACACTCAGAGGCTGCTCCTCTGCTATCGCAGACGAGTGTCATCCCCCCTGCCAGCAGCAGCAAAACTCGAAACATAAAATGATAATAAAGCATGTTTATTATTGTTATATTTTTCTCAATAGCATTGAGTCTAGTGGGCGGGGCCATGGAGATGACAGGCACGAGGAGGAGAGGTGGGTGCACTGTTGTCAGTGTGCATGTTGGGATGGCTGGCAGTCTCAGGTCGGCAAAACTGACATGCACACTGAAGCTGTCTCCAACCCGAGCTGCGTTGCCGGGTTGGAGACAGCAGGCACAGATTCCTAGTCTCTCTGTTAGGGCAAATCCAGGCCACTCAGGCCAATCCTGCTGCTGCTCCCATGTATGAGAGCAGCATTTGGATTGGCCGCAGGGCAATTCGGGAGCCTGTGCCGGCACTGGAGCTAGAAGAGCGGCAATGTGGTTGGCATTCAGGTAAGTTTTTTGTTTTTTTGTTTTGCTTCCCCCCTCACTCTGCCCCGCCACTTTGCCCCGACACCAGCTGCGACTGAACATACTAGTGAATTAAGAAGAAAAGATGTTTGGTCAGGGCTTTAATGATGGATAAAAGCCCAGAAACAAATGAGAAGTCTTGATCTTTGCATCCATCTAAACTTTGACCTTATTCCAAGCAGTACTACTTAAATGAAGCTTAGAATAGATGGTTTACATGTACAGACGTGGGACACTGTCAATAGCCAATACACATACATGTACATAGCAAGCTCTATACAATACAATATATAAGATTATATCTATGGCATTATTGTTGTTTAAAAAGCAATAGAAGATACCCTACAACATATCACCCTGAGCGTACCAGTCACAAGTCATCTCCCTGGCTGTACACTTTTAAGTCTGTATTATCTCAACTTCAACACTTGACGAACCATGTGTGATCCTGGGTACATATATATATATATTATTTCCAGACAGCTCCACTCTTTCTGAAACTGGAATCAATTAGAAAAAGACAAAATCCTAATATTTAGAGCTAAATGTATGAACAAGAGACATTTGGCGGGCATGAATGCAGGAGTGTTATATTGAAGGGTTTTTAAAGGCATGGCCATGGCGCAAGCAAGAAAAATTGCCCCATTGACGGATGTTGCGGTGGTAAATGCATTATTTTTTCAGGGCTCTGGGCCCCTGTGCCACTGCACCAGCTGCACCAACGGCAGAGACGCCCCTGCGCTACGCCACTGCGTTTGTTTTGGTTCGGCGCGCCGCGCGCGGCGCCGTCGACGCACCGCTTCCCCTCTGTTTCGAGAGGAAATGGATGCGCACGTTGTGCAACCCTTGTTTGGTAAACAGCTCGGCTGCTGGGAAGGGGGTAGATTGGGGCGCGAGGCGGCTGCGAATCAAACCCAGATGCAGGACAAAGGAAACAGCGGGACCCGGCGGGCGCGCGGCCAGCGCGAGGGCGTCACTGCTTTGTTAAGCGCGGCCGCGTGCCAAGGCAATCACAGCCTGTTCTCTGGGCCGTGCCAAGCGCTGCGTAGGAACCTGTGCCGAGAGAGGCGTGGCCTGGTGTGCCAGCACCGCTCGGCGGTGTACTTTCAAGCCCAGGGGCCAGCGCTGACTTTCTTCCTCGTGTACCTGAGCGTAGTCTGGGCAATGAAGTCTGCTATCCCCTCTGGGACTTGAATGTATTGTATGTGCATTAGTGTGGAGTTTATTGCACCCTAATGCGCTATATAGTGAGTTGCATGCTTATCGAAAACCCAGGGCTATAGTGTTTAATTTAGTGGTTTCTCATAGCGAGTCTGGCTTTCTTGTATTGCCTAAAGACGTTTTTGACAAGATCCCAGAGTAGCACGAGGCCAGGCGATGACTGCAGTGGCAGTGCTGTGCAATATGCTGTTTCTTAGTTGCAGTATCAGCAATCATGGCTAATACGGCTTTTAAGCACCTAAACACTCTTTTCTTATATTGTATCTTATGTTATTGACGGCTATGTGTAGTACAGGGCTCTCCAACCTTTTATGTACACAAGAAGCAACTTATTTGCAAAGAAAATCGTCCCTCTACTGCTCTGTAGTGTTGGGGCCCTAGGCCCGCATGGTGAAAGGAATGAGACACAGGACACCAGTTAGGGGATAGTAGATCTGGCCACGAGCACGTGCGTTCAGGGTCTTTTATTAACAGCGTCACCTGACCCAGTGACGTCTGTGGTGGGTGGGTGTACAGTGTATGGTTACACTGAAAACAACTAGACTGTGTCCTGGCAGGACACTACATTCCTCCCAAAATCTAATGAAAGGAAAAGCGAATGTCCAACCTGCAAGAAAACAGAACAATAACATTTGATAGCTCCAACAGATCTTCTTCAGGCGATCAGCTGGGAGAATGTTGAAAGTTCCAAAGACTACAAAGTCAGCCAGATGAGCTTCACCTCGGCGGTGTACTTCAGATCATCCTTGTCTTGCTGTGTTGACGCTTATATACAGTGTTCATCACTTGGAGCATTGGGAGCAGAGTGGGTGTGACCCTTGAGGGGTCTCGCAGGTGTTCCAAGTCCAGTGGATGACAACGCTTGTTGGTTGTAGGAGACGATTATGGCACGAGAGGTCTTTCCTTGGATTTGCTGATCTTGATGCTTTCACATCTCCGTCCGGCCAAGTAACTTCCGACTTGCCTTTCTTGCCGGACTCCTCTCTCACGGGAGCCTCGAAGACTGGCCTCTCCTGCTTGGACTCTTCTCTCACTAGAGACGCTGGGAGGACCCTCTTGCCGGACACGATGGGACCGGGTGGACCGTGCGGGCTTCGCCTGAGCCGCGCAAAGGCGTCGCTTCGGAACTGCCAACGGACTCACCGCTAAGTCTCTCATGACGTCCTCGGGATGTTGATGTCATCCGCCAGGATGGTCTTGCCGTTAGGACATGGGTTCAGTGTCTTCACCAGACCGTTTCTCGGTGCCAGGTGTTCACCTGGGGCCTTCGTGCTTCCTGTTGCCTGCCGTGGAGCTGCCGCTGCTGCACCTCTCCCATCCGGATTCCTCTCTCACAGGACATGCGGCCGAGGCCCTTGTCCCCTGGACTGCCACTAGATCGCGTGGGCTGTGCGGGTCGCTGCGGAACTTCGGACATGGCCACAGTCGAGTCTTGTGTAGTCCACAAGGGTGGATTGTCTAGTGCTCGGGTATGCTCTGCTTCGGTAAGCTTCAGGTTCACGGGGCACCCATGCGGTTCTTCGGTGGTTGGTCTCCTCAGGTGCGAGTTGTCGGGATTATTGGGATCCACACGGATGTTGCGATGTTCCTTGGACAGCACCGATGTTCCTGTGTGCTGACTGTTGTTCTCTCTCTTCTTCTGTGGAGTGATGTTATGTTACTCCATTCTTCCTCTTCGTTCTCTTCCTCTACGCGGTCAAGTCTTCTTTCTTGCTTGCTCGTGCTAACCAGGCTTCTCCATGTAGCGGGCCCTCTACATGTCGTCCCCTTGGTCTTGTCCATGCTGTGGGACACTGTCTTCTCTTGGCTTGGTGACTAGACCTGCCGTCGTATCTTCCCTTTTGTTTGATCACTTCCTTTGCTTTCATCAGGACACCCTTCCTTGGTCATCGGGTTCCCTTTCTTTGTGGCGCCGCGCCCTTCTTCTCCCTGTTCCACCTCGCGACGCGGTCTGGTCACCGTACTGTCTTGCTCTTCCCAACCAGTCTTCTCCAGGCAGCGTGCACTCCACCTGTTTCTCTCTGGTTTGGGCAAGGCTCTCCGACACTGTGATCTTCTCTTCTTGTGACTGGACCGGTCGTCGCGATCTTCCCTCTTGACTCAGAATGTTAAACTGTGGTTGTCGAAGTTCGCTGGTCCATGTTCGTGAACTGTCTTGGTGGTCGAACTTCTTTGCTTGGGTGTGACCTTTGGTGTTTTGGCATTGGCGCGCTTTGTCTGCGCAGAGGAGGGTTGCGTCACCGCTCCTGGTGCATCTCTGGTGCATGCCGCCGTGCGTGCTGACGATGGCGTTCTGGTTGCTGCGAGATGTCGCTGTCTTTCTTGGGGACCTTTATGCGCTGTCCCGTGGCGTTGGCGTGTCGCTGTGCAGCGTCACTCTGGCGCTCTTGATCCTTGGCGCTCTTGGCACGTTCCGGTGCAGTGCTGCGCCGTCTTGTCGTGCGGGTGTGGAGTTCTTGCACTCCTGTCGCGTTCTTGCGCTTTGGTGGTACAATTCCTGCGTTGCTGGCGCGTTCCTGCGCACTTACTGTTCAGGGTTCTTGGACGCCTTTGCGAGTCGTTGGGTACCTACTGCTTTGGCTGTCGTCAGGCACTTGCTGCTTTGGCTGTCGTCAGGTACTTGCTGCTTTGGACCGTTGGCGGGAGTAGTTGATGCTGCGGTGAACACCTGTGGCCACAGGGTGTCGCTGTTCTCTCTGTCGTCTGATCTCGGCAGTCGTTTCCCTGGACGTTCTTCCAGTGCTTGGATGCTTAGTGAGGCGTTCGTGCCTCTTCCCACGTCGTGCTGGACGTGGCAGCCGCCGACTCCTTGCTGGTGTGTGTGGGTGTCACCTGCGCTGTTGCGCACTTACTTGCTGCATGCAAGTAGATTCTCCCTGGGGGCGCTATTCGGTCTGTTGCCCCTTGCTGCTGTTGACCCATCGTGGGTTTGTGCAATGCTTGTTTTATTTCCCCTGGTGGCAGGTGCGCTTTTCCTTTTGGCCACTGGGTGGCAGTAATGCTGGATTCCTCCTTAGCCTGCCTTGCTCACTACTTTCCTCACTTGTTGAGCACTCTATTATCTCGGTGCACATGAGGGGACAGGGGCTGCTGCTAGCTGGCCTCAGGGACTGGACTCCACCTCTTTGCCGGTAAGTTTTTCTTTTTGAATGTATTCCTCTTTGGGGGCAGTAAGGCACAGGCTCCAGTTCGAGTTTGTTGTCTCTGCGGGAGGGGCACACTTCCTCGGCGGCGCTGGCCGCACACGGGCGCTTCCTTCTTCTCCCCCTTCCCTGCGCTCGGCAGTCCATGCTGGGGGGGGGGTGTTGATGCTACCCTTCGGCGGGGGAGCGCGTCGCTCCCGTCACTCCTCCCTGGGCGGGGGCGCTCGAGGCAGGCCGCTGGTGGGCTCCGCCGGCTCTGTTGATTTACCTGCTGCTCCTTCCTCGGCACGGGAGGCTCCACTCTTCCCGGTCTCCCGCCGCAGCAGCTTCACTTTGCTCACGCTGCGCGGCGGAGACCTACCGTGCATGTCGGAGGCCGCGGGTGCACTCCGCTGGCTCTGCTCAGTCGTTCTTCCGCTGGGGGCCGTCGGCAGGCCGCGGGTGGGCTCTGCTGGCGCTGCTGAGTCTTCCTTTGGGGGCTTCTACCGGCGGGCCGCGGGTGGGCTCCGCTGGCCCGCTGACTGTCCGGACCACGTTGCGAGGGGGTCGGGAGGCGGTTGGCTACTCCGCTCCTTCCCCCTCGTTGTTCTTAGTGATTGCGGGTCCGGCCGCACTTTCCCCCACGCCGCCGCTCGTCTCTGGGCCCCACAGCTTCTAGTCACACACGCGGCGGGGCAGGGGACGACTCGGGCAGGCCGCGGGTGGGCTCCACTGGTCCTGCTTATACTTTGGGCATTGTTCATGGGCGGGCACTTCTCGCCCTGGCTCACCTTCGGCCGGCGGGCCTGATGCTCAGTCGCGGTCGTGGCGGGTGGGCTCCACCCGGCCGGTGCACCTCTCCGATGGGGGTCTCTGCCTCGCGGCCGTCGCAGGTGGGCACTGGGCGGTCCGCTCCTCCCTGGTGGTGCTGGATGGTGGCGGCCGACGCGGGTAGGCTCCGGTCGGCTCGTCCTTCAAGGCTGGTGCGGTGGGCCTCCCGGTCGCTGCAGGCTGTGGGGCTCAGACATGCCCACCGGCTTTCCGGCACTTTGCGCCCTGCTACAGGGGGTGCCCTGCAGGCGGGCAGCTCTCTCCCCCTTTTTCCAGGATGTTTGGAAGTGGCACACGTGGGCTTCACTACCGACCTCATCGCCAGTGTAGTGTTGGGGCCCTAGGCCCGCATGGTGAAAGGAATGAGACACAGGACACCAGTTAGGGGATAGTAGATCTGGCCACGAGCACGTGCGCTCAGGGTCTTTTATTAACAGCGTCACCTGACCCAGTGACGTCTGTGGTGGGTGGGTGTACAGTGTATGGTTACACTGAAAACAACTAGACTTTGTCCTGGCAGGACACTACATGCTCCAGGTGTTGTAAAAGTGACTACATTAGACAAGATGATCTTAATGTCCCCCCTATGCAAGATTACCCTCAGTGATCACCTGGGTGCATCATGCTGGGTTGCTAGCAGTAATATAAAAAGGCTTTATTTAATATGGAATGCCTGTGCATGAGTAATACATAACAACCATAGCAGTAATCCATCGGGCACCAAGTATGTCTCTGCAGCTCAGTTCAATTATAAATATATTTAGGAAAATCAGCTATTTTTCTCCACACACTAGTTTATGAGTTCTGAAAATACACACATTTTATCTTGAATACACACTTTCCAATTTTAATGTACGTATATTAATTCAACCACGCAATAGCTTCCAATTTAGTAGGCAAGGATGTACCCAGGAGGGCTACTTATCGGTAGCTCTAGAGCTGCCAGTTGCACACAAGCTAATCTTTAGAGAAGCCCGGTGTAGCGCTTACTGCTATTATTATGACGTAGCAGATTCTCCATCTGTTCAACTTGAAAGCATCATCACTGTATCAGCATCTCGTATTGTTATTCTTGAGAATGCTATACATACAACCCAAAACAAAGGGTTATATGTTTAGCCTTTTAACTGCGGCCGTTGGCCGTCGCGAGCACTACCTCGCTGGTGCTGCCAACGGCCGACCCGGCCCTGCCCACTCCGCGGAACCGCCGCGGCTAAAGTGATAGAAATATCGGAGCGTGGAACTGAGCCGAATTTGGCAGCGCTGGGCTCCGACATTTCTAAAATGCAGGAATGCAATGTATTCATAACAATACAGCACACAACTGTGCTTTCACTAGCACTGGCGCTAACATTAGCAGCCTAGCACCAACGCAGGCAGGCAGGCACTCTTTCACCATAGTGCAAGGGTGCCTGCGTTGTAGGAAATGATTGTTTATGTGTACTACTATGTGTGCTGCATACTGCAGCACACATAGAAGTAGCAAATCATTATTATTTAATGATTGTTTATGTGCAGGAAGGGCCACCTTTCTGCACATAAACAATCGTTAATGATTGTTAATGTGCAGGAAGGGATACATACCTTCTTGCACATAAACAATCATTAATGGCATTTTGCTCTTTCTATGTGTGCTGCATTCTGCAACACACATAGATAAAAAAACGAGGAGAAATAAAACTATTTTTCCTTGTTGCGCCATTCCAATGCCTGCTCTTGCATGGTGTTAATTTTTGGTGCTGCCTCAGATTTACGCCTCCTTCAAAATCAAGGGCAGTGTCAAAAAGCAATGGGTGTTGCGATGGAACGGCCACAGCAATACCCATTGCACAGCCCTTTCACGCAGATACCAGTGTGAAAGGGTAGCATATTTACAAAGCAGCTTTAAGCCACTTTGTAAATATGGTGCAGGACATTGTGCCACCTAAGCATTAAAAAAAAGTGACGTTCTGGTGGCTCTAGGGGCATGTCCATGTTTTTACTGCTAGCAGGCAGCTTTTCTATTTCCCAAATTGTAGGTTCTCAAGATCACTTCATATCACCGGAACACCCTTCTATCAACCATAGGTTTGTCATTTAAAAACTCATGTCAACAGTCAGTTCAATTAATGTGAATAGACCTGCCACCTGACCATTACCTGGCTGTTACCTTTCATGCCAAGACAGGCATAAAAATATGAAAAATCATTAAAATGCCTTATCCTGTTTCTCCTTTGTTATGTAAGCTTAATGACAAATAAAAAAAGAATATGCCAGAAGAATTTTAATTATGTTCCATCCTTAAAGACTTTGAAGCCAATAGCAGTATAGTTGCTCGACAGAAAGGTCTAGGCAACCCAGGCAGGTCAGAGGAAACATTGATAGCAATTATTGTATGATATAAAATACTACTAACTAGGTAAAGTACTAGCAGAGTACGTAGAATAGTCTGACTGCGTTACTGGGCAGCACTGGGAACAGATCACATGAAACCGTCATGGTAGATGTCAAACCTGGAAATTTCCACCTGGGTCCTCGTTACGAGTATACAAGACTGCTTCAACAGCCTCTCTGTGTGGTGCAGCTTCCCAAATATACCATCTGCTTCATAGACCACACTGCCACAGTGTGTACAAGCAAAAGACACACAGATGATGGACGGAATGCAGAGAAAATCAAACATTCATCCCCAGTCAATAGATCTGGGGGGTGATTGTTACCTGTTTCTGCACGGCCGGGCTTCGCTCCGCCGCAACGCCGCAGCCCCAGCAGCAAAGGGCCGGGCCTTGCTCCGCCGGGCTCCTCCCACCACCACCAGTGACGTACCAACAGCGCCAGGAGGCGCATAAAGGCAGCGCCAGGGCCGAGTTCCGTGGGGGTGATTGTTACCTGTTTCTGCACGGCCAGGCTTCGCTCCGCCGCAACGCCGCAGCCCCAGCAGCAAAGGGCCGGGCCTTGCTCCGCCTGCTTCCCGGCTGGGCTTGGCTCCGCCGGGCTCCTCCCACCACCACCAGTGACGTACCAACAGCGCCAGGAGGCGAATAAAGGCAGCGCCAGGGCCGAGTCCCGTGGGGGTGATTGTTACCTGTTTCTGCATGGCCGGGCTTCGCTCCGCCGCAGCCCCAGCAGCAAAGGGCCGGGCCTTGCTCCGCCTGCTTCCCGGCCGGGCTTGGCTCCGCCGGGCTCCTCCCACCACCACCAGTGACGTACCAACAGCGCCAGGAGGCGCATAAAGGCAGCGCCAGGGCCGAGTCCCGTGGGGGTGATTGTTACCTGTTTCTGCACGGCCGGGCTTCGCTCCGCCGCAGCCCCAGCAGCAAAGGGCCGGGCCTTGCTCCGCCTGCTTCCCGGCCGGGCTTGGCTCCGCCGGGCTCCTCCCACCACCACCAGTGACGTACCAACAGCGCCAGGAGGCGCATAAAGGCAGCGCCAGGGCCGAGTCCCGTGGGGGTGATTGTTACCTGTTTCTGCACGGCCGGGCTTCGCTCCGCCGCAACGCCGCAGCCCCAGCAGCAAAGGGCCGGGCCTTGCTCCGCCTGCTTCCTGGCCGGGCTTGGCTCCGCCGGGCTCCTCTCACCACCACCAGTGACGTACCAACAGCGCCAGGAGGCGCATAAAGGCAGCGCCAGTCCCTCGTCCCGCGGGACGCGCCGGGCGAAGCCCGGGCAAAGGGCGGGCCCTCTGTGGCCCACAGAGGACAATAGAGGCCGAGCGGGCCACCCCCCTAAGAAGTGTTATATCAGGTGAGCTGGAGATCTTCACCATGGGGAAACGTAACATTAACCCTATAATGCCTAGCCCTGTAGACCACTCTGCCTCGCAGCCCTCTTTTGATAGCTTATTGGAGAATGCCCTCCACCTGGTTACCAACGAAATAGCTAATACAGAAAGGAGAATGTCGCTGGGCTGCAGTACCAGCTACCCGCTGTCATTACAAGTAAGCCCTACTAACATACCACCGCTTTCGCCTGTAATTACTATTCGGAAACCTGCTACTGAGGGCATCCCGCTGGAAGTGATATTTGGGGGAAATCGTCCTGTTGTAATCACTGACTCCCAGCCTGACTCTATTGCACAGTCTGTTATCGTCACTCCCTCCCCAAGTAACAAGACTGTTGATGGGAAAAGGAAAAGGGGTCCCTCAAAATCCACAGCCAATAAGAGGAAGCCACCTGTTCGCAATAAGAATCAACCAACTCCCCAGAGCATGTGGACTAGAGGGAAACAACAACAATTGGGGGGCGATCCAGCTAATAAAGAAAGTCTGCAATCTGCTGAGGAGGCCGTTCCCTTAACCATTCCCAACGGCGAGCCCAACACAGTGGGCACACAGACTGAGTTTTTAACTGAAAGCATTCTTCAACTTAAGCCCAATGGGAATTTTATTGAGACTATCGTCGATACTATTTTTAAACAATTGGAAAGTCAACTGATCAAACAATTTAATACTGTTTTTAAAAGACTTGACAAATTAGAAAATCTTGTAAAAAAGGAGGATGTTAAAAGGAAAGGGGTGATTAGCCTTGATCAAATGAGGGGCGATCGTCTACTGAAAGATTTAGAGTCTGCCAGTAAGGCTATCTTGTGTGGTGGACCTACCACTAGCAGTAGTTCAACATTTAAGGATGGGCCAAAAACCACCGGTTGTACCCCTACACTCAATATTACATCTGATTGTGACACCGTAGTGCAAATTCAACCTGCTCCAAATGCTAAGCCCACTCCTCCTACTGCTGCTGGCCCTTCCCATATTACTACCACTATTGCCAGCAATACACGAAAAGAGGGTCCTACCCCTAAAAACACCACTGCGAAAACAGTGGCCTCTAGTGGTAGTAATGGTGGCAGGGGACAATTGGCTGTTAACCGACCCATAAGACACCAGGAACCTGTCCTCCATCTTCCTCCTGACGCCTGCCCATATGTTTTAGTTCTGGCAGGCGTCCCATCACTTAGGGATGGACAAAGTGAATCATGGGTCCAGTTGCACAATAAGTGCATTGACTGGCTGACAAAACACAAGGGGGTAGGCCATGATATCTCAAAAGAAATTTTGTCTGCACGCAGAGTTAGTTGGGTGGGTCCGCTATGTAAGAACTTTGACGTGGATTGTATTGTAATTAATTGTAGATATCCCGGTACTGCAAAATGTATTCTTAACAATAACAATATTTACCCGGGGCCATCTACTGTTGTTACTTCATTACCCTTGAGCTACTTTTATAGGCCCATACCAAGAACATTCCGTCAAACCCCACCGCCTTTTCTACTCCATAATAGATTTTCTGTACTAGCCGATACAGGCAGCCTGGACTGACCATCAGCCATCGCAACTGACACCGCAACCATTGATCATACAGAGATGCATGCCACTGCAAGGGATTTGTCAATATGTTCCATTGCTACAGCACCCAATTCTCCTAGTAGGCCCTGTGCGATATTTGATACTACAACTAATGCTCAGGGCCACATTTCTCCCCTATTGTTGGATAAGCTTACTATCTTGAGTTGGAATATTGCTGGCCTCAACGCAAAAATGAAAATTAAGGCCTGGACTGATTGGGTATCCAACTTCGATGTTTTATTGATGCAGGAAACCTGGTGTACAAGCTCTTTGCTCCTTGAAGGATATAGTTGCCATAACCTTATCGTACCTTCTCCGCCTATGGGTCGCCCTAGTGGGGGCCTATCCATCTGGGTTAAAATTAGTGCCGCTGCTAAAACTGAATTACTGCAGATAAATAACAGTAACTTCATGGCGCTGATATACATTGGTAGATTAAAGGTATGTTTTGTTAATTTCTACAACAATGATTTCCTAACCCATCCTAATCCCAATTTCAAAAAATTGTTTGAATTTATTGACGAAGTTGTGGAGGGACAAAAATATGGCAGGTTTGATGGCATTTGTATAGGAGGTGATTTTAACGCACATATCCACCCTAGAACCCCACCCTACAAAAGAGGAGAGGAATTGGTAAACCTGTTAGCTACTCGTGATCTAGCTAATGTACTTGAGACAGATAACGTACCAGTTCCCACCTACATAGGTCGTGGGAGCTCAACCACCATTGATTATGTATTCACCTCTTCTCTTCTTGGGGATCTTTTATTAAAATCAAAGGTTGTTAGAACTACATACAGTGACCATTATGCAATTTTAGTCTGCTTCAAATCCATCAAAAAACATGGGAAGATAAGAGAAATCGGGGCAAAAAACCTAACGGCATCAACAGACAGGTTAAGGGTGAATTTGAAGGGGATAGATAATCAGGGCGTTTTAGCCCGTGTCATCAAAAAACACCCCACATTAGCCCCTGGTTGCCTTTCTACTGATAGCCCTGGGTCTGAAGTTGTTAATTCATTCTGTGAACTTTGTAAGGCCATAAAAAAGGAAATTTCCAAACCTGTCCCAACCAACAATAACATTAACCCGAGGTGGTTTGACACCTCTTGCTCCAAAGCCAACCGGGAACTTAGGGCCGCCCTCTCAGCTGAACCTCGTGATCCAGTCCTGGTAAGGACTCTGAGATCTACTTATAAATACACCTTAAAAATTAGATCTGAAGAGTTACTAAAAGACCACTGGGATTCTCTTGTTCGCACAGCAGCTTTAAAGGATGTAGCCGGGTTCTGGAGGGCGGTAAGAGATTTGAGATCACTGGGCTCTAACATCACGCCTATAAACTGTAATATAACAGGGGATGCGCGGGTCGATCATTTTTCAAAGATCTATGATGCGTCTGGCGACCCCCCAGAAACAGTTTTTGCAGTTAGGCCCTTGCACATTGAGGTGGAGGATGCTATCATTGAAAGTGCTGGGAATAAGGCCCCCGGACCCGATGGCTTATCCATCGACCAAATTAAATCTGAACCTGACTTTTGGGCACCCCTGCTATGCAATGTTTTTAATAACTTATCTTACACTTCTCTCCCGGACACATGGTCAAATAGTACCATCGTGCCAATTTTCAAAAAAGGAGAGAGACTTGATCCTGGGTGTTATCGCCCGATATCATTAATTGATAACACATTAAAGGTTCTAGGCAGGGTCCTTTTTAATAGAAACAGAACCTGGGCGGAAGAAAATACCATCTTACACCCGTGCCAGTTAGGTTTCAGAAGTAAATTGGGCACGGTGGAGCAATGTCTAAACCTAAACCTCCTTATGGCCAAATATACAATCGCCCAAAAATCCCCTATATATTTTGGGTTTATGGACTTAAGTTCGGCCTTTCATTTTGTAAATCGTTCCCGCCTATGGTTAGTATTGTTGAATTATGGTTTGGATGAATCTTTGGTTTATTTTTTGGCCCATCTTCGTAGCAATTTGAAAGCCAGCGTTCGAATTAATAATGATGGCGAAGTTTCCAATGACATTTTAATTGGCAGAGGGGTCAGACAGGGTTGTGTCCTAGCCCCCCTGCTTTTTATTTTGTACATAAATGAATTAACTAGTTCTTTGAGCAACCTTACTAAAGATGTTCCACAAGTAAATGGCAAACCCATTCCTGCACTTCTTTACGCAGATGATGCAGTCCTTATGGCCCGCACCCCCAAAGCACTGCGTATTTTAATTTCTGGCTTTGTCACTTATATGGCAGACTTGGGCCTATGTACCAATTTTAAAAAATCTTTTATAATGACATGTGGCCCAAAAAGCTATAAAATAACACAGATCTTGTCAGGGGACAATATTTTAAAAAGCACTTGCACTTTCCCCTACCTTGGCTTGCTATTTTCTAATACTGGATGCTGGCAGCCTCATGTTGCCCACGGAAGGAATAAAATGAGTAAAGCCATAAACTCTCTAATCTCCCTCCGCCAACCCATCCAGGCAGACGTGATTTTATCACTGTTGCAAATATATAAAACACAGTGTCTACCCGTAGGTACCTACGGCGCCGAGGTGTGGGGTTATTCGAATTGTAACCAATTACAGTTCGAAGAAAATAGATTTTGTCGGAAGATTCTGTGGGGGGTCATAACAGCCCCAACAAATGTGTGCCACAGGGAATTAAACCTTCACTACATAGAGAATTTCATAAGATCCAGACCTGCCCTTTCCTGGTTAAAAATATGGAGAAATCCTGCCGCCTCTCTCTCCCGTGACATTGCCACAGATTGCCTAAAATGTGAGAGGGCTGACCAAATACCATGGTTTAGGGCCGTGGAAAAAAGTCTTATAAGTGTGGGGCAGGGGCATCTTTTTTCCTCCCCCCAATTAATTGACTGTTCTCATAAGAATCTAATAAAAAGGGCCTTGTACGACTCTTATCGTAAAGAGAGGGAAAGGGGTGACTCTGTAAAACCATCTACAATAAGATATACCTCACTCATGGAGCCATGTGACAAGTCGCACGCCCTGCCCCAGAGTTATCTCCGCCTAAAGTTAGGCAGGTGGAACAGGAGCCTGCTATTTCGGTTTAGAGATGGAAGCATTATAAACCTACTCTGCTTCCCATTAGGCTATAACAAACATTTGGAAAATTTAAGCTGTCCCTGTAATCTTGGCGGAAAACAAAGCTTGCTCCATTTTACCTTTTTCTGTGGTTTTTATGCAATGCACACTAAGCACTTTTTAATACCATACTGCAGGAAAAATGCTTTGATGGATTTTAAATCAGCTTTTAAAGACCTAATGAAGCTAAAGACGGACGAAGCAACTTTTAGAGTGAGTTGCTTCCTTAAAGCTGTTGTCCGGTCCCGCGCTTCCCTGTCTATTGAGTAAGGAAACTCGCACCATGCACTTTTTGCATATTTGCACATTGTATATCTGTATTGTGCGGCTGCCCCCCGTTAGACATGAACCAGTTATTTGCTGCTATGAATTTGTAATTCTAAGGTCGCTATTTGTATATCTTTGCTGTGCTATTAACTCTTCTACTGATTAACTTGCATTGCGTTATTTTCACATTGCATATTTTGCACTAGCGGTTGCTCTTTTGCACATGATAAAGCCATGCTATTGTTATGAATTTTAAACTGTATAGGAGTTAAATGTTTAAATTTTATTTTGTACAATTACGCTTTGATGTTGTGTTTGACATGTACTTTTATGGATGTTCTACAATCCGAATAAAGATATTTTGACTTGACTTGACTTGAATAGATCTGGGTTAAATCCATCATTCTTTTGCTCATCATGCCACCCTAGTTTGGACCCAGCCATATGCAAATCAGTTTTGACCCTGTGCCTCGTGGGAGCAGTCCAGCCCTAACTGCCAAGCCAGATCTTCCCTGGACTGGAAACAAGCGTCCTAGGACCGTTTTCGGGGCATCACTCCTCATCAGCCAGGCTAACTTGAATCCGGTGTGTACAAGAACAAGAAGGCTGATTGCCTACCAGTTAGTGCATCTAGTACGATATACACCCAGACTTTCAGCCATCTCTGTAAATCCTTCTGCAAGCATTGAAACTCAGTCGAACATGAGACTCCTACATTCCTTATTCACCAGACACGTAGGAAAGGCATGATCAACCTCTTCTTATGGGTGGCGGAGCCTTTCCACCCATCATCTCAGACTGGCACACCAAGTCCCCATGGACTGACACCACCCCAGATCTAGATGAAAACAGACCATTTCTTTGGAGTGCATTAAACCATAAACATCTCCCCTCGGACTGTAAATTCCAAGAAATCTCTACATTGCATGTAAGGTCTCAATCTTGGCTTCCGCATAAAAAAGTGACAAAACATGTTAGATTTGAAATCAAACCGCTCTGGAATAATATAATCTTGGGGAAAATATTTTAAGAAGTCATGCATTGCAGCATAGCAAACAAAGGTGCTGCACCACGTTGCGAGATGTTTAGAGAAAGCAGGTCAGCACAATTTGTACCAAGATATGGCACTGTGCTCTTTCCACTACTGCTGGCGCACTTCAGACTGCCTTGATCCATGCACACTCTTGCAACATAATGCAAGGGTGTCTTTGTAATGTCGAGCATTGGATTTGCACTGGATGTGAACCCTTGCAGTACAAAATGCAATGCTTAAACACGCTTTATAAACGTTTCCCACTTTGTGTGTTGTACAGTTCAGCGCATATCCAAAGTTTGAAACTTTGGAATATTCAAAGAATGCTTCAATGTTAAGCCTGCTTTGAGGAGGCATATTCCCTGTCTATGGATGGTAGTAGTTTCGAATTTGCATCAGAAGCCAAGTATGGTTGCATGGGAATGCCAATGTACCACCTATGGGATGCCCTCTTAAAGCAAAGAAGCACAAAATAGCACAAAGTCCTACTTTAGAGCTGCTTTCCTGAGGAAATCAAGTTTTACACTTGAAAGTAAATTTGAAGGAACAGTTTGGCCAGTTTGAGTCACTTTGGGTGACCTGCACAAAAAGTGTGTAAATCGGCGCCTTCATTCCCAAACAAAACTTCAAATCCGATACATAAGCACCAGGGCCGGACTGGGAACCCAAAGCAGCCCTGGTAATTTTGACAGACCAGCCCCATGCCACTTTAGTTACTGGGGCCGATATAGCAGCACTGCTGCAGAACCGGCCTCCAGTAACAAATACGCTGCAAAATCGGCCCTCACCCTTCCAGCCTCCGGGGAAATGCCCGATGCCTGCTACGGCCAGTCAAGCACTGGTGCTATACTGCATGGCACTGGTTACATCATGCATCGAATAAGCAAACGCTCTACTAACTGCCTGACCTCTGACCCCTCTCAGAGCTATCCTACACTCTGCAGCCTGACTGGTTACTCACACAAGGACAGTCAACGGAATCAACCTCGCTCTAATCTGCAATAAATGGCTAACTCGAGGATCTTGTTCCTTCTATAGAGTACCCTGTGGCATATACAAGACCATATACACTTAAACGCTCACGCCCACTTTCCACAGGCTGACGGTAACTGTCGCGAAGTTTCATAGCACTAAGTAGAGAATCATCACTATGTCTGAAACCAACACTCAGACACACTAGTGCACACGTAAAGAGTTGTCACATTCACTGTAAATGTTCAAATCCAAACCAAAAAAGCATCTACTCAATCTGACGTAGGATTCTACTCAATCTGACGTAGGATCGCTTACTCCCTGACACATCCTAATCAAATGTCAATGGCGCCAAAGAAAAACAAAAGGTTTTTTTTGCAGTTCTTGCCTGCACTTGGTGTATTTCCATACCACCTCTATAGGCTGGGTTGAGACCTCATCTTTTTGTCTATTTATTCCAACATTTCCCATTACCATGTATGCTCATGACTTGAGATGTTTCAGCCTTGTACAGGAACCGCGTAGTCAGTGAACCTTTCGATAACAAGCACTGCATTTGTATGATCTGTGAACTTTACAATAGACAATGAAAGTTTGTATAGTGCATCAAGCATGAGGAATCTGCAACATTCTAGAGACCACCGTTTGGAACAGTAAGTTCACTGCTTGTGCCAAGGCACATTAACTCTTCCATCCCCTTGAGCTCCATTTGTCTTTTACATATCTTGTTTGTATGGATGCCAACCCCGTATGTAGACAACCGTTCCCCGCCTTAATTTAGCACCTTTTATAATATATCAGTACCTCTTTTCAGGTGTTGCAAATATTCTTTCTTCATCTCAAAGCGCACCGTCAACCCTTGGGGTGTAGCCAAGCAATACCACAAACGAATACATAAATAAAAAATAAAGTATTCTATTGACCCTCCTCTCTCGTTGGGCGGGTTAGGAGCAGGACAACAATTCATCTCCAGTTGGAATTACTAACAGCCAGTCAGTAAGGCCTGAATGAGGACACTACTAGTAAAAGGCTGCCAGTACAATGCACCTCATAGGTTGAGAACCATAATAGAAAGCCTTGCAGTGGTCTGTAATGCAATAATACCCACAACACCGGAAGTAAAACAGACTGATCTCACCCTTACCGGCAGTGCATGCAACAAGGCTGGCTGGATTGTGGTGTCTATCACTCGGAGCTGCGTAAACATTGTTTAGGTTGAAGGTTTTGGACTTAAGATGGCTGTGAGTTGTTAAACAGATCGCGCAGGAGTATGTGGAGCTGCTACCCTCTCCAACATGTTCCTTGAGGGTTTGCTTATAGAAAGGATGCTGATTGCGTAAGTACTCCCAGGATATGAAGCATAGGAGGGAAGGCCTCCCTCCTAGGTGTTGCCTTGCGGTACAAAAGCTTCCTGTCTGCCGTGCTGTACCCTCCTGATCCTGTACTTGCACTGCTGTGGTTTTTTTTTGTGTTCAATCCAGATTTTTTAGACTCGGCATGAGAAGAAAGCAGACTCAGCAAAGTTTGCAACATTAAACGTGAGGTTTTTCCCTTTGATGGGGGTTGCCAACCAAAAGGACCCACAAATTCACTGGGAATTTGCTTGCAGGAAAATTCACAAAGCAATGATTCTGACTTGTGTTTCTTATACTTATCGGTGATCTGAATTAGAGCTGGAATAGAGAGATTGGCGGGCAGCTTTCAGCCAACAATGTGGTCTGTCAGTAGTATGGGAAAAGAATACAGAAAGAAATTCGACTTTCAATAAAAAGAAAAACTTGGTGAAAGGCCAAACTCAGTAAAGTCCTTATGCATATGAGACTAAAATTAGTTGAACTCAATTGTAGTTAATATATTTTAAAATCTTAATAGACCATGGAACTGAGAAAATACACAGTTTGGAGCCATCTGCTTTATATCAAATCCATAACTGGGAATCCTGGGATGTAGGCCTTACCTCAGGTTAATGTTTAAAAAGAGTTTGCTCAGTGTTCGGAATTTAGCTCTTAACTCGTCATGAGAGCTTTAGGCTTAAAGCTCCATTCCCTCCAGAACAAGTTCCGCTGAATCAAAACGCAGCAGGTACATACAGGAAATGGATAAGACTGCTCAACATTCGGAATGCTTCCGGGGTTGGCAGGAACGTGGTCTGCATTCTCATGCTCTTAACATTTCAACCTTACTCAATGGAGTGTTGAGCATGCAAGCACTGGGATGGAAGCAGTCCTTCTCCCAGTGGTGGCTCCTCCGCTATGGTGGAGGAGCGTTGCCCCACTGCTTTCTTGCAGTGCGAGAAGCAAAAACATAAAATGGTAATAACTGAGTTATTACCATTTTATGCTTCCTTTGCCAGTGGGCAGGAGGGCGGGGCTGCTCTGCTTACGGAACAGGGCAAGGGAGGAGTGGTTTGCCCACTACTGAGTGCAAAATGATTGTTTGGTCGGCCCTCTCGGGCCTCCAAAATCAGTCATACACACTTTCCCCTTCTCCATGCAGGCGCATTGCAGCCTGCATGGAGAACATGCCCCCCTCTCCAGCCCCTGGCTGAGCGCCGTGTCATGGCACTCAGTCCAATCACAACGCTGCACTGCAGCGTTGTGATTGGCTTAGGGGAGGGAGCTTGGCTGCCCGCTTCCTGTTCCTGTCAGAGGCAGGAGAGCAGGAGCAAAGAAGAGGGGGGTCCCGGCCTCCAGGTAAGTTAAAAAAAATGTATTATGATGCTATGATGCACAAACCCCCCCCCCGCGCCTAACCCCCCCACCCCCACCCGCGAGTCATGATGGCGGCAACTTCCTTCTCCCCTGATGTTCTGGTCCACGATGCAGCCAGCAGTCAGTAATGGTTCTGTCAGCCCACCCCTAAGCACATCAGCGGTGTTGAACAAACTCGCTCTGTGTGTCACTGGGTACTCGGCCACTGCACTGTGCTGCATGTGCACCTATGTAGGTAGGGTCTGCTGTGCAGGCAAAATTACATTTGCAACAAAGGTGGATTGCCTCCACTGTGCAATCTGCAGACCCCATGAAGGGTCGTGAGCCACCCGATCCAATGCCTGCTCATGTGCTGGTAGCCTTCACAGCCCAAACACGCCTCCGCATTGGACTGCGCGTGGCTAGAGAGACATAGACACTACCCTCCAGTCACGGCTGCTGACGGCGAGATGCTCTCCAGCGAAAGGTTCCATCTTGGTACATCACGGTCTGCAACATCTGCCAAAGCTCTCCGTGTCACAGCACGAGGTCTTTCTGCATCCTTTAACAGGATGGCTCTGTCTCACAAAAAGTGTGAGGAAGAAGAGAGGTAACCTATCAGATGAGTAGCAGTGTGCCAGGAGGAAGGAATAACATCGTGAGCACATCACAGTGGGTCAAGACCTGTGTAGGAACCGGTGCCAAGGCTTCAGGCACGGCAAATACCAGGGACCTGCCAAACCCTGGTCTCTCATATGTGCATAAGACCATAGCAGTATCTTGAGGGGCTGTTTAAATCTGTCACTCCATCTTGCTGCAGCTGTTGGCCCCTCCGTTAGTCATTTTCAACTGTTAGGGGCACGCTCTAAGTAGACCTTCTGGATGGATCCCCTGGAAATCTACTTTTCGACAGTCAAGGCAGGAAACTGCATGTAATGTTTGCTGCTCCTCAGTGCTAGACTGGCCAATGGGGCAGTCTGGAGCTCCCAAATGGGCCAGCTTGAAAGCCCCTGTGTGTGTGCTGTTTTTTTTTATCCCATCACAGCTCAAACATGCAAAACATAGCACATGCCCGCACCCCACATGACAAAGCTGACCTGACTAAAAACAATTCCAACTCATCCAGGGTTGCTCATCTGCCAAACGACACCTCTGGATGTTGAGAGAGTCCGGCACGCCATATTCCTCTTTGTAAAATATGGGTGCTCCAATACCAGCACCACTGCTACGGAATCGATTGGCGGCTGTCACCATCAAGTCAGAACTAGTCAGCCCTGCGGCAAAGATAACCATGCGCCAGCCCATTACACCAGTCTCAAATCCATGTTCAGTCATTGGGTTGGGCCATTCTCACAAACCAATAGCTGCCCTGTGAAAGTGAATCACTGCCAGAAAGGTGGCAAACCAAACCACTCTGAAAACAGTGTGTAGCTCCAATACTATTAAAACCACCTCGAACAACAGCCACAGTTACCAAGAGCCAGATACAGTCTGGGACGTCCAAAGGGTCCAAACTTGTGTCCAATAAAGTGGATTAAGACGGAGAGTGCAAAGAAGGGTCAGTGCATTTGGTCTAAGCAATGGACGCTCTCTGCCCCATAACTTCACTCAGTCACTGGTGCCACCATCATTATGATGGCAAAGTCTAAATCTGCCCTACCTCTTACCTCCACCACACATGAAGTGCACCACAGTGTGCATTTGTATTTATGGCAAATCAACATCACTTCCTGTGTGAGGAATGTTCATGGCAAAGTCGTGCATGAAGACCCTCAATGAAATCAGAGGTGCTGGTCACAAATACTGGCTCAAGTACACTTCATGATCTGCCAAACTACTGAACGACATCTGCTTGCGTTCGGACATGCAAGTTCGACGACGTACTGACAAATTTAACATGCTGCTCTGAGGCATTGTGTACCCCAAGGGGAAAGCAATCAAGATACACATCATCAGTACTGTCCATGATTTTACTCTGCGGCACACGGGGGCGCAGATCCATATGCTCTGGAGCTTTGAGGATGAACGTGCCAAATTGGAGAATGCTGACAAAATAAAGGAGCGGTACAAAAGGGGGTGGTGATGGATGGAGCATCTGAACCAATCAAACTCTCACACCCAGTCAAAAGATCTGGGTTTAATCCATCACCGTTCTTTAGCCCACCTGCCACCCCAGTTCAGACATGGCCATATGCAAATCAGTCTGACCCTGTGCCTCATGGGAACAGTCCGGCCCGAACTGCCAAGCCATGCCTTCCCTGGACCGGAAACAAGCTTCCTAGGACCGGTTTCTGGCATTTCAGCCGTCTTCAGCCAGGCTTGCTTGAATCCAGTGGCAATGTGAGCAAGGGACTCACGTCTGAGCATACCCTGCCAACTTATGGCGGACAAAGCGGTACAAAAGGGGATGGGGATGGACGGAGCATCTGAACCAATCAAACACTCACACCCAGTCAAAAGATCTGGGTTTAATCCATCACCGTTCCTTAGCCCACTCTGCCACCCCAGTTCAGACATGGCCATATGCAAATCAGTCTGACCCTGTGCCTAATGGGAACAGTCCAGCCCGAACTGCCAAGCCATGCCTTCCCTGGACCGGAAACAAGCTTCCTAGGACCGGTTTCTGGCATTTCAGCCGTCTTCAGCCAGGCTTGCTTGAATCCAGTGGCAATGTGAGCAAGGGACTCACGTCTGAGCATACCCTGCCAACTTATGGCGGACAAAGCGGTACAAAAGGGGATGGGGATGGACGGAGCATCTGAACCAATCAAACACTCACACCCAGTCAAAAGATCTGGGTTTAATCCATCGCCGATCTTTAGCCCACCCCAGTTCAGACATGGCCATAAAGGAGGTCAATGGCCCTGCTCCATGGGCTATCTCCCATGCTGGTGACCCTGAAGCCAAATTATCAAGGGGAATTGCACTCTGCTTGGACAAGTACCTACTAAACGCATCTTTTGGCAGCTGAGCGCTCGCAACTATGTGTAATGCTAATCCCATATTGCGAAAGAGGCGATCACCATACTTTAGGGGTGATATCCCCTACATTTCTGCCTGTACCAACAGTTCTTCCAAGTCACTGTACAACAAACGCTGACTAGTCCTGCTTTTTCATGTGTTCTGCCCGTATGTATCCTCCAAGGATTGGAAAACAGGTCCTCCAGATCCAAAAATATGCTTTTAAAGTATCATGCATTCCAGGATCTGGCAGGACTACGGACTATCGAGCTCACAATCCAAGACGTACTACAAAACCCAAGGCAATACACTCCCCAGAGACTGAAGAATTTGTAACATCAGTGGTTAACACCTCTCAACCACAGCCCATGCCCCTCTAAGATATAAGCTCCACAGAGAACGATGACTGCCTCCAGCTGAAATTTAAAGATCATTGAAATGATGATCACCGATGCAAGATGATTCACTCCAGATGGTCCACTCAGAACTGTGGCACACCTAAAAGATATTTGCTGTATGGAATCCATCTGGTTATAACAGTAATAACTGGTTGAGCACTCCAGCTGGTGCCTGATAGACATTAGAGGGTCACATAGCTGAAGATACACCTCAGATGAAGAGTTTGGTTCCCTCCTCTCAATACTCAAGTCGAGTCCATGGTGTAAGAATCTTCATGTTATTTCCATGGTCAGACTTTGCTCCACATTCACCACTAAATTATAGAGGACATCGCAATGACTTTTGAGTGAGGGTCATTGCAGATTTGGGGATCTTGTGAATATTCAACACTTTCTGGCTTTGATTGATAACTATAAAAAATATCCCAAGTTGCAAATCATTCAACTTACTGAAAATGGCAAAGTGATTGAGAGCTAGAGAAGCTAATGACATGACCTGGTCTGATCTAAGATCCAAAAAGCACACAATAAAATGGTCCCCATTCCAAGAGGAAGTGTTTGCGGAATATATCTGGACTGTGCTCAGTAAGCACTTCGAAGGAATCCCGCACTGGCATCAAGTCGATGATGGAACATTATTGGTAAACTGAACTAGATATTACAGATTTTATGTATCAACAGCCGCTATGTGTAATGTTTTATATATTCTTTTATTGGGGAGTTCTGCAAATACAGACATGCTAATACAGGTCATGTCATCAGTTCTGGTAGGCAAGGAGTCACTTGTACCATGAGCTGGGACAAGTGTTCTTTGTAGCTGTTTGTGTAAGTGTAGCTTGTGCCATTTCTGTGCACCAATCCGCATGATCCCCTGTGGCAACCGATGCCTAGGGACGGTCTTTAAATATCCAATGTCCCATTGAAAACACCAGTTAGAAAAGAAATGTCAGGCTGTCTGAATAGAAGATTGGTAGCTAGAATTTGTCAGAGACTAACGCCCAGGAAGAAAATTCTTATGCCATTTTAGAGCTGTCTTCTTGGGTGATGGCACATTTAATAAGGACATTGGTCATGGCCAATCAATGTATCAGACAGGTGGCATGGGATATATTGTTTTTTTACAAAATAGGAGAGTCCAGTAGACAGGGCTCTGTTGATTTGGAGTGTGAACATCTGGCTGAGGAAACCTTTCCACTGACTGTTGGGGTGAGTCTTCTTTAATCCCTGAGACTCTGCTTGGCTTGATCCGTGAGTCATAGGGTGAGCCGTAAGTGGAACCAAATGTCAACCTGGCCTCTTGACTCTTCAAATGAGCCATGTTACAACTTCAGATCAGAGCCTACGCCATCTTGGAGGTTCCAAGACTATTAGGGCCATGTAGAGTATACCCGGTCATCTCCACCATGCTAATGGGGATTGTTGTGTCCAAAGTGCTCTTACAACTCAAGCACTTTATGCAAAACTGAAATGTCGAATGAGCGCCATGTCATCTGGCTTATCAGAATAATTTTTTTGTTTTGCTGAAACAAACTCCAAAAGTGAAGCTTTCTTTGAGGATGTCTCTTTCTTTCAAATAAAAAGTTGATGGCCCTATCATATGGGAAGCTTTCTCTGTGCAAGTGGTGGCCATTGTTTTCATTTCCAGTGCACTACTGCTAAGGCAAGCAAGCAAAAGACACACAGATGATGAACGGAATGCAGAGCAAATCAAACATTCACCCCCAGTCAAGAGACCTGGGTTAAATTCATTGTTCTTTTGCTCACCATGCCACCCCAGTTTAGACCCAGCCATATGCAAATCAGTCTTAAGTTGACATTGTTTCTTATGGGAATAGTCCACCCCGAATTGCCAAGTCAGGTCCTCCGTGGACCGGAAACAAGCATCCTGGGACCGGTTTTGGGGCATCACCCCTCATCAGCCAGGCTAGCTTGAGGGCAAGCAAGGCGGTCACAGACAGAAGGGTCGTGCACGAGAAGGAGCGATCCTACGTGGTTCGGTGCTTCCACGCCTGAAATTACCTAGGTGAGAGAATACCAGGTGCAGTCTTACCAGTGAATTTCTGTACCTTGTACTCTCCAGATTCAGAGGTCGTGGTGCTTATCAATTCTAGCATGGTATCCCCTTCCCATTGAATCCAAGGGAACTTGTCAAAATGGTTCCTAAAGTGTGCCCTTCATGTGAGGTCAGCGTGTCCATTGCTTGGCGATATTGATGCATCTTATTTACACAATACAGAAGAGGTAGCCTCCACCACTGAACACAACACTACAGATGTGCATTCCTGTTTTTCACACAGGACAATATATTAGCTGTCTAGGTCTGTGCAAGGCACCCTTATGTGGCCCCAGAACCAGGTACAATACTCAAGATGAGTCCACCAGAAGAGAGCACATCTCTTTTTGTGTTAATTTGCCATCCCACCTGCCCTCATTAGGCCACACAACACCTGTGTCCCTGAGTGCCAAATCTAGCCTACTGCCCATGCCTCATGTGCAGTGTACCCTTGACATCTGTGCCATTCCCTGTTACTATCCATCCTAGGGTCTACCTTACTCCCCTTTGTCTCCATGCCAGTACATCTGTTGCTTCTCTGCCTCTGCATGCCTCCATTCACATACTCCTTCTGTGCCTGTGCTTTCTCGCCATGTGTCCCCTTGCCGCTTTGCCTCTGAATGCTTACCACATAAAATCTCACTACCTTGTTCTCGTAGTCTGCCTTCCTGCGCCCGCTATACCTTCCTGCCAATGCACCCATGCCAGCCTTCATGCCTCCTTGATTCCTCAGTCTCCTACAGCATCCTTGCACATGCCACACTCTTCTCCTGCTACTTTTGAACACTGCACCACCCTAATACCCTTACCTTCCATGACTCTGTACCACCTAATCCTCCCGGTCCCTAAGGTGGCTCCAGCCCGATTTCCCCCTGCCTCCTTTGTCCCTTACGTCACACTGCCTGCCCTCATGCGTGGCTCCTGCACCTCCATGCCAGTCCTCCAACAACTCCTTGACTATGCCAACTTGTTCGCCTTGCCCATGTTGCCACACGTCTGCCTTTATGTAATCGATTCTGGAGCAGGAGTCACTTGTACCTTGAGCTGGGACAAGTGTCCTTTGTAGCTGTTTGTGTAAGTGTAGCTTGTGCCATTTCTGCCCTTTCTGTACCTGGCTCTTCGACTGAACCACAGCGCCTTTGACGGATTAGCATCCCCCACCCAGTGCCTTGAGACCCTTATGGGTAAGTAGTCGTGCTTTACAAGATACTTGATTGATTGATTACCTTTTTGTGTGTGAGGGAAGCTTGTGCTCCACTCGTCAGACGGTGTCATCTGTGAGTCAGCACAGCTGGTATTGTCAATGGTGGTCTTAACTACATCATGACCTTGTTACATTATGCAGGAAAAAGTGACTCCTGGAACTACTGTTCACCACATGCAAACACTTTGTGCAACTCTGCACAATATGGATATTTAGGTTACCTCTGACATAAGAACCTGATTCAGCCATGTACCATCCAGCCATAGCTCTGCTCTCAAATGGACAGCACATCAAACTTCTAGACATCTCTCCTCCACACGAGAACAAAAGTATTCCCAGAGGAATAGCGGCCTTATTTGATGCCATCTGAAGAGAAGCAGTGGGAGACCAACATAAAATATCATTGGGGTAGGGATGGGATAAAGCAAGGACAAGGCCGGTGGCACAGTAGAGACATGCAAGTGTACCATGAGTAATGGAGCCTCTTTTCTATTGAGACAAAACACATTTACTGTGTACTGTGCCCTTAAATGAAAGAATATTGGTCTCAAAAGAGTATTCCTTTAAAGTGCTAGCTAAGGAGAACATGGTGTATATGTCACCAGGGCACATATAAGCCATATAATTGTGTGCATGGAGTCATGTGCTAGGCATTGTTTCAAAATGAATATATATTTTTTTGTAAGGCACACACAGCTAAGTGAATCTATTCTAAGCACTCCCAAAATTGGGGCAAATTAGGACATTGAACAATAAGTATTTAAGATGTCTTGTCCAAGACCATAAAGTTTGATAAAAAGAGAAAGGTGGGATTGAAACCTAGGTTTCCTAGTTCTAAAGAGAGCATCTTTGCTGCTAAACTATTTTACCACCCAAGTAAACCCTTGTAAAACACCCCGCAATATCACTAATGTTTACCCAGAGCCACTTCCACTCTAAGTACCTGTTGAAAACTGTTTGAAAATTCACAGAATATTACCTGGTGATGGGGAATCTGCTGTTTGTCATTTATAAGTGCACTGTTTCAATATTCAAATAAAGACTTACATTTCCAAAATTGTGGATTTTCAAAACCTCTCCAAAAATATATCTGAAGAAAATGTTAGCCTAACTTGAGTTTGTTTTAATAATTGTGTACCTATTAATAAATAGTCCTTCATAGATGAACAGTGTCTATTAATTGAAATATGGATGAAAGAGAACAGTTAATATTTCAGAGCCCAATTTTGCTTTACATGCTTTTAATAAAGAAAGAAAAGCACTCTGTCTGCTGGCTAATATATCCGCGCTATAATGTGTTTTTGGCATCATCCTACATACTTTCTTTGAAATAAAAAGTAAGCTATTTTTTAAAATCTGGACTGAAGAGCTGAAAATTGTCTTACCTAAATTGTTGTTAGCATTCAGTACGTTTTATAAATGTGTATGCAAACACACACACACACACATACATTGCACATACAGCTCCGGGAACGAGAACCTCCGTCCCAAGGAGGTGGAACGGTTAGACCGGGGGGAGCACGCCGGGTAATAGTTACACCAAGTACACAAAACTCCCACAAAGGAAGTATGAAGTGCAGTCCGCAGAAGGCAGTAGAGTGCAAAATACAAATTTTAATTGTGAGAATAAAACTGTCTACAACCATGATGCATTTCGGCCTCTCGGCCTTGATCAAGACCAAGAGGGCGAAACGTGTCATGTAGATAGTTTTGTAAAAAAAAATATATATGTATATATGTGTATGTTGCACTTTTACCAGCTGAAGTGCTAAATAAAGAACCTGTAACCTGATCCAGTGGTCTGTCTCCTGGTTATCGCTTCGCCGATCCGAGTGGGGATTGGAAGTGTCGTGGTGGAGTTTTCGTGTATATATATATATTTATGTGCGCTCCGTTTCACACCAAAGAAAACGAGTCACTCATCTCAGCGGGTGCTTTAAACCGCGTTGGTGTCCGCGGTAGAATACAGAAGCTCCAGATTGTCCCAAAAGATTCCCAGCCGGGTTATTCAGAACAAAGAAGAGGCAACGACAACACCAAGAGCCAACCAACTCCGAGGGTTACCAGGAGCAAGAGAAGGGGAAAATGGTAAACCCTTCAGAGCAACTCACCATAGTAAACCTTTCGGATAGGGAGTTAACTCCATCGGAAGAGTCTGTTCTCAAGTTAGGATTGACTTTCTGCCCTAGTAAAAATATGGAGTATACACAGACACGGATCAACCTATTTAAATTCGTGCGTAAAATAAAATTGCACAAGTTTCATAAGGTAAAACCTACGGCTCTAGAAGCTAAGCATCTGAGACAGAATAAAAAGGACACAGACCTCCTAACTGTCAACGATCTTACTGCCTGTGAGGTATTAAACAATTTGAGACTGGAATGTAACATGGAAACGGCAGTAACAGAGAACACGCTTACTCAAAGACTGGCCAATGTTGATGTTGAACAAACTGCACCCAAAAGTAAATTCAAGTTGGCTTCTAAATTTGTTCCGCAAACTGCAGTAGATTCGATTGATATCTTCTCCGACATAGTCACCAGGGATCTGATGACTATGAGAACTACTCAAGATAAACGGAAAACTAGATTTAACACTACCAAGGAGCAACAACAAGCAATCAAGTCCATCATGGACGATGAGACTATAGTGTGCAAACCCTCCGACAAAGGAGGCAACATTGTTATCATGTCCAGAAGTAAATATGTGGCAGAGGCCATGCGGCAGTTACAAGATGTTTCCTGTTATGGAATAATAAAGAAAGCAGAATATTTGTCCAGCATGAACGACCTCTATGTTTTACTTAAAAAATGGCATGACAAACAGATGCTTGATGTGGATGAATATCTTTTCCTCAAAACCATCAATCCTGTGTTACCTTGTTTTTACCACCTTCCTAAGGTCCACAAGGATATTAAGGATCCTCCTGGGAGACCTATAATCTCCTCAATAGGAGGATTAACGGAGAATCTCTCGAAATTTCTAGACCACCATTTATTTAGTTCTGTATTGTCTCTGAAATCATATGTCAGGGACACCTCAGACTTCATAGAGAAGGTGGAACATTTGAACTGGCAACCAACATACACGTTGATCACCCTGGACATAACGAGTTTGTATACTTGTATAGAGCATGACCAGGGTCTCCATGCTATTGAGTACTTTCTCAATAAGAGAGAATTGAAATTTGCGATGCATAATAAGATGCTATTAGAGCTAACAGCATTCTGTTTACGCAATAACATTTTTCTGTTTCAGAATGTTATCTACCGGCAGTTGACTGGTACGGCGATGGGTTCCTGCTTCGCCCCCAGCTACGCAAATTTATTTGTGGGCTGGTGGGAGGAGCAGGTAGCCTGGGCCCCCAGACTGTCCACCTGGAGTTCAAAGGTGGTACTATGGAGCAGGTATATTGACGACCTGTTCCTGGTATGGGATGGTACCATTGAGGAAGCAAAACAATATATTGATGTACTCAATGATAATGAATTCCATCTAAAATTCACTGGTGACATCAACAGAGAAAGGGTTAATTATCTGGACCTGGAGGTGAGCATCAGGGATGGGCACATCTGTACCAATCTGTACCGGAAACCGACTGCTGGGAACAGCGTCTTACACGCGTCCAGTAGCCATCCAGGCAAATTGATTAACAACATCCCATATGGGGAACTCTTGCGGTTAAAACGCAATTGCAGCCAGGATGCATTCTTTGAGGAAGCCGCCAGCGAATGTGTGGAGAGATTTGAGACAAGAGGGTACAGTCCCCATGTTCTAAAAGAAACCCTAAAAAAAGTCAGAAATGTTCCCCGTTCAAGTCTTTTTAATAAAAAACCAGTCTCTACAATGGAGGGTAAATTTCGCATGATTACTTCCTATTCTGCGGATTCCCATAAATTGCGTGAGACATTGGCTAAACATTGGCATATTTTAAAATCGGATCCAATTATTGGACCTGACATGCCTAATGTACCATTATTGACATACAGGAAGGCAAGATCACTACGTGACCAAGTGGTCCACAGTTTTCTAAGACCTATCGAGAAACGACAAGGCACACTAAAGGAAGCCCAGGGCTTCTTCCCGTGTGGGAAGTGCAAGGCCTGCTCCGCAAGCAAAAGAACCTTGAGTTATGAAGCCCCAGGACATAGTGGAGGGAAAAGAATCAACAAGTTTATGTCTTGTCATTCTGACCATGCGGTCTATTGCCTGGTATGTCCCTGCATGCTCAAGTATGTGGGAAGTACCATCAATCCCGTTAAATTGAGGATTTTGGAACACATGCGGGCAATAGCCAATAAAGACTTCACCTATCCTGTGGCACGCCACTTCTCGATCAAACACAATAGTGATAGGAACCTACTGAGGTACTTCTGCCTGGACAGAGTAGAGGCAAATCCCAGAGGGGGGAATAGATTACTTGCCTTAAGAAGACTTGAGTCACGTTACATTATAGACTTAGAGACAAAGGCACCGAAGGGTCTGAACATGGGGGAAGAACTGGCCTCACATTTGGGTTGACAATCATATGGAAAGGAAACAGTGTAATGAATTTGAAAAAAATATTAATTGATGTAATGAAGACTGATTCAATATGTGATGGGTTTTATGAGATATTAGGTTGAGGTTTTGGGTGTATGATGCCGCTATTATTAACTACTGTTAATATTTGTACTGTACATTGCTTAGCACTTAGTTCCACCATAAGTGGGCAGTCCTTTTGGGCTGCCAAGGCCGATCCACGGCGAGATTTTTCAAATGTCTGTCCATCAATGATGAATAGAGTGATGGACCGATTGATAAATAATCATCTTGGTACCGCAACACAGACATTATTTATTAGTCTGCTTTGAAATCATGCGGGTGAAAACAGGGATGATGAATTTGCCGATACACGGCTTTTAATGTGGTGTGACTTTTGTTAAAAGCAATGTTTAATTGTTTGATGTATTTACACATTTCAATATGGCGCGCAAAGGGCGCCTGTGCTTGGTCCGTCGTTTGTGTCCATGATTCATGGGTAAACATAGATAAGGACTCAGTTGTTGTTCGCTTTGAAAGAAATACTGACGAAGGGAGTGCTATCTCCAGAAACGCGTCTAGCGAAAATAAAACCAACCCCTGCTTAAAGCAACTGTCACGCTTGGGAGTGCTTATTTGTTCGGAATAACCCGGCTGGGAATCTTTTGGGACAATCTGGAGCTTCTATATATATATTTATATATATGTATATATATATATATATATATATATATGTATATATATATATATATATATCAAGCCACAAAAAGTTTTACCCTTTCAGATGAGCCACACACAGGAGGATGATTCTCCACGTTTATTTCAGAGGCAGCAGCTTGAAGTCATGGCATCATTGCAACAAATAAAATGCCTCGGCTGCTGCCTCTGAAATAAACGTGGAGAATCATCCTCCTGTGTGTGGCTCATCTGAAAGGGTAAAACTTTTTGTGGCTTGATGTTTACCGGCTGACCCAGTCGGGGATGCAGCCCCGCCGCAGAGCAGCGGTCCGAATTTGGTGCCACTTCAGCATTCAGAAGGACAGGAGGCCATATCGGAAGGTTTACTCAGCAGCATGGAGAACATGAACATTATGTGCAAACCCACTTGGGCTTAATTTGGTTGAATTGTGACAGCGCACAGCACCCACTGAGGGAAGACACTACGAGTACCAGGAGGCTTTGCCGGTATTTACTGGGCGGGGTCCTGAAAGAAGATAAAATGCTCTGCAGCTGTTTTAACCACTATGCCTGTGAAAAAATGATTGAATTCACGAAACGCGTCGGCATTTTATTTGTTGCAATGATGCCATGACTTCAAGCTGCTGCCTCTGAAATAAACGTGGAGAATCATCCTCCTGTGTGTGGCTCATCTGAAAGGGTAAAACTTTTTGTGGCTTGATGTTTACCGGCTGACCCAGTCGGGGATGCAGCCCCGCCGCAGAGCAGCGGTCCGAATTTGGTGCCACTTCAGCATTCAGAAGGACAGGAGGCCATATCGGAAGGTTTACGCAGCAGCATGGAGAACATGAACATTATGTGCAAACCCACTTGGGCTTAATTTGGTTGAATTGTGACAGCGCACAGCACCCCACTGAGGGAAGACACTACGAGTACCAGGAGGCTTTGCCGGTATTTACTGGGCGGGGTCCTGAAAGAAGATAAAATGCTCTGCAGCTGTTTTAACCACTATGCCTGTGAAAAAGTGATTGAATTCACGAAACGCGTCGGCATTTTATTTGTTGCAATGATGCCATGACTTCAAGCTGCTGCCTCTGAAATAAACGTGGAGAATCATCCTCCTGTGTGTGGCTCATCTGAAAGGGTAAAACTTTTTGTGGCTTGATGTTTACCGGCTGACCCAGTCGGGGATGCAGCCCCGCCGCAGAGCAGCGGTCCGAATTTGGTGCCACTTCAGCATTCAGAAGGACAGGAGGCCATATCGGAAGGTTTACTCAGCAGCATGGAGAACATGAACATTATGTGCAAACCCACTTGGGCTTAATTTGGTTGAATTGTGACAGCGCACAGCACCCCACTGAGGGAAGACACTACGAGTATCAGGAGGCTTTGCCGGTATTTACTGGGCGGGGTCCTGAAAGAAGATAAAATGCTCTGCAGCTGTTTTAACCACTATGCCTGTGAAAAAGTGATTGAATTCACGAAACGCGTCGGCATTTTATTTGTTGCAATGATGCCATGACTTCAAGCTGCTGCCTCTGAAATAAACGTGGAGAATCATCCTCCTGTGTGTGGCTCATCTGAAAGGGTAAAACTTTTTGTGGCTTGATGTTTACCGGCTGACCCAGTCGGGGATGCAGCCCCGCCGCAGAGCAGCGGTCCGAATTTGGTGCCACTTCAGCATTCAGAAGGACAGGAGGCCATATCGGAAGGTTTACTCAGCAGCATGGAGAACATGAACATTATGTGCAAACCCACTTGGGCTTAATTTGGTTGAATTGTGACAGCGCACAGCACCCCACTGAGGGAAGACACTACGAGTACCAGGAGGCTTTGCCGGTATTTACTGGGCGGGGTCCTGAAAGAAGATAAAATGCTCTGCAGCTGTTTTAACCACTATGCCTAAGAAAAAGTGATTGAATTCACGAAACGCGTCGGCATTTTATTTGTTGCAATGATGCCATGACTTCAAGCTGCTGCCTCTGAAATAAACGTGGAGAATCATCCTCCTGTGTGTGGCTCATCTGAAAGGGTAAAACTTTTTGTGGCTTGAGATATATATATATATATATATATATATATATATATATATATATATATATATATATATATATATATATATATACTAGCAGCCCGTCCTGACGTTGTCCGGGTATGAAATAGAATGTGTGTATTTGGCAAGGGCAATTTATTTTAAAATCTCGCAGTAGACAACATTTTTTGTTTCATTAGAATAGGGACGGAGAAGGCCCAGCTGCAGCCCTGGTTGATGTTAGCAGGCGCGTGTAATTGGTGTAGTGATCCGCCCCTGAGCCCGCTACAGCCCTGGTTGATGTTAGCAGGCGCGTGTAATGTCGTTGAATGAGAGAGTTATCAGCCGCGGGTAAATCCGTTTAATGAGAGAGTTGAGTGACAGCGAGTAGGAGAGTCTGCAGTAATTGTCCCTGCAGACACGCTCATTTGCGTGTTCCCCCGCTTGAGGCCCAGATGCAGGCCTGTTTGATGTTAGCAGGTGCGTGTTCCCCCGCTTGAGGCCCAGCTGCAGCCTTGGTTGATGTTATCCAACGCTGTATTGGGTGTTGTGATTGGTGCTGTGGTTACTGAGATTACCCGCCTCAAAGGTTTGGGCTCTCTCTTTATAATATTAGTATGGATATATATATATATATATATATATATATATATATATATATATATATATATATATATTTGTGGCTGCATTTACGTGGCCCAATTAGAAAGTGTCGTGGGTTGTTCTCCTCCGGGTGGAGATATTTGGATGGTCGCAGGTTTACTGCCTGCTCAGCCCTCTATCCTAACTCCTGTGGTAAAATGAGAATAATCTAGTAGGGTAGATTTAAAATCTGTATATGAAGTTTTTTGTAGCGGGAAACAACCTTTACAATGCAACCATTAAATTGCACTACATTTACAACGCAGGCATTACATCGCAACATCCTTTACAACGCATGTCACTACAACGCATCCATTACATTGCATGTCACTACAACGCATGACACTCCATCGCATGTCACTACAACGCAGGCATTACAACGCATATCATTACAACGCATACCATTACAACGCATAGTACCCCTACACTATCTAACACTTACCCTACTGTTGCACCCCCTGGAGTTAGAATAGTACTTTTTACCTCTACACTATCCAACACTTACCCTACTGTTGCACCCTCTGGAGTTTTATATGAATTTTTACCCCTACACTATCCAACACTTACCTTAAATGCAATGTAATGGTATGTGTTGTAATGGTATGCGTTGTAAAGGTATAATGCGATGTAATGAAATGCGTTGTAAATGTAGTTTAAAAAAAATCGTAGTGGTATGCGATGTAAATGTTCTTTGCTCCTTTTTAGTGCTTTGAAGGTGCCTAAATGTGAGGTAAGCTCTAAGCAGCCAACATGACATCATGTTCCTTCCTTTTCTCCCTCTGTCCTTAAAGCTTTCCTTCTTATTTCCATTTCACCTCCTTGCCTCTCATGTTCACCTGTGCGAAGAAAAGAATCCTCGGATTTCTTTTTTTTCTTTTTTTTTTGGAGTTCAACAAAATCTTTATTGGCATAAAAGTTCGATACAATTTAGACCGCCAATGGCCTACAACCCGGGGGCTGGCCGCATATAGCAGTATCACAATATTCTGTAGAACACAGCCATTCAGCTGGTAACCCAGGGGTCCAGCGGCGTCATGTTAATTTTTACTTTATAACAACTCGTTCCACCTTGTCACCCCTTTTTCTTGCTATTACATGAACTTTAGTTTTTAATTTCTCCCCTGATCCATAGTGCTTGAACATAACAGTTATAAACAGTTAACCTAAAGTGCCTCGGGCAATTCCACACTCCGTCGCCACCTTGCATGCATCATTACTATTTGATATATCAGAATAATTGCAACTGTTTTTAAATGTGCTTAATACCCCCATGCCACATCTTTTAGCACATGCCACTGCAGTACCTCCTGTATTCTTACAATGACTTCCCGTCCCCTTCCGCCGTTAATAGATAATCCGACAAATAACACCAAAAGTCTTTCGGGCGTGATCTAATTGGCAGCTCCTCTTCATAAGTAACTAACTTATCTCTGCAGTACGTCATGTCTGTAATCCATGTCTCGATAGTTGGTACAATTCTCCCTTCCCAGCATTTTGATATCTGCCTCTTAGCAATCAATAAAGCCACCGCGCAGAACTTTCTCTTTCCCGCCCTAACATTTGAGAGAAGGCCCAGCAAACATACCCTCATTGTGCAGTCTACCTCAGTTCCTATCATTTTGCCCAGCATGATTGTTACCTTCTCCCAATACTCCTGGATCTTCTGGCAGTGCCATGCTAGATGAACAAAATCCGCCTCATCGTGTCCACATCTTTTACATCTAGCATTGTCACGCAACCCATATTTATACAATCTTTTTGGTGTGTGATATGTTTGATGTAGATACTTCAGATGTGTGATACGCAAATTCCCATTTGGAGTGAGTAGTTTAAGCAAGGAGCAGGCAGTCAGCCAATCATTCTCTTGTAACGCCTCTGGCAGAGCATCATTCCATCTCCTCATCGCTTTTTCAGATGTATGTGGGATTTCACTTTGGGCTATCTTGTACAATCTTGACACCAGGTGTGATGTGTTGGATAACGTTATAATGAATTGCAGCGAGTGTAGAGTTGGCGGTTCCTGTGGATAGTCTGGATATAGATCCTGGATGGCCCTCTGTAGTCTATAGTGCGTGAATCGGAAGAGTAATGTTGGGTTGCTAATATATGTTAAATCTTCTGTTTTGCAGAAGGTTCCCTCGTGATATAGATCCCCGAATGTTTCTATCCCTACATTCCGCAATAAGTCCATGCCTACCTTTTCATTTGTTACTGACACCTCCTGGTGGAAATGGAGTGGGAGCGCTGGTGCATAGAGTGGTAATTTATGGGCCATTCTCCCTAGTGTCCTCCATGCACGTGCAGTGGTATCTATCGTGTTTATATCCCTAGAGTGTAGTGGAGGCCTCTTGTGCGTCACAATCGCGGTCAGTGGGATTGGCGAGGCATCACCCTCCTCAACCGCGGTGTGTGTTAGATATGTCGTGGGGTGGAACCAATGTGATGCATATTGTGCCTGTGCACATAAGTAGTAAAGTTTAAAGTCTGGCACACAAAACCCCCCTCTCTCGTAGGGTAACGTTAGGGTATGCAGGTCAATACGTGCCTGTTTACCTGCCCAGATTAGTTTTAAGACTAGCGACGTTATGTTAGTGAAGATGGCTTTAGGGGGCGTGATTGGTATATTATTGAACAAGTACAGGAATTTGGGTAGAATATTCATCTTTACTATTGCAATACGGTCAGCTAGTGACAGTGGCAGCTGTATCCATCGGGCCACATGCCCCTCCAATTCTGCAAATACCCTACCATAATTTGTCCTAATAACCTCCTCTGGGTCTCGACTGTACCAAACTCCTAGATATCGAGTCGGTTCTGTCTGCCAATCTAGCAGAAAGTCAGGGACATACTGTTCTGTCGAGTCAGTAAGTGGGATGATTAATGATTTTTCCCAATTAATTTGCAACCCGGAGTGACGTCCAAATCGTACATAGTCACGGAGTAATGGACTCAGGTTCTGTTCTGGGTCTCGTACATATAGCAGCATGTCATCTGCGTAGAGCGAAATATGCAGAGGTCTCCCAGGGAATTGTAGGGCGGAGTGCTTGTGGGTCTGTCTGACTATACATGCTAATGGCTCTAATGCCAGAGCGAAAATCAGAGGCGATAGCGGGCATCCTTGCCTCGTGCCCCTCGCTATGTTAAAAGGTCTAGATATGTACCCATTTACTCTCACTCTTGCTACAGGTTTCGTGTAGAGTAGTGTAACCCATGTTATAAATCGTGGAGGGAAGCCCATTCTCTGCAAAATCGTGCTAATGTAAGACCATTCAATAGAATCGAAAGCCTTGGCGGCGTCCAACATGACCGCCACAGCTTTAGTTTGAGGTGTAAGATAGTGGGATAGTGCAAACAGCGTTCGTGTGTTGTGCGATGTGGCTCTCGTGGGGATGAAGCCTGCCTGGTCAGGTAGTATCAGGTTTGTCATCAAGGGCTGTAGCCGTTCCGCCAGGAGTTTAGCTAAAATTTTTGAATCTACATTTAGGAGTGACAGTGGACGATAAGAGTCACATAAATCTGGATTCTTTCCCGGTTTTAATAGGGTGATAATCACCGCCTCCCTCAACGTCGGAGGCAGTATCATCTGGTCAAATGCGGTGCCGTACATTTCAACCAGATGTGGGGCAAGTATGTCAGCAAATTTTTTGTAGAATTCGCAGGTGAATCCATCGGGTCCCGGTGCCTTTCCGTTGGGGAGAGTGTGTATGATTGCGGTAACCTCCTCGACTGTTATTGGTTGTGCCAGATATTCACGTTGATTATCAGACAACCACGCTATGGCTATGTCTTGTAAATATTTAAGCGTTTCCTGTGGTGGAGCAGGCTCTTGAGAAGTATATAGGTCTGTATAACTATCAACAAAACCGCGGAGTATCTCTTCGTAGTGTGAGTGTAGTGTCCCATCCTTATCCTTAATTTGAGTTATCACCTGTGGGCCTTTCCCTTTACATATTTTCCTCGCTAACACCCTTCCAGGTCTGCCCCCTTCGCCAAATTGTCTGGCCAGTGGTCGCTTTGTGATATATTTCAGTTCGTCCTCTGCGAATTTTTGATGATCCGTGATTTTTAGCTTGAGTTCACCCAGTAGCGCCACGTTCCCAGTGCGGGCATATTCCTGTTCTAGGGATGATATATCCCGTTCCAGTCTGGCGATCTGCGCCCTGATGTCTTTAAGTATCCCTGCAGTCGTGCTGATACACACACCTCTGAGTGTTGCTTTGAATGCCTCCCACACAATACAGGGATCATCCACTGACTCCGTGTTTAATTGGAAGTAATCATGAATGGCTGTTGTGATGGTTGTGAGATATAGTGGGTCCAGTAGTGCCTGTGCATTAAAACGCCAACTAAATGGTGGTGGTGTGTAATGAGGTATTTGCAGCGTAAGCGCCACGGGGTTGTGGTCAGATAGGGTGCGCGGTAGTGGGATAATTTTTGCAGTCCATAGTACTGTATTGTCCGTCCCCAACCAATAATCTATTCTCGACCAACTCCCATGTGCCAAATTTACGTGTGTTGCGCCAGGCGCTGTCGGATGTCGGGCCCTCCAAATGTCCGTCAGCGCCATTTCCTCCATCACATCCCTGAGCTTCTCCCTGGCCTTCTTGTGAGGCTCTATTGAAGAAGTGGACCGATATAGTTCGTTACACAACCCTATATTAAAATCACCCCCCCATATCATAGTAGTGTCACTGAATTCCAACACATGATCCCATAATTCCTGAAAGAATTCAGGCGCATCCTCATTCGGACCATAAATGTTTACTATTGTTACATTTTGACCTCGCAAAACCCCAGACACAATTACGTATCTTCCATTGGCATCTGTAATGGTACGTGTGATCTTGTAGTTGGTCCCCTTCTTCACCAGAGTCATGACCCCCCTAGAGTATGAAGAGTAGTTTGCTGCATAAGTGGATTCCGCCCAGCATGTGCCAATAGCTCTGTGTGTCTTAGGGTCTATATAGGTTTCTTGGATCAATGCAATATCTATGTGGTGCCTGTCGAGAGCGGCAAAAACCTGTCTAATTTTCTTAGGATTGGTAAATCCCCTCACATTCCATGTTATCAGATTCAGGTCCTGAGCATTCACCATGTTACCACAACTCCCTTATTTAGTGCTGCGATAGCTACCTCCATCCAACTTCACCGTGTTTCACCTCTAGATAGTCCACCCCCCGCTTCCGATTTGATAGTACATTCGACTTTGAGTCCTTTAGCAGTGCATCTGCCAGTGGTCTGTAATCCCCTTGAATACAGCACATTATCGTAAAATCTTATCATGTGAAATTCTTTCCGGTTATTATACATTGCAATATGACATTCGGCAGTGTATCTTAATTGCTCCTTTAGCACAAGAAATAACAACAAACCCCAACTTTCCCCTTTCCCACCCACTCCAGCATCCCAATTCTGCCGAAGACATTCTACCCTCATAACTTCTCTAAGTATCAGAACTGTTTGGGGACCACCCTAGTAGAGGTCCGCCGAGGGCGCATCCCTCCATCCCGATTAGAGGATGGGGGCAGATCAAGAAACTGTAAACAGACTACATCATCAAAACATTTCAGCGTCCTTTTGTGATCTAGAGCCCGCACTGACCAGTGTTTAATAAGTGATTGGTGAGCCCAGCGGAGGGCTCGTGTAGCTCTGTAGGTGCATAGTCTGTGTATTCCACATATCATTAATAGTGTTCATCATGTTAATCATGCTATCTCCATCTATCTATGTGGGTGTCGTATCCGCACCTATAATGTCCCGCAAATGTTTACGACACGGAGTATCAGCATTCGGGCACGGACTAAAGTCTCTCATCAGTGCACCGCTGGCTGGCAGATTGAACATCCACATAAAGACAAGAGCAATGCACACTCTAGGTTATGTACCTTTGTGGCTAGGACATCATGTGCAGGAACTTGCTCACAAACAATGTCATTCGGCATTCAATAGTCTTACCTTCAGTCTGAGTCTAGGTGTCTATCTTTGCGGTTGCTTTTTCTTCCTTTCGTAGCAGTATTTTTTATGAACTCCATCGCCGCTTTGGGCGTCGTCAAGAAAACAGGTTTGTCGTCCCAGGTGATCCTTAAGCGCGCCGGGTATAACATGGCATACGGAATTTGCAGATCCCGTAGTTTGGCTTTGACCTCGTTGAATTCCTTCCGTGCTTGTCGCACACTAATCGTGAAATCCGGTTAGAATTCTAGTTTGTTGCCCTGATGTTGGATCTCACCTTTCTCTCGAGCCAGTCGCAGGATAGCATCCCTGTCTCGGTAGTTCAGGACTCGTGCTATGATTGGTCTTGGTGTGGCGCCAGGTTTCGGTGTCGGGGCCAGGGATCGGTGAGCTCGTTCCACTATGAATATGGGCGAGAGGTTTTCGGCGCCAAAAAGGTCCTTACACAATTGTTCAATATAAGGCTCCATTCGCCCCGTGTTGGTGGATTCCGGTAGGCCTGCTATGCGAATGTTGTTTCTTCTCGACCTCGCTTCCAACTCCTCCGATTTGGCCTTGATCACTTCCAGGACCTTCTCCATGCCCTTGCATTTAGCTGTCGTTGCATGCGCCTCATCTTCAACCGCGGAAATTCTATTTTCGGCCGTGTCCAACCTCTCTCCCTGTTTGTCTAGTTTCGTTGCTAGGTTGTCTACTCTGCCCGTTAGGAGGTCCAATTTCTCGTTTATTTCTTGCCTGGACGCCTGAACGGCCTTGAGAATACTCTCCATAACATTTTCCTCTGGGGATTCTGCTTCTTGTTCTCCTTCTGCTTGTTTAGTTTGGTTCTTCGTTGTCTTCCTTGTCTCAAAAGAGAGAGTGGGTTGTTGTTTGTCTGGTTTCCCCATTGTGTATTTCCCAGTAGCGATATGGCAATAACGGTGTTGTGCGAGCTCGGAGCGTCTGTCACGTGGTGGGGCTATTACGCTAGTAGGTGGATGTTGGGATCGGGGTGCTTGTTATGCCGCAGTGCCTCTCGTGAGCCTTCCCCCTGATATGGCCGGGAAGTGCGCGAAGCGATGCATCCTGTGGTCAGATGGGTTTACACCTTGTTGCTTCCCTACTCCTGGTCCGTTGGTTCGCCTTTTCCCAGTGTGAGAGCGTGAGAAGATTTTGCCCACTGCTCTATCACCTGTCCCGGTCACAGTGTGTGGATTACGGTGTGCAATAATGCCCCTTGTGTCAGCACTAACGGGTAGTCCCGCCCCTTTTACGTTTTATTTTTCGCGCCTTCCAGTACAGATTCCACGTTTGGGCTATGGGCGCGTCTCTCTGGGCCACATTTTACGTTATGTAGAATTATTGCCGCAAGCCGTCTGGGTCTGCTGTCCAGTGGTCTTCTTTATTCACACCAGTAGCGTCGGAGATTGTGTGCTAATCCTGGGGAGGCTCCTTTCATACGAATGCCCATTTAGAGTCATCTCTGCTCAAGCTCGTTATATGCTGGGGCGCAGTGTCGCCCTGTTGCCTGTTAATTCTCTCCAAATCGCACTATCAGCGTCTATGCACCATGATCGGGCATGCGCCCCTGATACGCAGTAGAATGCCGTGTTTCTGTTACACATCAGTACTAGTGCTAGCCTACAATCCTCGCACTCCCTAATACCTCATTGCGCGCCATGCAGCTTATTCACTGCCATCAGTCTAAGGACGCCGCCATCTTGTCTGCAGCGTCCGGTTATGAGAGTTATGCGTAGCACCAGAGGGCCAGTGTCCGCTGTGCGATTGCCTCCCCCAGTCGTTGTACGTTGCTAAGAGAGTGTTCTTTGGTATAGGCAGGGTCGCTCCCATTAATGCCCCGATGAGGCACAGCGCTTTGTATGCATACTATGAGCCGGACCTCAGAGCCGCCATGTTGTCCGCTATCGCCCGCCTTCCCCAGCACAATCCTAGCGCCTGTAGCGGTTGCTTACTTTTGTATGTGTGAGACGGCCACTGGTCTGAGCCTTCTAAGTCCCGCCCGTGTGCTCCGTCCTCGCATCGCACAGCGTCCGCAGGTCGCGTTGGTTGATCACGGTGCCTCCGACTCTGTCCGGGCTCCAGCCGCCATTTTCCGCTCGTCCGTGTCTTCAAGGAATTACCATCTGCATCAAAATTGTGGCACCGTCAGGCTCCTCCCCACCACATTTTCTTGAGGACAGTACTGTCCCACGCAAGCTGTTGTGTTTGTTTCTCCGATTTCGCCTGTTTAAGTACAGCTTTTCGGCGTGATTGTGATCCGCCCGGCGGAGCTGCACGGTCAGGCAGCCATTCCGCTGTGCGCCCCTTGGAGCCTCCTGAATCCTCGGATTTCTTCTGCTATTGTAATTTTCATTTTTTCTCTATAGTCTCTAAGCGACAAGGAGCGTAGCAGGGCCAGGAAGGCACTTTTTGCCTTTTGTATAGAGCTGTAAATTGGGGGTCAAAGTGTGGCAGCAGAAAGGGAGTGAAGTACAGAAGTGCACAGACATGAAAAGCAGAGTCTGACAGTCAACTTATAGATTTATTTTTTTCTTTAAAACTCTGCCACAAAGAAATTTCCAACAAGGACAAAATGGACAGTAAATCTGTTCTGCCTCATTTAAATTGTCATAAAGAGGCTGCCTTTTGAAATATTTTACGGGTTTAAGGCACCACTGCAGAGATCTTTGTGTGTCCAGCAATTTTCAGGGGATAATAACAACAGTAAGATAACACTGGTGGTTAATACACTTCCTGGAGAGATCTATGTTTTGTCTAGTCACAGTTTTGACTCACAATGTAGAATATAGTGTTACCGTGCCTGCTGGAAAGAACATTGTGCTACATACGGATCACAGATTTGCATTTTATATAGATATGTAAGTGGGTCACTGCTTTTGACCCAGAAATCTTTTTGTTACTTGCAGGGCATTAGTTTCAGTCCTTCTACTAAAGCTAGGTAATCTATCAACTAGCATCAAGGTGTTGCATGTAAACTGCAAGGCATGCTTTTTGTTTTTTGCTCAATACGTCATTATTCTAAGGCTGTCTAAAATGATTCCTTTAGTTAGTAATACATTCTTATAGGTACAGATAACCATGACTCAGTGATTCTCCCAACTATGCAGTTTTAACATATAATACCTACTTGTGTGGAAGATATGTGGCACCTACACCTCGTAACCCTTATTATTTTATGTAACATTTCCGGTACATTGATTTACACGATTGTTAGATTTACTGCCTCTGTATTTCAAAAAAAGGGATCGCCCACTTCCTGGTTACAAGCCAATTTCACTCATTGACGCTACTGCTAAAATACTCGGCAGGATTATCTACAATAGGATTATGGTTTGGGTGCGTGAGGAGTATGTATTACATCAATGCCAATATGGGTTTAGGCACAAAGTATGGACTATTGAACAGTGCCTCAATTTAAATTTGGTCGTAGGGAAATACAGGGTGACAAAACAATCACCCCTCTATTTAGCATTCATGGACCTCTCGTCCGCATTTGATTGTCTGAACCGAGTTAAATTGTGAAATCTGCTTATTGCACGAGGCATGGACACAGTCTTACTTCATTTCCTTGCCTGCCTGCACATGGATATGAGGTCCCAGGTCCATATTGGTACGCAGGGGGGTGTCAGGGGACATTGGCATTCATCGCAGAGTGAGGCTCAGATGTGGGTTGGCCTCCCCTCTTATTCGTTCGTTATATTAACAAGTTACATTCTCATTTAACTCTTTAACCGAGGCGCGAGTTCCACCATGGTGTGGAGTTTTATTGAGTGGGCGGGGCCGCGTCGGCCAACGGACGTGCGCAGCACAACCGAGGTAGAGCTCGCGACGGCCGTTGGCCGACGCGCGCACGCTACGGGTTAATACGAGCCACGCCAAACGTACTGATTATAAAAGGTAAGCCACTCCCTACCCTCCTCTATGCGGATGACGCAGTGCTCATGGCACGCACTCCCAGTGCACTGTGTTAGTGCATGCCTTCATTTATTTCATGCCCTCCGTTACTCTCTAGACTAATTTCACAAAGTTTCATATTATGTCCTGCGGCCCCAAGTGCAGATCCCTTACAAACAGGACAATTGGTACCCATTGCTTGGGCAGTAGTAACAACTTTCCTAACTTAAGCATTATTTTTTCCGCTCAAGCATCATGGTCTTCTAATATTTTGCATAGTATTACATTTTCCATGGCCAACGGGTCGTTACACAGCCACCCACAACCTGGGGGGGGGGGGGGCTCCCTTGTCCCCTTGCTACAAATATATAGATCACAATGGTTGCCCATGGCTATCTATGGGCTGAGGTGTGGGGGATTTCTAATTGTATGGCCATCCAGCGTAAATAAAATAGATTCTGCAGAATGTTTTTATCTGTCCCTACATCAGCTTCACATTTTATCTGCCACACGGAAATGGCCTCCCTGACATAGCAGATCTGATTAGAGTGCGGCCAATCCTCCTATGGCTTTCCATTTGGCAAAATCCCAACGCTGCCCTATCAAGAGAGGTACAATGGATTGTACCACCGACTACATTAGGCTTGCTCCATCCACTGGGAACGTTCTCTGCTTTTTTGTTTTAGATCTGATATTATGAAATATTTCCTCTGCTCCCCTTGGGCTGTGCACAAAATCTTGGAACCAAGCACTGCCCTTGTGAGGATGTACCTGGACAATCAATGCTTAATTTCATGGTTTTTTGTACTTTTTTTGCAAGCTATACTAGACTTTTTTTAACCCATTTTTTTAAAAAGTACTGTTGTAATGTTTCCCATTGCAGACCTGCTTTTAGGTTCTTATTGCTGCTAACAAAAAACAAGCATTTACAATGCAATGGTCTCGGCATTATTAAAGGTAGAGCTATTGGCATTGCTCAAGACATTTTTTTCTTTTTTTTTACATCATAAATAAATAGCATTGTCATTTACATTGCCAATAGCTTAATCTCTCGCATATGCATGACCTATTGCATTTACACCCACACAGAGACACACACACACACATACAGAGCCACCCACAGAGTCATTCACATAGAGCCACCCACACACAGAGCCACCCACACACAGCCACCCTCACAGAGAGCCACCCACACAGAGCCACCTACAAAAAAAGCTATCACATATACACACTTAACAGAAAAAAACACCAAAAGAAGAGTCATTCTCAAAAGTAAACTCAAGAGCCAGACACACTAACTCAAACACACACATCCCAAAACCACAAATATCAACACAAACAATAGATACACACAACAACACAAGAACCATATACAAGAACCACCAACCCACCATGAATCATGCATGTATAGCCGCAAACACCATAACACAATAGAGGTACACATACTAGCAAACGTAGGTCCCACACAAAGTAAATTCTGTCAACCTGGGGTTTGGAAATTACCAGGTGATTAATGCCGACAAGTGCCTCCACCCTCAAAAATAGGGAGAGAGATGTAGATTTTAGAGCTAACTGGTATTTATCAGGCATTGTTGGAAGCTTCATCTTTATGTAAAACGCTAATATATGGAACACGATTCAATAAAAAAATCACCCAACCTTTTCACATAACTGCATGACACATATTAACAAAAAAAAGTGTGGCTAATGGTGACTCCGACTATTCTTGCACTCTGCAGCACCCTTTCATATGTGTAGGGTTGTTCACTGCGCCATATTTGAAGCACGTATGTGACCATCATACACCTCACCCACTGCCTCTTATGTAGGTTATTCTGCATCCAACACACTGTCCAGTTGTGCTCTCCAGAAGGGCGCCAGGAACCCAATGCTAATCACAGTGCTTTGTGACATCTTCATGGTTATGAAGCACTATATCAATTCTTTAATACAATACCAAGACTATTTAAATCAGCCTTGGCTAACCTTAGAGGCTACTGTTCACTTTTGAAAGGTAGCTCGAGCTGTTATACCAACTAGGCCTCAACTTGAGTCTATGGAACACACCCCGACCTTCCAAACACAACATTTCCAGTAATATGGCAGGGTGGAGTGTTTTAAATCTAAGTCTTAACACCCCATAGTCTGTTTGTTCGAAGCTCTTCAGGTCGATATCAGCTGTTGGCTAACATGCCAGGCTCTGTCCTGGACAGACATGTTCTGAGTCAGACATATTTGGGGCACCTGACCAGCCAGTATGTGCTGCCACCTTGTGCCCACGCCCGTTGTGGGCATGCGCCTGGGCAGTTACCTCTTTCCGCTGCAGTAACGTGCAGCGCTTTGAACCCTTGTTGTGGTGCACTGTCCTGATGCCAGGTTTCCACCAGAGACGCAATGACTCTACCCAGAAGAAGACTCTACCGCCAGTGGCGTGGAGTCTGTAACCGGACGTGGGTCATTGCAGCTCGGACTGGTGTCTGGCCAGAGTCCCGCCGCGGGGTCAGACGCACATCCTCGGAGGGGCGCGGGTCTCCCACGCTGCCACCATTCCGCGCTTTCCTTGCCTCGACTGTCGGACAGCACCACTTTACAGCCCTGAGGGCACCCGCAGCCTTGTCAGATTTTGGAAAGATCACACAGGAACAGGTAGAACTATCAGCGTTTTGCGGTTTCCGAAAACACGTGTGTCCTTGGCTACCGCGGGTTTGCAAGACACGGCGCATTGTCGTCGTATTTCAAAAGCAAAACAAAAGCGGTTGGGGTAAGCAGCTGACACTGGCGGGAGCGGGCTGAGGGGAGGCTCGAACCCTGAGGCAGCAGGGTGACTGGCCGTAGGCAGAGCAGATCACCGCAGCGCTGTGGGGAGAGGGACGACCGTGCACCAAGGTCTAGACAAGGGATAGTTACCTCATGTCCTCGCCCACAGTAGTGATAGTCCACTGTAAAGCAAGATTCTGAACTGAAGGCAAAGGCAACAGGCTATATTGCAGTATTACAGATGTAAGGTGCCTGGACCTCATAGGGGGGCATGGTTTTGGAAACAAAGGAGCTTGTGCGTATAACCCGTATGAAAAGGGCAATGCTGTGTATGCCTGGTTGTAGAGTACCTCGGGAGTGGAGTATCATGGTACATTTCCTGGGGAGAATATAGAGCAGAGACGGCCCTCTTCATCAAGTGTTTATGGCTTGGAGACAGCTAGTGCACTAATGCTTGTTTGGCGGTAACGGTTGTCGGGGGCGGCCTGGGACATTATCCCCTGGTTGTAGATTATGACTGATTGTTTGGTCCAGAATGTATTTATGCTGAAAAAAAGGCAAATTACATTGGGCACTCTGGAGAAGAGGATTTCGCGGTGCTGCCAGGCTCCCATTATATATCTTACTCTTCTATATGCAACAACAAAAAATAAGGGTTGTGAAATAATTGCAAACGGTAATCTAAAAATATATCTGGTTCAGCTACCCCAAAGCTAAAGTTAGCAATTCATGCAGCTCTTTGACACTGAGTAGAGCCCATCCCCCAATGATTCATTTTAGAGCTTCAAATAACAGATGGTACGGCTACACATGCTTGCTGAAGCGGTATGTAACGTTAGTACTACCAAATCACTGCGTGCCCACTGGTTCATAATGGACGGTGTTGAATCCTGCAAATAAAATGAATAGACGCCTGCATGTCACTAAAGACGCAATGAGGCAGCCCTGTACCTTTATTTAACTCTCGATGTTTAGGTAGCTGAACACTAGATTCTTGTTACTGAAACCGATTGCTCTAAACAACAACAACATGGTTTGCAAAAAAGAAACCTAAGGCCATAACGTCTGGGGCGACTTTGGGTCATCTGGCAGCCTAACGCTCACGATGTTTCTCAACAGGACGCATAGGGTGCATGCTGCTGGGTGTGCAGCAGTGTGCTAATGTGACCAGTAGTCAAGTGCTCTTTGGTCAGCGACGGGCAAATACCTTTTAACTATCCCGAATTTTGGCGGGTGACACGCTTTTTGTACTTTTATTCTCCCGCCTGACAAACAAAATGATAGATCGTAATATGATCACCCGTTTTCAAAACTGCATCACCCTCCAAAAAAAGTGTCCATTCCTAATTTACCTTAAAAAGATCGCCCTCCTAAACGACTAAATTCGCCCCATTTTAAAGTCAAGAAGTTGCCAGGTATGCAGACAACTGTTGACCAAGGGTAAGTAAATCTTGCAGCTGGAATGCGCTGCGGTGGGTGTAAAGACCCAGCTTCGGCTGGCAGCTCACTTTGTTTCCTCCCGATACCGTACAGTGTTCTGTCTGAACAAATGCTGCATACACTGTACAGGGTGCTGATTAGGTCAACACATATTACAGATAATGTGTGTGTGCCTGTGAGGTAGACACGTTTTGTAAACGCGTGTGTCTGGAAATTCGGTTCTATAGGGCTCCTAGGTCATTGTGCTACTCCCGGTCATGAACACAATCTAGGTATAGCTGATAAGCGGTCCCTTTTCATGCGTGACACCTTCAGCAGTCCTGCTACTTTCTGAGACTCGTTCCTTCTCCTTTAATACTGTAGGCATGCACTAAACATCTCCGTATGAATGTGCTGTTGTGTAAAAAGCCGCGTCCTGCTAGTTGACGGTGTCACATGTAAGAAGAACTACTATTTTGGCAGCTAAGACGGCAAAACCCGTTGTAGTGTCTCTCTCTGTAACTGAGGCAGGGATGCTGTTGGTGATGTAAAGAGGAAAATAGCAATTAACATCTTACTGTGTTCTCCTGATCCTGGACGTACAGGTTTGTCTCACTGAAGGGTGTGTTTGCGAGCTAGAAACAGAGGGTGATGCTGGGAAGGGACGTCCAGCTGTTACACGATCACCTACCTCCTGTGGTGCTCGCAGATCGAGCTCTGTCGCTCTATGCCTGGCTCGAAGACACGTCCATCCGTATAGAATATGCTGTGTGCACAAGGTGACCATCTCTCAGCTACTTACAAAGCCCATCCGTAAATTCAACCTAAGTCCGTTGCCGGCTACTGATCTTATAAAATCAGGCACTAAACACAAAGTTAGTACTTCCGGGTCGCATGACAGCCAATGGCAGGGCTAAGCATAATCTGGAATGGACTGGAAGTATTCGGGTCTCTAATAGTGTATGGGGACCTAAGATTGGAGCATTAGCTGTCCCTTAGCCAATCCTACTTCGCCGCTAAGAAATACGAAGTGCTCATTGGTCGTGGAGTCTGCACGTGTCTCTGGAGTGTATAAACACAGTACCAGCTGTCATGTTATTGTTGACAACACCGGCGGGTTAGATTTACGAGTGACATACAGGCCGGTGGCGTATTTTGGGAGGGATTGGGGGTGAGGTGTTTGGAGGTTACCCCCTTCCCTAATAAATGCATTGTTTGCATTGTAGTTAAGGGGGGGGGGGCGCGAGATGAGTCTTCGTGTGTGGATTGCTCATCCATAGCAAAGAAAAAAGACAAGCTGAGGATCAACGGGTGCGAAACAGCGTGGTGGGCGCGCACGAGACGCAGCGTGGGCGTGCACATCAGCTGAAGATCGCCGGAGAAGACAGCGAGTCTGCCTGCTGCCCTGACTGACTCGCTGTGGAGGGAAAGAGCCCGGTGAGTGGGGGTAGAGGGGGGGGGGGCGGCAGAGAGGGAGGGTGTGTGTGTGTGTGTGTGTGTGTGTGTGTGTGCATGCATGCGTGCGTGCGTGTGTGTGTCTGTCTGTGTGTGTGTCTGGCGCGTGCCTGCCTGCCTGCCTGCGCGTCCACAGACCCTGGTCGGCTCGTGCACCTCTCTGTATTCCCTTGCTAGCTTACTAGACGACAATAGTTCTCGTTGCCGAGACCTAAAGAAGCTGTTTTGCAAGATGGGTCCGTTTAAAAATCTGCTGTTCGATCATGCGGGTCCATGCTATTTTAAACATATCGCTGTTATTGTTGTTTTTAATCATGTTTATTGTTTATTTCTATTTATATTTGTGCCGCCATGAACTGTACACTTTTATGCGTTTACTTTATCTAATACTTTTATGGATGGTAGAATACCTCTGAATAAAGTATTATTGAATGGAATTGAATTGAATACTGTCTCTGTATGTATAATGTGTGTGTGTTTGTGTGTCAATAAAATATGTGTGTGTGTTTGTGTGTCTATAAAATATGTAAATAAAAAATGAAATTAGGAAGTGCTGTTTAAATGACCTTTGTGTAATTACCCATAGATAGTTATATCTGATGTTGTTATAGCGCATGCATATTTCTTACATACAGGGTCTGACGAACTTCAGAAACCCGCCTCCGAATCATAGTTTCTCTGAACTACTTGTAAAGCGATAACAAGATGTCTGCCCTTTTCCCCTCCATTGTATTGACATATATATGTAAGGCTTCGTGTAGCTCCCAGCCTGGATCATAATCAGACAAAAAAAGGCTGATGGCCCTTTACATCAGGCCTTTGTTTTGGGCCCAGGTGGAAGTAAAAATAAGAAATCCATCTCACAGTATGTAGTTTACTGCTACTAATAGAAAGCAGACACCATGACAAATTCAACATATTTTACTGGGTTCAGCCCGGCTCCCCGACCCGGCTCAATAATAGCTGCCAGATCCAGGATGCGACTTCATCACCTCATTTCCTGCACTAATGTTCTGTGTTTGTTGCCACAGAGCAGTACAGGCCCTGAAGATACTAAAGAAGGGATTGTACTGTTTGTATACACTGTTTTCCTAATCCTTCTGAGGACCAAAGTGCTTTCTGGATTGTTGAGACAGACATTAGCTACTCCATGTTACATGGAATAAAAAGAAGTCCGGTAAGTTGATGCTGAGGCTGTCATTATGAGTATCGGTACCGGGAGTAACGGTACTTCGGGGGGTGGGGAAAATCTAGCCCGCCACAGAGGGACCCCATGGGACCACAAAAAATACGGGTTTCCTGCGGGAGTCGATAATTCCTTGTCTGATTCCCGCAGGAATTCCTCATATTCCCTTGACCATTCACCCTGACAATAGGTATAATTAAAGAAATAAATAATACCTATCCTGTTGTCTGTAGACTCCTCCCCCCCGCCGCGCCGCGCCGCTCTTACCTCTGCTGGCTGCTGTTGGGTAAGAGTTCAGGATAAGAATGGCCTACTTTGAAGCTGGCTAAGAACGGAAGACTGTGAAGCAGGTCATCACTGACCATTACACTCAAAGACAACATTCTGGCAAAGGAAAAGGGAATTAAACCAGACTAGTTCCTGTCACATTTTTTTTAATTAGCCATTTTTTACGCACTCCCAAATGTGAAAGATAATCAACTGTGACATGGGGAGGGGATGGTCTTTCCTCAGGATCACACAAATGTGGTGAAGATTGGCAAGAAGTATTAGAACTTTTGTATCCCCGGTTACACAGTTGGAAACTCCCCTACTTGACTATACCACCTCCCAAATTATTGATCACCGCTTGCCACATGCTGGAGTTGGCACAAATTCAGTTTACTGATACTGTCGGTGCCAGGTAAATAGTGAACTAAAGGTGGTACTGTAATACAACCCTATACGTATGCAGCAAAAAGCTACCATGCAGGAGGTATATTCAAGGCTACTGGAACTATGCACTTCTATAGCTGCCACGTTTTCCACATAATTATGGGGTTACTGCATCTGTCAAATAAACCACCACCTGCAGCATAATTTGCAGAGTTCAATAAAAACAGATGTTTTTAGATCAAACAGATCTAAAAAAAGTTACAAAAAAATTGTACCACAACTAGTGCCACTTAGAGCAGACAATTCCAGTGGCTTTGAATATTCTGTACACTAGGGCCCTGAGTGTGATTCAGGTGGCAGCAGAATTACTGTATACTACAGCGAGGGCCAGGTTTAAGGCACCCTGGGGCATATTTACAAGCCCCTATCGCCACCATTACGTCACTTACAGTGACGTTTTGATGGCGATAAGGGCCTCACCTTATTTACAAGGCAGCGTTAAGCCACATAACATGGCTTAACGCTGCCTTGTAAATAATGCACCCTTTCAATCTGTACTTAGCGTGAGAGGGGAGGGCAATGGGTGTTGCAGTGGGCGTTCCACTGCAACACCCATTGATTTTGACCCTGCCTCCTATTTACAAGGACAGCATCAATAGGAGGCAGTGCCAAAATTAAGACCAGGGTAAACCTGGTCTTAAATAGGCAAAACGAGGAAAAATACTTTGGGGGATATGTACAAGGAAGTGGTGGAGAGAGGTGTTAGCCTTCCTGGCTTAACGCCTTTCTCCTCCATTTCTGAAACGCAAGGCTGTAACATATTTACAAGAATGTAGTGCAGCCTTGCATTTCCCCCTGCGATGGCGTTATGTTTAGCAACACCCATGAAAGTGACAAAATGGCATTTTAACCCGTTTCATGAGCCCGCGATTTTGCGGAAGTGCGGCACTGGCCGACGGCAGCACTGGGCAGGTAGTGCTGCTGTCGGCCAATGGCCGACGGCAGCATGGAAGGGGTTAAAAAAAAGTTTGTTTATGTACAGGAAGGAACACCTTCCTGTACATAAACAAACAATGGCATTTTGATTTTTCCATGTCTGCTGCACAAGGCAGCACACACGGAAAGAGCAAAAATGAGGCGAAATAATGCATTTCTCCTCATTTTTGCTGTTTCCAAATCTGCTGCCTTATGCAGCACACATAGAAACAGCAAATTGTCTTTGATTGTTTATGTGCAGGAAGGTCCCCCTTCCTGCACATAAACAATCATTTAAAAAATGCTGTTTTGCAACTTCTATCTGTGCTGCATTAAGCAGCACACATAGAAGTTACAAAATGGCATTGCAAGACTGTTTATGTGCAGGAAGGGGGACCTTCCTGCACATAAACAATCTTCCCGTCAACACGGGCATCCTTGCAATATGACGCAAGGGTGCCTGCGCTGGCGCTAGGCAGCTTAATTTAGCACCAGCGCAGGGGGGAAATGCAGGGCTGCACCATATTCTAGCACATATGGTGCAGCCTTATGTTTTTAAAGTGATAAAGCCTGTCGTTAGCCTTCTTGGCTTAACAACACGCCTCACCACTATATTGTACAAATGCCCCCCCAGTTTTCCCGGGTGTCGGAATACGAGACACACTTTTACCAGGTGGTAATTCCACCCCATGAAATTTCATGAGGCTTTGGTGCAGCGGCTGCCTCATCCAAGCCTCATCTCCATTTTTTTTCCCTGACAGGAGGGAACATACTACGTTCCGCCCACCCTCCATGCCTACTAAAAGCAGTTTTTTTCATTCTCTCCCCTACTTCTCTCCCCACTCTCCCTGCACCCCACCCCACTCTCAGCCTAAAGCATGCATTTAACCCCTGCTTGGAGCAAGTGCTAAATGTATATGCAGCTAAACCGCATCAATTTCAGATTTCTGTATGGTTTATGAGTGATAATTGTGGTCCCAAGCAGTCATTTTTCATTTCATGAGGGTAATCTTGTAGTTGCATGGTGCTGGCATGAATTTACCGCATGGTAACAGTAAATCTGCATGTGAACTTATCACACCACCATTACCTTAACTCAGTTTCAGGGTATAATCCGGTATGGCTCATATAGAGCTGCTGTAGAAGCAAAACAATGAAGGTATGCTACCTTTTTTTTAGCAGCTAATCCAAATTTCAATGCACCTTTGCTGTGGAGGTGAGAACAAATGAATCCCTTTCTCACTTACTTCTCCTCATACAGCCTCAACCTTTAAACAAACCTCTTCCCCCTCTGGGAATCCAGTTTATTAGCATATTGTGTCCTGTTTTCCCAGCAATGCCAATATCCAGGGTTTCTTTCCTGGCAGAGGGCATCCAAGTATTGACTTCCGTCACTTGTGGTCTTGTTCAGTTCAGGAAAACTGATCAGAGGGCTGCTTTCTCCATGTAGGTGTAAGGTGGCCGAGCCAGGAAGCCGTCGGTGTGCCAATGTTCCTGATCATTAAGAAAGGATAAAAACCACTGCACTCTGGTAATCATTGGATGGATCATATGTCAAGCTGGGCTTTCATCCTTCACTTAGAAGTGCATTACAGTGATACACACAGGGCCCTGGTGCACCGCCCACCGCGTGGAGGTATAAAGTAGTGCGCTCATACAATTATCAGGCGGTCACACCCTGAAAACGCTGACTCCAACTGCATTACCTCTGGAAACAAGCATTGGTAAAGCCAACAGTTCTCGCCTAACAGAGCTTTTGTTGTCAATGTCGTTTAAAGCAGTGTGGCAGCTGTGCAGCACGGCTGAAAGTTAGAAAAAAAGTGCTATGGCACGGCTAGGCGGACCAAGAGGGCAGCCAGACATTTTCTTAGTATGGGACTATTCTCTAGCTTCGCAAAAAATAATTTTCAGGAACTAATGGCAACAACACCTTGCTAGCAAACGTGAACCAACAAGGAAGTACAATACACATTTATGCCTCAGTCTTTTTTAATGGAGACAGAAAATGTGAGCTAAAGGCGGAAGGTGCTGCAGAAAACACAAATTAAGCGATAAAAATGACAAACGCTATCCACAAACGAGTGCAAGGGCTGCAGTCAACTTGAAGCGGTCTGAAGTTGTCTAAAGCAAGAGGAATCATGGCCTGACTGCGATGTCTGAAACACATACATAAAAAGCATTTAAGGAAAAAGGCTCACCTGTTTAATCATCTTACCTCTGAGCTTAAGTTTGTCATGTTGGCCCGAATGCAAATAGCGCCAAAAAAGGGCATACAGAGCACGAACTAAGCACTGTCTGAATTTTTATAGCATCTTGAAACCTGTTGGCATGATTTTGGGTACTTTTTTTTCTAGCGGTATGGGTGGGTGAAAGCAACGAAGGGGGAGGGTGGATGAGAAGTGGGGCAGACATGGCTAGCTGCAAGAGTGGAAGAGGGCGGTGATAGACTGAACAAGCAATAACACAGGGGTTGGGGGGCACACAGTAATGTGGAAGAGGGAATGAGGAAGGGGTGCAAGCAAAAGGAAAAATAAGTACCTCTGAAAGTGGGGAGAAGTGAAAGGACACTGGGTGTGGAAGCAGTACTTGGGCCATGCTGCAGGGTAAGGATAGTAACACAGAGGGGAAGTGAAGCTGGCCCTCGCTGACCAAAGAGAAGCAAGGAAATGAGACTGACTATGTAGTCAGCCAATGGTAAGCAACAGAGGCACAACTAGAGCCAAATTTCGGGGGCTAAGAAAAAAATTCGGGGGGGGGGCAGAATCTTTAAGCAATAGACAAGTGGAGCTGCAGGGGCTCTTAGAAGGTGTAAAACAACAACAAAGCCTCATTAACATGAAAATGGTCTTTAAAGACCTGTGAAGTGCTCGGGTGTGGCTGTGTGTGCCCGGGAAGCTGTCTCATCCCGTGCTGCCACACACGACAGGGGTGGGGGGGGGGGCTGAAGCCCTGCGAGTCCAATGGGCGTGGTAAGCAATAAGCGGGATCTAAGCCCACTATGAGTAAACAAAATATCTTGCAAGCAACAGTGTATGAGCTGTCTCAGGCAAGACATAATTTACAGCGTGTGGTGGTGTAGGGGTAAAACTCAAAAAGTGAAGGTACCCGTCAAACGGAGGTAGGCAGATTTTAGGGATCAGGAATGGGTAGAGGTAAGGGTGATTTTAGGGTTTAGTGGTGGGTAGAGATAAGGGCTGGTAATGGTGATTGTAACGTTTGGAGGTTGGTAGATGTAGAGGGGGGTATAGGTGATATTGTGGTTCTGTTTGGGTGAAGGTAATAGGTAGTAAAGGGGATTTTAGGGTTCCCGGTGGGTATAGGTAACGGGAGGTAAGGGTGAATTTAGGGTTCAGTGATGAGTAGAGTTAAAGTAATGTAGGGGTAATTTTAGGCTTCAGGGGTGGGCAGTGGTAAAGGAAGGTAAGGGTGAATGCAAGCTTCAGGGGTGAGTAAAGGCAAAGGGTGATTTTAGGGTTTTGTGGTGGGTAGAGGTAAAAGGAGGTAAGGATAATTTTAAGGCCAGGGATGGGTAGGAGTAAAGGGAGTAATAGTGAGTTTAAGGTTTATGGGTGGGTAGAGATAGACAGAGGTGAGGGTGATTTTAGGATTCTGGGGTGGGTGGGGTAATGGGAAATGAGGCTGAATTTAGGGTTCATGGGTAGGCAGAGGTAAAGGAATGTAGGAGTGATTGTAGATTTCAAGGATGGTCGGGCGTAAAGAGAGATAAAGGTGATTTTAGTGGAAGGTAGAGGTAAAGAGAGGTAAAGGTAATTTTGTGGGTGGGTAGAGGTAAAGGGAGGCAATGGTGATTTTAGGGTACACGTTTGGGTAGAGATAAGGGAGTAATGGTCATTTTAGGCTTCAGGGTTTGATTGAGGTAAATTGAGGTAAGGATGATTTTTTAGGTTCAGGGGTGTTAGATGTAAAGGTAGGTAAGGTTGATTTTAGGGTGTGTGGTAGGTAGAGGTACAGGGAGGTATGGGTGATTTTAAGGGTCGGTAGAAGTAATGAGAGGTACGAGTGATTTTAGAGTTTGGGGTGGGTAAAGGAGGTAATGGTGATTTGGGGATTTTGCAGTGGGTAGTCGTAAAGAGAGGTAAAGGTGCTCTTAGGGTTTGGGGTAGGTGGAAGTTAAGATAGCGAAGGGTGATTTTAGGGCTCAGGGGTGGGCAGAGGTAAAGCGAGGTACGGGTGATTGTGGGGTTTAGGTGTGGGTTGAGGTAAAGGGAGGTAAGGGTGATTTTAGGGTTTAAGGGTGGCTCGAGGTGAAGGGAAGTAAGGGTGAAGCATAAACTTTTTGAAAGCACAGTGTGTTTGATGAATAAAACGTACTCTGAATTATAAAACAGGTAACCAACAAATAAGTCAATGTGACACAGCTGCAAACGTTAATTCTTAATAGCACATACTGTCTGGCAATAGTCTTAATTAGAGGGAGTATTATTATAGCTTCATGATCAGGAGAAGCAATTCAGAGGCAGTTTTATTCATCATCAAATAAGTAGTGTTTCAAAAGGCTTTTGGTTAAGTGACAATATTGTAGGGTGAAAATGACTTTATATTGCAAAGGGATGTATTCCTTGTTTGCAGGCTTTGCTAAAATAGCTTTGTGAGGTAAAGTAATTTGCACCTACAAAGTTATCACCAACCTGTAATCCAATTGTCTTGTGAGAACAAAAAAAAAGTACCATAATCCCAGCACCAGCATCCCAGAAGAACAATAATGACGATATCAATCAGTACTTGGTCCATGCTCCAGGGAATAGATAAATACTCAAAGACAAAATGAAGCCGACATGCTCACACGCCCTCACCAATGAGATGCAAGAAAAAAGAGTGACAATAAAGCCAACAAACAGTAACTAATGGGCAGCCCAGAGCCCTTTTTTTACTTTTTTAAGTTACAAAAGATCTTTGCAAGTGACAGGGAATGTGCTGTCTCAGGCAAGATCTAAAAAGTGGATGCTCAATGCAGAGCTGCTAACCTGAGGAAATGCTCCCCTTGTGAGTGTGGAGGATGGTCCTCAAAGGGGTAGACCATGTGGATGTGGCACGGGCAGGTCGCCACAACCCGGTTGGAGAGACATTGTGGGGTCATGGCCTAGAGATGTAGCTGGGACTTTAAGCCATGCAACTTGCGATGCTTTGGAGAAACGTGGGAGGGGTAGGGCAGGGAGAGGGGTGCCCACTCCCGCCTGAGCCAAAAACTAACAAGGCCTCTGAACTTAAGCTGCCTCACGTGTGTCTTGGGGAGCTCTTGAAATCCCTAATTTCGGCCCTTCAAAGCCTCCATGAACAAGCTGGAAACCCACTGTGTGAAAGGGTTTCTAGCTCACCATTTGGAATCAACTCTTCATCAGTTGATCTTATGATTTTCGCTCAAATCTTATGACTCACAGTGGCACTGTGTGAGTTGGCACTTCTGCATGTGTATGAATCAGCAGGACACATTCGGCATTAAGGACAAATGTCAGGCAAAGCCCTTCCCTGAAATCTTGTATACTTATCATTGGCAGCCGTCTTCTCATTCACCAGCGGCCTTGATGTAAGAACAGTCACTAAACGCAGACAAATGAGAAATGAACTGCCTAACGCGTCTATAAAGCGCCTCATAGATGTAGCTAACATACAGAAGAAAACAGGGAGCGTGCACTACTTTGACTTATAACTTGTTATCCCAAAGGAAGGCAAGGATCAGGAGCTCTGTCTGCACTAATACTGTCCCAACCCCTAGCACTAGTTATCCATCCATAGACAGCCACCTCCAACGGGTACATTCAGGAAAAGAGACAATACAGCAAGTCGATTTGGATTAGTTTTTGTGGCCAGGCATCTTTGCAAATTTGGAAAGATACTTTGATCTTTGTGCCACAAGTCAGACCCATAACCTCGGAAAGAACCCCACATCCTCAGTAACATTTCCTTATTAGTTTGAGTGGACTTTGTCAATCTCTATGTAACACCACATATGCCTCTGTCAGAATAGCTATAAGTATTACTATTTCCCCAACTAATTAACCCGTTGCATGCTTCTGTCGGCCAACGACCGTCGCGAGCACAACCTCCGTAGTGCTACGCACGTCCGTTGGCCGACGCGGCCCCGCCGGCGCAATCGAACATCCGCACCGCGGCACATTTTGCAACCCACTTAAGCGGTTAAATACTCTGCAACATTCTGTCATGCAAAAGGATGGTATGATGTTACAATTATTGTACTATTCTGGAAATAACTACTTGGTAGAATTCCAAACCTATATACTGTCATAAATCAAATAACTAATATCATATATGAACGCTAACAACCGCATGCAGGAAGAACCTACAAATCTACCAGTAAGTCTGTTAAAAATAGTAAAGTGGAAACTTACCCTAGCACGAGTGTAACAGATTCCCATATCTTTGTAGAGGTTCAGACTTAAGCACCAAAACCCAAAGCTTGAAGGCAATCATGTTCACCTTTGCAAAACCTTTACTCTTGAGCAACAGGAAGGAATATATGTATCTTGAAAGAGTTGTTTTAGTTAAAAATGTTTTCCCTAACTCACAGAAAATGAATTAGCTGGTAAAGCACCATATCTTAAAAGAGGATGGAAATTCCGTATTGTAACAGTTCCACAGTAAGATGGGTGAACTCAGTTGTCAACTGACTGAAATAAAGTCCACCTAACTTGTAACCAATGACCGGGTTCACTGACGTGCAAGAACACCATGGCCCTAGTGTCCTTATATTGACTCTATACCTTACTAAAGCTAATTGGTAGATGCCCATAGTGTTATACAGTAAGTAAGATGGCTGTGTTGTTGACCCTCTCTGTATTATCTTTAGGGAATGATGGTGCATTGGATACTTTCCGATTGTGGCTGGACCATGTGGAGTTGCATACCAAAAGTATGATGCCACCTGCATTGATAACATGCTAATTTATAATTACTATTGGTCATCTCAAATATCCCACCTCTAATCAATATTCTTGACCCCATGTGATGCAAACATCACAGCCAATCTAAGGACATGCATTCTACAGCATCAGAAGTGAAATACCTAAGGGACTTTGGGGCATATTAACAAGGGCTTTATCTCCACTTTTCTAGCTTTAAAAGCCAAAGAAGCGGAGATAAAAATATCGCCCTATCAACAACAGGGTGCTAACATGCAAAACCGCATGTCAGTACCCTTTTTCACTACGTTTCCCTTTGCGTAGGGACATTTCTAAGCTTTGCTAAACGACATTTCTCCTATTATCAAGCTTCAGACTAACCCTGTTAGAGACAAAAAAGCAGCACTAACCACGGTTAACGCTGCTTTTTTACGTCTGCTAATTTCCAATGGGAGGTGGATTACATGGCTAAGTCCACCATGGGCTATCGACAAGGATATCCCTATCCTTGTAGTTTCATCGCTGCCTTACCAGCGATAACCTCCCAAAATGCCGCTATCGCTGGATTTTTTATCGCCTAGGCGGTTAGCGTTGTTAATAATGCGATAACCAGGCGATATTATCCAGAGATAGCGGGCGTTAAAAAAATTTATGCTAAGCGCCCTTAGCGTTAATTTTCCCTGTTCCTTGTTAATATGCCCCCCAGTTGGAAATGTTGCTCTTCCTGCAGGGTCACCACAATTTGTTTTTGCTTTTTGCTCAACCCTATTTTTGCTGCTTATAGAACTCTGTGCCCTTTCCCCAGCCAACCAGAGGTAGTGTGTTTGTGTACCTACTTTTAACATGATGAAATTGGTATGGACCTGATCAGCATATTTAACTTACTTATAAGTCCCTACTATATGGTACCAAAGTGTGCCATGGACCTCCAATGTAACTGTCATAAATGGACTGCAACACCTATTGTGCCATCCACTGGAAATGCAAATGTGACTGCAGGCCTGCCACCAGCCTGACTGTGAAGGTTTTAATTGCACATTCGAACTGTCAAAATAAACACTTTTGACTTGGTTTATACCTTCCTTTAAATATTTATAAGTCACCTCTAACTACAGTGACTAGCACCTCAAATCTACTGTCACTATAGTAAGGTTGGCTACTAAAACACTGGAAGGGAATATTAAATACTAATACTGTATCTCAGGAATGGGATTAGCTAGAAAAATAAATAAACAACTATTTTTAATAGTTATGGAAAATCGAATTCAATTGTGAAGTGTGATTTTTTCTAAATAATATCAGAAGTAACTTTTAGAAAGTGCCTGGAATCTAAATCTCCATTTTTCTCTCCCATTTGAGCCTCCAGTCATTAGCATTTAAATGGGCATGAATGAGGTATGAACTTGCTCACAGGAGCAAATAATAGGCTGACCTGAATGGGCAAATATGACCCAACTGACTGAATATGCAGGGAAGGGTGGAGGATCCTCTTTGACATTAAAGTGTCAAGTCCTGCTTAAATGCCACATTGTGCTTGACAGGTGTGCTGGGGTTTTTCATATGGCACTTGGGCGTACTTCAAAGGGGCCTACCATTTCATAGGCAAATATTATCTGACACTTGAGCAGAGCCCTTCTTTTGTTCCCCCAGCCAGTCAGGCCCCAGTAACAGTGGGCCTCTTTTTGAAATTACAGTTTCACAGCCTGTTTGACAGATCTGCTGAGTATATATATAATATGTGGGGCTCACTTCAAAGGAGGGAAACCGAATGCCAAAAAAAAGTGTGTATATCCACTGTCTGGTCCTGAAAACTCAGATTTGTTCTAGCAGACTTCTGTCTCTGAATGTGTTGGAGAAACAGGGACTGCCTAAAATTAGATGTTAGTGTTAGATGTCGAAGGACACTAGGGTTACCATAGTACACTCTCCACACATACCCCAGCCCTCAGAGCCCAAGTTTAGTGTGGCTGAAGACTTTGGCCATATTAAAAATCCCCTAATTGGTCTGGGTTAGCCCTGGTAACCTTTATCCCATTGGTTAGGGTATTCACAGGGCTCCTTTCCTCCCTCTAGATTGTGCCGGACATAAATGTGACATCTCCTGGCACCCACTTCTGATCGTTCCTGGACCTGAGGAAAATCAGATGAGGGCTGCACCTGCAGTCTGCAACCTGAGAAGAGCTCCTAAGTACTGGGCCTGCTCTTTCTTGTACCCAGGACAAAGAAGTAGACTTCAACAGACATAAGGCTAACCTGTTTAAGCTACAGGCACACAAGAAGCTGTGCAAAGCCTTTTCTGCAACTGACTAGCTAATCAGTGGCACCTAGACCTGGACTGGACTCTGTCTCCCACCCTGTGAGTCTCTAGTTGCCTCCCATGAGGTGCTGCAGGGCTTTAGAAGTGTACTCCTGTGAACTTAAAATACTACTGTTAGAAGGAAAAATCTTTGATCAGGATGAACCTGGTTAGTGTATCCAAACGACACCCATCGTGTTCAGCATCAAATTGCATCTAGGCCCTGTTCTAAAGTGACCATTGTCTCTCATTGGCACTTTGTGCTTCTTGGATCTCTTTCTACTTAAAACATAAAAAATTCACATCTGCGGTTCCCCTTATTGGATTTTTGTCATTTTGTTTATTTAGTTATATTATATTGTTCTTACTCGTTTTGGGATTTGTATTGTTTTACATTTCAACTTTATTACTGTTTTAGTACTGCATAAATACTTTACACATTGCTTTTAAGTAAAGCCTGTCTGCTCTGTGCCATAGCCATCAGGGGGTGACCTCCGGTTTATTTAGTAACTTTGGTGGTTCACCCTGACAACGATTGTGATTATTACTTGAGATGGGTATTTACCCCTCGTCAACTAATCACCCTGATTCTTACAGACATCTTAGGAGTTACATAGATTCAATCATTAATTGTCAAAAACAAAAAGAATGCCACCCCACCCAAGGGGAACTGGAAGCTGATATATCAAGCACTATTAGTAGCTAAGATGCCATTGGTCAGAAAATGGAAACAACAAGTCAGTCTCATTTGGCACTCTTCATACTGGTGGCTCTGGAAAACAATAGCTGAGACTGACCACACATTCCACCAGGTATCAGGATAACTTGACGGAGAAGGACCAGAGGTGTTTTTGCAAGGGTGTGTTGAAAAACGATGAAGGACTTAGCAGGTCGATGTGCCTCAATATGTGCAAGAATCTCTGGCTCGTGTAGTGGGGTGGAGTTGCAAGTTTTACATTGGTTTCTTCTCAGTTGTATTCATGACTCGTACATCATTTGAGATGGCCATAATAATTTATTATGTGATTTCCTATGATGTCTAAGGTAAGTTGCTAATGATCCAGTCTTGACCTGAGTCCCAGTAAAGAGACTTTAAAAAAAGGAGCATGTGGAATTCTCTTTTTAGAAGCATATGAGCATTTTTTTATTCTGAACTTTACAATACATGCTGCCCCTTAAACTGATTTATTACAGAAAACATCCCTTAACCAAACCCCTAGATTTTTTATAGCTAGGATGTACCCAATCCCCTCTGTACCGAGACCCAGTGTTATTATAATCAGAATTCACAAAACTTTACTTTGTCAAATGGATGCATCTGCCTCTGACACCAAAATACTGTGCATTATCCAGATGGAGCAGTACTGAGGGCACATTGCAGTATCTTGCAGGTATAGCCATCTGAACATGGGGTTGAGCCTTTTATCCTAGCTCAGCAGAAGGGTTTGACATGGTGCAAGAGACAACTGATGTTGAGGTGGAGAGAGTCAGAAAGAATACAAGACAGAGAGAGAGAGATACGATATACAGTTCCATGTGGACTTTGCCAGGGCCGATAGGACGATCTACCCCATTGGTTCCAGTCACTGCTGATGGCTCTTTAAAGGGTGCCACCATTCTGAGATGGCAGCCATCTTTGACTAGCAGCATGCCACAATGGTGTTCTGCTCCATCCCTTGTGGTGAGAAAACAATTCCATGAAATCTAACTCACAGTTGAAATTTTTTTTTTAATGCATCTATAGCAATGCAATATCAGCACTAAACACTCAGGACCTGATTCGCAAAGGGCATCCACACTCGTTGGGGAGGCTCCCAGTCGTTGGAGAGTCTCCGCATTCATTGTGGTATCTCAGCAATGAGAAGTCTCACTGCTGCGATTCCACCCTGAGGGTGGACACTCCCGCACAACTGTGTGGCCTCCGCCACGAGTAATGAGGTCCTTTGTGGTTCTACCCATCAGTGACTCTGCTTTGTTTCAATGTAATCTTTCAAAAGCTATAATTAAAGATGGCCTCCAACTCTCCGATAAAAATTGCTGATGAGTTTAACTTAAGGACGCGTACAACACAGCAGGTTTCAACACAGCATGGGGAAGCATCCATTACAACGCAGTCATTACATCGCACTGCTTTTAAAATGCAACTGTTACTATGCAACTGCCTTTACATTGCATGCCATTAAAACGCATTCCGATACAACGCATGCCATTACAACGCATGTCACTACAACGCATGCCATTACAACGCATGCCATTACAACGCATTTTAAGGTAAGTAATGGAGATTTTTTAGGTTTAGGATGGGTATGGGTTTTGGGGTCGATGTGAATAGTAATTTATACCCCTAAGCTGGCCAACACTTTCCCTACTGTTGCACTCACTGAAGTGGGAATAGTAATTTTTACCGCTACACTATCCACCACCTATCCTACTGTTGCCCAAAAAGTATCATGCATTGTAATGGTATGCGTTGTAATGGTTTGAGTTGTAATGGAATGTGTTGTAATGGTAGTTTTTAAAAATGCATGGTAATGGCATGCGTTGTAAAATCATGCGATGTAATGGTAGTTGTGATGTAAAAACTGTGTTGTAAAAGCATGGATTGTAATTGTTTGCGTTGTAATGTAATATATTCCACAGCATGTCAGACAGGTGCTCTGCAATGACTTTTGCTTTGATAACTAATTATATGGGAACAAAATCCATGGTCCCTAAAAACAAAATCTCCAACCGGAAGTCTGTGCAGCTCAGTCGCCTGTTTGGAGGTGTGCAGTTTTTCTTAAAATATCCACCATTCAAAGAAACCATTGCCAACTTGCTGATAAAAGTGCTGACAGTGTTAGAGTGCAGTTTACAATGGCATTACACATGAAACTGCATTAGGTAGGGTCCTTATGGGTGACCCTTCACATCACAAATATATTTAAAAAACAATGAATAGGAGCAGTAGTAACGAAGGCAATACAAAAAATCATATATGAGTAAACCATTAGAGGCACTCTTTTTACAGCACGACCGGAAATGGAGAGGAAGGATATTGTGATGCAACCTATACTTTCCTTCCCTCATGTGCCCGCTTTTTGAAACATCACAGAACCTCAAGTGGCCTCTAAAGGCCAAAAGTTAAAAAAAGAAAGATGATTTTTTCCTTCTATGCCTCCAAGATCGGAACAGCATCTCAGAATGTATTAGGTGTGTTCATTTGCCATTGTACTTCTAACAAAGAGTCTAAAGTTTGCTGCCTGAAGGAACTTCGCCCACAGTCATTCATGCCTCAGCTCATCTGCCCCTGATACATGATAGAGGTTTTTGTGGGACCGGGTGACAAAAAGTTTACGGGCGTTTCTTTAGTTTCTGATCCAAGGACCAGCTCATAGTTAAGAACATATTGCTCGCTATAGAAAGGAAGAAGAATCACTGAGATAATATCGAGCACAACAATATTTTGATACAGAAATTCTGTGTCAAAACAACAATTACAAAAGTATTGTTTTCCTATACATATAATGGTAAGTACAAAGATATCAGAAAGAAATGTTGTTTCACACTAATATCGTTAAAAAACATACAAAAATATAATTTTCTTATACATATAGTTTAAAATAGTAAATCTTACATATTTCAATATTTAACATTAATATAATGTAAATTACATAAATGTAACATTTAATACTATATATAAATATATACTTATATAAACATACACTCATAAATATATGTGTGCCTATGTTTATATATACATACATATAATATAACGCTACTATTACAAATATATTTTACATTACATTTTTTATGTTTTTTATGTATAAATATGTAAAACAAAAAATATGAACAAATAAAATGCAAAACATTAAATAAATTAATATAAAAACAAACAAATTATTTAAAAAATATTAATATAAATTAATGTTTTGCAACATATATATATATATATATATATACACATATATATATATGTATATATATATATACACATTTAAACAAATAATAATATTAGATATATTTAAACAATATTCAAAAAGTATTGAAGTCTGGAATAATAGATATACTATTCCCACTCCAGGTTGTGCAACAGTACGGACAGCGTTGGACTGCTGAGGGATAAGATTCCAGTCTGTGCACCAGTAGGGAAAGTGTTGGACTTTGAAGAATCAACATTTACTATTCCCAACCCAAGTTTGTGCAACAGTAGGGAAAGTGTTGGACTTCGGATGGGTTACATTTACTATTCCCACTCCATTCCCTGAAACAGTTGGGAAAATGTTTGATTTCGGAGGGGTTACATTAACTATACGCACTCTAGTCTGTGCAACAGTAGGGAAAGTATTGGACTTCGGAGGCGTACCATTTACTATACCTACTCCATTCTGTGCAACAGTTGGGAAAGCGTTGGACTTCGGAGGGGAAAGATGTACTATTCGGACTCCAGTAAGTGCAATTGTAGGGAAAGTGTTGTACTTCAGTGGGGTAACAATTACTATTCCCACTCCAGTCTGTGCAACAGTAGGCTAAGTACTTCACTTCAAACACATAACATATATGAAACATAGCCCTATGAACTTATAACAAATATAAAACTCTTAATATGATTTTTCTTAAATAACTTATAAATATACATATATATATATATATATATATGTACCACAATAGGATCCTCATATGCAGCACGCTTGATAACGGGTGCCAGCGTGAGGGGCTCAATCCAAGCCCTGGAATTAATTTTACAAACAAGAATACGCTGCACTCTTAGATATCCGATATTCTCAGAGTTTATTCTATAGCGATGAAACTCTGAGAATATCAGATATCTAAAAGGGCAGCATACTCTTGTTTGTAAAAAAAAAAAAAAAATATATATATATATATATATATATATATATATATATATATATATCTATCTATATATATATATATATATATATATATATATATATATATAAAACAAAACAATTGACATAATTATTAAATGATTAAACAATGTAATTATTAGTACATTTGTAATTTATTTTAATACTTAATTAACTTACCACACTATTCCCCACAAACCTTGAATCCCACACTTACAATATAACTAATATATATATATGTAACACAATGAACATAATAATAATAATCAATTACAGTTTAATTATTAATGTAATAGTTAATAATGTAATAGTTAATTGCTAATTTTTTAATTAATAATTAACTTCTCACTCTATACCCCTACAAACCCAGCAGCCAGCAGCTAATACACAACTTACAAAATACAATTATTACACAATTTACAAAGTTAATCAATTAAATAACGAATAATAAATTATTACTTAGTTAACTTTCCACACCATACCCCTACAAACCCAACAACCTGCACCTAATATATAACTTAAATAATATAATTATTAAAGAATTAACATGATTAATAACCAAACAATAAATTAATTGTTAATTAATTATTACTTAATTACCTTTCCACCTCTTACCCCGAAAAACCCAAAAACCTGCTCCTCAAAAATAACTTTAAAAATATAATTCTTATACAATTAACGTAATTAATATAATTATCATTTATATAATTAATAATAAATTAATAATTGATTGGTAATTATTTATTTTCCCACCCTACACCCCTACAAGGCCAGCAACCTTCAATGACATTATTACTGTTAGCAATAAAAATAAAAATTATAAATAAATTAAAATTACACACTATATTTAAGAATTTTAGTAACAATTATACAAACAATGATAACATATAAACTGAATGTACGAACTAACACATAAAGATAATTAAAAAGGATTTTTTTTTTTACACCTAGATTATTGAAAACGATATTACCTAAAAAATCGTTATTCTTGACAATGATATTTCTGCATCACAATATTTTAGTAACATAATATTTGTTTACCGATATTTTGGCAACTCGATATTTAAAACGCGATATTTGGTCCAAATACCAACTAAGAAGACAGTGTTTGATGCCACCGAGTGATGTTGCTGCACCACTAAGGAATATGTTAAGCCTGCTTTTTATTATGTAAATACATGTTTTAAAAGGAGCGTTGCACCCCTAAAATACATTGGTTAAAGAGCCCAGGCTGCCCCATCTTGTGATGGCCCTGCTGCTCTGTCCTTTACCTAACAGACACCAGCTTACCATCTCTACTTGTTCCTATTATATGAGCACAATCTAGAATTGGGCCCTTATTTTCGTCAAGCCTACTGGACAGCACAAGCTGTTTGGCTGCAAAATACCTATTGTCGGACCACCAAAAACTTACAGTGGTTTTGAAGCCCATCTATTGTCTGCCTTTATTGTCTCTCTCATTTACTTGATTCTTATTCAATGGCTTGTCTATCTATCTTGTGTTTGTATCTCCATCACACCTAACCTCTTTACTTGTGTCCTTCCACTGCTTACTTTTAGGGAACAACTTTTATTCTTTTTACTTAAACACTCCATCAGAGTACATGTGTTTTCCAGCTGCTTCCTTTGTGTGCTTATCGTCCCCCGGGCTATGTTGCTCTCATGTCCCTGTGTGTCTCTATCCCCCAATGCTCCATGTTGCTCTCCCTTACCCATGTGTTTCCCTATATGCTCCATGTTGTTCTTGCCAGAGTTGGTCTCCCTTTTCCCCGTGTTATTTCCTCCCTCATGATTGCATCCGCATTAAGCGGCAGATTTATGTTGGACTTGCGCCACTTTTACGCCGCCGTTGTGTCACTTCTGTGACGCGGCGGCGGAAACCCTGCACCACGTTGCGACATACTTACATGGTGATGCATCAATGGAGATGCGTCACGGTGTAAGGCCCTGCGCCACATGAAACCTGCGTCAGGTTTCATGTGGGCGTTTCCACGCAGGGGGGCGTTCCGTCGCAGGAACGCCCCTTAAAGTGACTCCGTGAAATATACAAGATTTCACTGAGTCACTTTACCAACGCTGATGCGTCAAAACCCTGCGCCTGCTTGAAGCAGGCTTAAGGCTTGACGCACCACATTACAGATATGGCAAGTTGGAAAAGTGCTGGAGTTGTGAGCCACACGCAACACAACTTCAGCACTGCGCCAACTTCACGCCCTAGATACGACACGCATCTGTTCATTCCTACGTCATGGTGCGCTGCATTGTAAATGCGGCACATCATCGGTGGCGCAAGGATAAGCTTGCGTGCCGCATCTTTCCTGACGCATCTCTGCTGATTTGGAGAGATGCATCAGGCAACATAAATCTGCCCCACAGTCTTTGGTGATCCCAGCGTTCGGCGCTCTGTCCGATGGACAGCAATCTCCCCGTACCCTATTGGGATTGGCCATTTAAATTGTGCCGTTCCGTAATCTGAATTAATTTTGGTATTTGTTTACACGGTTGGATGGTGAATCATCTGTGGAAATTAATGGTCGGGTGATCTAATTGCTGGGCATAGGACGTTTCTTGTATTTGTCCTGGAATGACCACTTAAATTGTACCGATCCTTACGTTATTTACTTCAGGTTTCTCACCACATTATTGGGCGGTACCTTGATTTATTCTTGTTGCTTCGTTCGTGTGAGAGTTTTCTCGATCGGCTGGAAGGTCCTAATTTATTTTTTGACAATCAAAATAGTACACTGGATGCTATGAATTATGTATTTTCTGTCCTGATGATGACCATATTAAATTGTTTTGGCTGAATCGCCGTCGACGCTCATCTTTGGCACACACTAAAGAGGAAGCATCTATTGCCAATTCTGTTTTTGCAATTGTTTGCTTCAGTTGTCTGTATAATTTGCCTCTGCCTTTGTTTATTGTTTACACTTTTAATTGTTCTATTTGTATTGTTGGTTGTGTAACTGTATGAGCACCTGTTTGTGTATTGTTCTATTGAATTTTTCCATTTGTTCTAGTAAAATGGTTTTGTAATTTTCTGTTTATGGGTATCATTTTCTATTATTTTCCTGTACTTTTATCCTTAGTTTTCTGTGAATTTTTGCCTTGAACCATTGTTATTATTATATAATTTACTCCCTCGTGTGTATCTCCATCGGCTCTCTTTGGGGCATATTATCAGGGGGTTTATCTCCGCTTTTTTGGCTTTAAAAGCCGAGAAAGCGGAGATAAAATTACCTAGCTGTCGTGGGCGTGGCTTAGCGGGCGATCATGGCGGACGTGGCTTGCTAGAGCTCCCGCCGGCCCGATACTTATCCTGTGATTTCTCCTGGCCCCCGGACCCGAATTGTGCACCACGTCTGGGGCTGCGGTGGCGGACGGCGCAGGGAGTCATCCGGTGCTGCCAAGGACGCGCTGTGACCTCTCTCGGCGGTAGGGCAGCCTGGAGCAGTGGGCGGCCTAGTGCCGGTTGAGCAAGCCGGGACCTCAATTTTGGCGCATCTGGACTGGAGGTCTCGATCCGGGGCCTGCGGCGCTCTCCTTTGGCCACGACCCTGGGCTGTTGGTTGCCGGCGACCTGCTGTGGGACCCCCCCTGCCTCTTCTCGCCACATCAGCGGTGGGGGCTGGTGCCCGGGGGGGCCCCGGAAGACCTGCGGCCTGCCTGGCCTTGGTGGAGCCGGGACCTCGAGTTTGGTGGTCCCCGCCTGGAGTCGCCGGCCCAGATCCTTCGGCCGAGTGGGAGTCCCCGGGGACTGGGGTGTCAGTCGGGCGCCTGGCCCGGATACTTGCCCTTCCCTGCCCCTGTGGTCGCCGGGGCGGCGGCCGGAAGACTCGTGGACTGGGCTAGAGTGGCCCATATTTGCGCCGTGCCAGTGGGCGCGGGGACGACCTACTACGCCCTGGTGAGACGGCGTTTTTCCTGGGGGCCTGCCCGATCTGTGGCCCAGTGGCGTGAGGATCCCGTGTGGCCTGGTGTGCCCTAGACGCCCCGGCCGAGGCCTGGTTGGTGGACTACCGTGCGGTGCGGCCTCGCTACAGGTGCGTGATACTGGTCTGCCATCTCTGCGGCAGCCATGACTCGGGGCTCGGCCGCCACTAAGACTGGACCCATTGATAAGTTCACCGGCCCTGGTGGAGGACCTGGTGCGGCTGGCGGGGGCCAAAATGCTGGACCAGACAACGCGGCGTTGCTGACCGCCATTACACAGTCCCGCGACATGCTGGATGCGAAGATTGGCGCGGTGGGGGCCGACGTGATGCTGCTGCGGCAAGATCTTCGTAATGCGGTCGCCCGCATTACTGAAACCGAGACCAGGGTCACAGCAGTGGAGGGAGATGTTGGGGCCCTTCAGAAGAAGATTGCCGACATGGAACAGACTCAGCGGGGCCTGGCGCTCCGTGTGGAGGATGCCGAAGGGCGGGCAAGGCGGAACAACCTGCGCTTTGTTGGCTTTCCGGAGGACTGCGAGAATGGGCCCATGGACGTTTTTCTGTCCCGGTGGCTGGAGAGCTGGCTACCCCCGGACTCCCTGTCGCGATGCTTCGTGGTGGAGCGTGCTCACCGCGCCCTGACCCAGAAGCCGCCGGTCGGGGAGCGGCCTCGCCCGATCATCGCCAGGCTCCTCAACTTCCACGACAGGGACGTCATCCTCCGGGAGGCTCGGCTTAAGGACACCCTGCTCTATGATAATCATAAAATTATGATATTCCCGGACTATACCAAACTGGTCCACCGGCAGAGACACTCCTTCCTGGAAGCCAAGGCCAAGCTGCGTGGCTTGAAAATACTCACTGCTCTACCCGGCCCGCCTCCGTGTGATCTTCAACTCCAAGACCCTCTTCTTCGATACACCGGAGGCCGTCTTCAACTGGACCGATGAGACGGTCAGAGTTCGACCTCATGCCCAACCAGGGCTCCACTCCGGGTCGTCGCGTGGCTCGTCTCAGGACCGGGGCACCACGTCAGGCAGAGGGAAACGTCACCGCAAGTCCCGCTCCCGGCGGAGGTCCCTGTCCCGGGACCCTCTTTTGGGGGACACACAGCCCGATACGGATCAATCTGAACACGGCTCTTGATCACCGTTCACGGAGACTATCTGCTGGATGCTTTTCATATGTCAAACTGTATGCTGTGGATGCTGAGCTGTGGTCGGTGGGACAGACATTGGCCGGTGCAGTATTGACTTCCTTTTTGGCGAATACCAGGGCCATCCTGGTCTGGTACTTTTCTATGGTGCTTTGTTTATGACTCGACTGTATGTTTTTTGGGGTTCGGGGCCTGTACTATGGGCTGCCTCCTCCTGTTGGGACTGGGGGGTAGTTCAGGGAGTGTGTCTGGTTAGTTTGGGGGGGGAACTAGTTGGGATCCCTTGGTATGGCTGGCTTTGGGCGCTATGTTTTGGGCCTGAAGTACCATCTACCGCGACAGATACTTCATTGTTTATTGAGGTATGGGGGTGGGGGTGGGGGGTTTCGGGGTGTTTGGTTGCTTGTGGGTTGGGCTGGGGTTAGTGGGGTAGTGGGGTTTAGGGCAGTGTTCTGGGGGGTGCACGTGTTTCTTATGATGTTGGCAAGCGGGGTGTTGTGGGCCGGGGTCGGGTACTGGGGTGGATGGGTACTGGCACATCGTGACAATGGCTGAAGCTCCACGGCTTGTGTCTCCTGGCACTTCCATGCGTGTACTGAGCTCGAACGTCCGGGGGCTCCTAGACAAGATCAAGCGGGGGGCTGTGCTTCGCTGGGCGAAAAGGGACTTGGCAGATGTGCTCTTTCTTCAGGAAACACACATGATGGGTACCAAGGCACTGAGTCTGCAGAGGTTTGGCTTCCACCAGGTGTTTCATGCTGGCTTCACTCGGGGGTCGAGGGGCGTGGCCATTCTTGTTCACAGACGGCTGGCTTACACTCATGAGCGTCAATGGCTCGATCCTCAGGGCCGGTTTGTGTTTGTGCAGGGTAGGGTTGGTGTGGAGCCTGTGGTGTTCGGTTGTGTGTATGCCCCTCCCCCGTTGCAGTGGGCCCTTGCGGAGCGACTGTTTGCCTTATGGGCCGAGCTTCCCCGTTCCCTGGCTGTTATTGGAGGCGATTGGAATGATGTAGTGGACATGACCTTAGACAGACAGAGGGGACGAGGGGCCGAGGTTGTAGCCTCCCCTACTCGGCTGAGTGCCATGATTGATGGTCTTGGATGGGTGGATGTGTGGAGACATTTGCATGCGGGGAGGCGGGAATACACGTATGTCTCTGCTGTGCATGGCTCTCTTTCGCGCCTCGATTGTGTGTTTGTACCGGGGGCCTTCCTTGACAGGGTGCAGGGGGCGGCGATCCGGCCTCGCGGGCTCTCGGACCACTCCCCTGTGGCGGTGCAAATAGATCTCTGTAAGGCGCGCCAGCCGTTTCGGTGGCGGATGTCTACGTGGCACCTGCAGCGACCGGATTACTCCCAGCATCTGCGCGGTGCGATCGCCCACTACTGGCAGGACAATCTTACGGTAGGGATGGATGCCATCACAGTGTGGGAGGCCATGAAGCCCGCCTTGAGGGGGGTGGATATAGCCTGGTGCGCGACGGCTCGTCGGACTCGCCAACACAGTATTACTGCTGCCGCGGTGCGGGTGGAGGCGCTGGAGGCGCGGCACAGGACGGCGGCAGATGATGTGACACTGCGGCTGCTTTTACAGGCGCAACAGTCTTACTCCTCGGTCTTATTAGATGAGGCACGCCAGGCGTGGCTGGCTACGCGTAGTAGGGTGTACCAGTGGGGCGACAAGTCTTGCACAATGCTCCATAGGCTTTGTCAGCAGACTCTGCAGCCGATCACCTTGCCGGGGCTTGTTGACGATACTGGAGTGGCGATTACAGACCCCGTGATCCTTGCGGCGAGCTTTGCGCGCCATTATGAACATCAGTATGCCCCTCGGGAGAGCCTTTCCTCCGATGGCATTGAGGAATACCTCGCAGCGGTCCATCCGCGGGCGGTCTCCGATGATGTTCGTGACGCTCTGGAGATCCCCCTGACGGCGGAGGAATTAGGCGACGCACTGGGTCAATTAAACGCGGGTAAGGCACCGGGGCCGAGCGGGTTCCCCAGCGAATTCTATCGGACATTCCACCTACAGCTTGGGCCACATTACAGGCGGGCGTTGGAACTGGCGCGGGAGCGTGGCACCCTCCCCCCAGACTGGCGGCATGCCGAGATTGTGGTCTTTCAAAAGCCGGGCAGGCCCCCCGAGCGCCATGAGTCGTACCGTCCCATCTCCCTTATTAATTTTGAAGCCAAGCTCCTGGCCAAGGCGCTTGCGAATCGCCTCCTCCCGCACGTCTCAACCCTTGTCCACCCGGATCAGGCGGGCTTTATGCCACGCCGGGCGACGCGGCACAACATTCGGCGGGCCCAGGCCGCGCTGGACGCGATCGGAACCACCGGGGAACAAGCGGCGCTGTTGTTGGCAGACATTGATAGCGCCTTTGACTCGGTCAGCTGGACCTATCTCTTTGCTCTCCTACCACTACTGAACTTGGGACCGGTTTTTATTTCCTATGTAAAACTGCTCTATACAGATGTCACCGCTTCGGTACGTGTCTCTGGGGCGGTCTCTGCGCGGTTCCCTGTGGCCAGGGGCACCCGACAGGGATGTCCCCTCTCCCCGTACCTCTTCGCGCTGGCTATGGAACCTATGGCCGCCAGGGTGCGCCAGGACGCGCTCTATCGGGGCTTTGTATGGGGGGCAGACCACACGGACCGCGTTGCCTTATATGCAGACGATGTGCTTTTCTTTATGACTGACTTGCATCGTACGGGCCCTCGTGTTCTTGAGATCATGCATGAGTTTGGTCTGGCGTCAGGGCTTTTTCTTAACCCGCATAAGTCGACCTTGTGGGTGCTGGGGAGTGACACGGTGCACTGCCCATGGGCTGCGTCCCTCCGGGTGGTGGTCGAGGGCATGAAGTACTTGGGCGTCTTCCTCTCGGCCTCGGCCGCGGTGGCATGGGATCGGAACATTCGGCCGGTGTGGGATAGGGTCCAGATGGACGTTAAGGCCTGGACCCGTATGCCCCTTAACATCTATGGGCGGTCGGCAATTTTTAAGATGGTTGCCCTGCCTCGGCTCCTCTACCAACTGCAGAATCATCCCTATAGAATCGACCCACAATGGTTCCGGAGTGTCAACTCGGTGTTGGGTAGGTTCTTGTGGGCCGGGGGCGCCTCTCGGGTGGCGCTACGTACCTGCTTTCTCTCTACATACAGTGGCGGCTTGGCGTCCACGGACCTCCTGTCTTATTACCAAGCCTCCCACCTCCTCGTGCTCAATGAGTGGTGGTATGGGGACCGTAGTGATCCGGCTTATGCTCTAGAGCACTCGTTGATGGGCGGTGCCACGCTCCACACATTGCTGTACTCGGCCAGGCGGAGGAGGATATTGCCGAGGGTCACTCAGGTGGTCTTCGCGGTCTGGCGGCAAGCTTTGCATCGTATGGGGTGGTGGGGCAAACTGACGGCCGAGACGCCGTTGTGGCATAATGGCCTGCTCCCGGCGCTGGCTTCCCTTTCCGGGTTTGGCGGCTGGGACGCGATCGGGATTTCGTCCCTTGGTCACGTTCTCTCCGGTACTACGCTTAAGTCCTTTCAGGACCTTAGCTCTGAATTCAATATGCCTAAGTCCCAATTCTTCCGGTACCTCCAGTTCCGTCATGCCCTTGGCCCGAGTCTGGTGGGCTTGGAGCAACTCCCTGATTTCAGTCCCATCGAGGCTAAACTATTTATGGGTGACCTAGGCGACAAAAAGGTTTCACAGATATATCGCTCCTTGGTTACACACTGTTCCCCTTCCCTCTCGTCGTTGAAGGCCTCCTGGGAGATTGATATTGGCCCCTTGGATGATGATGACTGGCGCGAGGCGCTTGAATCCCCCCGGGGAGCTGCTATAGCTGTCCGTCTCAGATTTATTCAGTTTAAGTACCTTCACAGGGCCTACTATACTAGAGAACGGCTGTGGCGGGCGGGCCTTATAGCCGCCCCGGAGTGTCTGAGGTGTGGTGCTGAGAGAGGGACGCTTCTCCATACTGTGTGGTCCTGCGGGAGGCTGACCAGATTCTGGGCGGGAGTTTGGGACTGTCTTTCGGAGGTGCTGGGGTGGGACCTGCCCCGTACCCCTAGGCTGGGTCTCCTTCATATCCTGGAAAATGTTGGGGGCAATGCTTACAAACGTCACCTGCTGCTTTTGGGACTAGTGGTGGCCAAGCGAGATCTGGCCCAGGCCTGGAAAAGCGTTCGTGCCCCCCCGCTTGGTGCATGGAAAGCGGGACTGGACTTCCTTATGGGCCTGGAGTTACCTGTTTTTGAGGCCAGAGGGTGTCCCCGGAAGCACTACAAAATTTGGAAAAGATGGGCGGACTACAGGGGTCTGCACCTCGACCCCCCCGCTGATCTTGATGATGTGTTGGCTCTGAATGTGGACCCCGTACCTTAGACTGTTGGCTGACTCCACCTTTGTTTTGCATCTTATGTTGCTACGCTGTGAACACGTGCACTGGGTTCGGGAGGGTTAAGGGGTGGGTAGTGGGGGGGGTGTGGTAGGGCGGTTGGGTTTGGGTGGTCTGGGAGGGGACTGGGGTATGTTTTTTTTTGTAACTCTGGGTTCACTGCTATGCCTTTTTCAATGTCTGTCGTTGACAGTCTCCTCCTGACTGTAGAGGGCTGTATCGATTTATGCATGAACTCTTAATAAATACGGTTTTGAAAAAAAAAAAATTACCTAGCTGTCGCTAACACCAGTTAGAGACAGCTAGTAGGAGATAGCGACCATCTTGGGCCCCGCTTTGCATGTCAGTGATATTTATCAATTCAATTCAAATTGCTTTATTCGATTTTTGTTTAAAATCATAAAAGCGTACAGTTAAAAAAATACAATCATGATTAAAAAGAACATACATATGAAGGCACAAATTATCTACGGATTAAAAATTTAAAAACATTTGCATCCCTGTGAATATAACTATCTTGATAACAACATACTTTACAGGATGCGTATTAACAGGTCTTCCATTACATCAGAAGGAAAGTTGATAGGGGTTGCAGTGCTTAAGACTATTATGCGGTAAATCAAATCTGTTAAGCACGGGAATACTAGGGCAATACGGTAAACAAACTCCTCTACCCAGCCTGGTATTATCCTCAGTCGTTGGTCTGGGAGCAGAGATATGTGAGGTATTTGGGTAGAAATCGTGTAGATCCCAGGTAGATATAGGGCCATCACCTTCTTTGGGTGGCCAAGTTTGGAGGTATGGAACAATATGTCTACTCCTAAATCTTATTAGTACCAAATCACCAGTGGTGTCTTTTGGGAGGGGACCTAACCAGCCCACTCGCCTCACACTCGTAATCCTACCGTCAAGATCATGGGGCAGAGGTCTATTTTTTGATAACCAAAACTTGACCTTATTTAACAAGTCATGTTGTCTCTCTGATTTTCCCTGTTTGAGTTGCGGGACTCCCGAGAGGACGCACATGAATGGAGCGGCCTCTGGAGGTAGATGAATTCGAGAAACCCTATTGCGCTCTACTCTGGGAACAATATTGTGCGCTGTAGTGGGTTTAAGAGGGGCATTAGAAATATTTGAGGGCAAAGAGGTGGGAACTAGTACTTGGGTTTGGGCAACTTTGTTTTGTGTGGTTAGTTTAGGCGCATTAGGAGGAGCAGTTGACAAGGAATGATTAGATATTGTAGCATAGGTAGGAGGTAATAAATTAAGTTTGATTGTTTCCTCAATCCCTGTCAGTCTATCCCCCAAGGTGTTAATTTTGTCAATCAGGGGGTGTATAATAGATTTGATCAGTTGTTCGATCGTGGACAGTAAAGCCATCTGGGAAGAGGGTGCTAGGTCGTCTAATTGTTTATCCGCCTCAGGAGTTGGGGGGTAATTGGTAGGGGGCAAGGTTGGACTTGGAGACCCATTTTGTAGTTTTTGTAATTTAGGTTGGCTCCCATCGTATTTATCCCCGTCATGCTTGCTTTTGGCAGATGTAGCCCGAACGGGTACTATACTTTGGGTATTGGCTTTAGTGAAAATGGGAAAAGGTTCCAGCACACTCTCATTAGGAGCTAACGGGATAATGTTATTTATCGGGGAGGGTAATCCTGCTGGGGCATACCTGGTCTTACACAGACTATTTAATTCCTCCAACAGTGAGAGGCTACACGCTGCACTGGTTATTTGTGAATAGGATTGATTACTAGTTGGGCTGTCTATAAGCTGGACGGAATTCTTTTTATCAACATCTCTACGCGTAGATGAAAATGTACTATTTATGTGCTTGTCTTGCATCCTGAGGCAAGAATCCGACCGAAGGGCTATTTTAGTGGCAACACCATTGCGGGTCATAGTATGGCTTGAATGTGAACAAATTATTAAAGTTTAATAAGCATATACTACTGTCCAGTACAAAAAGTAAATCGGTAGCTTTACCTCCTCTTGGAGGGGCAAGGGGCGTGGCCCGTCCCGTCCTCCTCAGGCCTCTGAGGGCCACAGAGGACCCGCCCTTTGCCCGGGCTTAGACCGCGCGCGAGCCCGCGACGCGAGGGCTGTCCTCCTTTTTCTATCCCCTCCAGGCGCGGAAGTAGCAGCAGAGGAGTCTGGGGGATGTAGTTTCCCCACCGCACGGCGGCCGCTATCCTGTAGTTCAGCGGCGGCGGGGGGGAAACACCAAGGATCCCAAAATGTCCTGTGGGCAGCAGTGAGCAGGTGTGATCAGGTAGGGGTGATTCTCCCCCCAAAACGAGTATTCTTCCCCCCACAACGAGTGTTCAGAGGAGCGTGATATTTATCACTAATGACATGCAAAGTGGATGTGCCAAGATGTTAGCGACTGGAAACAGTCGCTAACATCGCTATCTCCTATTACCAACCTTTGGAGATATTCACGCTAAGCGCGAATATCTCCAAAAGCTAACACCTGCCCCTGAGCAGTTCTTAGCCATGTTATCCAATGGTAGGTGGATAACATGGCTAAGAGCATTAGCTCGGTAATGCACGAATATCGCTGACTTTTCAGCGATATTCATGCATTTCGGACGATTTTTATCGCTTAGGAGATATATCTTGATAATAGCAAGGTTCCTAAGCGATAAAAATCGCCGCAGCTCGGCGATAAACCAACATAGCGATCCTAATTTGGCGGTGGGAATTTTAAGAGTGATGGTGGAAAGTCCGCCACCGCCGGCCCTCACCGCCGGCCCAGCGGAGGCGGACTTCCCACCATCGTAACCGGCCCCTAAAATTCCAAAAGATATAGGGCCGGATGTAGGTAAAAAATATTTACCGATCCTTAATTACCGATTTTTACCGATTCGGTAAATAAGAATCGGTAAATAAGAAGGGGGGGTATGTAGGAACATCCAGATGTTCCAATTACCGAATCGGTAATAATCGGTAAATAAGAATCGGTAAATATAGAATCTGTAATTACCGATCGGTAATTACCGATCGGTATGGACAATGCATTCCTATGGGGCAAAAGTCCCATAGGAAAGCATTGGAAATACCGATCGGTAATTACAGATCGGTAATTACCGATCGGTAATTACCGATCGGTAAATACCGATCGGTATTTCCCGCGACGGCCAGCAACCAAAAGTGAAACTCAACACAAACAGCCAATCAGGTGCAACCACCCTCCCCCTTCCTGGCAGGAAGTGTGCACACAGGCAGCTGCAACTAATTAGAATGTTCTGGAAAGGCAGTTGGAGCAGAGAGACTGGGAGCAGCAGCAGCAGCAGGCAGAGCTCGTGAATTGAGAACACTTTAAAATGGAAAGCAGCAGGGAAAGTGAGCAAGCAGAAAGGAAAAGGAAACTTAAGTTCAGTAGTACTGAATTACAGGTGCTTGTTGAGGAGGTGGTGAAGGTACACCACAGACTGTTTGGAAAACTGTCCCTCACTGTGCCAGAATCCACAAAAAGGAAAACATGGCTGGACATCCTAGAGAAAGTGAATGCTGTGGGAGTGACCACCAGAGTGACAGAAGACTTAAAGAAGAGGTTCTATGACCTAAGGAGCCTCACAAAGAAAAAATTGGCTGATCGCCACAAACAGTCACAGAAAACAGGTGGAGGGAAGAACACAGCACCCCCACTCACCGAGCTTGAGGAGCTGGTAGCCACAACCCTGGAGACTGAAAGTGTCCATGGACTGGGAGAAGTGGACAGCTCGGCTAAATCTGCAAAAACAAAAGGTAAGATGCATGCACAGCAATCCCCCTCCCACCCCCATCCATCCCTCACCCCTTGCAGCTCAGTTACCCCAGTCCCATGGTGTGTGTGCAAAACTGTAGCAAAGCATCATGGTACATGTAGTCAGTATTAGAAAGAACATGTGACATAGCACTGTTACCAACAAGTAATTTAAATGTTTGCAGACAAAATGAAGGGCAGGCAGCATGTTCAAAGTGCAAATTGATATGTTTAATTGTAGTGGCTGTGACACATTAGCACCTAGCTGATATGTGCCCATATGTCCACAGGTCACACATCTAGAAGGCAGTCCGAGGAGGCAGAAGGCACGGCACCCCAGAGGGATGACAGTCAGGATCCAGGGCCCAGTGCATCCCAGGACACAGGGGTTCCGAGTGGCCAGCCACCCTCCCAGGCAACAGACATCAGTGAGGAAATGCATGGATCCCCAATTCCCTCACAGTCACCACTATTGGTGTCATCACCAGAACTGCCTGCATCCATGGAATTGGTAACACCTGTTGCACACCCTAGCAGGAGGCATGTTGTTTCCCCACTGCTGCAAATGGATATAGGTGCTGAGGAAATGGTGGGTGTAGAGTCACATGACTTGTCTGAGGCTGACATCACTGCCACACTGCAGCCCGGCACAGAGCCTGTACCACCTGCCACTAGAAGGCGCACAGTCCAAGGAAGGGGTGCAGGTGCACGTGGGGAGGGGTCCAGTGTCTTCCAAGGCCTGGAGGGATCGATGGTCAGGATCCAGAGGATGCAGGGCAAGGGCATCATGGCCTGTCAGAGACAAATGCGAAACATGAACAATAACATTCAGGACATTGGCAAGGGCATACAAGAGCTTGTGGAGGTGAACAAGTGCATGGCAACAGGCATACAGCAACTGTGCACTAAACTTGACTCTGAAATTGCTGCAAGGCACAGGGACAAGCAGCGAGCACAGAGAGCAGAGAAATCCTTACACCGCCTGGCAACAGCCACATCCCTGCTATGCAGGCGTAGCATCAATAGCCAGGAAGTCCTGACTAATAATACCAACCAGTTAACAAGGGGCATAGCTGGAATGACTGGTGCGCTGGAGGCCCTACTCAATGCACAAAGTGCACGAAGTTCTGCTCTTGACGTGCCGGACAGTGAACCTAGCACCAGTAGGAGCAGCACAGCTAGCCCACATGGTGTTGAGCCAAGGAGGAGCAGCAGGCGACAGGGTGAGGCTACAGGCCAAACGCCCAGTGTACAGGCTGAGCCACAAACACCTGGCAGTGCAAAGCGTGGCCGAAAATGAATATTTGTTACTATGGCCTACTGCCTGTGGACATTTGTTTCTTTAGTTGTTAAAGTTAAATTTGCACATTTGTGCCATTTAAACAAGCCTAGTGACAATATGCAACTATGGTGGGTGGGTTCAAGACCTGTCTGAGTGTGTTTGCTCACTGTGAGCATTGATGTCAAATGCTTACTGGTGCTCTTTTTTACTTTACCATCTGTTTATGAAACCTAAATAAACAGAAGCTTGTGCTTTGACTATAGCTCAGTGTCTTCACTTACTTAGAAATAGTTGCGTGTAATCTCCTCACGTCTTAATCTGCCATCACTTGGTGTTGACACTCCTGCAGGTTGTCTTTCAGGCACAGCATTGTCGTCGTCGTGATCCTCATAGTCACTTAACTCCACCTCAGTTCCCTTCTTAACAGCCAGATTGTGCAACATGGCACAGGCAGCAATGATCTTACAGCATGTGATGGGGGTATACTGCCTTGCACCTCCACTCTTGTGCAGGCATCTAAACCTGCTCTTCCATATTCCAAATGTTCTCTCAACAACATTGCGTGTGCGCTTGTGGGCCCGGTTGTACCTCCTTTGGCTGGGTGTTGAGGGGTTGAGGTAGGGGGTTAGTATGAATGAGCGAAGGGCATATGCACTGTCTCCTGGAAAGAAAAGGGAATAATTTACTCACATGCATACATGTACTGCTAATTGCAATAGGTCTAATAGGTGTTGCACACTGTGTCTTACCTAGGAGGTAGCCTTCACCAAATTCCCCTGCAGTCAGCCGTTCATAGATGCCACTGTTCTGAAATATATATGAATCATGGGTACTTCCCGGGAATTTAGCTACGAGGTCTGTGATGTAGTGCTTAGCATTGCAAATCACCTGCACGTTGATGGTGTGGGTTGATTTCCTATTGCGGTAAATGTATTCTGTGGCAGCAGGGGGACAAATGGGGATGTGAGTGCCATCAATGCATCCGATGATATGGGGAAATCCTGCCATCTGGTAGAAGTCCGATTTGGTTTGAACCAGTTCTGCATGGGTGGATGGGAAAGAAATGTAATGGTCCATCCTGTGCAACATGGCGTCAAGGAATCTGTGAAAAAACCTTGAGAGGCTGCTCTGGGTCACCCCTCCCGCCACAGCAACCACGCTCTGGTAGCTCCCTGACGCCAGCAGGTGGATGCTGCACAGCACCTGTACATGTGCTGGTATTGCATGTGCCCTTGGGGTGGGGTGCTCCAACAGGGGTTTGAGGTCCCTGATGAGCTCCATGATGGTGTCTGGAGCCAACCTGTACCTTTGCACAATCTCTTCCTCTGTGAGCATGAACAGGGTCACCCTCTGCCTGTAGACCTGCTCCTGTCTCAGCCATTCCCTCTCTCCTTCCTCCTGTAGCCGTAGCCGTCTTGCAATTACATAGAATGCAGCCATTTTGCAAACAGAATTGCATTTTGGGTCCTTTTTTATAGGCTGTACCTGGTTAACACCTGATTTGAATCCATGGTAAATACAGACTCTTAAATACCGATTTTGGCCCAAAATCGGTATTTCAGAGCCTCCCTACATCTCAAACTTCAATTTTACCTATTCTTAATTACCGAATCGGTATTTTACCGATCGGTAACGTTACCGATCGGTAACTTTACCGATCTGTAACTTTACCGATCGGTAACTTTACCGATCGGTAAATGTACCGATCGGTACCGTTACCGATCGGTAACTTTACCGATCGGTAACTTTACCGATCGGTAACTTTACCGAATCGGGAAATTTACCGATTCGGCCTATTTTCTGTCACCTACATGCCGATCTCCAGATACCGGTCGGTAACGGCCGATTTCGGCCGTTTCCGACCGGTATTCGGCTACCTACATCCGGCCCTAAATGCTCTAAAAAGCTGCCCATCTTTCCTTCAAATATCTGCAACTCTGTTCCCCCTTTCCTTCCTTTACGCTTTTCAGTTGTTCTTTTTTTGCAACTGCCTTGCTTCAGATAGGACTGAGCTGCCCCAAGTTGCAGAGTAAATATGGTATTTTTTTCTTTTAAACAGGAATGAAGAGTGATAATGTTTTCACCTTGGAGAAAAAACAGAAACAGTAAATAATGCACATTTGCACAGGAACCACATGCTGAGTCAACTCTGAATAGCACATTTGGGAAATAGCAAATGACAAATGACATAGTACATTCTCCAGAGCAGGCCTGGAAGGTGCAATTGATCCGGCCTTGCAAGGCACACTACTCACAATTCATACATTTACACTCACGCCTCGGAGTATGTCTACAAGTGTACATTTGCACATTTCTTGCGAATTGGCCAGTAGTTTTTTATTTGGATCACAGAATATGGTCACATCATGTGAAGCTGGAGTTGGCACTCAGGTATGGTTACCAGATGACTCTGTGTTGTTATGAGCATCAGATTCCTATCTGTGGCCTCCTTTTAATAATCATTATTTTCAGGTATGTTATTAAATATGGTTCAGCTGAAATGAGCCAAGACTACAACTCCCAGAATGCATCAAGTTGCCTCTTTACTCCGCCACTCCCTGCACCTTTCTTCTGCACTTGCAGGTTCCTGCTTTCTCCCTTTATTAATGTTTATCTGTCTTTCTCTTCTTCCTACTGACTCAATTTTTAGTCACTGTTTTTCACCCTCTTGCTGGTAGTCAAAATCTGACCAATAAAGATAAGCACTTGGCCCTAAAATGGAGTGCCAGGGGTGCCCCACCCTCAACACGTGGCTAAAATTAACCACTTCAGCCATTAAGATTGCTCCTCCTGTAGATATCTATGGGCCTGATTGCGAGCTTTCCAGTTAGTTTACGAGTGTTTCTTGTGTCTGGTGGCTTTTTTGTTACGTTCCTGCAGCGGTGACTCAGAAAATGGGCACCCCAAAGAGAACGCCAAAAACAGTTCCTGCACGGCCTGGACTGCAGGAACTGGGTTGCATACACACAGGGGGGCACATTTAGTGCTCCCCCTACATGCATCCATTGGCCCTGATGCACAAGTGGGTCCTGTAAGCCCCCCTTTGTTTCCTCTCTGCCACAGTTTTCATGGAGTAGGAACCACCATGAAAACCGTGGCAGAGACTAAACTCGTAATATGCTTGACGAGACCGCCAAGAATATTGCGGCCTCAAGACCGCAGCAACACCACCAGGAGACTGTGGTTCCCTGGCGGCTATGGGGGGCAATGACCGGCCGACCACCCTAATTGTAACAGGGCAGTCGGTAGACTGACATCGACGCAAGTCTGACGGTCCACGTAATCGAGCCCTAAGTGCAACGTGCAGGTCTAACAGTCCAAATCCTGCCAGGCACTGCTCAGCCTTTTAGTAATCCTATATTAGTATATGCAACACTGACATTCTTCCCAGTCCTCGGCTGTCATCTTGCACCTTATTGCATTCTGGGTGTTGTAGGTCTGGTTCCCTTCAATAAAAGTAGATGGACTCACACACCCGATAGCAGTGATTTGTGAATGAATAATTCAGGACTGAAAAAAGTGCCATGTCATCATGGAGTGATGTGGTCACTCTAATGGGTGATACCAACACCCACTGTTCAAGTGGTAAGAGGCAGACAAATGACTCATATTGTTACTATTGATGTGAATATTGCTGGGGTGAAAGGCAGTAACCAGCAGTACCCCACAATCCCCACCATAACATGAACTGAAGAGAGCAGATTTATCAAGAACTAGAAATCTGCACTATTAAATTGCACACGCCGCAAAAAAGTGTGCAGTGCCACATTGACTAAATATGATGGTTCAATGATGTCCCTGGCAATGCTAGTACAAAAAATGTTGTGCTTGTGTGACTTAAACAATATTTGTCATTGTGTTAGGGCACACAGGCTTGCAAGTGGTGTCTTGCAAAGGTTTTGTACTTGAGGCACACCATCCAGTACAGCTCTCTACACAAAGACAACACTCCAAAGATTCATGGCATAATATGTGAAATTTTGCAGGAATTACACGTATTCCGCATGAAAGTAAATACTACAACGTTTTCCTTTAGTCCATTGTTGGCAGTTCTTTTAAGTTGCCACTAGAAGATCAGCCAAAACTAGGCCGTGCTACTGTGTATGACTTTATTTGGTCTGGCCTTGGGTGGATTTCTTGTTTTTTTGTACTGTTCCCATTCTATTCATTCCAGTTTGCCTTAGTTATCTGAAGTTTCGTGATGCCACGCTGCTAAGACCAGTGTGCATGCCAGTTTTCATCACAAAAAAACACTTGCACGCGAATGATGATAGACACAATTTTTTGAGCTTCTTACGTCGTGATGCAGTCTCTTGCATCACAAGGAGACCCACGCTTGACCATAGAAACACTGAGACAGATTCGAGCTGGGACAGATAGGCCTGGCACCAAAATAAAAGTGACCCCTCCCATTATGGAAACAAATAGCTAAAAAAGTGGCCCACATTCAGCAAACTGTGGAATTTTTGAGCTAATAAAAAGAAGTGTGTAGAGGTTTTGATAGATATCGGAGCCTGTATGCATTGTGCATGGAGCATGCAATCTTTGTGGTTATCTCAAGGAAATCAAAAGCAAGAACTGATCCACCACACCATAAACTGGCCCACACACTGACCTGTCAAGAACATCCCTTCTTACACTGCCAGATTTCCCTACAGGCAGGGCCACTGCAGTTATGCGACTCTGCGGCCACAGCGTTTTTCCACATAATTGTGCATTTGCCATATAATCTATCATCTGCAGACTTTAACACCAAAAGGGTGTATTTCGCTCAAGTGGCCCAAAAGCTACTTAAAAGAGGAGTGACACGTGTTGCATGGCAGTGGAAGGCCTTTCATAGAGATTGGTCACTTTTGAGTTACCTGTTACTGTATTTGGGTGTTATACTGCTACTAATGAAGCGCCCGAATGTGTTAACGTGTAAAAAGGTCAAAATAATGAAGCTATTTTGTCTCAAAATGCGTTGCATTTTGCAACATAATTTGCATTTTTTTGTCGCACTACCTAGTCAATCCGCCATATAATGTGTTTCTTTAGGCCAGTCCCACTCTGCACTGGCATAGAGTCTGCAACAGGGACCCAATGGTCTTCAGAGAATGGTCATTCCACCTGAAAAAAATGATACAAAATATTGTGTTGACTTCCACTCATTTCACACACAAAAAAGGCCTACTCTATAAAGAAAAGGAAATACAAAAAGTTGACAAAGAGGCAAATAGTGTCCCCAGGCAGCACATTCCTCCCCACAACCACTTTGCCATGCTTTGTAATTGGAGTGTCCCCTGGGATCCACCACTGGCTTGGAACATCTTCTATGTCATGACCTCATCCCTAGCAGTGTCTGGTAACAGCTCTAATGGCTTCCAGTGCAATCCGATGACTGCCAAACGCAATGCGCGTAGGGCATCTTTTAGTCAAAGGCCTTTGCAAATGCCTGAGCTCGATCCATATTTCATCAATTCTGCAGGGTGCTGCCATGCCTGGTAAGAAACCAAGAACAAATCAATCGAAGATAGGGAGTGTATTATTTCATCGAAGGACTGGTGTCATCTTCAGCGGTGAAGACGATTCAATTTTCCAAGGAGTTCATTCAAGATTTTAATAAGCCCCACACATAAACTGAACTTCAGAGATTGTCTGTTTCCACTGATATTCTACCTTTTCATGGGCTGTCCTCTTTGCAGACATGGGTTTGGTCCATTTTTCAGTGTTTGTCTCTTCTCAGGGACTGCCACAGTTCTTAGCATTTTCGCCTGCGATGGTCCCATTTCTTCAGGTTTGTTACTTTTTATATGACTATCGCCTTTCTTCATAAAACTGACTTCCTTTCGTTGTTTTTTTTCTGAAAATTGATGCTATTTCTGCCATTGACACCTTTTTTCTAGAACTGTCTGTTTTCGTCAGACAGTATCACCTTGCTCGAGACATAGTAATAACTATGGATCCAAAATGTAAATGTTTACTGCTTTTTACAAATAAATGAAATGAAAAACAGTTTCTTTGTTTATATTCTTTTTAAAAATGGATACATAGGGAGATTTTTGTCCCCTTTTGATAGTCTGTCGTTGCTTTTAGTCATGACTGACAGGAATATAGCTGTGCAAACCATAGCATAACATGTTTAGATTAGACAATCCTAACCACGGATCATGTGATGGATACTTCTTGGACACATGTTATACAACCTCTTCTAATCTGCACTCTAAAGTTTGTGTCTTCTGAGCTTTACTCTGCAAATTTCCCTGGTGCAGAAAAGTTCACAGGAACTGTGCCTATTCCACATATACATATGAAAATGTTTCTCGGCCACTGAATTCAGTAGAATATGCATGGTGAAATAACCGAAAGGAGACCAAAAGGGTCACAATCTCCATTAGTTTGCGTTTGCTTTGTGTCACAAGAGTGGCACAAACCGGCATTAACTGTTGATTTTGGCATTTACATTTGAACTACTTTGCATCAAGGGGGCATTCCATGGGTGGTACATGGGCTTTGCAATGCAACCATACATAGGATTTGATGTAAATCCCTATCAGCTAAAAATCTTAGGCAGGGATTTGGGCCACAAATATACACCCCCTTGAGGCAGGCATAAGAGAAAAGCTTTCTGTACAGCACACATATAAAGTTATAAAACTATATGTGTCAAAACATAGCACTTTCTACTGGAAGGGCCACATGCAAAGCATCTGCTTGATATCACACACGTACACACTAGCACTATGATGCAAGAGTGTGCGCTGATGCTAGGCAGAGTGAAGTACACCAGGACTAGGAGCGAGAGAGAAAAAGTGCCATATCTTGGTAAATATGGTAGTGTTTGGTTCTCTCCCTTTCACATAACTATATTAGAAGAAAGATAAAAAATAATAGGATCCTTACAAAAAAACAAATATAAGGGAAATAAATGAAACGTTACATTAACAAAAAAGAATTATTTATACTAAATTAGAATATTGGAATGTTGGGAGCTCCATTGAAAACAATGGAGTGCTCTGGGCTTATAATGGCTGGTATAAGCCTGGAGCTCCAACATTCCAATGCTTCTTTGTTCACAGCTCTGGCTGTGAACAATGGCTTCAGAGAGCCTGAGGCGATTCCAATCCCCTCACGCTCCCATAAGGCTTTGTTCTTTTTGGTTAGAACATTCCGCCCTCTAGTGGTAGAATGTTCTAATAGCCTTATAGCCCTTCGTAGATGGGCTATACCGGCTATTAAAGTCCCTCTCCCTTGTTAAAGGACCTCGCCTTCGGCTCGGGCCTTTAACGCTGGAGAGGGCCTTTAATAGCAGGTATAGCCCTCTACGGCGTGCTATAAGGCTATAGTAAAACTAAGCGATTAACAGAATGTAAAAAGTCGATGTGATTGCAGGAATCACACAGGGGTTGTTAAAATATTGGAAAATGACTTTATTTACTTTGGTGATGCAGTCACACATGATGAAGTATAGACTATATAGTGCTTTGCGATGTAGTGGTCCACGATGTAATAACATACATCATTTCAAAGCGGATCCTCCGGTGTTGGCTTACTTAGGATTAAAGACGGGTGTCAATACAGAGATACCACCTGAGATACTTCCAGCCGAGCCAAGGCTGCATATGACAAGAGCTCTGGCCAGCCCCCCAAACCCAAGGAGGACATAGGAACACTGCAAGCTGGCAAGACAGGCCTCAGGGAGGGCTTTTTTAATAATAATTAATTCCTCGCTTAAGGTTAAATATAGGATCCCTCAGATGGGACTCAAGAAGTGTCTTTCTGAGAAGGTGTGAGGAGAGAGGGGTCGGAGACTCAGTTCCTCTCATTGGGGGTGTCACAATGCTGAAGGTTGCTAGAGGAGGGATGGACTCACCCTGCGGTAGGACACATGCTACTGTATCCGACCTGAAGTTTGAGGCCTTTCATTGGTCTGCCCATAGCCACCATTCAGCGTGCATGCACTTTGAAACACGCTTCCAGCAATCACAGTAGAGGGCAAGGTTTCCTTCCAAAAGAGTCATACTTGCCTAATCATGTACACAAAACAGTGCAACTCAAAGGGATAAGCAAAAGGAACATTAATTTTAGATTCCTCTTCATATTGCACTCCACATAATGTACCAGGTAATATTTTGTTTAACAAAATTATAGTGTTTCCGGGAAACCCTTATGGTCTCAGCACCCAAGTCTACTTTTTAACCATATTTATGTGATTATCATTCTTAAACAAGCTATGCTGTTGGAAATGAACAACAACTTGTAACAGGTAATTGAAGAGCCAGCAGGCTGGAGGGCATTACTACTTACGACAAAAAATACCCTTTCGATTCCCATTCTAGGTGCCATTTTCAGTCCTCCCAGGTCTTAAAAGACCTAGGGCCCGATGTAGGTAATCCCAGATTACCGATTCTTAAATACCGAATCATACCGATTCAGTATTTAAGAACTGGCAATCGGGATGTAGGTAATTTTACCGAATTAATTACAGAATCGGTATGATTCGGTAATTAATGAATCGGTATTTACCGATTCTGTAATTGCCATTGATTCCTATGGGCCTTGAGGCCCATAGGAATCAATGTCAATTACCGAATCGGTAAATACCGAATCAGTATAATTACCGAATTTGCAAGGGGGACAGGGTGTCACTTTGACACCCTGTTGCACCCCTGATTCTGGCTTGTGTGCCATGTGGCACACATACATGCCCTAAGGGCATGTATGTGTGCCACATGGCACAGGTGTACATGCACAGATGTGCATGTACACAGGAATTCGTTATTTACCATGACATAGTATGTCATGGTAAATAATGAATTCTTAAGGGCCGGTGGCACTGTTTTCAGTGCCACCTACATCACAAATTTGAGATTCGGTAAATTTACCGATTTGGTAATTTACAGAATCTGTAAATTTACCGATTCTGTAAATATACCGAATCGATCAATTTAAGGCCCCCTACATCTCAATCTCCAAATACCGGTCGGTAACGGATGAAATCGGCCGTTACCGACCGGTATTTGGTGACCTACATCTGGCCCCTAGTTTCTTATTGTTGAAGGTCCCACTGGTTAATAGCCGGTCCACCCCCGGTTATCAATATTTCCATGAGGTACCAAAGTACTCTTCCATTACTCTAAATCCACTGTAGTACTAAATTCAGAAATACTATCTGTGCCACAAACATTTCTAACTACTAAAAATACTAAACAAGGTCGAGTAATGTTGCATAGTGTGAGCCGTGGCCCGTGGAGGGAGTTTGGTGGGGCAGGGAGGTGGGTCGGGGGAGGGGCAGGGTGGTTGGTATTAAACACCGGAATGTGGATAATTGGAGGTAAGTAAACAATTTAATAAATAAAACGAATTTCGTAGCGCGCCTGCATTGCAAAATGCGATGCGGCGCATGCTACGAAATTCGTTTTATTTATTAGATTGTTTACTTACCTCCAATTATCCGCATTCCGGTGTTTAGTACCCACCACCCTGCCCCTCCCCCGACCCGCCTCTCTGCCCCACCGAACTCCCTCCATGGGCCGCGGCTGCATAGTGTACATATCGTCTCCTGACTGGGCAACCAGAAGCAACTGAGAACAAATGGTTACATTTGAGTACTGAGATCAATTCTTAATGCACAAATCAGCGTGTGGGACTAGATGAATGCCTTGCTGGGTCTTTCCGTGGTAACCTCTAACTTACCACACACAGCAATCACAGATCTAGGGTTAAGACATTAGTGTCAACCATCTTGGGAACAGTAAAAATAGCAGATGTTGTTAAGGACAGCAACATGCAGACAGCATTACGCCCAGTCCTGCAGGCTGCATGGAGGCCTGCAAATCTCAAACCAGTCATCACCATTTTGGGACTGTCCACACACATGACTATGTGATGCTAATTTATTTACCTTGAAGAAGCCCTTGCATGGACTGGATTTGAGGGAACGAAACATGTGTCAGCCACTTAATTCTTCAAGTTAATATGCAATATGTGAACAAAAATAGAAATAGACTCTACTGTATATATGTATATTACGAATCTTTTTTAAATTCTTTTGTTACTATATACTGACTACAGTTGCAAGTACATATGGCGTCTTATGGCAAACCTGTGGATTAAATAAATTCCTAATGGTGCACTGTGGACCATGGCCTCGGGTCTGGTCCAAGTTCCATTGTAGGTGTAAAATCCTGCCTTGTTTTATAATCAAAGGTTTGAGTCACATTGAGTTAAGTCATCTTTGTTTCTATTGACAGCAATTTCTTGCTAGTGTTACCTGTAGGAAAAGTCACTGAAAAAAATATTGCAGTAATCTGGCTATTGTATGAAACACCCATTGTAAATGCAGATTTTCCACAGTTTTAATGTAAAGAAAATCATGATTTTATTAAAAAAGGCACGGAGGCTAATATTATGCATATCCCTTTTATTCCTGCCCAAACACAGCAGCAACAACACTATAGAACTTAGAATATTACCAAAACATTCCAGAACTTAGAACATGTATAATACTCCAAGTAAAGCAGCCATCTTCCTCTTTTGTGACTGCGAATGTGTAAAAAACAATAAATAACAAGTCCATAAATAAATTCCACCGACTCCAAACTTCATAAAACTCCTCTTCGACTTCTTCTCCTCATGGAACATCCTCTTCATCCACTTCTTCTTTTATCCTTCAAAATAAATCAAACAATAATTAAATACAGGGCGGGCACAGCGGAGGGATAATATTAGCCTCCGTGCCTTTTTTAATAAAATCATGATTTTCTTTACATTAAAACTGTGGAAAATCTGCATTTTATGTCAAAGGCCCGGAGGCCAACATTATGCATGTTCAAAGTTCTTCCAAAACCTTACTCAAAACATTGTCCACAGGCTTAAAGTAAAACTTACGAAAAGTCGAATCATTTGACCAATCTGCTGCCTTCAAAATTCCGCCCAAACTAAAACCTTTAACAAAGGCCTTACTAGCCATAGCCCCTCTCACCGAATGGGACCCGAAAACACTAGTATCCACCCCTGCCTTGACCATCACATTTCTAACCCATCTCGCCAAAGTAGGAGTAGACACAGCCTTATACGGATTAACATAAGAAATCAATAACTGCTTACAATCTGCTTTTCTCAAAGCAGAAGTCCTTTTTTCATACTCCTTCAGGCACTTAACCACACACAAAACACTCTCTCCCTCTAAAAGAGGATAAAAAATTGTTCTTGACATCGTTTTCGTCCTTCTCTTAACCTCAAAACACACTCCCTCTGGTTGATAAAACCTAGAATTAACATCCAAAGCCCTAACATCTGACACCCTCCTAAACGAAACCAGACACAACAGCATTGTCATCTTCCAAGTCAAGAATTTCAAATCCAACCCTGTATTTGACCCCCAACTTTCAAGCTCCCTCAACACCAAAGTGACGTCCCAAAGTGAATCATACTTAGCCTTCGGTGGAATAACCACCCTAACACTTTTAACCAATCTCCTGACCAGAACATGCTGTCCAACTGGAACTCCATCCACCAGACCATGCCCCGCTGAAATAGCAGATCTACTTAGATTAACTGAATTATACGCCAAACCACTACAAAAAAGACCTGACAAATAATTTGCTACCTCTACCACAGGTGCTGAAATGGGATCCAAACCCCTCTCAACACACCAACCATTCCACTTTCTCCACGCTGACTCATACACCCTAGAAGTCCCTTTAGACCATGACTTTGAGACAAGCTCCTCAGCCTCTTTTGATAAACCCTGCACTTGCCAAACTCTCCTGAAATCAACCAAGCCATCAACTTCAGTTGTCCTGTGACCACCAGGTCGTGAAAGTTCCCCTGAACATCCATCAATATGTCCCTGCAATCTGGTAGAATTATCGGGTTCTCCACCAACAAATCCATCGCATCCGGGAACCACACCTGAGCTTTCCAGAAAGGAGTTATCAGAACCAACTCTGACTCCTCCCTTCTGACCTTGTTCAAAACCCTCTGAATCATAGAAAATGGGGGAAACGCATAACATCTTTCCTCCTTCCAATTCTGCAGAAAAGCATCCACTCCCTTCGCCTCCGGATCCGGTCTCCAACTGTAAAACTCCTTCAACTGAGTGTTCAACCTGTCTGCAAACAGATCCACACTCAAAGGTCCCCACATTCTCTCCAGACTCAAAAACACTTCTCTCTTCAACCTCCAACAGCTCGCATCCCTCAGGTATCTTGAATACCAATCCGCTTCTACGTTGCTCAACCCTGGTATATATTGAGCCTGAACTACAATCTCTCTCTCCAGACAAAATTTCCAAAATTCCTTTGCAAGTTCCGCCAATCCTTTTGACCGAGGACCACCCATCTTGTTTACATACTGAACTGCCGACAAATTGTCCATCTTCAGAAGAACACAACATTTGACTTTGTCCTTCACAAAACTTTTTGTTGCGAAGGAACCTGCCAGCAACTCCAAACAATTTATGTGCATTAATCCTTCCTCTTTCGACCATTGTCCCCCTGTTGATGTCTCTCCACATCTCGCTCCCCATCCGCTTAAACTCGCATCCGACTCTATCTCCACTTCTAGCATTGACCCAAATATTGCTCGACCGTTCCAAGCATCCAGACTCATCAACCACCACTCCAACTCCTCCTGAGATTCCTGATCTATCACAAGCTTTTGAGAATACCTCACATCCTTCCTCAAATACCTTGCCTTCAACCTCTGTAACGCACGATAATGCAGGGGAGCAGGGAATATCGCCTGAATTGAAGAAGATAGAAGACCCAACAGTCGCGCTAACTGCCTCAAAGTAATCCAGTCCGCCGACTTTACTCTCCTCACTTCTTTCCTGATCTTCCTCACCTTCTCCATTGGCAACCTCAACACACAATCCAATGTCCGTATCTGAAAACCTAAAAAGGTCATCACCTGTTTTGGATCCACACACGACTTCTCCTTGTTCACTACAAACCCCAAATCCTCTATTACTCTCACTGCAAATTCCGTATGATCCTTCGCCAACTTCCTCTCTTCTGCCATTATCAAGATATCGTCCAAATAGACTATCAGACGAACCCCTCTGGACCTCAACCAAGCCGCAATCGGCCTCATCACCTTGGTGAAGCACCACGGAGCTGACGTCAAACCGAAAGGAAGACTCTTGAACCTCCAGCGCCTTCCCAACCACCTGAACTGAAGGTAATCCCTTTGATCCTGGCACATAGGAATTGTTAAATAAGCATCCTTCAAATCCAGTCTTGTTAACCAATCCCCCTTTCTCAACAGATCCCTTAGCATATGAATCCCCTCCATTTTGAAATGGTTGTAAACAACCCAATCGTTCAATTCCTTCAAATTGATTACCGGTCTCATCTTCTTGTCTTTCTTCTCTACAAGAAATAAGTTGCTTATAAAGCAACCCGGCACCTCTTCTGCAAGCTCTATTGCACCCTTTTTTTTCCAACTCCAATACTTCTTTTGTTACCAACCTTTCCATTTCTACTGAAAACCTTAATATCTTTGGAACCCTCGATTGAACCGGGGTACTGATAAAGTCTATCCTGTAACCAAACACAGTTTCCAAAACCCATGGATCCTGTGTTATTTCCTGCCATCTGGAAACAAACTGGGCTAGTCTGCCGCCCAATTTTACTTCCATAAATAAAGGGTCTTGTAAGAGACTTACCTGAAAATCCTCTCGGTCTCCTATCCGACCTTGGACCTCTTCCTCTCCCCCTCTGTCTTTGCGGGAAGAAACTTCCTTGATCCGACCTTGTAAATCCATATCCTCCTCCACTTCCATAGCCAAAACCATATCCGTAACCTGATCCAAGGGGCCTGTTTCCTCTACCATAAAATCCTCTGGTAAAACCGAAACCTCGGCCGGGGAACCGACCCCTTGTCCTCCCGGCCGAACCAAAAACACGTCTCATATATTTCTGAGCCTTCTGTAAAGAATTAAATGTTCCTACGTACTTTGCCATATCTTTGACAAAGTCGTCACCGAACAGCAGCCCTTCGCTCTGTTCGCCCAACTCCTTGCCAGCCAAATCTGCAAGTTTCGGATCGATCTTGAATAAGATACTCTTTCTCCTCTCCTGACAGAGAGCCGCATTGGCATTCCTTAGCAAGCAAATTGCACGTTGCACCCACTGACGCATTTCACTTACGTCAACACCAGTATTATTACTATGTGCTTCTTCGTACAAATCAAAAATCTTTGTCAAAGGACCCAGAATATCCAGCATTCGATCCTGACAACTTTTCAGGCCTTTGTCCAAGCCTCTTCTAGGGTCTCTTCCCCCTTTGTTATTAATAAATGTCAGCATCTTCTGGTCCAATTCCGGAGTGAATGCCACCTTACTATTTAGGGATGGTCTCGGGCACTCAGACCTCAGTCGAGTCCTTATCTCCTTTGGCATCTCCTTTCTTATCCAATATCGAATATATTTAGCAACATGTTCTACTGGGGACCACTGAGGTGACAATGGATGTTGTATCAGTAATGGATCAAACATTTGATCCCCTTGAGGGTCAACAAATTCCTCATACTCCAACTTAATCTGGTCATCTAACTTCCTCCTTTTAACCTTTACTTCTTCTACATCCGAATCCTCCATACTTGAGCTACACGTAAGCTCCACATCCCCACTAGAAGAACTACTATCGCACGCCACAGAGCTGTGACCTTTTCTTTGTGCCTTTATAGCACTCACCTTGGCCTTTATAGCCTTCTCCTTTTGCTCTCTATTTTCCTTCTCCTTAGATGTCTTTCCTTTAATTACATTTTTCCTCTTTTCCTTCCTCTTAGATGCACCACCAGAAGTACCTGTCACTACCTGCACCTCCTCGGAGGTATAAAAACCATCCTCTTCTCCTGACCTTTGGCTTTTCTCTCCCTCTTTACTTCTCTTCCCAATAGTGCTTTCTATCCTTTTCTCCAAGGAAGTACTAAATTCGCCAAACATCTTTTCCATGTATCCCTTCATCCTTTCCTCGAAACCTGATTCCTCATTCTCCATTTTAAATTATTCCTTCCTTAGAATTTTCACAAATCCAACACTAAAACACCTCTACCTCAAAGCGACACACACTCAATTTGAACCGGCGAACTTCGTTTGACTGAAACTGACCATAATCAGTCAGACGATCAAAACACCCCAAAACATGGCCGAACACTTTCTCATTGCTTAAACCTGACGTTTCCCAAACACACAAAATGGCCGCCGCACGTAACGTAGGTACGGCGGCCCCTAGAGCACACACTTCCTAAGCTTCAGCGCGAGTCTCCAATCGCGTCAGAACTCATGCCGAACAACATTTCCACACTCGAGGACCCACGCGCTTACCAACCGTCAACACGGTAAACTCATTCTCCCTTGTTTAGAAAAAACAACGTTTAAATGTCACGGCACTATTCTAAATATTTTAAAGATTTACGTCCGTTTTTCCTTCCTCATTCAAACATTATTTAAAGACTTACATCCGTTTCTCCTTCATTCAAACAACACTTCACATAAATACATTTCCCTTAAATCCTGACTCGAATTAACTTATCCTTAACCTTTAATTATCTCTGGGTATAAATACTAATCAATTTCTTAAGAAAACGAATTTATAAGCAGCACTTAAAAAGAGAGTACTTATCTCATGTTCGAGCAGCAACAAAAGAGGAAGATGGCTGCTTTACTTGGAGTATTATACATGTTCTAAGTTCTGGAATGTTTTGGTAATATTCTAAGTTCTATAGTGTTGTTGCTGCTGTGTTTGGGCAGGAATAAAAGGGATATGCATAATGTTGGCCTCCGGGCCTTTGACATAAAATCCTGTTTCTACAAGTTATTCCCAATTACACTGTGGAACATTTGGAACAAAGTCAGAAAACTGGCCTGCTAGCCTGTACTAATGGTATTTCCAAGCAATACATTGTAACCAAATTCACTCAGAATGAAGGGATTCTGCTTTAAAGCTCCTTCTTTTAAGTCACCAAACCAATGCTGGCCTCTCACAGGAACTTCTGGAAGCCTCATGCTCACAGTGTGCAAGGTTGCATGAGGGATATCCCTCTGGACCACTTGAGGCGTACCCCTAGGAAGATCAAGGCATTCTCATCCTCTCCTGCTGACACCAGTTACGTCTGATGATAAAAGGCAAACAGATGCTTAAAAAGTAAATTGCACCACACATTGGCCAGATGTATTATTTACTGGTCACAAAAACAAACAAAAAAACTAGTCACAATTTGTGACCAGTAATGAATTTTATAGACCTACCAATGTAGTAATAGGTTAGTTTATAAAAGGCCAATTCAGAGTGGGTCGTAACCCAACCTGGCTCATGAGTATTAATGAGGTAGATAACAAATTGCAACTCATTCCGATTGGAGGCCGTCACAGGGATTGTTTCCCGCTAGCATCTGAAGACCGGTACAATATAGAGGTGGTCACAGTAACAATAAACAACTTTGGAGAAAAAAAATGAAATTAAGCCAGCATTCACAGAGCCATGCTAGATATTCGCAAATAAATGCAATTTATTTACAAAAGTAAATACGCAATTTAAATGTGGCAACGCAGTTGCTTTTTCATCACCACATAGTTCTGATAATTAGAAGAAAGATGCTTAGGTGTGAGAAAAGGAAGATGGAGTGTTGTAGGTCAATGTGAAACCGTGAGGAGGGTGGACAAGGAAAAGAGGTGTGACGTAATCCATCTGAAGACCATCATGTCTGAAATCGCCTTTCAATAAAGTTAACCTTTTTTTTTTCAACGCAGCCCGTTTTTCCGAAAGGAAATGGTACAGCGCTTAAAAAAAACTTAGCACCTTTTCCAAGTTTGTTTGAGAGTTGGCAATAGTCCCCTGGACCCGCGCCCACTCTCTAGCAAACATTTTCCAACTTTCACAAAGTAGAAGGACTTGGGACCTCTTCCCTTCTGCAAACAGATTACCACTCCAACTCGGGAGTGTTTTGCAACCACATTTCGCTCGCAAAACATGGATACAGATTCAGTATTTGGAAAGGACGCCAGTTACACACCCCTTTGAAATACTAAATCAGTGTGGTGTCGAAATACCACTTTGGGAGTTGGGAATAGTTTACAGATTCCTAAAATGGGAATAGTGCAATTAAAACATTATAGCTGTCGCAAAAGCAGAAATAGAGTGTTTATGGATGTAAAAATGCGTATTTACATGTGTCAAAAATCAGGAAGTAATACCAGATGGTGATGTTTCCACCATTGCTGGGTAATACCTGCGAATTTTGCCCTAGTGTCCAAATTAAATCGGAAACGCCGGTTTTAAAATGTCGTACTTGTGCACACAAGCGGCCCTGTGCGCGCTCTCGGTGAGTCACAGGAGAGTGTCTGGGTTGATGCAACTGGGTGGCCCCGTCTCCTCCCGCTTCATAAGCAGGGCGTTTTGGTAGGAGCAGGGTTTTGTGATGGCTGCGGAGGGTCTGCCGGCGCGAGGATGCTGCAGCTTTTATGTGGGCTGCGCCCCCCCCCCTCTCCCCCACACACTCTCCGCCCCCCCCCCTACATCCCTTCCTCCATGTTAGCTAACGGTGACCCCTTATTATACTCCGCAAGCTCCGCATTGCCTTGGTTCCCTAGCAACGTGTCGTCGCCGTGGCAACCGTGACAACCTTCTGTTCATTAATTTAAAAAGGTTCACAGTATAACAAATGAAATGGTTATAATCTTGTCACCGTGTTAAAAAGAGCTGCACGCCTAGACCTCTCACTAATCACCCTATATTACATAGTGTGCGTGTGTGTAGGTGTGTGTCTATACTGCTCCCAGGATGCAGCGCGGGAGGATGCTCGTCCTCGCGGTTAGCATGCTTTTTCGGTGGCATAATTTATACAGACGCTCTGAAGTGAGCATTTGTTCTGAAATTGGAAATTGAGACATTTATCTGAGCAGAACTCTCATTCCATTGGTTTGGTGATTTGTGGAGAAAAAAAATAACAAAAAAATAGTAAACAAATATCTTCATTCTGAACTATAAGGAGGGGTCCAATTTTGACATTCCCTGGCTTGATTCCCCCAAATCTATGCACATGTAAAATTAAAGATGCGGAAATTGAAGAATGAATGTTTATTTTATATTTGATTGTGATCCCAAGTTAAAATGTCTAATGTCATTGGAGCTGTGCCGCAACTAAAGGGTTCTAGAAGTTGGGTAAAAGTTAAGCAAAAGTGCTCTGTATTTGACCCCAGTTAAATCCCCTCTTCGGCTTTGATGCACGGGTCATACTTTCAATGTCTTAGGAGGATGTGGGGGGGTTTTCATTTTTCGATTCCTGATCTAGCGCCGACCTAGCGCCAAAAAGATAAGAGCGATTTACAGAGGAGTTTTTGGGACGTTGTAACAGCTTTGCAGGCATAAGACGCTGTATTGTATATTCTTATTTGATTTTCGGTGGCGCATACATAATGCAAGAGCATGTCTTACAGTTCGAAGGAGTATATGAAAACGATACAGCCGAAGGAGTGTGCCGCCACAAAATGGTTACCAGGGTCGGATTGGGATCACAGGGGCATATTACCAAGCCCCAGCGATAATTATTGCTAAGCGCACTTAGCGCTAGGATAATTATCGCCGGGTAGCGTGGATTTTTATCACTGAGATAGCATGCTATCAGCAACGCTTATCTCAGAAGTGTTAAAAATCCTCGCGCTAACTGCCAAATGAGAGATTATCGCTGGAAAACCAACAATAATCTCTCGAAGTTTGGCGTTAGCTTGATGATAGGTGCTCACAAACTTAGCCATGATATCCACCTTCCATAGGATATCATGGCTAAGTCAGGAAAATACCAGGTGTAAAAAAAGCAGCGCTAACCTCGGTTAGCGCTGCTTTTTTAATCACTAACAGGGTTAGCGTTATCCTTGATAATAGGAGAAATGTCGCTTAACACCATTTCTCCTATTATTTTTCTCTGGAACGCCCCCTTTGCATCTCATTAGAGATGCAAGGGGAAGCGTAGAGAAAAAGGGTGCTAACATGCGAATTTGCGTGTTAGCACCCTGTTGCTGATAGGGAGATAATTTTATCTCCGCTTTCTTGGCTTTTAAAGCCAAAAAAGCGGAGATAAATCCCTTGATAATATGCCCCACAATTCGGCGTGGGCAGCCCAAAAAATTGGCCCACATTCCTGGAACACGCCCGTTTATGAAACAGCGTTTGGCTAATCTCAATGGGCTAATTTTTAGAGAAATATTTGAAAAATTATGTATTTTAAAGCTCATAGAGCCAGAAGCATTGGTGTAAACTAGAAGCACTATATTTTGTACGGGCGGGCGAGGTGAATTAACGTGTCCCAAAAGGGCACAACTCCTGATGTGGCTATGTTTGCCACATGGCCGTTTTTTCCACTCACATTATGGAATATCAAATTAATTTTTAGGTCGAGTCTGGGCAGAGCATGTGCTGCTCTGTGAGGCATGCTGTATTCAAGTATGGACTTGAAGCTCCACCCAGTCTCTGCCCATATTTGTCATTGGCTTGTGTCATTGTCCTTTGTAAATGCTGGATTTTGATTTGTTAATAGGCTTGTTAGTCCCTCCTTAGTACCACCGTGTCTTTATTAGTAACCTCAAACAACAAGGAGGGGGACGGGTGGCCTGTTTCCCACTCAAGACGGAGTGGGGGGGGGGGGGTCCAGCATAAAAGAGGCCTCAAAGAACATACTGCAAAAGTGGGATTATGCTGTTCCTCTATTAAATGTGCTGGTTGGAGTCACAAGTGACTTGGTCCCACTATACCCTAGAGAGGGCAAATGTGGGGATCCATATGTTGGTTCATAATGCCCTCACACACCCTTTCAGGTGTCATGCTTCATCATCTGGGCTGCTCCTCGTTGGGTAGGCGGTGCAATACCCAACGGGCTCTCTAAAAAAGGGTCTCTTTGTCGGAGATCATCCATCCAACTGCCGTGTGATGAAGTGCGGGTATGGGGCCAGGACTGTGTAGATGCAGTGTAGTGATTTAAAATAGGATTGGGAGTACCTAGAAGGACACATTTTATTCTGGGTGTCTCCTATCCTAATTAAAAGCAGTGTACAAGGCACTCTCCCGAGGGATTTCCTCGCGTTGTGGGGTCCTCGTTAGAATTTGTGGGCCAACATGTTTCTCGCTGTTGGTTCAATAAACTTGCGATTCTTCAGGACCTTGGAAAAAAGCTATCTACATTTGTGGTAAGCGGCATACACAATTGAGCACCCAGGTAATGTCTATTACCTAAAATTACCTTTAAATCGCCTGGATCTACCTATTGTGGGAGACAAAAGCGTAAAGGAAGTATTTGCAATATTGTAATTAATCACATGTACAGGCATCGTCTCATAGTGACTTCAGAACATACTATTTACAAAAGTGTGTGAACGGCAAGGAACGTTTGGAGGACAGTTAAAAGGGCAAGAAGTTTAAAAACATCAGTGGTGATTGTCCACAGCGAGCTATGGTGACTATTGCCCCTGTGGAAGAACAAACTAAGTAGAAGAAATACCTCAGGAAGGACTCACCCAATAGTAATGGTCCCCAAGCTTCAACAGTGGCCGGTGGATTCACACACAAGGCATTGCTTCTGTGTGTGATGAACTGATGTTGGGGAGATAAAAAACATGATATGTACCATCCTTGCGATCAAAAACTTATTTGAGCGGCAACTCATCAAGTTCAAGTTCAAGTTCAGGCATTTATAAAGCGCACTACTCACCCAGAGGGTCTCAAGGCGCTAGAGGGAGGGGTTCATTGTTTATCGAATAGCCAAGTTTTCAGTTCATTTCTGAAGGAGATGTGATTCTGAGTAAGGCAGAGGTGGGTGGGGAGGGAGTTCCAGGTCTTGGCAGCCAGGAAGGAGAAGGATCTACCACCCATGGTGGTTTTTCGGATGCGCGGGACTGCGGCGAGGGCTTGAATGGATGATCTTAGTTGGCGGGTGGGATAGTAGAAGGACAGTCGGGAGTTGAGGCATTCTGGTCCTAGATTGTAAAGGGCCTTGTGTGCGTGGGTAAGAAGGCGGAAAGTAATTCTTTTGTTGACGGGAAGCCAGTGGAGGTTTTTTAGGTGACCGGTGATGTGCTCTTGGCGCGGGATGTCTAATATGAGTCTCGCTGATGCGTTTTGGATGCGCTGGAGCTTTTTCTGCAATTTTGTTGTAATTCCGGCGTAGAGAGTGTTGCCATAGTCCAGTCGACTCGTGACCAGTGCATGGGTGACAGTCTTTCTTGTTTCGAGGGGGATCCAGCGGAAGATTTTTTTGAGAATGCGAAGGACGTTGAAGCAGGAGGACGATACAGTGTTGACTTGTCTGGACATTGAGAGAGAGGAGTCTAGAATGAAGCCAAGGTTACGTGCATGGTCAGTGGGTGTGGGCGCTGATCCCAAAGCGGGAGGCCCCCAAGAGTCGTCCCAAGCTGAGGGGGAGGATCCAAGGATGAGCACCTCAGTTTTGTCTGAGTTGAGTTTTAAGCAGCTCTGTTTCATCCATTCGGCTACTTCTTTCATACCTTCGTGAAGGTTTTCCTTGGCGGTGTTGGGGTCTTTGGTGAGGGAAAGTATCAGCTGGGTGTCGTCGGCGTAGGAGATGATGTTGATGTTGTGTCGACGTGCGATGGAGGCGAGGGGACTCATGTAGACGTTGAAGAGGGTGGGACTGAGTGAGGAGCCTTGAGGTACGCCGCAGATGACTTCGGTGGGCTCTGAGTAGAAAGGGGGGAGTCGGACTCTCTGTGTTCTCCCGGCTAGGAACGAGATGATCCAGTCCAAGGCTTTTCCTTGTATGCCGATGTTGTTGAGGCGTTGTATGAGGGTGTTGTGACAGACAGTGTCGAAGGCGGCGGATAGGTCGAGAAGAATGAGGGCCACTGTTTCACCGTTGTCCAGGAGAGCTCGGATGTCGTCGGTCGCCGCAATGAGGGCGGTCTCGGGTACCTCAAAAAAGTGAAACAACCACAAGGAAAGACTGTGATGCTGTAACCACAAGGAAAGACTGTGATGCTGTAGTGCTAATGAAACTAGTTAGCATTATATCACTTAGTAGAGACCAGCCCTGACAACACAGTACATTGTTTCCCCTTAGCCTTACAGAGTTATAAGCTAGTATGCATCAGCAGCGGTATGACAAAGAATGAGGTGAACTGCGTTTGGAATTAAAATTAGGCCGGCAGACAGTTGCGTGAAGCGGCTGTTTGGGCAGCAACCATTAACAAAGTACCTTCGGGGCAAAAGGCAAGGAGATTGTGGCCTTGGTGGGGGTGGCGGTTTATTGTATAGAATGCCCAGATAAACATAAAGGGCTGCATAGTTATAATTAAAGAAATGAGCCCGCAGGGTAATAGGGAGTCAAGGACCATGTTGCAGACGTCAGTGTTGGTTTTTATCTGCGTGTATTAAAGAAAGAAGTACCAGCATTCATTTACTGAACGCGGTCACAAGCGTAGCGAGAAACATGTTGACCCACAAGTTCTAACAAGGACACCACCACTACACTGTATCTACACAGTCCTGGCCCCATACCCGCCCTTCATCACACGGCAGTTGGATGGAAGATCTCCGACAAAGAGCCCCTTTTTTAGAGAGCCCGTTGGGTATTGCACCGCCTACCCAACGAGGAGCAGCCCAGATGATGAAGCATGACACCTGAAAGGGTGTGTGAGGGCATTATGAACCAACATATGGAACCCCACCTTTGCCCTCTCTAGGGTATAGTGGGACCAAGTCACTCATTACTCCAACCAGCACCTTTCATAGAGGAACAGCATAATCACACTTTTGCAGTACGTTTATTAGTAACCTCCCATGGGGACTGGCCCTTTTACCTCTGTTGTTACACAGTATGTCTTATTTAGACTGTAAGCACTATTGTCTTTAATGAGTTTCTCCTTCTGCCGGCACAACATGCTTTCCTTCGTGCAATGCGCGCTTTCACTTTTCAAGCAGCCCAGGACAATGGCGGCAGCTTCTTTAAAATGAAATAGGTCTCACATTTACAAGAGTTTGAGCTATTGACATTGTAAATGACAATGCTTTTTATATATGTGTTAATTATCAAAACAGATAAATAAAAGGTATTGTCATTTACAATGCCGATAGCTTAAATGCTCCCAAATGCGATTCCTATTGTATTGCAAATGTTTTTTATTTTAGGCCTTGGGCAATTAAGTCATTTGCACAGAATCATGAGATGTTGAGCTGAGGCTGAGACTTAAACCTCTTTACATAGTTCCAAATTCGGCAGCGCTGACCCTAACATTAGATCCTCTCAATGTTCCTCTCTGGGAAAGATGCCTCACAGAGAGGTCTACGCAGACATACCCCCCCTCTACCAAGGCCTGAAAGACTCTGGAGCAAAAGTTCCAACCACAGGCTCTCATGGAGGCCGCTTCATGTACACTTTCGTCTCCCCAGCCAACTAAAGCAGCACGACAGGGCAGGGGGTGTGACACTGCTAATGGACATATGCGCCTGCCCACCGGGGGCCAGGCTAAAGTCTGCAGCGGCCAGAACAATACTGGCCTGGCGATGTTGCTGCAAGCTACCTCCTCCAAGCTTACCTGCCCATGATGCTGGCCCCACATTACCGAGGCCTGGTGGGGAACAGACAGAAAACTGTGGACTGGTTGACAGAGCTCCCAACAAAAACCGCCCCACCGGTGACCCTTAGGCACAAGCCCAATGCCCGACTGCCCGCCCTCCCAGTCCGATGGTAACCAGAAAAGAAAAAAAAAACAGTAGCAAGCGTATGATATTGTTAGTAAGGCACATGCATGTTAAGGGTGGCGGACAATATATACCACATGCAATTTAAAAGTCCATGGCGCTCATTACAAGTGGGCCGGTTAATTCTGATATGTGCGCTAACTTCTGTTACCACCCGTGTTGGAGCTGTGAGTTAAGTGTAAAAAAGCAGGTGGTTAATTGCACAGATATTTATAGAGTGGTAATGTCCGGTATTCACTGAACATACAGATTTTGGCACAGCAACCACCAAAGTCTGTATGGTATGCCCAGCAGTCGTTCCTCCGCTATGGCGGAGGAGAGTCGCCCATACCCCTGCTGCCAGCCAGCCGAGGGAGGGAAAAAAAAGATATTAAAACCATTTTATTATCATTTTATTTTTATTTCCATGCTTGAGCCAACAAGCCAAGCCTGGGCGGGGGGAACCATGATGAGAGCAGGGGGAGGAGTAGTGAACACTGTAAGTGCGCACAACAGTTTGGTCGGCCAAACCGTCATGAGCAGGTAAACAACCTTTACAACGCAACTTTTACCACGCAGTGCCTTTACAACGCAACTTTTACAACGCAAACCATTACAATGCATTGCGCTGGGGGGCGCTCTAAGATAGGGAATAGGTTTAATGTACTATCCAACACCTTCACTACTATCCACGGGGACAGGAGTTGGAATAATAAATTAAACAATTCACTATCCAGCACCTAAAAGCACTATGCGTTGTAATGGTATGCGTTGTAAAAACCGCGTTGTAAAAGCATGCGATGTAAAAGCATGCGTTGTAATGTCATACATCCTCATGAGCACTTTGATCTCTCGCCACCCGAGCTGTGTTGTACAGCCGGGTAGAGTAGAGGCACATGCTCCTAGGACCTGAGTGTTCATCAAACAAGCCCGCTCAGGACAATCACGGCGCTGCTCTTTTATGCTGTGTTACCAGTATGAGAGCAGCGCTATGATTGGCGTCTAGGAGCCTGGCAGTGTGCACCAGCCCCTGGGGAATCAGAGTCTGACTGGAGCAGAAGAAGCCCGAGACGGCGGCCGGAAGCAGCATATAAGTCTTTTTTTGTTTGTTATTTAAACCCTCCCCTACACCTCCCCACCACCCGCTCCACCACTCCTTCAGAAGATCAGCCGCTACTCGGTATGCCCCAAAATGGCATGATAAATATCGAGCCCTTCGCTGCAAAGTCTGGAGGCTCAGTGGATAAATGCATCCGCTGCACACCTCATGGTCACAGGTTCAATTCCCGGTGGGTCCACTTAGTCTTTCTTCCATCTGAGGTCGATAAAATGGGTACCCTTGAGTTAGGTAACAATAAACGCCTGTTATTCAGTGCCAGGATGCACTTCTGGGTGAAAGTGTGCTTTACAAATGCTTATGTTATGTTATCAAATGTGATAATTATCACATTCGATAATGGCCAAGCCATAGTGAGGGTCCAGCGGCTTTGTTAGCAGCCAGCAGATGGGTTTAGAACATGTGGTCCTGATGAGACAGAAGTATAGGAGACAGCGCTATGTAATTGGGCCGGAAGAGACAGGAGTACAGCGACACTTGGATGTAATGGGGCTACGAGTAACATCAGACACTAGGAAATGATGGGATTGAAAGAGGCAGATGTACTGGAGACTAGGATATGAAAGGGCTAGGTGAGACAGAAGTATAGAGACCCATGGCATTGGGAGCTTATGTGCAAGCTCCTTGTGTCGTTGGTGCATCACTTTTAATATGGTAAATAGTGACGTACCGGCTGTTCAAGGGGCTTGTAAATAAGCCCTGGGGTGTGCTGGGGCTGTGAGTGACCAGGATAGTGTCATACAGCACCCTGTGCAGCTGCAACTCTATTGTATTGCAACATTTATATATTGCTTACTATACCAATGTAGGACACTGAAGCACTTGTCCACATGGGTAGCAAGCTGCACCGTGTAGAGTGTATGGTTGAAAGAATGTTGCCTTTGTTGTCCCTCCCCGCCTAAACTATAGTCCACTTACCCAAATTAAACGCAGGCGGACCATGGTTTGAGGACGGAGAAAACAATTCTGTCTTCATCATGGTCAGACTTCTCAGATGCCCCAACGGAGTAGGGTAGGGCTTAATTTGGGCGGATGGTTGCCGGTGCGGGGCACCAGAACTTATTTTTGGGACCCAGCTCTTATTTTTCACATCATTGATTTACTGAGCGCAAGAGAAGAAAATGACACAAATGGGAAAGACGGAAGAACCGAAAAACAGCAAACCCGTCACAAAAGGTAAAAGCAGGAACTTGCAGGAGTGAGATAAAGGGGGAGGGATTATCTGAAACTAGATTAAAGAGGTACACGGTGGTTTCAAAACTGACAGCCTTGGTATTATACGCGCCAAAGTTTCATTGCACTGGGCACAGGCTTCCGAGCAGAGTTTTGGGCACCGGAGCTCTTTCTTTCACAAATTAAACCTAAGTAAGAGCTGTCAGACGTTTGGCTATATGTCCGCCCACCTAATTTAGATGCGAATACATATAGCCATTTTCAATGCCCAATGTCTGCTTTGCTGGTTACTGCACTGGGTTGTTCCATCTGAGATTTTGTGTATAATTGTGGTCCTGAGCTGGCACAGATGGAGGGAGGGGAAAGAGGGAACATCTGTCGGGATGGGCGTTGTTATTATCATCACGTATCTGTCTGCCATTGTAAGATGTAAAGAAGCAGTCAGAGAGTGAAGATATTTGCGGCCTGCAGTGGTGGACTAGATTAAAGCCCTCTGAATTGTTCTACATTAATGGCACAGCACTCTTCAGTTATTCCATGCCTCTTCATTTGGTGATGTCTGCTATTTGGCTGTTCAGTGCTGATGATGGACAACCCTCATAGCAGATATATATTATGTGAATGCAAGAGATATAAGGTACAATTTGCGGCTGACCACTGTGTATTATGGCTTTAGTATTATCGTCAGCCATAACTGTTATATATACAATTAGAACATTGGAATGTTGGGAGCTCCATTGAAAACAATGGAGTGCTCTGGGCTTATAATGGCTGGTATAAGCCTGGAGCTCCAACATTCCAATGTTTCTTTGTTCACAGCTCTGGCTGTGAACAAAGGCTTCAGGGAACCTGAGGGGATTCCAATCCCCTCACGCTCCCAAAAGGGAACATTCTGTCCTCTAGTGACAGAATGTTCTAATAGCCTTATTGCCCTTCGTAGATGGGCTATACCGCTATTAAAGTCCCTCTCCCTTGTTAAAGGCCCTCGCCTTCGGCTCGGGGCCTTTAACACTGGAGAGGCCCTTTAATAGCCGGTATAGCCCTCTACGGCGGGCTATAAGGCTATAGTAAATAACTATATAATACCAAGGTGGACCATCGGACAGCCCTTCTTGGTCATTACGTAATTATAGCACACACATTTATAATTCAAGGTACAGGGAGAAAAGGTGGATTAGGCAGGGCCACAACTTTACAAATATATGATAGAGTCTAAAAGATGAATGACTTAGCAGGAGGGGACTCAAACAAACAAGATGCTGTGTAAATAACAGTAGGATGCAACAGAATGGTAATGCATTACATAATCATGCCTGTGATAGAAATGCCTTTTGCATATGTATGGAGCATAACACCTTGGACTGCAGAAAACCTATGCCTTCATCAGAGAACCTCAGCGAGCGAAAAAGCTCAGAAATATAAGATTTAAATATTGACGGTGGATTTATGAGGTTAATACCACAATCTCGAGGTACGATTTATCATCCTACAAAATATTGAAGGCGTAATAGTGACTATGACTGTAGCCAGCAGCGGCCGGCACAGGTAAACGCGGTGAAGCGGGGATGGGGCAGGGCAGGAGGTGGGGGAAGTCGACTCACGAAGGAATAGGTCTAATGAAATAAATAAATAATACCTATTCTGTCGTCTGCCGGCTTCCCCCCCTGCCGCGCCCTGCCTCACCGCGCTTACCTGTGACGCCCGCCGCTGACTATATCACCATATTATGGAGGTAAATATAGATTTACTCCTCTATGCACAGCTATGTACCTTTTAAAATAAAGATAACTACAAGGAAGATAGATGTGATGTAAGACCAGTAAATCTATATTTGTGTGCACTTACCATGACTGTATTCAGCTAGTTGGTTTTCTGGCGTTGATATTTTTGCTTGAGGATGATAAAAAAAATCTTGAGCCAAAACACATTTTATTTGTAGGTGGGACAGGATCAGTTCTAGGGTTTTTGGAATAATTATGGAGCAATATCATGTCCTGCATGGCATGCCGTGCTTTTAGCTTTTGAGGTTGTAACCTAGGACAGGGCATCCCATTAAGCTGCAAAGAATTAATGGAAACAATACCTTTGGCCCCCATGGGAACTAAAGACAAAGAAGCAATCTCACCTCGGGAAGAGGCGAGTGAGTAAGAAACACTCTTACTGCTTCTGGGCGGATAAGAGTAAGGCAGTAACACCGCCCATTGACAGAAGGAAAAAGGTAAGGAGGCCTCCCCCTTATCTGAGGAACATTAGAAGAAAGCAGCACACCTACACCTCCTTTGCAGAAAGGAGTCAGGAAGCAATGTTTCCTCCCCTCCCATACAAGAAGAAATAAGCAAGCAACACCCTACCATCCCTTCTAATGGGATAATAAGTAAACAACACCTTTTCACTTCCTGGGCTAGTATAATAATTAAGCAAAACCTTTACTTTCGAGGGCAAATGATAAAAATAAGCTACGCCTGCTACCTCAGGGCAAAGGATAAAATAAAAGCTAGCCGTACTTCTTGTGGGCAAAAGATAAAAAGTAAACTAAACCCACCACTTGGATGCAAAGGATAAAAATCAGCAGTGGTTCCTCCGCTAAGGCGAGGAGCATCGCCCCTCTGCTTTTCAGCAGTGCAAAAAAGGAAAAAGAAAATGATAGTGCTATGTAATTATCATTTTATTTCTCCGGACTGGCTCAGTTCTAGGCCCGGGGTGGGACTGGACTGGGTTGTCCAGAGCTGGGGGTGGGGGTGAGTACTCTCTAAGTGCACATGACGGTTTGGCCGGCCTTCTCGGGCCAGCCAAATAGTGATGCATACCTCAGCATGTTCTCCACCCGGCAGTATTGTGTAGCGCTCTAGTGCTCCGAGGGTCTCCCTTGAGCCCCGGAAGCACTATCACACAGTGTAACACTTTCTGGCCAGGCGTGGCCAGAAAGAGATAAATAAACGGGCAGGAGTGGCACGGCACTTCCTGTCCAGACCAGCAATGCAAGTGTGCGTGTCGTTATTGCTGTGAGTCTTTTCTCCCCACAGAGTAATCACTGATCTCGTGTGTGATCCTTAGATCCCCACACTGGCGACGAGGGTGGGATCCGCCTGAACCAGCGTGATCCCGCTGACGAGGTGACCAGGGAGACAATGGCCAAGAAACGGCAACACTCACACCGAGGCAGAAGAGAGAAAGATTGAGGTCAGCCCTGAGAAGAAAGAAAAGACGGAGCGACATACCGGTAAGCAGCGTAGGCAAGGAGCTGCATGGGGCACCGGCAACAGCGATCCAAAGCGGCAGGAGAAGAAGAAGCGCCGAGCAGGCAAGACGCCGACGACAGGCCCAGCGGTACGCGCATGCGCGCATAGAGTGAGGCCGACGCCCTCTGAAGACGGGCCCAGCACGCACACACGAGGTGAGAAGACCTCGCGCAGGCCCAGTAACACGAGCCCCGAGGAAACCTGCAAAGACGCCGCGTCCAGATAAAACACCCCGCGCACAATAGACAAACAAGCACAAGCAAAGCAAAGAAAAAAAATAATAATAAAACGCAAGAAAGAAAACAAGCATAAGCAAGGCCAAGAGAGAAAAAAAAAAACCATAAGCAAACTTCACACAAAGAGTCAGAGATAATAAAGGAAAATAAGCCAAGAGTGTTAACATGTCTCAAAACCAAGGAGGAGCAACAGGGGGAGCACAACAAGCAGCAGCAGTCCCCGCAGCTCAGCCCCCAACTCTATCAGCACACTCACAGATACAAGCCCTCCCGCCATTCAGCGAGTTAATTGACCCGGGCACGGCAGCACCACGGTGGGCAGTGTGGCTAGGAGAGCTCAACAATTATTTTGTCGCCACCAGGGAAAAGGACAATGAAGTAAAGAGGTCACTTTTATTGCATTTTGGCGGCACAGAACTTTATAAGCTATTCAAAAATCTACCTAACACCGGGGCCGCCACAGACTATGACGCGGCAGTCACAGCACTGAATGCCCATTTTGATCCCCAGCTGAACCCTCACTTTGAGAGATTCAAATTCCGACAATGCAAACAAAGGGAAGGAGAGACAATGGACGCGTTCCACGCACGGCTGAGGGATCTCATAAGCACGTGCACAGAGGATGACGAGAAGAAAGAAGTAACAGCGCAACTGATTCAAGGATGCCGGAACAAGCACTTGAGAACGTTAATCCTGAGACAACCGCGAATATCCCTAGAAGAGATACTGATCCTTGCAAGATCACACGAACTATCCGATGCCCGCGCCACTGCAATGGGCGGCCCTAAATCCACAATCAGATGCAGGGGCAGTAGTGAAGACAGAACGAGTAGACGCAGCCCGCACTTTCAGCCGAGGAGGCAGGGGGCGTTGGCCGACCAGAACACAGCGCCGGACACCATGCGGATACTGTGGCAGAGAGGAGCATAATCAAGATGGCTGCCCAGCACGTGGGAAGACATGTTCAAAATGCGGAGTCTCCAACCACTTCGCAAGTGTGTGCAGAGGGGGTTTTCGCGGACGAAACTTCTCAGGGAGGAAGACAGTCACTGGAGCAGTCAAACAACTGTCACTAGACGATGCCACACCATCACGATCCACCAAACCACAGCGACAACTGCAGCCGCAGTTTGACGAATCATCCACTGATGCGGATGATGAATGCTATTATGTGTCGTTTGTCAGTGAGCTGAAGAAAAGGCGAAGACCACAGCCGAAGTGCCAAATACAAATCCATGGGTCACCAGTGACCGGAGTCATCGACACAGGTGCCACAGTGAATGTGATGGGCATCCAACATTACAAGGCCCTGAAACCAAGACCCAAACTAGTCCCATCTAAAGCCCGGATCCTCACCTACGGCAGTCAAGAGCCACTACCGCTAAGAGGGAAAATGTTGGTACAGGTCACGGCGGAAGACCAAGAGGTTATGACGACATTCCATGTGATAGATAAGGAAGCAGATTTACTAGTAGGGAGCAATACAGCAGAGGACCTATGCCTCATTGCTTTTGCAAACGCAGTAAAAGCACTGCAAACAGACGACATTCTACAAATGTTCCCCGAACTGTTCACAGGCCTTGGGACCATCAAGCGTCCACCCATCAAGCTACACATAGACCCTGCCATACAACCGGTAGCACTGAGACATCGGAGAATTCCGTTTCACCTTCGCACAGCGGTAGAACAGGAACTGAACCAATTAGAAACACAAGGGGTGATCGAGAAGGTATCCGGACCGACGCCATGGGTTTCCCCCATGGTGATAGCCGAGAAGCCGCGGCAACCTGGAAAAATCAGAATATGCATTGACATGAGAATCCCCAACAAAGCCATACGACGGGAACGACACCTCACACCAACTGTAGATGACATCTTGACAGACTTGAATGGGGCCCAGTGGTTCTCCAAGTTAGACCTCAATGCAGGTTACCATCAGCTGAGGCTAGCGGAAGAGAGCCGCTACATAACAACTTTCTCGACACACCTCGGACTGAGAAGGTACAAAAGACTAAATTTCGGGATCTCATCAGCTGCCGAAATATTTCAGAACACCATCAAAGAGATTCTTTCTGGGCTCCAAGGAGTGCTAAATGTCAGGGACGACATTTTAATACATGCCAAAACAAGTGAAGACCACCACCACCGACTAAAAGCGACACTGCAGCGACTGGCACAGTACGGCATAACACTGCATAAAGACAAATGCCAATTCTTCAAAAAATCCATTGAGTTCTTTGGCTACGTGTTCGATTCAGAAGGAGTCAAGGTAGATCCCCGCAAGTCACACGCCATCAAGAATGCCCCTGCACCCACTACTGCGTCAGAAGTGCGGAGCTTCCTAGGAATGGCGCAATACTGTGCGAGATTCATCCCCAATCTGGCCACAATTGCTGAACCACTAAGAAACCTAACAAAAAAAGAAAACTCATGGAAATGGACAGAGACCGAAGACAGGGCTTTTCGACAGATCAAAACAGCTTTGTTAGACAGTACCACGATGGCGTACTTCAACACTGCCAAACCCACAGAGATATTAGTAGATGCTAGTCCAGTTGGCCTAGGGGCCCTAATCTCACAAGAAGCTGAGCCAGGAGTATGGGCACCCCTGGCATTTGCAAGCAAGGCACTGACAGCGACAGAGTCCAGATACTCGCAAATTGAAAGAGAAGCCCTGGCAGTGAAATGGGCTTGTACCCACTTTCATTTGTACATCTCTGGACATCCTTTCAGAATGGTGACAGACCACCAGCCGCTAATACCTCTATTCAGAGGCACGGCTCCTCACCCCCCACCAAGAATAGAGCGATGGGCAATCCAGGTACAACAGTATCAAATGGACTTAGTATACCGCCCAGGGGCGAAAAATCCCGCAGATTTTCTCTCTCGCCACCCCGAACTAGAAGGACGTCAACCAACGGAACAAGAGTCCCAAACTGAGGCGTTTGTGAACATGTTATTGACTGAGTCATGCCCTCGAGCTCTCACAGCAGAAACCATCATATCTCAGTATGAGAACGACGCAGTCATTCAACGGGTGAAAGTAGCCCTACAATCTGGTTCATGGGAGAACTTCCTGAGGAACGTCAGTGGCTGGAACGAAGCAGACAGAGCTCGCCTGACGCAGTTTTGGAGAGTACGGAATGAACTTAGCCGTGCAAGCAATGAGTTGATACTCAGAGGCTACAGAGTAGTAATCCCAAAGGCACTGCAGGAAAGGGCGACACTGCTTGCTCACGAAGGACATCAGGGCACCCGCCGGATGAAAGCGCGGATGCGGGAAAAGGTTTGGTTCCCCAGCCTAGAAGAGAGCGTCGACACGATAGTACGACAATGTCGAGCATGCCAGATAACCAGCACTCCCGATGTTCCTGCGCCTGTGATCACAGAAGACCATGCCCCGTCACCATGGTCATGGCTCAGCCTGGACTTTGGAAGCTTCCCAGATGGGAGAGTGACTGTAGTACTAATCGACAGCTACACCAAATATCCCATCGTAGACCTGGCAGCATCCACCAGCTTCGCAAACATTCGCCCTATCCTCAGCAAGTCGTTCGCCATGTTCGGAGTTCCGCTCGTCATTAAGACAGACAATGGACCCCCATTCCAGGGGAGCGAATTCAAGGAGTTTCTACACAATCTGGGCATCAAACACCACAGAATCACACCTCAGTGGCCTCAAGCAAATGGCGAGGTAGAACGTTTTATGAGAACGATAAACAAAACCTTACGAATAGCCACCTCGGAGGGAAGTGACCCAGAAGATGCACTACAGCTCTTTCTAAGGGAGTACAGGAGCACACCACATAGCACCACCCAACGGTCACCATGGGCGCTGATGCTAGCAGGGCCAAGAAGAGACTTACTCCCTATGGCAGAAAACTGGACGCCTGAGCCATACTCTCCAAGCAGTACTCAAGAAAGACGGAAAAGAACTAACGAGAGAGCAAATCATCGAAGGAGAGCTCAGTCAAGAACCCTGCGTCCAGGAGAAACTGTGTTAATCCGGACCAGACGACCGGGAGGGAAATTCAGAACACCGTTCGAACCTGAACCATGGATTATCAAAAAAAACAAAGGCACAGCCATAACAGCCAGCCGGAATGGAGAAGAGATAACCAGAAATGTATCCTGGTTCAAACAAATACCACCGAATCGACAGCAACTGCCCGTGCAGGCAGAGCCTGCAGCAATCGAAAACGAGAGAGAAACAGGAGGAACAGGAGAAACAAGCACACCATCAACCACAGTGGTGCAAGACGCAACAGTCTCCACCTCACCAGAGCACGTCCAGGAACCCACACCCACCAGAGGCAAGTGGAGGTATGATCTCAGGCCAAACCCTAGGCCCAATCAGAGACTAGCTGATTTTATGTGCTGAACAGTTTGTTTATAATTTTTAAAAATTCCAAGTTGGGAAGGGATGTAGCGCTCTAGTGCTCCGAGGGTCTCCCTTGAGCCCCGGAAGCACTATCACACGGTGTAACACTTTCTGGCCAGGCGTGGCCAGAAAGAGATAAATAAACGGGCAGGAGTGGCACGGCACTTCCTGTCCAGACCAGCAATGCAAGTGTGCGTGTCGTTATTGCTGTGAGTCTTTTCTCCCCACAGAATAATCACTGATCTCGTGTGTGATCCTTAGATCCCCACATATTGCACAGCCTGGGTGGAGAACATGTACAGGCTCTGAGTCCCTGTCTCAGCGCTGAACCACGACGCTCAAACCAATCACAATGCTGCCTTCACAAGCATGGCAGCAGCATCGTGATTGGCTTAGGAGAGCCTGTGTGCTTCCTGCTTCCAGCACTGGTCAGAATGGAAGAGAAGAGGAGGAGAGATGACGGAGGAGAGATAGCGGCCGTGAACAGGTTAGTGTAATATTTTTCTTAATCCCCCGTCACACTAAATCCGTGCCAGGTGCCACTGATAAAAAGTAAGGTAGCACTACCCTGCTTGGCCAGAGAATAAAAAAGAAGTTAACCATAGTCTCTGTGGACACAAGTAGAAAAGCATACGGTAACTGTAATCCTCATGGGCAGACAATAATAATATGGCTAACTCTAATCCTCGAGGGCAGGTGATAAAAAAGTATAACCCCACTTGTCCTGGGCAGATGATAAAAAATAAGCTACATTATGAGTAACAGATGTATTCTTCTTGAGCAGAGGATAGAAATTAAAGTCAATGTTATATCTCACCTGGCAAAAGATAGCGAATAAGTGAGTAAGTAAAGCAAGGTAACTAGCCCTCGAAGATGGTGGGTTGCAAACCCTTCGTCAGAACAGGCAGTATGAAATTTAGATTACAGAGGGCCTAATTACGACTTTTGCGAATTGCGAATTGCGCCAGGTCCGCTCTGCCGCCGCATCGCCAAAGCCATGATCAGACTGCCTGCTAGATTAGGAGTTTCCTCCTGTCTGGTGGGCTGGTTTTTGGCATTCGCACGGCAGTGCCTCAGAAAATGGGCACCGCAATGGGAACGACAAAAACAGTTCCTGCATGACATGGACTGAAAAGTCCGTGCCGTGCAGGAACTGGGGTTCATGCACATGGGGGCACATGTTGTACCCTCCGTGTGTATTCCCATGCGTAAGAGGCACAGGGGGCATTGCAGGCCCCCCTTTGTTTCCTTTCCACCACAGTATTCATGGAGTAGGAACCTCCATGACTCCGCCGTCAGAGAGGAAACTCATAATATGCTTGGCTGAACAGCGGCAGTCCCGCCAATGCTTCTTTATTTAGTTTTGTCAATTATTTTTTTCACAAAACATTTACAATTTCCTATATACAATTAAGATTTATTTCCTACAACACAATCGAAGTATTAATAGAGAATTCTAACCTTATAGTCAGCAAGGTCAACACTTATCCATAGGCGAACCCAATACAGTACTGGCTTTAAAAGTATGCTTGCCTTAATCATAGTTATTTTTAACTCAAAATGGATTGAACATAAGATATGCCCAGAAGTAAACATGATAAAGATTTCAGGAGTCTGTTTCAGGTTGATAGGTTTTGCATTTCCCGCCCATCAATTCACTCAACAAGATGACGTATAAGTTAGCATAGTGTGTCTAACCGAATGATGTGTTGCATATGTATCTAGGACTAATTGGTTATTTTCGTGTTCCAGTTAGCAATTTCTTAGCTTAGCTCTTGTGCCGCCATCTTGGGAACATGTCTCCGTGACCAGACTGCAATACCCCCTCCCTTTTGAGCAGAAAACCACTGGTCTCAGCATTTTTCGCCTTGAGTTGGTAGTTGCAGAAAACTAACAACAAAATGTGTTTCTTTGCTATCAGTAATGTTCCCATGCCCGGGAGGAGCGGAGTCTCTGCTCCGTGGCCTTGAGGGTGATAACAGAGCCATCCTCCCGCAGTTGCAGCGGCTTCATGTGTGCGCTCATTGTTCATCATTTCTCCAGTCCTGTACTTTTCCATTAGGGGCGTGACTAATGTTGCTGTAACATGTTATAATGTATTGTCGTTTTGAGAACCGGCAGTCCTCTCGGCGCACTCCTTGGAGTGAAGTCCTGACAGGGCCTCTCTATAGAGAAACTAATGGCCTAATAAATGTTTTTAATTCTTCTCCACTGTCTGGCTGGCTTATTTTATGGGAATGATATCTGAGTGACGTAAGTTTGCTCAGGTGGTTTTGAGCCACGTTTATCAGAGGTAGTTTATGACATTTGAACTTCAGCATATCCCAAGATGCTGTGAGTGCCGGGCCTTGCACACGAACACAGCAAGCGGGAGGGTCTTGTGCCCCAGTGGGTAATTTGTAAAAACAAAATAAGTGCCAGGGCTCTCGTCAGGAGGCAGCTTGCCCAACCCATTCCTCATGTTAGCACCACCTAAAACAGAACCAATTACTAGCCATGGACGTAGGGAGAAGATGTGTAATAATGGCCGAGCTGCCGACTTCGGAGCTGGGGAACCAGGTTCGATTCTTGGCGTTGGCTCTACATACTGTGATTTGGGCAAATCACTTAATCTCCCCGTGCCCACTATAATTAAAAGTGTCCTCGACTGGTGCTCATGAAAGGAACTGGTGCTGAGCACCAGAAACCACCTTCTCAAATTAAGAACTGCTGTGCCCCCGGTTTTATTGCAAGTTGTGTACTAGTTCCTAGTATTTGTGAGGAAATGAGGTTTCTTTCATGGATTGTACAACATTTTATAGAGCTACACCTAACTCCTAAATAATAACAGTTCCTCGCGTTTTCCAAATCAATATTAGTCGAAGTTAATTTTCCTCGAAACAACCTTGGTGGGCGTTAAAACCCGTCAATTTCACTTCTGCCTGGTTAATAGCGAACCCATTATTTTTTACAATAATGTTGAAAATGGCGGAGCAGGTTTTCTCTTTCCATCAGGTGCCAGAAAGAAGCAAGGAGTTGTAAGCAAATAATACAGAAAAGGGTTTTTACCCAATAGAGAAGGTGCGTCCTTTTTACAGTCACCAGCCACCCACCACACAAATGATGAACACAATAATTAAGCTTTTGTCACTGTAGAAAAAGGAACTATTTTTAGGTGGATGTGAACAATGTGCACAACTATTGTGCAGTCACTCAAAGTGAGGGGAGCCAGTTAATAAAGTGAACTGACCCATGCTGTGTGTTATGGTGGGAAAACGCTGACCGAGAGACCCCTTTATGTATATATATTATGTAAAATTTTTTGGAAAAAGTAACACTCTCAAACATGACATATATTTCTAAGGCCAGATCTGAAAAGCTCTTCATATAAGCCTTTTAGTGACCGCACAAAGTTTGCGCACTATGTTCACATCAACTCGACAAAGTTGTTTCAAAATGTGTTTTTTTCATTTTATTTTTTATATTATCTTTAAATATTAGCTATTTACTGTGTTTGTACTTAAGTGCCCATTTAGACGGTGATTCATTCCTGTCCTCTTTTTGAAGCTCCTGTTATAAAGGTGTTCAATGTGACATTGTAACATCATAACTATTGCAAGTTGACTGCTTGTGAGGGGTGATTTTTTTATTGTCACTTTCACCAAAAATAATGAAAAGGGTGGCACAACGGAAAGTCTTTTTATTAAAAATGTAAAACATTGCTAATAAAAGTACCACACTGGGGAGTGCTTTTCAAATTTCAGCATATGACGACCGTATTTTAATGGTAGCATGTTTTCTTTTTTATTTCTGTGGCATATGCTTGCAATTAATAATAAAAGAAAACATTGCACTAGCTTCCCAAGGGAAACATCCTTTACAACGAAACTTTTACCACGCAGTGCTGTTACAACGCAAGTATTACAACGAAAACCTTTACAACGCATTACACTGGGGGGCGCTCTAGGATTGGGAATAGTTTTAATTTACTATCCAACACCTTCCCTAGTGTCCACGGGGACTGGAGTTGGAATAGTAAATTAAACTATTCACTATCCAGCACCCCCAAGTGTAATGCGTTGTAAAGGTTTGCGTTGTAATACTTGCGTTGTAACAGCATGCGTGGTAAAAGCATGCGTTGTAACGTCATACATCCGCTTCCCAAGGCCAGACCTATAGGCTTTGTCTGTGCTTGTCGAAATAGCGGAGCGTCGGTGAGACTTGGCCGGGCTGTTTTAGGGATATGGAGCGCTCCTATATCACTAGCGGCTATTTCTACTCTTACACTTTTTTTTGTTGAGGAATTTTTATGACGCACACTTTCACCACCGAAATTGTCTCTTCGCACTAAGGGTCTCGTTTACAAGCCCACTGCGCCGCTGATGCTATATTTTTTTAATGTGTCTGTTTATATTTACAAGGCCCCATAAAGTCAGCCTGCGTGTCGTTTCACAGCCTTGTAAATATGTGCGCCTTTCACGCTTTACTGTGAGTGAAGGGGGTGTTCCAAGGGTGTCGCTGTGAGTGTGCCCACGCAACATCCATGGAACCTGACACATTCCCAGATTTACAAATTGTCACAAAGCTGGGAGTGCGTCAGGCGTAGGAGTGGCGCAACGAGGAGAAATACTTTTATTTCTCCTCATTTTTCCTCTTTCTACGCGTGCTGCATTCTGAAGCACGCATTGAAAGAGGAAAATGCCATCACTGATTGTTTTTGAGTAGGAAGGTGTCCCTTCCTGCATAAAAGCAATCATTCCCGCAACTCAGGCACCCTTGCTACATGACGTATTTTCACACCCCTGGTACCTATCTAGCAGCAGTGAGAGATTGACTCCTCCTCCTTGACGTCACACGCCACCAGGAGAGTCTGTTGCTGCCGATTACAGACCGCGGACCCGAAAACTGTTCCCCGCATCGCACTGCACTGCTTCACTGCTGCCTGAAGCCCGGTACCCGCCCGCCTGTGTCTCCCAGATTGAGAACTTACTACGGAGGGCAGGGGCAGGGGCTGACAGTGCTGTTCCGGCCCGACCCCGGCCTGCCTACCCTGGGTAGAGAAACAACGTCCGAGGGCAGCCAGGAGTAGTGGGTGCGGGGCTGGGGCTGCTCTGACCTAAAGCCCGGTCCCCAGCATGTCTCTTCCCGAAGCCGGATGACTGGTGTAGAATAGCAGCGGTGGAAGCAGGCGAACGCGGGTGAAGCAAGGGGACGAAAGCAGAGATTGCTGCTTTGATTCCCCGCCTTGGAACTTGGGACCGGATCCTTGGGAACGAATTGGCAGCGGCAGCAGCGGTAAGCCTACACACAGACAAATAGAGGAACGCTGAGCTGTAAAACTGTAAAACTGCTGCTAATCCCCTTGTGACTGTGTTATTAACTCAGAGAGCATTTCAATAGGCAGCAGACCTTTCCTTTGCTCTTTTGTTTGCCTTCTGGTTCTCCACCTTCCCAACTCTACGCCTCCTTTTCGGGGAGCAGCCGCACTGCCCAGAAACAGCCCGGGGTTCCTTCCAAGTTGCTGTGTTTTTCTCCTTGGACTTGCTGCCATTAAATTACCCCCAGCTCTTCAGCTCTTCAAGCCTACTGCTCGCGGGTCCCGCTTCGTGCAGGGCGGAGTTTCAAAGACACCATCTGCCTGTCATCGGGGAGGTTCGAAACAGCAGGACTGCGAGCGCGTTACTCGTGCAGGACTACCTGTCCCAGGAGCACGAGTAACCACCCCTAATCGCCACCAGCTGGGGCGCTCTCCCTGCTGGCCCCTCCCTCGTCAGCCCCACCAGCCTATTAGCGAGTGATAGGTCCCGCTGCGCGGGAGCGCGCGGGAGGGCGCCGGGAGAAGCCCGGGCAAAGGGCGGGCCGTCGGTGGCCGTCCGGGGACGTACGAGGACGGGACGGGCCCCCCCTCTTTCAACTCGCTACGGGGTAAGTCGATAAATTTCACACAATCGTAGAATACCCATCAAATCATCGTTGAATTGAGCCAAATAAAATAAATTCACAAACGCTTATCAGCTAACAAATGGGTTTCAAAAAGTTGCGATCTCGCACTATATTTATGAAAAGAATGGGGACAGAGAACGCGATCCGGAAATCGTCAATGAAAGCTATAAAACCTGGTCGTATAATTCAAACGCCGGCAATCAGCACATATTTCACCACGCTTGTTGCAAAAGATACCCAAGAATCTCATATATTAGGCAAAGATTTATCTCTCAATTCTTCAGCAATTTTTGGGGAAACCGAAAGTGCTTCAACGATACCTAATTCACAATCCAAATTGGGTCACTTGGAGCCCGAGTCAAGCAATAAATCACTTTGTACCCCAAAAGATCCACAAAACCTAGACCAGGAAACATCTACCCTAAAAACCTCAACACCGATAAAAAATAGAGAGAGCTCAATGATACTCGAAGATTCAAATATTAATAAATCTAACTCTGGGATACAAAAGTTGGAACTTGGAACAAGTAAAAATACTTTAGAAAAAACACCTCTCCCAATCACTTCACTAGATCTTTCGCTGGACCCCTTCAATCTCAAACTAAATAATAATATCAATAATACAACCTTACCTATATCAAAAGCACTGTTCTCACTACAAGAGATTTTGGAATCAGTTCTTTCTTTTCTGGGAAATATTCTAGAGAACTCAGATCACACTTTGGACGTTCAAATAGGGATACTAAAACATCTAGTTGAAGAAAAAAAGAAAAAAGCCTTCTTCACAATAGAGAAAAATAACACACCATCGAAGACCAACCCTGAGCGAAATGACATACCAAAAGATTATATCAAAGATCAGAAGAAAAGAACACGTGAATTCAGTACACAAACATCAATGATCCAAATACAACAAAACCAGAACATGGATAATTTAAACGATTCAACAACATATTCTCTAAGAAAACTTTTTAAAGAAAAACATCAGCAAAAAATCAGATACTTTCCAATATTTACAAAAACTAAGGAAATAAATAAACTCGCAAATGATTCAGTATTAGATAATCAGGAAATACATGTTATTAATATATCTAATCAAGGAAATGGAGAATCGATAGTTAAAAAGAAACAAGAAAACAACAAAGAAGGAAGGAAAAGAAGGAGGAAAAAACCAGTAAGAAGGATTCAAAAAAAGAAAACTCGCAAACTAAAATTTCGAAAAACAGTTACAATACATACTTTGGAAGAGGATCATGGTGACAACGTAATATCATCTCCAAGCACTGAAAAGTTAGCAAACAGTAAAACCTTTAAAGAAAAGACGCCTCAATTAGATCCTAGAGCTAACGAATACGTCCCACTTAGACTTCCAGAGGAACTTGATCATAGCAACAACAGAAATACTAGTGAAGTCTTAAATAACTACAATCAAAGGGAGGAAGAGTCTCCCTCCAAAATTCTGCAATTTGAGGAACTTTTTCCCACTGATTTAGCTCCACTTAATAGAGGAAGGATAATTCATCTATTACGTCATCTAAGGTCTTTACAAACAATGACTAGTAATGATCTTGATCTAGTAATCTTCCCTAACAAAGATAATATCAAATTGGCAAGGGTATCATTCTGGTCGTCTGTTCTCCCAGGAATTATACTTAAGGAAAAGGAGACACTACATAAGTACGGATACGATGTAGTTGAAAAATTGGAGCTAACGTCCAGTAAAATTCCAATTTGGTATAATGCTCAAATACGTGCACTTTCAAATTCACATGTGAAAGAATACCAGAGAAATCATGACGCGATAGAACATCATGAAAACACGGACTTTGATATACATTCTGTAGGGCAAGAAAAACTAAAAATTTTGGTGGATAAAGGACAAAGGGCAGTCTGGTACCATGCACCTAAAAAACCCGACAATAGTAACAACATAAAATCCTGGGCTTGGGTTTCTGAGACTTTGAATAGAAACAAAATCAAGAGTACTCAACAACAATCTGTTTAGCCCAGGCTTAAAAATTACATCTTGGAATATTGCAGGCAGAATTAAGAACAAACTGCCTACGGCCTTGAGAAATTTGCAAGATATTCTGATCATACAAGAAACGTGGGCAACTGAGTCTATCAATCTCAAAAATTATTATGTATATGAAATACCAGCAACACCTACTAAACGAGGTCATGCTAAAGGTGGTTTGGCCATTTTTCTGAGTGAAGATTATCAGTGGGCTCAGGAAATAGTAGATACTAATCTAGAAAATCTACAGTGTATTAAAATCTTTGTAAAAACACATAACACGGCCCCCCTAAAGGCAATTCTCCTCTTTAACGTATATGCCCCCCCAGGTACAAAGCACGATACAGTATTCTTAGAAATCATGGAAAAAATCGTGAATATAATAGAAAACCATCCTTATTCATCATTCTTAATCACGGGTGATTTCAATAGTAAAATCTCTAATTCAGAAATCAATAAGTGGGCAAAATCATACTTGGAAGAAGGTATGGAAACTAAAATCCCGCAATTTCCTGAAGGCATATTAACCGACAAAAGAGGTAAACTGCTATTATCAACACTGACTAATATGAATGGAGTAATAGTGAATGGTAACATGGAAGGGGATATTCCAGCAAATTTTACCAGGCATGGCAACGGGACTCGATCCATTATTGACTACATCATCTGCAGTATGGATCTGTTAGACACAGTCACGTATTTGCATAACCAGTTTCACCAAGAAAGTGATCACGCATTAATGAACTTAAATACAGATTGGATACCTAAATCCTCTCCAGCCTGTCATATCATCTACTATAAAAGTAAAATAGTGATAAACAGCGATCAGAGACGCATTTTCTGGAATTCTTCGACTCTCAATAAAATTATTTCACTGATCGATCATTCTCAATTTTTATCAAAAATATTTTCTGAAAATCCTATTGAAAATTTCGAATTTATTATAAAGGAATTCAAAAATGTAATCCTAAAAATGACAAGAAAGGATGCAGTAGGTAACAATAAGAAGAAGGATAAAAATATGCGTACTATTAAGAACTCTGAAGTAAAGAAAATGTTAAACAAATGCATACGCTCCCAATATATCAACCCCACACCATATGTGAAGAAGGAAATAAACAAATTGAAAAATCAATTGAGACGAGAGAATCAAAGAAATAAAAAAGCTTTTCAAGACCGCAATTGGGTCGATATCCAGATAGCAGCGAAAAAGTATAATCAGCGCAAATACTGGTATCTAATCGCAAAACTAACTGGTTTAAAAAAGAAACTACAAACAATACCGGTCCCTCCGAACGACTGGGAAATTTTCTTGACAGATCTTTACAAAACAAACTTAATAACACCATCTGAAAGCAGGGAGATTAACACCAAAGGTAAAGACGAACGTCCAATAAATAAAATAACAGCTATATCAGTCGAACTGAATATTCGTAATGCAAGAACAACTGGTGCTTCTGGCCCGGACCAAATCCCGATCAAAGCATTACAAGTTGCCTCGAAGGAATGGAGTCAGCTGCTATGTCCACTATTCAATTATATTTTTGATACCGGCCAAGTACCAAAATCATGTCAGGGAAGCATTATTATCCCCATTCACAAAAAGGGAAGCAAAACCCAAGCAAGCAATTACCGCCAAATAGCGCTCATGGACGCTGTGGGAAAAGTATTTGCAGCAGAATTATTATATCGTCTGAAAGAATGGGCTTTTACGACAGGTCAGATACCTATGTTTCAAGCAGGTTTCAGACCTAAACATTCGGTCACAGACAATATCGCTGTTATCCAGGTCATCCTTGACAAATATGTAACCCGAAAAACTCAGGTCGTGTACGCGGCATTTATAGATTACACTACGGCATTTGATCGGGTAGACCGACCAACACTATGGAGCAAATTGAGGAGGCTTGGAATACACGAACAACTGTTACAATCTATAGTAAGTCTACATACCAATACTTGGTGTCAAGTTCAAATGGGGGGAGAAAAAGGTCATACGAAAAGAATTAAAACCGAAAATGGATTAAAACAAGGGTGCCTTCTAGCCCCGATCCTATTCTCCCTATACTTAAGTGACTTGTGTAATCAACTACAATTAGGCTCCAGCTTACCTCCTAAAATTGCCAATCAATCCATACATGCATTACTTTATGCGGACGACATAGTGTTATTGGATCTCACTCCTTTCGGATTACAAATATCATTGGATATCCTGCACAAATACTCCGAAGAAAACTACCTAGTTCCAAACATTAAAAAAACAAAAGTAATAGCTTTCTCGGGGAGGAAACAAAGCGCCAAATATACTTGGAGTATAGGAGGAGAAAGGATAGAAGAAGTTAATGATTATCCCTACCTTGGCAGCATCCTTTCTAAAAATTTAACAAATACAATACAGTTGAAAAACTTACAAAGGAAATCTGACATACATGCCGTAGCCCTCCAGAGACTCTATACCGCAACAGGGAACAGACATTTCTCCTCATTGATAAACATCTACAGAGTAAAAATACCACCTGTATTATCTTATGCGACGGAGTACATCCCGATAAAACAATGGGCCTTCATGGACCGTAAAGAGGGAAAAATTTTAAGAAAAATCATGAAAGTGTCAGACGCTGTACCTGTTCAAGCATTGAGACTGGAACTATCAGTCACAAGTTCCTATGCTGTAGCAATTGCAAATGTAATTAGGTGGGCCTACAACTTATTACATGCAAAAGAGAATACTTTAAGGTCATTGCTAAAAAAAGAGACTTTTGGGTCTGATGCAAAAAAGCAAATTTTCCTTGACAACATGGTTGAAGCATTTCGTACAGCAAATATCAGTACTAAATTGCTGCTTACTTGGACACCAGCTCAAGTAAAACTGTTCTTAAAATGCTTCACCCCAAAGTTGAGCTATGAAATGGATTCTCGACATTGTATCAAACTACCTACTTATATACCCTTTGCCGAATCCATAGAATACAAACAAAACCGGCCCTATATTAGGTTTACTTTGTCACATGGCGCGAGGAGGGCAATCGCCATGCTTCGATTAGGAATTCTACCCGTTCTATCATATACTTCAGGATGGCGCCAGGGAGGATCTCCTCTATGTACATTGTGCGCAGGGGGCGATCAGACTTTGGAGCATGTTTTATTTGTATGTCCGAACCATAAAGTAATTTTAGCTCGTACTAGATTTCTAGAACCCATCTATCGCTTCTGTAGAATCACAACAGTGAGAGAACTTATATCTCTGTGTAAATATCCCCCGAATGAATTTGTCTGTTATAACCTGTACAAATTTTTAAAATCTTTTTTACCTTTGTACTGATAAAACTGAATCTTTTATATATGTAAAATGTGAAAAAAAAATTGTGGTCCTCAGTTGAGTACCAACACAAATAAAACTTTTTGACTTGACTTGACTTGACTACATGACGGAAGAGTGCTGGCTTATGGCAGCCAATTGTGCACCAGCACAGGGGAAACACACAAATGCGTTGTATTATTGTTAATGCGACGGATCCCTATGTTTTTAAAATAACGCAGCTCGGCGCAGCAAAATGTGTTGCAGCGCTGCACCATTTTCTAGTAAAAGAGGCCCTAAAGATTTTGCGTCTGTTGTACATCTATTATGCAATCACAGGGGAGGAGAACAGAAATTCTGAAATACACCTTGACATTAGCAGACTGAAAAAGTATTTTTAAGCCTGGGTTTTAAAGTCCTAAGGTTATCCATTCCTCTCTAATCTTGAGAGAAATGTGACCCTATCTGTGGGGAAGGCAAGAGTCCTTTTGTCAAAAACGTAAATTATCAAATCTGTAAATTTCAGGATTCCTTAAATAACCCACATTTTATTTTATGAGTGTTTTAATGGCTGAGATGCTAAACTTTACAATTAGGAAAAAAATATATGAAAGTGAAGCATAGAGTGCATCACTTATTCCAGAGGCATTAAAGACTCACATTGAAAAATGCTTGTTAATTAAATGATATTAACTAATTCATCTTGAGCAGGCTGTGCATGGAGATCATAAAGCAATCTAATATATTGATGTTTAGGTCAGCCTTTCACATAGGCATAGGACCACATTTTTTATGGATTTCGAGGACACTCTCTTAGCTCGGGGCAATTATGATCACTGATTTTATTGTGGTATGTAAATCAACACAATGCTTTATTTTGCTTTGCACCTCGTGAAGGGCTGCACAAATCCTTAGCAAATAAACCCCATGGTCTTTTAAAATGAAAGATCTACTCTTTTGTCCCAGGATGCCCATCAAAAGAATCCCTTGAATATCTTGACAGACCGGTATTAAAAAGATATCAATTTGCAAACGCATGAGAATTTTTCTATTCCAAAGATTTTTATTGGTATTTAAAATATCATAAGATACTTCAAGGATGCATAATAGACCTTGTGACATGCAGTACAGTAAAAGTAATTGCATTACAAACCATAGATCATAATAAGAGTACAAGCGTAACATGTTGTAACCCAACATAGTATAGATCAAATGGTGTAAGATAGGCACATCTCCTTGTGTTTGCTTTGTTCGCCCTAAGTTGGTAGGGTATGCCCAGACTCACTTTGCCACTGGATTCAAGCTAACCTGGCTGTTGAGGGGTGTTACCCTTAAACCGGTCCCAGGATGCTTGTTTCCGGTCCAGGGAAGACCTGGCTTGGCAGTTTGGGCTGGACTGTTCCCATGAGGAACAAGTTCAAGACTGATTTGCATATGGCTGGGTCTGAACTGGGGTGGCACAGTGAGCTAAAGAACGATGATGGATTCAACCCAGTTCTAATAAAAAGAATGAAATGTTTCAGCGCTCCATCCATCATATCTTTCTGGTTGCTAAGCACCAACAACAACACCACCACATAAGAGTATATAATTGGTATTAATTCCTAAGAGAATGTTATTGATAGTCAATAGAGTAGCCCATAAATATAGATATAAAAAACTCCTATAACAATAAGGAATAGTTCTGAGCCGTTGATAAATTCCTTCAATAGATCTATTCATAGTTAAATGAGGAAAATGTCTGTAGTCATGTACAGGGGTGGCTTCATGTAGTGAGATGTACGCAAGTTGTTGCAACCAAAACACATGACAATTTTAAATGTATTCAGCTAGCCCAAGAAGTGATAGTGAGTCTTTATATATCTCAAGTGAATCCATCTAATTTTCAGTGGATTTAGGAGACATTCAGGGAGGTTGTTTGAAGAATGTATACATTATAGTGTAGAAAAGAGACTTTCTAGAATTCAGGAAGATTTTTGTGGCATACCCCCTTTCACAAATTGATTATAGAATTAAAGATACTGAAAGATTGATGCCAGACTTCCCTGTTACAACTTCCCTTGAGTGATCAGGGAAAATACTGCATGGCAAACTAAATTGTCTATGCAGCCTTTTAGATTCAACAGAATGTATCAGTGTTCAATGACATCCACCCTGTTTCCTGAAAATGGCAAAACCCCTTTTAACAATGGGTACAGAAATTCAAAAGTTACATGCTTCTGCTTTCATTTTGAGCTTCTGTCCTAATTTTAGGATTAGAATGTGTGTACAGTTTTGTTTGTCATGGTTTTTGCAAACCTTTACTGTTGGGGGAGCTGGTGGGCCCTCGATAATTTGAAAAAGTATTGTGCAAAAGCTACAATTTGTTTGGTCTCAAAAAGCACACATTGCCATAGTAGTCCCCAGCAGAATACCTTCACTCACCATGAAGTCAGCAAATGGCTGGCAAATTACTCCAAATGTAAGTTTATTATATTATTTATTTTAGTAAAAACTAAAGGTTTTCACTAACGCCAGACCTAATAACCACCGATTCATGTTTTAGGATATTTGATGGCAATGTAATAGGGCATCAATGCAAATTGGTGAAAATGGTCAGTATTTATAGGTAAAATGTAACTACTAACTCTGCATGATATAGAATAAAATTGGGTGTAGGTTAGACAACTACACAGTAGTTTTGAAGAGTCTTCTGATGGTATCTCCTTTTCTTTTCTTTCACAGTCATTGAACAAGCTAATACATAATGGGCTTACTATGCTGTTCATGTAAAAGCAGGCTAAGCAGAAGCTGCAAGGGAAAAGTTGCCTACTTCCCTTAACTAACACTGCGGATCATCCTATGTTGACTCATAATATTGGTGATGGAGGAGGGTAATCTGAAGTAAGCCCGCAATGGATTCTCCGTGGATGAAGAGCAATCTGAGTCCACCGTAACTCTTTATGGAGTGGCCTAGCTTTAGGATGGAATCATTGAACTTCTTTTTAAACGAAACAAAAGCACCTGCAATTGCCATTTATATCTGCTGGTTTGTGGCAGATGTCCTGAATCAACCAGTTAGATGAGGCCCTTAGTTCCCAATGATTATGTCCCAGAACCATGTATAGGCCCAATAGAAGTGGCCTCATTCTGGGTTTGGTGATCCTCCTGTTGGCCCACAACCGCTGTGCCGACAGGAGAACCACCAAGCCCATTGTGTGCCCTCCTGCCAGATTATGAGTGTAATCGAGGGCGGGTTTGCAGTGCTGCGGCAGTCTCACCTTGGCGGCTGTGTAAGGCTCATAGGAGAGTCTTAACAGCAGACCGCCGCCGTGACAGCACCTGCAGCACGTTCCTGCACAGTGTTGCATACATGCCACACCGTGCAGGAACAGGGGTGCAATTCTTAGGGGGCACAAAATGTGCCCCCCGCATGCCCCCCCAGGCCCATTCAGGCAAGGGGGCTGTTAGGGCCCCCTTTCCTGCATGTCCGCCACCCTATTCATGCTGGGCTCACCGCCATGAAAAGGGCAGTGGATATTTGGGTCATAATACACTGGGAGGTGCCGGCATAAGGCACCACAATTATATTGAGGCCAGTTGCAGACCACAGGCGCAACAGGATTATTGATCCAGGCAGTCTCATGGTGGTCCATTCGCCACACTCAGAATACTGCGGGCAGACTTGCAGCGGTGGCCCGCCTGCCATCGTGAGTGCGGCGGTCATGACGACCGCCGTACTAGTAATAATGCCCTTAGTCTCTCAATGCACTTACAGAGGATACCTTACAGTGCCACAAGTCTTCTTGCGGCGCTGCCCTACGCCAATGTAAAAGGCAGGCATGCACCGTATTTATGAGATCCGGTACATTTCTGTCCTTATTTCCTGTGGTGGTGCCCAATTTGGTGCCTAGCGCCAACTTAGGCCCCCCTGCACCAAGATGCAAGGGTATCTGCATTGCATGCAGGATTGCTTTTTTGCAGGAAAGCGCACCTCCCTCAACAAAAACAATTCCAACAGGTGTTTTCCTCTTTCTATGTGGAAAGAGGAAAAAACAAGAAAAAAGTAAAATATTTCTCTTTATTACGCCTGCTCTTCGGAAGCATAAGGTTTTGGCGCTACTCCAGGTTTACTTAATTTATTAAATCCGGGGCAGCAGCAAAATCCATGGGTGTTGCGTGGGAAAACCCACAGCAACACCCGTGGCACGCCTCCCTGGCACAGATGAGGCAAGGCAGCAACTTGCACTGCTTTTTCTTACTCCATATCTATGAGGCCATGCAAAGCCAAGCAGAGTGAAAGGTTTGAATGAGAAGCACGTGCCACCGGAAATAAAAAAAAGTGACGCTACGATAGCGAAAGCCTCTCATACGTAAGCTCAATGTGAGTAAATGTAGGCACCCTGCCCATCAAAGGACATGAAACCGCAACAGCATCTGGCCTTATTCAAGCAGCGGTTGCAGACTCAACTAAAATGTCAAAGTAAGTGGGATCAGCCACAAACTAAACTACACTGTTATTTTTTTTTTTTACTGCCGAATTTACTGCCGAACAGTTCTGCTAAGCACGGCCCATTTATTTTAAAAAGCCTATTCTCTACTCTGTTAAAAGCTTAGTTTTTGGAAGGGGTCCTGTGGGACTTTTAGGACGAACTCAATCAATGTCTTAGTATTCCAATATAGAAACGCATTATCCCAAAAACATTGGTGCAAGGTGGTCACTGTCGCATGTCAGATACGACTCATGGAGTACAAAAGAGTGGAGTATCCTCCTGCCAAGGTTAATCAGAAGCACTAAGATGATCATATAATGCAGTCCTCCTACTTCTGCAAACCTCAGGAAGAAACAAGTCCAGGCCTATGTTACTCCACTTAGAAGCAGTAGGATCGCTAGCATCTTCCAAGAGCCTGAAAAACTGGAAGCCTTCCACGGCTATTACCAGCCTTTATATTGTAAAGGTTCTGTAGCCGAGTCAGACGTGGGGGCAGAGGTCATTATGTTATTAAATTAACAAAAAGAAAAGCTAGATGGCTAAATTACTTTGGAAGTGGTAATGGGGCTATCAGGAGCTTGCAACCCAATAAGTTGCTGAGCTATGACAGGCTCTGTCCTGCAACCCAATTAGGTGCTAAGCTGTGACAAGTTCTGTTGTGCAACCCAACAAGGTGCCCATCTAAGACAGGTTCTGTCCGGTAACCTAATAAAGTGCTGAGCTATAACAGGTTCTGTCCTGCAACCCAATAAGGTGCAGAGATATGACAGGTTCTGTCCTGCAATTCAACAAGGTGCCCATCTAAGACAGGTTCTGTCCGGTAACCTAATAAAGTGCTGAGCTATAACAGGTTCTGTCCTGCAACCCAATAAGGTGCAGAGATATGACAGGTTCTGTCCTGCAACCCAATAAGGTGCCGAGCTATGAAAAGTTCTGTCCTGCAACCCAATAAGGTGCCAAGCTATGACAGGTTCTGTCCTGCAACCCAATAAGATGCCTAGCTATAACGGGTTCCATCCTTCGTTCTACACAAGAGTTTTTTACAGACTTACTGATCTTCTTGACTGAACGCACAATGAATTTGTCTCCACTGGGAGGAAGTCATCCGTGATGGCAGAGGCCAGCATTTCAGTGCAGTTGAAAGCGGGCACCAATGCAGAAGATTAATGCTAGTCCCATATCTTTATTGAAAGTAGGTGTGAAAAGTTTTGCAAAAATCCCCAGAATCTATCTGGATAACCTGCTGTTTCAACTAATGGACCCAGATCATAGAGGATTTATAGAGAAATGCCAGTAGAAGACAATACTGAGAAACTGTTACATTTATTAAATATAATAGACATAGTCCATAACCAACAGAAGAATGTAGCATTACTGCCACTAGATGCTGAGAAAACCTTTGACAGTGGAGAATGGTTTCTTGTGAAAGTCTTAAAGATGAAAGACCCTGTTTCAATAGAGCACTAGCAGGGTATGCAGATTAATTTGCTAACGTGAGAATAAATTGTCAAGAAGGGAACTAGGCAAGGATCCCCCTTTCCTTCAGCTGTTCTCACTATTTCCAAATGCCCTTGTACAGAGGGTGGTTGAGGCAGCTGACGTCTCATAGATTAATTTGGGTATAGGCTAATTCAAACTGACCATATAGGCTAATGATATTCTGGTCTCTCTCTTCAACCTGCTCAGTTCTCTGCCACCATTGCTGATGGAACATCAATTATTTTGCTCCATGTCGGGGTTCACGTTCAATGTGCAGAAGTGTGCAGCATTGAGCATCATCGTCTCAGTAGAGGAAATGATGTGGATTTGAGCCCAGTTGCCAATCGAATGGTGCACCACGATGATTAAACATTTAGGCATTCAACTGGCGTCCTCCATATCTGGTCTCTTCTCTCCCAACTTCCTAACCTGCTTACAGGAACGTGTAGGGATCTTCAACGATTGCATCCCTGAATGCAATCATGGCTGATTTGTTGACGATGCTACCAAATATATTTTTTTTATTTCAGATGATCCTAATTCAGCTAGGTCAACAAATCTCACACATTTACAGAGGATCTTTTCCAGTTACATTACGGTATTTGGTGACGGGCGAGAGCTGTGGCATGACTGGGCTGTCACCCCTTTGTGGGAGGGGCTTGAGTATTCCATATGTCTCTCGCTACTAACAAATGTGACACAGTAGATAGTATTTGGAATGGCAAAAGGCTGAAATGGGGTATTGGGGCTCTACAGATCTTTTGTTGTCAGCACTATGTCTCTATAGGAGGTTTCTTGGCTCCTACTACAGATAGGCCTACCAACATGTCGAAATACCGAATCACGGTGCATTCTTAGCAGACTGAGAGGCCTTTAAGAGACTTTGAACTTTGGGAACCATAGAGGTTCAGATACAACCAGGATAGGTAATGGGTCACAAACCAGTCCTTGTGGGAGGTAGCTATTTCCTTACTCATTTTGGGAAGTTGCAAGTATCGTACAACAAACACTTACACCCATACATTACAAGGGTATCACCCACGCACACGGGCTAGAAGCTTGCGGCAAGATTTTGCTTCTGTGGCATTGGTTACTGAGGCGCCTCCACATGACCGACCAGAATCGCTTTGACCAGTGCTGGATGGCATGCGGGCAAGTAGGCCTCTTATCATATTCCCATTGGAGCTTCAGTCCTATACAGGGCTACTGAAGGGAAATGCTTGCAGCAATAGGAAAAACCATGGGCTATGAGATGCTGGACAACCCCCCCCTCCCCCAAGTATCTTATTGTGGGGGCAACCTGAGTGGGGAGAGAAGATGCAAAATAGGGACTCAAAACTACTCAATTAACTGTTGTTAATGGCCAAGCAATCCCAAATGTCCAAGAGGTGGCCGCCTCTGATTCCCCTTAATAGAGACTGGTATTCTACGAAATGGTATATTTTTTGTACGTGTTAGGAATGCAAAAATCACTTATGCAGTACAATCCCTGGATCTTTCTACCGCATAGTGGCTTTTGTTGGACTTCTTATTGGGTGACTGAATGTCGATGATGTGCGAAAGCCTATAAGGGCTTTAACAAGTTGTACAAGACTGTTGTATTTTTGTGGCTTTGATGCGATTGGGGGGGGGTTGGAGAATCTGAATGCTTTGTTTGCTGACACTTGTACCATTTGAAGGACTCTCTTCAGCAATAGGTTGGGGCAGTTTGGGAAGTCTTTTGCCTTTGATATGTTTTTTGCAAATCTTTTTAGTAAAAATATACTTGAGGTTTTAAAGTATTTTTACTTCCAGCTATAATCTCTTTTGACCAAACCTCTCAACACCCAGCATCATCTCTTACCCCACCACTACTCTCACAGTATTTTGGCTATATTTGTTTCACATTTTAACCTCTGATGAGTGTCCGTTGCTGGCATAATAACAATATTTCACCCACACAGTTCACTTTTGCAAGCAGTTTATTAAATCTCCTGGATGGTATATTCACAACATCAAAAACATTCCCCTGTATCTCCATAAACCCCAATATGTAGAAAGGATGGTCTTCATGAAAATGTATTATTGTACATTTTAAGCAGCAGCTCCATAGCTTTGCCACGACTCTCCAAACTTTTCTTCAATATTTGATCAAAGCATTGATAAAAATAGCGCAGACAAAGGCCCAGCCTTCTACGTGGTGGAAAATTACCAGTCTGAATAATAGTTCCGCTCAAACACGGCTGTATATGAGTGCTAACAATATCTCGTTTTCCAGTAATGTGATTAAAAAACCATGGTAACGCTGGTACCCTATATAAATATATATACTGGCATAGAGGGGCAGAAAGATTACGAGTCCTGGGCAGATAATTTGGACTACCAAGACCAGCATGCCTCATTGACAACGCCCACTGGGGTGGGACTCTCAATTTAAATAAAGTATGTTCTTCCTAAACCTGGTTCCTGCCCCTCTATGTCAGTGATCAAGAGCTGTTGCTCGAAACACGTATGGCGAATGGAATGCGGAGCGCCTGTTGTTCACACGTCCACCCACGCTGTGGTGTGATTCTGAGGTGTGTGACTCCCCATATGGGCAACCTGGATGCTTGATGTTTACAGCGGCTCGCTCGGCCGCGGGGAGCCCCGACGCTGGAAAGCGGATCCTGAGTGCTGGAGAACACAGACACTCTTTGGGACCTACAGAGCCTCGCACGTGGTGATATTGGAGGCGTGCAACAGGGGTGCTTTGAGCACTTCACCCAACAGGGAATTTTATCATAAAGAGAGGCAAGACGGGGGCCACTTGGCGAGAGAAAGATTACGAGTCCTGGGCAGATAATTTGGACTACCAAGACCAGCATGCCTCATTGACAGCGCCCACTGGGGCGGGACTCTCAATTTAAATAAAGTATGTTCTTCCTAAACCTGGTTCCTGCCCCTCTATGCCAGTGATCAAGAGCTGTTGCTCGAAACGCGTATGGCGAATGGAATGCGGAGCGCCTGTTGTTCACACGTCCACCCACGCTGTGGTGTGATTCTGAGGTGTGTGACTCCCCATATGGGCAACCTGGATGTTTGATATATATATATATATATATATATATATATATATATATATATATATATATATGTATATGCTCATTCTTTAGCAGTTTGTTCAATTTGACTGACCTTGTTAGATCCAGCCAATTACAGACGTTTCAACTGGTGATCCGGTACAAGAACAGCAAATAGCACGTAATTGTCCGGTGATTCTGGGGTGTCATGGGTTTTAGTTTTCATTACACTCAGACAGACAATGTTTTAGACAGTGCTTCCATTGAGCCATTTTGGGACTGCCAATAATATTCAAACATATTCTTTTATTCGAATTGTCAACTCGCCAAACAATTGTTGAATTTCACCTATTGTCTCTAGACAAGGGTTAGCCAAAATGATGTGGATTTTTTACCCTGAGAATTTTTCGACAGCTTGCATGCTTACAATTGAGAACTATCTCCACCCTCATTGGGTTCATTCCTGCTCTTTATGTCCAGCATTAGCCAACATACCATGTGATGTATACCATACTTATTTATGGACGCTTTCAGCCACCCCTGTTTATCCATTGGTCTGTAACTGTATAATTTACATTTCTCTTCCACCCACTACAGGCTTTCAGCATGCGGCATTGAGCCAGCCCTCATCCGCAGTTGTGTAACATCAGCCCCCATGGTTCTGGGGCCCCTCGAGCTTCAGGAGGGCCCCTCCGGCACTGTGCAGAGGGGGTAGGCCCCTGGCCTGAAAGTTCCTGTGTTTGAGGTTGAGTTTTAAATTATTTTTAAAGCGCACGTACACCTGGCGGTTTCATGGCGCTACAGTATACCGGTTCCTTAAGAAGCAGAGCAGGGGATGACAAGGGGGGACTTATTGAGGGAAAGCTTTAGAAAATAGAAAGGTTTTGAGTATTGGGAAGAGCATCTGAGGTGAGGAGGGAGAGAGTTCCAGAGAACGGGAGCCAGTGTGGAAAACTTAGAGCCCCCCCATTTTTTCCGGCGAAAGCGGGGAACTGTCAAAAGATGTTGGGAGGAAGAGCGGAGTTCCCTGGCGGGGGCATAGGCATTGATCACTGAAGAAATGAAAACAGGAGCAGAGCCTAGCTGAGCCTGGAAGGTGAGGCAACCCACCTTAACTACTGACTGTGTCCAGAGGGGTAGGGGGGCCCCTCCACATACTTTGCAGGGGGGCCTCCTCAAGTTTCGTTACGCCACTGCGTGTCAGCCATTGGGTAGCTTTTCTGTGAGTGATGACATTCTAACCTTTCATAAGGATCACAGCCACATAGAAAGTAGGTTCATTCAGTGCTAGGAACTACTGTAACAATACGTATCTTTTTGGACCAAATGACAATTTTTGTTTTTTGGACCCAAAAATATTTTCAAGTGTAGCCAGTGTTTTTTTCTCAATTGGTGAGGGCCGAGCAGGTTCCCCATCAATAACCATGACAGAAAATGCAAACTTTGCCAAAAGCAAAAGGCTGGCACTCAAAGTCAGACCTCTTGGGTTTGTCCACGGAAGCAGAAAATGCCCATCGGCAAAACATTTTCTATGCAAACTAGTCTCTCCTGGGCCAAAACCACTATAACTTTTCCTTTCGGTGAAATGGTGACAAATTCACAAATTTTGCGTCATGACAAATTTATGAAATTATGACCACAAAGCAACAAAAAAACACTTTGATCTACAAGATATTTGGACATTGGGTTTCTCTTGAATGTTGAAAGCGGAGAGCTTGTGCAGTATTTTGTAATTAATTAGCATTTTCTCTTCCACACAAGGAAGGCGTACCGGCTCGCGGCGCCTTGTAGTTCACAGATGCCGGTATTTTTAGGTTCAGAATATCTATTTTCACAGCCTCTGCTTCAGAGTGAGTAAACCGGAATATAGTTTGCTAAGATGAGCAGGAAATTACTCCCCTCAAGTCTATTTTAGACATGGGCCTACCACCTAGTCAGGAGGCACACAAGCCCCAGCGACACTGACGTCAAATGTGTGAGGAAGGAATCGTGATTTCATTTGAGTGGGATGGAACAGAGAGATACCCTTGTATCCCTGTGCATCTCCTGATATGGCTTGGGTATCCGGAAGAGCCAATCACATTGTGTCGGGTGCTTTGGCTTTATTTGGGGGTGACAGAACCATTGGGTTACTTATGGAGTTTTATGGGTGTGGTGAGTTAAAGGAATGGTGAGGTGAAGGAAGGACAAGACACTTGCAATGGGCTGGAGACTCAGGGTTTCTTAAGAAGACTCCGTAGACAATGGGTGGAGAGTGGTCCAATGGAAGAACTTGACATGGTGGCCAATGAACCTTTCAGTCGAGTTGAGAGCAAAGGTGCGGGCAGATGTCAAATAGCGGTCTTACCCTCAGTTAAGAGGAACACTGCTGAATATGCAGGTAGGCTGGTGTCAAAGTATGAGTAGTTCCTACTAATAGGATAGTATCCTAAAGCTGGCAAGACCTTTGCTTAGTTAAAACAGAAATAATCTGGAAATAAAAAATAAAGAGAGAAAGAAAATGGCTGCAGATTTCAGCATGCGCAAAGTCGAGTGCCAAATGAGTAGAGTGGTAGCTCACAGTGGTGAACGGTATGGTACGATGGTAGTGGTGGGGTTTGCGGGCAGTCTCTCCCACGTCGTGTCTCTTCTAGGAAGCACACAGGCTCCCCACAGCGAATCAGAATGCTGCCTTGTGATTGGTCAGAGCGCCGTGGTTCAGTGCTCATACAGGGGCTTAGGGGCCTGGGCATGTTCTCCATCCAGGCTGTAATGCAGACTGGGTAGAGAACATGCAAAGTGCGCATGAAGCTTTGGCCGCCCGGGACGCCCAGCCAAAGTGTCATGCGCGCTTTAGAGTGCAGCAACCACTCATCCGTCCCGACGTCAGGGGTGCCAAGCCCCGCCATGCCCGAGACGATACTGAAAATAAAATGACAATAAATTTAGTTATTATCGTTTCATTTTTTCTTTTACACTGCTCCGTGAGCAGTGGGGTGACGCTCCTCCGCCTTAGAGGAGGAGCCGCTACTGCTAGCTCATGCAAGCGGAAATCAGGGTACCAAGTGCTGATTCTAGCAAATGGAAAGAGGTGCTCTGGATTCAGACATTAGTTGCAGAACAATGTAGCATTGGATTCTCCCTTTACAAGGGACGGACGGAGCATCAATTGGGAGGGTGCATGAAACAAAAATGGGGTTCTGCTCTGCTTTTGGCCATTCAACCTAGTAAGAAGGGAGAGGAATAGGAGCAGCAATTAGACCCAGGAAAATCACAAGGGTGACATACCAGGGCTGGCATGTGCAGGTGTGCCACCTAGTTCAGTAGCTTCTAGATAACCATATTGTAGTTTTCTGGAAAATGGATGGATGACTGCCTGGGAAAGGAACTAAATCGCGACTGGCATCTCACCTTCCTCCTCTGCTCCCACTGAGTATTTGTATTTGCAAATTATTTTTATACAGCACCTACCACCTCTTCACTAGGTGTTGAAGTCCTTTATGGTGAGTAGCCGTTACTGCGGAACTCAGGGATAAAGGAAAGTAGATAGTGGATTAGTAACATGTGCTCCCTTTACCTTATAGAAGTAGTTGTGTTAAGTGTGTTACGTTTGTGCTGTTGAAATTGTATGCACTGCTCTGTTTTTGAATAGGGATAGATTAATTGAAGTGAATTAGTAAAGATGTGAGATGTTATTGGGGGTGGTTGACATGTGTGCCTTTTAGTGGGATGAATTGGATCTCATGACATGATGGATGTGATGCATGTACAGTTGGGATTGCTTGGTGGAAATGGACTTTGGTTGTGCCTCATCTAGACACTTTCTCCTACGCGAAGGCAAGGGCGGCCTACACTTTCTGTTCTGCGAATTCCACCACTTCATTGGTGCCGCAAAATGTAAATTGTCACAGTCACAAAACCCATATAACACAGGCCTCTTTGGCAGCCAAACTTTGGTTGTCAGCAGGCGTAGCTCTGTGGAGAATGTACATCTGTAAAAAGGTGTAGGAAATTGTTGTTGTGTTACAAACATATCTTCTTGCACAGGTTCATGCCCTCGTCCATCCTTGTGTGTTACATGGCATTCGGCATTTATTTGAGGGTCTTCATCTAACACCCTGTCTTTCGTTCAAAGTGCAGCTTATCGAGGCCTGCTTCAATCCTTTTCACCTCCATGTTGGCATGCCACTTGCCGTCTCTTCCCCTTGTTGATGGCTTGATTTCCTGAAAAATATGGTTTCAGTATGGTACACGTTTTAAAAGATTGTGCTTGCATTTGTATGTTTTTTTTTTTTTAATATTGGGTGGGTGTGCCAACTTTTCCATGATGGATTTGTGTGGTTACCCCTGCTCTGAGCAGGAGTAGGGATTTAGCAGTGTTTCCTGCTGTCCTTCTGTGTCTTGTAATTGAAGGGACAAAGTTTCTCCTAATGTAATTTCACTGTATGCAGTTTTTCACACTGATTTACCACACAGTAATATTGCATGTTGGAAACAGTGTGTTAAATATCGCATGTTCAAAATGTGCATGCGATTTCTTTATTTTTACAGCACGAACTTGACCCTAATCGAGTATCAGAGAGCCTTACATAGCACCAGTTGCATTACATGAGGAAACATTAATTTTTGTTAGGCACGGGGAGATTAAGTGATTTGCCCAGAATGTTCAGCGTCAATGCCGAGACTCAAACCCAGTTCCCCAGATGCGAGGTCGACCGCCCTAGCCCTTAGGCCGATTCCTCTCCCCAAATGAAACTTGCACTTGGGCTGTCTACATCTAATGCATCAGACCATGCAGCATTTCTAAGGCCCTAACTCATTACCAGGGTCTAAGGGTCCTGTCCTTAAGTGCTGCAGTAAGACACATGCTGTAGGGAAGAAAATCGATCTATAAACTCCCCTCTCTCTCTAAAAAAAATGTTAAGTTCGTTTCCATGGGAATATGTCAGGTGGAATAATGCAATCATTTTGCTCCAGACAATTTCACAGAGTTATTTTGTTAGTCCAAGGTAGCTATGCTTCTGCCTACTGCTTCTTCATTGCAGGTATGTTTAAGGAATACACCCTCTGCAGCTCTCATGCTGTACACGATTTTACATATTTAAATAAAATAATAACATCCGAGGCAACAAGAGGACAGGGTTATTAAACAATTACATGGGAGGCCACCTTCTGGATTTATAGTCTTTTCTATTACTTAAATATACACGTGGGAGATTCTTATCACAAACAAAAGTGTTAAACGTGCATAAAAATAATGACTGACAAAAATAGATGTTGTCACTGAAAACGACCAAATTCAGGACGTAATTGAAATATATATAGTTTGTTTATTTTAATATCCACAGAAAGTATTTACTGTGTACTATACATATTATCTTGTAATTCTCAACATTTCACTCCCATTACAAAGATAAAAAACAATCCTAAAAGTGTACATGTATCAAAACAAACAGTTGGAGCATGTTCACAAACATCAATATGATACGGTGTCGTCATCAATGTACACCAGGTCAGCTCTTAAAGTGTTAACAATGATCTTTTGTGGTTTACATCTGTATTTATTGAGAATTGGTTCAAAGAAAACCACAGAAAAGGAAAGGTTACAGTCTCAAGTAATGGCACCGCCAGTGAGATTCCCCAGTCGTGTTTCTATACACTGTATTTAGCATGGAGAATAAGACAAAAAACATAGGGCCCCATTTACAAGTCCCTTGTGCCGCCGCTATGTCACTTTTTTGTGACGCAGTAGCAGCGCAAACAGTCAGCCACACTTCTCCTTATCTACAAACTGACACATTGGGTCCAATACGTTGGTTTGTAGAGATCGCATCACATTACCAGGTATAATGTATGCACGGTAGGCTTTCCCATGCAAAAAAATCCATGTAGAAGTGTTGCAGTCAAATTTATAACATTTCACTGCGTCACTCTACGACTTGACTGCGTCACAATCCTTACACCTGATCAGACCAGGCGCAAGGATTGGCGCAGGGCTTTCAACATGGGACTCGCCCATGTGATCTGATGCATTGCTGGAGTTGTGTCAGTTTTACGACCAACTCCAGCAATGAGTCACCTTTGCGCCAACAAATGCATCAGAATTTCTGACGCATCTGTTAACCCTTGCATCATTGAGCCCTGTATTATAAATACAGCGCATCCATGGTGTCGCAAGGGGTACCAAACTTTGCTAGGTGTAGTCCTCGTCGGTATCTAGGGCAGCAGTGATCTCTTAAAACCATCAATACCACATTTTGATGGTTTGAGCTGATTCCCTTCACCTTCCTTAGGAGAAAAATAAAATACAATGGCTATTTAACCTTGCATGCCCGTTAGCGCTTCGAGGGAAATGCATAAAAAATATCTTCCATATGTAGATTATATTAGCACAAGCGATATTATCTGTTATCTGTTAGATTTGTAGAGAGCATGGCTACTCAGAGGCTTCCCGGCGCTTAGGACAACCTCGATCACGACTCCCACAGGGTGCAAAGGAACTATTAATTAACAAACAGGCAAGTTTTTCAAAGCCTTTCTGAAGATGGATTCAGAGTCTATTTTGCGCCGTCTGATAGGCACAGAGTTCCAGCTTGGGGGCCAGATACTTGAAAGAACGGCCTTCCGATCTCGATATGCGGATTAAAGGTACTGTCACAAGATGAACATTCGCTGATCTCAAAGCCCTTACAGGGTATAGGGCTTGATGATAGCTCATAGTAGTTGAGGTTCCTTGTTATAATTAAGGCTCTCTGTTTTCCGTTTTTACTGATTTTGACAGATAAATACAGACAGAAAACATGTATTTGGGTGCTTTTTGAGTAATTCTAAATACTGTCTGCCATGACTGCCAGGCCAAAAGCTGTGTGAATTAATAGGTGAGGGGGTTAAAAAAGAAAGGAATTTTAGTATAGAGGCTTTAACACCAATCAATATGCACAAGGTTGATACTGAAATTTGCATATTTTCAAATAAGTGCATTGATTTATCTTCTGCGGGTGTTCATATCAATGAAATCTGGCAGGCATGAGTGCACATTTATCGGTTAAATAAATGTGGAAATATACTAATTTCAGCATCATTTTTCCACAAAACCCAAAATAAATATGGATAAATACAGATAAAATTAGCACAAAAAAGTTAGGATAAATACAGACGGAAATGTAAAAAAAATAACATAAAACCGGGAGCCCTAGTTATAATAGACCCTTTGAGCAAAACAAAGGGCTTTAAACTACACCTGCTGCTCAATTGGGAGCCAGTGAAGGTCTGCCAGTGCCCTCTTTGATGATTGGTGCTTCTGAATATTTGGAAGGAAGCAGGCTACCGCGTTTCCAACAACCTGTGGCATTATAGCTCTGTAAATCTTGTAGTTTATGTTGGTAATCAATGTCAGAGAAGCCATCCTCAGATTAGAGGTTGTAGCTGTGGCAGTGATTTGATGTGAACCCTTAACCTACTTAATAATCAACGCTGGAGACACTCCATTATTAAGAGATTATCAATAATCTCACACCTTAATTTGATGTACTCTAATAATGTAGAGTTGATAATTTGCATATCATAATCTCTTACTTGATTTTCTTTATTCTCTCTACCCGTGCAATGCGGAGAAAAAAAGATCGCTTCTGAAATGCTGTACTACTTATCACACTTCTAAGCTCTTTTCATAGAAGATCGGTCCGGCATATATGCTATTCTAATAGACATAATACAGTTGTAAATTAACGATTCATTTATATTTAGATTTGGAGTCTCCCATAAACTCTTCTAGCTTCGAAAAGTCTCATGAAAAAGAATGAGGTTCATCTAATGTATCAATTATATATTTTATCTTTTTCTTAGATTTCTTCCTGTACACATTTGGAATTTCAGCACAGACTGATATATGTAGCTTCTCCCAGAACTATGTTTTCTAATTATCAATATTGCTATGCTAATTAGGCATGGGCAGTGTTATTATTTGGGTCAAAACTGTTGTTTCCCCTTTCTTTACTACGAATAGAATTATCTGGTGCTTCTTTTAGTTTCATTAATCATACTTGATGGCAGAAGCTGAAATGGACTGGCTGTTAATTAATTGAAAAAAGAAGTCCTCACTTGAGTCCATGGTTAAACAATATTGACCAAAAAACACTATCAATTAACAATGAAAGGTCAGGTTATTTCAGTTTATTATACGTGGATACTTTTTAGTTTCATAAACCTTAATAAGATAGTTTTTGATATTGTATAAATAATAAACCTCTGAAATCAAATGGCAGTAATTATCTATATACCATGTTGCTCCACCTTTAGAAATAGAAATGACATATGTAAGATTGAGCACTTTAAATGTGTATGTACGATTGAGCATTATAATAATGTATTTGATTATATTTGTATTTGAAAAGGCTTCTACTGTTCTTAATTGAAACTTTATTTGATTTTAAATATTGTAATGTAATCAATGATTTTTTTTGTGTTTTCATTTTTGTTTATTGTGTTAATTTTCACTCAGACTAGAAGGAGCAGTTATTGTAACAATGAAACAGGTGCCGAACCGTTCAGCTCTATAAATTGGCTGGGTTTTGTGCTGATTAAACAAAGAATACGTAAAAAATTGGAAACAAATATTTAATCAAGACCATAATCAGAATTGACAGAATTGTTTTTCTATTTGTTTTGGCTTGGTTTTTTGCCCCAGGCCGATTTTTGCTAAGTGTTTTATAGCTTGTTCACAGAAATGCATCTGTTGTCCCATTTAGACTTCATAATTGAAACAAGATTATAGAGTTATTTCTAAGATTCTTGCTTTTTGCAGATTTAGACGTTTTACAGTTTTTAAATACATCAAATTATGGAAAGCTGTAATTATTTACTAAAGGTCAGTATCCTGCACATAAGGTCAATAGTAAGTATATGACAATTTTCAAGCCAACAATTTAAGATTATTGATAAAAGTGTTAATAGAATAAGTTGCATTTAGTTTCTTAATGACTCTGAATCCATTCTTTTGTCCACAAATATTTGAAACAACATAGTTCCCGGTCAGTGTCTGATCCATCACTCTAAAAAGAATTTCAACATTTCTACATCTGATTTGGTTATTTGCACGATGGTGCAGCATCAAACGCTTCTCTGCTGAAAGGCACCTTCTTCATCACTTCCACAATCTATTGAAATATTGTTTTGAGACAACCATGTGAAATACACCACCTCAAACAGTAATTGTAATCAACCTTGAAATACACATGTGTGAATCCCCCCAGGTTCTATCACCTTAGGTGTATACAAATATTCTCCATTGCCAACCCTTCATTGTCCTGGTCACACAGAAGCTGGTGGCAGTACAATACCTCTAGTGGACTATGCTGGAGCAAAGTTTGCGTGGGTCAGATGTGCTACAGTATCTTGGGACTGGGAACCTTCCCGCAAAGACAAAAACATAATTAATAATGTGATTGGAGACATCAGACACTTATACTACATGATGACTTGTCAAAAAATGTTCCTGAATGAATTTTAGAACCTGGGCTGTACCAAGATTCCTTGAAGTGGTACCACGCTGCATGGTAGACAACTGTAAAATTAGTCAAAAGAATGTGTTGAATTTGAAAGATATCTTCCAATGTCTTTTCAGTATCTAAAGTCTCAAGGAACCCCTTTACATGCAACAGCTTCTATATGTGAAATCACCCCACTTTTGCGTTACATAGCACCTGCTCAGTAGAAACAATGACTACGATTTACTAACACTTTCTGCCTGGATTGTGTCACAAAAATAATGAAAACCAGCATGAAAATTTGTGTTGGGATTTGCTTGGAAAATAGATCTAAAATAATGCTAAGTAGCTCTATGCCCTAGTTTGCATTACTTTGTATTAAGGGGGTGTACTATGGGTGGTACATGTACATTCCCATGTAACCACACATGGCCTTAGATGCAAATCCTTATCTTCTATTGTTCATAGACAGGGATTTGTCTAAGGGATTACACTTCTATTAGGCAGGCGTTACACTGGAGAAAAGTTTTCTTTTCTTCAAACCTTTCAAACTTAGCACGTGTGCTTTACTGTAAAGCACACATATAAAATTGGAAAAGTATTAAACTATATCTAAGCATAGTATTTTGTATCGTAAAGGTACCCTTCCAGTACAAAACCTATGCTACACAACACAGACACCCCCCTTGCATTGTGGCATAAAGTTCTGTGCGTAGCATAGGGCAGCCAAAAGTGTGTCAGTGCTCTTTCTCTCTCCCTTTGAGACAACACAGAGAAGCTACTTTAGTAGCGTCACTTTCTTGTCAATTTGCCCCAATGTTCATGTGTTGCATGTTAAATTCTGTGTGAATCTGCTTTACATTTATGAAGCTAAGACTTAAAGGGGGAGCTTTACTAAAATTGTGTGCTGTGTTTGCGTCCCAAAGGTTTTTCGCAATTTTTTTTTCTCTATTTACTTTCCAACGCTAAGCTTTTTTAGTGCTGTAAATAACAGAAAAGTTATGCAAAGCAGCACCATGCGCTGCTTCATATTACTTTGAACCATGAGGGCGTACCAATGGTGGAGCATGGGCGTTCCCATGCAACCACCCAATGCTTCTCACACAATTTACTAAATAAAGTAGATTAGGTTTAGCATGAGAAAATTGCGCCCTTTTCAAGTAGGCACACAGAAGAAGAAATGCTTTCATTTCTCCTTCCTTTTACTACTTTGAATGCCTGCTGCACTGTGCAGCATGCATACAAAGTGGGAAAAACTTTGCATTGTGTCGGCATCGTATTTTGTACAGGAAGGGTACCCTTCATAAACAAAAACTATGCTAGACCAATGCACACACCCTAACGCTATAGCGCTAGGTTGTGTGCTTTGCGCACAGCAGCTGTAATCAGCCACAGCACAAGGGAAAGGGGAGTAGAGAGCCATATCTCTGAAGATATGGCGCTCTCCTGCTACCTCCATGACGCGCAGCCTCGCAGTGGGCTGCGCTGCGTTAGTTTTTTGTAAATCTCCACCAAAGTATGTAACAAATCTAGCGTCACTCCAAAATATATTTGCACAATACCCCACAGACTCACTGCCAAGCTAAAACTGAAAACATGTTGCTCTTCCAACTTAAATTGTCTCGATACAGAGTCTGCATGACTCCATGCTTACATCAATGTTTTCATGCAAGAACGTGCGAGGCACTGCAGTGAGCTTAGACCCTGACAGCCATGATAGGCACTTCATTAGCCTTGGAACTCTTTCACAAACACAAGCGTCCAGATGAACAGGGCTGTAAGCAGCCAGCAGCGATACTCCATCATTACCTAGAAATTGACCTGCGAGCTCTGATATTCTCTGTGGTGAAAAGGATGTCTTAATACAGACAAACCTCTCCTTGACTGTTAGGGTCTGTTGTGCTATGCTAGTACACATTATGTTAAGAGTGTTATTTGTATTTAACAATCCTAAGAGAAACTCGGTGTGCCGAAGAAAGAAGAAAAAGCCACACGAGGGTCAAGGAGAAAGGAAAGAAGGAGACAGGTTAGCAGGTATTAGTTTGGATTCTTCCCGATTGGAGTGGTCTACCCCAAAAGGTCAGCCGATCACAGGATGGACTAATAGTGTCCGAGAGCAGCTGGCCTTAGGCATCTGGCGGGCAAGAGAGGTGGATGCAGGTATCAGCAAGAGTGAATAGGGGGGAAATTGAGGAAGGGCTAAGAGTGAGAAGAATTGCCTTAGTGGCAAAAATTAATGTAGCCAGGGCTTGGGGTGCTGGGGGTTGGTCACCGAGGACAAGAGATTGGAAATTGATCTAGATTGATGTAGACAAAGCAATAAAAAGTGGCATACCAGAGTGGTGGCTTGCCGCAAAAGTAGGAGAAGGTTTGGGGTCAGTGGAAAGGAATGTATGACATCACAACGCATGCTTTTACTCCGCATGCCATTACAACGCAGTTTTTACAACGCAAGTCGTTACAACGACTTGCGTTGGGGGGCGCTGGATAGTGGAATAGTTTAATTTTCTATTCCAACTCCAGTCCCCGTGGATAGTAGGGAAGGTGTTGGATAGAAAATTCGGATGCTTGTGTTGGGATGGGGGTTGGGAGTTGTAGAAAAGCAGATACTACCTTGTGTTGCCGACCAGATACCTCTTTGAGGTGGTTTCCTTGATACCTTTGACAGACTGGGCACGAACGCCGCCCGGCCTCCGGGATGTGAGCTGAATGGCTGTGTGCAATTTTGTTACAGTACTCTGTTTTATATTGATCAAGGTTGGGAAGGTTGCAATATTTCAATGTTTGATGGTAAATCTGCAATAAAAATATATATTAAAAAAAAAAAGTGTGGGATAGAAAATTAAACTATTCCCTATCCTACAGCGCCCTCCAGCGCAAGTCGTTGTAACGACTTGCGTTGTAATAGCTGCGTCGTAACGGTAGTGCGGAGTGAAAGTTGCTTTGCCAAGGATGTTCTCCGTGGAAAGCATACAGGGGTTATTGAACATGCACCTTGGAGAAGGACGATTGCATAGATACAGGAATTTTGTTAGATTATCGAGCAATGTACGGAGGTATACTTTATACACACAGTTGCAGTGTTCCTTTATTGAAGATTATTGAACATTGTGAACGTGGAATATATTTTTGCTTATAATATGTCAAAACTGTGTTTGCGGTCCAATTGTACTGAGCATAAGTTGAATAAAAATAATTGATTAAAAAAAGAGTGAGAGGAATTATGGCCTGACAAAGAATTAAGGTATATGTTAAATTTTCCAGGAGATACCAGGCAGGATAGAGAAGGCTTTTTAAACTGAAGACTTACCACCATCGACTATTTCCACAATCAGACTTCCTGTACTGCGTCTCACTGATAGATTCATTTGCCTGTGACTCCACCTGCTGAAGGCAGAGCTGCAGCTCCCATTTCTATTGTTGATTGGCCTTTTGGAGCACTGAGGGATTGTGGCTCCAGGACGAACCCTCCAGAGTGTCCCAAATCCTTGGCCATTGCACTCAGCTATAGCTCGGCACAGCCAGAATGCCAACATTACCAGCTACTACAATGCACCATAATACCTAAAGTACTAGTTTCTATAATACTCAAATGACACACACTCATGCCTACCCTACAGTTTCCATTATGCATCAATAGGCCCTATTTCTGCTTGGACCCTATAGCCCACTGGGCACCCATAACAAATTTAATTGTTCCTAACAAGTCCCAGTACATACTCATTTGCTCAATTTTCAAAATTCTCCAGTTTGCTTTTAAAAATCACTATAATGCTGCTGTACAAACGTATTACTAGTTTCAATAATGCACCCGGACATGGACATACTTCCTGTAGAAAGGGTGCCATTCAGATTCACTTTCACATAAGACGTAAACAATTTAGCATTGATAGACAACCAGACACTTACAAACACGTTATCCAGATCCTTGGGATTTTTTTCAAAAACAAAGAACAACAAAAGAGGAGTACCAGTCTAACCCCCTTTTACACAGTGTGTGTAACTGAAGACAGCGATTTGGGACTGTGTTGATTAGGTGTTTTAGAGTGTCTCTGATTAGTGACAAGATAGGGAGAAGGACCAAAAGGCAAATTGCCACGGCTATCAAAAGAACCTTAACAAATGGTGGGCACATGTATCAAAAGGACATTTATACAGATGTATAAAGACATTGTCTGTGTGCGCTCACAGGTAAGTGAGGTCGCTTCATCGTTTACTAGGAGCACACAATCTCTGCTCAGATTCATCTCTCCTACTTACTCCCTGCGTCTTCCCAGGTTCAATATCTCACAACTTATATCATTCATCATCAAAGTCACAGAACAAAGCAAGTTTCACAACACACAACACCTCCTTCCTATAAAACACACTGTAACAAGACACACAGACTCATCACCACAAAAGGAGCCTTCCAAACAAGTCATTCCAAAGAAAAGGTATATAGAAACATAAACATGTCCAAAATAAAAGGGATCACTTCCACCCGGTAACAGAACCGCCAAGATGTTCGTGTACAAAAATGTAATAAAAAATATGTTGGGAAAAAAAGCAAAACTTACAATGAGATACTGTACACCTGAAAATATAGGACTCAAGATCACATTACATCACTTAAACAAGTTTCTAAAACTTTGAAAGTTATGGGTAGCCAACTGGAGCCAATTCCAAATAGTTGGAGCAACAAACTATGTCCAACAAGAACACAACTCTTACTGCAAAATGAAGCAAGAAAGCTCTGCACAACATTCCAGGCACTTAAGTGGCCCAGCTCGCACAAACTGACTTAAGGCTTAAACAAATGACCGCCCAGGCCCACACACATAAGAAAACAAGTAGGCACCTAGGCTCATACAATTCAGCAACACCCTCCCATAAAACAACTAATTTGCTGGCACCAGTGTACATCAACCTTCAAAGAAATGAGCATTCAGGCTCACGCTCAGCCATTCTGGGCATTAAAAGTAAATTCTTTTGCTCAGACATCTCCGCTCTGAGCTACCCATTGTTTACAGAATCCCTTTGAATCTCAAAAATATCTATGCAACGCACAGTCAGTTTGGCACATCTCAAACCCTCCTCTGCTACTCACCAAACTCAAAGCTAAATAAGGGATACTGAAAATAAAAACGAATAACTTGCAGGGTCAAATCTAATATATGAAATATGCCCGCCTGCTGAGTCCTTGCCAATCCATCAGCAAGAAAATGCAACAAATTACTCACATTATTTACTGAAAAAATATCAATCATCAATTGCAAAATTATACGAATTCTCTCACAAAATAACTGCTACAACACAAAAAGTGTGATCACGTGGAATACTTTTTAGCCTGTAAATCTGAAGAACTATCTGAACAAAAAAAAAATAGCAAAACAGCTTAACGACAGCCTTTAACAAACCATTCCTATGCGTATCACAAAAAGCAAGCAGTCACCAATTCAAATGATCCTGGCATCTCCTTGTCAATATAACTCTATATAACTCTAACACACTTTAGGGTATAGGAACAAGAACTGCCGCTAACTAGCGTTAGAGTTAGTAAGCGGACGTTTTCTTAACACAGCCTATCACCAAAAACTATAGCCCTGTTTGAAATTTATTTACATTACGTCGTTTAAAATCATTCTGTTTACTCTGATCACTGATTTATAACAAAAACCACTCATTCCAATATGGCGCTTACAGAATGAGATATGGCGCTTACATAATGAGATATTAGTGTTGTCCTTCAACACTGTTTGTCGCAGTTCGAAAATACAAAGGATGTCGTTTTACAATTTGTCCCATTTCGCAAGGTCACTGTACTTGCTGGGACAATGTTCATATTTGTATAATATTAAACATTCAAATTGTTCAAACTTTCCTTATATGTTTAGAAAATATGATTTTGCTGATAGTTTCATACAACCTCCCACTCTCGTGCCAATGATTTATACTAAGAATTGCTTTTGTAAATTTGGAACGGGTATAATTAGAAAATATGTGTTGTTCTGTAAATATTTTTTATGTGCACAACCTCTGACACTTCATAAGTAATCATATGTTATTATGAAGGTTAGGTAGTGGAACCAACATTAGAAGTGTCATAAATAACAACGTATCAAATGTTGTTCTCTAATTACTAGTTTTATTTTCTGGTGGGCTAGTAAACATCATTATGAGGTACTTTTTTGATAAATTCATGGACTGTCAGCCATGTAAATCTATTTAGACTGACTGACTTGAAAATGGTAATCGACCCTCATCATGGCATAAGTAATAATGGAATTTGCTTATGCCTTTTTTCAAGAATCTATTTCTAAGATTTAGTCACATTAGGAAAATGTTAGACTACTTCCTCTTATCCTGTATGTTTATCTCAAACCCATTTCTTACACTATAGTTGTGTCATAAGGATGTGAGTCTACAATGACAAAAACATGTCATCTTTGTTGTTTTAGGATGTACAAACCACAAAACCTTATTGTCTTTGGGATTTAAACTGTGCCAAAAAACATTATGGATTTGGTGAATCCCGCACACTTGTGAGAGGTACGTTTCCGGACATTTTCATTAGAATGATACTATAATAAGATGCATATATCCGAACCACCGTTTTTTAAAATGCCACAAATTGATAGTTATGATGTATATTGTCAAATTCACGTATATACTAAAAAGGTGTTCTGTTTGGAGCTTTTTCTCCGATATTGTGAATATTTAAGCGATGTATAATAAAATGTAAATTCGATTTGCTTTTATGTATATGTATATATTTTAAACATGATGGCTTATATGTTTGTACATGTTTCTCTGTAGCCCTGAAGAAGTCCCATGTGGACAAAACACGTTGGATACTGGATTTTATCTGTTTGATATATTTCTATGTGAAGAAATGCTTCATAAAGGACAAATGAAGAAAAAAAAACTACATTGGAAGTTCTTCAATGTTTATATAAAGACTGTGTTTATCAATCTAGTTATTAGACTCAAGCACTCAAGTGCTGTACCACCTTGCGTCAGCGATCACCCTTACCTGGTGGTGAAGTCTACCAGGTCACATGGAGACACATTGCTGACCTGTGTGAGAAGACCGCCTGGTGCCCCTTGGAGCTGTGAACGGTAGAGACGCTCCTACGCACCAACGTAGGGAGGTCTGCATCGCATACCACACGCCACCACTACACTCGGGTGCACGGAGGAGATTTACCGATGTTGGGCCGTGCATCTCTGCATCACAGGTAGGAGGATGTTGCGCAGGCCGAACGCTGTTGAGGGTGAGGCCCCTGAGCTGCGCAGAACTTGTGTGGCGGGAGCACTGCAACTTCATGTATAACGGGCCCTGTTGCATCACCTGCATCGGGAGGTTCACCAGCGGACTTGGTGGCGACTGCCGTACCCAGGCTTGTGTAATCCCGCCTGACTTAGACTCCTGCTGGCTGAGTCACAGATTTTGAGAGAGTGCCGCGGATTGCGCCAGTGTCACTGTCCAGGTGAGGAGAAGGTGGGACGCGTAGTGGACAGGTTCGAGTCGGGCCCAGGCCTTGCACCTGTGGGTGGCGCACACCCAGTGGCTGCTCCTCTGCTATGGCAGAAGAGCACCACCCGACTGCTTTCAAGCAGTGCAGAGAAGAGGAAACATAAAATGACAGTAACTTAAATATATTCTCATGCTATGTTTCCTTTGCGGGCTGGAGGGTGGGTGGAGCTGCTCTACACACGGAGCAGGGCAGGGGCCGAGTCGTATGCCCACTCACATGTGCAATGACTGTTTGCTGGGCCGTCTCAGGCTGCCCAAAGCAGTCATGCGTACTTCCCTGTTCGCAATGCAGGCTGCACCTCCAACCCCTGGCATGATGCTTTATCACGGCGCTCAAGAACAATCACAAAGCTGCATGGCTATGGGGAGGGAGACTGGCTGCCTGCTTCTAGTTCCTGGAAGCAGACTCAGGGAAGTGGGAGCACAGAAGAAGCAAGACCCGACCTCGAGGTAAGATTTTTTAATAAATATATGTACAACCCCCACTTCCCCACCCCCTCCAGTGTCCTTTCTTGTGTTTCCCACCTCCCAGCTGTCCAGCTGTCCAGTCCCCCCGCAGCACTACTTAATGGCAGCCGCTGTGCGACTAACTCCAGCTAGTGGTAACTTGTAAATAAGGAGATACATAAATAGCCGCAGTAACGTCAAAAAATTGACGCTACGGCATCGTTAAGTCCTTGTACATATTCCCCTGAGTGTGTCCAAATAATTCACCAAATTATTTTCTAATAAACATCTCGTAGCTGACTACCAGCCACTACCAATCACACTTTGTAGATGATTGCAGTACAAAGAGAGGTACTTTTAAGGGTTTCAATTACATCTACTTTATAACTGATGATGATGACCCAGGCCTACCAGTCGTCCTCACCTTATAAGCAGCATTTGACAGTTTCTTTAATTTGTTAGAATCAAGATGTTCAAGCAAATTCCATCAAGTAAATTAGTTCTCCAGATATGTCTCAGAATGTGATCAGTCAGGGACAATTGTAAACCAAACATCATCAGTCACACCAATTAATTGCAGTGATCCCCAAGCATAGAACCAATAATATTAATTCCCCATCTTTAACCCCCGTGAGGAAAGCGGTTTATTATATGGTGTGGTTGTGTCACCTCACCGTGTAGTAAGCTCTCAGATCTGTCTTGCGTCTATTCAGGCTCTTTTGTAAAACTTTAACTCAGCCCTGCGTAGTTGTGGCTTCGAGCTGTCAGGCTTTAAAAAGGAGTAAGTGCAATGCATTTAGAAATACCAAAATAAATGAAATTCAGGACGAACGGAAAGTTCACAAAGGAAATCCAACACCAATTTATAAATATAGATATTAATTAAAACATTTTAAGACATCACATATAACAAAAATCACTGGAGGTTTCAGGAGATATAAATTATAAAGCAAATCGTAAGTCACTGCTTTTCAATCAAGATGTAAGCAAGCATTGGCAACTACCACGGTCAACAGTTACTTTGAAAACTTTTTATAAAGTTGTGTTGGGGGTTACTGTGACCTGCTTTAGGCGACCAATTCTGGCAGAGAGTAAGTAACAGGCACCAATAAGGCTTAGCAGAACAGTTACCTTGCAGTCAAAGCAGTCTCCAATCCAGTTCCAGGTGCTTTGGGAAAACTATCATACACATCAATGGTCTTGAAGCAAGCGATACATGATGCTAAAGGTTCTGATGATGCTGAGGATTCTGATCCAGTTGATGTGTGTCTTCTTGGCACCACCCCCGGTCCACGAACATGGTGGGGTGACTTTGGCCACAGAGGTCGATGAAGTCCCGGTGAAGTCCAGACAAAAAACAACAGTTGCCACTGGTCTAATGGTCTCCGGTCACAGCTAAACCAGCAGTTCCCTTTAACTGTTGCTAGTGTCTGCTTTGGGTGACCAAACTGCACTTCGGTGACTCTCCCAGGTCCAGCAGACTCGGGGCAACTTTTGAGTGTAGTGGCACGGTCTCCTGGGCTGTACTTGCATGACACCAGTTCACACCTGATAATAATGCTACTCAATTGCAGATCAGCAGTGAGACACGCGCAGAAATCTCTGACCACATCCTTGCACACAAGCTTGATCTAAGCATGACTGAAACATGGCTAAATGATTCTTACGCACCAATTTTTGACATACAAGTCCCAACTAGTTACGGCATCATAACATTAGATAGATATAGCAGACCAGGTGGAGGTATCTCCTGCATACACCATAACAGTCTCTCAGTGAAAAAGTCACAAACTGTTACTCTATCCTCTTGCAAATACCTATGCATCGACATTATGAATACTGACAAGCCACTATGCAAACTGCATGTGATCTACCATCGACTAGGAGATAACCTCTCATTCATAGAACAAATTATGGTAATCACCTCAACCAACACGGGAAAACACTGCACCCACATCTTCTTCTGCGATCCCAACTTCCACTGAAATGTCTCAAATGAAGCCAGGAGATGAGTGGCTAAAACAACAAAAGAAGGGAGTCTCAGCTTACAGTCCTATATGGTGATGGGTTCAAGCGAGGGGGGGGGTCAAAAACTTGATATCAAGGTTATCAGAGACTGGTCTGGCGGACGAAGCAAGTGGTGCAATGGGGCTCTCAGTTGAGGGTACTGATGATTTAGAACACGGCCCTGGCTCTGCTTCAATGATCTCGCTTGAGGAAACAAGCATGCAGTAACCATCCTGGGATCCGGAGAGTAAAGAAGTACAGTGAAATAAAACCATGATGCTCTCGTTGATCCTCCAATACCTTAAGGACCAAAGAGAAGAAACTAGAGAACTCTTTGCTCAAGTTCGTGCAGACAATCAGGGTATCCAGCAGTCTCTGAAAGAAGTTACTACTAAAGTAGGGGCACTAACAGATGAGATAGCCGAATTGCAACAGAGAGTGGCTGACACAGAAGAAATTACTTTGAAAGCGTCTGGTATGACTAAGAAGCATGACACTCTGCTTGTCACTGATCTAGAGAATCGTCAGAGGAGGCAACATTTTAAGATGATCGGCATTCCAGAAGGGCAAGAGGGGTCAGGCCCCAGAACTTTCATAGTACAAACATTGGAGAAAGCGTTCCCGGACCTTGGGGATTGGGACTGGGATTGTCAGGGTTAAATGTTTAGCATGGAATGTGGCGGGGTTGAATAGCAGGATTACGAGGCAACTAGTGGCAGAAGAGTTAAAAATGTACAACCCACATGTGGTTATGCTAACGGAGACGCATCTTTCTTACAAAAATCGGGGATTATTAAAACAACTAGATTTTGAAGTGATCATATGTTCTGCTCAAAGTGCCTCTATCCGCGGGGTGGCAATATTAAAGAATAAACGGTTTAGGGCGACAGTTTGCAAGACAACGTGAGATAAAGGAGGCCGCGGTGCTATTTCGCAGATTATGATTAAAGAGAAGAAGTATGTGCTCTGTGTATTGTATGGCCCTAATACTGATGATTCTACAGTTGTAGATGATGTAAATATGGAGCTGTTGAATTGGGATGGGGAATGGGTGGTGATGGGTGATTTTAACTGCATTATCGATTATAGGATTGATACTACAAGACGAGGGGCATTTCATAGGATGCGAACGACACGTATGGCAATACGGGAACTAGGTCGGCTACAGGTCATTAGAGATGCTTGGAGAACATTGCACCCAAATATACCAGAGTACACATATTTTTCTGCCCCACATAAATCATACTCTAGAATCGATATGGCTTGGTTATCTGAACAAATTTTATGGTCATCAGAAATAGATATATGCCCGAAAGTTACATCAGATCATAATCCTATTCTTGTTACTTTTAAGATTCTCGAAGAGAATAGGGCACCTAGATCATTACATTCCCTATTACCTTTTATTGGATGCCTAATATGTAGCCAGGAAGTGCTCAGGGGAGTGATAAGGACATAGAAAAATTGACACAGTGTAGAAAGGTAACAAATGTATTACAAAATGGGTGACAGTATAAAAATAATTACAGTGCAAATGCCAAAATATAAGGCACAATTCAGAACAATGTCAATAAATCACATTCGACGGTCACATCTGACTACTAGATAGATCGGGGGTGTGCCGGAATGTCAACAAGGAAAAAGCAGTCGACGTTTCGACCCCTATCAGCAGGCTAATTAAAGTCCTTTCACGGGGTCTTCATCAGGACGTCACACAGGGAGGGGGAGGGGCATTCTGTATGAAAGAATAATTAAACTTTAATACATAGTGAGGACGACAATTGTTCATCCTGTCTCATATATAGACAAAGAAGTGGATTAAAAGAGAATTTACCATGGGGTACGGCCCGGTTGGGCTCTGTACATGAGAGAAAGAGGCGCCACGCTGGGAATTCGTGGTCAATCAAATGTTGTGGGAGCCTCAACTGAAGAGGAAACAAACAATCAATGAAATATTAAAGAGAATCGTCAAAAGCAACCAGCTGAACTAACCGAAATGGGTGTGCTTCGACCCTCTGATGGAGGGTGAGGCATCAGTAGTAATGATGGCCGAACTTATTACCAACAATAGCAAAGGGATTAATCACATCAGATTGATAAACCGGGCCATATTACGATGTACCTCTGAGTTCAGGAAAGTGAATTCTCCGAGGGTCCACGGATATGGCGTATTGCTAAGAATTACTTTGGTCTCGTGTTGTTAGCTGAAAAGAGAAGAAGGGATACTAAATGCACCGGAAAGACGAATCTCCTAGTCTGAGGAATTAAATGCAAAGCGGCAATTACTCACAAGAATATTAAAGCGGACAGGGCCGTCTACATGAAGCATTCAGTCAAACTCTGTCACGTCTTTGGCGCGGAGTGGAGAATTCGTAGGTTAACTCGAAGCGGGATGCAAGTTCCAGCGCTCGTGTTACTGTTGGACCTGTGATAGATGAGGTGAATGATTACCTCAAGACCGGGACAGATTTAAGAAAAATTATCTGTATTCAGAGTTACTTACAGATCAAAAGCGAGCAGCGCCGTTTACATCGGTCCTGCCATGAAATCCGCAGCCACTACAACGCGGAGTTGTGGGAGGAGCTACAACGCGGAGTAATTCTTAGCAATACGCCATATCCGTGGACCCTCGGAGAATTCACTTTCCTGAACTCAGAGGTACATCGTAATATGGCCCGGTTTATCAATCTGATGTGATTAATCCCTTTGCTATTGTTGGTAATAAGTTCGGCCATCATTACTACTGATGCCTCACCCTCCATCAGAGGGTCGAAGCATACCCATTTCGGTTAGTTCAGCTGGTTGCTTTTGACGATTCTCTTTAATATTTCATTGATTGTTTGTTTCCTCTTCAGTTGAGGCTCCCACAACATTTGATTGACCACGAATTCCCAGCGTGGCGCCTCTTTCTCTCATGTACAGAGCCCAACCGGGCCGTACCCCATGGTAAATTCTCTTTTAATCCACTTCTTGGTCTATATATGAGACAGGATGAACAATTGTCGTCCTCACTATGTATTAAAGTTTAATTATTCTTTCATACAGAATGCCCCTCCCCCTCCCTGTGTGACGTCCTGATGAAGACCCGTGAAAGGACTTTAATTAGCCTGCTGATAGGGGTCGAAACGTCGACTGCTTTTTCCTTGTTGACATTCCGGCACCCCCCCGATCTATCTAGCAGTCAGATGTGACCGTCGAATGTGATTTATTGACATTGTTCTGAATTGTGCCTTATATTTTGGCATTTGCACTGTAATTATTTTGATACTGTCACCCATTTTGTAATACATTTGTTACCTTTCTACACTGTGTCAATTTTTCTATGTCCTTATCACTCCCCTGAGCACTTTCTTTCCCCTCCCCTTCCTCTCCCCCCTTGGGGCTTGTTTAATTACCAATTTGATTCATATTGTGCTATCGGCAATCACGCAGCGTTTGGTTATAAATCACAAATACCAATCCATACTGTTTTCTAACTTTTGTTTGAATGTTTTTAATTCTCCTCTAGTGTATGTGACTCACAATACACTATCCTTACGGGGACCCTTCTACATATATACCACATAGCGCCCAGGTCCCCGTGACTGCATGGGTCCAACCCCCTTTTTGTAACACATAATATGTAGCCAGGACTCGGGATCAAATCAAAAGTTTTTTTTAAGGAGAATACAGGGTCATCTTCTCCTATCGTGGTCTGGGATACATGCAAGGCAGTTTTTAGGGGGCATACTCAACAGTATATCTGGCACCAAAATAAATCTGATAGACAGGCACTTAAAGAGACAACCTCAGCAATACGTATTGCAGAAGATCTACATGCTGAGGCTGTCTTGAAGTGGTGTCAGAACCCAATTAATTATTCTCACCGGTGATGAACTTGCGCAGGAGCAGATGACGTTAGTTCCCAACGCCCCCTCAAGACTCCCCCGGGCCCGTTATTAAACTTGGCTCTTGGAGACCCTCAAGGGGGAAAGGGGAGTGGATAAAATAACAAATCAACAAAGAAGAGACTGCTCGGGTTGTTTTCTTCCTGGACTCTCTCTTGGGTGTCCGACCTGCAGACTCCAGTTTCAGAGATAATCCTAAATTACAATGACATGGAATTAATCACAACCCCTATTCTACACTACTACTAAATATCTTCTACTCCTAACTTCCTTACCTAGCTAACCCCAAGCTTCTGCTTCTCTTCATACTCGTTTTTTAGTCTTTACTCTTCTACCTCGTGGTTTTCTGCATTGGAAATAATTTTTATCATTGAGTTTTGTGTATTTAGTTTCTTTTCTAAAACTTAGATATTCAATTCTGTATCTTGGTTCCTTACCTTATCTCACACGAAGTAGTCCTTGTATTTATTCACCAACTTGTCTTCACTTCTTCTAAACTCTAAATCTAACACTAATATGTGCCTATGAGTAACCTACCTTATACTAATGTATCCTTATTACATGTATACTTAAAAATAACCACTTTTTTATGTTTTGCTAATGCTAATTACCATACTATTGATGCATTGTTTTCCTTCTTCTCTAACTACTTGTCCGTTTATCTCCCTTGGGGAATTCTCTGTACAACTTAGGTAAGTGCAAAAACTACTATTCTGTTTTCATTACAGTTTTCTTATGTTTTGCAGTATTTTCAGGTTCTACAGTTTTAACTTATCTCCTTTTCTTCTGCAGGCTGCTTCCGCCGAGAATGCCGTTCTCTATTCAGACGTTGGAGGCCTCTGATGGATGACTGCTTTCTCCGCTGCTCTAGGTAAGCTTCTGCTTCTCCGTTCTCTCATTCATTCTCCTGTTTTTACTCGTAATGACTATTATTTAATACTTGCGCTAAACTATGGGCCAGATATCGTCAAAGAAATAACTCTCACAAGAGTTCAAGGAAAAGGCTGCTGTCCTCGGTGACTCCTCAGGTGAAGTGCGCCGATAGTTTAACTAGCGCGCTTCACCTTAGTTCTAACACCTGAAGTTTCTCCAAAAACTAGACCGCTAACCCATACCCGGGTTTGGCGGCCATCTTGAAGTTCCGCGATTGGACGCGCAATCTCCAATGATTGCGAACAGGATTGTTTTTGGGTCGAACGATCAGCGACCTTCGTGCCAGCACTGATACATTGTGGTTTCTAGTCTTTGGGGTCCTGACAGTACCCCCCAACAAAGCAGATACCTCCATCTTGGGTTTGGTTGGAAATTTTTGATGAAAACTCTCTACTAACCTGGGAGCGTGAACATCTAGACTACTCTCCCATGAACGCTCCTCTGGCCCATAACCCCTCCAATCCACCAGATAGTACAATTGTCCTTTCATCTTTTTAGAGTCCAAAATTTACTTCACTTCATACTCAACTCCGGATTCAAATTGAATGGGTTTTGGAGGTAATTCTTTTCGCAAATTTGGTGGTGCCTTTTTCAGCAAAGAGACATGGAATACAGGATGAATTTTCCAAGTATCGGGCAATTGCAATTCATAAGTTACTGGGTTTATCTGTTTTTCTATTGGATAAGGCCCTATGAATCGAGGTAGGAACTTCCTATTACCCTTTAATTTCAGATTGTTTGTGCTTAACCATACTGAGTCCCCTATTTGTAAACTAGGACCTGCTCTTCGCTTTTGTCTGCGTAAGCCTTATACTTCTTTTTTGCTTGCTCTAAATTGTATACTGCTGTTTGATGGGTTTCTTTTAATTGGTTCACTAATTCTTTAACCGCTGGAACTGGAATCTCAACCTCAGCTAATGTGGAATTTGGATGTTTGCCATAGTTCAGATAGAACGGTGTAAAGCCAGTTGATACATTGATGGCGTTATTGTGTGCAAACTCTGCTGCCCACAGGAGACTGGACCAATCCCCACCCGGTTTTAAAAGGAAAAGTCTCAGATACTGCTTCAGCTCCTGGTTCACTCTCTCGGTTTGACCATCCGTTTCTGGGTGGTAGCTGGTAGAGTATCTCGCCTCAACTCCCATTCCCAACAAAAAGGCCTTCCAAAAAAGTGAAAGAAACTGAGAACCCCTATCCGAGACTATAACCTTTGGTATTCCATGAAGCCTAACAATCTGTGTACTGAAATGGTGAGCAAGCTGTTGGGCGGTAGGGACATCTTTTAAAGCTACAAAGTGAGCCATCTTTGAGAATGAGTCCACCACTACTAAAATAGTATTGTACCCTTGACTTAAAGGCAAATCAACTATAAGGTCTAAAGTGATGGTATGCCAAGGACCAGGAGGAGTGGGCAAGGGCTGCAACAACCCTTTCGGGGCCTGTCTTTCCGATTTTCCCTGTGCACATATTTCACATGTTTTCACATAGTTCTCGATGTCTGCAGTCATTCGTGGCCACCAATATTGTCTCTTAACCAATTCCTCAGTCTTAGCTTCTCCTTTATGTCCTGCAAGAGGAGTATCATGACATTCATACATTATCTGTTGTTGCAAATCTTTAGTGGGTATGTACAAGGCTTCTTTATGATAAGGTAAGTGATGTTGAATTTTTCGGTTCGAATCTTCCTTGGCCCACTCTTGCATTTCCTCCGGACTCATAACCTGAGCTCTTTGTTCATTCAGATTTGCTGGCACAATAGTGCCAATTATTTTTGATTCTGGGATAATAGACTGACTCTCTTCCAAAGATTTGTGTGAGTCCATATCCATCCTAGATAAAGCATCTGCTTTGCCGTTCTGTGCTCCAGGTCTGGATGTGATTACAAAGTCATATTCCGCAAATTATAATGACCACCTCAATTGTCGGGGTGTTAAGGTTCTCGCAGACTTCAGAAACTTCAAATTCCGATGATCAGTGAACACCGTCACTTGATGCTGTGCCCCCATCAAGTAATGTCGCCACTCTTGAAACGCATCCTTTATCGCCAGTAATTCTTTGTCTGTAATGGTATTATTAGACTCCGCGGGGGTTAATTTCCTGGGACGATAAGCGACAGGATGCAACGGCCCAGTCTGTTTGTGTCGCTGGGAGAGTATTCCACCTACTGATTGATCAGAGGCATCAGTCTCCACATAAAATGGTTCCGATGGATCTGCATGCAACAGAATTGGAGCAGTGGTGAAACTTCTTTTAAGTAACTGAAAGGCCTCTTCTGCCTCCGTTGTCCACTCAAATCGTACTCCTTTCTTGAGCAATTTAGTGAGGGGTAATATCTTTTGGGAGAATTCACAGATAAACCGTCGGTAGAAATTGGCAAACCCAATAAACCCCTGCACTTCCTTCACGCTAGCTGGAGACTTCCAATTCACCACTGCTTGAATCTTTTGTTCGTCCATCTTCATTCCACTAGGGGAGAGGATAAATCCCAAAAAGTCTACTTCAGAAACTCCAAAGGCGCATTTTTCCAATTTCACAAATAAACGATGCTCTCTGAGCCTTTGTAAGACTCCTCTTACTTGTTCTGGATGTTTGCTTTTGTCTTCTGAATAAATAAGGATGTCGTCGATATATACTATCGCACATTGATCTATGAACTCTCTGAGGACCTCCTTTATAAAATGCTGAAAAGCAGCCGGAGCATTGCATAACCCATATGGCATGACTTGATACTCATACAGGCCAAACTTAGTTCTGAAGGCTGTTTTCCATTCGTCGCCTTCCTTCATCCGCACTAGATGGTAGGCGCCTCTCAAGTCCAGCTTTGTGTAAATGTGTGCTACCTTAACTTGGTCCAACAGCACGGAAATAAGAGGGAGCGGTTATCGGTTTTTCTTGGTGATTTTATTGATGGCGCGATAGTCTATGCAAGTTCTCAGATCCCCTTCCTTCTTCGGTATGAAAAATAAAGGGGCCGACACCGGGGACTGCGATGGCCGTATGAAGCCATTTGCCAAATACTTATCAAGGTATTCTCTCAAGTCTTGATGCTCCTTTTCTGTCAAGCCATAAACCCGACTGCATGTTAGGTTAGCTCCAGGCTCTAAATCAATTGAACAATCATAAACCCGATTAGGTGGTAGCTGCTCAGCTTCTTTTTCATCAAAAACATCAACAAATTCTTGATACTCTAGAGGTATTTCCTGGGAATTGATAACACATATGGATACATCTGCCATACACAAGGAGAAGGCAGGATTATTCTCACAACCTCTTTCGCAGGCTCCAAAACAATTTTCTGTGCAATAAGGGGAATCCATGGTGATGGTTCGCGTACTCCAATTGATGGTGGGATTATGCTCTATTAGCCATGGTAATCCCAAAATAAATTGAAATTGTGGGGCGTCGATTAAATTGAATTGAATTATCTCCTCATGACCATTGATCGAAACCATATGCAAAGGCTCGGTGTGGCTCACTATAGATCCAGACGAAAGACTGGTGCCATCTACTGCTCGAACTGGTTCACTCCTGATTTTCTGTATTGCCCTTAATCCCACCTTGGCGGCGAACTTTAAGTCACAGAAATTTCCGGTCGCTCCGGAGTCCACCATCACAGAAACTTCCGTTAAAGTAGTGTCTCGAAATTTAATTGTTACCGATAGGTTCAGGTGGGGAGAAGAGGACTGTAATGTATTCACCAACTGGTGCTCCCGTGGAGTTGTATTTAAATTTGCATCCAGCCGTTCAACTCCTTCTACAGGTGGTGTTACGAGTTTTCCTTCGGCTTCCATGGCGTTTTAGGTTTTCTTGGGCAATTCCTGACAAAATGACTATTTGAGCCACAATACATACATAAATTTCCATCTCTCCTTTTCTCTTTTTCCTCCTTCGTCAACGGTCCTCTGATCGATCCAATTTGCATTGGCTCTGAGTTAGATGTTCCATCAGTCGTTCAAGCGTTCTCTACTCTGGCTCTATCAAACCTTGGAATGGCTGGCCGGAAATCTCTCTTTTTCTCTCCTTTCCTTTCTCCTTCATGAAAGTCAATCTCTAATACCAAATCTATTAATTCGGAGATTTCAGTTGGTCTATTTGGTATTTGAGCTAATACATCTTTTAGTTCATCTCGCAGTCCACGATAAAACACTGCGGCTCTCTTACTCTCAGGCCAATTAGTCTCCACGACCAATTTGTTAAATTGGGCTAGATAAGCCACTAAATCACGATTGCCTTGACGCAGCTCCAATAGTTCGCTATCCACTGCTTGTGATATTCTTCGTCGGTCAAAGATTCGTAAAAATTCCTTTTTGAATTCATCATAGTTCTGAAGAATTGGGTCATCTCTTGAAACCAATGGCATGGACCATGACGCTGCATCCCCACTTAAATACGATAGAGCAAACGCCACTCTTGACTCAGCATCAGGGAAAATGGTCGGACGGCACCTAAAATGGAGGAAACATTGGGTTAGGAATATTTGGGCTTTTTGGGGATCCCCACTAAACCTCTCTGGAGGGGCCAAAGGAATAACTGGGGACAAGGAGTGAATTACTTGGGTGGTCAATCTGTTTGAACCCTCAGCAAGTCTACTCTCTCTACTTGTACCCAAAGATGATCCCATTCTCTGAGCTAACTCCGTAGTTTCTTTCCTGGCATTCAGCATCTCTTGTTTAAGACTTTGATTATCTTCTCTGACTGAAACTAGTTCCTTCTGAATTGCCTCCAGCACTGACCCCAGGGTTTGTAAATTCAATCCCTCCGCCATCCTCTGCTCGGGCGCAAAAATAACAACGTGGGCACTTCACTCTGTCAGAACCCAATTAATTATTCTCACCGGTGATGAACTTGCGCAGGAGCAGATGACGTTAGTTCCCAACGCCCCCTCAAGGCTCCCCCGAGCCCGTTATTAAACTTGGCTCTTGGGGACCCTCAAGGGGGGGGGGGGGGATAAAATAACAAACCAACAAAGAAGAGACTGCTCGGGTTGTTTTCTTCCTTGACTCTCTCTTGGGTGTCCGACCTGCAGACTCCAGTTTCAGAGATAATCCTAAATTACAATGACATGGAATTAGTCACAACCCCTATTCTACACTACTACTAAATATCTTCTACTTCTAAGTTCCTTACCTAGCTAACCCCAAGCTTCTGCTTCTCTCCTTACTCGTTTTTTAGTCTTTACTCTTCTACCTCGTGGTTTTCTGCATAGGAAATAATTTTTATCATTGAGTTTTGTTTATTTAGTTTCTTTTCTAAAACTTAGATATTCAATTCTGTATCTTGGTTCCTTACCTTATCTCACACGAAGTAGTCCTTGTATTTATTCACCAACTTGTCTTCACTTCTTCTAAACTCTAAATCTAACACTAATGTGTGCCTATGAGTAACCTACCTTATACTAATGTATCCTTATTACATGTATACTTAAAATTAACCACTTTTTTATACTTTGCTAATGCTAATTATCATACTATTGATGCATTGTTTTCCTTCTTCTCTAACTACTTGTCAGTTTATCTCCCTAGGGGAATTCTCTGTACAACTTAGGTAAGTGCAAAAACTACTATTCTGTTTTCATTACAGTTTTCTTATTTTTTGCAGTATTTGCAGGTTCTACAGTTTTAACTTATCTCCTTTTCTTCTGCAGGCTGCTTCCGCCGAAACTGCCGTTCTCTATTCAGACGTTGGAGGCCTCTGACGGATGACTGCTTTCTCCGCTGCTCTAGGTAAGCTTCTGCTTCTCCGTTCTCTCATTCATTCTCTTCTTGTTTTTACTCGTAATGACTATTATTTAATACTTGCGCTAAACTATGGGCCAGATATCGTCAAAGAAATAACTCTCACAAGAGTTCAAGGAAAAGGCTGCTGTCCTCGATGACTCCTCAGGTGAAGTGCGCCGATAGTTTAACTCGGTACAAAAGGGGGTGGTGATGGACGGAGCATAACTTAGTTTAACTCGCACGCTTCACCTTAGTTCTAACAACTGAAGTTTCTCCAAAAACTAGACCGCTAACCCATACCCGGGTTTGGAGGCCATCTTGAAGTTCCGCGATTGGACACACAATCTCCAATGATTGCGAACAGGATTGTTTTTGGGTCGAACGATCAGCGACCTTCCTGCCAGCACTGATACATTGTGGTTTCTAGTCTTTGGGGTTCTGACAAGGGGGCTGGTGATTCGGAACAGCTGGGGTTTGAGGTAATTAATCTTAGATTGAGGTTGAAAAAACACTCAAAGAGAAGAGTATTGTTACATATAATAAATATTGTCAGTCACAATACGAATATGGGGAGAAAATCTGGAAAATCCTCGCCTATAAAGTAGCTGATGACAGAGTCAAGGCTCATATCAAAGTTATTAGGGGGTCTTCTGGTACACTTTATGAGCATCCACAACAGATCTTAGAGCAATTTGCTAGCTATTATCAAGCACTATATACTTCTACGATACAACCACAGCAGGCAGATATTCTTGATTATATCCAGGGGTGTTCTTTGCCAAGAATCGGGAATGAGATAGCCGAGTCCTTAGAAGCAGAGTTTTCGAGGGAAGAGATAGAGATGGCAATTAGGGCTTTACCATTAGACAAGGCAGCAGGGGAGGATTCCATACCCCTGGAATTTTATAAAAATTTTAAGGATGTTTTGATGCTGCCATTTAGTCAGCTGATAAGGTCTATTGGGGCAAGTGGGAAAGTTCCTGAATCATGGAACATGACACAAATTGTTTTTTTTATAAACAAAAAGGATAAACCAGCAGATGAGTGCGGGTCGTATAGACCAATTTCACTCATAAATACTGATGCAAAGATCTTTGCAAAAGTATTAGCAAATCGGCTTGCCCCAGTAATGCCTATCTTGGTCTCTCCTCAATAACACGGGTTCATCCAGAATAGAGATACTACTGCCCATGTCAACATGGCAGTGACAGTTTTTAATGTGGCTAATATAGAACCTAACCCACTCGGTATGATTTTATTAGATGCTGAGAAAGCATTTGACCGAGTGGGGTGGGATGTCCTTTGGGCCACACTCATAGCTTTTGGGATTAAGAGTCAATTTAAGAAGTGGGTACAAGCTTTATATGACATGCCCAGCGCTAAACTGGCATACTCAGGCTTGCTGTCATCTACATTCTCGGTGTCTTGCGGTACTCGTCAGGGGTGCCCTCTTTCACCCCTGTTATTTGCCCTATATGTAGAGCCATTTTATTCTTACACTTCAAAATAATCCCCAAATCAGTGCTTTTACTAACGGAGCAACATCCTTAAAGGTCATCGCATATGCGGACAAGCTAGCGGTATTTTCTACAGAACCAGGGAGAGCATTAAAGGAAATAACAGAGGAGGCTAAAGGGTTTGGCTTGATTTCAGGGTATAAATTAAATGTTAATGAGACCCAAATCTTGCTTAATCATAAACCAAAAGATTGCTTGCAGGGAGTCTGCTCAGTCGTTACTTATTTGGGGGTGCGGTTATCGGCACAAATAGAGAAAATCGTCTTCTTGAATTATGAAGAGTTGCTGAAAGCGACAGCTAAATCTTTTAAAAACTGGCATAAGCTACCTCTAGGTGTTATAGGCCGCATTAATATAGTTAAAATGAAAATCCTGCCGAAGTTTTTATATCTCTTCTGCTCTATTCCATTGCAAGTTCCTAATTCTTTCTTTAAACGACTAGAAGGTACAATAAGTAGCTTCATATGGGGATATAAGAAGGCGAGACGAGCGATAGAACGGCTAAAGCTCCCGTTTGGTCAAGGAGGTCTGGAGCTACAGGACTTTAGGATGTATTTTTGGTCAGCCTTTTTTGGTCGTTTTCGCAGCCTGATTAATCCTGCTAGCACCTTTTTTCATACATTTATGCTGGGGGAAGAGAGTAAAATGCTTTTGTACAGAATAACGGATCCAAATTATTTTAAAAGAGTTTCATTCAAGACTGCACTGGACAGTATATTTATTTGGCGGGCGATTCTGCACAGGGGCAATATATCTCTATATCACAATAATTTTCCTCTCTATTCTAACCCTGTTTGTCAGGGTTTTGCGAATTGCTGCCATATCAGGTGTCAAGCCAACAAGGAGGGCAAAGACTGTTACCAGACCCCATTGGGTGAATGTTTGGCACCCTTATCGTTAGGAGAGATGCATAGGGCAATTGTACATAGTTTTCACAGTTCACGTAAATTCTCTCCTTCCAAGATGGCTGCCGCTGTGGACATTAGAGTTAGACTCAAAGCAGCGTCAGGTCTAGTCAATGAGCCCCGCGCGCAGCTTTGAATCTGCGCACTTCAACTGTTTGTTTCCTGAGGCGGTCGCTGAATTCCTTGCTCCGTGTCTGTAGTCGTGACAGGAGTTTAGGAAAACGAAAAGCGGCTTCCTAATTAAAGTATCCAGAGTGTAGTTAAGGTCTAGAGAACAGAAAGACTAGCGTAGCGAGAATTACGTTTGTCTTCATAGTTTAAGGACCGCAGTTTATGACAACGGAGATTCAGTATTTTCAGTCGGACCTTCGTCAGCGGTGAAGTCAGAGTTCATGAGCAGAGTCCAGCGCAACGAAGAGTCGAGTACCTCAGAGAGTAACTACGACGGAGAGCACCCACAAGAGCGTTGGAACATTTCCACGAGTGTCATCAACACATGCCTTGCTGCAAGTAAGACTTCGCAATCCCTCTTGCGCTTTTCCTCGCTTCTTCCTTCCCCCCCTTTCTCCTTACCTGGTACCTTTTTGCGCGCTACGGATTGGAAACACAGTTTGCAGCAAAGACAAGGTTTCTTGCCAGCTTTCACCAACAGAACCCCAAATAAAAGACTTGCAGGATACTCTCAAGGTAACAGAGAACTCCATAGAGGGAGGGAGGTAATTCAAGCAAGAGCAATAGTAATGTAGAGACTATTTCTTTCAGATAAGAGTATTCTGCAGTATAACGAATCTCCATTAGAAGAGGGGCAATAACTTGGGAAATTCTGGTAGGACAAGTTTGGTTATTATTTATAAGAGTGTACAGTTAAAAGGTGGGTAGTTGTTTATGTTCTCTCCCATTCTGTGTATTAGGCACCCGAGAAGTACAGACAGCAAGACTTCCTACATAGCGCAGTCTGAAGGGTGGCAGAAGATTTCAAGTTGTCTCTTTTCTTATCCACTTCCCATTTTCCCTTCTGCTAGTGGCGTTGCCTGTCAGGCGGGGTCACTGGTGGAGGGGTGATTGGGTACAGCTTCTGAACTGCTCCTGTGAGAGGACTTCAGGCCTTCGTGACAGATTGAAGTGCCCAAGAGATTGTCTCACCTGAGCAGGATGGCGGAAGGGTTAGATTTAAAAGAGTTAGGAACAATTTTGATAGGAATTCAAAGGGAGATAGGTGCAGTGCGGGAAGAGAATCAAAGTTTAAAGGTAGAACTGGTAGCCTCCCGTCAAGAGACTAAAACGTTGGCTCAGAAAGTAGAGGGGTTGGTTTTAGGAAATCCTGTCCTTAGTTCCCCTCGGCCTAGTAGTAGTACCACTGTTCCAGATGCCAAGTCAGTCACACAAGTAATACATTCTGTATCGCCGCTGATTCCACTAGCGGCTCCTGAGAGGTTTTCGGGGGACCCTCAAAAGGCACAACTTTTTTTAACCCAATGTTCCCTCCATTTTATGTGTCGTCCCACGTTATTTCCAGACGCACAATCCAGGGTGGCCTTTATTCTTTCGTATTTAAGTGGTGATGCGGCAAATTGGGCTATGCCTCTAGTGAGTGGAGATGATCCCGTATTGTGTGACTTTGACAAGTTTAAGACTGAGTTTTTACGTATTTTTGACAGGAGAAGGATTTCTCAGGCCACCGACAACGAACTGTTGGAATTAAGGCAAGGATCTAAAGACCTCATTACCTATTTAACACAGTTTAACAAGTTAATTTTGGAAACCAATTGGCCAGAAGAAAAACGAGCAGCATTATTTTATCGTGGGCTAAGGGATGAAATTAAAGATATTTTGGCACAAGTACCAAATCGACCCATGGAACTATCGGCTTTGGTCGATTTGGTGTTGGAATTAGATTTTCGCCATTCCGAACGAAAGGGAGAGAAGCGCAAGGATTGGAGAGTAAATTTCCCTCGTTTTGATCGTGCCAAGTTTGAGAAGGGCGCAGGTGGAAGTAGTGATCCGGAACCGATGCAAATTGGTGTTGTTCGCGGGCCTTTGAGCAAAGAAGAAAAGGAACAGAGACTGCAGAAGAAACAGTGCTTGTATTGTGGAAGCCCGGGACATTTTGTGAAGGAATGTCCGAAGCGCCCGAAGACGTCTCCGCAGGGAAACGGGGGGAGCCATCAGTAAATGGAGCCGCACTGGTGGTACAAGAGTCCAAGACGACTCCAGATTCTCATTCTATCCTTAACACTTTGCAGTCGAATATTCCTCATGTAATTCTGCATATGACTCTTAAATTCAGAGAACATCAGATTTTTGGAGTGGCTATCATGTTGGATTCTGGTGCCACAGGAAATTTCTGTGATATCAAGTATGCTCAACGCATGGGTATTCAGGCTATTCGGAAAGAAAGACAAGAACCTGTTCGAGCAGTGGACGGTACCAATCTGTCTTCTGGACCGATCACTAGTCATACGGAAGAATTGGAATTGATTCAGAACAATGGGCATAAGGAGGTTTTACAATTTAATTTGATCGATGCACCACAGTTTCAATTAATTCTTGGATTACCCTGGTTGTCAATCCATAACCCGTCCATTGATTGGGAGAATCGAACAGTGTGCATGAATTCTAATTTTTGTTTGGAACATTGCTTTGGGAGAGAAGAAGAGTCGGAAACACCGTCACAAGCATCATTGCTTTCATTTGGAGGACAGTTCGTGTGTGCAATCACTTCTGGAGAGATTCCTTCTGAATATCGGGAATATGCTACAGTTTTTAGTGAACAAGAAGCTGAATTGCTACCTCCACATCGGCCTTACGACTGTACCATCGACCTTGTACCTGGAGCTGTCTTACCTTGCAGCCGAATTTATGCGTTAACAGAAGCAGAGAACGCTCATTTAAAGGAATATCTGGATCGTTATTTGGCCAATGGGTTTATTAGGCCATCTCAGTCCCCAGTATCCTCGCCGCTCTTTTTCATTCCAAAGAAGCAAGAAGGAAGTCTAAGAACCTGTATAGATTATCGAGCCTTGAATCAAATTACTGTCAAGAATCGCTATCCTTTGCCCTTGATCTCAGTTTTATTAGATCAAATCAAAGAGGCTCAAATTTTCACGAAATTGGATTTACGTGGAGCCTATCATCTGGTGCGCATGAAAGAAGGTCAAGAATGGAAAACTGCCTTTCGGACTAAGTTCGGACTCTTTGAGTATTGCGTTATGCCATTCGGACTCTGTAATGCTCCGGCAGTATTCCAGCACTTCATAAACGATATCATGGGAGATCTGCTAGACAAGGTGGCCATCATTTATTTGGATGACATTTTAATCTACTCCAAGGAAGTACAAGACCATCCCAGACATGTCAGAATGGTGTTGGAAAGATTACAAAGACATCACTTGTTTGTGAAATTGGAGAAGTGTGTATTTCACGCTCATACCGTGGAATTTTTGGGCTTTGTCCTTTCGCCACAAGGAGTTACTATGGACCCGGGGAAGGTGCAAGCTGTTGAGAACTGGCCTGAACCACGGAATGTTAAGGAGATTCAAAGATTTTTGGGTTTTGCGAATTTTTACCGACGATTTATTCAATGTTTTTCTCAACTGATTTCTCCCATCACTCGTTTACTGAAGAAAGGTGTTAAGTTTGAGTGGTCCATAGAGGCAGGACAAGCGTTTCGCAAGCTCAAGAAAACTTTCATTTCTGCTCCTATATTGTTGCATGCCGATCCAACTGAACCTTTTTATGTGGAGGCGGATGCATCTGATCAAGCAATTGGAGGAGTCCTCTCTCAAAGGCACGCACAAACAGGACAACTCCACCCGGTAGCCTATCGCTCCAGGAAATTGAATTCAGCAGAGCTAAACTACACCATTGCCGAAAAGGAACTGTTAGCTATAAAGGATTCGTTTGAAGATTGGAGACATTATCTGTTGGGAGAGAAACATACTGTCACAGTGTTCACAGACCATAAAAATCTGCAATTTCTAAAATCTGCCAAAACTTTGACTCCACGTCAGTTAAGATGGTCCCTTTATTTTGCAGACTTTGATTTCGTGCTCACCTACCGGCCCGGAAGTAAGAATGGTAAAGCAGATGCATTATCCCGTTTGAATACTGAGGAAAGTGAACATCCCGTGGAAATTCAGTCCATTATTCCTGAAGAGAAGTTCGTTTGTACCCTTTCCTTAGACAACTTTCAGGAAGAAGTTCGGAAGAGTTTGTCCCCGAACGAAATCCAAGAGTGGGTTCGAGGTGCTCAAGAGAGACAAATACGCCAACAATTGCCCTACTACAAGGAGGCCTTATATCTCCCTACCAGAGCATTGCAGCAAGAAGCTTTAAAGAATTGTCATGACCATCCTTTGGCAGGTCATAAAGGAATTTCCAAGACCTTGGATTTGGTGCAGCGATATTTTTGGTGGCCTGGGTTGTCTTCTCATGTCAAACAATATGTTCAGTCATGTGCTCTTTGTGCTAGAGGTAAGCCCAGCCGACAAGCCCCTCAGGGACTACTCCAACCCTTACCCACCCCTACTCACCCTTGGCACACCATCTCTATGGATTTGATAGTGGATTTGCCGGTTAGTAGGGGGTTTGATACCATATTAGTCATGGTGGACACATTCACTAAAATGAGCCATTTTGTTGCCTTGTCAGGTGTTCCAACTGCTCCAGAGTTAGCACGAGCCTTTAGTGAAAACCTTGTCAAGCTGCATGGGGTTCCTAAGGTGGTGATTTCGGACCGAGGACCTCAGTTCATCTCTCGGTTTTGGCAAGCCTTTTTAAAAGGATTGGGAGTGGAGAGTAGGTTGTCCACTAGCTATCATCCAGAATCCGATGGTCAGACTGAACGTATGAATCAAGATTTGGAACAGTATCTTCGTCTGTTGCTCATAGATCAGGGAGGGGAATGGGCAGATCGATTGTGGATGGCTGAGTTCGCTTGTAATAATGCCAGGAGTGAGTCTACTGGCTACTCCCCTTTTTACTTGAACTCGGGTCGTCATCCAAATCCATTTCTCACCCAAGAAAATTTGGAAGTCCCTGCTGTAAATACCTTGTTGTCCGATATGGCTACTTTGCATAAATCTGCTGAGAAAAACTTGATTAGAGCCAAACAGAATTATAAAAAGTGTGCAGATAAACATAGACAACCTGCTCCTCAATATCGAGTGGGAGACCAAGTGTGGTTATCTACAAAGAATTTACGCCTGAAGGGTAATAGGAAGTTCCAACCTAGGTTTGTGGGTCCTTATGCGATAGACAAGGTCCTGGGTCCTGTTACTGTGAGACTGAAACTGCCGGCGCAAGTGGGTATCCATCCAGTGTTTCATGTATCCCTGCTGAAAAAGATTAAGTCAAATTTGAGACTTGTAAAGCCACCAGATCCTCTTCAAATTTCTGGGAATACAGAATATGAGGTTCAGGATATTCTAGACTCTAAATTCAGAAAAGGTACATTGTGCTATCTAGTGGACTGGAAAGGTTATGGTCCTGAAGAAAGATCGTGGGAACCTGTTTCCCACATTCATGCTCCTCGCCTGATTAAAAGATTTCATACCCGATATCCCAACAAACCAGGACCGATGAATCGGTCCTTGAGAGGGGGTACTGTCAGGGTTTTGCGAATTGCTGCCATATCAGGTGTCAAGCCAACAAGGAGGGCAAAGACTGTTACCAGACCCCATTGGGTGAATGTTTGGCACCCTTATCGTTAGGAGAGATGCATAGGGCAATTGTACATAGTTTTCACAGTTCACGTAAATTCTCTCCTTCCAAGATGGCTGCCGCTGTGGACATTAGAGTTAGACTCAAAGCAGCGTCAGGTCTAGTCAATGAGCCCCGCGCGCAGCTTTGAATCTGCGCACTTCAACTGTTTGTTTCCTGAGGCGGTCGCTGAATTCCTTGCTCCGTGTCTGTAGTCGTGACAGGAGTTTAGGAAAACGAAAAGCGGCTTCCTAATTAAAGTATCCAGAGTGTAGTTAAGGTCTAGAGAACAGAAAGACTAGCGTAGCGAGAATTACGTTTGTCTTCATAGTTTAAGGACCGCAGTTTATGACAACGGAGATTCAGTATTTTCAGTCGGACCTTCGTCAGCGGTGAAGTCAGAGTTCATGAGCAGAGTCCAGCGCAACGAAGAGTCGAGTACCTCAGAGAGTAACTACGACGGAGAGCACCCACAAGAGCGTTGGAACATTTCCACGAGTGTCATCAACACATGCCTTGCTGCAAGTAAGACTTCGCAATCCCTCTTGCGCTTTTCCTCGCTTCTTCCTTCCCCCCCTTTCTCCTTACCTGGTACCTTTTTGCGCGCTACGGATTGGAAACACAGTTTGCAGCAAAGACAAGGTTTCTTGCCAGCTTTCACCAACAGAACCCCAAATAAAAGACTTGCAGGATACTCTCAAGGTAACAGAGAACTCCATAGAGGGAGGGAGGTAATTCAAGCAAGAGCAATAGTAATGTAGAGTCTATTTCTTTCAGATAAGAGTATTCTGCAGTATAACGAATCTCCATTAGAAGAGGGGCAATAACTTGGGAAATTCTGGTAGGACAAGTTTGGTTATTATTTATAAGAGTGTACAGTTAAAAGGTGGGTAGTTGTTTATGTTCTCTCCCATTCTGTGTATTAGGCACCCGAGAAGTACAGACAGCAAGACTTCCTACATAGCGCAGTCTGAAGGGTGGCAGAAGATTTCAAGTTGTCTCTTTTCTTATCCACTTCCCCTTTTCCCTTCTGCTAGTGGCGTTGCCTGTCAGGCGGGGTCACTGGTGGAGGGGTGATTGGGTACAGCTTCTGAACTGCTCCTGTGAGAGGACTTCAGGCCTTCGTGACACTGTTCCACCGGGGATATTCCATGATGTGGTGGGAAAAAACTGGGCCAGGTGGGAAGTAGTATGCTTGGGTGATCTCTTTGATCATAATGGCTTCATTTCTTTCGAGAGATTACAGATCATTTAAAAATTGCCAAATGATACGCTGTTTAAATACTACCAGATCCGAGATTATCTGTTAAAGCACCTGAAGTTGATTAATATAACCAGTTCTGATTTTTGGATTTTATATACGATGAAGCAGTGAAATCTATGATCAGTAAGGTGTATAAATGGTTAGGTAGCTGTAGAGTGTATGATTGCAAAAAATTGGCTAATCGATGGGGCAAGGTATTGGAGATCCCTGTAGTGGCTAGTACCATCACACAAGCATTCTGCACTATTAAAGAAGTGGTGCATTTTACTAATCTGAGACTGCAGCAATATCGGACGATATGCCTTCTTTATTACACCCCAGAGAGAATAGCTAAGTGGGCCTCTAATAACATAACCACGGATAGGACAAAGTGCCCAAGATGTGATCTACGTTTGGCAGATATTAAACATATGTTTGTAACATGTCCAGAATTGAGGATATTCTGGCGGGATGTCCAGAATGTCCTCTCTCAGAAGTTGGGGTTGGAAACGTCTTTGACGATAGGGGAAATTATGCTGGAATGTAAGAGTGTTGGCTCCAAAAGTAACGGTTTATTAACTATTTTGTTAGTCTCTGCAAGGCTGACTATTGCCCGGGTGTGGATCTCACCAAAGCCCCCATCTGTTATGGATTGGTGGCTTCTTGTTAGACAGACGTATGATCTGGAACATGCATTGGCTAAGACAAGAGGCATCCGCTCAGTTGCTAAATGCAATACAATCTGAGGGCCTTTGTTTTAGGCAATATAATTTGATGTATTAGGATGTCTATTTCAGTGTAAATATGCTTTTGGATTCAAATAACTTTCTGTTAGATATTATTTTATGTCTTATTCTTTCCCTGTTGTTATCTATTTCTTTTCTCCCCTCCACGTGGGATATTGCTTTGGATATATGCTCATACTCAATATGGTTATTGTCTTTACTTATTTACTTGCATATTGTATCATCCAATCGTTGACAAAAAAATTCATTAAAAAAGGGAATACCCATGTTCCGGCCATGGAACAGCCACTTAACACAAAAGTAGTGCAAAGTAGTTATTAGCTCTACTTTCCTTTATTATGGGCTACTGTCCAATGCAAATCAGGATTTGCGTTGGAAAGTAATACTTTGCAATGGGTTGGATTCACTTTCTGGCCACAAACATGCAGAAAAGTGCTAGTAAACTGCCAACTTAAAAGCCCACTCTCAAAACGAAACCCACTGCCAACCTACCACCAGGCCTGCTGCCTAGGTCAATGTAGTAAGCTTCTCCAATACTCCAAGAGATCAAAGGATAGTCAGAAAACAGTAAATTGAAATAAAGTATATTTAATCCAGTGAATGATGAAACCCACGACATACTCCTTAGGCTTCAATAGTTACAATGCCTTATTCAACTAGTATTCTAGAACAGCTATGACATACAGAACATGCCAAATGTAACATTCTTTAAAGAGAAATACACATAAACATAAACAGAAAACCGGCCAGAACCATAGAAACATCACTGAAAACCAGATAAGCAATATGGTCAGAGAGGTCTTATTTGAACTGATAAGTGAATACAATCTTGACCTGAAGAAAACTGAGCTACTTTTGCCATTAAGAGCATTTCTTCCCCTCCCTGATCATGAGCAAATGATGAACACAATACAGGGAGCTGTGTTGAGCCACCATGGCCTATCAGAGCTAAGGGTTCTTTCTATGTTTAGGGAGTCAATAAGTAGGGTTTGAACTCCTTCTCAATGTTATGTTAATTTCGATTTATATAGCGCCAAATCACCGACAGGTCTCTTAGCGCTTGCTTTGGGAACCCGTCCTGGCTTTCCCTGCGAGATAACCCCTACTGGGCATCCCCAAGGTGAAGACCAGGCATCCCATCGCAGTGGGGCCATAGTGGAGATTAAGTAAGCTATTGCCCAGAGTTGCAGAGTGTGAACCCATGATTCGAGTAGGCACCGAGGCGAGAATTATCGAGTCCGTGGACATTTTGAGCTCAAGACCCTGCCGCGTCGGGAATTGAACCCTGGTCCCGGGTCTGACCTCTGCATCAGGGTCTGCCTCCTCTAACCAGTGCGCCACAATCTTTTCTCTCACAATCATTCCAGGCCGCTTTTCCCTTCCGGGTGCTGGGGTCATGTTTTGTCTAACACAGAGACGTTTAAACATAGTCCCAGATCACTAACACTAGCAGAACCCATGCGTGCTATACTAGTTGTGTGTTTCTAGTTAAAAAACAAACTAGGAACTTATTTTTACCAAAAATCTTATTTTCTTCTCTTCCAAATACACCATGCAGTATCTTACATTTTATTTGATAGAAGAGATGTTGTAACTTATGTCTACCTGCTGCTCAGCTAGAATGTGTGTGATGGGGAATGTTGGATGGATGGATTGTGAGATGTCTGTGAGTGTCAGTTGGGTAAGGGCTGAGCAGGAGGACAGCTGCTCCTGGTGGGGTTTTCCTATTAACATCTTGAAATAACTTAAATAAAGGAATCTACATAATCTACGCTAGAGATCCGACTTCTGTTTGTTTACAACAAGAGACTTAAATTCTTTTAAATAAGCAGTGCTTACGCTTTAGCGTTTTTAAACCCATACACAATGATCAGGCAATTTTTTTTTAATAAAATGTCTAACCTAATAGGACCTCTATGAGATAATTGCTGAATATATAAGATCTGCCTACTATTAAAATTAATATTTTCTAAATAAAGAAGAGCTTTACTGCGCAGGAAGAACGCCAAATTGTACATTCTCTGTACCGTCTTCTGACAGGATTGGAAATAGAATCCTATTTTCTGTGTAACAGCAGCAGGGTTGTTCTAACCTGCTGGGAGAGGTGACAGCTCCAATCAGGTTGGAGGGGTGTAGGTCAGACCAAATTGCCTTGAGATCACAGCCCACTGAAGTGCTGCCAGCGATGTTCGCCGTCTATTCAACTCGTTAAATGGTGTTAAAATCGCACTATAAGGCAAATATCCCGCGCGCGCGACTGGCAAGAAAGAGCAGCTTTGAGCATGACGTTGACGCAAGAGCACGTGCAAACGGTATTACGTGAGCCGCGAGACTCTTCCCGCGTTCCGAGGCCTGCCAGGAATCTAAAGGGGGAGCAGGTGCCCTCTTCAGAAACAAATATGGCGGCTTAAAAAATGAAAAGCTCCTGATTTTGGGTAGATTGAGAGCCTTTTGGGCACGTCCATTTACAATCATAATCTTAGAAAAGTCTACAGCTGCAGAAATGCAATTCAGTTCTTTTCCTCAAAAGTTTTGAAGAAGCATTTCTCGAGGATTGAGATCATCAAGGGTTTGTATTTAGATCATGACTCTGGAGGCAGATTGTTCAGTGTTTTTAGTGGGGACACGGGCACCACAAATGAACCTGATGACCTTTGCGTCGCCAAGAGAAAGGCTTCCTTCAATTTCAAAATGTCCTTTTAGGAAAAGTGAGTGAGAGAAACATTAGGCAGTAATACAAAGAGAAAGTCACCAGGGTCAAATATAAGCAGGAGGGGAATTCCAAGAGTGTTAAAAAAATATGGTTGTCCAGAGAATTGCAAAATTGAGACCAGTGTGGGCATCCGGCTTTCAGGAATTCTCAATCCATCATGCCTTTCTCGCCTCATAGTCAAACAGCGTTTTGTGTTTCTGCTTGCGAATAACACCAAATGACCATACCAAGGCATGTCGGGCCATCAGTTTGGTTGACATTGACTTTTAGGAGATAATTTGGGCTCACCGCTGGCCCAGCTGTTTTATATGTGTCTTGTGAAGAGCCACCATTACATTGTTTCCTGTCACGGTAAAAAAAAGTGTAGTGGACGGCAGCCATCGGTATTGTGCGCTGCTCAAACTTTACTAAAACTTTTGTTTTTCAAAAAGAAACTAAAAGTGGGGGTTTATATTTGAAATAAAAAAGACAAATGATTTCTAAAGCCAGAGAGTTTTTTGCCTGGATATGAGGGTAATAACTTTTGTGTCTGTCCCTCACAAAAATGTAAAGCCTGACAGAAAAAAAGGACCTCACACCGGGAAGCTAAATAGGGTAGGCAGTGTGATGCCCATCCTCTGATGTCCCCTTCTCCATCAGGTCGTTCGAGGACACTTTCTGACGAGAGCGCGAATGGGGCTCGCTGACAGAAAGCTAGTTGGGTTCCTGACCCTACATAGGACAGGAGGACGGCTAATTTGGGGGACAGGGTACTCCATCGTGTGCATGATAGAGTACCCTGTCTGCCAAACTGAATTTTATATTAAGCAGGTAATTAACAAAAGTTTACTGCACAGGTTACCATGTATCCTTTCCACCCTGAGGGCAACGAAAAGGGCTTCAGCAAAATAGGGCAACCCTGACAAATGTGTGTATTTTAGTTCTAGTACGCAGCAGATGAGGATACAGGTGTCTGTGTTTATGAGCATATTACTGTCACTTGGCATCCGGTCACAGGTTAGTGTGATACAGATTCCGCCAGAAACCCATTGGGAAAAGAAGAAATGCAGGAAAAAAGCATTCTTCATTTTTCTACAACTAGCACTTTCACCAACTTCAATTCAGTGACATTTCCAAGTGAGGAAAGGTACAAAGTTGGAATTACTGTGGAGATCAAACAGGTTATTCATGGTTCTTCTTGTAATTCCCTATTTCTTTGGGGACCAGTGTGGACAAACGTGGAATAACACCAAAATCTAGACTCACAAATTCACGATATTGGCAGTATGAGTTATTTTTGAAGTGGAAATACCAATAAGCTATTCCTGACACAATTTTGAAGAGGCCCTTCTCAGCCACTGAGTTCCTGGTCAATCTCTAACTTTACTTGATGCTGAAGTAAACATACAAATGTACCATATTAACATTGAAAACACAGTTCCAAAGATTTTGTTTTGGGATACATGAGCCCTCTCAATACTGTACAAAGCTGGCGTTACCATATTTATGGGACTGGGTTTGCAGGGACTGTTCTTTCCATATGTGGTATTCCCAGGCCTGAAACAACAGGCTTCTCATAATTGCCTGAAATGGCCTAGTCAGGTATTGCCACTTTGGATACAATTCCAGTCCACTCATAATGAAGGCCTTAGTGTCCTATATAGGTTTGTGAAACAGAATATGAAGCTCAACTCAAATAATACAATCAAAGGGATTTATCTGGGCTGAATTATGCTTTATTAGGGTTCGGTGGATGAAAAACAACAGTGAAAACACATTAGAGGGACTCTATCATATCTTCTGACTCACTCAAAGGGAAATCAGCCATAGTGGGACAAATGCTTTACGGGGAGAATATGGACTCTATTGCTTCTCCTTGATAAGGCAATAGATGACACTGCTATTTGGTAACTAACCTCCTGGCTATTATATTAGGAACCAAACCAGAAACAGGCGAAGGCAACACGTTAAGGTAGAACTGGCTGTACAATGGAGAGCACTCTCCTACTCCGGTTATGGCCTAAGTCCTTGGGCTGATTAGATGAAAAATCCCCACAGACTCGTCATCATCCCTTATGTGCAGAGACCAATGTCTGAATATGGAGCATTACTCCTGTCCTTACTCACAACACCAAACCACTCCACGTCATGTCGGCGCTTAAATTGTGGCATGCTTGCAAATGGTCGTCATCGTCTCTCATTTTTGTGGGCCAGGACTTGTTTTTCATCTTCAGACTTTGACCTAGAGCAAGAGAGAGAAAGCAAGAAAAAGGAGAAAGAAGGAAGAACAGAAAGGCAGGAAAAAGGCTGCCATGATATGCAGCAACCCTAGCACTCAACAACACTGTTGGGGGTTCTCTTACATATAGCTGTAGGCCCCTGCACATAATTTGTTTCAAAATATAAAATTGCTCATAGACCCCACTGCCATTCAACAGTCTTCCAACCAAACACAGGTCATAACGCTTTTCAGTGCCTTAACAGGGTTATGGAGCTCTATCAATGCAACTACATTACAATACAACAGTCCGTCCACTGTTAGATACATTGTTGTAATTGACTGTCTTGTAGGAGGGAAGGTAAGTTAGCAATTTCCTCCCACAAGAGGGAGGAGGTCAAAAAAGGGTGCGTGCTCTCCTCTTACTGATCCATAACATGAGGTTCTGAAGGCAGTGATAGGTGTCCATGCATATAAGTTTGTATGTATGTATGGATGTGTTATTTTTCTAGCATGAACCAATCTGAAAGCTGAAAGGCAGCAGAGCACTGCACAGGGTCAAAGGCAAAGATACAGTCAATGAGTGATTGGAGGGACTGCTGGATTAAAACATAGGAGATGAACTGTTAAATCTTCGTGATTCACTCTCCTTTAAAAGTAGGTACTCAACTCTTTTCTAAATTGGAGCAGTATGGGGCAGGTCCAATGGAAATGTATTGTCATCCCAGGTCCTGAGTTCGTAGAAACAGAAGGGCTTTTGCCTAGCTCTATAGCATGGCTGCTGTGCTACATTGGTGAATGTACAAAAAAACTGTGACCAAATCCTAGCTCTTTATTTAAAAAAAAATTGGACATGCTGCAGAGCAGCCGCACTGCTGTACAATATAACTACAAAAAATAGAACTATCCAATAGATCTTGCATAAGCGAGGCCTGTTGGTTTTGCTAATGCTTTTTCAAAGGTAGTGTGGGCCAGCATGGGGACGAGTGGAGTTTTGGCAAAGGAGGAATGAAGATGTAACATAATGGGCCCTATTCACAAAAGTAATCTGAGACAAAATCTGAACTTTATGACTTTCGGTATTCACAAAGGGCATACCGAATGGCGTAAAGGTAGGATTTTGTCTCAGATTACTTTTGTAAATCGGGCCCAATCTGTAATTGTAAAGCGCACATTCACCCAGAAGGGTATCTTGGCACTGAATAAAATATGTTCATTGTTACCCAACTCAATGGTACTCATTTTGATCTACCTCAGAAGGATGAAAGGCTGAGTGGGCCTGCCAGAATTTTAGGTGGTGACCATGAAGTCAAATTAGGCACCTACTGTGGACGCATTAGTCCACTAAACCACCAGACCCAGATTTTGTAGGTTGTTCTATTACTACATGCAAATCATTCCCTTATGATGGTCAGCAAAGAAAATTCAACTGTGTGTAGTTAAAGGCTGTGCAATTCAGTTGTACAGTGCAGATAATAAATAAGTGCAACCTAAGGAAGGGAAAACACAAGTTATTGATACTGGGAGGGGAGAGGTTGGGAAGCTTTTCCTATAAATATCTCGCAAATCAAGGAAACCTGATGTACAACATCAACAGTAACTCAAATGCAATCTCCAAAATCTATTTTGAGATTTGATCAAGACGTGGGACAATTATTTTACACAATTTAACAATGAAAACTGGAAGCCAAACTGCATATTGGAGTAGAACTCTTATGACACAAAGCAGTAATATGTTTTTGTGGATTGCTCATCCTGCAGTTCTGTTTTTCAAGCACATTAAATAACAGGTCATTCTTTTCTCTCATGTGTTGGTCCTCAATTGATCAGCCTCGGCAAGATAAACAGCTGGGTTGGACCTGCCAGGATCTAAACTTGTGACCTGCAGGGCACACGAGATGGCAGCATGGAATACTTTACTGGCTGAGATGTCTCACCAGACATGGCTGGAGTGTTAATCTGGTTAGGCCCTAGACAATATATTCTTCTGAAGAAGATTGATGATTCTTCTGTGTTACTTCCTAATAGTACAGCGAACTAAGCCATATTCTAACGACCAAAGGAAAAACATGTACCCCAGCAAGATGCACAGGCAATCAAGCAGCAGTCAAGTACATTATGTGGTGGGCATGGAGTTTTGAAAGTTTGTGAAAGCAGCCTATGTTGCAAAGCCCAGTGTCACTCCTGAGGAGCGATTTCCAAGTGTGGACCTCTTATAGCTGTCTCTACACCTTGCTGAAGTCCAGTGCAAAATTTGTCGTTGTTGTGGGTGGTGGGCACCAGAACTCATGTAAACAATATCATTCATGCGGAAGTGTATTCACAGGTATTTCTTGTAGGACCGGAGTCGCAGGGCCTGAGGCAAAGCTGAGGGCCCTAGTCCACCTCTGTCAATCAATCAATCAGGATTTAAAAAGCCCAGCTAATTACCGGGAAACAACCTTTACAACGCAACTTTTACAACGCACTACCATTACAACAAAACTTTTACAACGCAACATCCATTACAACGCATGCCATTACTACGCAACCATTACAACGCATGACACTACAACGCACACCACTACAACGCATGTCATTACAACGCAGTCATTACAACGCATACCATTACAACGCATAACATTACCATCCAACACTTACCCTACTGTTGATCCCCCTGGAGTTAGAATAGTAATTTTTACCCCTACACTATCCAACACTTACCCTACTGTTGCACCACCTGGAGTTAGAATAGTAATTTTTACCCCTACACTATCCAATACTTACCAAACATGCAATGTAATGTTATGCGTTGTAATGGTATGCGTTGTAAAGGTATTATGCATTGTAATGGAATGTGTTGTAAATGTAGTTTTTAAAATTTCGTTGTAATGGCATGCGTTGTAATGGAATGCGTTGTAATGGATGTTGCGTTGTAAAAAATGTGTTGTAAAGGTATACGTTGTAAAAGTGTGCGTTGTAACGTCATACATCCCTAATTACCCGATAGTCAATAACTACTGATGTGTACCGTCCCGCTTTGAAAAATCACTATTGGAAATCCTATCCCTAAAATGTGAGTTAAACGTACCAAAAAGTTTTTCTTAGGTGGTGTGTTTTTCATGGTACTATTTAGGGGTACGTTTACCAGAAGCATACCCCTTGGATATGTTTTCATGATAAGGTCCTGCCATTTCTGTCTGATTGAAATGAATTGTTGGGGGTTGTCTGGTCATAAAAAGGAGCACAGAGAAAGGGTGAATAACAGATTTTAGACACAATATAAATCATTTATTGGCAGGGTTGTGAGTTGTAATGTAATTTCTGCTATGATGTGATTAACAATGCTTGGAGCATCAGTTTTTTCCCCCAAGATATTCCTGTTGTTTCACACGCCATTATGGCTACTGGATTTGTAATCCCCAATTTGTAATCTAGGATATACACACCTCATCTACATTACCAGGGCACATGTAATGAGATACTTTGCTGTACCCTGGTGTCCAAGATTTGGCCATTTATCTGGTTCCGTTGAATATTGAAAGGCCTGTTTGGTAGTATATTCCAATATTTGGTCAGAAATAAAAGGATATAAGAACATCCGTAAATGATTTCTTGTCTTGTCAATTTTTATGTTTTTCTTGGTCAGTCTCTTATTTATTTGTAACATCAGAAACAGCCAATGTGTTCTTTGTTCTCTAGACAGTTTCAAGACTTATAATAATTGAACATAAACTGTAATATATATAAGTACAATTTTTCCGTAAGTCAGAGGAAAGCTTGATTCCTCAGACAGGCCCATATCTCCTGCTGAATGCAGAATGTGGTGTACCACGAGTTTTGTTAGAGTTGTCCTTAATGGTATAAACATAGGGCAGCTATTTTCAAACTGCATTCAATAGTACTACAGTAGCACTACTAACATACTACAAAACACTATTCACAAACCCTGGGGAGGGTTTCGGCTCTACTGTTTTTACTTACTTACTACTAAAGTGGAGAGATTTAGTGAGGTGGAGGAGAGGTTAAAAGAGGACTGGGGAGGTGTTTAGAGAGGTACATGCACCCACCCTCAAACATGAATGCCACAAATTCCACTTCTAGAGTTACTACTGCCAAAAAAGACCCAAAACAGTGGTAACTCTACTCCTCAGTTCAGCACCACACACGGCCACCACAACACAGTACCATAGAAAATTATGGAGTTAGGGACTTAAAATAAATCCTTATGGCAAAAAATGGTAAATTAAATGAATATTAAATTATTTAAATTATTTGAAATATAAATAAATTTAGGGGTCAATTCTGATCTGGGTCGGAAAGCTCTCCGACCGAGCCGTATCCGGAGTGTTTTCCGACCGAGCCAGACTCCTGCAGTCCGACCAAGCGAGTACGATACGGCCACATGCTGCCGGACTCGGTTCGGTCGGACTCCCATAGAAGTCAATGGGAGCCGGTCGTACAACATGTACATGGGCTCCCATTGACTGAATGGGTACGTCTCGCACAAGGGCGCCACCAGCAGAAAATAAAACGATAATACATTTTATTATCGTTTTATTTTAATCCACTGGACCCGCCCCCAGGACTCTGACGAGTCTATGGGGCGGGTCCAGGGGATGACACTGCTGGTGGGGGTGTGGTGGACGCTCCCTTCACTGCGCATTATGTGTTTGGTCGGCTGTCTCAGGCCGACCAAACCGCTCATGAGCAGTGAAGCTCTCTCCAGCCTCAGCTGTGTTTCTGAGGCTAGAGGGAGCAGGCACAGGCTCCCAGTCTGCCTGGGAGCGCAAGTTGTCAGCTATCTGGTCAATCCTGCAGCTGCTCTCATTCAAGAGCAGCTTCAGGATTTGGCCGCAGGGCAGGCTGGGAGCCTGTGCCTAGGGCCAGAAGAAGGATGAGGCGATACGCGGGAGACGGCGGCGGCAAGGTACGTTTGTTTTCTTTTTTCTTTTTTTGCCCCCTTCCCTCCTCCCCACCTCCCTCCTCTGGTCCAGCCCGCCCCTCCCACACTTTGGCAGGGGACGGGCCGCTACTGTTGTGGGAACCTGTGATTGGCCGAATTGAGACCTGCAACCTGGCTGGGGGCGTTATCTCCAGTCAATGGAGCACTAGCTGGCCAGATAGCATCCTGCTCTCAGAGCTGACCTGGCAGTGGATTTCATTTCACAGGCTTGATCCAGAATGTTAAGCTTTGCTGGCAACTCCCTCTCTACTTTTGCTGCTGCCTGTAAGGGGATTCTCATTTCGCTAATGAAGGAGCCTAACTATGCAGGGCAGGGAGAAACTGTCTTCTCTTCCAGATGGAGGCGGTCAAGTGCCCGAAGCCCCTCTAGATATCACCATGTAATAATAATATATCGCTTTATATCAAAATTGTGCCACGTTTAAGCCCTGCAAATATCAGTTGTTATTATTGTTATGACTTGAACTCCATTTACTGATGTTGGAAGGGATTTAAAGTAAGGACCTGCAGTCCACCACACCTACTAACGTTCACTAGATAGATGGGTGCATACCCACTTCTGTGCACCTTTACTGTAGAAAGGGAGTGTTGTGAAGGCGCACCTAGGTAGCACAATTTGCACACTAAATTCAACAGTCAATCAGTAGAGGAGTTTACTAAATAAATTCTCTTTCATTTCATAGTCTTACAGTTCACTTAAGGTTTCTCTTTCATTCCTCTTAAGGGTACTTTACCATTGACATTTTACTTTTCAGGGTCTGGCCTTCGTGGGTTTGCGCCTGATAATGCTATCCCCTCAGAGGGTTTCCTGAATGCTGCCTCTCTGTTTCTCCACCGGCTTGGGACAGAGACAAAGAGAAATTCAAAGATTAGAAAAAAAGAAGAGAAAAACCCCACTAAATCCAGTGAGTGATAAGTTGATCCTCGCTTCTTTTCTCTAAAACACCTCTCTCAACATGTTTGGTGACCCAAATTTAGAACATGCAAAACTTTTTTTGTAATCCTTTCCATCTATGCAACTTTACGCGCCCCCGGGGCACTTTGGTATTACAAAAGGGGCTGCAGATGCTTGTGCGACACCTTCTGAAATACCGATAGTGCTGGCTATCTTCATGAGGTGTTCCCTCATTTGCATGGGGCATGAGGGAACCCCTTTGCCTCTGCACCCGTGCCGTAATACAGACAGGGGAGCAGAGGCAAAGACACTCTCGAGAGGGGCACTAACAGTGCGCCCCTTGAGAGCAGCCCTCTGGAGGAGGGAACGGGGATCCCATGGACCCCCCCCCCCACACACATCCTCTGGCAGGCGGGTGCATTCACTGACTGCACCCGCCTGCAAGGGGATCTCTAATCCCCCTTAAAAGTGCAGGTGGGTTGCCGCCTGCACTGTGAAACAAGGTGTGGCTTCAAAGCAGCCACTCTGTTTTTCACATGAATGTTCACGAGTTCTGGGCTTGCTTGGGGGACAGAGCATTCATCCTAATATGGCGTATTTTCCTTGTTTGCGCCAGTCTCGCCTATTAAAAGGAGCACCCGGCACAAACAAGGAAAATGCGCTGTATGTATGATACGGCCCCAAGTGCTGGAGTCAGAGTAGCCATGTTGAAGTGGGGTGACAGTGCCTCAATTCAGCGTTTACCTTGTGTTGTCAAGTGCTGATACAAGTGCTGTTTCAGCCTTGGAGCTCATCAAAAGCCTGGATATACTAGATTAAATGTTATTCTATTTCCTATGTATCTGTAAAGCTGTGATATAACAGATTGGTCTTATATTTTTGCTTTGAGAAGAATGCAAGAGATTGCCTTTCAATTCTTCAACGAAAAAGGGTTGGCGTTGGAATTTTTCCGTTGCCTCTTTAAGAAACAGAGGAACCGTCCCCCATGATCCCCTGTGCTTCCTCCTTGGGGAGTTTTGATGGACTGGACGGCTCTCTGGCAGATAAACGCTTTTTGGGTACGGCTGTGGCGGTTGCTAAACAGGATATTACCGCTGCCTGGTCCCAAGCTATGCTTCCCACTGTCCGTAAATGGCGTAGAGGGGTGGATTGGTGTGCGGCCCAGGAGGAACCCCTCTTTGAGGCCAGGGGATGCCCTGAAAAGTTTGAGAAGATATGGGGCAAGTGGTTAAATCTGTTGTCTTGAATTGTGTGTTGGCTTTTCCTTCCTATGGTTGTTTTTCTACCTTTGTAGGACATGATATGTCTCAGGACAATTCTCTTGGTCTGTGCCTCCTAATGTCCGAAAGTGATGATTTCTATTATGCTGTGTACTTTATGGCTACCTTTCTTTTTGAGGAACCATGGCAATACAACAGAACATCTAAGGCTTCGATAGAATATGGGCACAACAGCAGAGGTAACTTTTGAAATACTTTGGAGGAGCAGGTACAGTGGGGACCCAAATTTTAGGAGAGCGAAACTGGTGATAACTTATTTTATGTGGGAGAACTGAAGTGGAGGATAAGGACTGGAATACTGGGTCCATTTGCAGTGGACTTTTCATATATGTTAGGGCTTTTTGGACTTCAGACCTCATTTAGAGGAGCTAGAGGAGAGCCAGGAGTCCAAAAACAAGCAGATGTTCCATCCATCATTCACTTTATTCCCCACTTGTTTAATCTGCAGTGAAATGCAGTGTCTCATCCTCTGACCTCACAAACACTATTTTGATGGAGCTGACACTGGTGGAAATGGCGCTGGAGGGATTATATGTCATCAGACATCCCGTCCAGTGAGAGTTCCCCAACATAACTTTTGTACTTTTCCTCCATGTGAAGCTTGGCTGTCCCGGATGGAAACATTTCTGAAATGTGCTCCATGCACTCGGAGGCAACTTCTAGTGAGTGGGAGGTCAATATTTACGTCATTCCTGAAGATGCCCACCCATTGGTTGCTTATTTTCAGGAATAAGTGGCAGATAGCTTGCCATGCCAACATAACATGCATGCCCACACAGTTAACCTTTCCCCCAAAGCTACTCCCACCTTTTATTGGAAAACCCTTTTCATACACGGTGAACAAATTAAATGTGGTCACCTGGTTGATACGCTGCTATTTCTCAAAAGTAGTGGGCGAATATTGCACAAGACCTTATACGAGAAGGCTAGTGTTAAGATTTTGTAAAAGCTAAAGCCAAGGCATTTCTTAATTACTCCTCCAAGGCCTTTATTTATGTTATATGGCAGACCATAGTCTACTAGAGTGTCCCAAAGAACAACATTGAAAGTATATAGGTTCCTACCATTGCAATTTCTGCCCCATTGAAAGAAATGGCATCTTATTGAATGCTGTAAATTCCTATCATTAGAATGACAGGCTTACTAAGCATTACTGATACTCTCACACTAAAAGATTAACATTACTACTATAAAGCAATACTACTATATTATTAAACAAGCATTTATTAATATATTAAACGTAACCATAAGGAAGTATTGCATCGTTAATGGAACAAGAACTATAATACATAAAACTGCAATAGAGAGCAAGAAACACATTTCAAAATTGAAAAAGCATGTAACACATAGGACTAAATAAGACAAAGAGGAGACAATAACCTGGATTGAATTTAAGGCTGGGTATTCTTGCTTATTTCGGGAATATGTGGAAGAGATGAGTTTGTAGAAGTTTCATGAGAGAGGGTGACTATATTGAGTTCCTGAAAGAGGAACAATAGAGTTCCATGTTGCTGCACCCGTGAAGGTTTGTTTTTGTGATCAGGAGGATTTTCAGGTGAAGAAAGTTGACGAATCTGCCTCCTCTATGTCCTCCTAAGACGGTGATCAAGTCTTTGAATAATTGAACTTGTGCTTGAGTCAATAGATGATGAATTATACTTTGACTTCAGTGGTGGACAATTAAGGTCTTTTATTATTGGCCAGATGTCATAATTTTGTAGTTCATTATAGTCTAGCCATGGAATACTGAACCACTTTCAGTGGGACAAGTGAAGACACCGGTATAATCCTTCTTAGAAGGTGCTTCCAAAATAGAGTTGAGAAATTACAGTGCGTGGGCTGCATTTCTGGTGGATATTGGGGGAACAGCCTTTACAACCCTGGTATTACCACGCGCTACCATTACAACGCTGCTATTACAACGCAAGTCGTTACAACGACTTGCGCTGGAGGGCGCTGTTGGATAGGGAATAGTTTAATTTTCTATTCCAACACCTTCCCTACTGTAACATGAGCTGGAGTTGGAATAGAAAATTAAATTATTCCACTATCCAGCGCTTACAGCGCAAGTCGTTGTAACGACTTGCGTTGTAAAAACAGCGTTGTAATGGCACGAGTGGTAAAAGCCCGCGTTGTAATGCCATGCAACCGGATATTGGAAACCAGATGTTCAATATTTTTAAGTGAGTGGATGTAATAGTTAGCAGCTTTGGCTAACTTTTGGACCAACTAGAGGGTGGAGTTGAGAGTGAATTTTTAATGATGCAGAGATGGGAGGTGCAAAGCCTAACATGTTTAATTCATCAATAGGGGAGTGGTCAAATGTTATTTGTGTGTGGATCTAATGAGTAAGAGCTCCATTTTATGCACGTGAGCGTTAACAAGTTGTTTATGCAGCAAGAACAAGTGATGCATATATAGTTGATTGATGAGATTTTTACTTATTTTTGTGTCATCAGGATACTAATGGAAGGGACACCATCTCCCTTGGATGGTGATACCAATACTTGAGATACAGGTTAAAAAGTGTTGGTGCTAAGATAGGAACTCACAGGAGAGCATAGCTCTTCCAAAAGTGAACTTTCCAATCTTTCCCAACTGTTAACTATTTCAGTGCCTGGCCTCAAACCCATAAGTGGCCGGAGTTGATTAATTACATCACAAAGCCAATTAGAATATCTATTTTAAGCATAAAATAGATATATCCAATCCAACACGCTTTATTCGACAGTAAGTCATAAAATCACATACATGCAATACATACTCCGGATCACTGAAATAATATCGACTACCAAAATATCGACTACCCAAAATATCGACGAGAAAATATCTACAACCAAAATATCGAGTTTGTATGTACAAACAGGTAAGTACAAAAATATCGAGTACAAAATATCGTGTACAAAAATATAGTTGTAAAAAATATCGACTTTAATAAAAACAATGTTTAATTACATTAATATAAAAAATTAATTACTAAAATATAATTAACAATACTTAAAATAACTTTTAATAATTAAATAATTAATGAAAGTAAAAAAATAATATTTTTTTAATCATATTTCTTAAAACATATATATATATAGTAACACAATTTAATTAAATAATAGCCAATATTATTAACGTACAAATACAAAAGAGTAAACATTACTATTCCCACTGCAAAGAGTGCAACAGTGGATATATGACGTTACAACGCAACTTTTACAACGCACTACCATTACAACGTAAGTATTGGTAAGTATATAATAATTTTTTTTAATTTAAATTATTTAAAATTATTTAAATATAATTTAATTTAATTTCATAAAATTAAATTAATGTAAATTTAATTTTACTTTATTTTTACACTGTACCCCTGTACCCCAAAACTGACCCTGAACCCTAAATAAACCCTTTACCCAAAAACCCAAAACTGACCCTGAACCCTAAAAAAACTCTTTACCCAAAAACCCAAAACTGACCCTGAACCCTAAAAATACCCCTTTACCCAAAAACTAAAAACTGACCCTGAACCCTAAAAATAACCCTTTACCCAAAAACTAAAAACTGACCCTGAACCCTTAAAATACCCCTTTACCCAAAAACTAAAAACTGACCCTGAACCCTAAAAATACCCCTTTACCCAAAAACTAAAAACTGACCCTGAACCCTAAAAATACCCCTTTACCCAAAAACTAAAAACTGACCCTGAACCCTTAAAATACCCCTTTACCCAAAAACTAAAAACTGACCCTGAACCCTTAAAATACCCCTTTACCCAAAAACTAAAAACTGACCCTGAACCCTAAAAATACCCCTTTACCCAAAAACTAAAAACTGACCCTGAACCCTAAAAATACCCCTTTACCCAAAAACTAAAAACTGACCCTGAACCCTAAAAATACCCCTTTACCCAAAAACTAAAAACTGACCCTGAACCCTAAAAATACCCCTTTAATTTAACATAATTAGCAATTAATCAATTAAATTAAATTAATTACCAATTACATTTTAATTAATTAACAAATATTATTTAATTACCAATTAATTAAATATTACTACCAATTAATACATTTACATATTTAATAAATAATAATTAAATTACTTCCCACCCTATTCCCCTATAAACCCACAACCCGCTATAGGAAATACATTATTTTAATTTACATAATTAGCAATTAATCAATTAAAATAAATTATTACCAATTAAATTTTAAATAATTAACATATAATATTTAATTACCAATTAATTAATTATTACTACCAATTAATAAATTTACATATTTAATTAATTATAATTAAATTACTTCCCACCCTATTCCCCTATAAACCCACAACCCGCTACAGAATAAAATTACACAATAATTTTTAAAAAATCATTCTTTAAAAATAATTATAACATAAAATGACACTTTTCACACATATTATAACATAAAAACACTATAAATAATTACATATTATATAAAAAAAGATATTTTTTACTTTCGATATTATTTACAGTCGATATTACTTCACTTACCTTAAAAACGATATTTTGGCTGTCGATATTCTGTCCTGTCGATATTTTCTCCAAACGATATTTAAAACTCGATATTTTGTCCATTCGATATTGTGGAGTCGATATTATGTCTGTGCACCACATACTCCATAGGACACAAAACAAGTATCACATTTTTTGGACCATGATTAAATACTTCAGTTCTTCGGCCGGATTGGTAAGCAGATAAAACAGGTTAAAACAACTATAAAATGCCAATACATATGAACATTAAAATACATTATATCACATTTTATACAAAAAGACACAGTACAATCATTGATGGCAATAACATGTTCGTGTGCTGCATGTACGCCAGTTCAGTTTGAATAGAACTAATATGATCTTAAATGCGGATTAGATGCCTTCGCCCTGATTGCCCAAGCCCAACCCAGAAATGTTGCTACTGCAATAGCAATGGGTGCTGAGGTGTTTGTGCGCAATATTCTTTGAGCGTCCTCGCACTTTCTAGTACCCAATGTCCTGCAAAGTGGAGTCAGCCATGAATGACATGGAATATTATATGCGGGGCAGCCAAACAACAAGTGGGCCAATGACTCCAACTGCGGGCATGGCGCTCGGAACACATGTTTGTTTGTCAACTATTTGTCTGCAATAAAAATACAGTTAAAAAAATGACTCCAACTGCGCCTTGCAAGCTGGACATGAGCTATCCCCCCTGTGGCCCATCTTGCTGTATACGATTTTACTGGTAGTGAACCTACCCTGAGCTGAAAATATAATTTCTGATCCAATGTTTTGGTTATTATGTCCCAATACTGCTCCAGGCATGGAGTTGGTTTGCAGTCTATAAATCTGCCCGCGAGTGAAGACCTATCACCATTCCTATAGATGTTATGGGTCACAAATGCCCAATATTTCTCTTTTACGATCTCCTTAGAGGGGAAGGAACCACCTGATGGGTTTCCCAGAGTGTTGCCATGCCCATGTTTGTGAAAGATGCTCTAACCTTCCGTAACCATTTGATTTTGTGGGAGCTATCAGCACTAATTAGATCTTTTAAACCTGCTGCATCGGTTGCCAGTTCTGGGGTACACCAAATTCTAAGCCAATATAATATGGGGTGCAGTTGCGCCATGTCTACCAGCGCTTTCCTGCCTAAATCATAGAGCAGTGGGCGTGTTGGGGAACTTTGTGGGAGTCTCGTAACCTTTTCGTTAAAAAAACATTTTCGGCAGCTGATAGCTTTGTTATCTTCTCAAACCTCCAAAGTTCTACTCTGTATAAGGTGGAACTGACCATTTTCATATTATATATTTGAAGGACCAGGCTAACTGGTTTTGTCAATGAAGTATTGAATTCTGCTTGTAAAACTCCTGATAGCTGCCGGTGTTTCAATGTGGCCAGAAAAGCTGTCAATCCCACCTCAGATCATTCTCTAACATGACCCCCAGATACATGAAGGCACTAACTTGCTCCAGGGGGCACTTATTCAACAGTATGCCTCCTCTAAATCTTTTGTGTGTGTGTTGAATGACATATATTTTGTTTTTGATGCATTCATTTCCAGTTCCCGCAGGAAGCAAAACTCCTCAAAAAGCTTCAATGCTCGCTGAAGGCCGTTTGGGGTTTTTGAAATTATTAACGTATTTTCAGCAAACATTAGAATAGGAATCTTTACGCCTGCTAGGACCGGAGCATCTGTAGGAGTGGACTCTAAAAACTTTGTGATTCCATTAATAAACAGAGAAAATATTGTGGGAGCCATGACGCAACCTTGGTGCACGCCTCTCTCTATGGGAAAGGGGTTGGTGATATTTCCTTGCATACCCCATTGAATTTGAGCATAGTTGCCCTCTTGTAATCTAACAATAAGGGACAACAATTCAGGGGGTAACCCTAACTCCTGCAGTACCAACCGTAATTTACTACGGGGCACGAGGCCGAAAGCTGACCTAAGATCGATAAAAGCAGCATACACTAATATAAACCTGAACACCTGGTCAATAGTATTTGTGTATAATCTGAATCCAGCTTGCAGCGGGGTTAGAACGCGCCGCTCATCTATCCAATCTTGGTCCTTATTTAAAACTAATCGTCCCATTATTTTTTGCACTGAATCTATACAGCTAATGGGCCTATAATTACGTGGGTGGGATTTGTCCCCTTTTTTAAAAACAGGAATAATCTCCACCCCTTTCCAAAAGTCGGGCACTGGTGAGTTGATTAATTATATCAAATGCCGCTGAAAGGCCAAGTAGAGCAGGGAAACAAGAGTCTTCTCCCAGTGTGTGATACAAGTTGTTTAAACTTTTTATAGTGACGATTTTAATGATGAATCCACTGCAGAAGTTAGATTAATAACCATCTAAATGTTCTTTTTTCATAAAGAAAATTAGTTGATTGGAAACACATCTCTCAGTTTCTGCCCCTAGCCATGGTAGACTTGAGACAGGTCTAAAGCCAAGACTAAGTTCTATTTTTTTGGTTTATTGTTTCAATTTTGATACAGTTGTGATTGTTTTTTTTTAAAGAATATGGGAATACTTCCTGAGTGAGCAAAGCATCCATTGTAGGGCACAATACCTTTCCAAAAATGTAAAAATTGTCTATTGACTGGAAAAGCGCATTAGGTGGCAGGGTTAGGCTGCTTTATGGATTATGCTTCTTGTTCGTTATTGGATATTCTGCTTTTATACATTATTAACTTGTGCTGACCTCTTTTGGTCCCTTTTCCATTTGCCCCCGCCCTATGTCCCTTCCCTTTCTGGCCCTCCTTATTATTCCCTCTTGTACCACCAGAGGCCTGCCTTTCAATGCCGACTTCAGTGTCAACTGTTATATATCTCCTAGAAAGCATTATGCGTACAATGTTGACTGACTGGTGCTACTGTACCACACTATTACAGTAATCTGCTTAATATCTCTTTTGGTTTTCTAGTTGTAAACCTATAAAATGAGAACAAACATTTTAAAAAAAGAACCCAGGAACCAATTGAAATGTGTTACACAGCAACTCATCCTTGTATAGTATCTGTCCCTTTAGGGCTGGGGAACTTGGATGTGCATGACTGTGTTCCCTATCTGTACCGACATGGACAAATTAAAATGTATCAATTGTATTAACTAGTAACTCAGACTTATTCAAGAACTTGCGTCCATCGCTTTTCTACTGTCTATAAGCCAATCAAAGGGTCACAGATAAGCCCAGGGATTGGTCCCATTTTTTTCTGTCATGTGCAGGTCAAAGTGTGCTTCACCAATGTGGCCCAATGTTGTGGTCTGCTTCAGTTCTAGTTCAGATGGGATGTGGTCTAGTTTTTCAGGCTGGAGTAGGGCCAAAACAGATTTGCTAATAGTTTACCCCTGCCTGTAATGCCACAGCCAAGTTAATAAACTATGGAATGCATCCAGAAAATTTTCCAGCTTATTAAACTGATTGAATCATTTTCAATTGACACTTTATTGCTGGCTAAGTGAGTGACAATTTGTGGCATGTTTTTGCCTGGACTCTCTGTGTCTAGGGACCCAAGATGCCACTCGCAGATGACGCTATCTCTTTCTGCAGTGACTCTAAAATGGTCTCACAAAGCTCGGTTTAGAACCAAGGCAGTTGCCATGTACATCACATGACTTATGCAAGTCATCTTGAAGGAGCATAGGGCCAAATGCATCAAAGGGTTTTGCCCATTCTGTGTCTATGGGAAAATGTGTTCATGCATATGGCCCATAATGCTTGAGATGTGGTAGCGCAGAACTTTCATCCTGCAGGTCGGTGTCTTAGTGTTTGGCGTAGGTGCATTCACACAACTGTGAAATTAACCTCATCGATGCTGATGACAGCTCCTGGCCATCATAAGTCACGGTGGGCGTGTGCTGATGACGGCCGGGAGCCATCATGACCACGCCCGCGATTGGAATGCTCAGCACTGCGGCGGAATTCGCGCCGCAGTGATAAGGTTAAGGACACCACTATGCGTTTCAATCTGAAAGCAGCCATTTTAGAACGGGAGGGACTCATAATTGCAGTGCGTGCTTACAAGAAACAAAGAAGCTAGGAAGTGGGATTCATTGCTGGAGCAGGTTTCTTAGTAAGCATGCTGATGCGTTCCAGGGACTGCGTTGCATTCCACAATGGTAGTAGCCATCTTTGGGACAGAGCTTGTTAATGTTTGCCTATATTTCAGATGTGCAAAATGACAGGAAAGCTTGAAATAAGTAATTTGAACAAACTCTGGAGGTGATACAGTAAACTGTTAGGATTTCATGCACTTATGGATTGAGAATATTGCACCATATTTTGTGCATTCATCATGAAAGTGCTGCCAGCACAAACAATTATAGCAAAAAACATGACCCTTAGGATATAGCAAGGAACCAGTTGTATATTATTTGGTTATTTAGGAGATGCAATACAAATCCTAACATTATTTTCTGGACGTTTGCAAAAAGGTTGTTGAATTCAACGGTTAGAAATAACGCGCTTGTTTGTTCTAAAATGGAAGCTGGAGCATCGCATGTCGCAATGGAGTACTCTTGCCAGCAAGATAATGGTCTACCCACCTGATAAAAATGTTAGTGGACCTTTGTTGTAATGGAAAACCCTGACTGTCAGGGGCAGTGAAAACTACAAAATACCCCTCTCACCATGGAATATAACTCCCCTGACATGGGGGGCATTGTTTTTTTTATTTTATAAAGCAAATTTCCGCTGTGGGGTTTTGTTTTTGAAAATATTTTTTTTTACTTTGCTTTACAGCTGCATCATGTTTGACTGAGCCATACGGCAAATTTACAGTGCATTGGCCGAAACTGCCCGCCAATGCTTTAAATGTTCGCCAGCCCAACGGACTTTTCACAATTTGGTCTTCAGGACCTCCTCCAAGGAGATGGAGTACTTTACTCCGTCGCCCTGACGGATGACGGCCTGACCACCAACTTTTAAATCCGACCCTCATTCATTTGGAGTGAGAGAAAATGACCATTGACATTCACTCTGGCAATTCCCCTAAGTTAAAGACAAAATGATACACGTACGGTACATTTAGTGTGTCCATATAATATAAAAGGAGTTATTTGTTTCTATAGACTTTCTCATACAGCGTGATCACAATAATATGTCAGAAATGTTTTATCAGTTTAGGATCCAGAAACAATTGTTTGCTGTTTTGCTGCCAAAGCTTTGCTTCATCACAGGAACGACTGCATGTACTTCAAGAGTTACTATTATTCTGCATCAAACACAAAAAGCTTTTAAGCCAAGAGAATAACACGTAATAACATTATAGACATGAGTCTGAGCCACATTGCAGCTATTCCTGCAGGTGTACTAATAGAACCAGTAGCCAGGTAACAGGTACATGTAATTGAGTGTGTTCTGTAGAATGAGCGATGAGCATGCAGCTTCCATCACTGGCTCTTATATGAAATTTGATAGAGTGACTGCAGTAGGTCATTGCTCTCTGTGTGGCAAGAGCTGTGAAGTGATCAGCACATTCCTGATTTTGCCTATGGAGGTTAAGCTCAAAAGAAACTTGTAGTTGTCCAGTGACTGACTTTGCCTTCTGTTTTTGAGTTGGGTGACCCTGCAGTCCAGTGAAACTTTAGGATTTCATCCAAGGGTAAAGATGAATTGGGAGCTCGTTGATGACTGGACACTGGAACATACCATCTAGAGACAGATAAATGTGAAACCGTACTCGGGAAGCGGGGTGAGAAGAGCCTATGGCCAGATGAGGAGACCGAGTAACCATAGAATACATTTTATTGATGATAAATACAGAAAGGTTGCCGATAGGACCTCACTACCAGAATTCGGAAGAAATATTTTACTTCTTGAGGATGGTTTCCCTGTTTGTTTCTCCTGCAAACATCCCGCCACCCTACGTACCTGGTACAAATGGTACAAATATTGTGCAGATGAAGGCTGTAGAGGACTGTATAGTGGCTGCAAGACTGAAACGGAGGGGGAGCACACATGTATTAAGATATTGGTACTTAACGTGTGGTCACTTACTCAGAGGGTCCATAACTGTTCTCAAAATGATGTATTTATTTAGAAAGTTTTATATAGCGCTAACAAGACCCTTGTGGGTGTCAGAGTGCTTTACAATTGTTCATAGAGCAGAGACAAATGGAAATAATAATATCATAGTCAGGAAAACTACAGGATTTGGCAGCATCCCAGATAAGGGAGGGGGGGACAACACACCGTCAGGATCGATAGAGCAAAAACAATAACATACCAGGAGAGCATTAGTCATGAGTGTAATTGACGTATCATGAAAGGTACGATGAGAGGAGATCTAGAATCTTGGGCAGAAATTTTAAATTAAATAGTAAAAGCACCTTAATGAATTATATAATCATAAAAAGGCAACATTGGAAATTGAAAGTTTTAAAATGGTCTGTACAGCTAAATACATTTGAAAATAAAGGCTACATTAAGGTGGGTCCTTTTCCTGAGTCGTGGGAGCAACACAAGCACAACAAAGGAATCTAGTATGGACGATGAGTTGGCTCCATTGAAGCAATCCTGGAATGCGCTGACAAACAGAGAGCATGTGTTAGGAGCAAAGATACCTAGTGCTATGCTAGACTCTAGCATATCGCTTCATCTTTTAGAAATTCCCTTACATTTTGAAAAGCTCCAACCTTCAGGTTAAAGTTAGACTTTCGACTTTCACATCATTTGTTTTTGAATTATATAAAAAAAATTATAATTTGTGTATTTGCTTGCTGTATTAATGTTTCTGTACCATTAGTGTATTATTTTAAGGTTCAAATTGTAGCAATTGTTGAGGCGGGCGCCCCTGGCTTCCAGCTGTGATTCAGTGGTGTTCCACTGACGCCAAAAGGTTACGAGGGATTGTATTAAGGAGTAGAAAGAAGGCAATATTAGAAAGCCACCTTCCACAAGTGAAAAAAATATGTTAAGTGAGACTGACATTTGTGTTGCTGGCAGAAGTTCCACTCATGGTTTGGTCCATCTGGTAGCTTGTTCCAGACCTTCAGAGAGCATCATAATCTAGAAGAGCTACGAGTGGGGCAAGTAAGACGGCGAGCCAAATGGTGGGAAGGCTTAACCAGAATGTCTGCATGAATAAAGAGAATGAATAAGGAAAAGAAGATAAGAAGTGGGCAAGCCTGCGTGAGCAATGTAAAGTAAATGGAAAGGGGACAAAGGGTTTGTAGGGCGGAGTGGGATAGCCTGTCTTAGATTACGTAGGCATTGAAACAACCAGGACAATAAATTGATCGGCTAAAGGACAACATAACTTCTGGTCCTCCTCATGCTTCTCAAACCACCACCAGTGGAGGACACGCCAAATGATGCCAAATAGAGCTGGGTGTCATTGGTAAAAAGATGAGTTGCAATAATTGGTTAAACACGCATAAATGAAATAATGTATTTGATGTTCTCTACAGCATCTCTGTTTTCAACTTTGTGCTCTGGTGTAGGGAGTTTCAAATTCATTCTATTGTCTAAATGAAGTTAAAAATCTCATTTGATGGAGGCGTGTCCTGCGCGGCCAAGATGGCGGCTACCGTTGCCCCTAGTCCAGCAGTTGCAATTCTGCCTGACAATGCCGGCTGTCCCAGTCTGACGGCATGCCGGAGCACACCGCGATACCCAACAAGAGTACAGGGGCTGCTTCGAGTGCTGAGGGGGTGCCCCTTGCCGCCCTGACCAAGACTTGTGACCTCGCTGATCTGCTAGGCATCGGAGGGTCGGAGTGTTGGTGCAGATACACAGTGGTGTTGGTTGGAGCCCAGTGGATACATGAGATGACCCCTTGGTGTTAGACCGACGGCCGGATGCCGCCAGGTGGAGCTGCGACAGACCTGCCTCTCTTGGGCTTTGGCTGGGGGCCTGCGGTGGCCTGTAATCGACTCGATCGCCGGGCCTGGCTAGGACCGTGGAACAGAGAGGCCCTGCTGCTCACTGTCCGGCTGGATGGAGGTGATCTCTCCGCCTCGACCGCCGGCATCAAGAGCTCTCTCACTGTTTTGGATACACCGATCAAGGCGGTCCCTGCTGTGGCCTGAGAGAAGGAGAGGGGCCTGAGTTGCAGCACCAGGCAGACAAAGGACTTCCTCTCCCCTTGTGGGGCACAGAGGTACTGCGGGACTCAGCAGCAGCTGCAGCACGATGAAGGGTTGGAGGCAGAGGAGACTGAGGTGGTGGGCCCATCCTTTAGGCAGCAGTGGTGTAGTCCCGATGGCCTGGGCTGATGTGCCTACTGGACACAGCATTTAGTGGAGCAGTTGGCTTTAGAGGCAGTGCCAAGCTGCATCCCGGGAGGCGGGCGGCGGGCGGCGGCTGGGATGGCCTAATCAGCTTGGAGCCTAGTGTGAAGGTGAGCCCCTGGGATCCGGCTGCAGCGACTGGGACCCTCAGCTGTGAAGTCCATCACAGGGCCCTGGCAGCGGTGCCCCAGGGTATGAAGGGGCCTCTCCCCTGATCCTGCAGCTCTCAGGAGACCGCTGGAGGTGAACCTTGGGCTTGGAGGCCCACAATGGTCCCTGCTCCCGGGGTGCCGTGGGACAGTGTGGAGCCCCGGTGAGGGTGGTGGATGGGGTGACTGTTGACTCTTGCCTGTGACCCTCCCTGGTCCGCTCACCTGTGCACCAGGGTCTGGATGCTGGGGATTCTTGAGACTCGAGCCCCCCCATCTCTGGGCCATCCCGGGTCCTTGGACTTGGAGTGCTTTTGCCAGCCCCCTTGCCGGATGGCAGGAGCCCCGATCCTGGGAGACGGGACGGGGACAAATTCTGCCGCAGATCCCGGTCCATACCAAGATGGATCAATACACGGTCCCGCCGAATGACCCCACCAGGGATGCTACGGGCATGCGGGAACAGGCATCCAACTTGGTGCAGTGTGGACAGTGGACCTGGAGGTAGTCCTGAAGGCCATACAAGACTCCAGAGATGTGGTGGAGTCCAAAGTGGACGGCCTGGGCATGGACCTCTCTCTGCAGCGACAGGATCTCCGCAACGTGGTGGACCTAACAACGGAGGTCAAAAAGTGGGTATCTACCACTGAAGATGAGATAACCTCCCTTAATGGCCAGATGTCCAGGCTGTCCGCTTTGGTGTTGTTGCTGATGGAGAGAGCTGAGGACGCTGAAAACAGATCGTGGTCTAATAATCTCCAACTTGTGGGCCTACCTGAGTCCTTGGAACAGCAGGGACTCGCTGGGGTACTGGAGAGCTGGTTCAAGGCATGGGTGCCCTAAAACAAACTTTCTGCCTTCTTCATCATTGAAAGAGCCCCCATCGCTCCCCGGCGCTGAGTCCCCCGCCCAGAGCCCCTTCACAGACTATGATCCTCAGGACACTTAATTTCAAAGACCGAGGTGTGTTTTTGCATGAGGCCAGTACACACGCAGACCTGCGATTCGAGAACTCCAAAATTCAATTTTTTCCAGGGTACAGGAGGGCAGTGCAGCATTGGCAGCGCTCTTCCGCGGAAGTGAAGCAGAAACGCCGGGCACTTGACTTGTGCTACATGCTTCTGTTCCCCGCTCTCCTCAAAGTCTTCTCCCAAGCTAGCACCCTCGATTTTTGACACGCCAGACCAGGCTCGGAAATGGGCGACTGAAAAGAGGCTGCAGTGGAGACCGTCCTCGGATCTGCACCGCTCTGGAGACCTGGCTATTAGGCCCAGTCGCTGCCAGGCTAGTGGCGGAGGGGTGGCCACTCCAGCTCTCGGAGGGCCTAGGTTGTACGCACAGCCAATCTTGGGGGACCTGGCTCAGCCCTGGTGTCCCCAACGGTTTCTGATAACCTTTTGAACACTCCTATGATCTTCCACTCTGTTTAGCCGGACCTGGGCTAACTCTCCGCTACGCCATGATTCAAGTGCTGCACACTCTTCCTGGTTATTCCTCTGTTTGGGGTGCAGGCCTGTTGTGACTGTTTCTGGCACCGGCTGGCCACCTCCTCCTCGCAGAGGCAATAGTGCGGGTAGCTTCTCTTGGCCTCCCCAGTGTTGTCCCTATTGCGCACTTGCTCGTAATGCCACTTACTTAGGGTGATATGTGTTGTCAGGCTCTAGATCCTTCTGCATGGGCGCCTAAAGGAGACTGACGTTCCCTCTTTGTTTAGTTGTTGCAAGTAACCTTTTGGGAAAAAGATGCTTTCTGGGATGAAGTGTGGGGTGGGGGTGTCGTGGGGAGTGGGTATGTTCACTGTTTTTTCTACTGTTCTAACAGTATTTTTTCCCTTTAGGTTGTCCATGGCAAGCCCTAGCACTTTTTCCTTGGCATGTGTGTGGGGCGGCATTGTAGGTTCCCAGATAGATACTCCGCTCCCTGCCTCCAAGAAGAACCGTGCATTATGGCCTCTGCTAAACTGACGATTCTGTCCTGTAACGTGAAGGGCCTATTGGACCGGAACAAGACTTCTGATGTGCTGCGGTTTATCACCTTTCAGCGGCACATGCTGTTGATCCTCGTATGGATCTGGTGTGGCTACCAGCTGCAGACCTCCTCTCTGTATGCATTCTCCCACGCCTGATCTGAGATTCTGCATGGGAGAATGCGCTTTTGTTGTTGTGTGGGTCCCAGACCCCAGCCTCCCACCCAGTCTGGAGATTTAGTGTGTGGCACCTACTAGATCGAGGACGAGCTGCAAGCCTACTTCCAGCTTACCAAGGGTTCAGTGTCATCTACTGAGACTCTCTTGGCAGCCAGTAAGCCCTCCTTTAGGGGTCATCTCAAGGGCTATGTGCACCAGTCAGAAGCGCAGTGCCTGCATGGGAAACTGTTCTTGAGGGGAAGATAATGCACCTAGAGACTAATCTACACAGTTGGAACAACGACGATACCCGTCGTCTCTTGGCTGTCGGACGCAAGGAGTTGCGATAAGCCTCTCTTGGGGAGGCCAAACAGTATTGGATGGCCTCCACGCAGAGGGTGTACGCATCTGGTTACAAATTGGGCAAGCTATTGCATTGGCTGGATCTCCGACAGGGTGATTCCGAGGATTCGAGATTCGTCTGGTTGACTTCAAGAGGAGCTCCCAGCTATAGCCCAGACTTTCGCCGATTACTACACAGGGTTGTAATCACTGTGACCGCCACTGTCTGTGGAAGGCAAGAAACCTATTCTGGATGATAGTCCACTGCCTATACCAAGTGCACTAACCCAAGAATTAGATCTGACGCTGCAAGAGTACTACAAGCGCTTCTACAACATCCTTGGCCCCCACCTTCTGAACTTCTACACAGCTGCTCTGCAGCAAGTGTCCTTTCCACCAGATTCAGACTGCTTCATGATCTTGGTCTTGCCCAAGGAGGGCCTCACCAGGGATCAATACTCATCTTATTATCCAATTTCTCTTATCAATGCTGACATCACGGTTTATGCGAAAGCTCTTGCAAACCGACTGGCTCATGGATTGCCACACATGGTCCACCCAGACCAGTGTAGATTTTTGATGGGTCGTGGCACACGTCATTGCATCAGGAGGGCTCACGCAACCTTGTCTAGGGCGCATGATTTGGAAGGCACCCTGGCCCTAATGTTAATTGAGTTTAGTAAGGCCTTTGACACCGTGGGGTGGTATTTTTTTAGATAATGTTTTTCAGTGGGCTGGGTTGGGGAGGGGTTCCATTGCATGGTGCCCCTGCTCTAGAGCGCTCCGTCCGTCCGGGTCTGAGTTAATGGGGTTCTTTCTCCCCTGATTCCCAATGAAAGCGGTTTGCTTCAGGGGTGCCCACTTTCTCGCCTATTATTTGCTTTAGTGATAGACCCCCTGGTGTGACTCTAAGCTGTGATGCCCAGATTTGGGGCTGGTGTTGGGGAGAGGGCATTGAGGATCATATAGTGCTATACGCTGATGACATACTTCTATTTCTGAAAAATCCCCATTGGTCCAGGACCCGATGTTTAGCTTTGCTTGGGCTGTACGGCGAGGTATCCGGTCTCCGTGTTAACAAAGGCAAATCGTGTCTAGTGGAGGTGAGGAGTGATGCACTGGGGAGGAGTTGGTGCCTCAACATTCCCACCCGACGTAACTCATTTGAATACCTAGGAATTCATGTTTTCCACCTCCAGAACCTGGCCTGGGCCCTTAACGTTTGAGGCCTGGCCCAGGCGCTCAAGCGTGATCTGACCCGCTGGGCTAGTCTTTCACTAAACCCCATGAGGTGCTTTGCCCTCTTTAAAATGGTGTGCCTGCCTCGCTATCTGGACGTGCTAGGCAACTATCCCCACTCCCTACCTCGCAAATGGTTCTATTCCCTGACGGCCAAGGTCACCAACTTTGCGTGTGCAGGAGGTAGGCACAGGGTAACCTTTCCGATACTGTGTAAATCCCTCTTCACTAGTGGCCTGGGTCTCTCAGACATTTACCTGTACTACCTCACCGCTCCGGTGGTAGCAATTAAAGAATGGTTCACAGGTGGGTGGGATGACCCATCATACCATTTAGAAATACCTCATGTATTTTGGTTGCTCACAATTTTTACTCAAGTATTTTGTTTGCTCACGATTGTCTCTATTACCTTTACTACCTCATGTATTTTGGTTGCTCACAGTTTTTACTACCTCATGTATTTTGTTTGCTCACAATTGTCACTATTACCTTATGTAAGTAACGTATGTTTTTGCAATCTGTTCTTTTGTAATGTTTCTCATTATGTTTCATTTCTGTTCCTAGTGTGAAGCGCTCTGACGCCTTCGGGTAAAGTCCGCGCTATATAAAAATGCATAAATAAATAATAAAAAATAAAAATAAAGAGTGGATGGGGTGCTTGACCTCCTGTGTGGGACGTGCCCGCCCACTGCATTCCTGTCTTGTACCAGGGGATTTCTTGTCCTGCTGGAGGGCAGCCCTTCGGCTCACGGGGACCTGCCTGCCAGAGATGACTCCCTTGTGGCGGGGTACCTGGCTTTGACAGTTTGCTAACCTGGAGGGATTCGTTCCTTGGAACCAAATTGGGATCACATAACTAGGGGATGTCTGCAAGGGAGGTAACCTCTTGACATTTCAGTACCTCAAGGCCCGATACACTCTGCCGAACTCGCAATTCTTTTATTACCTCCAACTCCGTCATGCTTTCCGGACATACGAGCTCCCAGACAAAACGTTGCCCGGGTACAGCCCGCTGGAAGCGAAGGTATTCTTCGGGCACTTGGGCAAAGGTGCTATCTCAGCGGCTTACTGCTCTCCGGTCGTCCACGCCCCAGATGGCCTCGAGCAGGCTAGGCGGAGATGGGAGGCCTGGGTCGGAGACCTGGACGATCACGAGTGCAGAGAGGCTTGCTTGGCGCCCCGAGAACTGGTGATCTCATTGCGGCTGTGTATGGTCCAATTTGACTATCTGTACGCGTCCTACCTCACCCCACAGCGCATACATCGTTTGCTCCTCGGCACCCGGCGAGGGGTGCACACTCCCAGCAGCTGATTCTTTCCACGTTGCGTGGGACTGCCCAGTGCTGAGGCCTTCTGGGAGGGTTGGGCCAGGAACTTTCAACTGTCCTGGACAACATCCTGGATTTATCTCCCTGTAATATTTGGTTGGGACTGCTAGAGGACCTGGGGGGTCCTCTGGGCTGAGCGTGTTTTAGTGGGGCTGGCCTGCTTGGATGTTAAGAGAGATGTAGCTCGCACTTGGAAACAACAAGCTCCTCCAACTATCCGGTGTTGGCGCTGGGAAGTGGACTGGTGTGCCCTACATGAGAAACCAGTCTTTGAGGCCCGGGGATGCCCTCGTAAGCATGAACGTATATGGGGGAAATAGTGTCGTTATTATTGTCTGTCCTGGTGAACCTGTAATGTTGTATCCCTTTTGTTGTCTGGGACTCTTGTACTGTTACGCATTTACAATCCCTTATGTTGTGTTGTACTGCTATGTGCCTTGCTGGAAAACTTTCAATAAAGTTGGTTATTAAAAAGAAATCTTATTTGACATGAAAGACTGAACAAGCATTGTCAATGCCAATAGGGCTGGCGTATGAATGAATGAAAGTGCTTTTGTGTCACGGTTTAAGCACCCAGTGGGTCATCAGACATGCACCTGGCACTTATGTTTGCACTGAACTGAACTTAAACCGATAAGGCCTTTAACTTTTATCAATGGCTTGACACTATATACAACCTAGGCCCAATTAAGTGCACATGAGCTTGCAGCCATCAGGCATACATTTATAAAATGTCAAGTATAAACAAAAGTACAGTTGGCAAAACAATACACACCCTCTGTCAGGGCCTAACAAGAGTCATGACATTGATATTCTACTCCGAGGGTTTGTCGGAGTGGTTGGCCAACGTCAAGACTGTTGCCTATTATGGCAGTCAGTGAAGTTATATGCAATCAAATACCTTTCTACAGCCTTTAACATAGTGTGATAGCAATCCACTATTAGATGCCTATCAGCTTTATCTTATACCTTTCACAATAAGTGAGCCAGGCCTGCTGCCTTTGTAATAACTTGTCATGATAAATAGGCCAGGCCTATTGCATCTGGCACATTTCCCTGAACACCAATCAAGTTTATTGGTGTTCTCCGTGGCTTTTCACCATGACCAACTCAAGCCTACTGTACTGAGTATAAGCTTTACCACAAGGCAACCATCAGCTTACAGTCATAAAATTGGAAATGTATACAAAATTACAGTTGCCAAAGCAAAATACTGACAGAGCTCGACAAGGATTTTCACAGTACATATCATTAATACCCATGGTTTGTCAGGAAGGTAAACAACACCAAAACCCTTGATTACTGAGGTGATCTTTGAAATTCACATAACAAAAATGTCTATTTGTAGGCTTTAATTCAGAGTAATATCAATCTACTGCTAAATCCCTATTCTAACATATTCATTTTACCAGTCGCGGCTGCTCCCTGAAAGACGTGACACGGCTGAAGGGGTGGGCATGTTCTCCATGTAGGCTGAAATGCAGCCTGCATGGAGAACAGAGAAAGTGCGCATGACTGTTTTGGGCGGCCCAAGTGGGCCGACCAAACAGTAATTGCGTATTTAGGAGAGTTCTAACACTCCTCCCCTGCCCTGCGCCCCACCCACCCTGCCCCCTCACGCAAGCTGCCGCAGCAGGAAGTCAGGATAAAATGATAATAACATTAGTTATTATAATTTTATTTTTTCCTTTCTTTTGCTGCTTCAAGGCAGTGGGCCGACGCTCCTCTGCCTTAATGGAGGAGCCGCCACTGCATTTCACAATCAATATGCCTGACTTACTGCCTTTATCACAACTTTCTATAATAAACAGTCTGGCCTACAGCCTTTATCATTGGCTTGTTATCATAACCATCTCAAGTCTATTGCACTGAATGTAAGCTTTTTTTCACAAGGCAACCATCCTATTTGTAGTTGTGCATACATTTGTAAAAGTAGAAATGCACACAATTGCAGTTTGCAAAGCAAGATACTAAGGGACTGATTACGAGTCAGTTGGTGTATTCCGACCCATGGTTGAACCCCTGTTTGCACACTGGTCGGAGTTAGGAGGTATTTAACATATCCAATAATTATAGGATGCTTCAAATACCTCAACCTTTGTTAAATTTCGACAGGTAAAAAGAATTTAACAGGGCAAATTTGTATGGAATTTAGCGTACTATGAGAATTTTGGTGCGTTAAACACCAAAAGCTGCATGCTATTCCCCGAAAACCCATAATAGGCGCTATTTATTGTACCTGATAAATAACATACCCCGGGATGGCATCAATTATGAAGTGTGATGAATAACATCTTGTATCCCCACAGTTTGTTCGAGTTGATCACCAGCAGCAAAACCCTATTGTAATCTGTGAAAAATCCATGTCATAAAATGCCTGCCTACAGGTTTAGCACAGTGTAAAAACAATCCATTCTTAAAAGCTATTGTCTTTAACACGTTTTTCACAATAATTAGATCAGGCCTACTGGCTTTGTTATAATGTGTCATAATAAACAGATCAAACCTACAAACTCTGGCATGGCTCTTCTTAATGAAACGATGAACCCTTTGCCCTGTATCATTGGCTTTACACCTTACCCAACACCTGCCTATTGAAGTACTCAAACTGGCAGCAACCATGCATACAGTTATAAAATTACAAATATGTAGAAAAATACAGCTTGCAAGAGAGTATAAAACCCCTCTAAATAGGGCCCAACAAGAATCATCCCAGTGAAAATCCCCAGGCTTGTCGGAGTTGGTGGCCATCACCAAAACGCTTGCGTACTAGGGAAAGCTGTGAAATTAAATTTAACAAAATACTTGCCTATAGCCTGTAACACGATATGTTAACAACCAACCGTTAAGGGCTTACTGGCTTTAGCAAATGCTTTTCACAATTAATAAACAAGGCCAACTGGCTTTGTAATAACACTTCATAATAAGTAGTCCAGACCTATAGCCTCAGACATAACTCTTCCCAGTGCACCAATTAGGTGTTTAGCTGGTTGCCATGACAAACACAGGCCTACATTTTTTAGCATAAGCTTTTTGACAAGGCAACCACAAGACATGCAGTCATACATCTAGAAAGGTATAAAAAGTAAAAGTTGCCCATTAGTATCTAATCTTGGAGTACATAACGAGGATTCTGACTCAGCAAACCTTCTATATCCGGAGTCTCTCACATAGGGTCTGCAACACCAAAACCATTGTCTGCTGTGGCAATCGGAGAGATTCCATGTATCAAAATACTTATCCGTGGGCTTCAATATAGAGTTTTAACAATCCACACTTAAATGACATTGACTTTCACATATGTTTTTCATGATAAATGTGTCAGGACAAGTGTCTTTTGCATTTCATTTCATAATAAATAGATCTAGCCTACAGCCATGATCATTGGCTTGCCACCATAACCAACTCACTCCTGGTGTATCAAGTATAAGGTTTGCCACAAGCCAAAAAGTGCAATACAAACAGTCTTTTTAGTGGTAACACACACATTCCGCCCAATCAAATCCTGTATTCAGGGGAACCAATATATTGGTGGAGCTTTAGCCACCCAGTACTCTGAAAGTATTTTTGGTGATCATTAAAGTTCAGGGAACAGTTCAACTGTCAAGCCAGACCTAAAAATCCATGTAGATTTGTGTAGCCCTGGGCATCCCATACTACTCTCAAACACAAAGCTGCCCCCTGAAGCTTTACATCAATGAGGTTTGGGGAGAGTGATGGGACGGCATTACATTCTTCATGACTGCCCTCCTCCCATCTGTGCTACCGCCAGACAATAACAAAAGATGTAAATGATCTAGTTACCTAAGTCACTTTAAGAGCAATACATATGTATGCCCCTCAAAGTTCAAGCTAAGGCAGCCATATTGCTGCTGGCTCGGGCAACTCGATAAATAAACAAACTAATCATAGTTGTGTGGCAAGAAAACCTTTTTCTTTAGAAGCACATAACTTCTGCCCAATCAAACAGGTACTCCATCCTTCCAACATGTGGGCGGAGCCAAAAAAAAACTCTTTTGTACTCCTGAAAACTCTTTTTTAGGCTGATCACATTACGTCTGGTAACAGCTTCGCTGTCTAGCCAATCCTAAAAAGGATATTTGTCGTAAAAGTCTACATTATCAAAGAAAATCTAATTTTCTTAAACTTCCTTAATCAATGAAACTGTGTTTGTTATTCCTGAATCAAACTCTGATTGTTTATGTTATGCCTCATGAGTGATGACCTATTAGTGGAAAATAATCACAGTAATGTTTCCATTTAAGGTAAATACTTGCATTTTTCACTCATTTACATATTTCTATTTTCTTTTTTTAATACAAAACTGAGAAAAGTTGGTTTTACATTAAACGTATGAACTGTGAAGTGCTCCATCCAGGAAACAATATATGGGTTTCTTTGCTAATGGTGTAATGGGTATGCTTTGGTTCCTAAGAACATAAAAGAGTGCCGTAATGTATAGGTTGGTATCTTTCTATTGTGATTCAGAAGTACAGGGGAATATTTTAATTTGTATTAAATAAAAAAATAAAAAAATTACGTTGTATTTTACTTTTAAGATTTAGTTTAAAATACAAAAAATATATGTAATTCCACAACTTCTCTGCAAAGATTGACAGCACTTTGCCTTTAAAAAAAACCTCCGCATTTTTCTTTTGCTGCGCCCTCATTTTACTATCAGCATTCAACTTAGGACTTGTCGCGACGGTTTAAAGTGGAACCTTTCAACAATAAAAAGAAAATAAACACCGTTTTACCAGTCACAGGATATTATCCCACCTTCCAATTTACGGTTATTGTTAATGCCTGAGTGCCTGCGTAACCGGTTCAGCAGGCTGGGAGTGGGCTGCGCTTTATGTATTTGATAAAGGGACAATGAGTGATTGACAGCCAAAGGTCTGAAGATACCTGTGCCTCTTTTGTACAACTCTCTCAAAGGAGCTGAGCCTCACCCTGTGCAGCTGCTGCCTAAGGCATAATACACCTGGCTGTCAGCTACTAGTTTTCAAAGTATCTTGAGTGGTGGTTCTGGTCTGAAGTGCATAGGTCTGCATTTAATTCTCATTTCATGTTTTTCTAAACTCCATGATAAATAATAAAAACTGATTTTTAGTGAGGATGACATAATTGGAATATTCTGAGTTTTTGGCCAAATTTGAAAGCACTTTAAAATTATGGCGGCGGGAAGAAGTGTGCGAAATTATAATTTCGCCAGTTTTATTGGGTGAAATGTATGTTTTTTTAGTATTTAATCAATCTTCAAAATAATAATTTCTTTTTCGATTATTCCTCTGACAATATTCCATCAATATTTTTTTCAGGATATTTAGTTAACCCAAAGTCACTCTGTTTTACATAGTCAAAGTGGGTAATCAACGATTGGGACTTAAAGATGCATTTGTTATGTGTAGAATTAATTTCTTTGTGGTACTGGTAAACAGAAAGTTCCATAATTCAATTTGGCACTGATAGTTCTGTAGCTAATAAGGGCTCAAGGTCCTTCCTCTCAAAGTTGTGATCACTTGGTACTTGTAATATAGAAAGGGTATTTTTATGCAGAAGTTAAAGCATAGGTTTACCTGCAAGTATGAGGGTAATAACTGAAATGCACCAGGTTGGCGCTACATTTCAAGCTAAATAGTATGAATGCTGCAATCCCAGCTAGATTCCAGAGTATGTCCATACAGTAATTTGTTTAAAGAAATGTAAATGTGGGATACTTGTAAAGCACACTGTTACTCTACCCGAGTGTCCTGGCGCTGTAGACCGCTGGGGAACCCGTCCTGGTTTTCCCTGTGAGATGGTCCCTTTCTGGGTATCTCCAGGGTGAAACCAGGCATCCCCAGCGCCTGTGGGGGGCCGTTGTAGAGATGAGGCAAGCTTAATGCCCAGAGTTACCGAGTGTGTTCCTGGTTAGAGTAGGCACCGAGGCGAGAATTATCAAGTCCGTTGACCCTGGTCCAAGACCCTGCCGTGTCGGGGATTGAACCCTGGTCCCGGGCCGTTCTCTGCTTACAAGTCTGCCGCCTCTAACCAGTGAGCCACACCTCTCGACTTCCATGATACATTTTCTCTTTTTCTATAACTTGTAACTTGTACACCAAAAAAAGTCCTATAACTTTTCTGAGGCATAGGAATCTAGGACGTTGTCTTCAAGTCTCTCATTTTTTATTAGCATTACCAGATGATGAAACATGTAGTTATGCGACCCTATTTCTTAAAGCTGCAGTCCCTCCCAAAGGGTCAATGCTTTTAGATTAATCCATTTCCCACAGAGTGATGAATTAGCAATTGGGTTTGCTTTAGTCTGGTTTTCTGTTTATTCCAGTCGTCCCACCTAGACTGCTGGTCTTTTTAATCTCAAAATGATTTTATGTATTTTATCCGTGTGTTTCAAAAGATTTTATGAAGTTATATGTATTTTATTGCTATTTTGAACATGTTTTCTTTGCTTTTAGAGCTGTTCACAGCTGAATAAAGGGTATTCTGATTTTGATTCTGAGTGCTGCATTCTTACTATTATGATTCACCAGGAGGAATCTGAAAAAGATGTACTCATTTTGCATCAAGAGTTAATGGTGGTAGATATATAAAATTGGGTGTCATCTGCACGCCAAAGAGCACCACGCAATATTCTAGCCAATAAACCATAAGACTTTGGCTGTATCAGACAGGAAGTCTAGCCAAGTGTATAATGAGGACCATTTTTTTCAGAATGTCTCCTTGTTATTACAAAGTTTGTAAATGTTATGTTATGTTATGTTGTCTTGTAAAGCGCATGGCTACCCCAGCAATGGGGCGTCCCAGCGCTGTAGACCACTGGGGAACCCGTCCTGGCTTTCCCTGTGAGATGATCCCTGCTGGGTATCTCCAAGGTGAAACCAGGCATCCCCGGTGTATGTGGGGAGCCGTTGTGGAGATGAGGCAAGCTAATGCCCAGAGTTGCCGAGTGGGATCCCTGGTTAGAGTAGGCACCAAAGCGAGAATGATCAAGTTCGCTGACCCTGGTCCACGACCCTGCCGCGTCAGGAATTGAACCCTGGTCCCGGGCCGTCCTCTGCTTCCGGGTCTGCCGCCTCTAACCAGTGAGCCACACCACTCCACTAAATCACTAATTAGAGAGGAGTGGAAATCTAATTGCCATTGCTGTCATTGGCCTTTGCCTTTTTCTTGTTCTGTGCCATCAACAGAAGCTCATACGTGCAAACTCACACTCGGTATACAGAGTAGGGCTTCGGTCAAAGGGTTAGGCTAGATTTGTCTGCAGAATTAGTGCCTGTCGTCCATTTCGCATGAGTTTTCGCATTAGAGCCGTCTTCGGTGAGGATCCCAAAAACCATAGATATTCTTAAAAAATAATCTTAAACGTTAAAGCGTAATTCTCACTGCATTGAGGAAGCAACGCCTAAAGACATGTTGCTGCTAGGGTACTAATATTCATATAGGATGTATCTGGTCCAAGAGGATAGCACAGTGTTTTAATATGCGAGTGGGCATGGAGTCAGTGCATGTCAGTGAGGTCTTAAAATATGACTAGTACTAGTGAGGTGGGGTGGCTTTGGCTTATCTTTATGGAGAGAATATAGCCAGTGAACATGGTGGCTGCATCCAAGTTAGAGCTGAAGGCTTACTCACTAATGCTAAAGGAAAAAGAGATGGAAATAAAAGATTGTATTATGGGGACTTCATCTCTATTCTCAAGAAGGAAATATTATTTGTGGATCCTAAGATCCGGTAGCTCAGAATTCCCAGTGTGGAGGTATACTAGTTTGTTCAACATGCATAAGTCGCTTCTCAATTTCATGAAGCCATTGTGGCCCAAAAAGAGCTTCTGGACTTGAGGAAGATCTTTCATGTATCTATGGATGGGATGTGGAGTTAGTCAGGTCACCTGATTCTGCAATAGAGGGAAATTCATAGCAGAGTACATACAGGAGAAGGGCGAGGAAGCTTTAAAAGAATGGAAGAAGTGTAAGAAAGAGGCTATTGACAGAACTATCATTCCTTTTATGGAGGAGAAATTCTTGAAATTTATACCCTCATTTGGGTTCAGTCTTCCCAGGGATGCTGATTTAAGCGCCTTAGGCACAGCATAAAGAATGGCACTCTCTCCACTGATGCTGCCAAAGGTTCCCTGTTAGCAAACAAAAGCATGGAGCATGGGGTATTTAAATGGACCAGCCACCACGTTCTGCTCAACACAGCCAGGGGATAAGTATGCAATGTATGATGAGAATTGTAGGGAGATCATGGGAGGCAAATTCATAAGGCAAGCCAGGATGAGGCTAGCATCCTTTTAAAAGTTTACAATGTGAGTACGAGATTCACACACAAACTAGAAAAATCGTTCACACACAGACACGGTAAAATGCTGAAAGAGTCCGAAACCAGGCTGTGAATACCATACGTCATATACTACAAATGTAGAGACAAATAACACAGGTAAAAATGGATGAGACATAGAAAGTGACCTAGAATCTCCTCTTTGTAATTTTACATTGTGATGGGGGACAGACAAGCTGAGCTGGAATGTTGAAGTTTGTAATCAGAGTTGTAATCAGGACCAAGGTAGGTATACTACCAGATGAAAGCTAGGTGCACCTCAAACCATGAACGATTGATAGAGGACAAATCTGCAATGTTGGCCATGAAAAAATGCAATCTAGAGCTCGTGAAAGAAGGGAAACTTTACTTAAGGGTATCGGCATTCTTGCTAGTGTCCAAGATAGTGGAACTAAATAACAACACATAACACACAATTACGTGAAGAGCTTCTATGCCTTTCTCCACATCTACGTACCTTGGAATATATATAATTACAAGGTATGCAGAGGTGAAGTTAACAATTGTAATGCAATTTGGTCCTTGACTATTTGGCTAAGATATTAAGGTATCTCAATATTGCACGCTCAATAGTCCAACTACAACCGGAAAGCTGAGATAGGAATAGAACACACAATTCATTGATCACCCACCAGAAGAAGTTGAATTATAGACATATTAGAGAGAGCATTAATGCAAAATTGGAGAGGAAGGAATGAATATCATAGAGGTGTTGGGTCATGTGGGTGCTACACCTGAAAAAGACGACAAATGCTGACCTTGTGGTCTGACCTCAGTCTATCAGTGAACAGAGACCCCATGATTTGAACCTTGTTCTTAATAATGAAATACATTACGTAGAAGAGCGAATTATCCATGTCTTGTGTACGCACCTAGGAGGGAGAGATTTAAATCCCCGCCACTTCTTGATTGTGCCTGGCTTTAACACTGCTCTTATCTTGTTGCAATTTGGTTTCTTGTGTTACATATGTATTTCTGTTTTCTTCTGTCTAAAGACAGACTTATGTTCCTTAGTTTTGAAAAAGGTTATAATAAAATACATCACAAAGCCTTGAAGACATTGGTTTCCATTATAAGTATCATGGAGGGTGTTGCATTTTTCATCACACACAGTAAAATCTGAAAGGAAACGGTCCAGAGTTTACCCTATTGATAAATAGCGCCTATCACAAGGCATTACAAGTAACTTTTTGATTCGTTCCACACGAAATTATCAATGTATCTGTATTTTCCCCCTGTTAAATTTTGGCAGGTCTGAATGTATCTAGGGGGAGGGGGAACATCCTTTAAGACGCAACTATTACCCCGCACTACCATTACAACGCGGGGATTACAACAAAAGTCGTTACAGCGACTTTCGCTGGAGGGCGCTGTTGGATAGGGAATAGTTTAATTTTCTATCCAACACCTTCCCTACTATCCACGGGGACTGGATTTGGAATAGAAAATTAAACTATTCCACTATCCAGCGCCCCCAACGCAAGTCGTTGAAACGACTTGCGTTGTAATCCCCGTGTTGTAATGGCATGCGGGGTAAAAGCATGCGTTGTAATGACATACAACCACCTAGGGGGGAAAGGATGCATACTTTATTGCACTAATCAGGCGCAGTACAGTTCACCCAACTTGTGATTCTGATCCCAGCGCAAGAAGGTGTTTGACTTGAGTACCCTGGAGAAGATATTCCAGGAAAGATAGATAAGCATCAGTCCAGGTTGGGCATTGTTAAGTAGAATGAGAAAGCTTTCCCCAGGGCACCAAGAAGCTGATGTCTTCTGTGTAGGCTGCCTGCCTAAGAATCCTTTGCAGCCAAATCAATACTGTTGGACCCTGGGAGCAGCCATCTTTGCTTTAAGTTGAGGGGTTCCTTTTCACAATCTGTTTTAGTGTTTAAAAACGTTCTCTGCGTTCCCTCACTCTGCCACTGAGTAATGCCCAACGCAACGATTTAGAAGCCCTCCCCACCATTGGTTGGAGCTCCACTTGGCATGGAAGACCTGTACAGTAATTGGCAGGTCCTTCTTTAGTGGTCGATCCAGAAGGCTTCTTGGAATCTCACATCTAGACATCTGTTATATAATACGTTTTAGTGATACGTTGTTGTGAGTCTTTGTCTGGCTATGTTGGTTCTGTGGGTTCAATTGGATTGAATCCTTTCCAGCTCTTCAAATTGAATGCTATTCCTGGAGCCAGTGTTCTGATTATTAGTGGTGGGCGAAGAATTCCACTTCTTCGGCAGAGTTCATGGAGTTCTGCCCACTCCGCGCTCTGCGCAGAGTTCCGAAAAACTGCGAGAAGTGACGTGGAGCACAGTTTTTTCTCTTGAGCGGTTCGCCAAAATTAAATTGGTGAGCACTGATGAGAAAAATATTGCACCCTAGACCTCCTCCTGGTGAGATTTCTCAGCGCAGGTGGATGCGGCATGTCGTGCCCTCTTGCGCTGAGAAATCTGCCATTCGCATTGAAGAAGTTGCCACTCGAATAGAATGTCTACGGGAGCAGCAAAAAGCAGCAGAGCCCTCTGGCGCGACGCGTAGTCCCATTCCCACTAATTATATAGTGCAGAACAAACTCCCGGAGCTACAAATCAGTGCGAGCAGCATGACTTAACAGACTCAACTGCTGGCGGAACTCCGCATATCGCAGCTGAGATTTTGTGGCACTTCGTGTAGTTCCCCGGAGTAAAACTCTACGAACTCTGACAAGGCCTACTGTACAACAATGTGCTTAATACTGTTTGCGATTCCCAGTGGGTTGCAATTGACCTACCTCATTAATATTCATGAGTTGGATCACAAATTGCAACCCATTGATAATTACTAAAAACACAGAGATCCTGGCCTGCTGTGGACAGCAGACAACCATGTCCATGTTTGCTTTTAAAAAAAGCAACTACTTTTTTTAATGCAGCCTGTTCTCCCTAAAAGAAAGCGGGAAGCATTTTAAAAAAAAGTTTTCTTTTCATTTTTCAAGAGCAGGCAGTGATCTGTAGGACTACTGTCTGCTCTTAAAAACCCTTTTTGCATACATTCACAAAAGGGACGATGTCCCTTGGGGACTTCTTCTCGATTACGAATGGGTTGCCATCAAATTGAACTTGGTGGTAAAAAGTGAATGTTTTGCGACCACATTCAAGTCGCAAAACATTCTTACACAGCAATGTGAGTCTCTATCAGGAAGGGAGTCCCTTCCTAATGCTGAATAGCTAACCTATTTTGCAATTCTGTAATAGGCTACCGAATCACAAAATAGAGTTTGGTACCTAGAAACCAAGGGCCTCATTTATGAGGCTGTGCGTCACTTTTACACCGCCGGTGCGTCACTTTTTGTGACGCACCAGTGGCGTAAAAAATGCGCCTTGTTGCGCCATATTTACAAAGTGACGCATCTAGGTAGATGCGTCACTTTGTAAACCCCTGCGCCACATTATACCTGCACCAGGTATAATGTATGCAAGGGGGGGCGTATTGACGCAAAGTAGGGTCGTAGAAGTGACGCAGTGAAATCTATGAGATTTCACTGCGTCACTTTTAGGACGCCGTTGCGTCAAAATCTTGCACCTGCCTCACAGCAGGCGTAAGACTGACGAAGGCCCTTTCACATGGGGCTTGCCCCATGTGAAAGGATGCATTGCTGGAGTTGCGTCACTTTTGTGACACACTCCAGCAATGCGTCACTTTTGCGCTTACAGATACGTCAGAAATACTGACGTATCTGTAACTCCTTGCGACATGATTCGTCATACATTAAATATGACGCATCAGGAATGTCGCAAGGAGTGCCCACTGAGAAGTGACGCATCGCTGCTTTCACGCAGAGATGCGTCATTTCTCATAAATGAGGCCCCAGCTTTTTACCAGTCGCAAACCGCCTGATTCTGTGAATCGGGCCATTTGCGACCGAGAAAAGCTACGTACATGTAGGCCTAAAAAGATGGATTGTTGCAAGAATAGTGTCTTGATAAAGAAGTTTATTGCAGATCAACTCCACCCATCACACGGAGCGTCCTCCCAGGTAGAAGTACGAACGGCAACTGACAAAGCTGCATTTGAACCACAACCGAGTGGACACTCCATGCGTGAGCCACATATTTAAAAATACACATTATACATTCCCGAAGCATCGCGCGAGTAGCGCGCGATGTTTAACATACCAACCATAACAGGCCCTGAGTCTTTATCTTGAAGGGTCCCCTGACGAGCATAGGTGTCAGTAGTTTTGTGGATGCTAACGCTGGGACACCTTTGGTAATAGCCATGTGCTCTATAGATCCGAATAGAATAGAATAGAATAGAATAGAATAGAATAGGGTGGACGGTCTACCGCCCCCCGACTGCAAGTCAGAGTACGAGGGCTCTCCAGAGAGTGCTTAGTTACTCAGTTCGCTTTTATGCGCTATATTGTGTTTCTGTCGACATTCTTAGGGTCTCATATTTCTAGCCATAAGCATGGTGTAATTGTCAGATATGTTTTTGTGTAGTATACTTGAGCTTTACACTATAGACAAATTCAAGCCAACATCCCTTTTCCTGTGCAGCACAAATGTTTCATTCATCCTAGCCAAAAGGCTTCAGTAGGAGGGCAAAAATGGCTATATTGGGAGTATCTTGCTTGTCGCCAAGTCTGCAGTGTGCTCGTAGGCAGCGATCACTGTCAGCGCCTGCTACTTAGGAAACGAAGCTGAGAGCGAAGTTTCTGATCTGTGTGCCACCACAGCCTCCTCCAGCAGCAGATGACAAGGCAGCAACGCAGCCTAAACAGTCTGGTTTTAGCTATACATTTCTAGATAATTAAAATAAACACATATGCAAGGATATCTTGCTGAAGTCTTGGGAGGATGGTGCTGACAAATGATGCTGGTGGTGAGAATTAATGTCTGTGGATACTGACGAATCGACATTGTTTGCATTTGCCTTCTTGTTTGGAGATGCTATTGCATCTTCCGAAGCTGGGGAGAAATTCCTCCTTTAGAGGCTTAAAGGAAAGTTTTTTGCAGAAAAAAAAGGTTACATTGGATGCTACATATTTAGATCTCGGCTCGCCAACCTTATTTAATCAGAAAAAAAATCATAAATAAAAAAGACATATTTATATCCATCCGTCAATGGGCTTGAGAGAACCCTTTTATCTATTGGTCTGTTCAGCTGCCATTCACAATGTGCTTTAACCCGCCACAGCCAATAGCATGTGACTATGGGTCAGCCCGCTTCATCCATTGGATGTCTTGCACTGTGAGTGAAAAGAGCATTTGGCATGTGCATATTGTATTGTATTGTATTGTATTGTATTGTATTGTATTGTATTGTATTGTATTGCAATTGCATTTATAAAGCGCTTACTACCCCTGGCGAGGCGTCGAAGCGCTTTTTTGGCAAGTAGCACGCTACTCCGGGACCCATAGAGGATTAGTGTTGAATTAGTATAGTGAAACATGCAAGGACATTTTAAGTGGTGGATAGGTTAGTCAGTTATTTGGATTTGGTATGATAGCAGAAGGATAGAGGAGGACAAAGGTTTGTATTTATATAGCGCTCGCTTGTTGACGCATGCTATTCAGGAAGCCTATAAAGGATTAGTGGTGAATTAATATGGTGAAATATGTATCTGCCTACATGGAGTGTACTACAGTGCCAGTGATCCAATAGCTTACAAATTCTTTTTCTTTCCATTCTTTGTTTTATTTTTCGAGTTCTCATGTATGCCTCTGATGTGCATTAGAACTTAAACCTTTATCAGTTCCATGTACACCAGACTGATAGGAAGCACTCCTACTTCTCAATTAACCTCTACACTATCCCTTACGCTTTCCTAGTGGCGTAACGTAAAATGAAAGGGCCCTCTGCAAAGTTTGATGAGGGGCCTGACTGAGCAGGGCCGACTTTCGAGCTGTTGGCGCCTGGTGCGACAATCATTTTTGGCGCCCCCACACCCCATGACTGCATCCTCGGATTCTCTCACTACCACTGGGCAAAAGTGCCCCTCATCTCTCCAATCATAAGTTATTGCTAAACACAGTGCCTCCGTAGCGGCCAGGGTGGCTGACTCCGGAACATGGGGGTTCACAGTTCGTTCGCCGGCGGCAGGTTAGCCCAGCAATATGTGACTCTAGGAAATACCTTGCTTAATCTTCCCGACGGCCGCCAGCACCTTGAAATTCTCGAGTAATTGTTTGCGCTTTACAAATACTTATTATTATTATTATTTTCATAAAGGATTTAGTGCTGCTCCTGTTTTTTTGTTTTTTTAAATAAAAAAAGGTTTCCCATTTTGGAAAAACAAAGGGGGGCATGCTCTCGACCGCTGCCTAGTCCCCCAAGCTCAACTGACACCATTTATGACGTATTTAGATTGGGGTTATCATTAATTTGACAGTATTAAACCAGTGGAAAGTAGGACACCTCATCCACGTCAGATTTGAGAGAGAGTACCGTAGCTGCCATGTTTTTTCCTTTGAATTCTGGGACTTGTTGTCCTCTTTCTAATGGAATAAACAAGTCAAAAAGTTCTAGAATTCAAAGAAAAATACATTGACAGGAGCAGCACATCACGCATGGACCTGGGAAGCTTAGCAGGTATTGAATAGAGGCATGGTTACTGTTGCTCTGCTGTTTCGCTCTCAGAAGAAAAGATACTCTCAGCTATGTAGGAGCAACCGAGAATTTTGCCGTTCTATTCAAGATGACGTATTACCCAAAAAAGGAGAAAGGAGCAGATTTACCTATACAAAGGAACATGTCAAACATGAGCTCAGATACTGGCTGCATACAGGCTTTATGAGAATCCTGCAAATATTGGATCACAAGTGGAGGAAATTGGAAACCTGTACCAACATATATAACGTCTTTCCTCCATTGGTGAAGGTCCTGTGTGTTGTGTCTCTGAGCTACTGATTCCTCTCAAAGATCAGTCTATCACTATGTCTTCTTGAAACTCACAACCTATCTTTTCCCAGATGCTGAGACAAGTGTGGGTGCTGTGATGTATAAGGTGCAACCCTACATCAGGTTTTCAAAACCCAATATCGAACTGAGCGCAGCTAAGGGGTATTTCTCTGCCATTGTACCATCTCCTAATGTTAGTAGATGGATGGACTTCACTCATATAAGAATCGTACCACCAAAATCTGGGGAACAAATATTCAGGAACAGAAATATGACCCACTCGATGCATGTTCACTTAAGTGATGCTGCCCTGCTCATCACACACTGCTTTGTCAATTACCCTGGGTAAGCAGACATGCCTATAGAAGGAGAAGGCCACAAGATAATATTTGACATCTTTTTCCATGAGCCAAGTTGGTTGGTGGGCGAGTACTGACATTTTAATATTCCAAAGAGTAAATGAGTTTTTGTGTTGCATGTCTTTGTACAGGACAATTGAGCCAACCTTTGGTTTTCTCAAAAGCAGATTTGATTGTATACCCATCTCTGTGAGTGACATCATTTCTGGCCAATCGAAAGATACCCCATTTTGTTAAAATTCTACAGCTTCTGCAATGCTGCACCTCAATGCATGGTGCCAATGTCAGATCAAAGTGAAGATGAGAATGATGTTGACACACTTTAATGCTGAGAACATTCTGGAAGGTATAGACGTTTGAAGGTGCCTATCTTCTGGAACAGGTTTTTACATAGGCTTATTAAACCAAGCACTTTAAATGATTTACAGAACCTCACACTCTACTATTGATCGCCACAAGACAGTTCTGCCACCCCTTTCTTTGCAAGTTCCCTCAAATGACACACCATTTGCTTCAATCACATACAGGACAACAGACCAGCTTCAGGCAGGAGACATAGTTTCATTTTAGCTGTCTCACTCCTAAAATTGCCTCTACTTCAATAGAAATCAATGGGAGAAATGCATTCCCCTAATTTTGTACTTTCCAGTTTTTAAAGGTTGGCATGTATGCAGTCATGTCACGAGGCAAGGATGTTTTCAGATGTTTTATTGCTATTATTGCAGAATTAAAATTTTCCATTTGTTACTATTATATATATTTGCCATGTATATTTTACTTGTCCCTTTGTCAGCAACGAGGAGCACAATGTTTGTTTTTCGTAGTAACTGTTGAAAGGCAATTGGGTGCTGATCGTGATCATATATTGAAAATGTGTGTATGATAAATGTGGGTGACTGCCTGCTTTCTGAGAAATAATCTATGTCCTATATGCATGTAACAGCCAAGGCCCTACAGGGGGCAGAACATCCATTCTGAAATAGGTTACTAAGGACTCCAAAAGCCATTCCAAGTTGTATCCCTCTTAATGAACTTTGGGTAGGTTTTTTGGAAGATAAGGTAGGGCTGGCCCCATCCTACTGTGGATCAAAATCTGGACAACCCAAGAATTGGACTTTACCCGAAGTACAGTTAAAGATTGTCTTATGCAGGGCAATATATTAGCCATTCTAAAGATCAAGTACTATAAAAATACCTTTGGATTGACTGACAATTTTGATGATCTGGCTAAGTACGGACCCTCCCCTCCCCCTACCTCTCTAAAATCTGGTAACGGAAAAGTTTATTGTATATAGAGAGAAGCCAGTTTTGCAAAAGTATTGGATTCAGTAACAATTCAATCATATGTCCCACTTTCCACTACTAAAAGTATGGAGCCTTACCTGACATGGGTAAAGGCCCTGGAACTTAGATTTTAGCTCACATGGCTGCGAGGGAATAAGATTCATTTTTTAGTGGCTTTTCCTGTCTCAGATACTTGGGGCCTTATTTATGAAGGCCTTGCGCCGCCGATGCGCCACTTTTAAAATGGGAAAAAGTGACGCACCGGCGGCGCAAGGCCTTCATAAATAAGGCCCTTGGTTCTCAAAGTTACCGGTGTTGCCCTTGTGGTGGGAGTTTGCATCAGTCTACTAAGCTCTTTATGCTTTTTTGCACTTTATACACTTCTTTGAGGTCACGGTTTCTTCATCCAATCCTCAGTGGAAAACCCTTTAATAATCACAAGGAGGGCTTGCTTTTTCTCCATTGTCTTGATTCTCTGCTGATTTGTTGCTCAGTGCTGAATTTTATTACATAAGCACTGAAACTGAGAAGAAAATATGCTGCACAATCTGAGTAACGTTAGAGTTTTAAAGCTCAATTTTAAAATAGATTTTTTCTCCGATTAGGTATAATATTTTACTTGTGTATTTTGTCATGGATGTATTGTAATAAGATGGTTTTCATCTGTCTTGCTTTGATTTTATTGTCTTTTATGGTCCATTGACTGAATAAAGTTGGTGAACATCTATGATCTATGTAGGATATAGGTGGGTTGTGTCACCTTCATAGAGGATATTTTGGTTTTCAAATTGCTAGACTCTGTCTATGTATGTAGAAGTGCTTTATTCATCTGGTTCTTCAGATTTGGTGGCTGATCCCTTACCAAGAAATACAGTGCTTAACTTGTGCCAGTGTTTACCAATGCCTGGCATCAGCACTTATTCCTAAACACTGGAACTTATTTAAAAGGGTTTACCACATGGTGGCGCTGTTTGTCTATGGTTCAGCAGTGCCATCACTAAAGTATTTAACGTACTTCAAATAAATAATAAAACCAGAAGGTCCGCACCTTCTTGTAGCTGAGGTGATCTGGAGCAGTACAAAATATTACACTTGTATTTTATGATGCTTATTATTTGACAGTGCTGGCAGTGCTAGGCGGGAAGTGCCAACCACTGTGGCTTCCTGAGAAATGCTTCACGCCCTGTCACTTATATTAAACACTTAAAAACTGATACAACTGTTTCACTGCCTCTGCATTTGCTTTAAAAACTTCAACAACAGTGACATGGAAGATCTCTTCCCTTTTGACGTTGCTATGATACGCAGTGGCCATTCTGTCAAAGACATTTGTGAGTAGGTGTTGCAGTTTATGATTTCCCAGCTGTTGCGGTGTCGCGAAATACCTTCTGAGTGAGACACTCAACTGGTATTCACCATCTCAGTGATGCTCAACAACTCCAACTTACTGTCAGTCAAGGTTGTGAATTTGAAGTCTGAAACATTTTGAAGAACATTGTGAGGCACTTTGTTTATCTCAATCGACAAAGGCGAATTGGTTCTACTTAGTGGGTCTGCGGAAGGAATGACAGGGCTTCACCAAAATGCAATATTTCCTGACTGTCCACCTGATTCAGTGTCATCTTCTCAGATGCAAGTTCCTGTTCTAGGGTATTTACTTGTGCCTTGCTTCAGCAACATCTGAGAATGACAAATAAGACGTGTGTCACAGTTCCAATAGCAAGGGCCGCACACACAAAGTTTAGGTTCTTGCCACTGTAAGAAGGAGAACATAATTCATGTTCCTTCACGGTGTCCACACCACTGACTCAGTTGCAAGACCTTTCTGTAGTGGCTTAACCAAAGATGGGAATGGGCCACATATGGCTGCTGTCTGGAGTGTGAAATACAGCAACAATCATGGTCTAGTGCTCCCTCAGGCCTCTGGGCTCCAGTGCCACTGCACCTACAGCACTAAGGGATGCTACACCGCTGACTTGCTTCTTGATCGAGGCCCATTCCAATTCCATTCAGTGGCCACATCCTACTCTTCTGCTATTTTCTAATATTTTTTATTTTTTTCTATAATAAGTCTTAATATTGTACCATGTTTTTATATCCCTCAGATTTCATTTCACCATTGCTGCAAGAATGTTTTTGCACAGCATTTTCCTCTTAATGCAATTGTTCACAGAAAAAGGCATGCAGTGGGTTTGAGACCCAAAGAACTGTGGCTCATTGGCAATTATTTTGCCAACCAGAATGTCAAGATCCCTGCTTGTGAAGTTGCACTTCTTCTTGTGGTTCTCCGTGGTGTGCTCCGTGGATGTGCGACAGATGCGTGTACGTGAATCACGCCTGAATAACTTACTAGACAACAAAATATTGATATGAACACATGATGGTCAGTTGACCTAGAGTAGTGACATAAGATATGTCTATAAAGAACACACACAACATGCCTGGATCAATCTTTGTTTGTGTAGCATTGTCTGTCCGCACTCATTGCAAAAAAGTTTCAAGCATAACTATTTGAGCCTTCCATGTAAAGTTTTTGTATTGCAATAATGTAATGATGTCATAGTCTCACTGTCCAAAAAGCAACACATAAAGGAGGTGTCATTGCATGCATTCAAGATATTGATAGAGTAGGAATTTGTATCCTAAATGGGGTATCCGTTAAGAGTGCAATATAACATCATGTCTTCCCATTCATTCCTATGGGCCACTAGGCCCATAGGAATGAATGGGGAGGTATTCCTTAATTACGAATCGCAATTTGAGATTCGCAATTAAGGAATATGTAGGATTCGCAAAATGTATTGCAAATCCTACATACATAGCATTTTGCGAATCTCAGATAGCGATTTGTAAAAAATCGCTATTTGAGAATCGCAAATGCGGATTTTGATACATATGGCCCTTAATGTGAAGCATAATAAATGATTCATAGAATTGTACTGGTTACGTATAACCAATGTAACACACTTATATAGGGCTCATTAGTGGTGTGATGCATTGACACACTGAATGTATTTTAACACACTAAATGTATTTTAAATGTTTCTTAGGCCAATGATGTTGTTGGAATAAATGTACTAATGTAGTTTAGAGAGTGTTTCCTACTGAACACGCTAATTATTTTATGGGAATGCTGAACGGAAATAACATGGTGCATTCATTATTTTAGCCTACTTTATAGACCTGTATTCATAGTACACTTTGAATGTTCTTGTTTCTGAAATTCATGCTTAGTGTCCAATGCGAGTCTTGTAGAATGTTGCTTGTTCCCATGTTTTGCGTTGCAGGTGGGCAAACATTCTGTTAGCGAAGAGTAAGGGCATTGTTTCCAATAGATAGTTGAGGAATGAAGGAGTTACAGTTAGCCTGCCATGGCGAAGGTAAGATGGAGGGAGGTGCGTTCACACGGGAGAAGGGACCAAGGACGAACTGTTGCAGAGAGACGTACATGGAGAAGGCCGTGAAACGACTCAACGTCATGGAAAATTTTGTGGCTGAGCTTACTGTAGAATAAGAGTAGGAAAAGCATTACGGGACATTTGCTGAATAAAAGTTTGAATATATGATGAACCATGTAGAGGGACAAGGCCGTTCCTTTTTTTGCGCCCTGACAGAGAGCACCTGAGTTCTAGTTGACTTCTTTTCTGCTTGTGGCTTTATGCTGCTTGATCCATCTGATGATGGTGTGAATTCTTAGGAAGACTCTAACCACTGACACCTTTTCTCTTTGGAATCTCATGCTTAAATGCTAATTTAGGGATGCCGCGTCTAGATAGGGATAGATAGAATTAAAAGCTGTACTTCAACAAAGTGTCGATGAAGGGGAATCTCAACTTTTTCTTCCTGATTTCATGCATAATGGTCATGGAACTAGTTGATTTTTTCAAGCTGCACAGAGTAAATCTCTTTAGGAGATTTGGATTTCTTCGGTTTTCTTTGTATTTTGATATCCTTATTCTGAGATTTGTATATGTCAAACTATTTTTGAATCTTTAATAAAATGTGACTAACCTTCATTTCGTTGTCAACCTGAGTCATTGTGTAGCCATATCTTGAGTCACACTGCATATTAAATTGATTAATGAAGTTTTGCTCCCCTTTCACTTTCATGCTGCTAAAAAGAGCCATTTACAAAAATAACAGTTGATGGACAGAATGCAGAACAATGTCATACATTCCCCCCAGTACAGAGATCTGAGCCTAAATCCATCATTTTTTTGCACACCACACCACCCCAGTTCAGACATGGCCATATGCAAATCAGCCTTGACCCTGTGCCTCATGGGAACAGTCCAGACCGAACTGCCAAGCCATGTCTTTCCTGGACCGGAATCAAGCATCCTAGGACCGGTTTCTGGCTATCAGCCGTCTTCGGCCAGGATAGCTTGACTCCAGTGGTGTGGAGAGCATGGGACTCACGTCTGAGCCATTGAAAGATCAACATCGAAGAAGAACTGAACAAATGGGACTAGACCCTTTTCAATATGTAAGCAGACTTTTGCACATGAAATTCATGAATGCCATTTACATTTCTGGTTGTCATGTCATCTACAGATTATGCGCATCTCTAAGTGGTTAATCAGAGCCGGACTGCCCATTTATTCCATCGGGCATTTTCCCCGTGGGCTGGAGCCAGTTTTTTCAACTCCCCCAAGTAACTAAAGCAGGCACAGCAGGTGTTTTAGGTGAGAGAGAGAAGAGAGATGAGCTAGAATGGTGGGAGCATGGTTGTTTAGACATTTTTGCCAGGGTTGCTTTTGTTTCTCAGTCACGCCCTGTGGATAATTCTCTAGTGGGAGCATAAAGCATAGTCCTTTGGCACTTTATCCCATCTAAAAACTCAGGCTGTTGTGATTAGGCTTCTTAGAAACTTAAAAACATCAATCAAGTATTATAGTTCACTGCCAAGGGCAATAGCGATTGCTGAAGGCCCCAATTCTGAGAAGCTCGGGCTAACAATGAGGCTAAGGGTCTTCAACAAGTGTAATAGCCAGAAACCTAGGGCTATAAAGCTAGTATGAAATTCAACCCACTAGGAGTAGAATGTTCTAAATTAATAAGGGAGAAAGAGACAGATAATCGTTAGTACGTTGGAACAAAAGGCTTGTACCAGCCACTTTTGGCCCAGAGCCACTCCATTGTCTTCAGCGGAGCTCTCAATATTCCAATGTTATAATTAAGCTTATTAAAGATTGCTAGCTAGCACACTGTTTTGCATTTTTCTGTGTTCAATGCATTTGTCATGACTACAGGTTGCTATTGGCCTCTGATGCCACGTTCGTCCCAGACAATTGGCCCAACAGCGACAGACACCTGCTGCATATATTCCAAGCGCATGCTTCATGCGTGGAGGTTGCCACAGGACTCATATGTCACAGCATATATTTCCCTTACAAGTAAGCCAACATGGGCAGACATCTGCCATACAGGTCTACCAATTATAACACAAAGATGTTTCATGAGGAACTTGCTAAGTGTTCCAGTTGTCGTAATGTACTGATGTCCCAACACAGTGGCATACTTGTGACAAAACAGGGGCAGTCGTGTATAGCGCCTTAATGTACAGTCTGACATGTATTTCACTGTCAATCAATACCAGTCATGGCAACTAGGGAACAACCATAGACAAGTGTTAGTGGCTCCAAAACATGTTATGCCACACTTTCATTTAACACTTTGACAAGAGTACCACAACTGTGTGTCTCAAGCTAATTTCCTTGACAGCAGAGGTATAGCTACCATTGGTGCAGCAGGTGTAGTGGTACCGGGCCTAGCTCCATTACAATTGCTATATTTTACTACCCCAACAGCAGTCAAAGGGGCCATTTCCCTTGTTTGCACCAGGGTCCATGGCATCCTAGCTACGCTACTGCTGAGCAGCTATCTGAGATGGACGCCAATGTTCGAAGCCTGTATGATTTGATAAAACCTAAACTGTGACATCATCCTATTGGCTATCTTAATCTTCGGACACGGCATCTTTGATGACTCATAGGCAGCATAGAAGTGATGGATAAAAAAGACTGAATTGATCTGAAACACTGTTACTGCTTAGCTCAACTGTGCCACCAGGGACAAGGGCTCACCATTTGCCAATCACTCTTGATCACCTCAAAAAGAGACAGTCCAGCCCAAACTCCTTGACTACATCCCCTATGAAGGGGACACTGAGAAGCACAGGCAGTTTGACATTGCTGGCGCTCATGGGCGAGGTGCAGGGTAAGTCGCTCTCACACAGGGAGCTCAGGACTCTCCTCTGGACAAACTCATGCCTCTAGGGTGACTAACTTAGACATCACAGAAGCCATGAATGAAAAGTCTTGAATTCATCTATCTGAACCACTGATAATTACCTTGGTGCATTCCATTGTTTTTCAGCTTATCTGTTCCCTTACAAACAGGGTCAACCTCTTGCCAATCAGTGTAGGCTCTGAGGGAGGCTGCTCAGTCCAAAGGGCAAGGCTGCACCCCCCTCTAGATTAGGACATAGGCAGCCCCAGAGGGACAGTGGCCTTGATAGGCGTGGCACAGTGGGCACTGGAGCCACACCCAGGCCACGGAAGTCACTCACTTAAAAACAGGGTTGGATTGGTTCAGAAAATAGGCCTGGGCATCAAAATAAAAGCGCCCTTCATTAGTGAATTAGAAAACTAAAAAAGTGGCCCATGTTTTCAAACTGGGGCAGTTTTGAAAATGTAAAGACACAGGGTCTCATATACAAAAAATTGGTGCCATTGTGCTGTGCCATGCTGCGTCACAGGGATGCGTCGTATTAACAACCATACAACGCATCTGCGTGCTTTCCCCTGTCCTGGCGCACAATTGGCTGCGGTGCGCCAGCACAGGCATCCTTGCATCATGTTGCAAGGGTGCCTGCTTTCGCGGGGGTGATTGTTTTTGTGCAGGAAGGGACACCTTTCTGCACAAAAACAATCCTTGATGGCATTTTCCTCTTTCTATGCGTGCTGCAAAATGCAACGCACATACAAAGAGGAAAAAACAAGGAGAAATAAAAGTATTTCTCCTTTTTGCGCCACTCCTACACCTCCCTTGGGGAGGCGTAGGTTTCTGACGCATTCCCAGCTTTACAGAACTTTGCAAATCTGGGAATGTGTCTGGTTCCATGGATGTTTAGTGGGAACACCCACAGCAACACCCATGGAACACCAATGGAACGCCCATGGAACGCCCATGGAATGCCCCTTTCACTTCAGAGTAATGCGTGGGAGGGGCTCATATTTACAAGGGCATAAGATGACACACAGGGTAACTTTGTGTGGCTTTGTAAATATGGGCAGGCACACTGCGCCAACTGTGCGTCAAACAAAGTGGCACACCAGATACGCAATGGCCTTGTAAATTAGGCCCACACTGTATAGGTGTTTTGCAAGATATAGAAGACTGCATGGATTGCTGCAGGCAGTGTTTGTGGTAATATCAGAGTAAGCAAGAGTAAAATTCGGCCTACAAGGCCATAAAACTGGCCACAAAGAGCCAAAAATCCTTCCCACACACTGACCTGTCAGACCAGCCCACCTGACACTGCCTGATGGCCTCATAGGCCAGTCTTACCCTGCTTAAGAACCATTTAAAAACACGGCCATGACTACTCTGACACTTCTCTGAATTATAATTTTGTTCCTTATAAACATTTATACGAATATTACTTTGTAATACTCTGGGGAGGAATCCTGTTGCCCGATAATGGCCCTAGTCCCCATAGACGTCAATCCTGTGATCACACCCCTGTGTTCTCTATTACTCAGCCTACTCAGCTCTCTGACGCCCCAAGAGCCTTCTTTGCATTTTACAAAACTGCATAAATAAATCAATGACTTTCAAAGTCTTTAATACTCAACTAAGTGAGGAAAGTTGCCTGCTAAGTGTTCCAGACGTCACAGCATACAATAGGGGTTGAGAAGCAGATTGCTTCCCAATAGCTCTAGGAATAGCTCTAAAGATGTGCTAGCTCAACAGGCCAATTTAGAAAAATGTACAGAACAGTTACAATGCATTCAATGGTGGGACTTAACACTCTTCCAGTCAGAGCAGTGCAGAAGGAAAGAAAACATGAACCTTCAGAGGTGCAAGTTGTAAAAAAAGGCTGCAGCTGCTATGGGAGTATTAACTATTTTCCTGACAGTTTAAACTTCTTTTAATCCAGCCGGCATGAAATTTCTTAGGATACTCACACCAAGACCAATGTGTCCATTTACCAAAGAGTTAATACCCTTTAAAATATGTTGGATTATAAACGTTTGTCCATTACAAGATGGACATATAATTGACTAACCTATCCACCACTTAAAATGTACCCACATGTTTCACTATACTAATTCAACACTAATCCTCTATGGGTCCCGGAGAAGCATGCTACTTGCCGAAAAAGCGCTTCGAAGCCTCGTATGCGGTAGTAAGCGCTATATAAATGCAATTGCAATACAATACATATCAAAGGAATTCTAGCACGAGAGAGTTGTTCGAGGCGCCAACCCAAACAGTTTAGCAGAACTGGCCACACCTGTTAGATCTTCAGAAAAAGTGACATGGACAGCACAAAGGCTCCACATTTTTTTTTTCTATGTGGCCTGTTATTGGACAGTAGGGAGCTATATGGCAGTTCTTCAATTGGTGGAATTAAGTGGCCGAGTTACACTTTTGATTCCCCCATGTGCCCTAAAAACTAACATTATTCTATCAACACTCACACTAGAATGAGTCCTATGCAGGATGGGCCTGTTAAAACCGGGAGATTGTTGATGCCGAGGAGCATGAAGGCGGCTCTAGCTGACTTCCCTGGGATGGTAGTCCTTCATTAGTGAAGCAGGGATATGTTTTAGTGCTGTAGGACTTACACCTCCCATGCTGCGATGACCAGCCCCGGTGGATCAGGTAAGACTACAGCAGTAAACAGTTGAAATATGGGGTTGGTTTATGACCCCCTTGCCACTCTTTTACGCCGCTGTTGTCACTTTTCGCAATGCAGTGGTGGCGTAAATAATGCACCACATTGCCCCATATTTACAAAGTGACGCATCTAGGCAGATGGGTAACATTGGAAAACCCCTGCACCACATTATACCTGCGCCAGGTATAATGTATGCAGGGTGGGTGTTACCCTGCAAGAAAGCCACGTAGAAGCAGCGTAGGGAAATCCATCAGTTGTCACTGCGCCACTTCAAGGACGCCACTGCATCGAAACCTTACGTCTGCCTCATAGCAGGCGTAAGGGTGGTGCAGTACAATAGGTATAGGCCTCCCCCATTGGGCATGAAAGCGCGGCCATCCTGGTAATTGCATTGGATGAACTGCTTGACAATAACAAGCTGTTGTTCTTTACCAGCTGCACAGAACTAATACTGGTCATGGTTCACTATTGCCCTAACAACAGACGCTGAAATCTCTGTCGCACTCGCATTGGTCATTTGCTCCCTACCCTATTTGTATGTTTTTTTTTTCTTTCATAATTTTCTGTTACCAGTATGTTTGTCAAAATGCAAATAAAGATATAATAAAAAAAGAAAAAAATAGGTATAGGCCTCCCCATGCATTGCTGGAGTTGCAGCATTACTACAACACAACTCCAGCACTGCATGAGTTTTGCACCGACAGATACGTCAGGATTCCTGACGCATCTGTCAATCCTTGGGACATGGAGCTCTGTACAGCAAATACGGTGCATCCATGGTGTCGGAAGAAGGGCGCAGTGAAAAGTGTTGCATTGCTGTTTTATTGCAGAAATATAACACTTTTCATAAATGAGGCCCATTGTGTCTATCGGACGTATATTGTTCCTATCATTTCCGTTGGTACAGTGCCATAAAAGGATGACGATAATCATTCTTTGAAAAACAGTTTCACTTGAGCTATGGAACCTTGGAACCAAGGAATTTAGTCACCTCATATTTTCTCAATATCTAGGGATCAAAATATGTTGCCATGACATCTAGGAAGTCTGTAAAAAAGAATCTCTGAACATAAATGCTGCTTTAGATTCCCTTCTGAGTAAGAAGTTCAACATTAGACGATCAACGAGCAAGTGATATCTCCTCTGAGAGGTGTAGATAATTAATCATTATACACAAAAGGAGGGTAGCTGTTCTTATAGAAAAGAGTAAAGGGTGATCAATTGGAATATACTGTGATCAAGAAAATCTTCCATATTGGATGATGGAGCCCTCACACACCCAAATGGATGCCATGCTTCATCATAGGGCTTTGATCGTCGTGGGGCCGGCGCTGCAATGCCCCACAAACCCCCAAGAGGGCTCTTTCCCAGAGGACTTCTCTTTTTGCCATTATGATGTGTGAGAGAATGTGATGTTAGGGTAGGGTGTATAGTGAAATGTGTTTAAAACTGCCTAAGTAGTACAGATTTTAGTTTTAATAAAGGGATACCCTTGGCAGGGCTAAAAATGAAAATGTGAGCGCTGTCAGTGGGATATTATGAACCATGACAGTTTCACAGTTTATCTACTAAGGTCGACATGCTTCACGTCTAAATGATCTAGAAGGGATCTGTGGCATATCTTCAGGACCGAAAGGTGATGCATCCCTACCCTACACCAAAGCGGGGTATGTGACCGGGGTTAAAATGATATTTAGAGAAAGCTGAGGTTCATTATACCTATGTGTATGTTGAATCACTAGCTAGACCTCAAATTCCAACCTTAAAAAACATAAATAAATAATACAAACATATTTAAGAAGGTTCACATGTATGTAAAAAGGTTCACATGTATTATATAGCTTGTAGGAGTACTCCTTAAGACATGGAGGTAGATACTCCTCATAGTCAAGTTTGCTATGTCATGTGTTTTTTCACAAATGACCAGAAAACATGCTAGGAGAGCAACTGTCGCTCCTTTGTGATCAGGGAGTATATCACACCGCAAATCAGGCAAGGGACATAGTCATGATAAAAGGCACTGTTATGACAAGACAGACAGACACACATGACAGTCATAAACCAAATCGATATTGTATCCAAGCGGGTAGGGGAGAAATCTTTCCCTGCAGATGTCTTAGTAAATGCACCTTATATCAGGGCAGAGAACCGCGACTTAACTGCGGCTTAATCTGCAAATATAAACAAATTTGAGTAGTTAAACAGATATGTACACGCACCAGGAGTAGCCAGGGATTTGCTGCTGTATTTATATTACTCATGTGGTCCAACGCGGATTTGCGTTCTTGCCCTACCCCTCTCTGCCCATCTGGAGGTAGTGTGCAGGGAGGAGGGGGGCTGTTTTTATATCGGTGGAGAATGAATCTCAGGTGTGTCATCAAGCGCCCATCCCACATAGAAGATCTCGAGATAAAGGGTGCTGATTAGCGCGGCCATCTTGACCGAGTGTCTATTGAATAGGATGTACTCTGTCTCGTAATAAGAATAATAAGAATTATAAAATTAGAGCAGTTTGCAGGCAAAATGTAGGGATCGCCCGGTCCTCTATTACTGGTGAGGGCACGGGCAACATCCCACACAGGTGGAATATCTATGTACTCCGTACCGCCCCTGTCAGGCGCTTTGTGATGATGCTTGGAAAAGTCAAAGCTAGACCAAGTGTTGTAATATAAAACTCTTGGAGAAAATGACGGCCATCTTGGCAATGTTCTGGTATGTATTAATTACTTATACCACCAAACACCTCGGGTCTAGACAAAATAGAGTAGGAGAATAAGACAAAGACAAGGGTAAATGTATGTCAAGGGTTCAGACAACAGCCTCCTTTATTGGAGAAGAGAACCTCTTATGCCAAAACCCATCATTCACCAATTATGAGGTATCATCATTTGGGTCTGACCTCCTCTCACCAGGGACCTCAGTCTGATGAATTGACTCGGGTACCCTTAGCTGAATGGAGAGCTAGAGTATGGCTGATGACTCCATGGAACCCAAAGGCATATCTACAAGTTATGTGAAGTAGATTTTTAAATGAAGAGTGTTAGAAAGTGCAGCGCTGAATTATACCAAAAGATGTGTTTAAAATTGACTAAGGGAGCTCTATAACAATTTTATTCCAAGAGTGCCAATGTCAAGATTAAAAAGCGGTATGCTAACATTTGAAGTTGTCAAATGTTAAGCAGTGAAATTAGGTCGACATGTTTCTGCCCTCACAAGAATCTAATAGTATCGGGCATTCTTCAGGACCAAAACAATAAATTATACAAAGCTGCTGCTAGTGGTGAAACAACATGTACAGTGATAGGTGAAACACATAACATATACTACATCGGTAATGTCCAACTGGGCAAGTGTGGACGTTATTACCAGGTACCTGTAAAGACAATGTACAATTAATCAAAACAACAGTTACCCCAATTGACATATTCTCCAAAACAAAAGTCTCTCTAAAATAGGAGTAGCTCAATGAAACCAAAAGTGGTCTCAACCATGTCTAAAAAATACATGCACTTACCGTACTTTCTGGTTCTTCATCCTAAATTACACAGATTGTGTTGTTTATGGCATTGCACGAGAGCTTTCATTTTTTCAGACTTTGAAATGCGAGTTTGGTTAATTGGGCTTTCCATATCTAGGATAACATCACTGTCCAAGTCCTGTGTTGACCGATAAAGCTACTTGTCTAAGATACTCACACTGGGCACTATATGGAATCCTAATAGGGTTACCAGAACCAATACATGACACATATGTTTTCTTTTGTAAATAAATATTCAGTGAAAACGCGTAATTCATTGGATTACATTATACATTGTTTTAATCAGTGTTCCACCAGAGTTGCATTTTTAATCATGAGTGAAGGAGTTCATAGTTTCACTGGGCGTGCTCGTCGTGTGTTTGGGTTTTGAATGAATAAGAAGGTGTGACGGACAGGTGTGCCTTGATAGATTGCGTCATGGGCATTACTTTTTCGTTACAGAGCGGGCCCCCTTCCCTGAGTAGTGACCAGGTTGAAGTGAGGGTGACACCCAATTGTCATGGGTAAGTGCATGTATTTTTTAGACATGGTTGAGACCACTTTTGGTTTCATTGAGCCACTCCTATTTTAGAGAGACTTTTGTTTTGGAGAATATGTCAATTGGGGTAACTGTTGTTTTGATTAATTGTACATTGTCTTTACAGGTACCCGGTAATAACTTCCACACTTGCCCAGTTGGACATTACCGGTGTAGTATATGTTATATGTTTCACCTATCACTGTACATGTTGTTTCACCACTAGCAGCAGCTATGTATAATTTATTGTTTTGGTCCTGAAGAATGCCCCGATACTATTAGATCCTTGTGAGGGCAGAAACATGTCGACCTAATTTCACTGCTTAACATTTGACAACTTCAAATGTTAGCATACTGCTTTTTAATCTTGACATTGGCACTCTTGGAATACAATTGTTATAGAGCTCCCTTAGTCAATTTTAAACACACCTTTTGGTATAATTCAGTGCTGCACTTTCTATCACTCTTCATTTAAAAATCTACTTCATGTAACTTGTAGATATGCCTTTGGGTTCCATGGAGTCATCAGCCATCCTCTAGCTCTCCATTCAGCTAAGGGTACCCGAGTCAATTCATCAGACTGAGGTCCCTGGTGAGAGGAGGCCAGACCCAAATGATGATACCTCATAATTGGTGAATGATGGGTTTTGGCATAAGAGGTCTCTTCTCCAATAAAGGAGGATGTTGTCTGAACCCTTGACATACATTTACCCTTGTCTTTGTCTTATTCTCCTAGTCTATTTTGTCTAGACCCGAGGTGTTTGGTGGTATATATATATGTTTAAAGGGGAATACAACTTGCAGGTCTTTAAAATTTCCCTGAGACCTTCCTTAATGTGTTGTTTTTCATGTATTAATTACTGCCATGTTCATTGTATTGACTTTAAGTGAAGATGTAATTGGATTCCAACTTAAGTGAAGGTGTAATATCAGATGGAGTTATCAAGTGAGACAAATGTCTCCCAATCAATGTCTATTGATGTTGCTGCCCACTGCAGACTAACCAGGCGGAGACGTGTATGACAATAAAAAAAAGTCCATAGGACTCCACGTGGAGGTGAGGGGCAGTGATCAAAGCTGTACTGGCAGTTCTTAGTCATTCGAACTGTAGTATGGAACATATATTTCAAGTATGAACACATACAGAGAAAAACTAAACTGTGACCTCCATTCTTTTTCAACATCAATTACTCATCATTTCTTATGGTCCAAAATTGTTTTCCATACAAAGCCTTAACAAAGTCAGTTGGACGAAACACGTACTGGTTGTTTTCTAATGTCAGTTTCCTGTACATGTGAAACAAGGAATAATTAAATAGCATTATCTAAAAATCTAAATTTCCACGGAATTCTATGTCAACTGTTCTGAATTAATATACCTTCTTGTTTTCTCTTACATTTAGCATTACTATGTTTCATATATACGTTTGCTATGTAGTCAAGTGGCCTCTTAGTGATGTACGTTAGATAACCCGTAGAGGGAAAATAAAATTCTATAGTTTGAAATGATACGCTACGTTAATGGGCAAATCAGCGAAGGTGTTATATCTAAGTATATTGGGTTTCGGTGTGTATTTGAGCAATAGCAATAGATTTTACAGGTATGCAGTGTGACAAGTGTGGGTGCATCGGAGATCTTTCGCAGCACAATAATGCCTTAATTACTTTTAATAGCCTTATGTAATTTCTTCATTGCCTTCTGTTGATGTGTACAGCACAAGCAGAGTATGACTCAATCGAGCAGAAATTTAGTTTCATAGTCTAGACATTTTCTTATCCATTAGCTGACTAAGGATATTCATATATTGTGCTTGCTCCCTTTGAGTTATACATTTATTACGAAGGGACCCGGGGGTGGAAAACAGTTGTAATTTTGATGGTGCAACAACTGTTTTTCCAAGTAACAGTCAGTACATAAATTGGTGTACCTTGATTCCTTTCAACCCTCAGTATACATTTTCTCTGCCTTGCTCATTTTTGGATTTTGTTTGCCTAGAATTTTTGGGATGGAATTCTGAATTTTTTAGTTACATATTCAGGAGGTCGCATGCCTGTTAGAAACAGGATTGTGAGTTGATAGTCGGCTCCAACATCTGGTCCTACTAACACATGTGTAAGACACCAGTAGAAGAGGACTTCCATGGTCACCTATTTAGTCAAGGGAACTTTTGGAAGAAATTGTCATTATCTCTGCAGTACTTCTTGTCGGAAACAAGTTCCGTGACACCCTGGTCTCTGAATATGATCTTCTTAGCTGCCTGAGATGAAAATGTATTGGGTTGGCTCAGCAACATTCAACCTTTCTAAGATCTACGTAATCACAGCAGAAAAGGCTAAGGTTAGAAAGATGATGATGTGGCAGAGACCAGAAAGAAACTGACCATCCCTGTTCTGGTGCCATTAAATTGGACCGGATGTGGTGATCATTAGCAAAGGGGAAGGGTACATCAGCTGAGTTTGAATGCTGTATCTTCAATTGGGTTACATAGTTATGAGGTCATGATGTAGCCTTTAGAAGAGAGACAGAGGTCCTGGATGTGCCAGTAGTGGGTTATTCGACTTAATATTATGGAAGGTGGATTACTCTTTTTCCTCAGAAAAAAGGAGATACAGTGAATGTTTTTTAATCAAATAATTCCACTGGTTGTGAACCATACATTCTTCTGCTGTTCATCTTCAATAAATCACGAAGTTTCAGAAAATCAAATTGTCCATTGGGAGACTGGATCATCCAACTATGAAATGCTCTCTCAGCGACATAAAGCCAAAACGAGGAGTGACTCAAATTCAGGAAAGCCCTGAAGAGGGAAAGTTCAGGGCAACTTATGACACACACATAGTTTTAAGTAACTGTAGGTTGACCTGCCTCAGCTATATAGAGAGAGGATGTGGTGCAGCGACCAGAGCTGCCGACTCAGGAGCTGGGGATTCAGGTTCGAGTCTTGGCACTTGCTCACCAACCTGTGATTCTGGGCAAATCACTTAATCTCCGTGTGCCCACGGACGGTGCCTGGATACCCTCACGGATGATAAGCTGTGCTATATAAATCTACATATTTAATTTATAACAGATTGTACACAAAAAAGCGATGGGTGGAATGCTTGAATGAAACTCAGCCACAGGTAAATACTCAGGTCGAATCCACTTGCACTCCTTGCCGTCTCAGTTTGGACCCAGCCATATACTTTAAATGTAATTTTTTTTGTATCTATATATATAAAAACCAAAGTATGTCCATTTGGCCTTTATGCATTACTACACCATTCATCCGATCGGCATGAAACTTTGGGAAGTTGTTGAGAACACTCCCGCGAAGGTGTCTGGCTAAAAAAAAAAAAAAGAGAAACATTTGTTAAATATCGACCCCCGGAACCACAGGGCCCTCATAATCTTTCAAATACTGAACGTTTACAATTTCCGGTGCAACTCGCTTTTGCAATGACCATCAACAAAGCACAAGGACAATCGCTGCAAGTGTGTGGACTAGATTTGGAGATTCCGTGCTTCTCACATGGACAACAGTATGTGGCCAGCTCACACGTCGGAAAACCTTCTGATTTATTCGTCTATGCACCAGATGGAAAAACAAAAAATATTGTGTATCCACAAGCACTTGAATAAAAAAACTGAATTAAAACAACACTTTGAAATGTTTTCCATATTAAAATGAATAAGTTTCAATAAAAATGACACAATGTAAATTGAATATTATCATAACAAGTTTCCTTAAATTTCCTTTCTTCTGAGATCGCAGCAACACGCGACGGGTAAGGTAGTACTTAATAAAACATGCTGTAGCACCAAAAAAGGCTTTTCACAAAACATCCTGTATTGATTACTAACCTTATTCACTCAAACAAACAACGATATGTTCTCACAACTCCCCATCAGACCTCTCTGACAACCTTGAGAGTTGTAAGAAAGACCAATAATCTACACCTCATATAAGTATCTAGATAGATCGATGGACCCAGTGATAGTTACCTGAAAAGAGATCCGTGTATAACTATCTATAGTTGCATACTTTTAGATAGGTATTCCAATAGATATATTACTAAAGAAGCAAACGTGCATATGGATTAGTGAATAGATATCTGAACAACCAGAAGTCTAAATATATATTAATCGATACACGGATACCCAAAGAGACAGTTCTCTAATTAGATAGATAAATGGACATATATATATATATATTACAAATGCCCGAAAAGCTACAGTGATGGAAAATATATAAAGAGACAGATAGATAGAGCAGAGGGTGGACCGGCAGAGAGTGAATAGATGAATGGATCCATGGATGGATAGAGATGCGGACAAGGAAATAGATAGATAGCTAGATAGTTAGATAGATGATAGATAGATAGATAGATAGATAGTTAGATAGATAGATAGATAGATAGATAGATAGATAGATAGATAGATAGATAGATAGATAGATAGATAGATAGATAGATAGATAGATAGATAGATAGATAGATAGATAGATGGATGGATGGATGGATGGATGGATGGCTAGAGAGATTGATTTGTAGACAAGTAGATAGATAGCTACAAAGATAGATAGATAGATAGAGAGCGAAACAGAGAGATAGATAGATAGATAGATAGATAGATAGATAGATAGATAGATAGATAGATAGATAGAGAGCGAGAGAGATAGATAGATAGATAGATAGATAGATAGATAGATAGATAGATAGATAGATAGATAGATAGATAGATAGATAGATAGATAGATAGATAGATAGATAGATAGGTAGATAGATAGATGGATAGATAGATACATGTTAGATAGACATATATATAGACAGACGGATAGATAGATAGATAGATAGATAGATAGATAGATAGATAGATAGATAGATAGATAGATAGATAGATAGATAGATAGATAGATAGATAGGTAGGTAGGTAGGTATATAGCTAGATTTTAACATATAGATAGATAGATTTCCGATAGGTAGATAGATATATAGATATATAGATAGATAGATAGATAGATAGATAGATAGATAGATAGATAGATAGATAGATAGATAGATAGATAGATAGATAGATAGATAGATAGATAGATAGATAGATAGAGTGAGGGCAATAGAAAGATAGATAAATAGATAGATAGATAGATAGATAGATAGATAGATAGATAGATAGATAGATAGATAGATAGATAGATAGATAGATAGACAGATAGATAGAGTGAGGGCAATAGAAAGATAGATAAATAGATAGATAGATAGATAGATAGATAGATAGATAGATAGATAGATAGATAGATAGATAGATAGATAGATAGATAGATAGATAGATAGACAGAAGGATAGGTAGCTAGAAAGATAGATTTGCAGATAAGTAGATAGATAGATAGATAGATAGATAGATAGATAGATAGATAGATAGATAGATAGATAGATAGATAGATAGATAGATAGATAGATAGATAGATAGATAGATAGATAGATAGATAGATAGATAGATAGATAGATAGATTTTAACATGTAGATAGATAGATTTCCGATAGGTAGGTAGATAGATAGATAGATAGATAGATAGATAGATAGATAGATAGATAGATAGATAGATAGATAGATAGATAGATAGATAGATAGATAGATAGATAGATAGATAGAGTGAGGGCAATAGAAAGATAGATAAATAGATAGATAAATAGATAGATAGATAGATAGATAGATAGATAGATAGATAGATAGATAGATAGATAGATAGATAGATAGATAGATAGATAGATAGATAGATAGATAGATAGAGTGAGGGCAATAGAAAGATAGATAAATAGATAGATAGATAGATAGATAGATAGATAGATAGATAGATAGATAGATAGATAGATAGATAGATAGATAGATAGATAGATAGATAGATAGATAGAGTGAGGGCAATAGAAAGATAGATAGATAGATAGATAGATAGATAGATAGATAGATAGATAGATAGATAGATAGATAGATAGATAGATAGATAGATAGATAGGTAGATAGATAGATACATAGATAGATAGATAGATAGATAGATAGATAGATAGATAGATAGATAGATAGATAGATAGATAGATAGATAGATAGATAGATAGATAGATAGATAGATAGATAGATAGATAGATTGAGGGCAATAGAAAGATAGATAAATAGATAGATAGATAGATAGATAGATAGATAGATAGATAGATAGATAGATAGATAGATAGATAGATAGATAGATAGATAGATAGATAGAGTGAGGGCAATAGAAAGATAGATAAATAGATAGATAGATAGATAGATAGATAGATAGATAGATAGATAGATAGATAGATAGATAGATAGATAGATAGATAGATAGATAGATAGATAGATAGATAGGTAGATAGATAGATACATAGATAGATAGATAGATAGATAGATAGATAGATAGATAGATAGATAGATAGATAGATAGATAGATAGATAGATAGATAGATAGATAGATAGATAGATAGATAGATAGAAGGATAGGTAGCTAGAAAGATAGATTTGCAGATAAGTAGATAGATAGATAGATCGATAGATAGATAGATAGATAGATAGATAGATAGATAGATAGATAGATAGATAGATAGATAGATAGATAGATAGATAGATAGATAGATAGATAGATAGATAGATAGACAGACAGACAGACAGACAGACAGACAGACAGACAGGACAGACAGACAGACAGATAGATAGATAGATAGAGAGATAGAGAGAGAGATAGATAGATAGATAGATAGATAGATAGATAGATAGATAGATAGATAGATAGATAGATAGATAGATAGATAGATAGATAGATAGATAGATAGATAGATAGATAGATAGATAGATAGATAGATAGATAGATAGATAGATAGATAGATAGATAGATAGAGAGAGAGAGACAGACAGACAGACAGACAGACAGACAGACAGATCTCAGCACTGCTGGTAGTTAGGGGACTGAGGATGGAGCAGGCCTTTCTCCTGTGGCTCCCATGGAGCAGCGCGCGCTGCACCCGCAGCATCCCCTGTCACCATGGCAATTAAAAGTGCGGCGGTGCCTTCGCCCTGCTCGGTATTGATTATGGCGCCTCAAGGTGTGCTCGGCGCGGAGTAAGGGGCAGACCCGTGCAGACAAACAATGGCTGCTTCCGCCGCCGCGGTCCCCCCAGGGCCCCCGCTGCCGTGCAGTGACACATGCATCCCGCTGCTCGCCTCACAGGGCCCGGTTACATGACCGACCCGAGGCGCTGCGCTCTTGTTAGTTTGGGGGAAATGTCTTCACTGGTCCTGTGAGAATTCCTGAGGTGACTCAAAATATTCTATCTGTATTTGAAGTGTGTTTATATGGCGGAGCATAGTGCTACGTGTCACAGCCAACCTTAGTGATAGTTATATCTGTACAGAAGGCCTGTGCCCAGCTCCCGAATAGAGCATGTTTGCAGTGCTCGAGCTTTTGAGTCCCGTATGAGTTCTCCAGTCCTCCTAGCCACGTCCTCTTAACTTGTTCCGGTCCCTGCACCAGCCACAGGCCCTACCTTGCAGTTATATTGATATGCGCATGTGCTGGCTACCTACAGGCCGTGGCATTGCTTCTGAGAGCGCCTTGTGTTTCACATACATGTTGACGTACATGCTGCACTGCACCATGTACGTCAGCAAGGTCGCCCGGACTGGCCCTACCGGGCATCCGGCGTTATCCCTGGAGGCTGGAAGTATTGGGGGGGGGCACTTTTGTCACTGGGGGCTAGTTTTGTTAAACGCACTGCAGAGTTCCTTGTATATCCAACAGTTTTCAGGCACCAATAAAAGTGACACGATAACTCTGGTGATTACTGCACCTGCTGGAGAGCGATGAAATCAGGAGTTTTGTTTTGTGGCAGTTTTGACTATTTTTTTTTTAACAACATCTATTTTATTGTCTGCTATAGTTCTTTTATCTACAGATTTTAGATGGCTTAGACATTTTTTATGGAAATTGTACATGAAAGACTGGTCTGTTTTTTAACCACTGTGTACTGTTTGGTTCTCTTTTACCTATGTATTGCGTGTTTTATGGGCTTTTATGGCCTATGATGGCCGAAAAAAGATTTATTTGACTTGACTCATCCAAGGTAGAGCAGAGGGTTAATATGCTTGCTGCAAAGAGCATGTACTATGCAGAACACAGAACAGTATTTTATGTACATAGATCAGTGGGTCACTGCTTTTGTCACAGAGATCATTTTGTTACTGTGCAGTTCAGAAGTTACACTCGTAATCTAGGTTACAAAGTTATGTTTTTTTGTCCCAGTCTTTCATTATTCTAATTTTGATTAAAAGGGTTTTGTTTGCATAGAAATAAATTCTTATTGGTAAAGTCAACCCTAACTACTGAGTTATGTTTCTGAATCCTGAGTTTGTGCTTCCCCAGACCAAGCACTCTTAAAAAATGCCACCAGAATGGATGACATGTGAATCGTACACCTTGTAGTCCCCTTTGTCTTATCTAAAATTTTCTATGCACTGATTTACACACGTATGATTCATTGTAACCAAGTGTTTGTGATGGGAAATGCTCTGAAAACCTACACTGGTATGACAAGCGCTATAAAGCAAATGAAATACATGTGAGAGAGGGGTTATGGAGAGATGAGAGGCACTGTCGGAGGATGATAGTGAGGGAATCATTGAAGAGCCCCAATAAAGATTGCTGTATCCTGCTACACGGTAAGGTCGTCATCTACTATGCATTAAAAATGAATACAACTGAATATAAATGAAAAATGTGTTGTAGAATGCATCATTTTTGTCATTTTCCCCCAATTTTTCTTGCAGGAAGAACTCACCCACACTCAAGCCCCCCCCCCCCCCCCCCCCCCGGCCATAGTCCTCTTGTAGTGGTCAGGCTCCCTCCCTGCGCTTAATTGTTATGTGTCGTACGGGGCTGGGCTGACAAAATTTGCCAGGGCTGCTTCGGGCTCCCAGTTTGGCCCTGAATGTCAGTCAGGTCCACATTTTGAAAAGCCTCTGGGTTTCCTTCATATCCCCCACTAGCTGTTTGCAGAAATCCACTAGGCGGTTTTCAGCCGTTGATACAACCAGATACAGTGGACTGTGTGTGGTTTGTGCAGGAAACCATGTACAACAACACAGACGGGTTATATCAGAAGCCTACAGTTTTGTACATAGAAGCCTTGAAGGACCAAGTCGCCTTCGCTTTGCAACAGTTGTGTAACTGAATATTGACCCCTGGAATATCGTGGTATAAGAATATTGAGGAGAGAATATTGAGGGACAAGATATCGAAATGTAAGTGCATATAGTGAAGCATAGCTTTACTATTCCTAACTATACTTACCTTATAAATATGTGAAGTTAGGTATGAAAATCGAGATTTACTCACCTGTTGATTTTTTATTCTATATTTTGTCCTTGATATTCTGTTTCATCAATATTCAGGGATCAATATTCAGGGCAAAAGAAACATCCTGGGCCCACTCGTAGTATACTCGTGGTATACCATGGACCTCTGAATTATCTCTCATCCTTCCAGAGCATCTGCTTTCCCTGCTTGTGTGGTCACAGGCAAGGATCAGTAACATGATACACTAGTCCCTCAGTGTTACTGAGTAGCGGCTGCTATGAAGCAGTAGTAGTGAGGCGGGGGGAGTTAAACAAAAAAGGAAAAAAAGAAGAATCCACTACCTTCCGGCCACCGCCTCATCTCCGTCCTCTTTGGTCGACTCCGGAAACAGGAAACACACAGGCTCCCAGACTCCCCTAAGCCAATCATGACGCTGCTGCCCCCAGCGTGACAGCAGCGTCGTGATTGGTCTGAGCAGTCTGGTTCGGTGCTCAGGCAGGGATTGTGAGGCTGTGCATTTTCTCCACCCGGCTGTGCAATACAGCCGGGTGGGGAAATGCTAATTGTGCATGACTGTTTGGCTTGCCCAAAATGGCTGGCCAAATGGTCATGCGCACTTAGAAAGTGCCCACCACTCCTCCCTCTGCTCTGTGGGCATCCCAGCCCTGCCCCGTACCTAAACAGAGCCAGTACACAAAAATAAAATGATAATAACATGGTGTTTGTATCATTTTATTTTTCCTTTGGGGTGACGCGTTTCCGCCTTAGCGGAGGAGCCACCGCTGGTGTTACCCTTTGCTCATGTCACTTCACATAGAATCCCTACAATTCGAAAAATGGGACCCTAATCCTGTGCTACACTACTTTACCACAGCTCCATGCATCCAGAACTGTGCCATTAACTCTGGTGGGTGATTGGATGGAGGTTTGATGCACTCAGAATTGGTTCCTTCCCAATCCTGGACAGACAATTCTCTCTACCAAGTTGATTGAACTGAATGCAAGATGCTCACCCTATCAAGAGGTAGGTTCCCTGTATTATTGTGGGACAAAGTGCTGAATCTGTAAAAAAAAAATGTGTATGTGCCCAGTGTGTTTCTTAGGAGCTCGCTGCCGAATGCCAGGGCTGGCACATATGAAGGGAGCCCAATTTGATTCTACCTCCGGCCCCTTTCTTCCACCAGCGTACACCTCTTGTCTCTATCTTTCTTGCAAGTACTTTACCATCCATGATTTCTCCCTTTTTAACTGTTTTCTATCTTTCTCCCGCTCATTTTTCCTCACATTTCGGCCTTTTTTCTCCCTTACTCCGAGTCTAAGTCTCTATCCCCCAAAATTGTGGCTAGTATTCAACTCTTGCAAAGCACTTGCACAAATAAAGCAATAGAGCGAAAACGTTGTTTCTCATAATATATCGTCATCTCGAGACTTTTCTGTCAAAGATCTTAAGTTTGAGTAATATGTTATCTGTTGGTTAATCAAGAACTCAGTCCACAGATGGGAAATGATCAACACAACAGAAGTTGAAAATGTGCCACGTACAATGTAAATGTAGGAAATCTAGAGTTTCCTACCTGTCGAAAAATATTAGAATTTTTTTTCTTCTGGAGTTTATATAGCGCAAACTTGACCCGAAGATTTCAGAGGCTTTACATGAGCACCAGTTGCGTTACATAAGGACACATTCATTTTTGTTGGGTACAGAGAGATGAAGTGATTTGCCCAAATCACAGGATGTTGAGCTTCGTTGCCGAAACGCGAACCCGGTTCCCCAGATTTGAGGTTGACTGCCCTAGCCGCTAAGCCACATCCCCTCTCATTTGTAATCAATATTGTGACCTCTAAATATTCTGGGGTCGATATTCAGGGTGCAACCTACCACGGGGGGGGGGGGGAATTGGGGGTTAAGGAGGCTTTCTATTCCCTTGCACAACGCCTGTCTTCTAGTGACCTGGCTGGAGTGGATGTCAGATCTCTCAACTTTCACCCGGAGTTTCTGCAGCAAAAAAGCAGCTTAAATAGCCAGTCAGGACCAAAATGAGGAATACCAGGAGAATCGCACCCGGATTCCCCCAGTATTTCCTACATTTTTAGTGGATCATGAGGGTCTAACTTGTAACAGCATGGATTTCCCCCCACCCCAGATTTGCCATTACCCTGGTACCAGTAACTCCATGGGTGGTAAAAATTCGTCCCCATTACCAGGTCCCTCATAATGAAGGCCTAAGAGTCTGTAGGTCTGTGTGTAATCAGACTAACATTGACAATTCATATAGCACACAAGGCAAACTGAATTGTTTTTGATCCAGAACTATTAGCTTGGATTACTACCCAAATCAATTCTACTACTGTTTTTTGAGGGTACCTGGATGACTCCACTCTTGTTCCCTTCCTGGGTGCTCAGTGAATAGATGAGCGAATTCTTCTAGTTGTCATCGTGATATAGTTTAATTTCAGCAACTGAACTGGACAGCTGAAAGCCATGAGCTCTAAAAGGAAACCACAGTACTGGAAATCCTGAATTTTATCAGAAAAACGAAAACATTTGTTTGAAAAAAATGGATCATTTGAAACATGCAGCAGTTTGCAGCAGCCACTTAACCTTTAACCAAGATTGGAATTTAGGACATGAAGGTTACACAGTGGCCTAGTCAATAAACACTTAGACCGACGGAGCTGTTCTGCTGGTCCATGTACCTGTGATCTGGAGGTTACACGCAGGGTCGGATTGGTAAGGCGGGCACTCAGGCAATGGCTGAAGGGCCGGTATCCGAGTTCCAGCTGTGGGCTGCTTTTTTTGGGCAGCCTGGAGGTCAGATTTGGGAGGAGTCTGTGTTGTTCAGATGCCGCCAGCGACCCAGGGGGTGCCTGAGTGGCCTTTCTGGAGACAGATGGGCGTCCATTACCTCCCTTTTACCAATGGGGCAGAAGTGTCACCCTTTTCTCTCACTGGGAAGGCCCATTAATGTATGCATATTTAGCAGGGCAGGGGGCTTGAACAAAAGTGGCCTCACTTGTTTTCAGGTGTGTTTCACCATTGTGAACTAATCCGTGTATTTTTTTTATCCAAGTGAAGTTAAGAAAACACCTCTGTTAGAGACCCCCCCCCCCTTCTTTTTATAAAACTTCGCAGAAGCAGTGTTTTGCGGAAAGCCAATATGCAATTGTGGGCCACTTTTTTTTGCGTGCCTGGGTCAATTTTTAATCCCAATCCAACCCTGTTTACACGCAGTCCTTTGCAACACACACATTAACGCTCTAAGAAATGTTGTGGTACTTCCAACCTGTAAATCAAACACTCATACAATAGATTTTTGAGAAGTCGCTGGAGCACGTGCATTAGTGCCCAGAGCTATCCCATAAGGGGCTTTGTTTGTAACTCATAAATGGCACCAGATTTACTTTGCAACATGGCTCAACGAGTGCGACCCAAGGACCCCCCCCTCCGTAATGGCGGAGAAGCGTTGCCCCACTGGAAGAGTGAGTCACAGAAAAATAAAATGATATTAAAACAATTATATAATTTTCTTTTTCTGTGATGTGCTCTGACTGACGGTGCATGCATGTGGGTGGGCCAGACCATGAGAGTCAGGAGTGCTGGGCACTTAGAAGTGTGCATGTGAGTTTGGTCAGCCGACTGAGGCCGGCCAACAGACATGCACACTTCTATTTCTCCAACACAGCTGTGTTCAGAGGTGGGTTGGAGAAAAGCCTCAGGCTTCCACACAGTGTATGAGTCACAGACCAGGCCACTCAGACCAATCATGGCGCTGCTCTCACAGCATGAGAGCAGCGTTTGGATTGGATGGGGAGTGCTTGCCTTCCCAGAGACTGCCGGGAGTGAAGCACTGAGGTGGCTGTAGGCATCAGGGCAGCAAAGAGGCATGTTTAAAAACAAAATATTATTTTTACCATCAATTCCCTGTCCTGTTGTATTTCTATCTAGGACCCTAATTCGATATTCCCAATTTATGCCCTTGTATGGCTATAATAAATAATATCCTTATAAAGGCATAAGAATCATATCCATATTTAGTCGTAGCCCATGCAGTCCAAATTAAGCAAGGCTACTTCCCCAGACTCCTAGAAAGTACAACGCGTTCTTTAAACAAACCAAACCTCCAGCAACCTGGGAATTCCCCATGCTTCTGTTTTGATTTGTCCTAGAACTCCTGCGAGCACTAAGAGAATGGCCAGTTCTTAGTGACATCTTTTATTGACGTCTTATGTCCAACCTTACGTCAAACCCGGCACCTTTCAGGTATAAATATACCAACGTTGCCTTAAGCAAACACACTGTGGTTTGGAGCAGAGCGGCTATCTACTTGCCCGAGAGCCCAGCTGATGCGAGAGCCCACGGACGCCGCCCCTCCCTTTTGACGCACTGAGAAAGACGCTGTCTTTTTCTCCAGCCGAGAAAATCCAGCTCCGGTGTTTCCAGCCACCCTTGCAGGTTGCTGGGATATTGAGTCCTGAGAGAGAGATACCAGACCTCCTGCATTCTATTACCCAGGTACGGAGCTGACTAAACCCTTAAAGAGAATTCTTGATTCAGATCCTTGGCAAAACCAACTTAACTTAAACTGCTACTTACTTACTCCTTCCCACGTATTAGGCTTAGGTCAGGTACACCGGGGTAGGCGTATTTAGAAGCACCAGGTGAGTACGTTAGTCAATGTTTTTATGTATGTATATATTTGATCTATTTTAAAGTATCATATGGCTAAGAAACCATATCAATGCTTTTAGAGTATTATTTTATAATACTCCTTTTACTGTACGCACTTTACTTTACTATAAGTATTGCAATTGTGGCAATTCATTTCTCTTGCATGAGAAAGAAGACTGCTCAATAAATAACACCTTTTATTGAAAACGCCCGTCTCTCTATTTCTCTGCACTCTAGTGAAACTAAGTATGCACGATTGACTGAGTGAAATAGCTGTCTATTGTTTTCACACGACTCTAGAGATACACTCTTATTCTGAGGGAGCAAAGTTGTCATGTTTTATGGTTGTCAGAAGCTAATCCCTTCTTGTCTATTCAGGGAAGTTAAACTCCGCCTTGTTTATTCGAGAAAGTTTCTAGTGACCCCTGAGCTAGCTGGCAAAACTAATTAAGTCTAATATAGTCAGTAGAGACCTAGATGACCTCAGTCCTACGTCTAAACTGCTGTTTATATTATTCCAATGCGCAGAGCCTATTGGGAATATAGGAACTACACTACATGGCGCCCAACGTTTGGTAAGGCGATAATCTAACGCAAGACACTGGAGTAACTCAGTCGTGCTTTTTCACACAGACCCTTTTCCCGTAAAAACTCCAATAGACGTCTGGAGTGGGTAAAAGGTTAAAAATCCGCCGGAACTTAGTAGGAAGAGATTCCTATGTATAGTTTTTGGTTTAATCAACGTTGAAGGATACAGTGTTCCAAAATATTGTGCATCTAATCTTTGTTTCCTTGAAACTTGATCTGCAACAAAAACTTTCTGTCAGTAAAATGGTGGAAAGTGACGATGAAGCGGAGAGAGCTAGAATAGCAGCTCAACTCCTAGCGGATGACACAAGTCTCCAAGAAAATGACCCGAATGCTATACTCATTCCGGTCAACGTAAGAAGAACTATAATTATTAAACTTATAGAAAATGGACTGACATCACGAGGTGGTACAGTCATATTCGTGGTAGAGGCCCATGAGTATCGGCAGACAGAGGTATTCTATTCATGGATACACTTTCCAGCAGCAAACGCTGTAACAAAAGAATTCCACTATTACAAAATAGAGGAACCTCCGGATGAATACACTCCTTTCGAGGACGTTGAAATCCCACTAGATTGCCAAGAGCACCTGCTCTGGTTTAAAGGCGCTCTAAAACATCAAAATCACATCACCAGGCTCGGTCCACTAGGTAGACCAGGAGCAACGCGGCCGGTTCTAGCCAGCTACACACCACATCCAGACATTGATAAAATGTCAGACCGGGAACTTTTAGCTCAGCTAAAAATACTAATTAAAATACATAGACAATTAATCCAATATGTAATGCGGACTTCAACAGTCCAACCAGCTATTAACATTCCACAGCTGACCCCTCATCAGGGGAACACAAACAAAATTACACCACAGAACATACAATCATGTCTTGGTAAAATACCCGCAAAACGGGAACAAATTCCATTCTGGCTAGCACAAAAAATAACTCAAATAGAGGCAGTATTTCCTAATACTACAGCTCATGAAAAACACAGAATTCTGACTATCTGTCTTCCAATGGGGATCGCACCACATGTGGAAGACTGTGACACTTGGGGCACAGTCTTTGCTTCCATCTACACAAAAACACATGGTGTTCCGTCCATGGCGGTAATACAAGATGTGTTAAGACAGATTCAAAATGAATACGGTCCAGAACCTGCTTTAACTCTGGGTATGAAATTACTGAAAGACTTCAAGCAGGTCTCGGCTATATTATTAGCCAATATAAAAGGAGAAGCAGCATCTGTGGCGATCCGCCAGAAATTGAAAGAAACAGATATAGCAGAACAACCATTTGAACTTGCCAGAATCATAGAAAAATCCTATAAAGAACTAGGTAGAGATAGTTTGGGTGGGAAACCAGTAAAACCCCAACTAACTGAAAATCCTGAAAAAACATTTATTAAAAATAATCTAAATACTCCAAAAAAGAGTTGGGATGGTAATAAACAATCCACTCCCAAAGAAAAACGATTCCAGTTCAGAGGAAGGTCTCCTCAACGGAGAGAAAGATCTCCAGACCGAGGAAACAAGTCTCCCCAGAGGGAGCCCTCTGAGAAAAGATACAACCTTAGAAATAGGGATAATCTGAGAAAACCTGATAGATATCAAGATATTGATACATGTCCCTCTCGATCTTTTCAGACTTCCTCGCAGAAATCGGAAAGAAGAGGACGGTCAGATCACAGGGAAGAGCACGTCAAGTCCAAAGACAAGGAACCTGCTCATTAAAGTAAAAAATTACAATTTCCAAGAAAGAAGGAAGCAAGTATTAAAATAATAAAAAATGCCGAGGATACTGAGGACACAACTGAAAAACGGAGAGTGGGCCCAGACAATGCTAGACAGCACAGCAGAAGTGACCATAGCTCGCAAGATCCTGATGAATCTTCTGGAGACAGTGGACACGAATGAATACATTCAGGTGGAAACTGCAGATACCAGAGTTAGCAAACCTCATAAAATATACGAAATAACATTGCGTATAGAGGGAGATAAGACTAGGAAAGTAAGGGGTCTCTTTTGGGATAACCTTTCAAAAAGGCTATGACATCCTTTTAGCTGAGAAAGACTGGCCACCAGAGTTTGTCAGGGAGTGCCCTCATGGCAAAGAAATGATTATGTTCAAACAACAAAAGAGTGTTGTATGGTTATGTAAGACCACACGTAGGAGCAGGATAGAAAGGTAACCGGCCTCATTTAGGTAGGTTAGGAAGGCCCTCACTCACCACCTGGTGGTGACATGCTTCATCATTGGGCCCCACTACAGAGGCAGAGTGCCTCTTTAGTGTGCTTCACGCCAGATCTACTGCGGAGCAGGATTTGTGAGTTTAGGGCGTGCAGTGAAAATAAATTAAATGGTGGTGAGGGGTATATAAAAATGTCTAAGTGTAACCAAAAATTATTTATTATATGGTCACTTTGTAGATCAGTAGATCTGGCGTTGAAGCACACTAAAGAGGCACTCTGCCTCTTTAGTGGGGCCCAATAATGAAGCATGTCACCACCAGGTGGTGAGTGACGGCCTTCCTAACCTACCTAAATGAGGCCGGTTTCCTTTCTATCCTGCTCCTACGTGTGGTCTTACATAACCATACAATACTCTTTTATTGTTTGAACAGATATAACCGGGGAATAAGAGTGTTACCTACCTCTCTCTACCTCTCTTCTTGTTTATACACAAAGAAATGATTATGCCTGCCTTCTCAAATCATATTCCAATTCATAAAAAATATACACTTGCAAGAAAATGGGCAGTGGCCCAACCTCCTGCATTATATAAAAATCATATAGGATTGAATGAGGATTCTACTCCTCACAAAATCCAGTTAAAAAGTCAACCCACTGCACAAAGGCAGTACCCAGTTAAACAAGAAGCTAAAAAGCAAGTCAGGGAGTTCTTAGAACAACTTGAATATCAGGGGGTGATTGAAACATGCACCTCACAAATGAACAATCCTTTGTTTCCTGTCTCCAAGCCAGACGATTCATATCGTCTAGTTTTGGACTACAGACACTTAAAATCATGTTGCAAAACATTTGCAGTACAAAACTCACACAGTGCAGCACTAATGAATAACATCGTGCGCAAAAAATACAAAACGACATTGGATATCTCTAATGGATTCTTTTGTCAAAACATTGCACTTGAGAGCAGGTATTTGACCGCGTTCTTAATAATGGGGTCGCAAAAACACTTCTGTCGACTCCCACAGGGATTCAAGAATAGCCCAGGATTATTCTCAGCAAGGGTAACAGAGTTACTACAAATATATGATGATGAGGCATTATCTTATGTCGATGACATCTATCTCACAGATGATGACCTGGCGACTCACTTGAAAAAAGTAAACACCATAATACTGGGGTTCGCAGCTGAGGGTTACAAATTCAACTTTAAAAAGTCACGAATTGCCCATCTAACTGTCCTATTTTTAGGATATGAATTATCAAGTGAAGGCAAAAGCCTAGCAGACAACTTCTTAGAGAAATGCGCTGTACTCCACGCACCTAAAACGCTGAAGAACTTACAATCAATACTAGGTTTCCTGAATTTCGGAAGAACATACATTCTAAATTATGCGGAGAGGGTTAAACCTCTCTATGAATAAATAAAACCTGATTTCAAACCAATTAATTGGACTCAGAAACACACGGAAATTTTAAGATCATTGCAAACAGACATGTTAGCTAAAACAAAATTGCAAACTCGCAAAAACAAACGCAACCTTGTAATCAGAGTAATCTCAGGAAGATGCAGATTCACGTACCTAACCTCTAATGAGGGAGAAACGGTACCAATAGCTTACAAATCACACTTGTACACACAGGCTGAAATGAAATTCAGCTCTACTGAAAAGATTCTAATAGCGGTTCAAACTGCTGTAGCAAAAGAAAGAGCCCAAGCCCAAGGCAGAAAGATAACTGTTTTAACAGCAGAATCAGCCCTTGAGGCATTAACAAGCCCACGCAATTTGACCGCTGTGGCATTAGATCCGAAATGGATACAATGGGAAAATTCTCTAGCTGCAGAAGACGTGAAATACTATTGTGACTCGAAAATGAAAAAACTAGAAAATCTAGAAAATGAAGAAGAATATCCTTTGCCAATCGAAATTCTGCCTCTCGAACAGTACACATGTGTAATCTACATGGACAGATTTGCACAACATTACGATGTAGAGAAAAAATCCTACAACGCAGCGTGCGCGATTGTTAAAGGTCGCTGGCGCTTTGGTAAATTCAGACCAATAATCACCAAAACTGAATCACTCAGAAACTGCTCAACTCAGCGAGCTGAAATAAGATCTTTAAAGATGGCGCTTGAAAATGCCGATCGCGAATTCCCCAAACTAATAGTGTGCGATTCACATTATTGCGTCAAGTCTTACAATAATGACTTGCAGAACTGGGTTCAAAATGATTACAAAGATGACACATGTGCCACAATAAAGCATAAGAGGCTTTGGGAACAGGTAGTTCTTTTACAGAAAGAACTACAAAAGACTCACGTGATACATACACTGAGTCATCAACGTGATGTCGTTCACGTTGCAGGGAATTCATTGGCTGACACAGCCACAGCGGAAGCAGCTCAACCGGCTTCCGTAGCCACAAAAAAGCATTCAGAAAAATACATAGACGGGGAAACCATGCTGGCGGTAAATGCGTCTTTGAAAGGCGACTATGCAGCATTACATGTGAACTATCCACTCAATAATACATACATAATTGATGCAAACTCCGTTCCTTTTGCTCAAATCCCTGGAGTGGGGGACAGAGTAATTCCAAACACGAACAGGAGAGTCTTCTTGATTGAAGCGGCACACATGGGATTGGGTCTAAGGCACCAAGAGATCAAGGAATCTCTGAAAGAATTACAATCAGAATACTGGTGACCGGGGATGAGCCTGCAACATTACAGATTTGCAATGAGCTGTCCAAACTGCAACAGAGATCGCAGTCGTGAACCGACCGGAGTATTGCCTGGACCTTTTTTTAGAAACCATCAGGCTTTCTATACGCAGAAATGCAACAGGAGAAATGCGTCCCCATAATATTTAAGACTAGATTCACTTAAAATGTAGACACCAGCGCTCGGCTGACGCCAGAACTGTTATACAAAGATTTGCGAGTCCTTATTGGCACATACGCAATTGGCATGCTACATTCTGACCAGGGTCCTGCTTTTAGCTCTCGGGCTTATAAGGAGGCCATGAGCAGCATGGGCATTGCATTGCGGTACTCTTGTCCCTTCCATCCTGAGGGAAATGCGGTAGTGGAAAGAAAAAACCGGGACATAAAGCAATCTATAACGGCGAGGGTATTAGGTTCGGGTGATGGGTGGGTCCAACATTTAACAAGTGTCCAACGTAGTCTTAATAATCTGCCAAGAAATTCTCTAAAAGGTCTCAGTCCGTACGAACTATTATTCGGTACTAAAATGCATATTCAGGATCTTGATAGTCACACTTCAGTGGTAGAAGAAAAATGCTTTGATATCAAAGACCGTTTGGCTGTTTTACAGGACTTAAATGAAACAAGACGAAACCTGAGCAACATACAAATAAAGCAACAGCCAACAGCCACTGAAGAAAAACCACCTGTCCCAGCAAGACCTGTCTGGATTCCAAAGATTGGGGATCTGGTCAGAGAGAAGATCGCAGTGAAGAAGGAATTTGGGCCTTCTTATAGAAAAGCAGTACCTGTCTTAGCTGTCAGCGGAACAAGATCAGTAGTACTACCGCCCCTTGCTGGTAAAAAGGAGAACCGAGTTGTATCCATCGACCTGGTAAAACCACAATCATGTGGCCAATAATAAGTAGTAGGCCCAGTGGACTATAGCAGAGTACCAACATTTGCTACAATACAAGAGGTTCAAACTGAGAGACTAATCACATTCGAAAAACCTGCAGTGAATAAAAAAGGACTATGCAACAAAGCCATAGAACTTATGCCTCTTGAAACCCAAATTGCAACAGTTCGTCAAGAAACATTAGTCTATCACGATGTAGCCTCAGACTATGCTGATGAAAATAAATATCGAAAAGCAAATGAAAATTCGGAAGCAATTCCAACAATTGACAGAACTGCATCTGGCTACTTCATCAATTTCGATGACTTTTCTGCAGATCTAAGCGAGCCTGTAGAAACGACAGCAACAAAAACTTTCAAAGACAAAGTGACTGAACTCTTTCATCAACTGAAAGAAACCTATCTGATTTCTCCATGGATTGAATTTTGGATTGTGTGAGGTGTACTTTTCCTCCTGCTTTGGCTCATCATGGTTCTTTGTTTGGGACAATTCATTGAAGGAAAATACAGTACAATGGACACAGCAAGTCAGAACATCAACTTGGTCCTAAAGCCTCACGCATCCTCTCACATCGAGAAAAGAGAACTGTCATCAGTGAACATCACAGCCAATCCAATACCCGGTGGGGTAGCATGGGACAGAACTGATTATGACATTTTTGACCCGATTGAGCTCTTGAAATATCCACACCAGTTTAAGGTTTCCTTAAGTAACTTTGTAACACCAAGTACTTTTTCTGATGATTGGGACTTTGAAAATATTAATAATATGATGTCAGATTTAGTAATGTCAGCCAAGTTCACAGAACATGATTATTTACAGGGTTCATCAAATTATGAAGAAATGTATTGCTAAAATCATTTTGGTCATCACTATTTGCATAAATCTGCTCAACCTAGAAATGTTTTTAATTATAACCAATGGGAACATTGTGCAACACCGCCTAAAAGCAGCTCGATAACATTTTATGAGAAATTCCCATACTTCTCAGGGTTTAACACAAGTGATGCAGAAACGTTTTATTTTAAAACGTTAAATAAGACAGGAATGAAAACAATGTTGACAAATACTAAATTGATTTATTCTGAAACATTTTATGAAAAAATGACTACATTTGGTTTTGAATTCTGGAAAAACAACATTGAAACAAAAACCATCTGGGGTACAAAAGAATGGCAGGTCCAAGGTTTAGAAACATTATTTAGAGCCTTCATGATCCCAGAACAAATAATATTCTTGAATGACACCATTCAACAGACTACTTTACCTACGCCACAGAATCAAACACTCACAAGCCGCCCGTAACCTCAGATCCAACCACCTCCGCCTTATTACCTGCCCCCGCTTTCGACTGGCCCGCACGGGTGGAAGAGGCTTTGCAGTAACCATCTCCAAACTCTGGAATCAACTGCCCATTGAAATAAGATTCTTGACATCAGAACCCCTCTTCCGAAAAAAACTCAAAACCTGGCTCTTCTCCCTTATCTAACAATTTTTCAATCACAGTATTCCCCCTCCTCCCCCATGTAGAGGGTATTTCTTCAGCGCCGGGACACCTCCGTTGGAGGTAGCTGTGCGCTCTACAAACTACTAAATAAATAAATAAATACTTGTCTTGGCCTAGCTAAGATAAAAGACTTAAACAAACCGTCTATTCCGAAACCCATACCTGATAGTAATAGCACTACAGATGTGGAGATAGACGTATCCCATATGTTATACCAAAACAGAACACATCCTGATTGGAAAAAATGGTTGATCTGGCCCACAGACACAAATAACTGTCAAGATAGATTCCTGAACAAAACACAGGGGTTCAAAATGACCAGGCCAGACCCAAGATACTCCCAGAGACAACATCCAGGGATAGTTACAACATACAGTGTAGGGAAACTATGCCTCGAATGGCTACAAAAATCCACACTGGCAGAAATTAAGCAACACTTGACTTTACTTAAAGACGGTGCTGACTTGCGTGATTTCATTCTGGGACAACGCAAACAGCGTCAAAAACGTTTCATAGCGGCCGGTATATACGCTACATACAACGAGGCTTGGAAAGTAATGCACATTGAAACAGCAGAGAAAATACGAGAAATTGATCGTATTAATTTGGAAAAATCACTTTCTGTTGTGGACAATGGGTTAATGACTCTGTCCTCCAGAATATATTCACTGGACAGTATTGTATCATCTGCTATTGATATAATAGAGCAGGACTTGCTAATGTTACAACATGGTCAGTCCCAATTACGTTCTATTGTACAGCTTGGCTGGACGTTGCAAAATCTGCGTTCAGGCTACGTGCCATGGCGTTTAATCAACACCACGTCATTATTCTCTATCTTTAACCTTACTGATAAACAAATCAGTTTGGCACTAAAAGGAGCAGATTATACGATTCTGAGCATTGAAAAACTTGAGAGATTACCATTGACAATGTCAGAAAGACCTGTCATTGAATGGATAATACACGGAATAATTACAATTCCGATAACAACTTTCCAATTTAAATATTGCCAAGAGTATATACCAGCGAGCCAGTATGAAAGGTTGGGTAAAGGGTACATCAAGTCAACATGGAAATTACCTTATACACACAAATGTTACAGTGAAAAGAAAAATGAGGTATTTCTTAGTGGTAACAATTGTAAAAGATCACTAAGCGGTACACTTCTGTTCAAGGTATTAACTTGCATGGGGCCTGCAAAGGGTCTTCGAATAACCTTTCATGTCACCTGCACGGCACTCCTGCAACACAGATAGAGTCATTCTTTAGACAGCTTTCTAACGGCAACTATATTCTAATAAATGACCACAGCTGTTGTGGCATGGTGCCAGGAAAAGCCTATCTCGTGAGCGTTAGTTCCATGGTCACTTGCTGTATGCAAGTATTGTATCCAAACAGCACTCCAGACATGGAGGCGGTAATATGGCCTTATTTGAATATCTCTTCTATTCGAATTGATACTTTAAGCAGAATGAAGTCTATTCTTTTACAGACAACTGTGCCTTTGACCTCATCCAAAGAAACGTATGATCTGCAAGTTGCAAGGACATCGGCAGAGATACATTCCCTATTATCAACAAATTTCGTAGAAATGTTGAGCCAAATCTTAAACATGTCTGATACCAGTGACATCGCACATGTATTTAAGACAATTTTTTCGGGACTGTTAACACCCTTTGAAACAGTTCTGGGCATCTTTCCTAATTTTGTCCATTCTGTTTTTGGCGGCCTACCTCTACTTTTGGGACTCGTAGTAGGAATTTTATTTTTGATCCTTCTGCTTCGATATGGCAAGCCAAGCCGCAGACAAGACTCCAGCAACGATGGAAGAAACGATCCTAGCTATACGCTATCGGGACCGCATAACTAAAGTCCTCAGATTAGCCCGGCTAAGAGATCTGAAAATGACCTGGTTTCTTTCATTCAGACCAATCTGGCAAAATTGCATCTTACCTGTGCTTCGATGTATGCTATGCGGAGAAGAATGCGTGTTGGACATCTGTCTTACACCACCATCAGCAGTACCAATGGATACAGATACCTTGCTAGGTCCTGTAACAGCTCATGCATCGTGTTGTCCCCAGCGGCTACCTATTCTGATGACGGCATTCGTTGAGACTTCACCACTACGAGTATGTGGCAGTGGAGTACAAGATGAGAGCAGCATCACACAGGTACAACCTTCTGTGAGCATTGCTGATCCTGACATCGATGATAGCAATCATTCTCACACATGCACTGTTTCGGCATTTTCAAACTTGGTCGAACTTTCACCTGATGTTGTAGACCAATTTTTTGCGAGTCTGTCTGATATGATGTTCTCCCCTGAACAACGGGAATAACCTTTTTAAACAACGAGCACACAGCGTTCCCTGAACTCTGAACTCGGCCTTTAGCTTTGATAAACAAAAGCTACTGAAAACATTTGGAACTATTTTTCCCTGAAAGCGAAATTATTTTTTTCACTTCCAAAATATTTACCTTTTTCTGGCACAGGTACTCTGCTTCAAGTAGAACTATTCTTATAGAACAGAGCTTCTATTTTTAGGAACTCTAGAGACAATATTTTACCTCAGCCTCTAGCACATGTACAGCATTTGTATAAATATGTGATGGAATGGTCTCTAACTTCTTTTCTGTATTCAGAGCCATTTCATGTGTACTTTCGCAATTCATTCAGCTGATATATATATATAAATTTTTTAACTGAATGATACAACTGCTTGAAAAGCGTACAGTACCAATACTAATTTTCGTGTATTTACCATATACCATTTCAAATGCGATTATGTATTTTGGGGTGGGTTGGAAAACACACATGCATCGTTATATGTTTACTATTGCTTAGTTTTAGTAATAATGGACATTAAATTGTGGAGTGGGTGTTGTATTTCTATCTAGGACCCTAATTCGATATTCCCAATGTATGCCCTTGTATGGCTATAATAAATAATATCCTTATAAAGGCATAAGAATCATATCCACATTAAGTCGTAGCCCATGCAGTCCAAATTAAGCAAGGCTACTTCCCCAGACTCCTAGAAAGTACAACGCGTTCTTTAAACAAACCAAACCTCCAGCAACCTGGGAATTCCCCATGCTTCTGTTTTGATTTGTCCTAGAACTCCTGCGAGCACTAAGAGAACGGCCAGTTCTTAGTGACATCTTTTATTGACGTCTTATGTCCAACCTTACGTCAAACCCGGCACCTTTCAGGTATAAATATACCAATGTTGCCTTAAGCAAACACACGGTGGTTTGGAGCAGAGCGGCTATCTACTTGCCCGAGAGCCCAGCTGATGCGAGAGCCCACGGACGCCGCCCCTCCCTTTTGACGCACTGAGAAAGACACTGTCTTTTTCTCCAGCCGAGAATATCCACCTGCGGTGTTTCCAGCCGCCCTTGCGGGTTGCTGGGATATCGAGTCCTGAGAGAGAGATACCAGACCTCCTGCATTCTATTACCCTGGTACGGAGCTGACTAAACCCTTAAAGAGAATTCTTGATTCAGATCCTTGGCAAAACCAACTTAACTTAAACTGCTACTTACTTACTCCTTCCCACGTATTAGGCTTAGGTCAGGTACACCGGGGTAGGCGTATTTAGAAGCACCAGTTGAGTACGTTAGTCAATGTTTTTATGTATGTATATATTTTATCTATTTTAAAGTATCATATGGCTAAGAAACCATATTAATGCTTTTACAGTATTATTTTATAATACTCCTTTTACTGTACGCACTTTACTTTACTATAAGTATTGCAATTGTGGCAATTTATTTCTCTTGCATGAGAAAGAAGACTGCTCAATAAATAACACCTTTTATTGAAAACACCCGTCTCTCTATTTCTCTGCACTCTGGTGAAACTAAGTATGCACGATTGACTGAGTGAAATAGCTGTCTATTGTTTTCACACGACTCTAGAGATACACTCTTATTCTTCGGGAGCAAAGTTGTCATGTTTTATGGTTGTCAGAAGCTAATCCCTTCTTGTCTATCAACGGAAGTTAAACTCCTCCTTGTTTATTCGAGAAAGTTTCTAGTGACCTCTGAGCTAGGTGGCAAAACTAATTAAGTCTAATATAGTCAGTAGAGACCTAGATGACCTCAGTCCTATGTCTAAACTGCTGTTTATATTATTCCAATGCGCAGAGCCTATTGGGAATATAGGAACTACACTACAGTCCCGTCCTCCCTATCCACCCCCACGCCCCACTTTTGTTGCGCGGCGTCCGCTACTGGTGCGACCCTTGCTGGCGTCATATATGGTCAACGCAGGTCACAGACAGAATACTGGAAGGACACACCCAGAGAAGGCCGGTGAATCGAGGACCTACAAACTAACTGGATGATAGTAGCTGATTATACAGTGGCAGCTAAAAATAGCATAAGTGTGGTATTAAGGGCTATGTAAAAACAAGGTACTATTATTAGCATCTTCATGCTGCCAATTTCATTAACTAACTTCTAAAACTAATGTATTTGCTGCTCAAGACCCGCCCCTCCTGGCTCTGCCATGCTTTCCCAGACCCCACCCATCTCTGATCCACCCCCTGCCCCTCCCCTACACCTCACCACCCTTTTCTGTGGATGGGGTATATGCTTTTTCCCTTTCCATCACTGTGAGCAACCAACCAGAAAATAGCTTCTTGTTCCTTTCTTATTAACTATGTACGATATCTCTCGCAGAAGTACTTTTGCAAATTGACAATCATTCTGTGAACAAAAAAAAGAAAAACATGATGGCAGCTCATTTTTGTCTCCTGTAGTCATCACAGGTTCGCAACAATGTGCTTTTTTTTCGTGCCGGCATTAATTATCCTGCCGAACTCGGCTTTTGATTGTCAAGTTGTCTGCATTTTGAGCACAACCATTTTCTCCACAGGGTACTTCCGTTCTGTTTTAGGTTTACTATCTGTTGGGTGTGCTGTTGCTACGCCAATATGCTTCATCTGCCTTTGCTTCAATGCATTTTGTGCTGAGATCTGATTCTTCTCAGTGATTAATTTGTAAAAAATGAAGTGCCAGGGCTCTCGTCAGGAGGCCACTGCAGCTTGACCCAAACATTGCCCAGGTCATGCTGCCAATGATAGTAACAAAACAACGATAAAGGGACCCTACTCACAAGGGTAGTTAGATTATTATCAGAAACAATGGTTCCTGTGGAATAGTACAAGGAGTCTATACTGGTACGTAAATGCGCAATAGCAATGAAGAGGGTTTAAAGTGATGTCACAAGGAGAAAAAGACCAAATACACTTATGTTACACTTTATCACAGTTTGTGTTTATATATTTATAAACAATATATACAGAAGAAATTAGAACAATTGTGTGAATACCACTGTCACGAATTTGTCACTAATGTCTTAGGTTCCAGTTTTCACTGGGGACACTACGCACAATTTTTCTTATTTCTTCTACATATATTGTTTATAAATATATAAACACAAACTGTGGTAAAGAGTAACATAAGTGTATTTGGTCTTTTTCTCCTTGTGACATCACTTTAAACACTCTCCGTTGCGATTGCGCATTTATGTACAAGTATAGACTCTTTGTACTATTCCACAGGAAACATTGTTTCTGATAATAAGCCAATGATAGTAACAGCACAACTACTAACTATCCCACTCCTACAAGTGTTACACTTTGGACTATTTCAGATATAGGAATGGCGTGGGTGGAAGGTAATAGCCATTTTAATGTATATTGAATAAAAGATTAACTGTTGTTGTGGTCATCTCTAAATAAGCCAGACAGCGCCACCTTGTGGCAGACTGTACCAGGCCCCAGTGTTGACAATTGAGTGCCAGTGCCTAGCATGAGAAACCACCGGCTCAAATTAAGCACTGGCTCTCCTGTCACTATTGCGTTGCCTCTGATCTAATCTCAGGACCTTTATTGTTCACTACCACACCTCTAGGACTCTTGTCTTCAGCTTGTCAGTAGGGAAACGAGAAGACCTGAGTTCTAATCTTGGCTAGTTTGTGTAACCAAAATGTATGCTCTTGGGCAAACAAGCAAAACCAGCAGGTCAAGGGGTTGCAAGCTGATGCAATATCTACTGGGAAAAGCATATGCTGCAAAACGTGGCCGTCATAAGTGCTTAATTTGAGCTGGTGGTTTCCAGGTTCTCAGCATCGGCACTTAATCATCATCACCGGCGCTTTTCATGAGCTCCTGTTAAGAGCACATTCATTTACGGGGAGATGAAGTGATTTGCTCATAATCAAGGACAATGAGCCGATGCCGAGAATCAAACCTGGTTTCCCAGCTCCGAAGCAGCTCTGGACATTCCCACTTTCATGGTTAGTAGTTGGTTCTGTTTTAGGTGCGCTAACAAGAGAAATAGGCTACTGCAAGCTGCATCCAGACGAGAGCCCCATCACGTACTTTTTTTTTTTACAAATCAACTACTGTGCCATAGTACACATTTTACATTTATAAAACATTAACCATTGCATATATTGTTAATAAAACTATGCAGGTACTTTAGGTGTACTCAGAACAAGTACAAACACAGTTTTTAGTTTTAGTGCATCACATCACATCACATTAAAGGAAAAAATAATTCTAATTGGTGGAAAAAAGGTACTATTCACTTAGATTCAGTCTAGTTTAACAACATAATTTAATCAGCATAGGCAAAGAAAAATGCTGGCACACAATTGTTAGCGTTGAAGTGCACCTTATTAGGCGGATGGATACATGTGATCAGGCAAAAGCCTGTCACTCACAGAGCTAGAGATAGTGTGGCTGAAGAGATTTGATGCGCTGCCCTGATGCTGTGGTGAGTAGACCCAAAATGCAAAATAAAGTTGAACAGAACAGTGGATAAAGAGGGATAACCCAAAGTCCGGTTATATATTTACATGTTGTATTTTTTATTTCTGATTTTAGGTCTGGTTTGACAGGCACCAGACCTTGTGTGAGTGAGTTACTCCCATTGACAGAAGATTTAAATGTGATAATACTTGGGGGTCGTGGCTTGACGCGCAACCAAGATGTCCGCGCGTCTCTGAGCTCCGTCGGCCCTCCGGTGCGGGCGGGCAGGAAACATGCTGTACGGGAGATTTTTTCTTCACCACGTAGCAGCTCTAGGCGGCAGAACAGTTTGGGAGGTATTGTGGACAACTTCCAGGCGTTTGGGTCTGCTTCTTCTGCGACTTTGTCTACGAAGATTTTCTCCTCAGGATGAAGCGAAGATGGCGGCAGGAAGAGAAACTTTGCCGATACAAGGACTGATCAAGTAAAGTTGCTGGAACTGCATATTGGGCTTCAGAGTCCTTTTTTCTTGATAAATGAGGTATTGTTACTTTGAACTTCTTATACCTCTGTTTGTTATGTGCTGCTTACTCTCGAGAGACATAATTCTGAGGAGATAAACTCTGCTACAAAATGGGGGCCGTGACAGAACTTTTATTTGACATTCTTAATGCCTTATTTGTGGCCTAATACTAAGTTGGCTTTACGTCAGTGGGGGTGATTTATCCCATGTCCAACGATTACTCTGCAATTTAAACTTCTGAAGAGCATTTTGTTTCTTGCTAGCTGTGCGGACTTCATTCAGCACCAATACTTGACACAAGTGCATGCTCGCCAGTTTCTAGTTGGTCATATGTTTGTGGAAGTTTATTAGCATCCTTCAGGATGTAACCAGTTGAAGACGAAGGAGCTTTTCTCAGTGCTTGACCTGCTCTGTTGTATTTTTCAGCTGTGGTGATTTTTTTATATTTCAACCATTATTCCATTTTGCGCATGCCAATATCTACTTTTTCTCAGTCATTCTGTGTATTTTCTGTGCGTCATTCCAATGGCGGAAGGCATGGGTGTCACCCCCAAGGATAGAGATTCTAAAGGGAATCTGAAGAGGTCTAAGCCAAATTCTCCCACCCCAGATATCTCAGTGAAAGGTAATATGGACTCTCCTTCAACATTAGACACTATTTTACAAAAACTTAATTCAGTCCATGACATTGCACAAAGTACCAAAACAAATACTGATTTGCTTCAAATTGAGGTGGCGGAAATTCCAAAATGAACTAAAAAATCTCTCATTGCACCTTTCCAATGCAGAAACACAAATAAGCACGTTTGAAGACTTCACAAATAAGCAAGCTAAACATGCTCACGGTTCGGAACGCTCTCTGGCTTCTTTATGGAGAGACCTGACTGAGCAAAAGGACAGGAATCTTAAAAGTAACCTGCACATTTTTGGTTTACCAGGGGATCGTGAGAAATCTGCCTCTTCAGTAATGGATTTGTTGTCTACATGGATCCCTTCTGTACTAAACACTTCATTTAAAAAAGACTTTGAGATAGAACAAGCTCATAGAGTACCCACCTTTAAGCCTAAATCTTTGTCTTCTCCGAGACCAGTGATTTTTAAACACCTGCGTCACCAACACATTGAGCAAATTCTGGTACAAATGAGAAAGATTAAAACATTACAATGGGAAGGCCACAGAATATCTATATCACAAGATTTTGCCAGAGACACTGTCATTCATCGTAAGGGTTTCTTGAATTTGCGAAGAAGGCTCATGGATATGAACATTCCAATCTCCAGGTCGTCCACAGATCTTTTATGAGCCTTTCAGATCTTTCCACTTTTTTGGACCATCAGTCTCAATCACAGATGGACTCCGAGTCCCTTTCTGGCACGTCTCATCCTTAGCATATCTCAATGTTTGATAACTTGGGTCCATGTTTTTCTGTGTTTTGCCTTAAATATGTGATTATACTGCTCTCCTGTGCTCTCTGTTGATATGCTAACTCTTTCTCATCATCTTTTTTATATATATTTGACCTATTCCAACTTTGTTTATGTTTGCTATTCACTTGCTTCTCCTCTTGTGAACTTTTTTCTTAGTTTCTGTTGATGAAATCTTTTGTCGGTTTGTAAGTCTAGATAATTGGTTTCTTTTGGCTTTTCTTTCTTACTATTTTTATGATAAATGATATATATTTTTTCTCCACTTTCCTCATTCTTTCTTTCTCTTTGCTTGGTTTTTCCTTTCTTCATGCTGCCTGTACGTTTATTTTCCGTTTTGCTTGACTTTTTATCTCCTCTCTTTCTCTGATTCTATGCTGGTGTTTAATCTTTTTCCGTGTGGTTATTACTCATCCGTGTCTTTGTCTATTATTATTTTTCTAATATTCATCTGCGTTTTGTTTGTACAATTTCTTTTATATGAATGTATTTATTATTTTGATGTGTCCTTGCTTTAATTATTTATGTACTTAAGTCATGAACTACATCTTATATGGAATATGCTCTTTACTTCTTAATTCTCCATATAACTTAGTATTGATTCCTAAATGTCAATATGTTGGTTACTCATCAAATATGTTATACTTTATGGAATTTGAACTATTTATTGTTATTTACTACTTACTTTCTATCCTTCTATATAATCTGGTATTTTTTCACAGATGCTATAAATTTATATAGTGTTTGTTACATTAGTGGTTTGTGACTTATAATGTTTTATATTGGTATTTAAAATTCCTCAATTTGCTATTTATTATGCCACTTATGAATATTTATTATGCTTTAGGCTATTTCTATTACCTACTATTGTTATTTGTGATGCCTTAATTTAATATGTATCTGATATTATTGTCTCTCCTTTCTATTTAAGATATGATAATATGTTGGTCCTTCTTCGGATATGTAGCATTTTGAACTTTTATTTTTTGATCCTGTTGATGGATTATTGATATTATAGTACACATTAACATTTATTGTTCAGTTGCTTAATGAATTGTCTATTTTTGAGCAGTCTGCACTGTGTGTGTTGGCCTCTGTGGTTGATACTACACGTTATTTCCCCCATACAAATTGTCTATGACAGACATCCCCTGGTGGGGTTCTTCTTTTTTTATGTACCTTTTTTCTTTGGCGTACCCATTCTCTTTCTTTTCTTCTTTCTAGTCTTTTCTTCTTCTCTTTCTAGCTTTTCTTCTCTGGGGACTTCTGCTTCGGTAAATACGTTTTTCTTGCTTTCCATCTACCCCTATATTTGATGACCTTTCTCCTTTATCAGATATTCTTATTTGTGTTGTCTTATGTCTATCTATGACAAGTCTAAATGTAATCTCTTTTAATGTTCATGGGCTTAATCACCCTGTTAAGAGGGCCAAGATCCTAGATTATTGCAAAAGTTATCTGGTGATATTGTTCTACTTCAGGAGACTAAGATAACTTTAAGGAAGCTTTGCTTTTGCGGAAGGAGTGGGTCCTTTATGTTGCTTGTTCTGAAGCCTCTGGTAAAAAGAACGGGGTTGTGACTTTGATTTCCAAACACTCTGGTCTATCTATTCTTACTGCTGAGCATGATACTAATGATAGATGGCTGCTTTCTCGCTTGACCAATGGTTAGGATGACTTATATGTCATGAATATATATGCCCCTAACATTGATGATCAACTCTTTTGGCGTTCCATACATAAAAAGCTCTCTGACATCCCTCAATATGCTAGAACAGTTGTTGCTGGTGATTTTAATTTGCCCTTTGATCCTTTATTAGATAGACATTCTGCTTTTAAATTTCATCCCCCTAGGTCATCCAAACCACTTCTCAATATGTGTTCTTCTCATCAGCTTGTTGATGCTTGGAGATTGCATAATCCTACAGGTAGTGATTTCACGTTTTTCTCCTCTCCGCATTCTAGTTTTTCTCATATCGACTATCTTCTAGTTGATGCTACTCTTTTAAAACATACTATAAATGTTATGATTCATCCAATAGTCGTTTCTGATCACGCAGCGATTTCATTGACTCCCCTTAATCTTGAGGATAAAAACGGACCTCGTGCTTGGCGTCTTAATACAGAGATTTTGGATGATAAGGATGAAGTTCAAGAGTTAAATGAGGAAATTGATAACTTCTTTAAAGATTATGAGTCCTCTGTGAATTCTCCAATAGTTTTATGGGATGCATTAAAATGTACTATTCTGGGTCATATTATCAAAAAAAATTCAAAAAGAAATAGTGATATTAGGAAGTCGCTGCAATCTTTGGGGTGTGAGATCAAACATAAAGAGGTGCTATATAGAGGTTCTAATGATAAGTCTCTCCTACAGATATCAAGAACCTCAAATACTCTTTCAACTCCATAGTCACTAAAAGAGCTTATATTGGTGTACATGCTCAAAAATCTCGACATTTGTTACTACGTAATAGAGAGGGTAAGTTGTTGGCTGCTACCTTAAAATATCAGAATACAATGTTAAAGCTACACAAATTTCCTATATTAATGATACAAATGGGTCTAAGAAATTCCATACTCAAGAAATACTTGAAGTCTTTCGTGATTTTTATGAAAAGTTATTTACCCCTGAAGAACAATGCAACATATCTGTTTGTCAGCGGTTTCTGAACTTGATTCCTACGAATACTATTTTGCATGCTGATGTGAATGACTTGGGTAATTCGATTGAAACTGATGAGATAATTCGGGCTATTAAGGCCATTCGGTCGGGGAATGCTCCTGGGCCTGATGGGTTCCCTATTGCTTTTTATAAAACCTTTTCGTCCTCAATATTAATATACCTTAAGGAGATTTTGGGTTAATTTTGTCCTTTCTGGTAATGTCTCTGGTTCAGCTGCTGAGGCTACTATTGTCGTAATTCCCAAAGAGGGCAAGGATCATTCTGACCCTAAACATTTTCATCCAATTTTATTATTAAATATGGAAGCAAAACCTTTTGCCAAAATCTTGGCTAAGAGGCTAGAAGGTCATATCCCTTCTCTCACTCATGACTCTCAGACTGGCTTTGTGAAGGGGAGACTTGCTAGAGACAATATCCAAACCTTTTGTCATATTTTGGAGAAAGCTAAGCTCTCTACTTTACCTTCGGCGGCGATTGCCCTTGACGCTGAAAAGGCTTTTGACAAAGTCTCTTGGCCTTTTTTATAAGCAGTACTTCAATCAAATAATTTAGAGGATTCTTTTATCATTATGTTGATGTCTCTATATGTGCAACCTAAAGCTAAAATCAGAATCAATGGGGCCACATCTTCTTTTTTTAATCTTTGTCAGGGCACTAGACAGGGATGCCCGTTGTCATCTCTTCTTTTTCTACTGTCTATAGACCCACTTCTCCGGTTACTCAACTTGAATCAGGCTATTAAAAGCGTTCAATCTGGTTCACATGCACTTAAATCTGCTGTATATGCGGATGACGTTCTTAGTTTTTCAGATGATATTGTTGCTGCACTTCCTGCTATCTCCAATACCATTAAAGAGTTTTCGCTTGTCTCAGGTTATACTCTGAATAAAGACAAGACAGAAATGTTCCCTCTTAATTCGTCGTGCTTCCCTTCTTACATGGTTGACTGGGGATTTAAATGGCAATCGAATTTGGTTTTGTAAAGACCTTTGCGATACTATTTCTTATAATGAAACTCACATCATAGCAATACCTTTTGGCCTCATGGTCTCTGAAATATATCTCCTGGTGGGAAAGATTTCAAACTCTTAAGGTGATGATAACCCCGATTATTCATTTTTTTATCCTCCAAGCTACCTATAAAGCTTTCCTCGTCCTTTTTCCATGAGATTGATTTACACACTTCAAAATTTTTGTGGAGTTACAAAGGTGCTAGAATTGCATATAAACACCGCAGAAACCCCTCTGTTTTGAGTGGATGTAATCTTCCAGATTGGAACGTGTATCAAATTGCCTTTTTAGCTTCTCAAGGTGCTCTTTGGTTCTTGCCGGATGCCCATCATACTCCCCCGTGGATTTATATTGAACGAGAGTTGTGTGCTTCACTTTCTACTCCTTCCTTTCTCACTGCTTCTAAGCTTGTTCTGGTTCATTCCCAGCGTATTATCTCAGACAAGGTTAATGCACTAAAATGTATTGACAAAAAAGTATCCAAACCCATTCATAAATCGAGATGGTCCTCGTTATGGTATCACCCTAAAATTGTTGCTGATATTGATTCTGATACGCTTTCTTCCTGGGCTATTAGAGGTCTTACTTTGGTTAAAGATCTTTATGACTCTAATCATGACCCTCTTCCGTTTTCTTATTTGGCTAGACAATCTAACCTTAATAATATGGATTTTTATGCCTTTTTAAAATTGAAGGTTGCTCTTTCCAAAATATCTCTTTCTACAGAATCGGTTACTGTATCACTTCTTTCTATGTGGTATCGCTCAGGACATACTGCTTCGAGAATATATAGGTTTCTATCTGCTCCACTTTCTTCATGGTCTACAATTACACAAGATCAATGGTCTCATCATTTTGATAAGGATATTTTAAAACACAATTTTCAAGAGACCTGGCAGTTGATTGGGAAGTTTTCCCTACGTAATAAAATTGCTCCTTCTCTTATTCAATCTAAATTTTTTACACTGAATCTCCTGCATTGGACCCCTGCTCGCTTACATAAATTGAAGCTCAGATATAACGATCTTTGTTGGAATTGTGATTTGGTTTCACGCACTCGCCAACATATGTTTTTGGAATGTATGTTACTGCAATCTTTTTGGGATTTAGTGTGGAAACATTTATCATTAATCTTTAATATTTCATTGAATCTCTCTCTACCTATGATCTTATTGGGACCATGGGCTACAAGAACTCCTTTACCCCTTGATACTACAGATATGCAGTTATTGGACCTACTTATATCTATTGCCGTTAAAGTTATATTAGCAGAGTGGAAATCTTTTAATCTTTTCTCTTATCATACTTGATGGGCATTGGTATCATACCTTCATGGGGCTCATTCTTTTATTAAAGAGAAGCATTACACTCCTTCCATTTCTAGCAATGTATGGAGGTCACTGGACAATTATATGACTTTATCTTCTCGGGGTTGGTAGCTCAGTATCCCTTTGAATCTACTTCTTAAGTTGTTTTTCCTTACTGAAGCAGTTGTCCCCACCTCTCTTTCTTTCTTTCCTCTTCTTTCTTCTTTTTTCTTTCTTCTCTTTTTTCTATCCTTTCTTATTTTCCCCTGCTTTCTTGTCTTATGCCATTTTTACTTATTAGCAACATGGCTAGTTTTTTATCTCAATAATTTATAACGGGTTGATCTTTTTATTCCTTCTAACTGGACTTTGTAATATTATTTGATTCATTTTATGACATATATGTTAACTTATATACTTTGTCCTTTTATTAGTTCATTATCTTTCATATGAATTCTATTCTCTTGATGCTGTCATTTCTTCATTTTTAATTTATTATATTTTTTATAATGCCATGTTGTATTGCAATATATTATGAATGTATCACTTATTTTTAAATAATAATAAAGATTTTGAACAAAAACAATAATACTTGTTATATCATCTTAGAAGGAGTTATGTTTTGTTGGCTGTAATTTTGCATATATTTGCATTTTATGACTGTATACAGGATGAATGCCTTGTGGGAAAGCTTATGCTCAGTCCAGTAGGCCTCACTTGGTTATGGTGACAAGCCAATAATAAAGGCTATAGACCTGATTGGTTCATTATGAAACGTTAGGTGCAGTGCCATAGGTGTTATCTGATTATTATAAAAATGTATGGTACAAGTAACAGGATTGGCTTATTGATTGGTAAAATGCACGTGAAAACCAATATGCCTTTAAGGGTAGATTGTTATTACACTATGTTAAAGCCTGCACATAGGAATTTTTTTTCATGGGCTCTCACAGATTACCGTACTACGTAAATGTTTGGGTGTCGATTACCCCTCTGATAAACCCTTGGAGTAGAAGATTTGCACGATGAGGAATCCATTGTATATTGTTTTATAGATTCTAATTTTGTATTTATTTGTAATTTTACAACTATTCTCGATATTCGCATCATTCGAAAACCTTGCTCAATACAGAAGGTCTGAGTTGGTTATGGTGAAATTCTGATTTGACAGGATGTAGACCAGACTGTCAACTGAGTAAAATCATGCCAGATGCCATCATTGGTTGATGTGACATACGTCAAAGGCCGTAGGCCTGACTAACTTATTATGAAAGGCATATGTTAAAGGCAATAGCCTTAAAGGTGGGTTGGTAAACCCTTTAAAACCTACAGACATGTTTGTTGTTACATGGATTCTTGCTAATTACCTTAGTAGGAGAGCGATTTGGTCTCGATCACCTTCTTCAACAAAAGTTGGGGGTAGACTTTTCGCACTGTTTTAATTCTTGCAAGACCCTCTGGGAAGGACAAGAAATATTTATTTTTCTATCTGACTCTTTTAATAAAAACAAATCAACAAAAATTCATACATGCATAAATATATGTATAAATATATGCATGGGGGCTTTGTATCAGCCATCGTTGGCGACTGCTCTGGACTAATATATACAGATCTATCATGAGGAGATTCCATATTTTGAGAGGTCTACCTTCACTATCAATATGGTAAGTAGATTACGTAAAGTGCATGTGCGTAATAAACAAGTAAAACAACCAGAGTATTCTAAAAGGTCATAGAGATAATATTTGCAATAAAACGCAATTATTAAAAGAACTGTTATTTTCAGTAATCACATTGTATTTATACTGTAGACTATAATAAACAGGTCTATCATGAGGAGATTCCATATTTTAAGAGGTCTTTCTTCACTATCTATATTGGAAGTAGATTACATAAAGTGCATGTGCGTACTACACAATTACAACAACCAGAATAATTTGTTTCAGTAAAATCAGATGAAACTATTTCAGGAAATATAAAATTACTCTTCATCACTATTACAGCCTATTGTTAGCATAAAAGTGTACATGCTCGGCGCGTATAAAGTGTGGGTGTTAAACTTCAACCCTCTCTTTTTCCGTAGATAACCCACACCAAGTAAATATCTACTATCTCCAAAAACAATTATTTGTGAACTGTCTGTTTTTAGTTTTCTTAGAGCCTCCAAGTATTTTCTAGTCATCAGCCTCACAAGCAGCGGCTTTATCCATTTCCTTCTGATCCTGTCATATGATGGACAGAAGAATAATATATGTGCAATGTCTTCCTCTGAATCTAGCAGGCATTAGAGAGCATTTTGTTTCTACCCCCGCTGCTTGTTGGGGTGACCTCTTAGAAGTGATTGCAATGATCTGAAGGGACTTATATCGCAATTTCAAGTCAAGAATCTTGGCTAGCTGCAGTTGGATTTCGCCCAAGAATGGTTCAAAGCTTGGGGAAGACAGGAATGATAGAAATTGTGTTGTTTACTGGGGGCCTGTTTAAGATAAAATTCCGGTAAATATGTGTGATATCTTTCTTTGCATCTGTCGTCAGTGCACTCGGATTTAACCAAAACCTGCTCAGGTCCAATTTAATAAGCCAATGCCGTACATGGATGAGCCAAGGGAATGTAAATTGGTCGTCCAATATCCAGCAGCTCTCTCAGGCCTTTTCAACATACATGTAGTTCCTCCGTAGTCCAGATTCTGACCCAATAGAGTAGCGGTCTCAGTGTTGCTAGATGCTCCAATTTCTTAATGCCAATATCATAAAATAAGGGAATCAATGGGGTGTTTTTGGGGAGTGATGTAAACATTTGCATAGCTTTGTTTTCCGCAGCTATTGGATAAGATTTTCCCCACCCCATAATTCAGACCCATAAAGTGCAGAGGTTTGGGCTCTGTAGCTATACAACTCCAGAGCGGGTGAGATTGCCTTAGACTTTGTAGCTTTTTTGTCTCTTAATAATTGGTATAGTATTTTGTAGTAAGGTTGTCTTGGCCTTGTTTATGTCTGATTTCAAAGACAGTTTTGAGTCAAGTGTCACCTCAAGGTAGCTGAAATTAGCTACGTGGTCTAGTGGTTTATCATCTAGGACCATTTTGCTTTTACAGTACTTGTGAGGTCTAATCTCCATGTATTTGGTCTTGGTGGGATTAATTTCTAGGCTCTTTAATCTACAGTAATTGCTAACGCTTTCTATTAGTGTTTGAAGCCCCCCATAAGTCTGGGATCGTAGGATTGTATTGTCTGCAAACATTAGGGCACATGTGTGGGCCCCTCCCAATTCTGGTGAGTCGTGAATGCATATCTGTAGGTGCGGGACAAGGTCGTTCACGTATAGTAAAAAGAGGGTGGGGGACAGGACACAACCCTGTCTCACCCCCTCCTAACATAGATGGCTTCTGTGAGTTCCCCTTCCAGACTCCAACGTGCTTTGGCAAAATTATCTTGATGGAGCAGAACTATCTGTAACAGATCTCCTCTGGGACTCATTGTTGCCGTAGCTTTTCCCACAGGCCGGCCCTTACTTTTACAAACTTCCAAGCTATACATGCAAGTCTGAAGACTTGATCGTCCGTGCTTGTCTTGGGCCTAACGCCAGACTGGTATGGCGAAATAATATCATTGTCTGATATCTAGCCATTTAGTTTGTTCAAAATTTGCCTCGCATAAACCTTTGGGAGGACGTCTATTAAGCTTATGGGCCGATAGTTGGCTGGTTCATCTTTGCTACCCTTATGAATGTCATTGTCACTCTGTTTCCATGGATGACAGCTACAGTGGTTGACCTCGGAGCTTGGGAACCGGGTTCGAGTCTCGGCAACGATGCTCAACTTCTGTAGTAGGGGATCTCTGTGTATAGTCATAATCTAGTGAATAGTCCCGCCCATGTGCGTGGACCCCGGAGCAATCAAAAATAATCTCTTACAGTGTCAGAAAATGCATAGACACTTAAGAGAGAATTTAAAGACAGATAATGCAGCCAAAAAAGGCTACACTGTCCAGTACTTCAACTAGAAATTCCACCACAAAATCCACAAAACAGCAAAGCCTGTACAGATTTCCCTTGCTTAACAGCAAAATCCCTCAGGAATGATAGAGAGAAGAACCTGGACAGACAAGCCCCATAGGCTGCCATTATGTGGCTCAATCAGGATACTGTGCCTTTAAGGAACCCTCCAGAACCTTCTCCCAGTATCCCAGAATGCATAGCAGGTCCAACTTAGTTTCAGTTCTTTTTTCCGGCTCCTGCAAGCAGGACCCTGGAGCATTGAGCTCTCCCTTTTCAAGGGTTTTTGTTAGTGTTTTACACTAATTTCGATTTTTGGTGCTTTTATAGTACTTTGGTGACTTTCTTTCTGTGTTGCTGCACTCTTTTTTGTCCATAATGCCTGCATTATTCGACAAATGCCCTGAGTGCTCAAGGAAGAAGGCCAAGTCAGACTCCCATGAGGTCTGTATTCTCTGCCTTCCCTCTTCCCACATTCCTGAGGACTGTGTGATCTGCAGAGGCTTCTCTGGAAGGACCCTGAAGGAGAGGAAGAAGATCAGGCTTCAGGGACTTGAAGAGAGAAGGTTGAAGGCACGAGGTGGGTCAGGAGGGGCTCCTTCTACCCATGCTGAGGCCTCTGGGGGGCTCCCCAGGGGCAGGAAGACCAGCCCTCGCCCAAGATCTCCGTCTGGGTCAGTTGCGCTGACCACGACGTCGAGGGGGCGGTCAACGGCCAGTTCCAGGTCTCCCCAGGGCTCTGGGTCGAGAAAACGTCGCCCGTCGACGTCGAGGAACGTGTTCCGGCCGCCGTCGAAGCCGGTGTCGATCTCCTCGTCGGCGTCGAGTGGTCGACATCGGAGGGCCCGGCGTCGGCGCTCGCCGTCGAGGCGACACCGCCGTTCGCCGTCGAGGACATCATCGTCGAGGGGATCCTCGTCGTCGAAGGCGTCTCCGGCGCCGAAGAGGTCGACGTCGAAGCACTCTAAAAGACCGACGTCGAGACGGTCAAGAAGATCGACGTCGAGAAGGTCCGAGAGGTCGACGTCGAGAAGATCCAAAGGGTCGACGTCGAGACGATCCAAGAGGTCGACGTCGAGGCCGGCGAAGAGGTCGAGGTCGCCGTCGAGGCACCATCGCCCGTCGTCGAGGTTTCGTGGCTCGTCGATCTGGTCGGGGTCGACGTCGAGACGGAGACACGGTTCGACGTCGAGAAGTGTGAATCGGTCGACGCCGAAGGACCGTTCGACGTCGAGGGGACATCGGTCGGCGTCTGGGCACCGATCTTCAGCGTCTGGAGGTCCTAAGGACAGGCCCAGGACTGTGGGGGGCTCCCCACGCTCCGGAAGAGATGGTGGCTCGCCGGGAACGGCGCATTCCGGGGTGGATACTCCGATGAAGCCTTCTACACCTCCTTCGCGGCCTGCTGTGCCGAAGGGTCCGCCTCCGAAGGCCCCGACCCCACCTCCGAAGCCGGCTCCGCAGACCCCGCGTCCGGTTACTCCTCCACCCCCGGTCGCGCCGAGGGCGGTGTCGATGCCTAAGTTTCCGACGCCTCCGAAGAAGACTCCTAAGAAGCCTAGGACTCCTGACCCTGGGAGGCCGAAGGAGCGTCCGAGGCCCAAGAGGTCGAGGTCTCGCTCGGGGAGACGGGACAGATCGAGGAGTGGGCATGGATCTTCCTCACGATCCAGGCGTCACCACAAGAGACGTCTGTCCAGGTCACGTTCTCCCTCTGGGACCCGTTCCTACTCGCCCACGCTGTCCGATTCGCCGGAGACTAGGGTGTCTCCGATAGACGATATAAGCACATTTCAGGAGGTTCTCCTGCGTGGAGCGGCGAAGTTGGGCATCAAGGTTGAAGCGCCTACGACTTCTACCTCGGTGATATTTGAGACATTGCACAAAAGGCACTTGTCTCGCCCCCTGTTGCCTCTGGTGCCGGGGCTCCTTGAGCCCGCCGAACAGCTATTCCTGACGCCGGCAGCGGTGAAGTCTGCACCTTCCAGGATCCTAAAAAAGTACAGGGCTCCGGACTCAGACCCAGCCTTCTTGAGGAAGGACCCGGTACCGGATTCAGTCATCGTGACTGCTGCACGAAAGCTTCATGCCACCTCCCCTGCGTCCACGGTGCCTCCGGACAAGGAGAGCCGCTGGATCGATTCTGCTGGTCGTAAGGCGTGTGGGACATCCACCTCGTCGATGAAGGCCGCCAGTGACTCGGCTTTGCTGGGGCGTTACGACCGGTCCCTGTGGGACTCGATGGAGCAGTTCGCAGACCTTGTCCCTCGAGACCGCACGGAGGACTTCACGGAGATCGTCCAGGAGGGGATGCTGGTCTCTAACCAGGCCATCGGCGCCGCAGCGGACATATCCTTGCTGTCCGCGCACGGGTATTGCCACGGGATTCACCAGAGACGCCATGCTTGGCTCAGGTTGACGTCATTGAAACCGGAAGCACAGCAACGCGTGGCGAATCTCCCGTTTTCCGGAGATACCCTCTTCGGGAAACACGCGGATGACGAGATGGCCAGGATGAAGGCCGAGGCGGAGACCCTGACGGCAGTGGGCTTGGAGAAGCCCAAGGAAAAGAAACCCTTCCGACAGTACCAACGTCGGTTTGGGTCGCAGGGTCGTGGAAGGGGTCAGTCTGCTGGACAACATCAACAGCAGCAACAGCAGCAGCAGTACAGGCGGCCCTTCCAGAAACGCCAAGGTGGTAGAGGTCGTCAACAGTCCTCTACCGCGACCAAGGGCCCGGCCGGGTCCCGTCCCTGAGCTGTTACTTCCCCCTCGTCCGTTACCCGCTCCGGTGGGGGGAAGCGTTCAATTTTTTCTGGCAGAGTGGAGAAAAATTACTCAGGACAAGTGGGTGCTGAATATTGTTTGCAATGGATACAGTCTACGTTTCACCAGCCCTCCTCCATCGATTCCTCCCGTCAGCTCGCAGTATCAACTGCGCGAGCTTCAAGCGGAGGCGGACATTCTGCTAAGGAAGAGGGCGATCGAAGGCGTACCTCTGTCTCAAAGAGGAAGAGGTCTTTACTCTCGGTTCTTTCTTGTCCGCAAGAAGGACAAAAACGAGTTCAGGCCCATTCTGGATTTGCGACAGGCAAACAAGTGGATTCGCAGAGAAAAGTTTCGCATGCTGTCGTTGCATCAGATCTACCCTCAGCTGCAACGAGGAGACTGGATGTGTGCCATAGATCTACAGGACGCATACTTCCACGTGCCCATTGCATGCAAACACAGGAAGTTTCTGCGATTTCAAGTCGCCGCCAATCACTATCAGTACACGGTGCTACCCTTCGGGCTGAAGTCTGCACCCAGGACATTCTCGAAATGTATGGCAGTGGTAGCAGCACACCTGCGGAAGAACAAGGTGTTTGTCTACCCGTACCTGGACGATTGGTTGATCAAGGCCTCCTCCTTCTCGGAAGCTCAAGCACACTTCCAGAAGACGTGCGTTCTCTTGAACAAGCTGGGGTTGCACATCAACATGTCCAAGTCGGTCCCGATTCCGGTCCAGTGCATCCAGTACTTGGGAGCCTCCATCAATACGCTGTCGGCAAGCGTGTCTCCTTCGGAAGAGCGAAATTTATCGCTCGTTCGGAAGGCTCGGGCTCTCATGGACACTCCGTCTACGACAGTGAGGACGGTGTCTTCTCTGCTGGGATCGATGGCCTCTTGCATCTTCCTCACTCCTCACGCACGGCTACAGATGAGACCTCTGCAGGAGTGCTTGGAGGATCAGTGGGACCAGAGGAGAGGTTCTTGGGACGACAAGATACGACTGTCTCTACATGCTCTTCAGTCTCTGAAGTGGTGGTGCTCGAAGGAGAATCTCCTCAGAGGGGTTCCCTTCCACAAGGACATTCCGACACAGACCATCGTAACGGATGCGTCTCTCCAAGGCTGGGGGGCGCACTCCGGAGACCTGCAAATTCAGGGGACGTGGTCCTAGACGGAGTCCACGTACCACATCAATTTCCTGGAACTGAGAGCTGTTCACTTGGCACTGAAGGCCTTTCATCCGTCCTTTCAGACCAACTCTCTGCTTGTTCAGACGGACAACACGACAACGATGTATTACCTCAACAAGCAGGGGGGCTCGAGATCGCGCACTCTGTCGCAGGAGGCGCAGGCGATCTGGCATTGGCTTCTGGCTCGAGGACTGTCGGTAACGGCCACCCATCTGCCAGGTGTGCAGAATGTTCAGGCAGACAAACTGAGCAGACTCATTCAGGAAAACCACGAATGGGTCATAAACGACGAAGTACTAGGAGAAGTCTTCGCAAGGTGGGGGACTCCAGACGTAGATCTGTTCGCCACCGCCGAAAACAGCAAATGCCGAGGCTTCGCCTCCAGGTACTACCAGCCGGGGACGCTGGGGAATGCGTTATGGATCAACTGGTCGAACAGCTTTCTGTACGCTTTTCCACCAATTCCCCTGATTCCGGCGGTTCTCATCAAGTTGTCCCAGTCCAGGGCGAGAATGATTCTGATTGCCCCGGAATGGCCCAGACAGTGGTGGTTCACGGACCTGCTCCACCGTTCTCTCCTTCCTCACATGAAGCTGCCGTGCAGGCCGGACCTTCTCACGAAGTTCGGGGGGCGGATGGTGCACCCCAACCTCTCGTCTTTGAGTTTGGCGGCATGGCTCCTGAAATAGTGCAATATGGCCATCTGAATCTCCCAGAGGATTGTATGGACATACTGAAAGAGTCTAAGCGTCCTTCCACTAGGACTTCCTATGCTTACAAGTGGAAGAGGTTTTGCATCTGGTGTAGGTCTAAGAGCTATGACCCTACGACATGCAAGGAAGATGTCATCCTTCCCTATCTGCTACATCTGGCGCAGTCGGGCCTTAATGTCCATTCCATTAAGGTTCATCTGGCTGCTTTGACTGCCTACAGGAAAGGCCCTTCACAGACTTCCTTTTTCCAGATCCCTGTGATCAAAGATTTTTTGGAAGGCTTGAAGAAAGTGTTCCCTCCTGTCAGGCTTCCTTCGCCTTCATGGGACCTGAATGTGGTGCTGTCCAGATTGATGAAGGAGCCTTTTGAACCCATTCATAAGGCTTCGTTGCAGCACCTGTCCTGGAAGGCGGCGTTCCTCGTGGCCATTACATCGGCCCGCAGGGTGAGTGAGATTCAGGCATTGTGTTGCCAAGAACCTTATACTGTATTTCATAATGCTAAAGTTGTTATGCGTACTCACCCTAAGTTTCTTCCCAAGGTTGTTTCTGATTTTCATATCAATCAGACTATCACTTTGCCTACGTTCTTTCAGAACCCTTCATCTCCAGCGGAAAGGTCTTTGCATTCCCTGGATGTGCGGAGGGTGCTGAAGTTTTATCTTGATAAGACTAAAGATATTCGTAGGTCAGACCAATTGTTCATCAATTATGGCTCAGTCAGGACTGGTCTTGCTACCTCTAAACAGTCCATCTCGAGGTGGATTGTGTCCTGCATACAGTTGTGTTACTACAAAGCTAATAAGACCTTAGGGGGCAAACCTAAGGCTCATTCCACCAGGGGCAAGGCTGCTACGACAGCTATGCTCCGTAATGTTCCCATTGCAGAGATCTGCAAGGCGGCCACTTGGAAGTCGGTCCATACCTTTGCTAAGCATTACTGCCTGGACTCTGATGCCAGGGCAGACGCTCAGGTTGGGCAGGCTTCGCTGCGAATCTGTTCGCACAGTAGTGGCGTTATTTTATTCTCCACCGCCGCTTGGTGTGGGGATGGGCTTGCCATTCTATTCACTAGATTATGACTATACACAGAGATCCCCTACTACAGAAGGAGTAGTTTCTGTCCTGTAACTCCAGTTCTGTAGTAGGGGTATCTCTGTTATAGTCATAAGCGCCCTCCCGCCTCCCCGGTGGAGAGTTATTCATGTTCATAATGCTACAGGTCTGGCGTTTTTCTACGCCTTCAAAAAGAACTGAAACTAAGTTGGACCTGCTATGCATTCTGGGATACTGGGAGAAGGTTCTGGAGGGTTCCTTAAAGGCACAGCATCCTGATTGAGCCACATAATGGCAGCCTATGGGGCTTGTCTGTCCAGGTTCTTCTCTCTATCATTCCTGAGGGATTTTGCTGTTAAGCAAGGGAAATCTGTACAGGCTTTGCTGTTTTGTGGATTTTGTGGTGGAATTTCTAGTTGAAGTACTGGACAGTGTAGCCTTTTTTGGCTGCATTATCTGTCTTTAAATTCTCTCTTAAGTGTCTATGCATTTTCTGCATTTTCTGACACTGTAAGAGATTATTTTTGATTGCTCCGGGGTCCACGCACATGGGCGGGACTATTCACTAGATTATGACTATAACAGAGATACCCCTACTACAGAACTGGAGTTACAGGACAGAAACTACTCCATCCTGTGATTCTGGGCAAATCACTTAATCTCCGGGGCCTAACAAAAATGAATGTGTCCTCATGTAATGAAACTGGTGCTCACTTAAAGCGCTCTGATACCCGATGTCTCGGGTCTAGTTCGCGCTATGTAAAACTTTACAACAAAAAAAACTTCAGCCACTGTCTCTTTTGCCCAGTAGGTGAAGGCATTTCCGCCTGAAAATTAGAACTTTTTAATGCCACGGTTTTGGGCTAGTCCTTTAGTTTTATATTTTCTCTTTTTATATGTGGAGAAGTGTGGCTCACTGGTTAGAGGAGGCAGACCTGGAAGCAGAGGTCAGCCCGGGACCAGGGTTCAATTCCCGGCTCGGCGGGGTCTTGAGTCCTAAAATGTCCATGGACTCGACAATTCTCGCTCCGGTGCCTACTCGATTCACGGGTTCACACTCTGCAACTCTGGGCAATAGCTTGCTTAATCTCCACAACGGCCCCTCGCGGCGGGATGCCTGGCTTTCACCTTGCGGATACCCTGCTGGGGTTATCTCACAGGGGAATACCAGGACGGGTTCCCTAAGCAAGCGCTTAGAAACTGCTTGGTGATTTGCGCTATATAAATTCCTGTACATTTACATATGTCCCTGCCTATTTCCTTTCGGCTTCTTTTTTATGTTATTATTGTTTCTAGTTTTTGGGGTATATGGAAGTTTCCTAGACAGTCCAGCTGACCCCTCTCTTGCTGCTCATTTTATGTATAATGCCCGCATACAGCTTCTAGGCCAGGCAGCTGTTTTAGAATGGCATTGTCCAAAGTGTAGCATTGGTTCTTGTTCTAAGATGGCCAACCCATTGCTTCTAAACATGGCAGCCTTGTTAGAACTTTAAAGAAACAATAGCCTACATACAATGTAATTGCAAGAATGCTTCCCTCTGTTATTTTTAATTTTATTTTTATTGCAAACTTATCGTTTAGGCGGCTGCACGTTTTCTATTTTCTACTTTTTTTCCTACTAATTTTTCTTGCACATGCTAGGAGTGTGTTTTATTGCGAATGGGTAAATGGATACAAAATTTAGTCATGGGGATTATGAATGAATGCATGAGTGCAAGGATGATGCAGTGCATGTATGATGAGATAAAAAGCGCATAAACGCATCAGTGACTGAATAGGCACTTTCAGTTATAAGCCAGACCTATTGGCATTACCAATGCTTTTTCTTTGGTTACGCGAGGTTGCTGAGAAAGCAATGGTTGTATCTGCTGTAGGCCAGACCTAAAAACTGAACACTCCTAATTCCCTATTTTTTCATTTGACATCATGTGTCGTTTATTATTTGTTTGGTTTTATATTGAATTACATTTAGGAGATTATTCCTAATTGTATACATAAATAAATAAATAAATAATTGCACTTACACCTTTGAAGACATTTGGACTCAGCACTTGCCAGAAGGAAACATTTTGTTCAACACATGTTTTATTTTACTGAATAAAGGTGTCTGTTATTACTTTTTTTCCTTAACGCATTTTAAGTAAAAAAAAAAGAAAACTGCGCATTTACACTTAAAACATGGGATCTGAGCAGCCAATAAGAGCAGAGGTTTTCATGCACGAGGACATTCTCGCGCTTGCATTAATTCAGCAATAAAAATACAAGAAAGACTGGGACATTACTCATATTAATGAGGTCAGGATCAGCCGTGTTGTTCTGCCTGGCGGGGAGCCCACTCAGAGCCAACAGTCCTCATTAGGAAAGGCTGGGATTCTTGATGTGTAATTTGTTGAGTGTCTGGGACTCTGCACAGATACTAATGGTTGGTATCAGCCTGTATCTAGAGCATGGGGTCTGGCTGCTGCTAGATGGAAAGCTTGGTGGGTTTGTGCACCTGCTACTTTAATATATATGCATCCCGCGAATCGCATTTTAGAATCTCATTGGATCCAACCTACTCTTTCCTTGTTTACGGGTGAATGTATTATTATTATCAAGCATGGGCTTACCTTTGATAGGTGTAGTGTGTGCATCGGCACCGGGGCTCAGAGGCCAAGGGTATCCTCTGAACCCTGATTGTTTCTGTTGGTGCTACGCAAAATTGCCCACGCTTTATAAGTCACAAATGCATCACGAATGCTACATAGATACATGACATTAAAGTACACTTTCCACATTTCTTGTGTGGTTTAACGATTAGGAAAGTGTTTCGTTTGGCATTATTTTTAGAGTGCATTTACTGTAGGTTTAGTGAACTTACTTACAGTATGGGGCTAAATACGATGTCGGGCGGACAACACTGTTGCGGATTGGGAACCGCCTGACCTCAGTTCAGCGGTTCCGATTACAGTATTTGGAAGCAACCGCACATAGGGCAGTTGGAAACATCCATTTTCAATGAAAGCTTGAGTGGCGGGCGTAAAAGGCCCGCAGCACAAGCTTCCATAAGAAAATGGGTGTTTTCAAACATCCCTGCAACCGTGAGCCTGGCACCTTATGGTGCCTGCCACATGGTGAAGGGATATTGAATGGGTCACCATAGGTGCCCCCCAGGCCCCAGAGCAGAGGGCAAGGAAGGAAGTGGGCCCTGCTAGGGCCCCCAATGTCGTTTTCCAACAGCCTTTCCATGTTGGATAGGCCAACAAGGCATGGCTGTTGGAAACCGACGCAAACACAAGGAGATGATGGGCAGAGCGCTGAAACTTTTCAGCCACTCACCCACAGTCACAGATCTGGGTTGAATCCATTATCGTTATTTAGCTCGCTTCGCCACCCCAGTTCAGACCCAGCCACATGCAAATCAGTCTTAACCCTGTTCCTCATGGGAACAGTCCAGCATGAACTGCCAAGCTAGGGCTTCCCTTGACCGGAAACAAGCATCCTGGGACTGGTTTGGGTATAACAACCCTCAGCAGCCAGGCTAGCTTGAATCCAATGGCAAAGGGAGCAAGGGACCCACGCCTGGGCATACCCTGCCAACTTAAGGCGAATAAAGCAAACACAAGGAGATGATGGACGGAGCGCTGAAACTTTTCAGACACTCACCCACAATCACAGATCTTGATTGAATCCACCATCATTCGTTAGCTCACTTCACCACCCCATTTCAGATCCAGCCATATGCAAATCAGTCTTGATTCTGTTCCTCATGGGAACATTCCAGCCTGCACTGCCAAGCCAGGTCTTCCCTGGACCTGAAACAAGCAATCCTGGGACCAGTTTTGAGGTAACAACCCACATAAGCCAGGCTAGCTTGAATCCAGTGGCCAACTGAGCAAGGGACCAACGTCTGGGCATACCCTGCCAAAACTGACATCATAATCCTGACGGTGCCCTCATTAAGGAATTATGAAGTGTTTCCGATGCACCGACGGGCTCCTTGAACCCATCAGAAAGCTTTGGATAGTCCCTCCGCCTGATGCCTCCGACAGCAAACATTGTAATTCATTGGTCAGGCCACAGCAGCAGATCGCGGTCGGACCGCAACTGAGGAGCCGTTGGTTGCGGCCTGACAACCAATAAAATCATGCCTTTTGTGTTTTAACTGAATCAAATAAGAAGTTAATAAACCATCCTTACTTAGATATGTACTCACTATAAAAGCAAGTTTGACTTATGTAATGTGTGCATAAATTCATTATTTGACATTTACTACTTAGATGACTATATAGAAACCATCCTCCTATATGTAGAATGTAATTATAGAAACAATAAACGTTGATGTAATATGTACTAGTGTTGTAACTATATTTCATTTAAATGTACTTGTTAGCAATACTTACACATGATTATCCTAAGGATTTGTTGTATGTTACATGTAATTTGACTCAAATGCACTACAAATGTATTTTCATTTGTGTTTAAATGTGCACACGAATATTAAATGTGCACTATTGAGTTAAAGCTTTAACTTGCCTTGACTAGGCCTGTATTTCACCATGCTGTATAAATACGGGTTTCCATTTTCTGCTAGTGTGACATTTCTTGCAGATATTCACGTGTTGTTAGTTGTACAATAGATACATTACTGTACTAGCGATGGAGGAGAGAGCCTGAGGAGAAGACCTTGACGAAAGAACATGAGGAGCCAGAGGGCCAACTCAAAGGCCTATTCAGCAATGTTGCCATTCCCATGTCTAGTGTGCCAAGCGACGCGCTTCACGAGGCGCGCCCTTAGGGCACGTCCCCTCCGGCCCCCGCCCACAGTGGTAGCAGGGGGGGCGGCCAATGACAGTCGGCCGCCTCCCCCTCTCGCATGGTTGGATCCCTTCCGGGTCGCGGGTGACGCGCATCCGGTTTGTGCGGGGGGCGGAGACCCCGGGCCTATGTAAGGTCAAGATCCCTTGACCGGGGTCTCTTCTCCCTTGCCCCTGCTGGACTGTGTGGACCCGCTGCTGACTCGTGGACTCCAGGCTTAGTCTTCTTTAACTTTTTAGCCCGCGTCTCCCGTTGGATTGTCGAGGGAGAGCGGCAACGAGAGAGGAGCTTGGTCGGAGGACTTCGGATATCGAGGGAGCGCAGCGGTCGTTGGATCCGGCGTCAGGCGCGGAGCAGAGAGAGAGGGGTGCCGTGCACGTGGCCAGGTAAGGAGTCGGGTGCCTCTGGGGACCTCGCGGGCAGCCGTGGTTCACGGGCGGGGGGGTGTTGAGGGTCGCTTACTTTGATTTACAGCTCCGCTCTCGGGGTTGCGGCTGCACGTGGGGTTCCACACGGGTGCGGGCTCCTGCCGGGCGGTGTGGACGGCAATCCGGGGGGCACAGGGAGCGCAGGCGTTGGGGCTCCAAGCGCGCAGGTCGCTCAGCGGCAGAAATTAGGAAGAGTCAAGGAGCGCCTGCATAGACGACGCGGTCAGGTTAATAAAGCGAAATGGCCCCCAAGAAAGGAGGGCATAAAAGGAAGGGCACCGACCCGGAGCTGGCCCAGATTATGAAATTGTTGTTGCGCAAACTGAACAAAGACACCCCGGATAGCGGGTCAGGAAGCGAGGACGAGCAGCCTGAGCCTGTGGTTGAGAGGCCACGCAGGGAAGGGGTAGCGCCGAGAGCGGCATTCCCCCCGCTGCGGAAAAAGGGGGGAGCACCTAAAAGTACCGGGGCAGAGAAGGCCAGGAAGCGGGGAAAGACCCGAGTGGTGGAGGAGCAGGACGAGGGATCAGCAGGTCCCGTCCTCTGCCCCACCCCTTTGAGCCCTGAAGTAGTCGTGGTCCCCACCTCAGTAACAGGGGCACCACAGTCCATTGTCCCCCCAGATCCGGTGGGGGCGCTGTTAACTGAGATCAGGTCAACGCTGCAGACACTAGCCCCGGGTGGGAGCGCGCCGGTTCCGCCCCCGCCGCTGCCTATGGCCGCAGGGGCAGGAATCCAAGACCCCGTTGAAAGTCTTCTAGCATCAGTGGCTTCCCTGGTAGGGCAATTATCGTCCGCTAGTAAAGGGGTAGATCCAGCGAGTGCAGGGGCGACAGCGCCATGGGCCCCGCAACAGGCAATAGATCAGGGGGCGCTGCAGACCATTCAGAAGCAGCTGGCGCAGGTAGCAGAATTGCGCAAGGCGACTCCAAGTGGAGCGAGTGGCCCATTACCACAGGCAGCCAATCAGACGGCTGGATCGGTAGGAGGTAAGCTAGTTAACGGGGTTGGGGGGGCCAGCGAGGTTGGGGGGTCCCAGGGAGGAATACAAGGGAACGTACTGTCCCAATCGGGAATGCTGGCTACTCATGTTTCCCCAGAAATGCGGGAGAAAATCTGGAAGGGCGCCTACATTGATATCTTCTCCCTGATCAGACCAAATAGGAGGGATATTGACCTCAGGGAGAGGGAAGGCAAGGAGGGGTCCTTTAAGGAGAGGAGGCCCCGGGTGGAAGAGACACTGACCAACTGGCTTTATGGGTTCCATGTTTTCGTTTCAGTTTTGTTGGAAAAAAGACAGGAGTTAGCTATCCCACTGGTATTCTATATGAATAAGATTGTTAAAGCGCACGCTACTCAAGGTAACTTGGTTTGGTTGAACTATGACAGGGATTTCCGCTGGGCCAAGGAGCAAAACCCAAGTATTGGATGGGACCAGGTAGAGGTGAATGCCTGGTTGGAAAGTACTAGCTGCAGGGAGCAGCCTGCCAGGCAGCCCTTTCGGACATCCCAGGGGGGCCCAGGGGAGAAAAGGGGAGTTTGTTGGACCTTTAATAGTAAAGCGTGCACCTACCCCCCCGGACAATGCAAGTTTAAACATGCCTGCTCCTTCTGCGGCCATCCCTCCCATCCTGAGTTCAAGTGCAACAAAAAAGCGAGGGAGCGGGGAGGCGGGGCAGCGACAAGGGATGTTAAACCCCCTCAGGCCTAAGCTGCCTTCCCCCGTAGACATTGTACGTTTGACTTATTGGCTCGACCGGTACCCCGATAGGGGGGCGGCCTTGGTTCTGTTTCAGGGGTTTTCAGTTGGTTTCCGGATTCCTGCGGTGGATGTCCCCCCCGTTAGTCGGTGCAACAATCTGTTGTCAGCCAGAATTCTCCCGTCAGTAGTGATCACTAAGGTAGAGAAAGAGTGTGCGCTGGGCCGGGTAGCTGGACCTTTCCCGTCCCCCCCCCTTGAAAATTATGTGTGTTCACCTCTGGGAGTAGTGCCAAAAAAGGAGCCTGGGCAGTTCAGGATGATTCACAACTTGTCAGCGCCTAGGGGCTCCTCGGTGAACGACTCTATTGACCCGGCACTGTGTACTGTGACTTATTCCTCATTTGATTCCGCCATTCAGAAGGTCAGGGAGTTAGGGCGAGGTGCCTTGTTGGCTAAAACAGACATAGAATCGGCCTTCCGCCTGCTGCCGGTGCACCCGGACGATTACCACTTGCTAGGCTTTCAGGTTCAACACCAGTTTTACTATGACAAATGCATGCCCATGGGATGCGCGGTATCTTGTAAATATTTCGAGACCTTCAGCTCCATGCTGCAGTGGGTTTTTTCTTACAGGTCAGGGTGCACTGATGTGGTGCACTACTTGGATGATTTCATGGTGATGGGCCCAGCTGGGTCTGGTAAGTGCGCGCGGGCGCTAGAGGAATTGGTGAGCATGTTCCAGGAATTCGGTGTCCCCTTGGCCCCCAGCAAGACGGTGGGCCCGGAGACTTGTATGTCCTTCTTGGGAATAGAAATTGATACGGTAGCTGGGGAGTGCAGGCTACCCCGGGACAAGGTGGTGTCATTTTCCCGGGCAATTGAAGCAGCTTTAGAGGGCCCAAAGGTGTCACTGCACCAGCTCCAAGTACTGGTAGGGCAGTTGAATTTTGCACTTCGTATCATCCCTATGGGACGCCCCTTCTCCAGGTCCATCGCCCGCGCCATGGTGGGTCTTACCCAAAAGCACCACAGGGTGCGGTTACGGGCTAGTGTAAGGGAGGACTTGAGAGTTTGGCGTGGTTTCCTGGAAGATTTCAATGGCCGGGTGGTGTGGCCCGCCCCTCCGGTGACCAGCGCGGAGCTGGGCCTTTTCACAGACTCGGCAGGTAGCATTGGCTTTGGCGCCATCTTGGGTGCCGCCTGGTGCGGGGCGGTCTGGCCTCCCGCCTGGCACAAAAGTGGCCTGACAAGGAACATAGCCTTCCTGGAGCTCTTCCCCATTTGGGTGGCGGTAACTATCTGGGCTGATCACTTCAGGGATAGGGTGGTGACCTTCTGGTCAGACAACATGGCTGTAGTAGAAGTCATCAATAGGCAAGGAGCTACCTGCCCCCATGTGCTACGCTTGTTGAAATTGTTGGTCCTGGCGTGTTTAAAATTAAACTTAACCTTCAAGGCGGCACATATACCAGGTGTTGATAACCATGCAGCTGATGCTTTGTCTCGTTCCAAGTTGCAGGATTTCCGGAAGTTCCACCCACAGGCGGAGGAGCGAATGACGGCATTCCCTACGTCACTGTGGACAATTGGAGCCCCGCTTTAGCGGGGCTGGTAGGTGCCTCCCTGAGTGATCGCACAAAACAGTCGTACCAACAGCAATTTAATGTATACTTGGGTTTCGCCAAGCAGGCAGGCTTTCCAAATGTGTTTTCTACAGAAGCAGTACATGGTTTCCTTCAAAGGCTAAGGGATCAGGGGAGGGCGGTGGCCTACGCTAGGGCGCATTTGTCGGCCATCGCCTTCTTTGCCAAGGTAGCAGGGGTGCGGGACCCTGGGTCTTCCTTCCTCATCAGAAAAGCATTGACCGGGTGGGCCAGACTGGAGGGACCAAGGCGGGACTGTCGTAGGCCTCTGGATCTCCCTACCTTGTCGGAAATATTAAGGGTCCTACCTGCCGTGTGCGATTCTCCGTTCGAGGAGGTTTTACTGGGAGCAGCCTTCTGCTTAGCCTTCTATGGGGCTTTCCGCCTCAGCGAATTGGTAGGGTCCTCTAGATCGGACCATGGGGGGGGCTTGCAGTTCCGGGACCTGACCCTTTCCCCGGGGGGGTTAGTAGTGCTTCTCAGGCGTTCGAAGACGGACCAAGGGGGGAAGGGTGCCCCCATTCATCTCCGGCCCGCCCCAGGGGTGGCAGCATGCCCGGTAGCCCGGATGCTGGCTTACCTACCTCTGCGTCCCCAGGGTGGGGGCTCGGCCCTGTTCATGCATGAGAATGGCCACTGTTTGTCACAGTTCCAATTTAAAGCGGTTTTCAGGCTTGCCCTGGGGGTACTGGGTCTGGGATCTGCGGGGTTCTCCTCTCATTCTTTCAGGATAGGCGCCGCTACCTTAGCGGCAGGGGCGGGCCTTCCCCCCAGCGCTGTCCAGGGGGTTGGGCGCTGGGCTTCGGGATGCTACAAAAGATACGTGAGGCCGGAATTGTTATGACCAGCGTTAGTCATTCCTTGTTCATTGATGTCTAACGGTGTCCTCTTTCTCCTTCTGATTAGTATGCCCGAGTCGGTGGTCTGGGTCTTGGGGCACTCGTTCGTGCGCCGGGCGGCAGTACGGGTGCAGCAACGACGGGTGGTGAAGCCGGCAAGCTTGGGCGAGGTCGAATTCTTTTGGCATGGCATCGGGGGGATGCGGATCCGACACTTAAGGCGGACGGTGGATGAACTCAGAGCACAGAGGGGGAACAAGCCCCCAACTTGGATTGTGATACATGTAGGGGGCAACGACATGGTGGACAGGGGACGCTTGGCGGTCAAGGAGGCCCTCCTGGCCGAATTTGCCTGGCTTGGACACGTGTTCCCGGCAGCCACAATTGTGTGGTCGGGCATGCTCTCACGCAGGACATGGGGACCAGGAGTCCGCGTCAGGTCTTTGAATGTTTCAGTAAGAAAGCTGAATGGCGAACTTGCGAGGTTGTGCTCAGCCAAGGGCCGCTTGCGCTACATTCAGCACCGGTTGATCTCAGGAGAAGCAATGTACCACCAGGATGGGGTACACCTGTCGGACTTAGGCACGGACACATTCATAAGCGAACTTTGGGCATTTATTGCGAACGCAGGTGGGGAGGGTGTCAGACCTGAGGGCCTTGGCCACCCTTGTGGCGGAGTACAGACCTGCGAGCAATAAACAGTGATTCAGGGGAGGCCGCCTGGCGGACTCCATAGGCCAGCTCTGAGGGGGGATATGGGGAGCTCTCCGCGGGGAGGAAGTCACCACCGGCTGGGGAGGCTAGGGCGACAGATTTCGTGCCTCCCGGGCGTCCCAGGGCAGCCGGGTGGTAGAGAGGTGGGCCCTGGTAAGGACGGACAAGGAACGGCGGGCCTACCACTCCAAGGGGCAGGTGCACGGCACCTGGCGTAGGATACCCCAGCGCGAGATGCGAACCAGATGGGGCTCCTCCCTTAGGGCTGGGGGGGAACAGAAAAAGTTCAGGTGTTGGAAAACGATTTATGAATATCAATATGCATTGTGTATGCTTGTCATGTTTATTCAAAGGTGGAGAATTAAACATGGCCTTTTTTACCCCACTCCAATCTCTTGGTTATTAAAGTAAAGATGTGGGGTTCTGCATGTTGGTTCTGGTTGCGGGTGGCGGGGGCAGAGCTGGAGGGTACGGGTCCTATGCCAAGCGACGCGCTTCACGAGGCGCGCCCTTAGGGCACGTCCCCTCCGGCCCCCGCCCACAGTGGTAGCAGGGGGGGCGGCCAATGACAGTCGGCCGCCTCCCCCTCTCGCATGGTTGGATCCCTTCCGGGTCGCGGGTGACGCGCATCCGGTTTGTGCGGGGGGCGGAGACCCCGGGCCTATGTAAGGTCAAGATCCCTTGACCGGGGTCTCTTCTCCCTTGCCCCTGCTGGACTGTGTGGACCCGCTGCTGACTCGTGGACTCCAGGCTTAGTCTTCTTTAACTCCCACCCACCCGTCCCTGATTTTAGTGGTGTAGGGGAATAGTTGTTGCGGAGTACAGACCTGCGAGCAATAAACAGTGATTCAGGGGAGGCCGCCTGGCGGACTCCATAGGCCAGCTCTGAGGGGGGATATGGGGAGCTCTCCGCGGGGAGGAAGTCACCACCGGCTGGGGAGGCTAGGGCGACAGATTTCGTGCCTCCCGGGCGTCCCAGGGCAGCCGGGTGGTAGAGAGGTGGGCCCTGGTAAGGACGGACAAGGAACGGCGGGCCTACCACTCCAAGGGGCAGGTGCACGGCACCTGGCGTAGGATACCCCAGCGCGAGATGCGAACCAGATGGGGCTCCTCCCTTAGGGCTGGGGGGGAACAGAAAAAGTTCAGGTGTTGGAAAACGATTTATGAATATCAATATGCATTGTGTATGCTTGTCATGTTTATTCAAAGGTGGAGAATTAAACATGGCCTTTTTTACCCCACTCCAATCTCTTGGTTATTAAAGTAAAGATGTGGGGTTCTGCATGTTGGTTCTGGTTGCGGGTGGCGGGGGCAGAGCTGGAGGGTACGGGTCCTATGAGATTTGTCCCTGATGTTGCAGTCTGCAACATGAGAAATTGATGAGAACACTGGACCCCTGTTGATACATACAAAGGGGTGTTACCCAGAGAATTATTTTGTGATATAATTTAGTGTTCACACCGTTGGAGATTTAGATGCTTTACAGATTCTTCACGGCTGACCTCAGGTGTGTTTTTGTTTTTCGAGATTCTATCATTCCTTCAGAGACTTTTCCCTGATTGCTTAGAACACCTCCTATGGACTTTGAGAGTTTCGACCTCTATGCTTACCATTGGTTCTTTCCTATGTGTCACTTAAGCTAACGCTTATTCTCTGACCCATAGAAGACTCCTGACCGAGCTTCTGAAATGCGGACTCTTTCCTACTTAATTTTTCCTGCTTGGTTCTAATTTCCTTTACAGAAATTCCCTGATTTTCTAGATCCTTTAGGGTACAGAACCATCCTCTTAGCTTGGACTCTTATTCAGGACCTTTAGACCACTGAATGCATGGACTACAGAATATTAGACTTTTCTCTAAACATCAAATCGTTGTGTACCTCTTACATATTGCTGTTACTGAAATGCTCGTTGGGCTAATATTGGTCCCACTTAATTTCTGTTGGAGGTTGGGCTTACCTGTTGTTATTCTGCACTTTTGTAGTATGGAATTAAGACAGGGGCGTAACACAGGCCCCTGCAGCCCCCGCGATGCGGGGGGCCCTCACCCTCCAGGGGGCCCCGTCAGCACCGCACTTCTGGTGGGGAGCTCTAGATTGAGCCTGGAGGGGGCCCCTTCAGGTACCCTGCAGGGGGGCCCCCTCAAGGTTCGTTACGCCACTGAATTAAGAGTCATGTACCTGAACTTGATTATTAATCTGTAATAAACATTCTGAACTTAGTTACTGATTCCTGTTTCTTATGGTGTTGCCCAATGGGTTAACCTGCTAATTGGCAATGACAGGTGAAATACTAACTCTCTCACCCCTTAGTGCATATGAGAAAGATCCGTTGGAGGAAGATATATGGTAAGGAAAGTGGGCGCAGGATCGCTGTTCTTCCCAGTTTAAACAGTGGCCACAGTGGCCATTTCCTTTCTTGAACTAAGGCCCATTATACAATGGCTACACTACAGGTATCAAGTTGGTAAAAGTAACAGCTTTGAAACACATGAGGCTGGATTTACATAAAAAGGTTTTATATCGCTATTATTCTCGAAGCTACAAAAGTTTCGTCTTGGGATAGGAATTCTCATATTTTGATGTTCAGAAATATCTAACACTAAGGGGTCGATTTCAATCCGGTAAAAAGCGCTCCGAATCGTCGTACGGAGCGGTTTTTCCCCGTACAAATCGTACCTGTAAACGTCCCGTACGTACGACGAAGTACGATTCGTACCAGGAGCCGTACTTCGTACGAATCATACAGAGACCGTACGAATTGTATCCCCGTACGATTCGCCCTCGGAACCCGCTGTACGCGACGTCTGTACGGTTCGCGGCTGCTTTTTCCGACCCGGCAAGTACGATTCGTGTTGGGTACGCTCCGTACGACCCTTTTTCTATGGGAGCTGAAAACTCCCGTAGAAGCAGAGTTCGCCCCGAAACAGGTACGGAACGGCCCCCCCCCGGGTACGGTGCGTACCCCCCATGATCGTAGGGGTACGGCTCGTACACCCCATGATCATAGGGGTATGGCTCGTACACCCCATGATCGTAGGGGTACGGCTCGTACACCCCATGATCGTAGGGGTACGGCTCACACACCTACAATCATGGGGTACGGCTCGTACACCCCATGATCGTAAGTGTACGAGCCGTACCCCTACGATCATGGGGTGTACGAGCCGTACGGTGTGTATGTGAATGTGCGCTTTACCGTATGAATCGCCCTTACCTGACGTGGCCGGTACGAATCGCGTCCTGATCACCCGGTCTGGATCGTACTCGCCGAGTCGTATGGTGTGTGTATGAGTCGTACGGACGCGACTCCGGATACGAATCGTACGGCCGGTGATATTACCGGATCGGAATCGATGCCTAATTGTACTGACCACAATGGAAACTGTACCTTTTTGGTGGCTTTGCCACAGTCTTAAGTTTAAGATTATACAGCTGGGAACCTGACACTTTACATAAAATCCTCATCCCTAAAGACCGCCTTTTCTCTCCTTTGCTGGCTCTGCAGCTTAGGCACTTGGTGGTTTAAAAAATGTATGTTGAACCCACAAGAGACTGAGATCTGTCTTGTGGCCCCTGAAACAGGAGCAAAGGGGACAGTCAGTTGCTGTGTGAGAAAGGGAATGGAGCACCCCCAAACTTCAGCAGAGGTCATGGGGGAGGGGGTCTTTCTTCGAAAATAACTGGAGAAAAGTTTTTAAAAAATGTGTATTTGCATATTGCGCTGCCCTTTACTTGTCTGGAGTTACACTCTGTCTACAGATCCATATTTGGGAAACAGCATATGTCATATGACTTTCCCAGTAGTAAGTGTGGAAATCTGTGGCTGGTGCATATTCCTGTGATTGTTTGTAAATTCCAAGATGTTCTATATTCCTGACTGTACCTAGGAGTGAATTTATGGGTGTAAATCAGTGTTTAATTTGTGCCTGTGCTTACCATTGCTCAGTACCAGCATGTATTTCTAATAGAGACATGTAGTTTCACAGTCTTCCACATGGTGGCGCTATATGCCTTTATTGTTTAGAAGAGCCCATCAGCGGAGAATTGAAATGCTTACCAGAATAAAAAGAAAATCTAAAGCAAGGATGTTATATCATCCTCATAGATTGAGGTGATCTGGCTGGAATAGTCTAAAATATCACTTTTGTTTGAGTGTGAATGGTGCCAGCAGGTGCGGCTTTTCACATTGGCAACAGGAGTTGTGAGTGGAGCCAACTGCAGTGGACGTCTGTGAAATACCTTGGGACAGATTCAGCCCTGGTGTAAATGTATGACTTTGTTGTGTGAAACACTCCCACAACGTCTTGCAAAGTGTCAGGTCCACCTACATCCACTTCCATCATTCATGGCTTTCCAGTCACTAGCACTTTGCTTGCCACAACGTGTCGATACATACTTTTAATGGATAAAGAGTGGCAGAATCCAAGGTAGCATTGGCTTGAAAGACATAACTGTGGCACTTAAAAAACATATGTTGGTCGTCGGCTCTTAGAAGACCATATCTACAGCATCGGTTCCTGCACATACTTTGCTATCTTCTGGGGCGTCCAATAAAGCCTGTTGATGGAAAAAAAAAAAATCTGTTTTTGATTGGCTAGTTTAACCACGAATACAACAGTTTTAAAGAGAGTTGCCATATTGTTTGTAGCTCAGTCCCGTGAATGACTCCTTCCCATACCAAGTATGGTGCCTTCAGTTTCCTGTCCTCGGCGGTGTGCAGTGTCTGTAAGTGTTGGACGATCCCCTACCTCCCGAGTGGCTTGATTGGCTCCAGTCGGTTAGAAGCGTATGTAGAATGGATATGGATTCCGTAGTAGGATATGGGTCGATTTCTAAAGATGAAGTGGAATGGCAATGCCTTAATGATGTGTCATATGATTACACCTGCGTGAAGCCAGTAACCAGGAAACTGGTAGGACTGGATCTGCAGGGCCAGAGATATAATGCAACTTGCCTATGGTGACAGGTTTCATAGGAAGGCCTGATTTTGCAGACATTGGTGATATGAGGACAAAAACAAGACATGCTGTGGCAAGATGACTCCATGACAAGATGTTTGGATCTCTCCAAAATGTTGTAGTGAGGTCCTCGCCTAGAACACTACACTTGATAGTTCAAACACCCAAATGCCAAAACCATATACTGTTTATCAGTTACAATAATACCAAAGAACGCAGCGGGGTTGCAAATACCGCAATGAGGGTTTGAGGAGTCGTTTCTAGGGCCGCTTCCATGAATTCTAAAAGGCAACAATTTGCCAATACACAAAGCTTTCTCTATGGATGGGTGGAACGTGATCCTTCCTTCCATATGAAATATGCCTCAAATTTCTGGAATGTACCACACCTACCCATGAAAAAAACATAATGATTTGGGCCCGTAGCGATGTTGAGAAGCTGCCAACTGGTTTAAAAATATTGTATGGCCTGCACATGCCTGCCCTAAACACAAGCTTTCCAAGATGGAAGTTCCAGTCAAAAATCTAAATAGAATGGCCTCTGTACCAAATGGTTGCAAAAAAACACATCCATTGAGTTAAGGCATGTAGAAGTGAAGATAGAAAGCCATGCAATAAAGGGCAATAGAAAGTCATGCCATTCAGACATCACGTTAACAGTGTGTGCATCTAGACAAATCCTCTGCTAAGCAGTGCTTAGTTTGTGGCGGTGGTTGCAAGTGGTGGACAGCCCTCATGTTTGAGAGTGGGATTTATTTTTCGTCATCAGACATTGACTCAGAGCTAGAGAAGAGAGACGTAAAAAGGCGAAAGAACCATCTTTGGGCGACGTATGGAGTGGAGCCCATATGAAATCCTTTGCCGAATTGCTGACAACTTTCCAGCTTCAACATACACAGTTTCATAAGTACCTGCAGGTCAGGCATGCGCTTGGCGCCCACTGTTCGCGCCTCTCAGACCTACTTGAATATAGTCCGCTGGAGACGCGCGTGCTGAGGGGCAGCATTGCATGGGAAGGGGAAACATCCATAACAACGCGGGTATTACCCCGCACTGCTATTACAACGCAAGTTGTTACAACGACTTGCGCTGGAGGGCGCTGTAGGATAGGGAATAGTTTAATTTTCTATACAACACCTTCCCTACTGTCAACGTGGACTGGAGTTGGAATTGATAATTAAACGATTCCACTATCCAGCGCCCCCCAACGCAAATCGTTGTAACGACTTGCGTTGTAAAAACTGTGTTGTAATGGCATGTGGGGTAAAAGCCTGCGTTGTAATGCCGTACAACCAATGGGAAGGCGTGTTTAAAATATATCACTCCCTCATAAACAACGCCCCAGATATATGTGGTCACCTGAAGCAGAAATGAGGGGTCTGGTGGGGGAACTTGATAATGCAGACTGGAAGTATGCGCACATGGTCCTTGAGAGATGCCATATCCTCCACACTGCAACATGTTCAATTGAACTACTTGCACACAACATACCTCACCCCTGCCTCATCAGGCATGCTGGAAGGCTCCCTGTGTCCCAGTGCTTCCAATGCGTCCATCCTGAGGCGGACTTCTTTCATATGTTCTGGCAGTGCCCTAACATTGTACCATACTGGGGGCGCCTTGCAGATACGCTAACATGGGTGCTGAGGAGACCTATGGAACTTACACCCAGAGTGGGTCTTTTGGGGGTCCTTGATGCTGTGGGGGGGAGTAGGGGTGAGCGGGAGTTGATTAGTGTGTCTTCGGTCCCAGCTAAGAGTTATATCGCATGCAACTGGAACTTCCTATTCAAACCAACAACTTCAGAGTGGCGGAAGGGCATGGGCTGGTGGTCCAAATTAGAGGAGACTGTTTACAGGGCGCGGGGTTGGCCACAGAAACATGCCCAGATGTGGGGCAAATGGTGGGACTACTATGAACTGCAAAATGCTGCCAGAATCTAAGAGGCCCGGATAAAGGACTTAGTAGCCGGTGCTGTAACGCTGGAGTGTGAAGACGTCGGTGGCGGGGGTATGGAGGTGTGCATCATTGTATTTGTTGAAAATCCAAAGAAAAATGTGTTTATAAAAAATGAGAAAGAAGTAGGAAAAGAAGGATAGGTACACAGTAACAAAGGGAGAAAGAAAGAAGAAAGTTGGCTATGAGATAAAGAGCAGAAAGAGTAGCGTGGTCGAGGAACGAGGCATGAGGTGGAATCAAAAGTAGGCAGTCTTGGTATTTGTCAATGTCGCCATTTAGCAGCACCAGAACTGGATCTTCCTATGGCTCTATATGAATTGCTAGTAGAGCTTTGATCTCTGAACACAGCAGTCAAGGGAAAGCCTTGTACTAAGCCATATGTGTTTTACTGATGGATGGATGTTATAATCTTGCCACCTGGTTACAATTTCTTTCAGAGGAAGGTTTGGGATCCCATCTGGCCTGATGTGAAGAAATGTAATTAAGGCCTGATGTATTATAGGGATTTGCCCATCCTGTGTCTGCAGGGAAATGTGTTGATACATAAGGGACTTACTGTCCTGAATTAAATGCCCGTGTGGGTTGGGTGCATTCTATAAGAATGTAAAAACGAATTAAAACATTGTAACATAATTTCCCCCTAATCAATTTCACACACATTATGATTGTTTTTCCACGTAATGCCTAGAGAACGCACCAAAACCAGCCTCAGCAGAAGCATTTTACACCAAGGTTTTGTGATCGGCATGCCTGGTCTTTGACAGGTGCATCCTACAACAAATGACGCTTGAGCCAATACCACCTCTAAAAATATTTCAGATCAGACATTGGGCTTGGATCAACTTGCTTGTCATTAGGATGTATATGATCTATCACCCAAAAGGGTGACATATAAAGGAATTCCTGTTACACACATCAAATTCATAGGTGCTGATTTGCTGTGGCAATGACTAAAACTAATGAAACAGAAGAGGAATAGTTGAGCCATCACAATAAACAAAACCTAAAAATCTACCTGTAACTACTATTAGAACATTGGAATGTTGGTAGCTCCATTGAAAACAACGGAGTGCTCCAGGCTTATAATGGCTGGTATAAGCCTGGAGCTCCCTTGTTAAAAGCCCTCACCTTCGGCATGGGCCTTTAACGCTGGAGAGGGCCTTTTTCATAACAGGTATAGCCCTCTACGGTGGGCTCTAAGGCTATAATAGCCAACATTAATAGTAGTAACTGAGGATTAAAATTTAGAGGGTTCAAGACCTAAGCTGAGGCAGGTAAATTCCCATAAATGTTAAAGGGGACTCATACCAACCCACCCTGTGGGTGTGATTGTCAAGGGCATCTCAAAATAACACTCATATCCAAAGATTCTTCCAAAATACCCTGGTAACAATCTGTCCCACTAAATCAGAATAGAGTAGATATTTCGTATGACCAGCAGAACAGATGCCTGTTAACAACAAACATCTGATCAGTGTATACCCACACTGCTAATTTAAATTTCCAACAGTCACCATGAGCCATGCTTCCAAGGCCAAGTAGATGTGAAAATTTGAATTCTAAGCAAACAGGTCCTCAAAAGAATCCAATTCTTTCCTAAATCTCCTCCTTAATGCTACACTGGGGACACCGGAAGGCACAAATTTGACTATGATGCAGATCACATTTCCCCAATGGAAAGATCAGTGAGGCAAATGATAGAAAACACAGCATTTTTGGATGAAAACTTGAATAGTAATGCAAGTTCTGAAACGTGTTAGCATTCAGCACCGTGAGACCAGGGGTGGTGGCGCAAGGGAGAGTAAAAGCGGAGGAGTTCATAAATAGCGAGGACCTTGAAAGTCCTGGAAAGTTTGGAATACCAGTCTATGGAACCTGGGGCTGAGTAGGAGGCTAGCTCTAATGTGAAACACAGCTCTAGTTCTTTAGGGGCCGCGTGAGAAGTACCAGTAGTGGAACCATATGCCTCACAACTTTCTTGGTTGTACAGAAACTGATGATGTTAGTTTGTTCACCAGATCGGTTCCTACAAGTCATCTGCTTGGTCCCTTCTCTCTTTGCTATATTCCACTCCCGGTCCTTCAGTTATTCTTTACCTCCATAATTCAAGGTCTCTCAGAAGCTTTGCAAAAATACAGAGGGACACTGGTTCAACTTTAGAGATATTTCATTGTGCCTTCCGTTGTGGCATCATGGTGCGCCTGAGCTTGGGGTGGTTTTCCTGGTACATCCTAGGTTCGTTAATGGATGTGATCATTAGAGCACCAGACATGCCTCCAAATGACCGATACACAGATAGTGAGGCCTATATAATACAGGGTATGAGGTCTACGAAAGACAAGCCATGCGTCCTGTGTTTCTATTGCGCTTCCCTCTCCCCAACTACCTCCATTCTCATTGGCAGGTTGTGCTGAGTATGGTGTTCACCTATAACACTCAGTTTCTTGTCTCCTTAGTGAGGAAGATTGGAGCATTAACATGGGAGCTCTTGTCAACAAGTTTTCAAATCTTACGAATTGTGGCGAAAGTTGAGGGGCGCACTTGTATGCAAGCTCCAGCTTATGACATCCCCCCCAAGAACATGTATGCAAATTTCTAGTTTTTAATAGCATATTTATCCTTGAGACCTTACCTACACAGAAAAATCAAAATGAAAAAGCAAATATGTACAGTGTATTGGATCAAACAATAATGGTGGCAAAGATAACAAAATACGAAAACATAAGTAAACCAATAAATAAAACATCTAATGAAGCACATATCACACAACGAAGGAAGCGAATCACCTAGAAGTGATGAAAGATGGGTACCTATTTTTCGAAGGATTGCCGGAGCCAATCACAACCTTTTTAGTAGGGACCTGATTTCCTCTTGCCAGTGCAACAGGGAGTGGGGGGTGGATCTTTCAACTGATCAACCGGAAATCTGGAGGATCGAGTGAGAATGAATTAAGCATAAATAAGTGACATTGAGGGCTGTCATTGATCACTACATGGATGTATGATGAACTATCAGCCACAAAAATATTGTGGTACAAAAACATTAATGAAACTGTCGACCTTATATATATGCAATGTACAGTACAAGAAAATCGGCTATAAAAATATCATGACCAAAATATTTACCTTGTATTGGTAAGTATATGCATTTAAATGTAATTAACATTATTTTCATTTTTAAAAAGTGATTTTTTTTTATAAAATGGTAAAGCACTAACAAAATACACATCAGAATAAAATATAACAAGCACCCAATAATTTATTAACTTTTAAACATTTTAATACCTAAAATAATGTGTTGCTTTAAAATGAATTTATCAGTCAAGATAACAACAATTTATTTTAAACTACTAATTAAAATAAATGTTATATGAATCAATATAGTCTGTAAATAATATTATAACAGTATTCATATATAGTAAATAATAAAAACACAATATTAAGATCTAAAAGCATCACTTTTTAAAAACATATCAAAATGTTTTCTACTTATTAAACCATTAAGTTTTTTTAAATAAAAAATAAAAATAAAAAATAAATGTTACAAATATGTAACAGAAATTAATATTTTAAAATACTAAGGCCTCATTTAGATGAGGGGACGGACTTCATTCCCCCAATGATCTGTAAGTCCGTCAGGCCGGTAGAAACCCACCCACAGTGTTTAGGGATTGGCCTAATGGACCACTATTCGTCATGTCAGAGGACAGTCTGTTGGCTAAAGTTCAGCAGTCCTTCGTCGGTCCACTGATTATGAGCCGGCTGAACTTTTCTGGCACCTACACAAACTTCTTTGCACAGGGGTCTGAATTCCAAGTTGTGCACAGTTAACTGCACCAAGTAAATAGCCAGAGCAATAAAGTTCACACTCTTGAGGAAATTTGGGCAGGTCAATACTGCCAGAATTTAATAGGGGCCAAGAGTATTTTCTGTGATACTGTGACATGCAGAATCGTTTGTCGTAAACACCAAACTCCATATGCTAGTCCCCAAAAACTTAGAATAGGGATAATTTATCACACCTGATAAATTCTAAACCCAAGAAAGTCCGATTTTATCAGAAGTATTTTAAAGTTTTTAAAAACTAACAGAGCTGAGTAATGCCGAAAAGGCCTGCGTTAACTTAGGGTGGCTATCTAACTAAAGCAGATGTTCCAACATGTGCAAGGTGTAGCCATAAAGGATCTACTACATTTCTAGAAGCTGAGGTCAAAAATACACTTGCACTTCTACATTTGCCACTGGATTACTCAGTAATGGTCATCCTCGCTAACATAACCAGTGTAGAACTCTGAGGAATTTTTGCAACAAAACCTTGAATATAGAGCTACCAGCTTCCCAGAGCACAAACCAGAGAATCACTCAAGAGTTAATAAAATATATGCATGCAACAAATGTAGATCTACTTTAATTGTCAAAATCCTAATTTATTGAAACGTACAGTCCTCGATAAGAAATAGTTATTTGCGAAAGCTTTCAGATTCAGTAACCTGATTATAGTGTGTGTAGACACCAAAACCCAGCTTTGGGAGGAACAACTCCTTTTCTTTTATGGTAATACTAGAAATGTAACAGTGAAGCTGTGTAGATATATAACCCCAAATTATTTGTAGTTGGAGAAGACAGCTTTGGTGATTCTACAACATTTATGTGGGACCTATTACTTTGCAAATGGTAGTGATCAGGGACAACAGATGGGGGGCAGCACGGACAACATGATTGCGAAGGCATGGTAGGCATCACGACAACAGGAGGGGGGGTTATATGAAGGCACTTCAACGGGGGGAGAAGGCACGAACAACGGGGGGAGGAGGGGAGTAAAGAAGGCACCAAAGCACGTTGTGCTTGCAGTAGGATAGCCACCATTGTCAATAAAGTAAATAGTGCTCACCCACTAGATAAAGCATGTGGTGTTAGGAGCGAAGTAAAAGGTCCATTCCTTATGGGTGGCAACAAATGGAGACGGGGCGGTACCGAGGCAGGGCCAACACACCTCATAATGAATCGGAAGCCAGTGTTTACCAAGGACATTGACATCAGCCAATTACAAATATGGGAGGAGAGTTTGCTAGGCTTCCGCAACATACTCGACTACTGCATACCTAAAAATGGTGTGTGTGTGTACCTTTTAAAAACGTTATTAGTTTAACCATAAAGTTTTACATTTTGCAATTCTAAATTGTGAAATTACAAACAAAAAAGCTAGTATTTTCCCTTGACTGTCATACACATTACAGTAAATTACACCTATGAGCAAGGGAGATGCTGTCTTGGAAGAGTTGTCCAAGACCTTGGCTGCTTAGTATAAAATAGCAGCAACATTGTCACTGGTGTAAGCCGTGATAGAAATAAAATATGGACAACTCAGCCAAAGAGGAATACTAGACATGAATATCCAATCCTAATGTGATATGGGTTTTAAGAAAGAAGATGCTACCAAACATTAATAGATCTGTTCGGCGGACATGAACAAACCTTCACATAAAAAGGTGTTCTACGACTTATAGATTATATACTAGTGAGCTTAGAAAAACACCCATACGTTTGCGGTTAATGCCACACTCGCCAACGACACCGTTTTAGCCATTCACCCTTCAGTGTTTTGTGTGTTAAAGCTATAAACCCCTTCCCAATAGCCTCTGCTCCTCCATCCCCCTTCATCATAGCTGATGTAACAGAAATAGGTAAGTACCAAAAAGTAGAATAGCTAGAGTAGCTCCTTCCCCAACAACAGGAAGAGGGTATGGTACCTGTCGTATACAGCCGGATGGCTCTTAACATCTGACTGGTGCAGTGACCACCTCAATGGCTGATGATTCAATCATGGTTTAACACAAACCATCTCTACAAACTACACCATTGAGTTTGAAGCACGGACATGCACATTCCAATGACTAAAGCTCGCATTGTTCATTACCTCAAGATATCATCAGCGATCAATTTTCCTGGAACATTTTGACTAGCATCCATCAGACATGTAAAGGATAAAAGCTTAATGCGTATGAAATAGGAAATAGGCTTAATCCTTTTCATTAAACAAGTTGAGGTCTATTGACCGCATGTATTCTTTCGGCAGATCTAGTTGACAAACAGGTCATACCCTTGATGACCCTCACCGAAGACTGAAAGATCATCAATAAATGAGTTACATTTCAAACTGAGGTATATGAAGCAATTTGTTGTTGTAAGTAGAACCCCCAGATTCATTCTTCCAGTTGTTTAAAAGTTACCCACATCAATAGCATAAATTTGCTGATATAATTCTGAAAAGTTTCCATTTTGTTTTTGCATTATTAATAGCATTTAATTCAAGTATATCACTTATAAACCCTTAACACGTGTAGCTGTTTTTAAGCATTTATCATGCGGTTTCATTATTCTATTGTAAACTGAAGATGTAAAATTCTTTGCTTTGAGATTCGGCATTCCATTGATGAGCCTGTTGTGCTTGGTAAGACGTAGGCATTTAGAACAACTTTGATTTTGTTTACAATTGGTGATCATGGTGGTCCATTTTTTAAGCACAGGGCCTTCAGTTTTCTAAGTTTAGTCTGTAGTGAAATTGATTTGTGTACGTGTTTTTCTGTCTGTGTTTCACAGTCCACTGTCTTCTTGAAGTCGATTTTTTCTGTTTCTAATTATCCTTAATTGTGTCCAGTAAAATACATTCTGATTACTTCATGATATTTTATCACTGATTGTTCCTAAAAAAATGCACAAGCTTTTGGAAATGAGTGTGAGTGACTCTGATGCAGGTGAGAGCGGTGGGGCCCGATGGGGGGTATTTTGACAGACGATGACAATGGAAAATTAAATAAAGGATTCATTTTCCCTCGTCATCGTCTGTCTAAATACACCCGCACCAGGTCCAACCGCTCTTTCCTGCATGGGCCGCGCCTGCTCTGATGTTATGGGTTTTGAGATGCAATACAATGTTATATATTTTGGAAAGAATGCAAGAAGGAGTTACTTCATCCTTAAAATGTTTTTAAACATCTTTCCAAGCACTGGCATTGTGAGTTTGGTGTGTATTGGGCTTTATATAGAGTTGACGGACAGGATACTCCATCATATTGTGGCGGATATACCATCTTCCATGTTACAAGTACCACAGGTTATAATGCACTAGTTATATGGCAGACGAGATAGCCATCATAAACTCTATATTTGTGACAAAAGTCCATAGGTTCAAACCAGTTACAGAGTCAGCATCGCTACTCACACAACACAGCCATATAGTATCTTGGACACTTAGATCATTTCAGCAAAACACTGATGTCAAACTCTGGAAAATCTGACCCATGACCACTGCACTCGGCCCAGCACCCGCCCTAACCTTGGCTGGCAGTAATGAAAAATACAATTATATTAAAATGGTTTTATTATCATTTCATTTTCAGTGGGGCAACGGTCCTCCGCCATAAAGGAGGAGCCGCCTCTGTCCAGGCCTAAAACAGCAAATAAATATATGAGGTTGCCTTTGTTCCCTTCCAGTGCTGGAGGGGCAGATTGGAAACAATGTAAGCATTCAATTCATGTTTTTGTGTCACCCATCATGTCTTCTATTCTTCTGAGAAATAAGAACAGAAATGGATACACCAGGGACCCGTAGCTTGCTGTGTTTTAGACCTTCAACTGTGCCTCATAGGGGCAGCCCAACACTGCCAAAGTGCTTTTAGTCATTTTTATTTCCTCATGAGAAGAGGATGCTCCCTAGCATTTTGGTGTGGTTCTGTTCCTTTCGGCCTATGGTAAAGCGAGTATGCATGGGGTTGGCCCACGTCGCTAGTCTCTGGGATAGCTATCACAGGAATGCCACCCAGAGTAATTGCCTATGGCTCGGATGTATGCCAGTATCTCACCCATTATGCTTTGATCTTTATAGTGAATAATCATAAATTAGTAGGTGTGTCCACAACTGGGAACCGTAATCTGCTGTGACAAAGAGCGCCTTCCAATGCAACATAGGAAGACCGAAACAAGCCCAAGGTTACGGGGAAGATTAGTAAGGGCTGAGAAGCATTTGAGCACTTGGCATCGAATATGTGTGATTGGGAGGAAAGGACCTGCCTTTTGCAAAAATGTGTAAACTCAGAAACTACCTATTGTTTGAAATTAAATAAATATGTGTATTCATTTGCTGCTGCTCATTAAAACACCAAGTACCACTTTGAATGTGCCCTAAAATTACAGCAACACATTAAGAATTAGTGGACCAATTTAGTGTTTGGCGGGTACTTAGTCGGAATGACTGGGGACATTGCCTCTGCCTTCCTTGGCAGGAACAGTTATGATGGCAGATTCTGTCAATGTTGTAAAAGTTTGATGGAGGGCTCTGTCAAACATGACGGCTGTCAATCAAAATTTGCAAAATGTTTTCATTTTTCAGAAATAAACCCCAAAAGCAGCAGTTTGTTTATGACAAAAGGGAGTTTTCTCACATGATGTGTAGGTAATTATTATTTTCTTTTTTTTACTTCCCCTCACCACCAGATTTTACTGAGTAGTGATGGACAGCAAAAAAAAACCAGAATGCCGTCCGCTCTAAACGGGGCGGATGGTGTAATGTGTTTACCTCATATTCCATTGGGCCATCGGAGGAGTGTGTCGGCAACACAGCTGGCGAAGGCTCTGCCATCAGCATCCTTAAAGCTCCGCTCCCCTCTAAACCGAGTGGACCTTTATTTTGGTGGTGAGGGTATGTCATCCTCCCCCAAGATTCTGTGCTTAATTTGTTCCTGTGGTTTCCAGTGCTCGGCACCGGAACTTAACTGTCAACACCAGCACTTATGACATGGTGCCACATGGTTTGTCTTATGTAGAGATCAGCACAATAACAGTTGTTTATTAGTTCAATAAACATTTAAAATGACTCATACCTGCGGTCCACCCTATTCCTAAAGCTTTGGGGGCCTGGAATAGTCTAAAATGTCACACTTGAAGATGTATGATGGTTAGTAGTTGTGTTGGTACTGTCACTGGCACCGCTGGTAAGGGCAATGGGTGGTGGAAGCATCAGTGGGCCCTTGACCTGGGTCCTGGCATTTATTGTTTTACAAATTAAGCACTGTAAGAGGAAAGGATAATCAGTTGTCTGTCTCCAATTAACAGGTGCCCATTAAACAAGACCCATCATTGTCTCAATTATTCAGATTTTCAAGAATGTAAACCTATTAATTATCGTCATATTTAATTTGCAAACTTAAGAGGACTTTGATTTTCTGTGCCTTGACCAAAAACACGGAACTTGTATCCTGAACCATCAAGTTCAGAACATTATAGAAAGCATATAGGAGTGTTTCTGGTGTTTTCTTTAACTCTCTCTCCGTACATTCAGTGTGCTAAAGCAGTGGGATCTATTTTGCTTCAATACTTTCCATTAAGGCGCTATATAAAAAAATTATTCATTCGTTCAGTAGCTAAAAAAAGGAATAATGATACTACTCCCATTACTGTTAATAATAACAATGAATTTGCTCATATTTGTCTGAAAAAACTGCTTCCGTCACGTACTGTGCTGAGTTCTCTCCTCCATCTTCTCGCCATGGAGATGAGGAGGGTGTTTTTTTACTTACCATTTCTTAGAAGGAATGCTTTTCTTGACTCACTGAGGCAGGAGGTGTATTAATATATATTTTTAATAATCCACAACCCTTTTCTGTTCTCATATTTTTAGGTCTTGCCTAGCATCGCAGCGCATGCGCGGCTCGCTCTGTAAGATCTATTGTTATCAAGGCGATTTCGAAAGTGGAGTGGAAGCTCCGCCCATGCATTTTATTGGCGTGCGTCATCCTTTATGGTAAAAGCTGGCCTCCTATTGAAAGGGAGGCTTTTTGGTGACCGCCCTGTCTCCTTTAGGCCCCGCCCATCCGGACTCAATCGTTTTCTTGCGGCGTTACACCCATGGTCTCCATAAGTCTGTGAGTACTCCTTTTTTTTATTTGTTATTATTTGCAGCGCGCTTGTTTATTAAATTTATTTGCAGCACGAGCCGCTTTCACAGCGCTTGTTACTTCACTCTCTCGAGCAGGTTACATAATGTCGTCCTCTAAACACAGATTTCACTGTACTCGGCTGGCTCCCTTCCAGAATCACTTGCGCTTCCCCGCCAAAGCCATGTGTTCTGGGTTGTAGCAATAGCTGCTCTGTTCTTCGAGCACTCCATGCACCTCTTGCTACGTTTTCCCTGAAAGTACTTGGTAGAATGTTAATTTTGGGAATGTACCTGCAGCGTTTGCTGTTATTTGCAGCGCGCTTGTTTATTAAATGCATTTGCCACGCGGACTGCTTTCACATTTCTTGTTTTCTAAGCAATAATCCCTTCTTGGGCAGCACCGACTCCATATATGATTCAAAGTATTTCTGTACAGCGCAGATACTGGATGTATGGGTGCACGTTGTATTTTCTCCATATTATGCGGCTCATCCCTTTACCAGTTAGAAATGGGCTCCGCTGGATGCTGTGGACAGAAAATTGCTCTTCGGAAATGAGGTAATTTCTAGTAGATCCCTTCGCATCTTGAGCGGTTATGACGTTGAGTCATGTTCAATGGCTGCTTGCAGGTCGTGTTTTAACGGTATTAGAACTTTCCTTGTTACCACCAATTTTTCGGCAAGGAATGAGCGCGAGGTTGGCAAGCTGTGACCAACGTGACAGAAGTTTGAATCCCACTAAGGCTAACTCTGCACTTAAGCCTTCAGAGTCGATAAACCGAGCGCTTTACCTGTGGTAGTAGTTCCACCTGTTTGCAGCGCTTTAACGGCAAAACTGATCTTAAGCGCTTATGTTTATGATTGTTTTTCCATTGCACACAAATAGCCTATTGTTGGAGACACTTCTAAATGCTTGTGACCTAAATGCAGGTCCTTGTAATCTGCCCAGCCCCGGGTGCGCTGTTAGGAAACGTGCTCAAAAAGCTACAGTAATCACACCCAATGGCACCTAGGCACACTGCGCTTAGGTACACCTGTCATAAACTATACAGCGCCTAGAAGCAAACCAGGACGGACAGCAGGCCGCACAGCTCAGTTCTGTAGCCTGCAGCTCTGCAGAACAAGCATTTGCAATGCAATAGGTCTTGCATTTACGTGAGTTCGAGCTATTGGCATCGTAAATTACAATGCATTTTATATATGTTTTGGTTTTTAAAACATAAATAAAAGACATTGTCATTTACAAAGCCAATAGCTTAAGCGTGCATAAATGCGAGACCTATTGCATTGCAAATGCTTGTTCTTAAATGTTGCTGTCTATTTTCTTTTATCTCCTGGCTGTAGGGTATTGCTCAGAGACATTCTGTGTAGTTGTCCACTGTGTAAATGTTATGTTTGTAAATGCACATATACATATTTGTGCATCGCCCAAATGAAAATTCGTATTTACTTTTTTATTTTGCATCACATCCAAAATGTTTATTTGTATCCACTCGAAAGAACGTTACAATCTATTGCACAGCAAGGCTGACATGGGCCCTAGTGCACGTAAGGAAATGGGCCGCAGCTTTGTGGGTTAGGTAGATAAATGAAAGGAGCAATCAGGGATCCTTTGGGCACCTTCCGTCACTGGGCCCCGGTGCCACTGCACCTGCTGCACTATTGATAGCCACGCCCCTGGTTTTAATTATATGTTACGTATTAGTACACAGATCAGAGGGATGCCGCTGGGGGATTGGGCGATGATGAAGCGTTTGTAGAGATCTGTGGTCAAGCTGTCAGTGCAGCCAACCCCCTATGGACCGAGGAGGAGAGTGTTTATTATAGAAGAGCGTTAGGTCGAACTACAGGTGTGCAACAAATTCTTGGATTAGCGCTCGATACAACTCTCACCACAAGTTATGGTGATTGTTCTTAACATGTTATGAAAATAAAGCAGATTATTAACAATGACAGTATTCACACCGGCAATGATAATAAAAAATATTATGAGGATAATAGAGTAAGTAAACAGACCGAGCCAACCAGTCTTGCCACCTGGAAGAGGTAAATCGCACGTTTTTATGATGTTTACGTTTTTCGGTGTCTCTACAGCTTTAAAGCCAGAGCTGCTCGTTCTACTTGCACCATAATCCAAGGAGCTGACAGGCCGAGGCGGAGTGATCCACAGTAACACGCCGCACACAAGCCTGGAAGCAGAAGTGTCGTCCTCCGCTGTGATTGGTCAGCTGTCTCGCTTGTCAAAGCGCAAGGAGGCGAAGCGAGCGAGAGTGCACCCGCCTTCTATCATCCTCTGCTCTGGTTGGTTAATGTACCCGTCCATCGCGCAGCAGGGTAGGCTGCGCTGGCTGGTTACGTTGTACCTTTTCCAGAGGCTGCAATAGTTACCTCTGGAGCTTGGAGGAGGAAGGGATGTCAGCGCGGGGGGGAGTGAGGCTGTGACGCGGGGGGGCAACGAGGGGACGAGAAGGGGAGCAGCACCACCGACGAGGGGCCTCGAGGGGCCTGGATCGGGGGGCCCGGCTCAGCAGCAGCTGGTGAGTGAACACTGGGCCCTGGGGAGGAGGATGGCTGATGGGGGGAGGGTGCGTGTTTATTTGTATTTTCAGCCTCACTGTTTTTGCATCCTTTTTAAGAGTGTGTTTATCGGTACGAGGCCTGTCACCCTGAACATTAAAGATCTTAAATGTCAGAAGGACGTATGCAACAAAAACAACATCACAGCCCCCGCCCCCTTCTCTCCATTTACCAACCAGAAGGAAATAATATTTTTAAAGGGAGTGGACAGACTGACAGCAGAGCTCGTGATGCAAGGGCGCAAGTGTGGGGGGCTTCTGCAACTGTATTCGAAAGTATGTTTCGGTTTATGTCTGCCGGTGCGTTGCCAAAAGAAGATATTCTGTCACTTCACCTACTGACAAGGAAATGCTGTGTATAATTGGACTGTCTGACAACTGCACGTACAGGAGGCGGGGTGACCTTAATGTTTGAAATATAATGGTGCCTCGTTTAATTTCTTTACATTTTAACGTGATGATGCAAACCACCAACGTTTTATTTAATATGAGCAAAGTCCTCATTTTGAGAGGAAAAAGCCTTGAGAGCACCTCCCTGGTTTTTTAGTACCGGCGCCCTCCGCCCAATAACAACTGATGTTTTGGAGAATGTGTGACTCTCACAGCAGCGTGTGTGAAATGGTGACAGCCACCCTTCCGCCAGTGCCACCAAGAAATTAGGTGGGTGGGGCGGCCTGACAGCGGAAAACGGCGTTTAAAAGTGGGAGGGTTGGGTACCAATTGAAACAATGTTTTGGATAATGTGTGCAGCAAACACGAATAGTCAACTCTTAGTAACAAGTACAGAATTATTTTAAAGTGTCTTACTGCCACACAATTGTGTGTATGGGATGTGGATCACTGCCCAGATGGGATTTAAAGTATGTTTGGATTTATTTGTGGTAGTGGATAAAACCCTCACTTGGCAGAAAATATTTTTTTAAGTAAAAGAGAGCAGTCTGACCTCAGAATTTGGACATTTCTGAGGCTTTCAACAATCGATTTGAAATTATCATCGCTTTCATCCAACATTCCCCATTCAGAGGTACCCACCACTATTTTGTTTTGTAGTCTGAGTAGGGACATGCTGTGTATTTGACAGGGAGCATTTGCGATTTGCATGGTTGTTTCAGGGTGATTAGCTGTAGTGCTTGGGTGACAGGGAAAGGGCTATGTTAATATGGCCCTCTAATACAAAAAGGGTAATTAACGTGGATGGGTCCAGAGGGGGGTATCTGAGCGCAAGATAAGTTCCTGTCCACAATTACGTTTTAGGACGTGCCTTTTATTGTGTCCCCAGCAAGAAGGACACAGCACCACTCTTGCCCACCCTTTTAAAGAAAGGCTGACCTCTTTTGAGGGCGTGCACGTGTTGTTTGTTGGCTTTTTCTAGTCTCTGCACACATTTTGGGTGGACCATGCCATGCGCGACACCTTAAACCAGTCTAGTCAGCTTACCCAACTGGATGTTGCAGACTGGGATACTTGTGCGCATCCTTCCAATGCAGTGAGTGTAACTACAAGGTCTAGAATGCAACCTCCGTTAGAATAAAATCCAGTCTAGGTAACACAAACGGCACAGTGCCTCGTGGCAGGCAGTTTCGCTTTCCAAGTGAGCAATTTAGTGAACTTTTCGACCTAGCTGGGTAAGAATCGAAACTTTTCATAATAACAAACACCCATTCCAAATCATCTGGCTGCTAATATGTTTGCTTGGTAGTTCTAGGGATTAGGCAGAAGTCTCCGTTTTGTGGTGATTGACTGAGAGAGGGTCATAAAATGGCAATAAGAGGGTGGGTGTCGGAGGTGTTTTGGGTACAAGGAGTCATCCATGCAGACGTTGGGTTCATTGGTCACACTCCCTTGGCCTCCCGGCCTGCTCCGGACCCTCTAAGCACACACGTCCCAGGCCCTGATGCTGCTACTGTCGTGTGTCTACATCCAGTGTTTAGCTACGGTTGCTACTCATGCACAGCGTACTGTGTGTGGTGTCCAGAAACCACGTTATCAGTCACTTCAGCCATTAATGACCGCAGTTCTGTGCTGTTCACTGTCTATGCCTGATTGAGGTCAGTGCAAAAGTTAGTGGGGCGATTCAAGCAATCACCTTGCCTAGTGTTGTTAAAGCAGAAATTAGCATGACTTTTTTGGGGGTAAGATTTGGTTTGCTTTTTTGAAGATCGAAATAACCCTCACATAATCGTTAAATTAGCTCAAGAAACCGTGGAAGAAATGCTACTCTTAATTTCAGTGTTGTAGATTTTTCTTTTAATCTTCCATTGTCTTGTTAATACAGGCAGCGTGTGCTTTCTTTCTAAATAGATGAAGAGGTGAAAACCTCTAAAACACAAATATTATCTTATCATTCAGATTCGTCAATCATAGTCTCCTCATAATGAAAAAATAAAAACATTGTGCTTTGAAATATTTGCATGTTTAATGGCGTGAAGAAATAGGTTACTCTGCGTGTCTTACAAAAACAGCCTTAGTGTGTATAAATGTATATTTTGTCTAATTGTTATGATAATCTGTACTTATCCATATTAAAGAATCCTTCACATACACTTATAAGTATGCCAAGGCCATGAAAGTAAATTTGGCAAATAACACGTTATTTAGAGCAATTGTACTAATAAACTGTACAGTGATTAGACCCGAGAAAAAAACACGGAGTACTTCCCCACAGATTACATGTTATACTAACATGATATGTGGCGCAGCTCTCCTAACACACCTTAATCCTCTTCAGGGTGATTTTACCTTACTGCTCACATTTAACACCAGGCATCCTGATGTCGGTTAAATATCTTTTTCTGAAACACAAACTCATGGAACCATACCATGGCGTTCACCTTATATACAGATACACTGACCAATATGCTGTTTATGACTATAGTTGTGTTGACTGGGGGAGGGGCGGGTGAGATATTTCATCATGATCTAGTCATTGTTTTACTTCTGCAACTCGTGGCCACGCCCCACATTCAAATCATAGGGTATTATGCTCTGCACATCTGCATATATGCTGTTGGAGGCCTACTCCTACATTTACATGTTATTTCTGTCATGTAGAAGTGTGCGTTTCACTACTTATGAAATACGTATACAGTAGATGTATGTTCATACTGAAAGACATGCTATGTGATTGCTTTAGTCTGATCTGTTATTTGCGGGTGTAGTGTCATGCTGCTTTATTCTGATCTGTAATCTTTTGGGGGTTTCGTGTAATGCCGTGCTGTTAAATATTGTAGGCAGGTATTTAAAAACGAAAGGTTGCTCTTTTTGCTTAAGAGTCCGACCTATGAACTTGGTTAGTTTCTGCACAAGGTTAAAAGGGAAAAAAATCTGTTTCTGCGGAGTAATTTTCCGGCCCTTTATAATGGGAGCATATGTAATGTAAATGTGTTAACACCCTGGGGTGCTTTCCAAATGACGAGTTCTCCTCCCCAACACGCCATGCTTTCTGGAATCCCAGCTGAGCTGCATGCGAATCACGTTAAAGATTCACGTGCCACAAAACTGCTCTCCGTATATCATGCCCTCCCGCTCGGAGTGAAATCCATCGCGTATCACACTTGCGTTTTCATGGCACATTCCAAATACGTGTAATAGTTCCAGAGAAGTGACCGCTCTTCCCGTTCTGTTGATTATATTTGGTAATTTCTTCTGCACAGTATGCTATGTATATTCATAGCATTTTGGAACGATATTAACTCCACACACTTGTAACATTTTAGCGCCTGGGTACTCTCCCGAGTGACAAGCGATGGTAAACTCACTGGTGAGTCATAACGTGGACGGCAATACGTAGCGCTGTGTAGCTCCGTCGGCGCTACGTCACGACTGCGTCGGTGCTACGTCACGACTCCCGAGAGTGACGCCGCGCGCTTCCCTCGTTAGTGAGAGAGGAGCTGGGCCCGCGGTTCCCACCACCAGGATATTTCCGGACATGGGTCGGCTGTATTACATGTGTAACCTCTCCCATGCGACTGTGTCCCCAAAGTCCTCGCCGTCGCGGCGCAGCCTTGAGAACAGGCTCCGAGTGGCATGTGTCTGTGTTGTACACGTGCACTCTGTTGCCTTTTCCTGTATCTGTGGCATGTAGATAAACCGCAGTGGAAATTCCCCACGACCTTTGAGCGGCAAGGTCTCGGTGGCCCTGTCTCTTTCATGTAGGCCTAGCTGTCTGTGCCCGGATCTGTAACTAGTTGCCAGTGCTGACTGGCCTCACAGGTGCCACCCTCGCCCTCCACTTCAGGATGGCTTTCCAGCTGCCTGGATTCTCATGAATGTTCTTAACCTTGATTTTTTCAATTTCCAAAGGAAGCAAATAGAACGACAAGCACTGGCCTGCAGATTTTTAATTTTCTGGGTAGTTTGGAGTTAGTACATTTTTACATTTTTTTTCATTGGCAGACATGTATATTTCTAAATACATTTCAACAGAAGCAGCTAGAAAGCTACTAATATAGCGTAGCTTCTGGCCTTTTTAGTGGTTGTCTGCACAATACTTTTAATGCTCAATATTTGATTAATTACAAAAGTGAAAGACGAACCCTTGTATCAGTTCTCTTTGTTATGGAGGATATCTCATTTTGTCTGCATATGTTTTGAGCATAGTGGTTTTAACTGTAGGAGACTTATTGATATTATTTTTCCTATGCACGTATAACGGTAGAAATTAGGCAATACATGTGACTATTCCTTAATTTTTAGGTTTCGCTCGCGCTGTGCTTGCGAAATCTATTGTTTTTAATCTAAACTTAAAAGTATTTTGGATGCTCCCTCTTTTTCCTGGCTTTTTAATGGTTCCTGAGCTTGCCACTTACTTTTCCTCCATTTCTATTCGAGGTAGAATATTTTCCTGCATTTGCCAATGCTTGTTATTTCTAGTTTATTTTCTTAAAGTAGGCACCTTTGTGGTCTTTGAACTATTGGAATTTTTCGAACTAATTTAATCTTTTCAATAATACCCGTCAGTGTTTGGTGCATAGAGAATTTGGTATGGCCCGGTGAGGTGACATTGTGTCTTTCCTAGAGAATCCCTATCAATTGTTTTGCCTGATTAGGCCAGAATCAAACAGAATGTGATAAAAAAGAATGACTGAATTACCACCTCATTGCTTTTCACCCACTGTGCCGCACTAAACGGAGACCTGTCATATGTAAATCAGTTTTAGTCCTGCTTCAATAGCATCCTTCCTACCCAAATTGTCAGTTTAGGTATCTTCCATATGAGGACACAAGCAACTCCAGATCGGATTCCTCCATAATGCAGCGTGAGTCTCATGGAGCAGTCAGCAGGTGACCCACATCTGAGTATACTGGTCGCACTTCGTGTCAACTGGAGCAAACAACAAGGTGCTGGAAGGAATGCTTAAATTAATCTCAGCCAGTGGTGATCGCTTCAAACTGCATTCCAGTCCGTTGCCGGTAAGCAACCGTAATCTGAAACTGGACTGCTTGTTTTTCATTTGAGACGGGACCTTCCATGGCAGTTTGGGATGTACTCTTCCTCTTGTAAGAGTCTAAGGCTGCTTGTTTTGATATAGCTAGTTCTCGTCTGAGGTGGCATGGTGGGCACACATTTTTTTGTTGCTCGCAGTGATTATCGATAGCTGAGAGCCATTCAAGCAATCCACTCTCCACTTTTTTGTTTTACTCAATGAATAGGCCAGTGTGGCCGATGACGCCCATCTGTTCAAAAACGGAAGACTGCCTTGAGTCATTGTTCCTTATTGTTTTTTTTTTTTTTGAAGACCTTTATTTGCATCAATAGGATAAACATGCGTGGGCCTACAACCAATCCGGCCGGCCACAAGTCAAAGACGATCAAAAGTCAAAATAAGCGACACAAGGCCAGCTGGCAGGCAGGCAAACACATTTAAACAATGCTAGGAATGGAATAAGTGACATTAACGGCCCAATATCAGGATCAACGAGGTCCATTTTATAATAAGGGGACAAGGCTCATGGCAGACTCATAAATACGGGAAAAACCAATAAACAGGAATACACCCATGCCAAAACGGGAAGAGGGGGGGGGGGGAGGAGGATGTAAAAACACGAGTCGATCGTAGCACAAAACAAACGCAAAATATAGTGGATAAGCATACAAGTACTACCAGCATCTCATGCCCCCCACTCAATAACACGCTAACAAAGGCAAGGGGAGCGGTTAGACTGTACGAACGGAACCTATTTCTATCCATACGAGCCTGGGAAAAAGGGGGGGGGGAGAGGGGGGGGGAGGAAGGGGAGAGGGGGAGGGAAAGGGGGAAAAATAGGGGGGAAACAGAGGGGAGGAAACCAAGAAGGGCAAGAACAGGGGAAAGGAAAAAGGGAAGAACAAAGAAAAGAAATATAAAGGAGAAACACAATCGTGCAAGATGGGCGCCACCCCGGGCCAGGCATCCCACAGCTAATAGTACAGAAGAAAGTGGAGAGCTGGCGAGAAGAAGGGTATGGCAGTCGCGACGGAGCATCGAAACCGATAAAAGTGGCATAGCGACAGACCCCAACCCACTCATGCCAGAGAAGCGAGGACAGAAGCGGCACCGCTATAAAGGGATAGAAAAGGGCCATAGAACCAAAAAGAAAACATCTGAAAGACCCCGCCCACCCCGCACCCCTGCAGAAGGCTACGGCCTACCCTCCAAACAGCGTGCCTGTCGCCCTAATCCGAAACCCGAAATATAGTAAAGAAAGAAAGTAGAATAAGGAGACAAAAAGAGGAGGAGAGGGAATATGAAACAAAAAAATAAAATATGAGGGAGGAGCCAGAGGATATGAACAAACACATTCGGCTACGACCCTCCCCGGCCCAACAAATGAATAAGTATCAAATCAGTACTACACCTTCACATACAGCAGAAACCCGCAAGGAGGGGGAGGAGGGGGAAATGTTAACGTTTCACAATGTCGGGAATACAAGCATCAGTGCAACGATCAGGTAAACCAGCAAACTATCATGTTGTGCAACTTACCCCCAACCCTTCCTAACCACGAAACCAACCCAATAAAGGATAATATGGAGCAGACCACCCAGCACAGAATAATCGTAATGTTGACCAGAGTTACGGCAGTGATGTAGGTTAGGGAGAGCCATCGTACGGAGGGAATACAAAAAGTCAATAAAGCAAGTCAATTGTAGCAACAACGACAGGGCAGGCAAAAGCAAGCCGGAGTCCAGGTGCGCAGTTCGACAATACAAAGGTACCCCTCCAGGACAAAAGTTCGAATCCATCGAAGCGGGAGCAAACGGCGGCCCACCATAATTCCCAGTTGTCCGGGAAGGAGCAGATCTCCGCGTCGCGTGGAAGTCCTCGAAGTCCAGACGGTGAGAAAGCAGAGGTTCAAAAGCCACCGGCCCATCAAGCGGCCGAAGAACAACAGCAGCAACTCCTGGCGCAGCCGAAGGGGCCGAAGCAATGAAGGCATCAGGACGATAGGGGTGCATGAAAGAGCGGCGACCCAAAATTGCGGCGGGCCGCATGGGGTCGGTAGAAGCACCGGGGGCCAAGACAGCGTACAAGGACATCAAGGCGTCCAGGACATCTCCGGGCGTGGGCGCTCGAGTGCACGCCCAGGCCTCCGCACAATCTGGCCAGCAAGGAGCGTCGATGCAGAGCGGATCACCCCCCACGTTGTTGGTAGCCATCTTGTGAGTTTCGCCACCCCACACTCCACCGTGGGCCCCCAAACAGTTCCCAAATGTAGGACTTTACAGACCTCCGGAGGTTCCCAACAACGGCCTCACCGGCACAGAACGGGCAGGCGCTCGATGGGGGGGGGCCCCCTCCGAACAGTGGCAGGCCCCACAGGCGAGAGACAGGCACGGGGTCCAGGGCTGCCGGACAGGACAAAGGCGAAGGGACCCCTTCACACAGTCAGCCCCCAACACATCTCGTCCCCCTCCATCCGCACGGTCCAGAAATCGGGGCTGGTTCAGGATCGCCGGGGCATACACACAACGGTTCCCACCAGTGGCTCACTCTCGCGGCTGGGGCCAGCAATCTCTGCACCGCCGGTCGGGTCCCACAGGCGAGGTCCCGGTCTCGAGCGCCCGGAGGCCCCAATCTCACCGAGGGCACAGCTGCGGACCCACAGCACGCAGGAGCCTCCGGACCAGACGGTGAGTAAGAGTGGGTCTTTAAATTTCAAAATCTGTAGTGAAGTATCGTCGCAGTACAGGATAATATTGCAGGATATTCGAGGTTAGCCGGAGGGCCGACGGAGCCGAGCTAAAAGGCGGCCATTACGCTCTCGAGCTAGGCTCCTCCATTGTTCCTTATTGTTAAGGAACTAGAAAGAAACGTAATATTATTAATTTATCCACAACAAGATAGTATTGCACAATAAGTTAAACTCTTTAATTAAAGTTTGGATAGGCAGGAGGTGGATGCAAAGAAACACGGGATGTGATGTCAGATTGAGATGAATTGGATGGGACTAAATTATATTGAGCACTTAGCAAAAATACATCTTAAACCGATTTGTTTCAAGTAGTTTATTAATTTGACATGGTTTTTATTCAAGCAGTTATGTTCGTGTTAGCATCCCTTTTGAGAATTAACAGGAAATTCATCCTTGGCATGGGTGACATTTCTGATAAGTTTCTATAGGGACGCTTAACTCGTGAGCTGTTTTACTCGCTAATGTTGGGTTCCCAGTGGTGGAGGATGGATGTGAGAGATCACATTGGAAGAATTTGTATGCCTTAATTTTATAAATAGAATTAAGTTGAGAGAAATATCGGACCTGTGTAGTGTAATAGTTCACTTGGACCTCACCAGCCAAAGTTGCTGGACTTTTTTTGTGTCACCAAGGGTGAATAAGCTCCCGTTGATGATGTGCTTGCCAGATAATTGTCATTCTATGTCTGAGCTACCATTATGCCTGTGTGATAATATGTCCTCAATAACTGATTCGCACATTATATTATTTTGTACATTTTATGTATTACCAAGGAAGAGATATATTTTATCGAGCTTGTATGCTGTGCAATATCTTCCTATTTGTGGCAAGGTTTGAAGATCAGGAAAAGTATGCGGGTGTTACAATGTCAGAAATGTATTGAAAAGATTAAATCTGGCCGATATAATGTGTGTGTATATATATATATATATATATATATATCTCAAGAAACGGATCTCCCATGCAAAAGGAAACGTACAACGACACTCCAGGAGTTGCTGTGCTTCAAAAATTTATTTTGTCAGCAGAACAATATATGTTTGTTCTGCTGCCAAAATAAATCTGATCTGTTTCTTGATAATTGGGCCGCCGGGACCCCAACGACGACCCACTCGCGAGCAGGTACTGGCCGGATACCGGAATTGTGACTTGTGTGTGTGTATATATATATATATATATATATATATATATATATATATATATGTATATATATATATATATATATATATATATATTGTGCTTTAATTGGTTTGATAATCTGTTTTGTATTGTGTACTGTACTTTTATGTTACCGAAAAGTAACAAATAAATCTAACTGACTGACTGACTGTGTCACCAACTGTGCAGTCTTGCTTGACCTCCTCTACTTTCAAACATCTTAGGAATATTTCATTTGAGTTACTGGTTTGACCCCTTAAACTCTGCTTGGAGTCTGCCTGATTTTCTTACCTGTTCTCTTAATACATTTTAATTTGTTGCTGCAAAGTATGTCCTGACTATCCTCCTGCCCTCACCTCCGCTTTTTCACCGATGGGGGCAGAGAGAAAGCACCTCTTCTGAAGGTTGAACGTGGGAGATTTTTCAATATGGGCATTCTTATTTTAAAAATCTGTTTGTGACCAATGGCTTTTTGTCTTTTTTGGTACATTAATATTGAAGGTATATGTTTGTGTATGCCATATCTTCTACTTTTGTTTTTCATCAAACAGTCCTGTGGGGTTTAAAGGTATTACACAGTCTCCAGTCCCAGTCACTTGTCTCTCACTTCTCCATTGAGTGCTATACTGTATTCAGTACCTGGAATCCTTTAACCTATAATTGAACTTGCTATAATGGTCTTAAAAGCTTTGCCAAATCCCTCAGCTGCTATACTCGCAACCGTAGTTGTTTGGAGTCCTCCTGTCTACTTCTGTAGGGTCTTACAGGGCATGTGCCTGCTCCAGTGAAGTGTGTGTAGCGTAAGTCTGGTTGGGGGGTGTTCACATGCCAAGTAACACCTGGGCTATGAGTATGTACAATACAGAAGGCTAGTATTGTCATATTGTAAAAGACTCCTGCCCAGCCATGCAGGAAATGGGATTGATAACATGGTAAAGTATATCTTGGCTTATGTGCCAGCATCAACATCCTTGTGCGTCTAGCTCTGGTTTATATCTGACAGTGCAACATTACAGAAGTCCATCATTGCTGTTGGGTGTTCGAACCCATGGATCCTGGCTCCTGTTGAGAATTTCTTCCAGATTGTTCACAGTAACTGTCCCGAGCTGTTCCAAGTGCAGATAAGGTACAGCAGACGGAGGGACACTGTTGGGGGAGAACTCTTTTGGACTGGTTGCTTCAGGTTAACCCACTGAAGAGTTTCACCCTATTCAGTTTGAAGTCCCATCCCGCTGCTCTCCAGCCAGGTCCTATGATGTTAATACTGGATGGACTGCTTCTGTCAGGTCCACCTTGGGACCTATTCATCCTGTCCAGTTGTTATACAAGAAATGATACAGTTGGAGCTCTCATCATGGGACCACGCTGTGTCAAATCGTATTTTGAACTATCTAATATCCTACATAAGTACGCTCTTAATGCCCGTCTTACATGCAAGCTTTTAAGGTTGGAGATATTTTTGGGGGATTATCATTGCATCTGGGCAGCGGCCTTGCCAAGTATCAACCTCCAAGGATGCATATGAAGCTACCGTCTCTACGGTACAACACAGTGACGATGCAGGGTTCGACTCTGTGAGGAGTACACGTCTCCACGGTACAAGACGTGAGGATGCAGGGTTCGACTCTGTGGGGAGTACAACCCTGTTAATATAAGAAACGACTACATAATACGTTGACTGCAGTTATCAATCACTGATGTTAGAGAACTTATTGGTTTTGACAACAGGGAAAGTAAATATGTCAAGAGCTACGAGAAAAAATTTGAAGAACAACAAAGCACACCATTCACCACAACAAAAAACAATGTCGATAGAACGGGTAACTAAAACAGCACGTAAAACAAATTAAGCACTTGAAACATTAGGCACCAATATGTTTTCTGGCTCATGTTCATCAAGTTTGAGTCCGGTATTGCAGTAATTTATTATGCACTGGCTCAAAAAGAATCTCTCTTGCTCTCTCACACACACAACCAGTCTCTCACTTTAAAAATTCTTACCTTTACGTCTATCTTTTTAACGGATTGGCGTTCACCTATAACTGAATGCAAGCTGCCGGGACTTTTACAAACTTTGTGTGATCCCTGTCATCAAATATATTGAAAGCATCGATGGTGTAAATCTCCAGGATGCCTTAGATTGCTAAGTTTTTTTGGTTTCCTTATAGTAAATGAAATGAATATATCTCAATTTGCTGGTAGTCGTGTTTTGCTGCAGTGGCTCAAAAATAAAACGTCCTCTTGCACCCACAATATAACCAAATCCGTTGCTATAATTGTTGCTACATGTTTTTTGCCTTCTCTAATTATGCAGGCCCTTTTTTGTCCTTCGACAATGCTTTTGTTGCAGTTCTTCCATCTTTGAATTTCTTGGTTTCCTATTTTAGGTCTGGTTAGATGCAGTAATAGAAGTCTAAAAGTAAATTAAAAAAAGAAAGGCACCCAAAGGAAAGGCACTGTCGCATGAAAGGATGGGCTGTCGTGCAACCTTTCACATATCAGGAAGTTCTCTGATATAGCACAACCGCCTGTCTCCATGCGTGGCTGTCTATGATCAGAAAAGTAATGTAAAGAGTGCAGTCTGAGAGTCTTAAGACACCAAGTGCATGGTGCACATATTGCAACGTGATTGTCTACATGTCAACAGTGTCCACGTGAAGAAATTACTGTAGTGTTTGGTCTGTTTTTATGGCCACAGTATGCACAGAGCCGGGCAAAACTTTAATTGCATATGAGTAATCTAGGTCATTTCGCATTACTCTCCTGACATGAAATGGCTAAAATTAACGCAATTTTACTGCTCGCGTAATGTGGAGTAATTTGTGGCAAAAATGCCTACCCAAGTGCACAGGAACAGAGCGTGAGCGGCTGGTGCTGTTCCTTTTCTGTTGCATTTTGCGCTACTTTTTAAGCGCAAAATGCATCTCTGGGACCATGTTTGACTCAAGGGTGCGTTTTGCTCTAGGTAAATAGGGTTAAATGCTGGATTACGCACCTCGCTTAATTCCGTATAATCGTTCCTAATTCTGCTTTAGTTATGCCACAACAAATTCACACGTCATGACCACCGCACGCAGGATACATATAGTACATTATTTACACTCTGTGTAGCTGAGCTCACCATGCTGTATACCATGTGCTGTTAGCAGTCTGTGCCTTCCTACACTATCATTGTGATCAAAATGCTGCTGTGCTTAAAATGTTTTGAGTGCACTAAGACCATATAAATAGGATTACAAAATAAAGCATACTCACAGAGTCAAAATATTGTTTTGTCAGTGTGTTGTTTCCTTGGTTATTGGGTTTCACCAGAGCCCGTTATTTGGGGGATGGGAAGGTTAATGGAGCAGCGCGACTGTGTCTCCTTATGGACAGAGCCCGTTGTCCCTCTGTTGAACCAGCCATTATTGTCCGACTGCTGTGACTATTGTCCCTTTGACATCCACCGACCCCTCTCAGCGCGCCATTTGCCGGCAGTCAATAAGGAGTTGTAAGCCAGTGAATGATTATGTTTTGTTGTTTGCCTTGATAAAAGAGCGCTGCTTCTCGAGTCTTGGGGAGCTAATAAATGTTGCTTTCTGCTTTTTGAGAGAGTGGGGGAGGTGTTCTATTTGCTTAATTATGAAGTTGGTTGGGGAAGAGCACAATTGATGTTCCAAGCAAGGCTCTTTTCAGCCAACACTGGTCCATGGATCTGTAAATAGAGTGTAGAAGAACTAAATTGAGAAGTCGTACGTGATGCCACATTGGGCATCCTAATGAGTGCCGCGGTGCCGGGCGATTAGGAGCCACCTCCTCCCCATGGACCTCCGGGTACCAGTGTCATCTGTAAGTCCAGAAGTGGATTTAATAGTGATTAAAAGTGGAACTCTGAGATTCCCCTTCTTAATAAGAATTTACAGTGCAAATCAATAATTCTCGTCTGGCTACCCTTGATATGTCTTATTACTCTCCTTTATTTCACCTGGAGATCTCTAGATGAATTACTCATGGTCCATAGATTTATCTTGGATCGTGTTCTCCTTTTTACCAGCCCCTTCTGGTTTATAGGGGCACTTGTAATCGGCCACTTGAAGTGTTGCTGAATGGTCATTAAAGGTTGAAGCATTTACAGAAGGGGTTAAGTCCATACAATGAGATGGAATCTCTGAGTACAAAAATACCTGTTGAAGTCCTCATGAAATTTGGATTATGTGGAATAGTCTTGTTATTATTTTCCAATGTGAGCTAATTCATTTTTGGTTAGACTACGCTTATGAAATTATTGCACTAAGAGAACATAATAAGTAGTTTCAAGAAATCATAACCATTAGCAATGTTAAAGAGAATTGGAAACATATTTTCCACGTCTCCGTGTGTCACACCAGATTCCTGGTCAAAAAGAAACTGTACTCCATTGTGCAGTTATGGCACCTCCAGAATGGGCCGTGTGTAACAATTCTTGTTGTGCAATATTTTTAGATTGTAGATATCCATGTCCGATGTTTGAGTTGGCACCGTACAGTATAAATTCATCAACACCTTTAGAACAACTGCAGGTCCACAGTCTGCTCTCCATTTTCCAGACTAGGTACATGATAGAATAGATCTGTTCTCAAAACTCTTCAGAACCGCCTTATTCTATATGAATGTCTACCAAACCACTTAATAACAATGCAAAGACGGTAAACATGGATGCCAGAGTTGGCTGAATTTTCAACCATCAGGGTAGCCCTTAATTTGAGGAGTTTAAGATCGAATTTTGTATGTGCAAATCTTTGTGGCTCTGGGGTCCTAAATCCAAATTTCCTTAGATAGTAATTAAACCTTTCTCCCAACAATGTAGTTAAACTCAAATAATCCTCCAAACTCAGTATAACTTAAGCAGATTTGGAGGTCAGTTACTACTATTGCAGGGTCTTCTATTGTGAACACTCGAAACCTTTATTTGAAAGCTGAAGGAAACCAACTGTTCGTCAGGAAACAATTAAAATCAATGGTGCCTAACCTTTTCTATATAAGATGGCTTAAAAGACATGCATTCATTCACCTTTTAACAGCGAGGAAGCGTTATTCCAGTACAGGAAACAGCACTGCACACACTTCTGTGTCTAAAGACTTATAATTGTAGGTCTTATTTAGTAAATGTTTCAGAGTTTTTTAAAGTGGTTAGCACAGCGATGCTATGTAACCATATTAAGTACATTTTAATGAATAATGGACATCATCCCATGGTCACATGGGAAATGCATCAAGGTGCTTCTCTGTTACAGTGGATTTAGAAGGCCTAATTTGAAGCTGTTTATTTAGTATTTCTTAAGTGATAAACTGAACACCCCATGGAGGTTAGTAATACCCAGTGCTTGAGACAACGAATTTCTGATTCACCGTAACTTCCTCCACCAGGCAGAGCTTCCATAAACCTTTCTGTGGAGAAGGTCATAATATTCCACATCTCTAGTTTTGAAAGACCTTCCCTGTGTGGCCATTAGTTTAGTGCAGCATACACATAACAGGATCTCTTGGCAATGCAGAAAATAGGCATCTAGGATTACACTCCTCACCAGGGGTATCAAGCTTTTTGAAGCAAACAGCCACATTTAGAGTTTTTTCCTGAATTGCAAACTGAGGACTTCTCAAAGTTCAAAGAAGTTCCATGTTTTAACTTTTTGTTATTTAAAAGTTCGTCCACCCTTTTTAGAGTGAATTTAGGTACTGCAAATGGCAATCGTGCCTCTTATAGAGTATACTTTCCAAACACTTCTTTTAAAACCCATGCCTCAATAATAGAATTGAAGGTATTAAAGTTAGCCTCTTTTGCCTTGGGAGCCTTTACAGTATTTTGTTTTTGGCTGACTTAGAATATAACCCTTCATTGAAGACAGCACCTGAGCTGGTGTGTTTTGGATATGGTTAAGTCTGTTGATGGCAGATGGTCTTGCCAGTCGTGAGATTTAAAGAATGACTCTACCACTACCACTCTTTGGAAAGTGATTGAGAATGTAAGTATTTAGGTAATAACAACACATCTTGAATTTACTGTTCATACTTTAGGGGATGAATGATAAAGCTGCTAGATACAAGGGTTTCCAACCAACAGTTCTCTCACTACACAAGGGGCCTGGCCTGGGGCTACAAACACCTACCCCAGTTCTGTGGACTTTTCTGTCTGAGCGGAATCTTGCTGGATTGCGCTTTCAAAGGCTCTCACTTTTTAAATAGCGCAGCTTGCCTAGAAGTAGAGCTATTGGCAGCAGTCTTGCCTATGTTTTGAATGTTGAAAAGAATTTGCACGTTATCTACCTACATATAAAAGGTAAGATCAACATCCAACCCATGTAGTAGACTCCCAAACTGACAAAGTTATATGTAAAGAATAAAATTGATAGGTCTGAGAGCTGAGTAGCACTTCATCATATTGGCTTGGGTAGGACAGTGTTACTGCCGTAGAAGCAAATCCTGACTTCTGTTCAATAGGAAGTATTTCATCCAATTAATGCCTGGCCATTAATAAAGCAATGAGATAGGTGCTGAAATATCAGCTGATGGTCGACATGTTGCTGCTGAAAGATAAAATCGTTTCGCCCTCAAAACTGCCACTGTCTGCTATCCTGGAATCATTTCTCATTGAAGGGTCTATACCATTAGTAGCTGTTCCTGGGCAGAGTCCTGGTGGTATGAGATAAGAAACTGTTGGTGGTATAAGATAGGAAGAATGGGAATCAGAAATAACTGAACACCGGTCCTAGCAATGTGAAGAAAACCTCATGAACAGTAAAAAGACAACAGCAGAATTACAGAGGTATTTTCACACCCACATCTCACAAAATCTGTTATAAGGCCTGTCTCAATACAAGCATCACATAAGATCTGAATCCATAGATTAGGCAGTTTTAAAATGCTCTACCCACTATGGCAACAACATAATTTAACACCTGTAGAAAACGTTTCAGGCCAAAATGGAATTTGTTGCTTTTCTGCAGAATTCAAGCCCAATTCAGATAGAACCAAGAATCGGAAATGTAACTATTGCTGTTGTAAAATTGGGCACTTCATTTTACCAGCTACTTGGCTTACTTCGTTTTAGAAGATTACGTAGCTTGCAAGGAACAAGGAGAAGCCAGTCAGCATTTAGACGTCTGCTGTCATGAGGCCACAAATGCTGTATCCCAAAAAATGGTACTCTTCCATAATAAGTGATTTAACTAAACTCCGTATAAGCTTTGAGGTACTAGTTCTATAACTAACAACATTGGAAAACAGCAAGGCACAATTACAAAAGTATAGGGCAAGACATTCTTATAGAAGAATGTCAAAACCTAAGATAAAGCCCTAGGCCTTGGTAGCTTGAGTTGGTGTGAACCCAGTCTTGTTAAAAATACTGAACACTTTCCATAGATGTCTTTTCAAAGAAGCTTGAATGAATTCACTGCCACTAAAAAGCACCAAACATCTAAGAAGCCGCTCAAAATCTTAAAAGCAAAGGTAAAGTCTGATACATGTAATGGACTGGCCCCTGTTACTGAAAACGAAGTGAAATGTTAGCTCAATTGTTGGTCCAGTGCTCTTTCTACGAGCAAACAATCACACCATAACAAAAGTTGCTAATTGATTTCTATTTAATAGATCCACAATTGTTTTATTTTAACTTGTATCACAACTTAAAGAAAATGATCACTAGATTCCTTTGTTTTGCTTGAAAGAGAGACCAAAAATGAGCTTAAATATCCTCGAAAAAAAGCAATGTACGTTGGGCTCAATTCTATCCACTGATTTCATTGTTATTATATGGTTATAAAGCATCATCATGTACCTCAGACACTACGCATTGAGTTTTATAAAGTTTTGCTTGGTACACCATTTATCTATTTGACATTTGGCAGGATCAACTGCTGCACCTAAACCAGTAGTCAGCCACGGGCCACTTGATTATTGAGACAAGATGCTCTGCAGTATGATGATTAACATCTCCTCCATATCTAAGCGTATTGTGGGACACATATAGATTCATGCCTTTCTTCGGTCAGCCTTTAGGAAGGAACACTAGGTTCACCTCCTTCATGATCATCATTATGTAGTATGGATATGTTTTTTGGGTAGGATAGTGCCTCTTTCCCATTTCCTAGAAAAGCAGCGGCTGGTAAAATCTCGGTTTCTACTCATTCACCCTTTTAACTCTGATCTATCATCCACTGGGTCTTATGGGCTGTTTGCAAAAATCCATTGTAAAAGGACTAGACCAACTTCTGCACATAGACCTGGCCTTCCATGGTTAATATTCCTTTATTCTGTTTCCTTGATAATCCACTATTTATAGCTCTCATTCAGTGTTCTTCTTTTCTTTGATATGCTTTCTCTGTAAAAATGAAAAGTCTTTAGGTATTGAATTGCTTTGTTCCTAAATACCATTTTTTTCCTGTAAACTGGAGCCAAGAGCTGAAACATGTATTTTCAAAACGTAAACTAAAAACGTATTGTGCTGTACATCATTGGTAACTTTGTCGATGACACACTGATTTATTTTTCTTTTATTTAAAGTGTTCTGTATTGGATCGATTTATGCATGGAAGCCCTGTACAGTAGGATAAGTTAAATGGATAGTTAAAGACTATTAAGGAGGTATCAAAGACTGATAATTAAGCATGCCCTCTCTTATTAATAGGTAGGATGCAATATTAAGAAGTTAACGCCTTCAAGACCTTCATTTTTTTATCCTCATAAGGCCACATGTCTTATGTGCATATATTAGTTTTCTTTTTTTAACCTAATTTCATACCGTTTTCCTGAGAATCTTTTCCTGTCCAGTATGATACTTTGTTGTCTCTCTTAATTCTGGAATTCTTCTTCATTTTGGATCTGAATGTAAATACGTTTTTAAAAATGTTTTACTTTGTTAGTGTCAAACAGTTCAATTTCACATAACTCCTCATTTTCTTGCATTTGTTTTCCTTGCAGACCCTTACAGTTCGCCACTGTAGTGTTCTGTCTGCTTTTAATCCTGTTTTTAAATTAAGCAGACCTCAATTATAATCTAATTTCATATTTCAGCACGTATTTATCAACACAGTGTTGTTGGTCTAATTTTTACATTTTTAGATGTCATTACAATTTGTTTATACAATTTAACAAATACTTTGTCATGTCTCTGCCAAGCAAAATCAGCCGTATGTCTCCCTTCTCTGATGGTTATCAATCACTTTTCCAAATATATGTGTGTTCTTTAATGAGTGCTGTTGATGAAGGTAGAGATGTGGGCATTAGGTTTACATTACCCCTTCCCAGTCGGATTTTATGGGGCGGACTTTCATGTGTAGATTAATAACCTGAACATCATTCAAACTACTACAGATCAAATCTGTATTTGGATAACCCTTTTAGAAGTCATCTTATTAATAGTCTAACAAAGCTGGAGTTTTAAAAAACGTTAATTTTGTACACCATTAGTAGCATTCACCTGAATAATATTTAAAGAATGTTTTTTTGCAATAAATGGACATAGCAATGCACCTAAAACCCCCTGAATTTAACTGCTGTGTTTTAACTTGCTTTTTACTTGGTGTTGTACCATTACAATCGGAAGCGGGAGGTGCTTCTTGCATCTATAGACCTTTTCAAAACAAACCAACGGGAGCAAAAAGATGTCTCCAAATATTATATTTTAAATTATTTTTCAGTAAAGCCTGTAATGATGTTTAATTTCTAGAAGATGCACATGCAAGCAGTGGCACGATTACTATGTGAATTCATGCGAAATAGCTTCATAACTATTGAGCTGCAGTGCCCGATTGTTTTTTGCTGAAAATCCCTCATAGTTAAAAACATCTTTCCAAAATTGCCTTATGTTTCATTGTTGTTTTGCCCTAATTCCTGCATTTAGGTATTACTTTTTGACATGACACAACAAGTGATGAATCTTCATGTTTTTAGTACTCTATGAATTCCGGTGTGGCCCTTTAGTCTGTTCACAGGTCCTTCACATTTTGCTTTCACCCACCACGGCATATAGTATGGGGCAGTGTGCAGCCCACACCAGCCACTGGGTTTAGTTCAGTGTGAATGGTGACATTGTGTCTCATTGAGTGTGCAGATCTGCCTAACAGGAAGTACACTTCAGCTGCCAAGGCTGATGGTTTATTGCGTTGCCGGCGTTTTTCTTCTCATTCTTTAGTTTACTTTTTTTTTTTTTTAGTAATTTTTGTATTTTTAAACTATTCTTTGGAGTGTAATAATTAGTGTCCAGTAACACCTTTACTTTGCACTAATAAGTATATTATTTTCATGTTATGTGCTTTAAAATGAAAAATGGTTTCTATACCTGTACTAAGTTCATCAGTCCATTTTAAAACACCTGTTTTATTGGATTAAAGAATTGTGCAGTGGTATTTTTTTATTTAAAGGCTTTTTGTGCAAGAATATGGCTGCCAAGTTTACACAGAGGCATGTTTCTTTGGGTTTTTTTCCTTTTAATTCTTGTGACCTATTCCTGCGTTAAAAGGTTTTACAATTGCAGCAGATTACCAATGCAAGACCATTTGGTTTCGCTAGTGCTTGTTAATAAATGTGATTCTAGATTTAGGATGAACTTTTCAAATACATTTATATATATATTTTAAGGCAACGAAAAATACTATGTGAGATAAAAGTAAGATTTGGGCATATTATTTCTTGATTGCAAAGAAGGTGCTTATCCATCCAGCCACAGGTTGAGGCTACGGTGTCAGAATTATACTGGTCAGAGTTATACTTTTAATAGCATATTCTCTGCTTGGTGTTCCATTGTCTTTATTTCAGCTGCTGTTATGCATTTCAAGCAACATGGTAGATCATAAAAGAATAACATATTTGTTTTGATTATTTAAAGCAAAGTTTTTGGTGAATCTTTGTTTTGTAGTACATACTATAGCTCTCATTTTCCTTTAACATCAGCTTAATATTGGAAGTGACTGTGAGCGAATGTGGCCTATGAATCAAACGAGAAAACGGCCAACACTACTAACATGATTTCTTCTCTCTCACTACATCTTTGTCCTCGCTTCTGAATTAAAATTGTAACTGTTGACTTAATAGTTTCAAAATGTATTCGTTCCCTACCTTATATCACCCTTTCTCTGCAGTTGCTTGGAAAGGGTATAACATAACCTACTCGGGAGCACAGAAAGTTTCCGTAGCTTGCTTACACGTCTTCATTATCCTTGACTTTGTTTTTATGAGTATTGAGGAATACAGGCTTAACAAAGTGATTTATTTTTCAGCTGACAGGCAGCCCCAGTTAACTTTTTTGGGGAGGAAGTCATACAATTATAAAACCTACATTTTGTTAATGTCAATCTGCTTTTACCTAGCTAAGTAATTGTCGTCTAAGAGACAAATAATGCAATTAATACATGTGAGTTTCTAGGGTGGATCCCAATGAAGTAATTTCAGTTCTAAGAACAAAATATAAGGCGGAGAAGCCAATGGCATCAATACATCTAAGTTTCTAGGGTGTATCCCGATTTAGGATTTTCAGTTCTGAGAACAAAATGGAAGACTGAGAAGGCAATGGGAATTTGTAGTTTTGCCAAATTGTTCAGTAGGTGGAGGAAATTGGTAAACACTGGATGTGATCAAATTTCACAATAGTTTTGAGGCTTAAATCTTTGCCATGTGGAAGTTCTGGACCTTTTAGATTATATTTTCCGAGGTTCCCATTGCTATTTGTGGCTATACAGATGTGCAGGAAGTCATTTACTGAAACACTTCTGGTATGGCAAGTCTCAACTATGGATGGTATGACAGCTGAAACAGAAAAGCCTTTTTCAAGGCTCAAGATGCCACTTCATGTATTTTAGCAACTCACGATAACAAATATGGTCGCATGCAGGCATTAATGTAAACAAAAACTTTAGTTACAGCATATCTTATGTTAACGAAAGGAGATATAATGCATGCAAAATTCTAAAATACGATGTTCTGCTTTGGAGGATTAGCAGTGAATTATTTTTAAGCGTTCAATTAAAACGTTAAAATAACATCTTATTTTATCAGGGATGTGAATGTCCAAGAAATAGCACAATGCATTAAAATGTCTAGCAACCAGTTTGCTTCTTCTCTGGTAGCAGGATGAGCCAAAGAAAAGGTGGAATACTACTTTGCTGCAGTATTACATGGGTGTGTTGTTCTGCTCATCTATAATCAACATAATTTGGTTCCACAAATTGTTTTGATGACTGAGAACTTTGTCACAAGTGATGGCTAGTGTTATACACCCGGTGTTTGATGGAGCTCTATCACAGCCTGTTCCACCCCATTACCATTGGTATATGTTTCCCTTCTGTAGCTAGCAAATTCCAGAATCTCTCCTATTCTGTATTGGAAGCTGAAATAAATACTCATCCTTTGATTCCTGATGTGCTTTGGTGTAATGTTTACTATGAGAGATAGATGCAAAGTTTCTAGAAAAATAGGCAAGCAGGGCCGGACTGGCCGTAGCGGGCACCGGGCAAGCCCCCGGTGCGCCGCACGGGTGGGGGCCGGTTTTGGGCCCCTGGGGGCGGTGTTTGTTACACAGCCGTTTTTGCAACATAGCTGCAAAATCGGCCCTGTACCTAAAATGGGCCGAAAACCGGCCCTGGCAAAGAGATCGGCGGCACCTCCAATCCCCCCGAATGGGGGGGGCACGCACTTTACCAGGGCCGGTTGTGGTTCCCAGTCCGGCCCTGTAGGCAAGCAAATAATGTTATATATGGTTGAGTTATTTGGGTGTGAAGGTGCTGCCTAACCTGGATTCTCATTTTGTTTTGTAAAATCTGTTTCTGTAGAAGAAAAGGGACTACGAGGTTTTTGTGTTGTGAGTGCTTTTCAAGAGTACAAACATCTTCATGTTGTAGTCTTTTTTTACTACCAATAGATTCATGCAAGGAGGCTTTATATTTAAGCCACAGTTCTTCCAAACAACACTCCATTTGTCCTGTTCATGATACTGTTCAAAGTTACAACACCTGTTTTGACAATTGGATATCATAAGGTGGTATTGGTTGGCATTTTGTAATTAATGCAAACTCATTGTATTTGCATCACACAAAGTACAGGCAAATGTTTGTAGGCTAAGCTAAATCACCAAGGCCTTGCTAACATCAGTGGAACATAGTTAAACTGACGGCTGCTGTGGTGCCCAAGCCACGCAATCTCATTACCCATTTTATCTGAATGTTTTCCTTCGGTCACATGCATGAGAGGAAATGAGTCTGAGTGGTTGATGGATCTTAATTCAGGAGTCAACTAAATCAACGGTTCCTTCTAAAATGTTGTGATGCATGAGTTGAAGGAGATCCATTTGGTCCACTTGCCGCAGTACAGAGCATAGAAGTGATGAGAACATCTTGTGAGTTGCAGCCCACATGTGCCCCAGATTGCAGTGAGCAGAGTCCAGGAAGTGGTAAGGAGACAGACTAGTGCTGTCTCTTCCCAAGACAAAAAGTTGTTTAAAAAACGATTTTCACTTTCTGTGTTTACTGTCTATGCCTGTGGTTGTTACAGTTAAAAATTGTAGTTTTAGCCTGCCTGTAATTGCATATTTTATCACATGTGTTGTGTTTTAAATGTGTGGTTTTCCCTGCCCATGATTGCCTTCATTTAGTGTGTTGAATTGTGGGATTTGCAGTCCAACCTCTGTAGTTTGTCCCTCTCATTCCTTGGTGACAAATCTGTTTTCCCTCCAAATTTCTCCTTTGCTCTGTGCTTAGGCCTGTGTGCGCAAACAGTGCATCCCCAGCCACCATTTTGTGTTCACAAGCCAGTGAGGCCAGCCCCCTATACACCATGCACAACACTATGCACAGATTAATGTACCAACATGCACCACCAACCCAACCAAACCACATCTACACACCCTACTATCCCAACCACCACACATATCCACCATCACCCACAAACAGTACACAACTCTATCCTATACCACTAACAACGCCAATCAACACCATAAATAACTACATCCCACTCAGACACACTCTCCCTGCTGTAATTACACACAACAGTCCACCTTTTATCACTAACAAATATATAATGATCCTTTCATCAGTTGACCTAAACAATTTGTTTTTAAAAACGTCCTTCACTCTTTTATCCCTCCACTATCCTTTTTCTATCAAAATTAACAGACTAACATGTTCACTTCTCAAATTCCATATTCAACTATACTAATATACTGCCCAAATAACTGAATAACATATCTACTACTCAAATTACTTCACATTTTTACTATACTAATTTTCAACACTAATCCTTTATGGGTTCCGGAGTGGCGTGCTACTCGCCAAAAAAGCGCTTCAACACACATCAGGGGTAACAAGTGCTATATGAATGCAAATCTTTCTTCCCCTTTTATCCATCCGCTATCCTTCTCACTCCAAGTAACAGACTAATATCCACCACTGAAATTACCTCATATTTCACCATATTAATTAACCACTAATCCTTTATAGGCTCCCTGAATAGCATGCGTCAACAAGCGAGCGATAAATAAATACAAACCTTTGTCCTACTCTATCCTTCTGCTATCATTCCAAATCCAAATAACTGACTAACCTATCCACCACTTAAAATGTACTTGCATGTTTCACTATACTAATTCAACACTAATCCTCTGTGGGTCCCGGAGTAGTCTGCTACCTGCCGAAAAAGCGCTTCGACGCCTCGTCAGGGGTAGTAAGCGCTATATAAATGCCATTACAATACAATACAATACAAGTGCTATCAATCTTCTGTTCTGTGTCTTCTTCTTTTATATATCTATGTCTTGCTTCTTCTAAGCCTAGTAGTCTTATTGGTAGGATGGCTAAATTTTTTTCTCCAAATCCTGTATTTTGTGAATAGTCACTATCTAACAACCAGTATTCCATTGTCCTCTAAAGGCTCTGTCTTGACGTCTCCCTGTTTTCCTACTGTACCACATACCTACCACGTCTTGTCCACACTTTTCCTCTGTCTCTAACTGTCTGTTGTTGTACGTGACTGAGGGAAATACCAGTTATCATTTCTGCTCTCTTGTTCACTCCCTACAACTGTTCTCTTCTGGTTCTATTGGCCATTGTCGACTTTCTTTTTTTAATCTATGTATTTTTGAGGTTTTTTCCAGCACCACCAGAAGCCACTTGCTTGAGACTTTCTTTTGTTGGCATTCCACATGTTCAGTTGAGCCACTAATGGGTCTTCACGTTCTGTTCTCAGCAACTCATCCTGCAGGCCACAGGAGGATTTTTGTGATCTGTACTCGGTGGTTCTGTGGCCTTGATTACGTCACATAAAAACAAAAGGAATGCTTTTTCTTAGATAAATAAATGTGGAATCGCGATCTACACACATCTGTGCAATAAAAAATGTACATGCATATGTGTTTTGTATCATTTAAGTTGCTGTAAAATGTGGGTTTTTTGCTGCTCCTTGTCTGGTGCTGTTTTCATTTTAGCTTGGGTTTGGCATCCCACAAGGATCTCTGGTAGGATCTAGATGCAAATGTCTCAAGGAAACTCTATCTTTGAGAGTTTGATGTTGGCAGTATTTTACCTGGACTGTCTGCTTAACCAGATCAGGTTAAATACTTTACATATTAAAAAAGTTAGTCCATGCAATTTCACAGGCCGGTGACACCCTCAGAGTCATCAGCCGCCACCCCTTGAAATGCTGTTGTGACTCACTTACACGGTAACACTCTAGCAGAATGGAGCATCAACCATCCGTTTTGCCACTATTGTGCTCCTGTCCACCGAGTGTGGTCAAGCTTAGTCATACATGTGCTGTCAATCCCTGGCCGTTCTCAAACGGAAGACTATTCAACATCACTCATGTTCTCATTCACCTTCCTCAACTCCTATGGGATTCGCGACCACCATTTACCTCTGTCGACACACAGAAACAGGCTACAGTGTGAGGAGTGTAATCCCATGCCAACTCCAACTCCTCCAGTCTGTACAAGATTTTTCATTCGAACCGTAACCATTAGCCTTTCAAACATTAGTCCTGACTCGATTATGAGTTACTTTCCTTCTGTCTGATTTATAATTATGTTGGGTGCACCCCTTGCAATACAAAAGGTGGGTTACTTCCAATTACGCAGCTCCATACAGTTATCATTTATATAAGGAGGATCAGAACTTTTTCACTGCATTAAACCCTCCATAAGTTGCAAGGAATGTACTCCTTAGCACCAATAAAATTGCCCTATGTAGATTGACTGTTCTATTGACCAATGGCTGCTAAAAATGGGATTAGTACTACAGATGGTTGAAGAGGGCTGACCTTTTGCCAGGTTTCTCTGTGTAGATACATTGGGTCTGGGAGTGATACAGCTGAAGTTGTACAGCCCAGCCCTAAAGCGCGATTGCATTAAAAACGTGCACTGTAGAAATGGTAGAAATGGTTGGTTGGCATTTGATGAAGTCGCCCAACAGATGTTGTTTTTTTAGGTCTCGCGACCTATCGATGCGCGCAAGCGCATCGAGCGGAGCGAGAATTCAAGTAGGCAAAATGCTCGTCAAACTAAGGGCTTTCCGCTGGCGTTTTCTTGAAGTTCACGTGAATCACGTGAGCAAACAAGCACGCGCATTCACGCAGCACAGCACATCAAAGGGCTTCTCCTCCCCTAATTATTCATGGCCGGCCGCAGGCCGGCCGTACTTTCAGTTTCCCGGCCGCTCTGCATTTATCAGGTACGTGTTGTTGTTTTTTTCACTTTGTCTCCGTGCGTGCGTTCCCCCACCACTCGTGTTGTTCTCTCCCTTGTCTTATGTCTCCCCAGCCTGTGTGATCTTGTTTGGGGAGTTATTTATTTATTTATTCATTTTCTTGAACTCCTCTGTTTCTTTTTAGAAGTTCCCTTAATCTTTCTTTTGTGTCTCCGTGGGCTCTGATCCTTCCCGATGACCCCGCCTGCTTGCCACGTCACTTGCCCACGTGCATCTTTCCACCTATGTACTGGGCTTTGCAGGGATAGTTAGCAGCTGTTTTAAGAAAGTAATTTAATTAACAGGCATGCTACCGGCTCTTAACATTTTTATTTTATGTATGTTCTTACTGCCTTTTCTGAAAATCTCTGCTAAGAAGCACTAACACTCTTTTGAAGTGGACAGAAGGAGGTGGAATATAATATTTTAGGTGAAGGACATGATTAGGTGACAACAAGCGAGTTTTCCGGTTTCAACTATTTTCTTTAAAACTGAAAATGATGTGCTTTGGTGGTAAACTTCTCCATCTGTCTGTGGCTTTTCAGACTCGGCTTGTGCTGTTTCTAGTTCGTGTCTCTGCACTCTGTATGTGGCACTACCAGTCGAAAACTCTTTATTTCACACACTCCTGAATTTCCCCCGGTCTGCGGTATTTACATGTAGCCCACCTCCATTGCCACCAGTCTGCGGTATTTTCCGCTCATATACCAGCAGTGCCCCCTGGTCGGTGGCATTTCAGGTCTGGGCCTTGGGTATTTCTAGGTAAGATGGCCGCCGTTGCCTTTTTTTGAGGTGGCCCCGCGCAGATCTCCCCAGTGCCTGGTATTTCCAGTCCGGGTCTCTGTGTTCCTCTACTGTCCTCAGCTTCTCAACCCCCCTCTGGGCCCCCGGGTGCCTTCAAAGGGATGCCCTGTGTTTGCTCTTGTGCGGATTAGGCGCTATCTCTGAAGATCGGGCACATCGAGGCCCCTGCGGAGCCCGGCCGCGGTGCCAGCACAAAGGGCTGGTAACAGCTGGCAGGGCCCAGCGAGGAGGCACATGAGCCTTTAACACAACACCAGCGCGGTGTTCCTGGAAGAGCGAGTAAGAGAGTCGCCCGTCACCCCTCACCTGCCCCCACCATCCTTATGGTTCCGGTTCTTCGCCTCGTTCTCTGTTCTTTCGTCACTACGTCACATCCTCTGCCTGGCATCCTCACCTCTGCCCCTACTTGTTTCTCCTGCTCCCGTTCCACCCCATTCTCTGATTTCCTTACCCCATCCCGCACCATTTCTCTAGAAAATGATCCCTCCCTCCCTCTTATGTCTTTTTAACCTTTCTCGTTCTTTTTCCTGCTGCTTTACTTCTGCTTCTTTCTTCCCCCAATCATTCACTTTTTCCATCCATTCTTTTTCCTGTACCTTTACCCCTCGCCCCCAGTATTTTGCCATCTCCACTTATCATATACCTTGTGTTTTTTCCTCTCTGTCCTGCCCGCATTCCCTCCTCGTGTGCACAGCATTTCCAAACATGTATTTGTGAATAAAGTATTTTGAACAGTACTGCTGTACATGGTGTTGTGTCGTGTCGGTGATACTGAGGAACTGGACAACATCTCGACATCAAGCTTGGCAAAAAGCTTTCACAGGACCCAGGCGTAAACAAGCATTTGCAATGCAATAGGTCTCGCATTTGCGAGAGTTGGAGCTATTGGCATTGTAAATGACAATGCCTTTTATTAATTTGTTTTGAAAACCTGCAAGAGGTGCATAAACATACACTTTGCACATATAGTCCTTGCTTACGAGAAGCAAGGCTGTCAGTAAAAGAGACTGCCAGCTTTGCTTCTCATAAGCAAGGGCTATAAGTACAAAGTGCTTGTTTACGCACAGCTTACAGGTTTTCAAACGCATAAATAAAAGGCATTGTCTTTTACAATGCTAATAGCTCAAACTCTCGCAAATGCGAGACCTGTTGCATTGCAAATGCTTGTTATATTTCTTATAGCCCAATGTCCCTATTTTTTGAAATATTGGCTGTGTTTCAAACGTGATAGATCGCTGTAGCTCCTACTCCACGTTTGAGGACCGTAAGTAAACCCCACACGCGGCCACATAGTTGCTGGTGGACTGACGCATGCTGGTTTGCATCGTCACCCTCCCAGGAGGCCTCGTTGCCTTTCCATGTGAGCATGTGGGATCTCATGCTGTTGGGAGATCAATGGCTGAAGCGTGTTGTCCTTTCGCACTCTCAATATGCTGGAAAACAACAGGAGTGTTTTTTCATGCGCATGCTCTGTGTGGCAGGGAGTATGAGTGGAAGGGGGGGGGGGGCGGAACCGCAGTTTGAGTGATTGATGGATTGACAACGTTCACATTTCCTGAAGCTGAAGGTTACCAACGGTGTGGTTATACAATTTGCACAAGATAACTTTCCTAGACAGTATCTACTAAAAGTAGCTGCAGTGGAAATGTGTTTATTAAAGGAGCGCTGCGTCCTGGCGGAGGTTGGCAAGCTGCAGAAGAGGGGTGGCTACAGTTTTGCCCTTTTTATTTGCCTTCATTTACACAAGGTAATTGCAGAGGACACCACACGGAACATGTTGAACTTTTTTTGAAAGCACACCCTGCAATTAACACTTTAAGTGAAGCCTTTATTTCCCTAGGTCTTTCTTCAGTGTCTCATCCACTCATCTGTTGTATTAAAAGCCAGCGTTAACTCTTTCCTGGGTTAGTTAAACCTTGATCGAGCTAAAATCACGTAGATTTTGTGCAAATTCATTCATTGCCAAAAACATTTTCTGCTATGCATTGCAGGAGGTTCGACCACTGCATCTGCCTTCCCAAACTAGGCATGCAAGCAAGGGCTTTTTTTATACAATCCCTTTTTTTAAAATCCAGGATTAAGCCATTCATTTGGAAGTGGTTTGGCTTATGTATTGTGCCACTCGGGGAAAGCTAAAAATCCAAACATAAAAAAAAAAAGATTGAGGCAGGTCAACCTTGATAAATGAAAGTGTATTCATGCATTCTCATCAGTCTGGTTTAATATCTATTGCAAATGATTCTAATTCGAATAAGCAATTAAAATAGCACCCACCACAAGTAGAATTGGCTGTATTGATCAGCACAGTGGTAGTGCTTCCGGTGAAACCAGATCTTACAGTTCTGAGTTGAACCTGACAGATTTAAACTTGCACAATGAGATTATGTCCAATTATGTCATGGATAACTCCATATTCTGCCTTCAGGTTTGGCTGTAAAATGTGCACTTTTCCTCTTTGCTACCCTACTGTTCTTCGCCTCTATCATCTACTGATTCTTTGAAATTCAACTGGCACAGGGACGTGTTTCTCTGCGGCAATGCTCTGTGCTGTAATTCCTGATGCAGTTGGTGCCCGTGGTTACAGCACGACTGGTTAAATAACCTAAGGCCTTTGTTTGCTACCACAAATGGCCTTTGCATCATAGTTCAATCTTTGCAATGGCATTTGAGCACACTACTGCTGTATAGAATGCTGTATCACATTTTAATGTGTTATTTAGTGAATGGATCCTGTTTGTTTTTTGATTGTGGAATCCTTTTTATGGAAAGATTTGGAAAAATACATGTTTATGCAACTGATATTTCTCTCCTTAGATCTGTTATACGTTCCAAAGGAAATGTGGAATGTCCTTTGCTTGGGATTTGGCAACACTGGGGAACGCCTTGGCATACTCCGTGTTACCCATGGTAGCCATTTGTAGCTTATTCATTCTTTTTTTTATTTTGCTGGTTGTAGATTACTTTACTCTTTAAAAATGTAGAACTACAGATCCCTGAATACAAGGAAATAACAGGACTAGATACGCAATGCACCTGGCATTAGACAACTTGAAATTTCTTATGCCTAGGTCGGTACAATGTCTGTACTCAACACACCAGATGATCGTTTATTCAAACCTGTCCTTTGTGGGAACTAAACTTTTTTTTACAAATATATATACATATCTTACTGTTGCCTCCGTCTAGGATTGGTTGTAAGGTTAGTCACCCAATGCTTGCACTAAGTTTAAGCCTGTGTTATCCATCAGCAATTTTTCGCATGTAACTGCGTCCTTTGGTTCACAATGGGTGGGTAGAATCAGTTGTAATCTGTCATCAAGAAGCGATAGTTGTCACTTAAATTTTAAACCAAGATGTATGTCTTCAGATCTCTTATTATAGAGCAGTTTGTCTACTCTACGCCATCAATTACCAGATTGCCTCAGACATGAATACAAGGTAACACATGATGGTACAATAGGGAGTATGTGTTTATACGGATTCCCCAATAATGGTATTGTTTATGGAAAGTTGCTAGGCGAACATGTCTTCAGTTATGTTCATTTGGTTGCCTGTTGATAAAGATGTGCTTTCCTTTTCTTAGATTGCGTCAGTTTATAGCTCCTAGTCACTGTGAGCGAATAGTATTTACAAGTTTGGGTTGGTAGAGGGTGTATTTGAAACTAGAATGCTTTTAACAGTTCTCAATAACTTAGGAGGTCTTATGTTGATGCAGAGTTGATGGTTAAGAGTTCGAGAGTCTTGTGTCATTTTGTGGTGGTGTGATGAGTGCTGGTTTGTGATGGATAAGGGCGGAAGATGCTCGCATGAATTTTTGGTTGTTTAAGTATGCAGTGTTGACCCTAGCAGTCTTGCAAAGTGGTCAGTCTCAGGCTGAAAAGTTGTTTGTACATCGAAAATATACCTGGCGAACAGATGCACTTTTTACAACTGGCTGCAAGGGGAATGTGCTTTTAATAATTTGATTTAAGATTGTGTGAGAACTGTTCTCCGTATTCTGTTTGAATTCCTCATTGCAGGACCGACAGTCTTTCCCTTCAGTAGACCCATGTTGTGATTGCTCGATTGTTTTCTAGTGATGGCACATCAAATAGTAAGAGATGAAATCTAAGTGACCATTTGCTAAAAGCATTGCACAAGTATACATGAAAATGGGTAATGCAGCTTTAAGGCCTAGGATGGAAAATTGGTGTAGCAAAGAACAGTTTTGCCCTGGGTGATTGAGGTGCGTAGAAGCATACAATGTAGAAATAATTTGCAGGAGCCAAAAATCATAGATGTGAAAGAAACGTAGTCTTTTTTTGTGTGAATATTCTCACAAGTGGGTGCTAAACCCTCCATAGGTATCCTCAGAGCGAGGGCCCTCATGACGAATTTGAAAATTTATGTTGCAGCGGGAGAAAACTGACAAACTCAATGCACTGAATAGCCCTTATCTGGCACAGAATTGTATGTATCGGTGACGCTTCTTAAGTTACAAAAACATGGTACGTGTGGACGGTCAGTCTCTATTCACCTTTAGATTTGAGACGGGGGGGGGGGGTTTCTCAAATGCAGCCATTCTTGATGTCTGACAGGCTTTTAACATTCTGAGCATCACAGCGGCTTACAACACAAAATCGGTAATGCTTCATTTTTCATCGACAATAGAAGAATGATTGATTTCGTCAGCTAGAATTATCTCAGATCAGCAGGTTGCAAATACATTTTTGAAAAGCAGCATAAACCGGTGGGCTCAATAGCTGCTGTAAAGGCGGTCTGTCTTCTCAAATTTATGATTTCAAGTGTTTGGGGTATGACAAGCAAAATAAGGTCATTTTTAGGGCTCGCCTGCTGATGCGCTTCAGCGCATAGCTGGCGAAGCTCTATAGGGGCTTATCCAGTGTTTATCCACTGGCGATTCCACTGGCGATTCCTTCAAGTGCATGTGCTTTTTAGGTCATTGCGCTTGCGCAAGCCCTAAAAAGCGCGTGCACAATGCCACCAGCCGCCTGCCTGCCTGCCTCGCATTACCACATCAAAGGCAGCCCTCCGAGCGCATTTCTCACCCCCTAATTATTCACGGCCGGCCGGCAGGCACATCAAAGGCTGCTGCTGCCGTGACTCGCATTTCTCCTCCCTCCTCCCCTATCACTGCCCAGGCCGGCCGTACTTTCTCTTTACAAGGGCGCCCATTCCTGAATCACTTGAAATCTCTCCACATTATTTGCATTTTGTTAATTAAAAAAATTAACTTCAACACAGCGTTGCACATTTTTCTCGACTTCGGAAGGATGAGTCCCAATCTCATTTGTACAAAGTGTTGTAATGGGATTATTGGAGAGTTAGAGAAACGTGCTCACAAGTTACATTTTTATGCAAATCATCTGAGTAAATAAACAATAGCATGGTGCCGTTTGCGTCCTTGACTTGATCTGGTTTTTATTTTTATTTTGCTATTATTCTCACAAAGGCTAAGAAGGTCTGCCTACTTTAGTATTAAGTGCTATACGTCGCATAAGCAACAGCTAACCATTCACTCACCCACGCAACGCCACTCACCCATGCAACGCCACTCACCCACGCAACGCCACTCACCCACGCAACGCCACTCACCCACGCAACGCCACTCACCCACGCAACACCACTCACACACGCAACGCCACTCACACACGCAACGCCACTCACACACGCAACGCCACTCACACACGCAACGCCACACACGCAACGCCACACACGCAACGCCACACACACACGCAACGCCACACACACATGCAACGCCACACACACATGCAACGCCACTCACACATGCAACGCCACTCACACATGCAACGCCACTCACACATGCAACGCCACTCAACCACGCAACGCCACTCACACACGCAACGCCACTCAACCACGCAACGCCACTCACCCACGCAACGCCACTCAGCCACGCAACGCCACTCAGCCACGCAACGCCACTCAGCCACGCAACGCCACTCACACACGCAACGCCACTCACACACGCAACGCCACTCACACACGCAACGCCACTCACACACGCAACGCCACTCACACACGCAACGCCACTCACACACGCAACGCCACACACACACGCAACGCCACACACACACGCAACGCCACACACACACGCAACGCCACTCACACATGCAACGCCACTCACACATGCAACGCCACTCACACATGCAACGCCACTCACACATGCAACGCCACTCACACACGCAACGCCACTCACCCACGCAACGCCACTCACCCACGCAACGCCACTCACCCACGCAACGCCACTCACCCACGCAACGCCACTCACCCACGCAACGCCACTCACCCACGCAACGCCACTCACCCACGCAACGCCACACACCCACGCAACGCCACACACACACGCAACGCCACACACACGCAACGCCACACACACACGCAACGCCACACACACGCAACGCCACACACACACGCAACGCCACTCACACACGCAACGCCACTCACACACGCAACGCCACTCACACACGCAACACCACTCACACACGCAACGCCACTCACACACGCAACGCCACTCACCCACGCAACGCCACTCACCCACGCAACGCCACTCACCCACGCAACGCCACTCACCCACGCAACGCCACTCACCCACGCAACGCCACTCACCCACGCAACGCCACTCACCCACGCAACGCCACTCACCCACGCAACGCCACTCACCCACGCAACGCCACTCACCCACGCAACGCCACACACACACGCAACGCCACACACACACGCAACGCCACACACACACGCAACGCCACTCACCCACGCAACGCCACTCACCCACGCAACGCCACTCACCCACGCAACGCCACTCACCCACGCAACGCCGCTCACCCACGCAACGCCGCTCAGCCACGCAACGCCGCTCAGCCACGCAACGCCGCTCAGCCACGCAACGCCGCTCATCCACGCAACGCCGCTCACCCACGCAACGCCACTCACCCACGCAACGCCACTCACCCACGCAACGCCACTCACCCACGCAACGCCACTCACCCACGCAACGCCACTCATCCACGCAACGCCACTCATCTATATGCAAAACGAAAAATGTCAAACTCTTCTATTGCGAGACCTATTGCATTTTCAATGCTTGTTATGATTTGTGTTGTATGAGTTTTAGTTGTGGCCGTGCTAGCCTTTGGCATTATAAATGGCATGTTAAACTGTCATTTGCAATTTGCTTTCACTCACAACAGCTTACAGGATGTTTGAGGTGGTCATTCCACATCAGCCATTGGTTCTCTTGCTGTGGGAGCAACAGCATTTTGCTTTATCACATGTGCTTATCTGCATAAAAGGAGAAGGCACTAAGGTAATCCGGGCTTGGGAGCCAGTATGGTACTTTACCAAAGCTTTTTCCATTCTATATCATTCTGTTTTTTTTGGGGCATCGTATTAGAATTGTATGTGACGGTTTGAACTTTTTAAGTTAAATATTTTTTATTGCAAGTGTGTCTGCCACAGTTGGGCAAGTAGTTGTTGTTTTTTTCCTTTTTGTGGCCTGTGCTTGAAATGACAATTAAAAAAAATGTAACAATTGCACAGGCTTGTCAAGCCAATGCTCTTTAGTTTTACCAATGCTTGTTGAGTTTGCTTTCACTATTTAGTTGACTTTTTTTTGCTAAACGTTTTGCAAGTGGCTAAGCCATTGCAGCATTTTTTTTGTAACCAGAGTACCTGTTTACAGAATGTCATTGCATTTCAAGTCTAAGGCAAGATAACTTGTGTGATGGTGGATAGGCGATGTTCAGCCATATAAAGACGTGATTCTGCACGGTGGATTCTGCCCGGTAGTTTCAAATGATTGCTTCACTTTAACACTACCTAATGGTGCCTTGAAGGAGAAAGAAGTTGAGTATGTTTCAAGCATAGTTTTCCAGAATGAGGCAAAAAACTGTGTAAACCATGTTGCTTCAATTTGAACGCTCCCTCATTGCAATAATGTTTTGGGCTGTCTCAGGGTGGGTTGCACTTTAAGCACTACACTTTGTGACCTAAAGTACTTGGAATGCAAGCCTTGTGTGTGTGCCACAGTATTCTCTGCACTGCCTCATTATTGGTTCAAGGGTGCTGATTAGGGCAATTCAGGAGTGGAAGGCAGCCCTGTTGAAGAATAGTCTGAGGGGGCGGGATCTGGCAGCTTCCCACCACCAGGTGCTGGAGCGTTTACATAAGATGCCAAATTATCAATTTTGATGTGGATTCTGCTGTCTTCATAACTATGTGCCTAGATCAGTGAAAGGATTGCTTGTACCGCCCTACTTTCAGTTGACTGCCTATTGGTGCCTCTCCTTTCCACCAGATAACTTTTTTGCATAAGAATACCTGTCAAAAGTGATGATTGACTTGACTGCGAGTATTTTCTGATGGTTACCTACTAACCAACAAGCAGTCGTTTCTATTTTGCATTGTTCATACAACTGAAGACACAGTGAGACATTCCTTGTGTTGAAGATCTATGCAGGGTTGAGCAGAACTTACGTAGTGCAGCTATCACCGGACCTTCCTGCTGCTCGAGTACAGGCAATAATTATATAGATGTTTTTCGGTGTTGGGCAAGAAGAGCTGGTTAATTGTTGTCTTCTCTAAATATACATATGATTGGGCACTGGTTGCTTAAACAGGTCCCTTCTTCTGCGGTGGAACAGTAGAGTGTCTCTTTTCTTTTATAGGTTTGTGGTACATGCTGTAGAGTACAAAACGCCTTTCACTCATACGTCAGAGGAAACTTGGAATTGTGATAATTTCCTCAGCGTTCTAAAAGATCATGTCACTTGGGATCTGGATGTGTGATGTGTGGTTCACATCGTGAAAGCAGCAAATACCACATGAACATAAATCTAAAACCATAATTCAATTTGGAATCGAAAATGTGGATGAACAAATTTGTTTTAAAACTAGAAATAACGGGATTGAGTGAGGGTGATTCTGGCAGCAAAGCAATTGGTGATAATAGGACAAAGAACCAGTTACCTTGCTTGGATCGGGCAATGACATTGAAATGCACAGTGCTGCCTATAGAAAGTATGTTCTTTGTAAATTGGAGCGTCTGATTTAGGTGAATCAAGGTTACTGTTTGATAGATGAATGTAAATCCTGCTCCACCGAGGTGAGGATAAACACTTCCTCACAAGTTCTCAAGTTTTCATCTCGACGTGGCAGATTTTTTTCCGGCTGTGATTTCTTCACATTCTCATCCTCCATTTATGGTGCTAATCACCAACGCGAAAGGCAGTATCTAAAACGATGCTGCTGGTGACCTGAAGTGGGGGCGGCTCCTGGTAGCACAGGTTGCTGTAAATGGGCGCTCGTTGAATTTGTATTTCCCGTTTCTTGGTATTGCATGAGCTTGTGATCACTGTGCACACATTAGCTTAATCTGGAAGCTTGAAGAACCGTAGGGAGGAATTAATTATTTCTTAGTGTCTTTTTACATATGCCTTCATTATATCCCCGTCGTGCATATGCATTCACAGTTGTACCACTGATAAAGACTCAGTCTGCCATCATTTGATTCATTAGTTCTAGTTCACTGCAAAAATACCTTTCCATTTTCGTTGTAAAATGATTGAAGGTTGAAGAAATTAACTTGGTGGATCTTCTCTTTATCAATAAATCTTTTAGAAAAATACAAATGTCCAACCTGACTTAACATGTATTTTGTAGATTTGATGAACGCTTCTAAAGAGCGGATGATAGCATGTAGGCAAGAAGGCAGCATTTGTATATTGTGAACTTGTGAAAGTGCAGCTCTTGGTGGAAAGTTTAGAACTTTAGAAACAAGCGATTCATGGTCATTGTTAGTAACTTGGGCCTTTTGCAGAAAACTCTGAGTGATAGGATAATCCAAATACCCCTTAACCGAATTTGCACTTTTGCATTTGACCACAGTGAAGAGTTCAACAAATATTCAGCATAAAACAATTTAGTCATGGGTAGATCATTTTTGTGTAAGAGAACTAGGTGGATTAATTAAACGACTCTGACATATGTGCTAAAATTCTGACATCCGTTCTTTTAGAATAGACTCAAATAATATATAGAGAGTTGACTTATATTTATCATGACATATATAAGGGGTAGAACAGTTGTGCAATGTCCGTGTATATTTTGGCCATTGTTCCTATTTATTTCTACAAGGAGAAACAACCTTCATTGGAATACCCTTGTTAATCACCTGCTGCTTCTTTATAAACTGTAAAAGACATTCCTGCAATCTTACCTTTCCTTTTTGACAGGAGTTAGTTTTCTGGCTCCCCCTGTAAATGTCTGATGTTCTCCATTTTGTCATGGGAAGCGTCTGCCAACACTGGCGACATTTCCTGCATGAGGTAGAGGTTTTCAAAGCCAGGTGCCAACGGTGAGTTCAGCGCACTGCTGAAGATTGCTCTTGTTGCTTCCAGAATTGAGTCGTTCTACTGTCATACCGTCGCTGACACAACGAGAGAGAGGAATACCTCTCCCTTATCATTTACTATATGGTTGGGCCGATGTTGCACTTTCTGGATATATATAGCTACCAGATTAACCGCCTCCCAGCTAGGTAAGCGTTTGCTAGAATATTAGTTAAGTTGATAAATTGTGCCAGGGTCAGGCTATTGTTGACAACTCGACTGTCTCTGATTCAGTTAAAGGATCATCTTCAAAGCAGTACATTGGTAGGTGTCTATTCCTGCTTGACAATAAAAGTTTAGCGTACTCTCCTACCAGGTTAGAAATGATGGTTGTTGGCTTGCAGATGTGTCCTCTCTTTCAACCACACTAGCAAGCTTTATTGTAGGTGACTCTGTAGTAAACCATCATATAGAGTTACTGTCTTCCTTCATTGCTACAAAGGGCTCTCAAGTAATTGTATAAAACTTTTACAAAGCCTCTCTTTCTCCCGAAGTTAAGATACCGTAGGTGGGCTGTAGTTTAGCGGATAAAGTATTAAAGCATAGCAACATAAGGCTTTGGTTTCCACACTTGTCCAAAGTTAGTGTTTCGTGCTAAAGCTCTTTATATCCCAATGGCTCTCAGTCCTCAAATACAAATATGCAGAGCACTTAAAAATAGGCAAGCTAAAGCACATCATAAAAATTGTGAACATTTAAATTCTACCTGAGCTGTGCTAAACATTGATTACTTATAATCCACTTGGTGAACTGGTGCTCAGTCATCTGCCTCCCAGCAAAGATGCCCACACATCTGTAGAAATCCATCCTAGATCACTCTTTAACTGGTTTCTTTGTATATGCGATTAGAAACTGTAGACTATAGGTAGATGTAGTACCCAGACATGGAAAGTTATTTTAAGCAGAGAATTGATCGCATGTGGATAGTTGAGTTAATTTCTAGTGCAGGTTCTATAAATGTACTAAGTCTTCAAAAGCCATACCTTCGGTGTCTCGATGGGGCCAAGGTGCCGTCTGAGCCAGTCAGTGACTAGCTGCTTGGTTCTGAAACATGCCAGTGAAAAGCCATCACTGAGCTCCATTATACCATGCTGGCTCCCTCACCTTCATGTATCTTTTTACAGTACCCCAAAATGCTACTTTAGAGCAGGAGTGTCCCACGTGGATAACTGACATCCCTTGCTGTATGAGACCTGGCTAACAGATGCAATAGAACTGAAAACTCTGATTCTTCCTCTTAATCGTGAAATGTATTACAGCCCACCATGTAATCTTTAATTGTGACCATATGCACTGTTGTCAGTATAAGATGATGATAAAGAGCCATACTAAATGATTACTGCAAGAACATCGTTTTTAAGTCATACATTAAGTGCTGGTCTACCTCAACTCCCAGGGGTCTACTAACATACAAACATCTAATATTGTTTCCTTGTTCCTAGTTTTAGCCAATGATAATTGACTAATTCATTCTTCTTCATATAAAACTCTTCTGTTTGCCGCCGGCTCCTTTACTCATGTTCCCGTCTAAACCAGTATCACTTCACTGAACTGCCACGTTTGATCTAGTCGATCCCCTCCCCCTCTCTCTCTACCACTCTCTCCAGTGTTCTGTTACTTAACCCTCCTTTTTTCTCCTCCTCTGCTCACATTTTTAACAGTTGTTTGGCAGGACCAATCTTTTCCCTCCTTTTCAGCTGTCCTGGACATTGCTCATAGCTCTGCCTTTGATCCTCTTCTTTTATCCATGCATGCATCTTCTTTGGCCACTCAGATCTCCTAACTTTAATCTTTTCTCTTCTGGTATCTCTTAGAGCTTAGCTTTCTTTGTTTTCGTCATTCAGTTCACAGCATCTGTTATCTATCTCCTTCCTTTGTGCAATCTGGAACGGTAGTCGTTCTCTCTACTTGAACTCTAGCACATTGAGTTTCTCTTGAATCTCTGCACTTTCGATGCTTGGGTGGCATTTGTGCGTTTCTCTCTGCCTTTATACCTTATTTTCTCCCTCTTTCCCATGGTAGTCCTCCACAGTGTTTAATCGCGTGCTCTTTTTTTCAAACCTTGATGTGTTTTCACTTTGGCTCATACCTGAGGATACCAGCTAATCAATATGTGGAACATCTGCTCGTCCCTTTACGTTTTAAAGAGCTAAAATGATTCATCCTCTGGCTTTTTCCCATCATGACTGTTGTTCCCTCCTTCTGGTTGGTATTCATATCTGTGGTGTACGTCTCCCATAATCCACACTAAAAGAAAATAATGCATAGAGAGGGTGCTCACGTTATGGTAAATCAAACCATTCAAATGTTAAAAGAATATAATGTTAAAATCAATCAAAAAGAGACAATCTGTGGCAAGAGGTATTGATGTACTTTGAGGTAAGATTATTTTGTTACAGCCGCTTTCTAACGCAGTAGAAAACATTTTAAAATAATTTAAACTACCAAAACTGATTTCACTTGTTCTGTTTTGAATGTCGGTTTATACATCATGCTTGTTGTTCAATTTCCTGGCACGCAAGGCAGACACAATATGCATCATTCAAGATTTTTTGATGAGTTATGTCTGGGAGAATGTTTATTCGTTCATGTGGTGGTGGTGGTGGTGTTAAATTTGCGGTGGTTTTACTCACGCCTCTTTTAAAATGGCTTGTTGGGAGCACCGATGACGGATGAAGCAGGCACTGGGAACTTGGCACAGTCGTCGGTGTAGAAAATCCAGCAACTTGACTATGGTAGTACAAGAGGTCAGCTAAGACCATTTCACTGATATGGTAGGAGGCCAGCTGTAAGCGATGCTCTGATATGGGTTGACAGACATGAAGCAGAGCGAAACTAGCTTATGACGACATAGACAGTGGACGTGGCAGAAACCATCCAGCAGCATGGTATTGATGTTTAGGGAATACTCATGTAGCACAGCTGTCAGATCACAGGGGATGGTAAACAGTGTTTACAAAGCAGACAGGACTACGCAGTGCCATTACAACGCAGGCACTACAATGAACGCGTCGTTACCACGCGTTCCATTACAACGCATGTCATTACAACCACTTGCTTTAGGGAAGGCATTGTTGGATTTTAAATCCAACACATTCCCTACTGTTACACAGTATCAAGTTGGAAAAGTAAAATATACTATTCCAAAGTCCAGCGCTTCCCTAAGGCAAGTCGTTCTAAAGACCTGTGTTGTAATGGAATGTGTGGAAACCACCCATTTGTTGTATTGGCCACGTTGTAAAGGCATGCATTGTAATAACATGCGTGAATGCGTCATACTTCCCAGGGGCTATCACAGCCCAGGGCATATTCGAATATCAAATGTTGCCCTCTTGCGAAGGAACCTGGCACTGGCCAGTTGTAATCTGTATGCCTCTCCTCGAAGTCTTTAGAGTGTACATTCATTGCAGAGACCCTGAGAACGATGACTTTACAGCAGAAACCTTCACATTAACAGACCGTTATTGCTAGTATGATAACACGCACCCACAGAACACATCACATCACACATGCGATCCTGAGGGACTTAAACAGAGCATATATGTACATCACAAATAATGTGCAGTATGCACAGCCCACCCTCTTTACACAAGGGAAAGCCAACATTGTCAATAATTACCTGGTCCATGAAGGTGTCATGTTCACCCAAAATATAACACATCTACCATCTTTTGTAGCATCTGAACACACAAATTAATGCCCCACGTAAACAGCACAGCAATCTATAGACTCTCGCAAGAAATGGAACTCATGAGCCAGCTGTTGTAAACTAACACAAATATGTGTTATTTTACCTGGCATAACACTGCTACAACCACTCTGTTGCATAAGACAAACCATGTCAACTAAAATTATGCTCGAACCACATATCCTGTCACCCTTCGGCAACAACGCTTTAAACTCACTCAGCCTGAATAGCCTGGGTGAGCACCTTTTATACCCAGGACTTTACAGTCACCTACCTGTCATCCACTCAGCCATTCGGCACACCTCTGTAGATCATGCTGGAAAACATAAATCCATGGTGCAGGACCCCCTATCATAAATTTTGAAATGCAGCTAAACCTATACCCAGCACCTGAAACCATCTAATCCTTTCAGCACTTCATTGCTGTACAAACCCGGGAAAACAACACAAAAAAATACAAAATCACTTTTGATTGGTTTGCTGACGTTCACTAACACTGGTACACTGATTCCGACTTTTTATAACCATACGTTTTAGACTCCTACTCACACTGACGGAGAGTAACCCACAGAATGTGTACCCATTCTAGCATACTGCCCAAAAGCACAGCCATGCTACATTGCAGATATGAAAAAGTATACATGCATGCATAATGCACCAACCAGCAAAAATGCTAACACTCAGCTTGTGTCTGCTAGCATTGCACCATGAAGCAAACCAAGAAACAAGCACGTACCCTGCATCGCTAGTTATCGTGCACCACATACTTGGATGTCGCAAAATATGGGCCTGATTTAGATTTTGGTGGCCAGGTTACACCATCATAACGGTGACGAATATCCCATCCGCCGAAATATAAATTGCATAGGATATAATGTGATTTATATTTCGGCAGACGTGACATCTGTCACCGTTCTGACAGAGTAACTCATCCACCAAGATCTAAATCAGGCTCTTTGACACTAATAAGTAAGCAAGCTGTGAAGTGCTTACCAAACTTGTTCTTCTCAGCAATGGGGACTATATTTAAACGAAATGCATCAGCAAAGGAATCAACCCAATCCACATGTACACCAAAATAAGAGCAGCCATCTTCAGATGCACATGTGTTAGAAAGCCAAATGGCACCTACGGTAGCCTGAACTCTTTCCTGTTAAAACTGTGGTTATGGAGATCTGTAGCATAGTCTCCAGTCATGACTATTTCTCTCACTGGTTTTCGCCCAGCAGTAGGAACTGTAGTCATCCATAGGCTAATTTGAGGTCAGGCAAGTGAGATACTTTCAGATCCTGGGGGCAGAAAGGTCTTCCTTTTAGAGATTCCTTAACCAACGAACAGTCTGGGCAATGTTAATGCTGATGCGAAGAATTAGGTGTTCGCCTTCATGCAGCTGGAAGGTTGAGATTTATCTTTGCAAGTCCTTCCTTCTCCTTTCCTATATGGGGAGGAGTTGCATTTTGTTCCAGTAAATGATTGTACACGTTTTAGTACATTTTATGACTGTTGCACCTTTTTTTATTAAAAGCCTGCTAATTTTCACTGCTACTTTTCGCATTCCATTTTTTCTCATTGTTTATTTTTTCCCCACCCCATTCATTTCAGTTATAACTAGTTCGCCCCATTGTTCCATCCTAAAAATTTGTGTAGGAATGTTTGTGTACAGCTCAATAGTACAAAATCAGAAGATAGACTGGGGCATGGCTCTACAATGAAAAGGTAACTCTGGAGTATGACCCATTTATCCCAAGAGACCTCCAGAGAGCAGTGAACGCCTATCACCAGAGACTGCCTGGGACGGTGGCACATACATCACAAGATATGGGTGTTGCTCTTATTCCACATCACACTCTTCATAGTGAAAGAGCAGGGAAAGGGACTAAGTAGGATTTCAAATAATGTTGAGTCTTTGTAATTTTCTATGCTGATGTCTACTGTGCAGGGATTTAGATATTTGCAAAGCCCGAGGTCAATGTCTACAGCAAAGCCCTCGAAAGATGTAGTCAATCCTTACGTTGTAAGGCATTTCTGTGAAAATACACTACCCAGACAGAGTGATATTTGGTAATATTTTATATTTATGTTACTGAAATTGTATTCAGCACTTTACGAAAGTGAGTACATAGTACGTCTCGGAGAAGAATCCAGGTTGTTGTTATACCCGCACAAACCCACAGTGCCGTGGAGGCACAAGGAGTAGATACAGTGCATTGCTCACGATCACAGGTTTCATTTGGCACGTCAGATTTGTACACATTGATGCATGAGTTGGTGTAGCACCAGAGGGTGCTCTGACTTCACTAGTTTGTGGGGGATGAACGTCTTCCTACTGACATAAGCCTTCAGGGCTGCGCTTTCCCCTTTCAAACCGTATGCTCCTTGAACGACTAACAAAGGTTGACTTTAACCCACTATAAGATCTTTGAAAATTCTGGCTATAGGCAACTCTTATAACCATTACCTTATCCACTTGATGTTCCCTTTTTAAGGTCCAGCCTAACAGTGCGGATTCCTGCTGACCTAGTGTTAGGACTTCTTTCAAATATACATCCAGAGGAGTATTTCTCTCATCTGTCATACTATTGGGTGCTTAATGTGTCATTGTGCCGTATAGGAAGTCCTTCAATTGTATTGGTGGAGGGACTACTTTATGTTTGAAACAAGTACATTCGATCATCCCAATACATGAGCTATAGTAGATAAAGAGATTTGTTGTTCACATAAGTAGGGAGGCCCTTCAAACCTTCAGGGCTAAATGGGTACATTTAAAGCAGGAAACCATGAGTCAGTGGTCTTGGAGTAAGCCGTGGGATAGGCAATCCAGGGCGGTCTGATAGTCTATATGCCCCAGTTTCTATTCAAGACTGCACCTGAGATGTGTGGTGTAGAAAATGGATCTGCAAGGCGAGGGAATAAACTTTGTTTACACAGTCTTATTCTATGAATCCATTTACTCTTCCCTACGACTTTGAAAAACAAACTTACCTCCATAGTTTTTCAGTTTCATACACTGTTCCTCACATGTTTCATGCCTTCTCAAATAGTAATTGAGGCAGGTGCCAGTGCATCACCACAAAGCAAAAAAGGTTGCCACTGACAATAACCAAACCAATTACTAAATTCAGGGGAGGCGTCTGAGAGATTTAGCAAATAATCCATATTGTAGGCTTCAGCCCTTGAACACCATGGCAACTCCTGAGAGTTTTTACTGTTCTGTACGTTGTTGATCTTGGGTGGCTGATCGTAACCCATAATCTTTCTACATGGATTATTTGTTTCCTGAATCCCCAAATCCCTCTGACCGCTTGATCCCAAACCTTGAGTACTTCTGAGTGGTTATTGTCAGAAGCAATCTGCATTGTTGTCCATGCTAATGCTAAGCAGGGCCGGACTGGCCATAGCGGGCTCCAGGCTTTTCCCCGGTGAGCTGGGGGTGGGGGAGGGCGGTTTTGTGGCTGCAGAGGGCCGCTTTTCTCACAGGGTACCGGTTTTACATAAGTGCTGAAAAATCGTCCCTCTGTAAGAAAAGCGGGAGCAGTGCTTCGTGGCCACCACCCTCTTTGTGCCACGCCCCCCGCTCCCGGGGCTGGTCGAGAAGCAACCTGCCAGGACTGGTTGCTATTCCCAGTCCGGCCCTGATGCTAAGTAATCATCCTCTGTTTCTATTTGAAAATGCTTGAGAAATGAGGTGTAATGATTGGAATTGCAGATCTAAGGTGTTAACTTTGCTGTTAGAGTAAATGGTTTCATTACATCTGTTGTGAGACATAGAAACTGTGCCAGAGCAGGCTTATGCTGCACAATTTGTTTCCTCACTTCCTGTAACGCCTTCTCCTAACCCATCCTGACCACTTGCGTGCTAGTACTCTGGGCATCTTTCAGTGTTTTTCCCGGATAATGCATAGGCACAAGTACACAAAGCTATCCAGTGAACTGAGAAGGTGTTGCTCTGGTATCAGGGAAGTACGTGAGATCATTAACATTCAGTTGGGAGTCACTGAGCAATCCACCTCCAGGCTTACAACACACCTAGGGTGTGTTGTAGTGGCAGGTAAAGCACATTTTGCAGAACAACGAGTCATTCCGGCTTCTGTATCTTTTCTTTTCATTGCACTGTGCTTACTTTTGCTTTCATTAGAAGAGCTTGGTTATCTCGTGAATGTGCTTCATGAATCCAGCCTTCAAGGCTCACTGCCTTATGAATAAGGATATTAGAAATTGAGATAAAATGTATATGTCGCCGAGCCTTGAGTAATTGTCAACTAACAGTTACTTTTGGGAAACTTGTGTCATAGGTCTTGGTGCATTCCACATGTTAACAATAGAGCGATCTCTACTCCCAACAACTAGAACAATAATATTATGCTACTAAGGGGATAATCATTTATTAGGATACCATAAAAGGGGTATGTGGAGGGTGGCATGCAGTGTGTGTGTGTTGGCGTGCAGCAGCCATTCAACTGGATTCACCAACCACAAATTCTATCCTGTGGCAACATTGAATTAAATTAAACTCGCACCACGAGAAAGACTATGCCAAATAAAACAGACTAAAGGGAAAATAATCCTAGCTGGAAAACTCTATAGGTTTATAAAATTGCCCTTACCTACGGAGTAGTGGCATGCTCTATCATAGGGCCGATAACACACCCTGGCGCAGACCAATGTTCATCTACCAACATATCTAAGGGAGAGCGAGGTAAATCTCAATCTCTGGTCCCTTTCTTTTTGCATGTAAACATTGAATTTCACACTGAATAAAAGGCAAACTACGTGTGATTTCAGTGATTGATAATGTCACAAATGATTGACCATGGATTCAAGTACAAACAAGTATGACATTCCTGAAACATTGACTGTTCTGTGTTTGAATGAGTGATAATGGGCATCTCTGTGCTAAAATATGTCTAGAAATTTGGAACAAGTGCTTCATTGTAGAAAGTGTTTTCGAAAAGCAATGTCTCTGCATGCTGAGAACGTTTGTCACTATATGTTGCTCATAAGGGAGCATGTGACTGGCTGACACTGAGATTACCTATTTTGCAGTCCAGGATAATGAGGGTGATTTACCTGATGTTGTTGATTTAGCTGTAGTCAAGTCAAGTCAAGTCAGAGAATTTATATAGCGCACTACATACCCAGAGGGTCTCAAGGCGCTTAGGGAGGGGTGGGGGATTACTTGTCAAATATCCACGTTTTAAGTTGCTTTCTGAATGCTAGGTGGTTCTGGGTAAGGCGAAGGTAAGTGGGAAGTGAGTTCCAGGTTTTAGCTGCCAGGTAGGAGAAGGATCTACCTCCCATGGTGGTTTTGTTGATGCGAGGTACAGTGGCAAGGGCTTGGTTGGAAGATCGTAGTTGGCGGGAGGGGGTGTAGAAGGACAGTCGTGTGTTGAGGCATTCTGGTCCGATTTCGTAGAGTGCTTTGTGTGTGTGGGTTAGGAGCCGGAAAGTGATCCTCTTATTGACGGGAAGCCAGTGGAGGTTTTTCAGGTGACCAGAGATGTGTTCATTACGCGGGATGTCTAATATGATCCTGGCTGAGGCGTTTTGGATTCGTTGGAGTTTTTTCTGGAGTTTAGCGGTAGTACCGGCGTAGAGGGTGTTTCCGTAGTCCAGTCGGCTCGTGACAAGAGCGTGGGTGACCGTTTTCCTAGTTTCGGTGGGGATCCAACGAAATGTTTTTTTGAGCATGCGAAGAATGTTGAAGCAGGATGAGGAGACGGCGTTGACTTGTCTGTTCATTGAAAGTGAGGAATCCAGGATGACGCCTAGGTTCCGTGCGTGGTCTGTCGGGTTGGGTGCTTTTCCAAGGGCTTCTGGCCACCAAGAGTCGTCCCATGCGGAGGGGGAGGTACCTAAGATGAGGACTTCTGTTTTATCTGAGTTCAGTTTCAGACGGCTGTGTTTCATCCATTCGGCAACTTCTTTCATTCCTTCGTGTAGGTTAGTTTTGGCGGTGCTAGGGTCATTGGTGAGTGATAGGATCAGTTGAGTGTCATCCGCGTAGGAGATGATGTTGAGGTTGTGTTGGCGGGCGATGGCCGCGAGGGGGCTCATGTATACGTTGAAAAGGGTGGGGCTGAGTGAAGATCCTTGTGGTACGCCGCAGATGACTTCAGTGGCCTCTGACTTGAATGGTGGAAGGCGGACTCTCTGGGTTCTTCCGGTGAGGAACGAGGTGATCCATTCTAGTGCTTTTCCTTGGATTCCGATGTTTCTGAGGCGCTGTAGAAGGGTGCTATGGCAGACTGTGTCGAAGGCTGCAGAGAGGTCGAGGAGGATGAGGGCGACTGTGTCTCCATTGTCCAGTAGAGTTCGAATGTCGTCTGTTGCTGCGATGAGGGCTGTCTCAGTGCTGTGTTTTGCTCGGAAGCCGGACTGTGAGGAGTCGAGGGATTTGTTGGCTTCGAGGAAGGCGGCGAGCTGGTTGTTGACAGCTTTCTCGATGAAGGATTGATGTAATGACCTCCTTCTGGATTGACTGTGTGGTTGTTTGCTCCTCGTACTTTAAAAGGTCCGTCTATCACCATGTCTGTTTAAAGATTAATTCAGGATGTGGTTGTTTGTGTTACTTTCTAATAGCACCACAAAAAAATGCACTACATTTAAGCCCACAGTGGTGTATTGTGTGAGGTAGTAGATTTACGTAAGAAGCCAGTCTTAAGTGAAGCATTATTGGGTTTTTAAATATGCCTCTCAGTTACAACTGCTTATATCATAGGAAAGGTTCTTTGGAGCCTCAAAAGACAAGTACTACACAATTTTTGTACTTCTGTTTGCACAGAGAGTATCACAGACTAGAGTCTGCAGAGTGTCACATTTTCAAACGCCCAGTAATATCACCATTACACAGAGTTACCCCTCTAACGTCTCTGAAAATGTCACTGCCTTGGAGTGGGGTATAGTTTTTATTGGGAAAATGTGGGAACACTGGGTGGTAAGACTTTTGTGAATTGCTGCAGATTCCAAAATGTTTTCTCACAGAAAGGAGAGAAAAATGCATGATTTTAGCCAACGTTAGACGTATGCAGTGCATTCTGAATAACAACATGTAATGGGATCCACACAAGCCACATCACCTGGTATTCACCTAGTTCTCTAGGGTTGAGAAATTCCCAGTATTCGAAGGTTACCTGGTTGCTGGCTGGCCTAGAGTCCGAACAGTGTGGCTATTTACCATGGCAAACCAGATAAATAGGAAATTATCCTCTCTCTGCCCACATGTCAAAGCTACTCCCAAAAGAATCCAAATGTCCTCTTAGTTCCCATGGGGTTCGGGAAGCAGAAGGCCTCAGCGGACTGAGAGTCTGTGGGACTCTAGGAGTAGGGGTGCTGCTTGATGTTGGGGCAAGCTTTTCCCACCTCATGTTGTTTCTAAACATTTCCAGCTTTGGGGTAAATACTCTGCTCTTCCCCCAGGGTGGAAGAAAAACTGCTATGGCTTTCAGGATGATGGTATGGCTCAAGAGGACCCGCACCTCCCCATTTTGTTTTTTAATATCCCTGATGTATAGTGGGCTTTCTGCCCCTTGGGGGAGTGGGGCAGAAAGACTGTTGGGCCCTTTATGTGTAGGGGTCACACTGATGTCTGGGAAGACCGCCAAACTTCATATAATTTTTTCTAATTAAAAAAATATATTCCCTTGTGTTAAGTGGGCTTTCTAGTCCCCGCTTCTAAAAATGGTGCTGACTCATTAAAAAAAAAATCCTTCTGTGATTGCCCTAGAAAGGTTTTCATCCACTGTACAGTGGATCAACCATTTGCGTCCTATGCACTACAGAGGATGTAGTGGACATGAATGGTTGGTCCACCATATATAACCCATTGTGTGATTTTCCTAAAATTGTATGTTATAAAGTCTTCTTCTCATGCAGCACGACCTGGACATTTACTTTGACATATCAACTATCGGATATTCAGGCTGAATTGATGGACAAATTCTTTCAATTGTTTGGAGTAGTTGTTATGTACTTCTAACGTATCATGATTTTTGGTCATTACAATCTTCGAGTGCAATTGAGGGTAAGGCAATCTTTTCTAGACTAACCAATGAACATTTACTCTTAGGACTGTGTCAAACCATCCCTTGGACACAATTTGGGCCTTATTCTTTCTCCCAGTGGTTTTGCCCATAATTGTGCTGTCTCTACTGTGACCTGGTCTAACCACCATCTGATTTAGATGTGAGGGAAGGGTTGCAAGATACCTGTACCACATTAAGGCAACCCGCCCTAAAAGGCCACATTTAGGAAATGGAAAACATTTAATGTCTCTGAGGTGGCAGAAAGTCGTATCAGCTTATCTTTAGTAGTGGAAAATCCAATCTGCTTTACTGCTAGCTGGATGATAAACTTGTACAGGTACCTGACTGCTTCTCCATCTCGACTACTAAGCATGTAGTCTCACCATCTGTCAAAAATCCCAATATATATTTGCCTTGGAGCTGAATTAGTTTCCCTTGCGACTATGCAAGACCCTGAAAGCATAACCATTCCACTTACCAAAGCAATTTCTTCAAATGTCATCTGAGGAACAGTAACATATATTTACATGCTGTACTGAAGGGGTACTGCCACACTGACGGGGTACTGCCGCATTAAAAGCTCCTTTATTGGCTCCCTTATGGCATCTTCCACCAATGCATCATTGGATCTCTTTACCATGGTTTTATGTCTTTCAACTCCAAAATGTTTGGAGGTCTCAACTGTGTACACCTAAGCACTGTGCGATGACTTGTCTGATTTTCCTCTGATAAGGCCAAAGTATCTGTAATTAAATTATCTTAACTTAGACTATGGGCACAGAGCTCACCATCAAGTTTGATGCTTTTCCAGCAGTTATTACTGCGCGGCTTCCTGGTATGTCACAAGCAGATGTGCTCACAGCCCTAAATACGCTTAAAACTGGCTTGTCCAGTGGGCCATGTCTACTAGGCATTCTGACATTTCTGGCCCCTCCGCTTGCACCAATAATTTGTAAGGTGAACAACTACTCCTTCAGTGCAGGAATAATCCCAGATTTCTTGTATACCAGTTTTATTTTGTTGCCATTGCTTAAGAAAGCAAGTGTAGATTCTGGGGACATTACAAACCATAGACCAATCTCTTTCCTCACTACCTTTGCTAAAATTGTGGCACAATTAGCCTGAAAGTGGTTGCAATCAGATTGTAAGAGACCAAGACATCTAATCGTTACCAAACAAGATTTTGTGCGGGCCCTAGCATTGAGCACTATTCTACCTAGTAGATTTTCCAGTGACAATAAACCATACTTTATGGTTGAATATTTTTTATTGAGTTTTTAAAACACAAAAGAAGACCTATTTGTGGTTGATATGCTTTATTTCGATACATAAATATCTTAAAAGCAGTACATACATTAATAGAAAATACGTTATCAAGGCCAACAATAAAATACATTTGCAATTTAAAAAGGATAAAACAAAAGAAGAAACAGTCGAGTACAAAACATAACCCTTTCCTAATTCTTCCTCCAGCCCCATTAATCACTCGCCCTTAATTTATAGTCACCTCTTTCTGTAAGCATCAAGCACCAATTTGAAGTTTAAGTTATTGCATGTTGCTCTCCGAGAGTGGAGAGTATGGGTTCCACTGGGCGCAATCTGCAAAGTCTCATGGTTAATGGGTTTTGTATTTTTCTATAGTCCTTTCAAAGTATGATAGTAGTGGAGCCCACAGCTGCCAAAAGTTCCAGTCTATATCTTTGAAGGACCATATGATCTTTTCCATACATAAAACATACCACCCCATATGGTGCCAGTCGTGAAGACGTGGAGTGAATGATGCACCCCATTTCGACTAGATAGTCTGCTTAGCAGGTAATGGTGTGATATTCAACACGGCCACTACCTTGTTGCGTGAAACACAGTAGACTTTAGGGAAACACCCCAGAGGATTTCCATCCTGCATCCTTAGGCATCTGTATAATAAACCTGAATGTTGATAATGAGTGTCTCTTACTTGTGCTCAGGCATATTGTAACAGGGAAACATGCAAATTCCAGGCTGCTGACTTTTGCTGGAGGATGAGTCCATTAACAAGCCCAAGTCTTTCAAGAATGAGGGATATATTCCCCATTCGATCCTGTTATGCCCAGGGTCAGAATAAAATCTTGTGTCATTCACCCGAGTCCGGCTGTATCCATTTTTCAATTAATAAGATGGTATTTGCTGGTTGTCCTAGGACATTAGAGGTTGCCCCTGATGGAAATTACTCTTAGAGGGGACTCTGGTTACATTGCATGTCACCTCCTCAAGATATTAATGTTCTTCTACATAAATAAAGCCTACTTTGCCAGAACAATGACTGCTATACACAGCGTTATTATTTTATAAGCCAACGGCTGAAGATAAAGGAGCGATCAGAACTAAATACCTAACAAGATTGCATTATTACAGCTTGAAAATCACTTGCTAACATCTCTGGCAATAATCCGCTTTCCTTTAAAGATTATAAACTAGTCAAAATGACAGATATAAACTTTATTCTCCTAAATGTGTAGTGAAAGAGCATGGCAGTGGGAGGAGAGAATATAAGCTCGCATTCTGAGAACACTGGTTGGCCGGAGTGTTTAATAAGCAGAGAAGTTATGCATCAGTTGTGAAATTATGTTAAGTAGACACATGCTTGAAAGGAAAGAAGCAGGGAATGGATGCTATTGGCTTTGTGGCAAGCGGTATCTTTTGTCAAAGATAGTTTCTCTTTTGTCCATGATGCTGTCAAGTGTTTGGTTAAATCAGTGGAAATTTTCCAATAAAGCCTAGACATTTCGGTTTGTATTTTTAGTCTTTTAGACTTAAAGTAACATATTTAAAACATTTAAGAAATGTTTGCTTCCCCCCTTAAGTTTTGTGACTTTTTAGGCAAGCCACATTACAGTCATTATGTACACGTTAAATAAAACTTTCTTTTGTTGAAATAAAAACAGATCGTAAAAAAACACTGTTTAAGACTTATATTAAAGAGGATCACTAAATCTTTATACATTTGAGTATATTGTACAGAGCAGCACCTTACTTTCAGAGCGCTTAAATGATCAGAAGATTACCAGAAGATAGAAGCAGTGGCAGGGAATTACAATCCAGCTGAGTGCAGGTAATTAGACGCAGTCGATTCCTTTGTCCCTACGTTTAACGTAATGTGTTCTCATTTGAAATCTTACTTCAGCAGTTCACTTTTCAGGAGTCTCCTGTGGCGACAACTGGTATTTTGTGTGCAAAGGTTTTGGTTTAGAAAGGACTTTGCTGGGCCTTGGACCATGAACCGCCTCCCAGTGATCTTCCAGTATATTTCCATGTTGAGGCATGTTAGCCATTTGGCAGGCCAGTCAAGTGGCGATAAAAGACAGGTTTATGTCAGGGATGTAGTGGGTTTCCGGCATGAGCCTTTCCTCCGGTAGACTTTGGTATGATGCAAAATGTTTTATACTTACATTCCAAATGATTTCACAGCTGATCTTGCATGTTTTTGTGTTTTCGTAACCAGGATACATTTTGCTCCCGCAGACTTTGCACCTCAAAATGGGGTTTTCAAGGAATTGCTATAGATTACTTTGCAGTGGTTCATGCTCACCATCAGCCTGGCTCACATCCACGTGTTGGTTACCTTAGAGGTTTTTGTGGAGCATTGACAGCTTAAATTTGACATCCTTCATTATACAGCATTGATTAGGGATTCTGAAGTGATGTCCCAAGCAAACATGATGCCCATATTTTTTGTTCCCTGATTAATTATCTCAGGTTTGCATGTCAGTCAGGGATAAGTGGGCTATCCACACTTTACCTGGAAGCTAGGTTTTCTAAGTTTGCTTCACTGAAGCAGAGAAATCTTAGTCAACGATGGATAAATCTGTTCCAAACACAGGGCTAAACGTGCTTACCTCCCTGGCCCTTCCCCAGACTGATGTGAATTTTAGTGTTGCGGACGTACACTGGAAGTGCACCAAATGCTGTGCCATATGACTAATGCCCACACTAAGCATCCGTGGTGAGAGGTTAGCCCATATTTTATTCTGTAATGCAGTCCATTTGTGAAGGATTGTGTTGACCCCATGTCCTATGCTGGCTATGTAATAGGAGGTAGGAAACACCCCACTACATAGCGATTCTTCACACCCCAGTTATTTCTTCAGTGTCTTGATCAATAAGCCATGGTCCCCTGTATGCTAGGGCTTAAGGTCAAGGAATAGCAAAGCAAGCTTTCTAACCTCTGTAGTGTAATTAGGAGGTCTACTCTAATATTTACCAGCGTTCCCTTTTGCTTGCAAGATGGTTGTCGATGTATGACCCATTTGCTAAGTATGCATTTTTTTAATGGAAATACAATTGTCACTACATTTTCAAACCGTTTCTTTTAATTTGGTTTTTTTCCTGTAACACTAGACCCATCCCAACATGAGCAAGCATCTTGAGTTTCTCTTCCTCTAGCCTAAATAATTTACAAGCAGCCAAAGCTTTCCTTTACCTGAATCGGAAACTTTCACCGACTGCAGCAGTGACCAAATGAATCAGCAGTACATATAAAACTGCTAAGTCATTAATTTAATAATTACAGAGACGATTAAATATGCACAGTATGTACTCTCACATGAGGCTCGACAATCCAGTCTTCAACTGCCAGCATCCAGTGTTCCAGAGAACATTTGAGTTCGAAATATTTTACTCCTTTTTTTTTTTATTCGCTGTTTTCGTGCAATTATTAAAGAGTAAAATGTATGCAGTGTTTTAAAACCGGTTAAAATGGATATAGTGTCAAGACCCTACGAAATAAAAGGCTAGCGAAGAGTGGAACTATGTCTGGCTAGGGTGCGTCTTTGTTCTCCATCAGAAGATTTTTACGATCATACTCTGTATGGCTTTGTCTTGGCATTCCCAGTCACACAAGCACATGAGAATCATGAGCATCAAAACTAGGTGGCCAAATACATCCTATCTCCTGTACCAGAACCATTGGGGTCCTTCTTTCATTAAAGTAAGGTCCAGAAATCACACCCCTCAGACCTGCAGCGCAGTGATAAATCTAGAAATCCTATATAGATGTTACACTGTCATTTCCTAAAGAGGGCTCAGCTTTTTATATGTCTAGTCATGGACATTTGGTGCCCTTTATTGTATTAATTTATTAAACCTTCTGTGCAACATAGTGCAGCACATTTAACAGAATACATCCTAGTAGAACAAGTGGAAGAGTGAAGGGGCAAAGGGGAACATTCTTTTGTTTAACACTTTATAACTTTTCAGTCATTGCTGCAGAAAAATCATGTAAACCCCTTCCCAGTATTCATATTTTAGCATATGTTTGCTCCCTGAGAACACAGTTGGAAGACCATAGAGAGGGCATTGGGATCATACATCATTGACCCTCGGTATTCGAGGTGCTATAAGATGAGGAGGACATCTTGCACAGTTTCGTTTCACCTAACAATTCAGGCATAGTTGCTTCCCCCGAACCACACACAACTTGATCCCTCATCATATATGTTTTGAATGGCAGCCATACAGATCTTACTCTACCACATTGGCACTGGAAAGTGCTGTGTTGTTGCCGTACCAGTGTCATTGCAACTCTGGTCACTAGCAGCAGTGAAACATTCTTAGATCTTTATGTGGAATTTGGACAGAAAGATTTTAGAGCCTTTGGGGTGTCTTGTAAGTTTTGAGTTGAGTCTGAAATTTTCTGGGAACTTTGAATGAGAAGGAGTGATTGTTTGATTTTCTTCTAATTGGGATTTCGAGTTGAAGTCTGGGCCTGTAGTGTCACTCTTCCTCCTCTTCTTCCTCCTTCATACTCTTATTTTTTTAATTTTTAATTGAAAACATTTATAAAGCGCACTGTGACCAGACTGGTATGTTGGCTGTCTTCTTCCTCCTTCCTCCTCCGTTCCTTTTTGCCCTCATTTCATTTTTTCTCTATTTTAGTATCGTACGCTTACCATGTGGGGTGGTTATTTTTTTTGCTACATTATAAAGGTTATTAAATACATTTCTTGTTGACATTCTATGAAATAAAATATTAATTGAATACTGGGTAAAGTTAGGGCAGTTAAAGAAAGTAAGGTTGCGGAATTCATTGTGTTACATCCCCTGTTCGATAAATACACACGAGTACCCAGCGGGTATGAGGACTAGTGAAGCAGTGATATTTTCAAGCTATAAGTTAGGGTAGCAATGCTTATTTTTATGGATGGTAGCCCCCACCCACCACATGGCATGCTTCTTCCCCTCATGCCGAAAACTATAGTCTTCCGCGTGGAATACTGCGATACTACGCTGGTGAGCTCTTAATGTGTTCAACAACTGGAGGCCTATGGTGGGTGGATGGGATGAGGGTGAAAATTGTGTAGTGGAGTATAAAATGTCCCAGTCACTTCTCATACAGAGACTCAACACTGCTTAAAATACCTAGCGGTGGACCAATTTTTTATTTATTCATGGCCGTTTTGGTATGTTGAAAAGAAAGGGAATAATTCAACCCTTATGGCCGGCCAACATGGTTCAATCCCTGGCTTGCCCTGCTCTGAGGTGCTTCGGGCTTTCTGCAGGACCAAGAACTGATTCTCTTTATGAAGCATCTGAATAAGAAATGTGAACATTTTAGGAAAGGGTGGTCTAATAATTAACCTAGTGATCCTGTAAGCACATCTTTCTCTAGATTTAAATTGTAAGGATCCCGGAAGTCCCAACCACAGCCAGTGCTTATGGAACCAAAGTAGAGGGACGGCTGCTTGACTATGACCTCCTCCTTTACAGATGGCATAAATGATTCATTCATCAAACATTATCTTTGCAGTTTTTCAAGGGCTTAGAATCATTGAATTCAGATTTTTTTATCTCGGATAGCTGCTGGTCCAAGAGGTTTGTTCCAGAATTGGTTACATGTGTCCATTGTCAGGTCGACACATCATTTTGCTGGTCATATAAGTTGCATCCAGGTAGTAACTGCACACTTAGTAGGAAATGAACATGACCCTTTTTCCAGAGTTCATGAAGTAAGGACATTGTACAGCTGGGGGATAGTTTACTTACCCACCCCACACACATGAAAAAATCTGAGAAACTCCCTTCATTTTGAGTACATTTTAGTGGTGACTTATGACCCATGGCAGGTGAGTGTGCGCAAATGTTACAGTGGTGGATGTCCATGTGCTATGTGAGTTGTGTGTCATGACAACACTCAAGGATGGCAATACAAAATGGAAGTTCCACGTAAGGTTGTCCTGGTATACATCAAAGCCTATATGTGGCTTTGCTGCTGTAAGGTCCATTGGCTGCTTGTGAGGATTGGAGGAAATCACTTTATAGTCCACAAGCGCAGAGTAGTGCTCATGGACGAATGACTGGGATCGATTCTAGATTGGATCTTCCTGTGAGCCTTTCCCCCTCACCTTAGGGGAGCCATATCATCATGTTTCAATTCTGAAAGGAACAAGATTGGTTTTCCTTCCGGTGGGGTCAATGGGGAATATTGTGTTTGATCAAGTTGGTTACCCTGATTCGGGCTCATTTGACCTATTCTTCTGGTGAGATCAATGTTTACTGATGCTAAGGATCCTGACTCTAATATCAGCGTTTCCCCCGTCCCGAGGTGCCAGGGGAAATTGTATTTTTACGTGCTGAAAGTCCCATAATTGAACCAGCCTGAAGGGGTTTGACCCAGCTGAAGGTCAATGACCCCTGCAAAACTTGCATTGGTTGCTGAATCCATTCACTGTCATTGAAATAAAACATAAAATGTATCCTTTCAGTTGACCTCCTCACAATCTCTGTTTAAAGCACCAGAGTCTAAAGTCGGCCTCACCTTTGTGTTCATGGGATGTATCTCCGTGCATCTCTGTGTATTACCGACTAGTGAATGTCAAATGACCGCGTGGCTAGTAAAGAATTGAGCTCTTGGGCAGAAGAGTAGTGAATTCACTAAGTGTTCTGCCATCAGAAATCATGCTGCTCTGAGAAAACACGTTAAAAGTTTTAGAAAGTAACAAATATGAAAAAGAAAAATGTCACAGAATTGTCTCAAGAGTGAAGGCGGGCCAACAATGGGAAACGTGTCTATCGTTGGTTAAACATTACCTCCTTCGGCTACTATTGACGACATTGTGTTTGTACTCTGGGTGTATCACAGCAGATTGAGTACAGTAGTGCACCTACGTATTTATTATACAGTGCTGTGGGTGAAGTCTGATCAGCAGAGCTTTAACAAGTTTGCAGTATTTTATAGTTCTAGCAGTTTAACCCAACTAGGAGTAGCACTGAAGGGAAGTGTATAGTCTACTTGATTGTGATCATGACAAGACACTAGCTTTCACACTGAATGACTTCATACATTTCTACTTGGTTTCATAGTGACTTTCATATTCTTTCTTGTCCTATACTTAACAAGTGGTTTACTGGTCTATGTTGAAAATGTGCATTGCTGTTATCGTAAAGACAAAAGAGACACATATGATGGACGGAATGCAGAGCAAATCAAACATTCACCCCCCAGTCAAGAGATCTGGGTTAAATCCATCGTTCTTTTGCTCACCATGCCACCCCAGTTTAGACCCAGCCATATGCAAATCAGTCTTGACCCTGTGTCTCATGGGTACCGCCCAGCCCGAACTGCCAAGCCAGGTCCGCCCTGGACTGGAAACAGGCATCCTGAAACCTGTTTTGGGACATCACCCCATATTAGGCAGGCTAGCTTGAATCCAGTGGCACATTGAGCCTGGTAACCACGCCTGGGCATACCCGGCGCCTTTAGGGCGAGAAAACAAAAGACACACAGATGATGGATGGAATGCAGAGCAAATCAAACATTCACCCCCAGTCAAGAGATCTGGGTTAAATCCATCGTTCTTTTGCTCACCATGCCACCCCAGTTTAGATTTAGCCATAAGCAAATCAATCTTGACTCTGTGCCTCATGGGAACTTTTTGCAGTTATTGTAAAGACAACATAACACGCTTGGTTTCTTAAACTCTTGTGCACCTATTTGCATCCGTACACCGATCTCAAAATAAAGCAGTACCTGTAAAATGTGTATACAGTCTTCAGTTGTGTTCTCCAGGCTGGAGGAGGATTTGAAGCTCCTCGGCCTTTAGGACTTACAAGCAGGGGGTAAATGCTCACAAATATGGGGTGGCTTTCAGATATATGCCATGGAACATTTGTATGAAGTTATACGGTTGCTGGGCACTAAGCCAAGTTAGCCAGGCATTTGGACATCATTGTGCTACTCATGTCATTATAATGCCACTAAGATGTGTCTCAAGGTTATCTTGCTTCACCATCTGCGGATAGGACACAGCTAGAGTTCTGCATCGTCTGCATGGCTAACTGTAGATTGCCATATTGTAGGTAGTTCAGTGTGTCTCACTTGAACGCACCATTGGTGATTATGTTCAAAGGAGCGCTCTAACAATGCAGCAGTACTTCAGTGAAGCCATTTTTGAGATAAAGCAGGAAAAATTTGCCCCTGGAATACTGGACCTGTCTGACTCAAGCAATGAGCAAGTGTATTGGAGACAATCTCAAGAAAGAGTGTTCTTAGAGATTTCAGGAGAGGGGTACTGCTGCTTTTTTGTTTGCTGTCCGTTTGGAGCATGAATATGTAAGATGACATGAAATAAATACATGATAACGAGCATCCTTGGAGAGTGCGACCCCCCTTTTTTACCTTGGGAAACCAAAGTTCTTTGCCAATATATATATTTATATTTGCATTAATGTTATTTGTAGCTTCGCATGGTTGGCACTGTGCTAATCCTATGCTTCAAAACTTTGCTAGAAAAACATACATTTGAGGTGAGCAGATTCAGAGTGTCGCTGGTGTTATATGGTGTCTATACTGAAGCCACTTTCCACCTAAACTTGGGAACTACCCAGAGTTCGCTGCTTCTTTTTTGCCTAATGTATGCAGCATTGTAAGCCTGAAAGGATATTGTTTTGATATATATGTATGCATGTATGTTATCTTGGGAATGATGAACTCGGGAAAGTGATGAGCATTCTGAGCATGAGTATGGAGTGTGGCTTAATATGCTGGGGGTTCTTTTGGGTTTTGCATAATTAATAATCTTGGAAGCTACGCACTTTCACCATGGGCAAGAGAAGGTGTTGCGCTGAATAGCTGTCTTGCAGTAGTAAGCAACAATGTGTGACGTTGAGGATCTCAGAGTTGCTGTGGAGGGATTAGCTGTTTCGGAGCTCCAGCAACCTCAAAACAGAGCAAAAGCAGCCATCTTCTGTCTATATTGATGAAGTGACTGAGCACACAACTGATTGTTTTCGAGAGATCAAAGGGAAGAGTGTTATGAGTGCTGCTTTGTGTGTAGTGCGGAGTCTTGAGAGTGCTACGGAAGAACTTTAATTCTGAGAACAAGCCCAAGAAGTAACATTAATGATTCCCGAGTACACTGTAGTAGTGTGCAGCATATGGTGACAAGGGAACATTTTTACACCGGTCAAAGAAATCCTGGAAGAGACCCAAGGGTTATTCTCAAGGTGAAAGGGGGTGACATCACAGCAAAAGGTTATGTATGAGTATATGGTGGATGTCCTGGTAGTGTGTAGTTTTCCATACACCATGATTGCCAGCTAGCTCTATTTCTAGTCAAATGTGGAAGAGTGCTGGGTAGAATTGAAGAGATCTTTTGTCCAAAAGAGCAAGGAAAGAATGACCATTCACCGTTTTTAGGTCTCGCCTGTCAATGCGCATGCGCATTGAGCAGAGCGAGACTATGGGGGCTTAAACAGAGCTTACCGAGATCAGGCGATTCCCAGGCGATTTCTTGCCGTGCATGTGAAAGCGCGTGCACAATGCCACCAGCCGCTTGCCTCGCATTACCACATCAAAGGCGGCCGCGTCTCAGGCCCCTGCTGCTTCACACCCTCATGCCGCTCTCCCCGCTCCGCCCCCTCCCCTGCCCGCCGTGTCGCATTTCTCCTCCCCCCTCCCCACAGCAATGCATTCCGTGTCCTTTATTTTCTATTCGGAAAATAGCGTATCGCGGTTTTCTTAACGGTATTAACATTTCTAGTAATTTAACTTGCTTTGCATTGGTGGTACTGAAAGCTCAGACAGGATACACGCGTGCTGCCCAACCTCCCACGCCGTAGGCATCGATCCGCTCATGTGATCCATTCTCGCCATGGCTGCGTCAGGCAGCGGTGCCGCTGCGGCTCTCGCGCTACTTTTATTTGCGCTGTCAGCTTCGCAAAGGTAAACGCGCCGAGATGATCCGTTATTTGGTCTGCCCTTCTCACGTACGGCTTTTAATTTCAACGCTATCGGTTTTGTCTTGTGTTCCACCTCACCCCGTTACAAAATACAAATCTAAAATTACTAATTTGCCACGTGGCCGTCTTTGCTGTATTCCGTATGTTCTCTGTGACGGTTGCGCTCCGGAAATAACACAAAATAACTGAAATTGCTTTAAATTCTACCGCTCATGCTTCAGACGTACGAGGCAGGTTCCGCCCCTGCTGCTTCACACCCTCATGCCGCTCTCCCCGCTCCGCCCCCTCCCCTGCCCGCCGTGTCGTATTTCTCCTCCCCATCCCCACAGCAATGCCCTCCGCCGCCCGTACTTTCACTTTGACGGCCGCAGGCCGTTTAAGTGTGTAAATTCCGTGTCCTTTATTTTCTATTCGGAAAATAGCTTATCGCGGTTTTCTTAACGGTATTAACATTTCTAGTAATTTAACTTGCTTTGCATTGGTGGTACTAAAAGCTCAGACAGGATACACGCGTGCTGCCCAACCTCCCACGCCGCAGGCATCGATCCGTTCATGTGATCCATTCTCGCCATGGCTGCGTCAGGCAGTGGTGCCGCTGCGGCTCTCGCGCTACTTTTATTTGCGCTATTTTTGAAAAGTAACGATGCACCACATCCACCACACCCACCACCACCACATCTACCACACCCACCACCACTACATCCACCACTACATCCACCACCACATCCACCACCACCACATCCACCACCACATCCACATCCACCACCACATCCACCACCACCACCACATCCACCACCACATCCACCATCACCACATCCATCACCACATCCATCACCACATCCATCACCACATCCATCACCACATCCATCACCACATCCATCACCACATCCATCACCACATCCATCACCACATCCATCACCACATCCACCACCACATTCACCACCACATTCACCACCACATTCACCACCACATTCACCACCACATTCACCACCACATCCACAGCATCCACCACCACCACATCCACCACCACCACCACCACATCCATCACACCCACCACCACAACATCCACCACCACCCCATCCACCACCACCACCGCATCCACCTCCACCACCACATCCACCACCACCACCACCACCACATCCACTATCACCTCCACATCCACCGCCGCATCCATCACCACATCCACCGCCGCATCCACCACCACATCCACCAACACATCCACCACCACCACATCCACCACCACATCCACCGCATCCACCACCACCACATCCACCACCACATCCACCACCACATCCACCACCACACCCACCACCACATCCACCACACCCACCACCACCACATCCATCACACCCACCACCACTACATCCACCACCACCACTACATCCAAGGTGTGGCGCCGCGGCCAGGGCGACTGACGCTGGAATCTGGGGACCACGGTTCGATCCCCGGCTCCGGCGGCAGGTTAGCCCAGCACCATGTGACTCTGGGCAATAGCTCGCTTAATCTTCCCGACGGCCCCCCAGCGCCTAGAGACCCTTACAGGTGATTGTGCGCTTTACAAATGTGGACTTTTATCCACCACCACCAACACATCCACCACCACCAACACATCCACCACCACCAACACATCCACCACACCCACCACCACCACATCCACCATCACCTCCACATCCACCGCCGCATCCACCACCGCATCCACCACCGCATCCACCACCGCATCCACCACCGCATCCACCACCACATCCACCACACCCACCACCACCACATCCACCACCACATCCACCGCATCCACCACCACCACCGCATCCACCACCACCACCACATCCACCACCACATCCATCACCACCACATCCACCACCACATCCACCACCACATCCACCATCACCACCACATCCACCACCACATCCACCATCACTGCCACATCCACCGCCACATCCACCACCACCACATCCACCGCCACATCCACCGCCACATCCACCGCCACATCCACCACCACATCCACCACCACATCCACCAACACATCCACCACACCCACCACCACCACATCCACCACCACTACATCCACCACCGCATCCACCACCACCACTGCATCCACCATCACATTAACCATGACATCCACCGCCACATCCACCACATCCACCACCATCGCATCCACCACCACATCCACCTGACAAAGGTATTAATTTTGCTATTTTCAAAACCAACACAAAAAAAAGTCAAACTTTCCTAATGCGAGACCTATTGCATTTTCAATGCTTGTTATTGTTTGCATGTCTTTTGGGGCAGTAGCCATGAGGAAACATTCTACAGTTATTAGTAACCAAGATTGTTATTGTAGTCCCCGCACGGTTGGCTATGAATATCCTGAAAGAATTTTTACAGAGGAAGGGATTTTCAAAGATTCTGGTTAGTATTGAGGAAATCAAGGATTTCCTATAAATCGTGATCATTTGGTTCCAAGTTAGAGCCTCAGTGTTAAACCAGATGTGCTGTTAATGAGAAGGATAAAAGAAAGATTCTTTAGAACTAAGTGATTTTCAGCATTTGGGATGATAAGGGTAAATGTGTAAGGACAGATAGATGTGTGTGAGACGTCTTGCTGTACCAAAGTACATGCAAAGTAAGTTCAAGATTTTTTGAGCCCGGGAAGACTGTAGGGGTAATAAATAATGTTGTAGTGCTGAAAAATGGTTAGGCCAGGACACGAGAAGGACATGAAACCTTAGGAGTATGTGTGGTATGGATTTCACGCTAGGCAGTAGGTGCTAGCCAAGAGAAAGTTCCTAGTCTCAGGGGTTGCTAGTACAGAGGACTCCTCACCCTCATCTGCCAGTACTAGTTCAACGTGACACTGTCTGGCATAGTTTATTAGTACTAGTTAAAAGTAGGGCTAATTTTAAGCTACGAAATTCCATCGCTATTGACTTTTCTAGCTGTTTCAGTTCCACTGGCTCTGAGGTTGGAACATCCTGTGACTGTGGACCTAAAATACTAAATTAATACTAACATTCTAGAGAAAAGACCACGAGAAGCATGTAGAGGGACCATCTGAGGTTTTTTTGTTAATGTTATATTATTAGAGTTATGTCAACTTTATGTGCATATCTGGCTGAAAGAGTAGAATTGGGAGGCCCTTACCTTTGAGTGGTCAACTGAAAGACTTTTTAATGTTGGACACTACCTTTCCATTCTCTGTAATCACATGGGAGCATGTTATCTTTAATTGGACTGTACAAATATTGTACTTATTGTTTTTGCCCTTCCACTATTTTTGTTATGTGTTAACCTGTCCTTTCATTGACTCACGCCAAATTACCCTTATTGCCCGCTTCAGAACGACCGCGGCCTTGCCGCCGGCCTTAGATTGATTTCAGCCCATAACCCTGAGATTTTCAGTAATGTTGCAGACATGGTCTTTGATAGCAACACTGTCCCTCAGGCCTCTTAAAAGACATATCTGATATTTATTAGTACAAATTGCCTCGCACTGCTTGGCTAAGCTTCTCTTCCCGAAACACCTTGTTCCTTTTTGATCCAGTGCCCCGTTGGGTCAGTCCAATGGCCCTTTGCAAGCATAGAAGGAGTCTGAGCTCGGAGCACAGTAGTATGTTCTTAATAAATAATTCTATGCTTTTCAATTATTAAATCAGAGCTGGAGCTTGGGCTCCTTAATAGCAATAGCATAATGCGCTCTCGTCCGCCATGATGGCCGCATTATTTCTTCTGCCTGTAGCTTTCATCATTTGGGAATATTTACTTCTACACGAGGACCACAGTCTGCCCTGATGAACCTTGACACCCTGTTTTGTGCCTCTAACTTTTCTGTATCTAACAAGTATCGGTTGTCCAATCGATACATAAAAAAGGAAGCTTATTTGTTTTTCACTTTTTTGTTGTATGTCGAGCAGCATTATTCTAGTACAGCACTCTAAAACTATGCACATTTGCTATACTCCTTTTTATTTGACATCGGAGTTTTAATGATTTCATGTTGTTTGGATTTGCCAATATCTTTTGAAGATGCATGGTGGTAATTAAATCGAATGTAAGTTTACATTTTTGTTATTATTGAAGTGGCAGAGTACAGAGAACTATGGTGCTGATTATGACTTTGGTGCAGTTGCACCGGCTCTCCACCGGCACGGCTACGCTAAAGCCGCACAAGGACCCCATTCCCCATTACGTGTTTAACTCGTGCAGGCGGACGGTCCTTTTGCCTTTCCCATGGCCGTACCCTGAAAAAGGGCACCACAATAGGAATGGCAAAATGTTCCAGCACGGCATGGGCTGTGAAGTCCATGCTGTGCTGGAACCCGGGGTGCAAGCAGACAGGGGAGCACATGTTATGCCCCCCTGAATGCATACCCAGGGCAGGGGGGCCCTGTGGGTCCCCCTTTGACCCCCCTCTGCCAGCCTTTTTGTGGCGGGCTCACCACTATGAAAAGGCTGGCAGAGGAGCAACTCGTAATATACTCGGCGGGACTGCGCCAGTCCTGCTTAGCATATTCCGTTATCCCTCTGCCACGTCACCACCAGTGAAAGCCGGTTCCGTGGCGCAGCTGGCGGTCCACTGCCGGAACGACTCAGAGAATCGTAATCCGACAGACAGAACAACGCCACCGTGAGTCTGGTGGTCCATGGACCACCAGACTTTTAATCAGGCCTAAGATTACTGCAGAGATGATGTACAAGCTCTCTCACACGGTCACAAGACGATGTCTTGAATTCCTTCTCTGAAGTATCCACCTTAGGAATGCTTCTTTAGAGTTCACTATTCATGGTTAGCGGGGCAAACTTTGTTGTAATTGCAGAGACCAAAGCCACGTTATTTTATCAACATCGGTAGGCCTGCACCCACTACACACGAGAGATTTTAATCCGTGGGTTTAAAAGGAAAAAGGCTAGTAGAGGGTTAATCGTTCCTAGGCTATTTCAATCCTATCTCTCGTAGCCCCAGATTGCAGGCTTGGGTTTATGTTCCAAACTCTGTGCAAACAGTAATTTGCGGAGGCATTGGGATTCTAAGTTGTGGTAATTTTCACTCCTGCTCACAGTTTTCACATGACCGATTTCTGCAGGTCGAACTTGCAGAAATCTATTATTGAAACTGCCTTGAAATCGGCAAACCATTTGGAATTTGGTGTGTTTAATAACTGATTGTGCATGTCAGTAAAGGTGTCAGCACTGAATAATTGCAGTTACCGAGTCTAGTAAATAGCATTGCCGAAGTCTGGCCAGCGCCTGGGGCATCACCATGTCGGTTACATCTCTCACAGCCTCTTCTAGTCCTTTCCTCATAGACTCATCAATCCTGTCTCCATATTCCCTGTCTGGTCCTTCCTCACAAGTGAGTAAGGTCTGTTAGCCATGGTCAGGTCACACCTGCCTCAGCACAGGCATGTTCTGTCTTCAGTAGGCCTAAGTGTGGCACATATGCTCTAACTGATTACTTGGGTTTCAGCATCTCTAGCTGATCTGTCTCCATCAGCAAAACTGACTAATTTCTGTCTCCTTTAATCCCTACCTGGTTCACATTCACCTATCCCCCCAAAGGGGGTTCAGAGTTCCTCGGTTCTGATGAACCCCCCTTGCTAGCTGCATTCATTTTTTTCTGTCTTTTTCCCTCCTTTTGAGTCGTGCACCCCCAGCTCTACTTCTCACTGCATCTTCTGTACATCTGTAAATCTCTTCCTTTCTCTATGGTGAAACCTCAGACTATTTACTCAAACCCACTTCAGGTTCCACCCCATTTGTCTCTCCAGCACACTGGCCATTTACTTTCAAGAACCTCACGAAAGCCGATCTATCCCTCGGTCTCTCTCTGTGAACAACCTGTTCCCTTGGTCATTTATCTCACAATAAACAGTATAAAAATGGCAGTTCTGCCCTTAAATAGCTGGACACCCTTGAGAATCATCGGCAGTCACAACCCTTGAAAAATATGCTTGAGTCACAGACCATTCCCACCAGAAATCTTGGAAACTGAACAAAAAAAGAAATATTTGTATGTTAACACTGGAGTGCGTTGGCAGAAAAATTGTATTTTTTTTCTTCTGCCTCTGCAAAGCTTAGAGCTGCAAACGCTCCTTCGCATCCTTAAAATAAACACTTGTTTTCCACAGTTCGTACTCGCATGATGGCACAGTGCCCAGCCCATGCTTGAAAAATGCAGAAACCGTTCCACGCTTTACTAAGATGTGAAATTTGGGTGGAGGAGCAGCTCTCTGTGGGAAGGAAGGCCACTTTGGCAAGGCCATGTCTCCCAGACCCTTGACCGCTTGACTCCGCCCATGAACCATGCTGACAAACTATATGCACCCTCTATTGAAAACTTTACACCAGTATCTCAGCTGACAATTTTGCATTGTGTTGATTGGCTATTTCTTCAAAGATTAAGCCGATCGCCGAGTATGGCTTACTCACCTGGCCCACATTCATAGTTCAGTACTCTGTATGGAACACAGTACTCTGTCGTTTTGCATGATACATTAGTGTGGCTAAACGACAGCACGTTGGTGTATAAAACATGTAAATAAATACTCTTCAATTCACAACCAACTTGACCCACTACTGCACTCAACCTTTCTTTAGAGGTGGGTGTAACGTGTAATTTGCTGCAGCGTAATTTCGTGAAATTACGTGGAATCCCGCAAGGTGCGTAATCCTACATTTTGCACTATTTACCTAGCAGCAAATCCACCTTTGTATCCGGAATAGACCAATCGGATTCATTTTGCTCAAAGGAAATAGCGCTAAATGCAACAGAACAGGGACTGCAGCAGCCGCTCACCATCTGCTTCTGTGCTCTTGAAAGAGCATTTTTGTCCAAAATTGATCAGATGGGTTTACATTTTTTTAACACAATTACTCGGGTGTAAAGATTTCGCCCAGGCCAACTTTTCTTAAAGCATTTCATGACACAGGGAGAGCTACCTTCGACTCCATGTCTTCAACATACTTTCTCCCTGACGACTCCTCCTTGTCACCTCTGTATTGCAGCTATTCATTCCACGCAAACAGAAAGGTGAGCGCACCGAAGCAAATGGCGAAAATTAAAAGACTCCACACTGGGTTCAGATGCACACTGAACACTTCCAAGTCTTACTACTTTCAAATTCTGGTTGTCTCTCTTGGCTCCCACTCACAACGCCTTACTCGTACTCTAAACACATTCTCTCACCATCTCATCTCACACTCACTCTAGCCTTTCGTTTGTCTTGGACTTCACAGCTTACTTCATGACCAAGTCTGCACACTTTAAAAAAAATAACTTAACTCCCTTCTGTCAACCAACTCAACTCCATATTCATGTTTCCCACCCGCTTCTCACTATTTCCTTCAAACTACCAATCCTCTCAATTCTTCAGCGAAATGCCAACTCTTATGACTCATGCAGCCCACAAATCTGCGACTCTCTTGCTCTCTAATGTTATGTGACATCACCTTTCCACGACTCTGACAGCATAGCTCTGAAGAAATCCACACGTGTGCTAACTAGCTTCAATTCCCTCATCCGTCCTCTCTTCTAAAATCCTGGAGGATTGAATTGTCTCACTTCATTTCTCACTACCTATAACCATATTAAGCCAATCCAGTTGGTTTTTCATACAATGCATTCTGCTGTGAACTGCACTTTGTTTCCAGCTACAACTCACGCCTACTATAAGCTATCATTTATATTACTGCTGCTTGATCTCCCTGACGCATTTAATAAAGTCCACCTTGCTACTTTACATTACACACTATATACTCTAGAAATCACAAAGCATGCAATAAATTAGTTTTTGACTATCTTTGCATTAATTTTTTCTGTCTCGTGCTACTCTTTGCTCACCAATCCAGTCCTTTTATGTGTGTCGAAATGGCCACAGCTTGTTTCGGTGTCCTCTCCCCTTTTTGCTCTATATTATACCCCTTGTTGTCTTTTGTCTTCTCTTTTCTTTATGTGCATGACATAAAAACTTTTTTCTCCTCAGTTTTTTTACTTTTGATCTCTAATCCAAAATCTCTGACTGCTTCACAGCAATTTGACATGATCTGTTAGCCTCCCTATTTTGCTCGGCTAAGCTCGAAATGATCAACTTCACTGCCAGATCTAAAGCAATGCATCTTACAATTCTTTATCTCTTCCCTCTGATACGCTTAGTAACTCCTTCACCTAGGAAGCACTGCATACTATTTAACTCCGCACTCAGCTGTAATTTACTGCTGGGACACTCCTTTCTAAATAGTGTGTCTCTCGCACTGTTTATCTTTTAGTTTATCCCTCCAAGATGGGCATCAGGCCATCTTGAAACAGTAAAATTAGTTGTAATAATATATATAGATATATCATGATGTGGCTTCCCTCGCAGTAAAAAAAAAAAATGGGCGCGCCAGGGTCATGGACACTTTTTTTTTAAACATCTTTTTATTAAACAAAAAGGACATTACACAACTCAAAACTGACCAGAGCGCATTGAGCAACTGCAAATATACACAGAGAGAACATAGACCTCCATATTAGACAGATAAAGCAAAATATAAAGAATGGGCTTAAGCGTCTTCCGAATCCACACTGGCAGGATCCACTTCAGGTGGTGTACAAATGTCCCCACGGTAAGCGTTCCAGACTCCCCAGATCTTACCCCACTTGCAGGGCCGCCCCCTAGACACATACACAGACCTCTCCCGGAACATACACCAGTCGAGGTCCTCCATCCACTTCCCAACTCGGGGCCCCCGAACAGCACCCCAGAGTTGAGCAATATTACGCTTGGCTATCGCGCAAGCAAGAGTGACCCAGAGCTTGCCATGGTTCGAAAGGTCGGAGGGCTCCCAAACATTCAGCAGACATCAACGCGCCTCCAACTAGATCCGCACACCCCACACTTCACTCATCTTCAAGTGTATCCTCTTCCAAAAATCACGGACCTTCTCACACTCCCACAGAATATGTAGGAACGTTCCAGGCCCTCCACACCCTCTTCGACAATCCGCAGACACAGCCAACCCCATCCTCAACAATCCAGGACCCGTGGTGTAGGAGCGGTGCAGAATCCTGAGTTGGACCAATCGAAGCCTCATTCGGACCGCCACAATTCTAGGGGATGATACCGCCTCCCTCCAATCTTCCTCATCCAGAACAAATCCATCTGCAACCCACTGTTCCCTAAGCTTCACCAGGGGATCCTCGGTATGATTAATAAAATTACTGTATGTCAACGATATTGCTCTGGTAAGCATGTGACCATCCAGCAGTCGGTCCTCTAGCGGGGAGGCCACCGGAGGCTTCTCACCATGGGGGATTACTGCACATAAAGCATGACTAATCTGAAGGTACCGAAACCGTTCAGTATCATGCAGCTGGTACTTGGCCTGCATCTCCTCAAATGTCAACACCCTATCCTTACCCCACACATCTCGCACCTGCGTAATTCCAATCAAATCCCAACGGTCAAACCCTTTCGTTTTCCACAGAGACCCCAACTTCTCCGAGCTCCACAAAGGTGTAGCCAGTGTTATACGCCCTGCCCATTTAAGGGCCCTGTTAGCCTCGTGCCATACCCTTGTCGCCATCGATAGAGGACCCACCAAAGGGAAACAACCACATTTCTCATATAACACTCTAGTATACTCTTCCCCGGGCACTTGGCCACGGTCCATCGCGAATCCCGGATCCATCGCGAGCCATAGATTGCTTGATTAATAGGCGCCAACTGGGACGCCCAATAGTATTTCCTGATGATAAGCAGACCGATACCCCCGTCGTACCAAGGTAATCAATTTTGACAATGCAATACGCTGCCTCCCCTCCCACAGAAGGCCACGCTGCAAAGATTCGATCTCATTAAAATACGACGGGGGCACCGGGTCGAAGGAATTCTGCAAAGCATTCAAAAAGCGCGGGAGGGCCATCATCTTAAAGAGGACCGCACGGCCCAACAAGGAGAGCGGTAGTGCTTTCCACCTAGCAAAGTCACCACGCAGTCTGGCCAGCGGGGGCAACAAATTCAAACTGAAGCGTACCTTGGGATCCCTCGATATCTGGATAACCAAATACCGAAAACTGACCAATTCCAGCTTCACTGGGCAATTTACTGGCACCCTAGAAGGATCACCACTTAACACAAAGAGGACCGACTTCGCCCAATTAATAACAAAGCCCGAGTACCTCCCGAAAATCGCAAGGATATCCATAAAAACCATCAGGGGACTGCGTGGGGAGGTCAAATACAACAGAATGTCATCAGCATATAACGAGATCCTATCCTCCCATTCCGAAGTCCAACGCAATCCTCTAATCGAACGGTCCCATCGTACCCAGGCCGCAAGCGGCTCCAGGGCCAGGGCGAACAAGAGTGGTGAGAGAGGGCAACCCTGTCGAGTGCCCCTCCCAAGTGAAAAGTCGCAGAACTTATGGTTGTTTACGACTACACGAAACAGGGGGGCTGAGTAGAGAAGGCGAACCCAACCGATAAACTCGGGGCCAAACCCCAAATTCTCCAGGACCGCAAAAAGGTACGGCCATTCCACTCGATCAAAGGCCATAGTGGCATCCAGGGACAACCACACCGCCGGTTCAAGGATGCGGGACGCACCTCCCACCACCCCATGGAGCCGACGGAGATTAAGGGCGGTGTTCTGACGCGGCATAAAACCGTACTGGTCGGGATGCACCAGCGTCGTGATAACCTTCACTAGACGGGCGGCAAGCAATTTGGCTAGCACCTTAGGCTCTACGTTCAAAAGGGAAATCGGGCGATACGACGAGCAGTCCAGACGCGGCTTACCCTCCTTGTAAATGACCTCAAAATTTGCGAGACGTTGATCATAAGGTAACTCGCCACGGTCTCTACTTTCAAGGTACATGTCTTTTAGGTACGGGGCCAAGCGGTTGGCATGTTGCTTAAACAATTCAATGGGGAGACCGTTCGGGCCGGAAGCCCTACCGGAGCGAACCCCCCTAATGGCCATTGCCACCTCATCATTCGTGAGGGCGGAATCCAAGAATTCCCTATGTTCGACAGATAGAACCGGCATCGGGATGTCCCGAATCATGTCGGCTTTCTCCTCCTCCGTAAAGTCCCCTGCCGAGGTATAGACCTCCTCAAAATACCGGGCAAATTCATCCACGATCAACTGAGGATCCGACGACACCGCACCCGCAATACGCAGTTCCGGTACCAGCCGAGACCCCCAATCACCCTTTTCCAACCAAGCTGTCAACTTCCCGGCCTTGTCACCATGTTCATATATTCTCCTCTGCGTAGTAGCGTGCTGCGTCTTTGCACTGTCACGTGTCAGGGTCCTGTACTCATCCTGGAGCAACCCGAGGCGGTGCCCCGCCCCAGGGTCACTCCCCGAGGAGACAGCGGATTCTAAGATCAATAGCTCCGCCTCCACTCTATCTATTTCCGCCCTGCTCTTCTTCTTCTGCCCAGATACCAGGGAGAAAACCTCCCCCCTTGCGCCGGTTTTATACGCTTCCCACAGGGAGCACTTCGACGAAACCGACCCCTCATTCTCCCGAAAGTAACGATCCGTGACACGCACAAGTTCCTTCCCAACAGCAGGGTCCTTCAGGTGCTACGCATTAATCAGTGCAACCCTACCAACATCACCCTGTCCCATCCGGAATCGAAGCCAAATCGGCGAGTGATCAGACACTCCCCGTGCCAAATGAGTCACCTCCAGAATAAGGGCCGCCTGAGACGCCGGTAATAAAACATGGTCTATCCTAGAAAGTTAGCGGTGTGCCGCAGAGGCGTGAGTATAGCCCACAGCACTGGGGTGTCCCGAGTCGCCATCCATCCACCAAACCTGACACGGCGACAAGATCCGTCAGCCATCTACGGGAAGGCAAAAGCACACGGGGGGGATTCCTGTCAAGCTCACCATCCATTACTGCGTTGAAGTCCCCGCCCAGTACCATTGTTCCAACAGCCAGAGTGAGAAACACCCGGCCAAAATCGCGAAAAGTATCCGCCTGTAACGCGGGGGGGGACATAGATAGACAGAAACGTGACAGTCCTACCCTCCCAAAGCCCCGATATTCCAACATATCGGCCTCTATTGTCAGACCACGTCGACTGGATAGTGAGAGGAAATGAGTTTTTCACCAAGATCCCTACTCCTCTAGAGCCAGAAGTAAAACCAGCATGAGCCACTAATTTGTAGCCCCCTCTGTGAAGCGCCATACATCGTTTGCCCATGAGGTGAGTTTCCTGCAGCAACACCACATCTGGCGAGTGCCTTCTAATCAGCTGATTCACCATAGTGCGCTTGATCTTATCGCCCAAGCCATTCACGTTCCAGCTGAGGACGGAAAACCCCAAACCCAACCTAGTGGAAGCCATTCATATCTCAAAAAAAGGACAGGATATCCATAGGCACCCATAGTGGACTCTGGTCACACAAAACAATCAAACCAACAAACAAAAGCCCCCCACTCCCAGACCCCCAAACCCCCTCCCTGCACCCCTGCATGTAGCATACGCTCATCCCCAACTCGCAGTGTGCCTGTCACCCCCAACTAACTACAAGTATCTAAAAGTAGAAAAACGGGGGAGAACCTTACAACAGGTCGCCCGCCCCCACCACCCCAAACCAACCACAATCCCCCCCCTCCCCGTAAAGTGCAAAAAGAGTCACGGACAAAAAATGGCCCAGGGGGGAGAAAAGGACAACCCCGACCAGTCCCACGATGCCACCATTAATGCTAGTTCGACACAGACACGACGACTAGTCACTGATCTTCACCATCAGTCCGGGCCTGTCCCCCAGAGTCCGAACCCTCGACCCGATCCAGCCAGTCCGCGGCAACCTCAGGATTATCGAAAAACCAAGTCTTTCCGCGATGTTCAATCCGAAGACGAGCCGGAAACATCATCGAGTGCTTCATATCCCGGTCCCTCAACCGCCGTTTGATGGACATAAAGCTCTGCTGTTGTTTCTGTACCATCTGGGTGAAGTCCGGGAAGAACAACAGCGAAGAGTTCTCATAGGCCAGCGGGCCCGAGGATCTTGCCGTTTGCAGGATGGCATCCCGGTCCCGATAGTTCAGGACCCGGGCAATTATAGGACGAGGAGGCGCCCCTGTCTTCGGACGACCTCCGGGAACTCTATGGGCCCTCTCCACCGTAAAAAAGTTACTGAGGCCCTTCGGCATGACATGTTGCAGAATCAGTTCCTCGACAAAGAGGTCCGGAGTCAACCCCTCCGATCTCTCCGGTACTCCCAGTATGCGGACGTTATTGCGGGGCGCCCGTCCCTCATATTCATCGAGCTTTCGGTCAAATTGAGTCCGGGCCGCCTTAAGATCTCGCACCTCCTTCTGCAGCTCCGACACATCCTCGATGAGACTCGTCTTCTTGACTTCCAAGTTTTTAACTTTCTCCGTCGTTTTAGTAAGGTCAGCCCTTATAAGACCCACTTCAATCGACACCGAGTCCAGTTTAGTGTCCATCTTACCCAAGGAAGATTGGATCCCAGTGATCGCTGCCATCAAGTCTTTCAAAGTGGGATCTTCCCCGACAGAATCGCTATATCTGCTCCCCGTCAGGGTATGTTTAGTATCGATTGGGGACCCCTTGGAGATGGCATACTTGTCCATTTTGTTAGTCTGGACCTGTCGAGTGTTCTTCACCGATTTCGTCTGAGGCGTCTCAGTGTCTCCTCTCGACGCCATTGCCACCGCCAGATCAGGAGAAACACACCACTACGCAAGCGGGTCTAGGCAGTTTCCTCAGCAATGTGACCTCAGACCAGGATAGCTAGACCCAGGGCGCTCCAGTCGTGGTCCTCCCGCGATAAACCAAGTTCCGACCGACCACTTCCGGTCCCGGAGGCCGATGTTGTCGCACTCCACTGCGGTCAGCTCCACACTCGGGGTCCCGGCGTCCACACTCGTAGGCCCCAAAGTTTCGAACGACGATAGTCGGTCGCCGAAGCACCTAATTGAACCAGAATTTCACCTAGTGACTCCGGGGCTGGTCCCCCACCCGATGGTAGGGACGGGGTTCAGGATAATGTCCCGAATGGCTGGTCAGGATGTGGCGGCCGGCGGAGCCGATGCTCAAGCGGCCATCTTGGTCGCTGGCGCGACTCCTCCCCTGAGGGTCATGGACACTTATACATGTGCATGCCCAGTGTGATACATACGCTCATATATATATTGTGGTACTGGGAAGGAATGCTATTTATATTTCTTCTCTTTTTTCGTCTTTGCTCCTGCTGTCCAGTATTTACTTGCCATCAAACTTTCTTTTTTTGGGGAGTGGGACAATGCTTTTCAGCATAGGCAACAGTTATTGGCAAAGCCACTGTTTCATGAAAAGTGAGACCAGTTGACTTTGCCAGAGCTTGTTCTGTGAAGGATCTGATTGTCATTTTGGGACTTGCGTTTAGGAATTCCATTTTTCTGTGCTCATCTAAATTTGCAGTAGTGGCTCATTATTGTGCATAGGATAGCTGCTATTACACAATACATGAAGTTTAAACATGTCATTGACTTAAAAAATGTGGAGGTGCATTTTGGGCAATGTTTTCATCAGGGAAAACCAATTTTTTAATTTGCAAATTTGTATCACTCAGAACGGGACAGCAAACTGCCCCGGCACATTGTAGTGATTAAACACAAAGAGGTATATACTTGTGAGTGTATTTATCTCCTCCCCCATAAGGATGCTACAAAAGAGCAGCAGCCATGTTGGGTATGGCAGCTGCACGGTTAGCATGCTTTGAGTGAATGTCTTTGTATGAATTTCATTTTATGGAATGTTTGTTGACTGAAACATGTAGCCCATTTTTTATATGGGAATAATAAAAACTCCTGAACATCGCAATTGCTTTTAACCTTATCCTTGCAACCTGTAATAAAGTCAACCAGTTTGCGGTTTCCGAAAGAAATTTCAAGACTATTGGGCTCCTGTTTCTATCCCATAAGTTCTTAAGAGCTCGATTACCAGGTTGAGCCCACGCCGATCATACGGTGTGAATGGGTCACCAATAATGATGCATGCCCAAAAACGTGGCTGGAGTGAGGGTTCCCCTTTGTAGGAGTTACTCATCCAAGCACGTAGGAATAAGATACTAATTAGTACAGCTTCTCAGCTGCCGGCCATACCTCTTTCTATTTCGTTCAATGGAGGTTGGTATACCAAACACTAAGGGCCATATGTATGAACACATTTTTCCATAGACACAAAATGAGTAAAACCCTTTGATACATCTGGCCCTTAATAGCCCTCTCTCACTTTGGGTGAGAATTTGATTGTGGTGGTTAGCCATGATGCCAGTAAAGTGTGAGGACTTCACCTGCCTTCCAACCTATAGTGAATTTAGATTCACCTGTTCACTGTGTGCACCGTACATAAACTTTCATGAACTTTTAACAAAAGAAGTATCTGCTTCCTCAATTAGCGTCTTGTCCGTCGAAGAAGAAACCACCCCAGTGCCAGTAAATCAGCAGATGCCGTCGAGCAGGGTTGTGTGAGAGGAGCACACACAATAAACTGTAGGGCAGCATTTACAACTTGCAATTTGTTTCATAAAATCTGAGTTTTGTAGAAGACCTGAGAAAGGGAACAAAGAGGTAGAACAAGATTGTTTTCAGAATTGTTTTAAATTGTAGGTTGTCTGAAGTATGTATGTAAATGAGGGAGCGGTGTTGAACAGTTCCTATCAGGAGCCTGATCGGCAAGAATGGGGAGTGGCACACCGACCTCCATCGATGGGATCTACCTGCACGTTTAACTTTCGTCCTCTGCTTTTCTGACTCCAAGGTATTTCACTGTGCATGTGCGCAGAATACATATGAAGTGAATGGAGTGACTCCATCACTACAGGATTACAATTTCAGATAATGGGCAAGTTTACTGTTATGATAAGTAGATGTATTAAGAGCACCAACACCCTTGGGTCTCTTAGCACTATTAGGTAACTAGATTTATGTTAAAGTGAGATTGTTGAACCGAATAGTTTAATAATCATTTTGTGAAAAAAGTGTAGGAAAATGTGCATTTGATGTGCAACTGCAATGGATTCCGAGCTAAAATTGAAAATGCATGACCCCCAGTTGAAGATCTCTGCAGGTATAACTAACTCAATGAGCCAAGTAAATCTTGAGTGTTCTGTGGAACTTCTTAGGTGCTGAATAATAAGATACTTATTGTTTTGGGCTATAGAGTAGACATCCTGAAGTGGTACTTGACATGACATGCCATGTTCATTAAACTTCGGTAGGCTTCTTTGCCTTGATGGCTGTGGTTGTGCAAGGTCTGTAGCCACGACTAAGATGCAGGGCCACCCGGAACAGATAATAGGCCTGAGCACCAAAATAAAAGTGGCCCACATTAGTGAATTAGAAAGCTGAAAAAGTGACCCATGTTTTTATTTTGGGGCAGTTTTGAACTTGTAAAGACATGTATGAGTGTTTTGCAAAGCAAGGAAAACTGCATGGGTTTCAGCTAGCTGCAGGCAATGTTTGTTTTAATATCAGTGAAATCAGCAGTAAAAAGGAGCCCACCAGAACCATAAAACAGGCCCCCAAATTGCCTAAAAATGGCCAACACACACTGGCCTGTCAGACTAGCCTGTCGGGCACTGCCTGATTGCCCTATAGACCGGCCCGACCGTGCTAACATGATCATGAGATATGTGCACAGGCGTGTTTGGTTCTCTTTTGCATTCCTGCATAGAACATTCTGTTATCATGCCAGTAAGCGTACTTAAATATGCTGATGCAGGAGAAAGATATATGCCAGTAGTTGCAAAAATGCATGGTTAGGTACATCCTGACTAACATGATACGTCACCATGGATTTTTTTTATCAAGTCGATGACTAGAATGACATATCCTTGAAAAGAATTGAGATGCAATATTAATTTAGAGCCCAGTCCAAGAAGCTGTGTAACTCTGATCAATTAAATGTTAGTTTCATCTAAGATTCTTCAGAGGTAGACAGCAGTCCGATACATCGGTGGCCATCTTTATTGCGTTTTTTGACATTGTCATGAAGTGAGAGGAACTACCCACTAGATCAGTTCCCCCATGCATTAAATAACTCCTCAAACAGACATAATGAAATTATTTTTGGTCTGGAGCGGTGTACGACAGGCAATTGAAGTCATCTCTTTATTTCACATTCTCTTTTATCACATTTTTCTAAATTGGAGCTTGGTTGCCTCCTTAAAAATATACAGTTAAACCTTGCCAGCACGAATTAAAGCTTTTCTTACCTGATTTGTTTTAAACGTCCTCCTCCATCTTGTCTTTTTCTTGAGCGGGATTACCAATAATTTCATTATGGGTCCTTGAATTCCATCCCTCCTCGAAGGACACCTATTCATCTCCTCTAAAATTAACCAATAACAATAACCCAACGTTTATAGTCTATCTGTACAGCTACCTGTGAAATCCCCATAGCACTGGTTCAGTATTTGGGAGTCTAGATGGAGGAGTGTGAGCATCGGGGGTGAAAGAAGTCCAGTTAATCCTGCATCTAATATAGCATGTGAGGTCAGAAGACATGAGCACAAGACAGTGGGCCAACGGCAGTAGAAGACTCCTGGATGCAGAGAAAATGTTTGCTCAAATGGAGGAGAGTTAGTGAAGCACTATTGATCCAATTCAGTTTACTGATAAAAGTGTACTTGATTATTTATTTTTGGAATTTCCATTTTTTTTATTTAACAAATGTGCAATACAGACAAGAGATTTGGCATTGTAAGTAATTTAAAGGAATGCTAGTGCAGCAAGGTTAAATAATGAAAGTATGCACCTTTTTTCTCTCCTGCCTAGATGGGCGGTGTTGATGCAGTGGAGAAATGTGGACCGACAATGTTGAGTTTGTCTCCCAATGAATGGCTTCATTGGGGAAGCACTGGCTGGATGAATTCAAGAGTGAAAGAACTAGATTAAATGTTTTGCGCTTTAGATCAATGAAGAGAGAAAGTTACGCTGAGCTATTGGGTTTACCTATGCTTGCTTATTATGGCACTGCCAAAAATGTAAACAAGCATTTCCAATGCAGTAGGTCTTGCATTCATGAGAGTTTGAGCTATTGGCATTGTAGATGACAAGCCCTTGTATTTGTGTTGTTTTTAAAACAGATAAATAAAAGGCATAGTAATTTACAATGCCAATAGCTTAAACTCTCAGAAATGCCAGTGCAAGTGTTATCATGTTTTTTAAAAAAGCATTAGGAGAGAGCTTTCCTGCCTGCAACAGCAGGCAGGACAACGCTATTTGAGAAAATAGTGCTTGAAGACTGTAATTAAAGCCTACTGAGTAACAACACATGTGACGGGGGTGTCGCCATGGGAGGCTACAAAATGAGACAAGGCGATACTAAGGAGGGACTACTAAGCCTTTTGACCAATGAACAGCCACAGTTTACAGTGGGCAATGATACAAAGCAATGAAAAATATGGGTGGAGAGTGGGCAAAGCTTCAAGTCCCTACCTGAATACACCATACCTCCCAGAGCAGAGCATGTGCTGCCCAGGTTCCTCCTAAAAATCAGTAGGGCCCTGGTGCGTCATGTCCCATAGACAGGCACAGGCGATCATCATGGAATGATTTCTGTTGTACAGTATTATGAACATCATTCCAGGACGGCTGTTGCCCTAAATCATGCATACTTTTGCAGATATCATGGAATTAATTTTTGGGGGGGTAAAGAGAAAGCTTTCTAGGATGATCGTCTGTGTATACAAGTGCCCAAATATGTCCTGAAACTAGTGTTCATTTTTGCATTTAAAAAAAAAAAAGTTGTATTTACCTTTTTAAGTTGGGCAGTTCCACTTTTTTAAATAGTAAATTAAACAAACAAAAAATAGGTGATTGGGTAATAGTGTATAGCTTCTAGGCCCCCACAGATAAAGTACAATTTAAAGTAATAAATATATTAAAGTAAAAAATGAAGCTGTGGGTCGAAGAACAGGGAGGAGAGACATCAATTAAGGAGCACGGAAATGAGATAGAGAAGAAATCCATTTGCTCAAGAGCAGTGAGCTGACCCACTCAGTGTATTGTGTTGTTGACAATAGGTCTTCAACGACAGATAGCTAAACCTCTAGAGACAGCATAAAGTCTGATACTGCAAGTCCCCTTCCTTCACTTATCTCCCTACCAAGATGATCACATGGGAGGGCTGTACCACAGTCCATCTGGGCGGTGTTTGACACGCACATCCATCCACCTAATACCTGCGTAGCCTCACAACGTAAGCTTGATCAACCCTAATGCAGGAACCAATGCAGCAAGAGGGCTGCAAATTCTCCAACACTCCTTTCTTTCACTATGCAACTAAGCGCTATGTCACATAACACTGTAACTGCCCTTGGTGATGATCAGTCACAAAATGGAAACCCTTCTCAAATAGTGGTAGTACTAAGCGTGCACTCTCTCAACCATGCACACCAGTTGGTGTAGCATGATACCCAGGGCGGGGCGTAGCAGCAATCTCTTCGCACACTCATAGAAGCAGTAAGTGCTGTATAATGCAACAGAAAAATTCAAGGGTTTCTTTTCATACCTACATGGCACAGTTCATGGAGCTTGGACGTGGGAAACAAATTACTTTCATCCCTCTAATTGTCTGTTGTACAATGTTGTTAACTCATCTTGCTGTAAATGTTCTGCACATTAGTCTTCTAGTACATAGACCTGTGAACATCTACTGCTATTTAACAATATTACTCCATTTTTTACTTCTTTTTATTTGACTTCCATTCCAAAACTCTGTGGAGAATTTGGGCTGGCAGTCATGATAGACATGAATAAGTGTCACTCAAAAGCAGAGCTATTTTATGTAGTTCTTCATTTTACACACACACATATATATATATATATATATATATATATATATATATATATATATTCAAAGGACAGTTGGGGAATACATTGATTTCACTCTGTATTTGTGTAACAAAACCAGGAACATGGAAAACTGTGAGCTTTATTAGGTCTCGGCTAGCGTAGGCTGCGCTTGCGCAGTCTCGCTGGCGAGATTTTATGTTTCTAGTAGTGGGGCTTAAACCTGCCCCTCTTCTCCATTGGCTGGCTTCCTAAACGACGGCCAGCCATTGGAGAAGAGGTTTGTCTTTAAATTTAAGCCCCGTCTTTTTCGGATTGGGGGCGTGTTTTTTCGGTTCTTTCTCTCTGTGACGTCCTGAGTCCGAAACACGCCCCCCAGTCTGAAAAGGACGGGGCTTTTTTCTAAGAGAAATCTCTCAGCTTTGGCCTGTCCCAGTCCATCGTCCAAGTCGATGAACCGCCACGGCACAAGCGATGTTTATTCTGTCACGTATTTCTATGGAGTAAGCCAAAGTATCCAAACAATGGGAGTCTAGGCATGCCTGTTTTTATACCTTCCTTGAAAAAAAGGTTACAAGGCAGCGGCCGTAAAGGCTATTGGGGTGTGCGCTTTAATGAAGAAAAATATTTGTATGAAAAAATGTGTTGCCCTTAAAACGACAGTTAATGACCTGTAAATTAAAATCCTGTTTCTCAGGCATCCAGTTAAGCAGCCTTAACATCACAGGGGTCCTCATAATCACCACTCGTCATCCTAACTTGTGTAGATACATAATTTGCTCTGGTGGTTTGATGGAAGGTCAAATGAACCAATGGGTAGAGTAAGCGCTCCTTTCTTCGCCACAGCTCATTGTCGTGGCCAATGGGACTGAGAAGGGCAGAGGCTGGATCTCGCTGTCTGAAGTTAGGTTGCGGTGGAGACCGGGATTTGCGGGCTGCGCTACAGACAGCCACCCTAAAATAACCTGGTTTTCATTGTTTTGGTGGATAGGGGACTACGTACCTTACTCTGCCCCTGAAGCCCCCGCTCTGCCGGGCCGGCGAAGATGGTCCTTCACCATGGACTCTGTAGGTCGATCTTGATCTTGCCCTCGCGCCGATCTGCGGAGCTGAGCCATGCGCGGCAGCGGCTCCCCCTATTGCAGTCGCCTTTGGGTGATGTGAGCCCCGCAGCATGGCCGCTAGTGGATACACGGACCTATGGGAGAAGCTGCAGTCCATGATGCCTTACCATAAAGGCCCGGAGCTGGGCTTCAAGAGAAAGCTGTCAGACGCCGAGTACAGGGACCATGAGGAGCCGCCACTGCCCCCTCTGCCGCCACTCCACCACCGGGACGAGGAGGCGCGCCAGGTGAAGCACGGCATCCGACAGATGCGCCTCTTCAGCCCGGAAGAGTGCGCCCACATCGAGAGCCGCATCGACAACGTGGTGCACGCTGCCGAGAAGGGGCTCTACAAGGAGCACATTGTGGACCGGGCTCCGCTCCGCAACAAGTACTTTTTCAGGGAGGGCTACACTTACGGAGCGTAGCTGCAGAAGCGCGGGCCCGGCCAGGAGCGGCTGTACCCCAAGGGCGACGTGGATGAGATTCCCGCCTGGGTGTACCAGCTGGTCATCTGCAAACTGGAGCAGCACCGGGTCATCCCCGAGGGCTTCAACAGTGCCGCCATCAACGATTATAAGCCCGAAGGCTGCATCGTCTCGCACGTGGACCCCATCCACATCTTCGAACGGCCCATCGTTTCTGTGTCCTTCTTCAGCGACTCGGCGCTGTGCTTTGGCTGCAAGTTCCAGTTCAAGCCGATCCGGGTGTCTGAGCCCGTGGTGTTTTTGCCTGTGCGGAGGGGTAGCGTCACCATCCTCAGGTAAGGAAAGATGGGCTTACTGTCATGCTGGTGGAGTGAAGATACCTCCGTGTATGTCGAAAGTGATAGGTAATGTCATTTAAACTGTCAAAAGGCTAAAACATTTGCGATCATCGCTATACGGCAATGTATGGCCTAATGTAGTCTTTCATTAATATCGAGCCACTTTAAACCCGGGACCTGTAACACTTCTTAAGCAGTGTGTGTGTGTGTGGCTCTGTGTGTGTGTGTGTGTGTGGCTCTGTGTGTGTGGGTGTGGCTCTGTGTGTGTGGGTGTGGGGCTCTGTGTGTGTGTGTGGGGGGCTCGCTGTGTGGGTGCAAATGCAATAGGTCCCACATTTGCGAGAGATTAAGCTATTGGCATTGTAAATGACAATGCCATTTATTTATATGTTTTAAAAACAAAAACATAAACAAAAATAATGTCATGAGCAATGCCAATAGCTCTAACTTAACAAAGACGAGACCATTGCATTGTAATTGCTTGTTCTAAGTACTTCTTGTTTTGCCCATTTGTTCTTAATAAAGTCTGCTTTGAGTGCTTGTCACCACATGTATGGCTCTTCATAGCTACTGGTGAATTTCCATCCTTATCTTATGTGTAGTAAGTGCCAGTTTGAAACCAGTGCCTGCTCCATGTGACATTCAATCGTGATGTCATTTGATACCAAACTCATTTAAAAATCCTTCATTTTGAAGGTCTGTGTGTGTTAATCATCTCTGTGAGAGTATGGTTTTGTAATTGGCCTAGGGCACGTGCAGCTGTCTGTCTTTCACCATATTAAGCACGTCGGTGACTTCTCAGTGCTGTGAAGGGTGTGATAACCTTTTACAGAAGTAACTTAGATGTTCACAGATGTTATCATAAATGACTTTTTAAAATAGCACTTTTCTTGAGGTTCTTCACATTATAAGTTAGTACATGTATTGTCCTCTGTTAAACTAGGGTGAGGCAAAAATGTTGATTCAGTAAGTTTGCCATGGCAGAATGTGCCCACGTTTAAACTGTAAACACTTTATATTTGAGTAGCAGATCTTCTGTCTGCACCTAGAGTAAGGTTAGCGCTTTGGGAAGAGTCCCAAGCTTCTCCTCTTCATTCTATCAGTGTCACTTAAAAAGTCTTTGGGGAGCTGTCAGGACTGTGGTCGATGTCTCGGTGCCAGCTGTGCTAAATTTGAGTAAGCTGGAGCCAGTAGTGAGGGGTTGGTAGCACACCATACAACGTATATATTGTTTACATGACAACACCTCATACGTGTGTAAATGTTTCTGACTGACAGAGCGCTATGAGACAATAAAATATATGGTTGAAAAATAAGGTCTTTAGCCTTTCAAAGCAACACAGAGGGTGTGAGTGAGGGTAAGAGAAGCAAGGGTGCGAGATCAGAGGGCAAGGGAGAAGCACATGGGCATGCAGGCAACAGAGGAGCAGGAGGGTGGGGTGAGAGAGCAAGTTTGGGTAGGGGAAGCAGTGTAGAGGGCGGGGAGTGGGGAGGCAAGCAATGTGCAAGCGGGTAACGAGCAGGAGTCGAGAAGCACACGTACGAGACAGCAACAAGGGGGAGTATGTAAGGATGAGCAACAATGGAGGAGGCAGTAAGAAACACATGGATGATGGACACCAGTATGGAGTGAACAGGACTGAATCGCATGAGGGATATAGCTGGAAGAAAAGATGTACTCTCATGGAGTGCTTAACCGAATAGAAAAAAGTAGTGCTTGAAATCAATTGGTGAAAGCATAAAAAACAACTAATCAAAAGTAATGGTAAAGAAGCAATGCTCCATAGGAGGGACAAATAAAATATTGTCAAGCTGGGACAGGAATAAGAAGCAGCCAAATGAGTGGTAGGAAACCAACCTATGATAAACAGTGGTCAGGCTCCAAGCCCCTGTATGTTTTTGGTAAGCCCACAATATGTCTCGATACAGAAAATGCAAGCTCTTTCTAGTACGCAAGACCTAAAAAATGGAAGTCTCTTCACATGCAGTAAGCCTTCCATGCTTTGTGTAATGGCCTCCATGTGCTTCCTTCTTCATTCAACCTCCTGAGACACATCTGTGTGGTCATGGAGATAACACATGAACCAGTACAGGCCGGTTGGTTACAGCGCATTTCTTTTAGTACTGTGTGGTCCAGCTGCAAGTCTGTGACCAGTGTTTGTCCCATCCCCTCTTTGGTTCAAACTTTCCAAATGATGGAGTCTGCCATGGTTTTTCAGTGTTCATAGTTTTTTAGTGCGCCCATACCATTCTGTATAGTGTTTGTCCATGGGAAGTTGTGATGTTGTGCTGAGCACCTTGGGAAAGTTTTTGGACTTCTGAGGAATTCAGAATTTGAATAAGTGCTTGTTGGTCCAGAGCAATGGAAATGATCCACCAGTCTCAAATAGAACCTGGTGGAAGCTTGGGACATCAATCTGGTGTTGACCCAGTGCCAGAATTGGAGGGCAGCAGGGTTGTTTGTGGTGCAGCGTGGCTGTTCATCTCATTGGGAACTGATTCAAGACTGCTTGTCACATCACAGAAGGCGCCAAAACGCTAACAGATGGTAATTGTTGGTGATTAACAACTTGTTGATTGAAACAACCACATGCACGTTTATCTGAAGGCTTTGAGACATTCACTTTAGGAAGTTTTTCATTTTCTAAGGCTATATTTGCAATTTGTTTTAACATATCTTATTGTTCTTTAAAGAACATACACAACAAGTCAACTTAGAAAAACAAGGCAGTGTTACCCAGTCCTACCCCCCCCCCCCCCCCACCGACCGCTCTCCCCGACCTCACCCCCACAACCCTGCCAGTTAGCAGGTGGGTCCATGCTCTGTTGAAGGTTACACGCTTGCACAAGAGCCTCATTCATACATGAGACAAGTCCATTCCAGATGTCCGAGTCTCTTTTACCCCTCCACCTCTACCGTGCAACACTCACTTGAGACCCATTATGAGGTTCCATGGTGTCCTGTCCCTACTTATCCACAGACCAACCACTCCGCCCTTTTGCAATATTATTTATTTATTCCTATAAAGACCTGCTTGTATTTTTTCATGAGCACTCTATCGACCAGCTTTTTAAGTGTTCCCGGTTGATGGAACTTGGCTGCAGGTTGCGTGGCCCAGTAAGCACCTGCTCCAGTCCATTCAAGGCATTGTTTACTATTGTGCCTTCTCCCCTTTCTTTCTGTTCCATTGACGTAGTTCTACCTCTAGCTGCCTTCCACCGCTGTCTCTCTCTCTCTCCGAGTAACATCAGTGTTGTTATGGAAGCTTCTCCAAGCCCCTCTACCTTCTCCATCTCCTGCTCTGCCGGCCTGTGACACGTGTTGCAGTCGCTGTGCAGCCACCTGGTGCCGCTGTGCTTTGGCCGACTGCAGAGCCACCTGACCTCGTTTCAACACTGGTAAGCGGCCATACTCTCCGAGAAGGCCATTATCCAGTGCGGCGACACACCGCGTGGCATCCAGGCATGGCCTAGCAAAAAGTTGCTAGCCGCAGTGTCAATTGATCTGATTATTCTACTAATTGAAGCAGATGCTGGGTTGCTTTTTTGGAATGTGTACAGATATTATCAAATAAAAACTGACACATGTGAAAAAAATGTTATGTAGATGAACACTTTGGTGAACAGAATTGAAGATGGAGACTTTGCTTGTTGGAGCCTTGACATCGTTTTTGCGTTATATAGTGCAGGCAGACAGTTTGGTGCTTTACTGTACTGGCATGACACTTTTAAATATATACATTTTTCAGATGTATTTGTACATATTAGGCTCCTTGGACTTTTTCATAGCAAAGCCATAAAAATGCTACAAGGTCTCTTTCTCTAGTCTTCTGTTGACCCAGCATGGCACTTCCACTTCTTTCAGTCTTCCTATCCGTTGTAGTTCCTCTTGTACACTAATTTTATTTTCGTCCCCAGCCCTGTCCTTTAACCCGATTCAGCCTTGCCCACTCTTTTCAGTTTTTCTGTACCTCACCGATCTCCCAGGGCTCATCCCTGTAACTCTTATAGTGTCTGTCACAGTACCACCCATTCATGCTTCTTAATTGGTCAAGCATTGACCGTATGCAGCCTTTCACACTTCCCATATTTGACCCAGTCCCCTCCTTCAGCCATTTTGTTTCATTTGCATCTAGCCTGTCCTACCCGTTACTCAGATTCTTCTGATATTAGCCCATTATCATCATTAATTCACCCAGTTTCGCCTTCCCCAGCCATGGTTCCGAGAGTCACATCTTTCATTCTACCCAGTTGACCCACTCTTCCTCCTGTCACCGCTTAACACCACCAATGTAGATCATGCTTTTCGCACTTCACCTATTTAAAGACCTTGCACTTCTTGTTATCAAGTACACTCTTTCCGACCCTTTGCTGTCGATCCTTAAAATTGTTCCCTACTAGACTCCATGGTATCCACCAATCCTCGATCAATCTTTCTCTTTTTGATCCAGAGTGAACTCTTTACCTAAAATAAGTAATGTCAGGTGATAAGGGAAGCAAGGTGGATAAGAAAGCACCTTCAGTAACTTCCTGAAGGGGGCGTGGCCATCCATATTGCGCTCATAGTGCTCTTTGCTGTTCTGCTTCAAAAAGGGGGGTGGTGATGAACAGAGTATCTGAATTAAGCAGAACACTCCTACCCAGTCAAAAGATCAGGGCTTGATCCATCACCGTTTTTTAGCTCACTGCACCATCCCAGCTCAGAACCTGGCTATATGCAAATTAGTCTGACCCTGGCCCAGTGCATCATGGGAACAGGGCAGACCAAACTACCAAGCCAATTCTTTACTGGAAAGGAAACAAGCTTCCGGGGACCGATTTCGGGCATTACAGCCGTCTTCGGCCCGGCTTGCTTGAATCCTGATGGTGCAGTGAGCAAGGGACTCACATCTGAGCATACCCTTCCACACTTGTGGTGGCCAAAACGATTCAAAAAGGGGGGTGGTGATGAACAGAGTATCTGAATTAAGCAGAACACTCCTACCCAGTCAAAAGATCAGGGCTTGATCCATCACCGTTTTTTAGCTCACTGCACCATCCCAGCTCAGAACCTGGCTATATGCAAATTAGTCTGACCCTGGCCCAGTGCATCATGGGAACAGGGCAGACCAAACTACCAAGCCAATTCTTTACTGGAAAGGAAACAAGCTTCCGGGGACCGGTTTCTGGCATTACAGCCGTCTTCGGCCCGGCTTGCTTGAATCCTGATGGTGCAGTGAGCAAGGGACTCACATCTGAGCATACCCTTCCACACTTGTGGTGGCCAAAACGATTCAAAAAGGGGGGTGGTGATGAACAGAGTATCTGAATTAAGCAGAACACTCCTACCCAGTCAAAAGATCAGGGCTTGATCCATCACCGTTTTTTAGCTCACTGCACCATCCCAGCTCAGAACCTGGCTATATGCAAATTAGTCTGACCCTGGCCCAGTGCATCATGGGAACAGGGCAGACCAAACTACCAAGCCAATTCTTTACTGGAAAGGAAACAAGCTTCCGGGGACCGGTTTCTGGCATTACAGCCGTCTTCAGCCCGGCTTGCTTGAATCCTGATGGTGCAGTGAGCAAGGGACTCACATCTGAGCATACCCTTCCACACTTGTGGTGGCCAAAACGATTCAAAAAGGGGGGTGGTGATGAACAGAGTATCTGAATTAAGCAGAACACTCCTACCCAGTCAAAAGGTCAGGGCTTGATCCATCACCGTTTTTTAGCTCACTGCACCATCCCAGCTCAGAACCTGGCTATATGCAAATTAGTCTGACCCTGGCCCAGTGCATCATGGGAACAGGGCAGACCAAACTACCAAGCCAATTCTTTACTGGAAAGGAAACAAGCTTCCGGGAACCGGTTTCTGGCATGACAGCCGTCTTCGGCCCGGCTTGCTTGAATCCTGATGGTGCAGTGAGCAAGGGACTCACATCTGAGCATACCCTTCCACACTTGTGGTGGCCAAAACGATTCAAAAAGGGGGGTGGTGATGAACAGAGTATCTGAATTAAGCAGAACACTCCTACCCAGTCAAAAGATCAGGGCTTGATCCATCACCGTTTTTTAGCTCACTGCACTATCCCAGCTCAGAACCTGGCTATATGCAAATTAGTCTGACCCTGGCCCAGTGCATCATGGGAACAGGGCAGACCAAACTACCAAGCCAATTCTTTACTGGAAAGGAAACAAGCTTCCGGGGACCGGTTTCTGGCATTACAGCCGTCTTCGGCCCGGCTTGCTTGAATCCTGATGGTGCTTGCAAGCCGGGCCGAAGACGGCTTTAATGCCAGAAACCGGTCCCCGGAAGCTTGTTTCCTTTCCAGTGAAGAATTGGCTTGGTAGTTTGGTCTGCCCTGTTCCCATGATGCACTGGGCCAGGGACAGACTAATTTGCATATAGCCAGGTTCTGAACTGGGATGGTGCAGTGAGCTAAAAAACGGTGATTGATCAAGCCCTGATCTGGTGACTGGGTAGGAGTGTTCTGATTAACTCAGATACTCTGTCCATCACCACCCCCTTTTTGAAATATTTTGGCCACCACAAGTGTGGAAGGGTATGCTCAGACATGAGTCCCTTGCTCACTGCACCATTAGGATTCAAGCAAGCCGGGCCGAAGACGGCTGTAATGCCAGAAACCGGTCCCCGGAAGCTTGTTTCCTTTCCAGTGAAGAATTGGCTTGGTAGTTTGGTCTGCCCTGTTCCCATGATGCACTGGGCCAGGGACAGACTAATTTGCAAATAGCCAGGTTCTGAGCTGGGATGGTGCAGTGAGCTAAAAAACGGTGATGGATCAAGCCCTGATCTGGTGACTGGGTAGGAGTGTTCTGATTAACTCAGATACTCTGTCCATCACCACCCCCTTTTTGAAATACTTTGCTGTTCTGCAGCGTGGGATGCACACGGGGCAAAGCTCGGGCCAAGGACGGGCCCATCCTGCACCTGGAGTAGGTCAGGCTGGGCCACCCCTCGTGTTTTACTTTCGGAGATTGAAGGAGTCTATCCTTACCCAGGGGTGCCTGGCACTGGGAAAAGGACATGTGTACACAGAAACGCTATATGGATAGGACATTGCTAATAAACCTTCCAGCTGGAATACATTGAACTCCTTTCTGGCCTGAGTGATGGGAGCTATTACAAGGGAAATAGAGCTTGTAGAGGGACAATTATCTCTGGTTGAGAGGCAAGGCCTTCACCCTTCTGCGTTTACCCAGCCATGTGTCGCACAGGGCAGAGATAACCTGGACTTAGTCATAATACCGACCCCCCAATTGCCTTCCAATGGGGCCTCATTAGAAACGAGCATGTTGTAATTGTAAAAACAACAAAAAAAGGCAATGTCATTTGCGATGTCAATAGCTCAAACTCGCATAAATGCGAGACCTATTGCATTGCAAATGCTTTTTCTCTCTTGCTGAGGGTCAAACAATGAGGAGGTGGAAAATATGCGCCGGGGCCCCAAAGTGCCACTGGTGCCCGAGAGGGGTCGGGCAGAGAGCAGGGGGGAAAGGAAGCAGAAACTTATCAAGAATGAGGGAAAGGAAAAAGAAGCCTAGGGTGGTGGAAAGACATGCGGTGAAATCAAGACTTGCTGCATTGGGACTTGGCAGGAAAAAGAAGCCTAGGTTGGTGGGAGAAGGACATGCAGTGGACTTGCTGCATTGAGACTTGGCAGCGCCCGGGGCGGGCTCTGGTGAAAAGCTTTAGACCTCTGCACTGATTTGTTTATGCATACATTAACGCCACGTCTACAGTAGCTTACCACTACCATACCCAAGAGAAAAGGAGCTTTTTGGTCCTGTGCGAGATTCTTTACTCTGCAGCAGTGGCTTGGGTTCACGGAAGAGTAATATTGACAGGAGTAGTATTAACGAGTTTATATACAACGCTATCACAGTTACTAAGCGGTATAAATAGCTGCTGTACCTCTGACCCAAGTTAATGATATTCGATACCACAAAGAACTCTAAAAGGTAAGTCGTTTACTGCAGCTAGCATGCATCAAGTCCCCTCAAGAAGGAGCACAGCACAGACTAAGTGCTCATTCATTACTTGGCCTCTCGCTGACACTTAACTCATCAACTCAACAGAGTGGGCTCGACTCTGGGATTGAGTCTGAAGTGCTCCCGCGCCTGCCGCAGATCAGGGAGCGTGCTTTCTTATGAAGGGTAATAAAAGATTTGTTACTTAAGAAGTGTTACAGGTCCCGGGTTTAACAGGTCTGTTTATAATGAGGGAGTGCTAAGACTGTCGGTTTGCCTGGGGAGCGATCAGTCTCCTCGGTCCCAGTTACTGACCTCACCCGCTTAGGCGCTTACCTCCTTTGAGGGGTCCCCCTGTAGGTGGGTGTCCGATCTTGTATCGGCCAGCGAGAAATTACCTGCTAGACGCCACTTACGATGACTTAAGTGCTTTGCACTAATTAGTTAGTAAGAGATGCGAAGGCTCATTGTGGTGCGATGGGGAGCAGTGTTCATAAGTGATGAGGAAGGGGGTGCATATCTGATCAGGGAGTGGTGGAAGTCGCTGATCGAGTACAGTGTACATGAAATGAGTGTCCAACTCCTGCGGATTTGCTATCGAGACTACGTAGAAAAGTAAATTGGAGCAGAGGACACAGTGTTCAACTCCTATAAGAATTGCAGATCCATAACTGTGGTCTTTGCGTCCAGTACCACACGAGCCCTTGCGCGGGGGCCACCGGAGCACATTAATGAGCCGGTGCTCAGAGGCATTGCAACGGTCATGAGCGGGTGTTTGGAAGGTACCCCAGACTCTCCTCCGCCTGTACTCGTACCGCTGTCTCTTCACCTTGCTCAGCACACTGCAGAGGTCCACATTCCAGGAGTGATGGTGTCCATCTGGACCTTCACTTCATCGGGATGTTTCCGTTACCCCATGTCCCTGCATGGTGCCCTGCACCTGGATATGGTTCCAGATAGTGCTGGGCAGAGCTCACTGGGGAGGCCTAGTCTGCACACCCTGGTCTCTGGTAAAGGTGCGGAAGCAGTCTGGCCCGGTGGGTGTCGCTGGCTCGGGGAGTGTCCGTTCTAGCCTGATCCTTGGGGGTCCAGTTATGCCGCTTTAGCTTGTGCATCCAGGATAGGAAGCGGACACTGAGGGTCTGCGCAAATGACTGAGCCCAGGTCATCCCTCAGTGCAGAGGGCATCGGTGAAGGGGGCGCAACCAGCAAAGGCCCACGGGCAGGGGCAGCCATGCATCAGGTCATGTCTCTGAACAGCAACAAGCTCATTATGTGGCCTCCATGGGGAGCACGCTGGGCCGGTGCAGCTTACGATGCTTGGCGAGAGGGGTAGGGATCCGAGGTATGCCGTCCCAATAGGCAAAAATAAACGCCATGACCATGAAGACACCGCATCCGGTTAGAAAAAGCTGTTCGTTTTTCCAATGTTTCTAAAGCATTGATTAAAACAAGACGTGAGCGAAACCGAAACCTGTTGTGGGGCGGGACTTCCGTCTTCTGAAACCCGCGCCCACGGAGTGGCTGGCCCAGAGAGGAGCAGTGGTGACGTTGGAGGCTGCAGAGTCCGGAGTGGCGCCGATGTGGTGAGTGGGGTTAGTTGTACGGAGGGGGGTGTCTCTGTATGTGTGCGTGTGTGTGTGGGGGCGGGGGGGGTGTCTGTATGCGTGCGTGCGTGTGTGCGCTCGTGTGGGGGCGGGCGGTGTGTCTCTGTATGTGTGCGTGTGTGCGCTCGTGTGTGTGGGGGCGGCGGCGGGGGGGTGTCTCTGTATGTATGCGTGTGTGCGCTCGTGTGTGTGTGTGTGGGGGCGGTGGCGGGGGGTGTCTCTGTATGTGTGTGTGTGTGCGCTCGTGTGTGTGTGTGGGGGCAGCGGGGGGGAGGTGTGGTGTGTGTCTCTGTATGTGTGCTCACGTGTGTGTAGGTGCGCTTGTGTGTGTGTGTCTCTGTGTGTGTGTGTGCGTGTGCGAAAGCAGGGGGAGGTGTGGCTGTGTGTGTTGGAGGCTAAAGGAGACAGGAGATGGTGAACGCGCGCGCGCGACCTGTTCCGATTACGGCAGGCTGCGCGTGCCCCTCTCTTGTCTCCTCTTGCCTCGTTGTAAGAAAGCGGACGGCTATAGGTCTCGCTGCGACATTGCTTCGCGATGCGTCGCAGGGCGAGACCTAAAAAGTGGGACAGACGTTTCTAATGGAAGTGATAGTGCCCCTACAGATAAACTAATGTGCAAAAAAAGTGACCTGCTGATGTGAGGCCCCCCTACTCGTAACTTAAGGAAGCAAGATTTAACCGGGGCCACTGAAGAGACAGGGTTTCAGCACCAATAAACTGGGATGACATTTTAGAAAGATGCAAACCTGTTATAGCCCAGTGTGTTGCCCCTTTGCTGGAAAAGTTGCAAAGCCTGGAGACAGCTGTTACAACTTTAATGAAGAAATTGGATATAGCAAATGGTATTTCTTCCACTGATGAGGTTCAAGTGACAGCTCCGAGACATAGCATCATGGATTTTGGGCAACACTCACTTTTAGATACACCATGTTTATCATCCTGTTCCACCTCAAAAGTCCCCAATGGAATGACGGGACCCCCTTTACCCGGCATAATTGAAGAAACAATAACAATGGTGGTAGGGCAGGAAGTAGAGAGGAATACAGGAGGCAAAGAGGGGGATAGCACTACTGCCCAGGAAGACAATTGTTTGCCCATCCTGAATCTACCACCGGAATGCTGTCCATACATCGCCATAATGACTGAGGTCTCAAACCTAACTACTAACATCGAGGAGACCACCTTCCAGTAATGAAACCAAGTCTGCCACTGGTTGTGTGAAAATACAAACTTTAATAGGCGGGAGCAGGGTAATACATTGTTAGTCAGGAAAGTTGAGTGGGAGGGTCCTGCTAGTAAGCACCCAAGGAGGGACTGCATGGCGATTAACTGCAGATACCCTGCACTGGCAAGGAGATTGCTCCATAGTTTAAACATACAACAGTCACTGGTAGAGGGTATAGATATTGTGCTGTTAGGGTTCTTCTGTAAGCACCTGCAACCCTGATTCAGGGAAATACCCACTCTCCCCTTAAGAACCCTAGAGAAGCTGTCTATCCCTAGGCATAATAGATTTCTTCCATTTACAAGCTTGGATCCTAATGATCAACTTCCTGGCCCTCTTGATCTTTCTGCTACTTGTTAAAGTGAGGAACAGCCTCTATTGGCACATTCAATATTAACCAATGGGAGACTAACTCAGGGCCCCACACTAAGAGTTGTCATCTGGAATATAGCGAGCATTACATCGAAAATGTTAGATCCAGAAAGCTTGTCCTAATAACGCAGTATGATGTGATAATGCTACAGGAAGCGTGGGCGCAGGAATTGATATTTATGGACGGGTTTGAGTGTTTCTGTGTGCCAGCTAAAGCTGTCACAGGGCCGAGAGCACAGGAGCACTGGCTATTATTTGTATATCTAAATTGTGCAAAGTTACTGCTGTACCTGTGAAACATAGGGGGATTCACGTTTTGTGAATAGTGGTATCCAGCTATTTCAGTTTTTTCTTCTTTAATTTGTATAATTCTGTGTATGATCGTAGTTGGCAAATTGGGTCTTTATTTGAGGCGTTGTCTGTTCTTGAGTTTAGAGCCCATTCTAAATTGAAATATTTTAACTTGGTGCTGGGAGAGGATTTTAATGCCAAGGTGGTCTAAAACCTTAGTGATCCAGACCCATTTTGGGGGGGCGATAATTCCTTTAGCCTCCCAGTAACCGATGAAAGGGGAAGGAGACCGGGTCGTTTTTTATAGATTGTTAACATTTTAAATATGTAAATATTTTAAGTAGCAAGGTTTCATGGACAACTTTGTCTCAAACTTTTTGTAAAATCTGAATCCCATCTTGATAAGAATAGGGAATGAACCCTGTTCAAGTCCTTTATCTGGAAGGAATGTTCTGATTCCTTGCAGTGGCCTAACTTGAAACCCACCCCTAGGTTCAGGAATTGATTTGAGCCTGGAGGTTCCTTAGACCTGATGTATGAAGCCCATTTTGCAAATTCATTAATGCTTGACTGCGTTCTGGTATAGTAATTTTTTTCATTTCACTCTGTGCCGGCAAGAAGCATTTTGTTGGAGAAATCTGTAGTAATTCTGTTTTCAACGGACTTAGTTTCAGATGATGGTGAGCCATCTAAGAGCACTTTTTCTGGATTTTTCATCAGAAAAGAACTGAATACTCAAGGTTGTGCAGTTACTGATGGAGATGGACCATTCTTTCTTAGTACACAATCGTGCCTTATCTTAAGATTTTGCCTTCCAGCACTAGTGATAATTGGTTGATTACCGTCAGTGGTTTCAGAATCAGCCCTGACTGTTTTCAGAGTCTCACCAGTTGTTATCGATGAGTTGGCGGTAGCTGTTTTAGTTTCTGTAGCGTGCCCTATAATGTGAATTGATTAGGATGCCAAATGCTACAAAGCCATCTTTTGCTCATCTGATCGAAGTTGGACTCCAGTGGGCATCCAAAGCGCATGTTTTTTTTAAATAAACATTTCTTTTAATGTGCGTTTTCTGCAAATTAGGATTGAAATCACATTCTTGGTTCTTTCTGCTGTCTGTGTGCTAGGCCACTGCACAGTTTTGAAAGGAGTTTAGTTGTGTGCAGGCAAAAGGAACTCCCACTGAAACCACAAATGTTCTGGTGTTAATCAGATCAGTCAAAACTGGGCCCACTAGGAAAAGAATGAATTCTTCAAATCATTGCACAATTTGAGAGAGGCAGCTAGATGGGAGGGGAGAGGCAAGGCGGGAACAAGTATTCCTAGTAATATTCAGTTGTATGTCACATTGATTCCAAGCCAAATCTCAGAGTGATGTAATAATCTGAAGATATCCTCAATTTAAAAGTGGCTGAGTCAGACTCTCAAACGTTTTAACGATCATTAGAAGTTATTCACTCAGTGAATGCCCATCGGTTCTGCAGAGCTCGAGGGCGATCAACATACAAGACAGTAATATGTGGTAAAAGTGATCCCAGATTAACTTTGTTGTGGGTCTTCCTGTGGTGTAGTTCGCCTGCTTTGCAGAGACTGTCGGTTTCAACACATCACCAGCATGTTTCGGCTTATGTCCTGAATGGTTGTAACTTCACAGGAACCTCCGAGTGTGTCTGCATTAACCCACTGAGACATCAGACTGGGCAGTCGCTGCAGGGTTCTGGATTTAACACGATGGTTACAGGTTTGAATGCCGACTGGTCCACGCAGTCATATTATCGACCTCGCAGGCTGAAACGCTGGCATTGAGTGGGGAACAATAAACATCTGCTTAATAGTGTCAAGAAAATCCTGGGTAAAAATACTCTTTACCCATATACACGTTATGCTGTACGTTATGTTGCGCGATTTCCCATTAGCCTTTGTTACAATGCAAAGTTGTGTGATACATTAGCAGCAGAGATTTGTTTTTCAAAATAAATCTTCCAGATTTGCCCTGAAGTGTTTATTTTAAACTTTCAGGAAGCAGTGCAAACATCACTTTCCTTTATGGGTTCTCGGGGAAATCGAAGTTTGTTCAGTGGAGTAATGCCCACTCTCAAGGGAACTGTCTGTAACCTACAAGTCACAGCTTTTAATGTGAGTGTCATTTGATAAAGGTTTGGGTGTTTTCATTGCATACAATGAAGTTGCAACCCATATGCCACAGGAACTGTGAAATACGAGAAATAATTTACTGTTTCCGTTTAAATAATTGTTTCAACATCATAAAGATGGCCCCAAAATCACACAGCTGAGCTTGATTTCATGTCTATTAGCAGTGTTTAATTTGTGGCAGTGTTTGCCAGTGGTCGGCACCGGCACCTTTATCTAAACACCACACATAGTCATCCACCACATGGTGGCGCTTTGTGTGCCTATTTCTTTTAGCACAGTTCCTCATTGGCAATTTATTTTTTTAAATAGCAGATAGTTACTGCTGGAATTTGGCAGTAGTGACAGGAGCCACAGAATGTGCATTAAAGCCACAGGCCCCCACCATTGCCCATCGTTTTATCAACAGTTTATCATGGAAGACAAACAAAACATAAACTTCTTCCAGTCTGTGGCCATCGCTAGCTGCACTAAACAAGCATTTACAATGCAAAAGTTCCCGCAATTGCGAGCTTTTGAGCTATTGGCATTTTAAATGGCAATGCCTTTTATAAAAAAATTAAAGGCATTGTCATTTACAAAACCAATAGTTCAAACTTTTGAAAAAGCAATACCTATTGTATTGCAGAGCGTGGTGTCCATGAAGCGGGTGCCGCGCTTATTACTAAAGTTTTTTTTTTTAAATAATGAAACCGAGTGCGGTAGCCCTGAAGTGGGTGCCGCGCTCAGTATTACATTTAAAAAAAAGTTAAATAAACAGAGCGCGGTGTCCCTGAAGCGGGCGCTGCACTCAACAGCGAAGTTTTTAAAAAAAATGTACACTGTGCGCAGTGTCCCTAAAGAGGGCGCCACGCTCAGCATGCAAATACAAAAAAAAAAGCAGATGCCATTGTCCCCATCAGTGTCCATAAACAAAATAGTGCATACCCACTAGATAAAGCCGACCGTGTAACGAGCCAAGTAAAAGGTCCAGTCGTTATTGGCAGTAACAAATGCAGACAAGGTGGTACGAAGGAGGGACTAACAAGCCTATTTACAAATCAAAAGCCAGCATTTAAGAAGGACAATGACACAAAGCCAATGACAAACATGGGTGGAGAGTGGGTGGGGTTGATAGTGCATACCCTAATACAGCATGCTTTGCAGAGCGAGCAGCACATGTGCGGTGCCACTAGGCTTGACCTAAAAACCGCCCTTAAAATGGCCTTTTCAGGCTAAATTCCTTAAAATAACCTTGTATAATAAAAAATAAATAAACATGTAACACATGTTGCCATATTGCCATTGTGGGGCTTTGATGACATTCTCAAACTTATTGGCCTTTGGCATTGTGCTTTTTGTTGTCAACAAAACCCCTCAACAGCAATATGGAAACATTGTGTGTGTGTGTGTGTGTGTGTATCTTCCTCGCTGTGGGGACCAGCTCTGTCCTCATAATGTGGGTTAACTTTGGCAGAACCAGACAAACATTATCTATGTGAGGACCAGTAGCTGCTGGCATGGCTCGCAGGGGGGGGGGGGGGGGGTGCAGTGAGAGGGGGGTCAATAATAAAAACATGTAAACCTACCTTTCTGCCGGCCCGGGTTTCGCTCCTTCACTGCGCATGCTCTCCTGCCTCCTACAGAAGCAGGAAGCAGGTAGCCTCCCTCCCCTCCCCTCCCCGAAGCCAGTTACAATGCTCCAGTACGCTCCAGTGGAGCGTTGTGATTTATAGGATGCCGCCCAGCCAGGGACTGTAGGGGATGGCATGTTCCCCATGTAGGCTGCAATGCAGCCTGCATGGAGAAGGGCAGAGTGCGCATGACTCATTTTGGTGGCCCTAGAGGGCCGACCAAACAGTCTATGCGCACTCAAGAGTGGAGAAACCACTCCTGCCCGGGCAGCTCTGCCCACCTGCCCGCAATGCGCAAAGAAACATAAAATGGTAATAACCAAAGTTATTACCATTTTATGTTTTGGCTTTCTCGCACTGCGAGAAAACAGTTGGGTGACGCTCCTCCGCCCCGGTGGAGGAGTCTCCTCTGGTGATGACTCGTCCCCGTAGTGTGTTTAGGTACTTTTGAGCCTGTGTATCAAAAAAGTTAAAGCGCAGTTAGGTTTTGCCTCGGTCTGGTTTATAACCTACTGTACCATCCAAGTGCGCATGGCGTTAGGATAGTATTTACATACTTCATTACGGTCAATGGCCGGTCCTCTTAATAATAGGTATGTTATTGTGTATTTCTTTTATTCCAAATTCTTTGGTATAACATGAGGTTGAGGAGAGCTAAAGCTGTCTCTATCCCCGACCTGAAAACAGAAGGACAGTGCAGAAAAACAAACCGGAGACGAGGCAGTTACATAATCAACACAGTGTACATTCCTTGGGTACACAGGGAGTAGACCTTCATCATGCATGTTCGGATAGTGACATTTAGGACAAAAGAGGAGCTCGTGTACGGCCTTTAATGAAGTGCTGTTTGTGGCAACTCGTAATGGCAGAGATTCGCCCGGCCTGTGGTGCAGCTCCCCATGCCTTTATGTGAGGGGGAGGGAAGGAATGGAGCGTTGGCGAAGTGGGCGTGTCGCACATGACGTGCGCGCCTTTTGAAAGCGGATCTCCAGAGATCACGTCGTTGCTCAGTAGCTGCTTTTAAGGAAGGTCAGGTACGGCTCCCGTCCACAGCACCTGCTCGCATTCATCACTGGCGCGAGATCGGGGGCGTGGCCTGGGAGGTGACACTGCTTCCGGAGAGGCGGCCATATTCACAGCTCCCTAATGAGGCAGCAGGTGAAGCGAGCTGAGCGACGGTATTGTCCGGCCCCCCTCGGGGACACCGGCTTCAGCAAACAACAAGCATTTGTCGTGTAGCTTCAGTCATGTCTCGTCTCAAGATCACCCCCCCCCCCCTTTCAGGCTTCCAACAGGTGGCTCTTCATAGTGCGCTTTTGTGGCCAGCTACAAGTGCTAACGAAGTAAAAATCTCAAGATAGGGGAAGTCACTGAATGCTATGAGTTGAACACAAGTGGAAAAGAAGTGACGCAGAACCATTGATTTGAATGTATTTGTCCTCTCCAGTTGCAAGCCTGTTTAGTCTCCTTGCTTTTGTTTCTTGAACCACTACACCACTTACAAATATCAAGCACTGTAAACCTTTTTAAAAATGGATTTTACTTTTTTTTAAACCAGTGGATAAATGAATAAATATAAAATAATTTCTCGTCTTAGGTGTCTGCATGCAAAGTTAGATTTAGTATTATGATTTCAGGGCACACAATAAAAAAGCTCTTTGAGGCCTCGTCAGGGGTAGTAAGCGCTATATAAATGCAGTTACAATACTATTGCAATGCAATGTGTTTTTCTTCTTGGCTCATTCTTTTTCAGTGGGTAATACAAGTTCACAGCAACATTTCACTCGTCATAAAAATAAAGCTCACACTTTCATAAAACAGCACAGAACACCCTAGCCCATCACCCATATACAGCTATTGTGGTTAAACTGGACACCGTAGTCACAGTTACCTTAGACATACTTTAATCTGGGCAATGTACACACCAGTCCTCCCAGAAGGAAGGCTCACCATCTTTTCAAGATCTCCGACTGGACACACTAAACCACAGAAACCGTGACATCATACATCCATAGATATAAACAAAAGCAAAGATATTAAGCAAACTAATATTACCGTGTGCGAAACTCAGTCAAACTCAAACCCAGGCCAGGTACGTATCTGAAATGTCTGCAAATCCCTGCTATAAATCACAAGGTGCAAATGGAATTGTGTCTTGTTTAAATAATATATTTATTCTTGCACATCTTTGGTTCTCTTTTTTATCATGATAGTCTAAGTCGTTGGTCCATGTATCTGAAACTGCGGCCTGCAAGTTGTTTCAGATTGCTAAAGTTTAAAACTCCTTGTCTGTACCGTATTTAACCTTCACTCTATCAGGCAAATACTGAAAAATAGTGACTTCCTCTCATAATTCCCCGGAGAGCCTGGATAGAGCAGAGCGATGACTTTTTTTTTTAACATATATTTTACAATAGGTTTAAGGAATGCAGTTTAGTTTTCTCTTTGTTTGGGATCAGTTTCTGTTCCATGCTGTGTTTGTTCCCACTTGGCTGCATTGGAGCAGCACCCTGTAAATTACAGTCTTGTGTGATTATTGGTGACCCACTATAATTGGGTCATGATAGACACCACCACATTCCAGATTACCAACCTAAAAACAGCGGAGACGAGGTGGATATTCAGCAGCTCTCCACCCAGATTCAAATTTGATTTTTGAGAAATCATTGATAATTGAGTAAATAACAGCACTTATAGTATGCCAGATTAGGTAACGGTACCAACTCGCTCTATTACCGTACACTAAACACAGCAGAACCGTTTTGTAGAAAGATTTGTTTCTGATGGATATTTATAACTGGCGATATCTCTCCAGTAGGTACTTTAGAATGTCCCTCAGGTGCTAGAAATGATCAGAACGTTTTCACAGTAGTGCTTCTGCGCCCCACAAGGTGGTTCCAGGCGGTTCTGCGTGGGCCTCGTCCAAGCCTGGCAGTGAAGGACCGGAGTAGCATATAAGTGCCACTGCTGCACGTCAACACAGGGCTTAATTTGTAAAATATTAAGTGCCTGGGGCCAAACTTTTGCTCAGAAGGTCCAGGTGCAGAATGCCAATTCTGCGTAGTCTTGATTCCTCCTCATGCATCTTTAATCCACCTCCAGACACTTCCTGCCACTCTGACTCACTCTGTGCGGCTCTTTTTTTTTTGTTGTCCCAGCTTTCTTAATTTGTTGATTATTATCCAACTTTCCCTTACTCCTGTTTTCCCATGTTTTGTTTTCCCATGTTTTGTTTTTCTCTCTCCTTTTATGGGTCAAATTCTGGTAAGGAAAAAGAAATGCCGGTGCCCAAACTTAAGTGTTGGTGGGCCCCACCTGCAACCACTGGCTCAAATTAAGCACTGCTTTAGTTTCAATTCCTTTCTTTCCACTCCTTCAAACTCTAGATCTGGAGCTCCGCTCCCATTTTCATCAGTTTGACAAGTTTTCTGAAATAAATGCCAGTGTCCCAGAGAACAATGTCCTCGCACTAGCATATAGGGTTCAAACCATGTCATGACTGTCATAAACAGATGACAGTGACGGACCATCAAGAGGTGTTCCTTTAAAAAAAATATGAAACGCTGCCTATTTCCAAGCTTCTTCATTCAGAGCTAAATGTTGGCACTCTGCAGGGGTTGAGCTGGCCTTTCTTTTGATTCATATTGCCATGATTAATTTAAAGATGTGACCAGTCACAAGCAGCTTCAGGTGACCCCATACCAGTGCTTAACCTCAAATCTCTCACTGAAATCAGGAACTTCTTGAAGAATCGAAGTATCTGTTGCTTTCCCAGTGAGGTTCAAAGTTGATGTTGAAAGAGATGAATTTGTTTTGCATGTAAAGGCACCTTGGTCTTTCTTTAGCGGCGTTGTAGAGAGTGAGCAATGACAATGAGACGTTTTTTTCTGGAACTCAGTCAACTGCATCTGAGGTATAGCAAAATGACTATTATCTGGTTGGAGAGATCGGTCGCACAGGTTATCAATTCGGATGGGGTAGAAGTTTTTCATGTTCATCTTTGTCTTCTTGTCTCCTCTATTCCTCCCTTTGGTTCTTTCGAGCAGTTCGGGTAATTTTATATGGGATATTCATAGGTGTAATTTTCAAGTTTAAATGTACTTTGGGTGTTTTAGAATGGGAAATTCAGATAGTTTGGATTTGGATCTACTGTCAGATTTGTTATATTAGACTTTCACGTTGGTTTTCAATAAACAAACGTAAACCTGAATCCAGGAGTATGGGCCGCACGGAGCTGGCTGATAACCCTTATATGATTCATCATTTAATTCAGAGAGGGTCAACATTTTTCATGTTGATCTTTTCTTATCTCCTCTATACCTCCCTTTGTTCCTTTCAAGTCATTTGGGTAGCTATTAAAGCAGATATTCGTAGGCGATATTTGCAAGATAATGTCTATGTGGTTTGGGTGTTTGGGAATGGGAACGTTGGATAGTGTGGATATGTGTATCTGCTGTGAGGCGGCTTGTACCAGAGTTTCACACCACTTTGTTGGTTTTCGGTAAAATCAAATTTAACCTGTTAACCGCGGCCGTTTAAAAAAACGCGCAAACGCTCAACGGCCGACGGCAGCACTTAACGGGTTAAACATACATTCCAGAGAATAGGCCACACTCAGAGAAAACCTCATCAAAATATGATATGATGCATACTTTGCTTCTGACCACTGAGGCAGGAACATTGTAGTGTATTTATTTCTGAGCAAATGTAATTCCAAATGTATTTGTCACTTAGTTGTCTCTCCCAATCCTGCTTATTTGGATCATACTCTTGCCATATGACAACTAAATACTTGCGAGTGAATGTTTAGAATATTATGTGCTGACGATACAACATCAGTTTAATTTCCGAGTCATGATACATTTGGGTAGTTGGCTGCACTGAAAGCCCCAGATCATGAGGTGGGACTTTGACCAAAATTTACAGTGGAAAGACGTAATAACTTTGTAGATATTTCATTTTGAGTCTCTGCTATTTTCAAACCTTTCTGTCAGAACCTCAGGATCAGGCTGGCATAGACTGGGCGGTGATTGCCTACGGAAGTGCGTTCAAGATTTATGTCTCCACCAGATCCCTTGGTGGAGAATAGTGTTGTTAAGTAGTGTGCCCAACTTGGGCTTTCCTGTAGTTAGACTCCAACTCTTTTAAATGAGCTCTCGCTCTTAACTCTGAGTGGTCTGAAAAGTCTGACTCTACATGTCAGCTTTTGAGGAGACTTGCAAAGCGAGTTGGTCTCTGCAGTTTTGAGAAACCATCTGTGGCTTTCCTGTTCCTTCTTCAGATGTGTCGCTCGGTAGTGGTCTCTGTGATCACCACGCTACAGACCTGAAGTTGTGAACTGCACATGTCTTCTGCTGGTCACCCCACATCCTGCTTTTTTCATGCCCCTGACAGAGCGTGAGAGTAGTGTTGGGACTGGCTGCACTGGGTATATACAAGGGAGACAAGGGAATTTCTGTAGGTGGTCTAACAGTTAGATAATATATTTAGAGAAAGAGGATGCCCTTCTTACAATTGCTAAGGCAAACTGTGCCAATTATTAAAAGATATCTGGGTGATCCCTTTTTAAACATGCTTGACTAGTTGTATTAATTACCCTTTCAGGGTCTCTTTGCAGTGCTTGCTGCCAAACGAGTTCTATGTCTTTGAGAAAGTTCATCTAAGTTTAGTGGTACCAAACTGATAAAGCTTCAACAAAAGAGAGGGGGGGACCAAGGAGCTTTTTAAGGTCCAGTGTCCATGCTCCTTAATTATAAATGTATACCAAAAAAGGGAGCACTGTTCCTAATGCAAGGTGCAAAAGTCACCCATGCAAAGGGTGCAAAAAGTCACCCGTTTAAAAAGGCCACCAACACTTGCCAAAATCATCTGGTGTCTTCTTCCAGGTGGTGGCGGTGTGCTGGTGTGATTTTTATAGTTCAAGCTTCCTACCTAAAGATGTTTGAAAAACTGTGGTTCAACAAGACCACTTTTCATATTGCAAATAGCATCAGCAAAAGCTTCCGTTATTGAATACGTCCAAGTTTACTAAAGCCTAGACTTGTGCCTAGGTTGCCATCTTGCATTCAGTCGAATAATAACCTATCTGCTATATTTAGTCATGGGTTCTTAAGACCAGAGTAAATGAAACCAAGGATTCTAGTATGAGTGAAAGCGGTCCTAGAAGCAAGCAAGCTGCCAGTTTTGCTAATAGTTGAGTCTCGGTACAGGCAGGCTGATGATATATGTGAATGGATATATCTCTGCCTTTGGTCACAGGCCTGCAGATGAAGAGTGGGGCTTTGGTGCTCTAGTACTGTGGGCGAGAAAGGGCATAATCTGAGCATTCGTTTGGGGAGATTGGTGTGCGGAAAGATCTGGTGAGAACTTTTAGTTGTGGTCACTTGCTTTCAATTCTGGATTCAAAGTAGCCTTGACTATGGAGTTGTTCAAATGAGAGTTTGCAACAAAAGAGACGTGATTCATGAGCTTACCCACAACAGAACCCAAGTTAGGATAAACTGAGACCAAACAGAGAGACTGGGGAGGGGTCTTTTGTAGTTTTTAATTAACAAACGTGCAGTAGTCCAACATTTTGCATGGGGGTTCCCCTTAAGCGTGAAGTTGAATGCTGAAAGTGCAAGATGCCAAAGTTCCTTTCCTTTGATTCCACCATGCGCCTTTTTCTTCCATTACCCGACACTTCTGCACTTTTAGCTGTTCCTCTATCTCTCCCTCTTACCCTCCTTTCTGTCTTTTGGTCTCTTTCTTTGGGTCAAAGTCTAATGATATCCGTTAAAGTTCCCCATATATGAAAGCTGCTGGCAACCTATTAAGATCTGAGCCTCTCCATTGCATTTAGGAAGCAAGTATGGGTGGCACCAGGGATGATTTAGTTCCGGAAGTAAGTTTCTCAGACTTAATTTGTATGACGTTGATCATTATGGGAGAAAGCGGACAAAATATAATTAATCATTAATATGCCATTAACAGGTATGGGAGAACAGTGTTGAATGGGCATTTTCTATTGACTTCTGTGGACACAAGTAGGGAAAGATGACTTTCTGTTACCATACAGTGAATTTCGTGGTACGAAAGTTATGAATGGCCCTTCTGTGGTGAGCTGCTAGCCATTGTTTTTCGGAAGCACCACATGGCTGCTACCAAAGAATATTTACTTTAAAAATTACCTGACTCGTTTCGCGCTCCACAGAGCGCTCGTTCACAAGCGCTCTGTGGAGCGCGAAACGCGTCACGACAAGGTTTATGACTGAAATAAACATCACTATTTTGGCATAAGACCTGGACCCTTTGTGTGTTTGTTTGACCCAAGTGTTCGTCGGAACTCTGTTTTTGGTTTATATGTATGTGTATATATATGTGTATATGTATATATATATGTGTATATGTATGTGTATTTATTTATATATATATATATACACATAATTTATATTTTGTTTGTGAGACATTAAACTGATTCAAGGGTGAAAAAGTGAATCAGTGGTTCGAACAATGCATTGCTTACATATTACAAAGCAATATAAACAATATTTACAAAAAGAATAACTACACACTTTACAATACTCAGTGGGTCTGTATAATGAAAGTTTTGGATCAACAGGGGAGCCTGTACAACATAGCAAGTCAATCTTATCAAATGTAGCTCTCAAACCTCGCCTTTTTTTTGTCGACCTTTCCAACCCACTTAATGTAAGGGGGTCTCCTTCGGACGCCTTCATCCACCTCTCACACCAGAATGATGTTGAGGTATCCTATCTTCACTGCGTATTCCAAATGTGATATGGGACCGCAAACATATTCCAATCAGTGTTACTGACGCCTTGAGTCAGTCCGAAAAGGACTAAGTCCTAATCTGCACACAAATGCTTGCTCGTGGATGGGTCCATATGAAATGAACAGGCGCATCTCATTCGCCATTTTTCATACTGTTGGGGTGCTCAGTATACCTCCCTGCACTCTAATTACTTGCATCAAGGATGCGTCGAACAGCATTATTCTGGAACCGTACCTGAGCAACAATGGCATTCTCGAGGCGGTCATGCATTTAGTCTGCCCCTAGAAAACTTTATTGAGGCCACTGCGAAGGCTACGATCCTGCACTTTTCTCATGGCTTCTTTGACCAATTCTGCTCATGCTGAAGTTGGCTTCATTGAAAGGTTAGTCCCTCATGGAGATCGCCTGCACTGCTCGGTGCTCACCATCATCAATCCTTATGCGCCATCTTGAATGACACACTGTAAAAGCAAGGTTAAAGCTAGGTGTGGTTTTGGCACACGACTGTAAAGCAGTAAGGAGTTCTCCGAATCTCTCAGAACGTTCCTGGTTCTTGAAGGCTGTATTGTCTATAAGATCATTTAGAGAGGCAGGGCTGTGTTCAAGACTCTCAATATGTTTATTATCTGCATCCATTTTAACCATTCTGCAATTCAGGGTGTAAACTGCACAATGAACAAACTCTGACACCATGAGGGTGCTATTAAACCGGAGTGCCGTATCTGCAACATGATGAGTTTCTGACCTTGGGAATGTCGTAACTTCCTTATTGTACCTGGTTTGCCCACACGATTTGGGCCAGGTCTGCGTCTGTGTTGCGATTAGTGCGTGGGTCAGATTGAGTTCTCAAGTCTTATGTTGGTGACTGAGGTCACTTTTCTACTTCACAATCTAAGTGTTGGTTTGTTCTGTTTGTTGCTTACCAGTAAGGGTAAACAGGTACTCCAGCGTTAAGTCCAAACTTCGGCATCTACTCTAGACCAGAATGTCTGCTTCCAGGGCCCATGTATGAAGTGTAGCATGGTGCACGGTGAGAGACTCCCAACACCCAGGAGTCATAGAGCCTGTCATAGCCCTTTCCGAGTGACGGTCTCTTTAATCTTGTATTGAAGTACACTCTCTGCTTCCACTGTGTCTGACAAGGAGGCCTCACCTTCTTCCTTGAACCTGTGCCACCAGGATGTCATGTCAAAGGCTTCGAGCGGGTGTTGTGATAGTCCCAGGTGACTTCTCCTCACAGCCCCTCCCTAATCAAGGGCTTGAATGGGCCTGCGGCCAGGGAGGCTGAGTGACGTCAGCAGTGATCCCCAACAGCAAAAAAACGCAACGGAATGCACTTTTTGAATCGACGCCAGTGTGCAGGCTGAAACATGCCTCTATTGCTTGTCGCCGACCCTGTTCAACCACTACTAAGGCCACACATCCCCGGCACTGAAGCAGCAATGGCCTCCACCGCAGTGATGTTTGTAAAGAAGAGAGGTACCCCCAATTAATGTTCCTAAACTGGGGAAAATGAGTCGAATGTGAAATAAATACATTTAGGAAAATAGAATAAATAGTTATGGACCTAAACAAACCGCACAATACAGCAAAATCAAATACAGTGTAAATGTAACGTATTTAATGTACAATGACAACAACTTTGTTTTAGTCTTTATATATAGATTTCTTTTATTATAAATAACAAGTAAACAAATGATCTGGCAATTACATTTATCAAATGTTGTTGTCCAATACAGATTTCATTACTGTGCTTGAATTTTGTTAATAATTTTTCAGTTTTAAAGGTTCAGAGGTGCCTTTCCAAGTTCATTAGATCAGGATCAGGTAACACATTTACAGTGTAAGAACAACATTCAAAGATGACATGGCTTTAAATTCTTGTAGATCGTGCTGTTTGTTTAGGTCCATAATTATTTATTCTATTTTCCTAAATGTACTTATTTCACATTCGCCACCGCAGTGAACGCACGTGCTCTTCCATCACGGCTGCGCGCGCAGACCCAGGTGACATGGCCACAGCCGGCGGACAGTGTAGCTCTTGGCTTCACGAGCGGGCTTGTTTAGTTTCCACGGGGCGAGGGCGGCCTGTCAGTGAAGCCAAGCCTCTCCTCCCGGCTCCCGTAGGAGGTGTGTGACACTGCTGTGTGCCGCGCGGCCTGCGGAGGAGGACGCACAATGCACCTGTTGACTCACGTTATCGTTCAGCGTCATGCAAGCCACGTGACTAGCGCCGCTGGCGTGACAGGGGTGTTGAAGGGACAGGCATCTGCTTTTCTACCGCCTGATCAGTCTCAAATCACGTTTTCTTGCAGTGGAGCACGGTTTGTGTAGCACTGAGGCAGGTGCCTTCCCACACTTTTAAAAAGGATAAAGGTTATGGATGCATACATTTAAACAATACCGTCCACATTACCGACAATTTGTGAGCTCCGCACACAATGCTGCTTCTCCAGTATTAGGGGTGTCTTTCATAGATTCACATGCTTGAATATTCCCCGTCGTCGAAGTGGGAGTCCCACGGTATATAAAAAATAGCAATAATGCTAATATAACATAAATGATAATATCATATAATAATAAAATAGAGATAATACACTGTAAAAACCTCTACAATGGTAGCTTCCATAGGAAGACAGTATAAGAGAAAAAACTCATTTGTAACATATCAGTGTCATTATGTTGGTCCAAACTGCAGCCAATCAGGCTCACGCACCCTCTAGAACCTTCTCCTCAGAAGCTCAAGCCCTCAGATTTTCTACCGCACGTCGTGTGAAGGGAGTCTCCCTGAGCTCTGCTCAGTTTTCTTCAAAGTTTGTCTCTTCAAATTATTTTTCCAAGAATGTCAAGTAAGAAGTCCTTGTTTAGAGCTTGCTCTTCATGTGGGAAACTACGTTTGTTTGAGAAGGACCCCCACCAAAAGTGTATTTACTGCCTGTACCCTGACCACAAGGTGGATGAATGTAAAATCTGTAGAGCTCTTCCTTCTAAGACTCTCAGAGACAGGGAAGGTCGCCTTCTTATATGGTTGAAGCGCCTCCAAGATAAAGAAGATGTTCTGTCAGACGCAGTAAGTCTTCAGTCAGGCTGTTCCACTGTTCCTTCCAAGCGTGGGAGTGTTCAAGACTTGCCTTCTCCTTTTCTTCAGAAAAAGAAAAAGCTGGCTTTGCCTGTGACACAATTTTCAAATTCTATGCCTTCTGTGTCAACGCCCACGAGACCTGGCTCTCAGGCGTCTTGTCCAGGCTCTATCAGTATTCTGACAGTCCTGACTCCCAGGTCGTCGACGGGCTCGTCGACGACCGTTCCGTCCACAAGATTGGCTTTGCTGTCTTCGTCGACGACCTCTGTGACGACGACGTCTGCTTCCTCGTCGTCGACGACGGTGATGTCGACATCCTCGACGTCGACGAGAACTACGATCCCGTCGACGATCCCTATTGTCTCGTCGGCGACGAAGTTGCCGTCGACGAAGAAAACCTCTTCGACGTCGAAGAATTCCTCGTCGACGAAGGTCCCGTCGACGTCAGCCTCTCCGTCGACCACCTCGTCGACGTCGGCATCGTCGACGAAGAAGGCAACGATGGTTCCGACGACGAGAGCCCCGTCGACGTCGAGTGCTCCGTCGACCAGCTCCATGACGACGGCGTCGTCGTCGAAGAAGGCGACGCCGGTTCCGTCGACGAAGGTACCGTCGACGAAGGTACCGTCGACGACGATACCGTCGACGAAAGTATCGTCGACGAAGATACCGTCGACGAAGACACCGTCGACGAGGCTTCCGTCTCCTCAGATTCCAGCAAAGACGGCTCCGTCGACGCACGTTCCGTCGACGACGATACCGTCGACGACGAATCCCTCAGTGGGCCCTACCTCGTCGACGATGGCGATTTCTTCAGCGGCATGTTCAGGATCCTCGTCAGGATCGGGTTCTTTTGCCACCATGCCTCTGGTACCACTGCCTTCCTTGACCTCTGGCAGGGATTCTTCGATGCAGCTGCCGCCTCCTGATCTCCAATTACCCTCGCCTTTGATGGCAACTGATCACGAGACTGGATCTATGGGGGAAGATGATGACGATGAAGCTCACAGTCCATCAGAATTGATTATAAAATGTCAAGACTCCAGTTCTGACCAGGAGGACGTGGAGGAAGTGGTCCAACCGGATGACCAATTTGTCCAGTTGCCTATGGCATCTTTTCCAGTTTCTTTGTTTTCAAACCTCCAGCATATGCTGGATGACTACAACAGAAGGTTTCCGCCTACCCCTCAGGGTACTCCAAGCCACGCTCCTGCGGAGGACTCCGGCCCTGCCACCCATCCACAGTCTTTGGAGCAGCCTGTTTTGACAGAGCTTCCCCGCCCTCACCCCCCTCTTCTTCCGCAACCTGGTGCGCACGGGGTGCATGAGTCGGACAGTGAAGAAGGGGAATTACACCAGGATACTGACGATGATCAGGATCCAGATATGGCGGATTACGACGACTATCGGATACAGACACCTTCTCCGCAACAGCCAGAGGCGGGTGATGCGCCCACCATTGATACAGCAAGCTTCCATGTGCTGATGAATAAAGCGGCGGACCGCTTTAAATTGCCGAGAGAACAACGGCAAGAAGATTGCTTTCTCTACGATTTCAAAAACAAACCATACAAACAAATTCACACCATACCAATCATAGAATTTGTATGGAAAGAAGGGATAAGAATTATGCATTCTCCTAACTCCTTGCCGGCACAAGTCCCTCGCCTGGAAAAGAAGTACAAGGCTCCTGCGGGTTCACCTGCTTGTTTGCTGTCGCATCCCAAACCGGACTCGGTTGTCACACAGGCGGCACAGCGACGATCCCGTAATCCGGCGACTCCTCTCACTACTCCACCTGATAGAGAGGGTCGACGTTTGGACGCCATTGGGAAGAAATTTTCCACCATGTCCTCTACATCGGTACGCGCTGCAAATGCGTTGGCCATTCTAGGTCGCTTCGACAGGCAAATGTGGTCGGACATTTCCGCATTCGTTTCTCTAATTCCAGAAGCGTCCAGAGCGGAAGCCCAGCAAGTTCTCCAGGATGGCATGAGGGCGTCAGAGGAAATGATTGACTGCGCGATTGATGTGGCGAGTACGGGATTTCGCATCCTCGCCAGTGCTGCGGCTCTCCGCCGCCAGGGCTGGCTTAAATCCACTTCTTTCCGGCAAGAAGTCCAGTCGAAGATACTCGACATGCCCTATGACGGTGAATCTCTTTTTGGCGCTCACATTGACGAGGCGCTTGAGTCAATTAAAAAGGACACCGATACAGCAAAATCGCTAGTCTCCTTACAATTTAAGAAGCAGCCCTTTCGTGGCGCCCGTGGAAGAGGTTCGTCTTCCACGAATTTTCGAGGAGGACACACTCAGTACCGCCAATTCAACCAAGGCAATCAACGTTACTCCTCTCAGCAGTCTACTCGCCAAAATCAGTCACGACCCTATAAAGGAAAACCTACTTATAGGGGTGCCAACAACAAACGCCAGTGACTCTCATGTCACGCAAGGAGTTGGAGGGAGAATCTCGCAGTTTTATTCCCAATGGTCTCTGATAACATCGGACCAATGGGTATTGGACATTGTTCACAAGGGTCATGCCTTGGAGTTCACAGAGATTCCTCCTCATTCTCCGCCATCAGGCCCGCCACCTCCCCATTTTCTAGAATTGCAACATCAAGTTCGTCTTCTCATACTAAAAGGTGCAGTCGAAGTGGTTCCTATATCACAACAAGGGACAGGTTTCTACTCACGTTTTTTCCTCATTGCCAAGAAGACGGGAGAGTGGCGGCCTATACTGGATTTGAGGGCGCTCAATTTCTTTCTGAAACAGCAGTCTTTCCGCATGCTCACATTGTCAGAAGTCTTGCGGCTTCTCTGCAGCGGAGATTTTCTGTCCACGATAGATCTGCAAGACGCCTATTTTCATGTGCCGATTCTGCAACAACATCGCCAATTTCTGAGGTTCAAGGTGGGCACTGTCCATTACCAATTCAAGGTGCTGCCTTTCGGCCTGCGTTCGGCACCTCGTGTTTTCACGAAGGTCCTGGCCCCAGTCATGGCTTATCTACGTCTTCAAGGAGTGCAGATTTTTCCTTATCTGGACGATTGCCTTCTGAAATCTCCGTCTCCTCTTCAGCTGGCTCACGACACAAGTCTCTGCCTGCGGACTTTCGAGTCACTGGGGTTGACCATCAACGTGGACAAGTCACACTTAACACCATCACAAAGAAGGAACTTCCTGGGTGCCATTCTCGACACGGAATTATCAAAAGCCTTCGTTTCCCAAGAACGACAGGTGAAAATAGTACGTCTGGTCACCCTCATCCGTTCAAAACAGTCAGTTTCTGTGCGCATGTTGAAGTCCTTTCTGGGGATGGCGTCGTCCTGCATCGCTCTGCTTCCGAACTGCAGGCTCCGCACTCGCCCTATTCAGGAGGAACTAGACCTGCAATGGCGCCAAGTGTCAGGATCCTTCAACGATCTAGTGAGAGTCTCGTCTCGCATGAAAGACAGTCTCCTTTGGTGGAGAGAACCATCCAACCTAAACGAAGGAGTTTCCTTTCTGGCCCTTCCTCCGGATCTGACGCTGACCACAGATGCATCCATGGAGGGTTGGGGAGCTCATCTCCTAGACCTTTCAATCAAAGGGAAGTGGACACCGTCACAACGAACATGGCATATCAACAGATTGGAGCTGCTGGCGATCTTCCTTGCTCTCAGATCTTTTCTGCCAGTAGTGCAAGGAGAGTCCGTGCTGGTTCAAACGGACAACACAACCAGCATGCACTACATGAACAAACAGGGCGGCACAAGATCTCAGCCCTTGTCTCGGCTAGCTCAGAAGATCTGGAACTGGGCTCTTCATCATCGAATCTCCCTGACGGCGGTCCATCTGCCGGGGGTTTCAAACATCCTAGCGGATTCGTTGAGCAGGTCCACATCGTCTACCCACGAGTGGGAGCTTCATCAACAAACTCTGGACATGGTGTTCCGCCGTTGGGGTCGTCCCCTGATGGACCTTTTTGCCACTCCACTGAATCGGAAGTGCCCCGCCTTTGCGAGCTGGCATCCTCATCCGGGGTCCAGCGGCAACGCCCTTCTCATGGACTGGAGCGGCCTGTTCGCCTATGCGTTTCCTCCCATACCATTGGTGCCGAGGACGTTGTGGAAGATGCGCAGGCAACCCTGCCACTTGATACTGATCGCACCTCGTTGGCCCAGACAGGCTTGGTTCTCGGAACTTCTTCTGTTGTCCCAATGCACGCCCATTCGTCTGCATCCACGTCCAGATCTTCTGTCCATGGACGAGGGCCAAGTCTGCCATCCAGACCCGACCACTCTTCAGTTATGGGCATGGAACCTGAATTCCTCGAATTCGCGAATTTAGAGATGCCCCAGGAATGCAGAGAGATTCTGGCTTCTGCTAGAGCTTCCTCAACTGTTCAAACGTACAAACTAAAGTGGAAACGGTTTTGCCATTGGTGCGTAGAAGCAAATGTCCACCCACTCACTTCTGCCCCAGAACAGCTGTTGCCCTTCTTTCTAAGCCTTGCTCAGTCTGGCCTCTCTCATGCCACCCTGAGGGTCTTTCTGGCAGCTATTTCACGTTTCAGGCATGATGGCTCAACCTCTCTCTGCTCATCCAGAATTATCAGACAATTCTTCAAAGGTCTCTTCAGGAAGTTTCCTCCTATCAGACGCCCGCCTCCGGCATGGCAGCTCAACGTGGTATTGTCACAGCTCATGAAGCCTCCTTTTGAGCCAATCCACAGAGCAGACAACAAGTTTCTTACCTGGAAGGTCGTTTTGCTTTTGGCCCTAACGTCTTCTCGCCGTGTCAGCGATCTTCATGCTTTCACAATCAAGCCTCCTTATTTGCAATTCAAACCAGATGGGGTGTCTCTTCGGACCAATCCCTCTTTTTTGCCAAAAGTGCCTACAGATTTCCATCTGAACGAACCTGTCTTCTTGAAGACTTTCTTTCCGAATCCACAGTCACCGGCAGAACAACGCCTTCATTCCTTAGACATCAGCCGTTGTCTAAAGTTTTACATTTCAAGAACTTCCCCCTTCCGCAAATCAGATCAGCTTTTTGTAGCATATGGAAGAATGCGAAGGGGACATTCAGTGACAAAACAGACACTTGCAAGATGGCTCTCAGCAGCCATATCCTACTGTCACCAACAAGCTGGCAAGCCTTTACAGGGTCCTGTAAAGGCACATTCGACGAGAGCGATGGCGTCCTCCACCGCCTTGTTTGCCGGAGTGCCTCTACACCAGATTTGCCGGGCGGCAACGTGGTCGAATAGGCACACCTTTACCAGACATTACTGTTTGGATTCCATCAACGAGGCGGATACCGCAGTGGGGCAAGCAGTGCTTCGCCATCTCTTTAAATAAGGTGAGCCTCTGTTCCCTCCTCCTTTCTCTTCTGTGATTGCTATATGCTTTTAAGCTATGTGTTTACTTCTTGTGAAGATGCTTGCAATCCCAGTGCTAAGGAGTTACTGCTATCTATTCTATTCAAGCATGTGAATCTATGAAAGACACCCCTAATACTGGAGAAGAACTATTGTTACTTACCTGTAAACAGGTGGTTCTCCAGTATTGGTGTCTTTCATAGATTCACATGCGACCCACCCTTCCTCCCCTCAGAGGCTCTCTTCTCCTCATACGCTATTGTTACTAGTGCTACGAAAATCTGAGGGCTTGAGCTTCTGAGGAGAAGGTTCTAGAGGGTGCGTGAGCCTGATTGGCTGCAGTTTGGACCAACATAATGACACTGATATGTTACAAATGAGTTTTTTCTCTTATACTGTCTTCCTATGGAAGCTACCATTGTAGAGGTTTTTACAGTGTATTATCTCTATTTTATTATTATATGATATTATCATTTATGTTATATTAGCATTATTGCTATTTTTTATATACCGTGGGACTCCCACTTCGACGACGGGGAATATTCAAGCATGTGAATCTATGAAAGACACCAATACTGGAGAACCACCTGTTTACAGGTAAGTAACAATAGTTCTTTCACTAAAACGCTGTGGAGCATATTAGACTAAATGCAAACAGTTAACACAGCACTATATGCAATTTGCTGGATTATCACCGCACTATTTACAGTACAATCCTACTGATAAACTCAAAAACTATGCGTGAGACAGAACATCACATAGGCATCACTTCACTCCATACCGCAGAACGCCCAAAAAGCACCGTCCAATAAGAACACATCCTCATCTCAAAGATAGACCAGCCAGAAAACTCTCTCTCACACGTGGACTCACACATCCGCACCCCCAAACCGCCCCAATGAAAGAACTCAACAGGGGAGAATTAATCAGCCCATCATATTACTCTGTATATAGTTTTGGGTCATTTCCTGTGTGGCTTGTGAGTCTTTTATGCCAATGTGTCAGCAATTTCTTTATGCTTGTGAGGCATCTTCATGCTGTTTTAATGCAATTTCATGGATTGTGGGGTTAACTTCATGCTGCTTTCGAACAAGCCATTTTTGAGTCTTGCATTTCTTGTTTGAAATTTTCTCAGCAAAAGCGTACATCGTGTTCTTCCTCTGTAAAAAGAACAGGGTTTCACAGGCTTTTTAAACCCGGTGGTGGGTCCTGCTTTGACCAAATGTGGTTTTCTTAGCTATGTGGACACATCTGGTGACGATGTGAAAACCTTTTACAGTTCCATCTCTAATATGGAAACGCTTCGGTCAATCTAGAATTTATTTTAATACTTAGGAAGACAGTTGGGTTAATGGTTAATGTAGTACTAGTGACAAGTTCTTTTTTTAAGGTTGTTACTTTTGCGCAGTTTAGTGATAGTTGAGAAAAATAGAATGAACTCCCTGGGCCTTTATACCTTATCTGCACCGATACCAGAAATGTAGCTCGATAATAAGACTGGCCATATCAGTCTGTGCCAGATTGTGTGGAAGGAATAGTTGGAATGCATAACTTTATCGGGAATTGATCCCTTTATGATCCTTTTGTAGTTTTTTGAAGGATGTAGTTGGACTGATATCATCTCCATGCCCGTGGCAGACTTTGGTGACTGTTGGCAGGCACTCACTGCCCTGTCTTAGTCGACACATGTCGGTTAGGTAGCAATCTCTTGCTCTAAGTGTAGCCGCTATTGAACCTTGATTTTTTCCCCTTATCCTTGTGAAGGCTCAGCTAGATGCTGTTTTAGCTCTGTGTATTGTTGAGGCTATAACCATCTATTTGGCACATGAGGTTCACCTCGCCTTTCCTCTTAAAAGGTTTTCAAGTGCATTAGAGTCCCAAATGAATATCACACAAGTAGAGCGGCTTTGCTCCTGCCTAGCCTGCGGGTTCTGATCTTTGTTGCACTATAAGTATGCTGTCCTCATGTAAACCACCTGCAGTCCGCAGGTTTTATTTTTTCTGCCGAGCTGCATTACGTGCTTCATTAAAGGCAGGGCTTTAAGGTAGTATATAATTACCAAAGCGGTGGAGATTTGTCATCCGTCTACATTACCACCTTCTGGTCTACACAGACCAGAAGTAAGTATTCGTCCTTTTCTTATTCTCCCCCAGGTCTGAGGTAGAGCAAATACTAGTCTTGCTTCCATCACAGACGGTGAACAAGGAAGAGCATAATTGTAAAGATTCTTTTAGTAGCCAAGTTTATTGATTTCAAACAACAAACCATGCAAAAGGCAGTGATACACTCAGAATTGGCCAAAGAGAAGCTTATGACATGAATCAGAGTTTAGTGGATACAGTACAGTACGCACACTAGGACATATACTTCCCTTTGGCACATATTCAAAGCAATCCCGCATAGGCCCCAAAATTACCTTTAACCCGTTCGCTGCATGTGTCGGCCAACGTCCGTCGCAAGCACTACCTCGGTAGTCCTGCGCACGTCCATTGGCCGACGTGCCCCTGCCCGGTTTTTAGAACGTTCCGCACTGGCGCGGAACATTCGAAGCAGTTAAGGCGTTAATATTACTAATATTATTGTATGGACAGGGAACCTATATGTACTTTCCATGCTGCGATGTCTTCAGGAATTTCATTTGCAGCCAAAATCCTCTCTGTTATTAAACCACTTCGAAGGTGCATGCATTATTGCTGTTAAATGTTCGCTGTTTAATTTTTTCCTTAGAAACCTCTCCCTTTTGATTTTATTTTTCAATTTATATTTATTGTTTTGTATGTTTTAAAACTGGGCTTCTTTTTTTTTTTTACGCTTTATAAACCCCCCAAACAAAGGGTTAAACGTGTATTAATTCAGCGACACTACTGATGAGTTCCTGCAGTTGGCCGGTTAATAACACAGGATGTAAGTAAAAGGAGGTGTTTACAAATAAAAAATATCAAAGTAACATGGGATACTTAGCAGCTATAGTTAATCATAAGCAGATGTAAAGTCCTACACTAAGGGGGCAAAAAGAAAGAGGAACCGTACAATAATATGGTTGAATGGTCAAACACCAATCAAACACACTGGCTAAAACCTCCAAGGAAACTACAATCCCTAATATCCTGTGAGAAGTTCTCCTCCTTCTTTACAGCCAAAATTAACGCCCTAGGAAACTAACTTATTTCCGCCTCCAACATCTGACCTCCTCCTGCTGGGACCCATCTCTCTTCTCATCCACCCCAGGCAACACCCAAAAACCAAGCGCACTGGTCCAACTTCAAGTTATATGACAACCATTCCATTAACAAAATTCTATCCTCCTTAAAACCGAATAACCGCTTTAATGACCTACTCCCCTCCAACTGCTTGGCCGCGACCTCCCAATTTATCATTCCCATTTGAACTTCAATAATCAACACTTCCCTACTACAAGGGTCCATACCTGACCCAAAAGCTGGTCACGTCATCCCCATCTAAAAAAAACAAACACTTTTAATCCTGCTATTCCAGACAGTTTAAGACCAATTTCCAATATTCCACTTCTAGCGAACGTTTTGTAGAAATGTGTGCACTTGAACTGAGCCTACACGTCACCAATTTCAACCTGCTAGACGAATTACAGTCTGGGTTTAGGCCTTGTCACAGCACGTAAACTACTATTCTCGATATTGTAGATAACGCTCTTCAAGCCCTCCACCAAGGCAAAATATGTCCCATAATTCTACTGGATTCTTCCTCGGTTTTCGACACAGTCAACCACAAGAAATTACTCGATCACCTCAAACACAGGATGGGTGTGTGGGGAACTGTTCTCGAATAGTTTAGATCCTTCCTCCGGAACGCTCCCAGAGATTCTTACTCAACAGTAATCTGTCTGCTCCTTCCCCAATAACGATAGGAGTCCCTCAAGGCTCAACTCTTTCCCCAACCCTCTTCAATCTCTACCTTGAACCGTTAGCTGAAATACTACGTACCACAGACATCTCCTTCCACATGTATGCCGATGATACTCAGATCTGCATCAAAATCTCACCACTAGAGGAGATCAAGTCTTTGAATGAGACCCTAAAGCTGACTGTTCACTGGCTCGCCAGCAACCAGCTCAATCTAAATGCACAAAAAACAGACTTCCTTCTGATGTCCCCCCTAAAAGTACCACTGACATTCAGGAATGGACCAAGTCAATCACAACACTAAACTGCACTCCAACCATAGTGAAATCTGCCAAATCTCTTGGGGTAACCCTGGACAGCAACCTGAATATTCAAGACCACAACAACTCGAAGGCCAAAACTGCCAGATTTCACCTGAGCTACTTGAGGAAACTAAAACCTTTCCTTGATGCTTCGGACCTAAAAATGCCAGTTCAGGCATTAGTTATCTCCAGAATCTAATACGGATGCTCAACCCTAACTGGCCTACCCAAGATCTCCACGGCCCCCCTAAAAGCTTGCCTAAGCGCGCCGCCAGACTATTAACAGGCTAAAAAAAATTGACCAATCTCACCGCATCTGAAGACACTGAACTGGCAGGCTCTTGAAGCCAGATTCCAACTCAAACTAGCATGTAGCACGTACAAAGCGCTACACTCAAAATTCCCTGCATATCTCAGTCAGAAAACATGGTTTCTAGAGGAGCCAGAAACTCCCCGTCCGCCAGATACTTTGTGTTCCAACCACCCCGCTTCTGAAAGGAAAAAACATACAATCGTACCTTCTCTGGGGCCGGACCAAGAATCTGAAACTCGCTGCCGTCTTACATCAGAAGAATACCCTCTCTACCAATATTTAAAAGGGAAGATAAAACCTTCCTTATGGGCAAGTTTGTCCCATAAATCTCATTCATTGCAGACACACCTCTGCTGCATTGCTTTATATCTTCTGCTAGATTCTTGACTGCTTCTGTTGCTCTTTGTTTTTGTACTGACCTGTTACTCTCACAAATGTAATTGCTGGATATCTCTACATAATGCTCACATGTTCGCTGCTCTGAATATTGTATATGCACCCTGTTATTCCCCAAGTGTTTTCTCTACCTTCCATCCCTTTTTATGTTACTGTCTTTTTGAACTTGTATAGATTGTGTTATCCCTGTAAAGCGCTCTGATACCCTAATGGGTCCCTTTCGCGCTCTATAAAACTCTTAAGTAATATGAGAGATGCTCTGCACAAGTACGGTCTTGGTCGTGTATCACATCTGATGTCATGAAGATCAGAAAATAGTAATACAAGGCCAAAGAGAAAGCAGGAATGATATTGAGGTGCATCAGGAGAGATACAAGCAGTGAAAATCACATTGTCTGAAAAATAATAGAAGCCAGGAATAGTCCAGGCATGAGCAACCAGCATGTTGTAAATATTTAACTCACATTTTGTATGAGGAGAGGGTGAAGTCTCAACTTGACTCCATTGAAATTAACAGAACACTGTGTTGCACTCTCCTGATCTCGTTCCTATGTCTTTTCTTGGATTGAATCCAGGCACAAAGAATTTGCCAGGAATTTCAGTTCCCCCAGTGGCTCAGTGCAAGCAAAATCAGATATCAATGCACTTAAAAAAATAGTGTAATACTAACAAATGTTTGTTTTTTACTCCATCTTTTTCTGTTTTGGAAACTCTATCACACAGTGTTTGTTTATTACTTGAGCGCCTCTTCTTAGTCAAGATGTTTTTATTTTTTTGTTTTCCAGCATCAGAGTAACAATAAAAAAATCAGTAAAACTGAGAGAACTCTTTTACATTTATTGCATGTTTCAATAAAGTTTACCAAATGAATTGCTGTTTATTTTCAGTTGTATGCAGCACTCGTATGACCATTGGCGACCACTTTCTAGAACGTGGTCAGTCTTCTCTTTCAGTTAAAGGAAATAATAGGTTTCTGGACCTTAGGGATGGGCAGTTTGCCAATCCTTTGTGGCCAAAGGATAGTTTGGGTGCTTGATAGTATTTCCACCAGATTGTCCAGAATGAAGAACTAATCTCTTGTGATGAAGAGGGATTGTTCACAGATAGATGTAACAGTTGGGAAAGCCTACCCAACCAGTATTGTTTCCAGGTTTATATTGAAGGATTTCAAGCTAGCTGAATTTCTGGGTCCACTCAAATTCCAAAGAATCCCCTTGTAAAATGATGAACTTCAGTTTGTGTTGAGGCTAGTTTATGCATGCCTAGCTAGGTTTCCAACATGAGGCATTTCGTCCTATTAACTGGGAGCTAGTGGAGATGTTTTCGTATCTGTGATTAAATGCCCATTTTTCTTTCTAGTTAGACAAAGGCTGCCAACTTGTTTTGAAATCCTGTACCGTTTCCAAACTTATTTTTAAAGAGCCCCATCTCTATACTATTTGAGTAGTCTTGATAAGTTAGTGTAAATGTACTTGTCTTTCTTCTCAGTAGATGGTTTGGTGCAGTTGACATACTCATTGGAGAGTAAACATTTGAAAGTTGGTGATGTTTACTACATAGCTTTCGCTACTACCTACTATCACATTGTTAGCCTTTACTTTTTTACATGCACTACTTTTACAGTCATCTTGTCAGGCTTTAGTTAATATGACCACCACCTCGACACCACCGTAACATGAATGCCTACACTGGTTTCAGATTACCCTAGCACTTTCCTTTGCTGTAGCTTAACACTTGATTTTTTAAATGATTATTTTCAGATGTGTTGTAGTGTACATGCCAAAGAGGTCAAACTTAATGACACTGTATGGTGAGAGGCTAAATATCAATGTTTAGAGTAAACCCTTTCCTAATTAGTATCAAAGGACCGTGGACGTAAAATGAGGTCTGCATTGAATATGATCCACATGAATTTTATTTCCTTTTTGTGCTGGGGGTAAGGTCTCTCTCATTCCCTGAGAACAGTCAAAAGATAGTGGATTGCAAGCCAGTCTTCCATAATGAGGATTGGCTCTTGGCGTGTACTCCAGCATAAATGGGAACTTCTTGGTTTTGGATATGTGGTTGAGTGGTTTGGCTATTGTACTGGGGTGGCGAAGTGAGCTAAAGAACGATGATGGATTCAACCCGGATCTGTGACTGGGGGTGAGTGTCTGAAAAGTTTCAGCGCTACGTCCATCATCTTCTTGTGTTTGCTTTGTTCGCTCTAAGTTCACAGGGTATGCCCAGACGAGGGTCCCTTGCTCACTTTGCCACTGGATTCAAGCCAGCCTGGCTGAAGAGGGTTGTTACCCCGAACCTGGTCCCAGGATGCTTGTTTCCGGATCAGGAAAGACCTGGCTTGGCAGTTGGAGCTGGACTGTTCCCATTTCTTATGAGGAACAGGGTCAAGACTGATTTGCATATGGCAAAGTGAGCTAAAGAACGGTAATGGATTCAGCCCAGATCTGTGACTGAGGGTGTCTGAAAAGTTTCAGCGCTTTATCCATCATCTCCTTGTGTTTGCTTTGCCTATTTTATTGTCAGGTTGCGCTTGTTATTGTTTGGGACTTTTGAACTGTATTGCAGAATTTGTATTTAATGTGTTTGTTTTGGAGTGGAAGGTGGTTTGAGACAGTTGTATCTTCCTCTGTGTTTTCTTTTTTACATTGCTTTTACAAAGGCCATTTTTAATCTAAAGCTCCCTGTTGCTTTCTAAAATTACATACACACTATACCTAGTTTTAAATACCCAAAGATAAATAAACAAGCATTTATTTAAAGCCATTTGATTCTGAGGTAATTTGCTTTCAGTCGTTCTTTGATCTCCAGAAATGTTATGTTTGCTGAACACCTTTTGACAAGCACCCTCCTCAGTCCAGGAAATATGTGGTTGTCTCAGTGCTCTAAGAGGAGGAACTTGATCAGGGGCAATAGGTCTCGCATTTGCAAGAGTTGGAGCTCTTGGCGTTGAAAAGGACTATTTTTACCTTTTGTTTTTTTCCATGCAATGGAGCGATGATGTTAGCATAGCGCTATTCCTATGACATTGCGGTGCTGGAGAACCAGTAAATGGGAAATAGGTTATGATGGGGTGGAGACGAGTAATATGCTGGCTGAAAAAAATGTATTTAGCTATGTAGCACATTAGCCTGGGTGCTGAAACATTTATATTAAACATTTCTTTAATATGGAGGGAAAGTAAGAACGAAACAAGCCGTCCCCATTGTTATTACCAAACACCTTGGCGTGTAATGTATTTTGAAGACGACTTAGTGGTATCGGAGCATCCCAAAAAACAAATTGTGTGTTCGCCAATATGACACAAGCAGCAATTAGTTATTTATAGGCAAGTATGCACCCATCGGGTATTCAGAATGGGCACACTGAGAGCACCATAAGGAGACACAAACAAACCCTTCATATGCAGGTGTTCCCACTGTGCACCCGTAGACAATAGCACTGCCTGAGCACCCTTAGACAAGAGCACCCCAAAATAGCTGCCAAGTACTCGGTACACGTTCCCTGTGGAAGAGGCGGGGCTAGACACGGAGAAGAAAAGGAGGGAAAAAAAGGATAACGTGTACATTTGGAGAAGGAGTCGGTGTTAATAGAGAATCCAGATGTGGAATCTCTGGAATACGATCCAAAAAAACTCACTTCAAAGACGAGAGAGAGACGACTGCCAAGAACAACTTGGAATTGGCGCCTCGTGTGGAGGAGAGCTGTAAGCAGGGCGGGTAAAGGTGGGCTGAGGAGCTGTGAGGAGGGCGGGGGCATGTGGTGGTGGTCACCAGGAGCCGGTGGGCAGAGACTGGCTGTCAGGCATGTTTATTCCGGACCTATCAGGCGAGCACTAAGAGGGCTGGGGGGGATGGTCAAGGCACTCTGATTGGGTTGAGCGCGCGGATGATAAATAACCCCGTTCCTACTTTGAGCACTAGACTACAAACCTTCACCCGACACCCCAAAAGAAGAACATATGTGATAAACGTCCATCCACCATTATGCTCCAAGTCATTTTGTACAGGGGTATTTAGCTCCCACTGCAGAAGCCTGGCGCCCTTCCCTGTCCCGTCCTCAATTGACTCCCTTCCCGCTCCCTACCCCTTCCTCCCAGACCCTGGTGGGAAACAGACCTCGCCAGCTCTGCACAGTAACAACCAAGTGGGAGGTTGCAAGTCTGATCCCTGTGGTTGCGAAGGCCCCACGGAGTCACCCCCTGGATTCACATATTTTTAAAAAGCAAACCAGAGTATATTTTAGATATCGGAGGAGAGGGGGCGTCTCGGAGTATTATGTTGAAGAAAAAACAAGCACCACACTCTTTATTCCCATTCAGCCACCCTGTTTCAGCCAGGACATCGGGGGCAAACTTCCAAAGAGAGCTACAAGAGAGATGCGCCCCAAATCAATTAGAGTGAACAACAGCACAGGCAGTACTGGCAACTGTGGTTAAAGAGGAGCTTGGGACCAGATGGACAAGTGGCGCTGGTCGCGTCATGCGGAAGGTGCAGGCCAGGAGGCTCTCGGTCACAAACAGCACCACTGACATTGCTTCCGGGCAAAGTCCATTCAATCAGACCCAAGTCCGCAAGAGATGCAGCGCGCATGACGAGCAACAGACGACAAGTCCAGTCCGGGTGGGCGGGGCCTAAGGGAGACAGGGCGGTCACCAACCCCACTTCCAAAAGCAACCCGATGACAATAGAACTCGCCGAGCGTCAGCGCATGCGCTGCGACGCTACACAAGACCTAAAAGGGCTTTGTTAATATGGAATATCTCTACATGGCTAACATGTAACAGTAATAGCTGCATTGCCTCTTGTACCAGGTAATAACATTTGTAAAGTATCTCCAGTGTTCCATGATTTATCACTCAAATATCAGCTTTACTTATATTTTGGGAATTCAGCCATTTTGTATCAGCTTATAAGTTTGAAAAATAAACACATTTTTATCACAAATGCACACTCCAGTTTTGCATAGTATATTATTTCAACCAAGTAAAAGCTTCTAATTCAGTAGGCTAGGCTGCACCGAGATGAGCCACTTACAGGTAGGTGGAGAGCTACTCCTTGGAGAAGCCTGATGTATAAGGACTCCAGCAAAGGTGTACACTATTCATATATAGATTCAACTGAATGTACTTAGATTGGTTAGAGCTCGTATGTTTCTGAATGGTTAACAAAGTTTGCTTGCGGAATGAACCATGGCGATATCCCACTATTGCAGCTATTCACTACAGAATGATACGGAACTGCCTGTGACTTGCAGCTTCTGGGCAAAATACAATGTGAAGCAAATTTTGGTTTGGATATGTTTCCGTTAAAGGCAGAGTCAGCGCTCTAACCTGGCACATCCAACATTTGCCCGTGACTTAATTTCTAAAGGATTATCACATTCTTTCATCCAAGAAAACCTTATTATTCAGCCTGTTTGTACAACCACCTATTTCTTAAAGAGTTTGTGAAGGAATCAAATGGGGTGACTAGCAGGGCTGAAGCTTTCTAGGGAGGCTCATCCTGCATCTGTTATGAGCGCCATGAAACCGTATGGTGACCGAGCGCGGTATAAAACTTTTTAACATAACATAACAGGCTCTTAAAGTGCTGTGAGCCATGACTACTCTTCAGTCAGAGCACACCAAATCAGTAAATTTTCACAAAACAAGTACAGGCAGAACTGTGTAGGCTGAATGCACCTCACACAATGTATTGTTAATGGCGATCGCTATGGGTGCAATGTGTTTGAAAACCTACCTTCATGTATTCTTGTTGGGTTTGTTTGTACATACATGGTCAGGAAGGGACCTGCTTCGAATTTTACCCCTAGGAAGATCAAATCCATGGGGCCTTGACTATTAATTAGCAAAATGCTATTCCATTTGATAACATTTGGAAGAACCATTTACTATGATGAAAGCCTTGATTACGCTTTTCGGTCAGGAGCACAGCCAGGTTCAGTGACTTGAAAGTAGCTAGGACGACAAACGCCTGCTTGCTGTGGGAATAGTGGCTCGCTAAAAGCGCCATGTTCGATGCTTTCTGTATATTCCCAGCTGTGCCTCCGAGTCCCTGGCAGGTAGTTGGTGGATGTTCATGCTTCTTCCAGCGTTGCCTTCCCAGACATCCAAGTCTGCGTTGCTATGTACATGAGAATTCAGCGATGAGTGCCTTCCGTCATAGAAGGATATGAGTTTATAGCGCCTGATTAACATCTCTCTCAGACAATTAAGTTGCTACCTTTATTGTTTCCATGGTATTCAAAGACAGGATATTGTGTGCTGTGGTTAAACATTTTGGAAAAGCATACAAGGTTGGCAGGGCATCTTTTTGTCTATTTTTTTAATCCTATCTACAAAAGAGCGACACAGGTGGAATTAATAATATTTTCCTAATTCAAGTTTGCCAATAAATAATTTTGCAGTTGCCCAGCTCTTTGAACAGCTAGTGTCATAATGTTTCACCTCAAATGCATTTCATTTATTGGTGTGTTTTGTATAGAGGAAACAATTTGCCGGGTAGGACCTTCGGTGCAATTTGACATTTTTATTCAGGGCTACTGAATTTGTGTGGCAATAAAAGTCAAATTCCGGTCATATTCTGTGAAAATGGTCTGAATCTGCCACCAAATAATGGTCATTCTTACACTAGCCGATATGTTACCTACTTTGTTGAAGTGAAGTATCCAAGTCTTGAAGTCTGAGCCCAAAATGTGCACACCTGACCAAGCAAGTAAAAAGCAGCATATATTGATTCACGAACTCCATGGTTTCAGTCCCAATAGCTGAAAGCTGCGACATTGCCCATGCACTCCAAATATCTTGGCTCCATTGGCAAGGGAGCTAGGGTTTATTGCAATCAAGCGTAATAACCTACTAGCCCCATAAGCCTCCTCCTCTCACAGTGCCTCCAAGCCCAAACCCCCACCATGCTTGCCAACTCATCCAGCTACCAGTTTCACTTCTGTATAGTAGGAGGCAATAAGGAAGTTGATCTTTAACACCGAAACTGGAGGCTATAACTGCAATATAGTACCACGCGCTTACCCTAGGGCCCTAACACTGCATTCTGCTGATGTTGAAACGCCTGCTTTCATTTGCAGGATTACTTTCACCATGAATGCCATTTACAAAATAAATTCTAACAAAGGACATGGGGGGTTTGGGGGGAGGGGGGACTGGGAGCAACAAAGAAAGTCCAGTGCCTGTACTCCAATGTAATGTGTTTTCCAAAATGGGGAGGGGGGGGGGGGGGTGTCACTGTTCCTAAAGAAGAAGGGAGGGGGAAGAATCGGTCTAGGGTGTAGCTAGAAGAGTAAGCGAGACTCACTTGTTGCCCTCACACATCCCAAGGGATATCATGCTTCATCATAGGGTGGTTACTCCTTGTCAGGACGGTGCTGCAATGCCCTACAGGTCCCCCGAAGAGTCACTTTTGCAGAGATCTTTTAGAGAATTGTCGCCGTATGATGCGTGTGAGGAAGTGCTCATAAGATAGTGAAGCGAATATTGACTAGAAGATATTTATGCTGTGTCACTTTAATGGGTGGATTCTTCTGTCAAAAAGTAAAGATGCCGAAGGTTGGGGCTACTAAAGGGTTATAATGGCCCCAGGTAGCCAGGTGTAGGTAGCTGTGGTGATTGTATTTATTGGGTCAACCTGTTTCGAGCCCCTATTGGCCTCGGACTGAGATCCTTGGTGCTTCTTCAGGACCAGGAAACAAAAAGGTTATGTAAGTGAGTGAAAGAATGCAGGGGCCCTCCCTCTAGTAGGGTGGTGCCACCTATTAGATCCTAACTTTGGAAATCCAACCTCTTGCGTGTCTCGTGCGATTCCCCCTGGGTCATGCCGAGAGGGTGCAATGTAGTCGGCTGAGGCGGTTGCTCTCTTATGCACTTATTCCATTTACAAAAACCATTGCAATACAAAACAAGCATTGGAAAGGCCAAAAGGCTGGCAGCCAAAGCCTATCTCCTTGGCGTTGCCAATGCTTGCCTTTCTTTGACGGCTTACAAGAAACCATATTTCTTAATAAATATAGATCTGCATATTTCTCAATAAATATAGATATGCTGTCAACTTCACAAGGCTGGATCCAACTGAAATGTATCAAACCAGAAGGCAAAGATCTGATTGTGTGCCTTCCTGATTTGACTTGAGACTTAAATGTTAGAATACGTTGTTTTATCATATGTTACTTTCAACAAAGATGAATAGTCCAGGAAAAATGCCTATGTATATTGAATCTCGTTTGTCCCCACCTTCCAGAAATGATGAATTAATATAATTCCACAATAAAGTCGAATATAACCTGAGACTGCCTCAGCAGGACGTACCGTACGACTGGTCAATAATGTGGTTATCTGCACCCATCTGACTTGTTTTCACCAGAATATTAGCTGGTATTTTCTTGCTACCCATTCTAACACTCTCTCGGATGACTGCTGAAGGACAAATATTCCTGTTCTGCTCAGTTGTCTTCTATAATGCTTGGATAAGCTTACTTTTCTTGTAAAACTTACATATTTAATTTTCATCTCCACTGCAACTTTTGTTCACAACGTCCAGAAAGCACTGAAATTCATGTAACAGCATTAGCTCTTTATCCAATCACCAGTGCGATCATGTAGACATAACTAAGCTTTAAACTGTGAAATACTTTTATCTTACGGTCTTGCTTTCAATGTCTCGTTCCTGAATCAGATTGGTGTTATGTATGTCAGCGCCTCTGATTGCTTCACTGATTCAGAGCTCTTACTTTAAAAATGTCGTTTTGCTGTATCGAAGCATTTCTTGAAAATGTGACTCCAGATATAAACTTGCACCCAAAAGGCGATCTCCTTTCCACCTCCTCCTTCTCATATAGAGACCTACTTAATAGAACTCCTGCTTGGTAAGATCAATGCATCAGTAGATGATCTGCTTCCTTGACCTTCTGTTATATCACTTTATAAAATAGTAATCAGTAAGTTATTGAGAGCTGGCCATATTTGCTTTTTTTTGTAATTTTGTAAAATTTTGTAAAAGTTAGGCCTTTCTGATCTAGATGTTTTATTTGTCCCGTGTTACAGAGGTTTAAGTAATGTGGAAAGCAGTTTGTTGTGACTAAATCTGGCTATCCTGGTGAACGAATTGTGGGATTGTTCTTCCTTTTACGACGCGGACTAAGCATGTTTAAACATTACCTTTGGTGTTGAACGGCATTGGGTAGGCGAGCACGACTGATGAGCGGTTAATCAAATTTTCACAGTTGGAGGCACAAAATGTTATGCAAACATATCGCATAATAAATTCTACGTTTGTTTTTTTGTCATATGTTGTAGGCACAGAGATGTGTGTCAAGAGCCTAGTATATGATCAGGCGTGAAAAAGAAGCTGATGAAAGTGAAACAGAATCCTGAAGTATCACACGCATGCTGATGGTACCTTAGTAATTTAGGAACCATAGAGAAATAATCATTGATGATGAACCAGAGGTTGTAACTTGTGATACAAGCTGTGGACATTGCAAAAATAAATTGGCCCTATGTTGTGAGAGGCTGATTCTTTTATCCCTTACCAGTTATTTCGTTTCGAGTGTTAGGCTTCAACCAGTTTGAGTTCACTGACGCTATCACAGTGTCTACTCCTCATTGTTACTTACTGTCAGCACTCCTGACAGTTGGAGGAGGAGTTAAAGTATTCACCTGCTTTGGTCACATAAAAGGAATAGTGATTGAACACTGTATACATTAAATAGATAACTAGAAAAAAAGGACAGGGCTTCCATCTCATTCGCTTCAAATTCTCTATGATTGGAGGCTCTTAAGTGTTGACTGATGTACAAACAAGCATTGGCAGTTCTGGCTTGCATTTTGATAAGTGACTACAATATATCTTTTTTAAACATGTTGCAGTGGGGGAAAAGAACAAAAAAGGACTGCTTTATCATACAATGCATCTGTGAGATAAATAATTTACTGTGTGGTGATTCAGTGTACTTTTGAGATGTAATGTTATTTCCTCATGCATTGCAGTGAAAGTACTCCAGAGTAGACAGAATGAGAAACGAAAAATACAATAGCATGAGATGAGAGGGAAATAGTCCTGTGGTTGGAGCTAAAACTTACGCTGTGTAGGTTAAAGAATTGACAACAATACTTTCTTTAGACAGCCTCACTGTAAAACCAGAACACAAAATATCATTTGGTTGCATGACAGAGCATAAGTTATCTTCTGTGCCTTTCACTGTGAGATAACCCTGAAGTTAAATCATTTATAAAGATTATACATATAGTGATGCGTGATACTTTAGTCTGCTGGGCCGATGGTCCTTGTTTTAGGAAGATAAATAAGTGATGATTAATGGCTGGAGATGTGTAAATCTTCAGAGATCATTTATTAAGTGCAGCCTTCGTAAGCCCTAGGTGCGTCAAGGAAATGACGGGTTTGCACATGCTCAAATTTGCAGACCTAGAAAGTACAGTGGGAGTTGTACATACGGGAGATTGGCAGCCTGCCTTGCCGGGTGCCTGGCTGAAGGCAGTCTATCATTATATCTCCTCCTGTGTTGGTGGCCCTGGGATCAAAGCAGAAAGACAGGAAGGTGTTAAGATTATAAAAAATGTCCTGCAAAAAACATCAATAACAGACCAAGTACATTAAAGTTAGCCCCATTTAACTTGCATGTTGGCTCACGAGGAAAACATTGGCGGTATGTAAGAGGTGCTACTATCACTTAGCTTCACGTAGTTTTACCAACTTCCAATAGGCAAAATGCCGTTTGCCCTCTTTGGGTGTTTACTTTTTTAACTAAAATTTGTGAAAATCCAGTTGTTGGTAGTTTGGCAGGGTGTGCATATTTGTTTACCTTTTTTATGTTTTAGTGGGTTCCCCCTTCATCTGCCAAAACGCGCCAGAAACAGCTAGTCGTCATACTGATGAATTACATTTGTTTATGGATTGTGAATAGTATTTAAACATGGAGTATCTTTTCAGTGTTTTCCCTGGATTATCTGTTTTTGGGTCCTTGAGTGGTGTCTGCTCTTCAGCTGCAGGGGAAATGAAATCATCTTTGGATGACCGACTGTTAGCCGCTGCTGGCTACCGCAGACTGATTCAGCAGATGCAGTGCAGGGATTAACCTTGGAGAAGGCTTCCACGGGATTAGCATTAGCGATAAGTAGCAATCCTGTGAACGGGCGCGCCCGTGCCAGAAAGAATGATCTGGCGCGAGTCATTGCGTTTTCAATGAAGTAATGAATCAGCTGGTTCGTGTGACCCACATGTTCAATGAACTTTGCAAAAGTGAAATTAAATTTTATTCCACCCCTTAATCTTGAAGGGTAGAGAGCAGAGGCAGTAGTAATGTGTAGTCTTACACTGGCCGAAGTCCTTGTGACCTTTGCATTTTAGCAGATCATTGCTGAGGAAGGCTCCGGCATCCAATGAGATTGGAGAAGTCCAGGTCCTGAGCATGGCCTTGGTTAAAGGTCACGGCCCACCAAGAATCGGTTAGCAATCCGCTAGTTGAAAAAGGGGTCCACCGTGTGTTTGGAAATAGTGCAGGAGCATCTTGAACACCATGCTGGTGATGGGAGGGGGTCAAGAAGAAGCCGGAAGCTTTTGCTTCAAGTAGCCATAAGCCAGGGGAAGAGATGTTTCTTAGGGAGATTAAAACAAAGCCCTGAGACCTCTACAGGCTCACTCAAAATCAGAAGACATCTCTGTGGGGGAGGGTTGGTGCTGGTTGGGGGATGTTTTGCTAAACTGTATAAAAGAAGTCAACTAGATGTAACGTCAATCAGGGATAGCCCAAGTCAATTATGTTAATAAAATGTGTATATACGCAGTGTGCACATGGTCCATATAAGATGCCCCATTCCTTTCTCATCATTATACGAAATCCTCACTTAACCTGGCTCTGGCCAGCCTAAATAGGTTTGGGGTTTGCTTTAAAACTGGATCAAATTTATTTAAAAGGAAGCACCGACATTCAATTAATTGTTTGCTCTACACCTATGTTGCAGCTTCAGATATTTCAATGTAAGACATTGGCTGAATCTTTTATGCAAATAGTAAACAATAGATTGAATAGGAGGCTAGCCTTGCTATAAATGCTTGGTGAATATATTCGAATATGGGTAAAGCTTTCGACGATGGAACGTAGATGAGTACACACGCTTGTGAGTCAAGGGAATCGCATCTTAAACAGTTCAACTAAAAAAGAGCTAAAGTAGTGAATGCAAGCAGGGGCCTCTCTTCGTATACAGACTTGCATTACAGCTGAAAATATGTTTACACGTGACACCGGTAAGTTAAAATTTACCTTTGGAAATACTGTGTGTGTGTTGGGGGGAGAGAGAATCTGCTACACTTCTTACAATGTTCTGATAATATTAGACGTTTGTGCAAAGAGGTGTTGGCAATGAAATAAATGACCATCACGAACCAACATATTCCAGACATTCTCCTTGAGTTTGAAGATGGGGAACAATACCTCCTAACTTTAGTAAGTACTTTTGTTACAATTGCACTGAAAAATCTGACCATTTTGCAATTGGAAGGAGGTAAACTTCTTTGTCTATATGTCTGAAACTTACATACGCAAGAATTACCTCTCCAGATGAACCAGTCTTGTTCTGTGGGTGCTATATTTTTGTTACTATGAAAATCATAGTAATAATAGGCCATCATATTTTGGTGCTGCAGAGTTTACCTTGCCTGGAAATGCCCCTATTTTGAAGGCCACACATCTTGGTATTAATCTGCACATGCGCTCGTCATTGGACATTTATATGAAGGAATGTTTATATATCCCCTGAGATAGCATGTTTATACCCCGGAAAATTGAGCTTAAGAAGGTATTGTCTCTAACCTTAGCATGAAACAGATGTATCAGGCCTCTAACCGAAATGAAGGTTGCTCTGATAAGTAGTTGTAATCTGCCATCGAGGTGCTTCATAATTATGGGGCAGACACCACAAAGTCTGATTCTAGCTACATGGGGCTGGAGGAGGGTTCTACAGACAGAAAGAACATATTCCTAAAAAACAATTCCCAATTTTTCCATTTGATGATATTTGTTACAGGTGCATATTGAATCGGTGGCTGTGCTATAAAAAAAAAAAACCTTGGCCCATATTTAGAGTTAGGCGGAAGCAGTACGTCCACCAAAAAAGATGTGGATGTCCCATCCACCCTGTATTAAGTGTAAAGGACTCTATGCACTCTGAGTAGGGCTACCGGACAACCACCCATTGTCGATGCATGTCCCGTATCTACCAAACTTGAAATAAGCCTGTTGTCTTTTCCTGGATACATTAATATTTAGGTTAGATGCAAAGGGGGGCAATGAGATGTGCATCGGATTAGTGTGCACAATCGTACAAATTGTTTTATAAGTTCACACCAAACTTAACCTTTAACTGCTCACTGGTTAATGATCCTGTACTGGGTTGGTGGTTCCATGAAAATCATGAGTCCCCTACAATCATTTTGATACATTTGCGATTCTGTCATCCACGAGTAGAGTACTGCAGACTTAAAAGGGAGAGGAAAACGGAAAAAAGAAAAGCATCTTGGATCCTGAAGAAAAATGTATAAATAATTAATTGAAAATCTTGTTGTTGGACACTGGTGGAAGCCATTCAGGTTTAAGCCTGCTCAAATTGTAGTAAATATCTAATGCCATTAATGTATTACTTGACTATAAATGTGAGCGAGTGTTGTTATTGATTTGTCACGGTTGTTGTATTCCAATCGAGTCCTGCATTTGAACCTTGTACCGCATGCATCATCTTTTCACATCTTTTCACGGAGTGAATCGGAGCTTAAAAAGCCACCTTTCTTTTGCATAGAATTACACACCTGTCTGCATTGTTATAATCTCGAAGCACACTCCTTCACCAGGGTTCTCCATTTCAAGACCGTTGAGTCTGCAAGCCTGCATGGAATAGAAATGTTAACATTTAAATCATGTCATTGATTGAATCTGCCTGCCCCTTTCGGGACTTGGTGGCAAGAGAGACACAGAGTCTGTAACCTGCATCTGCAGTATATATGTGGTTTCGCGAAATGTTCCTATCACAGAAAAATCGTGGGTATGGTGCTATAACATGGAACTTCACACGCTACTTCTCAAGTTGTCAATAAAGGTACATCTAGATTTTAGTGCTGTTGAAAGCTGAGTCTAGACCAAAATGTATAGCTTAAAACCGCTCCACAAAAAGATATGTGGCAGGCGTTAATGATTTTACTACTATGTAATTGTACAGCATAGCTGTCTACCCTTATGGTGTGGTAATCCCACTCCAGGGGCGGGGAGTGGTCAATCAAGACGTGTTTTTCCTTGAGCGTTTGCCAAAGCCCACATTCTTATTAGTTTGTTGGCTGTCACAAAATGTACTCCAATCCGGTCCCACCCTGGAAATGTCGGAGATTTACTTAACGCCTTAACCGCGGCGGTTTTTCCGACGCGGTGCGGGCGTTCTAAGGGGTGGGCGGGGCTGCGTCAGCCGTTGGTCATGCGCAGCACTGGGGAGGGAGTGCTCGCGACGGCCAATGGCCGACGGCAGCAGGGAAAGGGTTAATGGACGGGAAAAGGAATAGTGTATCTCCAGAGTTTGTGGAGGGGCAGGGGAAGAAGTTTCTCTTGGGCAGGAGGATGTGTAGTTTGCCCATAGAACTGCTTTTCCAGAATGCAAAATTATACCTTTCTGCTTTTTCCACACTGGGGAAATAGAAGATGTCAAGTGACGTTCCAATGATCACGCCCAGAAAGCTGAGAGAAGCGCAGCTTTCCAGGATTCCTACTCTGAATGTTTGTATACTACTAAAGGTCGTACATTTACGCATGTGAATAGGAGTAAGCCTACCTGTGTAAATGTATGACTCTTTTTTGTCAGTCTATATTTAAGAAGTTTATTTGTAACAATTGAGGGAACTCCACTTTAAAGCATTTTTTTAACATTCATGTTTGAAAATTGGAATGGCCTTCTGGCTACTTTGCCTGCTGCTAAATATCCAAATATGTATTTTATTGGCTGACAAAGTGGCATGGGCTTCAGTGTCCTTAAGATGCATATGATTTTATCCCTGTCCCGACCAAGGGCATCACACGTTGAATATATCTATTGTATATATTTAGCTTCGTATCAGCAATGTTACCCACTTCCGGCTACGCAATAATTTGCATATTTCCCTAAATATTACTGGTTTATTTTAAAAAAAATGCAAGATATGTGAAAATGTGCCAAATTTTTGTAAGTTAAGTTTGGATTTAGGTTCACTTGATTATTAATTAATCTTTCATTTAACTTGAAGATAATTATAAATAACCTATTATCGAGTTTGGGGATGGCTATAAGGTGATAGGCATCTGTTGATGGCATTGGTGTTTGAAGAATAAGTGTACAAGCTCGTAGCATATCAAATGCATTTGGAAGCCTATACAGATTGAATTAAATATTATATACAAAAAAATACATGATTGTAAAAGGCTGCCCTCTAATTGAGTATGACAGAGGTATGTCTTCTGTTTCTATACTTGCTTAGATTCAATACCAGGAAATAGATTGATTACAGTAAGACTGTAGGGTTGTCCTTAGACCTATATTGTGAAAACAATATAATATGAACACATTTTAATAAGAAACCTGCTATAAACAATATAATTTAATATAAGTATTGACTAGGTGCAATATCAATTAAAGTACTCGGCATAGATGCTAAGAAAATGTTTTCTATATCTATGATTGAAGTCAGTTTCCTATCATTAAAGAAATCTGTTTTTGCTGTCCATGACTGTAAACATTTAAATCATGAAATGTAAAGATACACCCCATTTGTAATTTATTTTGAGGACAGCCTGTTCTTTACGGTTGGCATAATGGCTCTCTCCACGACCTATAAAAGATTGATTTCTCTCTTGAAGATTTGTGTTCTGGCAAGCTTCTCTGAGTGGGCCGCATATGTTATGCTATAGAAATGAAGCCTGACTGTCGCTTGTCACCATGTTCAAGAGGGTAGTGTGTTCCGATATGTTGGCAACTATATGTAATGCGTGCTGCATGACTCCTCCAAGTCCTTCCTTTTTTAAATAAATGAGTAAATACATAGTATTTTTTATAATGGTTTACCCTTTCAAGTGTGTATATGTGTTTATATATACATAGTATATATGAAGACATACAGAGTGTTATATAGTATTTATTACCATTCTTGAGTGTTGGACGGAGCAGTAACTCACAAGAGGCATAGCCTTGAGTGGACCATGATGCTTCTAACCTTCCTGAACAATGGTAAGAAAAAGCCTAATACACTCACTTGAGCTCCATGTGTAGAAAAGTATGGTTTATGCTTTGCAGTGTTTTCATGTGTAGTAGTTATAAGCAAAAGTATTTAAATAATCAGACCACAGAGGATTACGTCAGTGCAGTGAGATGTGCCGGCTGAGTAAGACATTCGTTTGTAAAGGGATTCTATAATGCAGACGGCTGAACTGATTTGCACCAAATTTGGCACATGAAAGAAAGCTTTGTGATTTGGTGCACATTCATTCTGTAGTTTTTGAGCAGTAAATGCTCAAAAACTTTGTATCACACTACAGAGGATCCTCAGAGCTGACATATCTGATGGAGGGATATGTTTGACTGCCACCACATCAACAAGATGTGGCGCTAGCCATCCTAGGACTTAGGACTGAGTCCTAAGTTAACCAACTTTAAACAATAGACATGAGAGCCTGGGTAGGGATACCATGACCCCCTTGGGCTGGTGGTTGGGTCTACCCCACCCTCAGGATACAGTCTATTTCCCTGCCCGAGAGCATGGGCAAGATAAGTGTAATGTGCTCCCACTCGGCGAGAGTGCAAAGGAGCTGAGTAACATCTGCTCCGGAGGGGCAGAAGCAATGCAGTCTCCATCTGCACCTGGGATTGGGTGGAAGTAGGGGAGCCAGCGGGGTGGTGGGGACCCTGGGCCTCCTCTTGCAGCCCACAACGAGGAAACCAGATGTGGGGTGCCCCAGGTGAGCACCAGGGCACCCCACTTAAAAAAAAAAAAGCAAAAATATGATAAGGCCAGCTCCTACAGGAGAAGGGAGCCGGGAGGGCTGCGGTGGCCCTGGGGCTCACCTTGTGGGCCACAACAAAAATAATGGTCTGGGACACTATAAAAGGGGGAAACATTGTTTACAACACATGCAATACATCGCATGTCACTACAACAACGCGTCGTTACGCCGAATGCCATTAATACGCAAGTCGTTACGACTTGCTGTATGGGGCAGGAAGTGTTGATTTGTTGCATTTTCCATCCCACACCTCCCCTACTGTTGCAGTTGGAATAGTAAATTATACTATTGCAAACTCCAGCGCCTCCCTACAGCAAGTCGTTTCTAATGACTTGTGTTGTAATAGCATGAGATGATTAATGTATCACTGATACTAGTACTGATTTAATTAACACTTTCTTTTCTAGTTATGATGAAACCTTTGTTTCTAGCCACTGCACATTATAAACAGTATGGCTTAAACCATAGTTGCTGATCTACTGAGTAGGATATGTTATATATTTACAATATTGGGGGTTGAAGCAGCATGAACCATTCTCAGTAAATGTACTTTTTTAGGTCGAGCCTGGGCAGCGCATGCGCTGCTCTGCGAGGCATGCTGTATTGGAGTATGCAATAGAAGTCCCGCCCACTCTCCGCGCATATTTGTCATTGGCTTGTGTCATTGTCCTTTGTCAATGCTGGCTTCTAATTAGTTAATAGGTTTGTTAGTCCCTCCTTAGTACCACCTTGTCTTCATTTGTATCCTCCCATGAGGACTGGCCCTTTTACTTCTGTTGTTACACGGTTTGTAAGCACGATTTTATACAATGAGTTTCTACTACTGCAGACACAACATGCGCTCCTGCAACATTCAGCATGCCATGTGTGCTGTCACTTTCTAAGCAGCCGGGACAATGGCGGCCGCTTCTTTGATAAGAAGTAGGTCTCTCATTTACAAAAGTTTGAACGATTGCCATTGTAAATGACACTGCCTTTTAATTATCTGTCAATTATCAAAACAGGCATTGTCATTTACAATGGCCAAGGTTCTCCACACCGGTCCTGGAGGATCCATGCCAGATTTTTTGCATATCCCCATTTAGATACATGTAGTTATAGGACCGGTTTGGAGAACCCTGGAACTCTCACAAATGCGAGACCTATTGTATTGTAAATGCTTATTTCTTTTGGGTCATGGACTCTGCACTCACTCAAAAATGGTATATGTTATGATCCCTGACCCCTTCACCCCCCACCCCCCGTGCAGGTTGATGCACAAAGAGCTGACATTCAGCTTGGATTCCTGGTTATGTGTTTTGTGAAAAGACTGCGTATAGGCACTTTATTCACGAGCAATACCTGCTTCAATTCCCTAAGGTGGGCAAGTGAGAATGGAAAGTAACATCAGTTGAGATCCTGTAATATTTAGAGAAGGCGGCCCATAGGCATAATCCGAAGCACCAACTTCAACAGGGAAAGTTTGTGAACATTCTGGGTGTTGTTTCAAGGTGCGGCAAAAAAGCCACTATACGTTTAACTTATGAAACACATCAACCGTATCTTTGTCACAAACACAATAGATTGGAGATTAGGTACGCAAACTCAGTAAAAGCTTCAACGAAGCAGGAAGTTTTAGAACGTTGAAAGGATGAGATATGCTTCACGACTCTAAGTCAACTGGTGAACTTATTTTGCTCCGAATCCTTGTGCATGCTTCCCGGAATGGCTGCATACCAAAACTTCTTGGAATGTGTTTTTTCTTCATGGAATACGTTTCGCAAATAATACAAGTTCTGTGTATATTCTATAATGAAATGTCGTCAAAGTATAATGTCGGAGACATGTCAATATTACATTTAAATGTCATTGACACTCTCTGGGATGTTTTTAAATTTTTGCAAGGTTCAGTGTTGCCAGATATTCATCTTTTTAGAATTGATTGGAAGCATAACCTCCAAGGGTTTCTTTTCTGCAAGTGCCTGACATGGTAGCTTCATAGTATGTTACTTCATTCAAAACACACCAACATATTCAGGATCGGAGTCCGTATTTTATTATGTACAAAGAACATGTATGCGACTGTGACAGCAAAGAATGCACACGAGTTGCCTTTCTTGCTATATCATCTGCATTTTCTTGAGAATGTTAGAATGGTGGCTCTCCGGTCTCAAAGTAATGCCAGTTGAGCAAAGGATTGTACCTTCGTCGTTAGATTAACCCAAATCCTGTGGAACAGACATTACATTCACTTTCATAGTGCTCTTCAAAAGTTACAAGTAAAATGCAAGTGGATGGGCCACATGATTGGATGAAACATTGACATCAGTCACTTCCCGGGTTCTTTCGTTTTCTGTCACATTTTTAGGTCGAGCATGCGAGACCTCTTGTATATACTTTAGTATATACTTAAATGTGTATCTACTTTGTGGGCTCTGGAGATCAGCCCTAGGACTTGTCTGCTTCCATTTAGGGACTTTTTTTTCTGTTCTTCTGCCTACATTTAACTGTTTTGATAGAAAACGACCAACAGAGGTCAGTAAAAGACCAGAATTGCTTTCTGCTGAGGAACTCTCTTTTTTTAAATGTTCTGGCACATGCCCCTATTTAACTTTCTTGATAGGAAACGACCCACCAGAATCACTATAGCATCCTCTAAATTCCAGTCCATAGAAAGTGCCTTTCACGAGCACCTGTAGATAATATTTGTTTTAAATCTTGTATTTTCAGTGATATGACCACCGAAGGCCCTGATTTTATATTCTAAACAGAGCTTTGGACTATACCATTTCCCGCTGAAAGGCAATATTTCTCGCCATGTGTTCCCTGAGCTTTCAGAATCGAGGAGTGTACAGAGACTGTGTGATTTCTGTCTCGGTATAACGTATGGTTTGAGTACTACAAAATGGGATGTATTTTACAGCGAATGAAAGAAAGACCTTTATTAAACCCATACACAATACAGTGGATTCTAACTTGGTGATGTTCTAGCCCAATGAAGTGTCCAAGCCCAGACTTTGTGCGGGTTGGATTAGTCAAAGTGTGTTTTCAGATCTGTAGGGGAGACGCACACTTTGAAACCCCGCATTTCTCTTCATTTATCAAAGGTCTCTTAATTCATCCATTTTGCTAATGATGATAGAATTGCTTTAGTGGGTAATTTTGGAGTTTATAAAGAGTTGACAGTGTTTCTCTCACGACCCTGTGTAAACAATTTTCAGTTTGCATGATGTGTTTATCACTTACGTGATGGAAGTGTATGGAATAAAGTTCCTTTGTTTCAGTTTCTAATTGTCGTGAATTCTGGTATGGCTTTCTCTGTTATCCCATGTTTTCAAAACTTGTAAAAATGAGGTTATCTGTTTTTACTATATCAGTATTTATTGTAAAAAAAATGGAAGCAATGGTGTTTTTCCACTGCTACTGGGCTTCTGTTTCTATTCCCGACATTGCTCCATGTGTAAGTTTGTGAGGCTGTAGTTGAGACAGTTAAATATATTTGAGTCCTTCTTTGGCTTAAAAAATGTCCATATTTTAGATTCTTCATGCTATTATGCTTGCTTTGGTTTAAATTTTTAGAGCGGAATTTCATTTCCGAACCATCTGTCTCTTTATTTTGAGGGGATCATTTTTCTCTGTTCAGTAGGGAGTAGAGTGGTGAGGTAAAACATGAGAAGGAAAGCATGAATGAAAATAGATGGACTATAGAGAAACAAAGCAGGTTATTGTAGGCACATGAGAAAGTGGGAGTGTGTGGTTTTGGGGAGAAATGACTATGAAGGACAGAGAAAGAAAAAGAGTAAAGGAGAGAGGAGAACGTCTGAAAACTTTTCCCTATCTTGGTGTACCCTGAGATCGCTACCATCCCAACTTTTGCTTGGTTGGGTGTCTCTCACCTCGTCCTCCCTAATTCTTCACTTTCCAAACATAGTGTATAGGACCCGTCAGACATTTAACTCCTCTGTCCCGTAGATCTCACACATTGTGATTTTATAACGATGGACCACTTGATGCTGTTTGGAAAGAAGTTCCACAAAAACAACAGGGTACCCACAGTGCCGGCGAGGGTGTTGAACCGATGGGTCTGCTGTGTAATCTCACCCTAGTTGTACATGCCTGAAAAGATGCTCTGCACCCGAGGCAAACTTTTGTGGGTCAAGGTCTAGATAAATGTCTTGAGGGTGAGAATGGCTCTAGTTGCAGGAGGGACCACTCCATCAGGCCGGTGTCCTCCTAGATTGAGGCCGCAACTGTTGGGCCTGCGAGGCGGAGAGCCGAAGTCATTGCCTCATGCGCGCATGCTGATCATTGATGGTGGTGGAGGGAAGTGAGGTGCGCTCAGCCCCAACAGCCTTTTGTGAGGATGGGAAACCAGCAAGTATGGATCCCTGGGGGAAGTCAGAGCGGCTTTTCGGCTGTTAGTAACAGAGAGGGAGGCCCTGTAAGAAAATTGTTCTACATGAGGCAAGACAATTGTGTGAATTTATATGTGCGACTCGTTACATTAAACGATGAGGGTTACAAGCGTGTAGGAATCACATATCATCTTTAACAATAGGCGTCCATGGTAAGAGTACTTGTTTTTGAGAAACACAAAGTCAAGAGGTAATACCTGTGTGGGATCTACAGAAATCAGAGCATGGGGTTGTTTTTGGCAACTTAGAATAACCAAAGGTTGAGAAAAACCTATAAGGTTCTTATAGTTGGAATACAGCTAGTTCATTGAGTCTGGTTCATTATGCACTCTATTATATTCCATGGATTATGACCTCCAGGCAAGTATGTGTTTCTGCGACAATAACAGTAATCAACTTAACTGTCTCCATTAATTAGAAATCGGTTACTTGCATGTTATACATTGTACTTTGCACCAGGCACATGTATCCTTTATGCTATTTATGAAGAGTCAAACCTGCAACTAGACTACACACAGATCGCTATAGCAAGTACATTAGCCACCAGAGTTATTTTACCATTATTATTCCCTGGAATTTTCTGTGCACACAAAGATCTTTACAGCAGATTGCTTTAACCCCAAAAGATATTTTAAGATGTTGCCAATTAAGTAAGGCAGAACAGATTTACAGTCATATGTGTCTTCCTAGCCAATTACTTTGGGGTAGGGTTTTCTAAAAATAAAATTATAACTCGTATTCACTCTGCTTAGGATGGCTCCACCCCCTCTTGACTCCATCTGTTGTCTGCTACAACACCTTGATCCCCAATGTATGGGATCCTGGAGTAAATTGTTTGCATTTCCACCCTAGAGTGAGGGAAACCTGTTATCAACCGTTAATTTACCATAAGATTTGATGATGCTGGAAAAGAATTTGAATAACTTAACTCATACCAATCATAGACGAGGGTGAGGACGGTTTATTTTAATAGGGAAAAACATCTTTCACCATAGCATTGTTATAGTTATCTTCAATACTTAATTTGTGAAAAAGTAAGAACCTGGGCCCTTCTTTGGAGGCCACTTCTGCCTGCACCACCCATTGCCCCCCACCAACGCTGCCAATGACAGTACTAACACAATGAGAAACCCTCACGCTCCCGCAAATTTGAGAATTCATACTATTCCAAGCTACACAAAGCTATAATAATGACTTAGGTGACAAGCATTATTATTTTTTAATGTATATTGACTCATTAAACACTGTTGTTGAGCTGATGTGAATATTACACAGATTGCACTACAATGTGGTGTACTGGCATTAGTGTCGGTGCTGACAATTAAGTGCCAGGGCCGAGCACTGGATACCACCGGCACAAATTAAGCAGTGGCTATCTTTCTGAACTGTGTTTCTAGGATCATATGCCAATACCTTTATTTTTGCCACATAATGAACTTTCTTGATGATATTGTTTTCACTTTTTTCATCTACTTCACTTGCAGACATTTGTATATAGCATTCAAGTTGTTTTATGTATTTAGAGGTGGTAGGGTGTTTGTCACAAAATATTGTATTGTTTCCCGCTTGTCCCACTACCTAGGTATCATTGTGTTGCCACTCCATTTTAACACTTGTTCTGTGCACTTTGAAAAATGTTTTTTTTTATTTTCTTTTGATCTTTTAATACCATGTATCCCTCATTAACATCTGCTACAATAGTGGCCTACGTACATTGAGTCCAATGCTTCTGAGCCACTGTTGGAGCTCGAGTCAGTCTGCACAGTCTTGAAACTTAAGAATCAGCTGAGCCCATAGCAATATCTCATTGGCTGCTTCCTCATCCCTACGCAACACTGTCATATGTTGCTCTTCTACCACTCCAAAAAGTCCCTCAGCCCAGGTCCAGAGTCGGAGCCTTCTAACCACCCGATGGCTACTAAGTGCTTTGCCTACAGGTGGGCCAGTGGTGCATGTTTCTAGGGGATTTTGCGACCTTTCGGCCTGGTCACTACGTCCAGGAAGCACACCAAGGTGTTCGAGGGATCCTCAAGCCAGTGGCATTCAATATGTATGGCAGAACCTGCTCCCATTAACCCTGGACATGAGCACAATCCCAAGCCTTATGCATAAGGGTAGCACCCACCATCCCTGCACCTAGCACTTTTAGTTTCTGTGGTGGAATCCATTTTATTCAATTTATATGGGGTTATATAGGTGTGGTGTAGAAAGTGAAAATGTAGTAATTTGAAAACTATTATTACATGACACTACGCACGAATTCCGCTGCCGTTTCCCAATCCGAATCTGAAATGGGCAGACCCAACCCCCAGTCCCAGCCCACATGAGCTGCATACTGTTTGTGCACCATATCACCTCTGAGTGCTCCATAAAAGAGGGAAATCGGGTGTACCCCTCTCCCCACTGGAGAAGACCGTTGAGCACCCTTGAAGGCCTTGCTGCAGCGGTAAATCTGTCCAGAGCTCCCCTGCGATGCTTTCCAATTTAGTATAATGCAGGAAGTGTGCTGGCCCGACCTCGAATGAGTACTGAACCTCTTGGAATGTAATACACGTGTCTCCTGGGTATACATCACCTGCGACGAGGCACCGTCCTGCCCTCCATTGCTCCATGGACATGTCTATGTTTTGAAAGGGAGTCAAGTCCCACAGCTTCAGTACTGCTGAAGGGAGCCCTGCAGAGTATCTTCTGTACCGCGTTTTCCCAGATCTCCTCTGTGGTTTTAATCAGATAAGGGGCTGGATGGTCAGACCTGCCCCCATGCATCAGCAGCTGCGGTAACAAGTCGTCTCTCAGTCCGGACCCCACCAGTCACTTCTCCCAGTTATTGGACTCCATTAGCCAGCTGCAACATGCTGTAAGTGTGCAGCATAATAGCCGCATCGCATATCTCGGACGGCAAGTCCACCCTCTTCCAGGTCATGCATGAGGGCCGTCAATGTCACCCTGCTGCGCCTCCCCACCCATATGAGGGAACTCAACAGGCCGTCTAGCCACCAGAAAAATCTTTCGCGGGTGGAAAAATTGAATTCTAGACAAGGTACAAGCACCTTGGGAGAAAGACCCTTTTAACGAAGGCCGCCCTACAGATAAGAGAAGTCTATTCCAGAAATGGATAGAGTTCTCGAGTCCTGCCACAACTCTTCGAGTTGGTGTTGTGCCTCAGTGTGCATGACCAATATGCCCAAATACCACACCCTCCAGTCCTAAAGTCGACAATGGATCCAGAGTTGTACCAGTCCGTCCCCCCAGGGGAAACAAGAGTGACTTCCGGACATTGACCTTTAATACCGAGATCTCCCCAAAGGAGCCCAGCAATCACAATAAAAGCGGGACCGACTCTTTTGGGGAGTGAACATTCACCGAAGTGTCATCTCCATATAAAGCGAAAACATGAATTGTGTCTCTCACTGTAATCCCCAATGCTCCATCTCAATGTGCAGCAGCAGCGCAAGAGGCTCGATTGCCAGCGCAAACAGAAGAGGTGAAAGGGGGCACCCCTGATGTGTGCCTCTACCTACCTTCCATGTGTCAGATAGTTCATTCCCCACCTATACCCGAATAGATGGGTTCTGTGTATAAAAGGCGGATCCACGCGCAAAAATTGGGCTAAACCCCATACCACGTAATACCGACATTAAATTCACACTCCACTGTATCAAATGCATTGTCATGGGAGACCAGCCCCCATAAGGACTGTGAAGCATCAAAGAAACCTAAATTATGCATAACCCCCCTGAGCGACTCCACCATCAACGGCTTCGTACCCTCCTTGTGAGAGAAACGATCATACGCCCCATCAATGATGCAGTTAAAGTCATCTGCCCAGAGTATATAGGCATCCAGACTACTCTCCAGCAGATCTTGTAACTCAAGAAAGAATGACCCGTCATCAACATTGGGAGCATATGAATTAAGCAGTGTGATCTGCTTACCATCTTAAGTCCCCAGTACAAGGATATAATGCCGTCCCACATCCGCTTTGCTGTACGTATGTTTGGAGAAGAGCTACCCAAATAATTGTCCCACTGGCATAGGAGGAATAGGATATGGAGACCAACAGACCCCTCCATTTCTTCCGCAGCTTCTGCGTTTTATCTGTCATGAGGTGTGTCTCCTGTTTAAGGAACAAGTGGACTCTAACGCTTGGCAAAGCCCTTTAAGGCCCCACACATGCGACGTAACAATGTTAGTGTGGTCAGCCGTAAGTGTGTCATTGTAAGACCTCCCACCAAATATCGCCCCACTGGGCCAATGCGTGACAAACCTCCAAGTAGATATGTGTATGCTCCATTGATCATTCAGCACTGAAATAAAATAAAACAAAGAACCCCAGAGCGTGTGAACAGAGAACAAAAGGAATAACGGGAACAAATCCCCCACCCCAGCATGCAGCATTCCAACAACACACCACACTGCAAATCCAAGAAATCTTGTGCTGCCAGGACCCGCAGCCTAACCTAGCCATCCCCATCCATCCCCATCCATTGCCTACCACCGAGTGTAAATTCTCCCCAACCTAAAACCATTTCCCCAGACTTTAACCAATTTGTTAATGAATCTGTGGCATAACAGAGTAAGTTATAGCAAACAATCAAGGAGTGTTCCCACCCCTATTGCTGTATCCTTCCCTCCTTTAACAATGATCAGATGGCGGAAGGAGCTCACACAGGTGCCTCATAGCAAAGAAATGCAAAGGAATTATACATCCATAGTCTCGCAAGTGTACATCCCCCGGGAAAGGCAGCAGCATCAAGTAACAAGCATTAGAAATGCAATCGGGCTCGGATTTATTTGAGTTTGAGCTAATGGCATTGTAAATGCCAATGTATTGTTGCTATGTGTTATGGAGTGTGTTCATGTGGTGTGTACTGCCAGTGATCTCCTTGTGAGTGTGAGAATATTGCACCGTTACTGCCTGTGTTGTCGTTCTTGTGAGTGTGAGAAGCTTGCACCTCTGCTGCCTGTGGTCTCCTTGCGAGTGTAAGAAGCTTGCACTGCTGCTGCCTGTGATGTCGTTCTTGTGAGTGTGAGAAGCTTGCACCGCTGCTGCTTGTGATGTCCTCTTGTGAGTGGGAGAAGCTTGCACCTCTGCTGCCTGTGGTCTCCTTGTGAGTGTAAGAAGCTTGCACTGCTGCTGCCTGCGAGGTCCTTCTTGTGAGTGTAACAAGCTTGCACAGCTGCTGCCTGTGATGTCCTTCGTGTGAGTGTGAGAAGCTTGCACCGCTGCTGCCTGTGAGTATGAGAAGATTGCATTGTGCATCTCTGTGCTGTGCCTGTTCTTTGTAAGGGACTCTTGCTCTGTTGCTGCTGCTGCCTTGGCACAGTACCTGCTGTGAGTGTGTAAGGGAAGCGTGCACCACTGCTGCTTGTGATGTCGTTCTTGCGAGTGTGAGAAGCTTGCACCTCTGCTGCCTGTCGTCTCCTTGTGAGTGTAAGTAGCTTGCACTGCTGCTGCCAGTGATGTCGTTCTTGTGAGTGTGAGAAGCTTGCACCGCTGCTGCTTGTGATGTCCTTCTTGTGAGTGGGAGAAGCTTGCACCTCAGCTGCCTGTGGTCTCCTTGTGAGTGGGAGAAGCTTGCACCGCTGCTGTTTGTGATGTCCTTCTTGTGAGTGTGAGAAGCTTGCACCGCTGCTGTTTGTGATGTCCTTCTTGTGAGTGGGAGAAGCTTGCAACTCAGCTGCCTGTGGTCTCCTTCTGAGTGTAAGAAGCTTGCACAGCTGCTGCCTGTGATGTCCTTTGTGTGAGTGTGAGAAGCTTGCACCGCTGCTGCCTGTGAGTATGAGAAGATTGCATTGTGCATCTCTGTGCTGTGCCTGTTCTTTGTAAGGGACTCTTGCTCTGTTGCTGCTGCTGCCTTGGCACAGTACCTGCTGTGAGTGTGTAAGGGAAGCTTGCACCACTGCTGCTTGTGATGTCGTTCTTGCGAGTGTGAGAAGCTTGCACCTCTGCTGCCTGTCGTCTCCTTGTGAGTGTAAGTAGCTTGCACTGCTGCTGCCAGTGATGTCGTTCTTGTGAGTGTGAGAAGCTTGCACCGCTGCTGCTTGTGATGTCCTTCTTGTGAGTGGGAGAAGCTTGCACCTCAGCTGCCTGTGGTCTCCTTGTGAGTGTGAGAAGCTTGCACCGCTGCTGTTTGTGATGTCCTTCTTGTGAGTGTGAGAAGCTTGCACCGCTGCTGTTTGTGATGTCCTTCTTGTGAGTGGGAGAAGCTTGCAACTCAGCTGCCTGTGGTCTCCTTGCGAGTGTAAGAAGCTTGCACTGCTGCTGCCTGTGATGTCCTACTCTCTACTCTCTACTCTCTACTCTCTACTCTCTACTCTGCACTCTCTACTCTGCACTCTCTACTCACTACTCTCCACTCACTACTCTCCACTCACTACTCTCCACTCACTACTCTCCACTCACTACTCTCCACTCACTACTCTCTACTCACTACTCTACTCACTACTCTACTCACTACTCTACTCACTACTCTACTCACTACTCTACTCACTACTTGCACTCACTACTCTGCACTCACTACTCTCCACTCACTACTCACTACTCTCCACTCACTACTCTGCACTCACTACTCTGCACTCACTACTCACTACTCTCCACTCACTACTCACTACTCTCCACTCACTACTCTCCACTCACTACTCTCCACTCACTACTCTCCACTCACTACTCTCCACTCACTACTCTACTCACTACTCTACTCACTACTCTACTCACTACTCTACTCACTACTCTACTCACTACTCTACTCACTACTCTACTCACTACTCACTACTCTACTCACTACTCTACTCACTACTCACTACTCTACTCACTACTCACTACTCACTACTCACTACTCTGCACTCTCTACTCACTACTCACTACTCTACTCACTACTCACTACTCTACTCACTACTCTACTCACTACTCTACTCACTACTCTACTCACTACTCACTACTCTACTCACTACTCTACTCACTACTCACTACTCACTACTCACTACTCTACTCACTACTCACTACTCTGCACTCTCTACTCACTACTCACTACTCTACTCACTACTCACTACTCTACTCACTACTCTACTCACTACTCTACTCACTACTCTGCACTCTCTACTCACTACTCTGCACTCTCTACTCACTACTCTCTACTCTACTCTCTACTCTACTCACTACTCTACTCACTACTCACTACTCTACTCACTACTCACTACTCTACTCACTACTCACTACTCTACTCACTACTCACTACTCACTACTCTGCCCTCACTACTCTGCCCTCCCTACTCTGCCCTCCCTACTCTGCCCTCCCTACTCTGCCCTCCCTACTCTGCCCTCCCTACTCTGCCCTCCCTACTCTGCCCTCGCTACTCTGCCCTCGCTACTCTGCCCTCGCTACTCTGCCCTCGCTACTCTGCCCTCGCTACTCTGCCCTCGCTACTCTACACTACTAGCCAGGCTGCTGTACAACATGGCTAAACATATCCCTGACAAAACCAACAGATTTTGTATAGGAGAGTCCTATTTGCTTTGCCAATGCTTGTTTAGCCTACCTCAGTCGAAGAGCAGGCGCGGGTTTGCCGGCGCGCACACAGAGCTCAAGGGAAAAAAAACAGCAGTGCACACGCTCCCAGCACCATCTGCCTTCAATTACCGGCACCTCGGACAGCTGGTAATTGAGGATTTATGTATTCTTCTGCGCGTGTCCGAACACTTTATGCAGGAAGTGGACATTGCAAAAATTCCAAAGCCCTATGGCGTGCTGCCTTACTTAAACACAGCCTTGCCTGGACCAATTACCATTCACATGGCAGAATACCACACGCAAAAACCGCGCGCTTTCTGGAATGCGGCAGCCCACAGCCCTTACTGAACTTTTTTTTTTTATACCAATAGAGCTCGGAAGCCCCGCCCCACTTCGTGTGACGTAGGCCCGAGCCCTAAAAAGCAGCCCCAAAGGGCAACTACCCTGGAAGGAAGAAGGGGCAGGTAGTCGACCCCAGAATTATCTCAATGACATCCCCATAAAGAAGGAATTATGGTTAGAATACAGTACTCGCAATCACAGTGCGGCCCGAGGGTGGCTGAGACAGAGTTAATGGACAATACAAGACTGCTCACTTTAAAGGATGCCGTATCACACTCCAGTATCATGTTACTTCCAATAGCGGTGAAGGTTCGACAGGGGCCAGCTGCAGCTCCTGCGGGGCCAACGCCATGTTATCATCTGTCTGGATCTCCACCCTGGCTTGATCACCTCTCTCCGGGGAGTGCCGGCCTTCGGATGCTGATCCCTCTTGGACTGTCCAACTGGGACCCCTCCAGGCCTTCTCTGAGTTTCAGACCTCCAGGAGCTGGATCATTCTTTAAGAACCCAGACTTCCAAAAAGTGCCACACATCCTCAGGGTTATCAAAGAAATGTGACACCCTGAGTCTAGCTGGGTAAACCAGCATGTAGCGTAGGCCCATTGAGCTTAGCGTCGCCTTCACCTCCCAGAAAGTTTTGCGGGCCCCGTGCACCCTGTTTGTGTAGACTGGAAAGACAGAGATCCTGTGTTTTTTGTGCCTGGCAGTATCAGTCTCCCTGGCCGCGCTGAGGACACAATCTCTGTCCTTGTTGTTCAATATACAAGCATTGATGGATTGTGGTGGGGCTCTGGGATGAGGAGAGGGCACCAAAGCCCGGTGTACTTGTTCAGTGATAAGCATGGGAGACTAACCAAAGGGTTTCAATGTATTGCGAATCCGCATTTCCACAAAATGTTCCGTCGCTGAGCCCTCCGCACTTTTCCGTAATCCCACTAGGTGTATATTATTATGACGTGCCCTCCCCTCTGCATCCTCCACCTGGGCCCCCAGAACTCCGGCGCAGGATATGATCTCAGATACCGGTTTCATCAAAGTGGCCACTTCCTTTTGTAGACCTTTTATCGAGTCCTCAGCCCCTCAAACCTTCTACTAGACTTTCCATAAATCTGTGCAAAGTAAATTTGGTTCAAGAGCCACTGTCTCTAACTTGTTTTCCAGTGCCTGCCTTGAGCCCTGAAAGGCCACCAAAAGTGCTGCCCTTAAGGGTGCTTCTGTTGCCCGACCAGGTTCATGGTCCATTTGCCCAGAGGCATGGCGCCTAGTTTGCTGTGACGCCGACCCCGCAGTGGTATACTGTTCTGTGGTGGTCCACTGCGGCGCTCCTGATTCTTTATACCCATGGGGTGAGAAATGGAATCTTCCAAAACAGGAGCCTTCCTTCAGGGCCAACCAGCAGAAATGGCCGCTCGTGCACGGTCCGGGCACAGCGCAATGTCCACCTACTTCACCACGGGGGCAGAGTGCGATCCCAATCCCCGCCAATCAAGTGTCTCTGCCCATGTTGCATGACCACAACAGCAGGGTTCCCCCGAATCAGGCCGTCAGGGGGCCCCGGAAGGGCTTCCCACAGGCAAGCAGTGAGGCCAGTATCAGGGGTGAGATACCATAACAGACCCAGACACTATGCGGCCCTCCGAGCAGCCTAGGACTCAAGCAGTGCAGTTCCAGGTTATGCCCTCCTCCAGGGATGTTCTAACTCGGTCCCCCGTGCTTCTGGAGCACCCGGGGGCCCGCAGGGATGTCACAGGGCTCCCAGTACAGCCCAGAGGAATGGCGCCGTCCCAGCCTCAACCAACAATTCAGACACTGAAGAACCCTTCCAAGCATGTCAGCAGCTCTTGTGCTGCTCGCGCCAGGCCTGTACTCACCTGGCCATAGCAGTCAGAGGCCGGACTGCCTCTCGAAGGCCTGCTGAGCCTCTCAGGGTGCTCACACATCAACTCCCCCCTCTAGGACCTGGGATTGAGGGCCCCTGCCCGAACTAGTTGACAAGCGCAGGTGACCTGCAGTTCAGCTCCGCAAGGCCAGGCAGCTACCGGGTGAAGGGGCAGCCCTCCCATACGGGTCAGTGGAATGTGGCTCTGCCCGGGCTCGACTCTCGGTTCCCGCAATACTTGCGTCCCCACCTCCAGCGGGGCCGCCGTTCTTTCCCGATCAGGTGCAGGGCCGGACTGGAAACCGACCCTGGCCCTGGCAAACTGTTCAGCGGCTTCCAGGGAGAGGGTACAGCTGAGCTGTTATCAAAGGTCGGTTTTGGCCCATTTTGTTACAGGGGTCCGATATTGCACGCCCCCAGGAATGAAAACGGCCCCCAGGGTCCCAAAACTGGCCCCACCCTGGCAGCCCACCGGGGAAACGCCCGTTGCCTGCTACGGCCAGTCTGGCCCTCATTGGGGGAGGGGGAGGGAGAAAGCTCCTCCCCAGCAGTCTGCTCCAGAAGGGGCGACTACCCCCTCTCACCCCGCAATGAGGGGGAGGGAGGGGGATTGTAGGGGCGCCGAGGGGCCGAGATCTGGCGCCGAGGGGTCACGACAGCCTCTGCAGCTCTGCCCTTAAAGGCCTTGCCGAGCGGTCGTCTGACCCTCGGCGCCAGATCTCAGCAACTAACAAACAGGAATTAGGCAGCGTTGGCATCCAGGGGGTTGATCTCTCAGGTTGGCTGTCCGGAACAGGATTCCATAGGATAAGCTGTGGTCGGTCAGGAGCCTCTTAGGAACGCGTCCTAACGGCCATCTTGCTTGGCCACGCCCCCTCATACAATAAAGTTGACAGGTATTTCCAATAAATGTGTTAGTTCATAATACAAAACTGTTTAAAATCTGATCTAAATTGGAAAAAACGCTATTGGGATAATATAACGTAGTAAATGACGAGCATGAAGTGTATGAGGCCGGAAAAAGCGCATGTAGCTGTTGTTGCATTGGCAGACGAGGATCTTCCACTCTCCATCCAGCTATTTTGTAATCAACAATCATCCCAAAATGTAACTTAATTCCTCTTCTCTTTGGGTCACTACTTTTAACAGTGAATTGTAACATAGTTAGTCCTGCCTTTGTGGTGTCTGTGTCATCAGTTGGTATTGTCCATTACCTATAAAAAAATGTTATAAAACACAACTGAGCAGTATCATACACATCTCAAGGGCCTTGCACTTGCAAGAGGCTGCCATTCATGACCGTTCCTTATCCAAAGTAATCTGACCTTCGTCACAGTAAAATGCCTCATTAAACAGCATTAATAAGTGATGGGCAGTGATCTGCCGTGACGTAGGCAAGGAAGATGAAAACAACCTTTACAGTTCCCGGCTTGGCGCAACGCGGCATCAGGAACTGATATGTCCCCTGCCCCTGGAAACTGATCCTTTATGGTACCTGTGTCCTTGTTTATTTTTCTTAATTCAGTAAATGACCACATGCACTTGGTGGAAGTGCCTGTGCAAAAAGTGGCACAAACGCAGTGCAGACACTTTACATTCTAATAACTAGTTGACAAATGCTTGCCATTTTGTACTGGTTATATCTAGCTTTGCCTGTTACCTTAGAAAATAAAATAATGAAATTGGTAAAGTATTATACTCAACTTGCAAATTTACATTTCTGGTACAATATAAGGGCAACCCTGTGGTTGTGCCCTGATGACAAAGTAGAAAAGGAAATTCTGCAGAATAGAAAGTTTGGTTATGGAAATATTTCAGAATTAATGATTCTGGGGGGGAAAAACTAATAGTGTTGCAGTGATATTTCTATTCTAATAGGTTGCATTGTCCGTGCAGAAAATGTCCTTTACATGGTGTTGCAAATCTATAAAACAAAGTTAAAAAAAGTTATTACAACACTCACAGACTTTAGCTTTAGGCAGCATATTTTGTTTGTATCAATGAAAGCAGTAAACACTGGTTCTTTACCCAATTGTTGAACAAAAAACACCCTCTCTACACCTAGTCTTTCGCCTCTTTCCTCCTTAGAAAGAATTGATTCTTGAACCAGGAATCCACAAACAACATTTAAAGTTGTCATTCCAGTGCAAGGTTTGAAAATTGACTAATACCAGGCTGATTCCCTCCACCAGAGGAGAGCTTGTCCCCTTGAGGAATACAACACGAGGTGCATACACTGGGAATAAAACTGGGGGTGCAATTCACAAAGGGTTTGCTCTGACTTGTGCTTGTAGCTCTCCGCCTTATTCCTGGATGCCAGGAGTTCTTTAAGAATAAGCCACACCTACTTTTGGCAAGTTTGTTTGGAATGGGGACTGCTGGGTCCTATGGATTCAAATTGGAGCTTAAAACGAGATATCAATACTATTGGACCTCCAAGTGGTAAATTGTTCTGTAAGCGCCTTCAGAGCAACAGTTACCGTAGTTGTCCCGAGATGTCGTACTTCGTGGTTTTGGTTTGAACCATGCCTATTTATTTTGGTTGTTAATTGTTGTATTGTGTTAGTGCTCGCAGTGAGGCATATACAGCGTAACTGAGTTCCATCCTACATTTTCAGAGGAGGTTAGTATTTGAAAGTGTTGTGCGCTGGAACTTTTTGATGGTAGACCAAGGGGGAGGATGGGCTCATGGGAATTATTCCTTTAGGGATCAACGGGCTCTCAGAAAAGAAGGGGTTTTAGTTTTGTGAATGAGGAAAGTTGGGTTGTTCGTCTGAGCCTCGGGTAGATGTTGTCAGTGAACACGACCAGCTGCATGAAATTAGCTATTTTGGGATTGGAGTTTGCTAGTTGCTTAATGGTTGAAAAAAAGCGTTGTGTCTGCTGACTTGCGTGGGTGTTTGGTCTGACAATGTTGAATTGACTGTACGGCCTCAACCTTTAGGAATGATACCTTGGTATTTGGGTTGAATTTGGGAACTAACCCAACCTTTCACAACACTATAATGCAGCTGACCACAAACACACGTGGGGCCGAGTAACAACACCATTCCATTGGTAGCTCACGTAGACTTGTTTCAGCTCGGAAGTTTGATTGATTAGATGTAGGCCCATCAGAAAGCTCAGGTGCTTTGGCAAGATCCAGATCTTAGTCCTCTGCTACATCAACCACACTGGCTCTGGATCATCAGAGATGTAGTGCTCTTCGAGTAGCTCATGTTCGCTATCAACCCGGTAACGGATGTACATTTACCACATAATGCCTTTACCACGCAGGTATTACATTACATTTACCTTTACAACATGTTGTAACATTTTAATTACCATGCATGGTTTTAAAACACATGCCTTTACCAAGCAATTTAGAGGTTTTGTCTTTAAAAGTGTGTGTGTGTGTGTGTCTCACAACCACTCCCCAATAAAAAAAAACCCACAAAAAACCTTTCTTCCTTCTACATCAACCTTACCCATAACCTTCAAATTACACTTACCGTCCGTTACCTGTACCAAACCTGAATGCCTAATCACCACTACCCTTTTAGGTCTATCTCCTCTAAACCCTATATTTACCCTTACGTCTACCCTCCCTTAAACCCTAAAATGACCCTTACCTGTACCTTTCCTTGAAAGCTAAAATCCCCCGTACCGCTTCCCACCCTTAAACCCTGAAACCATCTTTATCTCCCTTTACCGCTACCCTCCCCGAACACTATAATCATGCTTACCTTTACCCAGCCCTAAACCCTAAAATCGCAATTATCTCCCTTAACTCCATTCTCTCCTAAACCCTAAAATGACCCACTCATTCCTTTATCACTTCCCTGCCCCAGGGCTTTAAGTGGGATGAAAAGACAGGGGGGGGTCTCCCAAGGGGGCGTGGCTAATGTAATTAAGGGCGTAGCTTAAAATCAGGCGATCTGTGCTTAGCATAGTGTGGCGTCCGCCTGGTATTTTGCTGTTTCTGTCATTGCTTCCAGATATATGATACAACAAGTCACGTTATACCTACAACAAGTCAGGACTATTGGCTTTGTCAATGGTTGTTAGTTGCATAAGATAAATAAGCAGCTACTGTGGCTTTTATATAATAGAAAGAGCTTCCTCATAAAGCTCTGGTGACACCACGACAAAAGCTCTGGTGACACCACGGCAATGTTGCTTCTCCTGAGTTCCGAAAAGAGAAGAGAAATCCAGAGAGAAAATGACTGTGTAAAGAAAACAGAGCCAGATAGAGACCCGTTTCGAGGGCCCCTTAAAAAAAACTGCCGGTGCTCAGACCCAGTGAGTCCCGGACCACTTAAAGCCCTGCCCTCCCCCTCACCTAAAATTACCCGTATGTACCATTCTTTACCCGCATCTAAACCACTTTTTAAAAAATTTTCAAATAAATTGTTATTTGAAAAAAAAACTTGTGTAGTAAAGTATAGCGCTGCAAAGAATGCGTGGTAAAGATAAAATCATGTACTATGCACTTAACTACGTGGTACATACCTGCATTGCAAAAAAATAGGTGGTAAAGGTAAAATCCTGTACTATGCACTTACATGCGTGTCACAAACTTGTGTTCTAAAGGATGGATGCTAAAGGTAAAATGCTGTACTATGCACTTACCCTCGTGGTACAAACCTGCGTTGTAAAGGGTGGGTGGTGAAGGTAAAATGCTGTAATGTGCACTTACCCTCGTGGTACAAGCCTGCGTGGTAAAGGGTGGGTGGTAAAGGTAAAATGCTGTACTGTGCACTTACCTTCGTGGTACAAGCCTGCGTGGTAAAGGGTGGGTGGTAAAGGTAAAATGCTGTACTGTGCACTTACCCTCGTGGTACAAACCTGCGTTGTAAAGGGTGGGTGGTAAAGGTAAAATGCTGTACTGTGCGCTTACCTGCATGGTATATCCCTGCTGCGTTGTAGAGGTTGTGTGGGTAAGGCATTGCATGGTAAAGACTGCGCGGTACAGCGCTCTCCCCGGGTAACAGATCTCATGATCTGCCGAGATACGTGGGTCCGTGTGGCTCTCCTGACGTGCTTCTAAGGAAGCCGCGGCCAGTGATGCTAGATCGAGGGGGAGGGGCGCTGGGTATCTGACGTCCTAGTGGACCGAGCCTCTTAAGTAAACTTTCTCACAACGGCCCCGAGCTGTCCGTGCGAAGCACCCTTGGCAGGACTCCCGGGCACGGGGAGGGGTCGGAGGCACAGACCATGCGTGTCCCGTGGTGCACGCGGCCTGTTCCATTGATCATTAGCTGTGTTAATGGCATCAAGAAAGCCCACGTCAAAACTATTCCCGTGGAAATAAAAACCCTCGTCGGTGAACAATTGAGCGGCGCGCTCTCCTCTTGTTCGCTTTTAATGAGCTGTCTCCTTTCTGATTAGATGGCTCTGATAATGCGAGATTAAAAGATTTTTTTCGATAGCGTTTATGCAGTCTTGAGGAAAAATAATTTATCAGACCTGAGCGACAGCGAACCTTTGAGTGAGCAGCACTAAAGCGGCGTTTATCGGATCCCCGGCTCCATCAGGGTACACTGAAGGCCTTCCCTTCATGGTACTTGCAAAATGTATTTAACATTAAAAAGAAAACCGCAGTCACTACTATTCCGATCCTAAATATTACCATTCACTTTATTTGTCAAGAGGTCTTCTCCTGACTCTGCGCCTTCGCCCAATGAACTTCTTCGGTTAAACATAGGTTTGTTGGTCAGTACACAGTGACCCCTGTTTTTAATATCATGTAAATATTCATCTGCTTAGCTGGGTTAGCCATTGTAGAAATGCAGCAAGTATATCATTCTTTTTCTTGAGCCTGGATTTCATTCTAATAACTAGTGGAAGTTGGAGCAAACCTCAAAACGGTAATTGTTAGAAGGAAAACGGGCTAAATGTATAGAAATTGCTGTACAATGCGAGTAGGGTTTATTATAATGCATATACATAGAGTTTATGGCATTGAATTGACTTCTGCCATTTCATCTCTGCAGTTCAAACATTGGATAAGGAAGCAAGACTTGCATCTCAGTTTCTGATAACCCACCCTCTCAGTGGCTGCTATCAGTGCGGCAGGCACTTTGCCTCCATTTCGCTATCCTCTCTCCCAGGGCCAAGACCCCTAATCTTCAATGTAAGTGCGAGATAAGCCCCTATGAGGCCCCACAGGGAGAGGCAGATGATCGGATAGCAGGTACCAGAACATCCCTCAAGCTCCCTGGACCCACCTCTCCAAGCACCGCCGGACGGCGGGCCACACTTGGCCATGTTTGGTAGGGGACCATGGAAGTGGGCTCCAGTTCCAAGAGTGTGGCGGGTCGAGTCTGTACAGGATACAGGGCGCTCCACGCAGCCGCTTAGACATGATCCAGGCCAGCCCCACCTAGCAGGCATGACTGGCAGGACCCCTTAATCTTATTTCTGAAACTAACTGCATATGCTAATCAAGCGCAGCCTTCTTGGGGCACCCACCAGATGAAGGGCTTTGCAGGGAAATGTTGCCTGCACAGTATTGACGTCACCCAAGTGTGTTGATATGAGAACCCAATGCGGAACCTTTTTCTGTACAATGTATGCATGTTGTAGGAGAGGCACAAATAAATTGGTAATGTACCAAACATTGGGGAGCCCGGTTATGCTGATTTCATCTGTATGAATTTTAGTGTATTTGTATGATACCGGGAGAGAGAATAAGGGGGAACATGGAGTGACTTTGGAGTGTGTGTTTGTATATGATCGACGCAGACGTGCAGGCTGTCCTAAGAAACACGTTAGCGCAGCAAGCTTCCTCCCGACAGATTTTTATCAACATACTATAGAGCAGAGCAAGGCATGCTCCTGCACAGCGGGTCCCTCGTGTGCCGTAAAGAAGTAGCGAAATCTATCATGCTGTCCACCGATAAACAATAAAAAATGCAGCGGCCACTCCTCCCGCTCTAGTCCATGCCTGTACGATAAAGCAAAGAAAATTGGTCTTGCCCACTCTACTAGGCCCAACCTTACACCCACTGTTCCACCCATGTACCGTAAAGCAGAAGCAGTGCATGATCATGCTCCACGGTTGTCCACCCGCGTACTATAAGCCAGAATAAATGGATTCGCCACCCCCGGGCCCAGCGGTGTATTATAAAGCAGTTCAAGATCCCTAGGTCCACCATTGGTCTTTGCCCTCATTATTCATCGGGGCAGTAGTGCCCCAAGCTCCTTCCAGTTGCCCTCAAGAAACTACTTTCTGTTTCAAGTGGTCATGTTCCACCAGACATTTTTGTTCTATAAGTTGGCAGGGTGATTCTATGGTTTGAATGCTTGCGGTTTTTCTAGGGTTCATCTGTAAGGGTCACACTCGAATCCATTCTAGGCCGACCAACGTTCTATCCATCCCGATACTGTACACCATTAAACTGCATAGTACTATCTACGGCACCTATAAATGGCAACGTTAGTATTATAGTCTTCAGAGATAACATTTGAATCATTTTTAGGTCTGATGTGGAGACCACTTTAGTCTCGCCCCTGTTCATGTTTACCAAACGTTCGAAATAAAAAGCCATACAAATATGTATCCATACAGGGTCTTTTGGTCAGCTATTAGTCTGATCAAGACTCACTAGCATTTAGTTAATTCCCACCACAGCATACCGCATGTGGCAGTCGAATAGCCAACTTCTGCCTTTTGCTCTGTTTGTGTGAGTGGCAGCAATTTGCTTGTGCACTCATCTAAAAGAGGTTCAGTTTATTGCCAGCGCCGCTGGGCTAATTTCTGCTTTCATTTCATGTTTTTTTTAATTTATTTCTGTGATAGTGCATTTTTTTTTTACTTTTTTGCAAACAAGTGCACATTACCTTAAGATGGCAGCATACTTTTTATTGCTCTTAAACGTGTAACGCCTAGTTTCCAGACATAAGTATGTGAAATAAAATTTGCAGTCAAGACGAGGCGAGAACTATTGGCTTTGTTAATGCTTGGCTTAGAGTTTGCATCTCCAGTGTTCATCAGTCGTTCCATTGACGCTTCATGAATGCCTGCTCAAGCTTAAAGTTTATATTCATTCCATAAGTATTTCCATAGTTCTCTCTTGCCACCTTTTCCTACTTGAGGCCAGAGGTATTGGGTGGCACGTACGACTAATTAAGTTAGCTCAGTGAGTCACTTCACGCCTTTTATTCTTCGTAAGGTAGCAAAGTTGAGTACTGTTGAATTGGGTAATATTGACGTCTGTCACTCAAGTGCCTCCCTACAGTGCAGGCCATGATGTGTGTTTGAGTGGCCTATCTTTATTATTAATCTGTAACAAGCGCCCTATCTCGTATTGCAAAAATCAAATGTGTACATTGCAGGAAGCAGCCGTCTGGCTGTGTCCTAGACTGTTCTATTATTTTTTGCAAAATGGCTTATCATAAATCTTTTTTTCCTCTTAGATGAGGCTTGGGGGACACATTCATTGAAGAGAAGGTAAGAAATATATTTTAATGATGTTTATTTAACGATTCTGCTGTAATATATTCAGTCAAACAAGTGAGATGATTTAATAAAACGTACTCTGCAGCGATGACATTTGTGTCTACATTTTAATTATTTTCAGCCATGTAAGGCCAGAAACTTCATTGGTGTCATTTTGGTTTCAAATAGACTTCATGTTGTTTGCTTCACTAATTAGAATTTTCTGTTCAAATGCTCATAATAAGAGAATATTCTTTTTTTATTTTTTTTTGTGTGGATATTGAATTCTAGAGTTCTTGAAGTTAAGGTTAGATTCACTTAGATACTGCAAAAGTTTGGAAATTCAGGGCACCCTGCACATTTCCTTCTAGCCACTAACTGAGTGTCGCAATATCCAGTAATGTTCTGGGTGAAAATGGCAGGGTTGGTAGTTAGAATACCACCCTGCTCCCCAACAGTCTGTGTTTGCTGCCTTATTGCACACATTGCCAAAAGCAGTCTATTTTCAATTGTTCCCTGAATCATATGTGGTGGCCTCTGCATTTAAAATTAGGCCAGTGAATTCCTGATTTTTAGGCCTTAAGTTCACAGTGACCAGCGTGAATGATTTTAATTTAAAAGCTCGTTGAATGCGCCGAGGTGATATGGCGGAGTAGTTTCCTGGCTGTCTTGAAATGGTGTGCTTTGCACGTACCAGGACCTATTAAGTTATGGTGGGCTTTATGGCTAGTACAGACGTCACTTTGCACAGTGCTTTCAATGCTGGTTTCACACGGTCTCTCCTTCAGAGGTTCAGGCACGTGCTGATTTGCCTGATTTACATCCTGTCTGTGGGTTTGTTGTTGATATTTTGGTCCTCGATATTTTTGACACCTTATTCTGTCCACACAATATTTTTGTTTCCGATATTCTGTAGGTTGTGCGACTATGGGACGGTGTAGGTACACACAGTCAAATTAAAGAAGCAGGAAGCTGTGTTAAGCAGGAGGCAGTTGGGAGTGGGGCCCAGTCAAGCAGCAGGAGAAGGCCACATCACTGGTTTTGTTCAGTGACTACCTGATGTGCCTACTTAATTAGCCATTTTAGCCACAACTAGTAGTTCAATTCAATTAAAAGTGTATTAAATTTAATTAAACTTCTATTCTATGCAACTAGTAAATCCTAGACATTTGCCAATGTATTGATCAACCACTCTCTTCCTGCAACATAAATATGTACATCTATATGTCAAGACAAATACATGACACAAATAAACCAAGCAAGTGATAGGATTTGTGCCAACGTTTTAGTCTATATTGGTGGACATCCTCAAGACCATCTTCAGGACTCGGTTGTTGCAGGTGAAGATCATAGAAGAGCCCGTTCTAGACAATGAAAGAATCAGAACAATAATATTGGAGACAACCCTTTCCTACGGGAATATTTTCCTCAGTGCCCGTTGTCTTTACTCTGTTTTCTGTAACTATGTGATGGATTCACCTTTTCTTTCACTTGAGTGGTGTTCTCTTACTCTGCTGTATTCACTACAGGTGTATTTTTGCTATATTATTTGTCTGCTATATTATAGTTCGGATCCTTTTATTGTCTAGAGCGGTTCTTCTATTTATTTTCGCCTGTAACAACCCAGTCTTGAAGATGTCCACCAATTGAGATGAAAACATCGACACACAACTTATTTCTCACTTGTATTATCTGTGGCATTTGTCTTGACATATAGATGTACATACTTATGTTAAAGGAAGAGTGTGGTTGATAAATACATTTGCAAATGTCTAGGATTTACTAGCTGTATACAACGCATTGTCAGTGTAATATGCAAGATTCTTTATGGTAAATCCCCCGCTTCCCTATATATATATATATATATGAGTATATATTTTTCTATATGTTGGTTTTCATTCAAATATGCTGAAGCATGTACACCTGTATTTTTGTGATTTATTCAAGATTTCATTGGTTTCCAAAAGTGACTTTGATTATATTACTTTTGATGTCATTTGGCGAATCCACCAAATAATTTGAGTAGTCAACTGTTTGTTAAATAATTACCCGTGTTCTAATCCCGGCTTCCGCATATGACAACATTGTGTGAGATTGTTCTGATCAATGTGTCTGATCTTTTCTTAGTTTATTATCTGTTAACACACACGCACACACACTCCCTTCCTCTCTCGCACTCTATAATGCTCTATTTTATTTTATTCCTCCTGGAATCGCTTACAAGTGACTGGATTTGCTGTGTTGCTTTTTCAAAATCGAATTCCTCTCTTAAAGAGAAGGCGTCCTTCTGTGGGGACAAAAGACATTGCATGGAGGGAACAATAGGGTGCGGGGAAGAAAGAGCAGCAGTAAAGCGTGATGGGGGAGGGTTAAAAAAAAAAAAGGTACTAGCCACACAAGCAGGAGGACATGTTTTGCCGCCCCTTCGGCTGAGCTCCACTTTCGAGCCCGGGCAGGACAGAGGGGACATAGCTGAGCTCGGGGAGTGAGGAGTTCTGATTTCCATAGACGGAGGACCACTCTGAGGAGCAACTTGACAGACCAGGCTGTGTACTCAGTGGCCACTGTTGAGGTGAACCCTATTGGTTTTGCCAGTGGTTTTTTTTCGAGGCCATAATAGTCTCCCAGCCACTTTTTACAGCGTCTGGAGACTTTTGATTTGGTATGCTGTTATGCCGTTGTATAAAGCGTTCCCAAGGCCCGGTCTTGAGTTTAGCAGTGCCACCCAATACCGTAGGCTGGCCCGACATGGAATTGATTCCTGCAGGGTGGCATCCCCACCACCAGGCCCCCATACAGCTAGGATTGTGTCGAGAAAGACAGATTGTGGAGCATATTTCAAATCCCCACTCTGTGCTTGAAGATCTCCTTAGGGTGGATTGTGGGCACTGACTGTAAAATCTGGACGCATTCACACATCCAAACATTGTAGCTATGCAAAAATGCAACCCGGCATGAGGAGAGTAGACATCATCTTGGCTGTCAGCAAATATTCAAATCCCTCTGACGGAAGGCCTGATCTCCGAATGAAGCATTAGTATTTACTGGTAGATGAATAAAAGATGAGCTTTGAACATCAGGACACTACTGAACTGGAGGGATTGATTTCAAACGAGCGGGCTTCCGTCCTTCCAAAGGCTGATGTTACCGCTTCAAAGGCAACTCGTTTCCAGCAAGAACATGAAAGCGGCGAAAGGTCTGCAGGCTCTTCTCAAATGGTGTTGGAACTGGGTTGCAAAGATTTTCCGTTGTTTAACATCAGTAGACCCTTGAACAATTGAGCCTTGAGTGGTCAACGTTTTAAGTGCATGCTGGATCAAGAAATTTGGGGAGTATTGATAGGTAGCCCATTGGGTTGAGGGCCAGCTGCAGAGAGCCATGCATGACACGCTGAACACAGAACCGCCTTCTGGCTTGGCAGAGACAGTCTTTCATCTTTCCTTAATTAATAAAATAGAGCTGTTGGCTTGGGTTATAATAACAAATGACACTGCCAAAACAAAGAAATGATTTCATAGTATTTACTATGCGTATATATATTAATGCAATATAATAAGACTGAAATAAAGGGTGTCCTCCTTCCTGCAGCTAGAGGGCACACAATGATGAAGCTGAGCAAGAAAAAGGAAGGTGGGAGAGAGGGGCTGAAAAGAGGATAAACACCTGCCATCCCTTGGGAAAATGAATACACAACGAAAACTGATTTTTTTAAAAACTATTTATAGTTTTCTGCAGATCATGAGTACTCTTTAGCTCAACCCAGGTTTTGCCATGGACATGGGTATTTTCGTAAGTAAAGTTAATGGGGAAAGACTTCTTACCAATTCTTTCTCAGAAGTATACACGACTGGCTCTGGGACCCCTCCCTCTCCAACACTCTCTGTAAGCCCCACACTAGTATTCTTCCCCTCGCCATTATTATTATTATAATTAAATTTGTAGGGCGGTCAGCTACCCGGAGGTTTCCCGGCGCCGAGGACAAAAGCAACAGAAGTCAAGATTACTGGTTAAATAGCCAGGTCTTAAGGCTTTTACGGAAACTTATATGATTAGCTTCGTGACGAAGAGAGGTAGGAAGAGTGTTCCACAACACGGGTGCCAGGTAAGAAAAGGAGTGGCCCCCCCCATGCAAACAGATTTGAATCTTGGGACTGAGTATTTGGCCTGCGAAGAAGATCTAAGCAGGCGCGTTGGGTGGTAAGTCTGGACTAGAGAGCCAAAACAGTGGGGAGCTATACCAAGTTTAACTTTATGCATAAAGCACAAGGCTTTATATTTAGTCCGGTTTTCGATTCTCAGCCAATGACGGTCCCGAAGAGTGCCTGAAATGGATGATGTTTTCGGAACATGACAGAGCAGCCTCGCCGCAGCATTCTGTACAACCTGTAATCTACAAATTACCTTTTTGTTGGCTCCTAGATAGAGGATGTTGCCATAATCCAATCTAGACACTATCAGCGCTTGGATTACTGTTCTCTGAGTCGAACTTGGCAGCATCCATAATATCTTCCGGAGCCACCTCAAGATGGTAAAACAAATAGAAGCAGCTTTCGTAGCTTGTTGCCTCATGGAGAGTTGATCGTCGTACGAGCTAATTGAACTGGCTGGGGAAATTGACCCATTTCTGGGGGCCGTTGGCGTGGGCCCCAAAGGTCTTTGTCTTTTCCTATTATCAGCACTTCTGTTTTTTCGCCATTTAATTTTAGCCAGTTGTTTTGCATCCAACTGGTTATTTTAAGTAGCCCAGTCTGTAAAGAGGAAACTTTGGAGGTCTTATTGCAGATAGAGAGAAAATAAGCTGGGTGTCGTCAGCGTACGAGAAAATAGACAACCCAGCTTCCTCCACTATGGTAGCAAGCGGGCTAATATAGAGATTGAATAACACAGGGGTCAAAATCGAACCCTGCGGTACTCCAAAAGGAGATTCATGGGTCTTAGAGTTAGCTAAGGTGGAGAACACCTGGAAGGTTCTTCCAGTAAGGAAGTCCTTGATCCACTCCAGCGCTAGACCTGCAATACCTTGTGATTGTAGAACTTTGAAGAGAGTGCAGTGGAACACCGTATCAAAGGTTACTTAGGTCTAACAAAATAAGTGCAGTAGTGGCATTCGATCATGTAAATAGGGAGAAACTCTGGGTCATGATGTCTCTTATGGGGATTGAGGTTGACCTAATTACCATTTTAAGGGAACTCCATAGTGAAACCTCTGCAAAAGTCAGATTTAATAGAGAGGGCGGGCTGACCGACTCATTTCCCTGTAAGAGCGGGGTACGGCAAGGCTGTATTCTAGCCCCATTTTTATTCTCACTCTATATAAATAACCTGGAGCAGTTCCTGTTAAATTTAAAAACAGATTGTCCAAGGGTGGGGTTGCGTCATATCCCCGTACTGCTTTATGCAGATGACGCGGTCCTGCTCGCACGTACGCCTAGGAGCTTACAGACTTTGATTGACGGATTTGTTGAGTTCATGGGTTCCTTAGATCGTTTTGTCAATCTGGGCAAATCATATGTGCTGTTGGCTGGCAATAAACCATGCACCAAATTCACGTACACGATAGGAAACCATAAAATAGAAGAGGTCAAAACATTCTCCTATCTAGGTGTAACCTTTGACGGGTCTTTACAATTTAACTCCCTGGTTGAGGAGCGCTGTTGTAAAATGATTGCTACGAATGGTGCTATTGCAAGTTACGGTAGGAGGGTAGGAAGATGGAGCCCTGAACAGGTGATGAATCTGTATAGCTCAATATGCTGCTCCAAAATGATCTATGGGGCAGAGGTATGGGGCTTTGTTAATACTGTGAAAATACAGCGGGAAGAAAACAAATACTTAAGAACCATTCTGAGAGTACCCCCAAGCACCGCTGGCTTCATAGTACATAGGGAACTGGGGAGGCCATACCTAGAAGATCTGGTAAAACTTAGACCAATAGTGGCCTGGTTAAAAATTTGGGTCAACCCCGAGGCGTCTCTGAGCAGGGAAATCCTAAAGGACTGCTTAGAAAGAGACAAATGTATGAGAATCCCATGGCTCAACTATGTAAAGAGTACCCTAGAGTCAATCGGCTACAGGAACCTCTTCACTGACCCGGCAGCAATTGTACCACAGCATAAAGCGTTTGTAAAAAAAAGCTTTTTTAGATCAAAAAGCACAACAGAGAGCTGAGGCTGAAGGGCCCAAAAAGACCGTGAGGGCTCATAACCTGGTTAAGAGCACAGAGGGAATGGAGCCATACTTGTACCTTATGCATAATGTTCAGGACAGATTTCTGATGTGCCGTTTTAGATTAAATCTACTTCCGTATTTATTGGCATCACCAGCAGGGTTTTTAACCACAACCGAGCAGAAGGGAACCTGCGGCTGCGACAACATGTCTCCGCAGGATTCCCTTCACTTTGTACTCCTGTGCCCTTTTTACTCAATGCCCAGGCGTAGATTTTTAGTGAAAATCCTAAAACAAGCCAAACTGAAACATGCTAGAGAGGCCTTAATCTATTTACAGAAAGCATTGGATCCTTTAACATTGTGCTGTATAATGAATTTTATTAAAGTGGCAGTCCGATTAAGGGTAACTAGAGGAGAGGAATGATTCCTAAAAATTGTTATTAATCTTCTCTTAAAAGTGTCAAATTCCTTCTTCTCTTTTGTGAAATGTAAATAATTATTACAACTAGGATTCTCATAATGGTTTAATGATATTTTATATTTTTTATTTTTTAATCATGTATATATGTATGTGCTTTTATGGTGATTTTTAATCATCGAATAAAGAATCCTTGAATTGAATTGAAAGTGCAGCAGTTTCCCCTTTGTCAAGTAGTTGGCAAATAGTTTCTGTAACCCCCAGAAGAGTAGTTTCCGTAGAATACTTGGCTCTAAAACCCGATTGAGATCCATGCAGAATCTCATTAGTTTCCACAAACTGAACAAGCTGTAGGTTCACATGTTTTTCTAATATCTTAGAAAAGACGGGAAGAAGAGAGATCAGTCAAAAATTAGACGGTTCTGCAGGATCAGCATTAGATTTTTTCAGCAGGGGCGCCATAGAACACCCCTGCCTTTGATGTCGCTGCTTCGCGACAGAACCACACCCACACCAAATACAGCATTCAGGACCTTTGTACCTAGGTTCGGCCTATATTAGGCCTTCTCACGTACATGCACAAGTTGTCCTCCTGAAAGTAAGTGGCTGCTATGTGACAGCATTCAGGCTGCTGTCTGTTCTGAAGTCTTGGGACGCCTTGAAGCTGTTTGAGCTGTGAGTCACAAAATGATGTTGACGCGGAGCAAATTTGTGAGCTAGGAGTGGGTATACGTAAGCAGTTTTGATTTTGGGCAAGGTTTCTCATTCTTTCTAACACTCTGTGAAGGTATAGCTAAGACATAGTGGCTGAAAACCCATAAAGTGCATGGAGTGGCCGAAGTTCATACTTGCGTGCCTTTATATCAGAAGATCAGACCTCCTCCTAAAGACTGTGTCTAACAGTCTCTTATCCATGATGGTACTGCTCTTGAGACGATCTGAAAGCCTCTACCAGGTTCTGTGAGCAGCACTCTCTTGTAGAAGTGGGATTTGTACTTCGTACACAACCCAACCAACTGCAGTAAAAATAGATGGGGACGTTCTTCCCTAATTGGGTTGAATCTTAATTTGCTCTCCCTCGATCACTGTATAATTGCTGGGCTTTTTCACAGCCAATATAATATACATTTACCCTTCATCTTCACAAGTAGGCAGGGTAATTCGTGGTCTGTTCCTGATCAGTTATTTATAGTATAATCTCTGGTTGGTGGTCAATTTTCTTTCCTTATTCTCAATATACACGCCATGTTAAATTGACTCACTGTGGTTCCTTATATTCTCAGCTGTATTTACTCAATAAAAAAAAACTTCTTCTGTTCGAAAAATGAGGTCTTCTTGAATTAATAATAATTTGTTGAATACATGTTCATGTTGGGTGTAGCGTATGTCGCCCCTCATTCAAGTGAAGCCCTAAGAATGAGAAACTCTTTGCATTGCATCGTAATACTTTAGACCACGTTTACGACTAGTGAACTCGAGATGTGCATTCTGGGCTCACACAGCAAGGAATTCCCTCAAACAGGATGCCTGAACATCCGAAGAAGATCATATACTAAACAAAGGCGTAGCATAAATGCCTCTATCCATCATTAAATATATCTGCTTTGATCAACTCACAGAATGTACACAGTGATTTTGCTTTTCTGTAATTGTCCTTTGGCATTGTAGACACATTTATTCAAATAAAGGTGATGGGGTGACTCTCCAGAGATCTGTAAATTGGGTGCAGCTATTTATACAATGATGCTATTCAACGTTAAAAGGGCAATTGGATTACAACTAGATTATCTTCTCTTGTTGGTATGTTAGGTGTTTTTTTCCTATTAAAACTTCTAGAGCTACGTTGTTTAAATGTGTGTGTCAAAAAAGGATAAATGGGTAGATGTAGGTTAATGAAATGAATGCAGAAAGCCTCGCTAATGACTGCGGAGAATTGACAGAAGGCACTTGCACAGATCTTGGTTGGCTTGCACTGCATTGAAGATTCAAGATAAATGTTCTGGTCACTTATTGGAAGTTGCAGTTTTTCTCTTGAACCCTCCAAATAACTCCGTTTGGTGAAAGAAGAAAAGTGGACATGCCAAAAATCAAGGTAGCCAAACATGGAGCCGTGCGTTCTGCTCAGAAGGACATTCCAAATAGAAACTCCTGCCATCCTCCTGTGCAACGGAGGTCCAACATGTACTGGTCAAAGTGCTCCTTTCTTTGCTGTAGAGTCTCAGGATCCACCCTGTGCCAAGAGTCTGTCTACTGGAGTCCCTCCCATCATAAGGGTACTTACCCTTCTATAATTCTGCTTGTATTGAGAGTTTAATCAAATAAGTCATAGGGGTACACACTGCTTGGCATAGCAGCACCAGTTTGGCCAGATGCTGAGTCAACAATGTATTTGCCTGTCAGATTTATTTTAAATTACATGATTGCCCTAGTCAGAAATTCTTGTGTTTGTGATATTTGGCTGTGTTTCAATTTCTCACAGTTATGTGTTTTTTAATAAGAAAAAGATAAAAGTGAAAGCTAAACATTATGAAAAGTATTTATTTTCAGAACTGAAAGGATGCACAATATGTATTTTACAGCTGGCGCGGTAGAGTCCTAAATATCAAATGGTGGCCACATGTTTTGACTGCAGAGGAGCTGCGCCATTTTGTATTTTTATCTATCTAGCTGTTGTCATATTCTTCTTTATCACCTCTTGAGTTGACCTAGCTCCATTGACGGGCTTCTTTGTCACTTGCAGAATCGATTGCTCTAATGCTGGAAACTGGGGTCTCCCTAAGTAATTCACAAGAAATCTGCCAAAGAGATCCGATTGCTAAAATTCTGATCTGTTTTCTTGAACAACACAAGGAGACCGCTGCTCATCGTGTTCCGCACTGCTTCATGTTGGCTTTATCTCCGAGCAGTAACATTTCTGCACAGATCCTGTCCTCTCCTCTGGTGTTCACTTCTATAGGTGCTGCATACAAGGTCTTTGCTGCGATTTTTGGTGCCATAGGTAAAGCAACCATTTGTAGTTCCCGCCGGGTAATTGGCCATTTGGGACAGGACTCCAAAAATAATAAAGATTTACCTGACCTTCAAGTCTAGTGACTGGAACAATCTATTCAACTTATCTGTACTGTAGCTGACCCGTCAACTGGTCTAAAAATGGTGTGATCCTAGGCCAATAATTCATTTCACAGAGCTGCCTTTTTTCTTCATTGTAACATGTGAGAGCACCATTAAATATGTAAATTCAGCATTTCAAACGCTCTTGTTTGATTTAAAAGACTAAACGTTTGCTCCATATAGAACAAGAATCTAGCCTTCATATAGGGTACACCTGACCTTTGACTTGCCTATTAGTTCACCAATATCATTGCCATCAGGAGGAGGGACGGATGTTTTTCAGTTCATGTTTAAAAACTCACTTTTAATAAATTTGTATTGAAATGGCAACAAAATCACCCACTAATATGACATTTTACTAATACAATTCTATAGCATATAAACAATAATCTGTGAAAATTGAGTTTCAGCAAAAATATGTATCATTTACATATCACAAATAAAATGTTCTGATTTGTTTTCATCATATTAAAATATATTTTTCACCGCATAAAAATACAAACAAATATGATTTCATAACTACTGAAATATATTTTGAAACACTTGTATAGTTAATTTACAAGTTATTTAAATGCTGTGTGTTAAGAATCCAAAATTAACCCCCTACAGCCTTTCGCTTCACTCAGTGTACAGCACAATTGTCAGGCAGTTCACTTTACACAATCCTCTAACTTTGCATTCAGAGAAAGAAAATTAAACACCAACCTCCAGCATAAAATAAGCAGCAAATTATAAGAAGACAAAGCTGACATTTAATCTGTATCTGGGTGCAGAGCAAATGTGACAAGATAAAAGCAAGATTTAAAGACATCTTCAGACCCTAAAAATAGTTCACCCTGATAAAATCTGACTCGCCGTAGCGAGTGGGCGAGTAGATTTTTCGAGATTTGATTTGTGCTATACCATTGATGGTACTGGTGCTGGTACTGGCAATAGGGCGGCAGCTCTTTAAGAGATAAAGCCATCATCTGAGGTCTGAGAGTTTATAGAATCTCCCAACTCGTATCTGTTTCCAGTTAGCTTTCCTGTTTGCTGAAAACACCTGAGACCACCCGCCCTCTTTCCTTACTATGCTTGCAAACTCTTAATGGACACTTGTGCATGGCCACTGTCAAGAAGTACTTTGCTCTGGGGAATACACTGCATCTCAATAAGTCACTAACTCCTCTGGGGACCAGATACAGTCGCAGCAATGAATTACTCTGACCTAAGGGTGGCAGTAGAGCAAGGGGTATCGAGCACAGCAGTACAAATTGGTGGGAAGTCTGTTAAATCCATTAAAGTTCTCTTCAGGTTTCCATTTGGGGAAGAAGGTTAACTTCAAATCCATGGTAAAAATGAACACGGTCTATTTAATGCCTAAAATTACAAAACTAACTACATTGAGCTGCACTGGCTGTGAATATGTATGCTCCACATTACTGAATGTTTTGAACACGTGTCTTTTCCTTTATGTTGCTTTTCTATCTTCAAGGTTACACACATCACTTCTTGGCCTACTTCTATTAAGATGCCCCATGGCACATATTTACGAAGTCCCTTTTTGCATGCTTGTGATCCTACGAACATGAACGCTAGGCAGTGCAGCTCCATAAACATATCAGGCCTTCGAGATATCCCGCATCTGTGGGGTTGGGACAGGGCCGCCACTGACCGATAAAGGGCTGGATTTTGATCTCGGCGGACGAGATTCTCCGTCACAACAGTGACCGATATCTGCTGAACTATAAGTCCTATTATATCCTATGGGATTGATATTTTGGCGGACGGGATATCCTTCTCTTTTGTGATGGAGTAACCCATCTGCCGAGATCAAACTCATGGCCATAGCCACTATCCGAGCTTGGTTTGCGAGATCCAATCGGAGATCGCCTCCATTACTACAAATGTGCATCTCGCTCTGCGTCCTGCAGTGTTTCTGGTAAATGTTGATACCATTGCTGCTCTGTGTCCTTGTCTCCAGTTATTGCCCATTTCTTGAGTGTGCTTGTATCCTCCTTACAGCATAAGCTAACAGACAAAATCTGTTGAATATTTACTTGTTTTTCATAATATTCTGGAAATTCGTGAAATCTACACTAATGGGGGAATATGTATTTCCCGGTGAAAAATGGTGCAAACTCAGCATTAGCATAGGGACTGCCTGTAGAGAAAGGGGAGTAAATCCGTGGCATGACTGATAGGTGCAGTATCAGAAACACCACTTAGGGATAGGACAGATACAGACAAGCACACTGGAGAGCCACAGACACACGGCTGGAGACAGGCTTTGCAGCAGGATCACGGGCAGACTAGACGGGTCTGCAGGGCCTTATCTAATGCCATTAGCCACGCATTATTTGGACAAAAGGCTGATGTCATTCCAGTGAGCTGGTAAGAAACAGGACAGGAAAAACCTTGCCTTATCTGAATGTGAAGAGGCTGGTGTGTCTCATAAAGGCAAGCCCTCAAAATGGGGACCCCAGCTGCACCACCCAGAAGGGGAACAACCACATTATGTGCTCCCTAATGCTGCTTTAGCTTGATTTACATGCAGTCGAATTTAAAGGTTACTTTAAACCTCACAAACTCAGATTTGCACTAAGCAGCATATCTCTTGTAGTCATTGGGAGTTCTTGGGCATTTCCGCGTTTTAGATCCACACGGTGAGTTTAGTTCATCAGCTGACTATAAGGTCTTCTTCCAGACATTTACTTCCATGAGACAAGAATAACAAATACATGAAGACACTTATTTGTTGAGGCATGGAGACAGCTTTATTAGTAATAAAAAGAAATGCTGGAATAAAAAAAAAATACATACATGTATACATACAAAGAGCCAGGGTGCCTGAAGTTGCTTGGTTTCGCCTACGCTAATTTTATTCGCAATTTTGCAGTCTCTCTGAACTTAAAGAGGTGGGCAGAATTTTTTTTAATTGTAAAGAGTAGGTTTTGGAGGTGAAAAACAAAGTTAATCAAATGGTAGAGATAGAAAGTACCCACAGAAACGTATAGCAAGAAAGTTCTCCATCCATTAGAACAAGTGTAGTAACTAAGGACTTTCTGAATTTCAAATTGGCCCGGTTCGACCAATGCAACGTGAAATGAAACTTTGCCTGCCCCACCGAGTACTATGAGGTGGCCACAAAGCAGCTTGTGACATTTACATAGAACATAAAAAATTAAATAAATAAAATATAGTGAAAAATAGATAAAAGATAGCTTCAGATTTGAAGCAGACTTTGAAACAGCGAGCGAAATAAGCTTTGCATGAGGGGGTCTGGTGACCTGTGTATCAACAAAACTAGGGTACTTATTGATACACATGGTAAACATTTTAAAGGACTGGACTGGGTACTGGACCTTGAAAACGCTCCTTGTCCCATTCTCATTTTGATTTATGGTCTGGTGACCTGAACACACTGATTAGGAACCAGCTGACCTCTATTCTAACCAGGACCTTCAAACTTGGCCAAAATCATGCGGTCCTGGGAACATCACTCTCTTCCTGGGGGTCAGGTTAACCGACAACATATTATTGAAATAAATGATGTTCAACCTATGCATATTCCATTACTTAGTCTTGTACTGTGCACGTCTTAGTGCCAACGCATTTCATGTACTTATGTAATTTGGCATTGGTCTTACTATTGTGGCATAGAGAAATTGGCATTCAAGCTTTGACACCCGTCTTTTAATCTGTATTACCTGTTGATCCATGTTGTTTAAAGTAGTGTGGATAATAGGCTGCCTTCTTTTGCTTCATTTTGCCCCAGCTCACATAATACTCGTTTTACCGTGTGCATAGTGTTTGTAGGATGCACGAGAAAGCCTTATTCACAGTATCATCACCTGTCAGTTCCTCATCCGTTGGACTGTGGTGGGAGGGCCAATAAAGGCAGTGGCTTTAAAACCCAAGTAGTTCATCATTCATCTCAGAAAGGCCGTAAAGGTTTTAATGTTATTAGATTAGTGACTTTACGAGCTATCCGCTCAGAAACGAGTGAACTTCAGAAACCCAAAGGTTATAAGTTTAAGAATGATTAAATGTTCTGTAGTAGGACAAAGCTGCCGTCCCTTTCTGTCCAGGTTTATCTCAGATGTGGGCTTCTGGGAGAACTCTCTCTGTGTTTGGGTTGTAATATAAGTGTATAAAGTGTTGGTCTGTTGTCGCGGGAGCGGTGCGGCTAGAAGAGGTCCATCTGGGCCCATCGGAGGCACGCGCCTTGATTTTCAGTTTTCTTGGCTTTTTCGATTTGCAATAAATTAATTTCTCTCTACCAAGAGCAGAACACCACATAAAAAACAAACAATAAAGGATGTTATGGCTTCAAATGAAACTCTAAAAAATACTAAAATCTGCCAGTTATGGATAAGTCTGTAACAAAAACCCTTCCCCAGTGCACTGAACATGACCTTAGATCACATCACATATAAATATGTGAGGATGTCACTGATCACATCACATCTTGCCATACCTAAGGTGTCAGTGATGTGGCATTATGGAAGGCTGCAGTTTCATTGTTAGCCAACAGATGTCCCCACATTCATTGATTACCGAGGCTGCAGTTACGTCAACGGATGCCCCATAGACCACATGGAACAGCTGCATTTGAGCCGTGTATTTTAGATGAGGCATTTTAAAAAAAACACACACGAAAGAACATTTGCCGCAAAAAACAAAAGCTGATAAAAAGGCTTAAAATCGAATGCATCATCAAAGCAGACACTGTTATGAAGACAGATGACATGTTGGGAACTCGTGTGTGGACAGAGAGCCAGAGGTGGTGAAAGACTAGTGGGGTGACGCTTGAAGACCGTTTTACTGGTTGGTGAGCAGGTACTAAACACATCAAGCCTGGGAACAGGGTGTAGGGGCCTCCCTGTAGAAAAGGAAATGGCAGTAGGGCGAATTAGGCGGGTATGGAAGGTCACACTGGGAAAGATGTGCGTGAAATAGACCCCAGGGATGAGGGGGACTTAAATGTTCAATGTATAAATAGACCTAAAATGTATTTTTTTAAGTGTTCAAAAAGAACACAATTCATCAAGACATTTTGAAGCTTCAAAGTATTGTAAAATGTATGGATGAATGGAGAACCATTTAATTTAGTTAATTCATGTATACACTTTTTTTCTGCTGTGAGTTTTTTGGGTTCTTGTTTACTTCAGCTTGGTGTATTGTTACATGTGGCAGATCCTTACGTCTTACTGATACCAATAAAATGTTCTCCGAGAGATTACGGTGAGATGGTATGCTGCAGACCCACTGCCACTTAGGTGCCCTCCCAGAAGGTACATGGCAGTGAAATGTTTGTTCTTTGATAGCCACAGATTTCCTTTAAGTAATCAAATGGAGATGAAAGGATGCAGTTCCTTCGATTGCTAATACGTATTGTCCTCACAGAGATTGTATACATATACATCCTATATAAAATGGTCATTATACATCCAAGAAATGCTGCCAATTGTTTTTTTATTGGTGGCATATGCAAAATAGGTGCCTTCATATTACCATCATAGTTGAAGTAGCTTGCTCATATCCAATCATATATTGAAAAGGCATCTCTTTGATTGTTGGTGTTGTCATCTGCTGTGTCATCGACAGTGTGCAAGTTGCTTTGTGGTTGTGTAGCTAACCATAACTGGCCGTTATTTGTGGGTGCTGTATGTGATCATGTAATCATTACATCCTTTCGGTGATTTTTTTTCCTCCAATCTGTGGGGTGTATGTGTGCATCACAGTGACATTTAAGCGTCTAGAGGTAAAAAAAGAGGCACTCTGTACAGATTTTGTACTTATTCGCCAATGTGGATTTGAAAGTAATGAAAATGCAGAAAAGGAAATCAGCCTTTGATCGGCTGACTTTCCTGCTGTTTGCGAACAGAGAAGCAAAGATAATAACTGGAAATAATTAGTGCAAAAACCTCACTCGGGCCAGGCAGTTGAACAATGGCATCTGTAGGGCAGCACAGTGGGCCGCGACGGCTTCTCACTGGCTGCTGCAGTGCCAGTCCTTCTAAGTGCCATAGCATTTTGTCACTTCTCCAGCAAGGTCCTTTACAATCCTGCAATGCTGTCCTTCTGAGTCTGCTGATTGGCCGTGAGTAAGTGAGGCCGCCATGTTAAATGGCCAGCCACCCCTCATTTTGCATGTTTGTCCTGCGGTCATGGCTCTAATCCTGCTACTCCCAGAAACTGCAAAAATAACAATTGATGGACAGACTAGGGTGGCGTGGTGAGCAAAAGAACAATGGATTAAACACAGATCCTTGTGATTTGGGGTGAATGTTTGCATTGTTCAGCATTCTGTCCATTAATTTTTCCTTTTGCCGCCCTAAGTGGGAACGGTATGCCCAGACGTGGGTCCCGTACTCACTGCACCACTGGATTCAAGCTAGCCTGGCTGATAAGTGGTGTTACTCCGAAACCGGTCCCAGGATGCTTGTTTCCGGTCCAGGGAGGACCTGGGTTGGCAGTTCGGGCTGGACTATTCCCATGAGGCACAGGGTCAAGACTGATTTGCATATGGCTGGGTCGAAACTGGGGTGGCCTGGTGAGCAAAAGAACGATGGATTAAACCCAGATCATTGTGACTGAGGGTACATATTTGCATGATCAGCATTCCGTACATTAATTATTCCTTTCGTGTTTGCAGCTCCCACAAACTGGGCACTGCGGGACCCCAATGGTCCTGCATTTTGAAATCCCCCCCCCCACTATTAACTCTCTCAAAAGACAAGCCGTTCTCACACTTTCAGTCCTTCGTGAGCTGTAAAAGAGGTAGATCTAGATGTCCGGAGAAGAGGAGGTGCAGTACAGAGCAGGTCCTGCACCATGCAAGTTCAGGAGCAGGGTCAGCTTTAGAGATGCAAAACCAGCCACCTGCTGGTGAACAGCCCCAAATGTCTGAATGAAAGCATTGGGGGGCCCTGTCCTGGGACTATGCCCATGTCTTTAATTTCTTCCTTTAAGCATTCTGCAAGGTTCTGACCTCTTGTTAGATGAGTGGACAGAGGCACAGGTAGAGTAGGATCTGCTCAGGATCAAACAATTTGTGAAGGTAGTAGCACACTGCCGCTTGCTACAAAGGCTATGCGTACAGCACTATATTCCAATTTGGCGAATATACCGTGAGAATGGGCACTTCTCCTCACCACTAGTTAATATCCAGTCCTTTTTAGGTCGAGACTGGCATAGGCTACGCATATGCGCAGTCTCGCCAGCGAGACTTTGTCTCAGAGTAGCGAGGTTAATGCCCGCCCCTATTCTCCATTGGCTGGCCTCCTAAACGGCAGCCAGCCATTGGAGAAGAGGTCTCTGTGACGTTCTGTTTTCCATTTAAGCCCCATCCTTTTCGGATTGAGGGGCGCGTTTTTTTAGTTTCTTTCTCACCTCCAGCCAATGGAGAAGAAGGGCTAAAGAAAAACACGCCCCCCAGTCTGAAAAGGACGGGCTTACAGACTCCTGCTGCCCGTCTTGCTGTTCGGAGAAACAACCGTCTGCCCGGCTCACTGTTAGGAGGAACAAAAATGAGGCCAAGCCCCTCACGGGGATTTTGAAGAAATGGGCACGGGCCCTCCCCAGGGCTCTCTCTACCCCCACGGGGGCCCTACAAGCCATGGGGCACGTTGGAGTGGCCCACTGCCATCCGGGGCAGCTAGGACGCGTGCCTCACGCGGACACCACCCACACGATCTGCTCCCTGGAGGAACGGAAGCAGTCAGACACCCATGTCCCCTGCCCAGCCCTGACTCACCGGGCTCCGGCGTAGGGGGAAGTGCTTCCGGGGGCGGCAGCACTTCTCCTCCGGGCAAAGGCGGGGCTCTCCCTGGCACATGGGAGCCCCGCGGAACAGCTGCCTCGCTTCTCTGTCTTTTTCCCGCAGCAGTCTGCAGCACCTGCGGGGGTTCCCTCTCCTTACGGGAGCCCCGCGCTGCCATTGACTACATCGACTCTCTTCACCCGGGCCCCCTCCTGAGACCCAGGGCTTTCTCTCCCCGGCCGCAACCGCGGGGCTCTCCCTAGCGCATCGGAGCCCCGCGCCATAGGCCATGCCGGTCTCTTCCGGCTTAGGTGCAGGCCCCGCCTCCGTCCTGGCGGGCCCGCCTGACTTCCGGTTGTCACGGAGGGCTGTGGCAGCGATCCTTTTCTCGGGGGCAAAAGCGAGGGGTAGGCTCCCTCTAGCAAAAGTAAACATCGGGGTGGGCACCCGCACTGACCAACAATTAAAAACACGGGCATAACACAGGGTGGGCACCTGCTAATAAAAATATCGCAATAAGCGGGGTGGGCACCCGCGATGTGCACACAAGGGCAGGAGCGCTTCCCTGTGGGAAAACAATAGCGCTCTGCCCATGAATACAAATAAAGCGCTCACGAGGCGCTGGGGGCACAGCAACCATCAAGCCCCCAAAGACGGACCCCCAGATGGCCTATTGTAAGTACTGGCTGCTTGTAAGGTGAGAGCGAGGAAAAAAAAAGCTGCCACAGTCCTTGAGAGGAGTTCACTTGGTTTAGCTGTAAATATTCTGAAAATGATATATTTTAGAGCTGTTCAGAGTGGAGCAACGCAGTAATGGGTGAATTTGATTTAGGCAATGGCTCCCAAATGTCCTTAATCAGACAAAGACTTGAATCGTTGGTCTGTAGCGTCAGTTTTCATACAGAGAATGAAATGCAGTGAGCTGACAAGAAGCCTTTTTTTTTATATTCTACGTTTACACAGCGTGAAGTCTGCCTTTCATGCCTTATGCTGGCAAAGGCAGTGAGAGGCGGTCCACCTGACCTGCACAGGTGTGAACATTTGCTCGTTCTCGGAGCTTCTCTCACTGGGGGCGAGTTTCACACATTGGAGCACTGTCTCACTCTCAGCCAGTCTCATTGGCTTTGTTACCTCCAGACAATAAAGTCACACTCTTTCAGCAAACCCTTTTGGTCAAAAACCTTAAAAATTCAATAGGTAATAAGACCCCCGAACACTCTCTAGTACAACAGTGAAAGCATAGTTTTATGAGATAGCAGTACAGAGCAGGTATAAGAGTAACAAACAAACGTTCGTGTTTCAGCACGGCAAGTTATCAATAGACGCCACGTGCAAGGTCAGGGCTTTTAAGTGAAATGAAAAAAGTGGGGGGGCCTCTAGAAGGGGCACTGCCTATTTAAATAAGGGTGTGACTTAAACATGCTAATTAAATTCTGACTCCCATAATGTGCCACCTGATCAGCATTTGAGTTCCTCTCTGAGCTTTCTGTTATTGCAGCCAGATATATAACAGAATAACTAACATGCACCTAAAACAACCCAGGACTATTGGCTTTGTCAATGGTTGTTCACTGTTTAAGGTAACTAAGTAGCAAGAATGAATGTGTTGTAATTAGTGAATATTGAATATTTTTAGATTCTGAAATTATTTGACTGTATATGAAATATTTCTAAAGCATGTTGCCACAGAAGTGGTTTTCAGAGTGTGTCAATCATTCCCATTACGTTCTCTCCATTTTAGACATATATGCCCTTTTTCTCTCCACATCTCGTCAAACTGCACCCTCACACACCCTCACACACCCTCACACACCCTCACACACCCTCACTCACCCTCACCTCCCCTCACCCCCCTCACACCCACACCCTCACACATCCTCACACACCCTCACCCTCGCATACCTTCACAACCCTCTCACCCTCACACACCCTCTCACCCTCACACACCCTCTCACCCACCCTCACCCGCCCTCACCCGCCCTCACATCCCCTCACCCTCGGTGCTGTGTGTGTGTGTGTGTCGCTGTGTGTGTGTGTGTGTGTGTGGTGCTGTGTGTGTATGTGGGGCGCTGTGTGTGTGTGTGTGTGTGTGGGGGGGCGCTGTGTGTGTGTGTGTGGCACTGTGTGTGTGTGGCACTGTGTGTGTGTGGCACTGTTTGTGTGTGGCACTGTTTGTGTGTGGAGCTCTGTGTGTGTGGCGCTCTGTGTGTGTGTGGCTCTGTGTGTGTCTCTGTGTGTGTGTGGCTCTCTGTGTGTGTGTGTGGCTGCGTGTGTGTATGTGGCTCTGTGTGTGTGTGTGGCTCTGTGTGTGTGTGGCTCTGTGTGTGTGTGTGTGGCTCTGTGTGTGTGGCTCTGTGGGGGTGCAAATTCAATAGGTATCGCATTTGCGAGAGATTAAGCTATTGGCATTGTAAATGACAATGCCATTTATTTATCTGTTTTCAAAACCAATACATAAATAACAATTTTGTCATTTACAATGCCAATAGCTTCTAACTTTTGCAAAGGCGAGACCGTTGCATTGTAAATGCTTGTTTAACATCAGCCTTTGATTCTACATACTCCCACTCTTGCCAAAAAAGGAGCAGATAAATAAGTGCAAAAGTGATTGCTCCAGAATACTCATTTTGTACAAATGGGAGGTCAGGATTAGAAACTGTGTCTGCTGGTTACACATTTCCAACTAGTTCACTGGACCACAATTTTAGCTGTTGTGATTCAGATGCAAAGCCAAGAGGCTTCCCTTCCGAGGGAAATGGCACTGTCTCGAAGCCTTGCCCAGCTTTAGAATGCAGTGTTTATTTTCCGCGTATATAGGTGAAGTGGTAAAGATGAGATCAGATGCGGAGTATCCTATTTCTATGGCAAAAACCGGCCCACTAGACCAGGTCCTGTGACACTATGTGGATAATTGCCCTATTCACGACAAAAACTGACCCGCACTATTGGTGTTTCAGAGTTTAAGGTCATTTCATTCCATTTGGATACTACTGTTATTTTCTTGTCTTTCAAAGGTTGCAATAGCGAGCAGTAAAGGCTTACTCCAGGAATTGGTAAAGAGGTTAGAGCTCAAATGCGTTGTGACTAGTACTCAAACTCGATCATCTCTGGCTCTTTTACAGCTATTAAGATGGCCTGATTTGGAGGAGCAGAATCTAGAATGAAACCCCCAAAATATGCTATGTTGCTCAACCCTCCCCCCATAACAATTGACTAGACACATTAATCAGTTTGATCTACTCAACCCTCATCAATCAGGCTTCAGAGCGGACCACAGTACAGAAACTGCTATGATTCACATAATCGACGACGCCCTCCAAATCCTGGATCAAAACGATACCTGCCTCCTTATCCTTCTTGATCTCTCTTCTGCATTCGACACCGTCAAACATGAGAACTTACTCGAGCTCTTAAACACAAGAATGGGTATATCTGGAACTGTGCTCAAGTGGTTCACGTCCTTTCTACACAACAGAACGCAGAAATTCAAGAGTAACAACTTGATGTCTTCTCCTATACCGGTATCGCTAGGCGTCCCACAAGGATCCTCCCTATCCCCAACTTTGTTTAACTTAGTTATGGAACCTCTCACCACCTTGCTACAAGCATCCAATGTTCAATTCCACATGTACGCCGATGACACCCAACTCTATCTCAAAGTACAATCACCCAAAGACATTATGCTCCTGAATTCAACGATCAGAAGCTCCCAATCATGGTTGGCCGCTAACCATCTCAAACTCAATGCTCTTAAAACAGAGTTCCTCCTGATCTCACCTCCTGCGAAGTCCAATACCACTCAAATCTGGCTTAAACACCTAACCGCACTCAATGTTCAACCCACCATCGTGGACTCAGCAAAATCTCTAGGCATAACACTTGACACCAACCTCAACATGCAGGAGCACATCAACAAAGCAACTAAGGGGGCAAACTATCAGATCAATACCTTAAGGAAACTCAAACCCTTCCTTCCAGCCAAAGATTTCCAAACTGCGGTACAAGCTCTAGTCATCCCCCGAATAGATTACGGCAGCATCGCCCTCTGCGGTCTCCCACTAACTACCACAGCACCCATAAGAGCTTCTCTAAACGCCGCAGCAAGACTCATCACCGGATCAAAAAAACACTCACACATTTCCCCTGACCTGAGAGCCCTGAACTGGCTGCCTTTTGAAGCCAGAATACACCTGAAAATCGCCTGCATCACGCACAAGGCTGTCCATCTGAGTTCATCCGGATACCTCGCCCAGAAGCTGACGATCTCCGGAGGCTCTAGAAAGACCAGAGGCACAAACAATCTCCTGCTAAAGCCCCAAAGATTCCGCAAGGAAAAAACGTATAAACGCTCCTTCTCAGGAATGGCACCCAGGATCTGGAACTCACTCCCCCCTGAAATCAGGCTCATCTCCTCTACCATACTTTTTAAGAAAGAAGTAAAAGCTATCCTCATGGCTAAATACACTTGAATTGTTCTTGGGGATTATTTTACAGACGATGTACCATTCAGTTATACTGATCTTTTATGCTTTTTTGTATGACTCTTATTATTGACCTGCCTGAATGTCTACGCTTTTAATTATTTGTATCTGTTATCTGTATCTGTAACATGTGTATCTGTTTCATTAGTGATGTATCTGGCTGACTATGTTCCCACATGTACCTTCCCCACCCCAATTGTTATTTACTCACACGCTGTTTCCTTTCTCTGTAAAGCGCTCTGATATCTGCAAAGATCTTGTTCGCGCTATATAAAACTTTCAAAATAAATAAATAAATAAAATAAATAACAAACGTCCGTGTCTCCACACGTGCAAACTGTCATGCAAAGTGATAATGGGAAGTTGGCCACCCTGGCTCTCAGGTGCAGATAGAATAAAGTGACTAGAGGCGGGTGTAATTCCAGACGGTGATCCCACCTTAAGTGTAATGAGCCTTAGTTCAGTCCTAGGCAAGCCGGACAGGCCTTGGGAGTCAAAACTGTCCCGGTCTTCTTCACTCAGACCTAAGATGTAGCAGGCAGTTTTTGAGGTGGTACCATGGTAAGGGAAGGTGTGCAGACTGAGCACTGGCAGTCCATCGTGGTCAGACGCTATCCAGCTCAGGGTAAGAGAGGACCTAGCCACCTATCCAGACCAGGCCACAGCAGCGGTCTGCAATAGTGGCGGAGTGGCGGTGAATCGGTAATTATCACCTGTTCCATTCGGGAGGATTGTTGTTGCAGGTAGGCGCCTTCCGTCATCCTGGAGTCAGTGCTGTTGGGCCAAGCTGGTTCTCCCCTCTTCCTGCAGCACTATTGACCACTTACAGGCTGCAGGAGAAGAGGGCAAGCCTGAAGTGGGGACCCTGGGCTTCATGATGTAAGCAGGCCTTTGACCATGCACCTGTATACCCAGTGGCATTCGGTGTTTGCCTTGCTTCCCTGGTGTAGCTGTTGTGTTTTGAAGTGCGTTTTTTCACCAAATGGAGAAGGCGCAGCAGGGGGAAGTTAACCTAGACTCCTGGGTAGTCTTCTGTCTTGGAGCAGAAGATCCGTCACCATGAGAGAGGAATGGTGCAATGTCTGAAGAGTGTGCTACATAGCTATAACACCTTGTTATTACTGTCCCAGGTGGATCATCCGTGGACCGGCCGGTCAGGCAATGAGTCTGTGCCTATCTTTTTTTTTCTTGTTTTCATGCTTTTCTTCTTTGCAGGGCCGGTCTTCAGCCTACACTGCAAGGAGAATACAGAAAAGCAATAATCAAGTCACTTTACCTCTGTAACCTCTTCTGATGTTTTCCAAACTGATAAACAGCAGCTGCAGTGCTTACAACACATGTGTCTGGTCCTGGAGTTACTTAACATGGAAAAGAGCAGCTAGACGCCTCCTACAGCTCGCCCTCTCACCTGATAACCAGCAAATGACTGTCACCAACCCCTACATTGCCCCCGTGGAACTGCACTGCCCCTGGCCCTTTAAATGAATGGATGGAGTACTTTTATCTCCATTACAATAGGCGCCCCAAGTGCAGCCAATGGTCACCATTGGAATTCATCATGGCCGCCATCGTGACATCCCTGCAGTGGGTGGCGCCTTCAAGGCAAGAGGACTTCTCCCGACTTAGGACATGCGAAGCAGCCACCTCCAAACCCCTCCCCCCAAGAAACGACGGCCAGATTCGGCCAACTCTCTCACAGAGCAGCAGTTGGGCATTTCTTCCCAGCTGCTCGGAGTTTCATCTTTTTTGCTTTCCTCTCCCCACAGGACATCACCCCCATTAACACCAACCACCTGTGCCAGTAGGCGAGACAATCTCCATACAAAGAGAGAGAATGCATAACGACCAACCTTGTAATGAGGGCCCATATTGCCATCCTAGACCATGAGAGCTATATCCACGTGGATTATAAATGTCACTTGTGCCCTGAAGTTGTAATCTAGGTCCATGAGTACATGTTTCTTCTTCCGTCTTTTTTTTTTAATATGACATGACTTGTTCATTGATTTTAGTACTCTTCAGAAACAATTTATTTGGATCATTTAAGCGTCAGACTCAGGTTAATGTGATCTGTTCATAGTTTGCGTGCTAATACAGTTATTTTTCAGGCAAAACTGTGAACACTAAAATGGATAAGGTCCTAACATTTAAAATGTGTTTCCATTCAATGTGTAATATTGCAAGTAGTTTTGTAAATTTTGAGGACCACTGTAAGGACATAATAACATATTTTCTAAACTGTGCTTTTCTTCTGTGGTACAATAACGCCATGGGATCGTTTTAAGGAGACAAAAAATTGGAGAATAAAGTGCCGGGTGGGGCGGTACATGCATCTTTTTGAGGCACTGGAGCAGATCCTTTGGGAGATGCTTGCGCCAAGGCTCGGCCTGCAGTGGTGAGCTTGCGAAGTCTGCTGATCGATGCTCTGAGAGCAGTACTGTCTTTGTGTGAGGGTTATGTTTTTGTAACCAGCTCTGAAAGAAAGAAGAAATGCTGTGTTAACCATCCATTGGCCTTCTATATTTGGGGATACTACATTTCTTGTTTATGTGTTGGTTTTCATGAGCCATTTTCCAATTGTCGTTTGGAGCTTGACGGGAATTATTAGTTGTGGCGTGCTATATGTGCACTGTAATCCATAAATGCCACATTTCTGGGCTTCTGAGCCATAACTGTAACTCACCATATACCTGTGTTTTTTCCAGTGAATTTCATTGTTTTGTTCTGCTATATTGAATTTCCTGCCTCTGCTGTGCTCGGCTTCAGCTATATGCAGCAGAGCGTTTGGCATAGGACCGTACCTGTGATTAGGCCCTGCACACACCTCTGATGTGAGCTCTCACCTTTTTATTTGTATTTTGGGATCCACACATCCTTACTAGGATGGTTTGTTACATACTGGCTTTATTTTTGTTAGGTCATAAGCATGGCCTTTTGTGTGCGAGTTATAGCTGTTATGTTAGTTACTAGAACCAGGGCGTCTGGGATTCTCTCTCTGCCCCTTCATGGCTGATTGTTTTTTTTCTGCCCGCTTTTTTGACCTAGCACCTAGTCAGCCGCAGTCGGTAGTGGGGGTACCTGCGTGGCGGTGACGTGGGGAGGGGGAGGGGCAGGGTGGGGGGTAGTAATCTGTGGATTACGGAGGTTTACAGGTAAGTAAACATATAAATAAATAAAACGAATCTTCAAATGCGATGCAGTGCGCGTAACAAAATTTGTTTTATTTATTTATATGTTTTCTTACCTGTAAACCTCCAGAATGCATAGATTACTATCCCCCACCCTGCCCCTCCCCACGTCACCGCCTGACAGGTACTCCCACTACGGACGCGGCTGCACCTAGTCCCGTAAAGGTGGCCACATCAAAATGTGTTGAGCTGTGGCCATCCAGTTACGGGCTTCTTGTCATCTGCAGACCCGAAATTGATGAGGGTAAACAATTTTTTTTATCAAATCAAATGTTATTTTGTTTTTTATTTTAATTCACAGATGCTCCACAAGCAGTCTTCAAAGCAGTGTTCCTACACCTGTTGCGGTCAAAAGGTCGAGATATCTGTGACAGTTTAAGCCTTTCAATCCTATAATGAAATATTTCTTAAATGATAGTTTCTCAAAAACTTCTCAATGGATTTACACCAAACCAAGCAAAGGCATATCCTTGAATAAAGTTCTACTTTCATGCCATGTTTGGTGCAATTTCTGTTTAACTGTTTTTCCTGTAGAGTAGAGAAAAAAATCCTATAGGGGAGTTAAAATGGGTAAAGTTGCTGTTTGACACTCCCATTCCCACCCCATCTCACTCACAGTATTGAATGAAATTGGCAAGCCAGAACTACATTTGAATGAATGCTTTTTGATAAACGTTATGCATATTCTGTGGACTGTCCCAATGTTTTAAGAAAAAACTGACTTTTAATTGAAACTTTGTGATAACTGTACCTAAGCATTTCAAATATTCATCTTTTTTTTCACTATTAATACTGCATTTATAGCCGGATATGTGAAGGCTTTCTGTAGTCACAAATGGGTGATTCACAAAATTGGGCCGTTTGCAATTGCAAATATGCCCTTTAGTATATACAAAGCACAAATTGCAGTTCAGTAAAATGTTAAAGAAGCTCTATGGGTTTGTGACCTGATACCTAATCAGCATTTGGATAGGGCGTGTTTAAGGCCTCCCTTCCAAATGCCAAATCTGAATGGTATGTATTAATGTTTTGTGACCGAAAGCCTGTCACAAAACATTAAAAGTATACAGACTACAAACATGCGGTAAGCTCTTCGCATACAGGAAGGACTCTTCAAGGGACCCCCCCCCTCCCCTTTGGGAAAGATGAAAAATATATTTCAAGAGTAGGCAGTAGTTCCACCTAATCTTTAAAAAATGTTAGTTACAGTTTTATTTTTGTTTAAACACACCCCGTTGGCCTTTAAGGAAAATGGGCTGCATTTGGAAAAAAATATGACTTTTTTTTAACCCCTTGGCCGCGGTGGTAATTCCGCCGCAGCGCTAGGGGGGCCGCGCGGCGCCGCCATGCTCGTGACGGAACCACTCCGTCATGAGCCGCGGTGGCGCTGTGCTTGTGACGGAATGGTTCCGTCACGGCCCTGCCCGCTCATTGGAACACACCGCGCAGGCACGAAATCAGCGCCGCGGCCGGGCCGTGACGGAACCATTCCGTCACCAGCACAGCCCCACCGTGGCTCGTGACGGAATGGTTCCATCACGAGCGCGCAAGGGGTTAAAGCAAACACAGGCGTGGAAGTCTGCTGAACCCAACAGGCCACTATCCCTTGATGGCTGCGATTCCCAGTGGGTGGCATATTGCGACCTACCTGAATAATATTCACCAGGATGGTCAATTTCCGTCCCACTAGGAATCTGCATTTCAGAACCGACATATTAGTACGTAGGTCGGTTTGCAAAATACCCCACTGGTCACAAAAATACAGCCAGTACTATGTAACCAGTGCTTTGTTCATCAGGCCCTGGAGGTTTTATTGATGCCTGTGTCCTTATACTCACTATCACTAATCACATTATGCTTTTACATAACAGCCGGTGACCATGATCTACTATACAAGTTTCAGGGCTATGTTCAGCATTTCTGTCTGAGCAAAGGCTGTCCTTTTTCAAAAGCTACGAATACATACATAAGTTTAACCCAGACAGATGAAAATAAAGACGGGATTGTCTTTTTTGGTTTCTCATCGACTGACAAATTATCGACCTTGGCGATTTTTTGTTGTTATTCTGTATACATTAACCATGTTCCCCGAGTAGAAGTCCTACAAAGTCGTCTCTGTTTACAGAATTCTAAATCAGACCACTGGCTTACCTCACTAGCGCTGTGTTAAGCCCTACCTGGTAAGAATCGATCCTTTGAAAAACGATTTCATTCATGAATAAAAAGATCGGGCCTATATGAATCTAGTAATAGGATTTGACTGGCGAGAAGCGCCCGCCAATAAATATTTAACAGGTTTTAATGCATCGGAGAACGAAGAGTTGCGCCTTTTTCCCGGAGTTAGTGCTGAGATGCAGGCTTGACCCTGCGAGCCAGGCGGCTGGGCAGCTCCCTGGAAGGGGGCTCTATTAAAAGGGATGCTTTGCTGCCCAGAATCCTCCTGTGTTCCGCCTGGAATCTTGGTAACACGTTTTTATCACTTTCGAGCTTGACCTTCTGTCTGCGGGGTCCACGCTAGTTCGCCGGCTACAGAAATCATTACATGCAGGAGGACTGTGGGGATTTGCCATCGCAAAGCATGGGCCGGCGGAGACAGAAGAGGACTTGCTCATGGATGATGTTACATTAAGTGGTAGAGAGTGAGCCCAGTGCCAGAGCGGCCCACAGCGGACGGGGCGGGAGGGACGCCTTGGCATCCTCGCCCTGAAATGAAAGATCGACCATGAATCTAATATATATTATATATCAAATTATTATGGCCAAGATTCAAAGTTTATGTCCGATTTCTGCCGGATCCAACTTCAAAAATAAAAAAGTGAATTTTCTTATCTTACTCATTAACAGTGACATCCTGGATCCAAATGAAGAAAAGGTTAGGGAACCCGTGAAGTGCACAAACAGTGAGGTGGATATTCCCTTCCTTTTCCCTGGAAAAAACATATAGATACTTGTTAAAATCACCATTTGATAAAATGTATATACATTACACTGTGAATACATATTCTAAAAACACGTTCAGTTACATTACCAGACATATTTTTCATCCCCATGGATTATGTACCTGCTAGCACTCTGTGATCTTACTCTAGACACATCATACTTATTCATGTAGATGAGTTGCTAATTCCTCATCAAGATTATGGCACTCCGGAAAACGAGTTTCGAGGTCCATAATCCACCTTCATTCACATTTCCTTAATGCCAATTCCCGATTACCTCCCCTCTTCCCGATGTGAACTTGTTCCACTACAAAGAAACTCAGTAGGGAGGTATTGGATTGGTGACATTCCTGGAAATGTCGTGCAATGGGGTAGCGTGCATCTACATGTGTTCTAGCTCTTAGATGCTCCTGTACTCTTTTTTTATGATCTCAGCGGGACCCCTTGCATGAAATTGGAATATATATATATATATATATATATATATATATATATATATATATATATATATATATATATATATATATATATATATATATATATATATATATATATATATATATATATATATATATATATATATATCCAGCCAAAAGAAGATTGCCTCCTATGGAAGACACCACACCACTGGTTAGTGTTAGCCCATTTTCGTTTAATAAGAGAACAGCAGCATGTAGGTAATTCAGTCCAGCAAAATTAAATTGTCCTGCCCGACGCGTTTCATCATAACTTCCTCAGGGGCATTGGACTCGAGTCAAGCAGCAGCATACTTTTGGCGGCAACTCAATTATTCAAATACCTTGCCTCAGTGGGCGTGGCCCGTGCAACACGGCCTCATGGTACTTGTAGTGCCGTCGTTTTCCTCCAGTGAGTGACCTGCCGCTGACTCGAAAATCATGTGAAATCTTTTCCCAGTGGAATGTGGCATAAATTACTGTCCCTGCCACGGTTAAAGTCTCTTAAAAACCGGCACCAGCGCCTTATGTTGATCCGCCGGTTGACGGATCAGCAGGGATGCTGATACCAACGCCTTCCGCTGATCCACCGATTGACGGGTCAGCATGGGTCCTGGAAAGCAGCACCGGAGCGTCTTCCGCGGCTAAGGCCAGCCGCTCAACATCCAGCCAAAAAAAGATTGCCTCCTATGGAAGACACCACACCACTGGTTAGTGTTAGCCCATTTTCGTTTAATAAGACAACAGCAGCATGTAGGTAATTCAGTCCAGCAAAATTAAATTGTCCTGCCCGACGCGTTTCATCATAACTTCCTCAGGGGCATTGGACTCGAGTCAAGCAGCAGCATACTTTTGGCGGCAACTCAATTATTCAATATATATACACACACACATACACAAACGTATATATATACAGAACAGCTCCACAGCTACCTCCGATCCCGTGGAACGGCGAAACAGGAAGACAGACCACAGGATCAGGTAAGTGAAGATTTTTTTATTTGGATTTCAGCAAAGACGCGTTTCGGGCCCGAGAGCCCTTGTTCACAGGCGGAGAACCAAACATATATATATATATTGGTCAATAGATTGGCACGAGGCAGCTCACCCGCAGCAAGCAGGAAAGCAAGGAACGCTGGAAATACAGTTGGTGACTTCACTGATGTTGTTGGTAAATTCATACCAGCACTCGATCCTGCCAACCTACCAACTGCTGGTTGAAGCGAATGCGGGGACCGGAGGGGTTCATAATGCTTAATATTGACTGTCCTGAACATTGCCCAGCTCTGCAAACGCCTAGCAATACAAGGATTTGACTTTGATTTCCCCCGCTATACGGCCCAGGGTGAAAGCATTCTGGGATTTGCAGTTCCACAAACTGCATCTGTCAATCATGTGGTAGGGGGAGGCGCGCACTAATTAAATAAGGGTGCGGCAGATGACAGCTGGGCGCATGAACTCGCAGTTGGGCAGAGGCGTCTGAGGAAGGCTGACGCCGAAATGCATAACGCCGTATCTGCCTGCAAATAAAGAACCTCTTCACTCACCCCCGCTTGGGCTCCTTCCTTCATTATTGGTGGAGGTGTTTTGTTTTCCATATTGTGCGTGTCAGCCAGAGACACGGTTGGGATTCCACGCTTCACAAGTTGGCTGCCTTTCATCTGGACACCTGCGTTTGCAGTCTTTGTTTGGTCAATAGATTGGCACGAGGCAGCTCACCCGCAGCAAGCAGGAAAGCAAGGAACGCTGGAAATACAGTCGGTGACTTCACTGATGTTGTTGGTAAATTCATACCAGCACTCGATCCTGCCAACCTACCAACTGCTGGTTGAAGCGAATGCGGGGACCGGAGGGGTTCGTAATGCTTAATATTGACTGTCCTGAACATTGCCCAGCTCTGCAAACGCCTAGCAATACAAGGATTTGACTTTGATTTCCCCCGCTATACCGCCCAGGGTGAAAGCATTCTGGGATTTGCAGTTCCACAAACTGCATCTGTCAATCATGTGGTAGGGGGAGGCGCGCACTAATTAAATAAGGGTGCGGCAGATGACAGCTGGGCGCATGAACTCGCAGTTGGGCAGAGGCGTCTGAGGAAGGCTCACGCCGAAATGCATAACGCCGTATCTGCCTGCAAATAAAGAACCTCTTCACTCACCCCCGCTTGGGCTCCTTCCTTCATTATTGGTGGAGGTGTTTTGTTTTCCATATATATACGTATATGTGTATATATATATATATATATATATATATATATATATGTGTGTGTGTGTGTGTGTGTGTGTATATATATATATATATATATATATATATATATATATATTATATATATATATATGTGCGTCTGTGTATATATGTATGTATATATATATGCGCATATATATATATATATATATATATATATATATATATATATATATATATTTATTTATTTCGTAATAAACATGAAGTGTATGTCAGTAGCGCGGGCGTTGTCTGTCAAACAGACCTCAGCACTATAACCCCCTATAGAATTCATGTTTCTTTTAAATGAAAAAAAAGGGTTTTTTTGTCAGTATGGCTCATGTGTGTCCTATTGCTGAAACAACTTGTTCTTTGGATCTGAACCCGATGCTGGCTTCTGTGGACTCCTGTGGCCTCCAACGAGTAACAGAACAGCCCGTTCAAGAGTCCTAGGTGAGTGATGTATGAGGGTGCGCATCTATCAGTACATAGGATAATTGTGACTACGGTTTACGTATCGCCCCTAAAAGAGTATGCATGCCCTCTCTCTCGCAGAACAAAACCCTTTCTCGAGCCAGAACACAAGTGGGGTCCATTATGAGCAGGCGATTTCTGGAGCCTAAACTAAGGTCTCTATATTCCTGGGCATTGGCTGTTCTAGAGAAGGTGTGCCCACTGACTTAAAGAAAGCAAAGAACACCCTCTACAGTTCTGCACATTATCGATCCCTCTTGAGTAAGCGCGCAAGTTCACTCAGAGAGAGCATAGATCGCCTTCACAATTATGGACATTGGTCCCTCAGAAGCAAACCTGCCCTGTCCCTTAAAGACCGCATGTTACACAGTTGTGTTGCGTGAAGCTTCCTTCGGAGCCGTAAACAGGTGTAGATGTGGTGGTAGGCAGTGCTTGTAGTATAAAGCGTCCTTAGGAGCAGAGCTGAGTACAAGGCGACCCTTGTTGGAGCCAGGTACAGTGTAGGGCTTCTGGAGCAGGCCATCCTTGGTGGATCACGCTCGCTTCGGAGCCCTGTACGCTACAGGTACTCTAGGATAGCCTGTCTTCATTGCTTAGTGCTTTTTGGAAGCCCAGTACAGTACAGATAAGGCCTTGTCGGCCATCCTTGTTGGATAGAGCTTTCTGCAGAGCCTTTTGCTGTGTAGCTTCCACGGGCCAGGTGATCCTTTTTACAGAAAGCTGGTATGGGTTCAATGAAACCGATATGTAAAGATATTTAAAATTCAGAACAGTGTATGGAAAAGGCTATCCTTGTTAGACAGAGCTTCCCTTTAAGCCCAGGATAGCATAGTGAACATCCTATGGAGTAGGTAGTCCATGTGACATAGATCTATTTCTGGAGCTCCTCACAGGCTTGGGCCTCTAATGCCGGTGATCCTTGTCACTCTAACTTTATAAGTTTTACAATATAGCTCGCGATCCTTGTCGCACAAAACTTAATTTGGAAAATCAGGGCAGTGCAAGTTCCCTGGAGCAGGCTCTCCTTGTCTCGTGCCGCTTACTTTAGGACCCAGACCACTCCAATGAAGCAGGCTATCTTTGTCTCTTGGAGGACTTATTCCCAGAGAAGGGAACAGTTTTATGTAGGTAAGGCAGGCGTTTCTTCTTGCCTAACCCGTGCTTTCTCCACACCCAAATATAATAATGGGCTTTAAGGAATACAGGTTTCTTTAATTAATGGAGGGAAGCTTTCTCCAGACCCAGTGGAAATTCGACCATGAAGCTGTTTTAAGATCCACATAGCGGTACCCTGGAGTGCTACCATACCGTCTCACTGTATCAGATCACGAAATAATATACTAAGATGGTGAATACGACGGAAATAATAATAGGTTTGCAGTAAAACTGCCCCTTTTCCCACCTGAACTATGCCAGTGAACCACAACATAATCTTAAAACATTGCCATATCTATTTGTTAAAAATGATCTGCCACTAAATGCTGTTGTATAGAAATTCACAAACATGACAAGCTGGTGTTTAATCTTCTGATCAGTCACAGAAGGGAAGACTTCAGTTGAAATGCAGCCGCTACCATGCAGGTCCTTGTTTGCAGCCAGTCTGTCAGTTGATGTAACAGAGTCTTAGTCAATCTCTGTTAAATATTCAGTTTCTATTAAGTATTTGATCTGGGTTTTAATAGCACAGCCATCAAGCGCACCTATTGTTAACAATATACATAGTATGGATGGTGAGCCCGCCGCTTCCAGCCATTGGCTTTCAGCGACCAGCCCTTTCAGCCATCGGCTTGACACTGTTGATCGTGTCTTGCCTCAGCCCAGTGGAATATCGATCTCTCACGTAATGCTATTTGCTGTTTCGGTGTATTTTCTATTTCCAGTCGAGTGCTTGCATTTATCTACACGAGGTGACTACATTACAGTTATAACCATCTCACTAAGCTCCTGCTGGTTCCCTCCAGTATGGCTTACTCGAACGTGAAAAATATGTGTGCATTAGCATATTAAACCTAGAACTATTGTCTTTGCCAATGCTTGTTTAGTACTGGTTTAACTTATTTTGTGCACATCCAGTTCAGGCAGATAAAACTACTGAAACTGAGATAAACTTCACAGGTTCTCTTAAGTGTCGTCTGGTGTCCCACCGCGGCCTCCTTTGTTGCAGGACATGTAGAATACATCCCATGCTTCTCCCCTACTTCCTACAAGCCTCTCTTAAGTGTGGTCTTCTGTCCTGCAGGTGCCTACTTGGATGCAGGACATAAATACATCTCTTGCTTCTCCCTGGCTTCCTACAAGCCTCTCAAGTGTGGTTTCGTGTCCCTCTGCGGCCTGCTTGGCTTTAGGACATGTATACATCTCATGCTTCACCCCTGCTTCCTACAAGCCTCTCAAATGTGGTGCTGTGTCCTGCCGCGGCCTGCTTGGCTGCAGGACATGTATAATACATCTCATGATACGCCTCTGCTTCCTACAAGCCTCTCTTAAGTGTGGTCTTCTGTCCTGCAGGTGCCTACTTGGATGCAGGACATAAATACATCTCTTGCTTCTCCCTGGCTTCCTACAAGCCTCTCAAGTGTGGTTTCGTGTCCCTCTGCGGCCTGCTTGGCTTTAGGACATGTCTACATCTCATGCTTCACCCCTGCTTCCTACAAGCCTCTCAAATGTGGTGCTGTGTCCTGCCGCGGCCTGCTTGGTTATAGGACATGTATAATACATCTCATGATACGCCTCTGCTTCCTACAAGCCTCTCTTAAGTGTGGTCTTGTGTCCCGCTGCTGCCTGATTGGTTGTCGGATGTGTATACATGTTATGCACCTCTCCTGCTTCCTACAAGCCTCTCAAGTGTGGTCTTGGGTCCCGCCACGGCCCGCTTGGCTGCAGGACATGTGTACATGTCATGCCTGTTCCCTGCTTCCTACAATCCTCTCTTAAGCGTGGTCTCTTTTCTCGCCACGGCTTGCTTGGCTGCAGGACATGTATAATATATCTCATGCTTCCCCCCCTGCTTCCTACAATTCTCAGTGTGGTCTTGTGTCCCGCTGGGGCCTGCTTGGTTGTAGGACATGTATACATCTCATGCTTCTCCCCTGCTTCCTACAAGCCGCTCCTTAAGTGTGGTCTTGTGACCCGCTGTGCCCTGCTTGGCTGCAGGACGTGTATACATCTCATGCATCTCCCCTGCTTCCTGCAAGCCTCTCAAGTGTGGTCTCAAGTCCCGTTGCGGCCTGCTTGGCTGCGGGACATGTATACATCTCATGCATCTCCCCTGCTTGGATGCAGGACGTGTATACATCTCATGCCTCGCCCCTGCTTCTTACAAGCCTCTCAAGTGTGGCCTTGTGTCCCGCCACCGCCTGCTTGGATGCGGGTCGTGTATACATCTCATGCTTCCCCCTGCTTTCTACAAGCCTCTCAAGTGTGGTCTTGTGTCCCACCGCTGCCTGCTTGGCTGCATGAGGTGTATACATCTCATGCTTTGTCCCTGCTTCCTCCTAGCCTCTCTTAAGTGTGGTCTTGTGTCCTGCAGGTGCCTGCTTGGCTGCGTGGGGTGTATTCATCTCATGCTTTGCCCCTGCTTCCTACAAGCCTCTCAAATGTGGTGTTGTGTCCTGCCACGGCCTGCTTGGCTTTAGGACATGTATACATCTCATGCTTCACCCCTGCTTCCTACAAGCCTCTCTTAAGTGTGGTCTTGTGTCCTGCAGGTGCCTGCTTGGCTGCAGGGGGTGTATTCATCTCATGCTTTGCCCCTGCTTCCTACAAGCCTCTCTTAAGTGTGGTCTTGTGTCCTGCAGGTGCCTGCTTGGCTGCAGGGGGTGTATTCATCTCATGCTTTGCCCCTGCTTCCTACAAGCCTCTCTTAAGTGTGGTCTTGTGTCCTGCAGGTGCCTGCTTGGCTGCAGGGGGTGTATTCATCTCATGCTTTGCCCCTGCTTCCTACAAGACTCTCTTAAGTGTGGTCTTGTGTCCTGCAGGTGCCTGCTTGGCTGCAGGAGGTGTATTCATCTCATGCGTCGCCCCTGCTTCCTACAAGCCTCTCAAATGTGGTGTTGTGTCCTGCCACGGCCTGCTTGGCTTTAGGACATGTATACATCTCATGCTTCACCCCTGCTTCCTACAAGCCTCTCTTAAGTGTGGTCTTGCGTCCTGCAGGGGGTGTATTCATCTCATGCTTTGCCCCTGCTTCCTCCTAGCCTCTCTTAAGTGTGGTCTTGTGTCCTGCAGGTGCCTGCTTGGCTGCAGGAGGTGTCTTCATCTCATGCGTCGCCCCTGCTTCCTACAAGCCTCTCAAGTGTGGTCTTGCGTCCTGCAGGGGGTGTATTCATCTCATGCTTTGCCCCTGCTTCCTCCTAGCCTCTCTTAAGTGTGGTCTTGTGTCCTGCAGGTGCCTGCTTGGCTGCAGGAGGTGTCTTCGTCTCATGCGTCGCCCCTGCTTCCTACAAGCCTCTCTTAAGTGTGGTCTTGCGTCCTGCAGGGGGTGTATTCATCTCATGCTTTGCCCCTGCTTCCTCCTAGCCTCTCTTAAGTGTGGTCTTGTGTCCTGCAGGTGCCTGCTTGGCTGCAGGAGGTGTATTCGTCTCATGCGTCGCCCCTGCTTCCTACAAGCCTCTCTTAAGTGTGGTCTTGCGTCCTGCAGGGGGTGTATTCATCTCATGCTTTGCCCCTGCTTCCTCCTAGCCTCTCTTAAGTGTGGTCTTGTGTCCTGCAGGTGCCTGCTTGGCTGCAGGAGGTGTCTTCGTCTCATGCGTCGCCTCTGCTTCCTACAAGCCTCTCTTAAATGTGGTCTTGCGTCCTGCAGGGGGTGTATTCATCTCATGCTTTGCCCCTGCTTCCTACAAGCCTCTCTTAAGTGTGGTCTTGCGTCCTGCAGGGGGTGTATTCATCTCATGCTTTGTCCCTGCTTCCTCCTAGCCTCTCTTAAGTGTGGTCTTGTGTCCTGCAGGTGCCTGCTTGGCTGCAGGGGGTGTATTCATCTCATGCGTCGCCCCTGCTTCCTACAAGCCTCTCTTAAGTGTGGTCTTGCGTCCTGCAGGGGGTGTATTCATCTCATGCTTTGTCCCTGCTTCCTCCTAGCCTCTCTTAAGGGTGGTCTTGTGTCCTGCAGGTGCCTGCTTGGCTGCAGGGGGTGTATTCATCTCATGCGTCGCCCCTGCTTCCTACAAGCCTCTCTTAAGTGTGGTCTTGCGTCCTGCAGGGGGTGTATTCATCTCATGCTTTGCCCCTGCTTCCTACAAGCCTCTCTTAAGTGTGGTCTTGCGTCCTGCAGGTGCCTGCTTGGCTGCAGGGGGTGTATTCATCTCATGCGTCGCCCCTGCTTCCTACAAGCCTCTCTTAAGTGTGGTCTTGCGTCCTGCAGGGGGTGTATTCATCTCATGCTTTGTCCCTGCTTCCTCCTAGCCTCTCTTAAGTGTGGTCTTGTGTCCTGCAGGTGCCTGCTTGGCTGCAGGGGGTGTATTCATCTCATGCGTCGCCCCTGCTTCCTACAAGCCTCTCTTAAGTGTGGTCTTGCGTCCTGCAGGGGGTGTATTCATCTCATGCTTTGTCCCTGCTTCCTCCTAGCCTCTCTTAAGTGTGGTCTTGTGTCCTGCAGGTGCCTGCTTGGCTGCAGGGGGTGTCTTCGTCTCATGCTTCGCCTCTGCTTCCTACAAGCCTCTCTTAAGTCTGGTCCTCCTGTGTCCTGCAGGTGCCTGCTTGGCTGCAGGAGGTGGATTCATCTCATGCTTCGCCCCTGCTTCCTCCAAGCCTGTTTACGTGCTGTGTCGCCTCACCTGCAGCGCCGAGGCCCTCTAGAGGCGGCGGTGGCTGTAAACAGAGCCCCAACCGTGAATCCCGCCCTGCAGCGAGGCCTCCCCGGGGAGACGCGGGGCCCATGACGAGGCCGTGACTCACGGGGTGATCACAGCCCTGTCACCGGGCCTCTGTACCGAAAGAGCGCCTGGAGGTGCCCGGCGCACCCAGAGGCGGCCCCGCCCTTGGGCGGGCTCCGGGCAGAGGTGCTGGCTGAGCCTGGCACGTGTTAGGCCGGTAGGGCTGGGGCACGGCACTCGCGTATTGGGCAAGGTTGAGTTTGCGCTTTCCTGGTCGGGCTGTTTGAGTTTGAGGGGTTGAGTTTTTTTGAAGGTAGATGACGTGCCAGCCAGCAGACATCAGGGGGTCACCCTTGCCCTCCGTTGTCACGCCTCCCACGGGCAGATAAAGCCTTGGCAGCTCGCAGCTCGACTATCTGTTACCCAGGCCTGGGCAGTGTCACCAGCAGAGAGGGTCTTAAGATCCGTGAGAGCGGGTGTCCCTGCCGTGAGTCACACGGTGAGGCGGCGGCCACGCTGTGCCCTGTCACCAGCTGATGGAAAACCTAGTGTTCGCTCCCTTTATGTTTTACGGGGGAAATGTGAGCCTCACTTGAAGCGAGACAATCCGAACTAAAGGGGAAGGGAGAAAGCGACAGGAGGAAAAGAAGCCTGGGAGTGGAGGCCTTAACGCGGCCCGAGCTGTGTGATCCTGGGCGCACCTGTAAGAAGGCCTTTAATAGGAATGAAAGAGACGGGATCTCTCAGATTGGCGTGGCGGATATAATTAAGGGCGTGGCTTAAAAACACATAAGCTAAAAATCAGTGCTACATTAGTTTGCCCCCCCGACTGGTTTGTTTCTTCTTCTGTCGTTACATGCCGATATACAACCAGTAACATTACACCTTCAACAAGCCAGGACTAATTGGCTGTGGCAGTGGTTGTTAGTTGCACAAAATAAATAAGCAACAACTATGGTTGCATTGTATATAACATTGCAAATGCTTCAGTTCTGAAATGATGAAACCGTGAAAGAACTGAAACGAGTATGTTTGAAGTTTCATCAGAGGCAGCGAAGGGTGGCCTGCTGCAGAGTTACGATTTTTTCAACCCGAGGGCAAAAATGGAGAGCCCTATAGGGACCGATCTCAGCACCTGCTTTTTTATTCAGAACTGCCGGTGCGGAGTACCGGCAGGACCCGGGCCACTTAAAGCCCTGCCTGTAACGACTTGAAGGATCGCTGTGAACGCTTCCAGGAGTGTCCTCGGACACCCGTCCACACCTTATCCTGTGGAATTTCACCACCGAAACGGGCTGACTTATTCCGCTGAATACCAAAGCCTGTAGAGGCCAATTCTGTCAGGATCCAGACTGGCCTACATGTACAGAGGGGATCCGGGCTGAAGACACATGCACGGTACATACTTTACATGCCACCACGGCGGAACAGCAGCTGAAGAACAGGGAGACCTTCACGCAGGGTGCAACCGAAAACCTACTCCTGCAACTAGAAACCAGCGGCCATATTACAGGAAAGTTATACTGATACAGAAAAAAAGCTGTATGTCTCGGTTAATGGCGAATACGCCAAATACGTATTCCGTAGACCATAGATCTGAAAGAATTTTGCACCACAGCAAACATTTAGGAACTTGACTAGCAACTATTGCTTTTTATATACAGACCATTCATTGTTTAAAAATATAGTGTATTTCATAGAAATGTTAACCAAGAAAACATAACATAATTATGATACTTTTTATTGAGTAAACTGATTTTGCTTCTTCTGTATTAATAGATAGGTTTAGTCACACTTTTCGTATTTGAAAAATGCAGACAATATATTTTATACGTCTCTTAATTGGTAAGTAGTGCAAAATAATGCTTATTGATATATTGGGGTATCCAACTGGTACTAATGAGGTGTACCGAATGCCCATACAGTGTTACCAAGTTTAAAAATTACGACATAATGAAGTAATACTATTACAAAATGTGCCGCATTATGCGCAGAATTTGCCTTTTCTTGCTGCATAATTTACTCAACATTTCATAAACATGACAAGGCATTTCAAATTCATTATTTACAGTTATCAACACAGTTTTATTATTGACTTTCCAGATCTTCTTCGGCGAGACTCTAGTCCTCCAGCACTAAGGGGCCTTCCATCTCGCATCTTCCATGCAGAGCATCCACGCAAGGTGCAACCCACCTGCGCCCCATGAGGAGTGGGCCCCCAAACCTCTGATCCTTGTCCGCCCTCTCCAGGGGCCCACCCTCAGACCACCAGGCTGACCAGGGACCCAGGAGGCTCGTAACCTGTCGCCCTAGCCTCCCCAGCCGGGGTCATATTTTACAGCGGAGAGCTTACCGTCTCCCCCCCCCCCTCAGTGCTGGCCTAGGGAGTACGCAAGGCGGACTGCCGTCCATTCCGTCGGTCAATTTTACTGTTCCAAGGTCTTTCTACCGCAACACGCCCCTCCAACCTACTGAGCTAAAGGGACGGGTGGGTGGGAGTTAAACGAAACAATGGAGTGAAGAGGGAAGACGCTCCTGGGAGCCAGCAACCGGTCCGGTGTCGTGGAGGAAGAAGAGACTGGGGTCCCTGTCCCTTGAACCTAAATAGGTCCCCAGTCCCCGCCCTCCACTCCACCGGAAGTGCGTCACCTTATGCCCCGGAAGTCCTAGGCGGCCGGTCGCCCATTAGGGCTGACCGGCCGCCCCTAAGACTAGATGAGGTAGGGGGCGGGGGCCAGGTCCTAAGTGCGCGCTTCACGATGCTCGCGCTTGGCATAATTTACTCAACCATGCCACATAATTTTACCCTCTCCTGCCGCATAATTCCAGAGGCCCTGTCTATAGTGCGCACTTTCTGAACCTCAGGTGAGGTTCTGGGAGCAGTGGAGACCTTCACTTCACGGTGACTTGGGCTCTGGCATTGCAATCTCACCTACACAGCCACAGGTTCTGTTGTGTAGCACCTGTCTGTTCATTGCTCTCAACTCCTTGTGGGTGCACTGAGGGGTGCCCACTGCAGAGATCTGTATGTAAACACAAGACCTCTGATTCGAGTCCCATCATCTCCCCTCCTCCCAAGGTTCGTAAAATGAGTACCTCAAGGCTGGGTAATAGAAACAACGGTTACTTCAGGTTCTTGAAGGCCACAGTCTGCTGCAGAGGGTGCCATAAAATAGATATTATATGGAGCTTGTGTCAGGGCCCTTATATATGTTTGTGGCAAGGCGTTTATGTCTGTGGTTTCTGATTGTACATAATGTATTCATTGTACAATGTTTCTGGATAGTAAACAATTCCACTGTTAATGCCCACAATTAATGCCTGGCTACAGACTTCCTCTTTTGAAACCCTGCTGTGAGTTATCAAATCAGATAAGACGGGGTGTTTTCTTGGAGTTGTTCCACTACTGTTGTCATTTCAAATGGGCTCAGTGATGTCATCCATGATGTCATTTCACGTCATGAGTGATGTAATATGTGAGGTCATAGGAAACGCATGGTTGGGGTTATAATTCGGTCATGGACTACAACTGGTGAATGTCAGTTTTTTTTTTTAAGTAGTTCTTGTGTTACTTCAAAACTCCTAACTATAACATCACTTCAACCTTTGGGTTTTTTCAGTCTGTGTGTGATCTGTAAAATGTGCATACAGTGTTCTATGTTAAACAAAAGGTATATTGATTTTCTGTAAACTATGACCGATGAATTTCTTTCTTCGCTAAGTGGCGACTGACAGCCAAATTCATAATATTCTGCATCCCCCCACGAATAGAATGTACTTTAGGGTGGATTTGTAGAGCGCTGCTTGTCGTCCGTGGGGGTATCGAGGTTCTGATTATCATTGGGATTCCTTCCTACCTATCCCCACGAAGGTTTTGACTATTGGCATATGCGTGACGCTATCCCGCGTGCAACTTTCTACTTCACTTCAAGCTTAAGCAGACTCCTAGCACCCCTGTGATCCTCACACGACACTTAAACGTTTCCACGTCAACTACTTTATAAACACTACCTCTACCAAATCACGGACTGCTAAGGGAGTAGTAACCTCTTAGCCAAACGCCCTAGGAGCACTTTAGGGTTTTGACAGGGTTCACAAGGTGCTACACAAATGGTATCATATAATTAGGGCTCCCGGTTTTCCGTTTTTACTGATTTTTACAGATAAACACATACAGAAAACCATTAGTTTCCTTGTCTGGGTTTATTTTTAGTGTGGATAAAAACGGAAATTGGGTTGCTTTTTGGGTGATTCTAAATACTTTCTGCCATGAATGTCAGGCCAGTAAATGTGTGAATTGATATGTAAGGTATTAAAAAAGAAAAGGAATTTTAGTAAACACGCTTAAACAGCAGCAAATATGAACAAGGTTGATACTAAAATTTGCATATTTTCAAACAAGGGCATTGATTTATCTTCTGTGAGTGTTCATATCACTGAAACCTGGCAGGCGTTCAAGCATGGGTTAATATTTATTAGTTTAATACATTTGTAAATATAGCAGTTTCAGCTTCATTTTTTTTCACAAAACCCAAAATGAATATGGTTAACTACAGATGAAATTACCCAAACATATATATGGATAAATGCAGACAGAAATGTAAAAAAAAAAAAAAAAATACCCTAAAACCGGTAGCGCTAATTATAATACATTATTGAGTGTAGCTGCCGTTGGTGCAGCAGGTGTAGTGGCACCAGGGCCCAGAGCCCCAATGGGCCTAAAGTACCGTGATAATTGCTGTATTTTCCTGCCCCAAAAATAGTCAAAGGGGCCGGTTTCTTGCTTGTGCCGGGGACCATGGCATACGTGCTACGCAACTGCATACAGCACCATATACTTAGTTCACAAGATCGTTGGCCTACTCAAAAAATCTGCTCAACCACCCAACGCCCAAACTGGCTTGGTTACGACAAATGGGAGTTTTGTAATTCAAAGACCATTGTTCCAGCTGGGGCGCAGACCCATTTCTGGAACTAACTGCACCCTCAGGTGTGTTTTGGCTGAATAAAACACTGCACACATTCTGTGTTCAAAGTGCTCGACATCAGGGGTTGTGCGCCTCGAAGTGTTGGCATACGAGACTACCCCATGTTGGGGTCCAGAACGTAGACTGGCATGCAAATTGCGCATCCGAGGTACCCGTACTTACAGGCTGTGTGCCATTAGAACTAGGCCCTATGAAACTCTGCCCTTATGAAGCACATAAGGTGGGAATCTGCAGAAAAATAGCCCTAGTAATTCAAGGTTCTGAAATTCCCGATTCCCTACGTTGATGCGGCGATGCATCCCAAAAACTGGAAGCTGGTGTGTTTGGGTTATCTTTTTTTCCCCTGCCTGGTCACGGGTAGTTACAAGGGTCTACGCTTTGACGGGCACATCTTGCAGGAATGACAGCCGCACTGGAAAGGAAATAAAACCATGAGGTTGGCTGTCACAGCTGTTTCCAGGCAGGAGGCTCTCCCCCCCCCCCCCCCCCCCCCTTTCCCCAGGTCCCACCTCCCTCCAAGTTTCTGCATCTGTTACTGCCCTTTACCCACAGCCAGACTGACAGAGGCCTGCCTGACAACGGGCACTGGCGTGGAGGGCTCCCTGGCTGTCAGTGACAGATTGGGGACAGTTGTTGATGCCGAAGAGGGGGGAAGGAGGTGCCCCGGTCGCCCAGCGCAGCCCTCGTCGCCCCTGCGACGCTTCCCTTTCAGACGTCCCGGGCCGTGGAGGAAGCAGAAAGGACACCCGCCCTCTGCGCCACGGTGAGTACCTCCTTTACGCACACGCTGCCTGCGGCACATGGGGGGCCTCTTTTCGGCCAGGTCAGGCCTGGCAGGGTTTGCAAGGGTCTCCAAGGGCCTGACTTGGCATGGGTGGCTGGAGACGTGTCCCTCCAGGCCGGCGAGGGGCTGCGTGGAGTGCGCAGCGCCTGGTGGTGGCCATTTCCTGTCGACTTTGCGTCGAAGGCTCGCCGGCCCGTTGCCTTCTCCTGTGCCAAGGGAGCTCTCTCGGTGCGCCCGTTCCTAAAATAGACCGCCTCTGTCTCCGGGTGGGGTGTTAAAAGGGCATTGGCAACAGACAGCACGAGCAGGGCGCACTTCATGTTGTGAGCAGGCCCGAGGAGCGTCATTTTGTTTTCCGCCCCAGAGGATGAGCTATAGTAAGGCAGAACCACGACGTCATGGAAAACCAAGACATGGATTTGGAAGTCAGAAGGCCTTTGCGCGTGAATGGCAGGGCGGTGCAGCAAGTGCAGACGGGGGGGTTGTTTTCAGGCTGTGCCTCCTCTCCTGCCATGGAGTTGGACTCAGTCCCAGGTTCAGAGAATGGGGCAAACGCACCGGTGCATGACATCTGCCTTTAAACTGTTTACCTTATGTACTCTATATGTTTGTTGCCTATGGCGGTTTCAGAATCTGGCTGCGCGTTTATGCGTCACTCGTATGCTTTTACTTGGTTTCAAATACACTCTGATTTAATTCCTTTGCGTATAGCGCTTTACTTCTTGCGAACCTCGTATATTTTAACACACGACCGCGTCCAGAGTTTGTACAGTAAATAGTTGCATGTTTTCCCTCTGGTTTCCACCTTGTATTCTTCGCACCCTTTCTCCACAGACAGGATAGTTTATTATCCCTAGAAGTTGTAAAGTGAGCCCGCAGGACCTGGGACATTGAGTTCCACGTTGAGCCGGGGCAGCGTTTGTTTCCGAGGACGTGTTTGGAGGGGTGTCTCGGCTAGCTCAGCCCACAAAGGGCAGTTCCACCAGCGTGTTCACTGGGGAGGCAACACTTCCTCTTTGCAAATATGTTGTATCATGAAGAAATTTGGATGAAATGCAGACTTCCATAGCAGTAAGCTCTTTGTTTTTGAGGGGAACTGTTGAGAATCAAGGGACGCACTGCTTTGTGTAGAATTATGCGTCCAAACCACAGCGGTTCGAAGGCAAACATCCTAGGCCAAGCGCTTTACCATGGCCAAGCAGGAGGACTTCGATATGAAATCGGGGACACTGTCTCGTTAGGTGCACGCCCCGTGCAGTGTGCAGAGGTTGCACAGGAATGTATGTTGTTATGCAGTCTCAATGCTGATTCTTTCTCAGTCGGTTAAAAATGTCAATTATAGAACTAAAGTCGCCAGGTTTTTCAGCTGACACCTTAAATGCTTACAGAATGTGTTTTAAGTCTTGGGGTAAGGAGGGTCTTTAGTCTGGTTCTGTTTTATGTTCCCAAACTTTGGTGTAGGGTTCCATTGTGGAGTGGAGTGGAGAAGTGTGGCTCAATGGTTAGAGCGGCAGACCCTGATGCAGAGGTCTAGCCAGGGACCAGGGTTCAATTCCCCGCTTCGGCGGGTCTTGGGCTAAAAAATTCCGCGGACCTGATAATTCTCGCCTCGGTGCCTATTCCAATCATGGAGTCCCACTCTGCAACTCTGGGCATTAGCTTGCTTAATCTCCACAACGGCCCCCACAACGCTAAGGATGCCTGGCCTCCACCTTGGGGGTGCCCAGGAGTGGACACCTCACAGGGAAAGCCAGGATGGATTCCACAGCGGTATTCGTACAAGCGCCTTGAGACCCTTGCGGGGATACAAGTATCAATTTACATTTACATTGTGTGACTCTCACATATGGATCGGTGGGGAACAGGGTGTTACAATAACGTTTTTTTGCAGTATGTTCTTACTCCAGCCCTGGGCTTGTCCGTGTAGGTGTTTCACATCCACATACGTGCCTTTCGCTGAAGGACCTTTGCTTGAACCTACAATTTGTGAGGGTGAACCTTTTTGATTACAAGCATCGATTAAATGGCTGGAACTCCACATAGAAAGCATGAGTTAAGTCATTTATAATAGAAGGAATTGCAACTCTAAGATCTTCGAAGCTTCGCAGGTGCCTTGGCTCTGATGAGGGGGGTTTCAAGGGTGGACAGAAAAATGGGTCTAAATTGGTCTCGGTCCACACATGAAGGTTGCTTCTGACTGCTTGGGTATTTGCTGCTAATGCAGGTCGTCGAGCTATCCTAGTTTTAAACAGGATTCCACCACCTCCCCCTTTCGGGCGTTGATGTCGATGGATTAGCAGGAAGGAGTGGATTGATGCTTCACAGGCCATTTAAAAGAGCTTAAAAGCTGAATTCCAGTTTGGTTTGGCGCACATGTAATCTGGAAAAAACATTTTAAGATAAAGCTATCTACAGACACTCCGACACCTGTTCCGTGGCTCCAGCAGCCTGCGCTAAGGGTTGAGCAGGGTCTGTGTGACAGGGTGTTGCGCCTTGTGAAATGCGTTTATGGACTGGCAAAGGCTGCCCCTTTCCAACTCGTTCTTATTGCCAGATAGAGCAGGCTCTCCCCCAAGAGGCAGACTGGTCTGTGATCCTACCTGCACCCACCTGTCCCAGGTGTCCTGCAGACCTATCATCTGAACTGACCACTCCAGAGCATCACCACCAGTCCAAATGAGCGTCCTTCGTTGCTCTGTCGCTTGGGAGGGTTCAGACAGCCACTGTCTCTGACATCACACCTTTCTGGAAGCTTCTCAGGCTGAAGAGGGCTTCTGTAGAATTCATGTTTGAAGACACATGTTTGACAATGCGGAGTCACAGCGTAACAAAGTGACAGGCTTGTGTTCACACGGATGGTCTCTCTTGCTGGTGAACACCCAATCATGAAGGCTTGCTGTGGATACAATTTCTATCTGACTCCTCACTTGTGTGCCTAAGCTCACCACAAGCCTGGACCATGACGAGTAATAGAGTGGGAGGCATCTTGCATTACGATTGGTGGTCTCATCCTGTGTCAGAATGCCGCCTTTCTTGGCTGTTATTTTAAAGCAGGTGTAGCCCATGTGATGTACCAGGTCAGGAAAGACGAGCATAGCTTTCCGTTGATGTTCACCGGTTCCATGCCTGCATAAAGCACTTATGACCGTCTGACTTATAAGAGAACTAGAATTGTGATACTTGACGCTGCTTTTGTATATTAAGGGCATCTGTCTAGGCACCCCATCTACTTAGCATGTCGACTACAACGCTGTGGCAAAATCAGCGTAGATGCAGCGGTGCTGCCATTTTGTTACCTGTATAAAACACTACAAATAAACAAGACCTATTCTTATTGTTATAAAGTAGCATGAAAATGGACAATTCTTCCTGCACCTTGTGTAACCATTGAGTACTCCATGTCGAGATAACTTTACAATGACCTCCTTCTGCAAATACTGTATCCACCGTAGCATCATCGTCATATGTCTGTCCCACACCGAGAGGCCTGCAGTGAAGCCTATTACAACCAGAGCTCAGCTGAAGAAGCGAACCACAATCCCAGCACAGCCAGTGCAGCAGCATCAAATATGACGTATGTGCAACATCTTACGCAACCTGTGATTAGAAAACACAATATGTGTTTTTGTTATAAGCAGCTTGCTCATTCAAAAAGAAGAAATCTCTGTAGATATAAGTAATGTGCTAGCGATGCGCGATGTTGACTCTGCGATGATGCTGAAACCGTGTTGCGATTGCTTGATCCTCGGTAATAGGAAGGTGATTCTAATGTCAACTTGCTGTAATTCTCGTATAATGCACTGAGTTGGTGGTTATGCCACTGTGAGTCTCCAGGCAACCTTTGTGTTTTATTATTCATCTACGGCTGTGTAGATAGATTATGTTATCTTACAAGGCCTGAATGCTGTTCGGCGGCAGTGATAGTATAGAACAGGGGTATGCATTGGCATCACAGAATGAGCACCTCACACCCTGCATTTGCTGCATTTCGTTGCCTTTGGATTGTCCCACAAGAGGCGAAGACTCATAGGAACTCTAGAACCGGCCTACTACCCGGAGGGAAGTCTCGCACATTGGTACCCACACAGCAGCACCATCTTGCCTTAAGGTCGGTAAGCATGGCTCTCCGCAGATGCCATGGTCTCTCCAAATGGGCCTCCTAAAAGAAAATATTCAAAATACAAAATATAAGGAAGGGGTGCCATGGTCTCTCCAAATGGGCCTCCTAAAAGAAAATATTCAAATTACAAAATATAAGGAGGGGTGCCATGGTCTCTCCAAATGGGCCTCCTAAAAGAAAATATTCAAAATACAAAATATAAGGAGGGGTGCCATGGTCTCTCCAAATGGGCCTCTTAAAAGAAAATATTCAAAATACAAAATATAAGGAGGGGTTCAATTGCTGCTTTTGTTTATTGTTTGCACAAAGTCACAATGGTGTGATACCGCCCAAAGGCCATGTAGTTGTAAGCCTGTGGTCTTTTCCAATCTCAAACATTTTTGTGTTTAGGTCCATATTACGCTCGTCCAGAATGCACGTGCACACCTGCGCATCACAGATTTGCGGACGAGGGGCGTAATGCACGCCCCTGCGTCGCAGGGGAACCCTAACCTTTCAGAGCCCCGTCCCAACCCTTCAGCGGGCAGCAATCCTCCCAAGGCCAGAGAGTATCTGTGGGATATGGGAGCCTCCGGGGCCCCATTCACAATTCTCATGATGACCACATCATTTTACCTCACGCCACTGGTTGGTCATGAGCCCCTATAAATGAGGGTCGTCGGAGCTCTACACGTTCAATTTTTGTGATTCTCTTGTGCGTTCGCCCCGCGTGAAGCTAGATTTATACACAACGCATTGAGCACGCCGTCGTCACGCGCTGCGTTTCCCCTCACAAATGGCGGCGGCCGGACTGGCAGCACGCGGCCCTGGCTGCACAGCTGTGCGCGCCGGACAGCTGCGCGCTCACCTGCCGCCGCGTGGCACCACGGTGGCTGTGCAGGGACAGCCTGCGCGAGACGGCCGAGGCGCGAGCGAGCCCCGAGGAGACGGGGCGCGGGGACACCGCACCAGCAGAAGCTTAACCCGGATTAACCGCCTTCCTCGGGGAGGCGAGCAGGTGTCGGAGGACTTGTCGGAGCCTTAGCAAAGTTTCACGGACTTGCATATCATCGGGTACAGGTTTTGGTTCAGTTTGTGGCATTATGTGGCCGGGACGGGCCAAATTATGCAGCAGTGTTTACTAAATTATGCGGCACGAATAGGCAAATGATGCGGCATAATGTGGCACATTTGTGATCATATCTAATTATATTGACATTTTTACACATATTAACCCTATCTGGGCAGAGGTTTCTTTCACCTCATTAGTACCAGTCTGATACCCAAATACAGCAATAAGCAACAGAAAGACGACCAGTCAACCTTTGTCATGGGGCTTGCACTGCGCAGCAACGCGTGGTCAAGTGACTTTAGTACCGTTTGATCCATTTGAGGTTGAAACATTATCTGTGCAGATTTTGCAGGAAATTATGGATTATGTGACACGAGCAGAAAATCCATCATTCTGTAGAAAATGCAGGGGCCACAATATCGTATAATTCCAGTGGACCTCCAGGCGGAGACCGAAGCCAGGGTGCTAACTCTAAGGAGCCGTAGAGTGGAGAGAACACACTAGTAAAAGCTTAGACCAGATTAACTGCCTTCCTTGGGGGAGACGAGCAGGTGTCAGAGGATTTGTCAGTGCTTTGCAAAGTTTTATGTGTTTACGTATCAGCGGTTAAATGTGTAGATTCAGGTTGCTTCGACTTTTCCCTTTCTGCCATTTCCGTTTTTAAAGAAGGCCTGTGTTAGTGAAGTATCTTGACGGGGTTTGAGAGCGGTATGGAAGCATGGTGTTATGGCATTTTCAAGACCGAGGTTAGCAAAGATTTTGCAGCAGATGATAGATTAGTTGGCCAATGCGGCAAATTCATAATTATGCATAAAATACCATGGAATCAAAATCGCATAATTACAATGGCCCTGGAGGAGGAGCACTGCTGCCGGTGGATATAATGGCCGATGGTTGCACTATTGGAGTATATTGTTTGACCCAGTGATCATCAAAAATATTCCAATCAATTAGCATTTGTATAGCGCAGCACTGTCACCCTTAGGGGTATTTAAGCACTGGGGGGGGCATGTCTCAGTTGAACAGCCAAAGCTTAAGTTTCTATCTGAAGTTCACCAGAGAGGGTGCTTTTCAGAGGTGGAGGGGAAGGTCGTTCCTTGTCTTGGCGGCGATGTAGAAGGAGCAGCCCCTGCTGCTGCTATGATGGATGCGGGAGGGGGTGCAAAGGTGAGATAGGAGGAGCGCAGGTGTCTTGTGGGTAGATAGAAGTTGAGTCGATGGTTGATGTAGGATGGCCCTTGATCATGTAGAGCTTTGTAGGCATGCAAGAGGATCTTGAACTGGTATCTCTTCTGGATGGGAAGCCAGTGGAGGTTGCTGAGGTGGGGAGTGATATGGATCTATTTGAGGAAGTCCAGAATGAGTCTTGTGCTATATTCTGTATGGTCTGGAGTCTTCTGAGGAGCTGGGAGGAAATTCTGGAATAGAGAGTGTTGCCATAGTTGAGGCGGCTGATGACAAGGACCTGCGTGATGGTCTTTCGGGTGTTGATTAGGATCCATCTGAAGATTCTGCAGACCATGTGAAGGGTGTGGAAGCATTTGGAGGCTACTGCGTTGACTTGTCATTTCGTGATCAGTTGGCTGTTGAGGATGATGCCAAGGTTGCATGCATGGTCTGTTGGTGTGGGTGCTGGTCCGTGTTCTGCTGGGCACCAACTGTCCTATATGGAGGTGTTCTTCCAGAAGATCAGTACTTCTCTTTTGTCGTAGTTGTGTCTGAGGCAGTCGTCTCTGATCCATTTGGCTTCATTGGTCATGGCGTTGCTGAAGTTTGTTTTAGCGTTGGAAGGGGTTCTTGGTGAGTGAGAGAATTAGTTGAGTGTCTTCATAAGAGATTATGTTGAGTCTGTGGGATCTGACGACATCAGCAAGGGGGGGTCATGTAGACATTGAACATGATGGGGCTGAGAGATGATCTTTGGGGGTACACTACAAATGATGTTCTTGGCTGTGGAGGTGAAGGGACCAAACCAAAAAATGCCCCGTCTTTTGACATGAGGTAGGGACAACCTCGTATACTGTAGGCTTATGCAAGAGGGTGACACTTCACTTTCGGTAGTATGTCTGTAATATGGAGGGTTGGTGCATAGAGAGTTGGTACATTCCATGTTTTAAGCACAACCTGAACCTTCCTCAAAGTGTTCCTCTGTACCATCAGAGCAGCCAGATGGGAATATTATTGAAACACTGATCACTGGAGGAAATTTGCTCACCTTTAATAGTTCATCGTAAAACCTACAAAGAGGCTACTATACATGAGTGTCCAGACAATGCTGGGCCAGCAATCCAAAACCACAAGGATGCATGAACTCCATCCTCCAGCAAACCTGTGTTTGAATTTTTCTTTTCATTTGACAACCTCCAGCTAATAAGTTAAATATTCTGTCTGAGCTGTTCCAGCCGCAAGCGCATGACAGACTTGGAGAAATAAATGCCAAGTCATGCGTGCCCCAGCTAGTGGCTGCACCTATATAAACAGGACGGACGTGCTGGATCATACGAGTCACAGGTTTTCTGCCATATGTATTTATTCCAAAGAAAAGCAGGCCTTGATGCAAAATCCGAGCTGGATCTCACTGAAGCATCCTAGAAGGCTTCACCAGAGCTTAACCACAGCTGCCTTTTAACACAGTCTGCCAGTAAATTTAACAGCCGCCTTGTTTGCAAAACCCATTAAGACTTTGTAGATACAGAAGGTGGTCAAGTGCGGATTTGAAACCTATATTCACTGCCTCGAGCATAACATAAACTGACCAGAAATTAGGGTACATTGAAATTGCCACCCATGTGCCTGTTGTCAGTCATTAGACACATGACGTCAGCATTCTCCTTTACAAGGAATAGTCAGTGTGTGTGTGTGTGTGTGTGTGCTGCTTTCACTGCTGTCCTGGAGTTCAGTTAAACCATGTCACACTCACCACAGACCTTCAGCCTACACGTTTTGTCGTTGTCTTCGACAAACACCTCAAACATTAGCGCGGTGAAATTTTTAGCACATAGGGGTTTGCAACATTGAAATCCGCAAAGTTAGTTCACAGTCGAACGGGAAACCGCTACGTGTGTCTAAGGTACTTTTCTTTTCATGTGAGACTCAACGCGGTGGCAGCTGAAGGCCAGCTGTCCAGTCATGTCTCAAGCTGCTGATTTCAACATCAGCCGGCGCTTTGAAAGCTGCCCAGCACAGTTCGGTTCATGATTCCGCTATAGTAAGCTAGAACTTGCTAAGCTGTGTCCAGCCTGACCATTACTCTGGGCATAAACTATCTAAATCCCCCTACAGAAAAAGGTCCATCTGGTCCCCACAAGACCTGCAACACCCCAAGTTGACTATTTCTGCCAAGCTCATGTAAGGGACTCAGACATGTTTAAACGTCATTTTAACCCACGTATCTTAGGGTAAAACTAAATTTCACAAATGGTCGTAGACCGATGTTTAAATTATATTTATTTTTACATTGTTTCATATACGGTTTGATAAATGTATGACAATGGTGTGAGATACGTTGTTATGCATTCATTTTGATACTGTGCTGTAATTTTGCAATGAATTTAAGTAATTATGCAAATAAATACATTCATTCATTGATTCATTCAGCCACTGTTTCAGACACAGGGCATATTTTAATAACGTTTGGTCCTATTCTAAAATTGAACACTCTAAGTTTGCTTCGGGTGGAAGATATAAGTTTGCCAAGGCCTGACCTTTTGGCTTTGCCAGTTCTTTTTCTATTGTGTATAAAAAGGAAAAACAGCACATGCTTACAGTCTTTAAGAATGCACATTCGATAAAAAAAAAAATGCGAGGGGGGCCACATCTTTTTAGTGCATTATATTGCCCCACAGAGAATAAAGTGTTCCTTATGAAGATGTGCTTCCCCTACACTTTGCAGAAATTGTGGGACCTTTATGCACTTTCTCACACATACTGCACCACTGATGCCTGATTATATACGTTGATAAGCACCAGTGAACTGAAGTTGGTTATTTTTTTTCTTTTTGAACCGAAAAACTGCCTGTGAAGTAAACCAACGAGGCATACAAAAGCCAGTGTTTACTGAAAAAGAGCCGTCACTTTTAATGGGCACCGATCCAGACTTTCCGCTTTGTATTCTTGGAGTTAGTCCATGTCAAGATGGTGTACGGACGTCCAGAACTCCTCTGCCAGACTCATCTTTAACATCCCACGCCGCAACTACATCGCCGGCCACCAGAGAGACCTACACTGGATACCTGTCAACAAAAGAATCACTTTCAAGCTCCTCACGAACACCTACAAAGCCCTCCACTACGCTGGACCTGCATACCTCAGCCACAGCTCTTCCTACTACACACCCACCAGACAACTTTGCTCCACCCAACTGGACCAGGCCACCAACCCATGGATTCGCAGGACCATGACTGGAGGAAGATCCTTCTCCTACCTCGCTGCAATGACCTGGAACTCCCTGCCTCTGCACGTCAGGCAATCCCCATCATGGCCGAAATTCAGGAAGGACCTCAAGACCTTGCTCTTCGACTGAACTGCAGACCCCCCACTTAGCTCCTTGAGACCTTCACGGGTGAGTAGTGGCGCTTTATAACATCACTGATTGATTGATATATTGTCTTCCTCTGGATTGAGCTGAGTGCATTGGTCCATATTACACACCGGAAGCATGCACGGAAGAAGAAACAGCTCCCATGCTTGCAGAGCCTTGTACTACCCACGCCATCAAGTTATTAGTCATTGGTGTATTTTCAGAACTGTTGCAAGAAAATTAGGATTACTCTGGTGACCGTTCTCCTTTTAAGAAAGCTGCTGCTTTGCAGTCATTTGGGTAATAACAACCAACATGGAGGTGTGTGAAGATGACGACGAACTGACCTCGTCCACTGTTAATGACATCAACTTGATGTAGCCCACGAGATTATCATTTGTTCTTGTCTTAGGTTTGCTGGCAATTTAATTGCCTGTGTTTCTGCTTTATGGGAGAGATATAGCTGATAGATATGCAACAGGTTTCTATATTGTTAGCTCTGCAGGGATACGAATAATTCTTGGAGCCAAGACGTTAATTTATTCAGTGAGATGCAAGCCGGAGGTGTCTGCGTGTGTAGCCCCCGCAGTGAAGAAGCGTTCCACCACGCTACTCCACCTGCTCAGCGTTTGCTCCTCTCAATGTCTTTTGGTTGTGAAGGAGTATAAGGAGGTTTGTCTGTGATGGCGGCAGTGTCCTTGCGCGGCATGGTGGACAAGATTTGCTGAAAAAGCAAGGCAGCAACATACTTTATTCGACCTTTAAAGGGAAAGGCCACCGATGTTGGGTCTTGGGAAGATCTCCTCACTCCCTGGTAGTGGGTTTCCTGGACTGATTTTGAGCTATGGTGGAATGAATGTTTTGTATCCCTTACAGCACAGATTTATTTTAATTGGAGATCGTCCGATCCATCAGCACAGGAGCGCTTCCAGCTAACGACAACCCTTGAATTCCTACTTAGGGTCTTCTCTGTCCCGTTGCAGTGGATCACCTGTGGAGCTCCGTTGAATGTAGCATGCACTAGCGGGTGCAAGACTCGGCTAGTCATTTCTAACTGGGACTGCCTTCCCGAAGTTGGAATATGCTTCTTCTTATTTTTCCTGGGCAACAAGGACTTCCTGTCATGGAGGGTTTGCCATTGACTGATTTCAACACGCTGTATAGAGAACTGAAAGGCCCTTGCGTTTCATAGTATCTTTGCGACTTGCACATTTGATTTGGAATTTGACCAGCTGATGTTCAGCCATTGATCTGCTTTATTTATTTGAAGAGTAAATTGTCGTTATTTGTGAATATTTGCTTTTAAAAAATCTGGAAAGTTCTATTGTACCTTCTGACAGATGCCCAAGGTGGCTGTATAGCAGCTTTCAGTGTGCAAAAATCCCAGAGAAATTACAGACTTTTCAGAATGTGGAGCAGCATCATGGTTACACCTTAGTGTCACTCTAAGCAGTATTTGTAGTGCTTCTGCAAGGGATTGCGAATTACACTGCTATTTGTTTTAGGGTAGCAAACACAATAACCAGCTGTTTCTCTAAGTAGTTAAAAGTATGTGTTTATATACAAAATGTACAGTGCAGAATATTTCGAAAAAATATCAACTATAGGTGGTCCACCGCTGAATTTAATAAGGAAAGTATCTAATGCTGGTTACATTTCTAAGGGCCAGAAGTACGGCCCTTTTTTGCGCTCTCAAAGGGAGATCGGCCCATTTGTGCCCTCAAAAATGGGCCCTGGCATGTACAAACTCTATTTTGTGACTCGCAAAATAGCATTTGCGGCTCTCGCTATTAGGAAGGGGCGTCCCTTCCTAATAGTAAATCTCAATGCCATGTACTATTGTTTTGCGAACGCATTTGCTGGTGCAAAGCGCTCGCAGTTTACCTCCTACTTCAAGTAGGTGGTACACCACTCGCAAACGGGAAGGGGTCTCGAGGGGACCCCTTCCGCTTTGTGAGTGTGTGTGAAAATATTTTTTAAGAGCAGGCAGTGGTCCCAGGGACCACTGCCTGCCCTTAAATAATGAAACAGAAAAGTTTAATTTTACGTTTTTTTAAATGCATCCCATTTTTCTTTAAGGAAAACAGGCTGCATTTAAAAAACAAAAGCTGCTTTATTGAAAAAACAGTCACATATATGGTGGTCTGCAGACCCCAGCAGGCCACCATCCCTGGTAGTGCTAGCCATTTTCAATGGGGTCGCAAAGTGTGCTAGCCTGATGAATATTAATGAGGCATGCAATTTGCGACCCCATTGGGAATCGCAAACAGTGTCTGAGACACTGTTGTACATTCACTTTTGCGAGCCGCAATATGACGCAATTTGGACTCGCAAATGTGAATGGTAATACATCTGACCCTAAATCATTTATGAAATATCACCACTTTCCATGTGAAGCATAAGTTCCACAAAAGGCCAATACGTTGCCTTGCAAATCAGATTCCACTAGGCCAAGGACACCTTGTTAGCTCCTCATCCCGGATGTATTTTTTTCTACATTCTGCGATGATATGAGCTCACCTACCCCATTAGCTACTTTAAGAGGAGCTCCAGTTAACCAATTCAGTGTAGTGTCTGTTTATTTTCAGAGGGCTCACATGGATCCATTCGCAAGGACAGTTTCATAAAGTCTTTTCGTTCTTACTTAAAAATTCCCTCTTTGCCTCGGTTTTAAGGAATTCTTTTAGACTTGTTCAGATGTAGCTGTCCCGATTACAATGCAAGAAAGCCAAAACATAAAATGGTAATAACTTTGGTTATTACCATTTTATGTTTCTTTCTGCATTGCAGGAGGGTGGTTGGGCAGAGCTACCCGGGCAGGGAAGGAGTGGCTTGCCTACTAATAAATGCTAATGACTGGTTAGGTCGGCCCTCTCGGGCCGCCCAAACCAGTCATGCGCACTCTGCACTTCTCCATGCAGGCTGCATTGAAGCCTACATGGAGAATAGGCCATCCCCTACAGCCCCTGGCAGGGCGGCGTCCCGACCAACCACAACTCTCTACCGGAGCTTAGTGATTGGCTTAGGGGAGGGGAGTGAGGCTGCCTGCTTCCTGTTCCTGCCAGAGGCAGGGGAGCAGTGAAGACGCGGGATCCGGGCCGGCAGAAAGGTAGGTTTTATTTGATGTTTTTCAAATTATTGACCACCCCTTCCCCACGCGAGTCATGCCGGCAGCTACCAGTGCTCACAGGCAGAAAAATAGGTTTTCATTTTGACAACTCAATGGAATGGTGAAGTATGCACTGTTAGATTACAAAAAGCTACATTTGCGCACTATTTCAGACTAAACATTAGTTGGAAGCATCATTTAAACATCCACCATCATGGTTTGTGTCGCATAATTTAGCCTCGCACTCTCCAACACTAATGCAGATATTCATTCAAGAGAAAGACAAGCTAGCATCGTCTTTGGGCCCCGTTGTCAAGTAGCTCTCAGATAACATAACTACCGTTTACAAAGACATCTAAATTTGCACCTTTCTTCTCAATGTATCGCCCAAGAATGTAAAAAGCACTTGCCCTAACAACTAACATTTCAACAAACTATTTGTAATTGAAAAAGAATGAAATTTGATTTCTCTAGTGAATTCACGAAAACTCTTGGAATCCTTAGACAACCCACAAAATAAGGGCTGGTCACCTGATTTCAAAGCCATGCCACTGATAGCCGCATGGTATCACTCCAGTTCCCTTTTTTAGGGTACGCACAAAATGTAAAATATAGTTATAGACTTAACAAACAAACTGCTTTTAGTTAAGTGACAAATTAAAATGTATGATCCAGCCGAGTTGATATTTTTGTTCTACAATAAGTTGCCCTTTTCGATTTTGAATTTTTGAAGTAATGAAGTTATCTTGTGGAAGCAGCTTTGAATTGAGATTGGATGGTCCTTCTCACATTTTAATTTCGTACACATTTGGTTGACTGACAGAAAACAATGAGCTACTTAACCTGAACGTAATTTTGAAACTAAGCACTCCGATACCCGATATCTTCGGGTCGAGTTTGCGCTATATAAAACTCTAATAAGAAAAATAAAAAAAAGATTTTATGTAACACACTTTTGATTTTTGTGTGCTTCATTCTTGCTGAGTAGCGACTTGATGGGAAGGGTGGGCAGTGGTGGCTCGTAATGCGTATGAGCAGCCTGTGCACACTCACTTTCACACATCTGAGCACAAGCATGCACACGCACCAGCCCATCTACATGCAAGCTCACTCACACCATCCATTTACAAGGGCGCACACATACACCCGCTATTCACAAGCACATACACGCACACACTCATTCAGAGCACTCACATACAAATACACATATGTTCAGAAATACACGCGTTCATACAAATAAACACCCAACATTCAACAACCACATACCGGGCTGCAGTGGTGATAGCGGGTGGAAGGAAGGCGAAACACAAACCCCTCCAATGTTGCTGGAGGTGTCGGGGAGGGAAGGAACTCACAGAAGATCACACCTCTGCCTCTCACTGGCTGACCTTTTCATAGGACAGTCATTGAGAGGAGGACCTTTCCCATCTCATTAACCCCTTGTGTGCTCATGACGAGACCAGGCCGTCATGAGTCACAGTTGAGTTGTTCATGGCGGCCTGGTCCCGTCATAACACAGCCGCTCTGCCCACGCGCGGTTAATTCCCCGCCTATGCGAGAAAATTAATCAGTGGGCGGGGTCCGGAGGAGACGAGGCCGTCATGAGCACAGCTCCACCGTGATTCATGACGGCCTGGTCTCGTCACGAGCATCTCTGCGCCGCGCTCCATTTCTCCCCCCCCCCCCACCCCCCCCTCCGCACCGTGGGGGAATTACCCCCGCAGGGAAGAGGTTAAAGAGTGGAATGTGACCAGTGAGACTTACTGACCCCTCCCCACTCTGTGACGAGGTATCATTGATCGACAGTCGCCCTAGGCATTTCACGGATTAAACCTGAAGCAGCCACAAGTGACGCCTTTGGCGACCCTCCCTCATCCCCGTTATGAGGGGAAGGGGACTTCACAGGGCTTTGCCATGCTGATGAGGTCACTGCCCCAAGGGCTGTGAAATATCCAGCCGGGAAAGACTTGGCTCAGGCTGCCAGGCACCTCCATATTAGCGCATGTAGAGCACCTGGCTGCCTAAGCCTGACATGTTGAGTGTCTGTCAGGCTGACCTTTGCTCAGCATGACAGACGCTACCATGCTTTGGGAAACAGAGGGGAGTGGAGCCCCAGTGCTTGTAATGACCAGCCCCCTCCTGCAGGGTGTATGTATTTTAGTCTTTATGTTTAACTATCTTGTTAAAACCGATTTGACTAATTCTGACTTAAACAGCTAATATATAGGAATTACATTAATAGCTGCATATATTAATATATGAAGTATTCCAATACTATTAAAAGATACATTAAAAGCATTTCCCTGGTTAGTGGGAAAGCATCACGACTGTCCCCGCCCCACTTTATCTTGCAGTGAAGCTCACAATGTCGGGCGGTGCTTGGCACACCTGCAGCCAGGGCACCATTAGACAGGAGATTTAGAAGTGTAAAAAAAAAATCAAAAAAACAAGGCAGCAGGCCTTTTCCATGATGCTTGGCACACCTGCAGCCAGGGCACCATTAGACAGGAGATTTAGAAGTGTAAAAAAAAAAAACAAGGCAGCAGGCCTTTTCCATGAAAGCATTCAAGATCTGGAACAACATCCCCGTATCCATAAGGACTGCGACAACTCTGTTCCAATTCAGGAAAGAGTTAAATACGCATCTCTTTAAAGAACACTAAATCCCAGTACATTAACTACCCACAAAACAGCTACGTCTTCTAACACTCGTTGCCTTTATGCTGGAGTTTGACCATGTACACCGCTCTGCTGCCTTCTGGTTAGGTTTGACTATAGAAATAAACATATGTACATGCATAAACTGTAGTAGGCATGGATGGACCCCTTCACTGAGGTAGGCCAGTGCACGTGTCCTGCCATTCCATCGTCCACCTTGAAACCTACGCTTTGTCAATGAGGAAATCGATACTTTGAGCTTCAGGGCCTCTGGTGAATTCTGCTCTGCTTCTAGGTATGTGTAATGAATTTCTGCACGTAGACACCTCTATGTCATGCAAATCCCACCTCATTATTCGGTTTCAGACTTTGAGTCTGACAGTGGTGACAGGAAATTTTTATTTTGACCTGCCGTGCTGCCACGATGCTGAACCGAGAGCGTCTGGCTGGCGCTTATTTCGTGCCCGGCAGGGAGCCCCGAGGGCTGGGCGAGCAGAAGGGACTAATTGAAATTATCTTTCCTTGGTTCCACGTTGACTTCCATTGGGGAGTCGGTGTATTATCCAAATTAGCAATGCAGCGCTCTACTATAGCAGCTAATGAGAAAAGTAATTATCTACTGTGTATCTCTATCCTTTCCCGCTCTGTATTCCCTTTATCGCTGTCAAAGTCTGCCAATCTCCATTTCTAGTGCAGAGGCTTCAGTTACTGTAGAACTTGGTGGCCCAAATGCAGAGGAGGTGGGTTATTCTTCTGCGACGCCCCTTACGTACGGCGGATAAAGCTCAACAGACCCTCTGCTCAGCTCATATTGTCAGTATTTAAGGTTGCTTGAGTAAGAATGATCCTCCTTCTGATGTGTTGTGACATCTATAACCTGCTCACTGAGCTCCTTGGTCAAGCTTTCTGTGCACTTCTACATTGAATCTACAAAAGATTCTCAGCTGTTATGTAGGTTCTCATGTTTTTACTGTTTCACCATGGCTGCTATGTGTTGTATAGGACAGAACAATCAGCCATTTGTGTGCTTTGGGGCTCTAGGAACATTGAGTTTATTAAGAATTTTCTTTTGATTTGTGATTCCTGAGATGAAGCTGTTTCATTCCGCGTTGTTCCGTACGCGATACGTTGTAAGCCTGAAGATACAAGCAAAGATGGCTGCTCGCTGCAGGAGGGGTGGCAGGTTTGCATGCCCGCTCCATGGCTGTTTAGAGGGTCAGTAGTGATAGTAAGGACAGTGTAAAGGTCTTTTGGTATCTGTAACATCTTCCTCTGACCATTGGGCTGACATGCAGTGGGTGCCAGGATGATTCTAAACTGTGTTACTGTAATGTTTGATAGATGAACACACACTGTCACAACCATAGAAAGGCGACACATATCGTTTTTAACTAACTGACATATGCAGCAATTTCCATTGAGCGCGTGATGACACCCCCCACCAGTGTCATCAGTACGTAGACCCCTTTCTACTTCTTACTTGTTCTTTCCAGTGGTCTAGGTAGAACATCCTTGGTTTAGGTTGTGTATGAACCACAGTGGTTTAGGAATGTTTTGATGGACACATGGCATGAATTAAGCCAACCCCAGTGACGGAAGCCTTCCCGACATGTAGCTCGGTCTTACTATGAACTGTGTAGAGCAGGTAGGAAATCTGTATTGATGTAACTTGCTCAACAGTGGAGTCTGCTCCTATTTATTATTCGCCGGGTGGAAGAGCCAGCCACAGTGATGTAATCTCCCCATCCTTGTGTGCCAGCTCTAGGTATTTGAGATGAGTTCCAGACATGGGAACTGTTTGCCTGGCTGTCAAAAGAATGAGATTCCCTAAATCTAACTTCCTGGTATCACACACCAATATTTTTTTAATTAATATTTAGGGACTTATTCTATTTTGTTGTTTTTTGAGAGCAGCTTTTCTAAGGACAGCGACCTTTATTTGCTGCAGAAACATTCCAATTTAAAAAGGTTACTCGTCTTCGCTTCTTGGATGTCATCCAGGATACTGGATTGTGAAGATTACTAATATCAACACGCGTTTGTTATTGTTCCGCTCATCTCCCAGACTGGCTATTAATAGAACCTAGGTCAGAGGGAAGCCTTCTCTGAGTCAGCCAGTACACAGAAAGGTGTGATACAGATTATAGATGTTTCAAGTGCTTTAATGGGAGATATATTAAAAACCTACTGGCAGTTGCCAGTAGGTAGTTATAGTTAGGGCCTTGTTTCCATAGGAAAAGCATTTTTTTACTTGCCTAGATTTTTGGTGCATCATGAGGAATCTTCCCAATATTTTCTAAAAAAAAAAAGTGCACCTGTGATTCTTGTTGTGCATTGAAAGTTTCGAGTTGTTCCAGGCCGAGAAAAAAGAGGGGGGGGGGGGGTTAAAAAAAGTTAGTTTCTCATGTTAATTCCCATAGGAGCTTTAGACACGACTACAGCCAGATCCGCTGGACGGAATAACAACAAATTTGGCAGAAAGCTTGCTTTTGGTCCGCAGATTGTGCTTTTTGTTTGTGTAAATCCGTTCAGATATTGAAATGAAATCCAAATTTGTTTATCTGCCCTCTCTGCTAATTCGCAAATAATTACTAGCTCAGGCAGGGAAATGTAGAGCTGTGATTGGCTGCCAACTCTTCAAGCAGGAAGTGTTGGCAACCATCTTGGGACTCTTCTTCAGCCGAGTCCCACAAAAAAAAAGAAAAGGGGGCAGGGTAGGAATACCTTGACCCCCAAGCCTTGGACCTTGGGGTTCCCCTAGAACTCCGCCATGGCATAAAAGCATTTTAGTAATTCACAGTGATTTTCGCAAAATATTTGCGAATATCGCAGTGAATAACAAAAATAAACAAATACAGACACTCATGCTTGTTTTAATTGTAGCCCCATGGTGAGCCAGGTCCTGGGGGCATGCGAGTATTATTTAAAAAATGAAAGGGGTGCATGGGGCCCCCCTCCAAGGGCTTAAAAATGCACCAGGGGCCACCACTTCCCTGGGGCTCACTAATATTAAGAAGCTGGGGACTGAACGGACCCCCTCAGCCCCGGGGACCAACAGCTCCCCAAGGCTACATATTGAATGCATGTGGGGGTCTCGCGGAAGCCCCTGATCCCAGGTGACCACCACCTCCCTGGGGCTAATTTAAATATGGAGTGTGGGCACGTGCCCCCCCATGGACCACCAGCTCTCCGGGGCTTTTTTTTTCTTAATGAAGGAGGGCGGCCGTTCAATCCCCCGGGGACCACCAACCCCCATAGGCAGGCGTGGCTGAAAAGGGAAAGTAGGTGGGGGCTATGCGGCCCGTCTCCTGGAACCAATAATGTCCCTGGGGACCGCCATCCCCCAGGGCCGGCTCCTTCAATATCTCGGTGTGCCCACCCCGGGACATAGCTGTTTGCGGTTACTTGGCGGGAGTTTTGACAGCTCACGCCAAGTCAGAGCAAATACTCCACTTCCAGCAAGTGGGAGCTGACAAAATGCTCTCGCTTACTGGAAGCAGAGGTTTAGTCTGTTTCCATACCAGCTGTCAAGCGTACAGGGAAACAGGCAAAAGGATTGCTGACAGGTATGTTTAGCAGCTCCCTGTCTGTCAGAGCAATGCCGGCTCCCACAGGAGGCAGGGAGCCGGCAGGGTCTTTGGGGCCTTGAGGCTCCCCCTGCGGTTCCGGTTAGGAAAAGAGCAGAAAGAGTCAAAATAAAGGTGAGAAACGAGTAGAAAGAGGAGAACGAAGGTCAGCAACGACCTTAAAGAGGCAAGATAAAGGTAAGAAACAAACAGATAAGAGTTAGAATAAAGTTCAGAAACTAGCAAAAAAAGGGGGAGATTAAAGGTCAGCAACAAGCAGAAAGAAGCAAGATAAAGGTGAACAACAAGCAGAAAGAGGAAGAAAAGGGTCAGAAATGAAAAGAAATGAGAAGAAAGGCAAAATAAAGGTGAAAAGCTAGCAGAAAGGCAAAAGAAGTCCGCGACCAGCATAAAGAGGCAAGAAAAAGGTGAGAAACAAGCATAAAGAGGCTAAATAAAGGTCAGAAATCAGCAGAAAGAGGCAAATAAAGATCAGAAACTAGAAGGAAGATGCAGAAAAAAAGTCCGCAAGAAGTAGAAAGAAGCAAAATAAAGGTGAGAAATTAGCAGAAAGAGCCAGAATAAAGGCCAGAAGGGAGCAGAAAGAGGCAGCATAAAGGTCAGCAACAAGTAGAAAGAGTCAAACTAAAAGTCAGCAATACGCAGAAAGAGGATAAACAAAGGTCAGAATCTAGCAGAAAGAGGCAAAATAGAGATAAAAAACCAGCAAAAAGAGGCAAGTAAAGGTCAGAAGTGAGCAGAAAAAGCAGAAACTGAACAGAACCCTCTCATGCACCTACTCACAGAACAACTCAAACACTCTCACAACCACTCACAGACCCATTCACACATGCACCCAGTCTTAGACAAACTCAGACTTTTACACCCACTCAGTCACTCATGCACCCACTTATAGAATCACTTATACTCTGTCACCCACACACAGATCTACTTATAGACGCATGCACTGACTCAGACCCTCTGAGACTCACACACCCACTCACACTCATATACCCACTTACAGCCACACTCCTACTCTCTCACACCCACATACAAACCTACTCATGCACCCACTGAGACACTCATGCACGCACTCACACACTCAGTGTCAAAGGTTACTGGTTAAAGTTAGGGAATAAAATTAAGAAAACCTTACTAATTCACTTAAAAACAAAGGTTACAGGGACGTTATAGTTAGGAAATCAAATTTTCGTTTAAACGTAGAAATCCACTGAAAACAAAGGTTATAGGGGCGTTATAGTCAGTAAATAGAATTTAAAAAAACTTTGAAATTCACTGGGAAAAAAATAAAGGTTACAGGGATGTTATAGTTAGGCTATAATTTCACTTGTATAAAACCAGTGTAATTCAGCCGTTATAGTTACCTGATATAACTATAATTTACGCCCCTGCAATGCACTGCTTACAACCTCACTTAATACATCACGCATGACATGGCCAGTGACATCACTGACGACATCTCACAATACATCAGTGATGATAACATCCTCAGAACCCATACAAGTTTTTATACGACGACTCACTTATCCATAAAGCCACTCACTCACCCACTCACTCAAAGAGCCTGTTCATACAACCAGTCACTCTCCCAAACAGCCACACACTCATCCATACAGCTACTGACACACCAAGTTGTTCACCTATACAGCCACTCACACAGCCGCTCACTCACCTATACGACCTTTCAACAGAGCCACTCACTCACCCATACAAACACTCACTCACACATTCACTGGCACCCCCACACAACAACTTTAATACCCATTTACACATCCATACAATCGCTTACACAGCCGTTCACTCACCCATACAGCCAATCCCAATCCCACAGATACTCATTCTTTCATACAGTCACTCACAAGCCAACTCACTTAACCAAACACACACTCAAAAAGCCACTAACTAATCCATACATCCACTTACACACTCAGTCCTCACTCATACAGCCATTCAGATACCCACTCACTCACCTATAGTCACTGACACACCCACTCACCCACCCATACAGCCACTGACACATCCACTCACTCACTAGTAGATCCACACAGCCACTTAGTCACCCACACAGCTACTCACAGACCCACGTATACACCCATACAGTCACTCATACACCCATACAGTCACTCATACACCCATACAGCCACTCACACAATGTACTTTTAAGGTTTTAACAAATCAAATAAAGTTTTGTTTGACTGACTGACTGACACTCACACACCTGTACAGCCACTCAGACACCTGTACAGCCACTCAGACACCCACCCACACACTCATGGACACACACAGACACACACGGACACACACCGAATCATATAAACTATGTTAAAAAAAGGCATCACTCAGTAGTACACAAAATATACTAATTTAACTTTTGTGATACCTTAGTATATATGTTTAACACACAATACCTTATAGAAACACAATCACTGGATGATGTCATCAGTGATGTCACTGACCATGTCATTAGTGATGTATTATGTGAAGTCATAAGCAGTACATTGCAGGGGCATAAGTTTTATATTTAGTTCAGATAACTATCACTACTGTTTTTCATTGGTTATTTGCGAGTGAAATCTGAGCCTAATTATAACATCCCTGTAGCCTTTGTTTTTTAAGTGAATATATATTTAATATCTGTGTTCTCTTTTAACATAGAAAACCTGTGACTTTATTGGGCAGTCCTGACCTGTCTTTAGTGTTTTAGGATTACGTCTACTGAAGAGGAAAAAGACAACTTGCTACATTTCCCACACTGCCCCTTCATTTCCATTGGAGAGCCAAAGTATCTGTAGAGTAGAGCTATATGCAGTGCATATTAAAAAGAGTGAACATGTGGAAAGGCACTTACAATTTTGTTAAATGAGAGAGTTTTGTGGAGAAAAAGTAAATTTTTGAGGATCACTCTATTGGGTTTACTGGGGAAGATCAGATTAGAACTCCAGTCTTCCGGTTTCATAGCCACAGTTTAGCTTTAGTACCAGCCTTAGGCTTTAGCAGTAATGCACATATATTATAGCCTCAGAATGAAAATGAAACTCTTAAATTTCATGAGTTTGAATATTGGAAAGTGGCTTCACCAGTGACTTGAACTGGATTCTCTTGGTCACACTGAACCGGCAGAGGGATCACAATTCAATGGAGATGGGTTTGTGTTTTGCTTGTTGGGCAAGCTGTTTTGTTTTGGACTTTAAGGAGGAAAACCATGGGGGAATTTGTGATGTGAAAGTGACTGCAGATGTGGGGAGGTGTCTTCCATGCAGTTATAAATGTCTTGAAAGGTTTGGGCCACGAGGGTAGAAATGGAAGCCGAAAGGTCTTATTAGGTAGCTCGAAGTCGGGTATAGGTTTAATAACATTGGGGAGAGAACTGAGTCTTGCATAGACCAGTAGTTTATGAGGAACATTGTGATGGGTCGGGAGGTGGGAGGGCCACAGCTACTGGAGTTCTTTCCGATAGGGAGGATTTTATGAAGTCTAAAACATTTTTACAGAGTTCATAATCAAGAGGTTGTAACTATGTGCCTTGTGTCCGACCATGTCTGTCTGTTGACATGTTGAGTATGATTAAGGGCACCATTCCACTTGCATCCTCAAAGGTTATTGTGACGTTGTCAAGTAGAGGGACAGGTTAGAATCTCTCCTTGTATCTTCTGTTAGCCACCCTGATATACATACGCCCGTCTCACTGATCCACCATACCATCTGTTGCCCGTCTCAATCCTAAAGTATTTAAATCACAAATTTCAATACATTCGAGTTATGACCTTTAAGCTGGACAGGGACATTGTGGCTTGCTTCTGTGTCATAGTAAGCAATTACACTGAATAATTTCCCGGTAAAAGTATACATTTATAGTCCCAGGTGAACATTATGTATAGAATAATGTACCCTTTAACTATGCAAACGGCTATAAACATACACTCAACCCTAGCACTCCTGGGCCATTTTGTATAGTTTTATTACATACAGCCAAGCCATCAACAATAACAACAATAGCCATTTTTGTGGTGGCCACCCACCACAAACGTATAGATACGCTTAGCAAGCTTAATACGAGTTTATTACCTACCTTCAGGTACCATTTTCTACCTATGAATTATGTAGGCAATCTAACTGGACGTAGGCGGGAATGTTCTCTGCTGGTTGCAAAGAAATGTCTGCATTGCACACTAAAGTCACTGACCCCGCTAACATTTCTGAAAAACACCACCAAATTGTTTTTTTTTCTCTCTGCTTATTTAGCCATATTAAAAATATGTTTTAAATATCTACTCCTAATTTCTCTTGGCTTCGTGTTACCGCCTACCATCTTTATTTCAATTTTCTGTCAACTAAGAGAGTGCCTCCTTGCTGCACAGTTATTTTATACTTACGCCTCTACATCATCACGTTAGGAACATCTCTTAAAGCACAATGCAGTTTTAGAAGCGCCATTGCTCCTCCTATAGCCTCTTTTAAGATTGTTTACACAGATAGGGGATGTTTTTCGGCCCTACCGCGTGGTTTAAGGTCACAGAATTGGCAGCAAGTAACAGTTTATCATAATTGTCCTACAGAGCTGTCTCCTTCGCATTGTAGGTGTTTTGATAGGATCAAATGTAAAGCAGATGAAAAAAGAAAAGATATGGGTCAACGGTCCATGATTGGCAGTACCAGAGGACATTTTAGCATGTTTCTCTGCCATGGCACACTCGTTGTCAACCAGACTGCTCATCCCACCCACAGCGGTGTCGCTCTATATATATCGCAAGAGCCATACATAAGTAAAGAAAGATACATGGGGCAGTGAATTCATGAAAGGTTCTCTTCTGTAGAAAACACCTTGCTGCTCTCTTAAAAGTTTAATAAATAATACATTTGGAATGCCTAACATTCAGTGCCCCTGCTACTGGCACCTGGCGGGGGATGGGGGGGGATGGGGGGGTAACTATAGTATAGTACATAAAATACAAATCTTTCTGTAGAATCCCTAACATTCATTGTAGATCATGCTCATTGTCTCATAGCAGCAGTCAAAGTAAATGTGTTGGGACGCACAAAACCTACAACGGGGCACCAGACTAACGCCGTCCAACGTTAGTCCATGTTTAAGAGAATGGTGGCAGCGTTTCAGGGTTTTCACTTGGATTAACATTCACAGATGTCTTCAAAATTAGTGTAATCACAATTTACATAGTGCTTATTCTGAAAACGTTTTTTGTATACTTTACTATCCTGCATATGTGATATTGCCCTCGAGAGCCAACCTTGGACTCCACACAAGAAGTTCAAGGTTAAGCAGCAAACATGCACTATTGCTTGCAGAGGACCAGCTAGCAGGCCTGACTCCCAGAAATTGCGAATGTTTGTCTTCATAAGTGTATAAATCATACAAAATATAAAGCCAACATTGAGCGGGGTACGCTTCCATAACAATTATTTTGTACTTTTCTAGCTATTATGAAATATATTTCAAGCTGTTCTCGGCCGTGTTACTGACTTTACTAATTTGCTGCTTCAATTACTTGTTTTAGAGTTGAATTTTTATGTTCAGCATGTCGTTTAAAAAAAAAAGTCTGATTTCCCCATACTGTGGTGCGGATCTGGCTTTCCACCCAGTGATTGCGGATGCTAATTCCCTCAAGTGACATTAGTTCAGTATTATCTTACATGATTAAGAGAGCTTTAATAATTGAATTCTCGGCATTGATCAGTGGGAACAGAAGAAAGACAAAATGGGCCTAGTAGTAATAAAAAAAGCACTTATAAATGTAACAGACTGGTAGGAAACAGCGAATATTCACAATGTAAGGACGATGCTTACATGGTATTACTTTTCACAAACTGGAGAAAACAAGATTATTAAATAGATCGGCATTTTCAGATATAAAGCTTTGCTGATCAAAGCTTACGATTGCTTTTTTTCCCAAAAGTGTCAACTTGTTGATTGATCAGTGCTACAAATTTGCACTGTTAATGAGCATTTGTGCACACAAAGGATTAAAAAACATACAAAGCTGAATGAAACGGTGACCTACATTGGTTTTTGGTGAATGCCAATTTTCTTTCTAAATGCCACCCCTTCCTTGCTTCTGGTCACCTGAAAAAATACTTCGCAAAGTGACTTAATCTTTGCTTGAACTTGTAATATGAGAAGACTTTTCTGATTCAAATTGAGAAACAATGTGTTTCATTGAAGATTATTATTAAAAGTATTTTGCATCTATGTATTGATGCACCATATGTTCTCTACACCATACTATATAGAATTTCCCTACAAGTAAAGAACAAAAAACACAATCACAAACTCGCCACCCCAAGACCCCAAACATTTATCTGTTCCACCCAGTCTTATCACATTCTTCTCTAATCACGTCTCTGTGAGTCAACCAATTGGAATGAATATATATAGCTTTCCAGTCTTAATCATGAATCACCAAAGTCGTGCATCCACATGTCAAGCCATAGCATAAAGCCACTTAATTGAGAATGTAATGAGAGCACAACTCTCTTAACATCCTCAAAAGCTGAACCAGGCTCCAGTGTGTGATGGTAACCGCGAACCTTGTGGAAGGTTAAATGATGAAACAGGGAACCTTGTGGCAAGGTAGTCAACAAAACTTGGAACCTGTGGAAAGTTAGTGGACGACTGAAAGCGGTACTAAGCCTTACCTTTATTTAAATATGCACTATGCGGATACATATAACCGGACATAAAGTGCAGAATGGGTCCCAGCACTACCAGGATGGGTACTGCCGGATTCTGCAGAGCGAGCTCTAACTCATCGTTAGATGTTAGGTGAGTGCAATGTGAGGGAGCCATGGGGGAACTCTGATCCAACCTGAATCTTCAAGTCAGTCCCCTGAAGGCACACCTCTAACCGTGGATTGGAGCTTCCAGCTCAGCGACTGGAACCGCTTTAAGGCCAAAAATACTGACATGAGGCTAAAAGCTCAGAAAGCGAAAAAGGACATGAACTGTTTTAAAACATTGAGGACATTCTTCAAGAACTGAGCTCACAGCTGTTAAATTATATCCCTTAAGCGAATTCTGGTGGAGGCAACAGCAGCTGCAACCTTGGGACTAAAGCCATTGATCGTGCCACTGGTGTCAACGCTTGTGTTGATGAGTTTAGAAAAAAAATGCCACAGTTTATCCTTGTTTTTTTTAAACCGATGAAACACTTCAGTTTGTAATGTGTTGAACGTAATTTTTGTGCGCTTTGCGGCTTTTATTAAGAGTGTTCAGAGGCCTGTGAAACAATTTTGAAGTTTTGCAAGATTACTGATCAGGTAGACATCCTTAAGTTGCAGGAAATTTGAAAAAGCGCAAATGAAAAAGGTACCTATGTCAAAACAAGTTTCCTAGTGATGCATGTGCGGCATCGGCCCATGCGCAAATTCCTAACCATGGGCTGTTTGGCCATGAGTTTTTGGCTGGAAAACTTGGTAAGAATCTTGTTTGCAAACGGCGTGAAACGCGCACTGGTATTCCCGTCGGTACACCCATGCTGTCTCCATGGTGTGCAGATAAGAAGTTCATTCTGTTTAGCAACACAATTCTCACCTATCCCCCAAACCGATGCCAACTATTGTGGGGTAGACAATCTACACATAGACAAACAGGACATGTGCAATTAGCGCATGGGTAAATACCATCCGGTTTAGGAGTTTGCACCCTAATTGGAATTGGCACTCAGGTTGTAATCAGCGCCTCAGTCTGTGTGTACCTTGTCATCTCCCCTGGCCGTGACTTGGGCACACCCATGTCTCCACCCCAGAGAACTGCATACGCCACATCCAGGGCATTCTCCACAGGCATCATTGACTTCTGTCCAGTGAAAAGTCAGAAAATGCATATTTTGCTAAAAAAGATTCCTATTATACTGGCGCAGTTGCTGCTCCCCCCACATAACCTACACTGACTGGCACACTTCTCATTTTTGTGAATCAGGTCCAGGATTAAGTGAGGCCTGGGCAAATTGCCCTCAAGATGGCTCTGTAAGCTGAAGCCTCACCGCTGGCAAATGTACTGCTCTGAAGCCCATGAGTTGGAGGTCAGGCGAGGTAGCCTCAGCCTTCCATCCTTTAGGGGTGGCTAAAGTGAGTCCCAGAAGTTGGTTACTTGGAACGTGATATTTACAGTGCTTAGAAAGGGCAGGAGAGCAGGTTAAAACAAAGTATCCTTATTGTAATGCAGAGAGGTTACACATAGATGGATCTTTTGGTGAGTGGGGCCACCTCCAGTGTCCGGTTTAGGTTTTTGGTTAGCCCCAATCGTTTACTAGAAACCATGCATCCCTTCCGTGATCTGTGCTTTTACTCTAAGCTGCCTTTTTGGACCCGAGAACTGGCAGTAATCTGCCTCTCACGTGACCTGGGAGGGGCTCTACACGTTGCTGGTCACTGATTTGTGTTTTCCAGCCAATAAGGAGACCGGGCACAGCTTAGATTTACAAGCACGCCTGCTAAGTCGCTCGCTCCTTCACAGTGAACATGTGTGTGCCAGCTGCCCCGCCGAGGAAGCAGCTGCACCGCTGTTTACATAGTCCTTCAGCACTGAAAGGAAGGGTTCCAGTCTGTCCTGCACACAAACGAGCCCAGTGAAGGCTTTTGGTCGGCCCTGTAGACCCAACAGTGAGTCACCGGGGCTCACATGGCCATTGGAACGCGTGCCTGGTTTTCATTCAAAAGCAAATCACAACCTCACCCTGGTATTGTTGCGTTTGGCCCCTTCTTTATGAGATGTGGACACATTCATGGCCAAAGTGCTGTCCTTTCTGCATGAAGTCCATGGTATTCTCAGCGAAGGGCATCAACAGTCCATGAGGAGCGGAAATTCATGAGGTTAAATGAGGATCCTAATTAGAACACGGTTGTGTTTTTTTAAAACTTTGCAGCAGGGTGCTGAAGTTGTTGGAAGTCCCTCACAGGGTCTGGCAGTGGGTCCCCGGCATCTGCCGCTCTTCTTCACATGTTGCACACGCAGTCTTGCTTCTTGCTGTGCTCCCACTGGTGCAAAACCTCTGCAGATTTTGTCTCAATCTTGTCTTGCGTTTATGGACAATGAGACCCCTGATTGACCAAGAACTCAGTGTCCTGTCACACTTGAGAGCTATTGATCACTTGCACAAGCAGTAACCATTCCTTTCAAGTCCAAATAAAGTGAATCATCGTCAAAACAACTCTCGCCCGCCACCAATTGTAAGATTGAGCCTCAACTGAGCTTAAGGTTGGATGTAGTCAACAAGGCGCCTAATTTTCTGTTCCCCTTTTTATTGTCATTTCAAATGTAGTCTTTGAATTTGCTGGATGTTACACAGCACAAATCTGAATAAGTCCCATACTCAGAAAACTGGGTATTACTTTGGAATAACAGCTGCAAACCTCCAGCTGCTTCTCAGCGTTGTATCGGGGTTTGTACCTATGCTATCCTCGGTCTTCTTTCGATAACAAGAGAGCCAGGTATGGTGCAGCTGTGTGATTAGTGTTGTAAGCACTGCCCTGCGGCTACATACTGTATTAAATTTAGTCATTATTGATTTTTACCCTCAACAGAATACAAACAATGTTGTTGCCGGATGAAATTTTCTGAGAATAATGGAAAATACCTTTCTGTATGTTCTTTCAACCTCATTCTTTAATTAAACCTGAATGGTCTATTCTCTTAGGAATAATACTTAACGCCCTGTATCTAATACACCTTTTAACTTTGTTAATACTTACTCTAATGCATTCCTTTTCTACCTTTGAGATGGTGATCTACAAGATGCACTTTCTCCAGTGCTATCCCCGCTTAATCGTATCCACTAACAACAGTCTTCGCCATGTTCTCTCAAATGTTTAAATAGCCAGACCCATTCCTAAGGAGACGTGGTCTATTGATGAAGTTGGTTACTAAGGAACTAGTGCTGTGCGATTTGGTCAGAATAATCTATTTTTCAAATGTGATCTAGACAAATGCCTGTGCTTATTTGCATAACCTATAGAAATTGAGGGGATCAGGAATACGTTCCAGGGCTGTATAAATCTATGTAAAAAGACTCCTGTGCATTGTTTCTGTTCTGGAGTGCTTGCTGTCTGCTATGCATGTATGGGTAGGGTTGTGAGTTGCTTGCATGTGGTTCCCCGCATGTTCTATTAGTACCCGTCGGTGTAAATTACTTTGTGGTGTCAGGCTACAGTGCTTCTTCAAAGACTATGTCTGACGGTATCCAGTTATACAATATAAATTCTTATATCATACTAGATGCATTCTTCTGCTGTTCCTAACTACTGCACATAAGTTATTATTCACCGATTAAAGCATAATCCATTTAAAAACCTACTGAACATTTGAAGGCGAAGTTACCAGTGGTGGGTTTCCAAAATGTTGGTCTTCAGATCACAGGAGGGGTCAGTCTAAAGATTGTAAATTACTGACACATCTTATATTTTTGTTTTTAAATCATCAGCACCCTTTGGTGCCACCCAGACAGATGTTCATTGAAAGATTTTCTAAATCTACACACGATTATGATTGACGGATTTATTCATGTAGCACGTATCCTCTATGAGGTCGCGGAGGAGAAGGCTTCCCACCTTCTGCTTAGACATCTCTTCCTCTGTATAATATAGTAACAGTTTCCATGTGAATCTACTCCCTTAGGCCCGGGTTGTGTAGTTCTACTGATTATTGTTCAGAAATAGGACATCATGGCTAGGTTTATTTTTGTTAGATAAGCGTCTGAAATCTACATATTGTGCAGCTTGTCGTTAATTGTCACCAGCAGTTAGGCCAAACCAGCTAATGAGCGGATAATGTTTTTTATATTTATTGCAGCATTTATAGAATGCTTACAACCTGCATGTGGGGCACTGAATTGCTCGCCTATGTGGACAGCAAGCTATGCCATGTAGGGTATGTGGTTGGAAGGGTGCCATCTTTGTTTTTTGATGCCATGTTTGAAGTTTTTCCATGTGGTGCATACAGCCCACCAAGGTGCAGTTATTGTGTTATGGAATGCAGCGCTCAGCAAGGTGGTGAATAAAGATGTATGAAGAATAGAGCTGCAGTTCAGGGTTTTCAGTAAACTGGGAGCTATGAGAAGCTTTGCAGGTCCCTTTATGGTATTTCTTATGCTCATAGCATAGTCTGCTTAGCTGGTTACTGCACTGGGGTCATTTTTTGGGGATAAGCAGGCATGGTTGGAGAGAGACTGGATATATGCTGGGAGAAACTTTTTTACTGTCATACCATAATGGAAATTTTCAAAATCTGACATAGTGCTCCCTGGTCGTCACAGATGAGGAAAAATATATATACTGTGCATTTCCCAAAGAAAGGTTTCTTGGCCCATGAGTGATAGAGTGAGTTATGGAGAACGTTAATGGGAAACTGTGTACATGGAGGGTGGAAACTGAAAAAGATAGTTTGGAATGTAGAGCAGAGATTCCACAACAGAAGGCGGGTATGGATTAGGAAGGAAACCTATAGTAGAAGGCCATAGATACACTTGCAGTGGGCACAGAGAAAATACAATTTAAGTTGAGCACAGGACGTTAGCCAATGAAGAGATGTGTAGAACTAGGAAGTGTGGACAGTGAAAATAAAATGAAGATGAATGTCTGAATGAAGATTATTTATGTTGAAGAATCGTTTCTGAAAGGACAGGTGACTGGCGAGATGATTGGAAAATGAAAGAGGAGGACTAAAAGTAATATCTTACTTATGGGCAAATAAAAGTATTCATATACTGCTCACGGATGTGTATGTATCATGTCGTGTTATTTTGATTTATTGAGCGCACTATCAGCCAGGGGTCTCCTATTCTAATGCTGACTAGTTTATAAGCTATGGTGGCTCTGAGCCGGGAAATGACCTAGTATTAAGGGCTTCAATGGCCTCCCTGAATGGCGATGCATATGTCGGTGTACGTTCCAGGCAGTTGTGACGTGAAGTGGGAAAGCTCGACCACCAACACTGACTCTGTGAAAACGGGGAATAGATAGAAGAGGCAGAAGTAATCCTTGTGGCTGGAGTACATTTTTAATGTCTTTCAGAAATCTAGTGAGCTGATATGAGTGTGATATGTAGTTGCATGGGTACGCCGGTGCACTGCATTCACAATGGGCTTAGCATGGCTCCGACATGTGGGCTGGATAGCTAATTATTTTACCTGGTTCAGAATGCTTTGGAGTAGAAGTGAGGCTTTGATACCTGGCGAAAAACTATGGGATATGCCACACAAATATGCTTGCTCATTTAGTAGCAAAAGAAGGATATGGCGTAGACGCGACCTATGGAAAACACAAGCCAAAACGACTGGAGATAGTGGAGTGTCAATCTGTAGGGTTATGTCAGTCTTTGAGCACAAGCTCTTTACGTAAAAGGCGTCAGTGGCAAAGGTTCACGGTCTGAGGGCCATAAGGAGAAGTACCAAAGATTGTGGTTGTCCTCTTTTAGAAGCACTTCCATCTTATATGTGTTGAGTGGTGTCCCATCCATGTGTGTATTGGCGATAGACCGTCACGAAGGGACGAGACCTCACTGGAAGAGTTGGAGAGCCTAAAGATAGTTGAGTATTTTCCACGAAAGAGTAAACATTTACCTAAAAGAATGGATGACAGCCACCATTGGCTTTATGTAGAGATTGAATATTGAAAGGAGACAATGCAGAGCCTTCGAGGACCCCACAAGAAGTGGTTGATAGAGAAGAACAGTATTGCTCAGGATCAGTTGTGATCTGCCACTCAGAATAGAAATAAGCGAGTTTAGAACAGTATTGTTATGCCAGCGGCATGAAGTTGGCTTATAAAGAGCTCATGGTCAATCATATCGAACGCTGCTGACCGATCTAAGAGGATTGCCGTGCTTGATTCACCTTTGTCTGCAGCCTGGCTACGGTCGTCCACAGTTGCGGTCATTGTTAATTCAGTATTGTGGTAAGGATGAAAGCCAGTCTGAGCATCTTCAGGGATTCCTTTTGATTCTAAGAAGAAACAGAGCTGTTTAGGTACAAAGGCTTCAAGGGTCTTTAGAGGATGTAACTCTTTTCCCAGGATAATGTGAAACTGATTGACCCCTCCGTTCTTGACCATCCTCATGTATTATTTCTAAACTTTAAATTTCTATATGGTTTTGATATCCATTATTCTCACATTTCGAAATTCTGTCATTTTTGATTTGCTTACGTCTATCACTTCTTTGCAAGGTGGCCTTTTTTTAAAACATTTGGTTGTTTGTAATTTAGAATGAAAGTTTGCAAACATATTTCTTGCTAATCCAAGCCTTCATGAAATGTTTTTGTCGCCAAAACATAATGGTTTTACTTTAAAGCTACAAAGAGGATCTGTATTTATTGTGCTAATGCATATGTAGCAGTGCGTGCTTAGAGGCAGGATAACCGAATCCCTGTCGGGTGAAGAAGCAGGAAATGCAGTCTTGTAGATAACATGATAGACACCAGGGCATCACACAAGGAGCCATGACCAATCCAAGATTTATTAACTATGAAGGCATGCTTTTCAGAGACAGGCTGGGTTGCCATACACATTGTAGCCGTATGATTTCTCTCTATGTATCTCCAGTAGACCCCTGCTTGCATATTATATTGAATTCAACCTATGTCAATTTTACATTAATATTTATACTGTTTGCTACCCATAATGCCTTGGTTTAATTGATTAAAACATAGATTTTGAAAACGTTCTAAGCATGGTAAAAACAATACAGGTATCCGTTCTGGTGAGCCTTTGTAACCGAAGTGTTGTGTCCCATCTAAAGAGTACGGCGGACCGTCCTGGGCGATATGTCATGGTCTGCTCCTTGTTATCCATTGGAGGTCTACATTCACATCAGTCGCGTAGGATCGGACCATCTCTGGTGACAGTTCTCTACAACAGTCTCATTAAAGCCGCAAATGTTTGTGAGTGCGAAAGTGACACTCCGCTTGGGTAGGCTCGAGCTAGGTCCCATAAGTGAGAAAGCAGCCTGGCAATATGTGATGGTCTGCATGCGCCTTGTTATCCATTGGAGGTCTACATTCACATCAGCCGCGTAGGATAGGACCTGCTCTGGTGACAGTTCTCTACAACAGTCTCATGGAAGCTGCGAATGTTTGTGAGTGCGAAAGTGACACTCCGCTTGGGTAGGCTCGAGCTAGGTCCCATAAGTGAGAAAGCAGCCTGGCAATATGTGATGGTCTGCATGCGCCTTGTTATCCATTGGAGGTCTACATTCACATCAGCCGCGTAGGATAGGACCTGCTCTGGTGACAGTTCTCTACAACAGTCTCATGGAAGCTGCAAATGTTTTGTGAGTGTGAAATGGACGTTCTGCTTGGGTTGGCTCGAGCTAGGTCCCATACGTGAGAAAGTAGCACGGCAAGCACCCATAGATACAATGTTGTTGACTAAAAAATGTTGGACTAGCTAACGGGGCTTCTCGGGGCCTTGGTCCAGCTCGAAAGCTGCTCATTTAGGTAGTAAGTGTACACATGACACCTCCGAGTTATGGTTTTCATAATCTGCCTGGAGTCTAATGTATCAAAAACATATAGGTTGACAAGATTCGGTTTGTTGAGGATGATAATTAGTTGCTGAGTTTATATGATTTACTGATCTCTTTTTTGACACTTGTTTTTATTTCCTAAATTACATGAGAAGATGTTTAATTTGGTTTTTTTTTACTGATGCTCGCTGTATATATGTCCATCGACACATCTGCTTACCGGCATCTTGATCATTTAGGATTCTTCTCTACCATTACTTCCATTGCATCGTATTTTTAATAAATTACACAAAAATGTTGAATTTAACCAATTAAATCTGTAAGGTGCATTGTTACAATACGCCGAAGGAAAGTTACTGTTTACTCCAGTCTGTGAAGTTAAATCAATAGAGGATTTGTCGATCCCCTAATCAGGATTATTTTAATTGCACTTTGGTTACACAAAGTGTGTAGTTGCCTGTGGCGAGTTCATGTTGTACTCTAGGCTTCAGCCCGCTGAGACCACTTGCTTCACTTTCATTACTGCGAGTACTTTTACTTAATTAAACATCTTTTTCTGACATGTTTTCTTCATACCGCTTGGTGGCCATTCCTTTATTTAAATATTAAAAATAAATTTGCAAATTTATGTTTGAGGGGCTGAGCAGTTTATTTTGTGTGTGTTCCATTTACCGACCAGCAGTTGGTAAGTGTCGAACGGTAGTGATCTCAAAATGCGTGTTCTATTTCTATGGCTTACAGTGGTGTGACCCGATTTGATTTATTTATTGGACAGCGATCGCTTTCTGCTTCCGGTTTGGGTTTCAATGGTATTGGGTTTCACTTGACTTAAGTAAACTGTCCAACTGAGGCAGCCTGGACCCACCATGACCTAAATTTAAATTCTCCCTCTCTTTTCAGACTTCCATATTTCCTTGTTCTCTATAGCAGGGTGTCCCATTACCTCCGTTTATGAAATTCTTGGCCTACCAACAAGATAATAGAAAGGTAGTGGTAAGCGCCATCTTGTTTCTCCTTTTCATTCTTCTGTTCATACGCTGCTTATAGTTCTTTGGTTTTAAGTCCACTTGTAAGCTCTACTGTCTTAACTGTGTAGTCTTTTAGACCCTGCCTTCCAATTGCAATATTTATGTTTCCTTGTTGGTAGCCTGCACCTACCTCTATTGTCCAGTTCTTTGTGAGACCGGAAACAACCGGTGGTCAAGGCCGAGCTCAACTTTTTAATATCCCTTATGTTGTCCATGAAGCTCTGGAGCCTTCTGGCACTCCCTGAAGGTAAAGACTCAACAAACATTCAACCTGAGCCTACCGGTTGATGAGAAGTGTCGCTCTCCTGTTGTATGTGAGAAGAATAGGAGGGGATTGGTATTATCTCCTGTTGTATCAGAGAAGAATAGGAAGGGATTGCCGCTATCTCCTGTTGTATGAGAGAAGAATAGGATGGGATTGGCGCTATCCTGTTGTATGAGAGAACAATAGGATGGGATTGGCGCTATCTCAAGAGCAGGGTGAGCAGCGGTGGAATACATACCTTTACACTGCATGACTTGACAATGCGGTCATTACAACAAACCCGTTGTTACAACGCGAACTATTACATCGCAAGTCGTTTCAACGACTTGCTGTAGGGGGCGTGCTGGACTTAGGAATAGTATAATTTACTATTCCTACTCCAGTTTGTGCAACAGCAGGGAAGGTGTTGGATTGTAAATCCAAAATAAGTGCTCCCCCTACAGCAAGTCGTTGAAACGACTTGCGATGTAATGGTTTGTGCATTGTAACAACGCGGTCGTTGTAAATGCATGCGATGTTATGACTGTTTCCCGCAGCGATGTGAGTTGCCAGCCCTTGTGCAGGAGGGCAAGTAGGATGGGGCCTGCTTCATGAATGAAAGTACAGGAAAGAGTGGACATTGCTTCAGGAGCTGGAGACAGAGTGGCATGTAACGCAGTACCTTGGGTCGAAGCATAAGTGGATATTGGTGCACAGATGGAGAAGGAGGTTGCTTCATGAGTTGAAGAAGTGGCTGGTCTGGATCAAGCTCCTTATGCTGAGGCTCAGGATTGACAGAATGGCGTTTCGTGAGGTGCTTCACCAGCATAGCGACTAAATTGAATCATGGGGCCAAAATAGCAAGGTCGAAATATCATGGATTAAAATATTGGGACGGTAGGTTATACTGGTATGTATAGATTTTCTGGACTTAACTTCACATATATGTACCTTGATGCTATATATGTTTTCAGGGCGCCTGAATGTGGAGCTTAAAATAGTAAATGTGTACTTACCTACATGATATTTCGGCTCTGGATATTTACTCCCCATGAAATGTTTGGCCCCGATATTCTAGCATACAACCTGTGTGAGAGTGGAGTCTAAGAGAAGGCCTCAGGGTACTTTGACAAGCCAAGAGTAGGGGTATTCATCTGTAGGGGTGAATAGTTTGGTGTGGGTGTGCTTGATTCTATGGATAAAGAATCTGAAACACCGGGGCAAATTTATGTGTAAGGGTGCCTTCATCTTTCTTCATCGTTTTCAATCACTTCCAAATTTGGATTTGTTCCTCCGCTGTAGTCATCCATGATCAGGCCTCCAACCCCCACCCCGCTACATCCACCCTTGCCACATCAACACCCGACCCCGCCACATCAACACCCGACCCCGCCACATCAACACCCGACCCCGCCACATCCACGCCCACCCCTGCCACATCCACGCCCACCCCTGCCACATCCACGCCCACCCCTGCCACATCCACGCCCACCCCTGCCACATCCACACCCACCCTGCCACATCCACGCCCGCCACATTCACTCCCACCCCGGCCATATCCACGCCCACTCCTTCCACATCCACATGGCACACCCACTCCTGCAACATCCACATCCACGCCCACCCCGCCACATCCACGCCACACCCACCACATCCACGCCACACCCACCACATCCACGCCACACCCACCACATCCACACCCACCACATCCTCGCCACACCCACCACATCCACGCCCACACCCACCACATCCACGCCCACACCCGCCACATCCTCGCCCAAAAGTTTGACTCTGAAATCTGATGAATCCTTCCGGCGCCTACAATTTGGGACAAATCCATTGCTGGAGAGCAGCAGGAGAGGTATGATGTTGAGTAATGACGGGGATGGTCAGATTTCTACAACAGACAGCGATGGACCCTTCACCATTTTAAGTATTACCCACCATGGATTAGGTTATTTGGTAAATCAGAATTCAGGAAAACTGCTGACAATAAACAAATATATATATATATATGTCCAAGCTTCTCGTTTCAGAGAGGAGCCTCACCTTGGCTCTGTGCTGTGGTTTGAAGCCTAAACTTCTATAAGGTCTGCCTCTCATCATTTATTTTTTCCACACCCTTTCATGTCCTTGTTTGTACATTTTCCTCCTTACTTCTCCCCGCGACATTCCCTGCCATCTGCATGAGCTTCTGATTTTCGCAGTTTTAAGCGCCTTGCTAATTAGAAGCAGTGTAACCAAGAGAGGAGAGGAAAAACAGACGTTTAATGCTTTCACAAGTGCTAAAATAATACCTGCCAATCTGCGACATGGCAGAACGTGTGACCATTGTGGGATTTCATTGGGAGGAAGAGGAGGCGATGCATGTATGTTGGTTTTGCTGCTAAGCCTGGAGCTCTGTAGCATCCTTGCGCATAACGCGAGTGCAGGAAGACCAACACTTTCCAGTGACTGACTCCACACCACACTGCCTGTCCATAGCCCTTCATCACCATAGACACCACAGGCAGAAGAGGTATCTAGGCAACTCCTCCCTGAGGAACTCCTCCATCATCTGCACAGCTTCATCTTTCGTTGTGCTCTTGTTCGGGGGTGTAATCGAAGGCTTCGCGGCCATGGTTGCAGGCGTGGGATGGTGTTGGTTTTGAATATATGATTATACCACGATTTCAATTACCACGCATGGCTTTACCACGCGAATTTTACATCGCAAGTGGCTTTACCACGCTGGTATTTACAACGTAGGATTTTACTACGCCTAGAAACGTCTTACCTGCACGTCTTTCTCTACGAGCCCTTACTTCCATCCTCCATTGAAACAAGCGTCAAAACACGTATACCAAAATAAAAAAAGGACTGTTTTTTTGACGTACACGGCACGTCTTTGGGGGAGGCTCTTTCCTTTTTCTTTTAAAATTATGTTCGTTTTTTTTTTTAAAGTAAACTGCTTGTTATTTTTTGGGGGGGAGACCCCCCCCAGCCCCCCTCTGCCCCCGCTTGTTATTTTTTGGGGGGGAGACCCCCCCCAGCCCCCCTCTGCCCCCCAAGCCCACGCAGAACGACTCGAAGGAATACCACATCTCCCCCCCAGCCCGTGGTAAAGACGTCGTGGAAGGCACCCTGCGTGGAAGGCACCCTGCGTGGTAAGTGTCACGTGGTAAATGTTAGTAGTGGTAATGCCTTCGTGGTAAATGATGTTTCCCGTTGGTTTTATCATGGTGAATGCCTCTTTCACTACATTTTTCACTTAGTTTACTCACTAGTAGATCAGAGATGTAAAAGGTTGCAAGAATGTGAGTTTTGGGTCTTGGGTTTAGAGCTTGGAGCAGCCGCCCACCACCCACCCTCACCTTTGCAGTTCCTGTGACGCAAAGGCCCACCACGCATTCAGTGGTGGATGCCCCTCCTAAGGCCTCTCTGTGTTGGTGTGATGTCATGGCATCTCTGCTGCCCATCTTCACATACCCAGAGGTGGGGTGTGCCACTTTGCGTTACCCTGCCCACTGCTTGGCCCCGGGGGAAGCAGAGTCGCAGATTAATCTTCCCCCGGGGTCTTTCGCGCAGGTGAGGACCAGGCAGGGTCAAGGGGTGGAGTTAGGGGGTGGGTATATGTGCGCAGGGGAGGAAGACAACTTCCTACGCTCGGCACCATCAGGAGGGTCAGTTTTGAAAGGCCACCCACCCTGCAGTTACTAGGGTTCGGAGGTAGGGTTGGCATGGTGTGCCAGTTTAGGACGGGCTGCAGGGTAGGCGATACTTTGGAGGGGTGGGGGGAGTCAATAGCGGGCACACCCATCCCTCGGGGGGGGAATTGAATGATGTGGGGAGCTGGAGGCATGACTGGAATGCCAGGTGATACCGGGGAGGATGGTATGAGATTTGTGGAAATGGATGAGGAACGGAATGGGCATGGAGTGGTTGGAGATGTGAGTTCAGAGTGGGTGAAGAGAGTGAAGGGATGAAGAGTTGATGTGGGGGTTTTGTTATTGATGTTGATGTTATTGGTTTATTGATTACCGTTGTGCAGCCTGGTCCTAATAAATGGCCTTTTACGCTTAAAATATCAGCGTGGTCTGTTTATTGCGCGATGCCTTATTTGGATGGAGTTGGAGTACCTCCATCTGACAGCCTCACTCTTTAGGGTGCCTGGGAGAGCGGTCGGTCGGTGGAGGGTTCAGATCGATGACTGTGAAGGAGGAGCGCCATCTTGAATGCCCCTGAATCTGAAAGACGTTCTGTTCTATCTTTGCAGCTGGCTCCTGTGCAGCTGTCCCACTCCACCAGAGTGCGAGAAGGCGGCACGTGCCTGTTGTTTGAGACAGAGACATAGATGACAAAATGGCTCTGAGAGTTAAAACTCACCACGCCGTCCGCAGCAGTCTAGGTCCGAATAACCCTGGGTGGCTCGCTCGGTCCACATCCTTCCCAGCTCGGTAACTGGGTCACCATCAGTGGGTCATACGATCCTGTTGCATCCATCGCTTGGAGGCGGCAGAAGTGCGGTATAAAGTGCTGCATCGGAGTGCTTTTGGTTCTGTGCACTGTTTATCTTGCACCTGATCAGCTCTGCTCCAGATTTCGTGCCCCTGTGCGATGGAAATGTTTTAGTCGAGGTGGCCTTCCACATCTGGCGGCGTCTCACTTGCGCTACCGTGATAACCATCAGGCAGGGAGGGGCCTGTGCTCGGTGCATTATTGCTCCGGCTCCGCCAGACTAAGAAGACGGAGGGTTTGGGGCCTGCGCAGTAGGGCATAGTTCCTCTTGTGATGGAACGAAGCCTTAAGATGCACTAATCCTCGTCAGAGATGCGATTCCCAGACATGCTCCTGTGCGAGCGGCCTGGTGCTGCGGCCAGGACACGTGGCCACGGTGCTGTGTAAAGTGTCAGGACTCGGTGGCAGGCTTGGGGTCTTTGTCCCTCTTGGTGTCGAGGATTAGACGTGTCTGTGGGGGGTATGGGTACGGCTGCTTGATGCCTGTCCCTGGGGCAATCAGCCCAGGCCCAGGGCAGGCCAGCCTTTGAAAACGACTGTCTGTTGGCTTCATCAAAGAATTTATATCAGAGTAAAGAAAGGGTGTCCGGGAGTGAGCAAATGCAAATAAATGCCCAGCCCTGTTCCTGCGGTATGGGCTCCTGCTGACTGGTTGTTATAAAAAAAAAAAATAAAAAAAAAATAAACAACTTAAAAAAACATAAATCTTTGAGAATGTGTTTCCCTGCCCACCAGTTCGACCCTCGAGTGGCAGGAATGCTTGTGCCAGTCCTCAGAGGGCAGCAGAATGCAAGGGACCGCGGTTCGGTATGTAGGGTATGCATAAGGAACGGCCGATCCTTCAGTAGGAGATGTTCCAGGGGCGTAACTAGCGCATGTGCAGCAGGTGCAGTGGTACCGGGGTCCTGAGCCCTGACGGGACCATTGAACCCTGACCATGCTGTTTCTTACTACCCCAGCGGCAGTCAGAGGTCTGTTTTTCCTTGCACCTGGGCCCCCAAGCACCCTTGGTACGTTCTGCCCCGGCCACGAGGTGGCGGTGTTTCTCGTAGGTCGGTAATAAGAGTGAACCTGTGGAGGTTCCTTAGACTGACCGAGGGGCTGCTTCACCCTCTTCCTCCAATGCCCCTGAGCTGGGTGACTCCTTTATTGGGACGGTGACCAGAGGCACGCTTCCCCTGTATTGCAGTGTGCATCCCCACTAAATCTCCTGTTTTATTATTTAATGCTAGCAGCACATTTTAGAGTAGAAGGCATCGGTGGCATTTGTTGTCTAGATCACAACCTTGTTCTTTTTCATAAGAACCCCGTTTTAATATTAAAAACGTGTTTTTTTTAAATAGGATTTAATACGTTCTTGTGCCTTTCTAAGTGTTTTTATGAACAGGTGTTACAGTTACAGCAGTCAGTTTACCGACCTCGGGAGGATGGAAGTCTGAGTCCGCCTCGCATGTTTCCAGCTGGGATCTTTTGAAGATACCAGGCGTCAGCGCTGACTCTTTGCTCACTGAGCCAGGTGTATGGCATCCGAGCTCTCCCCGTGATCTCACGGACCGCGGCAGGTTCGAGGGAGCTCCGCCTTTCACCAAAGCTCTCCCTTACGAAGAGGGAAAGCGAGGTCTCCCGGCGCCCGGGCCTTGCCGTCTCCCTCTCCGCAAGAATCTGGGTCACAAATACAATTTACCGTCTCCAGGGGGCCGACGGCACCGGGCCTCTGTTTCGCTCCAGCCTCGCTAGAATTGGACCCGGGGCCTGCGTCTCTGCCAGGCCCTAATTGAGATGAGTGATGAGCAGAGGCTGCGAGCACCTGCTTCCTGTCACTGCATTTCATCACGGGGAGTTTTACCAGAAGCTGGTGAAAAGCTGCACCAACTGCCCCGCCCCCCTTTTGTGTACAGAGCACCTTCCTTATTTTGACCCCAAACCAGGAAGAACGATTTTATTCAAAGGCTTCAGTCTTTTGTAGAGGAAACACATTTTTGAGATTACTTTTTTTTTGCCTATCTGAGTTCTTGTGCAGAAAGAAGGCTTTTTAATTGTGTGTTAATGTCATGTATAGCCTCTTATTCGCTGATGGTTAAATCTATGTTTGAGGTTGATCAGGGTTGAATATAGGAGGAACATTTTCTCAAAGAATAATTAAAAAAACAAAAAAAGTATATATATATATATATATATATATATATACACACACGCACACACACACGCACACACACACACTGAACAGAGATCATTAATAGAACATTTGACACTTTTTCGGACAATCGATGTGACAAAATGTATTAGAAGTAGGTACCCTAGTTTGTATATTTGAGTTTAACAAGCTGTTTTTCATACCGTCCAGGAAGGCAAACTGTCCACTAGTCACAGCAATGTGAAATACACCGTTTTTAAACTCACTACGACAGCAGTATCAGCAACTAGCGTTGCTTCATTGTAAAACGTCATACAATATTGGAATGTGCAACCCGAGAACATGCAGTACGATTGCAAAATATATTTTTGCAGATTTCACTTGCCCAACAAATCTCGCACCAAGTTTGAAACATTGCAAAACTTTTATGGTGTGCGCACTAACGTGGAGACTGCAGTAGGGTACAACAAAGGACCGTTATGCTGGCTTAAAACATTTTTCTAAAATAGGGGCTGATCAGTCGATTGTCTAAAAAAATGTTTTGCTGTCCAGTAAACATTGTGTAAGCTATTGCTTTCATTTCTCTTAGGGATAGGCAGCTGTGTTAAAAAGAAAACAAGAAAACATCATGTAGCGCATACACAAGATACAAAAACAATTTAAGGCAATCAAACTATTTTAAAGTGGGAAGGTGGATAAGATGTCATTGAGCTGAATTGATCTTGTTTTTTTAAAACCGATTTTATTGCCTTTTACATAACAGTCAGCCATTTCGCTAATGGTGGTACAGGTAATTGCATAGCATTCGCATGGTCAGTGAATCTAAGTACATAATATGCATATACAAATCCGTATTTTTCCTGGTGCCCTCAGTCTCATCCGAGCTGAATTGATCTTGTTCTACATCTTTTTGATGTTTTATGAGGTCTCAAGGTTTTATGTGTGTGTAGTTGGTATTTCTGTTACATTTTGCATTGTGTTTCTAAGCAGCAGTGAAAGTGTATAGTGTGGTCTGCAAGATTATACAGAAGTATATCATACCCTGCATTTCTGCAGCTGCCTATTTAGGTTCCTTCCACATGGCTGTAATTTGTTCGCGCCTTGGATGTTGCTTTCCTTTCACTTTCTACCCGCCAGGGTTGCAGAGTGGTCTTCTCTGCGTAGCTGCTTGGCTGGTCACTGTCCACCCTCCTCTAGGTCTGCTGTATAGACCACCATATCGGCTGCTGCTTAATGACCATGATCACCGCCTGTCACTTCCTGGGCTGCAACCTAGTCCACCTCTGGGCTGCTGTCTGGTCCCTCGTGTGGCCTGCTGCCAACTTATTCTATTCTATAGCCTCTACCACCTCATCCCTGCCCTCGCGGTTCTCTGCCATGGTACCTGGGCTGCCACTTGGTATTTCATGGGCTGCTTGGTCACTCACAAGACTGCCACATGGTTCCTCCACAGACTTAGATCTGAGTTTTCCCTAGAATTCTACCTGGTCTACCACTAAGTCCCTGCCCGGGGAGTTGTTAATTGGTATCCACTCCGGAAATGTGGCTTGATTGCTCCAAGATGGTTACTTGACTGCTAGTCTGCCTCAACTTGACGATCGGCCAATCACTTGGCCCTACTCCAGTTTATATGAGTCCTTGCAGTGTGAGTTGACTTCACCCACGATATGGACATTAAGTGATCGTAGGCATGGGTAGCAACTGCTAAGCATGGCTCACCTTTTGGTCTCCCTGGCTCTGCCCTCGCTACCCCTGGTCTCAAGGGGTGAGGGTGAAGAGAAAGCAACAGGGTCTACACTCCATGCTTTCCTCATATAGTTTACACTTATTGCCCATATCCAAGTTCCACAGCACCAAACTGGAGGCTGTAAGAGGGCGATAAGCTGTCCAGGTGGGAACCGAGTGGTCAAAGGGTGCATGAATTCACGTCCACCACCCCTGGCATTTAGGTGAAGGGACATGTCTTAATGTGGAACATATGTATCCCTTTCATCAACCAGGCTTTCATCCTGAGATGCAACAGCCCAAGCCTGGTCATTCTTCCACAATCTCAGCACTTTAGGCAGTTCATAGTAGGAGTAATATTTGTAGTGTAGACGTGTAATACAACTGGGTCTTTCTATCACTATTCATCCATGCGGTTGATGCTTCGAAACACAGAGGGTCAAGCAGTAGCAAGATAATGGGTTCAGACCTCCGAAGAGTCTGCCAGCTACCACTGGTTATAGGTTTCATGGCTAAGGTGCTGTCCGAAGCGTTTTTCACATCACCTAGTGGCGGAAAGTATGTGCCCAGGTAACGCATTTACTGGATGCATGTGCACACCGAGGTGCTAGTTGGTTGTCACAGTTGGCGGATAGTCTTGTTTGACATTTTGTCTATTTACCTAGAAAACGCACTGCCCTGCAAGCAGCGTACGACAACATATGGCCTATAAGTGTCCAAAATGTGGCCGTTCTAACCGAGCTTGGAGTACTATCGGTGCTTGAGACGCTCAAAGTATTCCGATCTGCTGGGTTATTATTGTGGCTTGTAATTTATGTAATAATTCATGACCATCTGCAAGGAGAACAATTAGTCCTCTGATTCAGAACACGAATACTTGGATTTTCCATAACACATTAATTCCTGCTGCACTTGAATTGAAAGTGCTGTAACAACCTAATATGGCTCAGAAAAAGCAGACTTAGCTGCAACGCAGATGATGGTAGGAAGTGGGTAGTTGGTTTTACCATTCAAGACCGGTGTATAGGACCGTTGTCAAGAACTTATGTATGTTCTAGATTTGTGGTGTTGTGTTGTCTTCGAACCTTGAGGCTACCGACTAGAGAATACATTTTTTAATACATTTCCCAACACTAATGCTTTTATTCTTTCCTGAATTTTAGTATGTTTAAAGTTAATCCATCTTTTTGCGATTTCAGTGAAGAACTATCAGCTTGAAGGATTATCTTTTGCTGTTTTTTGTTTGTTCTAGTGGATGTCTAGTGTAAAACATGGTCAGATTGTTCTGGCACCAGATGTCGAGTTCAAATTTCATGAAAACTGGGTACTTTACATTACTTTATGCTACTAGTTTATGGGGAGCAAATAGTTAAACTGAGAAATTATAATGATTGCTCAGAGATGGAGGACATTGCAGGAGACCAGACTGCTGGGCCATTGAGTATTCTTTCGGACAGCTAAGGGGTGAATTCTGGATCAGACCACAGGAACCCCAAATAATCTTGATTATATGGGCGCTCGTGAAATAAACTGATGCATCTGACCCATCTTACATGCAGGGTTTGCTTCATAAAAACACGCACCCCTTTGGCACCGTTGTCAAGTGAGTGGCCAGTTCCAGTAAAGGAATGAGTGGGTGAACAACCTTGCTTGTTGGACAATAGCGTACGAGGTCCATCATAAGTCGCAGTAATGCACTGGTGGAAAACGGTGTCCTTGGCTAAATGGCCTCACTGAGTTATGGTTGCACAGCGTCTGCAATACGAGTTGACCATCTACTTAAGCTGTGCTCTACACATCCATGTTTGGCACTGGTGGAGAGGCATCTTGCGTCCTCCATATCCATCAATGAAGGTTCCTTCTGCAAATTGGTGTCAGCTCCTTGGAATGGAGACAAGGTGGGACTGCAAGGGACCACAGGCCTTCATGTCCGAATGCTTAGGAATTGCAACCCCGCTTATCCCACAAAGAGACTGGTGTTGTAACACCACATTGCATGGAGACATTCCGGGAGCTTGCAGCTAACCACAGCAGTGTTGTCTGCTCCCGCTCACAGTCAATCAGTGGATACATGCTCTTTCTAGCACCTTCCACTCTGCGACTGTTCACCCACAGACAAGGGCAGTTGTTAACATTGGCAAGTGTCGAAGTAGGCTCAGATACCAATTAAGGAAGCGGGCCTCACATTTGCCCCTGCGCTTTATTATTTGATTTGCAAGGAATCACTATGTATGTAAAAAGAACAATTGATGGACAGAATGTTGAACAATGTCAAACATTCACCCCAGTACAGAGATCTGGGCCTAAATCCATAGTTTTTTTCTCCCCATGCCATTCTAGTTTAGACCCAGCCATATGCAAATCAGTCTTGACCCTGCTCCCAATGGCAACAGTCCAGCCCGAGCTGCCAGGCTAAGTCCTCCATGGACTGGAAACAAGCATCCTGGGACCAGTTTCGGGGTTTCGCCCCTCATCAGCCAGGCTAGCTTGACTCCAGTGGCATGGAGAGCACGGAACCCACATCTGGGCATACCCGTCCCTCGCCCTTCATCTGTGTGTCTGTTGCTTTCTCGCCCGAAATGCGACGAGTATGCCCAGACGTGGGTCCCGGGCTAACTGTGCCACTGGATTCAAGCTAGCCTGGCTGATGAAGGGTGATGCCTTAAAACCGGTTAGTCCTAGGATGCTTGTTTACTGTCCAGGGAGGACCTGGCTTGGCAGTTCGGGCTGGACTGTTCCCAGGAGGAATAGGGTCAAGACTGATTGGCATATGGCTGGGTCTAAACTGGGGTGGCATGGAGAGAAAAAGAACGATGGATTTAACCCAGATCTCTTGACTGCGGGTGAATGTTTTGATTTGTTCTGCATTCCATCCATCATTTGTGTGTCTTTTGAGGAATCGCTATGCAGACATGATGAGTTGCAAGACAATTCTCCCTCAGAATCATGTTTTCATACATTGCGTTTTAGGTTCTCAATCTCTCTAGGCCTGCCACTTCCCAAAGAGTGGCCTTGTAAAGGTGAAACACTATTAGCAGATGACGGCCAATGGCCAGGGACTAGGGAACGGTGCACTGAAGTTGCCCTTTGCTGTGCCTGATGTGCGCGTGGGTAGAGTTGTTTCTAGCAAGAACCAGTGGCAGTGAGTGATGTAAAACCAGTCCCTGGTCCCTTCGACTCTGGCTGAGGATTTAAGGCCGTGTCTGGGCCGGGCCGTGGAAAGAGACTGTTTGTTGTTGGAAGGCAGACTGTTCCCACGACATCATCCATCCTGCAGAAATTAAAACTCTGGACTTTAGATAGAAAAAAAAATCTCACAAACAAACCGCTATTAGGACTACTTATGGCCTAATTAATCATTTCCACTTGACTTGAATTAAAATGGTTAACTGTACAAAAATGTATAATTTATTAATAGTCCATTACTTAATATCATTATCAATGGGGGCCGAGGAGTGTGTGTTTTTTTGAAGCGTGGGCCTCATTTGCAGTTGGCGTTTTCCAATTACAAAATCTGGCACAGAGCAGGCTGCTGCTTTCACAGGATAATGAGAAAGTTAACCCTTTGGAGCGCGCACGTCTGCCAGCATTAAGCAGAGTAGTGCTGGCCGAGGAGTGTACTAATAATGTGCGGGTGTTAAGGATTCCTTGCAGGCTTTCTGTTTTTATTCATAATAAAGCACTTTTGGAAGGCACTCTGTGTTTTTATAGTGAGCTACACAAAGAAATATGTATGAACCGTGTATCCAGTTAAAATGTCTCCTCCTTCTGTTGATGAAATGCAGAGCCCGTTTCCTGGGGAGTCGAACTTGCGTGCCACAGAGTGCACATTTTAAGTTTTTTTTTTTTAGGCTAAAGTGCGTAGCTGTCGGGGCCACTGGAATTATGCGGCAGAGGAGGAACAAATCATGCAGCAGGGTTGTCCAAATTATGCGGCAAGAAAATGCACATTATGTAGCGCAATGTGGCAAATTCTGTGCTAGTATTATTTCATTATTTTGACATTTATACACATATTAACGCTGTCTGGGCACATCCTTAATGCCAGTTTACCACCCAAATATAGTCAGATCAGTACAACCATACTTTGGAACACTCTTCGGGTGTGGCTTAAGGAAAGAAACTCATTTGTTACCATTTAGGAAGGTATTGAAGACGTGGCTTTTTGATCTTTGAGGCTGTCTCTATTGGTCTTATCTGTTTTCTGCTGAGCTAGCGCCTTGATACCTTTGGGTGAATGTTTTGCGTTCTTTAAATCTTTTTATTTCATTTCATAGCAAAAGGCAACTGAAGGGTGAACAACCAACCTTTGTTATGGGCCTTCCACCGCACGGCTTGAGGTGTGGCTCCACTTCTCATAGCCTTTGATCTAATTGAGCTAGAAACAATGTCTTTGTTAAACTCTGCAAATTATGCAACTATACAGCAGATGCCCAACTATGCGGAAAATACCATGGCCGCCGAATCGCATAATTCCATTGGCCCTGCCTATAGTGCATCAGCTCAGCTGTTTTGCCATTGATTTCCAGCAGTTAAAGAGACACTGGCTTGGTCCCTGAAAAGACAGCATAAGAAAACAGGCTTAGTTAGTACTCTGTTTTTTGAGTACCATTAAGTAGGGTGCTTGGCTGTTCCCTAGCCCTACCTCTTTTGTAAGATATGAGGTCTCAGTGTGGTGAACAATAAGCTTCTAGGAGCTATGAGTGTTTTTTTGTACTACATAGCATGTTTTTGCATCGTTCGGTGGGTTTGAGATTACCGTGGGGTAGAAGAGAAGCTCAGTCATCAACCATGTAACGGGATGAAGCATTGGCCCCAGTATACGTATGATATCAGGCTAGATTGTACTAGTCGGAGGTAGCTGGCCTAAGGGAGCCCCTGGCAAAGCATGCACCTAGTGAGTAGCCTGTAGCCCACTGTTGGTTGTTGTGTGGAATCAAGAGCGTGAGACCACCTGCTTAATAGTGACTTGTTTTATGCAGAACAAGAATCAACGGTAATGCTGGTCTTTTTTGGGGGGGCGGGGAGTTGGTGTCATTTTGGGTATAGGCATGAAAGAGGATGTACCACAAGATGCAACTGCTTCTTCCCGAATAGTAACTTGCAGATTTCTACTCTACACTTTTATTCTTGAATGTGTATTTTTTTCCCTACGTAAATTTAGCCTGTACACAAATTTAGTGTAGGCCTTTTCGGGGAGAGACCGCTGTTTCGTATTAAAGGACACCGCTTTCTCGGCTGCCCAATTTTCTCATGTAGTCTGATTACTGTCGAGCTAATCAGAAGTTTCAAGCAACCTTTCGCGACTTTTGCGCAGTTTAAATACTGTAATTTACTGGAGGGTAACCCCTGGGTGTACCGATCAGAGGCGCCTTAGCTGCCAGCACCTGGACCCTCTAACCGAGAATTACTGGATCTCCAAGTTTCCCTGATCCCTCCCTGAACTGTCAAAAGCGAGGACAAGTGAATATCTGAAAGCGCGGCTAATTGTTGCACCTGACTTGATCTTCGTGCTTCATTGAACCACAAGAAGTGCCTCTGTAATTTAGAGCTTAGACTCTGCCTCTCTAAGCTGGAGAGGAGGAAAATATGCACATTTCATCTGCTCTTGAAATCGAGCCCCCTCCCGCCCTCTTGCCCTGGAGGAAGATGGTTTGAAAAACTAACTGGGTCAAGTGGTCCCGCCAGCCGGGGCGTCGCTGCAGCGCCAGCACAGTCCCATAGCCTTGGAGGGCCAGTTCTGATCATTGTCTGGCTTGCAGCCTTTCACTGGCAAGTAGTGACTATCTATGTCCTTGTTGGGTCCAATTTAAATTGCCTATGAGTGGATACCTTTTGGAAGACTGTTGTGTCAATAGTGTGGCGATTATGTGGGGCGGATAATTGCCTCTGTGTAGTCCCGGATCAGGTGGGTTACTTTGTCGTTCCAGAAGACTCTTTTCAAATTTTCTCTAGCGCTTTGGCATTTCAGGTTTGTAGCGAGACGTGTTCTTGGTGCAGTTGTTGCTGTGGAAACCATTTTATCGCAGTCCCTCTATTGGATTGTCTGTATGACTTTGTGTCTGTCTTGCAGTGAAGCAAGAAGAGACGAGGACGCCTGAATGTTCAACATCTTAGATTTTTGACTAGATGTTGCTGCCTTGTTTGTTCAAACTCCATTAGCAGTAGCTGATTTGTCTTTCAAATAGCAACATACCTCATTACAGCGACTGGCTAGCTTTCTTCTCTTGCATGTTTTTAGGTATTGCCTAGTAGACAGCTTGCACTGTCTGCTTGTAAAAACATATTGTGGACTTAACCAAGAACATAGAGCGGCTTGGAGTCTATCCTTGGCTTACCATTGGTTGGCTTTGTTGTCACTCTTATTTGGCAGCTTCTTATTTGCTGACATTTTTTGTCAGTCTTGTGTTTGTTCCTCCTATGGAGCATTGCCTCTTACCAGAGTTCATGCATTTTTCAGCTGTCTCCTGCTTGAGCTTTTCTTAACTGCAATCTCTGCCCATATGTTTCTCTCCCCACTAGCATATGGGCTTTGTCCTGCCCATGTGCTTTTTCTGCACTCCCACTTCACTCTCCACGTTGCACCGTGTTCTCTCCCTCTTGTTCCTTCTCCCCTACCCCATACCCCATACCCAACCCACTCACCCATTGTTTATTTATTGTGTTTTACAAATCTCTTTCGGCCTCTTTTTCTGTAATTACCAATCCATCACGGATTGGTTAATTTAAAAAAGTGTCCTTTCATCTCGTGTTGAACTCATGTGCACTTCTACAAAATCCCCCCTGAGAGGGGCTCATATACATTCTAGTAAAAAACAACCCTAATGTTGTTATTTGCACAAGCGTCTCACTTATTCGTTCTCAGTAGAAAAACGAGGATAGAATTAGTATTTTTTTGTGGGAAGTATTCCCAGTACAGCTGCTCTCTTACCGTAGATTCCCCCCTCCATCCCACCATGAGACTCCTTTCAAAGAATTGGATGCATTTAGTAATACGTGTGTTGAAAAGCATTGAAATACAAAAAGTCGATTCGAGACTACAGAAAATGTTATTTCTACAGTCATGAATGCTAGGTGAAATAATTTATGCAAATGATTTGTCAAGACTACTTGTTTGTTTCAAGTGCCAAATCTCATACTTGGACTTTCGGTATGAAAATGGGCTTGCTGTCAAGAAGCTCACTCCCGTCAATACACAATCCTGAAAGAAATCTGACCATTTTTTGAATATTTGTAATTATTGTCCCAAAAATGGAGCTTGAAAAAAAATATATATATATTGCCCAAAGTGAAAGCACCAACCATTCAGAGAAGACAGTATGATGGTGACAAAATGAATTTAAGGAAATGACTTTGTAGATTGTCTATTGCTGCCTCTGATTGTGGAGCCCAGCTTGGGAGGATTTAGACTACATTGCAACAGTGAGGAACCTATACTACGGGTTTTTCTTTTATTTGTACTGTTTTCAGTATTTTTTGTTTTATTTTTATTGACAATGTGTATATATCTGAAACTCAGCTTTGTACAGGCAGCCTGTATTTGTAAAGGCCTTATCGATGTGGTATTGTTTATGATGTTCAGAAAGAGATCATGCAAATCATTGCACTGGGAATGATAGCCGAAGGCTCATAGAGCTGCTATATCACCAAAGGTTAGAAGGAATGTAACAAGTGTTGAAGTTGCCATGCTTAATGGTTGGTTTTAAATGAACCTTGGAGGGGCTGGGTGTGGCCCCCTGTATTCATACGTATTTCTTTCCAGCTGCGAACCGGTGTCTGCAGAAAGTGCATCGCAACATTTCAACGACTCTGAGCATTATATTTTTTTATATTTTTAAGTAAAAGCATTTTCCAAAAAAGAGGGAATATGCGAATATTTGCTGGCGATGTTAGCTAAATAATAGTTTATATGAGGTTTTCAAAAATAATGTATAATGTTGTGATTGGAACTGACCAATGCGAGAAATAGTTCTTGTGTTGGTCAGCATTGCCCAACTGTTTAATGGAATGGAAGGTTGGACATAAAAATAAATATGTTTTTCCTGAACATATCTGACCATTTTAAACTTCTTATGCTGCGGGTGACTTTCTTAGTTAACACTAAATATATCAGTGGACTGTACACTGAGCTGCTTGAATTACATTCGGGGAGTTTACATGGTTGCGAATGGCGGTTGATTGGCTACTATTAGGATCTTTTCGTTTATCATTTTTTGGGATGCTGAGCCAAGATCTCCACTTTGGCTTTGTTCCTCATCTATATACAGATGATAACTGCATCTTTTCCCATTTAATTTCTCTTACAAAACACCTTTAAAGTAATGTATCTGACTGTACAATAGTCATAAGACATGAATGGTGTTCCTTTCACTAATGTTAGGTTCCTTTAAGACTAAATAATCCCCATATCTGTCCACTCCGCCATGTCCTTTCCTCCGAAAACCTTCATACCCTGTCCTCCACACCCACAATTAAGAACCTGGGTGTATACGTCAATTGTTAACTTATGCCTAATTCCTCAATTAAATCCTTCATCATTGCCACTGGGTCCCAGATGGAGGGAAATTTCATTGGCATCTTCCCTTCCACTCTCCAAAATTGCTGATCTACTCACTGGTCATGATGAAGCTGGGTTGCTGCAACAGTTTACTGTTTAGACTTCCCTCTCACACTTATCACCTTAGGACACAATGATACATTTGTACCACCTTAGACACTATTTGACCTGTATAGAATGTAACCTGCTCCGTTCCACCAGCATGGTTGGCTGTCTGCCAAAAGTAGGGCACTGTGCAAATTGGTTATCTTTGCTGTCAAAACTATGCGTAACACGTCAGACCTATTGCATTCCCTACGTTCTGCCAAACGCCGGGCCCTCAGGTGTTTCGTCAAAGTTAAGATTGTTTGAAGTGCTTGGCCTTGTTCGCTAGAATACCCTCATACCATCTCAGACACCTTCAAGATGGAAGCAGGTTCTCCAATTATAACTACCATACTGAGAAGACCTGGATTGTTAAAGGGAAACAAAAACAAAAGAACATGATCATGCGAGTATCGGATTGTGTAAACATATTTATATACAGAATAACCTAGTATTGTCTATGTCTGTTTGACTTACTGCATCCTTCTCTCTTTACTCAGATTACCATTTGTCACCTGCCCCAAATGCAATGCAAACCTTGCTATGTGCGTTGATGCTATGTTTAGCAATGAGTACAAATTATTGTATCGTACAGTCATTCTCAGTGTTTTTAACCCCTTCCGTGCGGGGCTGTTTCCCCCGCTGTGCTGGGGGCGGGGTCAGCTCATCATGAGCTACGGCGCTCCGGTGCTCATGACGAGCTGAGCTCGTCATGGCCACACCCGTTCCAATGGAACGCTCAGCACTGCAGGGGAATCAGCCCAGCATGCGAGCGTTCCACGGAACGGGCGAGGTCATGACGAGCTCAGCTCGTCATGAGCACCGGAGCGCCGTAGCTCATGACGAGCTGACCTCGTCATGAGCACTCAAAGGGTTAATGTTCGGCCGGTGTGGTCTGAGTAGCATTTGTTGTGCTCTGTTTTATGCCTTTGATGGGCCAACCAAGTATTCTGTGCAGTCCAGGAATGTATTAAGTAGTAGATTTCCCAACAGATTTAGAATTGTGTAGTGTAGACGCACCATGCGGGAGTATAGGAGGAAGAATGACTATATACGCAGTTTATTTCATTTGTGCTATGGGGGAGAATTTATATAAAAATTGCCTAGGAGCAATTGGCTGCTTGGACGTTCCCATAGCCTCAAGCTTTTTGAAATGAAAAGTCTTGTAGTTTGGTTGAGAGTGCAAACAGTAGAACAATACTGGCTAAACCTCTGAATGGTTGTGGTGCGAGACGCTGACTTCATTGAATTATTGCTTCCAACTTATGAGATTGTATTGTGTCATACTTCAGAACTTTGAGGCTGGTAGATATTTGATATATTTGTCATGATGTGTTTAGTTTTGCAAAATTGTATTGAAGGTGGAGGCGCCTTATGTCTTTATGTAGGATGGTTGAGCTTCTGGAGCAAACATGTCTCCTGACGAAGGATTTTACTGCATTATGCCTGAACTTTGGAAAGTTTTGTTGAAGCCAAGAAGGCAATAAAATATTACCACAAATATTTTTCAAAGCTTATGATCAATCGATGTATTTTCCTTTTGGATCAGTTAGGGCATGTTTTGCCATAGCGTAAAGTGGAATATCACCTGTAATTGAAGATCTCAGTTAAAGTGACCATTCAGAGAATGAAAGTGAGCAAGTGCTTATAAGCAAGGAATAGAATGCTGTGCAGTATTTGAGAGGAGTGGATAAAGGAATAATAAATACTTGCATTGCTTGCTTTAGAATGGGAACAGTGTGAATGTCACTTCTGTTAGTGTTTTCTGTGATCTATTTTACTGTTTCAGCAGGAAGCCTAAATATTTTGGAGCAAATTAGATCCCGATGGAGTGTCCCGTCAATCAGTGGCTTTAAATGTATTACCAATTTGCCACTCATAAAGAAGCTGCTGGTAGAGATTATAGGATGTTGGTGTTACGTATTTTACAATACCCTTGTGTTTAACTGTGTCTTCTCCCCTAATTTTTTTTTTTAGTTAAATACACAATTGATTGTTCACAAGTTTTCTCCTGACATAATCCAGTTTCACTTGTACATCCATAGCAAGGGATGATGAACAATCTCGATTCCCATGTTGGTTCCTCTGATAACTTTATGACTGAAATGTTCTTAAGGAGAGAATTAGAGGACACCTTTGGACGTTGTTTCGTCGTTTCCAAACGGACGCAAAGCATGATCACTTTGTAGATTGGTTATAGGATCGCACCGTGTGAACTTGCAAGCACCAGCCAGATGCTAGAGAAGAGACCTGTTTTCTTACTGCCCTCCGTATTCTCAGACCAGACTCTTGCATGGTTATAGTTATTTCCATTGCCAACTTTTTGGGTGCAATGTTGATCTCCCACTTGATGTCCCACATCCAAGCACGTTCCATTTGGGTTCCACCTGGGATGTTTTATCAACAACTCATTTTTATTTATATTGTCCAATTGTTTTTATAATTGTGTGTAAATATATCTATTTTTATATGTTTTTAGGTAATAAACGATGCATTTTTATTTTATATTTTGTGATGTATGTCATACAGTGTGTGGAATCGTACTTTTATGGCCCTGGTGTCCGAAATAAAGTGTTTTGAAAGTGAAAGTACGAATGATTGGTCACAAATGAAGCTTTCTCTTGGCATGGTCCAGTTTCACTTGTACATCCATAGAAAGGGATGATGAACAATCTTGATACCCTTTTTGATTCCTCTAAACTCTCCATGACTGAAATGTTCTTATGGAGAGCATCAGAGAACACCTTTGGACGTTGTTTCCACGCTTACAAACATATTATACACAAAACACGATCGCTTTGTAGATTGGTTTTAGGTTTGCACCGTGTGAACTTGCAAACACCAGCCAGATGCTAGATAAGAGAACTGTTCTCTTACTGTTTGATTTTTTTAGCCTTGAGAAAAGATGGATGGCAGGTGTTACATTTGCCAGATTGTACGTAAATAATTAAGGGAAGGCAAATAACAGCAAAGTAACACTCAAATAGAAATGGTTTCAAAGCGTGCAAGATATCTAGGTCAGACTTTTAAGTCGCATTTCTCAACTAGGAAGGCTGTTTAGGTAACTTAATAACATGATGGCCAGAAAAGCGAACGTTTGCAGGAATATTTTCCAATCAATGAATCAATCATAGGTTTGTTAAGCACAGTTACTCACCCGAGTGGGTCTCAAGGCGTGGGGGGTCGGGGGGAGGCAAGGCCCAGGATGTTCAAGGAGATCTGAGCCAGGTCTTGAGGTCCTTCGTGAACTTGGAGAATGTTGGCGTTTGTCTGAGGTGGAGCGGGAGGGTGTTTCAGGGATCTTTCAATGCAGCCTGGGTGAACCATTTTTGCTGGGCTCTAGACAGTCGGTATAGAAGCCTGAGCTACTGATGCCTTACCCTTTCATTTATAAATTGAAAGGTATCATACGTAGACTATCTACAGTGCACCCACTTAGTTCCTTATGTATGGGCAGTGTACATTATACCGCATGTGCAATAAAAGATGTAATTAGAACAAATTCATACTGAACATGGAGTGCTAAATAACAACTTTGAATATTTCACCTTCACATGAAATGCATTCATCAGCCTTGGTCATCTGAAGGCCTCATGAATGCATGTTAGTTTAGACTGAAATGTAAGCCAGCAAAGGGGAAAATATTCAACTTGAACAAACAAGTGTTATAAAGTGGCCCAAAATGGCCCTAGAGCCTCAGTGTGCAGCTTCTTTTGTTGGGGAATCTGAGAAGCTATTGCCTTTGTGGCACATCATATGTTTAGATTATTGTCTTTTTTTAAAGATAGTGGTGAAACTTGGTGTTTTCATGTTTGGAAATCCCATGTAGAAAATAATTTCATGCCAAAGTTCAACTCTGATATCAAAAAGATTTCGACATCAGTAAAGTAACACAAGAGTGATGCGCTACGTAAACCTCTAATGGACCCGGAATGATGATGTAATGTAATGTGCGCAGAATCCGCATAGTAGCGAGTCAGGATCTGTTCGACGTAAGCTATGGTTAACGATAAGATGTGTAGGGGAGCATCGAGTATCTTCCAGGTGCCAACTTCCATTGTGCATGACGTCATCGCATGATGTGCACGGGTCAGATATCAATGTGCTCGCAATAAATCCACGATGTGCTTGTATAAACTTTAAATGTGAGCAGGGCTCTTGATGGTGTTCAGTGATCATCCCTTTGTATTCAGAGGATCCTTTCAAAATGCCCAAGGGATCATTTACCAACTTGTCAGGGGCAAACATAGTGAGCCATGAATCTGCTAACATCCCTTCGAGGTTTGCCTTAGAACATACTACGGCTTACTTACCTCAGAATCTGGCGAGGGTCTGCTTTTGATCTGCTTTGGATCAGCGATGGCTACAATAAACTGCTTTACCCATGATAAGTATCTCATAATGTTGCTTTAAAAACGCCCCACTCTGCTTAAACTTATCATAATGTGGCAGAAAGTGTAATTGCATTTATATAGTGCTTATATTTCGCTTACTACCCCTGACGAGGCGTCAAAATGCTTTTTCGGCGAGTAGCCAGGGGTCTGCTTGTCAGGGAGCCCTCGTCATCTGGTAGTATTCCAGGGGGTTTTCACAAGTGTGGAAACTAGAATAAACCTTTCTTAAAGATGCAATCTCCGTATGGTCATGTTTTATACTTTTAGACAAAAGAGTTGCTTGTTTGTAACCCCTTGCCCACTTTCCCGGCTCCACTCTGCTGTGTTAGTTGTGAGCAGGGCCGGTCTTTGGCACGGGTGAGCTGGTCCAATGCCCAGGGCGCCAACCTTCAGAGGGGCCCACCAAGCTACCTCCGCTATGGATGGGCATGCATTGAGCTGTCTCGATCTGACTACAGGGATTCAACTTAGTCTTCTTTTAGTCACTTGTTTTTTTCTCTGTTCCACTGGCAGCTGAGTTTACCCCTTGCCAAACTTTTTTCGTTGTTCTCCTCCTCCCAACTACCTCGCATCCACTTCCCCACAAATCCTAAACCTGCTTCTCACCAACAACTTGGCATCAGCGTGAAGCCACTGAGCTGTGAGTGTTCCAGGATAGCTGGGGTGGGGTTGAGAGGTCACTCACTGCTCTGATGTCATCATCCAATGACTTGCTTATGAATACAAATGTACTTCAGATTCCCTTATTTTACAAGCAGCCAGCAGAGAGGGTGCCCAATCTGGCTTTTCCCAGGGCACTATCGGAGCAAAGGGCGGCCCTGGTTGTGTGCATACACACTCTTCTGCTGTAAACAAGTGAATTGGTTACGCTGGTCCCTTTTCCTCAGCAACCCTCGCACCCAGAAGAATAGTATGATCCTTGTGTCTCACCAAGATGGCCCATTGGTGCCTCGTGGGTATAACGGTGATTGACTGCTAGCAACAGCGCATATTTCTATTCAGGGAGTGGAGTATTGTAGCAAAACGGTAAGAATCCCACAACTCCCCTACAACCCGACAAGCGAGATTCCACTGTACATTTCTAGGTGCTTGTTTTATGTATATTTATATATCAATATAAATATAATTAGTCGTAGATATTTACTGAGCGCATATTTCACCCTTAGATCTCATTGCGCTGTGCCAGACACAGGAAACTAGAAAGGGTAAAAACAGAAATTAAAATAACCATGTTTTGAGATCTTTCAGAAATATATATATATATAGTCGGTGTGCTGTTATTGGTGGCTTTAGAGCTGCAGGACTTTGATATTAGGTTGTATTAACTTCCCCTCCGCCTCTGTGCGCTGTCCCTGCATACCTTCCCAATTCTGCAGCAACAGCACAGATCTGTGGGCATGTCTTCCTTTCGGCTGCAGCTTGTTTTTCTTAGAGACAAGTGATCTGCACTGAAGCCTCCCTTGCCTTTATTTTAGTCCTCCTTTTGTTGCTTCGTGGAATGTGGCACTGGTGGCACGGTACCCTTCATTATAGTTCTTCGTAAGTGTCTATATCCGAATGTTGATAAAAGGGCTTTAATGACCGCGCCCTTGCCACCCGGGCTTCATTTCAGATGAGGCCTGTAATGAAGGCAAGGGGGCCCTCAGTACAGACCACGCTTGGCGTCTTTGATGTGCCTGCTTTTAACGTGTTAATATTGGCTTTCCGTGCGTTAGCACATTAAACTCAGACCTACTGGCGTTCCCACAGCATGTTTGTTAAGTGTTTTGTGTTTAATGCTAGGGAGGGGGTGTATCAGAGCGTGGAAAGTCCTCTCATGCCACCCGGCCTCTCAGAAAGTAGCAGTGGCTGACAGTAGAAATGTTGTCTTGTGAGGAAAGTGGTTGAGTGTGTTTTTTCCTGACGTGTGGGGAGGACTGCTGTCCAGAGTAACAAAGGCTTCCCTTTTGGCAGCGTGGGGATGGAATGAGCGGAAATGTAGTATCCTGGGGCTGCCGGCTCGTGATTGGGCCGTGGGTGATGGGAGCCTTGCTGTCTTCCTGCCCGAGGCAGCCACACTAGCTCGGCTCGTGGCTCAGAGGGAGGGCGGTGACAGCCTACCGACGGGCCCCACTCTGCAGGCAGGCTCCTTCGTATCCGAGGCCGCGCTGGGGAAAGGATCTCGGCTCCTCTGTGATTCTTTATGGGATAAACTGCGCGTTTGGAGAGGCTTGTTTTCGCGCTGTTTTTCCTTTCGCCATGGCTCTATGTCTGTGAGAGGTGCCAGATTCAGCAGCAGGAAAGCGAAACCATCAACGTGACAGTGTTAGCCAGCTGCTGTTTGAAATCCCAGGCAGAGCCGGACGGTAATGGTATTCCATAGCACGGGCTCAGCTGTGAGGAATGCTTCATGGCTGCTGGAAGCCAGCTGTGCCCTTGGAATCTGAACACGAGGGCACCCCTCAGATGGCATCTTTGTCCTTGAGCTGCTTGATGGTGTAATTGTCCAGGGCACACGTCGAGTAAACCATCATCATCATCATCACACCTAGTGTGAATATCACCCACTTCACTGGAAGGTAGATCATGATTAGCAGACCGTTTTTGTTTAATTATTTTAGGTTTGGTGACACATTGTATAGGCTGATCAATTCATTAAGTACTCTTCCATGGCACACTATACGTTTTTAGGCTCCGTCTAGCCACTACACATGGTAAAACCTGGTTAATAAAGATTATTCAACACAATGCAAGTGTGTTGATACTACAAAGATAAGACCAGTCCATCCCTCATTTACTTGCAGATTTCAGAAATAAGCTGTAAAAATAATCGAGCAGCTTGCCTCATGTCAATCCTCCCATTAATCAGTGTAGGTTTGTTTTGATTGCTTCCACCTACTTTTGGTTAGTTAAGTTGTTTTTCGAATAACATTATTTTTATTTATTGTTTAAATTCCTTTAGTGTGCAGACTTGCCCTGTCGGGCCATGAATTGCATTTCCGGTGTTCATTAAATAGCGCGAAAGCCTGACTGTTGGTGTGTGTGGTCATTCACCAGTGGCACGTGAAGTAACAGTAGATGTTGTAGTTCACTGACCCTGGCAGCCCTTGCTTCTCTGCAAGATTTAGCTGTTTTTGAGAGGATACTATGTAACCCAGCTGTATTTTAACCGCATGAGCCTAATTCTAAAACATTTTTGCTCTTCTGAGGGTTACTTGGTTGAACAGGAAATAGGCTTTATTGCAATCTTGAATTGACCAACCATGGTGCCTACTGGAAATTTTGGGAAGGTTTGGAAAGTCATAACTTTGTGAGCATTAAAAAATATTTCCAGTGGCATTTTCTGCCACATTTACATTCCCTAATTTAACCCAAAACTGGGTATGGGTAAGTTCATAAATGGGTTGAAGAAGTTGCTAAACTTCCCCATTTTTCCGGTAGAACGTGTGCCTGACAGTTTGACGCGTTAAAATATTTTAGTGATGGGGTAAAAAGAACAAAATACATTTTTGCGATTACACATTTCCGCCACACTAACTTAATTTGCTAGTCCATTTAGTGGACAAATCGCATGGCTGATTGGAAGAGGCGTGGGCCTGACGTCGTAGATATTCTGAGTAACCCATAGGGGCTGGAAGTAGGGGTGCTGCAGCATCCCCAGAATAACCATCCTTTAATTTGGAAGGTGAATGAGCAATAAAGATGCCTTTATATTTTGTTTTTATCTGGTAACATTTGCTGTGCTTCAAAGACAAATGTCAAATGTCAGGTAATAACGTCTGTCGAATACCTGAATAATATTTCAACTTAGAGAGTGCTGCCTACTTTAATTGCAAACCAAGATGATATTGTGAAGTAAACAATTAGGCTGTCTTGCTGGGATACAGTAGATGTAATTTTGTCAAACACATAATAAAATGTAACTACCTGTAAATGAACAATACAAATATTTCAGCCTATATCAGCTGTTAAGAAAGCACAAGTAAAGCAGAATTTCTTTGTAATTCTGAAGTGTGATGAAAACAAAGTTCTTACTACATCAGAATAAATGGAGACATATTTCCACATATCTATCGCTTGTGCACTTTTTATCAGTAAGAAAATGTTTTGAGCAAATTTAGTGGCCATTTCAAAGGAAAACAAGTGTTCTGTCTGTAAATGAAACTATTTTACCACACACACTTCAATCAATCAATCAATCAATACTTAACACTTAATAGGTTTGCAAGAGTTCTCCAAAAAGCATCACCAGCTACATACACCCTTACCACTGCACTACTCAATACATTTCCTACTCTTGTTCTTTGTGTGACAGTTTGATTTTTCCCAATCCCTAAGACTTCAGTGATGTAACATTGATGCAAACACCTCCACACTGAACATTTTCCAGCACCACTGGAACCTGTTGTTTTTGTGAATGTACAGAAGTTGGAACGCTATAACACACATAGGAGGCGCTCGCCAGGACTAGATTTCCATATTTTCACAGTACTTTGGTAAATTGCCTGCATAGTACATATGTTCTGTGCATTGCTGCGCTTCACTTCAGCCAGACATAGCGTCTCCTCGCTACTGCTTTTTGTTTGCAAATAATCTTTCGCCGTGGAGTTTTCCGTTTGCCTATTTTGCTACAGGGGATAGAAAAGACGTGCAAAGCTCGACGTTCACTCATCATTGTATTTCTGTGTGTTAGTCAGCTGCCTGGAAGTAAACTCCGAGCCAGGCACGTGCAGCTGGAGCGCTGAATGCGCACGCGCTGCAATGTGAGCTGGAACTCGCGAGCCAGTGACGTCACGGAGTAGTAGACATAGAAAACGGCAGTTTGAGCGTCGGAAGCTGTAGTGTGGCTGTGTGTGGGGCCTTAGGGTGGCCTGATGATTGATCAGTCGCTTGCGCAGGGGTGGAGACGCGCAGACGTAGCGACTGAGTCATACACACAGTGCCAGTCGGAAGTGACGTGCACGAGCGCACGCCCTCCATTTATTCATCCCCGCAGGCCACGCCTGGCCTGCGGATGTAGGGGTGCGTGTGCGTGCGTCGACTAGAGCGCTAACAGCACTACATCCCTATCCAACTATACAAATTTTTCCACAATGTCCAAGCATTATGTGCCCAATATATTTCACAATTTGAGCACGGTGCTCTGTACTTGCGTGTCCCTTGGTGACGGCTTCAGGGTCTCAGCTGACTGGCATAGTCTTTTAACTTCTGACTTGGGGGTGGATTGGGCCGCAGGTTGTACCTCGGTATGCTGCCTCTGCCGCGTTCTATGGTGCGGGGTGTGTCCCTGGTGGGGGTTGACATGGCTGGGGATCCACACTCTGACTCCGGCATCATCTCTCGGGTTCCTGCTGATGAGTCGCCTTCATCCTCTTGTGTCATGGCTCTGGGTGATTCACTGGTTCCATCCATAGTTTCTGGGTTTGTCCTCGGCCCAGGGGATATTACTTTGAACCAGGAGGTGTTCCTCGACACTTCCTCCCCCTCCTTTCTAGCGGTCACCATGGTCCCTTTCGTGGCTGTTACGGTCCATGGGCCCGGTTCGTAGAAGGTCTGGAACTTCCCTCCAGGGCGTCTATTTCGTATGACTACTTGAGCTCCCTGGCACAGTCGCCGTGGTGTTGCTCTCCGGCGCTGGCTCGCTCGCTGATTGTTTTGTCGCCTCCGTTCCTGAGTCTCATCCGTATTGTTCAAGACCGGCACCGCCCACGGGGCAGCGGGAAGGAGGTCTCTGTGTTGGCCTTGGAACATGAGGGTCCACGGGCTCCTCTGGGTGGTGCAGTGAGGGGTTCCTCGGTATTCCCGTAGGAAGTCATGCAGTCTTTGTTCAGGATCGGCTTGTTCTACCACCGCTATCCGGAACATCTTATTGAGGGTCCGCATAAATCTTTCTGCCTCCCCATTGGCTTGTGGCCACTGAGGTGTGATGCGCCGGTGTGTGATACCTCGGGCCTTCAGGAATGTGGCGAACTCCGCTCCCTGGAATGGTGGTCCATTGTCGCTCTTTATCTCTTCCGGGTAACCGAACATGGAGAACAGTTTTTCTAGTGCCGGCCCCACATGCGTGAAGGCCGTGGAGTTGACTCTCTCGACTAGCGGGTACTTTGAGTACGAGTCGATAGCCACCAGTGTGTGTCCTTCCCCCGGGAAGCTCCCGAAATCTAAGCTGACTTTGGTCCACGGGGTCGTGCATGCTTCGTCCGTGATTATCGGGGCCGGTCTCTCGGGATCACTCGTCAGTTGGCAGGACATGCAGTTCTTCACATAATCCTCCACCATGGCTTCCAGTTCGGGGAACCACACCTTCTCTCGCATGCGTGCCTTCATTTTCGTGGTGCCTTGGTGGCCACCGTGAGCAAGTTGCGTGGCTCGGTACCTGAGGCGCTTCAATATCACCAAACGTGTTCCCCTCAACAGCACACCTTCTTCCGTGGCGCTGAGTTCATGGCGGACATGCCAGAATTTCGTGAGGGCCTCTTTATCTGCTGCTGTCCAGGTGTTAGGAGGGTGTAGGTAGTTAGCCCAGGATCCTTCCTGAACGGCTTGCAGTAATCTCATGTACAGGTTGTCATCAGCAGCCGCTTCCTTGATTTCAGCAATCGTCATGCATTGGGGACAGGACGTGAGTGCTACCCACTGGGCGTATTCCTCGCAGTCGTCATCAATGGACGCCGGCTCTTGAGGTAGCGGGTGGCGCGACAGATAGTCAGCCAGATTTTTGCCTCCTGGTCGATACACCACCTCCATTCCATACGATTGAAGCTGGATCACCCACCTCTCAATGCGTGGTGGTGGGTGCGGGGCGGTGCCTTTGAAGAGGGGTACTAGAGGCTGGTGGTCTGTGACCATGACGAATGAGTGGCCTTGTAGGTATAGGTGAAAATGACTGCAGGCCCACTTGATTGCCAGGGCCTCCCGCTCGATTTGGGCGTACCTGGTCTCGGTTGGGGTCAAAGCCTTACTGGCAAAGGCTAGTGCTGTCCATTGGCCGGGCTCGTGCTCCTGGGTCAGGACTGCTCCCAGACCCACCGGGCTGGCGTCGACAATCACCTCGGTACGTTTCTCAGGGTCGAAGTAGGATAACGTGGCGTTCTCCAGGAGAGCGTCTTTGATGCCCTGGAATGCTTCGTTTTCTTTTGGGCCACACTGCCACGTGGCGTCCGTTTTGGTTAGCGCTCGTAGGGGTTCGCTTCGGGTGGCTAGGCCCGGTATGAATCGGCCACAGTAGGTGGCCATCCTGAGGAAGCTTCTCACCTCCGTTGGTGATTTTGGCGCTGGGGCGTCCTTTATGGATTTGGATTTCCTCGGGTCAATCTGAATTCCTTCCTGGTTAAATACGTAGCCGAAGAATTCAATAGATGATTGAAAGAATTGGCATTTGTCTTTGTGGAGTGTCGCTCCATACGTGCTCAATCTCTTCAGGACGTCTCGAAGGTGTTTGTAGTGTTCGGACGCGGTGGCAGAGTGGATTAAAATGTCGTCGCTGACATAGAGAACTCCTACCTGGGCTGCCAGGGGTTATCAAATAGTGTTTTGGAACACCTCAGCCGCTGAGGATATGCCAAAGTTGAGGCGTTTGTAACGCCGGAGGCCGAGATGAGTGCTGAACGTAGTGATGAAACGGCTCTCCTCCGCAAGGGGTAATTGATGATATCCCGCATTGAGATCGATTTTTGAGAACCATTTTGATCCATTTACGTCAGCCACTATGTCGTCCATCGTGGGCGTTAGATGTCTTTCCCTCCGGATGGCTGTGTTTGGCAGTCGCATGTCAATGCACAGGCGAATTTCGCCCGGTTGCTTGGGCTTCTCAACAATAACCATGGGCGAGACCCACGGGGTGGGTCCCGTTACCTTTTCGATGACACCAAGGTTCTCAAGTTTTTCAAGTTCCTTCTCCACCAGCGGGCGGAGGTGGAATGGTATCCGGCGGTGGCGCAGAGCTGTGGGGGAGACGAATTTATCAATATGGAGTTTGATGGGTACGCATTTAATGCACCCTAGTCCTTTGAACAACTCAGGAAATCGTTCCAGCAGTTCATCCACTTGGTGGGCTCGGATACGGTTAGCGAACGCTATTAGTTTTAGATCCTCTGCAGTGTGGCTACTTAGCAGGGTGTCGGCTTCCCGGTCAATTATGTGAACTGTCGCCATTATTTCAGCCTCATCCGCTCGGATAGGTATCACGATCTTTCCCTTGAGAGGTAGCGGTGTATCCGCTCCATAGGCGAAGATTCTCGTTTTGGACCGTAGGACCTCGGGCCAAGGGCGTAACTTGTTGAATTGTTGTAGTCCCATGACATTGACGGTGGCACCCGTGTCGATGATGGCATTCACCTCATTTTGTCCCATTTGCACCACGCATGTCGGTTGTGGCCGTCGTCTCTGCTTAAGTTCCCGGGCAAAAGAAACGACGTATGCCTCCTCATCTTCCGAGTCCGAATGGTCATAGATCGTGGGTAAGTGTTTCTCTGTCTTCTCCAGGGGCGGGTCGGTTAGCGACAGCTGGCGGACGGCTTTTGTGGGCGTCCATGACTTCTTGGGATTCCTGGACTGGTTCTTCCTGTGGCAGACTGCCGCGAAGTGGTTTGGGATCCCGCAGTTCCCACACGTTTGTCCCTGGGCCGGGCAGTCCTTAGCCGCGTGGGGTTCATGGCTGCAGTATCCACAGCGGGCCTGAGGTGAGTTTCTCCGGTAACCTTTCTGTGCCTGACCACGTGTCCGGGGCCGCACGGCGTCTGCGCGTTCTACTTTGATAGTTTCGGTCTTGACGGGGGTTTTGTGTAGGGCCTGTTCCATGGCCGTTGCTCTGACGTCTGAGAGCTCATGGGATCTGGCCAGGATGAGGATGTCTTCCAGAGAAATCCCTGGTTTGCGTAGGATTTGGCCTCTCAACGTCTTGTCCCGGCACCCCTGAATAAGTTGTCTCCTTATGGCCCTTGGTTGATCCTCGTCGGTGGAACTGGCTAACTCCCTGACACGGGTGTGGAACTGGTCCATGGACTCTCCGTCCCGATGGCGTGCTTGCCCCAACTTGAATACCTCAAAGTCCACGTTTAATTGGGGATCAAAATGGCCGTTGAGGGCGGCAACAGCGGCGGCATAGCTGGCTGCTGCGCCCGTGTTAGGGAGATGTTTGAAAAGTCTGAAGATCTCGTCCCCTGTGTAGTGGAGAAGTAGGGACCTTTTCACTGCGTCATCTGTCTCCCTCGTGACCACGAAGTAATTTTCTAACCTTTCCAGCCAAATTTTCCATCGTGGCGAGGCCATGGTTGGGTCGACCGCTTCGCTGAAAGGTGGTAGTACCCCGGCTGCCGGGTACTGGAAGGGAATGTTGATGACAGGCGCCACAGCATCTCCGTCCCCCATGGTGGCGACTCCCAATTAAGGTGAGGGTAGGCCTCCGGTACGGTCAGTCCCCTAGTAAGGCCGCGGCAGCGCGTGTACCTGTGCAGGGATTCACCCAGCTTGCCCTCCTCTCGCAGTGTCTTCCGTCTGCACCACGTGTCTCGCGGCTGGTCAGAATTGGGAGAGTCGGGCCGCTCCAGGGTATCTTTCCAGGCCTCCAGAGCTCCAGCAGTATCCCCTCCAGGCGTCACCAGGCTTCCCCAGGCCTCAGCAGGCCGGAAACGCGTTGCACGCGAGATGCGTGGGACTTTGCCGGGTGTTTTTCCCGCTTCACACGCGAGAAGCGTCAGGAATGGCAGGGTGCGGCGGCTTCGCGGACCACGCGAGATGCGTGGTGGACGGCAACCTGTTGCCATATGTGTTCCGAAGGCGCGGTGGCGGCCAGCGGTGACAAGCACTCTTCCCGCGGGGCAGCATAGGGGAGGAGGGTCATGTCCCAGCAGGTGGGAAGGCAGCAGGGAGGAGCGCGCCGGCTCCTGTGGACCAGGTGTAGCAGCTGGGTCACACGCGGTAGGCACCGCGGAAGGGAGCAAACCGCTCCGTCGGGTCACAGGTGTACAGGCGAGGGTTGGGCCCCCTCCGCTCGTCGCCAATGTAGTGTGGCTGTGTGTGGGGCCTTAGGGTGGCCTGATGATTGATCAGTCGCTTGCGCAGGGGTGGAGACGCGCAGACGTAGCGACTGAGTCATACACACAGTGCCAGTCGGAAGTGACGTGCACGAGCGCACGCCCTCCATTTATTCAGCCCCGCAGGCCACGCCTGGCCTGCGGATGTAGGGGTGCGAGTGCGTGCGTCGACTAGAGCGCTAACAGCACTACAGGAAGCCTTGGCCCCTGTTGTATTAATTCCACGAGAAATTAAAGTAAAATAACTTCAAGCAAGATAGAGCATAGAACATAACACATACACATTCTAAATTCCACCGTATTAAATAATAAGACTAAGAACATAACAGCACCTTGCCGAATCAACTCAACCAGGAAGGCTGTAGTTGGGAGGGCGCGATTTTTCACATTACTTGGCACCAGACTGCATAAACACTACACAACTACTCGATTAGCCCTTCCGTGTAGATGTGCCGCAGTCTCACGAAATGCAAAGGTTAATTATCATTGTCAGATGCAGAATATTAATAGATGCGCTTTTGCCATGGTAAATAAAGAGCAGGCGGGTACTGGTCTGGGCTCAGGTTCCAGTTAGACCAACGGGTCATCCACGCATGCGAGTAGAGCACGTGCTTGTGAGAAAGAGCAGGTGACACAGAGCTCTGGGTTTGTTTCACCAACCTGGCAACCTTCAGTTATCGACGAGAGGCGGAGAGAAGCAGAACTCCCCTTACCAGTGTGGTTGAGAATAAAGAGTGTGGTAGCACTGGATCATGCAAGAGTGAGTGTCTTTCTTGTTGCTAGGAGATGTGCCCATTGATGGGAGAATCATTTATGCCAGAACTAGATCACGCCCATTTTGGGAATAATTCCATCCCTTGGGTATGATCACTGGAGGTCGCCGCAGTGGCATTAGGGTGGTCATCCAGGCGGCTCCCTCTCTTGGACGGAGAGTGGAGAAGTTATTGGATTTGTGTGAGTGCCTGACGAAGGCATGTGCTGCGCAGGTGGCTGTCGCAATCCATCAGGGAGCAAGACCTTCCTGTATGGGAATAGCTCCTTTTGGTTGAAGTTCTCACTCTTCAATGCCAGCATTGGAACTCTGAGAATGATGGTGGCACTGCAGATGAACGTACAAAATAATAGGAAGTGATGCAGTTGGTCGCGTGAACCCTCCAGATGTCTCGCTCGATTGAGTTCGTACCTCGGCTGAATGATTTTTGACTTCTATTAAACGAAGATGACGTCCTTCCTTGGCTTCATTGATGTTAGCATTTGATTAAGGCACACACATGTACTTTCCCATTTCTTTCCTGCATCAGATGCAAAGGAGAGCGTGAAACCACTGAGCTTACAAGAGGTTGGACGGATATAGTTAGGTATGTTGGGTTGGTCGACCATCAGTACATCCTGGAGATGCCTTCTAGGAGAATAAGTCTGAGGAAGAGGAGAATGGAGAAGGTAAACGTCACAGTATCAACGTATATGAGAGGCGTGTGGGTGGTTTTATCGTAGCACCCCTTTGAATTCATTTTAAAGTGCTTTTTGAAGCCCCAGGGTTCTGTGCACTACTAGTCTGAATATTAACTTTCCTGTCCACCTTAAACCATCTTGGGTGCTAAAATGAAAGATGCATAAAGAGCAATAAACGGTTTAAAAAATCTATTGTATTTTTGACAGCATAACAGAAGGTAATGCCCTTCCCTCGTCAATATTTTGCACAAGTCAGTAATTGCTTGATCTCGTGTAATTTTAAGACTCTATAACAGAACTTTGTGAACAACAGCTTAGTATTGCCTCTGTATGAGCTGTTAAGCATCCTAAACACTGGGCCTTTATGGAGAAAGGGTGGATCGGGCCTTCAAGCGAAATTGTTCCACAGCAATGGCTGTCATTCCCATGTGTGCACTTCCCAGCGATGTGTGCTGATCCCGTAAAAACCGGTGCCAGTTTCTGAACAAGTCAAACAAAATGTGACCCAACCTCAATACTCGGTAGGCCCCACCAGAACATTGTGTGCGCGCCCCCTCAGTTAATATGTGGCAGACTACCCCAACAACACGTGCCAGTTCCCTTCTCCCCGGTCTCAAGAATATGTGCAAGACCTGCTGTGGCAAGGAAGCCCTGCTGTGGTAAACAAGACCTGCTGTGGTAAACAAGCTCTGCTGTGGTAAGCAAGCTCTGCTGTGGTAAGCAAGACCTGATGTGGTAAGCAAGACCTGATGTGGTAAGCAAGCACTGCTGTGGTAAGCAAGATCTGCTGTGGTAAGCAAGACTTGCTGTGGCAAGGAAGCCCTGCTGTGGTAAACAAGACCTGCTGTGGTAAGCAAGCCCTTCAGTGATAAGCAAGCCCTTCGGTGGTAAGCAAGCCCTGCGGTGGTAAGCAAGACCTACGGTGGTAAGCAAGACCTACGGTGGTAAGCAAGACCTACGGTGGTAAGCAAGCTCTGCTGGTAAACAAGACCTCTGGTGGTAAACAAGAGCTCTGGTGGTAAACAAGAGCTCTGGTGGTAAACAAGAGCTCCTGTGGTAAACAAGATCTGTGGTAAGCAAGCCCTTCGGTGGTAAGCAAGCCATTCGGTGGTAAGCAAGCCCTGCGGTGGTAAGCAAGCCCTGCGGTGGTAAGCAAGACCTACTCTGGTGAGCAAGACCTACTGTGGTAAGCAAGCTCTGCTGTGGTAAACAAGAGCTCCTGTGGTAAACAAGAGCTCCTGTGGTAAACAAGATCTGCTGTGGTAAGCAAGCCCTGATGTTGTAAGCAAGCCCTGCGGTGGTAAGCAAGCCCTGCGGTGGTAAGCAAACCCTGCTGTGGTAAGCAAGACCTGCTGTGGTAAGGAAGACCTGCTGTGGTAAGCAAGACCTGCTGTGGTAAGGAAGATCTGCTGTGGTGAGCAAGCCCTGCTGTTGTAAACAAGACATGTGGTGGCTTAGGCTCCGTGCCCTTTCAGTCCTGTGTTCTCTGCAGAGAAGGGAGCCAGTTATTGTCAGTTTCCATGGAGATTTGGAAGTAATGCAGATCAATTGAATCACATATTTGACAATTGTTTTGTCCTGTTTCTGAGAGAGCCCGACTGCTTAGGTCCAGCTTTATGTCCAGTGCTTAATTTGTAAAAAACACATAAGTGCCATGGCCCTTGTTAGAAGGCCACTGCAGCTTGCACCACCCATTGCCACTGCCAGCGCTGCCAATGACGGTACCAGCACAACTACTAACCATCACACTACTACAAGTGTTACAGTTCAGACTATTTCAGCCCCCTAACCCTATAAGAATGGCTTGGGCATGATGTATTAGTTGTTTTTAATGTATATTGATTTAATAAACAACTGTCGTTCTGCTCAGCTGTATATTACTCAGACAGCTCTCATTATTGCGGGTGTTGACAATTAAGTGCTGGTGCCGAGCAACAGGAAGCACCTGCTTTCATTAAGCACTGGCTGTGTCTTTTGTCTGGGCTGACACACATGGCAATATTTTCATTTTACATTGTCATCCAGTGCAATGTGTATCTTTGTGCTTTAAGTTTGTATTCTGGGTTCAGTTCCAGTCGGGTGGATCAGATGGATCATGTTTATTAGATCTGAAACAAAAAGCAGGGGGCGCTTGATCTCTTTTTGTTGAGGTTCAATGTGTAAGCAAGATGCCCCCATGCATGTGTCTTGCCTGTCCAGCGACCCACATGTTGACTTTTTATTTTACATTTGGGTGCAGTTGGAGCAGTAGTGCTTCTGCGGTGATATGTTTGCAATAGTTTAGGTGAATGCCGACTTTGTCAAAGAGAAAGAATGTCAATTTCACTGCATGCAGTGGGGACCCTGAATATGGAGCAAGGAATATAGTCGTACCTTGATATTGTAGCCCAAATGTCAACGGCAAAAATATCGACAGGTAACTGTATATATAGAGTTTCCATACCTTTTCCATAAAGGCTTTCTATAACTCTGCATGAATGTACCTTAACTATATATATATGTCGCCACACACTCCAAATTCCTCGAGTAAGAAAATAGACGGCACTCCAAGTCTATGTTTCACCAAAGAAGATTTATTGGCAGACCCCCCTGCCCCCTTGACAAACGCGTTTCACCCTTTAGGGTTCGATAAAAAAAAAAAATATATATATATACATATATATCTCTTCAGTGTACGTACAAGCACAGTTAAGAATAGTAAATCTACACTTTCTGAATGAACCTACCTTTTGATACTTTGGTTACGATATTAAGGTATCAGAATATACTCTTCTCGATATTTCAGACTAACAACCCTCATGACATTGAAGAACTGCTTCTTGGAAGCAGGACCTAGTTATTCATCTTTGAAAATGACTGAATCAGCCCATAGAAAGAGGTAGACATTGTACCATGTTTTAACCCGCTTTGCCTCATAGAACTCCCCAGCCCATGTGTGAGAGGGCCCCTTTCATCTGTTTTCTGCTAGCATTCATGCAAAACATCCAGCCTTACAGATGCACACCGGAAGAGGCTGCAATTGTGGTAGACACCCAAACACTGCTTCTAGGAACTATTTATTTATTTATTTATTAGTTTATATAGCGCTAGAATCACTCCATAAGGAGTATCTCTGCGCTTCATGCCCAATAAATTAGCAACTACACAGTGGAAGACGATTAAATTTCGTTTTTAAACAGAATAGTTTTTAGCTGTTTTCGGAAGGTTAAATGCTCTTTGCATAACCTTAGGGCCAACGGAAGCTTGTTCCACATCTTGGGGCCCATAGTTGACAGGGCTCTTCCTCCATGTCTAACTTTTTTGATATGCGGCACCACAAGAAGAAAGTTGTTGCTTGATCTAAGGGACCGTAAAGGGACGTATGGTCTAAATTTCCTTTCCAGGTAGGCGGGTCCTAGTCCATTCAAGCATTTGTGGATTAGGCAGCATATCTTGAATTTTGCCCTTTGTCTAACATTAAGCCAATGTAATTGCTTAAAGAGGGGTTTGGATGCAGTTCTTGGGGGGGCATTCAGGACCAGGCGAGCCGCCGTGTTCTGCACAACCTGCAATTTATCCAATAGCCCTTCATTGACTGAGAGTAACAACCCATTACAGTAATCAATCCGGCTCAGGATAAGTGCCTGAACCAGGATCTTTCTTGTTGAGTTGGGTAAGAGTGGAATTTTTTTTCGGAGTAAACCAATGGTGTGGAAGCATATCCCTGAAATGTAGGTGACATGTTGTTTTAAGGACAGGTCGTGATCAAGTCGAATTCCAAGATTCTTCACGACCTGTTTGGGTTCAGGGACTGCTCCCAGCTCTGTTGGCCACCAATCAGGGGTCCAAAGTATCTTAGCTTCCCCAAATAGCATGATCTCCGTCTTGCTGACGTTACATTGGAGGTAGTTATTGGACATCCAATTGGCCACTTCCTCCATGCCAGATGAGAAGGAGTTCCTAACCTCAGCGGAAAGAGTTCTAAAAGGAAACAGGAGCTGTGTGTCATCTGCGTAGGATACGGGAACAAACCTGTATCTACGCAGCACTCCTGCCAGGGGTGCCACATAGATATTGAAGAGCGTCGGGCTCAGGCATGAGCCTTGTGGCACCCCCTTAGAGATCTCGGTTTCCGCTGAGCGAAATGCACCCATGGTGACTGTCTGGGTGCGATCTGTTAGGAAACTCCTTATCCAATCTAGGGCTTTGTTCTTCAGGCCAGCGTTCGACAACCGTTGAGTCAAGATGGAATGTGACACGGTGTCGAACGCTGCCGATAGATCTAACAGAACAAGTATGACAGAGAAACCCTTGTCCTGGTAGGCATGGAGGTCATCGGTGACAGACAGCAAGGTGGATTCAGTGCTATATCTGGGGCGGAATCCTGATTGGGATTCATCAAGGGCTTGCACGTGTTCAATGTGGCTGGACAGGTGTTTGTTAATATGTTTTTCTATAACTTTCCCCAGGAAAGGTAGCAGAGAGATGGGCCTTAAATTACTCAAGTCAGACCAAGGTATGGTGGTATTTTTTCTGGTTGGTCTGACGAGTGCTCGCTTCCATTCCTTGGGGACAGTGCCTGAAGTGAGTGATAGGTTAACTAGTTCTGTAACCAGGGGGCTTAAATGTTCTTCCAAAATAGGCATGAGCTTAGCAGGAATAGCATCCTCTGGACTTCCACTCTTAATTCGTTTTAAAAGGGCAGAGGTTTCTAGACATGAAATAGGGGGGAAGCTGTCCAGGGATTGCGTGTCCCCGATGGGATTCATGGGATCTGAGTGAAATGTCTCCTTGAGGGGTCTAGATTGATTGGTACATAAGATCTTATCATAGATTTTATCAATTTTGTTGGTAAAAAAACAGGAAACTTTGTCACACAGTTTTTGAGATGATATATCAGGGGCTTCACATGCTGACGGTTTAGCCAACGTCTGCACTATCTGAAAGAGAACTCTAGGTGAGTTCCCAGCCTCCTGTATTTGAGTAGCAATGTGTGCTTTCCGTGCACCCCTTATTGCTTTATGATAAGAAGATAGGGTAGCCCAATATCTTTCTCTATCTTCAAGGAGATGGGAAGTTCGCCACTTTTTCTCCAGTTTCCTGGCTCCTTGTTTAAGAGTTCGTAAATGGGCAGAGAACCAGACTGCATGCTTTTGTACTGGCCTAGGTTTAAAACATTTTAAAGGGGCAATTTTATCAATGGTTGTCTTTATTTCGTCTCCGAATTTCTTGAGAGCTACTTCAATATCATCCGAAGGCCGAAAGACGGGAGAAGTAAAATTTTCTAAAAAAGTGGACACATTAACTTTGTGCCACTGTCTGCGAGTGCAAGGCAGGGTGCTGGAGTATGCTAGACTAGGTTCTCGACGAGGTGTGGTAAATTCCACGATAAAATGATCAGTCCAACTCACCTGAGTAGCAGGTGGGCATAATGTCGCCTGAACATTGGAGAAGACTAGGTCTAAAGTGTGGCCAGCCTGGTGAGTAGGGCCACTGTTTTTCATCAGTAAACCTAGACTTGATAAGTCGGTTATTAGTGACTGGGCATCACCACAATCCGTTTTCTCACAGTGGACATTAAAGTCCACCACTAGACGTACTAAGCCACAATCTTTGGGAAGTCACACAGCTTGCATAGGCTAATTAGTCATGTCTCCTGCTAGGAAGTAGCCAAGTCATGCTCCATGCAAGCCACATGTCCACCTGACCGCTTTTCTGCCACTCCTATCACTGAATCAACTGTCATTTTTTAGTAAAGACCTAAAGAGCAAACCTGTCTCTATGCCCGGGTTGGATCAACGGGCATTTCCAAATGAATTCCAAAGGAGGGGATTTTTTGAAGCTGTAGCAGGGAGCAAAGCAGAGAGTAGGGAGTGCATGTGGGTATTTGAGAAATAAATCTTACCTCAGCTTCCACTTACTAAGTACTCATTGATGCAGTAGTGCCTACTCTTTCTATGACCACCTACATGAGCTGGAACGATGTAAATTCAGATTGTCCTGGGATTTAAACACTAAATTATCTATACTTGGGGCAGAGCATAGGATGCAGTCATGCTTATTAGGGGAAACATCCATTACAATGCAACTGTTACAACGCAACTGCCTTTACATTGCATGTCACTACAACGCATGTCACTACAACGCATGTCACTACAACGCATGTCACTACAACGCATGCCATTACAACGCATGCCATTACAACGCATTATAAGTTAAGTAATAGATATTTTTTAGTATTAGGGTTGGTATGAGTCTTGGGGTACATGGCAATAGTAATTTTTACCCCCACACTAACAAACACTTTCCCTACTTTTGCACTCATTGGAGTGGGAATAGTAATTTTTACCCCTACACTATCCAACACTTACCCTACTGTTGCCCTAAAAGTATTATGCATTATAATGGTATGCTTTGTAATGGTAGTTTTAAAAAAATGCGTTGTAATGGCATGCGTTGTAACGTCATATATTCTCTTATTAGTATCCATATGCAACATTAGCCCCTTTAATGCCCTCATTCCCTTCTGGGTGGTCGGCAGTGGGTGCAGGTGGCATCTTGATGCTGCTCACCCTTGGTGTAAAAGCGGCAACCCCTCCAATTTATGTAATTTTGAGATTAACACCGGGATGTGAGTATATGTTCATCAAAGCTAAAACCGCTCCTCAACAGAAGTTGACTGATCCAGTTTATGACTGCCTACAGAACAAACACTGAAATCTTGAAGTGACAGTAACATTTAAAGAGAAGAAAAACTAAGATGTCAGTTGTATTTCCCAAAAGATCTCTGCTTCTTAGACTTGCTAAATAATGATTTTGCAGGTTTACACGCAAAGGCGTTTTTGCACACATTTTCAATGGTGGAAGTACCATGTTAAGTCTTCATTTAAACGTGCAGTGCGTGTGCCACGTCCCAGTTCGATGCATGTGCTTTTCCCCAAAAAATATATAAGCATGTTGCTAATGGATCAACCTGCAGCACAGAAAGTAACATTTTGGCTGGTGTCCGCTCCATGATTTCAGTGAAGGTCTTTCGCTGTAAATCTCATCTAGGGCTGTGGGAGAGGGATTCACGCATCAGCTCCACCAGGCATGTGACTAAGAACCCCCCCCAGGACTGACTTGAAGCTTCATGGAATAACCATGACTCACAGGAACATGTTCATAGGTTCATTTACAGAAGTTAAAGTATCACAGCCCAACTAAAGGTTAGAAGCAGATCTAAGTTGTGCTGTGTCCATTTGTGTACATTGGCAGTGTCCATTTAAAAAAGATTCAGAAATTGTCTTGTGGAACTGTTTCAGTGAGAGCCACCTCCTTGTCTGGAAATATTCGAGCCTCCCTAACTAGGCCAGCCTGTCTCCATCCTGCAGCTGTAATCTTCGTGGTAGCCCTCTTTAGTTTTCATTTCCACCCTCTGAGAATTGTCACTGTCTTCTGCTCTGTAGTCTTGCCCTGGGCGCAGGATGCTCCATTCATGTCACAAGCAATTACCCATAGTTAAAACCATCCCCAGTGAGCACTCAGTAATTGCACCACCATCCCGATTTGCTGAAAATTGTGTCCACTTTCCTACAGGTGCTATCCAAGAAGAAGGGAATTAAAATCCATTCCGATATACAGACGCAGCGAACAAATCCACAATGTAATATCTATATGCATAATATCGGCACGAGCCGGTAAAATCTCACAATTAAATAAGCACACGTGTGAGATCCGCGTGTAAGCTGCAGGCCACAGGGCTGCATCCTCATCGGGCCTATTTCATTTATCCTTGCAAAGATTTGAGGCACTTTTCAGCAGTCACATCTGTTATTTGTGTTACTACAATATCTCAAAACTGCCATACCTTGGCTAATCCTCTGTTGTAATGTATTGTATTGTTACTGGTCTGTAGCTTAGGGCTTGTGGTCTTCAGCCTGTCCTTTTATCCTCCAGGTGAACAGTGTCACAAAGGACACCCACTACGATTCCATTCCCTGCCAGTGCGTTGAGGTAACGCGTGGTGACCTACAGCCGCCACCTTCACCCAAACAAGAGGAAATAAGACAAATTTCGAGACCCCCTTCATAAAGGCTGAGAGTAGTCTTTACTCAAAGAAAAAAGCACCGGTAGGCGTTGTTGGCTAGATGATCATTTATGGCCACACCTATGGGTTCAGAGGGTCTGATTGACCTTTTTAGGTCTCGTGTGACAGACAGCTCAAGCTGTCTGAGTGCGTAAAGACCTACAGTCAGCTTACAGAGGGCGTAGATCCCGCCTATAGTTCACCTCTAGAAAAAACAACTGTTGAGGTCTTTTAGGAATTCCAGAACACTGGGCGCACACCTGGGTAACCGCTAGCTGATGCTAAAAAGAAGAGTAAAAGGTGTAGGCAATGGGGCGAGTGGTAATCCCTCACAACCACTCAAAAAAGACCAGAACAACTGGTCAACAATGAATAAGAACAACTGTGCCCCTGCACTTACAAATTATGTGGAGAATTCAAAGAGTTTGAATAAAATTGTATACATGTAATGCTGACATATAGCCTATCAATCTAAACAAATGGTGGCGGTACGAAAATTGGTGACAGATGGTAAAGTGAGACCGGTAAGTCAATTATTAGTCTGTAGGTAGAGTGTCCATATTCTGTTTAATGTTCCATTTCAAAAGCCAACACGTGTTTCATCGCAAGGAACAACTGCGAATCTTCAGGGCTAAACAAAAAATACAAAGTATATCTTCACTGAACATGTACTGTTTGTACAGTCATGGAGAAAGTGACTTACGTGCCAATTGGCACCACACAAACCACCATGTCACGTAAGTCACTTTCTCCATGACTGTTCTCCACATAAACACAAAGTCACCCACCCACCTTTTTAGCATGCCTTATGTCACCAGGGTGACACCAAGAGTCACCCGTCTGTGCAAAAAATCCTACAAACAGTACATGTTCAGTGAAGATATACTTTGTATTTTTTGTTTAGCCCTGAAGATTCGCAGTTGTTCCTTGCGATGAAACACGTGTTGGCTTTTGAAATGGAACATTAAACAGAATATGGACACTCTACCTACAGACTAATAATTGACTTACCTGTCTCACTTTACCATCTGTCACCAATTTTCGTACCGCCACCATTTGTTTAGATTGATAGGCTATATGTCAGCATTACATGTATACAATTTTATTCAAACTCTTTGAATTCTCCACATAATTTGTAAGTGCAGGGGCACAGTTGTTCTTATTTATAGTTCACCTCTAGTTGGCATTATTGTCGCTCTCAAAGACTTGCTTTTAACTTCTTAGTTTGCATGTGCTTGCCTCCCTTTTCTTGTGTTTGTCCCTCCTCTGGAGCATGGTCTCATGCCTTGTGTCCTTTGAACGCTTACTATTGAAGCATAACTTTTTTCTTTTTTCTTAACCACGCCGCTAGAGTCTGTATTTTCCAGCATTTTCCAGTGTGTGCTTCTCCCCGCAGGTCCACGCTGCTTTCTTGCCCATGTACGCCCTCTTCCACCATTCTGTTCTCTCTCGCTATGTCATGTTCTCTGGCACTCTACGTGCTGATGTTGCTTCCCCTCATCCACGCCTTTTGTGTTACATTTGCACCCTCAGCCTCTGCGTTGCTTCCCCTCACCAGTTCCCTTCTTGTTGCTTCAGCTCCCCCTGTTGCTTGCACCTCCCACACCCACGTCCTCTGTTGCTTCCACCACACCTGCCTACCCTCGGTGTTGCTTTCCTCTACCTACTTTACAAATAAAAAATGGTATTTCTCTACTTAAAAAAAATTATTCACTGATCCAACTCAAATATTATAGAGAAAAAATGAGAGCTCTCGTCATTTTGCAGGAGCGGTCGGTGTGCGTACAACATGACGCTGCCTTCAGCGTCATAGTCTTTTTTTTCCCTCCTCTTATTGAACTAAGCTGCACAGCATTGGGTATGCTGTACAGCAACTCTAGAAACCAGGGGCAAAGCTAATAGATCCCAAATGCCAGACCTAGTGGCTTTACCAATGCTTATTATTGTTAACAGTGCTCTTCTCATTATGAAGACTTTTATTCATACATCAAGCAAGACTGAGCTGGATGTGTAGGCTTCATTTATTAATTTCACTATTTCCAGCCATCCTCATCCTGTACGTCTGCTGCTTCGAGATGCTGAAGTCCACTCTAGGTTACAGCCTGAGCGAAAGAGTCGTAGATCAAACTCCTTGCGCCGTGTGTCCTTTGAGGGTAACCATACCCTGGAGTAGAAACATTGTGCCTCTGAGCAGAAGTGTATATTTTCCAGCTTACTAGGGAACGGTGTTAAATGCCTGACTGAAGAGGGTCTCTTTGCGGGGTTTCCTCTGAATTTGAAGGTATTGAAATCAGAGGAGGGCCGATATCTATTATTATGGAAGTATTTAAAGTTACTGCCTGTTGTGAGAATGGCGGTATATGGTTTGTTAATTGGTGTAAACTTTTAGTGGTTTGCTCATTTATGTGGAACTTGGTGATCAGGAAATTGATTAGTATGAAAATCAAGATCTGCAAGCTTTGGTATCATTGGGATGCCCAAAGGATTGGTTTTATGTGATCAGTTTCGTCAATCATGAGATTAGTTATGATGCCCTTATTCTGTTGTCAATTGTTTCATATATGACCGTCTATGAAGTCGAAGACAGTAATACACTTTCTTTACAATATGTATACTAATTTAGTTTGTTTTGTGGGGAGGTGGTGTAGCTTTAGGTTTGCCTCACTTTATTGCGGCATCAGTTCGGGGCCACAACCCTGAAGACGTTGGCGGCCAATTTCACACTGGGAGTGGCCAGTGCTCTTATTTCAGAGGTCTGGGGCTGGGGAAGGCTGCTGGCGTCCGGGCGTCAGGATCTGTCGGGAGAGGTGTTTGCCCGGGTTGACATGGGCAGGGTGGCGGCGGCTCAGTTGTTGTGGGTCCTGCGGCATGCCCTTCGCATCATGGGTGAGGATCCGAAGGCTTTTGGGATGCATTTGTTCCGGATCGGAGCGGCGACGGAGGCGGCGAGACATGGTTGGGGGAGGTAGGAACTCATGCGTCTTGGGCGTTGGCGGTCGGATTACTACAAGAAGTATATCAGGCTGAGGGGGTGCGGCACTTCCGCAAAATGGGCGGGGCCGCACTAGCGAGGTAGTGCTGCCAACGGCCGACAGAAGCACGCAAGGGGTTAATGCTCCAGGATAAAATGGCCAGAAAGTATACAAATTACGTACTGTCCCTATTCGCTTGCAGTTTTATAGGTGTGGAGAATGTCCTTGCTTTATTTTCCAACTTAATGAGATGAAGGACAGCACTATTTGGCCATTTCTTGTGGAAAGTGGAGCGTCACCAAATTGAATCCCTTTCCTTTTTTGCCTGGAGGTGACTTCACTTCCTCTGCTACTGTTTTCCCAAGGCGCAAGACCTACATTTTTCAGTGGATGTTTACACGCCCGACTTTTGAGATTTCAGAAATCCGTTCTAGGTTGAGGAGAAGAAACGTTGTAGTAATATAAAGTTGTAAATCTAGTTGTTACTGTTTTTTACCCAGCTCTCAATGTTTCAACTAAGAAAAGATGAAAGTTTGAGGTTGTCATTAAGGTTAGTCACAGATCGTGGCAGAGTGACTTAAAACTCGCCAGAGACCTTACGGGCTATGCCACTTTGTCAGCCTGAACAAATTTCCCTAGTGACCTCAAATAGTAATAGACATTTTTCCCGTTTAAGACCCAACATGATGCAGCTAACATGCTACAAACCTTTTTATTCAGAAGTTGTAGAGTGATACCAAGTGCAATATTTGCATAAAATATTCTCGTTGTCTGTAGAAGTAATGTTAGAATTTTCAAGTCATCTCTGCGGTTTGATGTTCATATAATAGGCTTCAGTAGTCTGTAGGTAATTACAAGGATAGATTGTTCATCTTGGGCCTTATTACATTTCGAGGAAATGGAAGGAAGATTTTGTGGAAGGTAAGCTTTTTCCTCTTTCTAGATTTCCTTTTCGGTTTCACGTCATCAATTTGTTTCAGACATTTTAATGAAGATGCTGCCATTATTCTTTTTTTCTAATTTCATTTGAGTTGAGACACTCCCAGCTATACACTTTTAACACAAAAGTCGAATTTTAGGGTAGTCACCTATGTCTTATTCTAATATTCGAATTAGTACTTGAGTTAAAGTTTTACTACAGCTATTAGAATGTTAGATGTGCTTGGATTCGTTTTGTAGGGTTCGCCTACCAGACATTGCAAGCTGTTTCGTAGCAAAAGACCTTTTGTGAGCTTAACAAAAAAGTTGTTTTCTATGCCCGCCCATTGTTTACCCTTTGTGTTGGCTTTATTATGACTGTGAAGTAAGTCTTATTCAATGCTTTTTGTGATTTCCTCCCATGAGGATAGCCTCTTTCCCATTCAATGGCTAACTTGTATTCTTCTACATCTTTCTTTCGGGGACCTGCTTTTTATCTTTTTGGTTAATTACTCAATGAGGTTGCATGTTTTCCTTCTCTCTCGCTTCTTTGCTCTCCCCACCTGCCAAAAACCCACTCTCCATGCTCTCTTGCTTATGTGCTTCTCTCCTCTCTAGCTCTCTTATGTGCCTCGACAACACCAAACTCAACCCCACCCTCCCTCCATGTTTCTCTGTCCCTTTTGTGTCTCTCTCCCTCGTGTTCAGCTTTTCCCCACCTCTGACCACTTACCTTTATTTTTATCATTCCTTCCACACTCAATTGCTCCCCAACCGCTACCTCACTGCCCGCAGTCTTTTTTTTTTAAAGATATATTGTAAAAGTGCTTTTGCAATTCCATGCAGAACTGATAGTTTTTTAAAATAAAAAAAAAAACACCTGGGTCATTTTGTAAGCGCGTCCATTCGCCATCATGCATGCTCATGACTACAAAATGACGGGGCCAGCAGCCACTGCTTTCTGCTTTTCTGCGTAGTCTTGTGACTAATTCCGCACATTTCTGTGCAAAAAATGCTTTTTGCTGACTCTGCAAAGCATCGACAAACCGCACTGGCAAAGCCAGTAGGTCCAAAAGGTAAGATCTATTGGCTTTGGGAATAGCCGTTTAGATCTCGCCTGCTAGACAGCGCATGCTAGGCAGACTGTTAGCTTACAGTGGCATTGGAACTTTCCCATTGGTTTACGTTGGTTGGCTCCATTATCACTCTCATTTATTGCTTCTTATTCGTTAGCATCTGTGGGCTTTCCTTCCTTGTTTTGGGCTTGCCACTCTGTTGGAGAATGGACGCATTACCGTGCTCTTCCACTGCTTGCTTTTTCAGGCACTATTTCTTTCTTTTTCTTTAAGCACTCTGTGAGAGTGCATGCTGTCTCCAGATGTCTCCATACTGTGCTTTTCTTTCCCTCGCCGCACTGCTGTCTGTGTGCGTATCTCCCGCCTCCCCTCTGTGTGCACTCTATCGGAGATGTTATACAGCATAAATATTTAAAATGTATTAATAAACCCAATAGGTTGAAAAGGGAGAGGCCGTTTTGCTTTGGCATTGCCAGTTTTGCATTTTGAGGCTGCTCATGTGCAGAGATGACTCTCTGTTGTGTCTGTGGTGGGCACTTACTTGTACACCTTTGTTACAGATGTTGCTCAACCTTTTATATCAACATTACCATAGGGGAGTGATTTTGCTAGAAACGTGGTATAACCTACATATGGTATTCATTTTAGGTGAATGGCTCTGCTTGAATGTGCTTGATAATAAGGTAGGCAATATCATTTTTTAGAGTGGAGGAGCTAAAATATTGGCGCTCTTGTTGGAAGTGTAATGTAAAAGAAAGGGCATGCTTGGATATTAGGGAAGGAAGATTTTATTTTTTATAAATGTGAGTTTTAGTTTTTTTCAGTTGATGGCATTTTTTCGTCAATATGTATATCATTTTTCAAACAGCATTGAGAGTGTTTACATTGTAAATAAACCACAATTAGTAGTGGCAGTATCCCAAAATGCACGCAGCTTGCCTGGCACTGGTAAAAACATCAAACATGAATCTATATTAAACAATGTTTTCATTAAAAATCGAGGCTGCACAGCTTTCAAGTGGCCAAAGTTCCATGTGTGATAAAGAACTCTCCATCCAATCTCAACATTCACCTCATATTACTTAAATCTGCTTGCACTTTAGGACCTTAACTGAAAAGGTAGAGTCAGGGTAACCACCCATAACATCATTTACTGGCCAGTATATTTTGTTATTTTAAAAACTAGTTATACTGTCATGAATTCTCGGTTATTAGAATAAAACCTGTAAATGTCATTACGTTATCATCAATTCTTCTGGGACATTGTGAGTAGTTATCAAATGAGGAATTATATATGTTTAGGTCGAGTTGCAGAAAACCTACTGGTTTTAAAGTCTGCTCATTTCATTTCAAACCCTCCCCCCCCAACCCCAACTCCCACGTGTCTGGTTATGTTTTTGTTTAAATACCTCAACTACATGTATGCGGAGAGTGAAATGCATGCAATGTTTAGGTTTTATTATATTGTTTTACTGGGAGGCTGCTGACCGCCTTTCTCCTCTACTGCATGGGTGATTGGCGCCCATTTCCTGCCATCTCTACCTTGTATTTTGAAGGTCTTGGCATCAGTGGCTTGAAGGGGGGTTTGGGGGATACTTCATGGACCGACACCTGGCCCAACACATCTATCTGCTTGCCTGTTTCTTAAACATGAGTGGGGGACGAGGTCAACACCTTTGGCTACCCCCCTCAGAAAAGTAAGGACTTATAGACGGAAGAACCCTCTAAATGCATTGTGGCCTCATTTAATACAGATGTAAACAAAGCCACGAAGGGGGAGGGAAGCACGCGTAGCTTGGTGTAGCATCAGCTGCCCTTTTATTAATAATCGTCTGATCAATTATATTAAAAAAATAAACTCATTAGCCTTGATCCTGAGCTGGATGCTGGCGTCATCACAGTGTTGGAGGCAGTTCAGTTTTTTTTTGTTTCTGGCAGAGGTCCTCCAATTCTGTGTTTCTGGGCTCACTGGGAACATGCGGAAAAGTAGCGATGGCCTCTAAAATCTCTCTGGAGTAAGTCCAGTGGGTAACATCTGCTCCTCTCTGGGGTAAGTCCAGATAGTAACATCTGCTCCTCTCTGGGGTAAGTCCAGTTGGTAACATCTGCTCCTCTCCGGAGTAAGTCCAGTTGGTAACATCTGCTCCTCTCTGGAGTAAGTCCGGTTGTAACATCTGCTCCACCCTGTTATGCTCACGTGGCAGGTTTGGGGTGTGTATATGATGCGCGAGAAGATAGTCTTCAGATGAGTCCTCGTCACATGCTTATTCGTGTTCTGCAGTGCCTCAACTGTACCCATAACGAGGATATCTTGTTATCCATGAGGCCTGTGAGACAACTAATGAAAATCATTTACAAACCAAGTGCTGTAGGTCCATTATTTATAGGGCTGACAGCTTGGTACTCCTATATAGCAGTAGATAAAAGGGCTTGGAACCTAATAAAAACTCCCTGCTTTCGCCTATGTTCCCTGCTACTGTATAAATACTAGTTTCAGGAATTCTTTGTCTAAGTGTTCCTTTTGAAAGTGGTCCATGGAAGCTTTGAAAGGTTTGCACCTCATTGTCACAGTGGACTCGGAGCATGGACAATCCTTCAGAGACAGGGGATCTTTCAAGTTTCGAGCATATGACTGGTCGCAGCCAGGGCGGTGGTCCTGTCTACTTACCGCTGAACCCTCACTAGAGGAGGACAGCACCCGGCGCTTTAAAGAACTCGACTCCTGCTACAAAAACGAATTGATATTTAAATCAATAAGCATGACTGATCAGCGGCATTGATGATGCAGCTAAAGTTACTTCACAGCTTTCGGAGAGAAATACAGGCATTTCTTATTCCTAGAGAAATGTATTTTCTGTATACAAGAGGAAAGCCATAGCAGTGTGGAGTTTGGTGTCAAAGGGACACTAACCCACAGGTCCTACTATATGTTTGTTATTACCGGAGTCCTTTATTCCATATTTCGTGCTGTCAAAGGAGGTACGCCAGAGTACACATTCTGTTGGTAGGATTAACACTGTGAAATCATCACTGTTCCCATTTGTATTCAGTTATTCAGATTGTGTTGGAAGAGATATTATATTGTATTGTAATTGCATTTATATAGCGCTTACTACCCCTTTTATGTTTTTACATTTTTAATGTTGGGATTATTTTAAAAACTTTACGTCATAGCCCCATGAACGATTCGGACATTTTTTTATTACAGTTCTATAGACTATTAGTATTTTACGAATATTTATGTTGCTCTTCAAGTCAGAAAGAATAAAAGTTGTATATTTCTTGTATTATGTGCTGTTGGTTATGTACCCTTTGTGGCGCGAAGGCAAATTATGTATTTGAATAAAACAGCACTATAACATGTGCTTTTGATTATTGCAATATTTCTGTGAGTATCCTTTTACAGTTAATTGCTACTATTTGTCATTGAATTCAAGAAATAGATGCTCTGAAGTGATCGTGTTCAAACGATGCAAGTAATTAGCTGTGTGTCGCCGTGATTTGTGTAGCTATATCGTTATAATTGGCGGTCGACCCAAGAATCCTGATGTGGGGGCTGAGAGTAAAGGGTGGGAGCAGGAGACAAGGTATTTCACATTTGAGGGGTATCCTAGGGGATGGGATTACTGAGTACACATTTTTTCTCGAATAAAATGGTCTTGAGCGTGAAACTCAACCAGGTCCACTTTATCAGGGGTCAGTCAAGAGTCTCCTCCTCTGCTGTTCATAGGAGACAGTTAAGCTGTGGTAGAAAGGGGGGGTGTAGAGTGACCCGTAAATACCATAACATTGTGGAAGTGTCGCCACCCACAACTTGACGTTTCCCACCTTGAGATGTTGTGTGTTTCCGTGACTTCTCAGGCTGTGCTCTAGTGCAGGACACTTGTTCATCCTTCTGTTATGTTATGTAAATGTGTGTATACTTGTAACGCGCACTATCACCTGAAAGCTATCTTGGCACTGTATACCGCTGTGAAACCCTTCCTGGCTTTCCCTGTGAGATGCCCCCCTACTGGGCACCTCCAAGGTGAGGCCAGGCATCCTAGCGCTTTCGGGGCCGTTGTGGAGATTAAGCAAGCTATTGCCCAGAGTTGCAGAGTGGGACCCATGATTAGAGTAGGCACCGAGGCAAGAATTATCGAGTCCGTGGACATTGAGCCCAAGACCCTGTCGCGTCGGGAATTGAACCCTGGTCCCGGGCCAGACCTCTGCCTCAGGGTCTGCCGCTCTAATCGGTGAGCCACACTTCTCAATTATGTTATGTTATGTTAAGAACTATTTATAGAGCGCTCGTACACCCATGGGTTTCATGGCGCTATTCTATTGAAAGTAATTCTCATTATGATTTTAGAGCTGTTTCCAGTTACATGCACATCCATCTGTCCACGATTTGGAGATACTGTTCAAGTTTTTAAGGATTTTTTGTTTTGATAGGGGTTAAAAAAAATGATGATAGTTCAGCAGGTTGGACGCCTCGTGCTGTCCAGCACCACTCTTTTTTACAAAGGGCAAATCCGTTGCCCCTCTAAGAGTCAGTTTGATCAGAAGTTTGTTTGGCTTTTAGAGTTTAAATGTGAAACTAGCGGACAGGAAATGGTCCAAATGGAACATGTATAGGGGGAGGTTTTTATATCGCCGGTGGTGGAATTGGAATTACGAAGGCATAGGGATGGGGAGCAAAACGTGTAATATGTATGTTTAATTGAACTTGATTCCTGATACGACACTAAATGTAACTTGCATTGTGATTGTATGAGTAACAGTGAATTTGTCTGTCATTCTTTCAAATAAAAATATTTAAATACAAAAAAAGTGAAACTAGCAACATCTGTTAAAGAGAAAAGTCTTTTTTTATACAACATATGTTTCTTATTTCCTCAGCATTAAACACATCAGGAGCAGCTGGACATAGCAAGATACCAGAGAATACCATGAACTGAGGAAGAAGTATCCGCCAGTGCAAAAAAAAAAAGGAATTTATGAACGCATTTTAAAAAAAGGCGTGAAAATACGTGTCCACAAAGTTGTCGCCTGGCGGTGAGGATTTCCAGTGAAGATGGGGAGAAAAAAGATCCAGATACAGCGGATCACAGATGAGCGGAACCGACAGGTCAGAAAACCCAGCCCGCGTGGCAGATTTGCTATTCGATTGAGCTCCATGTTACACGCCGTATTGTTGCTTTATCGGGCTCAGTGCTGCCTTATCTTGCCATTTCCATAGTGATTTAGTCCTCCAGAACCTAATTCTGTATTGAAAGAAGTCCAATAGAAATTGAATCCGCAGCCTTTGAGGTTGAAGTAGACTTGAAACGTTCAGCTTTTTTCAGTAATGCAGCTAAAGTGTGTGCACAGTGTGCCTTGAATAAAGCGGAATTGGGCTGTGCTCTCAAACCTCTCCTCATGGAAGCAATTCATCTATTCACTTGTCCACGTGATCCGCTTCTGTGATGGCAGCGGTGCAGAATACTTTGTATCGCTGCTCTTACTTCCACCCATGCCATAGTCAACTCTGCTAACCTCAACAATCTCGTATGCATTAGTCTTCACCTAACCTCTTATCAGCTTCTTCTGTGAAACACCTCTGGTTCATCCACCAGTATTATCAAACAATTCACCTAATTTCTCAGTTGACTTGTCACTGTTCCGTCGCATATCTTTCAGGGTATCCCGACGCGTCCACAACATGTGGCATCATCAGGTTGCCATCTTCTTCTTCTACCAGTATCAGGCCCCTAACACTGCTACCGTTACTTTGTCAAGTGATTTTCTTGCTCCCATACCAGATTTCCCTCCATCTTTGAAGATGGGCCTTCTTGTCAGACGTTGGTGCGCTTATAATGTCATGGATTAATGCTGCTGTTATTAGCATTTTGACTTCTGAGGCCGCCGCCTCATGACTACTTCACTACTGGCCACCAGGAACCCCCCACCCTAAGCCACTTATGTTGTGAACCTCAAAGCAATACACAGAAATACAGAAACAAATATTGATTGAATAATTATACAGATTCTTAAATATTTTTAATAATCTGTTATGGAAAAACATTTTTTATTCTAATTGCAATGCTGGAGCTTTTCAAAATTTGATTCATTTCCAGAAGATGAGGCGGCATTCTAAATGCTGTACATTGCTTTCTCTGTCATGCTCCTAATATGTGTTCTCTTTCTATGCCCGTATTACACCTACACATATAGCTAACCAAACCAACTTTTTAGCCTCCAATTTTAAATGTCTCAACTTTCAGAGCATTCTAAAAAACGTAATTTACCATTTTGCTTTTTATGTATGCTTGCTTTATTAATCGTCCAATAACATTTAATTATGTACACAGTTGTACACTGCTTGTGGTCCACAGATCATAGGTTAAGAACCGCTGGATGAATGAATATCCTCATACAAATTGATAGAAGAAACATAGCCACATTAGCAGCATTCACGATAAATATATAGAGAAAGTCCAGCCTTCAAAAATCAGATAACTGCTATGGTAGCTTTTTTAGCCGTACTTTAAAACTATAAAGTACACAAGATGAGGAACTTGAAGATCGTGTTTGTAAGTACTGTAGTATTCTTTTTATTCCCAATACTCCTTTCCATCTTGCTGAGACCTCTTAAAAAGTTGAAAAGCTAAATAAATGATATAATCGATATCAAACGCCAAATGTCGAGAGTCATATAGTACCAACATTCGAACTCATACAGCAATAATCTACAATACTTTCATTTTAACGGCCATCTTCACATTGTTAATCTAATATTTGCAAGAAGATTACTCTAAATGTGAAGAGGGATTTCTGGGGAAAGAAACTCACTAGAGACCCATAAACAAGAACTCATGATACAAAAGTGGAGAAACATACATGAACTAATAATGTCTGACATATTGTGGTACAAAATAACCGGTAACCCAAACTAATCATCGGAGTTCTCCAAAATGTCCTAACATTATCCTTTTTGATATTTCCTTAAGAATGCAATCTCTTGTATCTTTTGGGTTGTGTCATACATACATCTGTCCACTCTACAAACTTAGGTGAGGGCCTAGATTTTAGTCTTCGAAATTTCAACCCTTAACCTACTACATAAGCTAACTGGTACAGCCATAAACTTTGACCCTACCACAGAGGGTTTGTAAGTCTTCTAGGTTTTCACATTCTATTTTTTTATGTTAATTTTATCCAATTCTTATTCAAATTATTTGTGCAACCTGAAAGCGATTATTTGCCAGGAATCAAGAACAGCTGTTTAAAAGTTTGTGTCTTTATTGACCTGCGTTAACTCTTGCACAGAGGGGTGTGTGTAGTTTGTGTCTTTATTGACCTGCGTTAACTCTTGCGCAGAGGGGTGTGTGTGTGTTATCGCTACATCTCATTAATTATATTTACCTTCACTGTCTTGTTGTTAATCTTCACTTCATGCTCACAGAATCTTAATCCATATTCAATTTATGTATCATTCCATTTATTTAAGTGATTGAAACCTACATGTAGTCAATATTGTACGTTTGTGCCTGTGATCATTTAAGGGCGATTCCTTCAACATAGGGCAATTCTGTACATTTCTTGAATCATCAATTTTCCACTGGCACCTTTTGGCATCTCTGCTGCAATTACTTCTTACAAACAACCATACGACTCTGATTTGATTTTATACATCGTCAGTGTGTGAGAAGCTTGAGTGGTGTCCAAGCACCAACACTTCCTAACTTACCCACCAGCAGATACAAATAAATTCCGAGATGCGTTTCTAAAGTCAAGTGTTTCGCTCCTGGTTCAGTCAAAGTAGTGTCTTCAACTTCTTCCTGAATGTTAACAAACTCTATTACCCACACAATCCCAGTAGAATATCATTCCTCAAAGATGACTCCATTATGGATGAATTGAGATGGCCCTTCTGGTTAGTTTATGGTTTTTTGGAGCAACCGGCAGTACATTGCTCTGTCTGCTCCGGTGTGACCTACTGTCTCCCCAACCTCCCATGTCTTTCAATATAAATGTAAATCCATTTTACCGTTAACCATTTTACTATTAGCCAGTTACACATTTAATGCACATTTCTACAGCAGATGGATTATTTCATAGAACTGCATATCGGCTTAATGGAGGCACTGGCAACGTGCTCTTATGGCACAAAGCTTATAACAAGGCTTTTGTATAGTCTTTTACTGCAAATGCTGGTGAAAATGATTTATAGTTGAGATGGAACTCTCCACGAGAACTATCATGCTGGCTCTGTGCCGGGTCTCACTTCCAGCCATGTGCCAGATCTCACTTGCAGCTCTGTGCCGGATCCCACTTCCAGCCCTGTGCCCGATCCCACTTCCAGCCCTGTGCCCGATCCCACTTCCAGCTCTGTGCCGGATCACACTCCCAACTCTGTACCGGATCTCACTCCCAGCTCTGTGCCGGATCTCACTCCCAACTCTGTGCCGGATCACACTCCCAGCCCTGTGCCCGATCCCACTTCCAGCCCTGTGCCCGATCCCACTTCCAGCTCTGTGCCGGATCACACTCCCAACTCTGTACCGGATCTCACTCCCAACTCTGTGCCGGATCTCACTCCCAACTCTGTGCCGGATCACACTCCCAGCTCTGTGCCGGATCCCACTTCCAGCTCTGTGCCGGATCTCACTCCCAGCCCTGTGCCGGATCCCACTTCCAGCCCTGTGCCCGATCCCACTTCCAGCCCTGTGCCCGATCCCACTTCCAACTCTGTACCGGATCTCACTCCCAGCTCTGTGCCGGATCCCACTTCCAACTCTGTACCGGATCACACTCCCAGCTCTGTGCCGGATCCCACTTCCAGCTCTGTGCCGGATCTCACTCCCAGCCCTGTGCCGGATCCCACTTCCAGCCCTGTGCCCGATCCCACTTCCAGCTCTGTGCCGGATCACACTCCCAACTCTGTACCGGATCTCACTCCCAACTCTGTGCCGGATCACACTCCCAACTCTGTACCGGATCACACTCCCAGCTCTGTGCCGGATCACACTCCCAACTCTGTGCCGGATCACACTCCCAACTCTGTGCCGGATCACACTCCCAGCTCTGTGCCGGATCTCACTCCCAGCCCTGTGCCGGATCCCACTTTCAGCCCTGTGCCGGATCCCACTTCCAGCCCTGTGCCCGATCCCACTTCCAGCCCTGTGCCCGATCCCACTTCCAACTCTGTACCGGATCTCACTCCCAGCTCTGTGCCGGATCCCACTTCCAGCTCTGTGCCGGATCTCACTCCCAGCCCTGTGCCGGATCCCACTTTCAGCCCTGTGCCGGATCCCACTTCCAGCCCTGTGCCCGATCCCACTTCCAGCCCTGTGCCCGATCCCACTTCCAACTCTGTACCGGATCTCACTCCCAGCTCTGTGCCGGATCACACTTCCAGCCCTGTGCAGGATCTCACTCCCAGCCCTGTGCAGGATCTCACTCCCAGCCCTGTGCCGGATCCCACTTCCAGCCCTGTGCCCGATCCCACTTCCAGCTCTGTGCCGGATCACACTCCCAACTCTGTACCGGATCTCACTCCCAACTCTGTGCCGGATCACACTCCCAACTCTGTACCGGATCACACTCCCAGCTCTGTGCCGGATCACACTCCCAACTCTGTGCCGGATCACACTCCCAACTCTGTGCCGGATCACACTCCCAGCTCTGTGCCGGATCTCACTCCCAGCCCTGTGCCGGATCCCACTTTCAGCCCTGTGCCGGATCCCACTTCCAGCCCTGTGCCCGATCCCACTTCCAGCCCTGTGCCCGATCCCACTTCCAACTCTGTACCGGATCTCACTCCCAGCTCTGTGCCGGATCCCACTTCCAGCTCTGTGCCGGATCTCACTCCCAGCCCTGTGCCGGATCCCACTTTCAGCCCTGTGCCGGATCCCACTTCCAGCCCTGTGCCCGATCCCACTTCCAGCCCTGTGCCCGATCCCACTTCCAACTCTGTACCGGATCTCACTCCCAGCTCTGTGCCGGATCCCACTTCCAACTCTGTACCGGATCTCACTCCCAGCTCTGTGCCGGATCCCACTTCCAGCTCTGTGCCGGATCTCACTCCCAGCCCTGTGCCGGATCCCACTTTCAGCCCTGTGCCGGATCCCACTTCCAGCCCTGTGCCCGATCCCACTTCCAGCCCTGTGCCCGATCCCACTTCCAACTCTGTACCGGATCTCACTCCCAGCTCTGTGCCGGATCACACTCCCAGCTCTGTGCCGGATCCCACTTCCAGCCCTGTGCAGGATCCCACTTCCAGCTCTCTGCTGGATCCCACTTCCAGCACTGTGCCGGATCCGACATTTGGCTTTTTGAATTCTGTTACAAGGGTGAGACCATCAAGAATCCGAGCATTCCGCTCCTGGTGAAGAAGGTCTGATCAAACTCCCATTTCCAACTACGCTGTGCTAGCAGAGATATTTTAAGGCATGGCATGTCCAAAGGAAGTTGGCGGTTGCCTAGCACCCCCACCTGTCTTAGGACCCCCTGAAACATTAGAGATTTCAGTTGATGGAATAGTGAAAATTATCGGAGCTGACGGAATGGTAAAGATTCACTGCTGCAGCAAGAATGCTGGGTGTGAAGGGGGATGTGTTTCTGATTTCGATTTCCCAGAAATGAATGCTACAATTTCAAGTTCTATTAGCACTTGCCTTACATTAATAGTATGCACTATTCCACTAAACATCCACCAAGTCACCCTTAGCAGTCTTTCCTGCAGTCAGAACAGCCTTTTTAGATGGTGAATTCCTCCAAAAAATAGTATTGTTGAAATACAACACAGGACTAGAAGCATGAGAAGGCATTGCTTTATCCATGCTTGTGTAAATTTCCTTTGATGAATTTGTGGCTGTGAATGCCGGATGGCTTGAGCTTTCTGCTCTTTTGTGTGCCCCTTTTCTTAAAGTTTAATAGCAGTTCAATATATTTTGATATCATGAAGGCTTGAATTACCTGAAAATTGTTACAAATTCAATCTTCTTCTAAACAGGGAATTACAGAACATGTATTTCCCGAAGCCCCAAAACTCCTTATGATAGCATTGCAGGTCAGGTATGAGTAGGTCATCCAGTACTATGTTTTCCTGTATTTTGGAAGCAAAATGTGCAATTCTCCGAACAAAAAGAATGTACCAGGACAGGATGACTGCCAGCCCTGACCTGGTACAGTGTGAAACCTCTGTATATCCATGACCGACTGAAAAGAGGAAGAATTGAACCATTTTCGTAAACTAAAGACAAAAACCATTTTCACCTGGCAGATAAAAAAAGGCCCTGGCAGAGGTTTCCAGCCGACCCATGCAAAGCGCGCGGAGACAGTTTTGCACATCCAGGTGCGCATTTGTATCGCTCCACTTCCTCCCTGCTGACTTCCAAGCTTTGAAAGCGGCGGGAGAGATGGATGCTGAGCCCCCGCCCAACACCCCGCGCATGGCAGACTGTGAAACAGATCAAAGCTGGCAGCTGAATCTGCAGGTTTTTTTTTAAGTGGTAATGGAAGAATGTCAAAGGGCATATCATATTTGATATAGCTAATGAAATGAGAAAAAAAATTCAAGATAAAAAGAAGTCGCTCTTGGCAACAGCGGAGCATTTCTCAAATTGTTCTATACCCATCGGTTAGCCTCCCATCAGGACCTTGACAAGATCCTCGCCTGTGTCCCATGTCGAGCGCCATTGTTCTATGCACCCGCTGGACTTGTTATTATAAAAAATTAGGTTAGCTGATTTTATGGCATCCACCGTTACATTGGTGTGCCAGATCTGTAGTTGTAAATGTTGTAACTCGTAATATTATCTTATTCAATTATACTTCTATTCACTGTTCCACAATTGAAAATTTAACAAAGAATTATTACAGGAAAATCACGTTCTGAATGCGTCGCGTCTCTGCATTGTTATCTAAATAAAAATATTGTAATGATGATTTATCTTAACTTAAAGGGTGACAACCAATTTAAAATTAAACATTGCATTTGGTCTTTTAACACTGATTGTAATCTTAGAAATAGTCAACAAAAATAACGTATTGAATGTTATTTACATATTTTTAGGAACAAGTTTCCATTTGTTCAAGGGATTTTATTTTCTCTTCTTTGCCATTGTACGCACCTTTGTGAAAATCTCCTCCAAGGTCACACAGGTGGCAACATAACCTGGGAAAAACAAGGCAACGGAATATTAAAAATCTTGGAATATGGGGAGTTGGCTTCATAAGTAAAGAATAGAAAAGGGATGAGGAGAGAACTTACTAGTAAGGGCATGAGACTCGTAGAAACAAAGAATGGGCTTGCGGTCCACTAAGGTAAAAGTAAGCAGGGGCCTCTGACAAGCCAGTAATGAACTAATAAAGTTAGAATTAAATAAATCTTATTAGTCCAATAAGATGAAGCGAAAGTCATAATCAGTATGGCATACTTATATAGATATCTAGGCCTATATTTTTTTATATTTATAAAAAAATTGTTCTTTCATGTACAGAAACTGAGGGCTCGGGATGAGGTAGGCATGCGTGACATGATGTTCTTTGGCATGTATGTGCCCTTCAGTATGAGACCCGATCGGGGGAGTGGCCTTGAGCCAATAGGGAGTGGCTTTTGCCTTGAAGGGGCATGATTTTCTTTGAAAAGGAGGCAGCCATTGTTCAGAAAGAGAAGAGCAATTGGATAGAAAGAAGGATACCTTGCTCAGGAAGGCGAGGACACTAAGCAGTGAGTATCTTCAGTGTTCGGGAAATTGAGGGAACTTGTGCGACAATAGAAAGGTAGCGTTGAGTAGGAGTGGCCTTAGGCAGGTAGCATGGCTGTGAAACATCACTTACAACAAAACTTTTACAACGCACTACCGTTACAACGCAGCCATTACAACGCAAACTATTACAACGCATTGCTATGGGGGGCGCTATAGGATAGGGAATAGGTTAATTTACTATCCAATAACCTTCCCTAGTGTCCACGGGGACTGGAGTTGGAATAGTAAATTAAACTATTCACTATCCAGCACCCAGAAGCACTATGCGTTGCAATGGTATGCGATGTAAAAACCGCGTTGTAACAGCATGCGTGGTAAAAGCATGCGTTGTAACATCATACATCCAGCATGGCTATGTGTTTGAGGCCTTCAGTCTAAAATAAAGAAACCAAAGGTTCAGAGACTTGCTTAGCTGTTGTGTGATTGTCAGCAAATACCTCAGAGATAACTAATTCTCAGCAAGCAGAGTTGTAGTTGCCCATCTCCCCATGCCATGATATCTTACGTAGAACTGGTTTTGAGAAAATAGATACATGGAACTTGCACAAATGTGATCAGTGACGTTGTTGATGCCAGAGAAAACTTGCATTATTGACTCCTTCCGCAGCAAAAGCGATAGTCCGTGCTACAAAGTGTCTCTAACTTGTAGCGAGACTGCAATTGCTTGTAGTCTGTATTTGTTCATATTGTGCTTGGCAGAATTAACACCAGGTCTTCAGACGCAAATAGTATCTGGAGGATTTGGCGTTACGGCCAGAGCTGCCAACTTTGAAACTGCGGGACCAGGTTTAAGTCTTGGCTGATAATCCTGTGATCCTGAAGCAAATCACGTAATCTTCCCGTGCCTACAAAAATGAAGGTGCGCCTGTGTAATGTAACTGGTGCTCCTGTAAAAGGCTCCATTACCTTTGGGTTGAGTTTTTGCTATATAAAACGAGAAAAGAAAATCCTTTTACCAAAACAATTGTTCTTCCTGTTAGCTAGTAATGTAAAGAGCTGATGTTGAACACACTTCAAACACGATATTTATTTTACATTCATCATCCTTGACTTCTTCCAAAGTAACCTTTTACCCAACTCAGAATTACAGTTCATGTAGGTGTCCAAAAATATTCAGATAGAAATGGGAAATTGTAAGCATGCATGGTGGAACGGTATCAATAGGTATTTTTATACAGTGGGAGCAGCATGTCCGGCATGCGTGTGGATGGGAGTAGAGTTTATACACATGTTCTGTAGCTGCCTGTTTCTTACTGCCTCCTAGGTAGAGGTCACAAACAAGGTTGCAGATATCATTGAGAGAGAGCAGTCCCCTGCACCCCTGGACACATCTTATTAAGTTGGTTCCCACACACTGCTAAGACAAAGGCCACATGTGGATTTCAAGACTTGGCTTTTATTCTTGAAATATGGAAAATGTCTAGGAATTGGACGGCTCCTGGGGGACCCGGAGCGACAACTTGGAGCTGAGAGCTAGAGAGGTGGGCAGGATATGAAAGTGCAGTGCTGCTCCTAAAGGTTCGATGGAGGCCGGAGCTCCTTCGATATGACCAGGCCCTGGAAGGCGTTAGTAGGTTGTATAAAAGTTCTAGATCTCCCAATCACCAGATATTCCCTTAGCAGTGACTCCTTAGCAATGTGGAATGTTTGAGCCATTCATTGGTGTTGCCTGTACTCAAATAGGACGACACCAGACCACAAACTATGGTCGCCAACTACCCATTATTGATTGAAATGGGACACAAGCATTCGATGTACTGATTTATGTGGGGGAGGTGGGTGGGCGATGTGGGGCAAGATTTCCAAGTTATTACAGATATTATATTGCTGAGCTTGTGTAAGATGGTGAGGTTGCTGTTTTTACTTCTATTGCTTGTTGCTTGACGATGATGATATAGTCTGTTTTTTATAAAAGTGCATGGTGGGAAGGCATCTATGTGACCTCGATATTAAAGAGCCAGCTTTGAGACCGAGTCCTTTATAGGAATGGATGTAAACTTTCTCAAAGCACTTTGAGCTGATCTATTTTGGCACCAACTCTGCCGTCTGTACAATGCTTGTTCCTCATAGCACCATAAACAACAATTGTAGCATTGTTTGTTGCCATCCGATTGCTGCCTTGGGTCTTCTACACATCAGAACTTGGCTGTATAATTTTCTCGTCTATGGACGGCGGCCATTGTTCTGCTTTCGCTAGTACCCTCCTCAGGGTGGTATATGTCTACAAACCTCCAAAAGCAGCTCTTTCGTAAAAGTGTGTGCCGCCTTCATGTGAGATTTTGGCAGCATAGAAAATCAGCCTCAAATCCATGCCGCTGAAATAGTGGTGAACGCTCGTTATTGAATTCTTTTGTGATAGTCCTTTTCGATTTTGTCCAAATCTTTGAAGCTCAGAGTACTGAAGCATAGTGAGCTAGTAATTTCCGTAAGACCACATTCATTTTGGGCTAATGTGAACTATTGAATTCCTGCAGCATCAGGTTCCAGTCGACGACTTAGCTGCTAGTTCAGGAGCACTTTATGGAAGCTTTTCTCATAATCCGGCCATGTTGGCTGAGGTGCAGAGATCCTCTAAGTATGCTTTCTAAAAAGGTTTGAGTGCATCATGATATTCGCTGACATCTCTGCTTACCTCTAAAAGTCATGAGCTCTATGGATGCTAGAGTGGTAGTTCATTTTGTTCACCTAGATCGCCTCGAAGGTCTCAACCGTTGTGATGATGGGCCACTGCAAACGCCAGCTCCTTCAGCTAAAAGTGTCTGCCTGAACTAGCCTAAAGGGTTTGTGATGCATGTTCTGACGCAAATTGAACATTGTCTGAAATTAACACTAATTTGGATCCTGAGATGCAGCGGAATTACCTGAAGCTGAACATGACTTTGGAAGTTGCAACTTTTAAAGTTGGGCTCACCTTCTTGTTTTTGTTCCCACAAGGCATCAATACAGAATTCAGAAATAAACCATGATATGGGGACTGCACTCAGTTAATGTTTAAGGAAAGGCGAGACAACAAAAAGCCAGTCTTGTCCTCACACGGTGGCAGAACGTGTCAAAGCTTGAGAGCTGTTCATTGTGATTGTCTTGGCTCTTGAAAGCAAACTGGTATTTTCTCCACCACAAGAGCGGTGGGAAGCTGTACGTTGCAGCAATATAGAAAGTAAATGTGACTACTAGACATTTGCACTTGCCGCCACCCTGAAGACTGAACAACTTCATAACATGTATTTTGCTGCACCTTGTTGTGGAGAGGATCAAAGGTATGGAAGATATCTAATTGTATCAAACATTCTGAACTTTTCATGTCTTCATAACCTAAACCCGCCTTGACAAGCATTGGCAATGCCAACATGTCTGGCTTTAAGAGAATATTGTATGGTAATGTGAAGCAATACTAGTAAATTGTATTGGAATGATTATGTATTTGTGTGGAAGCAAAGAACTGTAGAATAATTTTGGTTTAGGTTAATAGGCCAGGTGACAGTTACACTGTCAAGCCAGATCTAAAAATCCATGTAGGTTAATAAATGCCCTCCTTCCATCTGTTCTGCTGCCAGAGAAAAACACCATAAATAATGTTATCCAAGACATTTTAAGAGAATTACAATGTAGGTGTGTGCCCTGAAAGTTCAGGCTCATGCAACTGAATAACCAAAATGATGACAGCAGTGTGGAGGGCAAGCACTTTTTTGTGGATGAACACACCACAAAATGCCCAATCAAAATATATTCCTGGCCCCCAACATGTTGGTGGAGCCAAGACCCCTCTCTTGGTGATTCTCACATAATTGTCCAGCAACAGCTGCACTGAGAAGCCAGACCATAAAAAGCAGAAAATGGGTAGGTGGTGTACTAAAGAGAATGCGGCTTTAGTGAGACCCCAAGGAGTGGAGCAGCACATCGCAGTACCAATCGTCTGCATGGCATCCAACGGATAAAAGACTTTGGGTTCTTCTCAAACCACTAACAACAGTCCCATCATGAAGGCTGGCTCCTGATGTAGGAAAGCTCAAGACAAGCCCACAAAACTAGACAATCGTAAGCACAACATAACATAATTGCAGCATGAAAGAGATCCTATCTAGGGTCCAAGTCAAAAAGCACGTTTGTGGTGCTGGCTGTGGCCGAGGTATTTTAGAGTCCGGTCTCTTTTCTACTCGACACGTCATACCTCTAACTCCAGCTATCTTTTATTTCCTTTGACTACATTGTAAGCGACTTCCAGTACATTAGTAGTGTGTGTGGTTTGTGATATCTGTATTTAGATTTTCCTATAGAATTGTCATAAGCCAAAAATGGGTTGGTGTAACACATAATTTAGGGGCATGACATTCTGACCTTTGAAGCACACTTTGAAAAGGGGAAGGTCAGAGTGAAGGTTTTGTTGCAGCAAATCGTTTTTGGGTAGAGATTTTGGATACATTTGTGAAAGAGGTAAATATGTAGGCCAAGGGCAACAAGGAACATTTTAAATCCTGAAATCATCCATGCAGCTTTTGGGGTACTTGTTGAAGTCTCTTGCTCGATTTAATGTGGAAAGTTAGCTGGTTAGGAGACTGACGTGTTTAATCATGTTACAATGAGGGCAGTGACAAGTGTCGTGTACATCGTCCCAGTATTTTTTACTTCATTCGCCTGAAGCGTTTATTTCCTCCTCGGCATTTATTAATTGTATTTCTCGGTCTGCAGACTGCGTTTCTTTCAAAGTCAGTGCGCGGTATGAAACGTTAAACATGTTATTAAGCACCCATGATCCGGTTCGGTGGTGCGGGCCCTCACGACCCCTGTTACGAGGACCATGATGCTGCTCCGCCGTCCAGGCGCTATGCCATGGTGCCCTTCCTGATATTGTGGCCGCGCCGGCGTCCCCCCCCCTATATTTCTCTCGGGTCCACTTGAAATGCCCTCTGCTGTAGCACAGCGCGCGATAAGAGCAGGCCTGCCACCAATCAGGCGCCCTTATCAGCAATTGAAGACAGGTTAGCCATTCCATTTGGCAACTGCGATAGGGGGGAGCAAATCTGTCCAAGTATGGACGCTTGTTTCTCACGTTACCAAAGATTGAAAGTTTCGGCCGGGTTGGGTAACGGGAGCAATAGAAGCTGTCACGGAGAGGGGGCCCTGCCTCCCCCTGACAGATGAGGCTTCAAGGCCGCTCGAACAGTGCAAAGAAAGCCAGGAGCCGCTCTGACGGACAACAAGCACTGGCAAAGCCCGTGGACCTGGCTTTGTGCTTGCACTGAAAGGTCCTTTGTGTAGAAAGCGAGCACAGAGAGGAGAGTCGTCTTTTATTTGTAATCTTATTACGTTGCAGCATTATTGCTTATAACACATATAACACATTGTGTTTAAATATGATTTTAATACATTTAAGATGAAATCTAGCATGGGGTTGCTAACTGCTGACCAAGATACATTTTGTAAGTCCAGTGGTGAAAGTTTTTTCAAAAATGGGCGTAGAGTTAATAGCGACCCACGAAGGAAGAAGCCGCAGAGTCATACAACTGCACCAGTAGTGTGCAGGATAGGTCTGAGGGCAGGAGCCACGTCACCGTTTTAGGGCATCTATTGACTGGTTGTTATTTCCTTTTTGGTGCGTTGTATGTACATTTATCTCATGCCGAAATGTTGCCCTTCCTCGGTCCTTCCTGGGCCTACATTGTTGACCTCCGGGCCTGCCTTGGGCAGCCGTCCACCTGTGTTGGACACCCTGGGTTTAGGATGTTCCAGCTGGCCAGAATGAGCAAAACTAAGTAGGCCTGGTGTTTGCTATCTGCCTTTGGTGCCTACTTACAGAAGCGTTAGAAGACGGACGACTACTTTCTTGCCAATATGTTCTTCCCACTGCACAGTCTTGAGCAGAGGACCGCATGAAATCTTTAGCTTCTCCTTTTGGGCGGGGCAATTAGCATATTTTTTAGGGTCGAAGTTCCCTTACCAGAAGGAGGACAAGATGGTGGTCACTACTGTTTCCTGGGATTGGGAAGGGGGGGGGGGGGGGGGGGGGGTCGGTGGGCACCACTTCCCTCTGCTAGCCGAAGCCCCCACCCTCTACCCTTCTTCACAAGCATGGAGCTGTGGTTCAACACAGCTGCCTCAGTCAAGAGGGGGGGGTACAGCTTCAACACCCAGCCAAGCCATCGGCAGATGTGTGCTGAATCATAAGCAAGTCTGTGTCCTCCATCATTGCTCATCTCTAGCGCAGCTCAGTCCCATGCTGGCCCGTTTCTGATAAATTGTATCAAACAGGGTTTCTTTTCTAGAAATAAAAAATAAAGTTGAGGTGGACAGCGTCCCAAGTGTTTTGTTAGAGTCATCCATCGGCCAGATACCAACGCTCCCTAGTTTGGATTCCACCTCATGCCGCTTTTTTCCCCGCCCTACACTTCCCGTCTCTTTATCATACTCTTGTAGGCTCTTTTTCAGCCCTCCCGTCTCCCTTCATCGCTGTTTCCACATTTTTCTCTTCCTCCTCCTTTCTCCCTTTTCAGCCTTTCTCAGTTCGATCTCTGGGTCAGTCTGAAAATGAAAGAAAGGTCTCAGTGCCTAAAAATGAAATGGTCTTCAGAAAGCTGTCTCTCTTCCATCTTTCCTCCCAAAAAATCACAGAATTGTTCCCACAAGGGAGCAGTGGTCTCTAATGTACATTTCTCAGATCGAAACATTTGACGCTGCACGTTTGACACTGCCATAGACTATATATAGTACTTGCTGGGCTGTTGGGTGACAGAGGCTTGCACATTTCTCATGTACAGTCTGATTATTTTGTAACCACTGGACTAGTATTAGGCCTCATGCTACATTTAGGTCCCATCAGAGCAACAAACAATTCTATTGCTGCCTGTAGCTCCAAAGTACACCAACTTCGTTATGCCGGGATGGGTGAGTGTTTGTGGGTGGGGGGGCAGGGGTGGCTGTTAGACTATTGTGCCATAACTGTGGACATCTGAGGATAGCTCTAAAGCACCCTCTCGTCCCCTAACCTGAGAAAAACATGAGCTATCTCTTTGTATATCTATTCTGTTAGCGTTTTGTTGCAGTACATCTATTCCGTTAGTGTTTTTGATGCAGTACATCTATATTGTTCGGGTTTTTGTTGCATTAGATGGGTATTTTGAGTGTGCTACAGGACGGTATAATCCTAAAAATAAAATCAAAACTTTGTTTTAGAAAAGTGATTGAAAATATATCAAGGCACTGTATAAATAAAAAAAAAGAAACAAATCTTGATGAAGTGGCCCATTTTAAAATTGCGTTGAGCCTAGCAGATCCAAGAAACATCCAACACCTGTCATTTTAGAGCTGAAACTCTACAGCACATGGACTTTTGTCGAGTGTTGCCCTTTGTGTCAAGCCTCTCGACTCCAACTAGAGTTTAGCGTCTGTAGTCAGACTAGGACCTGAAACCCTAGCCCACCCCGTCGGCTTCATGGTATAAATGAAATGTTATTTACATAGTTCACGCATTACATGAGCTCCTAACCACTATAGAGTCAAATGTTTGGGCAAGGTGGCTTGTGGGGCTCATGTATTTTTATCATAAATCTTTGAAAAAATTGCAGTAGGTATCAGCAAATGATTCACCATAGTTAATCTGAGCATTCTACATTCTACGGTCTGTAAAATGAGGACCGTTGAGTATTGCTGTTGGATAGTAGTATCATTTGTTTATTGTGTTTTGAAGTCTGCAAAGGGTGCCATGGTCGTCATCAAGAGTGAAGGTGTCAGATGCTTGCCCATAGGCCGCAGTTGATGCAGTGATTGTGGGGCACCCACACCACTGGTTTGCTCAACATCAAGTTTAGTGATGGAAAGCCAATACGAGACAACATGAATGGTCCTAGATCTGGGTATTTTTCTGGCATGGCATGATTAGGGATAACTGGGAGCACAGGCCGAGCCTTCGCCATGCGCGCACTGTATTGCAGGGGGCATGTACTGTCAGCAGAAACGTCAAACTGGAGTAGCCCCACTGTCTCTGTCACCATTTTGTTGGTTGATATTTAAGGATATGAGTCACAGACTGTCATATATTTACTTCCATTGGTGTCCCAGTAGTTTTGTTGCGATTTTTGGGCTTTTTATTTTTTTATTCAGTGTAGTATTCCTTGGAAGATGCAACAGTAATAGATTACCAAGAGTCCTGATGGGATGATTTTGCGAAATGCGTTTTAAACCCTGTCCAAAGCGTTTTGGCTTCGAAAATCTGGATATTATTTGTTCTCAGATTGTGATCAAAACCTACTGCTGTAATTCAACTTCTAAACGTTATTTTTCTCTTTTTCCCATATGGTGCAAATATTTTTTCACGTTGCGAAACTTTTTCTGCCTCTCACAAGAGGGTCTTACATTCTAACCCTGGACATATATGTACTGCGACCCCTGAGATTAATAATATCCTCACCCTTCTGAGGTGGTAACGTGTCGTGGAAATGATTTGTGAACGCCCACAAGATGGCCGTGCCCAACAAACCCCTCACCCCACCCAGAATATTGAATCGTAATTGCATTTATATAGCATTTACAATCACTGGCTACACGTTGAAGTGCTTTTCGTTGGGCCGCTGGCTGCTCTGGAAGGCAAGGTTAGTCCAGTGTTAAGGGTATGGGTCTTGAGTGCTCAACCAATCCCAGGCATTCACGTGAATCTCAGATTAATAATAGGAGGTAGGTGTGTTCGTTGTTTTTCATGTGTAAATCCACTTTTTAGCCTCCGGAAGTTGAACTGGCACCTATAAACAAACCTCGGCGCTCTCGCACCCAATGTGAATTTCCGGTGCACAAATGACTTTGACTTTGAGAATCGTTTGTAGCAGCCTCCTGATTGGTATTGGAATCGTTAATGGCGAATCTTTTTTTTTTTTTTTGGAGCCCTCTAAAGCTTTGTTTTTCTGTGTTGTTTGTGCCTTTTACTTCGTAAAGAAACCCCAAGTTCAGGAAAGGCGTGCGAAGCCAGTGTGCGCCGCCTGCCTTGCGCACTAAAGACAGCTCTTTAGTTTTGAACGTTGATGGGCACGAGCAATATTAATTTGACTCGATAAATAAAGAATTGACAGCGGGGCGCCCCCGAGACTGTGCTCTGCCAGGGCCCAGGCAGCCCGCGCGATGCGTGCATGGGCGCGAGACCCGGGGAGCGCGGCGCGAGCCAGGGGCCCAGGCCTGAGCTCCGCCAGGGCCGAGGCAGGCCGCATGATGAGGGCCGCGTGCACGAGGTGCCCGGTGCTCGAGACCAAGGGAGCGCGGCGCGAGCCACGGGCCCAGGCCATCGCCATCTTTGGAAGCAGCCGGGTGCCGCGCCCGCAGCTGCCGGGCACACTGACAGCTGTGCCTCACTCTCCGAAGGAATTTGCCAAGTCTCCTGTTGTGTGGGATGAGTGATGCGAGGAGATAAATCTCCCCGCAAACGGCGGCGGGCAGGTTAGGCGCGCGGAGATATCACATGCGAGCCGCACAGCACGGCGGGAACACGGTGCGGTGCTTGGGGGGGGCGGGAGTCTTGGGGCGCTGCTGAGAGTCTGAGTTTGTCTCTCAGAGGGGACCAACCGGTGCAGTCTCCCCCGCTGTGCACGTCGAAAATTAGGACACCTACCCAGGGGAGACGGGGGAATAATTTAGCACAATTTTTTCAGCCTGGTAATTTATTCAAGGAAACTTGGTGGAGGAAAGCGCAGTGTCACATGGTGGTTCAGCGGCGCTGTTCGTAATGTGGGTGCCGGGAGGAGGCCGTTGCTCTGCAGAGAACAGCCAGGGCCAGACTGTGAGCCCAAAGCAGCCCTGGCAATTTTGTTGAAACAGACCCAACCCCCCTTGCAAAGTTTGTATTGGGTTTCGACATTGCAGCACGATTGCAAAGCCGGGTCCCAGTAACAGAACTGGCCCCCACCACAGGAAAACCACCCTTCCAGCCTCCTGGGGAAAAGGCCGATGCCCGCTACGGCCAGTCCGGCCCTGGTAACAGCACTCTTTCCTGAGTAGGAAGTTGTCGTTATTGCCCTGCGCTGCCGGGACATGTCCCAGCTTGTATGGCTCTGTATCAGATTGGCCCACCTCCTTCAAATCGCTCTGATCTGGCCTCTTCTTGCACCTCATTTACAGATTATGCAGTTTGAGTCTGCTTCTGGGGATTTTTACCCAATCCCTTCCGCTGTAGGCCCTGATCGTTGAGTTGCTTCAATGTAGTATCTATGTGGGTTCTTGGCTTCCAGATAGAGCAGGCTGTCAGCGACGGAACCATGGGAAGAGTGTGCCTTATCCGAGAGTATTCCCACAGTGTAGGCACCTCAGCAGTATCAGTTGAGGGATTGCACACGTCCTCTTCTGTCCAGGAAGCTGGGCACTTGGTTTAAGATGGAATATTAGGTTTCCAGTGTGTTCTTGACTGTACTGGAGAGCTTGCCGGATCAGTGACGGCCTGACACAAGGCCAGTAATTCCATAATAATGACTATTCAGACAGAGTTGTTACTTAAAAGAAATAACACTTTAATGTAAATCTTAAAATTACAGTACAGTAAAAATTGAGCCGACTGGTGGTAATTTTTTGTTCCTGGACCTATTGCTAGAAATTAAGGAAAATGCTGCTAATGCCCGCTTCTGCAGGTAACTTTGTATTTTGGGCACATGAGAGCTTGGCTTGTTCTGTAGGTGAAATGTCCACAATGAACCAATGGTCCAGGGTAGATAGTGGCCCCTCTCAGTAAAGAAGGTGGTTGCATCTATAATTCCCACCATGTCTAGATGCACCATAGATTTACGGAGTGACTGCTTTCATCTGTCTGTGACCTCTGAGTTGAGGGGCAAGGGGACCCCGTTTGCTCGATATATGCCTAGTCCATCAGTGTCAGGCCTCCTGTGGCTCATGGTCTCTTGCACTGTCCATTCGCATGGCTGATCCATGCTATCAGTACTGGCGAATTGAGGCTATGGGATTACTTGGTATGCTTAACCCCTTCGCTGCTAGGCCTTTTCCCCTCCTGTGCTGAGGCTTTTTTTGGCGTTTTGGAGTAGTGCGCGCTTAGGCCCTTGTAACTTTTTGACCACATAAGGTATCCACGCCAAATTTGCGTCCTTTTCTTCCAACATCATGTGGATTCTAAAGGCGCCCTGGGTTTGTGGATTCCCTTGGAGGGGGCCCAGAAATTTAGCAAAATATAGTGATTTTTTTGTTTTTTTCAGAAAAATGGGAAAAACGGGCTGCAAATGAAAGCCTCTGGGTGTTTCCCTGAAAATGGTATCACAAAAAGGTTTGTGGGGCTGAAATCTCCATTTTCTCAGCTTTCAGGGAATGACAGACTTTTGTCAGAGAACCGAAATTTTTCACTCAGTTTTGGCATTTTTCTGGGACATAGCCTATTTTTGCTATTTTTAGAGCTTTCCACCTCCTTCCAGTTAATGGTAGAAATGAGTTTGAAAGCAATAATGGATCCTGGAAAGCTTTACATTTTCGAAAAGTAGACAAAATTCTGAATTCAGAAAGGGGTCATTTGTCTAAATCCATGAAGGTTTCGTTATAGAAACTAACAGTTAGATATTGGAATATTTGAAATTTTGTTGAAAAAAACAGCCTTTTGTCTCAACGTTTTCACCTATAACTTTTTCTAATTTTGACAGCTCTTGGAAAGCAATATACCGTTACATCCGTTAGACCTTCCTGGTTGTGGGGATATATAGGACTTGTAGTTTCACCAAGAACCCGACGAACCCAGATCCAAAAACTGAGCAGCAACTTGCAATGGTATTTTTTCATTTACTGGGTATAGTGCACTTTGTCTTGGAAAATGTATACATGGAATAATCTGTATGAAAGACACCTATGTATTTCTGAATTGGGTACAAATTATAGACTTCAGAAACAGTATATAATTGCACATTTTCAAAGTTGGGAATACTCATACTAGCATGAGAATTATTGGTCATTTTTCATAAAGATTTTTTTTTTACTCAATGTCTTTCATTCAAAGGGAGAAATGCATGAAAGCTCAATTGGTAATAACAGTTGATTTACAAATCTGAATTACCCCAAGTGTCCCGATAAAAACGGTACCTCACTTGTGTGGGTCGGCCTTGTGCCTGCGACAGGAAACGGCGGAAAATGCAACGTGGTCACACCTAAATTTAGCAGTTACAAATTGACCCTTTTTTGGCAAAGTGCCTACCTGTAGTTTTTGCACCCTAGCTCTGCCGGCACCTAGGGAAACCTTGCAAACCTATACATTTTTGAAAAGTAGACACCCAGGGGAATTCAGGATGGGGTGACTCGACTGCCTACCACCAGGTTTTGTTACCCAGAATCCCTTGCAAAGCTAAGTTTTTCACAAAATAAACACATTTTCCTCACATTTCTGTGGTGGAAAGTTCTGGAATCTGCGTGGATCAACAAATTTCCACCCACCCAGCGTGCCCCCAGGTCTCCCGAAAAAAACGGTACCTCACTTGCGTGGGTAGGCATAGTGGCTGCGACATGAAACAGCGCAAAACGCAGCATGGTCGCACCTCAATTTCCCAGTGAAATTTAGCACGATTCGGACAAAAAGACTACCTTTTGTTTTTGCGCCGTAGCTCTGCCAGCACCTAGGGAAACCTAGCAAACCTATACATTTTTGAAAACTAGACACCCAGGGAAATTCAGGATGGGGTGACTCGCCTGCCTATCCCCAGGTTTTGTTACCCAGAATCCCTTGCAAACATAAAAATTTGACCAAAAAAACACATTTTCCTCACATTTCTGTGGTGGTAAGTTCTGGAATCTGCGTGGATCAACAAATTTCCACCCACCCAGCGTGCCCCCAGGTCTCCCGAAAAAAACGGTACCTCACTTGCGTGGGTAGGCATAGTGGCTGCGACATGAAACAGCGCAAAACGCAGCATGGTCGCACCTCAATTTCCCAGTGAAATTTAGCACGATTCGGACAAAAAGACTACCTTTTGTTTTTGCGCCGTAGCTCTGCCAGCACCTAGGGAAACCTAGCAAACCTATACATTTTTGAAAACTAGACACCCAGGGGAATTCAGGATGGGGTGACTCGCCTGCCTACCCCCAGGTTTTGTTACCCAGAATCCCTTGCAAACATAAAAATTTGACCAAAAAAACACATTTTCCTCACATTTCTGTGGTGGAAAGTTCTGGAATCTGCGTGGATCAACAAATTTCCACCCACCCAGCGTGCCCCCAGGTCTCCCGAAAAAAACGGTACCTCACTTGCGTGGGTAGGCATAGTGGCTGCGACATGAAACAGCGCAAAACGCAGCATGGTCGCACCTCAATTTCCCAGTGAAATTTAGCACGATTCGGACAAAAAGACTACCTTTTGTTTTTGCGCCGTAGCTCTGCCAGCATCTAGGGAAACCTAGCAAACCTATACATTTTTGAAAACTAGACACCCAGGGGAATTCAGGATGGGGTGACTCGCCTGCCTACCCCCAGGTTTTGTTACCCAGAATCCCTTGCAAACATAAAAATTTGACCAAAAAAACACATTTTCCTCACATTTCTGTGGTGGAAAGTTCTGGAATCTGCGTGGATCAACAAATTTCCACTCACCCAGCGTGCCCCCAGGTCTCCCGAAAAAAACGGTACCTCACTTGCGTGGGTAGGCATAGTGGCTGCGACATGAAACAGCGCAAAACGCAGCATGGTTGCACCTCAATTTCCCAGTGAAATTTAGCACGATTCGGACAAAAAGACTACCTTTTGTTTTTGCGCCGTAGCTCTGCCAGCACCTAGGGAAACCTAGCAAACCTATACATTTTTGAAAACTAGACACCCAGGGAAATTCAGGATGGGGTGACTCGCCTGCCTACCCCCAGGTTTTGTTACCCAGAATCCCTTGCAAACATAAAAATTTGACCAAAAAAACACATTTTCCTCACATTTCTGTGGTGGAAAGTTCTGGAATCTGCGTGGATCAACAAATTTCCACCCACCCAGCGTGCCCCCAGGTCTCCCGAAAAAAACGGTACCTCACTTGCGTGGGTAGGCATAGTGGCTGCGACATGAAACAGCGCAAAACGCAGCATGGTCGCACCTCAATTTCCCAGTGAAATTTAGCACGATTCGGACAAAAAGACTACCTTTTGTTTTTGCGCCGTAGCTCTGCCAGCACCTAGGGAAACCTAGCAAACCTATACATTTTTGAAAACTAGACACCCAGGGGAATTCAGGATGGGGTGACTCGCCTGCCTACCCCCAGGTTTTGTTACCCAGAATCCCTTGCAAACATAAAAATTTGACCAAAAAAACACATTTTCCTCACATTTCTGTGGTGGAAAGTTCTGGAATCTGCGTGGATCAACAAATTTCCACCCACCCAGCGTGCCCCCAGGTCTCCCGAAAAAAACGGTACCTCACTTGCGTGGGTAGGCATAGTGGCTGCGACATGAAACAGCGCAAAACGCAGCATGGTCGCACCTCAATTTCCCAGTGAAATTTAGCACGATTCGGACAAAAAGACTACCTTTTGTTTTTGCGCCATAGCTCTGCCAGCACCTAGGGAAACCTACCAAACCTATACATTTTTGAAAACTAGACACCCAGGGGAATTCAGGATGGGGTGACTCGCCTGCCTACCCCCAGGTTTTGTTACCCAGAATCCCTTGCAAACATAAAAATTTGACCAAAAAAACACATTTTCCTCACATTTCTGTGGTGGAAAGTTCTGGAATCTGCGTGGATCAACAAATTTCCACCCACCCAGCGTGCCCCCAGGTCTCCCGAAAAAAACGGTACCTCACTTGCGTGGGTAGGCATAGTGGCTGCGACATGAAACAGCGCAAAACGCAGCATGGTCGCACCTCAATTTCCCAGTGAAATTTAGCACGATTCGGACAAAAAGACTACCTTTTGTTTTTGCGCCGTAGCTCTGCCAGCACCTAGGGAAACCTAGCAAACCTATACATTTTTGAAAACTAGACACCCAGGGGAATTCAGGATGTGGTGACTCGCCTGCCTACCCCCAGGTTTTGTTACCCAGAATCCCTTGCAAACATAAAAATTTGACCAAAAAAACACATTTTCCTCACATTTCTGTGGTGGAAAGTTCTGGAATCTGCGTGGATCAACAAATTTCCACCCACCCAGCGTGCCCCCAGGTCTCCCGAAAAAAACGGTACCTCACTTGCGTGGGTAGGCATAGTGGCTGCGACATGAAACAGCGCAAAACGCAGCATAGTCGCACCTCAATTTCCCAGTGAAATTTAGCACGATTCGGACAAAAAGACTACCTTTTGTTTTTGCGCCGTAGCTCTGCCAGCACCTAGGGAAACCTAGCAAACCTATACATTTTTGAAAACTAGACACCCAGGGGAATTCAGGATGGGGTGACTCGCCTGCCTACCCCCAGGTTTTGTTACCCAGAATCCCTTGCAAACATAAAAATTTGACCAAAAAAACACATTTTCCTCACATTTCTGTGGTGGAAAGTTCTGGAATCTGCGTGGATCAACAAATTTCCACCCACCCAGCGTGCCCCCAGGTCTCCCGAAAAAAACGGTACCTCACTTGCGTGGGTAGGCATAGTGGCTGCGACATGAAACAGCGCAAAACGCAGCATGGTCGCACCTCAATTTCCCAGTGAAATTTAGCACGATTCGGACAAAAAGACTACCTTTTGTTTTTGCGCCGTAGCTCTGCCAGCACCTAGGGAAACCTAGCAAACCTATACATTTTTAAAAACTAGACACCCAGGGGAATTCAGGATGGGGTGACTCGCCTGCCTACCCCCAGGTTTTGTTACCCAGAATCCCTTGCAAACATAAAAATTTGACCAAAAAAACACATTTTCCTCACATTTCTGTGGTGGAAAGTTCTGGAATCTGCGTGGATCAACAAATTTCCACCCACCCAGCGTGCCCCCAGGTCTCCCGAAAAAAACGGTACCTCACTTGCGTGGGTAGGCATAGTGGCTGCGACATGAAACAGCGCAAAACGCAGCATGGTCGCACCTCAATTTCCCAGTGAAATTTAGCACGATTCGGACAAAAAGACTACCTTTTGTTTTTGCGCCGTAGCTCTGCCAGCACCTAGGGAAACCTAGCAAACCTATACATTTTTGAAAACTAGACACCCAGGGGAATTCAGGATGGGGTGACTCGCCTGCCTACCCCCAGGTTTTGTTACCCAGAATCCCTTGCAAACATAAAAATTTGACCAAAAAAACACATTTTCCTCACATTTCTGTGGTGGAAAGTTCTGGAATCTGCGTGGATCAACAAATTTCCACCCACCCAGCGTGCCCCCAGGTCTCCCGAAAAAAACGGTACCTCACTTGCGTGGGTAAACATAGTGGCTGCAACAGGAAACGGTTCAAATTGTACGGTGGTGAATTTACATTACCTTATTGCAAAACTACCTTGATTTTGGGGGGGGGGCATCTGAGTTTGTGGCCCGGGGCTCGGTGGTATTCTTTGCAAAGTAGCAAACCCAAACAGTTCTGAAAACTAGACACCCGGGGGACTCCAGGGAGGTATGGCATGCATGGGTCCCCCAATGTTTTCCTACCCAGAACTCTCTGCAAACCTTAAAATTAGGTAAAAATTGCACTTTTCCAAACTTTTTGGCGTGGGATCGCCGGGTCGGCAAAAAAGTCATACCACCCTGCGTTCCCCTTGTTCTCCCGAGTAAAAGGATACCTCACTTGTGTGGGTGCCCCAAAGCAGAATACGCCAAAAATGAATTTTGAAAAAAGTAGTTTTTACTCATATTTACGTTTTACAAATTAAGCACCCCAGCCTAAGTCACATGCCTTTGGCCCACCCACACAAGTGAGGTATCATTTTACTCGGGAGAACAAGGGAAACACTGGGTGGTAGGACATTTGTTCCGGCAGCGAGATCCCACCCAAAAAAGTATGGAAAAGTGGGTTTTTTGACCAAAATTTCAGGTTTGCAGGGGTTTCTGGGTAGGAAAACATTGGGGGACCCACGCATGCCATACCACCCTGGACTCCCCTGGGTGTCTAGTTCTCAGAACTGTTTGGGTTTGGTAGTTTCCAAAGATGCCTGCCAAGCCCCGGGCCAAAAGCTCAGGTGACCCCCTCAAAAAATAAGATTATTTGGCTAAAGGTAAAGTTTTTGTCTCCACAGTATGAATTGGGCCTTTTCCTAAAGCAGCCGCTATGCCTACCCACGCAAGTGAGGTACCATTTTTATCGGGAGACCTTGGGGAACGCTGGGTGGGAGGTAATTTGTGTGTGCCCAGTGATGCCACGCTTTCCCACACTAAAACGTGTGAAAAAACTGATTTTTTACCATGCAAAAAATGAGGTTTGCAAGGGATTCTGGGTAAAGGAACGTTGGAGGATCCACGCAAGCCATACCTCCTTGGAAGCCCCCGGTTGTCTACTTTTCAGAAATGTGTGGGATTGGTAGGTTTCCCTAGATGGCTGTCTCGCACGGGGCCAAAAACCCAGGTAACCCCTCTTGCAAAAGCTGGTGGACTTAGGGGTTACCTGGGTTTCTGGCCCCGTGCGAGACAGCCATCTATGGAAACCTACGAAACCCACACATTTCTGAAAAGTAGACACCCGGGCGCTTCCAAGGAGGTATGGCTTGCGTGGATCCGCAAACGTTCCTTTACCCAGAATCCCTTGCAAACCTCAATTTTAGCAGAAAAAAATCAATTTTTTCACACGTTGTAGTCTGGGAAAGCGTGGCATCACTGGGCTCACACAAATTACCTCCCACCCAGCATTCCCCCAGGTCTCCCGATAAAAACGGTACCTCACTTGCGTGGGTAGCCATAGTGGCTGCAACAGGAAAAGGTCCAAATCTAACAGTGGTGAATATAAAATACCCTGAAGCAATATAACTTTGATTTTTTGGGGGGGAGGCACCTGAGTTTTTGGCCCGGGATGGGTGGTATTCTTTGGAAAGTAGCAAACCCAAACAGTTCTGAAAACTAGACACCCGGGAGAGTCCAGGGAGGTATGGCATGTGTGGGTCCACCAATGTTTTCCTACCCAGAACTCCTTGCAAACCTTAAAAATAGGTAAAAATAGCACTTTTCCAAACATTTTGGCGTGGGATCGCCGTGCCGGCAAAAAAGTCCTACCACCCTGCGCTCCCCTTGTTCTCCCAAGTAAAAGGATACCACACCTTAACAGAGTTACTCAAAAGTCAAACATTCAAGCACGGCTATCTATTCCTCAAAGACACACACATACAGGTTGGATTTGGCACGAGGGCGAGTGATGGTTCAGTACATAAAATTTTATTAACAAGATATTTCAAAAAAATGAAATGCTCTGTCAATAAATAAATGCATAAAAAGTGAACCAGTGACTCGCAACTCGTGAGCTGTAAAGCCACGACAAGGCACCAACCGTTTTACAGGCCATTCACGCACCTTTCATACCTGATACAAACCAGACCATTGACACCATCCGAATGGAAAAGCAACACATAACAACAATCACAATAAGGGGCAAGGTACACCCTACTGCAGAAATTAGAAAAAAAACAATTATTACTGCACACCCATCTAATCCGCAAGCACACACACATACTGGTTGGATTTGGCACGAGGGTGAGTGATGATTCAGTACATACAATTGGATACGCAAGTAATTTCATCAAAAATGAAATACACTGCGTATAATTGAAAGTATGATAAACTGAACCACTGACTCGCAGCTCGTGAGCTGTAAAGCCACGTCAAGGCACCAACCTCTTTACAGGCCATTCATACACCTTTCGTATGCGTGACACATACAAAACATTCACACCGCCAGCCGCGGACCCATCACATTTCAACACTCACACCAGCAAACAGCGCCATTCAAGGGCCCATCACTTTCACACGCCCACATTTCTGACACTGCAACTACACAAAATGATGGACTGTGTGGAGTGTCACTCAACTAGCAGTGTGTGTAGTGACCAACAGAAAGTAACTACTCACACACCGCCTGCCGAGCGCCAGTCCACCCACACCACCATCCAAGCACCAGACCATGCACACTGCCAGCCAAACACCACTCAGCGCACACCGACAGCCAACTACCACTCCACACACACCACCAGCCAAGCATCACTCCACGCACACCACCAGCCAAGCGCCACTCCACAAACACAACACCATCCAAGCACCACTCCACACACGCCGCCAGCCAAGCACCACTCCACACACACCGCCAGCCAAGCACCACTCCACTCACACCGCCAGCCAAGCACCTAACCATACACTCCGCCAGCCAAGCAAAAATCCACTAACCCCCCCAGCACAACTCCAATCCATGCACTATTCCAGCCAAGCACCAGACCACGCACACCACCAGCCAAGCGCCTGTCCACGCACACCAACAATCCAAGCACAATCCTGCACACACCACCATCAAAATTAGAATTTTTTAAAGAAATACCACAAATCAAATGTAGAAACCTACAAATCTGCTAACACAAATTCAAAACCTAAATGCTTTGCACTAATGCAAACCTAAAAGCAAACAAAAAAATATTACAGAAAACAAACCAGACAGTACACTTACAAGCTCAATGAAACTCCCAAAACTTCTTTTGTGTGTGGTACGATTTAAAACAAGCTGGCACACACAATCCAGGATTTGAAGGACAGTCAGGACAGTGCATACGAGACTCCCTCCGCACTTCTCTTCGCCAACAGACTCTACATCTTTTAGTGGGTTTGTCTTTTGCAGTTGTGGGAGGAATGTATTCTGGAAAGTGGCGATCTTTCAGTCTAGCCACTTCCTCCACCACTCCAAATCTTGGCACACTTGCCTGTTCCACTAGTACAAGGCTGCCTATTATAGTCTCCTAAAACTTTACAAAAGGCATCTTTGACTCAGGACAAGATTTCTGGAAAACAACAAAAGCATTAAAGGATGCCAAGTGGAAAAGATGGATAGCCAACTTCTTGTACCAAACGTAAGCCTTTCGAAGAGCAGCATAAGGTTCCAACCTCTGATCTACTCTGTCAACACCACCCATGTGCCTATTATAGTCTAAAATGCACACAGGTTTACGCACTTCAGCAGTCTCACCCCGAACTGGCAGAGCTTCAGTGCTTTCGTCATGGATAGTAGTCAGCATGTAAACATCTCTCCTGTCTGAAAACTTCACAGCTAGAAGCTTCCCACATCGCAATGCAGTAGACTGTCCCCGCACAAGCCTTTTGCAAACAAGTTCTATTGGAAAACCTTTCCGGTTACTGCGCATCGTGCCACATGCAACAGTGCCCACTTTGGCCAACTCCTTGAACAAACGCACACTAGTGTAGAAGTTATCTACATATAAATGGTGGCCTTTGTTAAATAATCGTCTACCTAGTTCCCACACAATTTTCTCAGTCACTCCAAAAGTGGACGGACAAGCAGAAGTGTTAATGCTGGAATCCTTACCGGTGTACACCCTGAAATTATAAACATATCCAGTCTCACTGTCACACAGCATATACAGTTTGATGCCATAGCGTGCCCTCTTACTAGGAATGTATTGCCTAAAAACCAAGCGGCCCTTGAACAACACCAAAGACTCGTCCACAGCTATTTCTCTTCCAGGTGCAAACATCTCAGGAAAACGATCAACAAAGTGATCAAGGACAGGCCGAATCTTAAAAAGACGGTCACAATCAGGGTGATCGCGTGGCAACGCTAAATCATTATCAACAAAATGCATCATGCGAAGAAGAAGCATATATCGATCACGAGTCATAAGTGCTGGAAATATAGATGTTGCCATCAAGGGACTAGTGGACCAATAAGAAGACATTGATGGCTTCCTTAGCAAGCCCATCAAAAAAGTTAATCCCAAAAACTTCTTCATCTCTTCAACATATGTGGGAGACCAATGGGTAGCTCTGGAATGGGGCTTAAGGCTGGCACTGTGGTCCCTCAAATACTGCTCTGCATACAAATTAGTTTGCTCCACAATCTCCTGCAAAAACTCATCGTCAAAAAACAATTGAAAATATTGAATTGGCAAAAAATTGTCAGTATCCACTCTACACCCTGGAACACCAGTGAAGTCTGGCAATTCCGGCTGCACCATGCCAGGGGCAACCCAGACGTCATCACTAACATGAGGAGAAGAAGCCACCCTAGCCTGCAGGCCAGATGCCTCTTGCTGCACTACATCAACGGGAACACTAGCATCCCCAGATGCCTCTTGCCTCACTACACCAACAGGAATACTAGCATCCCCAGATACATTTTGCATCTCTTCACCAACAGACGAACTCACATCCCCAGCTGCCTCTTGCATCTCAACATCAACAGAAGAACTCGCATCCCCAGATGCCACTTGCTGCTCAACAACAACAGAAAGACTAGCAGCACCAGATGCCTCATGCTGCTCAACAACAGGAAGACTAGCAGCACCAGATAACCTTTGGCGCACCACAGCAATGTGAAACCTTTTGGGCGCAGCCTTTACCACACTTGCCTGTTCCTGACGAGAAAAAAAGGGAAACCTTGAGGACCTAGGCTGCCGCTCACATGGCTCTTCCCTCTCTACCGGCACATCAATGTCCCTCTCTACCACAGGCACTTCATCAGCACTAGAAGAAGAATCAGAATCATCATCCGATGATACCATGCGAAGAGAAAACTCACTGCCTGAATCTTCTGCACCTAACTCAAGCTCCGAATCGGAGTCAGTGTCTGGACCATGGTCAGAGGAAGACTCAAAAAGCAAACTAACAACCTGCTTAGCAGTAATCCTGCGAGCAGCCATTATCCTTACAAATCAAGAAGACTACACACACAAGTGAACAACAACCTACACTGTGCAAAGGAAGAAGTAAACAAGGTAGAGTCTTCACACAAAAATCAATACACTCAAAAACAATTCAAATCTAACCAAATATAAGAAGACTCACCAGCACCTACTCTGCTGAAACACAGCAAAAAAAAAGGAAATCCCACTGGAAAGAAAAAAAAACAAGTATAGATTAGACAAAGTACACATCAAGCAGCAATACAAAAAAAAAGTTAACAATCAAGAAACACAAAGCCACACAAACAGCAATAACTTCACTTTTCATAACAACACATTTATCTAGGAAAAATAGTACAAAAAACATTTACTTACCAAGCACATGCAACTACACAAGCTGCAAAACCAGCATTAACCGAACCACAACCTACACCAATACAAACAGCAAAAGCCTGGATCAAAAACAAAGAAGAAAAAAAATAATTTAATACTACATTTCACAAACAACATAACAAATGAATAAACAATACACAAATGTACCCCCAAAATCACATCCACACAGATGGGCCATCAAAAAGGGCAAAACGGACAAAAGTACGGGTTGATTTGCCCACCGGGGGGGGGGGGCCAGAACATCTAAATTTAAAATCCGACCCACCTGAAAGCGACCCTTGCACAATGGGTCACTTCCTACAATCTAAAATAAAATCCCTGGTGCTAGTGAGGGCATTTCCACCGCACAATCGCAATGCTGTGCGCGACCGTGAGCCAGAAATGCCCTGCAAAGAGACATCAGAAGAGAGGAAAATCACTTACCTCTCCCCTGAAGCCTCTTTGCAAACCCCCCCAAATATCTCAAAACCAACCTAACACCTCCAGGCGCAGGAAGCAAATGGCTTCCCGACCGCCTGGGAATCCCTGAAGATGTTGGCGCGTGCTGTGCGCGCTGACATCATCAGGGATTCTCATGGGGAGGGGGACAACAGAATTACTGTGGTTAACTGCGATGCTGGACAGAGGCACTTGCATCCTTGATTTTCACAAGCGCAATCCTAAAACAGTTCCTATGACCAGGAGCTTCTTTCTCCCCATCTGCTGCTCTCAACAGTCTCTGACCATTTATACACATAAGAGGCATGTGAACTCACACAGAAGATCCCCTATTGGCAACGCCCACCAACTAGCGGAGTGCACCATCTTTCCTAAATTTACCCACTATGATGGACAGCTCACTCAAGGGACCTGTGCACACATTGGTGCGATGGCATAGTAACACACACGGACACTGGAGACAAAGCAAGCGCTCGAGTTGCAGCACAAATTCAGAAAAACATTAATCAGCCCAAAAACATTTGTGACCTTCCCACTATGATTCACAGCTCACACAAGGGACCCCTGCGCACATCTGTGCAATTGCATAGTAACGCACACATGGACACTGGAGACAAAGATGGGGCTCGAGTTGCAGCACAAACTCAGGAAAGCAATCATCAGCCCAAAAACATTTGTGAACTTCCCACTATGATGAACAAATGGTCTCTGCTTCCAGATACCTAAGAGCGTTGCTAGTTTATTCAGATAACAACCAACACACACTGGGGTCGATTGTGAAAATATGGTATTGTGTACAAAAAAGGGGAGAAATGCTCCTCTTTTAGGTGTCCCCTCACTCACCAGGGTTGCCCCACGGTGACATGCTTCATCATTGGGGCCATCCCAGTCCTCTACGGGCTGGGGCGTGCTGCGACTTGCGAAAGTTACGTAGGAGCACTTTATTAGACTATGTGTGGTGCATGTGTATTTGAGGAGTGGACTATGTGATGTGTGAAATACCTGCCCAGTAGGTTTACAATAAACTTTATTCTTGCCTCTAGGTGGTAATAAACGGGGTGGAAAGATAGGCTGCCCTAAACGTAATGTGTCCAGATGTACCTATCAACTCCTATCGTCGACATGTTTCGTGCATACCCCAAACACTATGATGGACAGCTCACACAAGGGACCCCTGCGCACATCTGTGCAATTGCATAGTAACGCACACATGGACACTGGAGACAAAGATGGCGCTCGAGTTGCGGCACAAACTCAGGAAAACAATCATCAACACAAAAAAATTTGTGAGCTTCCCACTATGATGGACAGCCCACTCAAGGGACCCCTGCGCACATTTGTGCAGTTGCATAGTAACGCACCCATGGTCAATGGAGACAAAGATGGCGCTAGAGTTGCAGCACAAATTCAGGTAACAATCAACAGCCCAAAAACATTTGTGAGCTTCCCACTATGATGGACAGCTCACTCAAGGGACCCCTTCGCACATGGCATAGTAACACACACATGGTCACTGGAGACAAAGCATGTGTTTGAAAAGCAGCACACAAAAAAAAAACATTCATCAGGCCAAAAACACTAGTGAGCTTTGCCTCGGCAGCACAGGTGTGTTTTTTAGCCACTTCAGAAACACACATCAGTATAAGTAATGAAGGACAGAGGCACTTGCATCCTTCATTACAATGAGCACTATTATTTTACTTTATAAATGACCCCCATCGGCATTTTTGTAGAAAAAACGGCCTTTCAACAACATTGCAGCAAAGAGAAGACTTCATAGATAATGTTCCCCCAACAAGGGGAGCGACCCTTCCCCAAGGGGCCGCTCCCCGAACTACGAAATTGATCATCCATGAAAAAAAAAAAAAATCCCTAACATTCCTGCTGCACGATCGCACGATCGTGCAGCAGGAAACCTCTAAATGCCACCGAGGGAAAGGAAAAGCCTTTCCTTTCCCTCCTTAGAACCAATACTGAAATCTCCCCCGCCCCAGCCGCAAAACTAACCTGTTTACCATCCGACGCGCAGGAAGCAAATGGCTTCCCTGCGCGTCGGTAAACAAATGGAGCCTCCGGTGACGTCAGCGCGCCTCGCGCGCTGACGTCATTGATGACGCGGGCGGGGAGGGCGGGGGGAGGCAGGGGAAGGTCTTCCCCTGCCATCCCCGCAGAAACTAAAAAAATCGGGCTGACTCGGGGGGAGCGCTGGCGCTTCCCCCGAGGGTGGGGCTCATGACGAGCTGGGCTCGTCATGAGCGTGCGAGGAGGCTACGCCATGACGAGCCCAGCTCGTCATCAGCCCCGAAGGGGTTATGAAGAAAGGGGTAGCCCGCATTAATAACAGGTCTGTGTTGTTGCTTAGCACTCCAGCAGGGCAGATAGCTCTTCTCTCTGGAGAGCCAACAAACAGTGGCGGCTCCTCTGCTAAGGCGGGGGAATGTCACCCTACTGCTATTAAGCAGTGTACAAAAGAAATGATAACAGTTCATTATTATCATTCTATTTTTCTATGCAGCCCTTAGAGCCAGGTGGGGGGGCAGGGCTGGGCTCCGTGATGCCAAGCAGAGTGACGAGTAGTTTGCACTCTCTAAGTGCACGTGACAGTTTGGCCGGCCCTCTGGGGCGTCATGCGGACTTGGTATATTCTCCATTGGGCTGTGTTGCACAGCCCGTGGTGAACATGCCCAGCCTCCACAGGCACTGCCTGAACTTCCACACAGGACACTCGGACCAACCAGGATGCTGCTTCGGCTGCGTCGTGATTGGTTGGGAGAGCCAATCACTGCTGTAGCAGATCTGAAGGGGATGGAGGAGAGAAGTAGCACGTTGGCGAAGGAAAAGGCAAGTTTTTTTTTTTTATTATTATTTTTTTAATCCACTTCCACCACCCGCCCCCATCCCTGTTCAGTGGCAGCAGCCACAGCTAATAAACAGTGTTTTCAGTGGCACTACTACCTCTCTCTGAGCACATGTTGCCTTTAGTTAAAGCCCCGTCAATACTGCTGACGATATGCCCAGTATTGGTAAAATCAGCTTTCCTTCTTGTGCCTCCTTCCAGCTCATTTATCAAATCCTGCTCCATCTTTCACGAAACCTTCCTTTCACAAGGCCGCCTCCAGACTTTCATCGGTTTACTTCAACAACTTCTCACACATACAAAACTATTCTAAATTCATCTCTCTACATACTTTACCCTTTCTTTGCTCCACACCCTAAACTTTTCTCGTTCCCTCTTCCTACAATTGATTTTCTTAACATGTTTCTGCTGTATTCTCAGATCTGCATGTAAAGGTACTTCGTGGTTTCCTCTCAGTAAGCACACCAGGCTTGACAGTACCTTATTTTCTTCCATGCAGGGATAATTACGTTCCCCTCTGTTCCCACTCACCTCGGTTTTATTCCTGATACGGTGATTTTTTTTGTAAAGCCCTGAAAAACGTGTTTTTAATCCTTATTCTACTTTTTTTTTTTAGTTTCATGGCACATTGGGGTAACTGTATGCTTTATAAGCTCCAGTTCAATTCAGATACACAGCAACGTTAGTTGCAAATTGCCATAGCTCTCACTCTGGAAAATCCGTAACTCAGCAGATCCCCTATGCAGCTTCACAGAATACAGGCACAGGTGTGGGAATTTACCTAATATTTTTTCATTCCGTAAACAGAAAATGTGATTTTAGATTATGTAGTATTCCTTCAGACTGGTTTGCAGATCATATTTCCAGTACATAAAATATTCTAAAATATTAATTGGGTATCTTTTATAGGAAAGGGCTTTTAAAACCAGTTTCACAATGTATAGATAATATTTTGGTGGAGGGAACAAATGTAAAGTTATCGTATAGTTGTCTGTAACTCTCCTGCTAGTTTTTGAAGATGTGCTACATTATGCCTGAGCTCAGCTGAGTACATTCCAGAGGGATGCACTTCTCTGTCTGTGATTTCACATTCTAGGAAGCAAAGCATTTAATCTGCTTTTTCAAAGGACTGGCCAACTCATAGTTAGGGTGGCTAGGCTGGGGAAATCCCTGATAGTTTACAGGTAGGATGGATGGGACCTCTGTTATTCCCTCCCAGTTCAGAGCAAGAATCTACCAGCTTCTCTGGAGACAAGAACTGCGCAAGTCTGGACCAGATACAATCTCTTTGGATCTTACTGGTAAAGGCTAGCGGCTGAATTAAATATTCAAGTTTTAGACCTAAGAAGAGGAGAGAGTGGAATACTGTGCTTACTCATTTTTTCAGGAATGAATAAAACCTCCACTAACTGGTCTATCTTTGAAAATACTCCACTTCTCCAGTCTGAAGAGGGTATCCTTCATGAACTGAAGAGGAGAGGAGGCTTCTCTGCCTACCGCTGCACTCCAGGGTCCTTGCAACTCTGCCTTGGAACATGTGCTCCTGCCTTTCTCCAGGGCTGGTAGCACCAGCCTGCTGCGAGCTCATATGAATAAAGCCATTGTGTCTTGTACATGTGGGATTTAAGGCACTGTGTTAGTACATAGGGTTGTCCATGTAGTAGCATGCTCAGGTTTGTACAATTCCTTGTGAATTCCTGTATATAATACTTTTTCATTTTCAACATTTGAATAATTTAATGCAATTTGTGGTACCCACTCTTTTGAATAGCTGCTGCCAGACTCTCGAAAGTCATCTTTTACCCCTAAGACTGATTCAAAATCTACTTCCTTTCTAAAGTATTTAAAAACTTTTCTTCTCCAGACTGAACTACTTATGAAAGTTATTAGAAGCATCTTATTACTCATAGATAGGTTAAATAGAAAGTGCCTATTGAGCCAAGTACCTGTTGTGTGTACACTCTAGAAAGAGACTACTGCATCTAGTCCAGATCATACCAGAAAAGTCATGATTCTTCCATGGAAGTTCCTTCTTGTAGCTCGAGGATGCAGAATCTCTTGTGACAGTGGGAGCCCAGCACGTCTGGTAGAATTCCAGATAACCATTTGGATCTGGGCAGTTCTTCTGCGTGCCACTGTGAAACTGCCCTACTGTGTTTTGAGGATGCAAAAAAAACTGTGAAATAGGAATTAGTGTTGTGGCTGGAAGTACTCTAAGGATCATACAAATGGGCTTTCTTCAGCTTGCCTCTGTGGAACCTGCATGCTGCTGCAGAATAGTACAGAGGGTCATTGGGACGAAGGAAGCTGTTGGCTACTGTAGAAACATGCAGTGGACCAGTGTCTGCAATCGGGTACCGTAGGCGGTGCTTATGGAACCAGTCCTGACTATCTGATGTATTTTCCCTTAGGTAGAACTGCAGCCAGAAGTTGTAGAAAAACATTGGACTTTGTGAAATATACTGCATTTAGGACACTTTTGTCATAATTGTGATTTTTTTTGTATTTGTCATAGGATTAAATACCCTTTTTCAGTTATTTTCTTTGGTATTTTTTTGTTTTTTTCTTTTTATCCCATGATCGAATATTCCTGATTTGTTTACTAAATGTAAGTTTTTTTGAATAACGAGGTTAGAAATGTATAGGTTTGTCATGTCTTGACTGTATTGTCGTTATTGCACAGTCCACAAGCAGTTTTGTATGGACACAGTATTTTCTAGCGTTCCCTTATGCTTACAATACACGAAACGTATAATTTTACCTTATTCAATTTCAAATGTTTCGTTCTCATTTGAAGAATTATAATGGATTTGAAGCTTTTTATCCTTAGCAAGTAGAACCTGGAAAAGAAAACCACTAGCTTGAAAATAACAACTCTGAGCAGTCTTCAAACAGACTGTGACATTCAGAATTTGTGGTTCTCAAGTTATTCTTCAAAATTCTGTTACAGTGATTAATGTTTTCCTATGAAGCGTCTTTATTGATTGGAAATATTATTTTCTTGCTGCCAATGATTTCTTCTCCACGGCACCTCAAAACACGCTTTGTAGACTTAAGAATTAGATTTTATAAAGCTCATTCTTGGTGACTTGATGGGGAAGTACACGTGGTTTTGTCGGGAGGGCACACTAATGATTCTCTTTTTCTGAGATAGTTAACCACTTTTGACTCAAACATTGCAGTATAATTTTCTCGCTGCACACTTGGGGTGTAAAAATAAAATCCATTCCAGAAATGGTCATATAGGGCAATGGAAACGTGCATGTTTTGCATCCCACACCGCACCTACTAAGCAGAGTTTGGTTTCCCTACAAACTATCCCATGATTTTTCTTAATAGTATAAAAAAAATTAAATGACCTGAAGCAAGGAGCAGCGCTCAAGAGAAGGGTGCAGCGGAATGGGACCCACTATAGGAATGCTAATGCCAAAACAATTGGAATCACCTTGCCTATGAGTAGACCAAATATGGAAAGACCATAGTGAATTAGATTTAATTTTGTTGTTATTAATAATTAGCACTTCTATAGTGCACAATTCTAAACTAGTAGTTTGACCTCACAGCCTCTTTGCACGTAGTATGACTTTGTGCTACAAGGTGACACCCTTTTTCTTCACTTCTGCCAACTACCTGAGTCTTCCTCCACTTGAAAGATAAAGCGTAAAGTGCTAGATTCATCTCCTGTAATAAGGTATTTCTAGAAATCAGTTATTTTTCGAATACTGTTTTTTTGTTGGGGTTTATAGTGTTCAAACGGACATTAATGAAATTAAATATTGCATTCCTGAAGATGTTAGGTGTGAAAACGTTTCCCCAATTAAATTGTACCTGTAATATAGGTGCAGACTCCTGAAAAGCTAAAATTCTCCTGCGTTGTCGTTCTATCCTCTAATGCAAGTGTTTTGCTGGATTAATTACAGGTCACTTTCACAAAGCGAAAGTTTGGTTTGATGAAGAAAGCTTATGAACTTAGCGTACTATGCGACTGTGAGATTGCTCTCATCATATTCAACCACTCGAACAAGCTGTTCCAGTATGCCAGCACTGATATGGACAAAGTGCTCCTCAAATACACAGAGTACAACGAGCCCCACGAGAGCCGGACCAATGCGGACATCATTGAGGTGAGAGATTTGTCCTTCAAAGTTTCTCTTGTGGTATTTCTTTTCCTTTGAAAATTTACGCTTGCAATTGATTGCAGATAATGTATTTGGTACAGATATCAACAGCCTGAGGGTAGGAGTGTGAATCAAAAAATTAACTATTTATAGCAAGCCCTTGCAAAATGCAACCAGCACACAACAAGGTGTCTAGGCCTGGTGTTGCTACTGTCCAATCAACCTGTACATATTTAGGGTTTACTAGGGAAAAATAGGCAACTCACAAATTGTCTTTGGCCATTTGAGGCACAAGATTCCAGACACAATTTCAAAACTGTATATTGAAACGCCACCTACCAAATTCATGAGTTTTTACACCTGTTGGGGAGGACTGACCTCCTTGCGACAAGTAAGGTTGTTAACCCCTTGCCTGCGCTGAACGTTCCGCGCTAGTGCACGCGACGTCCCCTGAACGTCGGCAGCAGCGGTGGGGTTAAGCTTTGCCCGGAAGGGTACTCCAGATAAGGCAGCACAGTTTTTCCTCAAATTGTCTTTCGTGCTCTGCTGTTGTCATAATAAAGATATTGACCTTCAAGGGTTAGTTCTTGTTTAAAGTCTACTACATAGCAGGCAAGGGAGGAGGACAGTTTCTCCTCATTGGTTTCTAAGTGATTCCAGAAGCTTCCTTGAATCAATCATTTAAAAGGGGTGAGCAGGAAATTACTTTATCAGCTTTTCCTCTTTTTCAACAGACCTAATAGAAAGACTAGTTGTTCTGCTGTGTCCATTGCAGAGTTGGGTGGTAGAGGAGGACAGACTCGAATAGCTCATTCTCCCCTACTTCTAAATTTTAGAAGAAGTCAACTTTGAATAACTTTGAGGCACACTCAGGAGTTCACTTTCACCCTGTAATATATGAAATTATATGGTGTCTAATTCTAGAAAAGCTTTTTTATGTAATGTATATACAGAGGAGGTGATCAGGGCAACTCATGCTTTGTCATTTCTAAATTATACAGAATGTCCCTGTAATAATTTAGAATTGGGTCAGTTGATCTCTAATAAACAGAATGCAGTTTTGCTATAAATATTAAAGTAACATGTATAATTTCCTTTCAATACTTTCAATCTTGGAGTCAGCCCTCCCATGCCTGCTATGTCCTTGACTGAAGAGCTTAAAAACTGGCCAGTGTTGCAAGATACTGCCGGATGTGTCTTCCCTTTTGAGAAGGGTTTGAAAAAGTAAATTTATGGCTACCCGCTCTAGTCCTGCCTGCAAATGAATTACAGGTGTGAAGTCCTTAACTTGCAGGCATTTGTTGGCATAGATGTACAGTCAAGCAGTGAAAGTTCAGGTGAATCGTCGTTTTTCCAATCCAGTCGTCCCAGACTTGTTTCAGAACACTTCTAGTATCAAACTGAGCAATGGCAATGATTGGTGGTATTGGAAAGAGTCCTGCGTCTTATTAAAGTTTAGATATAGTTTGTGAAGGAATGGCAACAATGAGCCCACCATGCAAATAGGATGATGATATGCAAAAGTCTAAGACATGCAGCAGTGGGCAGAAGGAAGTGAAACTTTGAAACGCAGCCCGAGCTGCAAAAATAAAGATTGTCCGCAGTCAAACAAGAGCCGGAGTGAAACATACGCAAGTGCATTGTGAAAATGTATATAATTGACCCAACATACCTTCGTGTTTACATGGTTTAAAGTTAAAAAATAATTAAGCAAAACGTGATTTTTCCTTCTTCTTGGAAATTGTCCACAAACAAGGCTTTGTGAATTACATAGGTTTTCACCAAATGTTCAAGGAACAAATTGATATTGTTTGCAAGCAACACTTTTCCCATATTTGTTCACATTAGTAGTATTGCAGTTCTTAATCCTCTCCAAACACGTTTGGAAAGAAAGTGGCAGGAATGCTTGAATGATTGCCGTGATGAGGATTATCCATCCTGAGATCACCTGTTGTACATGGAGTCCCTCAGTCTCCTCCAATACCTGCAGTTCCAATGTTATGCATTTCGTTTTATATGAAGTTGATGTCTAAATCAATCCACAGTTTATTTTTACAGTGTAAGGGCCAGACAGTGTGGTTATTCAGTATTTAAATTAATGTACGTTCCCTAATTCCGTCCTCACATTTTAGGAGAAGGATTCTGTTTTCTGCTACATTGCGTACAATCAGTCGGATGGATTGAGTGACTCGGGGAGTCTGAGGACGGAGTGTGCAAACTGCCTTAAGAATGATTGTTACTATTTGATTGGGAACTTGTTAGTTTGTTTCCTAAACTTCAGTTTTTTGCATTGCTTACACTCTCCCTGCTGTAAGCAATATAGTTGTCCATGTGAGGGAACTATCCGTTCTTTTGTATCTGATGAATTCCTAATAATTGTGCTGGAATGTTACCAATGTATAGGCAATAGTGACGTATTTTGGATTCACTGTGTGTAACGTTGAGATATACATTAAGAAAGCCAAAACTCGCAGAGCATTAAAGTGTATGCTGGTATGACAACGTGTAAAATTTAGGAATATTGTTCGTGGAAGGGATTCGATCAGCCAATTGTGGTTTGTCTGTTATTCCTGGTCAACCTGGCTCCATATTGTTTGCAATGAAGCATCAATGGTCAGATGTCTAGCAGGCAACAGTTCGAATCGTCACAAATAACTTTGTTTTGGACTGCGGCCTTGGTCAACTCGATGATTCCTCTCTGATCTTCTCAAGCAGTCTGCCTCCTCAGAAGGCTTGTAAATGAAGGTATATGAATTAACCAAAAACACCAACCACTGGGACTGGGACAGGGACACTGAATTTCTGTTCCATACTTCTCTTGCTTGGCCAAACTATGTGATGAAGGATTAAACAATCACTTTACATGAATGTGCCTTTCTTCCCAAATTGTCTTGAAACCGTGAACGTTCGCATCAAGCACTGTATAAAAATTAACAATTGTGCTTATTCTGAAAGTCTCTCGAATAGGTTTATGTCGCACAGGTCTCCTTTCACAGTATTCTTATTCCCGTTATTGAGCTACAGCAGTCAAAAAATTACATTTATTGTCACATAGCATCACCCGACATTTGCTTTTCTTTTGGCAGATAATTGGTTTCTATTGTTCATGTTTCGACCAGCCCATTAAGAGGTTTAGTTAAAAGAAGGTCAGTATAGATTCTCCAACTCCTGTATTTACCCTGGAGGGCATGTGACATCACAAGGGAACTGTGCACGTTTAGATATTTGGGAATTGAAGTGTTTGGTGCTAATAAAGATGTATTAGATGGCAGCCTATGCACCGCTATTGCTACCCTGAGACCACAGGTTGCTTTTTGGAAGAAATTACCATTAGCCCCTGTAGGCCAGATCGGTATCACAAAGATGATAAAGCTGTCTTGAGTGCTATACCAATTAGTTAACCTACAAGTGCAGGTGCCGGAAGCAATTTTTAAGGAATTGGACAGCATTTTAGGGGATCTGTTAGCGGTCAAGGTAGGCGACTATGTGCACTAGCTAAATTGAATGCCCTATGATAGGTGTGAATTGGTGGCTTCAGATATCACACTTTATTATGTGGCATCTCAGCTTTAGTGGTTGATGTGTTGGTTAGCTGTTCATAACACTGCTGCACAGAGACGCCGATTAAAAGGACAGGATTATATAACTTTGTGCCATCTGACCTTCTGGGTGGATATTGGCAAATCAAAAAAATTGTCCAGAACCAAGGAGTTGGCAGTACCAAGGAGAGAACAAGTAATTGCCGTGGAATTTAAGAGGAGATATCTACCCCATAAACTTAGGTGTTTTACACCGGGAGAAGCTTTTTTATCACCACCATCACTATCATTTGGACAACAGTGGTTGAGAGAGACAATAAGTGGCAATCCAAGCAGCCGTGTCTCAAGCTGTGATACAACACAGCCACAGTGATATAAAAGTTACATTTATTACCCAGAGGGGGAATAAATCCCTAATTTTAATAGTCCTGAAGAAGGTGGTTTTAAATTTATCCGCATACCACCGAAACGCATAGACGCCAGTCCACTTGAATCCAACTTAAAGGAATCGTGGGTAGGAATAAATATTTATCCTACCTGTGTTTTCAACATGATGTTATACGTTGGATCAACTTATGCAACAGCTCATGTGTAACTGTGCAAAGAAAGGGTTCCCTGTTTGAACTGTTTTTAATTATTATTATTTTTTTTTTTTATTGTGTGCAGTTTTGTTGCCGGATTTTAACATTAGTGTGTATTGTGCTAGGCATTGTATTGCATGCCATACATGAATTTTATTGACTTTTTGCATTAAGATTTCATCTATACTCTGCAGATCAGAGTTTTTTGCAAAAAATAAAATTGTGTCAAACGCTACATCTTGATTTGGGGTATATATCTAGACATAGATCCTTGCAAGTTGGATGAAACATATGAGTGATGCTTTATGAGCATACTTTGTAAGTGAGTCGAATTGTTGATATTACTTGGTTTTCCATGGGGAAGTTCGATTTCTCTACTCATAACATTGCTGCAACAGGATTGCTTCTTTATGTCATACAGCATGGTAAATTAGTAAATATGCTGTATGGTAACCATAGACCTGCTGCCTCGTAACCTAGATTGTTGAGGGTTGCATTGCACTGCTAGAAATTAGTGAAAAAGTTAGACTCTGGAAGTAGCCCAATATGCCCTAGCTATTATTTCAAAATTAAAGACTTGAGGCAAAGCAGGAATATTTGCAATAGGCTCTTTGTTCGTGAATGGACAACTTTTATAATTTAAATCCCTCATGATTAATTTTGGCTTACACAAGGAACAATTCCTAATATACATTGGACTCATCAATGCACTTAAAACAAACTGGAACATTGTACATACAGAATTGGCTGTCCTTGAGCACATACAGACTGTCTACACAATGGTTGAGAGTGGACACTCTGCTACTTGGATGTATAGAGCCCTGCAGAACGATATGCATGATCACGCATCCCCCTAAAAATAGGGTGAATATTGATCTGGGTAAATGTGTCCGTGATAAAGAATGGAGTTCTAAAATACCATGCCCTCATGCTGTCTCATGGAATGGCCATTGTAACTATATTCAATTTAACATCCTCCGCAGAGCATATTTGGCTCCAACCGTACAACATAAGATGTGCCCCACTGCAACAGCAAACTGCCAAAGATGTACACGGGACAGGGCTGGTTTTTGGCATATATTTGAGGAATGCTCAGTTATAGCTGACTATTGGACACAAGTTGCAGAGATGTTGAGGTGAATAACAGATCACAATGTCATACATAATCCTGAATGCTGCCTCCTGGGCAGTTCTCAAGTCTAGAGACTGGTAATGTCAGTCTTTAGATCTTGTGCTGCTGTTGGCGAAGTGCATGATTGCTATGAAGTGGAAATCCACAGAGCCCCGTCCCCTATTAAAGACTGTCAGTCTGCGCTCCTTAAATAGGTAGAGAATGAAGTTACAACTAGAAGAAATTAAGAGCCTTATAAAGATACCAATAGCAGAACAAGGAGATGAATCATGGGCTAGAGTAGGCAAGATTAATAAAGATGATGTGTTACCCTCTTGCATTACATAGTACTACTGTCAGTAATCAATATGGTGTATCACATTTTACAAAATATATATTGGAGTACACAAATACACAATTTGAGTATTAATGTGAGCCCAAAATCAGAAATGTCCAGAAAATAAGTCATCATATACTTCATAGCAATTATATAGTCCACATCTGCACTACAAATTTTGGGTTTACAGTTCAGTTCATTATACTTTTATTCGATACATGTATCATAAAAAGTACAAACATACAATACATACATATATATTAAAACCACTTCATCATTACAAAAGAAAATTATTTAAAACTGAATAGGAAAAATGCATTTAAAAATCATATGGAGATATTGACTGTAGACATGAGTTGCAACAACCTTAACCTGGTAATCCATGCACATGATAAAAACTTTGCAACCCCACAAACCGTAACCATACAAGTGGTATTGGAGGTAATAATACGTAGGGCTGTTTTATAATCCCTTACTCCAAGATTCTTAAAAACTGGCTTTAACCATTTGTTCCTAGCCTGAGTATATGCTTTACAGGCAAAGATAAAATGACCTATAGATTCTTCAGGGCAAGAACAACCCGGACACTTCCTATCCTCTTCCCGCCTTCTACCCCACCTTGACATAACATTTTTAAGAGGGAGAGTGCCATGTATAAATTTCAGATAAAGAGTCCTATCCCGGGGGATCTGGATAAAATCCAAGAAAGGTTCTAACTTTGTGGTGGGCTTGTGGGATAAAAAATTCTCAGTTAATTGGCCCCAGTTTGGGTTGTGCAGAGCCTTAGCCTCTATCCAGTCCCAATAAAGTTTTTTTACCGTTTGTTTCGGTGGGGGAGATTGGGAAGCCCAAGCATCGCTTAAGCCCACGCTAGCTGTAAGCTGCTTTAAAACATTTAGCCACTTAATCTTACCCGAGGTATTTAGTTTTAATATTTCATCAAACACTAGAGCATAATTAACTAATTCCGGGGTCCTCCTGAGGCGCACCCAAAATAATAAAGGACGAAGCTGGACAATGTCACAAATGGACCTCCTACCCAGATCGGCAAATAATGGTTTTAATGGGGTTGAGACTGGGAGCGAAACCAAGTTTCTCATAAACGTATTCTCGGCTAGTACAAGAGCTTTAGTATTCTCAATGCCCCATATTTCTGAACCATAAACTGCTGATGCGAACGCCTTTCCCTCGTAGACCGACAGGGCTGGAGCTATTGGTCTACTCACTGAAAGGCGCTGGTTCTTTAAAATAGTGCCGGATACTCTTTTAACCCCTTCGACGCTGACGACGAGCTGGGCTCGTCATGAGGTAGCCTCCTCGCACGCTCATGACGAGCCAGCTCGTCATGTAACATGCACTTTACAAATTCTCAGCGTACGAGCGGAATTCCGCCCGCACGCATCAGGTTAAGATTTAAAATCATTTTACTCATGTGTGGTTCCCATTTCATTTTATTACTAATTCTAACCCCGAGGTAGTCGAACTCTTCCACTACCTCTAGAGGTGATCCATTCAAGGAAAGATGAATCTTCCTATGATTTCTTTTAGCAGTCATAACCATTAATTTCGTTTTAGTGGTATTTATCGTTAGTCCCCGAACCTGACAAAAAACACTAAAACGATCAAGAAGGATTTGCAGGCCTTTGGGGGTTTTAGATAACAGAAGGGTGTCATCGGCGAAGAGGAGCGATGGTGTTTTCTCCCCGGCAATAATAGGAGCGTCTGCCGGTATTTCTCGCAGATAGTTCACCACTCCATTTATGAACAGAGAAAACAGGGTCGGGGCCATCACACACCCCTGCCGCACCCCTCTGTTAACAGGAATACTCTTAGTGAATTGCCCCTGAGTCCCCCACCGAATCCTAGCAAAAGTACCCTCATGTAATTTGATTATGAATTGTAACAAATAGGACGGGAATCCCATGTCCATTAAAACCTCCCAAAATTTGGCACGGGGGATTACATCAAATGCAGTTTTTAAATCTATAAAGGCCAGGTAAAGACTCCCTCTGGCTATTGACACTGATTTCCAAAAAACGGCACAGAATCTAAAAACCTGGTCCATGGCTCCTACGTTGCTTCTAAAACCTGCCTGGAAGTGGGACAAGATGTTATCTTCCACTAGCCAACACTCTGTCCGATTTATAATGACCCTGCCAACTACTTTTTGAATAGTATCAATTAAACTAATTGGTCTGTAGTTGGCAGGGTCCTCTCTTTCGCCCTTTTTAAAAATAGTAATAACTTCAGCGCCCTTCCAGGAAACAGGTACTTGGTGGCCGGACTGGATAAGATTCATAATTTTAGCAATAAAATCAGCCCAGACTATGGGCTCATACAACAGTAAATCCCCTGGGATTCCATCGGGGCCAGGAGCCTTACCCGGAATTATTTTGTGGATTGCATCCTGAACTTCGCGGGGCGTGAACAACTCATCTATGTTGTCACAATTTAATTGGACCAAACGGCCAATGCCCAGTACAGGAGATGTTGACACATCTTCCAAACTGCCTTCACCGTATAACTTGGAAAAGTGGGAATGCCATTGGCACTCCGTGATATGGTTGGGAATAGGCTCAGCCCCTCGCCTATCAAGGGTATTTATTAATTTCCAAAACACAGTGGGGTTTTTTCCATGCGCTGCATCTTTCAGCGCCTGCCAATGGTCCTCTTCCCATTCCTTCTTGGCTGTCGCAATACTTTTGCGATAGTCATGTCTTGCAGCTGTTGGGTCCTTGTTTTTTATGGCCAGGGAGATAGCTTTTCTCTTTTCTCTGCAATTGGCTGTATACCAGGGATTACCCTTCCTTTGAGTATGTTTAATCAGTTTCTGCCCCTTAGATTTTTTAATAAAAAACATACCAATCTCACCTATTAGGTTCATATACTTGGCTGCTGTAGTAGGCCCCTGGGAATGGGGGACTATTGGGGTAACTGATGACAGGTCACTCAAAGCGGCCAGAACTAGAACCTTGATGTTATCTAGTATCTCTTCATCGCACCTGACTACGTTCCATTTAAGCCTACGGTTGCAATTAGAAGGAACTACTTCTTTGGTAATCATCTCTTTGGGAACTCTATTGCTGAACTAGTCTCCCCAGAACATTCCCATACATAGGGGATTGTGGTCGCTATCTGTCCTTTGACTGACCTTCATATCCACTAGGTTAACCCAAGACCGAACATCCAGAAGGATGTAGTCAATCCGTGATGGGCTACCTATTCGATTAAATGTCATTGCGCCCGAACAAAGTACGACCATTTAGGGCCCGTAAGTCATGATCTGAAACCAGGGCATTTAGCTGAATTGCTCGTGCAGACCACTTCTTGATTGGTGCCAGAGTTAGAGATGGTATAAACTGGTTCCCAACTTCATTGTATAAACCCAAGAGATCCTCTTCATCCAGGGGCTCAAAGGTACAGTTAAAATCACCCCCCACCAATATTGTGGAATTGGTGGGGAGGGAAGATAGCCTGTTGTCTAGCAACTCCAATATGGGTGAGGTTTGACCACCCGGTAAACCTCTGGCATAAACACAAAAGAGTTCCAAGACATTGTTGCCAGACGGACTTTTGACAGTAATATGTAAAATATCATTTGAGGGGACATGGTTGACAGTAGTGACACAATTCAAATCTATCCTAACCCAAATGAGTAAACCTCCTGATGGACGCCCCTTCCCCATTGAGACGACAGGAACAAAGAATGTGGAATATCCATTCTTATATTCTGGCCGGACACACCAGGTTTCTTGGAACATACAAATATGATAATCATTTAAAAAATTATTCCAAGCTGGGTTAGCAAAATTTTTTTTTAGGCCTGCTATATTCCAAGACAGGATTTTGATAGGGAAAAGGGATGATGAAAGGTCTTTAGATGGTGTCACAGTAACAATTTCCCTTACTATTATGTCTAAACTGGTACTAACTTGATTGAGTGGTACCTCCCTGCTATTATTAATAGATCCCGTGCCCAGGGAAGTCAGCACCCCTCTCTCATTAGGAACTTCAGGGGACTGAGATGATGGTCAGTCCACCCCTTCTAGCCCACTGTAACGATTATAGCAAGGAAATATAGGATGGTTAAGCTGCGGACCCCACCCTTCTCCGTTCGGCTGGGGATCACCCATCCAATGTCTCCCCATCTTCCCAGGAACTAAATTCCAGCCTTCCTCTTCAACCCCCCCCACTTTTGGGGGATCTGGTAGGTAGAAATCTCCCTCCTATTACTCCCTCTCCCTGACCCTCTATTAGACAGCCTCAGCCAGCTCCACCTGGCATCCTGATGGACCTCTTGGGTATAAAAAATGACAATGGTTTGGCTGATACCACTGACTTATTATCACATGGAGGAAAGGAGCAAATGAATTCCACCAGTCGTGGGTCCTCAAACGTGATAACGACACAATCACCCTTTATACTTTTCTTATTCCCACCTACCCAGGGGGCCCTCTCTACCATAAGAATGTTCTTGTTTAGTCCAGGGGGTGGCGGATAATTTTTGTCAAGCCAGTGGCAAATTTTATTTTTAATTGCCCAGAAGGGCTCTGAAACAGAGGTGGCCAGTTCAGGAATGCCAGTCAAAACAACCACAAATGGACAGGCATCAGGTGGTAAATTGATGCTTCGGCGTATGTTGGGATTTCTGGGCTGAGGTGGTGGAATAATGAGAGCTGGGGTACTGGGAGCCTTACCCTTCACAACACAGGGACACACAGAGGTAGGGGGTTTATTAGTACTTTTTGTATTGTTCGCCAGTAGTGTAATACTGGGCGGGCAAGTTGTAAGTACAGTGGTGGCCCCTGCGGGAGGGTTTTTAATAATAGGCACCTTATTAGACACGGAAGATGTTGCGACAGTGGTAGACAGACTCGGGTTGACCTTCTTGGAATCTTGTGTTGAGAGAATAGATTCAAGTTGATGTTCAATATTGGCAAGTCTAGTCTCTAAGGGCAAGAGTAAAGATTTAATAAGGATGGACATGGAATTCAATAAAGAGTCAATCCCACCCTCTGGGTTAATTGAAGAATCATTGCTGCCACTAGCGTCCAGGATACTAGCCAGACTGCTATCAGGCGTTGTATCATCTGGAACACCCAATGATAGTAAATGAGGGGTGGAATCCAGCATATCAATCACCGAATGATCATGGGTAGCCAAAGGGATCCTTTCCTCTACCATCCCAACACCCGGGTTACCCTCCCCAACATTTGGTCCCCTGGCCTCTTGTACAATTGTGATAGGGGTGTCAGTTAAAGTGTTCAAAGTATTTAAACCTGACATAAAAGTTTCCGAGCTACCCACTTGTAGAGATTCATTCTCACGATGGATTTCCACCACTGTTGATACTGTGTTATTCAAAATGGGGGTAGCAGTAGATGGTATATTCAAAGAGGGGGGATCAGTGGGTAGTGATGATGAGCACATAACAGGAAATGGGTCAGCAACTGGCTGGATGGGGAGAAGAGCAGAATTATTTATTCCTTGGATCGGGGAGCGTACTAAAGCAATATTGCCTAATGATGATCTTTTGGCTTGAACAAGATCCATTGAAACCCTCCTTTCCATAAGTGAAATTCCCTGGTCAATCAAAGAATTAGTGCGCGAGATGAAGTTATCTAGAGTGCCAATAACTTTTTTTGTTTTTGCATTGCCCGCTCTCTGGCTTCGTGTTTTACATGTGGACATAGTGAATAGTTAAAAAAAAAAAAATAATCACTCCTAAACTAGAAGGGGGGAGACAGGGTGTAAAGAAAGATAACAAATGCTCGACAAATACTAAACAGCAATTTGGTGAAAATACGAATGGCGCGGAAAACTAACTGTATATATAATCGATACATGAAATAAGTGGTTGCTTAACTTACAACCCAGAGGAGGAGACCATAACAAAGATGCAAAAAGTAAGGATATAGAGGCCTGCCCAGCGCAGCGGGACCAGTCTGGTAGGTTTATAGGATGTACGTAAGAGGGGAGGAGCCTGCAGGGAGAGCGTCTCAGCTGGTGGCAATGGAGACGGGCAGGCGCTCCTGGGATTTGTAGTCCTGCGCCCACCCTCGCTGGCAGCCCTGCACCAACAAACGCCCCAAGATGGAGTTTGGGCGTTTGGAAGGTTCCTCCTCAGTCCAGCGTTTAAAGAATGGCCAGTGACAGTCCAGCACGAAGCGGGACCCGCGAAGCGGGTTCCGCAAGAAGTAAAAGGAAGAGCAGTCCGGGGTAATGCAGCTCGCAGTCCCAAATCCTTGGTAGGCAGACAGAAAAAGCAATCCAACGAAGCCCCAGGCACAGGGAAGAGCAGTCCGAGGTAATGCAGCTCGCAGTCCCAATCCTTGGTAGGCAGACAGAAAAAGCAATCCAATGAAGCCCCAGATACCGGGGTTTTTTACAGCGCTGAGAGCTGGGGAGGAGCCTGCAGGGAGAGCGTCTCAGCTGGTGGCAATGGAGACGGGCAGGCGCTCCTGGGACTTGTAGTCCTGCGCCCACCCTCGCTCGCAGCCCTGCACCAACAAACGCCCCAAGATGGAGTTTGGGCGTTTGGAAGGTTCCTCCTCAGTCCAGCGTTTAAAGAATGGCCAGTGACAGTCCAGCACGAAGCGGGACCCGCGAAGCGGGTTCCGCAAGAAGTAAAAGGAAGAGCAGTCCGGGGTAATGCAGCTCGCAGTCCCAAATCCTTGGCAGGCTGACAGAAAAAGCCATCCAACGAAGCCCCAGGCACAGGGAAGAGCAGTCCGAGGTAATGCAGCTCGCAGTCCCAATCCTTGGTAGGCAGACAGAAAAAGCTAAATTGTCATAGACCAGTAATGTCATCTTAATAAGAATTGCAGTCGACTGTTTCGTTTTTAGTAGTATGATTTGAAATGGATTTATTCTTTAATGTCTGTTAAAATAATAATATCGGAAAGCTAGACATAAGATCAATATAGTAATCTTTACATGCTAAATTTTGTGCCGAGATATAAAATGCATATACTCAAGACTATCATGCTTACCCTTAAACGACATAATGATATGTAAGATAATATATATTGTTGAACCGAGTGAAAAAACAGTAGGAAGGATAGTGTTCTGTAATGTTACTAAACAATTGTAATATTTGTTATCCACTATTGTACAAATATAAAATAGCACTAAAAGAATGTCAGTATAGATTCTATACCTGGAATGTGATTCCTTTTCCAAAGACCTTTTGAATGTAGGAATCATTGGACGTCGATGATTTTTTTAAATTTCACCAGTGAGTGTTTTTTTAAAGAAAATTTTGGCTTTGACGTAAAGTGCTCAAAATGTATATAGTGCTTTTATGTGAATTGTTTGTCAAGGCGACTGCTAAAACAATTTAACTTTTTTATTGTTTAAAGCTAAGCATGCAGCAATATAAACAATCATGTTGTGCTATTGTTAATATTCAACTCATGTGTGCTTCTGTATACTTACTCAAAGTGACAGTAAAGAAAAGGATGTTTGCTCTATTTTGTCCATCTCACGTCTCTTCCGGAGGATCTTACATTTTTTGAATCCGTACGTCACTATACTCCTCTTTCACTGAACACTTTTGTTTTACTTAGTGTTTCTAAGACCAATTATGGCCTCTCCCACTAGCAAGAATAAACCATCTACCTCATCTGTTTGAAGTGCTTGGGATAGCCCTCCTCGTGCAAATATGAGTTACACACCATATGTAGTGGTAAGATCTAATATCTTATTATTGGTTCAAGTGGCTGAAATAGTGAGTGATTTAGCTGTGTTTTTTAGCAAGACACCGGACAAAATCCTTTATTGTTTTCGTCCCATTTTTGAGACAACACATTTGTTAAAACAAATATCTCCCCTTTGCTCAATAACTTACTCAAGGAAATTATAAAAAGATTTTTAATACAAACGAGTCTTTACATTTCCTAAACATTTCCCTTGCTCCTTACGGCAGCAAATTGCAGTGGGATATCATAGAACTTATAAAGTCAGCTCATAGGCAACACAAAATATCTTGAAATCAGAGATCAATCGATGAAAAATATAGCTTTGGAAAATGATTTAAAAAAACCTTACTCCTTACAGCAAAGCATGATAAAATATGGGTATCAAAAGACTAATAACATCAACTGATGAGCAGTAAGAGATAACATTGAATCAAAAATCAATTCATGGTCAATACAAGTTTATAAAACAGCTAAAATAAATTGAAAATTTTAAATCAAGTAAATTAATTAGCTGGATTTTTCAAATGTGCACTTGCTTTATTAACATTAAAGATACCATTGTGAATAACAACGTTAACATTTTAAACAAGTAATATGCGATTTAGGGCATAGAAAAACCGCATGATTGAAATCTTGGATTCCGTAAGAACATAGATTGCATATCTGCTCATTTCAACTAATTATTTTCGAAGCTTCTGTGATTCATCTTAATGGTAGCAATTCACATCTGATAATAAGTACCAAACGCTGAACTTTATGATCTGTATTCCATTTCAAATACGGCTGCATTCTCTTCATGCTACAGGAGGAGCATACCATTGTGCGTCTATCGCCCGTTAGGCAAGGAGCCATATCTGATTCCATACTCAGTAATGGACTTGAATTTTTTAGGACTAACTTAAATTCCGACATGGATAGGTTGCCGGTGCCTGTTTTTTTAGCAATGTAATAGCAGATTGTGTGATCCGGTGAGTAGAAGTGTATTTTGACAGAAGGTGGGTTCTTGCGGCAGGAGGCATTGTGGTCTGGTAGATGGCGTGAGCATGTGTCCAGAGAAACAGCATTGCGACTGGAGTTGTGGTCTTGTGTCTGTGGGTGCTCTGGGCTTGCAGAACATGTTGTCTGGTGGCGGGAAGGTAGTGTCTGTAGTAGTAGCAGCTGCGGCATATTATCAGGAGTCTTGGTAGGGTCATGGGAGATGGTGCACGGTGGCTACGAGAAAGTAATTTGCTTGCAAGAGAAGTGGTACAGGACAGCAGGAGTTGTGGACAAGCAGAGGAGCTGTGGGCCTGGGAGTGGCATTGTCAGCCGAAGACGTGGCCTTGTGGCAGGAGATGTGGACAAGCAGAGGAGCTGTGGGCATGCGATTGGCATTGTCAGATGAAGGCGTGGCCTTGTGGCAGGAGATGTGGACAAGCAGAGGAGCTGTGGACATGCGATAGGCATTGTTAGCCGAAGACGTGGCCTTGTGGCAGGATATGTGGACAAGCAGATGAGCTGTTGGCATGCGATTGGCATTGTCAGCCGAAGACGTGGCCTTGTGGCAGGAAATGTGGACAAGCAGAGGAGCTGTGGGCATGCGATAGGCATTGTCAGCAGAAGACTTGGCCTTGTGGCAGGAGATGTGGACAAGCAGAGGAGCTGTGGGCATGCGATTGGCATTGTCAGCTGAAGGCGTGGCCTTGTGGCAGGCAGGAGATGTGGTCTTGAAGGCCCTGAATTCCAGCCACTCACTGCTCAGCCATTGACATACGCTGTGAAGGTGGGCAGACTGCTGAGCTCCTCTGTGGTCGGGCAGTGAAGCATTTCAAGCTTCAGCCATCTGTGTAGGAGCTGTTAATGTTCTCTAGTGGAAGTTGTGCCTGTTAGTCACAATGGCTCTCCTTCAGCCGCGAGTCTCTCGGGAGCAGGGAGGCAGCCAGCGGGTCCTTCGTCCCCAACGAACGCAGTAACCTTGCCTCAGTCGCTGCACTTACAGGCCCGCTCGAGGTGGGGGTGGCAAGTGCAATCAGACGCTGATGAACAGCAGGCCGGCTCCATGTAAACCGCTTGACTTTTTCGCTTTCTTTTTAAGACCATAAAATCATTAGTGTCTATTGTGGTCTCAAGGTCACTGCAAGGTAGCGCGGTGTGCAGTGGAGGGTTTCCTATTCAGAGCTCCGCGCGCTCAGCCCCCGCTTAGGTACTCGGGCGCCATGACTCCGCGGCGGAGCGCGAGCTGTTACGCTGCGGGTGCGCGATGACGTCAAAGGGGCCGCCACGTGACTTATGTTTACAGCGGAAGCGAAGATGCCAGATACATACAGGGTCTCCTGACATGTAAACTGTAATATCTATAGGACACGGCCTGAATCTGTTAGAATTCCCCACCCTCACTAAAAGAGAAAACAGCCACCCACGCCACCACGAAGTAATGCCTGCTAAGAGTACAGACACAGTAGTGTAGCAAGGGAACCACTGGACCTAAATGGAAGTAGAAATATAAGGCCACAAACTCTTGTGTTAGTAAAATATTGGAATCGTGGCAGTGAAGTGGCCCCCTGCACACATCTGGACTCCCGGGCCCCAGCACTAGCGATTGCAACTCACGTGTCCAAAGGATGTTAAACGGAGTTTTATGACTCGGTGTATTGGTCCTAGTGTTGAACGATAATACTTAGATGGGGTTACTATCACCAGTGGTGTGTTTACCTCTCGGTGGCCGACGTGCAACCTCTCCCTGCTCAGAGGGGTATATACAATGGGGAGCGTGCATGCACCCCTAATTACCCATGTCCCCTCATGAGTAGAGGCATGACTTGGCACACGCTTATAGGGCTTAACTGGAAACATTACTATCAGTGTAATGACCCTGCGGTGGTAAGTAGATGGCCTCACTGTGGGAATGCATTATGAGTTTTTTTTCTAAGTGGTATCTAATAGGTAAGTGCAGTACCACCTTTCACGACTGGTGCTTTACTGGTGGATGTCAGAGGTCATTCTGGAACAACATTATTAGAACCATATTATCATTTGAGCAGCATTTAGGTGCCTTAGTTAGCGCTTTGCACGAGGACCTGTACCTGTGGTCGATGGCGCCATTAAAAGCTGCAGTGGGGTCCGTGCTCAAGCCCATCTTGGGGTCTCCAGGGCAGCTGTAAATATGCAATGTAAATTGCAAACCCCGGCACCTTAGGCGCACCGCAGGTGAAATACTTGATTTGGGGAGCGACACCTCGGTATGCAAATTCATACTGTTTATTTCTTATTTTTAAGCATTGGAATCCACTACCAAGCGCCGTTAAACTTTTTTTACGCTAATATTCTGTGACAGTCCCTTTCGGCAGGAAACCAAGCTCAGTTTGCTCTCTAGGGACAGTACAGAGTCGCTGAGAAAGTTTTTGGAAGAGGCCCAGGAATAAACAGCCATGCAGAGTCAAGGCCAGGGTATAACTGTGGAAACCAATTAAAGTGCAGTCCATGCAAAGGAAAGTGGAATGTGTGTTCTATATCTGGTTGCTGGGCAAATGTGTTGCCAGTTAGTGATATTTGTTAGATAATGGCTATTTAATGCCTGATAAACCCCACCCCCCAGTCCGTGCAGTCAAAGGGAGACTAGAGATGCAGTCATCCAGTGAGCTACAGTAATATCACAGTTTTCACCAGTGCTTCACTAAAAAAATTGTGCTAGAAGAGCCGCCGAGCATGCTTGTTATCAGACGCCACAAATGTATAGTACAGTGCTTAAATATGGCATTGTTCTCTTAAAATAAAGTACTCTTTTATGTGTTTTATTTAGTTACTCCAGGTTTTCAGCTGTTGTACCGTAATTTCAGTGTCTGCTGTGTGGTCTGTGGACTGCCATTTGTTGCACTTTTGCCACAGTGCAACACTTTTGGCCTCCTATTGCTGCAGTTCGTATTATTGTCGTCAATGTAATTCTTATTATGATGATTGTTCTTATTATTTGTTATTATTGTTATATGATACTGTTATGGCTATTCACAGAAATACAATAACCTAACCAATTGTTAACCGCATGCGTGCGGCCGTTTTTCCCGCGGTATGCGGCATTTTTCAGATTACCGCGTTACATGACGAGCTCAGCTCGTCATCAGCACACGGTAGGTAACGCTGATGACGAGCTGAGCTCGTCATCAGCATGGAAGGGGTTAAGGTAGAGAGTGTCTGACATTTTAATGTTTCCTAGTTGTTATCCAGCGTTGACTTGGCATCTCCCCGAAACTGTGTGTGTCATAGTTTCATTGTCTAGTTGGTGGTACTGCCACATCTCGGAGGTTGGTGGGATGTCTTTGCAAGACCAACACCTGTCTCATGAATTACCTTCTTTAGTATGCAAGGAAACCCGATATGTCATTGGACATCATTGATTTCATCACTAAGCAAACTTAATGATGTTTAGGCTTCCCTGTCTTGAACCCCAGTTGGTTTAATCTGGGAAGCAAGTTTCTGGACTACATATTAACTCATTCATGATGCCATCGCGCAAGCCTGTGGTGAACTGCAGTAAGCAGTATTCACTATATATCTTTTGTGGCTAATTTCAGGAGAAATTTCAGAGGAAGGCTTCCAAGCTGGTGTGTGTCGAACATTGTAATCAAAATCAGGGAACACATAAGAACTTAAATTTGTGCAGCTTAATGCTGGGATATTGGATTCCCAGTAGTGAAGGGGTGGAGCATGAATGGTAAAGAGCAAAGGTGAGAAGTTGCGTTCTGTTTTAGTTCTTGACGATACTAAGGGTATGACGATTACACAAATGATACCGTCTGTGTTGAGTTGCTGAGTGCCTTGTCATGAGTGGGTACTAAGATTCATGATTTCAGGTTGAAGATGTAAATTAGCTTATAATAAGCGCAGCTATTTTTAACGTCCAAAGGTCCTAACACGCTTTTCATTTTTTTTCTTTAGGTGCTAAACACTTTCCTTCTGCTTTATCAGCCTTAGAATGTTCAGCAGTTTAGTCATCATGCAACAATAGCACCTTAGCATGAACGAGCCAAACTTCATGTGTGTACTGCAAAAAAAAATTACGATTTTATAGTCCTAATAATTATTGTAGTATTCTTAGCCCAGATTTTCAATAATGAGATGTTGCAGGTTGTTTTGTTTGTTATTGCACGTCCAAGGTGCTGATAGGCACAGACACTGCATGCACGTTTCTTTGGGTAAATATGTAAAAAAAAAAAGTAAAGAAATCTGAGGAAAAAATATGCAAAACCGGAAAGAATGATATAGAAATGATGAACTGCACACCCTGTGTTAAAAGGTGCTTGAAGTTGAATAGCATATTTAGCGCAAGTACATACTTTTTAGAGTGAAACAATTCATTAATTTATTCTTTCAATATGGTGTAATGTTGATTGTTGCTCTGCATCCTAATATGCTTATGGTATGTGATTTGTATCTAGTGCTAGCTGGGCAGTTTCCTTACTACTTTGTATTTCTCGTACATGGAGTTTTACCTTGCAGGTGAGGGATGTCCGCAAACTTACCGTGGCCCAACTGAGTGAGAAAAATTTAGTAGAGTGGTGGGCATTCCCTACCAATGTATTCTGAGGTACTGTCTTTTGACATGCTTTATAGGCATGTTAGAACAAGGTAGGTTTTAGTTTGCGTCTGTAACGAGCATCAAAATCAAGCTTCGCCTCTTTCTCCCCTTCTCTTAATCTGTCATCTTTGTTGGTGTGGGTTTTTTGCTGGCTACAGAATTGTGTGATTACTTTGCTTTTCTAAGATCTACATAAGATAAGGGATTAAAAGAGTATTTGTTGTGCTGTATAACTGGCTGTGCTGCTTTATTGTAGATACCGTGCAGCCTTATAATCAAGAGGAGGATTATTATTAGGTTTTCTGTTCTGTTCCCAGCAAATGGGACATATCTGTCTTGTGTGCCTTTTTCGATAGCTCTAGTTTGTTGCTACAGTTTTTTTGTTTTCGGACCAACCAGATTCTTTCTCACTTGGACATTCTGCCTACCCCATGTCACTGGTTCCAGTGTGTTCCAGCCCCAGCGTTTTCCCCCTTGTAGCCTTTAGAGTTCCTCTCAGGTCTTCATGTCTGTGGACATTGCTCCTGCTGTCAGTCATTGTCCAAATTCCAGCAGGTGTCATGCAGGTATCCTGATTGTAGTGCTGATTATGTTCAAATAATAATAATTCTAATTCTGTTCAAACACATGGCTGAGTGCTATTTGAATGCAAATCTTTCTTCCCCTTTTATCCATCCGCTATCCTTCTCACTCCAAGTAACAGACTAATATCCCCCACTGAAATTACCTCATATTTCACCATATTAATTCACCACTAATCCTTTATAGGCTTCCTGAATAGCATGCGTCAAATGCGTCAACAAGCGAGCGATAAATAAATACAAACCTTTGTCCTCCTCTATCCTTCTGGTATCATTCCAAATCCAAATAACTGACTAACCTATCCACCACTTAAAATGTACTTGCATGTTTCACTATACTAATTCAACACTAATCCTCTATGGGTCACGGAGTAGCGTGCTACCCGCCGAAAAAGTGCTTTGACGCCTCGTCAGGGGTAGTAAGCGCTATATAAATGCAATTACAATACGATACAATAATATTGAGTGACACTGGGCACATGGTGTGAGGCGATGCCAAGGATTGGTGGGATGTGTAAGGCAACCATCACTCTTATCACTATGCTATGATCACTTGGATGTTGTGTCAAATTTGAAGAGTGCTGGGCTTTGTTGGTCAAGGTATACTGTTAAGTTACTGGCTTTAGTGTAGGGCGCCTTCTGTCATTGGTATACTCTTGAGGCCATTTTTTTAAGATCCTTTACACTTAAGGTTAAGTTACAAGTTAGAGCGTACCGTCTAAAGTTTTTTTAAATCTCTGTAATAAATAAGGAGAGCTTGCTTGTGACTCCTGTATTGAATAGAATTGTAGCATAGCGCTTGCCTGCAGATAACAAGGGCCAAAAGCACTTCTGGGTTGTTCACTAAGCAGCTAATCAGATAGTTATGCATGGTTGAATGAGGGTATGTTTCATAATTTTGTTTGTGTAGGAATTATTTGGCTTCCTGCATGAGACCCAGTGGTGTGCTCCAGACATGTCATAGTGAACATTTATCTGTGCTTGACGCATTGAGTGAAGCCGAAAGGTGTGGTTGAGATGGTTGCATATTTAGTGTGTATGTACGCATATGCATATTTTTCTAGCAGTATTTAAATCTAAGAATTTGAAGGCGGTGTACAAGGTCACCTTTCGAAGTGAGGGGCATATGGGCGACGTAGGGCTGCTGGTATGTGCCTCTTATTTCTCCGTTTCAGTTTCCATGGAGCGGCGTGTGCAGCACCCACGCGGACGGAGGTACCAGTTCATGTGTTCATTAGACACGTTCTGTTGCGCATGCAGTGAGCCACATGAAGGGTACTCCTGTGTCCTGATCCCCAGCGCTCCCTGGTAGAGCAGCTGTCACTCAGCTCTCCGAGCCCTGCGCTCTCTTTCACGCCTCGTCCTTTGTGGTCCTGCCCGTGTTCGTGCGCGTGTGCTGTGATAGGTTTGTTGAGGATTCTCGAAACAGCTTGGATTACAGTGAAGTAATTTTAACCATGTTGCACATGGAAGCCGTATATTTTCTACTGTACAACAACAAATTCTGTACATTGAAACCAGTGCTGGAAAGCAGATAGTCATGGTGTTCTCCAGATCTTGTATCACTTAAAGCCCTTCAAGTGTTGCTGGGCCCCTGAGCCTGTTACATATGCAGATGTCAGATTTTATTTTAATGTAATGTTTATGTATTCACAACTTTACATCTGGCTTAAAAAGCAAAGGAGGCGTTTAAGGCAGTAGTAAAATGATCAGCCGCGTACAAACCAATGCGACAATTGTGAAGATGCGGAGGAGGAGAAAAAGATTCCTCGTTTCTCATGGTCTGTCAACTAAGATGGTCTGGCTGTATGGTCAGAAAGGAGCGCTTCCTCACAGCTTGGCAGGCAGGCAGTGCTACATAAAACCTGAGCCAGGAGAATGCCCAACTTTCTTGGGTGTCTGAAAGCTGGAAGACCAGTGTGGCCTGGACGAGGGGTAGCAAGAGACCATCTTCTTGAGGTCATTAGGATGGAAATGAAGCCACAATGGTTCTCATTCTGTTGACTATTCGGCACCTCTAAAGCACACTGAACTAAACAAAAAATTGGTGGACGGTGGACTGCTTGAATGAATCTGAGCCACCGGTGAATACTAGGGGTTTCTTTAGACAGTTGAATGGGGCTCCTCTTAGCAACCTTGGAGAGAAGATCGTCTCAGCTGGCCTCGCAGGGATTCAAATTCATGGACTCCTATCACACGCACATCATGGCTGAACGGTTTACGCACTGAACCGTCAAATGCCAGTTTAGTATAATTCCGGCATTTCAGGATTATCGCTTTATGTTCATATTAAAGTGGGTGGGGTATATCACCGCTGTGTTGTCGAAGAAACTGGAAAATCTGTATTTACTAAAGATCTGTTTTCTCTTCCTTGACGGGGCACGCGCTCTCCTGTTTAATGGCAGAGGACGTATAATCGGAGTAAACTGATGCATAGCTGTATCACATGTAGAAGGGGATGAGGGGGATCTGGGCTTTGAGAATGTTGCTGACTGTCTCATTTTCTCGGAAGGAAGATTAACAAACTGAGCGATAGACTTGTGTCATAAGTCTGGAGATCTGCTGTGTACACCGCGACATATCACCCAGTGAATCTGCTGCCAGCAGCCCAGATTCTCGACTTTCCTCTCGGTATTTTGTAATTTCTGAGGCGACTCTCCAAGCCAATTTGATTTAATTGCTGGTGTTTTCACTATGTCCCTTTGTATTATCTATTCATGCTGTGTATTCTATGTTTTGCTCCTTGTAGATTTGATGCTATTTGTTAGGTTGTGCAGCGCTCTGACACCAACATTTTGGTCTTGTTTGCGCTTTATAAAACTTCCTAAATCAGGGTGAAGTGCCCCGTTCCTTATCTGCTGCCACCCGGAGCACTGCCCGCCATTATCCATGTCTGGCTGACATTCAACTTGACTTCCTCGCAGCTCACCTGCCGTGCGCTCCGTTTGAAAGCCTTCTCAGGCGCGCCGAGTTCGAAATAGCCTGCCATCTGCAGTTCAGATGAATTATTTGTGGACTACCTCTTGCCGCCACATCACTCCAGGCCCGGCGCGAACGCCGAGCGGTGGCCTGGGCTCGGAGATAATTCACGTCTAGTGGGAAACGGCGAGAGAAATGGACAGCGTCACCAGGCGCTAGCCGTGGTGTAACTGGTGTCTGCATGGTAATGCGCACTTGAGTGCAAATGAATAGAATGACCTAAAGAGACACGTTCTGGAGTAGTGGAAGGGCAAGTATTAAAGTGACAGAACGTTATCAAGCCCCAGAGCCTTATGTGTCAAATACGCTATTGTAATATAGCGTTATTGTCTTCAATACAGCTCCCAATGTTCTAATTGACTTTGTGCAGTTGTTTCATCATGGTAATTTGCTGACGTGTACGTTAAATCCCCTGGCTTTATTATGCTTTGCATCGTGTATGCTTCTGTTATCAAGAAAACATGTTCAGCAAATAGCCGCTTCTTAGAATTCCGTTTTTAGTGGCTTGCACTAAAGCCTCTATGGAGTGAGGCAGGCCTTTTTTTGAAGGACTTAGCCACCCCTAGTAAAACCTACCCATAGAACGTTATTGGCACGTTAGGTTGTTGAGAAAAAAGGTCAATAAAGAGAAATGTGGTTTGGTGGAGTGTTATTTCCTTTTATGTATTGTTACTGTGTTTTAGACAGCACAGCATCATCAGTTTCAGTGGCATTTTCACGTAGTTTGGAAACTAAGCCCTGGCAATAGGTTTGCACAGAGAAGGGGGCACTCCTGAGAGCGGAGTAGCTTTCATGCACCTCCGCCTTCAACCCTTGTTTGTGTAATTTAATGTGAAGTGTGAACCGGAGAGCATTGTCCTTTCGACTTGTGTGTATTTTTTCCTCAGCCTTGTTGAGGCTTTTGTGGTGGTGGATACTCTCTGAAGTAACCTTGACGGTTCTGGCGTTACAATTTACTTCCGAGCCCATGGGAGTAGGCAGAACAAGGGGATTTGTGTTGTGATGTTTTCTTTTCCGGTGGCATGGAGTGTGCTTGTCAACGTCTTCACATTCTATAAGGTGTGTTACCTGATGTTAAGCTTGTTGAGGTTTGGTGTGAATGTCTTACCTTTGTCAGGACACAGCCTCTTCACAAATGCCGCCTCCTCTGCTGAACAGCACTGGACCGGCATCAGATTCTCATCATTGAAGGGCACTCTGTTTTTGGCGTCATGGCAGTGACCATAAATAAACACATTTATATGCTTGACTGGAATTCATTTTGTCCTGCACAACATCTACCAGAGCCCAACCTTGTTGTCAGATACTCAGTATTTTGACTTCTGTGATCGCTGGTCTGCCATTGTGGCGATGAAGCTATGCAGTGTGTGCTCTCATCTTTCTGTATCTTAAGTTGTTTGCATTTTTAGTGTCTCTAAACTCGCTTCTGACTAGGACTGCCAAGCATTCTCACCTCAGGCTCTCCACATGTATATCATGCCTACAGTATCACTTTAAACCTTCAGTTTCGTTACTTTCACTCGTTACTTTTTAGTCTGTTGCATATACCATTCACAATTGTATTTTTTTTTTACCTAGTGACAACTTGGTGCTTTTCAGTTAATTCAGACCCTTTAATGAGGAATAAAACTGTGTGTACAGATACGGGCATTTGAGGACAGTGATTTTTGTTGCACCGTGATCCCTAAATGGTGCAGAGCCTGATCATGTGGGTCTGACGGGAAATATAGTGGGCAGGGGAAAATAGAGCCCTTAGATCAACATCTATGCAGAGTCGTTTCAAGTGTTTGACTAGCCAAGAGAGGCAAGCGCCGCATCTTGCCCCGTTGAAACCTGTCTTAATATTTGGTCTGACTGAATTTAAGATGGCATATTCTGGGGTAGAGCTGGACTTTTGGTCCATTTTGCTTGAGTGTGTGTAGATATGGTGCAGGTTGTGACAGGCTTACCTCAATATACCTTATGGATGGTACAAAATATATTTTTGGAGATTTATTCTGTCTTCTGCTGGCAGAGTGGCGCTGCATTGATCATGCTTTGTATGTTTTAGTTAAGCTTGTGTTTGGCACATTAGCACACTTAGGCTGTGATGAATAAGACATTAGCAGTACACCCTTTAAATAGAAGAAAGATAATTCAAGATACAACGAAAAAAGGATTGATACTGAACGTTGAAATTGCCGTGTACTTTTCCACCTTTAAAATAGTTGCACTTAGGAGTACATAATTAATTCGTAGGTGGCCAATTAAAGATTTGGATATATTTGTTAAATTCTGTGGATGTATGGACTCTGGACTCCAAAAACGCTTAAACGTGTAAAGCCTTTTTTGTATGCTATAACCAGTGGAGTCCTGTAGTGCCTCAGTCTGTTTGTCTTTCCATCGGTCTGTCCATCCATCCATCCATCCATCCCACAAAAGGCAAAGCATCGAGTGGTATCAAGATACACATGCCCTCCCTCAACAGTGGTAATAAATAACATGTTACACTCTTGGGCATCTTTCTATATGGTGTATGCCATGGCGTTTGTTCAGCTTCATTTTCCCTAAAAAGTGGTTATTTAAGCCGAACTCAGATAGGAGGGTTTAAATTCATAAACCGAGGTAATATTACACTGAAGGTGCCTTATGACTTCTGGCACAGCCTTTTCCCTTTGCTACGTAAATGCAGCATGAATTCCATGACAGATTAAATTGTGATTTTCTCTTCTATTTTTTGCTGCAATCTGCTAATAATTAACTTAATTTTAGTACCGTTGCTCTCTAAGTGCCATGTTACTGGGCTGTACTTACTCAAACTGCTCTGTTGTAAATAGTATGTATTTATGTCTGCAGAGTTCAGTGGGGTGTTTATTACAGCTGTTGAGTGTGTCGAGAGGCCTTTATTCGAATGGGCCATGATGGCCATCTCCTCACTCACTAATGGTAATAAAAAGCATATTATACTTCGTACATCTATGCACATGGTTTATGCCATAAGATTTGTTTGTGTTTTGACCAAATATTTTAACCAAGGCCAGACTGGAAGGGTTACATTTGTGCTGTAAGGGAAAATATGTTGAAGAGGCCTCTTGACTAATAGTTGTTGCCCCATATAAAGTAATTGTAACATTCAATATGGGTGGCTATAGAGGGTGTTATTCACATAAAATTCCCTGGACTGGGGCAATAAACTATAGTAATAAATGTGTTTTTATTAGCATGGTATATATATATTAATATATATATATATATATATATATATATATATATATATATATATATATATATATATATATATATATATATATATATATATATATATTTATTACCTACTGGCGGTTGCCAGTAGGTAGTTATAGTTAGGATCGTTTTCCATAGGAAATCCGCAACATTCTATTGGGAATAACTTTGGCGCCGAATGTGGGATCTGCCTGTAATTTTCCTTAACTTTGCCTCGCTGCGCTCCGCTCCTTCCCTGAAATTTTCGGGGGGATCCGTCAAGCGGGGGCCGAGATAAAAGGGGGGTCCCAAAACGTGTTTTCCCCATGTTAATTTCCATAGGGCGGTTGGACTCACTTTTAGCCCGAACGGCTGAATGGATTTCCACCAAACTTGACAAAATTGTAGGGACTGGTACCCCGATGTGCCTTTGCTATGTCTCAAGATATATGCTCCAGTGGTTTTTACTAAAATTAACTTTAAAAAAATATATATTGGGCTACATTGGGCTATATATATGTTAGAGCCCAAATGTAGCCCAAAGATGGCCACCAGAGACAAAAAAAACAAATGTAGCCCAAATATCAGCCAGATGTAGCCCAACTATAGCCCAATGACAGAATGTCCCAGAGTGTTCTAAAGAACAACTAGAGCGCTAACAGTCTTACTTATGACAAAAGTATGGCACACCTGAAGTCGTCTTGATTGGAATAAAGTGTTAACACTTAAAACATTTAATTTGCAAAGGAACAAAATGAGGGGTTCATTTTGCCATAGAAATTATGATTAGTGCCGAAGAAAGAAAAATTAGGGCACATTTTGATTGACTTCTCAAATCCTCTTATATTTCATTAAAAAAATTCTGATATGCAGTCTCCCAAGATGGCCACCAGAGACAAAAGAGCCCAAATGTGTAGCCCAAATATCAGCCAGATGTATCCCAACTATAGCCCAATGACAGAATGTCCCAGAGTGTTCTAAAGAACAACTAGAACGCTAACAGTCTTACTTATGACAAAAGTATGGCACACCTGAAGTCATCTTGATTGGAATAAAGTGGTAACACTTAATACATTTAATTTGAAAAGGAACAAAATGAGGGGTTTCATTTTGCCATAGAAATTTTATATACATATATATATATTCACTGAAAAAAACATAGGTTTCACACCAGTTATAGTTAGGAATTAGCATTTAAAAAACCTATTAAATTCACTGAAAAAACCATAGGTTTCACACCAGTTATAGTTAGGTGGAAATTTTACTCGCATAAAACCATTGAAATTCCCACGTTATAGTTAGTTGGACTCTATAACTTGCGCGTGCAATGCACTGCTGATGACGTCACATATTACATCACTCATGACATGGTCAGTGACATCACTCATGACATCACTGATGACATCTCAAATGACATCACTGATGACATCATCCAGTGAATGTGTATCTTTCTGAAAAATAAATATTTTTTATATATGTATATCTAAAGGTTGATGGAAGAATAAATGGGTAAATAAATGTCTAAATGGATGTTTTTTTGTGTAAAATTGATTGGTTAACTGACTTATTAAATGTATCTTAGTGAATACATATATTAGCGAGTAATGTTTAAATATTTAAATATCTGTATCTGTGTCTCACTTTGTGTATAAGTGGCTGCATGGGTTGGTGAAGAGCTACACGAGTGTGTATATGGGTTATTAGTTGTTTTTTTGAGTATCAGTATCAGTGTCTGTATGGTTCGGTGGGGGATATTACTTAGAGCACAGATGCATGAATGAGTGACTCACTATTTGTATGTATTTTGAAGACAGCATGTGTGCAAGACTGTATGGGTGGATGATTGTGTGTATGGGTGGGTTAGTGAGTATGTGTTTTTATAATTGATTGTTTAAGAGAGTAAATATGTTTCTGTTTCTGTAGACGTATGTGTAGTGGTGTGTATATAGCAGTATAATCAAGTACATTTTTTTTGATAGTTTATTTGCATGTGTGAATTTGTGTGTGAGTAACTATATGGATGAGTATGTGTGTAACAGGATGTATAGGTGTATGAGTACATATGATGAGTAAGTACATGCATGAGTGACTATATAGAACTGTTGGTGAATGAGTGGATGTGTATGTAGATGTTGGAATTACCTAATAAGTTGTAATTGGTATTGGTTTCTCCTTTTTTAAGAAAATGTTAGTTTCTATTTTTGAATGTGTGTGTCAAAGGTTATTTTATGCTGATAGGAGGTCTGCCACTTTGTCACAAGGATGTTGTCATCAGTGATGTCATTTGAGATGTCATCAGTGATGTCATGAGTGATGTCACTGACCATGTCATGAGTGATGTAATATGTGACGTCATCAGCAGTGCATTGCACGCGCAAGTTATAGTGAGTCCAACTAACTATAACGTGGGAATTTCAATGGTTTATGCGAGTAAAATTTCCACCTAACTATAACTGGTGTGAAACCTATGGTTTTTTCAGTGTGTATATATATATATATATATATTCCAAACGCTCAAAGCTGGAGGACACCGCTTGAAGATTGCCAGGCGCCGCTGCAACAAGGAACACGAGACCCAGGAGTTCAGGTGAGAAGATTTTAATCAGCACCTTCGTCAAGCATAACGTTTCGGCCTCCGAAAGGCCTTGGTCACATATATATATATATATATATATATATATATATATATATATATAATCCATCACGTGTATTGGACTCCGCTCTTTTGGATTTGATGCTCTTTTCGAGAAGGTGCAGGGTAAAATGCAGGTGGGGCCGACCCACTTCATATTCCAAAAAGAGTTTGGCGAGATAATCACCCCTATTCCACTCTGCAAGGGACGGCAGTGTGCACATTTATTAAAACGACAAAGTCATGATGGTGTTGCCTTGGTGTGGTACAAAATGTTACAGAGGCCTTTTGTCTACAAGGAGAGTTGTTTCCCTGCGTAGAGTAATTATACCATTCAATCTGTGTCAGCAAACTGTGTTTTCCAGATCAAGTTCGCTGAACTGGGGTAATATACTTTTATTACCATTCTTAATTGTTTGAGTGTGAGGAGGGGCAATTTTTCTTGAAAGGCAAAAAGTCCTTGACTGAGTCATTTCGCCCCTCTTTTCCCTCAAAAAATGGCAATAAACAGCGGGTTACCTTTGTACTTCTATACCTTTTGGTTTAGGCAAGTCACTGGGTGAGTAGTTAGACTTTACCAACCCCTGATTGATTGATGCAATTAAGTTGTGTAAAAAAATTAAGATTTGCATTTCAGATGTCACATGAGTTTTATAGCTGGCGCACCGAATTTGAATTCCTGTTATTGACAATGAAGTCCATAAAATATGCTGAGCCACCGTGGGGGCGCTTAAGTTATTGGCATCCAGTTTTAAAAATGTTGTGAATGAATAAAGAAAAGGGAGCGACCCCACTTGCCAAGAGACAGGGTTCCACAGTTAGGAAAAAGGAAACTCTCTTGAGACTACTACAAATCTATCCTCAACTACGTATATTTATCTATATTCCGCATACGCTCAAACATTCATGGAATACACATAAACCACCACTATAGGAACCCAACAAACAACTATATTGCACACAAGGATTAGGAACTAAAATCAATACAATAAAACATTTATTTATTGGGACACATTTTTTTCAATTAAAATTAGTATAAAATCGTAGCAAATGTACAATACATAATAATTATAATCAATAATAAAAAAACATGAGAAACAAAGAAAGCGTAAGGAAATCAAAACATCAAAGTAAGGCTACTCCAAATTCATCAGTCTATCAATTCATAATGCTATTGGACAAGAAGAGGTTCCTTGGATATAACCATATGTAAAAAATGTCTCAATAAATGTTTTATAGTATTGATTTTAGTTCCTTATCCTTGGGTGCAATATAGTTGTTTGTTGGGTTCATATAGTGGTGGTTTATGTGTATTCCATGAATGTTTGTATTGATTTTAGTTCCTTATCCTTGGGTGTAATATAGTTGTTTGTTGGGTTCATATAGTGGTGGTTTATGTGTATTCCCTGAATGTTTGAGCGCATGTGGAATATATATAAAAAGATGTAGTGGAAGATAGATTTTTAGTAGTCCCAAGAGAGTTTCCTTTTTCCTACCTTTAAAATATTTTGGCATTATAACTTCTTTCTTCTTGGCATGCATTTGTATCATATCTTTTTTGTTTTACTTTATAAATACGAGGTCTCTCCAGTTGTACTGATGATTATTTTGTTGGTTTGGTTTCAGTTTATTTTATGACTCAAAAGCGAACTTTCTTAACCCCCTTCATACAGTTTAACAAAAGGTGGCAATGCTTCTTGCAGCGGTGTCTATCTTTGAGCTGCGTGGACTGCTGAGTGGGTTTGGAGCTCTCTTGAAAGTGGTAAGAAGGGGCAAGCTGGATTCTCGGCAGGCCTCTTCTACCATTTAATCATATTAGATTTCTGGAGTAGCTGTGAGCTGTACAAGTTACGTCATTCATTAATTCATTCATTCGTTCATTTATCAATGGAAGGAGTATCAAAGAGTTGAGTAAGAAACGTTTATAAGTGGCAGCAATGTTGTTCAGATTTTTAGCATTCAAAGTGTGAATTGGCAATACTATCTTTATCAACACAGATAAGGCAGTACGCTCTTAAATTCCTGACCTCAGGTGCACAGTGCACGTATGTACTCTATATATGATGAATGTTTCTTTTTCAATCTCTTATACAACGCACCGACAATTCTTGCAAAGGAGTTTGAACTGTAGCAGATATTTCTTTTAAAGCTAAGCACAACATTGAATTTACTACTGTATTCACAGCCGCAAAGGCTTCTTCAAACTTTGTTTTATCTCAACACCTGTCCGGTGGTCACTTGTATCCAAATTACCCATAGAAAACTGCAAGCTTTGGGTACTCGCGGATGGAGCTCATACAGGATTGCAATGATGTAACGTTTACTTTTCTTTTCTGTGTTTGACTTTGCCTCAAGACTGTTCCTTGGACATTGCTATTTTTATCATTATCATCCTTTAAATCGTCTGCATTACAGTTGCGGTTTACTAGGGCATTTAGAGAGCTACCAAATATTTCAACAACAATCGCACCAATCAAGCTGATTCCACATCCCTTCTAATGAGGGCTCGGCGAAATGCATAGTGTTGTCTTAGTAAGTACACCCAATGAGCCTTTTGCACTATCGCCATGCCCATGCGTGGCGACCATGTCCTGAAAAATACTTTCATTGTTTGCGTCCTGCTCCTTCTACTGTCACCAGGCCAGAAGTAAATAGAACCCGTGTTTTCAAAGACTCGTGAATCTGGCCAATAAATTGAGGCCTGAGTTGAAAAACCAATTTATTGATGTATGTTTATTGACAAAATGCGTATCATTTGTTTGGTGTGGCGGGTTAAACTTTGCATTGTTTTGGAGCATTTATATAATGCTACCTGCCCATAAGGAAATATCAGGAAATGCAAAGAATAATGAGTAATGATCTGGTTAGTGCTAACACAACATTTTTTGTTTAACTGATTCTGAAATCATTCCTTGCCCCTTAAAATAATTCTGTAGCATGGATACGTCCATGTTTGACTAACACACTTTTGGATTTCATGCTAAAAATGTTACCTAACGGAGGATGTCTTATCTCAGTTTTTGTTGAAAGATGCTCTTCTTCCTCCAGGTAAATCCGTGCAGCTGTATTTGCTGCTAGGGAGGCACGAGTTAACTATATTTTTCCCTTTAGCTACTATTCACCAATTCTTTTTTTCTGGCTGAGAAGTTGGGTTCCGTGGGAGTATTGTGACTCCAGCCCGCCTGCGATGGTAATATTGTAGGCCCCCGCTAAATGCTGCAATCCTGCACAATTCCCAGGACTGTAACACAGCCCTCCTACGACAAACCCGCCATTTTGTATCACGCCTCTGTGCAACCTTGTTTCTAGCTTCTGGCTGTGAGACGAAGTGTGAAATGGTTGTGCGGAATACAGTGGTATTTTGCTACAGCATCGCTTTTGTGCATAGTTGTATTGAACCTAATAGCCAGTTGTACATTGGTCATCATGTTCAGCAGAACTAGGAGCTACTTAGCAAGCAGGCATTTCTTTTGTGCGCCCATCTCCCTTGAAGCTAGATTGCAGTACTTTTACTTTAATGAACGTACCTCGGCGTTCTATTATAACTGTGCTGCTGCTACAGTGGAAAGCATTATGAGGCGAACCAGTGAAATTGCAAACTATTCTTTAGCAAGTTCTTTTCACTGGAATTGAGCTAGGTGGTGTTGGTTCGTCTGGTAGTCCTGGTTGAACTGAATCTACTTGGACTCCACTTAACCTTCATCAACCCCTTGGTGAAAATTGGCTATAGTGTTCTCACTGTTCCATGCCTATTGATCTGCAACTGGTATGGATTCAAAAATCTCTTTCATTGATTCGAGATCTGTCGTTCATTCCCCGGACCTATGCTCTCCTGGAGAGATTTGCCAGACATCTTGAATCACGGAATCGCTCAAATCATATTTGGGGATTGTATCAGGTCTACAAGTGCAATAAACATAATTTCTCACACACATACTTGTAATCTCTGCTCACTAATGGACTGCTTGTGGATCTCACTTTGAAGGGTCTCTCTTATGTACAAACACTGCCCTGTTTGATGGTGAGTTCTGTTTTGTTATCCTCACCTTGTAACTGTTCATCAGAATCCTATTACTAGCCAATCTTCGGGAATAAATCCTTTGGCTGTAGTGGTTGCTTTACAATGTAAATCAATGTGTCACATCTGTCCCTGTTGTTTAGGTTAATTGTTTGAGGAACCTCTGTGATATTCCCCCCACTTTTTAGTTTATCTTTGCATTTTGACTCATTATACATAATGCCATTGAGCTTTGACAGGAGTCAAACAGACAAGCTCACTATTGTCTTTTCCCGTCATCTTCTATTGCACGTAGTGGCATTTTGAGGCTTTTCTATATACTGTAACTGCAAGCTCATTACAGACCTATAGCTGTTACCCACAGTGCTAAACGTAGAACGACACACTGTATTTGGAGGTAGGTGTGAGAAGTTCATGAGTCATTCCCACTGTCTAGTCCTGGTCAAGTCATGTTGTTTGCCATTGCCCGCAGACTGTTAGCCATCTGTGATCCAAATCGCTGGTTCTACAAAGCTTCCTCAGTTTAGTGTGACTGGGTACAAATTCTCACTCATTCTGTGGTTTTAGGTCAGACACTAGAATTATATTATAACTCAGTTTTTTTTTCTGAAAAGAACTCCGAACACAGATGCGTATTTATTGGCATTGACATAAGTAGGCCAAAGGCCGTGCAGTGTATCACCCTTAGCACAGTGGCAGTCACAGAACCAAGGAGAAATAAAAGAAATGTCTGTGTTGACAAGCTGGCCATGTCAGTGTCCTGCAACACACAGCTAGGGATCAGGTGCCACAACAGAATGGTAAAGTTCCTCAGTGGTATTGCTGGATGCATGCCTTAGAATAAGAAGATCCTGAGGAAATTAATGGCAGATTGGATTTATAAATGTGGTCACCGAGTTTTTGATGCAAATTAAGGGCTTATGGTTCCTTTTAGTGTGAGCAGGCCCTCTCTTTCTGCATGAACAAGTAAGAGACCAATACCTCTTCCATTCTTATTAACTCCACAACAGAGCAGGCAGGTGAAACGGGGGCTAGATCCCCAACTGAACAGGCTTCCACTGTATAGAAGAAAGTGTAACATTACTAGAGCTCCTATGTTGCGTGTGCACGTAATGTGGAATTATAACTGTGTGTGATGACCACTCCAGCTCAGAATGCTTATGCTCAAATGTGAGAGCTGTTTGCTGGAGTGGACGGACCTCTGGTAGACGGGTCTCTGGAGTGTACATCTCATGAAAAGGATATCCGTATTTATCACTTCTGATGGCTTCCATCTTTTCCACATCCCTTAAAATGAAATAGGGCAGGTCTAAGAACCAGTGAAGATATAAGAATCAAGTGAAGATCAGAACACAAACATAAACTTGGCCAACAAGTTGTTGAAGTGAATTAAGGGGTTTTGGTTCCGTTCTGTGGGAATACCCTCTCTTTCAGAATGCGGTTGGGTGTCCCAAGTTTGGGAAACTTTTACTTGCACAGGCTCAGAACTGACGGGCAGTTTGTGAATTAAGATTTTGTATTGCCACTTAGAAATCAACACCAATATGCTTGGCTCTGGAGGGCTGGTCTAACGCCACAAGTTTGCTTTTCTCCTAAACTTTGAGCAAGTTCTGATTCACAATGGTTCGTGGTGGTCGAGTCCTATCTTAGAAACTAGTAATAAACCTAGCTGCATGGTTTTAGTTAAGTTGCATCAACTTTTTTTTATTTCATTAAATTGATGAGTGGGATATTCCTTTAGTAGAGCATAGAGACCATTGCGTGAGCTGTGCTTTGTATTTAAAAGAAAATACAGTGTTTATCACCTGTTGACACTAGGTTGATGACAGGGACATTTGGTTATGGTGTGTGCGTATTATTGGCTATGGCCTTACCTTGGAATACACTAGCGAAAACTATCTTGGGTCCAGTTAGGCTTGTTTGAACAACTTTAAGATCAACCCTGGGTAGCTATGGCTTTCAAGCATCAAGTCTTGATCAAAGGAACTTTTTGTAAAAATGTTAGCAGTACCAAATAACGAAATAAGAAAGTCACTCAGCAAGAAAGAAATATAACACCAATTTATAAAAATTGGTTATATTTTTATGAATTTTTAGAGTCCTTGATGAGCAAGTCCACCAGAGGGTTCTGGAGATACTTATTTTTAAAGGTTGTATCACTTTTTAATTCAACCACAAACCAGCATTGGTCAACAAAAAGTTTGTAAACTTTTCGAAAGTTCCTGAAAGTTAATTCGGCTACTCCGGCCCGGCTTGGGTGATTGAATCCAACAGAGAGAAGGTCTTGGGGCATGGGGGGAATGGAGTGGACTTGGACTGTTACCTGACCGCCAGAGAGTTTTCCAGTCCAGTTTCAAACTTATGGCAGGACCGTCATAGACTTTAATGTAGTGGTCCTGACGCTGAGGATACAGGAGGAAAAGATGCTCAAGGATGCTCCAGTTACGGTGCGTTCGACGGCGGTGTGGTCATGGTGAATTCTTGGTCCACAGGTCTTGTGAAGCGACTTTGGCCACAGAATTCGGGGTCCTTGGAAGTCCTCTTTGAGACCGTGGAAGGCGAGATGTGACAGGGCTACCGGTCTCCGTACACCGCGGTCCTTGCATTAAACTTTGCAGGGGCTAATGTCCCTCTTGGGTGACCAATCTCGACTTTGACAACACTCCTGGGCCTGGTTGACTCGGGGGCAACTGTTTGCCATCGAGGATCAGCCTCCTAGGGCGCCCAGCGGTAATCAGCTGCAAGTTTATGGAAGTGACTACCAACTTGCCAGTTTGGGCTTCTTCAGCTCTTTTGTCCATGAAGCTGGTTCCAGGGGATCAGCCAACTGATTCTTGAAATTACTGCTTTGGTCTGGGGCTGAGGCACAACTTTTCCCCATGTCAGGATCCACAGGCACAGTCCCACCTTTGCTAGTCCAAAAGTGCAGCAGTTGCAGTGCAGCCGATGATGCAGCCTCTCTTTGTGCATTCCAGAAGTAGCGGGGCAGTCCTTTTTAAGTCATTGTTCCAAATACGTGATCTGAAGTTCAGGGTGCCAGGGTTGCCATTTTTATTCCATGAAAGTGATTTGAGGATGCCATGCGGTCACTTACAAGTGGGTTACCAGGTCCCTTCCCTTTTCGTGATGTTTTTCCAGTAATGTGCGGTATCTGACAATCTCTGTTCTGGCCAGCCTCAAGGTGTCTGACCCTTTCCTCGACTGTTAGGAGCTTTGTAGCCCACGGCAGAGGTGTCACTACCTGGGGGATACATGCTCACGGGAAAACTGGTTTGAGGACTGATCTTCCCTCTCTGATCCTGTCTCCAGCGGGTCTACGTAAACAAAGGGCAGCCCATCTGGAGTGTTATTACCACTTGCACACCAAAGGGGGCTTCACCTTTGAAGCTCACTTTTTGGGCTAACACACCAAGAGACTTCCTGCAAGGGAGAGATGACACCTCTCCCTGTAGTAGGCTTATATTGTTTTTATGCATGGGAGTCATTGACACAACTCCCCAGGCGGGCAGAATGCTCAATGTGGGCAGTGCCTGTGTGAGGCTAATAGTAAAGCTGGGTCACAAAGTGGAAACTTTCCAAAAGTTGCTTTACTTTAATAGTGACATTAAATTTTCCCTGGGCATCAGGTCAGGTGTAATGCCATGATTACTTTGATATCTTAGAGTACCCAGTTAGGTAGTACCACTCGGAAGTTAACCAGGCTGGGATGCCAGCCTGTAACCCTGTATTAGCCAAAGGGGCTACTAACGTTTCTACAGTATATGACGATTGGAGGGGTTTTGCTGCAAGGACTTATACAAACATACATGTCCCACTTAATAATATACAGCTCCCGCTTCAGGGCTCGCTAGGTCTACCTTAGGAGAGACTTACATATATTGTTAAAGGAAGTGAAGGTTTTGCCATTGGTTTAAAAGACAAAGTCAAACTAGCTGTGTGACAACTGCCTTTCTAGTCTGCAGTGGATGTCTGAGAGCCATTTTGCACTTTGTCACACACAGTGTGACACAATCAGTGCTGCAGCCCTGTGTGGACACTTTTCCTTAAATGCCCTTGGTACCTGGGTACCCTATACTGGGGACTTTTAAGTTGTTAGTACTTGCCAATTGGGTATAGCCAATCTGACATACACTTTGTAGTGTGTAAGAATTCTGACACAGAGGTCTGGTTAGCAGGCCTCAGTGCACTCTCAGAGTCAAAAAACCTGCAGCTAGTTGTCCAGACGTGGTCAAAAAGTGTGTGTGGGGGGGGACTTGCAAAAAGCCCATTTCTTTACAGTTAGAGTGAAGTCAAAGCAATTCCTGATACAATGTCAAATAATAACTAAAAACAAACAAAGATGAATGTCTAGCTAGGGTTACTATTTGAGAAGAAATAATACACAGTAGAATGTTCCAGTCCTAACCATCCAAAAGTAATTGTGGACACGTGCATCAAGGCTGTCTTCCCATTTGTGCGCCGTAGACAAGGGATCATTGAGGCTCTGGTAGCCACATCAGGCCAGTAGCCCGGTGTTCTTTGCTAGTCAGTTTTGGTGGTGAGGGTGTTTAGGAGTGTGTTTGATATATAAGATTCCTTTCCTGTTGCTGATAGATTCCAGGTTTCCTTCCTCCCACACCTACTTGGTGGAAACTGCCTGAGCTGCTGGGTTTGTGTTGTGCTCTCATAAAGAGAAGCAAGGAGCAGTGAGGGCTGTGCAAAGGGAAGCGTTGCATAAAAGAGCTTCATCCTTAGCCCAGAAATTGCCATGACAACCTGGCCATAAAATAATTTAGAGGATAGAGGAGCCACAGCAGAGAAATGCAACCTACCTTGTCTCAGATACATATTCATCACCATACACACTGCTCTCTTTTACAGGGTATGCTCAAAGACAAGGGTCCCTGTCCACACTCACATGGCTGCTGAACCTTTAGGCAGAAGGTCCCCCTCCATCAATCGCATTCCTGTGCGCTCCTTCTCGGCCTGAAGTTTTCTGCCGAGGGTACTGTCATGTGGTGATGTCATGAGATGAGTTTTCAGAACCACGGTAGAGCAGGGTATGGCACTGGACCGGACACAACACACAAGTGCCACCATGTGATTGGGAGGCATGGTTCCCGTCGAGGTATCAGGCGTTCCTCCAGGTGCTGCACAACGCCGGGAGTGTTCTCCTGCTTTCAATAGCAGTGGCGTGAGCGTACCTGCTCTTTTTATTGGAACCTGAGAATGCCTGAGCTAGGCTGCTTTGCATTTTTGTGCTTGCAAACTTCTGCCGGGTTCTGTCATTCGTTACCTAGAAGGGTAAACCCAAATAACCCCACTGGGACCTGGGTCTAGAACAGTACATACGGAGAAAGGTCCCAGTGTACGAATTACTGTGTTTTCAAGAACCAAGAAAATCATACATAGTTATACACAGAATCGTAGTATTCTTAATGAACAGGGATATTTAATCACACTGAGCAACCTGTATTTTATAACATTTGTTAACACAATATTCAAAGCAGAGCCCCTTTCTGAGAAATAACTAAGTTTGTGAATTGTACACTGTTTCAATTCAATTCAAATAGTCTTTATTCGATAATTGCAATCATAAAAGACACAGTACAATCATAAAAGTGTCATTAAAAAAGATACTACCCTAAAAACATATAATTCTGACAAATTTGTTATGAGCATATCGATCGATAATCCCAGTCAATTATATAATAAATTGCAGTTAATAAAAAGGAAAAGAAAAACAATTCCATATAAAAACCGTTTCTTGCAAGATCTACAATTGGAATACCCGCATGCCAGTAGTGTACTCATTTGATAGTTTCTAGAGCAGGGAGATTTTTTCTTCGCAATGCCCAGGTCCAGCTAAGGAATTTAGCCATGGCAATAACAATATCTGCTTGAGTATTTGTTGACAGAATGCGCAGAGCTGTCATGCCCTATCTAGTACCTAGTTTTGAGCACAACGGCTTCAGCCACTTTCGACGGGGGCCCTTATAGGCCGGGCACACAAACAATACATGGGTTAACGACTCCTCTTGAGATGAGCACGAAGGACAGTTAGTTTCTGACACCTTATTCCATTTTGCAGTGAAAGATCTTAACGGGAGAGTGCCCACTCTAAATTGGTGGTATAGTTTCCCATCACCAGGTTTCGTAATCAGATTCCAGTAGGCCTCAACTTCCGCTGCAAGCTTGTGCTCCAGAAAAATACCTGTGAGCGAGTTACTACCCACCACCGACAGGGTCTTCTTAGTAATCATATCCCAATAGAGTGCTTTGTTCTCATTTTTATTGGGGAATAGATTCCCTATCGGGTCTTCCCACAGGTGTCTAAGCCCCATGTCAAGCAGGTTGCACTTAAGCTTCTGCAGCCATTTAATTTTCGAGGGCAGGTCAGCATTTCTAATATACATTAAAGCATTAGCGTAAGACGCCAATTCTGGGGTGGTCCATAGCCTCCTCCAGTAAGCTAGAGGTCTAAATCCTGCCACCTCGTCAATAGAAGTACAACCCAGGTCTAATAACAAGGGCTTGATTGGGGTAGATTGTGGGATGGCGGTCAGTGATCTCAGAAACTTATTTTGTGCCTGAACTAGGGGTGATACATTTTCGAACTCCCAGTGTTCGGCACCATATATTATAGAGGTTCTAATTTTCCCATTGTAAATCGTTATAGCTGGCCCTACCGGTTTAGTCATTGAGAGTTGATGTTCTTTTAATAGAGCTCCTGCTAGCTGATTATGCCTAAGAACTAGGACGTCTAACTGTGGTTTCCAGTTCATCCTCCTACCCATAGTCACTCCTAAATATGTAAAGGTATCAGTTTGTCAGTCAAAGTAAGAGAGAAGACCCCTTGTGTTCCAGGGAACAGGGTACTATGTGACCAAGTAAGTCTAGAGAAAATCCCTGGAATGGTACTAGAGATCACAGTGTGCAAGGAACACTTACTATTTTGTGTCCAGAATACCCATAAGCATATTGTTAAGGGACACGCCAAAAACCAAAGTATAACGTTTACAGTCTTTTATTAAAACAAAAATACAATATTGTGAAATTAAAATTTCAGAAAAATCAATCAATTCTTCGGAAAACATAGTGTCAACAATGTAAATTACCATTTCATACTATTAAAATTTTATTTAAAAAAAACACATAAATGACATTTACTCAATTAAAAAAGGAAGCTGCATAAGGACCTAAATACAAAGCAAATACAGTACAGTACAATGATATCAATAACACAAAATATACAGAGTAACAGAAACACCCCAGTAATAATAATCGCTCGAATGTTGTTTCAACCAATTTGTGGGATCCAATAGCCTTACTAAATTCTCATATTAATACCACAGTTATTAAATTTGCATATAGTTGGTATCTTCTGGGCTTTATTGGATTCTCTATCTTTCCGTGCGTCGACGCGTTTCGGTGTTGGTACCGTGGATACGGTCACACCTTCCTCAGGACAATTAATAATGGGGTCCTCAGTTTCATAAAAAAGGTATCCTTCTTTAAGGATCTTAACGAGATGGCACGGTGGTGTGCTTTGAGTATCCCTTAGCGACCAGGTTCCCTAGGGTTTGGAGATGTCTCTTAGCGTGGCAGATTATTGATCATTCTCCTCTTTTATTGGTGAGTTAAGCATTTTCATTTATTCCGTGTATTTACGATTATTCTCATGGTACCATCGGCTCTTCGGTTTCCACGTTTATGTTCTATGCGGGTATCTTCTCTTTGGTTTAAAGATGATTTCCCGCACTTATCACTGGCTACAGGGGGTGGCTGTTGTGTGCGTTTCTCCGCGGTTTCCGGTATTGGTATGAAATACCTGTACACAGGAGGGGAAGCACGACGCGATAAGGCGGCAGAACATATCTGGTTCGGCAGCCAATGGGGCTTGTCTGTCCAGGTTCTCCTCTCTATCATTCCAGAGGGTGTTTGCTGTTAAAGCAAGGGAAACCTGTACAGGCTTTGCTGTTTTGTGGATTTTGTGGTGGAATTTCTGTTTCAAGTACTGGACAGTGTAGCTTTTATAGGCTGCATTATCTGTCTTTAAATTCTCTCTTAAGTGTCTGTGCAGTTCTGCATTTTTCGACACTGTAAGAGATTATTTTTGATTGCTCCGGGGTCCACGCACATGGGCGGGACTATTCACTAGATTATGACTATAACAGAGATACCCCTACTACAGAACTGGAGTTACAGGACAGAAACTACTCTATCCTAACCAACTGGAAAGACACTAGCAAAACTAGCTACAAAGGTTGGATCAACTGGATCACTCACCTCAGAGGAGCGGACCGCTTGGTGTGGCAACACTCCCCCTGGAAAGCGTCATCAAGGGGACCTGTGGGAAGCTTTGGACAGGTCCTTAGACCCCTACGAACCTCCATAGGAAACTGACCCAAACACCTACTGTTACGATCCACGACCCAAGGCACAGCAAAAGTATGAACCGGATGGACTCGAAAACTAGCTTAATAGTCTCGAGTTGAGATAAAACGAACTGCAGTTGATATATCGGACGCTAATGTTTAAGTCAAAAATGTATATCTCTCTATTTGCCTGTCCTATCCTCTTTCTCTCTCTTATTTATAACTTTTCTGTCCTTTCCTCCTTACACTTACTTCTCTATCAAAATCTAGCCAGTAAGGGGGTAACCGCATAAACAGCACTGTACTGATGTTCTTTGCCAGTGGTGGTTAACCATGCAGCAGCATTTGTGATTGTATACAATTTATAACAATAAAATATATTTAAATTAAAAAAGAACATCAATAAAACTTGCTTGAAAGAATGTACTGTTCCGCTTGGGACTGCCTGTAGGGTGAACATCAGGTGAGGTCTGTAATTCTTGTGTGAGTTGTGTTTGTCTTGCAGTCGGTAGGGTTTGCACTGCTGCTGGTAGGCTGCTCTCCCAGGATGCGGGCACTCTCCTCACAAACAAGGCGGCTTCCTTATAAGCTGGGAGGGCTGCTATGCATCAGAATGCCAAAACGTAATGAAATTTGAGGGAGCACGAACAGAAAACTGCTGAAAGTGTTGTTCAGCCCACGGAGAGAGAGAGGCGTTATTAAAAAAAAAAGATTAAATACCTGTGGAATGGCTGGCCGAACGGTGCACTGTAACCTTATGCGCTGCTATAGGAGAACTCGTATTTGTTGCTGCAATGCCACGCTGACGATTTATTTCCGCACCTTCGAAAATGTAATGTATTTTTTGACAAAAAGCCAATCAGTCTCCTCCCCGCCCCTAGACCCTGGTAGAACCCGCTGCCTGACGCACAATTGCTTTTGGGATTTTAGTAACATGAGGGCAGAGGGACCATGAAAGGGGGGGGGCTAGATAACTGGACAGAGAGGGCACTGAAGCAAGGGAAGGGTGGGCCCCCGTTTGGGGCAGAAGGACTGGGGCGGGCCAGACCCTGAGCCTGGAGGACTGCTTGTTACGTTGTTGCTTAAATACCTAAAGTGCTGGGCAGGGCTTTAAATGAGCCGGTGCTGTCAGGTCCTGCGCACCTGCACGTCTTCAGATTCAAAGGGCTAGTACCAGCGCTTCCTGTCACTGCTGGGCGAGTGATCGCACTCATATATTTCTATTTAAAACACTGGGGCATGGCCAGTCACGTGAAGGGTTGACCCTCTCACTTTGCAGCACGGAGGCATTGAGATATTTACTGCTGACAAGGTTCTGATTGGAAAGATGGCGGCAGCCATGGCTGAGGCTGGGGTTTCTTGGCACGGGTTGGACCTCCCCGTATGATAGGTGACGGGTAGACTTGTCCTCGCTTAGCCCACCTGTTCAATCAAATATCATTTAAGAGGTGGACTGATGCTCTGCGATCCTTCTCTGATGCATCACCCCAGGGCTGCAGTATCAGCCACTTAGTAACCAAGAATCCTAGCCTCTTTTTAAAAAGATGGCTTCTCCTCCTTGGCCTCAGAAAGGAACGGGAATGAAACGCGGGGGTTTCAAAGGCCTGGGAATTCTTAGACGCATCCTTGAAGCCTAATGTTGCCTCGGACATCTGAGGGTGTCTCATTGTACGCCACGTTAGAAGAAGTTCATATGTGACGTATTTGTAGTTTCGCTGTTCGCAGTATGGAGTCCGAGTGTCGGGTGCTGCTACTGAAACAACAAAGCAAGACTGCAGATGTCTTCATTGCGTACCGCGTGAGGAAGGGGTGATTAATATATATATATATATATATATATATATATATATATATATATATATATATATATATATATATATATATATATATATATATATATATATATATATATATATATATATATATATATATATATATATATATATATATATATATATTCCTGTGGTGTTTTCGTAGGTCTTGAAAGGAGAGACCGGTGCAGGTCTGTGGTGAGATGAAACGCCACGTTATAGCCTTGAATGGCGAAGCCTTGATGTCCAGTGGCATTGAATGCTCAGGGGGCGTCCTCCATCGGGCCTGCGCGAGCCCCTTCCCGCGAGGGCCCTCCAGCTGCAGCCGGGCCTGTCACTCCTGTTTCTTGCTGCTTCCGGATGCGTCAGATCTTGGTGCCTGATTGGGGCGGGCGGAAGGATGCGGAAGTTGACTCAACAAAGAGGTGTTGAATTTGATGCTGTGGAAAGGCACGGAAGGAGAGGGCGCAGAGGAGGGTCGCCAACAGATAGGGCGACATTTAACCCGGCTTCTTGGCTGCTTTAGAGGGGGGTGTTGGACAAACAGCAGGTGCTTGTCACAGGCTGGATATCTCGACATGAAAGACAAACAGACACGAGCAACAGACCAGCATCTGCAAAGTCTGACCTGAGGAGATATAAGGGAGCAGCCCGCCCAACCCCCCGTGTACCAAATAACATGTATAGTCTTAATCCCAGCGAGCATTGTGTGGGCTTCCTGTTGTAGGTGGGCCGAGCATCTTTCTGTGTGTGGGTGGAACATACAGCAAGCTCCAGCGCTGCCTTTAATCTAATGCTACTGTTGTAAGTGAGTTTTATAGAGCGCGAACTCAACCTGAAGGTATCAGAGCGCTTTACATGAGCACCAGTTACGTTACAGACTGACACATTTATTTTATTAGGCACAGGAAGATGAACTGATTTGCCCAGAATCACAGAGTGTTGAGCATCCTTACCGAGACTCGAACCCTGTTCTCCAGCTTCCAGGTCCACCGCTCTAGCCGTCTATTGTGTGACCTTCAGTTGTGTTTCCCAATGATTTATTGGGATGTCACGTTGTATGCTAAAGCTTCCGAACACCTTGCGGTGGTGGAATGCTGTGTGAGAACGTGAAATACTTAAGAAAAGTAGAAAAAGGTTTTGTGGGTGCTACAGAAAGTGCCTGCCTAGTTTATCAACACTTGCGTTTTAGGCTGGTATTCCTTGTATTCGGCCTGTCTCCTCTAACGACCTGACTGAAACAGATTAACAAATTAATCTGAATACATCTGTACATACATAGGAGGGGTTTGAGCCAGGACTCTTCATCCGCAGTCCTCTTAAACTGTCATTCACATTTATCTTCTGCCCACAACAATATACAGGGTGCAGTAGTAGGATAGCCCTCATCCTACACAGTGTGTGGTGGCAGTTGTCCTGATGACTTGCGCATTTGCCAAAAAAGTAGTGTACATCAGTGGTTTTGTTAGTTGGCAATTCTCTCCTTTAATTCCTTTTTTGTATACTGCGTTTTTGCTCCCATGTTTACTTATTTTTCCTTTGTAAACAAATGCTCACTGCCTTTAGCTTATTGCATTTTTTACTTAAAACTTTTAATTTCAATTAAATAAAAAAATGTTGCATTGCAAGCTTGCCAATTAAAGACGTTCTGGCTTTGCCTGTGCTTGTCCACTTTGTGTCATTGATGTCTCACGAAGTACAGAGTAAAATAAATGAAATAAAATATCCCCAGCTTGTGCTTGTCCCAGCATAAGGGCTCGGGAGTGTGAGGACTAGGACTGGTGCAGTAGCAGGACTTTCAGAGACTAGATAGAGCGCAGACATAGCTCAGATGTCTTTCCTCGCTCCCTGTGTGCCCTCCTTCACCCTCGAGGTGTCACCTCCAGGGGTGAGGAGGGTTATTACCCCCCCCCCCCCCCCCCCCGGTGCTCTTTTAGTGGTCGTGGCCGTTTGTATCCGATGGACATGGGTCCGAGACCACCCACAGGGAGGTCACCAGACAGCTGGCAGGTGGCACTGACTTTTACCACTTGAGGCCTGAGTGGAATGTGAACAGATGCCCAGGAGGTGTTGGTAGGAGGCCTGTTAAACCGAGCTGTGTGGGCAAGTGTCAAAGATTCAAGCTGACGGGACAGCATTGATTAGATGGGTCGGGGTTTTATTTGTCAGACTTTTCATGAATACCCAATTCCTCCAGCAAATGCCACCTACCTCGATTATCTTCTTTCGATAAGACATTTACGGATAGAGGTAGACATTAAAAACGAGTACTTCGCGCATTTGGAGTCCGGCGGTTCAATGGATTTTCTGGAAAAAATAGTAAACTGACGACCTTTTTCTGATTTTGTTTAATATAGTGACAACCAAGACAACCTCTAGCTTTCTCTGCATACTTTGTTGCAAAGTGAAATTTAGAAATGGAATCATGTCAACGTTGTGGTAGTTGTCAAATTTAATTATGATGGGCCCGAGGTGTGTGTATTTATGCTTGAATGCTACGCAGTGGGGAGATGGGCTTTGAGGTGGCACAGCGAATGGCTGGGACCCTATTATCTGGTTAGTTGTCACACACTGGTTTGGCAGGTCGTGACAAGATAGGAGGTTATTAGTAACAATGTCTGTGGGATACTGAAAACTCAATTTCTTAAGCCTTTCTCCTGATTTAGAGGACTTGAATTTTATCACAAACTCCACAGGGAGCTAAATTGGAGCTTTTAGCGAGCAGTTTCCAGGCAGTAGGTGAATGCATTTTCTGCAGTGTTCTAGTCACAGGTTTGAAGTCCTGGCATGGCCGATTCGGGTTTCATTCTCCCCAAGGATATAAAATGGTGCTTTTGAGTGGTGTAATATTTACACCAATCATGTACAGTTTTACAAGTCTGAGTGCCACATGACTACCAACGAGTGCTAAATCTAGACAAACGCAAATATAAGTTATTATTAATTTGCAATAAAACAAACAAGACATGGCGTCTGTCATACTTTTTAGGTTGTAGACTGCAGAGATGAATTCAGCCCAGCAGAACGAGTGGGATCAGTTGAGATGGGCGTTGGCTCTCCTGCCCTTCACACCCTGCTTCATTCAGGATGGATGCAGGAGTGATGTGTTTTGACTTCTTCTTGAAGACATTCAAGGCATCAGGCAGGCAAGGAGGGTCCACGGAGCAGGTTGGAAGCCCTGGTGTTGACACCCAGTGGCATTCACAGAAGCGTGACCCTGGCCAAGAGGCAGAGAGAAGGCTACATGCGGATCTGGAAGAACAGAAGATCTGAGCGGTAGGATTGGTCCAGCAGCCCTGGGGTCAGCATTTGGTATTAAGGATCATTTCAGAATTCACACATGATAAAATGAATATTCCTAACTAATCAGAGCTGTTCGGATTCATCAGTGCGTAGTACATGTCTACATTAAAAAACATCTCCATAACAAAACCTGCGGAACAAAATGAATCTGTGTATATTAAAGTGGAAACTTGAAATATAGGTGTTTGGTGAGTAAATATAGGCTTTAAGAGTTGAGAAAAGGCGAACTAAGACAAGCCAAGGGAGAGTTTTAAGAATGACCCTCCTGTCCGCTTATGTTGTTAATAGAGTAAGTTAGAGGTAATAATGTAGAAGTAATGCTTCCCTTCCACGCCACAAGCCCCGAAGCAGAATAGCCATGAAGGAAACTCTGCGGCCACAGCCTCCAAACCCTCCTAGTCTTCCCATTTATCATCATGGGCACCCTGTGGGTGGCAGGATTTGCCATCACCTGCCCGGCTGGCAGTCCATAGTATCGGACAGGTGGGGTTTGCAGATTGTCCAAAGCAGCTGTTGAAGGTGACTGAACCCCAGAGCGGACAAACTCAGCCAGAGTTGCCTAGCTGATCACGAATGGCGTCTCATTCCAGAGGTGGTGCAAGGTCTCTTTCAGCAATGGGGAGACTAGAGCCTTGGTTAGATCCGTTTGCCACCACCGAGAACACGCAATGTCAGCAGTTCTTTGAGCTGGAGTTTCCAAAGCGGCTCTCGCTTAGAGATACTTTTTGTCTCGAGTAGAGCTCAGGCTTCCTGTACGCCTTTCCGCCCATACCATTCCCGCTCATAGTTCTCAAGAAGATCAGGAACGACCAGGCCCAAGTGATCCCTGTTGCTCCAAATTGGGCACGCAGAGTGGTATCCCGAGCCGTGAGCAAGGCCATTGGTCCTCCGATCAGGCTGCCCCTTCCTGAGGATCTTCTGTCACAGCAGCAGGGGTGGGTTTAACACCCAAACCTGTTAACGCTCCGCTTTCTTGCGTGAGGAATAAGCAGTGACAGTTGATAGCCTACGATCTTCCACCCCAAAGTCTGCATTGTTACCTTGACAGCCAGGATTCCATCTCCCTATATGGTTTACGCCTGCCTTTGGGCTAAATTTGTGGCATGATGTTCAGAAAGACACATTGATCCCCATTCTGCACCCCTTTCTCGAGTGCTCCTGTTTGTACTTTCCCTTTCCCAGCAGGGCTCTGGTCTGCGAACTGTTAAGGGAAATCTATCTGCAATTTATGCTTTTCTTCGGTTGCCTACCAAGCTTACCTTTTCCATTCCCTATTGTACATAGGTTTTTGAAAGGTTTGCAACATATGTTCCCTCCCACTCCCTTCATTATGCGCCAATGGGGTCTCAATCTCATCCTTATTTTCATGTGCGCTCGGTTTGAGCCTCTGCTTAATTGTCCACTCAGGATGCTTACCATCAAGACAGCCTTTCTCATGGCAATCACATCTGCCCAGAGGGTCAGTGAGCTTTAAGCCTTGTCATCCAAGCCTCCTCATGTTAACATCTACCCAAACGTATTGATGCTTTGTACGAGAGCTTCCTTTCTTCCAAAAGTGGTCACTCCATTATACATAGGACAAATCATAACTCTGCCATCTTTTTACACTCCGCCTCATCACTCTAAGGAAGAGGTGCACCTTCACTGTCTGGATCCAAAAAGAGTGTTGTCATTCTACCATGACCGCATTAAAGAGTTTCGGGTGGACAACCAACTCTTCTTTGGGTTTGTTGGAGCGTAGAAAGGCCAGGAGGTGCAGAAGCGGATGGATCGTGCTCTGCATCAAAATCTGCTGTGCAATGGCAAAAGAAGCAACCCCTGAGGGTTTGCATGCTCATTGCACCAGAGATAAAGATCTAACCACAGCGTTAGCTCGCAGATTTCCAATCCAGGATATCTGTCAGACAGCAACGTGGGCCTAATTGCATTGGTCCTGCAGGGGTTTCTCATTCGAAATCGGTCTGTAGACCCACCTCTAGGAACGTATTGCTTCGGTATCTATTGTAAGGTAAGGAATCTGCAGCTGGAAGTCTCTATTAGAAGAACAAGTTACTTACCTTCGGTAACGCCTCATCTGGTAGAAACTCTTTCTAGCTGCATATTACCTACTGACCCATCCATCCTCCCAACTCTGCGAACGAATTTCTAGGACAGGATATTTTCCTTTCAGGGCACTAGTTTTCCACACCAGTGTTCAGTATACTTTGTGGCTCCACGCTCGCTCAAAGTAACTTGGGGCTGGGTGGTGCCTATATAGAGACCACAAACGTCACTTCTGGCATAAACAATCCCATGCAGAGCCGAACGACCCCCTACTAGTGCGCTGGGGATACTGCTTTCTTTCTTTCTTTATAAAGTTTTATATAGCGCGGACTTGATCCCGAAGGATATCCGAGCGCTTTACAATTTGAGGGAAATGAAGGTAACAGATCCGTACATAAACCTTGCTCACAAAAGATTTGCGGATCTAGTCTGATGCCTGGGGAATATTCTAAGGTAAGAAATCTGTGGCTAGGTAAAGTCTCCACCAGATAAGTCGTTTCTGAAGGTAAGTTACTTGTTCTTTCGGGCATCCTGAATTTACCAATGTTTTTCGCTATACATTTTTAAAGATTCCATATCGCTTCTGCCTCTGTAGCAGAATCTTTTGGCGCATGGCATATTTTATGTCCATGCCTGTGATTTCTTTTACCTTAAAATCACATAGATGCCAGAAAAATGCCTTTTCGTCTGTAATGTAATTGTAAATGTGTGTAGTCTTCTTCCTTTCCTGCTTGACAGAAACAAATATCGGCAACACAGGTTTGAGCTTTGGCTTGCTTTGGGAGCTTGAGTTGTTCTGGTGGAACATATTCATCTTTGTAACGGCATAAGCCCCATGCAGGTACCGAACTCCGGCCCGATCGGAGCCTGCCCTGGTTTCGTAACTCAGTTGTCCATGCGTTCTGGTTCTTGTAGTTCTGTTTTTACAGAGTAATGTGATCTGATAGGTAAGAGTGTCTTCGCATGGGTTAACTAACTGCCCACTTCTTCTTACTTGAGTAACCTGAGCTCTGACACAACAGAAAGTTCATTTTACAGGCTTTGTTGGTGAGCTGGCCACATTACGGCATGAAGGCGAGACGCGGTTGGACGACCGTGAAGCAAACTCGGTGTGAGAAGTGAAACAATGAAAATGCACACAGGGTGCAGCTTAGGGCGGCCTCGCCGCTGCTGTGCCCACACTCGCCCACCTTGTGGTGCCAGCAGTCCCTCGGTGCTGCTAGTGTGCAGATTGTGCAAGGGAGAGCTGCCACGTGGGATTGTTGTTGGCAGGTTATTTTTAGCCGCCCTGTGCTGGTGGGCCGTGCAGCTGGCTCCCTGCTCCGGCCCGGAAGCCACCGGCTCTTTCATCCGACCTCCAAGCTCCTGTCCTCATGAGCACCGCGGTGCAGCCCAAGTTTGCCGAGGGAGGCCTGCTGGGTGACAGGAAACTCCACCTGGTGCGGGGCCCGCCCTGCCCACTCGCAGTCAGTCGAATGAGCCCTACTCCTTCTTTTAAAAGTGTTTGCGAGCAGCGGCTAGCCGCGCTCCTGGGAGTGACGTCGCAGTGAGGCTCAAAACCCAAATCCACCTCCTCTGACACAGGAACATTCTAGAAGGGCCGTTGTTTCCAGTGCAGGGATGGGTAAAGCGAACGGTTCTTTTCCCTCTTTAATTCCAACACAGATAAACTCACCACTCTAGATCCTTTAAGGAGTGTAAAAAGTTAGGCAGACATATTTTTAACTTCTTGCATTCATATAGTTGGGTCTGATGGCTTAGTGGACAAATGCGTCCACTTTAGGGGCCTGTGTTTGGCCTCAGGGTCACAAGTTAAAATCACTCAGCCTATCTTATCATCCTTCTGAGGTCGATAAAATTAGTACCATTGAGTTGGGTAACAATAAACATCTGTTATTCAGACCCTTCTGGGTGAACGTGCGCTTTACAAATACACGTTATCTTATGTTATATAGCTCTGCATTTGCTTGAGGATGCATCAAGGCACGTTAACGGGAAGATAGCACACTACAGACTAGAGGGCTTGCTTGGACATAAGTTGCGTCTCAGTGCAGCTGTGAGGGAAGATTGTTGTGTCGTGTATTGATTGACCAGTGAGGTGCTCCTATACTGACATTGGTTGCTGTGCTCAAGCTGTTAGAACACCTGTACTTTACATCCATTTAAGCCTGTTCGGATGGGAATGGTATGAGTTAGGAGTGTGGCCTGGTTTTGAAGGGTTTTGGTGTCATGTACAGCCTGTAGTGGAAAGCGCCTCTTGTGTCCATGTGGTTGTGTAGCTCTGTTTATAATTGAAGTGGAATGCAAGAGTTACATTTTCACCTCTGTGAACCGAAGAACTTGGCTCTCTTATCCAAAATATACTATTATTAGAGCACGTGTTGCTCTATACTAACATTTTGATTTATAAAAATATTGGTGCTACTAAATAAATAGTCATGTTTTCGTTCATTTGCATAACTTGTTTTTTGATTCGATAAGTGGGTATTATTGTTTCAGCGTCCCACAGGTTTTCCTGAGACGCCTCACATCCAGCGTCTTTCCCTTTGCATCCTCTGTCACTATTTGAATATAATTTAAAACTCACCCACTCACCCTTTTCCCACATTTTTCTTGACTAATTAGAGTGTTTCGCTCATTTGCTTCTCCTTCACAAAACGATTGATTCAGTGTTTTGAGGTGGTTGTTTTGACAGCTCATTTCCTTTTTGATGGCATGACGTTTTCCGTAACCAAACTGAGGCAATTAGTTGATTTGAATTTTTGCCTCATTTACCCACTTTGGAAATAGAAGATGTTCACTATAATACCGGTTTCACCCTCTACATTCAAATGTTGTGATCCTGAGCTATCAATGTCAGTCAACATCTCAACGCTCCGTTCTCTCGACTGGACAAATGGGAGGTTTTAGCATCAGCTGAAAATTGTTATTAAGTGCTACAAAAAGTTATTCCTTCTGGGAAGGGGAAGAAGTAATTGGGTTCACTAAGTTGTGCTGTAAAAGATTACTCACTCTCTTTGAGAATGTACAAAGTCATTCGACTGTAGTATACACTGAAGGAATATCGCTTTGCTCCGGGGAGAGTATTATTTACGTTAGGGTAAAATAATCTGAGTAGTGTGCAGGAGGCTTTAACTCCTCACAGACAAAGAATAAGTATTAAATGTTCACGGCGCACAGTTGGTGTGAAATAACAAATCATACTACTTTGCAGTGTGGAAGAGGTAAAAGGTGTAGTGTGGTAGTAGAGTATTGCATTGTGAATGTCGAGACACGTTGGACATGTGCTTCAAGGTCCAGGATGTGCTAGTGTAGTTGCTGGTGCCTTGAAGCTAAGTATCTGAATAAAAGATCCATATTTTATTCATCTAAGTGCATATTGTATTCAGTTGTCCATTGTGAATGTAATGCGGGGTCCAGATGGTCCCAAAGGGAGAAGCGTTGGTCTTTCCTTTTCTGACATCAGAGCAGCTTGCCACGAGAAGCCACGCTCGCAGAAGTGATGCCACAATTCTTAGCAGGGATGCTGCAGAATTGAATGATTTGTGGAAAAAGTAGGGGTTGTCATTAGGTTTGACTGCCTTTTGAGGCGATGCGCCCGATCTGCAGTAGAAAAGTGCGTTGTTTGGTTTTCCTGATGGACGGTTGCACATCAGTATTGAGGGCAGGTACGGGATATCCAGGCCCTGAATATCCAACAGTATCCCTGTTGCAACATCACACCAATTGTTGCACTTAAAGTCAATGTCTGCTTTGTCTTTGTTACTCTTGGGTGACGCGCCACTGTGTGTCCCTTGGCTTTTTAAATGTGGTTACTGAGTTTGCCACCAGTGCCCCTAGGGGAGATTTCCCCTAGACTTGCTAGGCTTTCTGTGGCATTGACCTGCCATGTGTTACCCGACTGTATTCTGCAACAAGCCTAATAATGATACTAAAGCTAAAGCACGGAAGCTGGGAGGGAGAGGTGAGAAGACATCAGAGCTTCAAGAACTTGTAGCTTGTGGCTAGCTAGTGAATAGCTGAATGGGAAATAGGCAACAGCTGATGCTGCTTGCAGCCTACAGCAGAACTGACTAGGCTAGCATCTAAACAGTTAAAGTAATTATTTTACAAGAATGTGGGTCTGAATCTCGCTGGATTGTCATTGTGGAAAGCGTCTGTGCTGTGTTAGTTTAACATCCCAGAAACAGCTCATACGGTTCTCTCCCTGAACATCTTAGACTAGAGCTACCACCTCCAATCAGCAGTTACCTGGACTGTGGACTAAGAATAGCCTTACTTGTGAACTCAGTGCCTTAGGATGTTCTTGTGAGGTTGTCCACTCCTGCAGGAGTTGTGCCTTTGCGCAAGGTTCGTATGTTTCGCTCACCAGCCGAAGTGTGTTGGCTTGTAATGGGGTGTTTTGGATATTGTGTGAGTTGTGCTATTGACCCCAGAGTGCATGATTTTGGTGTTGGAGTTGGTTAGCTCAGCTTGTATCTCGAACTGAACTTGCACAACTCAATATGGCATCCGCGTAGGATTGGATTCTGTTGGCGAATACCACTGTGGCACTCAACCAGTTACATAATACGGGTCATCACCAGCTTCTTGGCGTGACCCAGCAGCAAATCATGTTTTTAAAGTCAGCACTCCAGCTGCTGTGTTTCTCTTCTGTTTGGCCCAGGAATGTGGACTTATCATTACAGAAAAGCATTGCGGTCAAACGCGTGAACCTCTAGGGCTTTCCAGGGAATATACTTCAAACTGACATCTTTTTATTGGATGAAAGTTGCTTGATGTGTTGTTCACAAGAGATGCGTTGGGATCCACCATTGGTAGCCATTTCCTTTTGTGTCATCTGGTCTGATTTCAGTGTGAAGGCCAGTAGTTGACCAACTATTTCTATAAACAATTTCCGCCTGTCCATAATCATGAATTTAAAAATGGAGCAGATACGGTTTCTGTCGAGAAAACGATGTTGTTTGTTGCTGAGTCTATAATAATAAAATATTTCTTTCATTTGATTTATGTTCTAATGATTGTGTTCGCACAGTGCGCTTTTGTTTAGTCTCGTGTCTATCATTTGCTGTTGTATTAATCAGTGTATTTACAGATGCTAATTGGCAGGCAAACCTCTCAATTTCCCTGCTTGCGTGGGATGGTGTCTCGATTTGGAAGCGCTTTTGCAGTCAGCCCTATCATTTAGGAAATTAGAAGTGTTATTTTTTTTAATCTACTTAATAGAATGCCTTCTGTAAATCAAATAAACCGTCTGAAATCTACTATTACTGCGTATCACTGTCCATTTATCATCTCAAATGTTTAAAGGTAATGTAAACATCTAGTTATATTTACAGTGGCAGAAGTTTGATTTTCCAGATAGCACATTAGCAATGTGGTCGTCATTTTTTCTGCGGTGGCCAACTTGGGCATTAAGGAGACGCTTTAATTGTGTGACCAGTGCCTACCTCTGAGTTCTTGTTTTTTTTTCCCAAATGAAGCTAGGAAAGTTGTAATTTGTTAATGTATTCCTGATTGGTACTATAACAGCTCTAAAAGGAAAGTTAGAGTTGATGTGTCAGTTAACTAGCCATATGACCAGACATATGATCAGAGTTGTAGACCCTGTTGCAGGGGAGGACATGGTTAGGAACCCATGAGTGTGAGCATGTGACTCACACTGCTCCATACAGTTTAAACGTTACCACCACTGTTTTTGTTTAATTGGTGTGCTCCCAACTCTGTGATTATCCCCCATAAGTTTAAATATTAAAGTGGGGTTGTTAAAGTGGAGTTGTCCAACAACAGAACTCCAAAAGCACATGCAGCTCCAGTGAAGCACTTGTCCTATGTCTCCACTGGTTCTACCTCCAAACCACCACACCCCCTTTGACTCTATCTCCGCCCTGCATATTGTCCCTAGACTTTAGAACGCTTCACCCCGTTCTTAGTGCAGACTGAGAACTCACCTGTTATTTTATAATGTTTATTACGCGCTCTAGATGAAGGGCCTACCACTGGAGGCCTTGATTTTAAGCTGCCGCAACATAGTAGAGGTTTGCGACCGCTCACTGAGGATAGATTAGGCTTTTATAAATTACACTCCATTTAGTGAATTTGGAAATGTAGTTAGTGGGTCACAAGACTGTCAAACTGGACTGTTAAAGGCAACTTTGAGAAGCCACGCCCTACCGCTCATCTGTATTTTGTTTATGTTGGTGATCATTTTCTAGCTTTTACGCACTTCGTGATCTCACTGGCAAAAAAATGCCCTATCTTTCAGCTTCTCTGTATTGTCACTCATGAGTGTGCTTAGGAGTGTTGGACTGATGGCTGATCATTGCGATGGTCTACTTAGAAGGCACACTGGTTGTCTGTTAATCAATCGTTTTGGTTTAATTTATGAATATGTGTAAGATAGTTTCAGAGGTTATATTGCCACAACCTTACACAGTGGGTTCGATATCCAGAAATAACTTTTCGGTACTTGGGCAGATTTGCCTCTCAAAAAGAAACAGTGACACTTTATCTTTGTTCCCCCTCAATCTTCAATTGACCGCATTAGACCAATGAATCACTTTCTCAACATTGAAACAAGAGTGGAGACTTTTAATTGGGCAGGACGTCATTTACTAGACCACTACAGAAGCGCAAGGATTTGCTTTTTGACTGTCCTTCCTACGGAGAATGCTGTTAAATTAGGTGAGCAATGCTGCAGAGATATCAACAGCCCCTCTGTTTTTAATGCCGCCTGTAGCCCCACCACAGTAAAGTGTATGGGCCAAAAGGTCAGGTTTCTTGGAATACCCTATTCATTTTTGCTCCTTCTGGATATATTTCTGTTGCTTCCTGCCTGTTCCCAGATCAGAGTAGCCATTGAATTATCCCCACTGCAGGCTTCAATTTCCGTCGCCTCTTCCGCTGCTTTTACCAAGGCGCATTCCCTCAGCCGCTGTTCATCTTGCCTTCTAAGGCACAGCACAGGATATATTCTGCCTCTGTGGGACACAGCGCCAGCCATCATTTACTCTTACAGGTTTTGGGCACACTGTTAACAGAGCCCAGTGAAGCTGTAAATTGGCTCACAAGGTCACACATTGCAGAAAATAATGGCACTTATTCCTAGGGAAAAGAAAATCTCTGGAGCGCTTTGATGGACATTGTTAATGTTACCGTGGCGCTGCCTGGTGGGGAAAGCGACATGGCGCAGCATGTGAGAAAGTTCTATATCATCACGCCACCATGTGAGTGCACAAAATACTACATGTCCCAGGGCTTCAATGCATGTTGTAGCCATGTAACCCTGTACTATTTTGGAAGCAAGCCAAATATCTGTTATGTCGAAAAATTTGAAATGTAAGCAAGGGGTTAACATCTAGGTATGGAGCGGATTTTGCGAGTACTAAGTCCTAACATCAACAAATTTAAATACATTGTGGTTGTTGTCAAAACACTTTAATACATCTTTATACTAATACAGAGCTCCAGAAGACAGCCAGCACCGCTAACAATCAGCCAAAAATGTAGCTGTGAGATTTGATATAAGGCTAGGAAGGTAGCGGGATGGCGTCCATTTGGGGAAACTGCATAGTGTATTTCACTGGTATCCCATAAGGCAGCAGATACTGCATAGTTGACAATGAGCTGCCAGACCACACAGTGGGTTTCCGGTGGAAAGAAACAGAGGATGCGTGGATTGGTGTGATACAGTTGCAGAATCTAGTGTTTTTCCTGTGTCAACCAAGTTGAGTAGTCCGAGCGGTGGGATGTGGAGGCTGCGTATTGGAAGTGTGAGTAGGTGGGACTGGATTGGTCTCTGGCTGATTGTAATTGTAGCGCTGCTCATTCCTTTACCTTGATAGACTCCATCTGCGTTAGTATGCACACAGCCCACGCTTCAATTTCTTCTCATTGTCCACTGGTGCAGAAGGGCACCTGCTGCGTTCTTGTGATTGCTCACCACACCTCATTGATGTATTAATTTGACCAGAAGCCTCTTAGGAAGGGCTTTGATTAGCAGAGGTTCTTTAGGGAATAGTGCATGATTGCAACTATATTCAAAGAGTAAATTCCCCTTTAACTCCTGGATGTGTAATGAATGCACTGGCACGTTGAAATGTCGGCTATATGCATAAACTGTTCTCCCACATACCCAACAATTTTCGTTCTCACTAGTGTTGTTTTACATTCTTGTAAAAACCAACTGAGCCATAATTAAAGCTAAGATAATGGGCACGAGCACCCTGCCTCGAAAGACACCAGGTGGGTCCTGTTGCTTGGTCTTCGACACATCCTGGCATGGCGATCTCTGCCACTTCCTTGTGGTGATCTAGTCTTTGACCCCCAAATTTAATGATAGTAAAAGTCCTTTGATCAGCCCTCATTAATATTAATAAATGTAGGAAACATATGTAACCTCTTAAGCTAGAGCTTATCTGAATAGACGTAAAAATAATTGGAATCGTAAGTGCTATTCCTCCATGGAGCCTGGTCCGTATCATGTCGTAAGGGATGTTGTAGAAGAAAATGTATTTGTTGTTTTAAGATTGACCCACCAAAGTTCGAACCCCGAGGTGCATGTTTGTTTTCCTTATTTTTTGTGAATTGTTGAATAAGTTTGCCAAGTTTGGAACAAGTCAGCGTGACCTATTTAGGCACACATGGAAGCAGTCATACTCACTGCCTTCTTAACTCCTAGAAAGTAAACTCCAACTGATCAAACCTGTTATTAGGTTGTAAAAGGTTCATATCTGTTAGTGCTCATAGGGGAGATGTTTGCCTCCTTTGACTATATAAACGAGTGCACTCACTTGAGAACTTTACTCTATATTGTTGCTATAAAAGTCATTTCTTTAGAATAGATTCTCTGTAAAGCTGTACTTGAACATTCTGCTCTTCGTTATTCTTCCTTTTGGGGCAAAGGTAACCTGATAGTCCATGGAAGAGGTCCTTTTCCATTTCCACTGCATTAGACACCTCAGAACCTCTTAACAGTGAATTGCCTCTTTTGCAGGTCTTGCATACAACTCTTTTGGAATGATGACTCTCAGTGTCGAGTCATAATGCACAGTGTCCGTCATTGAATGCACAACAGTAATCGCTTTCTGTATATAGGTGTATGGAGTCCTGTAGAGCTATGCAGGATTTCCAATAAGTCTTCTCTCTACAGCTGCTGTCTGCATTGTTGTCTTGTTATGGATTCCTGAGGTGGATCCAGGTTGGTGTTGTCGATCCTCCTATTCATCGCCTACTGGATGTTCAAGCTTAGTAAGCTTTCTGATTCAGGAAATGCATGTTACAAATGAATACATATTAATGAACCCTTGCACCAATAGCGTCTGCCTTACAAACCCTCTTACTACTGAAGATGTACTACTGAAGATGTAATGCCAGAGAAAACAGACGAGACTTCCAGTATTATTTATAAATGGGCTCTGTGTTCAGTCTAACCTCTGTTCTCAAAGACATTGGCCTAAACCCATCTTGGGCACAGACTTCAAGTTATGGATGAGGGGTGGGAGAGTGTGGAAGAGAGGTGCAGATTGACATTGCTCTCAGAGTCCAGGGTTGATGCCACCTTGAAAGAATGCAATTTACAGGTGCATTGTAAGAGGAGTTAATTCAAATTTCTCTCAAGGAGGGTGGAGTTAGGGTTCAGTGACCTGCACTTTGATGTCCCTGAAGCGCAGACATTCTGTTGAATAGTCAGAATCGGAGGTGCTCTCTTTACTGCAGTTGGGAGGGAGAGTGATCGTGGAGATATCGTATCCATCAACCCAAAGTGGTGGATTCGGAGTTCCAAGTTGACCATTCTCCAGATTAATAAGTACAGGTGTGCCAAGAGCCGAGCTAAGAACCAAGTCATGGTTTAAATCACAAGTCATATGATGAAAGGGCACAGCTGAGTATGTATATGAGCACCGAAAGTAATGAGGGGTGGAGTATTAGCGCTTTAGTCTTCTCCAAGGTTTAAAAACTTCAGAACAGAATGATATTCTGTAATTGAACCTTTAAGAACAGTGGGCAAGGTCTAAGGTGGAGTAGGAAGCAGGGAATTGGGGAGGCTAAGGAGCATTGTTGTCAAATGCCATTTTCACATCTGTTGCACTGAATTCATGCTTAAACCTCTCAGAATTAGACGTGGAGAGAGAATAAGTATCGAGGCAGAACCATGGCAGCAGTAGTATATAAGAACAAAGGAAACCTCCAGACATTGTGTTGAGTTATGGTGTGGCCAGAAGGAATGGCAAGGTTAATCAGTACTGCCACTACAACCCATCCATCTGTTTGTATAAAGCTTCAATCTGTAAATGTCTATCGAAAGTAGAAACACAGCATGAAAAGCCAGGATCTGATACAAATGCCTAGCCAACAGAATGATAGTTCTTATTTAAACATGTTAGACAAATGAATGGGTTTGTTAATTGATGTACACTGTGGGGCACTACGTTTACTGCTTCCACCATGCATCTCCATCAAAGATGCAGACCTGAAAATGTCATGATTGTGATTTCAGACGTTAAGAAAGAAAGGTTTTAACGGTTGTGACAGTCCTGAGCCGGATGGTGATGATTCGATTGACCAGAGCCCCCTCATGGAAGACAAATACCGCAAGGCGAGCGAAGACCTCGACATTCTGTTCAAGCGCTATGGTGTAAGTAAACATCCTTCAGAAAGTCTTCATTATCTTTCTTTCTTTTGTTCGATTCTTTCCTCTTCTCTTCCTTCCCCCGACCTTTCTACTCCATCCATTTCCTCCTTCCCTGACCAATGTCCCTGCATCAAACTCCCTTGCATTTCTACAACCAATCTGAATTCCTCCTTTCTATTCCAACCCACTTCATACAATTCCTATTTGCACCTGAATCTTTGTCCTCCGCCTATTGACCCTCCACATTTCATCATCCTCAACCTATTCCATCTGTCTCCCTGCTTCCCTTTGCTTATCCAACCTCTTCTTCTCCATTTCCCTCCTAATATTTCGTCCCCATCTACTCCTGCTGTCTTTTTATACCTGCTGCGCTATTCCAATTCACTATTCAATCCCTTCATCATTTCTCTGCCCAATCGCTACCTATTCCATCTTCTCCACCCTTTCTCATATTTACAACCCAATCCCACTTTCCCAACTTTGATTCTCTATACAATTCCTTCTACTCCATTTGTTATACTCACTTAACCAACCACCCTATGTACCCCCAACCCACTTCTCCTACCACTTGCCAATCTCTACCCAATCCTGCCTGCTCGCACCTATCTTCTCTCAATGTCGGATTTCTCCCTATAATGTACATGCTCAAATTGCCCATGTCCATACATTTCCCCTTATCCACCCAATTGATCATGCTCCTTCCATTAATTGACTCTCCACCCTCCTCCTCTTCTTCCCCCAAATCCTTTGCCAACATTCCCTAAAAATCTCCATTCCTCTCGCATTCATTGTTCTATCCACAAATTGCCCTTTTCCTCTGGCAAATTGCCTTAATTCTAAAAAAATGTGCTTTGTCTACCAAACCTATTCACTCTCAAAATCACTTTTCTCACAACAACTTCTTCCACGTACAATGCTCTTGCTTCTGTCACCGCCTTCCACTATAATTTCACACTTTCTACTCCAACAACCCCGACTTTCCCAACTACCCCTTTGGCGTCTCTCCTTCTGTTACCCTACCCCATCCAACTTTCCTACCCCTGAACAACAAAGCAGGCGCTGAACAAGAAGCACAGGGAATGCGAGAGCCCAGACGCAGATGAAGTGTTTGCGCTGACACCACAGACGGAGGAGAAATATAAAAAGATTGACGAGGAATTTGATAAAATGATGCAGAATTATAGGCTCGCAGTGAGTACCTAGTGGGAGTGAACCACAGGCTTGCAGGGCAAGTTATATGTTAGTTTGGAAGTGGGAGGTAGAGGTGTGCATGGCTTGCTTCTGAAGCTCTGGGCTGTCCTTCAGTCTGCTTTTGCTAGGAAATAATCCAAGTAGGGAATGAAGGCTTGGAAAGTACCTGGCCTAGACGGAGATGTAAATAATCATATCCTTGATTTATATTTAAAAGATCCTATGCTGCACTTTAAATGTGCAGGTAATATTAGTCTCTTACAGCCTACTCTATGACTAGCAGTATTCGTGCAGACCACATGTTAATAAATAAGTTAGTAAGGTTACGCCTCTGCGTGGCCCCAATGTTGTAAATAGGAGAAAAAATGTATTTCTAGTGTAGAACTGGGAAGTTATTAATTAGGATCGGTCCCCCGTCCCTGTAGGACTGCAGTGCATTAATACATTTCCTGAACTACGTAGCAAGACACTACAAATAGTTCAAGGCTGGCTTGCTAGAGGCGCTAAGCAGCATCCAAGCAAGAGTAACACCGTTTGAAAAGAAAGGACATGTGAAAGTTAGCACCGTTTAGGAATTTGATGTTTTGAAACTCAGGATGTGGAATTTGTATAATTTATATGATTCAAGCCAAATCTGGGTTACTTGCATCAAAAAGCAAAAATTGTGGAAAATCCTGATTGATGAACATAACACAGGATTCTGTTCTAATGTTCTAAAGTTTTGGGAACTGTCTAGTATGTAAGTTGACTGGATCCCGAATAACAGAGTTCTGATACTGGTAGTGTATGCTTTACCAAACTACGTGAACCTTGCTAGATCACTTTTATGTCCCTCTGCCCCCTCGTTCTTTTATCCGCTCCTTGACAGTAGGCAAAGTCAAACCACTGTTAACATGATTAGAAGCTTCCTTGTAGAGCCTCTCTGCCCCACAGCAACAGAGCTAGAAACATTCATTGATCTTAATGGGAAAGGCCATGTGGTTACAAAAGTATTGAGCTCTAGACAGTTTCATATGAACTTTTTGAATATAAGTTTCCTGATGATAAGTAAATCATTTGCGTAACTGCAACAAATTATGGACGGTCTGCTGAATGATTCAAACATTCTCCCCCAGTCAAGAGATCTGGGTTAAATCCATTGTTCTTTTGCCCGCTATGCCACCCCAGTTTGGACCCAGCCATATGTAAATCAGCCTTGACCCTGTGCCTCATGGGATCAGTCCAGACCAAACTGCCAAGCAAGGTACTCCCTGGACTGGAAACCAGCATCCTGGGACCGGTTTCTTGGAATGTCACCCTTCATCAGCCAGGCTAGCTTGAATCCAGTGGCACAGTGAGCAAGGGACCCACGTCTGGGCATACCCATCCCAATTGGGGCAAAAAGTGTAACTGCAACAAATGATGCACGGAATGTTGAATGATTCAAACATTCTCCCCCAGTCAAGAGATCTGGGTTAAATCCATTGTTCTTTTACCCATTACACCACGCCGCTTTGATGATGGATTTAGGGCCAGATCTCTGTACTGGGGTAAATGTATGACATTATTCTGGATTCTGTCCATCAATTGTTGATTTTGCAAGTATATCCTTTGCAGCAGAACGGTTTTGGTTTCTGCTAAATGGTCTGGTGATATACAACACCATCCCATGATATGCATTTGCTTACCTTGTGAGAAGTTCTCTGGGGCAGAGCATGTTGTGGTACTGGTGACTCTACAATCATCCTCTTTGCGGATTTCTGTGGCCACCAGAGCTCCTGAACATTATTTGTCATTTGTTTAAGCTTCTCGGTCCAGCCCAGTTACTTTCTGCCAAAGTTGTGTTGAAGCTTATCATCCTTGGTCAGCCGCCCTAAAGCATCATAAGTGAACACAGTCCACGGAGCACGGCTAGCAGATGTAAGGGAATACAGAAATCCCTGTTTGGTCATCACCATCAATTGGATGCTTGCTCTCAAAAGCTTATTTTATAGTAATCTCTAGTCTCAAATTTGAGATTTTCACCTACATGTTTATGGGTCCATTATATATTTGAAGATATCAGTAGGGCAAATGCAAGACTGCCGTACATGTTCCACAAGGTGCCCCACAAACTTTGGCCTTTGGTTTGGTATCAGATGGTTGACATTGTCCTGAAGAATACAAACCTGGCTCACTTTTAGTTTGTTCCAAACTTTTGATAGTCCAATGACAAAAATCATTGTATGAATTCCAAAACTGCACAAGTACTGCATAGTAACTATACTGAACTCGAGAAGATTAAAGGACAAATCTTCTACGTGCTGTCCCAAGCACTATCCAAGGGTACCCCACTAAGGAATGAGTTTCATTCCTGTCCGAAGTTGTATTCAGATGCCTAATTAATTTTAATATACTAGCCCTGGGAAAATCGCCCATTAACATCTTATTCCAGAAGTGTGAAACACACAGGAACCTTTCTAATGGAGTCACACGACTCCTTGCTTGATCACTTACAGGTCTTGAGCAATACTCTCAAAAGGATGTGACTTCTTATGTTTCTTAGCTTGAACTAGACACCCCTGGTTAAGTATGACCAGTAAGTGATAGAACTATTCTCTGTAAACTTTCTCTCCCAGAACACATTGGGGGCCATCGTTTCTCCTGCATTTACACCAGTTGGTCGTTGTTTAAAAGTCTGTCTCCTGAGGGGGACATTTGCCTTCGTGCATAGGCAAGCTTAACTACCACTGTGTAACTTATTGCAAAAGCAGGGCAGTTCCTTGACTAAAATTCATCTATAACCGTGTTTTCTGAGGGCGGAGTGTTTGTGTGTGTATGAGCCTTTGATTTGACTGAGGTGCTCTAACCAGCTTTGTGTGATGCCCATCCACTCCTAGACTAACGGAACTCATTTACTGGGACACTAACCACACACGAGACGAGGACACCTCCTCGTTGACACATCTGGATTGGATTTGCTTTCGATCCAGCAGATAAAAATGCAAATTTGAAGTTTGTCCATATGGTTTCACTATTCCTGGCGGTAGCAGATTAATCTGCAACGTGTTCGACAAGTGTATTTGTTTTGGTGTATGTTCTTTGCAAATAGTGCACACCAGCCCTGGTCTTTGGGTATATCCTCTGTGCAGGCAAGCCATTTTCCTGTAAGAAGCACAGGCTTTGGTCATCCGTACCTATTGTTTTTTTGTACTATGAAGACTAACGATGAATGTGATAAGTGAATTAGAAAAAGGAAGCGTTCAAAGACCGTTTAGCACCCTAATCCAGTGGCATGTTCAGATGAGTTGTCATAGGAGGGCTGACCCCAAGACAAAATCTGTTTCAAATCTAGAATGGATTCTTAGAGGAAACAAACACCCACTCATCATCTAAAAGCCTACGTATGACTTGTTGGTGTTAAGGAAAAGCTTCTGTCCTTTGGTGCGACTGTGGCGTCATGGAGAGCCCTGAGGTAAGTAGGGACAGAGAGATAACAGCCCTCCTTCCTCTGAAAGAAGTCGTCTTTAACAGAGAGATAAGAGGCACTTTGCTTAGCTAGTCAGGCAAAGGCGTCATTGTTTGTGCACTGCCACACTTCCATCAGGTTCACCTTATAGATTTGCAAGCTGTAATATTTTTATGCTCATGCACTTTGCGGGAGCTATCCTAGCGACATGAAAGTAATGTTTATATTGTGGAGAAGTAATAAACTCCTTGTCTGAAATGCTACCTGTTTACGTGGCTAAACATACCCCTAGGGTTCAGCCCATTCTTCTAACAGGTACACTAAAAGGTCAGAGCACAGTGAACCTGGGGGTTGTTGCTAAGGGTGTAGAAGCTGGAAAGCTACTTTCCCTTAAAACAAACAAACATCGTTGTAGCTGGATGGGTAGTTTAATATTAGCGTGTAGTCTGATCTTGCTCGTGGCAGTATGGATCCTACTGAAGAGATACAGAGTTCACAGCTGTGGTGAGTGTCTTTGACCATAGACTTGCTCGTCCACCAGCCTTCGACTGAAATATGGATCAACTAGAAGGAACGTCAAGAGCATCACAGCAGAGAACTGGTGATTTTTAGTGCAGAGCAAATGTTGGGCAGTCCTGAACTCTGAATATTAACGAAGGCTGCTGATGAAAATCTAGGAGGGAGTTTATGAAGATTCTCTTTCAGGCGCACAAGGAAAACGTTTTAGTAGTTTCTAGAGTCCTTTTCAGGGCTGGCCCTTTCAACTCACAGTCCGCACCTTGCCCTCTGTAAATCTGCGACAGTGGAATTTGAGAGTTGAACTGTTTCTTGTTTCTTTCTTGTTCCAGTCGACCGTTCCTGCACCAAACTTTGCTATGCCAGTCACAATCCCTGTATCCAGCCAGAACACTCTACAGTTCAGCAACCCAGGGGGCTCTCTCGTGACACAGTCGCTGATGACCTCGTCGCTGACTGACCCGCGGCTGCTGTCGCCGCAACAGTCACCCATGCAGCGGAACACGGTATCGCCTGGGCTACCGCAGCGGCCCGCCAGTGCCGGTGAGTACCAATTCATTCCTGGAGCAGACAGGGCACCATTCTTTCACTCTCACACTTAGAACAATCATCCCACGGTATTAATTAGCTCCTCCTGATCTCACTCCACCCTACTTTCTGACTTCGCAGTCACGCACGCCTCATTTCCTTCGTCTTCTCACCTTTTTAATCACAAGCATGTTGCCATCATTTGCTGACACTGCAAGAACCAGGAAAGGAAGTCAAGTTCTCATCAGTCTTAACAGTCACCTGTTTTAACTCTCGCTTTGAAAGCCAATTCTGTATAATTTTTCATAATAAATGTAACCATTGTTTGTATGGAAATTAAGAAAGAGATAAAAGCTGACCGTACTGGAAATGCTGGTTTTCTATACACTGTCTCTTCAAATGCTCTTCCCATATACATTCAGGAGAAGAATATTCATGTATTTTTTAAGTACTATGATATTAACAACTGCCAGAACCACCAAAATGGCCAGATCACTCCATGTCACCAGGCCTGGGCATTTCTTTTACAAGCAAATCTCAACTAATAGTTTATTCCAACTTCCTACATTTGTGTGAATCAAAACTACAAGTGCCACCATCCATTAGATCTTTTTAGTGAAGCTGATGTCTGGGATGTTGTATCCTGTATGACCCAGAGTCAACTCGTAGCATATAGCATGACTCGTTGCCCGGTATAGCTTGACCTGGTAGTATTAATGCAGGTTATACAATACACTTCTCAGCAGTTCCTGGGGAATGGGAGCAGGGTCTTGATTGGTGTGTGTGTTGCATACATAGCAGGTACACCACCAAAGCATGCTGTGTGTTTTCCGCTGGCGGGGTTGGGTTGATTAGAAACGCTTACTACTCGAACAGAACTCATGGTGTACACGTCTTCTTCTTTAAGCAGTAGAGCACGAGAGAAGAATCAAGAAAGGGAAATTCATTAGGAAACGAAAAGCTCTAAAAAGGAGCTGAGAGCTGTTTTTTCTTACCACAAATCTAGATAGTACCAGGTGTAATAATGCTACTTTATGGATAAACCCTAGATAAACACAATGAATGACCGATACAATGCATTTTGAAGGATTGCAGTTAAGTGGCTACTTGTGAAAGGTAAAGGGCACAGGAAATAGTTTAATATAGTTTATGCACCTTAATCATTTTGTTTTGTAAACGGGTGGTGCAAAATTAAGTAATTGGTAACTGTTTTCTTGGCTTTACGTTCTTAATACAGTGCCTCTGACAACTACATTATGAACAAGTGGCATCCAGAGTGGAGTGGGGCTGCCACTGCATCCTGCCTGGGCCAGGGTTACTGTGGCCTGGTCCCAGGGTTACTGTGGCCTGGTCCCAGGGTTACTGTGGCCTGGTCCCAGGGTTACTGTGGCCTGGTCCCAGGGTTACTGTGGCCTGGGCCCTGGGTTACTGTGGCCTGGGCCCTGGGTTACTGTGGCCTGGGCCCGGGGTTACTGTGGCCTGGGCCCGGGGTTACTGTGGCCTGGGCCCGGGGTTACTGTGGCCTGGGCCCGGGGTTACTGTGGCCTGGGCCCGGGTGACTGGCCTGGGCCCTGGGCTACTGTGGCCTGGGCTACTGTGGCCTGGGCCCTGGGCTACTGTGGCCTGGGCCCTGGGCTACTGTGGCCTGGGCCCTGGGTTACTGTGGCCTGGGCCCTGGGTTACTGTGGCCTGGGCCCTGGGCCCTGGGTTACTGTGTCCTGTGACCTGGGCCCGGGTGACTGTGGCCTGGGCTACTGTGGCCTGGGCCCTGGGTTACTGTGTCCTGGGCCCGGGTGACTGTGGCCTGGGCCCTGGGCTACTGTGGCCTGGGCCCTGGGCTACTGTGGCCTGGGCCCTGGGCTACTGTGGCCTGGGCCCTGGGTTACTGTGGCCTGGGCCCTGGGGCCTGGGCCCTTGGTTACTGTGTCCTGGCCCAGGGTTACTGTGGCCTGGGCCCAGGGTTACTGTGGCCTGGGCCCTGGGTTACTGTGGCCTGGGCCCTGGGCTACTGTGGCCTGGGCCCTGGGCTACTGTGGCCTGGGCCCTGGGTTACTGTGGCCTGGGCCCTGGGGCCTGGGCCCTTGGTTACTGTGTCCTGGCCCAGGGTTACTGTGGCCTGGGCCCAGGGTACTGGGGCCTGGGCCCAGGGTTACTGTGGCCTGGGCCCTGGGCTACTGTGGCCTGGGCCCTGGGCTACTGTGGCCTGGGCCCTGGTCTACTGTGGCCTGGGCCCTGGGCTACTGTGGCCTGGGCCCTGGGTTACTGTGGCCTGGGGCCTGGGCCAAGGGTTACTGTGTCCTGGGCCCAGGGTTACTGTGGCCTGGGCCCTGGGTTACTGTGGCCGTCTTAGAACATCTCTGCTTACCCCAGGAACTCACCGTCACTATGGACTCTCCACCCCCGGGTTATTCAGTCGCATGTACATAGCAATATCTTTGACTCACCTCTCCCAGATTAATTCCCCAAAAATGTTTTAAACTCCCAGGAAATATACAAATACGTCAGCAGAACTGTTGCACTTCTGACGATTAGCTCCCTTGATGGCAGCAGCCTCTTTTGTAGGAATGCCACATGCCACAGGTAGGGGCGCCAGATTCCCTCTATAGGAGCCAGTAACCTGGGCTTTTAAAGGGACTTCTAAGTTGCCTTCATTGTCCCTCTTGTGTTTTACCTTCCCCTTTACTGAAGCGCAACTATGTGTGTTGAAGTTTCTTCATTCAATGGACCATATGGTGAGTGATGTCACATTAGGTTTTACAGTCAAACCTGACGTCAATAGTTTGATTAAATGATCTAGACACTAAATACATTTTCCATTTCACTGTGTCACATTCAATGCAAAAATAAAGTTTCACCCTACATATCTGTTCATAAACTAAATGATACAGTGTAAGATAACGTAGTCTCATTGAAGAACTTGAAATCGCACCTTATGCGCCGCTTGCTGCACTTGGTCTCGCACGTGCATCCAGTTCCTCTTTTGGTATCAGGTGCAGTTTCACAATATTGCCCTAGGTTGTTTTTTTTAATCCATGAAGCTTTGATGGCTAGAGAATAAGCGAGTGAAACAGTACTTCAACAATCTGAAATAAGAACTATTTCTCTGTGGGAGCAGAATGTGTAAAGTTGTCTTTTGCTGCCTTTGTCATTTTTTGTAATAAACTGTGCTAAACTCCAGAAGTAAAAAAAATGTGCGGGTGAGTATCTAGCAAACAGTAAATTGTGTGAGAAAAACTGGAAACAGCTTTTTTAATAGCTTCATTTAACAGCAAAAGTTTTTTTCTTTTTTTTATCGAAAACAATATCTAGCAGTATTTTTGTTGTGGGTAATTGAAGCTTGTTTGCAATGAATTTTAAATTCTACTAACGATGGAAGCTTGTGAACTTGTAAAGTTTGTTGCTTCCACTGAACGTTGCTAGCATAATTATCATTCTTACTCCCTCACTTGAGTGGTTAACGCTTAATGCTAAATCTATCAGCTCAACCTACTAGAGCTTTGATTACTTGATGTTTAAATGTTGCACATATTTATAAATATATCTGCACCAAAGGTTTGTTCAATATACTTAGTTATTGCAGCTTTATCAAGAAAACGTGTAGCCCACCTACAAAAAACATAGATTAAACCGGTATGTTCAAAGCATGGAGTTTCTTGTATAGCACCAGCACAGCGTGGTTTAATTGTGATGACACTCCTCAGTTAAGTGAGTGAAAGAATACAGTGGTGAGGTGACACATTTATTAAAAAAAATTAAAAAACAGCCCCCCTTTCTTGTAACAGCATGTAGTCCGCTGAATTTTTGGTGCCTCTACAAAGTCTGTATATCGCTATGGTCTTATTGAACCACTTGTGGTAAATTGATGTTTCGACCATAATGTGTTAATCCATGCATGGGTCGTCATCAAGATTGTGATGTCATTTATGTGCAGCTGAGGATAGCCTATATAGACTGACCCTTCACGGTCCCTTCAAGCACACAGAATCTGGAATACACACGGCAGAATGTAGAAAAAACTTCCAGTACGGTTTTAATCCAACACTGGAGAATCTGTATTTCTCGTTAAGGAAGACAAGGTAAAGTTATCCCAGAAAAACAGGCTTTAAAAGCAACTTCCTAAATTTTAACAAAATGTTGTCACACCGAAGCATAATCCCGTAAAATAAACTTTCCTAATTAACCTGTTTAATAAAAACTATGAATGAGTCTAGACATAATTTAAATCTAAACTTTGACACATTGCTATCAATATTTTTTGAGGATTATTTAGATTTTGTTTGATCGTGTTGTTATTGCTCCAGTTTGAGTGAAAATTGCATTTGAAGGATTCGTTTTAAGATTTTTATTTTATTTAACAGTGTCATGAAAACAAGCGATTTTTTTAAGTTTACGGACTGATGTATGTGCACTGCAGAAGTACCATATATCCTAAGCATGTTTTTTCCCTCCATGATTAGGTGCAATGCTCGGCGGAGACTTAAACAACTCCAATGGAGCCTGTCCAAGTCCACTGGGTGAGTACGAGTGTAGCAAAAATGTATTTTGAAGTCTGTAACGAAACTGTCAATCTCAATCTTGCTACTAAATAACGGTTTCTCAATTTGTGTAAAAAAAAATTATATTTTTCATCTTGAGTATTGAGATGGTCCCAGAATATATCCACACATCGAATTGCATTGACTCAATACAGTGTGGCCCAGTAATACACATTCATATACGAACTGAGGTCTCTATTTCCCTGATAAAGGTATTTGTTACTTCGGCTTGCCAGTTCTGAGATATTGGTAATATTTGCAATTGTTATCCTGTCATTACATCTAACTCACGTTCGTCCAGTATATGTCTCACTAAAAATAAGTCAATTCAAAACAAACTTGGTACGAGTATATCTGCAGATTTAACTCACAGACAGCAGAGTTATGTGATATGGTAATAATTTGGTTTACTATGAGGCTTACATTTAGGTTAAGGAAATGTAGGGAATAGAGTTTGGTTTGAGGTTAGAACTAGATTTAATGTTGAATTTAGAATCAAGGTTAGCTTTAAGGAAGGGTTTTGCTTTCGTTTTTTTAATTAGTTTTTTATTTTTAGACTTCATGTCAGTGTAAATGTTGGGGTTTGGTGTTGAGGTTCAGGAAGGTAAAAAAAGAAGAATTCTGTATAGTTTATTTAAATAGTTGGGGGAAAGGGGGTATGGAAGCCCTCATCCTAACAGTAATCCTATATTATTTGCATACATGATGTGCAATTTATCTGAAATTACATAAATCTTATTAAAATATTAACATTTGGATGCAAGAACAATGGGGTGTGCATTTATCGTCTAATGGTAAGAACTTGCAAATCTCTTTCTTTGCTGTGGAAAAATGTGCGATTACTTTGAGTATTATACACATATCTGGATAAGTGACAAAATAGTGGAGACTGCACAAACATAGTGACTATATGCAATGCAAGGAAGAGGCTGGAGGGTAAATGGCAAGAGGCCGGTGGGCTTTTGTACAAGCAGGTTAGAGCCAGATTACAAAAAGACGTCTGCCTTCAGAAACAGCAGTAAATCCCCACACTTCTTCCGCCATGCCTCACCCTCCCCGAGCAGTCAAATTCTAGCTTAGGTGCTTACTCAAAGTAATCCTGTTGTGTCAGAAAAGAAGTGAAAAGTGAGTTCTGCAGGTGATTTCAATTGCTCTGCTGGATTCTGTTGCTCCTTGTGAAAAAATGGCTCTGTGCCACTTACCCCATAAGTGTGTGGGTCTTTAGGATACCCCCCGTTCTGGCTTAAGACCAGCTGATCTTCTATAGATGTACTACACACACTTAGATCAACAATAGGTTGGTCATAATGTGCGCCGGGTGTGCCCTCCTGATGGTGGCTTGATAATAGTGTATTGTTGTAAGCAGCTGATGATGTGACTGAGCCAGATCCGACTTTCATGGCAATGATCACATGGCTGTTGACACGTCCACTCACAGTGAGTTGCAAGAGCTCTCATTGGTGGAGCTTGTCCCTGGAAGCGGGTAGCCTTCTAACTCTGCAAACTATATTCTTTTCTTTATGCAACCAAGATTGTGACCTACAGGAGGATTAGTATATTTAAGAATATACTTGTGTTTGGGTGACATTTCACTGATCTTGCCCCAGGTCAGCCCTGGAAAGAAGTCATGGCCTGCTCAGGACATACATTTGGGTTAGAGGTGGAGTGACAGATGCCACGTATTGCCTGCAACATTCTGAGAATTGTTCTGCCTTAACCTTTCTTATTGATGTAGGTCAGATGTGAAGTAGGTTTGATGGCTTACTTCCCATTTCAACACCTACTCTATTATCTTAGCCAAGTGTTTGCAGACCTGTAAGATGTGTGTAAGGCTGTTCTTTCCGCAGACCGCAGGGTGCATTCTGTGATCCCAGTAATGTACCACCCTTCTTGCAGTGTTCTATGTTCTCCTCTAATGTTTTGTGATCTAATTCCACCCTACCCACTTTGGACTGAAGTCATGAAGGACTTTCTTTTTAAAGCGCCTTTGGGTTCACTGTTCGTGGTTTCTGTATTCAGGCTTCTTTTGAGTTTGAGGAGATCCTTCAAAGTTTTGTGTCCGGTGAAACCCAAGCTTGGCTTGTGGTAAGGAAGGCAGTCTTCTAGGATCGGGGAGGGTGAGGGACCTGTTCAAGAGAGGGCCTGAGAACTGTAGCAGAGGAGGCGTGTGGATGAGATCACTGGCCCACTCTGTCCACATGCAGAGCTTAACCCCCGTCTCATAAATGTAACTTTGCTTGTGGCACGCTGAAGACAAATGATGGGAAAGCAAGGGATGGTGTTGTCATTTCATTATATCTTTAATGTAATTTATAGTGGGCTACGTCTTACCTGTTATCACTCTGCTTTGTTTGGTTTCACCCTCTTCACCCTTTTCCATCTTTGGAAACTTCCTTTGTTTTCTCTGGTGCTTTGACAGTTGAACTGTCACTGGCGATCGGTGATTGTGTGAGGAACATTAAACTCGTGATTCGACTCATCTTTGCCTTTGTGTTTTCTTTATATCAGAAGGCGAACAAACCAGGGACATATAACTGGGCCAACCTAAAGTTGATGGGGCTCTCTGCGACACCCTTGTGTACGTTTTCGTACCATATATTTCCTATAGAATGCTTCATTATTATCACGAGGACTTCTCACCAAGTGCACACCTCTCAGGTCTGGGCAGGGGGGAGCACGAGAGGTGGCCTTGTCATGTTAACTCCATCATAAGCCACTTGAGCTTTCTGAGGCCGCCACGGCACTAAGTTGGTAACTTTGATTTTGTGCTACCTGCCTTACAGCTTCATTGTGCTCAGTGTAGACAATGCTAGGGCTAAACCCTCTGTACTACTCGTTTTATGAACCATAGATTGTCGAGCCTCAGAATTGTCACTCTGATTGGAACCTGTAACTTGAAGTTTGCACAAACATCTTCGGAGCTGATGTTTTATCACACTTGTGACATCATCTCCCTGACTTTCAGCCACATACAGGACCTAAGAAAATAGAAGTTAAGGGTGCAGTGTCTCTTTCATGATGCACACAGGCAACAAAGTTTACATTGAGTTCAGAAGTTCAGTCACGGTTGTATCTATCATTGGTGTAGCAGTTGTAGTGGCTCTGGGATGTTTGGGGCACACTGCACTCCTATAATGGCTGCCCTTTAGTGCCCAGCTGTGTGTAGGGAGATGTAGTTCATTTTGCGTGCATTAGTGCCTATAGTACTCTTAACAAATGCACAATAAAGAATAAATGTTACCTTTTATAACCATCCCTAAAGCTCGAAAGGCATGTTTTGCTTTTAAAAACTAGTCGCTTTCCTCTGTTTTTTCGGAGTCTAGTATAGACTATAGCGATATGTCTTGATAACCACATGTTTCCCAAAAAAGTTATTACAAAAATACATATGTGAAGGGGCTTTTGGTCAGCCCTGTTCATCCAGCGGTTTCTTCCTTTTGCTTCTTCCTTTTAAAGTATTGGCTAATGGGCTGACCCACACTTCCATTGGCTCTCTACTCTGAGAGTGACACCGAAAGGGAGTGCACTTCATTAACCTAACATAAAAATCTTTTAAAGGCCAGACCTGTTTGCTGTTTTTCTTTTGTTTTGAACTATTTTGAATAATGTAGTCTGCAAAAAGAAAACATCTCACTTAAAAAAAAAAATCTGTTTCACTAAAATGATAATTAAAGGTGAGTAGATATATCTGATGCAAGGACACGTTTGGAGTAATAAATTAATGGTTTGTGCAGAGGGAGACATAGTGGCCCGAGTCATATTACTGGTTTTGCAGTTTCAGGTTAGGCTGGTGCCGGGCTTCGCTAGAGATTTACTTTCCAGTTCACCACTGTTTTCTCACTCCAACCTAAACCCCACTTCCTCAGCAGATGTGGACAAGATGTGTAGCCACATCTGGCAGGGAAGAATAGCCGCAGTGATTCGTGTTCCCGCTCGCTGTGGCACAGCTTGGCGAAGAATGCATGTTCAGAGAGAGAGCGAGATTGTCATAAGACTGGCACTAAATGATTCAAAGGAACTCCGGGAGGCGTGGAGATGGTTATGGGGGACATCCTGCCCAGATTTGGCGTCTCCCTGGCCAAGGATAGTAGGTAAAGACACAATATTAATTATGGAAATGCAGGTCTCACAAGAGGGGCTGTGAGAGTTGCGGGACAAGTTCAGCCACTGGAAAGCTGCAGACGAAGGGTTGTCACTCTGTGACGGCTCAGCCTCCTAAAATCGCCATATATTAATATATTTCACTCCAGTGCATTTAGTCGCTTTCACTTTACGGTCTTGATAACCTGTTATGGTACACAACACACTGGTTCACTGTGACTGTTTGTATTTTCGAGATACCGCCATTGCTTTTATCCGTTTATCGGTGTAGTGGAATGGCCCAGTGCTTAATTTGAGCCATTGGTTTCCTGTGCTCTGCACTGGCCCTTAACTGTCAACACTGGCACTTATGACAACTGCCACATGGTGGCGTTGTTTGTGCAATTAAAAGATGAGCAGAACGGTTGTTTATTAATTCAGTATCTATTGAAAACAACTACTTGCCGCCCAACCCATTCTTATAGCTTCGGGGGCCTGGAACAGATCGAAATGTCACACTTGTAGGAGTGTGATGGTTTGTAGTTGGCAGCACTGGCAGTAGCAATGGGTGGTGCAAGCTGCAGAGGCCTCCTGACGAGAGCCCTGGCACTTCATGTTTTACAAATTAAGCACTGAGTGTACCGCGCCGGTGTAATATAAAAATGGAAGCGGAGTTCGTGCCATCGGTCTGACAGCTCGGAGACGTCCTGGAACACCGCCTCCCTGGGCTGGCGCGGGGACAAGGCACCTCCGCGGCAACGATTTGTGACAGACTTGGTTTTGGCAGGCCTGCAGTGAAATCGTTTTATTCTCCTGCACCGAGAGCTCTTTTGTTCTGCTGCTGCCTCTGACACATGCCTAGCCGAGGTGTACCTCTGACGGGCCGGGTCCTGTATTCCGGCGCCAGGCGCTCCCCCTCGCCGCCTCGGGAGCGTGGCTCGAGTCCCGGCCGACTCCCGCCTTCCCGCCCTTTCCACGCGGCGCACCTCGGCTCTCACCCTGTGGCACACAGACAAACGCGCTGACGTGAACACGCGTGCGTGCGAGGGCTGCGCCTCTGAAAGCCAGCGAGCATTCAAGTCTGTGGATCCATCCAAATAACCCCAGAAGTGAAGCGGCTGAGTCGAAGGTCCATAGCCAGCCAAGTAGGAGCTTTGTTCAAACACAGTCAGAGCTGCCTTGACTGGGTAACAGAACTAGTCATTTACCAGCTTCAGATTGAACTAAAGGACCTGAAAAACAAAATTTGCACCTGTGGAAGAGTCGTCCATGGAAATGTTTAGCTACCCAGCTTGCATTCTGGCAATTTTCTTATGTAGCAGTCCATGCCTTTTGTTTCTTATCTCAGTAATACCGGTGGAGAAGAGGAGATTTTCTAAGGAATTCGCTGTTAACCTGCCCCAAAGAGGCAGCAGTACATCACGAGTTGCTAAGTCACACCTCTTCTGCCTTGCAACAGAAGCATCCCTCGGTGTGTTTCAGTTACAGTGGCCGTACCTTTGAGGTGTGGCTGGATTCCAAGGTGCAGCGAGTGCAAGAACTTCGTCTGCCAAGACCACCTGATTTTAGTAACATTATAAATAACATTTAATTATTTATAGGGGGTTTCCGCATGCCATCTTCACCCATTGATTTGTTGAGTCTTTCACATTTTTCTTCCGCCCCCAGGCCCCCCACCATCCATCAGACATGTGGCAGTGGGTCTGCCGACTTCAGCCATTGGCTAACTTCCATGTGGGTGAAGACATTCTTTTCATTTCGAAGCACATCCACTCACAAAGTAGTTCCCTCCTGTGCCTGAAATTATTATGACGTTTTGTGTTTAAAACCCACTTCAAAACAAGCGTGGACTAATCCAATAGGCTGGCAGCAATACCTATTTGCTTTTCCAGTGCTTTTTAACTTGTTGTCTAAGAAGTTTTAGCCATTGAGTGATCTGCCACTTTACTCATGGTCTCGACTCTGTGTGGGACATGGGCAATGACTATCTTTGTGCTGACTGACGTTTCACTCAGACTCCAATACCTGCGCCTATTGAGATGGCACAGGGGGACAGGTTCATTAATCGGAGCTGCAGAAAATTATTTTTGGGATTAGTAATACTTCTATCTTCGGGGTCATCTGTTAACCTCTTATTATCAGAGAAAGCTTTGGAGCGTGTTTCATTACTTAATTTGTTTCAAAAAGCCAACTTCAGCCATTTTTCTTTTGGCAAATCTTGCTTTCATTAACAAGAACCAGTCTTTAATATCTTGTTTCTGGACAAAAGCTGTTAGAACTTACACGTAACCAGTTACAAATGGTTTCTTCCATATCCACATCATATTATTAGTGATTAAGAACCTACAGTGAACTGCTATTTAAGAGAATTAAAGTTGCATCTTAATTTAGAACTGGCTCTAGTATTTGTTGGTCAAAGTGCAACCTCCAAGTGATCTCTTGTGTTTTTTTAAGCTTTAATATGAAATCTTTGATGCCATCATGTGAGAGTTCTGCTGTTTGGACTGAGAATTAAGTACCTCCTAATCGAGATTTGAGGAAATTGGGTATTTCAAGTCGAAAGGAGGCCTTTCAGCATAGGCTGCGACATGCCCTATTGGTACACAACACTGTTGCTTCATTCAGTTATTTCTAGTGCTTGGTCTGCAATGCAGAGCGCCCTGAAGTGGTGCAGAGTTGTTGGCACTTCAAACAGAGTGGCAATTTGCTACTAGAGAGCTCCGCAGCCACTTTGAAAAGAACAGATTTTTTAGCCTATTCCTACTGTTTAGTTCTGCATACTGGCTGCACCCAAAAACTGTTGCCTTATCTCACCTTCTGGACTCCTCAGTCTAATGAACGCCTTTACTGAGATTTTTCTGAGAAGCAGCAGTTTGTGCAGTACTTGAACACTCAGCGGGATGTGGTCGCAAGTGTGGCGATGTAGAAGGACGTCAACGGTGACTGCTGGCGAGGCTTACAGTTAAAGCTGCCCTAACGGCAGGGAGCAGCATCTACAAAGGCCATTTATAAAACCTACCACCAATAACCATAGCAACAACAGCCTTAGTCACTGGTCTTATAAGCGCACACAACAGAAGGCTCCGGAGGAAAGCTGCTTCCTGTGAGTCCAAGGTAAGACGGCCATATGGAAAGGGTATGTCTGTAGCAAGTACAGTGTCTAAAAACCATGTGCAGCTAAGGGGCCCAAAAGAAACAATATTATCTGTTCTGCCTGCCTGCTGGAAAAAGAGTGCAAGTTAATATCTCCATGTTCAACTCTAATATTGACATCAATCTAGCTTACAAAAAGACCATAGATAAACCTTTCCAAACCTGTTTTTAAAAAATATTTCAGCCATGTTGGTGGCAGCTTTCTTTTGATGGTGTTCATCGAGGCTACAAGCCAATTTTCATGTGACATCACAACCAGGAAGCGACATGTAAACTGACAAGACAGAGCCATATTAAAAACAGATTGGAGCTGCTTTATGGAGAACACACACCGTAGGCCATAATTTCACTTTCATTGGTTTTAGGGAAGAAAGCACTACTGCAGGGGGACCCGCCCCTTGAGTTCCTACCTTGGTTTCAGCCGAAAGGAAACAGCGTGTTAATAGGGCTGATGCAGAGGTTTCTTGGGCTGTGGCTGCGTTCAGCAAGTGCTCCGTCTGGTTAGGACTTTGTGGACACGTGTATCTGGAGCGCTTCCAGATTTCAGCGATTTCTGCTGGCTCAGCTTAAGGTTTCCGGCGCAAGAGCAACAACAAAAAGGATGGTGAATGTAAAGGGGAACTGAGAAACAAAGCAGCACCATTGGTTCCAATATGTATGTTCTACATTGAAAATTGTTTAGGGTTACCCTCCCTTGAAGAGTGTTTGGGGTTAACCACCCCTCACCACACTATGCATTATCACTGCATTATCTTTCTGTGTTGTATGTAGTTATTGTGAAATTCCATCGATTTCCGAGCGCCTAGAGACCTGCAGGTGATTGGCGCGATATAAATCCAATATAACAATAACAATAACTATGAAAAGCATTTCAGAGATATTTTAAGCCGAAGAGCACTTTGGGAATCTTACATTCCTTTCAAAGCAGTGGCGTAAAGTCAAATGATGGCCCCACTCTCTGCAGACTGTGATGAGGGGCTCCCTTGTCTCCCATTTCTGACAAATGTGTATGGGCCTTGAGCTGAATGAGGGCACCCTTGTAGGTTTATGGGCCGCCTGGTGGGTTGGAGGCCCCCATGCACCACAGGGGCCTGCGTTACGCCCCTGTTCTCAAGTAGTTCATATATACCATGTATTGAATATGAGCTATGGTATGGGGCTTAAATTACTCATCATCATTGTTAAAACGTTTTAATGTATGTGATTTGTTAGGCACTATCACTCATTCAAAGCACAGAGGTGAAATGCGTATTCAATCAATCAATCAGAGAATTGTAAGCGCGCTACTCACCCGTGAAGGCCTCAAGGCACTGAGAGAGACGGGGGTCCGCAGTACTGTTTAGCCAAAGAGCCAGGTCTTGAGGGTCTTCCTGAAGGTGTTCAGGGAGGGGGTGGTGCGTCTGATGTCTGCCGGTAGCTCGTTCCATGTCTTGGCTGCAGTGTGAGAGAGAGAAGGATCTACCGCCTGCTGTGGCTCTTTTGATAGGCTGGATTTCGGCCAGTGTGAGGATGGAAGATCGGAGGTTTCTTTTGGGTGCGTGGAAGTTGATTCTGTCATTGAGGTATTTGGGTCCGTTGTAGTGTAGTCATTTGTAGGCGTGAGTGAGGATTTCGAAGGTGGCTCTTTTCTCCACGGGGAGCCAGTGGAGTCTACGTAGGTATTGGCTGATGTGTTTGTGCCGGGGGATGCCGAGGACAAGTCTTGCGGCAGTGTTCTGGTTTTTCTGGAGTTTGCGGAGTAGGGACTTGTTGATCCCGGCGTAGAGTGTGTTTCCATAGTCCAGTCTGCTGGTGATGAGTGCGTGAGTGACAGTCTTCATTGAATCCGGGGGGGGGGTCCATTTGAAGAGGTATTGCGGAGAATGCGGAGGGTGTTGAAACAGCTGGAGGTGAAAGCGTTGACCTATCGGTTCATGTTGAGTGATGAGTCGAGTATGATGCCAAGTTTTTCGGCGTGGTCCGAGGAGGTAGGTGGGCTTCCTAGGGCGGTCGGCCACCAGGTGCTGTCCCATGCTGAAGGGGTGGTTCCGAGGATGAAGACTTCTGTCTTCTCGGCGTTGCTCTTCAGGCAGCTGTTGGTCATCCAGACAGCGACGTCTTGCATTCCCTTCTGGAAGTTGAGCTTGGCGGTGGTGGGGTCTTTGCTGAGGGAGAGGATGAGCTGGGTATCGTCGGCGTAGGGTACGATGTTGAGGCCGTGTTGTCGGACGATGGCTGCGAGGGGGGCCATGTAGATGTTGAAGAGAGTCTGGCTCAGTGATGATCCCTGTGGGACTTCGCAGCTGATTTTTGTGGGAATGGAGAAGAAGGTCTGGTAGTCTGATGATCGTTTGGCTTCTTCGGGTAAGGAATAAACTGATCCAGCCCAGGACTGTTCCTTGTATGCCGGCGTTGTGTAGTCTGGTGACTAGTGTGCGGTGGGAGACTGTGTTGAAGGCCACTGATAGGTCGAGTAGGATGAGGGTGTGAAGTGGCCTTGGTCCAGGAAGGTGCAGGTGTCGTCTGTGGAGGCGAGTAGGGCGGTCTTGGTGCTGTGGTTGCCTCGGAAACCGGATTGGGATTGGTCGAGGACAGCGTTCTCTTCAATCAATCGAGTCAGTTCCCTGTTGACTGTTTTCTTTGCAACTTTGGCTGTGAAGGGGAGGTTTTCATGTATTTACAATAATTAAACTTGGCACCAGGTTGTTTAAAAATGTTTTTTTTAATACATTTTTTTAATTCACTCAGACGAGTGCGTGTTCCGAATGCTGCATTTATTTTGTAGAAGTAAAATACTGATAACTAGAATGCAAGTGGAAGATGCAAAAACTAACCACAGTTGTTAACTTTCATTTCTTGGCACTGCTTTTACCACCTGAGCCCAGGGGTCAGATGGATCAAAGCAGTGTAGCAAGCGCTGCCTCCGACGACCCTAAATGACATTTAGTAAATGGGTAGATTTACAGCTCTTCTGTAACATAAGTTTCTCAGTAAAAATGTATCTGTTTTGCACTTGATAATATATCTAATGCATCACTGCTAACGGACATCAACATTTTTAACGTGAACGTATTTGTTAGCGCCCTTTCTGGCAGATAAATCCACTGAGGCTCATGGAAGTAGAGTGATTGGCCGAGGATCACACAAGTAGGTCGACTGAGGAACACTTGCTTAGAGCTCAAGTCTGTTGTTTCTGCTCCTGACCAGTGCTTGAAATGGAAAAATAGACGTGCAGGCCCTCTGTTATAGAGTACTTGCTTGTTTCTGAGAAGTGCCGGTACTCGCCAATTAAAAGTATTACATTTCTCTTGAGAAGTGCCAGTACTCCCTCTCAAAAGACAAGAGTGCCGGTACTCAGTACCGGCCCATTTAAAGCACTGCTCCTGGCAAGTTAAGACACTCGATGACATTTCCTGTACTTGCAAAAAACGAACTAGCACAGGACTGAGTGGAGCGCGGAAGAAATGCCCGCACTTCAATGCTGAAAAAACCGAAAGGCGAAATGTTCATGTTCCTAAATGCTTGCAAATAAATGCTTCTTTTAAAGAGCAAAGCACTTACCCCCGGAGCCCGCTGTTGGAAGTGCTCTCAGGTGGGCGGGTCTGATGCACTTTTCAATATCCGCTCGCTGCCTCGACTTCACTCAGCTCTGCCCTCAGAGTCTACCCAGAGCGGGCAAACGTTATCCCTTCACTGAGTACTGGATTCGGAATTCAGGACAACGACCCGTTTTTTGCCACGGATGCGACCACTGAAGGGCTGCTCTCTGAAGTCTGACGCCCTGGGCCCAGCTGGCCCTGTAAAAGTAAAGTCCACATTTGTAAAGAGCACAATCACCCGTAAGGGTCTCTAGGCGCTGGGGGCCGTCGGGAAGATTAAGCGAGCTATTGCCCAGAGTCACATGGTGCTGGGCTAACCTGCCGCCGGAGCCGGGGATCGAACCGTGGTCCCCAGATTCCAGCGTCAGTCGCCCTGGCCGCGGCGCCACACCTCTTCCTCTCCGCCTCCCTGTCCGCATATGAGAGCGAGGAAACCTTCAGGATGCCAAGTTGCATGGTGCATTATTCTCCCTTTCTCCTCAGCTCGCAAGTGTGCCCTTGTCAACTACATTTTATTTACATTTAGTCAACATATATGGAAGCCTAGAATGTTTGCGTTATAAATTGTCCCAGCCACCGAGGCTTTAAAACCTTTATTTGAGTTCGGAAAGAAGGGAGGTCTCTGCCGAGACCCCTTATGCTGCTGAAGAGTGCAGCTTCCGGGCCCCGCCTCCCCCCGCACTCCTCAGCTGTTGAGAGCGGCTGTTCCAGGCCCCGGCGCGGCGGGTTCCGTGAATGTCAGCATTGACGTCACCTGCACATTCCGCGCATTCTTCTCAGCGGCCGGAGCCCAGAACCCCCGGGACGCCACGCGCTGTCTACGCGCGCGCGCGGCGCTCTGCGTGCGTAACTTCAGACGACGCCCCGGGCGGAAGCGGCCCTCCCAGCGCGCATGCGCCCTGCGCAGCTGGCGTCAAGCAGGTTAGCGAGGCTGCAGCTGTTCAAGGCGCTGCAGCGGCGGCACTTAAGATGAGGATCTCGAGAGCACCTGACCTTAAGAGGGAATTCGAGTCCCCCCTGAGCGCTATTGATTCCCTGGAACAAGGCACGCGGATGTTCGTCGCATTGATTTGGAACCCGGTCAGATACCTCTGCATTCTTGTGGCAGGCAGGCCAGGCAGATGTGCACGCAAGTCAGAGCTGCGATTTGTGCAAGGCTGTCCTGTCTGAGGCATGGTCCAGCCATCGTTAAATGGGCCGGTGTTGAGTACCCACACTTCTTTCATTTGAGAGGGAAAGTGCCTGCACTTCTAAGCGCTCATGTAATAAATATAATGGCAGAGTACAGGCACTTCCCAGGAGCAAACAGTGACTCTAAATAGTGAGTACATGCACTTCTATTGTTCCATTTGAAGCACATTAGAACCCTGGGTAAAAAAGGGTTCTTTCTTAAATTCACATGAGTTCCATTAGGGTACAAACTTTTTTTGTGTTTAGGTGAGCAATTCTTGGTTTTACATTAATACTTTCCTTTTGAAAAGTTTGATAACGCCGTATCTCTTCAACTCAGCATCTTTTAGAGTGTGTCACTGTTACCCAGCTGTAAAGTTTGTCACCCTTCTTTGACTCATCTACGCTCTCCAGACAAGCCAGAGACTTTCAGTGGGTTCGCCTGCCCTAAGAACTCGCCTCACCCGCTAAATGTTGTTTATCTAGGTTGATGTCAGTAACTTCCCCCTCCACAACCACTCACTGTCCATTGAGACTCAAGATTGTGAGGGAAGGCAAGGTCTTCTGCAAGTGGACGATGTGCTCCAAGAAGAGGTGCAGGTGCATAACGAAGGAGTTTAGAATGATCTATGCTACTCTCGACGTGCCATTCTGCTCTTCAACTCTTGCGAGGCCTTCCCGGCGCGCCTGTCTAAGTCCATTCTATTAAGACAGATGCTTAACATCCCTGGATTTGTACATTTGTTAAACTATTACTATTTTTTATTATAAAAGTGGGGCACCATAATGCCCATCTACCGCACAAATATTCCATGATTTTCAAATTCTGGGGACCTCATTGACTAAGCGCCACTTAGTGTAAAGTTGCCAGCCTTTCATCTGAGATCTGAACACTTTCAGATCCTGGTCACTAACGGAGAGTTGTATGGGAAATGATGTTGGAGATGCCAGACATGTATCACAGCTAGTGTGTCATGGGCCTTAGTGCAAGGAAGGAGAGGGGCCTCTTGTCAGCTGTTTAAGAAGTGATACACAGCAATATTCAGGGTCCCCTGGCCCCTCTGAACCCTGGTGCCACTGCACCTGCCGTACAATTGGAGGCCATGCCCTCTCCAGAGCGGTGTTGCACCCCATGGAAGCGGATATTTGTGGAGTAATAAACCCGCAGGATCCGAGAAGGTGAATTGTGTTTAGCTCCCGCCATGGAGAAGAGGAGGAATGCTTGATGTTTGGAGATTATAATTAGGGCTTCCTTTTTTGTGGTATTTATATATGAACTTTTCCTTCTGTGTTTATCCATATTTATTTTTTGACCATCTTATTGGTATTTATCCATTTTTATTTTGTGTTTTGAGAATAAATCCAGTCATAAAAAGGTATATTTCAACATTTATTTAACTGATAAACATGATCTCATACTTTGATGCTTGCAGCATTTTCGAAAATTAGGTAGTCAAATATAGCAAAATACTACAGCTGCAAGTAAATATTGGCATTATACTACAAACATATGTTGACAAATGCCTATATTTTAGGACATTTCAGCCTGCTTTTTTAATTCTCCCGCTCATGTCTCTCGGCTCAGCTTTTATCCAGGAATTCTCAAAAGACAGCATGGAGAGTCACTCACAGGAAGGACAATTTTCAGTATTATTCAGCTTTTAAAAATAAATTTAGACTGGCATCACATTGTTTTCTGTCTGTATTTATCTCTAAAAATCTGTAAAAATGGAAAACGGAGCCTTAATTATAATGAATAATATGCGAAAACATTCAATACCTGCTCCAAAATCTACACATAAATGTCCTTATTCCAGTCTCGTTGTGATATCCCCTGTAAAAATAAATTGCTGTCACTATCCTACTGTAGCCATTTATTGCTCCTGACTTCTAATGTTGTCATCCATACTACAAGTGGCAGCAAAAAGTTGGAAGTGGGTCTAAACACAATACCAAAACATAATGAAAAATTAATAAAAAGGGACTGTCTAGTATCTTATTTGAGAGTTCCTTGTGTGCGGGCCATCATCGTTAGCTGATAAAACTTTTTTACTACATTGTGGCGTGCTGGAGATCAGGGCAGGAAAGCGTTTGTCCATTCACTCAGTTCAGTGAGACAATCAAAGAACCCTTATTCTCAGCCACGGCCCATGCAGGTAAGAGCAGTGGCTGGTTCAACAGACGAGGAGGAGGGGAAAATAGTTATTTATTTAATTTTCCCGTGTTTTCTGTCTAAATCCCCCCCACCCCCACCACCACCACTTGGCCCCACCGCCCTTACCCACTTGGGCCGCGACTGTTTATTCAGCCATCAAAGACCATAAAAGCACATCGGCCCAGTTATTGTTTAATGGCCACCCGACAAATAACATGATCCATACCAGAGACCGCTCACTGCTCCATGTGCATATGCTTATTGTCCCTTCATGGGTTTCCATCTTCTTTAGGCGTGCTTGCCACTGTTGTGATGCTGCATAACAAGACACTTCATTTATGTGTAGTGCCCGGCGAGAGCCTGCGCAGTGCAATTACCTCGACATAAAAGCTCTCTGCATCAAGGTGATCGGCCGCTTATGTCCTCCTACACTCTGAATACACGCAGCGCTCGAGCCTGGAGAGCAACGGAAGCGCGAGGCCACTGCAGCTTTAGATCTTATTAATAATGCACTTAGCTCTCTCTGCACTGAAACCAGAGACAGGCAAAATAGCCCAGCTTGGCCGAGTCAGGCGCTGGTTGAAAAGCCTCGCCATTGACAGCATTGGCTTAGTAGGATAATTCTTTACTAAAGCTGTATGTTCTGAGTGGAATCTAGCCACCCTTCTCCCAAATGCCCCCTTTTCCTTTACAATGAAAATTTACAAGAAGAAGGCGAAGTTATTGGATATGGTGATTAGAAGGACTCATGTGCTGTGATTTCTGGGCTTCCATATCGTAACAGTAAATATTGCTTCGCTAGTCCTACTGAACTGTCTGACCAAGATGATAAAGTGTACCACTTCTTCTCCACCTTATCGCCTTTTGTTTTTTAGGTTTCTCTGATTCTACCATGTTAAACATCAAATGTTCGGTAGTAGTTATTCCTTTTAAAAATCAAACTTTCGTTTTTATCGACAGTGTCTTAGATTTTTTAATCCATTGTTTTTTTTTGGGGGGGGGGGTTTATAGCGCGCACAGCTACTCAAAGAGTGTCCCGGTGCAACCCCAAGTCAGCAGGAAGAGGGAAAGATGAGTGGTAAAACAAAAGCACAGAACCAACTCAGTTGAAAAGGAAGGTTTTTAGTTTCTTCCTAAATTAGGTAGAGTTCTGTAAACTGCGCAAGTCAAAATTATTGAATCATATTTAATTTCTGAGTAATTTTTTGCCTCGTATGGTTTTACCTGACAGACCAAGACCTGTAAAGGGTGGTGACGATTTGGCTGAGGATTGCTTTTTTAGTTATATTATCACTTAGATTGTTTAAGATAAAAAGACAGATTGTTCCTGATATCATAGAAGTTTAGTTAGAGAAAATGGATAATGTATTTTATTTCCATTCCATGCTTCAGCGAAAAAAACACCTATTTTCCTAATCAAAACCGATGGTAGACATACGGTTGTGAGGTAGTTCTTGACTTTCAAAGGGGCAGCCTCGATTTCACCAATCTTTTCAATAGCTAATAAAACGCACTCAAACCAGTCACTAGATATTTGAGGTTAAATACGTTTTAATTTATAAGACACTTAATTCTATGAAATCCTTAATCATCTTTGTCCCTAACTTTATCATATGATAACCCTAAGTCACAAAGGCCTTTATTACGATGTTGGGCGGACACCGCAAGACACCGTTGCGGAAAAGGAACCGCCCAACCATGGGTCAGCCGTTCCGCACTCCCAATTAGGATGCGCCCTCACATAGTGCGGTCGAAAACCTCAATTTTTCAAGGGGACCTTGTGCAGTGGGCTGAAAACGGCTGCAGCACAAGTTTGTAAACATCCCTGCACTGTGTGGCAGGCACCTCACAATGCCTGCCACATGGTGCATGAGTGTTGAGGGGGTCACCATAGTTGCCCTTCATGGCAGTATGTGGAGGGCCAGGGGCGAAGGAGACCCTGCTAGAGGCCCCCAATGTCACTTTCCAACAGCCTTTCCATGTCGGAAAGGCTGATATGGAGTGGCTGTCGTAAACTGACATCATAATCCCGACGGTGGATATGCCGTTCTTAAGGGATTATGCTGCCTTTCCGACTTACCGACAGGCTCCTTGACTTAAACGGAACCAAGTCATATTCCCCCGCAGGTTTAAACTGCGACCACCGTCCTCTTAATACAGCGGTCGGACTTTAAACCTACCATGTTGGGTGGAAAGCCTCGGCCCTGAGGTCGGCCCCAAAGAATTTTGACTAAGACCACACTGTGTGGATAAGCAAAACATTCAGTAATTAGAACCTCTGGCCTCATAATTCTGGAACTTACGACTTGCATTTCCTCCCAGACATAGTTGTAATGGAATCTTAAACCAATCGTCTTGTACGCAAAGAAAACCGTTTGATAATGTGTTGCCCAGTTGGTGCCATAAATTGTTTCCTCATCAACCAGACAATCACTCTTTTTTGATTTTTCCCCCAATTGGTATAATCTGTTTGATTCTGACTGTGTACTTACTGAGTTAAGTAGACATCCTTTCCTTGAAATTTGTCTGAGCCGTAGCTAGTAATGCTTTAGCTGAGTCGGCGCCCATCAGTAGCATACTCGTTGTATTCCACTGCTTGCTCCAGTATTAGTCGGAATACTGTCAGAACTCACACATTCAGATAATCAGAATATCTTCCATGCATTGGTTGTGCTTGACCAGCAGTTTCATCTGCACAGATGACTTTGAATGTGCAACTTCACTCCACTTTTAAGTCCTCAAGCACATTGATATGATATGTATGTGCTGACAGGCGCCAAGGCAGAACTTTCCATGTTTCACTTTGTATGAATCGTTGAGTAATTCTAGGTTAAAATTCACAACGTCGTTTGTTTCTTACCAAGTAATACTGTTGGGAGGGAGAGGTGGAAGCAAGATTCAGCCTGGATTGAGGCGACTTTTACAGCTTATAGAAAGCACAAGACTCTTGGCTTAAGAGTCTGCAACCGACATCACTTGCCTGTTTTGCCTTACATTTCTCACACTGGACTTTTGTAGTGAATGCTTTTTTTATTGTGTTTGTGTACTGCACCAGTGGTACTCACAGTGTTTTTTGCAATGCTACACTTGCTGTTAAGTTTATTTTTTGGAAGTTTGCCATGATCGATCTTCAAGAAATGAAAATGTCTGCTTAATGTCATTTTTTTTTTCGCTGTTAACAAACCAGATGTTTATTCAGGAAGCGTAAAGCCCCACTCTATATGAAGTCAGACACCTTTTCTCCTTCACTTTTCAAATATATCTGGCTCCTGCTCCTGGCCTGGCCTCACGACCTCACCAACCTTCACCCAGAGCAGTCTGTACAGTCTGTGTCCCAGTGCTGCACCTGGCATTCTAGCTTTCTTTTTTATTCTTTATACAGCTTGTGTTGCAGAAGGAATGTTTTGCACTTTATTTTTCCTTCCGCCATTTTGCTTTTGCCTGACAGATGAAGCAAATTATTTTTCACTTGTCAGAAGAAGTATCAGGAACCCTTCAATGCCTAGCTAGTTCTGTGCTGCCTTATCATGTTACGGTGACATATCTTGGGGCGCTCATTCCAGTCAACACGCAGTGTCCCTTGTTGAAAAAAGTGAACTGGACCACATACCATGAGAAGAGTTTGGTGAACAAGGCTTCTAGCACAGCCCTGGCACTGTCCTGTCTACAGCAATCTCAGTGACAGAGGTACTTACTTATTGTATAGGTACGCCTTCACTGATCAAGAGAGGCAGAGGGGTCATTTCTATATGACTTACAAGTTCTCTTTGTTACTAATTTACAGTCCGTCACCGTCTAAGTCCTAGACAGACACTTTCCCGTTCAATCAAATTTTCCAAAGGCATCGGGTCCTATGCAGGAAATCAGAGGACACCCATGGAGAAGTGGGGAAGTTCTATCATTCATGGAAGAGAGCCAATTTATCTAAACGTAAAGGATTCACAGGGCTAATGTATAGACCGCCACCATGAGCAGCTTTGAATACATGTACAGTAAATGTTTACTAAATATAACAATAGACTGAGGCATACAATTTCAATATATTTTATTATAGACTAAATCTCTTTTAAAATCCTGATATAAAAAAAGACAATGAATAATTTACAGTGTAACATCAATTGAAAAAGACAGTGGACAAATGAGCATGAGTGGGTGACTGTAGGGATATTTTTACACTGTCTTTTCAATTGTTACATTGAAATTAATCATTGTATTTTGTATATTAGGATTTTGAAAAGTGATTTAGGGCCTGATTACAATGTCAGTTGGTGTTGCCTCCAACCGACATCGCCGCGGATGCAGAACCGACCGACCGTCGGTCAGCGGTCCTGACTCTGCAATTACGATGCAACTGCACATGGTGCGGTCGCAAGCTCCCGTAGAGAAATGGGAGTTTTTGTTAATCCCTAAACCGCGTGGCAGGCATCTCACATCCTTGTATGTGAATAGACCTGCACACCTAATGACTGCTTCAAAATTGAAATTTATGGTTATGGATCAAATAAGGTTGTGTTCTGTTTCTGGTTGCTACTGCGTTGTGAGGTATAGCCCGAACTCCTGTGTAAAACTTGTAGGTGCGAGGACCCGGAAACATCCGAGCCTATGCAGTGCACAGCTGAGTCCCTAAGGTTTCATATATTTTTTTCTAGTTTCCTACATTTCTCATGGATACAATAAAATATTTACACCAATTTTTTTAAAATCCGTTGTTTCTTATTTCAATGTTATATGATTATGTTGAAAACAACAATCAATGTTGAATAACAAAACATTAAATCAAGTAGATTTATGCCATGAACATGCCTGCCATGCAGTGCGGGGATTAACAGGGGGCAACCGGAGGCCGCTGAGGCAAGGGGGCCCATAATGTCGTTTTCCGACAGTCTTTTCATGTCAGAAATCCCTACATGAAAAGCCTGTGGGTAACCAGCATCATAATCTCACCGGCAGAGACGCCGTCTTTAAGGTATTACATGCCGGTTCCAATTTGCCGACTGGCTCCTTGAGCCCGTCAGAAGCCAGCCGAAATGGCTGGCTGGTTTCAATTCCGACCTCCGTATTCATAATAAGGTGGTCAGGATTGAAACCGAATATGTCAGTCGGGAAGCCTCCAACTGACAACAAAATCAGGGCTTTAGTCTATAGTAAAATATATAGAAGTTTTATGCCTTAGTCTATTGACCCACATATTTAGTAAAAATAGACTGTACATGTATTCATAGCTGCTCAGGGTTGTTGTCTATACATTAGTGTTTTCCCTGCCCTGAGAACTGTTATTGTTTACAAGGATCCCTATTTTCACATTCAAGGACTGACAGGACTGCCAGTCTCCGGGATCCAATATTCTTCTTGCTAAAGTAGGACACTAATTATGAATTGGGGATTGGAGTGATGAAATGTACCAGTAAGTAATCTGGAAAAGAATTATCACTATTTAGATCGGATCTCATCAAGGTCTGCCTTTGTGTAGTTTAACTTTACATTAAAAATTATTTTTTATTTTTATAAATGATTGATTTGTATATGTCGCCTGTGTCTTTAGGAAATGGGTATATCAGCGCCAGGGCCTCCCCCGGCCTCATTCCAGTATCAAACGGCAACAGTATGGGTAAAGTCATCCCTGCCAAATCCCCTCCGCCACCATCACAGAGCAACCAGCTCGGGCCCAACAGCCGGAAACCAGACCTGCGCGTCATCACCTCACAGAGCGGGAAAGGGCTTATGCACCATTTGGTGAGTGAATGGAGTTTTGGTAACATATGTCAAATTAATTGAACAACGATATTCACGCTATTTTTGCAGTTATTGTAACCAGCATTGTCATTTTTTCCAAGCAAGCCTTTAATGGTAGCATACACCTCATAGAGTCACCGACGAACCTTGTGGTGTTATAAGCATAAACATACCTGGCGGGTCTATTAAACTAGACTCTGCTCAGCCTCTTTAGTGCCCTGTTGCATCATGTGTGAGGACCAAAACTAGGAAAATAATTTCTTCCCCGATGTCTTCTCAAAGAAGAAATCACCGCCACGAAAAAAAAAAAATAAGGTCATGAAAGCGAGGCCCCAATAGTCAGCTCCTTTTTTGGGGATTTAAGGTTCTTATAAATTCGCAACAACTTCTAATCCTCGTCCTTCCAGACGTGTTGACCATCAATTTCTGTAGACAAGCCTCCTTATTGGACAGTTAACGAATGCGGTGGAGAGTAGGATGAGATGTGTGAGTGAGGGGAGCAATCCTTAAAGCTCAGCAGAACCGACCATTTGTGATGGTTTCCTCAGGGTTTAATACTATTATTCTTCTTTACGTAAAAAAAAACCAACACATCATATTTTAATTGTACATGTAGTAATGATTAGGTGACAGGTGTTGTTATAGCAACATTTTACATAATGATGTTTAAGGTATGAATGTTTTTCGATGTACTTATCTATTTATTTCTCTTTCCTTTTAATGAAATGTATCTTTTTTTATTGTTGTGTATTTATGGTTTTATGTCTGAAACCGAAGAAAGTTTATTCGTATTGATTGGTTGACTGGAAAGGCATAGTAGTCAATATTTTCCTCGTTGCCATTACCTGCCTTTAGAAGAGAAATAATATAATATTTAATCTTGTTCTTCATAACCACTACTAAAAGTATTTGTTGGCGACAACTAGGCTTGAATTGGCACAGAGGCAATTGCTGGCACCTCAGTTAAAAGCTTTGTCGAGGAGGTCTTGGCAGCTGCTGGTTGTGATGTACTGTGCCTAAATCAGGACTTAAGTTTCCAAATGTTCAAAATAGCATCTTTCACGGCCGCTAAATTTAATGTTACATTTTATTCTAAATTGTGTATTTTTGAATTTTAAAATATTTTAGGGGATAAACGTCTAAAAAAAAAAGAAATATATACTTTATTGGGTTTTACATCAACTTTATAAAACAAAAACAGCAGTTTCTTCTATTGCCTTGCTAGGCTCAAGTTTCCCCCATCCTATCCCACATAGAATCAGTTGTTATCCCTCCCAAACGCCTTTAACTTCCCCCGTCAACCCCCATGAGTCACGCCCAGTAAGTGTAGAAGTGTTAGATCATTATGGAATGTCCACTACTGTCCTAGTGGGAAATGCATGTCTCATGAAAATAGAATTGTCTCCCACAGTACTTTGGTCTATAGTGCGCTTAGGCTACTTGGGCAACTTCGACGCATGCCCCTTTATGGGCTAAACGTCTTGTACTGGAATTGTGTAAATACTGTGTATGAATAGTTTTTTTTTCCCTATTTATATATAAAATCCCTCGTTTTCATACATACTTCTTATATAATCTTAATAGGTGTAATTGCCGGGCCTGTAGTCTTTTCTTGTGTTCAGTATTTAAGCAAAAGAAACAACTAACAGAACTTGACGGTCGTTCTTCATAGAAAGCATATAATTTTGTTGTCAAAATGTGACTTTTGTAGTGACAGCGGAATACTTGTATATAAGCAGCTTTGAGTGCCACGTGAAACTATTCATATTTTTTGAATGATTCTTTTTTGGGGTTTTCAAAGGCATACAGAGTGCTTTGAACTTACAGTAGTTTTGTATTAACCACCACATGGATTTTGTCTCTGCTTTATTTTGCTCTCAGACGGAGGAACACTTGGAACTGGTGAGTTTCAGCAAGTTGTGCTTCAATGTGTGGTGTGTTTAAAGTATTGCTGTGACGTGTTCAAACTAATGTCAAATCGCACCTTAACCTGCACTGTAGTTGTTTTAATCAACATCTGGGAGTTTTTAGAAGCGAGTTGCCGGTTACTATTGACACACATCCTGGGAGTTTTTAGAAGCGGTTACTATTGACACAAAGAGATGTGCTTGGTTCCTTCTTCAGAAAGTCATATCTTCGTAAATCCTGGACTAACATTGTATGTCCCTGACAAAAATATAGTTGTATGCAATGCAAAATCCTCCCCCTCCATTCATAAACGTTCCTAAATTACATATTTTCTCATGATTATTATTTTTCATGATAAATATTGTGAGCCTAGCTAACCCATTGAAGCAAGGAGTGACTTATTTCTTACCCTTACGAGACAAGCAAACACTAATATAGAGTTGTACATTCAATTCATGCATTTCATGTAAAGAATTCCAAGCCTTTTGAGTGAGATCAGAAGGGGGGTTTTGAAGGGCAGTGCAAACACTGGGCTGTATAGATTTTTTTTAAAATAAACAAAACGAATCTAAAATGAAAAATAATATGCAGTAAGTAAGGGAGCTAGAATATCTAAGATATGTGCAGATACTGCCCAAGGAGTTAATAATGAAAGAGGCTGCCATTGTTACCTTTTATTTTCCCTGAGTTGCATGTTTGGCATTTCATATATTGCTGCGATGTTAATGTACCTCCTAAAAGCATCAGTATACCAGGTACCCTGGCACACTGCTTTTGGTTTTCAGAAGCAATTGTGAAGTGCATGTGGAAGGTTCAGTCCATGCCACAATCCTTTTGCTCCTAGACATTAGTGCCCACCATGGGGCAACTGACCCACAATACCAAGACACCTGCCCCAAAGACTCACTCTTTCTTGCTATTCACTCCTCTCTGTTTATCTCTCATAATATCTGCGGGAGCAATAGGAACAGCCTGCTTTCAGTCACTGCTTGAGGTCAAAGAACATAGTGGCCGGCGGACCACAGCTTTTGTGCGGGGCGCAGTGGTTTCATAGGCCAAACTGTCTGCTTAGTGGATACCTTTCCATTTTGGAGTCAAAGTGCAGAGCTCGAGCGGGGTAGATGACTGTTCTGTCCGCAGTAGGCAGGATATATCACCCCATTGCTGTACCACTTTGTGTGGTTTGTGAAGGCCCCCAGTGGGCTAGTCGTATGCCTGACACATGCATGGACCGTTCAACTGAATGGCAGACAGCTGGGCGAAAAGAAGCTAAGGGTTGTTTTAACATTAATAGTGAGTGGTCGACTAGCCCATTTCCAGTCTTTCGCTCAGAACTTAGTTGTTCTTAAATCTTTGTAGACAAAAAGTCTCCCACTGCCATTTAGTACTAACTACCTACCAAAATAGAATCAGTTGGTGTGTGTGCATGTTCTCTTTAGAAAATAAAATGTCCGTTCCCTTCAGATATAAGCGATTTTAACATGATTATTTGGCATCATTGTGTTATATTTGTGTGTCTGCATTTTGTCCTGTAAACAAGAATTTCAGTGGCAATCTCAGCTCTCTGTAGTACTGTACCTACAAGAAGCTCTTACGTTTCTTATTTGAAAGCAGTAACATTCCATTCCACAGTTCATCCCAACCCTGTTTGTGGTTGTTCTGCATTTCTTTTAGGATGTCTCTTTTTTTGGGGGGGAGGAAAATGTCTATAACTGCATTCCGTACACCATCTGCAAGTTTTTTTTTAAAAAGGGGAAGCCTTTTCTTGGTGTGGTTGCCCGGCAAGGTTTGTTTTTTCACCATGAAAACTATTTTTAACAATTTTGAATAAGATCAGAATGTCAGCACTGTTCTGTCTGGCTGCTGTAAATGGAAGGTCAAGTCAAGAAACCCAAAATACGGTTGTGTCCCCTGTGGCATGTTGTAGATGGTTGTGGTTCTACTCTACTGCCAGAGTCTGTGAACATACAGAGGAAAAGCACCGCCAGGGAACTCTGAGGAGCTGGTTGTCTGCTGCCCTGAGAGCCTACAGGGGCATGTGTGACTGCATCGCTTGTGCAGTATTTCTAAGGAGAATTCAACACATTTACCTCTCTAGACCCTGTATGTTCCTCTGCCCAAGTACACACCTAGTTTGGTACATATGTCTCTTCACCTTTTCCTATCCAAAAGCTGCGTCAATCCTCTGCACGTATGTAAAGTGCCTTGATGGCAAATAGCTGAATTGGTAAAAGGGACACAGTCTGAATTAATCGAAAGCATCTAAAATTTCAAAGAAACTAAAATACCACTTCTCAGGATAGGCCTGAGCGGAAGGTGTTAAGACTTTGCTTCAAAAGGCCTGTGCTTTGGAAATAAAGTATGGTCTGACTAAGGAAAAGGGAGTAATCTGTCTAACTCAAAAGAAAGGTCAAATATGAGGAAAGGACATCCCATTATTTTCTTTAGAATAGATTTAGCGGAAAGAAAACCTTTATTCTAATGGGATTTGGCCAGTGTTTGAAACTCATCCTGCCTTTATAACTAATGCACCAGGATCCTGTGTTAAGTGGGTGGATTTAGGCTGTGGGCGTGCACCCACAGCACTTGACTGCCACAGCCATGCGCGGCTAGTGACATTTGAAAGTGGTAGGGCGAAACAAGCAAAGCAGGTCTCGGGGCTCACGGACAGATAACAGGAATAGCTTAATAATAGTCTGTGGCCACTTTCAAAAGTCACTAGCCGCTCCTGAGCACAACATTAAACGCATATGCACTGCCAAACTCCACATAAAGTCTTTAAAGCTCAAGCCAACATTACATCGAATGCCCCTGTAAATAGGGACAACCTGAATCACTTCACCGACAAAGCACGGGAAAACCGACACAATAGCACTAACACAACACACGAAAACCGCAAATTAGATGGACCCAGACCCCGTAAATACTTAAGATTCGGACAGGCAGAGCTTGGTAAAAAAGAGACTCCAAATTACACAAGACACTCTTGATGTTCAGGGGAAAGGTGATAAAAGAATGTGGAAACTCTGGCCCATCTCAGGTACCCGTGCAGGCACCCACCAGGCACCGCTAAACACTTATCTGCATATGCACAGAGTGGGCGTGTGTCCACGGGGTTTCCGCTTTTTAAAGGGCTTTCACAGACTGATGTCACAACTGGTCTCTGGTGGATTCACTTAACTGTAAACATTTGACGTCTTTCCTTTGCTAAGTGGCTAAATCCTAATATGATCTGGCCTTAATAAATAAAGTCAGCTTACCTGGGGAGAGCACAGCGTGCAGGGGGCATTCTTCATTTCTCTAGTCCATCTCGTTCTCCGGACTGTGGTAGTCCCACGTCTCTCAAGCACAGTGACACCATCATGCATAACGATTAGTGTCTGTAGTAATTACAAGTTTGTTTTACTGCGTGGATAGTGAAGTAAAGCGCCAGTGAATCTAACCAATCCTGGAGCTGCTGTTCTGCCATTTTCGTCATGAGAGTAGCGCCGTGATTGGTGGGAGCATGGTATTTCAGTGCTCCTTTTTAAACTAGGAGCCTGTGCCTGCAGTCTGTCCCGGCTCTTATACAGCTAATATTGGTGCGGGCTGAAATGTGCTTGTCAAGCTGGCCATCGCAAGACAGCCAGCCAATCTGACATGCGCACTTTTAGGCAAATCAATGCTGCAGACAATCAGCAGCAGGAATGGCCTCACCGCGTGACGATACAGAGTGCACTTGTAAAATGGTCATATGACTTGTGTCCATTGACCATTTTATCATAATTTTACGTTTTCTGCAGCTGCGGTGCCTGCAGCAGATGGGGCGGCGCTCCACCGCCCTAAAGGAGGAACCACCACTAACCACAGCAGTTGGCAATGTGGTCGCAGCAAAGAGCATATATTTCTACTCCAAAGACAGCAGTTTGCAAAAGACCAGAGAGTGGCCTTGAAACTCGTATACTTTCAGAGAACATGTAGAAATTGTAGCTCCCAGCTGCTCTTCTCTGGAGACGAGCCCTCGCTGATCGCATATGATAGCCTCAGTAGGTGGTCAGAATTTGAAACGCTCCTTAGACCGAACTACCAGTTGCCCTCCAGAAAGAAGTTTGCAGACTAGAGAGGTTGCCTGGGTGTGTGTGGCAGACGCTTAAACACAAGGGCCTTATTGTGGTTAATTCAGTATTTTGTATTTTGAAATACAGCCAATTCCTCTGCTGCCAGGGATCCTGCTCAGCTCACAATGGAGGCCCCAGGGCAGACAGTGCAGGCAGGCTTCTAAGCCAGAACTGATCCACTGTTGTCCTGCTACAAAGATGTGGCCAGAGGGCAGTTTGTCTCAGTTTACTTCAGTAAAATGGGAGGCCGCTGAAGCTGACATGTAGCCTTCCAAGCCCTTTATTCTGTGGGCGTTCAGCTTCGTTTATTGCTAAGATTTCTTGATGGGCTGCATGAGCTTCTTTCAGCTATGCCAAAAGAAGAGCCTAGTTTGTGATGGAATCGGGCCTGGTGTAGCAGCCAAAATAATGTTCAAATGGCAGATGCCTCCATGTTTACGGCCAGAGTCAGCATATTTTGTTGGCGGAAATATGCAAAACATTCTTCTACTTACAATTGATCACTATAATTTAGCAATTGGCGAAAACCTCAGAGAAATGCCAATCACACCGCCTTGCACAGAAATGGACGCCCTGACTTAGTAATGCGGTCCTCGCCATGGCGCCCTGAGACTATATATCGGTGTTAATCATTTAGTCTGGGTTCATTAGCTAGTTCATGAGAACACTGCCCTGCACATAACTTATAAGAACACATGTTTGCATTTTTCAAGTATGTTATGTTATGGTCTAGTGTTGTGTGACTGCCAAGAATCTCAAAACGTATGTGCCAGTGTGCTTTGAGGAGTAGCTAGCAGTTTGAGGAGCCTTTCCCTGTGCAACTTCTTGACTTTAACCCCTTGCATGCTTGATGTCAACGACCTTTCCCATTTGACCCTTGACATTGCACGCTTATAGGCTAAGCCTGCCCACTGACAGAGCTGGATGTGAACACAGTACCATTTACCTCGTACTGCTTGCTGTCTCATCGCGACGTGTCTCACTGTGTCATGAAGTTTCAATTCCTTTTCTAACGTCCAAGACGCTCTCTGACCCACTTCAGGGCCTTATTAGAGGGCAACTCAACGCCATGACCCCCGAGATGCTCTCCGATTGGACCCTGCAGCGTATCAAAGAGCAGATTGGAGAACAAAATCATGAAGTAAGTTGCCCTTTTTTTTCTTCTACGGCATGCATTTCATGGGGTTGATAACAATGTTTGGATGGGTTTTGTTAAGGAGAGCGTGGCAGCTCTTCCGCCAAGTGGCTTACCGTGATTGAGCAATTGTCAAAAAGCAAGCTGTCCTCTACATGGCATGCAGTGAAATCAAGACTCCCCCGGCTTTGCATTGAGTGTGTGGGGTTTTTGAGGGGGCAGGACTGTTTAAATATGTTGCAATAGTTCCCCTGTTGAACCGTCCCAGTAAGCTTTAAGTGGGGGAAGCAGGCGGAATGTCGCTTCCTCTTTACTTATGACTTGTTCAGTCCTAGAGATGATTTGTTAAAATAGTCAAAGTGTACCCTTCATTTATTGATAGTGACACATGTTGTTTTTTTAATACACATTTAAAAGACATGAAAAAGCAGCATTAGACATGATTAAAAGAAAGAAGTTAATTGCAGTATCATACTTTAAATGTATGTAGTGTTTTCCTTAGACCAGTGTGTGCTTGTAATATTGTGGTATATACGTGGCATTTGCTAGTGTTTCGCACATTTTGCTTGTGAGCTTCATATGTGTTTGAATGGTTGTGTGTTTGTAATTAGTTTGCTCGAGGCTCTGGTAGGTGGGCTGGGATCAACGTCGAAGGTAAAACCAAAGCAGGACTCTGGTGTCCTGTTCAAAATAACTTTTGTACAGAGGGCCACACGACAAATCCTATCCTCCTCTACCATCACACCCTAAGCAGTACCACTTGTGCCAGGACAAGGCCGGATCATAATCTGCTCCCTTGGTCTCCCCACTACTTACGTTGACGGCGGCCATTGAGGTGGGGCTGATAACACTGTCCGCCTTTAGGCGTAGAACAGAATGCACGATGGTATGGTTCCGTTAAAATCTGTGAGGAAACTCTAGCTATTCCGTTCCAACAGAAAACTGTACAAAACTTTATGTACTTCCATGTTTGCACAGAACCAGCAAATGTTGGGGTTCTGCAAAAGATCAGAAATTGACAAGCCGGAAGTCTTCCAGCACCTAAATTGTTTTGTTAAACACCATAGCAAGTCTTTGGAAATTAAGAAGTTTATAGTAATTTCGTGCCCTCTGAAGAAATTCATTTTATTTCACCTGGTACTTCCCATTGTGTTTTCATTTCACTGCCCTACTGATGTTCCCACTATACAATCCCTTGACTCTTGAACCATTTGGCATGCCAAAAAGGTACTTGAGTGTTTCTATAATACCGTGTTCTTCCTGTCTGTTAATCTTCTATCAGGGAATATCTATTGCAGACCTTTATTATTTTCCTAGCTGTCTTTTCTAGATTTGTATTGCTTTGCTAATGTCTCTCATGAGACTTGCCCTGTTTAGTCATTATTTCAACTTTCTCAATGGTCTCCTCTTTGAGTGTTACCCTTATTACAAGTCTCAGGTGTTCAGGGCATGGGCATAATAATCCACCCAGAAACTGTGGAATAAATGTATCCCATTGGCTGTACAGTGACCATGCCACCCTCTTCTGTGGAAACGGACTCAGTTGCTCAGTGTTTCAAATGTTCTGTTGTCTCTTTGTTTGAAAGCTGAAGATCATAACTACAGACCCCTACAGTTTCAAAGGGCCATTTGTAAGTATTGTTTTATCATCTTACAAGCATTTTATTGTCATGCAGCACCTTTCAAAATCTATGAGGAGTCATTTCTGGCTCAGGACAGGCCTTAATGACCCATTTGTGTCTTCTGTAGCCTTGGAGCGTTAGCATCACAACGCTATGGAGCTCTTGATTTGGTTAAATGGCTAAATAATAGATGATGTTTGCTACAGACGGGCATTTCCACTAGGGAAGGAACAAAGACGGTCAGTTTGAGAGAACAAGGCGGGTAACCTTGAGCTGTGAAAAGCCATTTGTTGATCCAACGTTGGCTAGAGAAGATTTGCCTGGTGTTCCACGTAGCCTTCTCGTATCCTGTGGAATGGACTCTTGAACATCTACTGGGAAGGAAATGGTAGACTTCTTTTTCTTTCCATTTTTAAATACTCTATTTCTGAATTCATACTCTTTTCCTAAACTATTCTCCATTCCCCTTGCATTTCCAGACGTGACGCTGTGTTTGCACTGAGGGGTGTACAGCGTCGTACTGCTCTGCCTTGTGACAGTTAGGCTGCAGCAGAACATTAGATATTTTGCACCTTCTGAGTCCGCCCACTATGAACCGATTGGTGTCATCAGAGAGTTGAGAGAGAAGCATATGGAATCAGAGCATTCAATTAGATGAGCAGGTTGTTGACGAGCTTATATTTATTTATCATGTATACCATATTGGGTAGCAGTGAGAAAGGGTTAGCGCCCATGCCTTATCTTGTGGTCCCAAATGTAGAGCAGCAGCAGGGAGGAGGCAGTTTTTTACAGACTTAGCAACAGAAAGTGCAATATTTGGGTGCTTAATAGGTTCACCTGAGATATAGTTGCCCTCTTTCTTGACCTGCGTGGATGTCACTAGCATAACCGCAGCATTGGTTACTGAAGACCAGCGCTCTCGTAGGCTTCGAGAATGCTCGATTCCAATTCTGCACATTTTTATATCACAAATGTAGCCTATTGGGAAATATTTATGGAAATGTGTGCATTTCCAGAAACATTTATAAGACACTGAACGTCTTTTTCTATGTTTGAAATATTCTGTTGACACAAGTTTGTCAGCCTGTACCAAGAGCCTAATCTCTTATTAATTGTTGATGCCCTAAAATTCTCTCAAGGTGAAACAAAATCAGAATGGCCAAAGCTGTGTTATCATATCGCTCAGTAACACTATAATCTAATAAAGTTTTCGGTTGCGTGGCCTGGCATGGTGTGTTTGTGAATAAAGATCCTCCAGACTGGTTGTTATTGAATTAGTTTGGTCTGTATATAAACTGGCCTAGAGTCTCGTGGATATTGGTTCATCCTCCGAGGTTATTTGCACCGTGCAGTGGCCACTGATGTTTCCTTGCAACACTCCTGAATATTATTGCATGTCTACATGCTGTGTTGTTGTTCTGTTGTAAACACGTGCATTCGTGCTATGTATTTGTATCAAATGTCATGTTTGTTTTTGTGCACATTATCCTTTTTTTGGTTTTTGGATTTTATCAGTACCCTTAGTCTTTTATGGTTAAGTCCATCGGTACCACAGCAGACCGGTTTGTTAAGTTTCAGAAGTTCTAAGGCATGCCTGTCATGTTTTCCTCGTCAAATGTGTGTTACAAATAATAAGACCAGTGCTGCGGCTGAGACTTTTTTTTTTTTTAAATATACTTGATTGGCATTTGGATATTGTCAATACATACAGTTGTTTGTATGTTCTAAGCTGGTTTCTGGCTTACACATCTTGTCTGTAACATTCTCTGGTATGCCATCGTCAATAACCCCTTAACAACAGAACTATCCCCCTCCCCCCTTGAGTTGCATGCTAATAGGTAGAGTGTGGTAAGTACATGATAATGGGTGGTTGTGTCCTAGGTCCCTAAGAATCGTGTGCTATCCCGCTGTACCCTCTAGTGTTGCAAAGCCGGTTGTCCCTTTTGCCTGCTGTCTGGGTCTGGTTCAGCTGCTCTCGGAGGCGGCTGGGACTTATACTATCATTTTATATTCTCTTCTTTCCCCTTTAGTTGTTGGTGTTCTTTTAATTTTTTATTGATCTTTCATTGTAGTTTTATATCCATTTTTTTTTTAATTATCATCTTTTATCGGGAAAGACTGCCCAATCTTTCCAGTCTGGAAGATCCCTTCCATTTGTCAATATTTGTTCATTAGTGAGCATTTGTTAAGATTCACATTTTGACAAATATGCTATTCATCACAGTTCTTTCTTTAAACTGTGAATCAACCATGCGGCACTTTATCCGATCTGCAAAGCCCCAAAAGAACTATTCTGGTCTCTATTCTGAAATAGTGAAAAATCAGGTTGAACTTTATGCTCACATCAGGGCAGACGGCCTGACATTCAGAAAGGAATCAGACCTTTAAGAGAAGGCACTAGAATAAGTGAATTGAGGCTTTCAGGAAGCACTATACCGCGAATCTTAAAAACAGATTGCTGCTATGCATTTATAAATATGCAATCGCTTGGAAAATAGTTTGGCCTTTTCAGTATTCCACTGCCGAAAAAACAGATGCGTTTTTTGGCCCCAGCCCGTTGATTGTGACATCACCATGGATGAGCAGTTGTTATGCACATGCACACCCGACTCAAGAAGGCGTGAGCAGGAGAAGTGGAGTGTTGGATGGCAAGTTCATTTGCGTGTTCCCATAATTTTAATCATATTGTCACACTTCACACAACCTTGTGAAAGCAGTCCGTCAGTGGTGCAGATGTGATAAATTCTCCCCAGAGGGCTGGAGCTGAGGCAGTGCCTTTTGCTTCGTCACCGATGGTGTAAAAGACTGCAAGCTGCTTAGCACTAGGCTACAACATTCTATCCTAACATATATAATAATCTTGATGCTTCATTTTTTCTTCTTCAGAGGAGACACTTAAATATAAAATTTGGATGGCAGTTTGCAATCATGATGGCAGCATGTTCTTCTATTGATTATGCTGCCTTTTTATGTTTGATTTGTGCAACTCAACAATAATAGTTTGGATTATTTATTTCTCGTAGAGTTGCATTGATCTCAAGAGGGCTAGTTCTCTGTACTTTTTTTTTAAGATAACCAGTGGCTTTGTACACGATTCCCATTTATATTGAGTGTATTTTAAATGATCCCATCTAGCTATCCAGAAAATCTGGCGTGGATTGGGGTGAACCAATGATGGACACCCCTAATACAGAGCTTTCAAGCTGTCCGAACAACTTCAAGGCCCTAGATCCAGGCTATAAGAGGTGGCCGGCATAAATAAGAGTTTCATTTCACACCCAAGGCAAACTAAGCATAGTTTACCTTACACAAAGCGATAAAGAGGCAATTAAGTAGCATAATGCATGTTGAAAGCAACATTTTCAAATATTATTTTAGCTTACTCATTTCCTTCTGCTGCCTGTTTGAAACAGCAGAACTGAAACAATGTTTCCAAGCAGAGATTAAAACCCTGACATGAGGCGGTATCTTCTCAACTACAGGTGGCCACTCAATTTAGAGGTCCCTCCCCCATTAAAGGGGAGTGTGACGGCTCAAGTTTTAAGGTCAAAAACAGTGCTGCATGTACTGCCCTGTGGGGTAGCGGGTTCCTGCTGCAGGAAGACTGGTTCAGTCTTTAGTCACCTGTCGGTTGATTTAACAAGGAACCCTTTCTGATATCAGACCATGTTGAGATCTGTGAAAGAAGCTGGTTAATAAGAGTTTGAAGGAAAGAGAACCTAGTTAATTTTGAGAAATGAACGAATTAACTGGAAAGACAGAGTTCAGAGACACGTCACTAAGTCTTTGTTCCATGCTACATAATCAAGATGGAATCCTTAATCTAGCAATAAATGCCATTTTACACCTAATACAATTAGGATAAAATACAGATCGGGTTGCGGCTGAAGAACATTGGTGTTAATCACCTGTTTTATCTATTCCAGCTTCCCCAAAATTCCAAAATAAGATGTATTTCTCATCACCATTTCTCAGTCCTCTCATGTAACTGAAAGGATACATACACAACCACCTTTTTAATGGAAGGAAAATAAGATGTATTTTTTCTAAACAGACAGCTCAGCAGTACATTGTTCTTTGCATTTTCCAAGTTAAACAAATATGTTTAATACGTAATATATTAGGGCCACCTTTTTTGTTTCACAATAACATTGTTCATTCAAGATGTCCAATAGCTAAGGTTGATTTCTGAACATTTGAAAAATCTTTGGTGTTCTTTGAAGCGCTTTGCCTTATTGTAAGGCTGAACATTTTACCCCTTGTGCTTGTGGTAGGTACACTTAGCATGTGTTTCAGCGTTATATAAGAGTGTATCTACCAAAATTATTACCGGTGTAATCCGTTTGCTTTTATTCGTACCGGCCCCAGAAGCTCACATTGTAAAATAGTATGGCCGCATACCGTTGTATGGATTCTCCAAAATGATATTGTATTGAAATCCTTGAAACTCGTTACACGTGAGAGCTGAAAATACTTTTTTCATTCATTTTAATAATAATCTTGTGATCTTATTTGTTTTTGGGTGGACCTCCCACGAGTAAGAGCAGAATCTTCCCTTCTGTGGAGGGCTTGCTGTCTGTGGTAGAGTAGAAGAATTAAAAATGTAACTGGGCTATGGTGACTGGTTCCAAGAATTAAATTGTTTAAGGACTGTCTCTTAAATCCTAAACAGGCAACTTTAAATCAAAGCTGTTTGCTTGACTGACTGTTCTCTATTGGATGTTAGGAATTAGGCGCAAGACTGTTGTTACAAGCCTTGCGTAGGTAGTTTGTAGCTCATCCAAGGACATTCTCCACCTTTTTTTCATCCTGTGCATCCCTTTGCATAATTGTCACAGACTTTACATGAGTGGATAGCTGAAATAAGTAAATTGTTTGCCATGGAAAGTGGGTGGTTTGCTGCTCGTGACCTTAAACCCCCCTCCCCCGACCAGTTTTCATTAGAGAAAGTTTGTTCTTCAAACTAGAAGGACCAGACTTGATGTGGACCACCCCAGGCTCTGTACTAGCATGATAGGGTTCATATGACCAAACACATAATTTTGACAATATAGAGTATACAACTTAGTTGACATTATTACAGCACAGTGCTTGTGGTGCGCTTCGATTGATACTCATTTTCTGGCCTGTCCATCTCGCTTCAGCGGCTCTTCTTTAAAGCTGGAAGGCGATCTTTCAACCTAACTAATCGCATTTAGATTAATTTTGTCGAAGGTAAGCTGCAATAAAGAATACTTTGTTCTTGGTGTCAATATCAAGTTAAAGGACCTAGTAATCGACATCTCTAGGTCCTTCTCCTACTACAATGGAGCCAATATCTTAAACTTCAGAAAACAGCTGGGTTTCAGACAAACCTTTGAAGTATTTCTTTTTGCCTGTCTGGTCATAGTCGTGAAAATCTCATTAACAACAGCGTCATGCCACCCCTAGGCAAGGGTGATGCGCCGAAGCAGGTCTCACAAACTGCGGATGTCTGCTACACATGGGGTATTACAAACTTAACATAGTTTTAGTAGAACATTGTATCACCTTGGTTTCACAGGCTCCAACCCACGTGAAAAGCTGAGCAAAGCACAAAATGTTAGACAACCTTTTAGAAGATCTCCTTTGTTGGTGTTTTTTCCAGAATCTGATGGTAATTTCCGGCTGTTGTGGTGTTTAGCGCTCTCGTTTTGTGCTCATTTCACCTAAGAATTAATGGTCTGGTACTTTGAACATGTTTTCCAGAAGCAGTCCGATAGTAATGATATTAAGCAATTTACTTCCTCCTGTCAGTATGTTAGAGCAGCAGAGTATGGACGCCTAGCCGGGAGGTTTTGTCCAGAGTTCACAGTTATTCTAATCAAAGTGTATTCGTCCTTAACTTACATTTGTCCAGAGTCAATATTTTTAGGGGTTTAAACCTAGCTGCTTTGCTGTTGGGTTTTTGGCTGCAATAGAATTATGGCTATGCACTTTGTGATGCTTATCTCGTTGGATTGTATTCAGAGGCAAGATCATCATTCCCTTATAAGGCCAGCAGCTCTCTAAGTGGATGCTCAAAGATGTATTCTAGATACATGGACTTGCCATGTTTACAGCCGGACTACGGAAACACGCCCACTTGACTCTTGACTGCTCACTCTGACCTTTGATGAAGGTCATTGACACCATTGCGTGTTTAGAGACCACCCTCATGTGGATCGGCGAGGAGCTACCATAGTGCAGTGCATAATAGATGTAGAAGAGATGAGCGGAGGACAGCGGCAGCTCTCCCCGCTGTCCCCCGTCCCTAAAGCACCATTGACAGATGGGCTACTTAGAAATGGTCAGGTGATTTGAAAGAATGCATTTTGTGGAAATATTGGTCCTAAGTATCATAGGAAAAGATCCATATTTTTGAGGTACCACAGGGGGACCTGCATTCTGTAGCCATTATTGAATGACATTTTGCTTGTTTTTGTGAAACCGGCTTTGAGTTGTGTCAAGTTGTTGTATTAATGTTTTGTTAAAGTATTTTTAAGAGGTTTGGGTCGATATTTAGGGACAATTATTTGATTGTGTATTAAATCGAGCAAAACTGCTAATCGCTGGCAAGCAGTGAACAAATCTCCAAACAGCATTGCAAGATTACAGCTTTGTCCAGCTCGCACCAGAAAGGCAATGGCCCGCCAGTTCATCTGTGAATCAAAGTGTCACACAATTCAATTGCTGAAGAACAAGAAACCTAAAACTCTGGGTGGCAGCGATCAATCACACACCTGTCAATACACACTCTGCACTCCCATGAACAATCTTGCAACAGACTTCTGAGAATTAGTGGAGACATTGTAATTGATTCTGGTTGATACTATGGTGTATGAGTAGCCAAACTGACTGGAAGAATAAATGTGTTATTCAAGTGAATTTGATTATGTTGGGGCTGTAATCAAGTTTGTTATTACATGATGTGGATGTACAAATGAAGGAAAATAACTTTGAGCTTTGACTGTCGTCAAATCCTGTTCCGACCCACTTTGGGTCACTGAAAGGATGCTTGAAATGACCTATGGGACTTCATTAAAAAGATGAGGATGCTGGCTGTTTCCAGGTAGTTATTGTGTTTTGAGTGCCCTCTCACTTTCTTGCAGAGCACGCAGCGGTTATCTGGAGTTTCACAGGCGACTCACTCGCTAACTACCCCGGTTGTTTCAGTGGCCACCCCAAGTTTGCTGACACATCATGGGCTACCATTCTCTGCCATGCCTACAGCATACAACACAGGTATGTATAACTTGCTGTGCTAATATCTCCACGTACCAGAACACGTGCAAGTGTTATAATGCTACATTTGTATATGCTTTGAAGAAACACATCAATGTCTGTGAAGTTGTTGATTCATTTGGTGATTGTGTACAAGTAGATCGTGTTTGTGGTGCCGGGGATTCTTTTGGTTTCAGCCTGCGCTTTTCAAGGTGTGAATTGTGGCTCACGTGGCCCCAGGGAAGTCAGCGCAGGATCACATGAAACTTACATTAAGATTTGTTGTTGAATGATTCTCAGCTCACTCGACACTGTGGATGGCTTCTCCCTTCCCAGTGGTGCCGATGAGGAGGTGCAGAAGTTATTTGGTTCAATAGACCTTCAGGAGAACCTGAATCATCTTGAGCCTGCATGTTACCTTGGTCATTTCAGGTCCAGTCTTCAAGATGTTGCATTCCTCAAATTTGCAGCTGAAAATAAAGATTGGGAAGAACCAGCCTTCCAAGTACCAGACACAAATACCTTCACTGGGAGTTATTTTAGATAGTTCTTCTTCCTCAACTTTGTTGGCTGAGCCGGAACATAAAGTTGATCCATACCATGCATTGCAGCTTTTGTTGGAAGGCTTAGTCTTTGAAAGATGTCCTGGTGGAAGCCGTTCAAGCAGTATCTTAGGGAGCCCTACTTGTTAACAATATTCAGACAAACTGTGGATTGGCTTCATGAAAAACCCAAAAATATTTGAATTTAGGAGATATTTGTTTTCATGGGTTACATGGAAGTACAGTGAAGTGTAGGTTGTGCGCTGTTCTGCAATCTACGCCTGCATAGTGCTTCAGCCCTGGAGGGTCCAAGCACTTAAGGACACATAACATGTCTTGAAGTAAACCCTTGCAGTTGAGGTCTACAAAGTCGGATTGGGTAATCCCTTTTCCAGTTGGAGTTCCCACTCCTGGTCCCTTTAGAAGAGAATCTTGTTTGTTGAATTGACCTAGGGGCACTCGAATCCCAGATCTTTTTCAGACCCCCTCAAGTGACACATTTCTTCAGGGTTCATAAAGCTTCACTCTAGACACCTTCTGACAGGAGTGATCGAGTCATCTTGCAGGTGATACTTTTTTTCCTAGGCTGTTATCTGTATGAAGCACTTTATTTACATCAGTCAGGCGCACTGGAACAGGCCTCAAACATTGAAAACAAAACAGAAGCACTGCCAGTTGTTGCCCCTATAACCTCTGGAGTTTCTCACGCTGCTAATGAAAGAGGTTGATGGCCATTAGGGGGCGTGCAGTGGCTGATGGGATTAGCTGCATGTCTACTGTAGAATTCACATGAGACGAGCACAAAGAAGCCATACTGAAGAAAGACAGCACCACACTTAGACAATAAAAGGATCACATATGCAAAGGCGATATTGAACTTTGCATCCACTATAATCTCTTTAAAAAAGAGGGGGTTCCTTGATTGTCTACACTAGGTAGCATGGCTCCTCTGCAGGGATTGGGGGCTCCCCTTGTTTGAAGGGATAGAGGTGTTGTTTCTGGACCTCTGAGCGGTGTGTCCTTACTGGCCTCTTCTCCGATCTGGACAACCGATGCCAGCAGAGGGTTCAGCCAGAGACCGTGAATTGCCATGAAGTCCACTCGCTCCATTGCACCTCTGTCGAAAGTAGATTGCTATACGAAGAATTACATATGTCAGTCTGAATTTAAGCTAGCGTGCCGCCACGTGTGCTCCATTGTGGGTATACGCCTCCTGGATGAGTTGAGGACACATTGTGTAGGGTGGCCATACCATACGTCCCGGATTTCCCCAGACAGTCCCAGTTTTCAGTAGCCTGTCCCGGTGTCCGACTCTTTTTACAGATTTAAAAACATGTCCCCGTTTTTGGAAGCAAGTTAAGTTGTCCTGCATAGCATTGCAGAATATTACAAATATTTTAATTTCCAGAGGCGAAAAGTAATTATTCATCCTCCAGGCGCCGCAGGAGGAGGTCATTTTGAGCCACAGTTTGTGGTACCAGTGGAGGGGAGAAGGTAACTCGGGGCCCGAGAGGAGGCCACGCCGTTGTGCTTTAATGATGATTTGTAAATGAACAGTTTAGAAAAACAAGCACATTCAACTTTCAGAGCAAGTCTGTGCTGGGCCCAATTAGGCAGGATACACCAGTGCCGCAATCCTTTGCTTCCCAAGGCCCCAAGTGTTTCCTCTAGGTGAAAACCTTAACTCTGTCCGCTCAGGTACCTATGTAAAGGTACTAGAGACTAAGCCTCTAAATATTATTTTTAACTTCAATATTCAGCGAGAACAGTTTTCACAGTGTTTGAACATACACTGTGTGTATTTATAAAACACTTCTTATATATACACAGACTTCTTATTTTTTTTATATATGTATATATATATATACACACACACACCTCCTTTTCTTATATGTCCTGTCCCCCCCTTAAGTCCTACTTCTTTGTCTGGCCTGTCCCAGTTTTTGATTTTCAAAATCTAGTCACCCGAACTTTGTGCAACACATTGATTAAGGAGCCAGAATAAAAGGCCACCTTCGCCAAGATGCGCACTAGAAGTGCGGGGCAGTGTTTCATTGTGGATAAAGGGGATGATTTATATATGACTCATTCGAGCATGTGTCATGACATCCAGAGGGTGCGGTACCAGCCGGCGCTGCAGGTTGGCAGCAGTTCAGAGCCTCGCTGCCCTGTTTGTCATGGCTGGGTGGGATCGAGTGAAACTGAAGACACCCAACCCTGGGTGTATGGCATGTTTGGCTTCTAATAAGAGTGCGAAGTGCAATTAGACAGTTTCCTGTAGTATCCAACCAAGCCAGGGACAACAACTGGCCATGATGTGGACCGAGAGATGAGGCAGGACACTATTGGGGTGCCCAGTTCTCTAAAAATGTACTAGCGATAAAAAAACATTTTTTCTGTGAAATGGAGCTGTTCCGTATTCATTGATACACAGAAATATCAGTGTACGAGACTTCCCGTGAAGTAGATGGGAACCCGGAAGTGTTTCCTTTCACTCCCCAGGGAAGTACGAGTGTGATTAATTTTGAAATGTAAATGCCACGTTGAGTAATCGAGAGGAAATACCCTATTTCAAGTACCATATAGCAGCCAGCTAGCTCAGCGAGATGAGTAGAATAGTATTGATTTTCCAGTGCAGGGTGCTTTATTGCCCAGTGCTTTAAATGGCACGGTACTGAGTACCAGCACTTTTTTTCATTTTGAGATGGAGAGTACCTGCACTTCTCAAGAGAGACGTAATACTATTACTTGGAGAGTACCGGCACTTCTCAGACACAAACATGTACTCTGGTACAGGGTACCTGCACCTCTGTTTTTCCATTTCATGTACTGTTATACCCATTCACACAACAGGGCGGGGGAAATGTGTGGCGCCCTCACGTGGACGTGTTTTGTGTTGCGGTTTTATAATGTTCCTCTTTTATTTTATTTATTTGTACTTCTTTTTATGGACTGGGACGACGAGGCTTTGTGTAACCACGAAGGAGTCCTCGGCGCAGTTAAAGGGTCAGCCTTAGACGTGTGTGTGTGAGAGCGACTAGCAATCTATTCACCGCTGTCGCGGGCTTCATATGCACCCTGGGGTCACAAACGGACCAAGCAGACCTGGGGAGGCCCTGGGACTCACCTGGGATGCTGAGGTGTGACTGATCTGAAAACTCTTCAGAGGACCGGGGAATGCACACGTTAGCTTCATGTGTAATCCGGCCTCTCGGCTGGCCCCTTCTGTGGGCACTGCCACTTGGTGCGGTGCCCCTAGTTGCCAGGAATGGGAGACTGCTTCTGGGCGGGACGTGTGTTGCCAGTAAATGACCGCGAGGGGGGCCGTTTGTGTAGCTGGCTTCTCTCCTGAACTTTGTTTCCCCCCCTTGCAGATTACCAGCTCACCAGCGCGGATTTAACCTCACTGCAGGCGTTCAGCTCGCCCAGCGGCCTGTCGCTAGGCAATGTGTCTGCCTGGCAGCAGCAGCAGCATCAACAGCAGCAGCATCAGCAGCACCAGCCGCACCACCAACCGCAGCAGCTCATCCCAGTGTCTCTAAGCAATTTAGTGTAAGTATCGCCCGGCGCCCGAGGAGCGCTTCTCCTCCTGTGCTGCTGTCGTTTCCGAAGCGACAGGGGCTGCAGTGTGTGGAGGGCTCGCGAGGGGGTTTCTGGATTTCTTGCACCTACGTTATATTTTGTCTAAAAATGTTCTTTTAAAATATATGCAAGTTGGTAGGAAAAAAGGGCGCGCTTTTTTACCCACACAGCCCCATTATTTAAATCCTGCCCCCCCTGACCTCTTGCAATATGTGTCTTTGTGTGTTTTTAATATTTCGGAGGCTTCAGACCAAGACGCACGACGTTCAATGAGAGGCGCAACACTGCCACCTAGTGTGTAGATCTATAAATGCGCCATGTTTTAAATGAAAGGGACTCCTGAAACTGGCGCCCGTTTCCAATTCTTTGGGCTGACTACAGAAACTGTTTTCAGTCAGTGTCTCTAGGAGTTAGTTCAGGGGCTGTAGGCAACACCGCGAGCAACAACAAGCAGTAGTTGCCCTTGGTAGTTATGAAAACGATTTACTCGACCTACGTATGGGCACTGATTAAGGGCTACATCATGTAGATTTGAATGCTAAATCCAGTAGCCGCCACGCTAGCCAAGGTTTCCACCAGTAATGGAATCTAATGTATCCATAGCCCAATTACTAGCTATTGAGTTTCATGGGGTGTGGGGACAAAAAGGGGCCACGCGATGATCCCAAGAAGGGTAAAGTGGCAAAACACGTTATTTCCTACCGTGCATGGATTAAAGCTGATGCAGTGAAGAAATATCGGCCTTGCATTGTATTAGTGTTTTAGGAGCTCCCGAAGAAAGGTCTGGAAAGTGTACCTCGGGTGCCACTGTTTTTTTTCCTCTCCATTTATTGTTGCCATCAGGAGAGATTCATCATGGCACATAGGAAATATGTAATAAACGGAAATGTTTTTTAAGTAAATATTTAACTATTGTAACTTTGCCTACATTTTGATTAGATTCACTTTAATGCAAACATCTCAAAAGGGCACAAAGTGGGGGACATTTATATGACAGCCACTCACTTTAGTAAGCAACCAGGTATCTCGGCTTTAAGGGCACCATGTGGAACGAAGGAGAGGAAATGATTGGGTAACAGTGGAGTAACTGAAGAAGCCTACAGTGGAGGAAGCTACTCTCTGTTAGTCAGTGATTACATCCTTACCTGATGAAAGAAACCAAGGAGCCCGAGAGAGAGAGAACGCGTCACTTGCAAGGAGCAGCCCGTTCTTCTGATGGATTGAGCAGAGAAACAGAACTTGTCTGAGGCAAATCTCTCGCTGTCCCACAAAGAAACCATGCAGTTCCGTATTGCAAACTGCAGATTGTGCAGGGATTGTGTAATCAAAGACGTGAAAGGAATGAAACTAACATAAATAAGGCAAACCCGGTCACACTGTGATTTTCCTTTTTTGGAGCAATTATAAGGGCCAGGCTTTGGGCTCTGCCCCTCCACACATTTTCAGTGCATGATGAATGCCAGTTAGACAGAGCAAAAGTCAGCAAAGCTTCAGCAACTATTTTTGTTTTTGTTTTTAGAGCTGCCTACTTCTGTTTCCTCACTGGGTTGCCATAACATTATCCAGGTTACTCCCATCACCTGCTCCCATCATATTATCAAACATCCGTGGCAGTTATGCCAGTGTCTTAAGTTTGGCTAATTTTCCACTTGTGACCTTGGGCACCTCTCCACCATGTGGCACAACCAAACCACTGAGTTTATTTCTCCAACAGAGAATGAGCCATACAGCTTCTGGCTAGTTAATTGATGCAGAGATCACCACCAATATTACGTATTTACTGTTGTCGCCCCCCCCTGAGGGGATACATTAAAGCCTGGACCATTTTTCAAACATCCAGTACTGTGGCAGCAACATCCTGGGTCCAGGGCCTTATTCACCACTAGTATACCAGTCCCTCTTATGCTACTGGGAGTGGGTCTGCTGTCGGTCCCTTTTGTCGGCTCTCCTCCCACCAGTCCCCTTCCTGTCCGCTCCTGGAGTCTGGGTGTCTGAGTTGCATTGCAGCACTCGCTACTGCTTTCTCTGCACTACTTCAGTTCCTGACGGGGGAATGCTGCCTCTTCGGCTTTAATGTTCCCTCAGCACTGATCGAGAAGGAAGGCAGCGGACCCAACTTATTCTGTCCCCACCATTGTAGACAGAGGCTTGGGCTACCAACTCTCTGTACACCATCAGCCACCCCAAAATACGTTTATATTATCTCTTTATGACTTTAGGTGTGCCGAATCACTTCCTGGGCGAAATTTTTTTTTGTCAGTTTGCCTTTGTGTGTTGGGTTTGAGGCGATGATTGGCACTGTATTTGCACTGGGTATCTGTTAATGGACGAGGTGTATGTGAAGTCATTTTGCTTTATTCTGAGGATTATTTGCATGTCATTGGCTCAGCTGTAACAGGTTAAGTCCAATTAAATGAACAGACAAGAGGCCAGTGTGTGGCATAACTATACTCTTAAGCATGTATGGCATATGCATTTAGGTGAAAAGGGTGGAGACAGCCTGGAAGAATGATGATGTCCGATCAAGAAATTGGTTTCTAAATCCCTGCTTCAGTTTTATCAGTTTGCATCCGTTATTTTAGATGATCCCGTTTATTGCTAGTGTGTCGTTCAAAGATCCCAGTTAACTTCATCAGCCAAAAGTTGAATTTTATTACCATTCCAGAGTAGTTTATTTTCATTTAGTTTTATATGTGAAGGATTTTTCCACTTATATTTGATTTGTGAAGCATTCTCCTTCTCTTTCGGCTGAAAATTGTGCTGTAGAAGACTTAAAGAAATAATATACATGGGATCCTGCCTTTCTCTGTAAAAGCCCGTCTCTAATTTCCTAATTACGGGCGACTTTTGACTTTTTTAGTTGCCTGAAATAAAGAAATGGCATTGCTCCTCAACTGTGATAACTTAATACACTTGAGTTCTGACTTCATAATGCTTTCTGCAAGAACAAGCAGCCAAGTCAAAAAGGAGGACATGGAGCAAAATTACAGCTACAGTTTGAAGAGTAAAAATTAAGATTGGGTTTGTCTCCTTCTGTTCGCTTTGTCTTGATGAACAGTGATCAGCAGAAAGGAGATATTTATGGCAACAAGTTTATTTTTTGCACGCTTTAGGTATTTTATAGGAAGGTTGAGGGTGTGACCATGTATTATAGGAAATAATGTACCCCCTGACGCACATTATAAGGATATTGCATGTCACCTTGGAGTTCCATTCACTTTAGAAGAACTCTGCCTTCTTCTGTTATCACACTATGCTTCTAAAGTGTTGGATTCACTGAGACGGAGCCTTCCTTTCTTTAAATTAAAGATGAGGGACTGCAGGCAATTTCAATCAGTGTGACATATTGGCAGCCTGCTTTCTCAGGCCCGGTGTTAATAAACCAGACTGCCATTGTTTGCTTTTCTTTCCTCAAACACAGAGATATTGAAAAAGCCTTATGGAGGAAAAGAAAGGGTAAATTAATTTTCTGTAACACTTCGTCTTAATGTCACTTCCAGGAAGCAGTCCAGAGCACTATCGAGTGCACTCTGTGCACGTAATTTACAAATCAGTAGTTGTTTCCCCTGCATATTAGACTGTTTGTGATGTGTTGATTTGGTTTTATTAATAATGATCTGCGGAACATAATTCGGGTGTTTCTTGTCAACCACTTTCCATAGCTTTCTTCCATTTCTAGAATGATTTGGAAGCCTACGTGCCCAAAAATTTTAGTGTCATATTATTGTGATTATGCTGTTTGGCACGCTCAATAAGTCCACTCCACACCTCCCATGTTCTGGCTCCGGTTTCTTTATTGAGTGGAAGTCCCATAGGGGATTTGCGGTTAAAAAAGTCACCTGACTACATGGCCCAATGTGTACTTCTCGTCCACCAGCACTCATTTGATTGTGCTGTCTTTGATTAAAATTTGCCCTTGAGCTCTTATTCTGCCTTTGTCGGGAGTTACAGTGGCGTATACATAGGAATTCCCATTAACTCCTAGCTGAAGTTCAAATTCATGCAAGCCAGAGATTTTTCTGTATAATAATATTTTAAAATGCATGGACACCAAGATGAAATTGGTATAATGGTCTGTAAACCGTACCATTAGCAATACATACTGCACTAAAACCCTTGAATAGATTGTAAAGGAAAGGGTAAATGCAGGTCCTAATGATCTGGATCATTGCTTCCTGGCTTCACAGTTGCATTATGGGTTCCAGTCCCTAAACATGAGACAACACCCTGTAGTAGATTGCTGAAAACCCAGATGTACCAATGTGCCTTCAGCAAACTCTTCCTGAAGAAATCTAGTACAAGCACACTTGAAACCCTAATGAAGTATGTAGTAGGGCGGGTCTGAGCAATACTCTTAAGGACAATGTGGGCAGATTAACTGAATATCCGGAAGCAACTCTGAATAGGGGAACTTTAAACAAGCAACAGAAGAATTGGGGCGAAATGTAAAAGACCTCACCTAGGTTATTCACCTTTATGGGAGTCTAGGCTAGAAGGCAGAGCGCCTCTATAATAACGTCGCCAATATAGCAGACTACTTCAGCATCATTAACCACATCAATGCTACAGCAATTCATCCTCTGTGCTGATGATCTTTGAATCCCATTGTTCATGTCATGAGCACACAAGCAGTGTACTGCATGACGAGCTGAGCTCGTCATGAGCATGGAAGGGGTTAAAGATAATTGGGAACATAGTTCGGATGCTCTTCCAGATAATATGCTATGTTGGTGCTAAGGGCCCTGCTCTATCTAGATATGGGGGAGCACTATCTCACTCATACAAATATCTAGGTTAATGCTGTGGACATGACACAAAAATGACAAACCAGCTATCGGAGAAACCCTATGAAGAAAAGGTGAGGTTGAAATATACCCAGTTAACTTACCTCTATATGCAGTTGTTTTTTCTTGATGGAACCATAGCATGGCTAGAAATGAGCACAAATCTTGCCCAAGGTGAGAGGTAGTAGGGTTAGATATTTACCATTTGGTAAAAGGACGTAGAGTCATTCTAACTTTTAAGGTGTAAGGACTAATTTTTGTTCAAAAGATTACTATATGAATCAGAGTTGGTCTGTCCAGCATTTCCCATTAGGGATGGCTTCAGAGAGAAAACTCTGAAAGCTAGGCAGGTAAGTTTGCAAATATGGCGTTGATCCTGCCATACCGGTTTGCCATGGTTTGAAAGTGGGTCTAAAGCCAGTAATTCCAACAGTGGACGAATGATGTGGTTAAATAGATATCAGCAGAGCTACCTGAACAAAAGAAAACAATAGAGTGGAGCGTCAAAACAACTGATTCAGGAATGGGAGGTTTTATTACTCCACACCTGTCTAATAACTGACCTCCCTCCAAAGGGATGAGCAATTATCAAGAAATAGAAGACTGAATATTACCAGCTAATTTTGACAATACATTACGAAAGCATCCTTGACCTTCTTTCCTCACCTGGCAGCTTGACATGAAATATACAGTCCTGTGGATGTACTTATATGTGCAAACTGTAGTGTCTTGCGAGTTAGAAATGATGGAACGCTTTTGGCTCCTGATGAACTCCTTAGAACTGTGACGTAAGTGTTCGAGCGGAATACAGTGAAGGCTAATTTAGAATGTTGAGTTTGCAGTTACACACAGATGAACAAAGATGTATAATACTAAGCTCCGTGTGTGGCATAGTCATTACAACGTTGTTAGTTATTTAAAAAAAAAATAATGCACTTGTTAAAATAAAAGGGCAAAACAAATGAATGTCCGCAAAATATGTGGTATATTTTATTATGTTCTTTGTGAAAATTGAATGTAATAGAAGTAGATTCACTAAGGGCCAAAGTATTTCTCAGATGCCAAATTTCTAAATGGTTTAGTACAAGTTTCATCCTATTATAACTTTTTAAAATTAATAAGCATATAGATATTACAAACATTATGAAGTTATTTTGCTATTTGAATCCTAATGTATTTTTCCCTCTTTTTTCTATCCTCTCTCCTTTCTGTAACTCTCTCTCATTCTCACCTGCTCTATCTTACACATTTCTTCTTCGGTGTCATTCCTACTATTTCACACCTCTGTGACAACTACATCCTTTTTACTATGTAGATCTGGTGGTCAGTTGCACCACACTTTGACCGTAAACACCAACACCGACATCAGCATAAAAAAAGAGCCCCCATCACCGAATCGGGAGCGCAACACCAATACCCCACTCTCCTCCTATCAGCAACAGACAAAGCTTGAGACCATGGGACGCTCACCCGTCGACAGCCTCAGCAGCAATGCCAGCTCCTTCGAAGGCAACGACCGGGACGATAACCGAACCGACTACAGCACGACCCTCGGACTCCTACGGCAAAGTGCAGAGTCTGATGGTGACAACTCATCCATAAAGCGCATGCGACTGGACAATTGGGTAACATAATGACCCTTGAAAACCCATCAGTGCTGACTGCTCTTACCCCTAGCGGTAGTGGGCATTGAGAGCAAGGGAGGGAGCTGTCGTCATCTTTGAGGGAGGGGTTTGGATGGGGCATATTATATACTGCCTGAGAAATAGCTTTAGGGTTTTGTAGGCGTTTCTTGTACTCCAGTGAACCAGGCAATGTTTGCAGGACATACTGTACTCCATGGTGATGAGCAGCTAAAATGAAACTCATCTATCTATCTATCTGTCTATCTATCTATCTATCTAGCCTGGTTTACACCAACACTTTACTTTTCCTGTAAATAATTCAGTCAGCAGTCAGTCCCTTTGATGGTGCTTCTAAAATTCCTATCTTGATTGCTCACAGTAGGTCTTGCAGTGAGAAATATAATCCTGAAATCAAGCAACATTTTTCTTAATTGATTCCAAAACTCACATACTAAATGCTTTGACACGTATGTACATAAAGCACCATTTGAGTGAACTGTGAATCACGACAGACACGTAGAGTTGATCCTTGGCTGCTCAACCAATGTCTTGTGCTAAGCCCGCCCATCCACTCGCTTGAGTGCGACCCTAGAACATGGTCAGCCTAAGCTGAGTGCCTTGCAGATCACAAGAAAAGGCTACAGTGTTCCTCTCGTGCACACCGCGCTGGGCTGAATGCCCGTACCTGGCCTGAGTTCTGGAGTGTGAGTAGTTGTCTAATAGCCTAGGCTACATTGAAGAAGTCCTTGGTGTTTAATTTTCCCCTCTCCCTCCCAATAGCCTGAAAAGGGAAAATAAAACACTGAGCTAACAATTGACCTCTCTGCTTCTTGCTGGTTTCCATCTCTTGTGGAATCCCAACCTCTTGTAAGGACTCTGTCTGTCTTGCCCCCCACCCTGTATGCGAAGAGCACTGAGTGAGATACTCTTGAAGCACTACTTTTGTACAGAAAGCAAAGCCTTTAAAATCTTAGCTCTAGAGGCATGATGGTCTTGGGGGCGTCGAATGCTGGTCATTCACGTCGCTCCTAGCCTTGCATGCCCTATTTTTTATTAACGTGGTAGAGATGTCTGGATGCAAAGAGATGCACATTGCTTCGTATGATGCTCCCTTGTAGTGTTTGAGGTCGTATGATTGCTGGTGCCCAAAAGGCAACCCATTCAGTTATGACTTAGAAATGACTGCTAACCCATATTAGGAAACAGCTACTTTGGTGAATAGGTAGATTAATTGATTTACACGCACCAGTCACTATTGCCATCATTGAAAAGTCACTGTTGAGAAGTGGCAAAAGTGAGATTTACACCTCTAGCAGTGGCTTGCCATTATTTCTTTTTTCTTTCTCTAAATACTTGGATGTGCAACCTGTGATGTTATTTCGGCGGCACAGTGTTCTCAGGTAATGAAACTGTTCAGTGATGTTCTGATTTTAAAAAAAATACATTTTTATTGGTTAAGGTTGGTGGTTGCCCTTCCCACCCCCACCCCACACACACACTACCCTTAAAAAAAAATCTAAATACAGAAAGGCAAGCACGTTTGATACCATTGGATCTCATTCCATTCCATTATCCTGTTTCCACTTCACTGCTTACCCCAAGCATCTGCATTTTCCATGCAAAGTGGCTACTGTTAACTACTTTTTGCACGCGATCACTGTCCGAGAAGTGCCAGTCCCTTCACTTGTGACATGCAGTCCACACCGTTGTCCTTTCTTTATGTTTGGAATGAGTGAAAAGGTTTCGATTTCCCTGTGTGGCTAACCCTGTTCACCTGTCCAGCGCACACAGTTTGTTAAGTGAGTGTTCAGGTGTATATGTTGCAATAACAATTAAAATGGCAAGCCCCCATGGATGCACTTTTCTTCACCGATCTGCAGATCAAGCTGCCTGTTTTGGTGCCTGGAGTCGTATGTAGTGCAAACGTTGCCTGTCTACTTTATTTCTAGCACAGTATCTCCACTTTTGTGTTTGTTAAAAAAAAATGAAGAGCAATGTGGTTTTATTTACCAACATGACATGTGACAGTGATAGCTTGTCTTGCTACCCACTTCTGTTCCCTTGAATGGGTGTGCTCCTATCCGCCAGCAGGCCTGGGGGTGATAATATAGCCAAACAGTACACCGCACCATGCTGTGGCAATAAAGCCTTATGTTCCTTGTAAGCCTTGGTACAAATTGCCAGGCTTGTGATCAAAAAGCAGGATATTAAAGGGGTACATTTATCAGCACATGCAACACACACTGTTTTCTCTTTAAAATTATCTGAAAAAACACATGTCGTTTTTAAATGCTAAGAAGAATATGTTTGTTTATTCATAACTATTTCTCTGAACTTATTTGTGATTGTGCATCTTTTTATTTATATGTAGATTTATATGTGTATAGAGCACAAATGATGTTACTTCTAGATTACTGCATTGCAGAGTGAGGATCTATTACATTTGTTGCAATATCAAAGATGTGGAAACCAAACAGGAACAATTACTTAAGTGAAAGAGTCATGATAATTTATCAGTCTCAAATCCAACCTTCTCCATTTTGGTTATTACAATGGATCACATTTCAAACTGTGTACAATTGAAGAGAGAACTGTTGCTGCCTTTTTGGTTGAGTTGTCCTCAGGAGTCACTCCAAGGCTACCAGAATAATCAGTATAAGGTGGTTTCTATTATATGCTTACAATTGCAAAGTATATGAATACATGACATTGTAATGAAAATTATTCTTAATGATCCTATCCCATTAACCTTCTAATAAGGAAAGATGATCTTTATTTAATGGCACAGTGTGTAGGGAAAACACATTTTATCACATAGTCATGACTTGTATAAAACCATAGCGTTTTTTGTGCTCTATAGACGTATTGCTACAGCATTAATTCATTGAGTAGTACTGGGTAAACATATCGGTTCTTTTGATTGTTGCTGAACAGTGAGAAAAGTATTTCAATATGTTTTACAAAGAGCACACCCATGCAAGATAAACACATTGCGGAAATGGGAAGCACCAGGATTGAGAACATTGCTTTACTTGCTGGTAAAAAAAAATCACTCTCTCAACAAAAAAAGGGTGATACTGTCTGTTAGCAAGGTCTTTTGCACACATTAGCTGGACACAGCCAGAGTCAGGCCAAAATGGCTTGACACTGCCAGCAATAAGAAGGCTCTGAAATGTTTGAGGTTGCTGCCATTTTCTGTCTATAAAATGCCAAACTCTCGTTTCTTTCATGTTCATATAAGTGTGCAGCAGAGCAGGATTCTTTCAGTGAAGATGTAGCATGCAGGGTACTTGAGGACGACACCCGATCTCATTATGTTTAAGCTTTGATCATCTGCAGGTCTCTGGTAGCACAGATAATACTTTAAACCACAAACCAACCATAATGTCATTTTTTTCACTAGAGGAGTGCATGCATTTGAGCCGCCTGCTATTGAAGTTATAGCAATGGGTTAACAATTGGTTCCAATGGAAAAGGCTTTCTCACATTCATGGGCTCACCAAGAGCTGGTTGAGTTAGGTGTGCCCTTATCCATATAAAAATGGCATCCTTGACTATCAGCTTGGCACCTCAGCAAACTATTTTCAGAATATGATTTAAGACCAAACGCAGAGAACAAGGACATGGCATTAAACTGGCAGCAAGCGGCAAACATTCCAAGGAGTGCCAGCAGTGCAAACTGAAACCCCAAGAATGGCAATGGGTATGTAACTCCCTATTGTTCATCCGGCTTGTTAATGGTTGTGAAATATGAGCCTCAACCTCTCACTGATAAGACAGACGGCATTGGCATTGATTTCACCATTTTGGTGAACTGTTTATTTTGTTTCACAGACTTTTAAATTAAAACTTATTAATTTTCAATACAAACAAGAAGAATGACAATCTAAGAAACAAACACCCTTGTTTTTACCTATATAAATATTTTTCTGTATTTTTATTTTATTTCTTGTGCTCATCTGTGCTGTTGACAGTTACATTGTGTAATTTTTTTAATTTGGAATTTTGCGTTGTGTAGTTTAGTTTCTGTTTTTATTTCTTGGTTTCATTTTTTAAAGGGGTGTTGCAAAACATTGCACGATTTAAATGAAAACAAAAGTACATGCTGCAGTTTTTAGAAGAGTGGAGAGAAAAAAGGAGCTTATTTATTCTCAAAGGCTATAAACGTGTAAGATGCATGAAGAAACATTTACAAAAAATATATATATATATAAAAAAGACAAAAAAGTGTAACCTCGACAAGTGTAGCGTTTAAAATTTAAACAACTACAAAAATAGCTAATATATTGTGTTTGGCTGGTTCGCTTTTTGTTTTTTAATGTTCCTTTTTTGTTTTTTTTGGAGAATGAAATACAATTTCAATGTGTATATTTTCATAAAAGAAGTATGCACTGATATGTATATTGCTTTTTAAAAGTGTGGTTACTTACCAAAGTCTCGGATTCTGCTTTTTCCCCTCTAAAGCCTATGGAATCCTGATCATGTGTGACTTGAGGGTAGACGTGGAGTCCCCGAACGACCCCAACCGTCTTTTGCTCTTTTTCTCTCACCTCGCTCTCTTACTTACCATCCCATTTCACCTTATGCATCCTTCAGTAACCTTATGGGCCTCTAAATGCAAACTTTGCTTTTGAATTGTGGGAGCTTAGAAACATCAACAAAAAAATGTCTATGTGCAATATATCCTGAAACGGAAGCTCTTAATGAATATTTAAAGCAACCAATAGCAAAATAGTAAACATAACTATAAAAAGTATTCCAATCGAATATTGATTAGCAATAAAGAAGAAAGACAGCCTAGGACTATGCAGCATTACAATTCTTGTGTTGTAACCCTGTTAAAACAAATACTGCTAGAATAATCCAGCAGTAGTTTATACATTAGAGCTTGAAGGTAATTTAACCCACAAATGTGTTTAATTTATTTAGCTTCTGCTTTTTGTTTTGTAATTTAGATAGGTATTTTAGTATTTAAATAGAAATTTAAAGATCACTGCCCTACCACTAAATCAGATCAATAGTTTTGTTTCGAAGATATCCTTGTGTTCCTAGACTGGATGCAGTGCTGCAAAGCTAAATTGGCAGAAGTCTGTTCCTTTATTATTAATTAAAAATACATATCTCACAAACAAGCACTGTAGTTACCCACAAAAATCTGCTCACTTGAAATCCCTCTAAAGCATTTACAAAGGAGCATGGTTGACTTGTTCACATCAGATGAGAAAGTTAATCTAATGGCCATCTTGTACTTAATCAAACTTTCAGCTTTAATGCTAGTTGTGCTGCTCCCAAATTGTGAAACCGCAGTAGAAAATGCCTTTTTACTTTCACCCCAACTGTGATTGGCACAACTAAATAAAAAACTATTTCACTGAAAAATACATTTTGCAGATTGTTGTCTTCTGTAGGCTTACAATGCTTTGCAAAACCCTTTCATATAGTACTTGTCTCCGATTATTTACCAAATGTAAAAATAAAAAGAAACAACCAAGTGAGCATCAAATTAATTGCTTCTCTGTAATAAGATCCTCCAAACCTAACGGTGTTTAAGCCAATAGCCTTTGAACATCACTTCTAGCATAATGTCATTCTTTGCATATCAGTGGTATTGTGAAATATATTTCAAGTAATCTGAAAGAACCCATTTAACAAAATATATATGACATGTTAAATTCAATTTTACTAAAAGACAGTTATTAAATGTTACACTGTAATTGGTACAAGCATTGAGTTAGGATGTTGCAACATTTGCTAAATAGTTTATTTTAAAGTCTTCTATAACAGACCCTTTAGTGCTATGAGATAGGAAATTATTTGCCTGTGATTCTCAATGGGAGACATAATATTTGTGCCCTCCAAACTTTAGGAGTGTGACTCAAGAGCCCATGATTTCTGAAATTGATGCCCTGTTGATAATTGCAGAATACATGCTTGAGGAAAGGTTTCCCTGATTTTGAAAATGACCATAGATGACTTTGACCAAATGCTTCTCATTTGAAAAGGCTTTGGTGGGTGGTTTGGTTAGGGATACATTGTCCCCTATCTTTCTAAAATTAAAGACCAGAAAATTGGATTCTCATGAAAGAAACTTATTGTCTGCTGGTTCATGTCCACTTATTACTAATTTGCCTTCCTCAAAATCTCATTTCAATTCCTCTACTACGTGTACATTTTTTAATGTGCAGCTTACTACTGTCAGCAAGCTCCTAAATTAATTTGAGCATTAGCTAAAAGTCATGTTCAGATGTTTAGTTTATGGAACAAGCATTCAATCCAAAACGTTGACTTCTTTAATTTGATCTTCCTCTTGATTTTATTGGGTAATAAATATTACAGTATGTAAATGTAGCTCCCATTTATAATGTTTTCATTATGTTTGTTCACACTGAAAATGTGGGTCCCATTTGCTTGTTTTCAGTCAGAGTTTTTCATTTAAATAATTAGATGTTACATCAGGTCACTGCCCATGCTTAAATTGCCCAGTGTTGGAGAATATAAGTTTTGCAATGAACTGGCCTGTCTAGAAATAAAGCGAAAAGGGTGCATGTAGAAAATCTATCAAGGCTCTTTACCATTTATACATATGCCAGTAAGTGCATTGCAATTCCTTACCTAAAGCTCAAACTTCAAAACCTGGTGTGAAGTCCGCTAGCAAATGCATGAAGTCCCATTGGCCGTAACTGCCAGGTACATGAGAAAACCAAAGGAGGCTTGCTATACTTTTGCCCTTCCTCTTCCATTATTTGCTTCACATTGTTATCCATTTTATCTCCTCACCCCATCTTTGAAACACTCTTTCCGGCAATTGCAGTCCTCTCACCTACCTCGTTCAGGTCCCTTTGCTATCCGTATGTCCGAAGCCATACTCAGTTGTATAGAAGTTTTTCTCTTGCAGTTTTGTCTTGAGCCAATTCCTTTCTCCTGCCCCTCCACTCTTTCACACTCTCTCTCTCTCTATTGTAGTATTTACCTGGCTACTTGTATATAGCAAGTTTCGATATGTTAGCAATGGTAACAGTACAGGAAACTGTTTTTTGTTGTATTGATATGAAATGAAATTATATTTTTGTCAGAGTATATTGTAATAATACTGACTTTGAACTGTACAGCTTTTGTTGTTAAATCACTGTTTATTTTCCCTTCTCACCCCTATCCCTTGCCCCCATAATTTTATATCATGGATATGAAAAAGATAATAAGGTTAAGTTAATACCTGGATGGTGAAGGACTAGAGAAGTGTGTGGCTCCTCCCAGATGCAAATACCATGGGTGTTTTGAAAGTGTCCCACAGGGAAAATGAGGAGAATTATTTATCACTGGACAGCTAATGTGTCTGTTTTTGTGAAAAGTTGTTTACACTTCCATCATACTTCTCTTGTAATATGCATCCTCCTGTGAAATGAAATTGAAAGTCTTTTCTTTTGAAAAATAGAATTTTGACGTTCCCCATATTCTGATGCCACATATTTGCCCTCAAAATACCAGCAACCTTTCCGTCTGAGCTGTGCCCCAAGTGGAGCACAACCCACCACATTTTCAGTGATCAGATTATTAGTATTATACCAAACCCACACAGGAAACAAAGGCTGACTAATGCAGTGTTTTTTTAATGAAAAGGAAAGAGTTAACAACTTAACATAAGGAATGTGTGTTTCAGTCCAAAACCCAAGCATTTCCTTTAATCTACAGAGAAATTTCGCTTATTTTAACTGGAGACAAAAATCATGGGTTGTTAAAATAATATTGTGATTTTTTTTCTGTTTATTATCAATTAAAGAGATGCCATCAGGATGTATAGTGTCAGAGGCTGACATTAAAAAGAAAGCCAAATCTATAGAAGAGGAAATAGCCCACAAAAAGAGCCCTTTGAAACGATCAGCACAGCTTGCTTTGGGTTAACTGTTTTCAGTGCCATTGACTGGGCATGAACTTTCTATAATACAGGAATATCAATTTTTTATATATCACAAATAATGGCAGCATATACAGTAGGATAGGTATAAGTAGAAAATGAACAAGCTCCTCTTGTAAGGCATAGTGGTAACGAAGAAATGCCCGCACCCTTTTTGCCAGAACATTTTCGTTGTTCAGAGTAAACCTAGTTAAGCAAAGTCAAAATATGTTAACCAATTTGGGTGCAAGAAACATCACACAAAAAACCTGACAACACAAATAATTCAGTGCATAATTCTCATAGAAATACTGCAACCAACAAACTGTAAAGTTTGTAGGTTTCCGCTGTAATATGTTGGCAACATAAATGTATATCCATTCACTTTTCGTTGAACGAGAAGTGCTTTGGGGTCATCTATTGCTTAGACAAACATTAATCAAAAAATTCCGAATTTTATATTTCCGAAATGTGTGTGGTATCTATTCAAAAATATCACCTTCCAAATTTTTCATCTGTGTTGCTTTGCTGTGTGTGTTTTGTCAGTTGCTTCATTTTCCAGGTTTTGCCTTTCTGTCATTGTCTCAATTTTAATTCAAGATTCCAAAATATTCACTAGGCTTACAGGGTTTTGAAATCTGAAAATTGTGTTTAGAGCTTTAATGTTCTTTGCCTTTATTTTCCAAATCCAGTGTTTCCTCAAAATGCATTGAGGAAATAAAAAAAAGTGAACTCAATGGTGCAGCAAGAATCCAGTGACTTAAAACATTAGAATATTAGAAAAGATCATGTCACATATATTTTACCATTGGGTGGCAGCTTTGATTTTGCTCAGTGCCATGACTTAATTCTAACAGTAGAAATAGAGCCCTCAACCAAAGAGTACCTTTTGTGTTTCTCTGTAAAACTTGGAGTTTTGGTTCAGACACTGGATAATGATTCCAGCTGCAGTAGGATACTAATACTATCTACTCTGGACTGTAGTGTCCAGCTGCCCAGCAATGGCAAAGGCATCTTGTACTTGAGAGAAAGCAGCATCTACAATCTGAAGAGTCTGTATTTTATGTCCGCTGCAGTTATTTAAATGTCTTTCATGATCACAAGCCAATGCTTTTTCATAATTTTACCTTTCATCATTTAGGTGTGGCTTCAGATTTCCATGATCCACTCAGTCACAGATTTGAGATACCGGCAAGCTATACAACTGTGTCTCTGTTTGTGTCCTCAGTACATTTCAGTATGGTTAGCTCTTTTTCACTGACAAAGTACAGTGGCAAAAAAAGTACATAGCACCGAGGGCTTAGGAATTAAAAACACATTAAAAAAAGGTTAACGTTTTGTCATTATCCTGTGCAGTGAGATGTGCACCTACCAAATTAAATGATACTGTCTGATTGTTTTGTGTCCCTAACTCCATGTATCTTACACTTTTCAGTGAGATAACTTAAACTCAGTGTGGCTTTTTGCATTGCCTACCATATGGGGCAGTCTTGTGGAGGTTTAGCTGCATGGCCCGGTTTTCCTAAGAAAGCAAAGCAGCATTATCATTTGTTTAATTTATTTAATTCTCAATTTGCCTTGTGACCCATGCACGAAAAACACAAGATTGCTGACTGCTGGGACACCAACAGGAATAAGAACCAGTGCTCACATCACAGGCATATGACTATCCAGATGACAACAATTTCCACTGTACTTTATTTTTACACATTATCTGCCATGTTTGCTTTTGGCTGTTTAAATATATCTCATGGTCGTATTTTGGTTCTGACATATGGGTAGAGTTCTCTGGGCTACGTGCAAAGATCTTGTATACAATAACAAAAAATAAATAAAAAAACATGTATGCACTATAGTAGATTAAGACATAATCTGTTTAGTGAAATGTTCGACACATAGAGAATTAGTGCTTGGGGGTGGAAGTGGGAAACGGTGGTGTTGCCACCTGTTTCTCGCTTCTAGACCCATATTTGGTAAAATGTCAAAATGTACAAAAGGAGAGTGTGCACTTCCCACTAGTTATTTATTGTTCTAAAAGGCGATTTTAAAATATACACTATGTATTATAAATATATATATATTTTTACCCTACTTTTCTGCCCTTTTTATGTGAGTTTATCACAACGTGTGAATTAGGGGTGTGATGGGTCAAGGGTGGAATTCTGATAATCTGCGTGCATGCATATGGCTTTTACACGCGTGTAATAAACCCTAGACTTTAAATGGAAATTCAAGCAAGCAATTTAAAGAATGGACCCTTGTGGAAATTATGTGCATGTGCAGGATAGCTTAGACTTGCCACCAATGTTAGTCAGAGCAGGATAGTGGCTATCCACTAGGTGGAGAAGATAAACTAAGGGACAGGGGAGGGGAGTGTGACTTCAGCAGGTCCTTGGTGGTCCCTTCTCCTAGGATGGAAAGGCCTATGGGTGCCAAAGTGACCCATTCTTGTCAAGGGGAGACCAGTTGAAGTCAATGACAGCTGAGACTGTATACCTTCATCTTTGTATATTCTTCCCCTTTAAGACCTCCTCAGGAGCTCCCCCTTGGATTAGTTGTCACTCTTCCCTTATTTGCATTCCTCGCCCCGTCCCTCCAACACTGCCCAGCTACCCTTGATTATTCAAACCCAAAGAGCTCTGATCTCTCAAACCTCCTCTTTTCCCTCTTCCTTTCTCCCACCCTCCATTAGCAGCACGTGTGTGAGGCGTCTGTTTCAATATTTCCTTTTTTGTGCTGTATGGTGATGCATTATTGTATATTACACGATAAGAGAAAGAAAACATGAAGTTCTTTATGAATTTTGTTTGGAAGCTCTTTCACTATATTTGTTGTAAAGAGGTTTACTATTAAAAAATACACGTTTCTGATATTTGGTTTGCTTGTGTCTTTTTCTTTATATTGGCTTCTGAAGTGTATGATGATTCCTGTGTTTCTGTCCTGGAAAAGGGATAAAACATTTTAGGTTATAACAGAAACTGAACATTTCACAAAATATGCTCTATGGGCAAACATTTAGTCTTCAAAAAAGATCACCATCTCGGTCCTGCATACAAGGAACACTAAATGTGAGTAGAGAATTCCGAAGTGTTCCTCTGTTGATGGGTATGTTTCTGTAGCAGCGACGAGACATTCTTTTTTTGTACCAGACATCTTGAGACTTTCTGACGGTGGACCCAAGAAGTACAGCATGGGTGGGCTGCCATTCTGCACTATTTTTTGTGGGAAACGGCCACTACAACGAGGCCGTTTCAACAAAAACCGTAACCACGCATGCATTACAACGCATGCGTGGTTACAACGACAGCCTTTACCACGCATACTTTTACTACGAGGTACGTAGTAAAGGCATGTGTGGTAAAGGGTACATATAAAAAAGGGGGGTCGGGGGGCTTCCCCCCCCAAAAAAAACACTCACCTTTAGACGAGATGTGCAGGCAATCGGCATCGCAGAGGAAGGAAACTGCCGTTTTTTTCTCCTACGTATGACGTCACCACGCAAAAATACGTGGAGAAAGAAAGGCGTGTAAATAGTATTCCGTAGTAACGCATGCGTGGTAAAGGCATGCGTTACAACGGAGTTCGTTGAAAAAACATACAACCATTTTTTGTTTGTCCAAGAATCAAGAATCAAAACAATTTATTTCAAGTTATACACTTGTTGAATGTGGAAATGATTATAGTTTGGCATATCTTTAAAAGGGACAACCTCAGTGTAGTTAAACCTTGTAAAGTTTAACGGTTAGGTGTTGAAACGGACAAAAAAAGATGAAGAAATTAAAGACCTTAAGAAACCGTATAAAAGTATACATCTGATTGGTAAGAGGAGTGGATATCGAATCTGAGCCTCCCTCCCTTCAGACTTCTTGGATGTATCAACCTCCTTTTCAACATAGACATTTTACCTTTTTTTTTTTTTTTTAAACTCCTCTTTTGTCTGCTATACTTGCAACCTGATTTTCTTTTCTATAGGTCTCGCCCAGTAGACTGAGTGTGTGCTGTCTGTTGCAAGAGGCATTGTTAGTTTACAGTGGGCTTAGAGCACGCCCATTGCTTATTTGTTGGCTTCAGTATAACTCTTATTTCCTTCCTCTTGGTTATCGTGTGTGGGCTTTACTTCAGGTTCTTGTCTGTAATCCTCCCCTGCAGCAAGGGTGCATTACTCTGTTGTTGCATTGCTTGCTACTTTTTTCTTTTTACACACTCTACAAGAGTGCAAGTTTTGCTGCTGACTCCCTAGTGCGCTTCTTTTTCCCGATCAGCAATTCTCTGTCTAGCCTGTATGCTTCTCCACTGCTACCCTCCGTGAAGTGCTCTCCCTGGTGTACTCTCCTGTCCCTTTCTCACTGTTTGCTTATATATCCCCTGTGCAGCTTGCAGAACAAACTGTAAAGTATCTTGGCAAAACATATTTCATGCAGGAATCAAAATATTCCTGGCTGAGGCCTGTATTTGAAATGATTTCGCTTGGCGTGAGACAGTTTAGCTACAGTCCCTCCTCAGGTCAACATATTCTGGCTCTGTTCACTAATACTTTGCAACCTTTGAGCAACCTTATCTCATGGAAGTTGCTTTTGCTTCTAGCTTCCTCAACATTTGCCCTCACAGCTCCCTGAATACATGTGTTAGTTTCTGTCCAGAGTCACTTTACATCAGCCTTCCTCTGCATTAATAATGCTGCCTGGGTATAATTGTTCCTTGATTTTCTCATTTCAAAAACAATGTGATGACTTAAAATGTATTGACCTATTGATAACCTGAAAGTGTCAAACATCCTTCACAAGTTTTGATTGCTTGGTCTTGTTTATAAACGTGGACATAAATGATTACCCCCTTTTTCACATTTGCATTTTTCTGATTACACACCTCATCGTTGAAGACTAGTCTGCGAGTCATATTGAATGCCAAATCAGATATCGGATGATCAACACGCATTGAAATTGAATACCAAATACATCACCAGTTAGTCACCATTGTTAGTTTTTTTTCTGCACAGTCACATATTTGCTGACTGGTCCCAGTTGGATTCTAGACAACAAAGTATAAATGTTGGTAGATGAACATCAGTCATGACCCACATGATAATCGGCAAATTATATTTTCTTCTACTTTGAAATAATTGTTAATCTTTTGCACTGAGCAATCAATATACAATTTGTACTTAATCATGGGGTGACCAGTCCACTCTTGTAGCCATGCTTACAACATGGTGAAGCCTGCTGTCCATTGGCCCTGCTCTCAATGAAGCGTTTTTACTAGAACATTTATCTGACTGAATATTATTGTCAATCAGGTTTTAAAGCACTACTCTTCACCCCTGAGGGTATCCTGGCATTAAGGTATCGCTGGTCTCAGTTAAAAAGGATGTTTTGAGTCCTCCTTGGAATTGTGCCAGGGAGGGTGATGTTCATATATGAAGGAGAATGTCGTTCCAGGCTTTCGCGATGAGGTAGGAGAAGGTGCAACTTCTACTGTGCTTGTAGTGAATGCGGGGGGGGGCTTGTGCGAGCGAGGGCCAGTGAGATGGAGCGCTAGTTGGATGTTCACGTGGTGGTTGATGTATTCTAGTCCCTGGTCGTTTGGGCTCTGTAGGTGTGTCAGAAGCTTGAACTGCATTTCTTCTAAACAGGGAGCCAGTGGATATTCTTGAGGTGGGGTGATGTGGATACGTTTGGGGAGGTTAAGGATGAGTCCAGCTGCTGCTTTCTGTATAGTCTGGAGTCTCTTCAGGAGTTGGGTGGTGATGCTGAAGTAGAGCGCATTCCTGAAGTCGAGCTGGCTGGTGACGAGGGCCTGGGTGATGGTTTTCCTGGTGTTGACAGGGTTCTATCTGAAGATTTTTCATAGAATGCAGAGTGTGTGGAAGCAGTAAGGAGGGAACTGCGTTGATTTGGCGCTTCATGGTGAGTTTGCGGTCAAGGATTATGCTGAGGCTGTTGGCATGGTGTGGGGGTGAATCCAAGCGCGGAGGGTCACCACCTGTTGACCCATGAATATAAATGGTCAGTACATTAAATTCATATTATATAGGGTATACAGTCAAATCCTAAATGTATACATGTAATGTATGTCTAGGAACTACATTTAATGTAATATACGACACATTAGTGTACCCTTTACCTAAAACTAAGTTGTTTCTAATATAAATGAAGTTTCATAACGTGAAGATGAGTACTATTAAAACATCTCAATTAATTGTAATATGTATTAAGGCACACTTATATGAATCAAATGTATCTTTATAGTTAGAACATGCCTACTAGGTAAGAATTGTTCATTGATATCTAAGCTAATGCAGGTTAAGACACACATGAATAAATTCACTAATCCTACAGTAAATGCACTTCAATAATAATGTCAAGTGCAACACTTATTTTAACTGTCTCTCCCTGCATTTGGTCTGATCATTCCTTAATTCAGTTTACTATTGATGACATTGCTATAGTAAAACCCCTAAGTTTAAAAAGATTAGTAGTTGGGGACTGGAATAATATTAATAGAACCCATTTCCATGCCACCTTAGCAAATACAGTTCCAACCCACCAGACGTCAATTTATTTAAGTGAGAAAAACCTCACAGCATGGCTCACTGTGGCCAGCAATGAACATGCTTCACTAAGAACAATTCGATCAGCAAGACGCCATGAGGTACAAAGATGGTTCTCTCCTGACTTACAAAGCCAAAAACGAGCACTTCGCCAATCTGAAAGGAAATGGAGAACTAGCTATTCTTTAGATAAAAAAGAGCGCTATTTGACCCAATTGAAAGAGTATAAAAAGTCAATTTCTTCAGCTAAGGCGGTCTACTTCTCTTAAAAAATCATGAGTTCTACCAACTGGTCCAAATAAATATTTGCCATCATGAATTAATTATCCAATCCTGATGGAGTTACATTAAAATCTACACCCAGCCAAGCCTTTTGTAATTCCCTCAATTCGTTCTTTATTGATTAAATTGTTACAATAAAAGCCAGTATTCCCCTCTGCCTTGCTCCTGAGGGTTCACCCTCAATGCTGGAAAATCCATGCTCTCTTGAACAGCTCTCAGCAATAGACAGTCAGACTTTTTTGGATCTTCTGTCTAACGTAAAGTCGTGATCACCTACTGACAGTTGCCCGCCCCATATCTTAAAAGAAGCTTTCACCACTTTCCATGGACCCGCCTTGGCACTTCTTAATGACTCCCTAGCACAGGGCTGTGTTCCAAGAGCTTTCAAAGAAGCAATAGCCTTCCCCGTGCTAAAGAAAATCAGGTGCGGATCCTGGGATTTTGACTTAACTATCGGCCCATCTCCCTGCTTCCCTATTTGGCCAAAATATTGGAATCTCATGTGACCAAATGTCTCTGTGCTTTCATTGAGCAGTCTTACTACCTTGATCCTAACCAAGCGGGGTTCCACCCAGCCCATTCTACCGAGGCAGTAATACTTACTGTACTGGATACACTTCGAAAGGAAGCCGATGAGGGCTCCCCCCAGGCCTTGGTGCTGCTGGACCTGTCTGCGGCATTTGACACGGTTGATCATGGCATCCGGATCGACTGCGACGGGGCGACCGGTCTCAAGGGGGTGGCGTCCAGCTGGATTGAGTCCTTTCTCTGGGAGCGTTCTCAGTCAGTGCGTCTCTCCCAGTTTTCTGCACCTAAAATGGCAATGACATGTGGAGTTCCTCAGGGCTCCTCGTTGTCACCTCACTTATTCAATCTTTACCTTCTTCCCTTACTTCCTGAAAAATAGGAAGGTATGTACGTATAATTATGCAGATGATTTGCAACTGGTGTTCTCTTATCGATAATTCACCTGATTCGATATCTGAATTCCAGGTAACAATGCTACACATCTGTGATTGGGTGAATAACAACCAGTTAAAATTAAACCCAGACAAAACAGAAGTGATTCTGATAGGCGGTCCTCTGAACCCCTGGAACGCACAGTTTTGGCCAAGTGAACTAGGCTCCCCACCTAACCCTTCTTCCTCAGCCAAAAGTTTGGGAGTGATCATCAATAGTGACCTTACTATGAAATCTCAGATAGAAGCAGTAACTACTACCTGTTTCTTTCAGCTGAGGAAGATAAGGAGATTACTTACTTGGGAAACCTTAATCCAGGTGGTCCTAGCCATGGTGATATCACACCTGGATTATGCCAACATTCTATACTTTGGCATCCCGCTCTATCTCACCAAAAGACTGCAGATGGTACAGAACCAGGCAGCCAGGTTTACATTCAACAACCCAGATGGGAACACATCTCTCCCACTATGAAAGAGCTACATTGGCTTCCTATCCCACAGAGATGTGCATTTAAAGTTGGTTGCCTTATTTTTAAAGCCCTGCATGGTGCTAGCCCAAAATTCATATCCAGACTTGTTATTTACCTGCACAGAGCCTACGCTCTGCCCACAAGAACCTTCTAACCATTCCTTCCTATAAATGGAAACGAATAGGTGGCTGCAGGTTTGCAGTATTGGCACCCAGCTTCTGGAACACTCTTCCTTTGGAAATAAGAACCTGCACTGAATTCTCTAGATTCCGTGGGCTTATTAAGACTTGGCTATTTACCCAAGCTAATAGCTAGATTCTGCAGACAACTAAATACATGGGGCCCAAGCAATACCTTAAGTCAGCACCTAGAAATCAATCGGTGTATGTGCGCTTTATACATTTTTTAACATAACTTAACAATATCATTTCGAGAAACATGTGCTAAGTGCACGTTCATGTTATGTATTTGTGACGTGTAAAGGTGTAGCCAAAATTTTGTTGCACCAATCCCCCCTCTCCTGGCGAATCAAGCCATCACATCAATTTTCTTATCAGATGGACAAATCACAATCTGGTTGTTTTCATCAACTTTCTTCTGGAATTCTCCAGAAATTTCAGGTCATCATAGTATTTGCTCTGTCTGTCCTCTCAATGTACGTCTGCTCTTTTTCTCTGCGCTCCTTTTTTCAGTTGTGCCCGTTCGTATGACTTATAGATTAGAAACAAGAATAATCCACAAAAAGCAATGATCAATTAGGGTTTCGAAATGCTTCCAACAATTCCACTACCTAAGTTTCTAAACCATCTATGTGTAGTTGAAAATCTTTTCCCTGTTGCTTCCCAAGCGCCTTTTGCTTCTAACCCTTTCAAATCTTTCTTTAACTCACTAAGGTTCTTTATGAATTTCTTCAAGTCTTTACTTTCGTCTGTAGTGTAAATACAACATTGTTGAACTTTTAACATCCAACAGACGCTGCCTTCTTTTGCGAGAAAGACATCTAATCAAGTCTATTCTGCAAAGTGATAGTTCTTATAGCAACCATTCCACTATCTAACTACAATTCCTCCAGCTGTATTAGTAGATGATTGATCAACTGCAGTAGAAAGCTTTCTAATCTTGTGCGGGTTGAGTATCACTCCTACAGATGGTATTAAAGCACCAAAGATGTTGTCTACAATTTCACATCCACCTCCTTTGGTTCTCATATATTGAACCCCTGTTGGATCTTCAAACTGTCTCACAGGATAAATGTTTGGAAAAACTATCATTTCCATATCCATACCATCTCTTGGGTAGCCTGTAAAATGCATTTTCCCCACAAATGTAATAAACGCCACGAAAAACAGGTCTGCTCCATTATAAGTATAATCCCCAATTTCCTCTAACTTCAAAAGTATGATCACATTCACTTTTACCTACGTAATTTGTGTCAGTTTTAGATTTTCTAATGAATATGCATATTTCCCTTTGTGTTGCCAATCTAATAGCAGTGCTGCCATATTTCCCACTAACCTACGCTCACTTTCATCCTTGGCCCATTGGGGTACTTTTTAATGATTTGTTGCTTTAGCTAATATGTCTCTTCATCTGTCTTCCACTGAATCTATTAATTTCTTTTCTACACCATTTAAAGAACAAGTTACATTATTTCTATGTGCACAAGCTGTGTCTAATGTCATGGTGTGTCTAAAGAAATGTCCCACTATCTTAGAGTTTTTAGCATCAGGCTGTTGATTCAAGTGCTTCAGCATAGGAACATCAGAAAAAACCAAGTCCTGATTCGAGTAATAATAGTGAATATGACCCTTTCCATAGAATAAACTCAACAATAAGTTACAGGAAATGCCATATGTCAAGTGGAGATGTTGGTATGTAATCCGCTCAGCAAATGACGCAGGTAGTTGCATGCAGACATAGCAATCTCTAGCAGCCATTGTGTCAACATATTCATAAAGCTATGTTGAATAAACTTTCAATTAATAGTCTCCTCTGGATGCATATACATGCAAGTCTTTTTCATTAATTGCAGGTAAACTATTGCCAGTAGGAAGTGGTGTTAGAGGGGCATGTGTAGACCTAAGCTGCTATACCTGTGAAGGATGGGGTAGACTCAAAAGTACAAGTAATGAGTTTTCTGATGTCAAACTATTAAAATTGGAGATTAAAGCACAGTTTTTTCGATTAATTTACTCTTGCGCAAACAGCAAAGCACGATTCAAATGTCTTTTCCAGTAAAGTATGTACAATGATCTTCGTGAAATTTCCTTAGGCATACTCTGTGTTCTTCGAAGGGACAAACTTACGCTCCTTCAGCAGACCCAGGCCTCGGTACACTTTTTAGTAGTTTAGGCAAAATCTATAGAGTTTAATTCTCTAATACATGCTCAGTTCATACTCCCTAATGATCAGTTTCAGGATATATTGACTCAGTCGGTTTAGTGGCAATGCAATTTCAAAACTCAGTTCAGGCACAAAGTTCAATTCAAGGAGGTTCAGTTGGATGCAAATTGTTATAGCAAAAAGTGCAAAATGCTCTCTCCCAGTCATTGACAGCTAGGTAATTCCATTCAGGTGAAGAATACCTCTTACAAGGTACTCTAGTTCTCTTTGATCCCTTACAGTTGGCCCTTCGTCATCACCGTAATTTAGGCCAGGTCCTTCCGTATCCTCTGGAATGTTGGTGGCACATGCATTTCAGACAAACAGCCTCTCCCTTTCTCCTGTCGTCTTGGCTACCGGTCTCCAGGTACAACTCGCATTACTATTGCACTAGGCGCTTCATCAGGGTCTGAATCTGGTACAGTCCACACTACAGGATGGAACCCTTCTGTACGAACTTCAACTGTTGACTGTCTCCAGCCCTCTCAGGCCGAACAAGTACTGTCCTATCTTCTTGTTGATCCCCAACAGCTTGATTAACCTGCACCCTCTGTTTCACTGTAACCGCTGGCACTTCAGAGACAGGTGCTGTTATATTATCAAAGGGCTACAGGAATCTGCAAGTATGGGTAGTGTGCACTCAGTTGGGGAGACCTCCGCACTTTTCAGCTATTGTAGTGCCCAGTATAACCTGGTACAGCCCACGCCACCGAGGAACAAAGTACGACTTGAGCATGTGCTTCTTCACCATAACCCAGTCGCCGGGACTTCTCATGGCAGTGCTCCTGTTGAGGTGGACTGTAGCCTCTCCAACCTGGGGGGGACACAGAACAAACCAAATCAGCCAGCTATTTGCAGTAATCAAGAATCATGTCATCTGTAATGTTCACAAGCGCATTCGCAGGCACAGCTGGCAGTCTCATGCCCCCCCCCCCCCAATGATACACTCAAGGGGTGATAATCCTGTCCTCCTATCTGGAGTACTGCGTAGACTCATCAACACAGAAGGCAAACCATCAGTCCATTTCAGGGATGTCAAAGCACACACTTTAGCCAATCTGGATTTCAAAGTACCATTGACTTGTTCCCCAATGCCAGAAGCTTCTGGTCGGTAACTGCAATGTAGCCTCAGTTCGACTTGTAATGCTGTACATAACATCTGGAGGAACTCATTACTAAAATTAGTTCCTCGGTCTGATACGGAGAAGTCTGGAAACCGAACCTTGGTATTAACTCCCTCAGCAACAACTTAGCCACTGTGAGACTTTCATTTCTCCTGGTCAGGTAAGTTTCAACCCAATGCAAGAAGCATGATCACTAGGACATAGCTCAACCCATTGCACACAGGCATCGCGATAAAGTCTAGTTGCGCCCTGTTGAAAAGACTTCCTGCTCTCCGTACATGACTCAGTGTTACTGCTGTTCTACCTACACACACAACACATCTGTGACACAATCCTCCAGCCTTCAGTCTGAATCTTGGGCTAAACAACATTTGCATAAATAAGCACACTATCTCATCTCTCCCTACATGTGCAGGTCTATGATAATGTCTCGCCATTGGAGGTAACAAGCTATCTGCAACACAGGCCTTCCATTTACTGAAGCCTAAATGTTAACCATCACTTTTGACACAACCTGCTCTAATCCAGCCTTGATGTTCTGCTTCTGACACTTCTTCCTGTATTCTCTTAACTCTCTTCCAAGTATCAACTGCAGTTAACAACAGATTGCAATTTGTGACATCTGACTTTTCATTGTGGTACTCCCCATTAAAGTTGCAAACATTCAGAGCACAGATTCTCGCCTGTCTCGTCAGCAAACCTATTGCCCACTGTCACAGTCGGTGCCATTTTGGTGTGCAGCAGACTTCACAACTACAATCTGGGCAGGTAACTGTGAAGCCTGTAAAAGGTTATGGGCGCACTCACTATTCCTTATGGGCGACCCGAAGTGATCATAAACTCACGTCGTGTCCAGAACTGTCCAAAGGCGTGAACAGCACAAAAGGTATACTGACTGTCTGTGAAAATTGTCATTCTCAGCAGGTCAGAAACACAGCATTCCTTAGTAAGAGCAATACATTCGACCACTTGTGCTGAAAATTCTCTTTGAAGCCAGGAGGATTTGACCACACCTGAGACAGTACTGATTGTGTACGCAGCTCTCAGGCTTCCATCATGGTCTTGTAAGCAGGAACCATCAACAAACATCACATAATCTGATTCAGGTAGTGGCAGAAATTCTATTTCAGGTCTCGGCCTGGTGCAAAGTTCAATAACATCCAGACAGTCATTCTCAACTTCACCTTCAGCAATGTTATTTCCAGGTACGGGTAAAAGGGTAGCAAGATTTAGCACAGTACATCACCTCAATGTAACATTCTCAGCGCCAAGTATGACTTGTTCATAGTTGGCGAGACGACTTTTGGACAGGTACTGGGTTCTGGTGCGAGTTAACAAGACCTCAACAGAATGGGGGACAAAAACTGTCAAAGAATGAGCCAGAACAATACTTTTGCACTGCTCTGCGCTGACACTTGTGGAAGCCACAACTTTGAGACAACTGGGCAAAGCCGCAGCTACAGGATCAAGGGTAGCATGAAAGTAGGCTACGGGTCTGTGAGCATTCCCATGCATCAAGGTTAGCACTGAGAGAGTGTAGCCCTCCCTCTCACTGCAAAACAAAGCAAACCATTTATTATAATCAGGCATTCCCAGTGCAGGGGCATGGCAGAGACATTCTCTCTGCTGTGAGAAGGTTTGCATGCATGCAGCTGTCATCCCATGGTACTGGATCTGACACATCTTAGTGTGTCAGCCTCTCCTAAGGCTTGGTCATTAGGGAAAACTTGGGAATGCACCGTCGACAGTAGGCCACCATTTCCAAGAACATTCTGGCTTCTTTCTGGGTTGTTGGCAGATTCATTTTCAGATGTGCCAAGATTCTCTCTTGTGACAACTTCCTTGCTTCTTTCTCAGTGTGATGTCCTAGGTACAGGACTTCTTACTTACTGCAATGCAATTTGGTCAGGGACACTTTGTCTATTCTAAGCTAAGTGGTTCACAGAGCAGTTGTGTCTTGTTTGCAAGCCTCCTGCGTATTTGATGCCACCAGTAGGTTGTCAATGCATTGGACAAGGATTGAATGATAGGACATCACCAGGGACTCAAAATTCTTTTGAGTATCCGGTTAAAAATTGAGGGGCTCTCTGTATACCTTTGTGGGACTTGTACCATACCAAAATACAGCTGCCTGAAATGGAAAGCGAAAAGGAACTGGCTATCCTCATGCAATTGTATAAAAAAGAAGGCTTAACACAAGTCGATGACAGAGAACCATTCTGTCTCACATGGAATCTGAAGCAAAATCACAGCTCGAGAGGGTTCCACAGGACAACAAGGAACAACTAGAGTTACCCTTTCTCAAATCCTGCACTATGCAGTACTTTCCATTGGGTTTCTGCAAACCCATAGTGGGTAAGTTACATGGACTCCCCATAATTTCTTTCAGAATACCTTGCTCAATCACAGGAGTAATCCTAGCAATGGTTTCAGGGGCCACATTGTTTTTTGGGATGCTTGAGTACTCCGCATTAGGATTCACAGCAATGTTGACCGGTTCAACACCTTTGGTGAGACCTAAGTCTTGCCCTGAAAAGTTCCAGACTTCAGGTAACACTGTTTCTCTCAGCTCTCGGGGCAAATCATCTTTTGTCAACATAGAGTTCAGTGCGACTTCTGATTTCTGTCTGACAAGTTTAAAGGCAATGTCTTCTTCACGAGCCTGGAGCTCAATTCCATTTGGAGTACAGTAAATGGAACAATTCAGCTTGCACAAGAGACCTTGTCCAAGCAGATTTACAGGACTCAAATCACACACCACAAATCAGTGATTCTCCTCAAAGGACCCTATTTTGTCAGGTTCTGCTTCTGAAACTGGACTAATCATTTGTTTATTTGCTACTCCTACAACTTGGAATCTTTGTCCCGAGGGGTTGGTTGGCACCCTCTGCTGTTCCCACAGGAAAATGGGTAGCACCAGTGTCAGTGAGGAATGATACGGTATTCCCATTCCTCTCACTGTCCACAAATGGACCAATCTGATCAACCTCTAAGTTTGCGCCAAGTACACAATCCTCCTCCCTTCTCAGGGCCCGCCATTGTGACAGATCCGAGCTGTAGTCATCATCTGTTTGTATCATAGAGTACTGTTGAGAAGTCCCCCTATTCTTGAAAGGATTGGTGTTTTCATTGGGAATTTGATTCACATTGTATCTCTGGATTTGTGTTTTGTTGTGGCATCAGGGCTTGTGGAACCTGCATTACCTGAGCTTGGGGTACTTTCGGATTGTAAACTCTGTCTCTGCACCTGCTGTGTCTGAACCATATATCTTTGAGGTTGCACAAATCCACCATTCTGAATCTGATTCCCATGTGCCATGTTACCGGCGTTAAATCGACATTTGGGCTTCCAATGCCCTAGCCTACTGCAGACATGGCAAGGATTTGATTTCTTTAAATTCACCACATCAATCCCTGTACTCTGATCAATCAAGACAGCACGTTCTGTACCTTGCGGTTGAAATCAATTACAACCTTACATCATCAGAATTCCCTGCTGATACACTCCCTTCATGGGACCAGCATTCCCCCCAAAAACTGCTGATTCCGACCTCGCTGTGCAGCTTTCATTTGTGCTACCATTTACTTTTCTATCAATTGTCAAGGACCCCACAAGTCTTACCTTTGACCTGTGAAGTAATCTCGCAGAGACGACATGAGCCACCACCACCGGACCCACCTTATCCCAGCTGGCTATAAACAGGCTAGGATGGCGATGTGCACGTGGAAGGATACCAAGATAACGCTGTGGTGTTCTAGTAGCCCAGTTAAGGAACCTTCCTCTGTCTGGGGACTATCCGTGAGCACCGGTAACTGAGAAGAGAAAGAACAGCTTTCTTTAGTAAGGACACAAACACACAATCACACCCCCTGCTCCTCCTTCTAATGCACATGCAAAAACGGTTTTTACCTGTTCAGGAAGACACCATGAAGCTAGGAAATTTAGTCGGTCGAATCACTGTGGGTAGCGCTTCTAGTTAAGGAACCAATCAGGCACCCTGGTGTGGAGCTTGGAGGAAACAGACAACAAGCGCTCCAGCGCAGTATACCTACAGAAAGGAAATAGTGCTCCAGTGTGGGAAAGGTCAATAAAAGAAACAGCGCTCCAGCTTGGCACCCCAGAAAATAACTAGCGCTCCGGCGCGGTGTAACCCAAAAAGGAAATAGCACTCCAGCGCAGGAAAAGTCAAGAAAGAAAACAGCGCTCCAGCGCAGCACCCCAGATAGTAACTTGCGCTCCAGCACGGGAAAATCAAAAAGGCAAGCAGTGCTCCAGCGCGGCTAAACAGAGAACGACCAGGCAATGGCAGTGCGCCCAGCGCGGCAAGGGATACCTGGACTGAAGTTGCAGGCTACAGGAAAACACGGAATCCGAAGCGAAGATCGGGCGGAAACCGCGGTTCAAATGTGGTTTTCCCCGGAAGCGCTGGACGCCGCAGGAGTATCCGGAGTGTAGCTAGACTGCTAACTCCCATGGAACGGAAGTCAGGTGTTCCGATTTCCGCATGTGTCGCGGAGCTGCAGACCATCCCGCATTCGCACAGGAGGACCTAATCAAGCGGGACATGACAGCACCCCCAACCAAAACAGAACCCCCACCCAACAATCAAACAGGGGTGGCAGGGCGTGGGCGAAGGGGATGCCTAATATGAAAAGCCCGAACCAATCGGGGAGCATTGCGTACATGGGACAAGGGTTCCCAGGACCGCTACTCCGGACCATAACACTTCCAGTCTACCAGGTAAAAGAGCCTACCCCGGGTGCGACGGGAATCGAGGATAGCCCCGACCTCGTACTCAAAGTGGTCATCCCTCAGAATCGGAGCAGGAGGAGAAGAGACGATACAGTCTGGTTTAACAGCACGCAGGAGGGAGACATGGAAAACAGGGTGCACTTTCATGTGCGGGGGCAGAGTGAGTTTCATGGAAACACGATTAATCACCTTCTCAATAGGAAAGGGACCCGCGGGGCAGTAGTTTCTTGGGACCATGCACATTGAGGTTACGTAAGTAGAGCCACACCCTGTCCCCTTTCTTGTAGGCGGGTTCCGGTTTCCGGTGTTTGTCAGCATAGTGTTTGTATGTCTCTTTGGCCTTTGCTAGTTCAAAACGGGCCTGCTGCCAGAGATTACGGAGCATGGTGTGGTACTCCTGAACTGTGAGCAATGAACAGGTCAAGCTTATGTGGATGTCTCCCCTGGAGGCAATAGAAAGGAGACATGCCCATAGCCGAATACGTATTGTTGTTATAGGCATATTCCACCATCCATAGTATTTCTGCCCATTCCTTGTCCGTCACTAGCAGTAAGCAGCGCAGGTATTGCTCCATGGTATGATTCGTTCTCTCCGCCTGTCCGTCGGTCTGAGGGTGATAAGCAGACGACAGGCGGACGTCCATGTCCAGAGCTGTACAGACTTCATTCCAGAACCGGGACACGAACTGTGGGCCCCTATCCGTGATCAAGACGGACGGTATGCTGTGCAGGCGGACTACTTCATGCAGAAAAAACCACCGCCAGTTCTGCCACAGAGGGCAGTTTTCTCAGAGGGAGAAAGTGTGCCATCTTGGTAAGGTGATCCACTATGGTCAGAACAGTGGTGTGGCCTAATTTGGTAGTAGGTAATTCCACTACGAAATCCATGGAGATGGTGTGCCAAGGATAGGGAGGAACCGGAATGGGATGCAGCAGACCAACAGAGGATCCCGGCATGTTGTTTCCTTGTGCACAGACTGCACAACGGGCTATGTACGACTGTACGTCCGCCTCCATGGTAAACCACCAGAAGTGCCTTAGCAACAGGTCCATGGTCTTATGGTATCCTGGATGGTTGGACAGTGAATGGTCGTGACACAAGTACAGGGCTTGTTGTTGATTGGCAGTCCACAGTAGGTAGTATCTGTCATCCTTGTACATGAGACCGTTCCTTAGAGTGATTCCTTCGTGAGCTTCCACCAGGGTAGCAGGATCCGCCTGGTTGATGTCATCTCGTAATTGGGTAAGGAAGGCAGAGGACAAGACCACACCTTGGAAGCAACTGTCAGGAATGATAGGGTCCGGCTCAGCGGATGTATGACATCACAACGCATACTTTCACAACGCATGCCATTACGACGCAACTTTTACAACGCATACCATTACAACGCATAGTGCTTTGGGGCGCTGGATAGTGAATAGTGAATAGTTTAATTTACTATTCCAACTCCAGTCCCCGTGGACACTAGGGAAGGTTATTGGATAGTAAATTAACCTATTCCCTATCCTAGAGCGCCCCCCAGCGCAATGCGTTGTAATGGTATGCGTTGTAAAAGTTGCGTCGTAATGGCACTGCGTAGTAAAAGTTGCGTTGTAAAGGTTGTCTCCAGGCTCAGCAGCTGGTACGATATCTTCGTTTTCTTCCAGGCGGGATAATGCATTGGCCTTGGCGTTCTCCCTGCCAGGTCGGTATGTAATAACAAAGTTGTATTCGTTGAAGAACAGTGTCCAACTGAGTTATCTGGATGTAAGGGCACGGCTGAGCGGAGAAACTGCAGGTTTCTGTGGTCTGTATAAATGGTCACAGGGTGTTTAGCATCTTTCAGGTAGTGGCGCCATTCCTCGAATGCTGTTTTAATGGCCAGTAGTTCCCGGTCCGATATGGTGTAATTTCATTCGGCCGATTGCAGTTTTCTGGAGTAAAAGGCCACAGGGTGCAGTAGTCCCGTTTTGGCATTTCTCTGTGACAGCACACCTCCTAGAGCGTCTTGTGAGGCATCCGCTTCTACTACATATTGCTGTTTGGGGTCTGGATGTATCAGTATGGGGGCCCTAGTAAACTTTTTTTTAAGGTCCTGAAAAGCGTGTTCTGCCATGGCATCCCAACAGAAGTGAACCCCCTTGCGTAGCAGCTTGGTAATGGGAGTTACTATACTGAAAAAACCTGTGATGAAACTACGGTAATAGTTGGAAAATCCCAAGAACCTTTGGACATGCTTCACTGTAGTCGATGATGGCCATTTTACAATGGCTTCCACTTTCTTGTAGTCCATCTGAATGCCTGCAGGGGTGATGTGTCCCAAGAACTCAACAGCAGTAACATGGAAGACACTTTTCTCCAGCTTGACGTACAAACCGTGTTGTTCCAATCGTAGGATGGTCGGTACGTGGTGAATGTGTTCGGCTGTAGTTTGCGAGTAGATCAGAATATCGTCGATGTATACTATGCAGTATATGTCGATGTATTCCCTGAGTACTTCATCGATGAAGAATTGGAAAGCCACTGGAGCGTTGCAGAGTCCAAAAGGCATGACCTGGTATTCGAATAGACCGAACTTGGTGTGAAACGCGGTCTTCCACTCGTCACCCTTTCGGACTCTGACAAGATGGTAGGCTCCACGCAAGCCCAGTTTGGTGTATATGGCGGCGTTCTTCACCTGTTCCAACAGGTTGGATATCAAAGGTAGCGGGTACCTGTTTTTTATTGTGATGGCATTCATAGCCCTAAAGTCTATGCAGGTCCTCAAGTCACCCTCCTTGGCCACGAAGAAAAGAGGAGAGGATACCGGTGACCTGAAATGGCGTATGAAACCATTACGCAGGTACTCATCCAGATAGGAGCGGAGATGTTAGTTTTCCTTCTCTGTGAGGGAATATATCCAACTGCACGGTAGCGTGGAGCCAGGAATCAGGTCTATTCTGCAGTCAAAAGAGCGCTGAGGAGGAAGGGTATTGGCTCCTTTCTTGTCGAACACCGCCGCAAGATCCAGGTAAACATCTGGCACGGTTCCATGAGCGACCATTCCTGTTCCGATCAAGGGTAGAGCATGGACCCGCACTGCTCTGTTTCCGGAGGACTCATGTGGTGTTCAACAGGAAGATGTGCAAAAGGCCGAATCCAAGGACATACTTCTAGAAGCCCAATCAATCCGTGGGTTGTGGTGCACTAACCATGAAAGACCCAAGATTACTCGAAATTGGGGCGCATTGATGACATCAAATGCGATGGTTTCTGAGTGGTGGTCCGTACCATCCACTGCCTTAACGGTTTTTGGTTTGGCCTTGTGTACGGCAACCATCCCCAGGTCCTTCATATGCTGGGTATCGATGAAGTTGCCGGTTGCTCCTGAATCGAGAAGCGCAGTAACCCTCTATTCCTGGCCAGTCCGTGCTCGTAAGACAACCTCCACACCTAAATGCATTTGACACTATCTCACACCAAATCCTACTGGAGAGACTTCAGGGTATCGGGGTTCAAGGGGCTGCACTGAAATGGTTGACAGACTTTCTAACAGATAGAACCCAGATAGTCACATTGGCACCTTTAGATCTAAGACCATCTAAGTAACCAAAGGAGTGCCGCAGGGCTTCTGTTTGAGCCCTACCCTTTCTAACATCTATGTTACTCCCTTGGCTAAACTAATGAGGACCCTAGGGTTCATTCCCATCTCTTACGCGGACGACACCCAGCTCCTACTCACTTTTGATAAATCTAGTTCTAACATATAACATCTTCTCAGAGGGCATGAAGACCATTGCCACCTGGATGAGGGCCAACTTCCTTCAACTGAATGCCGAGAAATCGGAGATTATGTTGTTTGGGGGTGCAGCAATAAGCTGGATACCCAGTTAGTGGCCGGAGGAACTGGGCTCAGCTCCCACCCCGAAAGCAGTGGTCAAGAATCTGGGCATCCGTATTGACCTGAATCTTACGCTTGAAGCACATGCCACTACCACCACAGGTACATGCTTTCACATACTTAGCCTCCTTAGAAGAGTATTTCCTCTGCTACCATCATCCACGCGAAAAACACTGATGCAAGCTCTCGTGTTAAGCTGTCTGGACTACTGCAATGCACTCTTGGCTTTGGGCAACAAGGCTTCTTTGAAGAAGTTGCAAGTAGTTCAGAATACGGCAACCCGGCTAGTAGCAAATGCCCCTCCCAGAACGGCCTCTATACCACTACTTAACAAACTCCATTGGCTCTCTGTGAGAAAACTGGTGAAATTCATGATCTGCTGCACTGTTTTTAAAGCCCTCAATGGCCTGGGGCCTTCCTACCTGTCTGACAAATTGTTAAAGTATACTCCCTCTTGGCCCCTTTGATCAGGATCTAAGCTACTCCTCTGCACCCCTAGAATTAAAAAAGCTTGCATGGGTGGCAAGGCATTTGCTTACCTTGCCTTGACTGTCTGGAACGAACTTCCCCACCAACTGCGCGATTGCCAGAGCCTTCCACATTTCAGGAAGTTGCTAAAAACCCATCTTTTCTGAGGCTCACTCGTTTGGCTGTAGCATGCTGCCGTAGCGCGGAGATACTCCAGACGGGGTGATTTGTGCGCTATATAATTCAATAAATATCAAACAACTTTGCCACAAGTCCCTACTTGATCCCTCTCTCAGTAAATACCACCTTGAGTAAAAACAAGGACCAGAGGTTTTTATTTCACCTAGAGCGTGAACCTCTAACCAGTTAGAATGACTGTCCATCTACACATTCATTAATCATGTCTGAAGCAAGCAATGCCTCAACTACTGAGAAGCATGTGATGGGACCTGAGCTAGTGACAGTATGGATTAATGCACTACATACACCTTGCTGTAGGGTGCACAACGGTTGTAGTTACATGCCTTTTCTACAGGCAAACAATCCAAGTCTGGTTGTCTTCTCCCAAATGCTGTTTGTGACCAACCATTATGTAAGACACATTTGATTAAACCTCTTCAGTTCACTTATCTATCATCTGAAAACAACTGATGTCCTGATATCTGGGCACGTGATTGCCCACTTTCTCGACCATGCATCACAGCAACTGTGGGAAATGGGTTCCGACTCATATAATCCCCTTCGATTTTTGCTACTCGTTTTTTGGACTTCTGTTAGTCTTCCTAACTGTGCCCGCTCAATGTAAGATATGTTAAATTGTTAAATCTCACTCAATGTAAGTTGTGGATTGCGAGTGGTAACCACGAGTGTCCACTTTTTAAGGTAAGGACCCCAGGTATACAGCAGTACTACGAGTGTTTAGGCTGGTTGCACATGAAAATGTGCACGCACATGTGCAAGTTGAGCGAATGACACTACCATCTAACTCAGTCAGGCATCTACGCACAGGTAATCTGTTGCAGAGTGGACATTTTATGGATTGATGCGGACGTAAATAGGTCATATAATATGAAAGGGCATTCATATTCTGCGAATGTACATTTGTAGTGATTTACTGAAAAGTGTGTGCGCTTGACAGTACTGTATGCATGGGTAAAATCTCTGCCAAATTACAGTTTCACCATTGTCTAGCCTAGAGACTAGATCAATACTCCAATATTATGGTAAGTCAGGATCCTGAGTGCAAATCTGACATTAATTCATACCTATCTACACAACTTCAGGCACTTCAAGATTTAACATTTTTCGTGACTGTTCCAAATTAGTATATGGCTTGGGAATCACCCTGTTGGACTATGTTAGTCACTCTGCTGGCCAGCAGGAAGGTCTCCACCACACAATATGGCCATTTGCCAGTGATTATGCCTGAATCTGCATGTGCTAATTACTTTTGCCACAGCACATGGCCATGGAAGGCTTAACCTCACTGAACCAAAAGAGGTTATCTAGACTTCTGGAGCCAGTTGCAGGAAGAGTTTCCCATTGAAATTTAGGACGGAGGTGAGATGGCAGCAGTGGCAGTTAATGGGGGGACTTAGCATCTCGGGAAAGGTGTTTAAATAGACCACTTGAAGGTGCGATCTTGGAAATCCCAAAATGCTGTCCAGGAGGGTTGGGTTAGCAGTGGAGCGATGTGCCACCCTAGGATTGAGCAGAGGTGCTTACTATCTTGAACGTTCCACGCGCACTTAAAAACCCCAGCACCAGGGAGGAACTTTTTTAGAACTGTCTGGACGTATGGTAGTGGCACCAGAGGAATGCCCACCTGGATGACAGAGGACACCGAAGCCTACCACAGGGATGCACTCTAGGACCCCATTTGGCACCCACAGACTAGGATTTGTTTCTCCAGGGTCATTGGCATTGTCCCCTCTATATCCTCTCTGGGACAGTTGAGGGATGGCCCAGCGAGGGAGACCGTACACTGTTCGCTTGGATCTTCAGTGTTCTGGTACTGCAGGTGTGTGGCCTTAACAAAGAGAGGGCACCTGACATCTGATTATACAGGTGCCCTCCAATTGCCAAAGAAGGCCTTGGGAGGTAGGAGGTGCAGGCATGAGTGCACTCTCCCTTGGTGTCCTGTAATTACTGCTGAGAACACCCCATACCAGGATGGGCCAGATGTCCAGATAGGAGATAGGTCCTGTAGAAGGAGAAAAAGGGCAGGGTCACAGACCCTGTGTTATGTCCCATAGGAGAAAAAGCACTAAAAATCAAGCTCTGAGGGGGCGTGGTTTGGACGCCGGAGAAGATGGCGGCCTGAGTCTTTCTCTCCTCTCGTGGTGCCGAGTTCAAATACAATCTCGGTGCCTACCTGCTATTACCGGCTACTCCCGATGGTGCGGTGAGGTGGCAGAAAGCATCGGGAGACTGACGGTGATAATCCAAACACGGGGACGTGAAGCTACAGGCTGATCTGCCGAACGACTGCTGCGGCCGCATTGTATCCTGCACGGGGCTCTGCCCGCTTTGTTGATTCACCGGGCAATCGCCTCAACCTTCCCCGAGTGGCCGATGGACTTCGGAGGCCCCGCACATCGACCCGCGCAATCGGATCTACATAAGGAGCTGCTGATTGCGGTCCCAATGCGTGCAACGAGTCTGGCCTGACCTGCATCCAACTCCAGGTACCGCGCGTAGTAGCATGCAAGATGGCGGCCGCCCGATTCTGCATCGGCCCGTTCCCGCGAGGCGATCATCCCCACTGTCTATGACGGCTAAATAAACTTGCACAACAGTAAAGCAACAGTGAAGCAGTAAAGCGACCGAATCTACACACATTGATGCTCGCGGCGGCTGCTTTCATGGCGCATTTAACCCCTTGTGCCTCACTATTGGATGTTATGGGATCAGTGCATCTTTCGGCTACCTAATTACTGTTCACGCATCTCACCCACGTTGGCCTTCAGTCTGTTCCACACCCAATGCTGCCTTATTTAATTGATGCTCATGGAGTGATCTGTGTGCTTGGCCTTTTCAGTGAAGAAGGGAAGGTTCCACTTTCAGCCTCGCCTGACCCTAAGATGGCCGACGTTTGGGACATCTTCAATAGCCAGTGACTGCTGCTGGTTTCGAGGCTGTTTTCACTCGAACTTTAACTGGATGGGCAGAATGTACAAACAGCCCAATGAACTCAACTGCAGAAGGAGCTAAATAGAAACATTTCCTTGATGTTACGATGATCATGTGATGGGCACAACTCGAGCGGCCACTGATGCCTCAGCATTGCCCCGGTTTCACTCTCCAGGCAGTTAATTCACGGACAACCCATAGTCTACGCAAGCTTCTATAGTAACTGGGCCCAACCAATGATACGGCGCACCAAGACCTATTACTGTGCTACCACTGTTTTGCACCATATCTGGGTACCTAGAGCTATTGCAGACCTCAATTCCTAACCATGGGAGAGAAGGAAGCTAAATATTTTAAAAGTCTGAAGGCCGAACCGCCAAACCCAATTTCACCAACCAAAGGCGCGCGTGACATTAACGCGACGCTGGACACAATACTACTCAAACTTGCTGAAGTTCACGAGATCACGAAGTCCACCAGAGAAGAAATTGCGGCGGTGAGGCAAGACATTAAAGACACTAATGTAAGGCTCTCAGAAACTGAATGCAGGATCAGCCAACTTGAAGATTCGCAGGTGAAGGTGAACAAATCCCCTAAAGAACTCTCACTATCTACATCCTCCATGTCGCGGCGCCTTTCTGAATTGGAGGACAGGAACCGAAGGGGGAACCTGTGTATTTTTGGTATCCCGGAGGGGGCAGGAGATAAAGATGGATCATGCATATCTTTCCTGGAGTCCTGGTTTCCGCAGGCCACCAACCTCTCCTTCAGCACTCCGCTGGAGTTTGATTGAGCTCACAGGGTTCCTGCCCGTATTACGCCTTAGCAAAGGGGTCCTAGACCTATTGTCTGTAAACCTCTCAGGTACCAGCACGTGGAGCAAATTTTAGCGTTTATGCGCAAGCATAATCACATCTTATGGAAGACCAACAAAGTATACATTTCCCAGGATTATTGCAAAGAAACTGTCAACTTGAGAAAAAACTTCCTAGCCCTCCGCCCACGGCTTCGTACGCTCGACTACCAATATGGCTTTGTAGGCCCTGCACGTTTTCGAGTTCTGATTCAAGGGGTGCCGCAAATATTCACAGACCCATCACATCTGAAGAAATTTCTTGACGGTCCAGAGGATTCAACAATGGACACTGCTGCGTCGAATGTTCCTGGTGATGGCACCTAGTCCATATGGTCCAAGTTGTGCCTATAATGATCCCACTGCAATCAGTCTGTCATTCCTCCATGTCTGTTGATCATCACACGGTGATATTTCGATCTTATGTCTGGTCCCACGACAGATTTGGTGATCACTGTCTCGCTCATGGCCCAAGTCGTATGCTCATCTTCATTGTCTTATGTTACAGGACATGGTTGGCGGTGTGGTAGGACACACTTTTCTTTCCTTTATTATGTGCCTACATATCTGTGAAGCTATCCTACACTGTATGCTAGCACGAGTCTTTGATGCCAGACACGTTATTTGACTTTCATGTGTTTATTTAACAAGGTAGGTGCTTAAGTATATGGGGGTTTGTAACGCAGCTGTACATTAATCGTCAATGTAATCCGCAATGCCGAATGCCATGTTTTTAACATCTCCCGATTGCTCTGGGTGCAGTTTGCTTTCTTGTTGATATGTTGCAAGTCTAGTTTCAGCACTGCCCGTTTATCACAAAGTCAAACTCAATGTTTCACCTGTGACCTCACGTTTAGTTTAGACAGACACCATACTTTAGCTCATATTACGCCTGTGATGATAGGGGTCTGGTGCTGTTGAATCAAATGCCTTTTTGTGTGTTCTGATGCAAACATGATTGATTTGCTAGTTACGCTCGCTAATTTGATGCGATGTACCTATGGCATGTTCCTGATGTTCCTATTGTCTGTTTACGTTCACGTTGTAATTTCTGCAAATGTAAGCAGGTTATCCTATAATCGCCACGGGGGAGGGAAACTGGTGTGGTTGCTTCTCCCTGGTCGCTATGTCCTTAGTGTACTTTTTGGGTGGGGAGGGTGGGTCTGGGTTGGGGGGGGGGTTCTTGGTTATATTGCTATTTATTATTTTTTCTTTGTTCTTATTCTCACTTTTGCTTCTCCTTCTGCCTCTGTATTCCTCCAGCAACGCTCTATACTTCAGTATCGAAGACAGTGCTCAATTTGTGTACACTTTCATCTGTTTATACATTTTGTGGTACCTTCGCCTCACCTATGATAGGTATATAATGTTCCGCACATCCTGCGTTATGAATAGGTGGCGTATCACATATCATACCTCCTCCCTCCTCATGGCCGCAAATAGACAGGCCATCAAAATAGTGTCACTCAACGTCAAGGGTATCAATCACCCAATCAAAAAGAGGAAAATTCTAGACTATCTACACAAACAGAAGGGTGACATTATATTATTGCAGGAAACTAAAATCGATTCGCCACAATTTAACTCTATAAAAAATAAATGGTACAGTGAGGCAATTGGACCTGATGCCTTGGGGAAAAAAGAACGGGGTTCTCACACTAATTGCGAAAAGAGCCAATATTGATAATCTACACAGCATTGCTGACACTAAAGGTAGATGGGTCTCTACTAAACTGTCAAAGGACAATAGAGAATTTTATGTAACCAACGTCTATGCACCCAATAAGGATGACCCATGTTTTTGGAAGGAACTCTGCGCCCACATCGACACGATACCAGACACTGTAACGCATGTCCTTGGTGGTGACCTAAATCTCCCTATGGATCCTACCTTAGACAGGGACTCCCACTGTCCCTTCCGACCGAACAACTCACACAAAGCACTCCTCAATCTCTGCTCCCGCTTTAATCTGGTTGACTCATGGAGATTGATGAATCCAACAGGTAGAGATTATACCTTTTACTCTCCACCCCATGGCTCATACTCACGCATAGATTACCTACTCCCATCTGGTCACTCCACTGCCGATATTGAGGCCACCTCCATTGAACCGCGTGTAATTTCTGATTACTCATGCATCACGATGACTCTGGCAGTACACAATGTGGTAAAAAAGTTGACTTTATGGAGATTCAATAATGCGGTCCTGAAAAAAGAAGCAAACAGGGCGGCTATAGAAACAGCCATAACTGATTATCTTACTCATAACAAAAAGGGGGATACTACAGATCTTATAAGATGGGAGGCCCTTAAAACGACAGTCAGAGGGGTGTTAATTAAAATACGTGCAGCCATGAATAAGGACGCCAACTCCACCCTAACACATTTAGAAGAAGAGATCTCAGCACTAGAAAAACGACACATAGCTTCTAAGGATCCCTTGGTCCTAATTGACGTGATGAACAAAAAATACGAATATAACAAAATAATCAGCGAAAGAGCAGGAATTTGGCTTCAACACCACAAAAACTTCAGGCTGTGTCATACCAATAAGGCGGGTAAGAGCCTTGCTTCTTATCTGAAATTCAAGTTACTACAAACCGCTATCAAGAGCATTGTTGATAAACTAGGGACGCTACACTCGGACCCCAACAAAATCGCTGACATCTTTAAAGATTTCTACAGTGACCTATACAGTAAAAACCTAGAGATCGATGGCTCCAAATTAGGGAAGTATCTAGACAACTGTAAGCTCCCTTCTCTCTCGACGCACGACCAAACCGAACTCAATCGTCCCATATCCTGGGAAGACATCGACCAGGCCATTAAATCCCTCAAAACTGGGAAAGCCCCGGGCCCTGACGGGTTCAGCGCTACGTTCTATAAGAGCTTCTCGTCTGCCCTGATGGAGCCACTCAAGGACTTATACGAACACTTTACCATAAGTGGTCAAGTCCATGGTACCCCTGCAGAGGCCATTATTGCGGTCCTTCCGAAAGAAGGGAAGGACCCGACATCCCCGAAGAATTACAGGCCGATATCATTGATCAACCTTGACTGTAAAATCTACGCTATGATTCTGGCCAAACGGATTCAAAAGGTTCTGCCCCAACTTGTCCATCCGTCACAGGTAGGGTTTCTCAAAAACAGACTATCCAGCGATAACACACGAACCCTTGCACACATTTTAGAAAGAGCACAGTTGACTACCTCCTCCACGTTGGCTGTGACCTTGGATGCCGAGAAGGCCTTTGATAAGGTCGACTGGTCGTACTTGGAAGCCACTTTACATAAATTTAACCTGGGACCCGATTTCATTTGTATGGTGATGGCCTTATACTCTAACCCTTCAGCGAGAGTTAGAACGGGTGGATGCCTGTCGAATTCATTCGATCTGAAACAAGGCACAAGACAAGGCTGTCCCCTTTCTCCTTCACTTTTTCTTCTAGCAATAGTGCCCTTTCTTTATTCTCTACGGAATAACAATCTAATTAAAGGAATCGGGTTTGAAGGTTTCACAGTCAAAATTTCGGCTTACGCTGACGATGTTTTGGTGGTTTCCAAGAACGCAGAATTGGCAATCCCGGCTCTGATGTCCTCTATTGCAGACTTTGCAGAAGTGTCAGGATATAAACTCAATAAGGATCGGAGGTAAAGCTGCTTAATAATATAGGTGACAAGAGCATTTTGGGTGGTTCGAGCTTATGCTGGCAACCGAAGAGCTTTAAATACCTAGGTATAGAGTTTGAGAAAGATTTAATCAGTACTCTCAAAATTAATGAGCTTTCCCTCAATAAAAAGATATCCTCACTGTTGGATGGCTGGTCCCCGAAATTTTTGTCCTGGTGGGGCAGAGTGGAAACTCTGAAAATGATGATAACGCCCCTTGTCAATTATTTAATAAGCATGTTGCCTATGTTACTCTCTGATGATTTCCTCACCAAGATATATAAGCTTTTTAATGCTTTTTTATGGCAGGGGAAGAAACCAAGAATCTCCTTGCGAAAACTCCAACTCCCAAAAGACAAAGGGGGAATAGGTTTACCAAACTTTAGATGTTACCAGACGGCCTATCTATGCAAGCAAAGAGCGAATTGGTTCCAAACTCATCAGGACTACACTCTTGTATGGGTCCAAGTTCAAAAGTCTATCATCAACAACTTACCGCCATAATGTCGATGGATGTCACAGTCTTTCCTCACTCTAAGTATATATTTCTTAACACTAAAAGGCCTCTTCTTACCCTAGAGAGACACTGTAAAGTTAAAATAAAACTCTCCAAATCCAACTTAACCTCATTTTGGTTTAATCCGGCCCTAAAGGATGAAGGCAAATACCTCTTTTGGGAAAACTGGTCTAAGAAGGGATTGAACTCACTGAAAGATATCTATGAAGGGTCAACACCCCTAGCTTTTGCCACCTTACAAACACAGTTTGATCTCCAGCCACTTGATTTCTATAGGTTCCTATGCCTCAAAGGCCTTGTCTCTGCCAGAGCCATCCCACCACACGAACCTACACTTTGCAATAAATTACTTCAGCTCATGTCAATGGGCCACATGGTATCGAAAGTTTACAAAATTCTCTCTCCTATGCCTCAGAAAGCGCACAGGAAGTGCGAGCGAGACTGGGAAAATGAAACTAACTCCTCTAATATGGTATTCGATTGGGACAAGATTCACCTCACTCCTTTTTCCAATAAAATATCCCCAATACTATCTCAGACCAAATTTATGTTGATAAACAGATCGTACTGGACACCAGAAAAACTTTTTAAGCTCAAACTCCTTGATAACCCCGTCTGCTGGAGCTGCAAATCTCACGCTGGTGACCTGGCCCACATGCTCTTTCACTGCCCGTTACTCCAAACGTTCTGGGATAAGATTTATAATTATATTCAGCGAATCTTCCACTATCGGCCGCCCAGAGACTTCGCATATGTCTTACTGGGGGTGTCTGACCCGAGAATAGCAAGTGATCACGACAGACATCTACTGGACCTCATGCTCACACTAGCATGTAAGGTCGTCCTGAGTAAATGGAAGAGTGCTTCCGATGTTTCTTTCAAACTTTGGCAGGAATGGCTGGCTTCCCTGAGGGGTGCAAATATTGACGTCCTTCACTCATCACCTTGGCAAAAACCTCATACCAAACTCTGGAGCTTACTTGACTCACTGGAGCTTTACTACAACCCGCCTTAGGCTGGTTTGGTTGATATACATCTTGATTCATACCTCGTCTATGACATATAAATGGGCATTTATTTTGGAGCTGTGAGTCTGCTGTCTTGACCTAAGTTTACTGGCACATGTTACGCTGCTGCTGCCTAGTTTTCTTTCCCTTCTACTCCCTTCCTTCAGCCAAACCCTTATCTTTGTCTTATACCCCCGCTTCTCTTCCTTCCTCTTCTTTCTCCCCCTATCTTCCATTACATTTGTTCTCCAGGACCAACTATCTTATGCATGGATATTATGCTCAATGCTTATCAACTGTGAATTATTTGTTAATGATTTGCTACGTTTATTTCTCCTGTGAAATGTATCCTAGCTATATTATTTTCATGATAGTACCTTACGTATTCACCCGTGCATTATTCTCTGTCTCCTTTCTTTTTGTTACTTATTGTATTCTTTGTATTTTTTGCATTCTTAAATAAAACAAGATTTGAAATAAAAAATAAAAAAATAATCAAGCTCCGAAAACATGAAAGGTTTAGAGGGTTGGAGACCTGAAGAAATCAGTCCTGGTGGCTGTAGTGCGCCACCAGGAGTAAAACAGTTTCCACCTATGCAAAATGGTCAGTTCGGCCAATGGAAACTGGATGGATTGGCTGATATGGGGCATGCAAGCCATCTATATGTATTTTGTATAAAATGTACACAAGTCCTCTATCCACTCCCAAGATTAAAGCATTGAAAATTGCCTGGGTGGAGCACATGGCGCCCACCTTATTTGATTCAAAATGCCCCAGGGATAGATATCTCCAGCAGGGGCACATCCTGGCGCGACATTCGAGAGGGTGAGCAGTTGCCAGAAGCCTCTCCCCTGGAAGATTGCTTGTTGACGGACCATATCCCTGGTATGGCTATATTCATGATATACTGTGAATTGATCCATAATTTGCCAGATACCTGTGGGGTACTGAGGGAGGCCTGGGTGGAGTACCTCAATGGTCTAGATGACGATGATTGGCAGGAGGCACTCCAGAGCCCTCAGGAGGTGGCCGTTAAAGTGCGATTTCAGCTTTGGGTTCTTCATTGCTCCTATTACTCAAGGACCAAGTTGGTGGCAATTGAGAGGTCACCCACTTCAATATGCCTGAGGGGCTGTGGCAAGGAGGGCGCATTCTTTCATATTCTTTAGGTGTGCCCAGTAATATTAATGTACTGGGGTGGGATGACTCGGATATTGGTGGCTGTGTTGGCCTAGGAGGTTCCTATGGATGGGAAATGGCTCTTGTTGATGATCTCGGGGGAGACAATATGGCTCAAGTATCAAAAATCTTGGTTGGCACTGGCGACAGGGGTGGCAAAAGAAATATAGCGAGGGCCTGGGGCTCAACGACTCCACCCTTACTTTCGGACTGGAAGACGGACATGGATTGGGGCCTGCGGGCAGAAAAAAGAATTCACCAGAGCAGAGGCTGCCAAAATAAGTGAGAAAAAATCTGGGGGGCATGGCAAGCCTATAGGGGATTTTGATGTTAATAGGGTGGGGGGGGGTTTGGATCTTGTCCAAGGACCGCACAAGGGTTCTCGTTGTGTGATTACTCCACTGCTCTACGAGGTTGGCCTCTGCCTTTTGTACTGTTGATACTGTATTATTACTCATGTCCAAATGTGCATTCTACTGTGCTGAGCAGGTTTGAAATAAAAAGAGTATTTAGAAAAAATATGCCCCAGAAGCCACCGTCTCCCTCGAGACGGAATCAACAAACAAACAAAATGAACGCTGCTGCACTCTCCACTCATGTCTTTTTCGGACCCTGAAAATGCAACAGGTAGCATGTGTCTGGGGTGGTGGGCCTAAAACATACTGAATTACCACCTGCCCTTACAGATGACGGAAGAACGCAGAGGCAGCCGGATCCATCATGGTTGCAAAACAGCAAGCGGTCGGCAAGGGTTATGGGGCTCTCATGTAGCCCCCAACTACACAATCGCTGGTGCCCAATTGGAGCTGGGCCCTTGGTGAGGAAAATAAAAAAATTTAAAAAAACAAGAAGCACAGAAAGCACATTAAAAAATAAAACACTTTTAAAAATCTTATTGCGACTTGAGGCTGCAGATTAAAGGAAAACAGCCTCAAACAAAAGGAGTGCCTCAAAATTCTCTGGGAATTCATATATTCGGAATCTGTGGTGCCCCGGAGAGGGCAGGGGCACCGCCAACCTGTCACAAGTATTGGGCGCTCCTAGGAGTGCAGCATCCCCCACAGGAGTCCTCGGTTCAGAATTTGACAGACACCCTCAGTCTTCTAGGGGGGTCAAATTCATGGCCCCCCGTAAAGTAGGTTTCTATACTTGCTGGAGTTGGATCTTGTATTCTAATGTTGTGGATTGTAAGAACCTTTAATATTGGGCTCTAATGATGGTTTGCAGCATGTGTAAAAGTAGAGAAAAGACTCCGGCCCACAGACAATTACAAAGCTAACAGTGAGTTGAATGTATTAAAGAAAGCCCTTGCAACGTGGTACCAGTCTGAAAAGTCTTAATGGCATTTTATTGGTTTATTATGACATATTCTGCTTTTATTAATGTGGTGACTCCCTGACAAACTCATAATCCAAGGGGAATGAATCACTTTTGTCAACATTCCAGAGTCTCAAGAGAAAAGCATTGGAGAACCTCAACCACACAGTCACAGTACGCATTATCAACTTTTCTCCGCTTGTGTGGGCAGACGGATGGTGCCATCATTGGGTCTTATCACTTGAGGGTTCGGTTCTCCAAGTGATTCACCATCCTACACCAGGACGGAGACTGTCGGGTTAGTGGCACTCGTGAAACTGATTACAATATCTTCTATCATCTATGGAGTTTATTGGTAAAGGACAGGGATATGGTTAAAAGAATTTAGTTAATTTAAAGGACAGATTAGGTAAAAGGCAATAAAAGGAAAAGCAGGAGCCTTCTCCACTGGTAGTTAAAAATGCATGCGATATAGGAGACCAGCTCATTATAAAGTGGATGTTAAGGATCACGTACCAGGCATTCCCCGCAATATCCTACCTTGTGGATCATAAGACACTTAAAGGCGCACTGCCCCTTTTATTTAGTTCTGATTCTGTCTTTCATGCTTCTCTTAAGATATGAAGCACCTGTCTCCAAATTATAGCTTCATTGTGGCAGCATGTAACTGAACTGAAGTAAGTTGCCTGTATATAGGAATTTGACCATCACAGACTACTCCAGCACCAACTAATACTATTCCCTGTTGTGCAAATGTATCTCTTTTGTTGATATCCACGTTTATTCACACAGTCATTCCCAAAGGTGGTTCAGGTTCCATCGGGATGTGGCCTAGCGGCTAGAGCGGTCACCCTCGAAGCTGGGGAACCGGGCTTGAGTCTCGGCAGGGATGCTCAACATCCTGTAATTCTGGGCAAATCACTCAATCTCCCCGTGCCTAACAAAATGAACATGTCCATCTGTAACACAACTGGTGCTCATGTAAAGCACTCGGATACCTTTGGGTCGAGTTCGCGCTATATAAAACAAAAAAACAAATAAAGTTTGGCTTACACCGAGCCAACTGCTATACCTTTTAGTATGGCAGAGATTTTCTATTTCTTTTTTTGGAGGTTTTATAATCAAATTTGGGATTTTGCCCCAACATGTAAGGTCTTTTTAATTTCCCTGTAAGAATCCTGGTACAAAAATAATCTGGTTCCATTTCACACTAACATCGATTTTGAGGATTATTGTTTGGGTAAACCCTAGCATGGCAACATCAGTGAAATATCTAGAGAAGGCAATTTGGTGTGCACACATGCCGCCCCTGTATTCAAACTGGCAAACCACCTTTTGCTTAAAAGGAGCTGTCCAGTGTAGAGAAAAAACTTGTTTTACGCAGCGACCAGTGCAGGTAAGCGCAGAGTGGGTGGGGATGTGGGGGAAGGGGAGCCGACAGATGACAGAATAGGATTTATTTATTTATTGCATTTTCCCTAATCCGTCGTCTGTCGAACAATTGAAGGGGGCCCAAAGCGGTTCCAAAAGAGCAGTTTGTTTATACGTTTTTAGGCTGATGCTACTTTGGGAACCCAAGCAAGTGAGGTATCATTATTCTCTGGAGACCAAGGGGAATGCTGGGTAGATTTGTGCCTGTGCGGTGATCCGACAACTTACCCACACAGAAATGTCAGAAAAATGTGACTTTGTAAGTAAATTTGAGGTTTGCGGGGGATTCTGGGTAAGAAAACACTGGGGGACCCATTCAAGCCACACTGCCAGCCCAGAGTCAGTACATGCACACCACCATCCACATACACTACTAGCCAAGCTCCATCCACGCACACTGCTAGCCAAGTGCCATCCACACACACCGCCAGACAAGCGCCATCCATGCACACTGCCAGCCAGGTGCCATCCATTTACACCGCCAGCCAGATGTTATTGATGCACACAGCCAGCCAAGCAATATCCACACACACCGCCAGCCAAGCGCCACCCACGCACTCCGCCAACCAATTGCCATCCCTGCACACCGCCAGCCAAGCAGGGCCGGACTGGGAACAGCAACCAGTCCTGGCAGATTGCTGCTTGACTGGCCCTGGGAGATAGAGGGGAGTGTTGTAAAAAGCACAGCTCCCGCTACTGTTACTGTGGCCAGATATTGCAGCAGTGCTGCAAAACTGGCCCCCAGGGACAAAACCGCCCCCCCCCCCCCACCGCAAGAAAACCAGCCCACCCTTCCGGGACACACCGGGGATCGTCCGGTGCCCGCTATGGCCAGTCCAGACCTGCAGCCAAGCACCAGTCCAAGTACACCATCAGCCAAGCGTCACTCCACCAGGCAAGTAGCAATCTACACACACCGTCATCAAGCACAAGTCCACCCACACCATAAGAAAAAGTGCAGGTCCACACACACCTCCAAGAAAATGCCAGCCAAAGGTCAGTACATGCAGAACATCAGCCAAACTCCAGTTTACACACACACAAACTATCCCTGCTTTCTAGTGGATTTCCCCCATCTGCCTCCCGGGGAGGGGGGGCAGAAAGGCTGTGGCTATTTTTGGGGGGGGGGAGGTGGGGCATTGGCATGCCCATTTTGGGCAGCCTCCGCACTCCTATGTATAAAAAAAAACAATCCCTGGTGCCTGGTGGACTTTCTGCCTTTTCCTGGGGGGGGAGGGGGGGTGGGGGGGCAGGCAGATAAGCGGCTATTGTCCCCATCTGCCTCTGGGGGGGCAGAAAGACTGGAATGGAATTTTTTTTGGGGTGTGGGTGCATTGGCAAGCCCCCACCCCTACGTAAAAAAAGAAAAACAATCCCTGGTGCCTAGTGTGCTTTCTGCCCCCTGGGAGCAGATCAGGGGCTATTGGATTATCTGCCTCCCAAGGGGGGGGGCAGAAAGACTGTGGAATTTTGCGGGGTGGGGGCATTGGCATGCCCATCTCGGGCAGCCCCCATCACTAAATCAAATTTAAAAAAATCCATGGCATCTAGTGGGCTTTTTGTCCCCCCCGAGGGAGCAGATCGTGGGGTTCTGCCTCCCAGGGAGGACAGCAAGACTGGAAGCTTGCAGGGGCATTGGCATGCCCATCTCGCGAGTCCCCCACCCCTAAATCAAATGTTTAAAAAAGCCCTGGCCTCTAGTGGGTTTTCTGCCCCCCCTGCGGGCGGCTGATTGGGGGCTTATGCCCCCCAGGGGGGGCCATCTTGGTCAGCCCCCACCCCTAAATCATTTTTTTTGATCCCTTGCTTTTAGTGGCTTTCTGACCCAGCACCTTGTGGGGATTCTACTGGGGCAGCATGGGCCGTGGGGCTTCCCCAGTGGCCCTCAAAGTGGTGGTTGGTGGGTGCCCCGGTGGGCTCCTGGGAGCCCACCTATAAATTAGACATGCCCAGGGTATGGGGTCCCCAGGGCTAACAGACTCACACAGAGAGAGGGCCACACAGCCCCATTCCCCTTTATAATAACATGCAGTCCTGGGGGATGGGGTTCCTGATAAGGCTCGGGGAGGGAGCCGTGGAGCTCCCTCCCCTTTTTATTGTATTTGGCCCGGGACCTATTGAGACTCTGGGAGGGGGGGCCACATCCCCTCCCTTAGAAGCCCCAAGGGATGGCGTCCCCAGGGCCCAAAAAGGCTCAGGAAGGGGGCACTGCATTGCCCCTCCCCTGATTGCTTGTATTTGGCCCCAGGGAGTGGTGTTGTCATGCCAATTAAGGCTGCATGCCCCCAGCTCTTAATATATGTTTTGGCCCCTGGGGGATGGCATCCCAAGGACCACAGGCCATCCCTACGCTGCACATGCCAAAGGCCGTGTGTGGAGTGGGGTTGGCAGCCTGCTGGGGAGTTGGCCACAGGGCCAGGCAGCAGGCCAATCCCTGTGGCCAGCCGCCACTGCACACAGCAAGGCTGCCCGTGAGGAGGTGGATGCAGGGCCAGGCTGCAAGCCAGGCCCTGCAGCCAACCCCACGCCTGACCAAAGGCTGTTTGCAGCATGGGGTTGCCTGCCTCTGGGTAGCTGGCTTCGGGGAGTTTGATGCAGGGCCTGGTTGCAAGCTTTGTGGTCAGCCCGGCATGCAATGCGGAGTTGGCTGCCTCTGCCTGGGTTGGTCACAGGGCCTGGCCGCAGGCCGTATGATATTCATAATTGTTTAGTAAATCCATAAATTAAAAAAAAAATGAGCCTGGTTGGATGAGGCAGCCTCTTCTCTCATTTTCCTTTATGGATCTGCATTTCCAAAGTTGATACTGCAGATGCAAGTGATCTGATTGGCTAACGATTTTTTTTTTGCGGCAGGCATTTCAGGTCGGGGAACAGCCCCCATGTCCTAAACAAAAAGTTAGAAGCCCATATAATGGTGCACAATAGGCACACTCTGGACCCCTAAAATCCCCCATGGAGGAAATATCTGCACATTCTTTATTGGGTATTTGTAGGGGGTGGTGATGGACGGAGCATCTGAACCAATCAAACACTCACACCCAGTCAAAAGATCTGGGTTTGATCCATCACCGTTCTTTAGCCCACTCTGCCACCCCAGTTCAGACATGGCTATATGCAAATCAGTCTGACCCTGTGCCTCAAGGGAACAGTCCAGCCCGAACTGCCAAGCCATGCCGAAGACGGCTGTAATGCCAGAAACCAGTCCTCGGAAGCTTGTTTCCGGTCCAGGGAAGGCATGGCTTGGCAGTTCTGGCTGGACTGTTCCCATGAGGCACAGGGTCAGACGGATTTGCATATAGCCATGTCTGAACTGGGGTGGCAGAGTGGGCTAAAGAACGGTGATGGATTCAACCCAGATCTTGTGACTGGGTGTGAGTGTTTGATTGGTTCAGATGCTCCGTCAATCACCACCCCCTTTTGTACCGCTTTGGCCACCATAAGTGTGGCAGGGTATGCTCAGACGTGAGTCCCTTGCTCACTTTGCCACTGGATTCAAGCAAGCCGGGCTGAAGACGGCTGTAATGCCAGAACCCGGTCCTCGGAAGCTTGTTTCCGGTCCAGGGAAGGCATGGCTTGGCAGTTCCGGCTGGACTGTTCCCATGAGGCACAGGGTCAGACTGATTTGCATATAGCCATGTCTGAACTGGGGTGGCAGAGTGGGCTAAAGAACGGTGATGGATTCAACCCAGATCTTTTGACTGGGTGTGAGTGTTTGATTGGTTCAGATGCTCCGTCCATCACCACCCCCTTTTGTACGTCTATGGTCAAAGCAGGAGATGGCTGCCCATGTCTGGTTGGGTGCTGGAGTCAACAGCTGGGTGCACTGGGGGTTGTAATTTAGTACACCAGAAAAATGGCATTCACTGGTAAAACCACAGTTGGAAACTGAGTGATGGTTCTGGGTAAATCATGTAAAAAAACTTACACTTGTCAACTATGGCTGCTAATCTACACAAGTGATGTAACAAAGAAAACAGCTATCAAGAAAGAGAACATGGAAGACAGTTCCAGAGGTAGTGTGTTAAGTGTGGGTTACAATAAATATATATATATATATATGTATATATATATATATATTATTAACAGAATCCATCCATTCACCTTCCAGGTACAGGTGAAGCAGCAGCAGTGCAAATTTCCCTCCACTGTGTGCACAACAAGTACGTAGCAATATCAATCAAAGTTTTGTTCAGCTTTTTCTGCCTAGGACTGATGGCAGATGCTGCCGCTAGAGCACTTGCCCGACCACTTCCCCAGAAACGCATGCACGGGTTCGCGGCCGTGGCTGGAGGTTGATGGTGGTGGCGAAACGCCACAGTTAATGAAGAGGACCCGCGATAAAGGCTGAGGTCGTTCCTGCTTTTCATCAGAAAGGAGGCTGCCTTTCCCTTCAGCAATTTTCTTCGGTGAAAAGTGCGCTATGCCCGGTCTAGAGCACAGACTCCGATGGAGGCGGGTCATGAGAGACAGTGAGATGCCTACCTGGACTGTTAGGTGAGAGGGTGCCATCGCGAGGAGTCAGGGCGGGTTGGGTCTCACCTCTGGGGTCCAGCGTTGGGAAAATCTGTGGATCTTATGTGCACCCCACGTTATGCTGAAAAGCTGCCTTAAAAGCCCTCTATTGAAGGAAGCAATTCTTTACACTCTCCTTGCTATGGGCAAATAACTATCAAACCTATTTTACCAGCGTTCTAACTTGTTACCTGCAGGTTATACAAAGGACGATGTGTGGAAAAAAAATTGTTAACTCATTAAGCTATCTTAGACATGTCCCAGTGTATGACCTAACCTTACCTGTATTGGTCTTGAGTAGGTACATTACCACCCCATTTAAACATGTGACCAGACATTGCACACAAATCTCTCCAGCAATTGTCTTAACTAGTGGAGGTATCTTGTTGGTATTATACTCTTAATGTTGTATATAGATAGATTTCTCTATCTGGGACCTAAGCTATATGTTATGTTAGGAATATTTGCATGGTCTCCATATCATCTGGGGCCTATTGGAAAAGCCAGGTTTTCAGTTTCTTCCAAAATACAAGAACTGGGCTGGTGGCTTTGATGTGCAGGAGACAGTTGTGTCATGATTTGCCAGTTGCGCCTGCATGACTACAAGCCCCAGAAAGCTCAGCGCCTGGCAGGAGCCAACAACAACATATAGGAAGGACACAGCACGACGCAAGCTGTACGTGATTCTTTGTTTGAACCCTGACCCGAGTTGTTCCTGTTTGAATCCTAGTACTGCGGCAACACAGCATTCTCGGCTGAGACGCTGATTGTTGCTGGTTACAAGTTCCCGTTTTCTGTGTTCGGATCGTTCGGCGGCAGCCGTACGGAATTTGACCGTCTTTGGTTTCCTCCATCTGCGGCTGCAGTGGAGCATTTCCTGATCGTGTTCTCGGCTGAGACTTGAGAAACAGCTGTTTGGGAGTCCTCGGCGTTCTCGGCGGAGACGCCGTGTATCGAGCTCCTGTCATTCCTGTTCAGAACGTTCGGCGGCTGCCGGACGTAAATCTCCTGGCATTTGGATTCCGGTAGTCCACGGCTGCTGAGGGTATTGCCAGATCGGGCTCTTGGAAGTGACAAGAGCTTTCACAGCAGTTTGTGAGTACTCGCGTTCTCCGCTGAGACGCGCCTCATTTAATTTTGGATTAAATTATCCTATGGCGGGACATTGTGGTGACATTATTCCCTTGTGGAGAACTAATGGATGTACCTGCTTCCATAAACATTATTGATCGTGACATTTGACATATGGGGCAAGCCTCAAGTGAGGTCCGAGATTCTTTCTTTGTTTTTCCTGGATGAATATAATTGTTAGAGGATAAACAATTATATCCTTTTGTTCTCGAATATATATTTTCTTGTGCAAGACTATAGAAACTGAATGCAGTTACTGATTCTTTATTTTTTCATTTAACAATCCTTTCAACAGTTATTGGATAAGGGTTGTTTACTCTTTACTTTCTTGTTGGGAAGACTGAAAGGTATGTCTGGAACACAGGGCGCTTTACATTATATCAACCGTGTGGGGAAAGTATGAATGATCGTTAATCTGTGATTTTGTATTATACAAAACAAGTGATAGGATATAGAGAGACGTATCTGCTACCTACCACAAAGGGAGGACAGCCTACAGAAAGCTGCTTTTGGTACGTGTTCTACTAGCGAGACTCTAATGAGAGTAGTTAGAGATATATGTACTTACCTTTGTGTTTTTTCTCGTTTCAGTTATCCTTTCCCGTTCCAGACCCTTCCTTATTTTTTCCTCGCCTGATTCCCTTTATGCTCTGTGTATGATTTATCAGTCAGAGTGTAGGGAGATCTGGAGGTGGACCCCTTTTAAGCATCACCCTGATCCTGAGGAGGCGACGACCGTGACAGAATCACGTACCCACGTTATATCCTCCTCCCGGTCAGGGGTGGTTGAAAGATGGCCACGTTGGATGATGTATTACAGGCCTTAGTTTTGGTGCAACAGGAATTGGTAACGTCTCGTGCAGAAACCGCCGCCTTAAAAGAAAGGTTAGATAGACAGACCAGAAATCCTTTTGACGTTTCGACTGGGGGATCCCAAATACAGGTGACAGTGCCTCCCCCTATACCTCTGGCTAGTCCAGAAAGGTATGCTGGAGACCCTCTCAAAATACAGACCTTTTTGACTCAGATCACGTTACACTTTTCTTGTAGGCCGGCTTCATTTCCTACTAATTTATCAAGAGTGGCTTTTGCTATTTCGTATCTCACAGGGGATGCAGCGAATTGGGCGGTACCGTTAGTTCGCAACGATGATCCTCTGTTGGCAGACTGGGATGATTTCCGAAAGGAATTTGAAAGGGTGTTTGACAGGCGAGCAACTACTCTTAGTGCTGATCGTGAACTTTTGGGATTGCGTCAGGGTAGAAAAGAGCTTGTATCGTATATGACTACCTTTAACAGGTTAGTGGTAGAAACCTCCTGGCCGGAGGAAAAGAGAATGGCCTTGTACTATCAAGGATTGAAGGAGGACCTTAAGGATGTGTTGGCACAGATAGACCCTCAGCCCACCAATTGCACCGATTTGATTAACCTCACCTTAAGGTTGGATCACCGTATGTCTGAGAGGGGTGGAGACCGTAAAAAAGGAGACTGATCAGGGAGTGGATTGGAATCTACAGGACCTATTGGTAATAAGGAAACAGGTCCTGAGCCTATGGATATTGGTGCTATCCGACCCCCTTTGACTAAGGCAGAGAGAGAGAGAGCAGGCGTGCACAAGGTCTCTGCATGTACTGTGGTAGAAAGGGGCATTATGTTAGGGAATGTACTCTGAAGCCTAAAAAAAGAAACCCTTTCTATTCTGGTAAACAAGTGGCAGTCATGAACTCAGCAGTAGTCCCCTAAGCCTCACCTGATAGCAAGAAAGTGATGCAAGACCGTAGCCCAACCCAAGAGTGGAAGATACCTTCATTGGAGGTTTCCACTGGAAAACGCTCGGAAACCCACATAATATTGTCTATGTTCCTAAACACGGAACACCAAAGACACCCCGTATCGACAATGATCAATTCCGGAGCAACCGGAAACTTTATAGATTACGGGTTAGTGGAACGGTTAGGATTAGCGAGAGTGCCTACCCTTCAGCCTGAAATGGTCCTGGCTGTAGATGGCACTCCATTGAAATCAGGTCCCATTGTGGAACACACTGAAGTGTTGGAACTCACCATGCTTGGTGATCCAACGGACCATATCGAAGAGATTGTATTGAACATCATTGAGGCTCCTCAATACGAGGTGATCTTAGGTATGCCTTGGTTGTGGCAACACAATCCTTCCATCGATTGGAAGCAGAAATCTGTTTGTTTTAATTCAGACGTTTGTGTGTCTCATTGTCTGAAATCACATGATTCGCACGTTTTTTCTTTGGCCCACGCCTTTACAGTTGCCACAGCGGCCGAGAAGGAAGTGGTTTTGCCTATGGAATATGCAGGATACAAGGAGGTGTTTAGTGAGGTAAAGGCAGAAATACTCCCACCTCACCGGGATTATGATTGCCGGATTGATTTGGTGGAAGGGGCAGTGGTGCCGTCTTGTAGAGTTTATGCATTGTCCGCTTCAGAAACCACCCATCTGAAGGCATATCTTGAGCATTTTTGTTCCATTGGATTTATTCGCCCTTTGCGTTCTCCAGCAGCCTCTCCTCTTTTTTTTATTTCGAAAGCGAACGGAGAGCTGCGCACTTGCATCGATTTTAGACCACTCAATAAGATCATGGTGAAAAACCGATACCCACTTCCACTCATCCCCGTCTTGTTGGATCAGGTGAGAGAGGCAAACATCTATACTCGCTTGGATCTGCGTGGGGCCTATCATCTGGTACGGATCAGGGCAGGCGAGGAGTGGAAGACGGCGTTTAAGACCCGCTTTGGTTTGTATGAATACCTGGTAATGCCGTTCGGGTTGTGCAACGCCCCGCCGGCATTCCAGTATTTTCTGAACGACATCATGAAAGAGTATCTAGATCGTTTTGTTGTAATTTACATCGACGACATTTTGATTTATTCAGATTCCCCAACTCAGCATGTTAGTCATGTTCTTTTGATTTTACAGAGGTTGCAGGAGAATAGCTTGTATTGTAAGCTCAGCAAGTGTGAGTTTAATGTCTGGGAAGTGGAGATTCTGGGGGTGATCCTAAATCCAAGAGGGTTCAGAATGGCGGAGAGAAAGGTGGAAGCGGTCCAGGAATGGCCAATTCCCAAGAATGTGAGAGATGTTCAGTGTTTCCTGGGGTTTTCTAATTACTACAGGAGGTTTATCTCTCATTTCTCTCAGTTAGCCTCTCCAATAACCCGTCTGTTGAGAAAAGGTACTCCTTTCTGTTGGACACCCGAAGCCATGGAGGCGTTTGAGCAGTTGAAAAAAGCCTTTAGCACTGCTCCTATCCTGACACATCCTCAAATGGATGTTCCCTTCATCGTGGAAGCAGACGCATCCGATGTGGCGAATGGGGCAGTGTTGTCACAGCGAGATAAACAAACTGGACAGCTGCATCCGGTGGCGTTTTTGTCAAGAAAGCTCAATCAGGCGGAAACAAACTACACCATAGCAGAGAAGGAACATTATCTGTGGGGGGGGGCAACATCCTATAACCGTGTATTCTGACCATCGAAACCTCCAGTTTATAAAGACTGCCCGGCATTTGTCTCAACATCAGATGCAATGGATGTTTTTCTTTGCGGAATATGAGTTTATAATAACCTATCGTCCAGGAGCCGAGAACAGGAAAGCGGACTCCTTATCTAGGCAAACGGATTCGGAGGGACAGCCGAAGAATAATCCAAGACCCATTCTATCTCCGGAGGTTGTGTTGTGCACCATACACGTGGATAATTTTTTGGAAGCGGTTGCAAAACATCGTTCTCCTCTCCAATGGAAAGAGTGGGCTGATAAACACGTACAGCGTACTCTTAAACATGGCCTGCCAATATTTCAGAACCGGATGTTCTTCTCTGTTCACGCCCTTAGATTAATGGCATTTAATTGGTGTCACAATGCGATGGTGGCAGGTCACCCAGGATATAAAAAAACTGTTCATGCATTACAAAGACATTTCTGGTGGGAAGGAATGACAAAGGACGTGAAACAATGGATAGATCAGTGTGAGACATGTGCGCATGCTAAGAGTGAACAATCAAAAGCCAAAGGAATGCTCATGCCACTTCCTACTCCTTCCCGACCATGGCAGGTGATCAGTATGGACTTTGTGTTGGGTCTACCTTTGGATAAAGGTAGTAACGCCATCTTGGTGGTGGTGGACAGTTTCACAAAGATGGGACATTTTATTCCCTGCAAGAACCTCCCTACGGCTTCGCAAACTGCACAATTGCTGTTGACTCAAGTGGTTCGTCTCCATGGGATACCCCAGGTCATAATATCAGATAGGGGTCCACAGTTCATCGCCAGGTTTTGGCACATGTGGTGTAAAGCATTGAACATATTGGATACTCTTTCGACCAGTTTCCATCCTCAGTCCGAAGTATTTGCGCTGTTATGCTGACGAAGCAGCGGATTCGTGGGTGTCTTTGTTGTGGTTGGCTGAACTATCCTACAATAACGCCTGGCACTGTTCCACTGGTGAGACGCCTTTTAGGGCCAACTCTGGTTTCCATGCCAATACACTGCCTGTGACGATTCCGAGTGATGTGTTGAACCATCCCACGGTGGCCAGCCAGGTGAAGGCCCTCTTGAAGATTCACCGGAGGGTTCAGGCACACTTGGATAAGGCCAAGATAACCTACAAAAAGTGGGAGGACAGACATCGTAGAGAAGGTCCATCGTATCAGGTGGGTGATAGGGTGTGGCTCTCCACCAAGAACATACGCTTTCGTTTCCACAGCATATTTCATCCTCGTTTCATCGGGCCTTATACTGTAGTTCGTCGGGTAAACCTGGTGGCGTACAAATTGAGGCTCCCTGCGTCCTTGAGAATTCATCGCGTGTTTCACTGTAGTTTGCTGAAACCTGCCCGGTCTGCTCGTCGCAAGGTGGTGCCTCCTGTACTGAAGGATGGGCAACTGGAGTATGAGGTACATGGGATTTTGGATTCCTGGTATCGACAAGGCAGGCTCTGGTTGCTGGTGTCTTGGGAGGGTTACACTGCGGAGGATGATTCATGGGAACCATGCTCAGGGGTCCATGCCCCCAGTGCGGTACGTAGGTTCTATGCTCGCCATCCGGGGAAGCCTGGTGCTAGGAGGCGCTTGGGAGGAGGGCATACTGTCATGATTTGCCAGTTGCGCCTGCATGACTACAAGCCCCAGAAATCTCAGCGCCTGCGAGGAGCCAACAACAACATATGGGAAGGACACAGCACGACGCAAGCTGTACGTGATTCTTTGCTTGAACCCTGACCCGAGTTGTTCCTGTTTGAATCCTAGTACTGCGGCAACACAGCGTTCTCGGCTGAGACGCTGATTGTTGATGGTTACAAGTTCCCGTTTTCTGTGTTCGGATCGTTCGGCGGCTGCCGTACGGAATTTGACCGTCTTTGGTTTCCTCCATCTGCGGCTGCAGTGGAGCATTTCCTGATCGTGTTCTCGGCTGAGACACAAGAAACAGCTGTTTGGGAGTCCTCTGCGTTCTCGGCGGAGACGCTGTGTATCGAGCTCCTGTCATTCCTGTTCAGAACGTTCGGCGGCTGCCGGACATAAATCTCCTGGCATTTGGATTCCGGTAGTCCACGGCTGCTGAGGGTATTGCCAGATCGGGCTCTTGGAAGTGACAAGAGCTTTCACAGCAGTTTGTGAGTTCTCGCGTTCTCGGCTGAGACGCGCCTCATTTAATTTTGGATTAAATTATCCTATTGCGGGACATTGTGGTGACATTATTCCCTTGTGGAGAACTAATGGATGTACCTGCTGCCATAAACATTATTGATCGTGACATTTGACATATGGGGCAAGCCTCAAGTGAGGTCCGAGATTCTTTCTTTGTTTTTCCTGGATGAATATAATTGTTAGAGGATAAACAATTATATCCTTTTGTTCTTGGATATATCTTTTCTTGTGCAAGACTATAGAAACTGAATTCAGTTACTGATTCTTTATTTTTTCATTTAACAATCCTTTCAACAGTTATTGGAGAAGGGTTGTTTACTCTTTACTTTCTTGTTGGGAAGACTGGAAGGTCTGTCTGGAACACAGGGCGCTTTACATTATATCAACCGTGTGGGGAGAGTATGAATGATCGTTAATCTGTGATTTTGTATTATAGAAAACAAGTGATAGGATATAGAGAGACGTATCTGCTGCCTACCACAAAGGGAGAAGGACAGCCTACAGAAAGCTGCTTTTGGTACGTGTTCTACTAGCGAGACTCTAATGAGAGTAGTTAGAGATATATGTACTTACCTTTGTGTTTTTTCTCGTTTCAGTTATCCTTTCCCATTCCAGACCCTTCCTTACCTTTCCCTCGCCTGATTCCCTTTATGCTCTGTGTATGATTTATCAGTCAGAGTGTAGGGAGATCTGGAGGTGGACCCCTTTTAAGTATCACCCTGATCCTGAGGAGGCGACGACCGTGACAAGTTGTTCCAGGTTTTAGGAGCTAGGTATGAGAAAGCTCACCCACTGGCTCTGGAATTTTGGATGCGGGTGACATGGGCGAGTAGAAAACTTTTGCTTGGGGTGTTGAAGATGATATGGTCATGTTCAGGCAAGCATGGCCTAGATTGTGCAAGGCTTTGAATATGTATGTGAGAAGCTTGGAGAGTGCAATTTGAAGCTGGCAGCCAATGGAGTTAGAGTGTGAGTCTGTTACCCATTGGATACCGTTGTTGCCAGTTTTTTGGGGCGTACTATAATCAAATCTGTTCCTAATGACACCTTCTTGACACCCATCTTGGGCCCGCATGGAGAACGGGTTAAGTGTGCATGACTGGGGGTCAGAGCTTGTCTGGCTCTAGGATGGCGGCATAACACCAGGCTCTGCTCAACCCGGCTCATAATGCATCAAAATCTGGCATAAACCCCAACACCTTACCGGCAAAATAATTGCAGATCGCAAGCAGTCAATACAGTCCCACCGTAGGGCGGAAAAGCGAAGCCCAACAACAGCAGGACTCACGAGCAGTTACTCTGCACAAGAAGGCCTGGTTGAGAAGGCAAACCGCAGAGCCATATAGTAAAGGCACTCCCATAATAGGAATCTCCGCTTTGATCCATGAGCCGCTACCTCGGCCGTTTGCCTCAGGATCCCTGTGACGTGGGCAGGTCTGGGATCACGCCAGGGATCTGGGGCCCTCAGTTTGCCGGCCGACCTGGTCCGCTGACTGGGAGTGATTTAGGCGGCCGGGGTGGACCACGTATCCCTGCCTACATGCAGCTATCAAGTTGAGGGGGGGCACGAGTGGAGCAGCCCGCCCCTCCCCAGCGGCTGCTGTGATGGCACTGGCGCATTGCAGTGCGCACAACCTAATGAGATGCACAACCCCTTCCGATGGCAAAAACGCTCCGGGGACGCTCTCTGAGCTTAGAGCTGGACCGCGCTCGGCGTGGAGGACAGCTGGGGCAGTGCTGATGGCAGATAGTGCTGTAGGCTTCGACTGGAAGTAGCATGCTGACACCGCTGCAAAGAAGTGGGACTTGACAGAATATTGAAACTGAAGCCCACCTTGAGATATAAGACATGTCACCGCCATTAATGAGAGCTTAACTCACACAATGACTACTCGATGCCCAGGAGAATACCAGGTGTGTGCTGGCCCCAGCTGTATTACTACCCCCTGTAAAAGTGCCACACATAGCTAACACCTTGCTAAGGTTACCATCTAGGCATTTCCCACATCATTGCATGCTTGATCCAGGTCCAGGCGGGCCAAGTGGAACAGACATGAGGGATATATCAGGGGCTTTGAGACTCTGCTGCTTCACCCTCATACGGTGAGTAGTGGAGAGCGTGAAGAGAGGTAGAGTGTATGCAAATTGACTGCAAGAGGATCACCCGGGACGGTAACCAATTATGGGCAAGGCAGAAAAAGCACAAACTAAATTTCAATTTGGTTCTCGCAAGACCCCAAGGCAGAGGGAGCCAGAAGCGCAGTTGGTGAACTCTGAACCAGAAAATGCAGAGGAAGCACTAGATCCTGACCTAAAGCAAATACTCTTGCCATGCAGAAAAGCTTAAACAAGATTGACGGGAAGATTTACCCATTAACTTTCCTCATGGATCAGATGACAGAGCACCTAGACAAGCACTTAGAACGACTTGACACAGTGGATCAAAGGGTCTCTAATATGGAAGACACAGTATTGACCAACGCAGTGAGCGTAAAAAAAGCAGAGAAGCTTATCTAATCACTGCAACTCAAAACAGAAGATTTAGAATCCCGATCCAGGAGGAACAACATCTGAATTGTAGCAGTAGCCGAGACCTCGAACATCGACAATATGGAGAAATTCGTTAAGACCCTGCTCTGTGCCACACTGGGTAGAGACACTTTTTTAACAATATTCATAGTGCAGCGGGCACACAAGTCCCTGGTGCCATGCTCGAATCCTGGTGCTAACCCAAGACCAATATTCAAATGCCTTTTGAATTACAGGGATCAGGATGCTGCTCTGCGCAAGGTGCGTGCACTAAAATCTCTCCAATATGAAGGCTCCAAAATCTCTCTATACCCAGACTTCACACAGCAAATCCAAGATGCCTGCCGATTCTTCCAGACAGCCAAATGACAACTGCAAGACCTCCAGCTCAAATATAGCATGTTATACCCTGCAAAGCTACATATTCTAGCAGATGGGAATACCCATTATTTCACGGACCCAAAACAAGTGGCGCATTTCATCAAACAAAGGTGGAAAGCGGGGGTGCAACTGAACTCCCCACAACATATCACCGTGGCTGAGGAGGCACTCCAAGAAGATGAGGAACAATAGCGCATAAGTATAGCAGTAAGTGGAATCCCTGTGAAATCCAGTGTGCTGCACGTGATCTTGGGCTGGCTGGATATAGCGATTGTGGTCACTGTGCAGAGTGCGAAACAAAAACTTATGGACGTCTACAGAGGGTCCAAGTACTCAACGCCAGACTTATGGTAAGACATTTCCTACTTACCTATGGGCCTATCGCTGTGCTGGGACAAAGTGCAGTGAAGGCGCTCCCCAAGAACTCAGAACAAGCATTTACAATGCAATGGTCTCGGCATTATTAAAGGTAGAGCTATTGGCATTGCTCATGACATTTTTTAAAATATTTTTTTAAATCATAAATAAATGGCATTGTCATTTATATTGCCAATAGCTTAATCGCTTGCATATGCGAGACCTATTGCATTAGCACCCACACACAGAGTAAGTAGTAGAGTAGTAGAGTGAGTAGTTGTTAGTGAGTAGGAGAGAGTTATTAGTAAAGAGAGTATTAGAGAGCGGGTAGTAAAAAGTGAAAGAGTGAGTATTAAATAGTGACAGAGTGAGTAGTAAAGAGTCCTAGAGCCACACACATTTACATGCACAGCCACACCCTTACATATACAAAGTGTATTTTTAGTTTCAGTAGTACAGAGTGAGTAGCATAGAGTGACTAATTATGAGTGAGTAATGTTGAGTAGTAGAGAGTGTGTGTGTGAGAGAGAGAGTGTGTGAGAGAGAGAGTGTGTGAGAGAGTGTGTGAGAGAGTGTGTGAGAGAGAGAGAGAGAGTGTGAGAGAGAGAGAGAGAGTGTGAGAGAGAGAGTGTGTGAGAGAGAGTGTGAGAGAGACATGAAGGTGCACTGGCTTGAGTGAGTGAGAGAGAGAGTGAGAGAGAGAGTGAGAGAGAGAGAGTGTGAGAGAAAGTGTGTGAGAGAGAGAGAGAGAGAGAGAGTGTGAGAGAGAGTGTGAGAGAGAGTGTGAGAGAGAGAGTGTGAGAGAAAGTGTGTGTGTGAGAGAGAGAGAGAGAGAGATAGAGAGTGTGAGAGAGAGTGTGTGAGAGAGTGTGTGAGAGAGTGTGTGAGTGTGAGAGAGTGTGAGAGAGAGAGTGTGAGAGAGAGTGTGTGTGAGAGAGAGAGTGTGTGTGAGAGAGAGAGTGTGTGAGAGAGAGTGTGTGAGAGAGAGTGTGAGAGAGAGTGTGTGAGAGAGTGTGTGAGAGAGAGAGAGAGAGTGTGAGAGAGAGAGAGAGAGTGTGAGAGAGAGAGTGTGTGAGAGAGAGTGTGAGAGAGACATGAAGGTGCACTGGCTTGAGTGAGTGAGAGAGAGAGTGAGAGAGAGTGTGAGAGAGAGAGAGTGTGAGAGAAAGTGTGTGAGAGAGAGAGAGAGAGAGAGAGAGTGTGAGAGAGAGTGTGAGAGAGAGTGTGAGAGAGAGAGTGTGAGAGAGAGTGTGAGAGAGAGAGTGTGAGAGAGAGAGTGTGAGAGAGAGAGTGTGAGAGAAAGTGTGTGAGAGAGAGAGAGAGAGAGAGTGTGAGAGAGTGTGAGAGAGTGTGAGAGAGTGTGAGAGAGAGTGTGTGAGAGAGAGTGTTAGAGAGAGTGTGTGTGAGAGAGAGTGTGAGAGAGAGAGAGAGAGTGTGAGAGAGAGAGAGAGAGTGTGAGAGAGAGAGTGTGTGAGAGAGTGTGAGAGAGACAGGAAGGTGCACTGGCCTACAAAGGCTTGGCAAACTTGTAATGTTTTGAAAGTGTGATCCTATAGGTTTGGGCATGAGCCATTATGGTTGGGCGTGGCTTTTGAGAGTTGACTTTGTCAAAGCAGCTCAGGAACTACAGTTAACAACCCCAACAGAACCACCAAAAGTACCCGATGCTGCCTCCCATGGAAGCTGAAAACACCACACTGAGTTACAATGGTGCAGAGCTTCCACCCATGACCTGGAAAGCTACCTGTAAGGTGTTCCAAATCACATGGCTGTTCATCGTGCAAAAATGTCTCATCACCCGATGTGGCCATGTGAAGAGTGTAAATACCATGTAGCACACAACAGCACCGTCTGAGCAGGATGCTGTGTCCACATCAGCTGAAAAACAGAATCTTCAAATATATAATTTTTTTGGCCATTAACTCCGGTCCATAAATATATTCTCTAACACGTGGAAATGTCATGTTTTGTGCATGCCAACTAACCATTGTTAAAATGCAAAGGGTCTGCTTCCATTCTAATTGCAACATCGAACTAGAACACATTTTGTGGTCAGAAAATCCACCTGCAAGCAAGTACAATGTGTAATGGTATACTGTGTATACTGTGTCTCTAATGGAGCGTGCAGCACGGCAGGACAAACAAATCACAAGTGCCCTGGACATTGAGCACCAAACACCCCATAAAATGCATATAGGAGAGTCAGACTCACAAATTCTTTCATCGTGTCGCAAACCCTGCTCTGCACCTTAGCATATGGTACATGTGCTTCCCAGGTAAATAAACTCTCCACTGCCTGGGTCCAACCCTGCGCAAGGCCTCAAACATTCCTTTTTCTACCAAACTGTAACTTTGTCCCAGAAGGCATAGCGGCAGCATAGCATGGCTAATGAACCCAAGGCCCACTGGCATCAAGATGACAATTAGGCAATCAAGAGCTTTAAATTCATAGTTTCATCTAACATGCTCTTTTTTGCCTTATGCACAGTGTTCTGAAGAAACTTAGGCCTTGCGTGTGACAAACAAAAAAAACCTAGTAAATAATTAAATTGTTCATACACAACACATTCTGGTGCTTCCTGATTAATCCATGACACTGGTCATTAGCTATACCGAGCGGAGGGATAAAAACACGTCAGGATGACACATTAACCAGCTGTTTGCAAGAGAATAAAATGTCTCCTAAGGACCTCCTAAGGACCTTACAGGGGGGCAAAAATCTTAGCCCCACCGAATCGGCCATTGTAGTTTGTATTGTGGTAGCAACCTGTACATGTACGCAATTGGACATAGTTCTGTCACGTGCTCTGTTGCAGGTTTGGAAGAGAATGGCGTTTTTTGAGGATTGTTTTGGGGTTTTTTGGGTTGCGTTCAATATTTCCATTACAGGTGTCTATATTGGCGATTATGCCGGAAAATACGCATACGCTGCCACACTTAATGACAGAAAATTAAATATGTTCAGGTGTTGCTGCAAAACGGGGTCATGTATATAAACGTAAACACAAGTATGACAGGGAGCTCTTATAATGTTGCTGCGTTGTTGAGAGATTTACAGCAGTAAAAAAAATACATTCATTGTGCTCAGCCTTCTAAACAGAGGCGCCGCAGCTGCAGACTGCCGAAGCCTGCTAGATTTGGTCTGTTTTAAGTACTTGCATGAAAATAGAAGGGAAAAAAACACGATACACCGCTTCGAGCACCTTAAGGAGTGGGAAGGCGCTGTTTAATTGTCAATACAATAAAAAGGGCAATTTAACACAAGAAAGCCAATGAGGTTATTATCTTAGTGTCAGACGGTCCCCCCCCTCCCTTCTAAACCAATTGACCCCGGCAGTTCTAAAGTCATTAAAGTGTTGCAGTCTAGCCATGAGAGGGCAGGCCCCGCCGAGATGCTCGCTTTACCGTGCAGGAGAAGCCATTAGCAGAAGACCTCGAAGAAGGATAGCGTACCGCACTGAAGTCCAACAGGTGACTCAACTCATTGTCCATCCCGATGGCGGCCATCTGCTGCTGCTGGGAGGTCACATCAGCCACTCTGCCAGGACCCTGCACACAGCAAGCAAGAGGGGGACACTCAAGGGGCTCGCGGGCACCGCCTAAGCACTGTAGCTAAACACAGATGACACACACCCCACCCGGCCCCAGCTGGGTTTGCACCCCATCACCCGTGGTGCCATCCTGCCCCTCTCGCTCCTTTCGCCTATGCCCGCAGCAGGCACTTCAATGCACCCGCAGATCCCGCCTCCCCCATTCCATTTCCCAACTGCAAACGGGCACACGGAGGTGGGGTGCTCCGCGGGTGCATTGAAGTGCCTGCTGTGGGCATAGGCGAAAGGAGCGAGAGGCGCAGGATTGAAGTGTCTAATTTTTAGGTTTCACCTGGCGAACAGCTGCGCAGCAGCGTTTCGCGCAGGCGAAATCTTTTGAGAATAGTATGTGGTTTGTGTCCCGCCTCTGTCTTCCATTGGCTAGCTCCATAAATGGAGGCTAGCCATTGGAAGAGAGAGGCGTCCGTCATTCTGCGAGGCGATTCGTGGGCGTTTCAGTCGAATTTTTCTCATCCCGCCCCTTTGTGACGTCATTCCGGCGGTGGGCGGATGTTATTTTTTTTTTTTTTGGACGCCATGTTTTGATCATTTGCCACCGGAAGATGTCCAGGTAAGTGCTGTTTTATTTTTCTTGCCTTCTTGTGCCTGTTTCCGCCCTCCCTCCCGCTGTCCATTTGCCCGTTCCTGCCCCCCCTCCCGCTGTCCGTTTGCCCGTCCCCCCCGCGGTCCGTTTGCCCGTTCCCGCCCCCCTCCCGCTGTCCGTGTGCCGCCCGCGCTATGCTGCAACCTCCCACGCCACTGCCCCCTGGCCACCGTCCCTGCGAACCACGGAGACATGTTTCCGACGGTATGTCTAACTGCTGATTGCTGTGTGCATAACATACCGTAACCACTATTCATTTTCTCTTCTCTTCTTCCCTTTGCATCTTTTTTCATAGTTTCATCCCCACATTTCATCTAAGTATTTGATATACCTAAAGCGGTTTTATAATCAGTTCGGTTATTCACCATCTATTATTTCATCTTTAACACTTCTTACGTTTACTACCCCTGGTATTTCATTTTATTTTCTATTCTATTCATCGTTAAGCCGTCAAGAGAGTCTTTGTTCCACCACCATAATCGCCCAGGTACATGTACATCATAGTCCGTCATCGCGCCAGATTCTCTTTTTTCCCCCTGTTACTCTCGCGAGATTCAGCAACTATAACCAATTGTAATTGTAATTGCATTTATATAGCGCTTACTACCCCTGACGAGGCGTCGAAGCGCTTTTTCGGCGGGTAGCACGCTACTCCGGGACCCACAGAGGATTAGTGTTGAATTAGTATAGTGAAACATGCAAGTACATTTTAAGTGGTGGATAGGTTAATCAGTTATTTGGATTTGGAATGATAGCAGAAGGATAGAGTAGGACAAAGGTTTGTATTTATTTATCGCTCGCTTGTTGACGCATGCTATTCAGGGAGCCTATAGAGGATAAGTGGTGAATTAATATGGTGAAATATGAGGTAATTTCAGTGGTGGATATTAGTCTGTTACTTGGAGTGAGAAGGATAGCGGATGGATAAAAGGGGAAGAAAGATTTGCATTCATATAGCACTTGTTACCCCTGATGGGCGTTGAAGCACTTTTCTGGCGAGTAGCACGACACTCCGGAACCCATAAATGATTAGTGTTGAAAATTAGTATAGTATAAATATGAAGTAATTTGAGTAGTAGATATGGTATTCAGTTATTTGGGCAGTATATTAGTATAGTTGAATATGGAACATGGAATTTGAGAAGTGAAACATGTTAGTCTGTTAATTTTTATTGAGAGTGGAGGGATAAAAGAGTGAAGGATTTTTTTTTTATTAAAGTCTTAGCATTAGGAAGAGGCTTTTGGATGAGTAAAAAGGAGTTTTGGAGGGAAGGAGTCAGAGGGCAGCATTTCTGGCCCTAGTCCCGATCAGTCTCGAACAGGCCCAAACAGGCAACTACCCTTGTCCTCTCCGCCCTTCACAGGCCCAAACAGGCAACTACCCTTGTCCTCTCCGCCCTTAACAGGCCTTAGCCTTGACGCCCAGGCTGAGACGCCCTAAGCCTGGCCTTTTTTGTAGCCCTAGTAATCAGGTGACCCCTTCAGCCAATGGGAACTTTAGCACTAACACTATCCAATCACAACAGTAGCCCTAGCATCTAGAACCAATAGGAGACCAGGACTTTGCAGCCAATCTCAACCCTAGTCCAAGCACCCAATCAGTTCAAAAACCCTGATCTCTACGTCCAATAAAGGACTTAGCCCTACCACGAGTCCCAACCCAAGTCAAAGCAGCCAATGGTACAGGTAGCCCTAGTCCCTACTTCCAATAGAAAGCCTAACCCTACTCTTAGTCCCACAACTGGTCCAACAACCAATCACACCAGAAGCCCTAATCACTACTTCCAATTAAAGCTCTAACCCTAGCCCTAGTCCCACCCTACTCCCAACAACCAATAACATAGGAAGCCCTAGTCCCTACTTCCAATAGAAATCCTAACCCAGGCCCTTGTCCCAACCCTGCAATGATCGATTCACAGACCGAGAAACCAATCCGAACCCTCAAATACCCAACCAATGAGGACATTAACCCTAACCCAATAGAAACACTCACTGGCTTGTGAACACAAAATGGAGGCTGGGGGTGCACTGTTTGAGCACACAGGCCTAAGCACAGAGCAAAGGAGAAATTTGGAGGGAAAACAGATTTGTCACCAAGGAATGAGAGGGACAAACTACAGAGGTTGGACTGCAAATCCCACAATTCCACACACTAAATGAAGGCAATCATGGGCAGGGAAAACCACACATTTAAAACACAACACAGGTGATAAAATATGCAATTACAGGCAGGCTAAAATTACAATTTTTAACTGTAACAACGACAGGCATAGACAGTAAACACAGAAAGTGAAAATCGTTTTTTAAACAACTTTTTGTCTTGGGAAGAGACAGCACTAGTCTGTCTCCTTACCACTTCCTGGACTCTGCTCACTGCAATCTGGGCCAGATGTAGGCTGCAACTCACAAGATGGAGGAGAATGATTTGGGGTGCACCCAGCAAGGCCTTAAGGGGCCTGGGCAGGTGTGAGAGGAGGGCTCAGACTTGCCTGGCAGCTGAATAGCCAATGGTCTGCTGGCCTGGGGGTGGGGTCTGGGCAGCTGCTTGCTCCTGTTCATAATCTCCTACGAGACAGACAGGCTCAATCCACAACTTTGAACTTCAACAGGTAAAGGCTTCACTAACTCGAAATCTAACAATACTGTTTGAAAAAAGCTTTACTCCCCCTGCTGGCCAAAAAACTAAGTGCACAGGCCCCAGTAAATACAGTTTCAACAGCTCACAGAAGCACCCTCTGATGTAGAAAATCCCTGTTTCTGGGTGAGGGGGGAGGCAGGGGGGCTGGCCTCACTGGCTTGTGAACACAAAATGGAGGCTGGGGGAGCACTGTTTGAGCACACAGGCCTAAGCACAGAGCAAAGGAGAAATTTGGAGGGAAAACAGATTTGTCACCAAGGAATGAGAGGGACAAACTACAGAGGTTGGACTGCAAATCCCACAATTCCACACACTAAATGAAGGCAATCATGGGCAGGGAAAACCACACATTTAAAACACAACACAGGTGATAAAATATGCAATTACAGGCAGGCTAAAATTACAATTTTTAACTGTAACAACCACAGGCATAGACAGTAAACACAGAAAGTGAAAATCGTTTTTTAAGCTACTTTTTGTCTTGGGAAGAGACAGCACTAGTCTGTCTCCTTACCACTTGCTGGACTCTGCTCACTGCAATCTGGGCCACATGTAGGCTGCAACTCACAAGATGGAGGAGGATGATTTGGGGTGCACCCAGCAAGGCCTTAAGGGGCCTGGGCAGGTGTGAGAGGAGGGCTCAGACTTGCCTGGTAGCTGAATAGCCAATGGTCTGCTGGCCTTGGGGTGGGTTCTGGGCAGCTGCTTGCTCCCGTTCATAATCTCCACGGTCCACGCTACTACAAAGCACATTTACGGTAAGAACTCCGTTGCGCCTAATCTTTTCTATTACATAACCTCATTCAGCAGGGGCCTCTCAGATTAACACCGACCGCTGTGGTTTGCTAGCCGTTAACCTCCATGACACTGTTTAGACATTATCTCGTTTACAAAAAATGCAGACACTCTGGGAAGCCTTAGTTCAAAACTGCTTATATTAAATAAAATGACATCTTCGTGTGATGTCCTATTTTAATGTGCGTGCTTCACACGTATTGTTACAACTTAATGCCAATAATTACTACTTCGATGTGACACACAATTGACACTAATATCATGTCTTTCGTCTCATTTATGACATCCCTTTCTACTTAATAGTTATATTATACATTACCCATGATAAAGTTAATATCCTGCCCCATTACATAATTACGTGCACCATCCAGATATTCGCATGCACTAAAGCGGGCCCCTAATGTCATTTAAAATAATACCGCTATTCCACCGCCATGCTAGCCCTGGTCGCATCCCTGTTTAAATATTTAAACTTGCACACATTATTTCGAACAACTGGTGCATCAGGGCACCACCCACGTCTATACTCATGATACTTTTCATTTACAGGAAACACCATCCCGGTTTTTATCATCTGTTGATTTTATAAACAGCAACCCTGCCCACTTCGACATCACATCTCCACGGGTCGGCAATTATCTTCAGGTAACATTTCCCTCTTTGCACTTCACCATGCAGACTAAGACAGGAAAATCCCTGCAACCTAATGAATTAGCAAGTCCTTATGACAACGGACCGAGTGACCTATAGACATAAGATACCCCTTCTATACAGGTCTTATTTCTACTTTTCAGAAACTGCCCAAACCAAGCCCATCTGAATGGAGACAAGTACTTCTTCCAGATTTCAATACGTAGCTGAAGAACATCCTCTCTCTGCATTCACTAAAACAGTTTCACATAAAGAATAACTGGATGAAGCACTGCTATCCCTTAACAGGTTAGCATGTGGAGAGGAATCCTTTTACCAGTACCTAGTACTAACACTTCGTTAGTTAGGTCAACCCATTTACTTAATTTTATTTCGTTATCTCAAATTAATAGAGACTCTTTCTTCCTAAAGAACAACCATTGTGTTCTCATTTTAAAGACAAGAAGAGTTTCACATCATTTATTTCTTATCTGCTTCTAGAGACTCAGGTATCCATATTATGCTCTCTTGGGCTCTGGCTTCACATATAACTACTACCTTTCAGTCTTTAGCACCCCACTACATTCTCCCTTCTTTTCATCACGGGTCTGATTCTACTTTTTCACACTTCATCACTTCTGCTACTCTCATTTATGGTGATGTTCTGAGCGTGTTAACTGAAAAGTTCTATTTTGAAATATAGCCCTTTTTAGTATTCCTTTACATACTTCACATCACACCTTAATCCCTTTCTTCTCCTCTATAAGGCACTATATAATAGTTTGTTTTTTATGTTCATTCATGTCATGCCAGCCGATGTTTAATTTCACATTGTTACCGTTGTTAAACTGACTTGTAATATTGTCAAACCATAGGATAGAATAACATAGACATTATTCTTATTTACCTTCAGGAATCTGTGGCTCGATTCCCCAGAAGAAGGCGCTGGTATAGCGCCGAAACGCGCGTCGGAATTAATCACAATCTCGCCACACCTTTGACAACATCATATTAATTGAATAATGTACCTTTCTTAATGAAGATTTTTTGTATACTCACTTAATGTTTACTGAATATTATAACTGAAGATTTCATGCATTGCATCTTTGAGATACAAATATTTTTAATTTTATGTGTTTTTAATATAAATGTATATTCTTTTTTTAAATATACAATAAACCAAGCACTTTTGCATTTGTTTTGTTCGATTGAAAATTTACTTACTAGGCCACTGCATGACACATCTTTGTACTGCTCAGATTGTCTAGGGAGATACCCACACACTGTTTGACCCTGCCCTAGAAGTTGTTTCAGAAACAGGGGATCCTTGTTATTACATGTGTAACTGCTGATTGCTACCTGTTGAATACTGTGTGAGCAGCAGGCTGGATGTGGGTGACAGTTGGACTTTCCCGTTTTTTTTTGGTATCTCGCGTGCCTACCGCTACCTGTTGAACACAGCGTAACAACAGACGCTCTGTGCTCTGAGTGTAGCCTGCAGGCACCTCCACCCATGAGCGATCCCACTTCCTCCGCCGTTTGTTTACCTTCCAGCGCACTAGACCACGCTACCATGGCGTTGGGAGGGTATTGTCCTACATACTATGGAGTTTCCTCGGACACTTCGCCTGGTAGTGCATCCGAATGATATCGCCATGCTCCCTTTCCACCATCTTCCTATGTAGCGTAGGTCAGGTTGAATTAGTTGGTGTTGGGCGAGGCAGTGACACATAGGAGAGGGAGGTTCCTATCACTTTGCTGATCAGGAATGTCACAGGCGGTAATTCGAAGGGACAGGGCGTGTATGCAGCGTTTGTCACAGTGCCAGCCAGGAGTGTACACAATGTTTAGTGGCAGCACACACGTTGTCGGGCTTTGGTGTACGCAGCAGTGTTTACCAGTGGGATACAGAGAGGGCAATGGGTTTACTGTTTTTACCAGCAGTGCATGCTATGACCTAACACCGAGTTTAACATGGGCGCATAGTGAGTCGACCGGACGTGTGTACACATTGATTCTCAGCAGCGCGGACCAGGAGTGTACACAGTGATTGCAATGAATTCAATGTGAGCTGGGACCATACGCAGTGTTTAACAATAGTGCATACAACGTGGCCTGGTATGCACACAGTGAATGCCAGCAGTGCTTTCAGTGTCATCCAGTAGTGTGCTGTTTTTAACTACTGTGCGTACAGGGTGTGCCAGACAGGCACGCGGTGTTTGCCGAATGTGCACACCGTACATACTGTCTGGGCCAGGAGTCGGCACCGGCAAACTACAGCCCTGTAGTCTCTGCCCCAAACTCGAGAGGATCGTTTGTTGGAATCAGGCAGGGGACGCTGCCCGGTCAACATTATGTGCAGATGGTTGCCTACGATCAGCTAAGGGCGAGCAGGCACCGTGATCCCAGTGAAACACTGCTGCTGATGGACCCAGTTAGATGTGGGCACACCACATGCCTTTTACTCACTAGATTTCTATAACAACATATATAAGAAATTTTGTCAAAAGCAATAACAAAAGCTCCAACTTTTACAAAAGCGAAACCGTTGCATTGTAAATGCTTGTTTAAAGTAAGCTCCCTGCCGGGATATAAAGACTGTTTTACCGCAATGTAAATTGTCAGTTGTGATGTCAATGAACGTGATGCGCTGTGAAACACGTTCAATTGTGCTAACGATAGTGGCTACTGAAAACAAATATGCTGACCGACACACCTCAAAATATCTTCCAGCTAGCTGCTCGACTCCACCCGAGTGACTCAATTCTGTTTCCGAAGTGACGGCTTTCATAACACTCTTGACTTTATTTTCCCAATCGATAATGGCATTCCAAATCGCAGCGCCGATCAGTGGGCCATTCAAGGCGCTATGCAGATACAATTATTTCATGTTCAAAGGATTCTAACAACATTGACCAAACCTTAGTGGGAAGGAGTCGGAGTTTCTCGCTTGGCCTGCATGTTAAGGTCACTAGGGCACGTTTGTTAGTTTTCTTTTGGGTAAACAGTGACTATTTGTTTCTGCGCTGCCCTCAAATTAACCAAACCACAGCATATTCACAGCGCTTCCAAAACAACACAGGATAGAAAACAATTGTTAAAACAACTCATGAAAGGTGTAGGAGCACTTTAACCACCACCCACGCGGAGAGTCTAGCCCCCACCCTCCTCGCTGAGACCTTCTCGCCTGAGAACGTGCAGTACAGAAGGTGGGAAGGCAGCGCGTGACGCCGTCACACATGCCCCTAGTCAGGTCGGATTTCCTGTCAGCCCGATGAGAACATGTGGACCAGGACAAAATAAGCTGGGGGTTACAGTGGGGCACTCACCCGTGGTGCCATCCTGCGCCTTTCGCTCCTTTCGCCTATGCCCGCAGCAGGCACTTCAATGCACCCGCAAACCCCGCCTCCCCCATTCCATTTCCCAACTGCAACCAAGGCGCACGGGGAGGGGGGAGGGGGGTCCGCGGGTGCATTGAAGTGTCTGCTGCAGGCATAGCCGGAAGGAGCGAGAGGCGCAGGATTGTAGTGGCTGATTTTTTAAAGTAAGCTCCCGGACGGGGTATAAAGACTGTTTTACAGCATGCAGTCCATCACACGCTGAAATGGCGGCGCTGCAGGCTAGTGCTTCTCGCCGTGCATGCTCTCGGGAGGGAAGGCACACTCGAGCCGCAGAGGTAAGGGCAGAAGGGAACTTGGAAGGGGGATCGCGGGGGACCGACGTGAGCCAGGGGTGCGGAAATATGACCCCGAACTGCACCGGAGCCCCGACTGACTGGGGAGGAAAGAAAAGCAGAGATGCGGACTCCTCAACAGGGGAACCAAAATGGCGGCCTCAAAGCTTCCGAAAATTTCGGATTCGGGGGGTGTTTTTGGCGTTTTGAGTGACGGATGACGTCACAGGGCTAAAGAGCGCAAAAAACACGCTACCGAATCCGAAAGAGACGGGGCTTTATTGGAGTGACTCCCCTCTCCTCCAATGGCTGACCTCCATTTAGGAAGCCAGCCAATGGAGGAGAATGGAGGAGAGAGGCGGGTTCAAAGCCCCTAACTCCAAAACATTAATTCTTCGGGACTCCTCCCCTCACTGCTTCGCAGTGAGAGCTACGTCCCTCGACCTAAAAAGGACTTCTGTAAACATAACATCCCATGGGAGGAAGCTGTCCTGCACTAGGGATGCCTTGGGGAGTATGAAGAGAAGACGTGCTTAGAAGTGAAAATGTTTATGCAAATATTTAATGCAAGCTGGGGAGGAGCATGGGTCCGGGCGACTTCCACCCCTGTGTGTTCACCACAATATTAAGTTGGGGTGGGTGTTAGTTCTTTTATGGATTTGTTTGGGTGGGAGGGTGGGATCAAAGTTTAGCCAAGCAAGGGGTATTGCTCATGGCTTGGGAGGGAAGTATCGAGGGGAATTATTTAGTTTAATTTTCATCAAAAAACATGAGACTACTATTGACTCAACTGTGACTGGCACCCATGTTAAGAGACATCATACACAGACATAAGACACATGACACAGAGTTGAAGCACAAAACATTAAGGAGAGTCTCAGGGAAAATTTTAAAGACCTGCAAGGTGTATTTCCCCTGGCTTGTCCCTTCCCGCACTCATTTTTCTCTCCCCTTGTACTAGACCCAAGGTGTTTTGTGGTATTTTATTTTACATGACACAGAGTCCCAACAGAATTGCATGCAGATACGGTTCCTCACCTGGAACATTACGGGGCTTAATGATCAGCGTAAGGTTCGTAAACTGGTTGCATACCTTAAGAGGCAGTCTGTACAGATTGCTTTGATGCGTTTGGCAAATAACAGCAGTACGTTATCCCCACAGAAATTATGTGGTCAGTACTACACTGCTGGTTTTACTTCTCATGTACCCGGAGTGTTAATCTGGGTGGGTGGATTGCAGTTCAAAAATCCAGCTACAAGAAATATATGCAGACCCAGGGGGCAGATTTATTATAGCGTGCTACAGCACATCAAAGTGGGTTGCGGTCCTAGTAGGGGTATACGTACTGAATTTTGATGATCTAAAGTTCTATGAGGCGCTAGGAACACAACTGGCAAGTTAGAGCACGCTTCTGCAGATCTAGTGCGGGGATTTTAACTGTACACTAGATCCCACACTAGAAAGACCTAAATGCCCTCCCCAATGCCCATCAAATGCTGCCCAAGCCATAGGTGATATGTCAGATGCACCAGACCTTGTACACGTTTGGAGGCAGAGAAACCTATGGGGTGGTGGATACACTCACTACTCAGCAGCACACAATATACATACCTGAATTGATTACTGGTTATTAACAAGTGACTTAGCACCTCGAGTTGGGAGATGTGAGCCACTACCGCGCACCTACTCAGACCATTCCCCAATATTACTTGATCTTGAAATACGAGGGCAAAAACCGACCCCGTTCACATAGCGATTTCCTCCATACTCATTACAAGACCAGGTGTTTCGGACCGAACTAGACAGCAATAACCAACTTTTTTACCCATAATGTCGACTCAGTGGAAAGTTTCATTACGGTCTGGGAGACATTTAAAGTCTACATTAGGGGTATAACAATGGCTAAGCACTCAGGAGTCCTTCGTTCTCTGAAAGGCAGACTCTCAATACTAGAAAAGGAAATAGCTGCATTAGAGATTAAACATAGGGACACAGAGGACCCACAGGTATTAGGCGAGCTCAAAGCTAAAATAGTTGATTTCCATGAGACAGCTGATAGCGAAGTGCTCCACATGGGGATGTATGCGACAGACCGTATTTACGGAGAGGGGGAGAGACCCGGATCAACCCTAGCGGCATTAATGCAGCAACAGCAGAGCTTTAATAATACCACCACGTTAGTAGACGAGCAGGGGGAGACGATCCAGGAGGAGAGCCAAATAGCGGGGAGATTCCACCAATACTACACAAATCTGTACACATCCAAAATTGCTAAAGATGATGATGTCATAACGGAATATCTTGAGCACATTGCCATGACATGGTTGACTGACGAGCATAGAGAGCATTTGATGGCCCCGTTGATTGGGGACGAAATCAAACAACCCTTGGCTGGCATGCAAGCGGGTAAGGCCCAGGGGTCAGATGGCGTAATAGTGGCTTTCTACAAGGCATCACAAAAACCAAAGGGGAAGCGTAGAGGTTGAGATAGAATCACCCTCCTGAACGGTTCATATAAACATAAGGATTCTATCAATGTGTGGAGGTGCAAGATATTTTTAAGGATTTTTTCAAAATTTAATTATAGTGAAGTGATAGACTCTCTCTTAGAGATGGAAAGATGAGAGCACGTGTGCTTGTTTAAAATACCCCTCACACACTAAAAAAATCCGTTAGTGTCATGCTTCATCATAGGGGTCTTCCCGTCCCTATAACGGGGCGGGGCGTGCTACGACCAGACGGACTACGCGGGAGCACTATAAATGTGACAGAGCTATGTGTAGGTGCAGTGATGATACGTGAAGTGTAGGGATCTAACTAGTGAATGCAAAAAAATACAAAAAGTTAAAAATTCCCTGGCTAGTAGAACAAATACACTTTATTGGAGTCTCTGGCTGGGAATGTTAAAAGGGGGATGTAGGTAGAGCAATTATTGACTACCAAGTCGACATGTTTCATAGGCAGTCCCCTGCTGCCTACTCATCAGGACCAAATCGTGATCCCTACTGTGAATAGCTCAGTTCTAAAGAAGTAGGCCTACTGTCCTACAAATATACTGGCAAAAATAAGCTGGATATTTGTGCTTCAGGGCATGAGCTGGCCCGGGTGAAGCAAGGCATCGGAGCTGGACGGTAGGAATGACAGGCGAATTGCTAAAGCCGGTAACTAGACCGCGCTAATCTTCCTCCTCCTGCCAGCTCATGGGGCACTGAGTGAACTACCGAAAAAGACCATGGGTCACTTTTTTTGGCACTGATTTTTGATGCCTTGCTTCACCCGGGCCAGCTCATGCCCTGAAGCACAAATATCCAGCTTATTTTTGCCGGTATATTTGTAGGACAGTAGGCCTACTTCTTTAGAACTGAGCTATTCACAGTAGGGATCACGATTTGGTCCTGATGAGTAGGCAGCAGGGGACTGCCTATGAAACATGTCGACTTGGTAGTCAATAATTGCTCTACCTACATCCCCCTTTTAACATTCCCAGCCAGAGACTCCAATAAAGTGTATTTGTTCTACTAGCCAGGGAATTTTTAACTTTTTGTATTTTTTTGCATTCACTAGTTAGAGCCCTACACTTCACGTATCATCACTGCACCTACACATAGCTCTGTCACATTTATAGTGCTCCCGCGTAGTCCGTCTGGTCGTAGCACGCCCCGCCCCGTTATAGGGACGGGAAGACCCCTATGATGAAGCATGACACTAACGGATTTTTTTAGTGTGTGAGGGGTATTTTAAACAAGCACACGTGCTCTCATCTTTCCATCTCTAAGAGAGAGTCTATCACTTCACTATAATTAAATTTTGAAAAAATCCTTAAAAATATCTTGCACCTCCACACATTGATAGAATCCTTATGTTTATATTTCTACAAGGCATACCAGGATCTTCTCATACCACACTTGATGACTCTTTTTGAGGAAATGGCGACAGCAGGCGTCATGCCCCCTACTATGCGTGAAGCAATCATTGTGACCCAGCTAAAGCCAAGTAAGGACTCATCGGAATGTGCCTCATACAGGCCCCTTTCTTTATTGAATGTAGATATCAAGATGTATGCTAAGATCCTGGCTGATAGGCTGTCAGCACTGTTACCTGGAGTAATAAAACAGGAGCAGTCTGGATTTGTCCTGGGATGAAGTATCACCTCCGAACGCTCTTTGCAACTATACAACAGATCAAACCCGAAGTAAAGGCCACTGCAGTCTTTTTAGATGCGGAGAATGCCTTTGACTCAGTTGAGTGGGTCTTTATGCGCTCCGTGCTCCGCCGCATCGGTGTGGGAGATACATTCCTGACGTTAGTTAACGTCTTGTATAATAGCCCTGTAGTTAGAGTACTTGTTGGGGATGAGGTATATCTGCTATTAGAGATAACAAGAGGTATGCAGCAGGGATGCCCCCTCTCTCCCTTGCTTTATGCCCTGGTGGTTGAACCACTAGTGAGTGCCATACATGGCCACAGAGGCATTCACTTCCGTGGATATAATCTCATAGTTTCTGCATATGCGGATGACACGTTGCTATATTCCATGACCCAGACAAAAATCTTGCTCCGGTACTCAGAGAGCTGGTACAGTATGGGGCGCTATCTGGACTGTGCATCAACTGGGGAAAATCCATAATCTTCCCTCTTACCCTATGCACCAGAATCCCCTAGAGTTCCCGCTAAATTGGTCAGTAGAATTGGTTAGATATCTGGGCATACAGGTACATACAGACCCAGCGGTAGCAGTTAGAGATAACTACAAGAAGGCAATACAGAAGTTAGGAAAATACACTAATCGTTGGATGAAGCTCCCACTGATTCTGGCTCGACGTATAGCCATCATGAAAATGCTGGTGTTGCCCAGATTCCTGTTTTTATTTCAAAACATCCCTATCCTGCTGTTGAAATCATTTTTCTCAACATTGAGCTCCATTTTGGTCAAATTAGCATGGCCTGGAAAACAACTGCGAGCCAAAGGGGAGACGCTCACAATGCCCTATGACATGGGAGGACTAACTGCCCCAGACTTTGAGATTTACTATAAAGCAGCACAACACTCCTTCCCACACTACTGGTTTCATGGGCCTCCCAAATTACCATTCCTCTGCATAGAAGGAGTTTCTACTGAGCCTGGGACTCACCCCCAAATTTTATTCTCCTCACCAAGGAGGCGATATGGGTGGTTCGATACTCTGAACACCACCGTGTATGCTTGGTGGAGCCTCCTTGAAAAACAGGCGGGTGCACTCCTATACTATCCCCTTATCCCGATAGACTGGTGTTCTTGGTTAAATATCACGCAGGAGCGGGAGATGAGAGCAACCTTGAAGATACTGAAAGTTTAAAATATGTGTGATTTATTTAGGGAGGGTATGGTGAACAGCTGGGAGGAGATAATACACGATATAGAGGCCCCAACAAACATGACACGTTTTCACTTTCACAGGCTTAGGCAGGTGCTACGGTCCACTCTAGGGGAAGATATGCTAGAGCCCATAGACATGCCAGCATTATCCAATGTATTAACCCCTCCTATGCTCATGACGAGCTCTGCTCTGCGGTTCTGGTGTGCTGATGACGAGCTGAGCACGTCATGCCCGTTAGAACACTCAGGTGCGGGGCTTATTCCCCTCCTGTGCTGGGCGTTCTAAAGAACGGGTGTGGTCATGACGAGCTCAGCTCGTCATGAGCACACGAGAAACTTGGCTCATGACGAGCTCAGCTCGTCATGAGCACCGGGGCGCTGTGCACGCCCCCCCTTCCCCCAGCACAGCGGGGGGAATCGGCCCCGCAACCAAAGGGTTAAAAGAGAATGAGCCCTTCAAACTAATCACTATTTCTACTCTGCGGTGCAAGAAGCCCACAGACTCTCATGACAAAAGCTAGACAAGACTAGCAAAGGGAGTTAGGCAGAATCATTGACGACAAAAGCTGGAAATATTGTTGCGAAATGACGAAAGGTGTGTCACAAAATGGCTGACACAGGCTAATGCAATTCAAATACATTAACAGGATCTACTACACCCCTGAGCGGTTACATAGGTACAGGCTTCTTACTACAGCAGAGTGCCTTAGGTCTGCAGACCCACTAGCTAATTTCATACATGTTGCCTGGCAATGCCCCAAAGTGCCAGCCTTTTGGGAGGCCTTTTTTAGAGAATTAGAGCAGATAACGGGGATTACACTAGAGGCGAATCCGTTTGTGGCCCTACTAGGATACATCAAGGACAATGGAAAAATACATTGCAAACTGATATCGGTGGGGCTGCTGCTGGCTAAGCGTTGCATAGTGATGCGTTGGGCCAAGGGCCTGGTCCCCACAATTGAAATGTGGCATAGAGACATGACATATTGCAGTGCACAATCCGAGGCATATAACTGCCTACTCCCACTACGCAATTGACCCAAAAAAATGTGGAACAGTTACTACACATAACAAGGAGAGGACCGCTAGAGCAGGCGGGAGCTAACGCGCAAGAGACGCAGCACGAGGAGATATTGGTACAAAGTCAATAAAAGCTTGCAGAAAACACACATAATAAGGCAGAGGTCGAGATTGTGACATATTGCATTTGAGCATCGTGGCTCGGGGCACTAGGGTAACACTCAGCAATTGGGATTGCTAAGATTGCATTGTATAAATGGGTGCAATTGACGTGCATGGAGTACAACAAGATTAAAGAGTAAGCGTGCACTAAGTGCCACAGTTTAAAGAGCTGTAAATTTCAAATGTCACAAGTGATTCTTAATGAATATTCTGCTTTGTCCAGTCAACTGTTTTTATTGTGTTATTCTTCACCAATAAAACAAACAAAGTTTTTTTTAAAGTGCGCTTGTCTGGTTTGAATATTTACAACAAGGGGGGGTGATGGACAGAGTCTCTGAATTAAGCAGAATACTCTCACCCAGTCAAGAGATCAGGGCTAGATCCAACACCGTTTTTTAGCTCATTGCACCATCCCAGTTTCAGAACCTGGCTGTATGCAAATTAGTCTGTCCCTGGCCCAGTGCATCATGGGAACAGGGCAGACCAGACTACAAAAGCCAATTCTTACACTGGGAAGGAAACAAGCTTCCGGGGACCAGTTTCTGGCATTTCAGCCGTCTTCGGCCCGGCTTGCTTGAATCCTGATGGTGCAATGAGCAAGGGACTCACATCTGAGTATTCCCTTCCACGCTTAGGGTGGACAAAAATATTTACAACAAGGGATGGTGATGGACAGAGTCTCTGAATTAAGCAGAATACTCTCACCCAGTCAAGAGATCAGGGCTAGATCCAACACCGTTTTTTAGCTCATTGCACCATCCCAGTTTCAGAACCTGGCTGTATGCAAATTAGTCTGTCCCTGGCCCAGTGCATCATGGGAACAGGGCAGACCAGACTACAAAAGCCAATTCTTACACTGGGAAGGAAACAAGCTTCCGGGGACCGGTTTCTGGCATTTCAGCCGTCTTCGGCCCGGCTTGCTTGAATCCTGATGGTGCAATGAGCAAGGGACTCACATCTGAGTATACCCTTCCACGCTTAGGGTGGACACAAATATTTACAACAAGGGGTGGTGATGGACAGAGTCTCTGAATTAAGCAGAATACTCTCACCCAGTCAAGAGATCAGGGCTAGATCCAACACCGTTTTTTAGCTCATTGCACCATCCCAATTTCAGAACCTGGCTGTATGCAAATTAGTCTGTCCCTGGCCCAGTGCATCATGGGAACAGGGCAGACCAGACTACAAAAGCCAATTCTTACACTGGGAAGGAAACAAGCTTCCGGGGACCGGTTTCTGGCATTTCAGCCGTCTTCGGCCCGGCTTGCTTGAATCCTGATGGTGCAATGAGCAAGGGACTCACATCTGAGTATACCCTTCCATGCTTAGGGTGGACAAAAATATTTACAACAAGGGGTGGTGATGGACAGAGTCTCTGAATTAAGCAGAATACTCTCACCCAGTCAAGAGATCAGGGCTAGATCCAACACCGTTTTTTAGCTCATTGCACCATCCCAGTTTCAGAACCTGGCTGTAGGCAAATTAGTCTGTCCCTGGCCCAGTGCATCATGGGAACAGGGCAGACCAGACTACAAAAGCCAATTCTTACACTGGGAAGGAAACAAGCTTCCGGGGAGCGGTTTCTGGCATTTCAGCCGTCTTTGGCCCAGCTTGCTTGAATCCTGATGGTGCAATGAGCAAGGGACTCACATCTGAGTATACCCTTCCACGCTTAGGGTGGACAAAAATATTTACAACAAGGGGTGGTGATGGACAGAGTCTCTGAATTAAGCAGAATACTCTCACCCAGTCAAGAGATCAGGGCTAGATCCAACACCGTTTTTTAGCTCATTGCACCATCCCAGTTTCAGAACCTGGCTGTATGCAAATTAGTCTGTCCCTGGCCCAGTGCATCATGGGAACAGGGCAGACCAGACTACAAAAGCCAATTCTTACACTGGGAAGGAAACAAGCTTCCGAGGACCGGTTTCTGGCATTTCAGCCGTCTTCGGCCCGGCTTGCTTGAATCCTGATGGTGCAATGAGCAAGGGACTCACATCTGAGTATACCCTTCCACGCTTAGGGTGGACAAAAATATTTACAACAAGGGGTGGTGATGGACAGAGTCTCTGAATTAAGCAGAATACTCTCACCCAGTCAAGAGATCAGGGCTAGATCCAACACCGTTTTTTAGCTCATTGCACCATCCCAGTTTCAGAACCTGGCTGTATGCAAATTAGTCTGTCCCTGGCCCAGTGCATCATGGGAACAGGGCAGACCAGACTACAAAAGGTTTGAGTGACCTGAGAGGGCGGACCAAACAGTCATTACGCACTTAGGAGTGGTCACACAACACCTCTACTGCCCTGCTCTGAGAGCAGAGCAGCCCCGCCCACCAGCAAAGCAACAGGAAACATAAAATGATGATAACTCAAAGGTATTATCATTTTAGGTTTCCTTTCAGTGCACTGCTTAAAAGCAGTGGGGCGACGCTTCTACGCCATAGTGGAGGAGCCGCCTCTGACTCCACCCACCACCACATCCAATGTGTTGGTTTCCGGAAAAAGTCGTTCTTTTTCGTGCTTTGGTAATGAGAGATTCCCCAAACAAACGGCATCATCATATTTCAATAGCTCGTGTTTTTGTCTTGTGACTGGCTGGCACTTTTTGCTCCTAAATTTTAAAATCTGAAAATAAGAACCTCATCAAGTCCAGAAAAATAATGTCATCACTTCCTTGTAATGAAATGGATAACAGTTAACGGGTAACGGGTTTGTATCTGTGGAAACACGCCTTGGTTAAAAGTATCAATGTCACAATTTGTAGAGACCAGGTTAACGCGAGCATTTGCTTGTTTCTAAGCGCTCACTTTGTGGTGAATAATTGAACTAGACATGGATGTTAAGTTGTAAACTCAAAAAAGGGGCAGATCCTAAAAAAAGAGGTGTTTGGCCTGCGGTATAGCACAGCAGAAAGGTGAAAACTAATGGCCACCCCATCCAGTTTTCTTCAGAGTACAATCCTTCAGACTGAGAGCGTCACAGCCAGGTGGAAACGCGTCATCAAGAACTAAAAAGTGCTGCAGAGGTAATTCTGACATTTTTTTTCCAACCCCCTGCTTGCCTTCATATGTAGTGTTACCCCTCTTGCTACTTGTTTTAATCAAATAATAAAAACGTCCCACTATTCAAATTTCCGGGCTGTCACTGCATGTTTGACCTGCCATGAGAGTTTCGTCACACATACCTCTTTTAGTACATACTCTACCGGTGCTATCAATGAATTAAATCTTTCACAGAAACAGAATAATAAATCGAACTACATTATCTATTGGAAGCAGCACATGTGCTTTTCCAGCAGATGGCGCCACCGCCTAAGCGTTAAAGTATTCTTTAATTTGGTGTGGTATTCTCGTTGGCTTTTTTTTGCCAAAGTGTTTACCTTTAAAATGCTGTTTTGTTTTGCCAACTTTTCCGCCCTAAAATGTCTATAGAACACGTAAAGGTATAGCCATTCTGATTTCGAATGATTTGTGGATGAAACTTGCCATCTGCGACCTTGTTTTACAATTAAGATTTCGAGCATGTAGCACATGCCTCCTTTAATGGATGTCATTTGGCCATCCAATCAGTCCCTCAAAAACAAGACATAAACATTTCTATTCGCACAGGTCCTTGTAGCTTTGGGTGCACAGAGATGGTAAACAGGTGTTTCCGTTTCCGAGGCAGAGCCACTTCCGCGGCCATGAATATTCTTGACGTTTCTTTATCCACCCCTGGCCTGTTGGAAGATTCCGCGTCTCCGTTCGAAAGATCTGTTTGTGGGGTCCACTGGCCTCCCAGGAAATCTGCTGTTCACCAACCATACCCTCCTGCTTTTAGCCATGTTCAACAGATAGCAGAGGCCTACCATTAAGGTGTCATTGCTACTTACCCCAGCATTCAAATGACCATGTTCGTAGGGATATGCGCAATAGTGTCTTTTGTTTTGCAAATAAATGTGCGAAATTACGCGAATGGCCCCATATTGCAGGTGGTATTTTCTATTGAGGTCATACATTAGACAAAAGGACATGTGAGATACCTGATGGATTTTTGTTTGGGATGAAAATGTCTCTTGGTGAGACATGTTCGGCAAAAGAAAATAGCCTCGTGCAAGCACGAAACGATTCAAATTGCATAATTCGAAATTGTGTGATTTTTTTTTTGCATTGCGAAATTTTGCAAATCATCCGACCCAACAGCGCAGGAAAAAATGATATAATTTGGTGCTGTCCGTCTCCTGCAGCAGACTAGTAACCTCCTCCCTTTGAATCTTACTTTAGTTAAACAAATTATGCACGAGAGAAATCAATGGAACGCTATCTTGGGACGGGTATTTATAAACCAACATCAAGGGGCACTGATTGCAATTTTGAAATGTGTGCTTGAACGCTGAGGAGGTATATTTGACCAAAATTAAAGCACACCTGAAGAGATATTGCTTAATTACCTAATGACAACAGAGAACCCCCATACATGTATTTAAAAACGGTCACCCATACCTGTTGGAACCTGGAGAAAAAAAATGTTGCAGGTTGTTAATTTCAAGGAAAAGATGACACCAGTAATAGTTTATTTGGCACTGGTTCAGCCACCATGGCTGGATTCTGCAAGAATTATTTAATAAAGTCACCATGGCTAAGTCTGAGCTGCACTTACCGCTTTACTAATGAGAGTTCATTCGAAGTCTTTTGGGGACACTGCTGGACGTAGGCATTAGGTGGAGTGATCGTTATGAATGATGCAACAATCATAGTGAGTTTAGCTGCTGTTTTCTGAGCAGCAAAATTACATTCAAGTTACAGAGGCATTAAAAACACAGCACTACTGAGTACTAACAGCTACACAAAACTAGAATGTGGTTGCCTAAATTGGCACAGAATGTTTATATGGCTGTGATACTACATGAGCAACATCCTTACAAGACATGTTTTCTGCAAAACAACTTCAGGTGAACTACTATTTTTGTACACTTTGAGAGAATAATTTCTTGAAAAACGTTGTAAGGTGTAAAACAGCATAAGTTATTGTAACTTTCCTGACAGATGAGGCCATTTAATGAGTATATTTAAACAGTAGCCCTTTTTCTAACCATTCGCTGTTACTCTAAGCTTGAACTTGTGTCCTTTTTCAACATCAACAAGTGATTTGACAGGATGTTAGGAACAGACCCAAGAAACTGCCTCCGAATCCGAAAGAAACCTGAATGTGCCTGGTAATGTGAGCCCGTTAAGGAAAATAGTGTATTTGATGACTGCAGTGTGCTAATCCCTCTTTTGTTTATGCTGATAATATCCCTACACAGAAAAAACAAATAGTAAAAATTGGTTTAAGAAAAAATAGAGTAATGAAATGAGATTAATATTTATTTCTGGTGCAAATAGTATTGGTGACAGCTTGCCCTGTGTCCATTTTATTTTCATCAATAAATGTAATCTTTATACCCGGGCATTGTGGCCTAAATCTCGAGTACACAAATATTGTAAATGTAAGTATAGGTGTGCTATACTTAATTACACGTATATATGTAACTTGAAACGTATACTTTAATCCACATATTCATAACCTGACCATATATGGATTCAAGATACATTGATGTGGAATTAAGAATAAAATGAATGGATGGATAAGAATAAAACATGTATACTTGCCGTCACAATATTTTTGTAGTTGATATTTTTGTCACAAACTTTTTTTGCAATATGATATTTTTATTATCTGACATGCATGCAAGGAAAAGGTGCCACAGAACCCTACACAGCCAAGATTGTGTGTCTGTTGAATGCGAGAGGTCTTCCTTCGGGTCTAATACTAATGAAGGGGGGGGCGATTGAGAGATTTTTCAGGTGAGTGGTAGTGGTAAATGTCAAAGAGGATAGGGAAGTAAAAGTAATGTTTTTTTTCATCTTTTTTCAGCCTATTTCACTAAAGGAGAGACCATCACTGGGGAAAATTAGGATGAATGCAGGATCATTTGGTTCATGGGTGTTTAAGCATCAGTGGAAATTGACATTAGTGAGAAGACGGGAACCACCCCCTTTATATAGGGCACACATAAAACTGGAAAGTAGAAGAAAAGCAGAATGTAACCCTTTCTGTTGGAGATGAGAATCAAGCAGCTTGACAGATCTGTGGCATGCAGTAATACCATCTAATGTCGCTGCGGCTATCGGATCTTTGCTTGTGCCAGCCTCCTGTGAAGTAGCTTCTTGTGAATTAATTGAGTTATGTGCCCAATGCTCAAGGTCTACTTTGAGCAGAGTTACGCATGGAAATTAGCCATTGGGTTAGATCTGCTTGCGCCCTACGCTTTCTTGATCAGGGACTCTTACTATTCACCGACCCTGCTGGGCTATTGTAGACGCTCCACAGAAGGCTCTCATGGTGTACTTACTCTGGGGCTCCCTAGCATCAGAGCCCCAAAAAATGTAACAGTGTAATTTACCAAGTGGAGGGGATAAAAAAGTTTAGGGCCATATTACAAGTTGCGCGTTGTGGTGTCTTTTTTGGAGATGAACATCAAACCAGTATGAGTCGACTAAGTGTGGACTTCCACACAATATCCCCACATGCGTTCCCCTGTAAAATTACCACATGCTGAAAGGAGTCGAATTTATGGGAGGAAATTGACCCAGAATTCAGGTATTGCACATGGAAAAGTTTCAAATAATTCCAGGACCAGATTATTATTCCTCATTCTGGGCCCAAAAAGTCCTTAATAGAGGGAAGAGCTGTGGCAGTACCAGCCATCACAACAGCTCCATGCCTGGTTTTCCTGTTCCTCTTTTACAATACAACTCGTAACACAGCCCTTAAATTGTTTTACTTTCTTTACTTCAGGCATAGGCTACAGGGCGATGCCACAACAGCGTCCGGTCCAGTCTCCCGGCCTTCACTCATTGGGCCAGCAGTCTCTGGTGGAACCAGGAAGAGACAACATTGATCACAGGCATCATACACCCCATCCCCAGCTTTCTCATTCAGGGAATGCAGGCACACAGGAAGTCTCACACAAGCTTCATGAAATATTGTAAGTCTTTGAAAACAATTCATAGCAGACAAGAGTTGCAGTAACAGACATCTAGATCTGCCTGCTTCCCTTGTTCTTTCTGTCCTCTTTTTTTCTGATACATTTTTATACTTTTCCTCAAACAGCTGAGTGTGAAGTAGCTGCCTTACATGGGGGGCAAACAAACACTCCTTAAATAAATATAAGAATAAAAGCTGTTTTTCCCCCAAAAGCAATGAATGCATTTGTTTCTGGCACACCGTCGTTTTTTCAAAAAACTTACATTTTAATGAAAATGTTTACTTTGCGCCAATACCCTTTCTGGATTTGATTGCGTTTGGGAAAACCTAAAAAAATATAACAAAATAAATCTCAACACTGCCTGCCTTCACATTCTGTGGCAGGCATTTCAAATGTTCTCATTCTTTAAATCATCCTAGATTACAAAGCATGTAATGCTGCAGGCAGATCAGTCCATGTTTTAAGGCTGGTAATGCTGCTCAGTGGATTAAGGCACCGGCTGCAGCATAAATCAGATGGTCCCAGGTGAGCATCACCTCAGATTGCTTCACACACTCGACTATCCATCGTCGACGACCTGAAGAACTGAGATTGAACACGCAAATATCTGATTATCACAATGGATCAAGGCCTTTCATGACTCACTAATAGATTACATCATACATGTAAATCCTCGGTGTCTAGAAACAATAGCATTTTGCACTGTCAGCAATACAAGCAAAGAAAACAATAATAACAAGATGTTCTGAACAAAACGATAAACCTGCATTTCATGCCCCCCGACCCCCCTCCATAAAAAAAAACGTTACAGAAGAGCTTCGGAGCCCACAATTAACAACTCCGATTTATTAATAAAATATTTTTTCTCTATAAGCGGTATTGATATTTTCTGCTGTTTTGAGCTCGAGGCAAAAAACTGGTCAATGCCTTCCATGCAAAACAAGATGGCGGTAGCAGCACGCGCTCCCCGCACATATGCGTCATATACATTGCACGCGCTTCATAAACAAAACCCTTTTGGGATACGTTTTTCTGATTCGTAAGCCACGGTTGGCAATGTAAGCTCTAATTTTATTAAACACCATTGATGTATGATTTCCTTCTCGCACCCTGACTGGAGGTCGATTGATTCAATTGTGTTTTTTGAATGAAATATATATATTTTTCCGCCAGGTGGCAGTCTGTATCTATCCTAGAAAAAGTTCACCTCTGTGACACATGATGTGCCAATTTCGGGAGGGGAGAGGAGGCCTTGATAGCGTGTCGGAGCCTCATTCACTCGACCTTGTACTCCCGCCAAAAGGATACGTCTCTGTAGGGCACATTTCATGAAATCGCTCTATTCCCCTCCATGCCAGGCAGTTGTGCTTTCCAAGGATATTATTGTGTTCAGCGCGTTTGATAGAATTTCATCGAAAGGGAAGAGATTTAAGTCGCGAAGGGTTTGAACACAAGCTGGCGAAGGCAGTGCGAGAAATGACATTTGTATTAATATATATTCTTATTTGTGAACATTTCGTCTAAGATCTGACGGTGTCAAACAAGTTGAGTACACATAGTGTCCGGTTACAAATCGAAAATAGAGCTCGACATTCAATACCAACACAAAATGCAATTTCTTTTCTCTGAATTCATGTACAATTTATTAAATGAAAAATGTACAATACAGCTCCAGTGGTCCAGGGCACACCGCTGGTTTCTAGAAACCCGTGGGTACACAGCGAAATTGTGTGGAGGACACACACAGGAAAATAGCACCTTATCTGCAGCGAGGCCTTTGCTCTCCAAAGAATATGCTTAAAGTAGCATCTGTCTGCCTCTCTCTCCTTTTCATCCATCCATCTTCAGTTACTTACCAAGAGGCTTCATACCGCTGACACAGGGAAACATGGCCGACATTGTGACTTTCCGGTAGGAGGGGTGGTAGTTGTGTCGATGACGGGGTAAGGATTGCGGCAGTAAAAGGAGAGGCATGTTGGTGGAGAAGGTGGGCTGGGAAGGAGTTCTACAGTTGGGTATCTTGGACCAGCATCGGATTGGTAACGCGGGCACTCGGGCAATGCCCGAGGGGCCGGTGCCAAGTTCCAGCTGTAGGCTGCTTTTTGGAGCAGTCTTGAGGGCAGATTTGGGTTGTGTCGCTGTTGTTCAGATACAGCCAGCGGCCCAGTGGGTTTCTGAGTGGCCTTCCTGGAGGCAGATGGGCGCTTATTACCTCGTGTTTAGCAACAGACAGAGGTGTCACTTTCTGTCTCAGGCAGGGCCGGCCCCATAAATGTATGCATACCTGGCAGGGGGCCTGAGCAGAAGTGGCCACGTATTTTCAGTCATCAGTGTAAACAGATTTGTGCATTTTGTTTGTATCCCTCCTCCCGCCCCACGCTATTTTTTAATAACATTTTTAACCCCTTGCACGCTGATGACGGAACCGCTCCGTCATCAGCTGCGGGTGCGCTGTGCTGATGACGGAGCGGTTCCGTCATGGCCCGCTCGCCGCTCATGCGCGGCGTGAATTCCGCGCCTGCGCTGAGCGTTCTATTGAGCGGGGCGGGCCATGACGGAACCGCTCCATCACAAGCACAGCCCAACCGCGGCTGGTGACGGAGCGGTTCCGTCACCAGCATGCGGCGGCCGCCCCGCCCCCTTAGCACTGCGGCAGTGAAGGGGTTAATAACATTTTGCCAAAGCAGTGTTTTTGGAAAAGGCAATATGCAAATGTGGGCCACTTTATTTTAGCGTGCCCGGGCAGATTTTGAATCCCAATCCAACCCTGTCTTGGACACAGTCTGATGCCCTTGCCTGGGCCTTACTTCACTACTGCGCTTGCTTGGCTGTCCATGGGTCCTGAGTGCAGACTAACGGCCTCATTTACAAGAAAGTGCCTCAAATCTTTTGGTTGCGTCACGCTGCAACATTTTCAAAGCACAGGGATGCGTCATATCTACAAGGATAAGACCGATCCCTTCGCTCTCCCCTGCGCTGGTGTACAATTAGCTGCCATGCGCCGACCAGGCACCCTTGCACCATGGTGCAAGAATGCCTGCGTCACATGGATGATTGTTTATGTACAGGAAGGTATCCCTTTCTGCACATAAAAAACCCGAAATGGCATTTTTCAACTTCTATGTGCACTGCATTAGCACTCATGGAACTTGTAAAACGTAATTGTTTAAATAATTGTTTATGTGCAGGAAGGGACACCTTCCTTAGTGCTAAAATCTGTTTACTCAGAAATATTTGCCAATGCCATGGTATGCTTTGCAAACCACACGTGACCTCCGATGGAGAAGAGCCAGAGTAGACAAACCTGGGGGAGAAGTCAGATTAGATAGTGGCATGATTTTTCAACAGCACCCTTTGCCGGGATAAACTATATGACCAGTGCTGATTAATATGAACCCCAGTTTTCCTTACTGTGAATCATGGTGTGGGGTCCTCAGGAAGGAATGCGGCCTCAATGCAACTCAACCAGCTGTAATTCTTTAACCCCTTCGCTGCAGGGGTAATTCCCCCACGGTGCGGGGGGCAGTGGGGTTTGTACGGCGCCGCGGTGCTCGTGACGAGACCAGCTCGTCATGAGTCACAGTGGAGCTGTGCTCATGACAAGCTGGTCTCGTCACAATTCTGCCCACTGATTAATTCACCCGCACAGGCGGGGAATTAATCGCGCGTGAGCGACGCGGAGCCATTGTGACGAGACCAGCTCGTCATGAGCACAGCTCCAACGTGACTCATGATGAGCTGGTCTCGTCAAGAGCACCGAAGATGTTAAGAGCCAGTGAAAGGTGGAAGCAAGAGAGATCTCAATGCCTGTAACACCGTGGAATTGGATCATAAATCCATAAAGTGATGTAGATGCAACGGTATTCATTTAGAGATGAACCCTAAACCATGATATACGTTTGGCCAACATAAACATTCTAAAAAGCTGTGCCCAGCACGGATCCCAGTAGCACCAGCTGAGTGACAAGTCAAAAAGAATGAAATCTACTCTAGCATCAGACCGCCTAATGGCTACCAATCCGTTCTTTCCCCTGAAGTTTAAGCAAAATTTATTGATATAGTGGAAAGCTGCAAATGTATTGATATAGTGGAAACTAATAACATTACTGCAGCTGCACTGCCCTCATCTGCTGCTTGGCAGACATCATTTGACATAGCTAGCAGGTTAATTTCAGTACCTCAAAAGGATATGATTCGTCAGAGAGTGCACTCCGGAACCCGTTACTCTCCAAGAATGGTACAAACAACAATGGTTTACTGTGGGCCACTTTAATAAAATAATACATTTGGTGGAGATCTCACTCATCCATAAGTGTGCCAACATCATCAAAGTATAAATATGTTGGTTTTGTGAATCTGGCCCTGGTGTTTGCAAAGTACAGTATTGCCATGGCATGGAAATCCACAGTGACGACCCCACTACAGTGATGAGAAACTAACTTGCTGAAGTGGGCTAGGCAACTGTCAGGTCTGACATATGGCATCAAATTAGAGTGGAAGGACTATATCATAAATAGGATGGTTTTATTGAAAACTAGAAAACAAGTCGGATGATCGACCACTGTAGACATGTGGGCCACACTTACAACTGTATTGTTGGTATGAGTTGCCGACGTTTGGCGATCGACTCTGATGAGCGGGGTTTGCCAGGAATTGTATGGTGGCTGGAGCTATGATCGTACAGGATACGAATGTGTGTCACCGACAATGTGGACCCAAGGTATGTGCCTGTATTCGATGTTATCGGTCGGCCTTAACAACTGCAGACCCTTATAATAATGTACCTAGTATACTTGTCTGCCTCTGACCACTGTACTAGCTGATAACTATATATGGGTGCTAAAATCAACATACATAAACGGCTGGCCAACAATTGTATATTGAATACATCTACTTTAGTAATTTTGTTAAAAATATGTATTAATAGGCAACAATAGAGTTCTCAGAAGAAATGATCATACAGTGAAACTAATGTGAAAGAGTGATGTGTGTATGCAAATAAAAAAAAAAGATTCTATACTAAAGAAAAATCGCAAATAAGCATGGTCATTTGATTTTAACTGTGTATTAGTTGACCGTGTTTCGACGGCTGTATGATTTTAAAGGTCGTCATCAGGACAAGCAATCAGTTAAGAGTAACTTGGGAGGCAGTTGAGAAAAAGTTGTTTGGCATATCATGAAATTATGGCATGGAACATTCTATAATCTCATGATATTCCAGCTGGTTGCGAAAGAAAATTACTTATAATGTTAGCGGATGAGATTGGATAAGGAAAAATCACTGAAATAAAAAGGAATAGAGAAAATAATTGATTGATTGATTGATTGATTGTGGGTTTCTAAAGCGCTAGAATCGACTCCCGAAGGAGTATCTCTGCGCTGTAGACCGCTGGGGAATCCGTCCTGGCTTTCCCTGTGAGATGGTCCCTACTGGGTATCTCCAGGGTGAAACCAAGCATCCCCGGCGTATGTGGGGGGCCGTTGTGGAGATGAGGCAAGCTAATGCCCAGAGTTGCCGAGTGTGATCCCTGGTTAGAGTAGGCACCGATGCGAGAATTATCGAGTCCGCTGACCCTGGTCCACGACCCTGCCGCGTCGGGGATAGAACCCTGGTCCCGGGCCGTCCTCTACTTCCGGGTCTTATTGATATATAGGCATACTGTGTAGCACAGTTTTTAGTGGGGTTATACTCACCATGTCAGAATAAACATTGTCAATATAGGGAGCTTGTAAAAGGCCTTTAAATGAATAAAAGCAACTGGATATAATCAGTATATGGAAAAAGGGAAGGGCAAGTGGCACATGTGAGGCACACACACCATACTTACTGAAAGTAGAGTTAAGCAGCAATTCTACATAAAGAATAGTATAGGAGTGTTAGAGTGCACTTAAAATTTGGATACCAGTGTATCAAACGGTGAAGAATTTTATGTCTACTCTGCGGCGGAGAAGGCGATTCACCTGCCTTCATGTAATCAATAAAAGGGCTGAAGGCTCTATAATATTCATTATTTAGAACTTCTGCTTAATTTTACTTCAAATAATCTATATTCCTTCTGCGGTAAAATGAAGTCCATTACCTCAGTGAACAGCTTGGGGCATATTCTGTGCTAACATGATTCCCATATTCTTAAGTATTTTGACTGACATTTTATTGAAACTTTAAGACCCTTTTCAGAAGTTTTTTTAAAAGCATACCAAAAGGCAGTTCAGTTTTTGTGAGAGCACGTACATAGGGGCAATGTTTGATTCAAGATATCTTCATGGGGCCTGTACATCATTTAAAAATAGGGGGTGGGTGGGGCTAAGCCATTAACCACACTGTTTCTTTTGAGGGTTATTTTCTATCTTAGCTTTCTCCTTGGTGGGGGTACCTCTGGGTCTCAAGTAGCTCTCCATCCATAGAAAGGTTCAAAGTCCCATTAGTGAATGAGGCTTTGCCCTGGAAAGGACACAAGTACACATAGGCAGACCCTCTTTGAAAGAATGGCTACATTTACATACTCATGTGAACTCAGGAGCACACCCTGGAACTCGGGCATAGTGGTCAAATGCCAGACAAGTATTTTTCAGGTTTTTCCAGATTGTCACTTAATTTATTATTTCACTTTGAAAAATGGTCTAAGGCAACAAATTGTTCCACATGAGCACAGATCATATATCAAGAAACCAACACAGACATCCCAGACATGCGTGCCTACATACACTGGGCAGCAGTTAAATGTGTCCAATGAGGGCCTAATAATGTCTAAATAAGTCACTGACCCTGCCAGTGGATACAGCAGCATCGATCAGATATGCTTGATATCACTAGGCCGCTAACAGACCGAAAGACACCTATACTAAACGAAGAGCACTTAAAGTGAGAGGAAAGTGCGCTGGGGAAAAACACGAAATTAAATGGATGAGCCTGTGAATAAAGTCTTAGGGCCTGATTACGAGTTTATCTGTTACATATCTCCCTTGATAAATCCAATACCAGAGATTATGGCCCAGATGTAGGTCGCCAATTACCGGTCGACCGGCCGATTTCGGCCGTTACCGACCGGTATTTGGGAATTGGCATGTAGGGGGCATTTTATTTACAGAATCGGTATATTTACCGATTCGGTAAATTTACAGAATCGGTAAAATACCGAATCGGTAAATATACCGATTCTGTAAATCAAGATGTAGGTGGCACTGTAATCAGTGCCACAGGCCCTTACCGAATCGTTATTTACCATGGAATACTATTCCATGGTAAATAACTAATTCCTGTGTACATGCACATCTGTGCATGTAAACCTGTGCCATGTGGCACATAGACATGCCCTAAGGGCATGTATGTGTGTCACATGGCACGCAAGCCAGTAACAGGGGTGCAACAGGGTGTCAAAGTGACACCCTGTCCCCCTTGTAAATTCGGTATTTTTACAGATTCTGTAATTACCGAATCGGTATCTGCCATTGAATCCTATGGGCTTCAAGGCCCATAAGAATCAATGGCAGATACCGATTTTGTAATTACAGAATCGGTAAATACCGAATCATACCGATTCGGTATTTGTTACCGAATTTCTACCTACATATGAATTACCGATTCATGAATACCGAATCGGTAAAATTCGGTATTTATGAATCGGTAATTCACATTTACCTACATCTAGGCCTATGTTATTTATTAGATACTTATTACATGTATTACGAGTTATTGGGGAATAACATGCAGATGTAGGTACTTAAAGCACCAAAATCCACATGATGTGGCAAATGCAGTACTTTTTTCCATCGTTACATTTCGGCAGGGTTGACCTGTGGAATTTCTCGAAGGTTGAGTGATTTAACGCATCCGATAATTATCGGATGCTTTAAATACCGTCAAGCTTGTATTTCCGACCCAATCATAAACTGATGAATGTCACCTCAGAGGTTGGGTTATCAAATGTGCAATCGCAAACTCTTTGCTTATTCTTGGCCCAAACCTGTGCAACTCATAGTCTTTTTTTATTAGGAAAGTGTTAAGCAGTTAAATATCACCATGTCCACAGAATAAATATACATGATGACATACAAAGATGGAGAATTCATGTGTCATACACTGAGATACAAATATATAGGCACAATTAAAAAGAACGGGATTTTATAGGATTTCGTGGAAATAGCCAGGCATGTAAGAGACAATCCTTTTCCAGACCAGTGCCCAGCGCTGTCGTGGGTTACATTTATTAGGAAGATTGTTCTTATAATAGTCAAATCCAAGCCATAAGCAAGAATACATTCCTGCCAACGTGCTTTTGGGACTGGTGGGTCACTTTACAACGAAGCTCTTGCTGTACCTCATCTTGCTACAGTATTTACAAAAAATGTAAATCACAACCAGACTGGGATGTATGTTGCGTGAGTGATCCAGCATAAATAGCTTGGAATCCCCTCTAACCTCAACCGGTGGCAGATTTATCAATTTGTTACAAATAGCGATCCAAAATGGTGACAAGAGTTGGCAAGTGGCCCCTTCCACCGAAAGCAGTTGGAAGTCTCCCTGAAGCCAATTTTAAACAATCTGTGTGGTGTTTATGGTTTAAATCTTTTTATTAATTTTTAAGACAGACTAAGAACAAGACCCTTGCCTCCCACGTTAGAGTGCAGTCGCTATTAGTCGTCCCCTTCTGGATTTAAGTGGGTAATTCAATGGGTTGGGTCAGCCCAAGAGGATGTAGGAGGGAAAACGAGGGAGCTGAGTTTCTAAGTGAAGATCTATTTCATCTAACACTTAGGACCAGTACGACTGTATGTGGGTGCAACTCCAGAGGACGTGTTCCAGTGTACCTCTTTCCCCGCACTCCCTCCAGCACAGATTGCTGAGTTGAGGGTCAAAGCGATGCACACGCTCCGGCGTATAATACCAATAAGTAACTATCTTGGTCAAAGTCTCCGGGAGGCCCATATGGTACGCCGAGTGCAGTGCCCTATGGTAAATGCCCTCCCATTCCTTATGACTTAGGGTTCTCCCCAGGTCCCTCTCCCATCGGGCACGGCCGGCATTATAGGTGTGAATGGTGGGGCCTAGGAGCATCTTGTAGGGACCAGATATGATCCTCTTATCAGAGGTGCGAGTTATCAGCCATTTTTCGTGAGGGGATAATAGTGGTTGTGCGTGTGGCCCAATGTGAGGATGTAGTGCCCAGTGTCTGATCTGAAGGTATGACAGGCGTTCGGCTTCGGGGAGGCCGTAGTGTTCCCTAAGCTGCGGAAACTGGATAATGCCATCTAAGTCAAAAAGATGTCCCAGGGATCTGCAAGGGGAGGAACACCAAGCTAGAAAGGCTCGGGCTTCAGTACCGGATTGAAACTCTGGGTTATCGAATAGTGGTGTGAGAGGTGATGGGAACGTGGTCAATTGTGCATGAGTGTTGGTGAGATCCCAGGATTCCATGATGGTGCTTGTGATGTATGATGCATAAAGATTGGCTGGCCGGTGAGGCTTGTGGGATCCCTTGTAGCAGTCTGCCAGCCACTGCCTGGTCCTGAAACAGCCAGTGCTTTTCTGATTCCACCCGCTGCCACTCTACCAGATATCTGAGCTGAGCGGCATGGAAATATGACTGGAGGTCGGGCACTCCCACTCCTCCCTTCTCCGGAGGTAGAATTGCAACCTGATGGCGGAAGCGCGGTTTGCGGCCGTGCCATATAAAACGCGAGAGGTCTGCTTGTGTTTTCTGGATCCAGCCTAACGGTGGTCGGAGGGGAAGGGTCTCAAATATGTATAAAATTTGAGGGAGTATAGTCATCTTAGTAGCTGCTATCCTACCCAGCCAGGATATTGTGCAGTGTTGCCACCTGCTCAATTCTTTTCTGACGCGTGTTCGAAGGTTGGAGTAGTTAATGTCGGAGGTGGCTTGAATGGTGGGAGCAAGCTGGATGCCTAAGTATGGAAGCTTTGAAAGATCTATTATATCTGAAGTTCAGAAGATTCCTTTCAACAAACCTAACAAAAGCAATTTATCACCCAAAGAATGTAACACTCTCAAAAATTTGAGTCAAGATAAGAGTCTTACCTTTCAGAAAGCAGATGAGGGTGGTGCACTCATAGTGATGGCAACAGAATTCTATGTAAATAGTGTAAATAATCATGTTTACAATCAAGATATCTATTTACCACTTGAGGGAGATCCCACGCGAGAGTACCAACAAATCCTACAACAAATAGTCGATCACGCATTGGAAATGAAGTGGATCAGCCAGAAAACGCACACATTCTTCATCATGAAGTATCCCAGAAGACCGCAACTGTATATGTTGCCAAAAATCCATAAGGATCCCATCAATCCTCCCTTTAGACCCATAGTCTCAGCCTGTGGGTCCATCTCGGAACCCATTGGATAGTTTGTAGACACATTTTTACAACCCATTGTTCAAAAGAGCGTGACATACATTAAGGATACCACTACATTTCTGAACCTATTGAAAACTGTATCTTTGAACATGATTCCACGTACTGGCTATGTACCATAGACGTCACTGCCCTGTACTCATCCATCCCTCACAATGAGGACATTGAAGCGTTGGAATGGAGCTTATTGAACAGTGATCTAGAAGAATTTCAAAAAGTGTTGATTTTGGAACTAATGCATTTTGCATTATACCATAGCTATTTCGAATGGAAAGGACAATTTTTTAACCAATGCAATGGCACGTCAATGGGCTTTGGGGGGGCACCCTCATATGCCAACATCTTTATGCACAAATTTGAGTCTGACTACGTTTTACACAATCAAACATGGACCGAAGGAATAGTAATGTTCAAACATTACATAGATGACATCTTTCTAATTTGGCAAGGCTCAAAAGAACAACTGGAGAAGAACATTGCGACATTAAATACTCACAACGAAAGGATAAGGTTCACCCATACCATTGCAAAGGAATCCATTGCATTCTTGGATGTACAAGTGATGTTAGCTAACAATACAATCAGCACTAAGGTTTTCACCAAACAAACTGACAGAAATGCAAGCCTTTTATTTCAAAGCTTCCATCCGGAATCGCTCAAGAAAATTTGCCTATGTCTCAATACATCAGACTAAAAATAATCACCACTAATGACAAAGACCTCCAAACATCACTAAAGGTACAAACAGTCAAATATGAACATAGAGGTTATCCGCAAAACATTTTACAAACTTCCCTCAGTAAAATTGAAAAATTGGACAGAGACACTTTATTACAACAGAAAGAGAAAATCACTGTAAAGAAAACAGTATGTGTGATGAAATACTCAACAGAATCTACCAAAATCAAACGCATCATCAATAAACATTGGCATTTAATCCAAACTGAACCAGATCTAAAAGATCTATACAGTGACAAAGTGACATTCGCATTCCAAAGATCTAAGAATTTGAGGGAATTACTGAATGCACCCAAGAAAGAGAATCTGAATTGGAGAGAATGTTAAAATGTTTGAATTGCATTCATTGTAATAACATGATTACAGGAAATATCTTCACCCATCCCACCAAAGGTTATCCTATTGAACTGCATCACACCAGCACTTGTGACACCACAAATTGCGTTTACGCAATTAAATGCCCTTGTGGCAAAATATACGTCGGACAAACAGAACGTAAAATAAAAGTATGCATTACGGAGCACAAAAGCAGCATCCGTCTTGCGAATGTGAAATCCACTCTAGCATGCCATTGGAAAGAAGCTGGGCACCAGCTAGCCCAACTAAGATTCACGGTTCTCGAGACTATCCCACAACGCCAAGACATGGATCCTTTGAAACAAAGATTAAGAGCTGAATTCCACTGAATTAAAAAACTGAACTCTGCACATCCAATCGGGATGAACGATCGTGTTGAACATTCTTGCTTTCTATGATCCACTACCTGTTTGCAGCATTGACTTCTGATCAACACTGGTCCCCCGCATTAATGTCCATTATGTTTAGTACTGTACATCTATTTGTCTAATAATTGTGACATGTGATGATAATAATTTGCATTTCCTATTATTTGTTTGTGCATTGTGCCTCTCCAAATATTATTTTGAGTCTTGTTGTGATCCTCGTATCTCAATCCCATTACCGCGTTACTTTTTACACTTCCTTATGTTGAAGCTCTGACACTCATGTCACGCGGTGGGGGTTTCATTTTATGCACGTTCATTCATTGGTTAGATTGTTCTGATAGAGCGCGCGAGGTCACCCAGCCAATAATTTCGCCGTTTCCGGCTTCAGGGCCCATATACTTTCAATTCATACTATTCATTGACTTCACGGGCTGCTACCAATTTGTGTGTGTTCCCTACTGTTATTACTCAGTGTACCCGACTTACCATCCACCGACACGGGTACCTATGACCACAACGGATCAGGGGCCTAGCTGTAAAAGGAAAGGCAGCAAATGCAAATTCAAATGACATTCAATACTGTTGTAAAATGACCACGGACAACTGGAAGTTTTAAAAGCTTTATCTAAAGTTCGTTTTCATCAAGTATCAAACTTACAAGAATAAGGCAATCAATAACCAAGATAATGAAAAGTACATAACTATAGAGAAATAAAGTCAGGGTAATCATAGAAACGCTAATATGAGATGCAACAAGTAACGCTATGCATTCAGGGCAGGGAGTCTTTAGACAATTTAAGTAAGGTCGTTCTAGACCATATCAGAAAATTACAAACTGCAATGCAAAATATGATTTCTAAAAGGTAGGGTAACATGGGAACATATTAAGAAAATATGCAAATGACTTTACGTTTCAATAGTTGCGGCAAAAGCATGGAAAAATCAACATATGCAAAGGTGTCTCTTTATTGAAGCAAAAGACAGAAATATAGAAAGGTGCAAGTTTAAAGAACTTAGAGCAGTATTTACCTAGACTGGTGTGGAAACCAAACCCTGGCCACGGGTCAGTTAAGGACAGGAAACCCTCAAGGAAGGATACCCCTCAAAGGACAGCAGGTGCAGAATGGACACCCAGGACAGGACAGGATACCCTCGGATTAGGAATCAGGACAGGACCCTCAGGACAGGACAGCAAACCCTCAGGACAGGACCGCTCAGGACAGGACCGCACCCGCAGTTTGGAAGCAACGCCTGCGCTCCACCCTCTCTGCAGCTATCGATCAAGACCCCGATTGGGTCAGCGAACTCCCAGCAAAGTGCTTCGCCAGCACTTTAAGGTTCAGTAAAACCTTAGTCTATGGTCAATTTCGGACAGAGTGCTCCGCAGCGCTCTGTATCTTCAGTCACCTATTGAGTACGATGGGTCAGTGACAGGTCAGCTAAACCAGACAAGTCGGACAATTCCCTAGGTGAACCCAGGGTAGATATACTCTTTCGGGGCATTGTACCACCCCCCAATGTTGCAAAGTGTCAGAATCCCTCAATTTGGATTGGTCCTAAGATAGGATTTGGGTAACACACCAATCACAACACACTATTTGGATGCCTAATTTACATCTCTGGGTACCGCCTAGCAAGATTGGGGTTCCCATGAGAAACTGCAGCGAAATACAATGAGAAATGTACAATGTTGCTGAATAGGGACACATGTCTCCGTTTTGCTGGGTTTGCAGGTCAGTTCTCAGGAGCATCTAGCCCATCCCTGCCAGCTGGCCAAGTTCCATCAGCCAAGGTTTTCAGTTCCCCAGACATAGGAGCATGCGCAGAAAGGCCCACCAAGATGGTATTCGGTGCAGTCAGACCCCCAATCCCCGCGGTACATGAAAAGTAAGCGAGAACAAATTAATACATAGAAACAACATTATGAAAACACATCACAGGGTTTGTACTTTCAACTTATTACTAAGAAATATACTTATGCAGTCTAAAGGTTAGCTACATATAACAGGTACAAGAGCAGTGGCACGAGCAGTACCACGTTATAGGCAAAGCTATGTATTACGCATGCGCATAAATTTCCCTCCAACTCTGCAGACACGTCAGGACACGTGAGTGTGGCTGACGCATGCGCAGTAACTAAATACAAGCGGCGGCCATATTAAATGACTCGAGTAAATTATTTTAGTAAAACACATATGCAAGCGTCAGGGAACCTCGTTTAAACATAAAATAACGTTAGTAAGACGTACGAATTATTACCTTGTTACACATAGACGAGGTTCATGAATACAGCAAGTCGCAAAATATGCGAAGCTTTGCTTCATCAATCCCCTCTTTGATGATATTTACTATCATCACAAAATATAATGGAACCAGATGCCAACTTTTCTTTCACACTTTATACAGCTCTATCTCTTCCAGCAATCGCTCCAGCTTTTCTCTTTCAGTTTTGGTAGGGTGAGAACTCTTCACCTTTTTATAGATCTCATTATTCATCTCTTCTAATTCAAGCTTATCCACACTTTGTTTCACCCCTCTTGCATTCACTTCATACTTTCGTGTGTGCTTACGACACTTGCAGCAGACAAATATGAAAAATTGGATGAGACCTATAATTCCAATTGGCATCAGTACCTTGAACAATAAGCCTTTACCTACGCTAGCAAGCCAATGACCTACATTTGAGAGACCATCTACCGGTCTCTTCCAGGCACTATCAACCTCGAGTGGTTTGAGTTCCTTTGCCAAATTAGTAATGTTTTTCACATATCTTTTGAGCTGTACACTTTTATCCGGAATATAAGTGCAACAATGTTGCGCCTTCAACATCCGGCAGACTCCGCCCTCTTTCGCCAATAAGGTATCAAGAGCAAGTCGATTCTGTAAAACCATTGATCTAATCGCAACCATTTCGGTATTGACCAGCAGAAATCCATGAGCTGTGTCAGTAGACAACACATCCACTATAGTGGACAATTTGCAAATTCTGTGAGTGTTCAGAACCACTCCCACTCCAGGTATCAGTGCACTGAAAATACTACCCATAATTTCACCTATACTTTCTCTTTTACTACGCGCTAAGCCATTAGTATTTTCACTGCTTCCAGCAACTCCATTCACATGGTATATTTTCGGGAAGACAATGCCAAAATAGCAGCTTCCATACCAGTGATCCGGCAATTTGAAATAAGCCTTGTCCCCACAAATATAATAAATTCCAGGAAACACAGGCTCTGACCCATTTTTGAAACCCCAACCTCCAATTACCTTGTAATTATGTTCGCATTCACTGGAACCAATGAAAATGTTATTATAATAGCTAGTCTTCTCGCGGTGAAGACATAGCTTGCCTTTCTTTTCAAAATCCAGCAACAGAGCAGGACCCGCCCCACCAGATGAGGTGCCTTCCATGTTCTCTGCCCATCTCGGCCTTTTCTGACTTTCGTCATTTGCCTTCTTTTGTATCTTAATTCTCCTTTTCTCTGCCATGTTCAGGAACATCTTTTCCTGCTCACGCAAAGAACAAGTCAAGTTATCTCTGTGTGCGTCACCTATGTCGATGTTACCTATAGTCAGAAAGTATTCGCCCATATAGCAAGTAACGTCACTTTTGGTATGTACAGGATTCAAGTTCCCACGTATAGGAAGTTCAGAAAAGATCACGTCATTGTTAGAGTAATAGTACTGTAACGGTCCTCTTTTGTAAAATAAACTAGCTAAAATGCTACAGGAAATTCCATATGTCAGCGGCAAGTGATGGTATGTCACGCCTTCAGCTACAGAGGTAGGTAGCTTCATGCAGACATAGCAATCTTCAATTTCCATAGTCTCTACATAGTGTATTAACAAGTTTGCGAAAACGTTTAAATGTGTCCTGTTCTTAACTCCATGAAAATGTAGTCCTCCCTCATCTGATGCTTCTATGTCTTGTTTTGTTTGTCTCAGTGCTCTCTCATGTCTTGCTACACTCTGTGTTGTCAGCTCCTCACTGTCTGTATTTACAATTTCAGTAGGGACAATGTTAGTATTTTTGCTCACAGCAAAGGGAATGAAAATTGTTAGTCCTATCCAAACTAATATCAGGACGACTACACTACAGACGCATACCTTGCAGCATGTTTTGCAACAGCTGCGACTAGGTCTACCATTCACGTTTGAATCAGACATTTCGGCTCAAAAGAAGTTTCTCGACCCCTCTTTGTGTCTTTACACAAGTATCTTACTTTGTGCAAATTCACGGTGGTTATTCTTCTTCTTCGTCAGAGTACTCAGGGACGGGCTCTCCGTCGCTTACGTCAGTTATATCAAGATCTTCAAGTTCTTCCAACACAAGTGTCCATTCAGGTGACTTGTACTTCTTGTTTTGTCTTTTTATTCGATCACTACTTCTTTTGGAAGTACCTTCTTGTTGTTCAGCTATGCGAGCACTTCTCCTTTCTTCTGCACGTTTTTCTTCCACCGTCTTTATCCTTAGTCTCAATTTCTTTACGAATCTAGGCTCCAGATGCTTCCTTTTCTTGAGTCTTTTGATTGGTACTTGGACTTTGTTTCCTTCTCTTGCCCTTTTGTTCTCATTAGCGGTTGGTAATTCTGTTTCAGTTTCTTCTTCTTCTATCTGACTAATTCCAGGACTCGCATCTATTTCTTCTGCCTGGGTACTAATCTGGCCTTGTTCAGGTGAATCTTGGTTTTGCTTTTCAAATGTCTCTGTTTCTTGTTCCTGAACACGTTCTTCTACTTCTGTCTGATCCTGTTCAAGCACTTCGATCTCTGGACTTTCTTCTGCTCGAACTATTACGCTATGTCTAGTCTGTCCCTTCTCGATATCAGGAGTCAGTGGAGGAGTATCAATTTCTTGCTCTGTATTCCTCACTTGTTCAGTATCCTTCACTTGTTCAGTATCGGGCACTGGCTCCGTATCATTCACTTGTTCTGTATCAATCACGTGCTCTGTCCCTGTCTGACCTTCTCCTTCCTCAGTTTTGATGTGAATCTCAAGATCCTGAGGTTCTTCGCCTGTGCCTTTCCTTTCCTCTCTAGTCCACTCTCTACCTTCCCAAAGTCTCTCACTGGTTCGAATGGGGTCTTCAGTGAGATCAATTAATGGAATCCACTCCTCTGGCCATATGCTAGGCAGCTCGTCTTCAGCTACTTCCGGCTCAGCTTCTTGGACCCCTTCAGCAGGCTGGGCTCTTGGTAGTTCGTTATCAACTATTCTTGGGCCAACGTCTGCTGATTCTGCAGCTCGACTGGTACTGGGCTGTACGTCGTCAGCTACTTCCGGTCTGGCTCCTGCAGAGTCCTCTGCTGGACGCCCTTCTTCTTCAGGCTCTTTGTCTGGTAATACCTTCTTGGTGTGGCTGGCGTGTATCCAACGTGGAACCCCTGCACACTTTACTGCTGTGGTAGTTACCAGGATCACCTGACGCTTCTCTCCCCACCTTGGCTCCAGGCAGCTCTTCCGAGTATGCTTCTTTATCTTCACCCAGTCCCCCGGGACCAGTTTGTGGAGAGGAGTCGTTGGATTGAGGATGGCGTCTTCTCCGATCTGGCGAGAGATAGAACGCACTTGGTCACCCAATCTCTTGCAGTATTCAAGCACCAAATCATCAGTAATACTCAACAGTTTGCTTCCTGGCACCCATGCTTGTCTCATCACTCTTCCCATAATGATTTCATGGGGACTTAGGCCTGTCTTGCGGTCTGGAACACTTCCGAGTCCCATCAGGACCAGGGGCAGGGCCTTCACCCAGTTCATGCCAGATGCATATCACAGTTTTGCTAGTCTGTTTTTGATAGTTCCATTTACTTGTTCCACTATTCCAGAAGCCTCTGGACGGTAGGCACAGTGAAGCTTTTGTGAAATTCCAAAGGCCTTACAGAGTTCGTCGATCACTTTATTATGAAAATGTCGGCCTCTATCTGATTCCATAGTGACTGGCATTCCGAACTTAGGTATCAGTTCTTTTAGTAAACACTTAGCTACTGTTATTGCGTCATTTTGGGGAGTAGGGAAAGCCTCCACCCACTTGGAAAATAAACAGACCATGACAAGGACATATCGCTTCCCTTCACACCGGGGCATGGTGATGAAGTCAACCTGTATTCTTACAAAAGGACCCCCGGACCTCCCAATTTTGCCCAGTTCCACCAAAGTTTTCTTCCCTGGGTTCATCTTTTGACATGACAGGCACCTCTGGCAGAGGGACTCTGCTACTTTCCTGAACTTTTTACTGTACCAAGTCTGTTGGAACACTAGAATCATGGCGTCCCTACCAATGTGTGATCCTTCATGTATCAATCTCGCCATTGTGCTAAGTAAGTGTCTAGGTAACACAGGCATACCAGTTGGGCCCAAAATGACACCATCCACACGTCTTGGTCGACACCCATCTTCCTTCCACTTCTCTCTTTCTTGCCAAGGTGCCGCCTGCTGCCACTCTTTCACTTCATCCCATGTAGGCACTTCTTCAAACACCTGAAGTTGGCAGCTGGTTCCTGGCCCCCCTCGTTTTGGATTTACGATATACCGATCTCTGGCGCACCATTGGGCCACTCGATCAGCAAAATCATTTCCCAGTGATACAGTGTCAATGCCCTTCTTATGAGCAGCACATTTTACCACTGCCAGTTCCTTTGGTAACTGGATTGCCTCTAAAAGGTCTTGAACCACTTTTCCATTTCGAATAGGGGTACCTGATGAAGTCAGGAACTCCCTTTGTAGCCACAACTGGCCAAAGTCATGCACAACCCCATAACAGTACTGACTGTCAGTATACACTGTTATGCGTAGGTTTTTCCCAATTTGTCAGGCTTTTATCATAGCGATCAATTTGGCTACTTGTGCAGACTTAATGTTATATAGATAACCTGCCTCTTCAATTTTGTCTAAGGAGACTACCGCATAGGCAGCACTCAGGCCTCCTTGTTCATGCCTTAGACATGAACCATCCACAAATAGTTCCTTATCATGCTCAGGCAATGGTGTTTCCTTTATGTCTGGGCGTGGCTTGGTATTGAATTCTGTTAAATCAATGCAATCATGCTCATCATCCACCCCCCCTTCCATATCCTTTGGGTTGGGGAGTAAGGTGGCTGGGTTCAGAATACTACACCTAACAATGTTTACATTTGCAGCACCCACAAGAATCCTCTTGTATTTAGTCAGCCGACTAGGGGTGAGATACTGAGTTTTAGTTCTGGTCAACAAAATTACCACTCCATGTGGAACATACACAGTTACAGGATGTCCCATGACAATTGACTCACTCTGCTCTAAACTGGCACAGGTAGCAGCTACTGCTTTCAGACAACCTGGTAATCCAGCAGCCACCGGATCCAAGGTGGCAGAGAAATATGCCACAGGCCTTCTTGTTGTGCCATGATTTTGAGTTAGGACTGACAACGCGCAATTATCGCGAGTGTCACAGAATAGGGCAAACTCCTTAGAATAGTCTGGCATTCCTAATGCAGGGGCTGTACACAGACAATCTCGCAGTTTGGTGAAGGCTGTTAAGCTTTCATCATCCCATTCTACAATATCTGGAGTTCCTCTCTTGGTCATTTTTATCAAGGGCCTAGCAAGGACTGCAAATCCCAGAATCCACTGCCTGCAGTATCCTATCACACCCAGGAACATTCTGATCTCTTTCTGAGTACGGGGTAACTGCATCTTTTGAATTATTCTCACTCTCTCGGATGCCACTTTCCTGACACCTTTCTCTATCTGGTGCCCCAGATATTTCACTGATTTTGCACAGAACTGTAATTTTTCAGGGGCCACTTTATGTCCCTTATCACTCAGGTGATTCAGTAGGGCAATGGTGTCAATCACGCAATCCCTATGACTTTTAGACGCCACCAAGAGGTCGTCTATGTATTGCACTAGGACAGAGTTCCCAGGTAAGACCAAAGTTTCCAAACATTTTTTCAAGATCTGATTAAAGATAGAGGGGCTCTCTGTGTACCCTTGAGGGACCCGGTTCCAGACATACACGTGACCATTGAAGGCAAATGAGAAAAGAAATTTGCTATCTGGATGCAAGGGAATGGAAAAGAATGCATGACACAGGTCTATCACAGTGAACCACTCAGCATCCCAGGGAATCTGATACAGAATCACTGCTGGGTTTGGGACAATAGGGCAGCAGGGGACTACTATCTTGTTGACTTTTCGTAGATCCTGCACTACTCTGTACTTGCCACTAGGCTTCTTGATGCCCATAATCGGGGAGTTACATGGGCTACTCATTACCTCCTGTATGATGTTTCCTTCTAGCAATTTCTGTATTTCCAGGGTAACACCAGCTCTCACTTCTGCATTCATTCTGTAGGGCTTAGTATTGGGGTATACTGCATTGTCCTTGATGGCTATCTGTATGGGGTCCACATTTTTCATTAACCCTACATCTTTCCCAGTAAAGTCCCACACCTCTGGCTTCACTGCTTCTTGGAGTTCTTTGGGCAAATCCTGTACAGTCATTCGTTTAATCTCTGAGTCCGGTCTGATCAGCATTAATTTATAAATGCCGTCTTCATCTGGGGTCTGAATTTCAACACCCTTTGGTGTGCAAAAGATGGTACAGTTCATTTTGCACAGCAAATCACGTCCCAGTAAGTTTACTGGACTGGTGTCGCAAACGACAAATCTATGCATTTCCTTAAAGTTTCCAATTGAGATCTCCATGGGCTTGGTAACAGGAGTACTAATCAATTGATTAGATACACCCACTACTTGGATGGCTTCTCCCGAGAGGGGTAGGTTTGGAACGTCCACTGTTCTCACAGTAGAACGGGTAGCGCCAGTGTCCAACAGAAAGGTGACATCATTTCCGTCAACCTTCCCTTCAATGTATGGTCCGGACTGGTCTACCGGCAAGGAGGCGCCAAGTACGCACTCCTCGTCCTCCCCTCTCAGGCCCCGTCAGTATTGGTCATCACATAGGAAGGTATCATTCAATAGATACTGCGAAGTTGCTGCATTTCTGTTCTCATTGCTTTCCCAGACTTCTATCTCATCACCCTCTGTCACTTTCCCCCTATGTACTTGCTTAGGAGCTCGGGGCACCTGAACCGTCTTTACCTGTGGTTGAGTCTTTCTTGGTCTTTCTTTCTGCGTCTGTGGAGTTAAATCAGGAGTTTTGGGGTTATCATCGGGCAAGTAAGGACACTCGTTACGCCAGTGTCCAATTTCGCCGCACTGATGGCAGGGAAATTTCTTCATAGCCTCTTCCCTGCTCATTTTGGGCCGGGGCTTGCCTCCTCCCCCACCCCCAGGACCTTGGTTCTGAGTGTTTTTGACCATGTTACTCAACTGTTTTTCCTGCTGTTCTGCGAGCTTCACCTGAGCCCACATGACCTTCTCTTTGAGAGCCTTTTTCTTTTCGGCCATCTCGTCCTCGCAGTACTTTGCGTACCGCAGGACCTCGTCTACCTTTTTGGTATGCCAACAGATTTTATTATCCTTTATCCACTGACAAATTTCGGGTCTTAAACCGTTTACAAACCTGTAAATGAAATGCGTCATATCCTTCATCTCGATGTTATCTATACCACTGTATGTTTTAAACACCTGCAACAGCCTTTCATAATAGGAGTGCACTGTCTCCTCTCTCTCCTGTGTTGTTCTATCTATTCTGGTCCAATCAGTTTCTTTTGCGGGCACCTTATTTTTCAAATGCTGAATCACTTGTTCATATTTTTTCATCACTTCAATTGACGGTTCCCCTGTGTTCGAGTCCCTCGGGTACTCCTCACTAGGCCAGCCTATGGCAATTTTACACTCGGTCCATAGATCTACCGGGACCACAATATCGAAAAACCCATCCAGGTCTTTCCACAGACATTTTTGCACCTTTACGAATCTTTCCACCTGCCGGTACCAGTCAACTGGCTTCTCGCGTAGTTTCGGGAAATCATTAGTAAAGGACACAATATCCTGCCTGGACCATGGAACATGCACATACCTCCCACCTGGCACTTCCCGCATGGGGCATAATGTTTCGGGCTTTTCTACTTCCCTCAGAGGGAACTCAGGGGTAGCTTGTCTGGATCGAGCCTCATCTTTCTTTCGTGCCCACCTGGTTCTCCATTTTTCCACGTCTCCCCATTTTTGCAAAACTGCAAGCAACTCTTTAATCTGCAACTTCCTCCCTGACACATTCAAGTTCTCTAAATCCTTGTCTGAGAACTCAGCTCTGTAAGGCTTTTGTAAGGGCTTGGATCTTGAAATATCTATTCCCATACTAGCTGCGGTGTCTGTCAGTTTTTCGTGGAGCACCCTAGTACTCCGGGTAAGGCTTTTACACATAAACAGCAACTCTTCTTCAGAATAGGTATTCAATCTGTCTAATCCCACATTTCCTGCCATTAATTCCTCTATTTCTACTCTCAGTTTGTAGAGGTCCAAAGGTTTCGTTTGTGGAGCCTGTTTTTCTAATTCACGACTCCAATTTTCAATTTCTTCCGGAGTTACCAGAGATACACTCCTAGTACCTGACGTTGATTCTAATTTAATTTCTTTCGCATCAAAAGGATTTTGCCGCTTCGGCACTCCCTTTCCGGTCTGTTTGTTGGGCAGGTCCAAGAACGCAACTTCAGACTCACACTCACTGGACTGATCATCTATTATTATGGGTTCCTGTCTGGGTGGTGCCATGATTGGGTTCATAACTGGAGGGTTCGGATTTCCCTGACTATTCCCATATAACGGAACCACTGGTCCAATAGTTACTGGAATAGTCAAAGCTTCAGGACTGGTGTTTAACTGGGAGATTTTCTGAATTATTTCTGTTCTCTGTCTAGCTAGAACTTCTTGCTCCCTCTCTTCCAGTATTCTTCCTAATGTTCGTTCAGGCATTATCTGTGGGGTCAGGTGAGGAGTAAAACTCGGGGCAGTAGGATGCGTTTCACTTGGTCCCCCACCATAATTTGGTTTCGGGAACAAAGTTCCTGTGCCAAATGACCTGCGCTCCTCCCCATATGGAGGCTGCAAAAAGGGCATTCCTGAACTTAATGGCTTTTCTTCGTTTTCATAAAGTGGTCTGGGGAAAAAGAGCTTTTCACGGGAATATTTTTCTTCCGGGCTCGCGGGCATTCTAGGGTATATACCTCGTACCTCCGCGGGTCCGGGATTCTCAAAATAGGGCAATACCTGGCCACCTCCCCCCCTAACTAGGGGTCTGTCCTCCTCCTTAATAGATGGACGCTGGGGATTTTCTCCTGTACTGGAAGGTCGGGCTCCCTCATTATAAGGTGGCGGACTTCTCGTAAAGATGTCATCTAACAACTCATCGTCTGACTCCCCAAGGGCTCCCCAATGCTTACTCTTTTCTGTCCTTTTCTCTCCCTCCGAAGGGTTACCTGCTGGCATCATGGGAAACAGACCCTCAACAATCATGCTCTGCCTCCACTGTTTCATCCTTTTGTCCCTAGTCTCTTGTTTCAGCCTTGGGTACCACTTGGTCAGACCTTTGTCCATTCGGGGTTTCTCTCTTTCGAAAGCCTCAATCTCCCATTCCTCTAATGCCTCATACTGCGTTAGTCTCGGTCTGGGATGCAATTCATTCATTCGGGTCCTTAAATTAAATAAAATCCTACCATTGAAAGTACCGTCTAACGGAAAAGCCAATATTCCGTCATCTTTTGTGTACTTCACCCAATTCTCCAACCACACACAGGTATTGTACCCTCGGTCAAACATCATGAATGAGGCGGGAGTATTCGGTGGCGGGACAATAACACCCTCTCTAGACTTAATCGGTTTGTCCGTTTTGAAATAATTCTTTACCCTATTTACAAGGGACATTTTTCTCTTGACTCCGTACATAATATCGTATCTATTGGCTTTCCACTGATCCCTTTCAAACCCTTGGTTCCTCGGATCGGGTCTAGTCTCTGGACAATACGAGTGCCACATACGATTTCTACGCTTAACTCTGTTTACGAAGTTACCTCCAATCAGAATGCGCCTTGCAATTCCGTGCGACCAATGGGGTGCACGCGTTCAAATAGTTTCGGCCAATGGGTGCGCGGCCCCTTCGTGAGACAGTTCTCACTCCTCGGCGCTTCACCCCTCCTTTACAATTCCAGCCCCGCTACCCGCCCGCTGTTTCTACCAATCCCAGCGCGGCACGGAGTGACGTCAGAGACGCTTCGCGGCTGACTCCCTCCCTTCACAAGGTAACGGAAACCTTCTTTCTTTCTAAAGTGCTCAGTGCTTGGTTATTTTACAACAAATACACATTCGCCACAGTGCTCAAGTGTCTAGACAGGATAGCTTTGTTTTACTGCAAGTAAACTACTTCCATTTACTTTTCACGCGCTGCGGGTAGATCTCTTCTGCCTACCCTTCACTCTAGCATCGGTGAACCTGTTATTCCCCTAAACTCATCCACTTTTCCGGGATATATCCGAGTCTAAGGTTTCCCAGCGGACCCCTCTGCTTTCTCCCAAGCTACGATGAACCTGCTACTCTTCCGATGTGACCCTTACTAGGTTACGCCACTATGGGAATTTTGCCAATGAACCTCGTTACTGACATTTATTCACACATGTATTCAGAAAAAACCCTAGTTAGTGCTTCCCGGTTATCCTAACCTGCACCTAACTTTCCTTAAGCCTGCGACCTCAGGACAATGGATTCTATTCACCACTTGCCCTTTCAATTCCCCGGGGAGTTCGGACAACACTGACTGACACGGTTTACAAACGCATGGATTAATACATATAACAAGATAAGAACAAGAATAACAATAATAAAACAGTTCATGAATTGTTTTTACAAGAGATTATTTCCTGCGTATTCACAAGAGATTGATCAGGTCTCTCAGAATGACTGCTCTTATAGCAGCATTAATATACTAGCAGCTACCGACTTAACTAGTCTAACTAGACCTACCTAACCTTTAGCTAGTCCCTAACCATCCTCTGCGCTACCAGATAAACTGATAGAGCGCGCGAGGTCACCCAGCCAATAATTTCGCCGTTTCCGGCTTCAGGGCCCATATACTTTCAATTCACACTATTCATTGACAGGGCGACTTCACGGGCTGCTACCAATTTGTGTGTGTTCCCTACTGTTATTACTCAGTGTACCCGACTTACCATCCACCGACACGGGTACCTATGACCACAACGGATCAGGAGCCTAGCTGTAAAAGGAAAGGCAGCAAATGCAAATTCAAATGACATTCAATACTGTTGTAAAATGACCACGGACAACTGGAAGTTTTAAAAGCTTTATCTAAAGTTCGTTTTCATCAAGCATCAAACTTACAAGAATAAGGCAATCAATAACCAAGATAATGAAAAGTACATAACTATAGAGAAATAAAGTCAGGGTAATCATAGAAACGCTAATATGAGATGCAACAAGTAACGCTATGCATTCAGGGCAGGGAGTCTTTAGACAATTTAAGTAAGGTCGTTCTAGACCATATCAGAAAATGACAAACTGCAATGCAAAATATGATTTCTAAAAGGTAGGGTAACATGGGAACATATTAAGAAAATATGCAAATGACTTTACGTTTCAATAGTTGCGGCAAAAGCATGGAAAAATCAACATATGCAAAGGTGTCTCTTTATTGAAGCAAAAGACAGAAATATAGAAAGGTGCAAGTTTAAAGAACTTAGAGCAGTATTTACCTAGACTGGTGTGGAAACCAAACCCTGGCCACGGGTCAGTTAAGGACAGGAAACCCTCAAGGAAGGATACCCCTCAAAGGACAGCAGGTGCAGAATGGACACCCAGGACAGGACAGGATACCCTCGGATTAGGAATCAGGACAGGACCCTCAGGACAGGACAGCAAACCCTCAGGACAGGACCGCTCAGGACAGGACCGCACCCAGTTTGGAAGCAACGCCTGCGCTCCACCCTCTCTGCAGCTATCGATCAAGACCCCGATTGGGTCAGCGAACTCCCAGCAAAGTGCTTCGCCAGCACTTTAAGGTTCAGTAAAACCTTAGTCTATGGTCAATTTCGGACAGAGTGCTCCGCAGCGCTCTGTATCTTCAGTCACCTATTGAGTACGATGGGTCAGTGACAGGTCAGCTAAACCAGACAAGTCGGACAATTCCCTAGGTGAACCCAGGGTAGATATACTCTTTCGGGGCATTGTACCACCCCCCAATGTTGCAAAGTGTCAGAATCCCTCAATTTGGATTGGTCCTAAGATAGGATTTGGGTAACACACCAATCACAACACACTATTTGGATGCCTAATTTACATCTCTGGGTACCGCCTAGCAAGATTGGGGTTCCCATGAGAAACTGCAGCGAAATACAATGAGAAATGTACAATGTTGCTGAATAGGGACACATGTCTCCGTTTTGCTGGGTTTGCAGGTCAGTTCTCAGGAGCATCTAGCCCATCCCTGCCAGCTGGCCAAGTTCCATCAGCCAAGGTTTTCAGTTCCCCAGACATAGGAGCATGCGCAGAAAGGCCCTCCAAGATGGTATTCGGTGCAGTCAGACCCCCATTCCCCGCGGTACATGAAAAGTAAGCGAGAACAAATTAATACATAGAAACAACATTATGAAAACACATCACAGGGTTTGTACTTTCAACTTATTACTAAGAAATATGCTTATGCAGTCTAAAGGTTAGCTACATATAACAGGTACAAGAGCAGTGGCACGAGCAGTACCACGTTATAGGCAAAGCTATGTATTACGCATGCGCATAAATTTCCCTGAAACTCTGCAGACACGTCAGGACACGTGAGTGTGGCTGACGCATGCGCAGTAACTAAATACAAGCGGCGGCCATATTAAATGACTCGAGTAAATTATTTTAGTAAAACACATATGCAAGCGTCAGGGAACCTCGTTTAAACATAAAATAACGTTAGTAAGACGTACGAATTATTACCTTGTTACACATAGACGAGGTTCATGAATACAGCAAGTCGCAAAATATGCGAAGCTTTGCTTCATCAGTTCCGATCACATGACCTCTGGCACGCCTATCACATTCATCTTTGTTGCACCGCGCAAACTTGCTAGATTCCACTGAGACGCGGTGTCGTCCGATCTTCTCGTAAGTGCACGTTCACTGTTATTTATTCACTTTAACTGGTATTTTTCTCTAAAATCGCGACTTTCTAGTCACAAGTAATGCCTGATGATGTTCCGTTTGATTCTATTTCATTTTGGGTGCTCTGGGTTATATACGCTACACCAGTTTATTTCACATGACGTACCCACTATCGTTCATTTTATTTACGAATCACTTTTACTGCACATTGATGTTGTTCCACGAACCACTTTTATGGCATGTTTTCAATTCACGGAACCTGGTAGTTCTTTGGTAGCACGTTTTGGTGAGGAGCACGATTCCCTTGATATGATTGGCATATTTAGACGGAGTGACTAATATGGTCCTGTTTTATCCCTTGTTTCAGACCCCTGACGAAGGGTCACTGTTTTCTGACCCGAAATGCATTGGGTGGATTGAAATTGACGTTGAACTTTGAATTTTGTGACATAAGACCTACATTATGCACGCAAAGAACTTTTGTTTATAATTCTTGTTTTACACAACAATTGAAGTATCCAGATGGCGGAATCAAAATAAATTGAATATGGATAAGAAACCTTAGCGTTTCGTTGTTCATTTTGCGCATAGTCTAGAGGATAGATGATTCTACCCTCAATACTTGACATTTCATTGAAAGGCACGGCTTGACTACGTGCGACGACTAGAGCGCTATCCTGATACTTTCATGAACATTGTTGTAATTATCTATCATCAAAGTGAGTGCACAGGGATAATACAGTCGCTAAGTATGGAATTGCTTCATTTGACCACGGCATCGGGTGTTCCTCTTGGACGTGGGCAAGAACATGTGGGGAGAGGGAGAGACTAAGAGCCAAAGATTTATCTATGTTGATTTTAAAGCCAGACGCTTGAGTAAAATTGTGTACTTCTATGAAGAGGGCTCGCACAGACGTGATCGGGTCAGAGAGGGACAGTAGGACATTGTCAGCATAAAGGCTAATGGTGTGGGTATCTCCTCCAAACTGAATTCCAGTAATTAGAGGATGACGGTGAATTTTGAGTGCTAGAGGTTCCATATAAAGCGCGAAGAGGAGGGGAGACAGGGGGCAACCCTGTCTAGTGCCCCTCCCGATAGAGAACCGGGAAGACGTGTGGCCGTTAACGTGGACTGTCGCCATTGGCGACCTGTAGCAGTTTAGGATGCGGGTGCAGAGCTTTTCACCAAAGCCAGCTGCAATCAACACCATCTCCAAATAGGGCCAGTGCACCCTATCAAAGGCCTTTTCCGCGTCAATGGCCAGAAGCATATATTCGCCTTGGGTGCGGGACGCTTTCTCTATCAGGTGTAGTATGCGCTAAGTGTTGTCACTAGTCTGCCTCTGGGAAATAAAGCCGGCCTAGTCGGGTTCAACTAATTGTGTCATGTAGGGTGCCAATCGGGTCGCTAGAATGCTGGTGTAAAGTTTAATATCTATATTAAGCAGTGAGATGGGCCTCTATGCGCCACAGTACGTCTTGTCTTTTTCGGGTTTCGGGATTACGACCACTGCCGCCTCCAGCATGTCTCCCGGAATTGCGCCAGTGTGTTCAAAAGAGTTAAACAGTCGCGTCAGAGTGGGGGCCAAATGGTTGCAGAAGGTCTTGTAAAAGGCAGCAGTATAGCCGTCTGGGCCTGGCGATTTACCCACTTTGAGGCGGGAAATTGCCAAGATGAACTCCTCCACTTGTATGGCCCAGTCAAGATATGCAGCCTGTGCTGAGGAAAGGGAGGGCATGCCAGACCCAGCTATGTAGTCTGCACTACACTGGAGATCAAGCGAGTCTCCGGTACATAGGTCCGCGTAGAAATCTCGGACGATTTCAGCTATAGTCGCGTCATCTGTCACTGGCTCGCCTCCTGGCATATGTATGGTCTGGACCCCTTGTCGTTGCCTAGCCTCGCGGAGTTTGTTGGCAAGAAGGCGACCACACCTGTCCCCCCCAGTGTAGTAAGAGTGTCGCAGCCGAAGGGCTGCGTATTCTGCCTTATCCTGATCTAGGGCTGCGAGTTGTTTCCTCTCTAGGCAAAGTTGGCGCCATGCTCTGGAAGCCCCCGTCCTCTGATGTAGTTGCTCCAGTTCTGAGACCCTCCGGGTAAGTTCCACCTTCTTACTTTCCCTATCTCGATTGTGAGCTGAAGAGCTCGCTATGAATTCCCCCCGGAGGACAGCTTTTAAGGTTGCCCATTGTGTAGCTAGGGACATGTCCGTATTAGTGTTGAAGGAATTAACATCTGTGATGGCTTTCTGGATTTGAGTCCGTACAGGTGGGAGCTGCAGCAGCGTGTCATGCAAGCGCCAATGTCTGAGGGGGCGCGATGAGCAAGGGAGGTGAAAGCTGGTCAGGACAGGAGAGTGGTCCAAGAGAGAGGCCGTCAAGATATCAATAGCGGTCCTATGGGTCTGGGGGAAAGAGGAGCCCAGAAGATAGTCCAGGAGTGCATAGGTTTTGTGTGCCCCTGAGTAAAAGGTGTAGCTACGGGTGCGGGGATGGGAGTGGCGCCAGAGGTCAGATAGTCCCAGCTCCTGGAGCAGTGCTTGCCCAGAGGGCGGGAAGAACCCAGCTTGCGTCGTCCTCTGACAGGAGCGACCTAGGTCATTGTCAAAAACAACATTGAGGTCTCCCCCAATCAGCAAATGCCTGTCTGTGGCTGCAGCCACCTCCCTTATTGCCTTGAGAAGGAACTTTGTCTGCCCCTCGTTAGGTGCATAAATAGTTCCCATGACAAAGGTCGTTTCTCCTAGCGAGAACTGGTACATCAGTAAGCAGCCCCTAATCTCTGCTTGCTTCTGTAGAACCCTCCCTGAGAAGGATCTAGAGACTAGGATGGCCAGCCCTGCTGATTTAGTGGTGTTGGAGGAGAACAGCTGTATGGGGAATGCCTTAGCCCTCAATCTGTGATGATCTTTAGAGAGGAGGTGGGTCTTCTGGAGTAAGCACATGTCCGCCTTAAAATGCTCAAGGTAATGTAGTATGGCTCTTCGTTTGATTGGGTTGTTCAAGCCACGCACATTAAGGGTAAGGACTTTAAGAGAATTGTGCGCCATCAGGAACCTGTGATCAAGGATAAATGCAATACATGGCGCCGGTCATGTTGTGCAGCCACCAATCCACTAAGGTGAAAGAAAGCTTAAAGTGGCCAGCGGTATAGAATTTGACTATTCGTTAAGGACACCCAGGGAAGGTGGACGAGGAAACCCAAACCCAACAAAAAAAACAAATCAAAAATAGTTCCATTAGCACTAATGTTTCTATCAACAATAAAAAGTAGTTTAGAAATACAGAGAAAACCCAGTCTCTAGGGTATAGTCCGCCAACCTGGAGGAGCTGGGCGGTCGTTGAGTGGGGGCACATGATGTGACCAAGTGGAGAGGACCAGTTCCTCCCGCCATCCACCAGAAATCAAAGAATCATGATAATGGTACATAATGGCTAGTGTCTCACTCGGTGGCAGGTTTCGCTCCTACCAGGGCATCGGCCTCGGAGGCAAGGGCCTCCTGCTGCCCCCTCACAACATCTGCCTTGTTCGGCTTTCGGACTCGGCGCCACCTCCTCTGATGCTGCCAACCTGAGGGTGTGATCTCGGGCCCAGGGCTACCACTGCGGCGATCATCGTCCTCGTCTTCCGGCATCGTCAGGCCCAGCAATCGACAGGATTTCTGTGAGAGAGCGCATCTGGCGGAGCTCGCCCTCAAAGCGGAAGATGAGACGGAATGGGTGCCCCCAGGAGTAGGTGATGTTGTGTTGTCGAAGATGGTCCGTCACCGAGTGGAATTGCCTCCGGCGCTGTAGGGTGACCAGGGCGCGGTCCTGGTATAGCACAGGAGAATGACCTTGATAGGTGAGAGGGTGGAGGGTTCTCGCCTTCGCCAGGATGGCTTCCTTGGTTTTGAAGTCTTGTAGGCATACTAAAATGTCCGCCGGGGGGGCTCCGCTCCGGCGCCGGGGGTGGGCTGCGTAGTCGCCATTGAGTGGGGTGTCGCCGTGGTGTCAGACATAGGCCGGGCCTCCCCAAAGATGTCTTGCAATGTTTTCTGCTTCCTCGTCTGAGCCGAGGACATAGTCTTAAGGGCTCCAAGAGAAAGCCCGGGCCGGGGAAAGTGGTTGCGTGAGGAGTGGAGGAGAGGTGAAAGGCTCCCAGCACCATCATCCGCTGTGATGTCGATCTGGCCTTGTAGCCTCTGTGTCCCAAGGAGCCACCCACGTGTTCAGAAGGAGAAAGCCCCCGGCAGGCCAGAGAGACGTTGATTCGCTGTCACCAGAAGCACCACCATCAGCAATAGAGCCGCCTGGCCTGCAGGGTGGGCCAGCCCGACATGCGTGTCCTCTGGAGGTGGGCAGTGAAGTAAGCGAGAGCGATCAGTGCGCACTCTACTAGGATAGTCAGGCAAGCCTCCACCACCGGGGGACACCGTCTCTTGCAAACCTCAAAGGTCCCGCTTTGTTCACCCTCACATGTGTCACCGCAGGTCAGCATAGGCCTGTGAGCTGCAGACCAGTCACGCTCGACAGGTAGAAAAGTTCGCCCTACAAGGACAGCTAAGGTGGAGGGGGCCGGAGCGTCGGGAACCCAGCGCTTGAAATCAGTTGCACCACCTCCAGCTGCATATCCCCACCGAGGGGCTCATCCGATCGCGCCCAGTAGGGCCCCACTTCCTCCGCCGGCCCCCGGGCTGTCTCGCTCGCCGAGCCTCTTAGTGCGCGTCAATCTTACCGCCTTGCGCTCTGTTACTGCAGCCAGGCTACCGCATGCAGTCCTGCGACATCTGGCCCCCAGCCGACCCAGGCGAGCCCACCAGTGCCGCTTCTCCAGCAATCGGGGTGGATGAGGTTGGATAGGTGCAATCTAGGCCCCCTCCGGCCCAGTCAGCAGCCTTTGCCAGGTCTCTTGGCAGACTGAGCGCGAGTGTCGTAGGTGAGGCAGAGCTCGCGGCTGCCAAAGTATAGTAGCGCGAGGCGCTGTGCATTAGTGGTGTCCTCCCACGGAAGGTGTACTGGGGTAGGGCCCCATCCGACCCCCTCTGCGAAATACCTGAAATCCCCGTTGGCTCCGGGTTCCGGTGACGATTCTGGCACCACGCGCGGCAGTCCGGTGTATCTCAAAACCGGCGTGGTGGTGAGATAGGTGGGCTGTAGCTCACAAGCACCCCGGGTGACTGCCTCCGGTTCGGGGGCTCCAGCGGCGAGTCTGTTCAATCACTCCGAGGGGGTGGCAGGCCCTGCCCCCCTCGAGTCCCCGTAGACAATGGCGCCAGTCCTGGGTACAGCTATGCCGGGGCGCCCCCACACTCGGCTGGCCGCGGTGCGGCTGAAGCTGGAACGCCGCAGGAGGGGAGGCGGCAGGGTGGAGAGGCCTCACCCCGCTCCCGGCTGCCGCCGCAGGCCCAACCCAGCTCCTCAGGTCCCACAGTGCACTGCAAGCGTCGCCCGGGCCGTCTCACATCTGGCCACCGGTTCCACAGGTCTCGCGGGCCCCCGACCGGGGTCACAGCCCCCGCTGTGCAGCAGATGAGGAGGCAGGCAGAGGCCGCGATGTTGAAAGCCGGCCTCAGCGGTTTCCGTCACGGGCCGCTCCTGTTGCTAGGCCTCTGCCACGCTGTCAATGCAGCCGCCGGACTCACCTCTCTCCGGCCCGTGCAGAGCACCTGCTGCCAGTCGTTAGTCCCATGACGGTAGAAAGGGACAGCAGGGACTCCCGCCAACGATTTGGGTGCTTCCCAGCTGTCTTAGGAGCGGTTAGATGCTATAGGCGGCGGACGGCGAGCAGGAGCTCAGAAGAACACGTCCTGCCTTGCCGCCATCTTGGCCACGCCCCTCCTGTGTGGTGTTTAACACGTGTCATAAAATCTTGAAGAAATGGGCTTTCAAGCGGGATAGATTGAGAGTATTTTGGGCTAGCCTATAACTAAACCTGCTTTTATTTATTTATTTTAAGGTTTTATAGAGCGCAAACCAGACCTGTGAGGGTATCAGAGCGCTTTACAGGATTGAAGGGTGGTATACAAAGGGCATAGGAGGGGAGGATATCAATGGGATACAAAGGGTTATGTACATTGTGCAGGAAAAACAAGCAGTCTCAAGTTCCGGATACATTTGAGATAAAAACACGTAGAGTCATTATACAAGAGAATAAGTAGTCTCAGCTCCCGAGTGGGAAGCCCAGAAGGGCCGGGAGGCGTCATCTTTCTTCAAGAGAGACTGTGAGATCCAGGTTCGCAGACCACCTATTCGGTTGATGCTGAAAATGATGCAACGCATTGATCTATTTGATTTTTAATCAGTAATGCAACAGAAGCAGTGTAGTCCAAGGGATAGCTTTACTGTGTGCGGTCTACCCTTGGAAGTTCTATTTGAAATGAAGGGCGGTTCTGTAGGCTAAACCCAGAACCTGAGGATCTGTGTAACTGGTCGGATACCTCATCTCCATGACTGCTTGTAAAAGTGAGAATGGAGACAAGCATGGTATGGGGTCAGTTGAGGAGCCCTCAACTGATAGGGGGCCAGTGAGGCGTTGTCTTGACAGAGCGCTCATTCCCTCCTTTACTCTACTCCGTCCTCTTACAGAGGGGTTTAGACCAGGCCCATGCAACCCCTTCGGTGCTGGGGCCCCAGCCCTTCAGGGCCCCCACCCTTCAAGGGGTTTCCACTTAGCCCAAGCCAATGAATATCTGTGAGTTATGGAATACTGGGGGGGGGGGGTCATCACATTCTGCATGGGGCATCCACCATTTTGTGTAAAACTACTGCCATGCCACTTTCTTCTAGCCCTCTTTACTGCTTTGTGCCATCCCCAGGGGGCATAGTGAAGAGTACAAGCAAACATCATAACAAAATATTGCCACTGAAAAAAGAGATATCTCTTCATGCTTATTGTGAAAAGTATGTTTATTAATAACTGCCTTCAGAAAATCTTAGTTCTGCTAAGTTTTGGACACAGTAATAATATGAACATTTAATCAGCTCATCTTGACAACCCACATTCACAGTATTCACAGATGTTTCAAGAACACAGTAGAATCTGACAAGTCCTCCTCTTGTGAAGGAGCATTCTTTATCCAATTATAATTACAGGACTGTCCATCTGATGATGTAAGGGAATCAATCTGTTTACTTGTTAAAATGTTGAGTGATGTGGGCGGCTTCAGTTTTTTTAACTTGCTGGAGTTATATTAACACATTCAAATGTTCTGCCTCTTGGCTTTAATTTTCGTTAGTTTGACAACCATAAATTAAAGAGATTTAGGGCCACATGCATCAACGAAAAAATAGGTCGCAAACTGGCAGATATGCAGAATCTGCCCCTTTGTGTCCGGTATTTTTGCGTTTGGGATGCATCATCATCGCAAATAAGAATCGCAAATTACCATCAATTCCAAGTTGATGGTAATTTGCTAAAACTTTGAAAAATGCTCAAAAGTCAATTTTTCAAAGTTTCATGTTGCACACATACATGCCCTTGGGCATGTATGTGTGCAACATGTGGTCACATGCCCATTTCAGGGGTGCATCAGGGTGTTCTTTTGGCACCCTTGAAATAGCATGCGCAATTTGTGAGTACCTATTTGGGACTCACAAATTACACAAGCAATTCCCATTCATTCCTATGGGCCTTTAGGCCCATAGGAATGAACGGGAAGTAATTCCTTAGTTGTGATTCGCAACCTATGAGTAGTAATTATGGAATTTGTAGGAATCGCTAATATTTGAGTGAAACCTACATGCATAGGCAATTGCGATTCCTTAATAGCAATTCCTTAATAATCGCTATTAAGGAATCACAATTGCCTAGCTTGATGCGTGTGCCCTTTAGAAACCCAACTGTTGGAACTGGTGAAAATGAATCAGTTTCCATATTCTTTAGTTAATCTCCGTATTTTGTTCGACACAATCCCAGATATTCACTTTGCTTCTTACATTCTAATTGACTTGAAAATGCAGTGAATAACCTTGATGCATACATTGCCTCTTGCCAATGAAGAATGCATACAAACATCCTGCACAGATCAATGCAGAAATTTATGTATCACCTGACGTAATTTAATGGTAGGGGCTGCAAATTTATCCCACCCAGCAATTACCTGGTGCAATAAACATTGCACCACTTCCGGTTGTGGTCCCTATAGAGGCAAGTGTTTGTGCAGGTATTGCAATTTAAAGGGGCAGTCATATTCAAGCCAAAAGTCTTTACAGCATGCAAGTTATAGGACACCATTTTTTATAAAATGATTACCAAAGCACCCACAAAATATCATTAACCCCTTCCACGCTCATGACGAGCTGGGCTCGTCATGAGGTAGCCTCCTGCTACGCTGATGACGAGCCCAGCTCGTCATGGAACATGTGTTTTTGTTGTTTCCAGCACACAGCGGGAAAATGCATAGCATCGATGTGGTTAAACAAAATCAGATCACCCAGAGGAATTTTTCACATGCTTCCCAAGATAGACAAATAAGGACGCCCGGCTAATTATTTCCTGAAACAAGCCCTTCATAGACAATATCTTTGACTTAATTAAAACCATGGATATGAACGCCATATGCTGCATCCATGACAAAAATTACTTCCTCTGTAAACTACAACCACCGGGACAAAAATCACCATTGTCACTAACAATAGAAAGAGCCAAGCCACTCTTATCACTAACAAAACGCCAAGATCGTGCTTACAGATGTTATTACTGCCTGGGTACTACCATCACAAGACCCAAGACCCACAGAATTTGTCCCTAGAGACAGCAACTTCACTTTCAAGGACAAACATGTTCTACAGATTAATGACACTAAAATGGGAACCTTATTCGCTCCATAATTTGAAAACCTTTTCCATAGCTAGGCTGCCTGGAAGCCTCATTACAAATAAAACTACTGATTTCTTTTGTTACATTAATTATATATTCAACATCTATACTGTCACATCTGGCTTGCTAATGAGTTTTCCTACCTTTTTGGCAACTTCTATTCATTCCTAAATGTTGCCTTTGAACATCCCATCAAAGCATCAACTGTCCTTGACACAACTGTAGTCATAAATCACGATGGATATATTTAAGCATATCTTCACAAGGAAACTATAGAAAGGCAACATTATCTGCACAGCAATAGTTTGCATCCTATACATAAAGAAGCATTTGATCCTCAGCCAACCTATCATATGACACAGAATTCGCCTTCATTTAAAAATGTTTTTATTAAAAGTGAACATATCTATACAAGTAACCAGCGTATCGTTTTGGAGGAGTATATATGTAGGATAACATAGCTATTTTGAGTGATAACTCTCAGGGGTCCTCGTTGAGACTCACTTTTTTTAATATGTACATCACCCCTCTCGCTGAACTGGCACACATTTGTGGTTTTCAAGCACTTTCATTGCCCACGGCACCCTGATTACTGTTTGCATCTCTGACAAATTGCCCTCAGTAGCTAACAAGTTTAATCTATGCATGATCAAGTTTGACACCTGGATGAAAGAGAACTTTCTTAAACTGAACATGGAAAAAACTGAGGTTCTGGTGTTTGGTGCACAAGAATCCATTTTGTCTTCCAATTAGTGGCCTGAGGAATGTGGCCCTTTACCCCCTCCTGTTAAAGCGGCCCAAAAACTTGGGGTAATCTTCAACACTTCCCTGAACTTTGACTCCCATGTCAATCGCATCCCGAGTACCATCCTAAGAGTACTATTCTATTTGAATTGAGCCACTCAGTGGCCATTGCTGTAGTCTCCCCCAGACTCGATTATATCATTGAAGTCTGCTTTATTGGTGGTTGCTTTTCTGGAAATATTAGGCTAATTAGCTCCATGAGGGTGGCTAGCGGCTACTCCTATCTGAGTGATTTAGAGTAATGTTAGCAACAGATTCGAGTGTAACCGGGCTCACTGGGTATCCACAGAGATGTGATCGGCACACTTTGAGATAAAAGGCGTCGATACCATTGGTAAGCATGCTACGCAAAATAAGTAGCAATAATTATTAACGTTTCCACATCTTAGCAGAAAAGAGTTCTACTAGAAAGCTAAATTCTATAAATGCAGAGTTGGTTGTACTTTTCAGAGACGTATCAGGCACCACAGGTTCAGCTTCACTTTGTGCATAGCTATTGCATTCAAGTGTTGGCCGCTCCCATTGCCTGCTCTTTCAAAGGCTGTAGATCATCTGATGTTCTGATCCAGGATAGATGGTCGAGTTTTCATTTAAAGATGTATAAAGACTGTTGATAGCATCTGTTAGCCTCTCACGGCAGTTACATTCTTTCTACAAGCTTAATCTGAGAGATATGTTGATGGTCTGCACAGTCTCTATATTTAACCCCTTCCATGCTCATGACGAGCTCAGCTCGTCATGTAACGCGGTAAATCGAAAAAAGCCGCACAGCGCAAAAATTACCACAGCACGCATGCGGTTAAAAAGGAACTGACAACCAAGCCTAACACACATTTCTTATTCTCTATGCTATGTCCCCCGGTAAAAGTTTTACCCAGACACTGCTAAACTACTAACCATGTTCTTTGAACATGTTAAAATAGTCCCACGTTTTTAATCTGGCTTTGGAAAAGGATTCTCTACCGTTCACGGTGAACAGCGTTGGTGCTATTGTGTGCTTGATGTAACATCCTAAGTGGCCAAGGTGTTGCCCAGACATGGGTCCCTTTCACACTCTGCCACAAGATCTAAGCTATATCTCACTAATGCGACTTAATGAGACGCCGACCGGTCTGGTGTGACTTGTATTCCCTTCTGGAGGGAGCCTGGCTGGTCTGGACGGACTGTTACCATAAAGAACAGGATTAGTACTGATTTTCTAAGGCGAGTCTCTGTAGAGTGGCACAGTGAAGGAAAAACAGTGAGTTGCAATGCTATCCAAAGCAATTGCCAGTGGTTCAGACTATTTGCAAGTAGTTTTTCAATCGCCTTTTGTATATTAGCTCTATTGTGTCAAGGATTGGACAAGTGAAGATCTCTCTTGTTTCCCTTGTGATTGCCCAAGGAAAGTGAGCATCCTCCAATTAGTCATACTGCTCTTCATATACATGGAAAATGTACTATATATGTCCTTAAGAGGGTAATAGTTAGTCGTAAAAAGCTACAAAGGGCTGAAAAAATACTTAGCCATACAAGAGTTCTTGATTGAAGATGAAAAACATTTATAAAACAAGACACCAAAACTACCCTGAATCAGGGTAAAGAAAGATACTAGTATAACCTTCCAGGCTGAAGAATCCAATAGAAAAAAAGCTGCAAAACAAGGAACAAAAAAGAAAATATGAAAATATTTAAGGTGGCAATGACCATGACACAAAATAGGGAAAACGAAAGTGCTGCAATGCATCTTTCTCAGATCTAAGCACCCTTTATTAGAGAACAGGAGGAAATGACTTCACATGAATATGGTTGAGCATCAATTTGGACAGGAAAACTCTGGAAACACAGACTTGGAAGGTGACCTTCTGTTTTAGGAAAGAATATAACAGTAATCACAATGACTGACAGAGACAAAAGGTGTTTCCATTGTATTGTAGGAAAACAATTAGATCAAAGGCCTTACATGTTGTCCTTGATCTATCTGACGTTTATGATCCTCCTTACCACTGTACTTATTCATCCAAACTCTCACCAGCCAATGATGACAAAGCAGATGAGGAATCCTTCGACTCAACCTTCTCATCTGGTATGTGTTTCAATACGGTTTTACATCCTGTAAACTCGGTCCTTCATTGGACCAAATGCTGAACATGGGAGGTTCTCTAAACTTTTAATATCAGTCCTTTAGCACAACATTTGAACAAAAGGAATGAGAATCATGTCCTCAGCAAACTACAATGCTTCTCCGGAGTCCAATAGCGTGGTGTGTTAGCGCCGTATCATTTAAATATTTCTAAGCTATTTTAAGCATGTGCTTCACCAGTCATCCTTGAATCAATAATTTTTGGTTACTAAACATGCTTGCGCGTTATTTTATGCGGATGACTTGCTGGGCTTTGATCAAACTGCAGTTGGGTTATAGTTTTACTGAGGGAAGCCACTTATTAATCAGCTGCAACCAAGGTAAAACTTAGTTTTGATATTTGGAAATTGTAACTAAAAGGGTTACAATGGTCCATTAAAGATTCATGGCTGGCCACAGTGTCATCCTATAGTTGTGCTGGAATTTTGTTTGATAAATGCAAAAAGACCTACCATTTCGGGAACTTTATCTAGACACTATTGAGAAACCACTTGATAGGTCCCTTTACTTTAAATTTAGATCCGGAACTCTTCCTCTGTGTACCTTTACATCACGGTGGAAACCGCCAGCTCAGACCACAGTGTTTTGCCCTTCGTGCCCACTCAAACAGGAGTCAGTGGCACACTTTATGTTTGAGTGTCAGGAGTATGCCCGACCAAGAAGAAAATGGCTTAAGCAATTGTGCCGTTTGTTGGGGACCAGGCATCATGCTGAGGCACTACGTATTTTAATGTCAGACTCACGACCACTGTATGCTTGTGTCCTCTCAAAATTCTTATCGTGGGCCTGGTGTATCAGAAGCAAAAGGCTTAAAGCAATTATTTAATTCTTTTTTAACTAAAACTGTTTAACATGTTTTCTTTTCCAACGGAAAACCGAGATTTCTATACTTGAATGTAATTAATTTGCTGTATTTTAATCAAATGAATTGGCGTGTTTTTATTGTACAGCTTTTATGATAACTTTTATCGAAATAAAGCCTCTTTGACTTGAAAAAGAACAATTGATGGACAGAATGCAGAACCATGTCATACATTCACCCCAGTACAGAGATCTGAGCCTAAATCCATCGTTTGTTTGCTCCCCATGCCATTCCAGCTTGAGCCCGGCCATATGCAAATCAGTCCTGACCCTGCGCCCAATGGGAACAGTCCAGCCCAAACTGCCAGGCCAGGTCCTCCTGGCTTGGCAGTTTAGCTGGACTGTTCCCAAGAGGCACAGGGTCAAGACTGATTTGCATATAGCTGGGTCTGAACTGAGGTGGCGAAGTGAGCTAAAGAACAATGATGGATTCAACCCAGATCTGTGACTGGCAGTGAGTGTCTGAAATCTTTCAGTGCTCCGACCATCATCTCTTTGTGTTTGCCGTGTTCACCCTAAGTTGGCAGGTCATGCCCAGACGTGGGTCCCTTGCTCACTTTGTCACTGGATTCAAGCTACCCTGGCTGATGAGGGGTGTTACTCCGAAACCGGTCCCAGGATGCTTGTTTCCGGTTACGGGAAGACTTGGCTTGGCAGTTCAGGCAGGACTGTTCCCATGATGCACAGGGTCAAGATTTATTTGCATATAGCTGGGTCTGAACTGAGCTCGCGAAGTTAGCTAAAGAAAGATGATAGATTCAACCGATATCTGTGACTGGGGGTGAGTGTCTGAAAAGTTTTAGTGCTCTGTCCATCATCTCTTGGTGTTTGCAAGTTGGCAGGGCATGTCCAGACATGGGTCCCTTGCTTACTTGGCCACTGGATTCAAGCTAGCCTGGCTGATGAGGGGTGTTACCCCAAAACCGGTCCCAGGAAGCTTGTTTCTGGTTCAGGGAAGACTTGGCTTGGCAGTTCGGTCTGGACTGTTCCCATGAGGCACAGGGTCAAGACTGATTTGCATATAGCTGGGTCTGAACAGGAGTGGCGAAGTGAGCTAAAGAAGGATGATGGATTTAACCCAGATCTGTGATTAGGGGTGAGTGTCTGAAAAGTTTCAATGCTACATCCATCATCTCTTTGTGTTTTCTTTGTTTGCTCTAAGTTGGCAGGGTATGCACAGATGTGGGTCACTTGCTCACTGTTCCACCTGATTTAAGCTAGCCTGGCTGATGATGGGTGTTACCCCAAAACCGGTCCCATGATGCTTGTTTCTGGCTCAGGGAAGACTTGATTTGGCAGTTTGGGCTGGACTGTTCCCATGAGGCACAGGGTCAAGACTGATTTGCATATAGCTGGGTCTGAACTGAGGTGGCGAAGTGAGCTAAAGAACGATGATGGATTCAACCCAGATCTGTGACTGGGGGTGAGTGTCTGAAAAGCTTCAGTGCTCTCTCCATCATCTCTTTGTGTTTGGAATTTTGTTTGATAACAGTCTTTCTTTGGACAATCTATATACGATCAAGAGAAATTTTTCCAACACTTTATTGAATATGCTACTTACCAGTATGCATCTGTTCTTGGCATGTAGGGCTGCTGACATTCATATCTATAGCATAGATTGCCGCCTAGTGTTGGGTCCGGATGATTGCACATTGTTGTCCTGGACGAGTCTTCGAAGTATCACGAGATAGGTGGCTCCTCCCCTGGACTACAGTGCACATGGGCATCGACTCCATCCCCAGATTGTTTTTAGCCATTGTGGCGAAGATGGAGTGTAACAGTGTGAGCGATGACCATGCTAAGAGTAATGTTTGAATTCCGCAGCTGCTACAGGCGCCGGGGAGGAGGGCGGGCGATATGAATGTCAGCAGCCCTACATGCCAAGAACAGATGCATACTGGTAAGTAGCATATTCAGTTCGAGGCATGTGGGCTGCTGAATTCATATCTATAGCATAGAATATATAGCAGTCCCTCCATTAACGGCGGCCGCCTGTGCCAGCTGCAGATGTCTGAAAAAGTGTCTTAAGAACAGCCTGCCCTACAGCTGCTTGCTGCTTGGAGTGCACGTCTACACAGTAGTGTTTAGTAAACGTGTGGGGTGTAGACCATGTGGCTGCTCTACAAATGTCTTCCAAAGGGATATTTCCAAGGAAAGCCATGGAGGCCCCCAACTTGCGGGTGGAGTGGGCTCTGGGGGGGACCGTTAAAGTGCGCTTAGCCTTCTGATAGCAAATCTGAATACACTTAACGATCCACCTGGCTATACCTGCTTTGGAAATGGGGTTGCCTTTGTGTTGGGCAGAAAAGGCAACAAAGAGTTGTTGTGTCTTCCTAAATTCTTTGGTCCTATCGATGTAGTACATCAAAGCTCGTTTGACGTCAAGAGTGTGGAGCATTCTTTCGGCTACTGTCTCTGGGTTTTGAAAGAACGCGGGCAGTTCAATGGTCTGATTGACATGGAACTGTGAAACCACCTTAGGAAGAAATTTAGGGTTAGTGCGCAGCACTACCCTGTTAGAGTGAATTTGTATGAATGGCTCTTGTACAGTGAGCGCCTGGAGCTCACTAACACGTCGCAGAGACGTAATGGCTATGAGAAAAGCAACCTTCCATGTTAAGAACTGAACCTCGCATGAATGCAGAGGCTCGAAAGGTGGGCCCATGAGCCTGGTGAGGACCACACTGAGGTTCTATACAGGAGCTGGCGGGGTCCTGGGAGGGATGACCCGTTTCAGTCCTTCCAGGAAGGCCTTAATGGCAGGCACTCTGAAAACGGAGAGTTGCTGCCTGTTCTGGAGATAGGCCGCTATGGCGGATAAGTGTATCCGAATGGAAGCATATGCTAGATTGCATTTGTAAAGATGTAACAAATAACAGATGATGTTGTGAGTGGACGCATCTAGCGGGTTGATGTTGTGTTCAGCACAGTAAATGACAAACCGCTTCCATTTTGCAGCATAGCAAGCTCTGGTGGTGGGCTTTCTTGCCTCCCGTATGATATCCATGCAGTCAGGAGGCAAGTTAAGGTAGCCAAACTCTAAGACCTCAGGAGCCAGATCGCCAGGTTGAGCTGTTGCGGATCTGGGTGCTGAATGTCGCCATGGCTCTGCGTCAAAAGCCGGGGCATGAGGTGTAGCCTTTGATGCGGTACCACGGAGAGTTCTAGAAACGTGGTGTACCATGGTTGGCGTGCCCACGTTGGAGCAACCAGGATGAGTGTCATCGAGTGTTGCTTTAGCTTTCGTGCCACCAGCGGTATGAGAGGTGCTGGGGGAAAAGCGTACGCAAATTTGCCTGACCAGTTCATCCATATCGCATTGCCCTGCGACTGTGGGTGAGGGAACCTGGCGGCAAAGCTTTGGCATTTTGCGTTTTCCCTTGTGGCAAACAGGTCTATCTCTGGATGACCCCACTGCTGGAAGTACGGGAGGAGTACTGATGGATGTATCTCCCACTTGTGCATTTGGTGGCTGTACCTGCTGAGCAGATCCGCCATCTGATTGTCCTTGCCTGGGAGGTGTTCCGCCATGAGGAAGATGTTCCTCTGAATGGCCCACTTCCACATGCTCTGAGCCAGATGAGACAACTGTGGAGAGTGCGTACCTCCCTGCTTTTGAATGTAGTACATGGCCGTCATGTTGTCCGTCCGGATCAACACGACCTTGTTGCACAGATGTATTTTGAATGCCTTCATTGCCATGAAGATTGCCATCAGTTCCAGGTAGTTGATGTGCATCTTCTTTTGCTGCGCTGTCCATAGTCCCTGCACCGTGTAGTGGAGTACATGAGCTCCCCATGCCTGGAGAGATGCGTCCGTCGTTAGGATAATCTGTGGTACAGGCTCCTGGAACGGTCGGCCCTTGCAAAGGTTGTGTGGATTCCACCAATGCAGAGAGCTGTATGCCCGACCGGTCACCAACACTAGGTCGTTTAACTGTCCTTGAGCCTGAGTCCACTGAGGAGCCAAGCATTCTTGGAGCGGACGCATATGTAGTCTCGCGTGCGGGACGATGAAGATGCAGGAGGCCATCATGCCTATCAACTGCATGAACACCCTTGCTGGAAGCGAGTGTTGCGGCCTGAACTTCTGGATCAGCGACTGAATGCTGTCAATCCTCACAGAGGTTGGCTGAGCCGTGGCCGCCAGAGTATCTATTGTCGCCCCCAGATACTGCCGTACATGGGCTGGCTGAAGGTGCGACTTTGGATAATTCAGTGAGAATCCCAGATCGTGAAGAAGGTGAATGGTGTGGGACATGTTGGTGGCACACTGCTGGGCCGACTTCGCTTGGACAAGCCAGTCGTCCAGATAAGGGTAAACGTGAACGTTCTGCCTCCGTAGGTGCGCAGCTACTGTCGCCAGACATTTTGTGAACACCCTGGGCGCTGTGGTCACCCCGAAAGGTAAGACCTTGAACTGATAATGCCGACCCTGAATTGTGAATCTGAGGTATTTTCTGTGAGATGGATGCAGTGGAATGTGAAAGTATGCATCCTTGAGATCCAAGGTTGCGAGGAAGTCTCCCTGATTGAGCAACGGAAGAACTTGCTGCAGCGTTAGCATGTGAAAATGTTCTGAGAGAATATACTGGTTTAGGGGTCTGAGGTCCAGTATGGGTCTGAGGGATCCGTCCTTCTTTGGGATTAAGAAGTACAGGGAGTACACTCCTGTGCCTTCTTCCTCCACCGGCACGAGCTCGATTGCCCCTTTTTGCAGCATGACAAGTACCTCCTGCTGCAATAAGCGCAAATGCTCTGCGGACATAGGACGGTGTTTTGGTGGCATGTTGGGTGGAGTGGATGTTAACTCCAGACAATAACCGAACTGGATAAGTTTCCTGACCCGCCTGTCTGTGGTGATGGATTTCCAGACTGGCAGGAACTGCTGGAGTCCCCCCCCGACAGGTGTGGTATGGTCGGGGGGCAGTGACAGGGCGTCACTGTTTGTTGGCGGCGGAGTAACGGGAGTTGTTGTTTCCACGGCCTCTGCCCTTGGTACTGTTGCCCCGATAGCCTCCTCTACTCTGCTTGGTGTAAGAGGACTGCGCCCCACCTTTAGTGTATTGCATTTGCTGGGACATTTGGCCTCTGGAAACACCTCTATTGCCTGAGCGACGAAAAGTACTGCTCCTTAATTGTTGGGACTGGAGAGCTCCCATGGACTTCGCAGTTTCGGTATCCTTCTTTATCTTTTCTAGGGTGGTATCCACCTCAGGACCGAATAATCTATCAGGGTTCACCGGTTGATTGAGGATGGTGGTCTGTATCTCCGGCTTGAACCCGGAGATTCTGAGCCATGCCTGACGTCTCAACATCACACTGGTGTTAATGGCCCTGGCTGCGGTGTCCGCCACGTCCAGTGCACATTTAATAGAAGCGTTGGATATGAGCTTCCCCTCCTGAATAAGCATCTCTGCTGCCTCTTTATACTGATCTGGTAGATGTTGTAACAGGGTCTCTAGTGTGTCATAGTGCGCCCTGTCATATCTGGCCAAGAGTGCCTGAGTGTTTGAGATACGCCAGATATTGGCCGCTGGAGCCGCCACCCTCTTCCCAGATGCCTCCAGCACTTTAGATTCCTTGTCAGGGGGAGGAGCATCACCAGTGGTTTGCGAATTCACCCTCTTCCCGGCATTAGACACGACCAGGGAGTCCAATGGCAACTGGCCCTTGATGTAGGTAGGGTCGCCAGGTGCCGGCTTATATTTCTTTTCAATCCTAGGGTTGATCACCCTGGCACGTGTGGGTTCTTTAAAAATGTCTGCAGCATGTTTCAGAACTCCTTTTAGCATTTGGAGAGTCTTGACAGTCTTTTCTGCTGTGGAAAAGATATCAAAGAGGAAGTCCACGTCAATAGGGTCAGCGTGTAGCTCCACGTCGTGGTTTTTAGCCGCCCTCTCAATTAGAGCATTAAATGCTGCAGAATCATCAGTAGGAGAGGTCTTGACATTGTACACCTGAGTGTCCAGGGCAGTCTGCTGATCCCCTGGGTCCCCTGCAACTGCCCAAGAGTCCTGGTGATCCTCAGGATCAGTGTTGGCAGGAAAGTTATACTCCTCGTCATCACCTTCCCCAGCCTCCACATCTGAATAAGTGGGTGAGGGTGTAGCAACCCTTGGAGTCCGTGGAGCAAGTGGCTCAACCAGAACCGGGGAACCCGTAGAAGGCTTCTTGCGCTTCAAACGAATCGTGTAGGACTCCAAAGGCTGTGTCGCCGTGATCTTTCTCTTGTAGAGGGTAAGTTTACCGGTGTTGGCGTCGATAAAGTGCTCCGATTGCTCCTCCACCAGGGGTTGTCGATGCTTCGAGCTCCCAAGCTGCTGAGAAGTCTTCGACCCCGTAGACACCTGCACGGGCGCTTCGGCGACCTTTTTTGGTGCGAACGCTTTCGGTGCCACTTTCGGCGGCAACGTGAACAGGATTGGCGCCGAGGACTTCGGCGTTTTGTCAGCTGGCTTCGGGGCGGAAGCATCCCTCGGATCGACCGCGGAAGCCTTGTCCCTGATGCGTTGTAGCGAGTCCGACACCTGCTTCGTAAAGGAAGCGGACGGTTTCGTCGACACGACAGACGTCCTTGGTCCACCAGCGTGTGAAGACTTGGGCGTCGATGGCTTGGTCTTCTCCGGCCGAGGTACAGGATCAGCCTTTGTAGGAGCGCCGTGTCCTCCGTGTGTGTTGACGGCCTTCGGCGCCGACGGTTTCGGCTCGGCGGCCTTGACTACTGGGCTTGGGGTTCCAGGCTTCGGCTCGACGCCCTTGCTCGATCTTGGCTCGACGCCCTTGACCGACTTTGACTCGACGCCTTTGGTCGACTTCACCCGGTCGACAGCTTTCTTCGGCTTCGGCTGCCCCGACGTATCCGAAGACGAGGGGGCAGCCAGAGGGACAGACGTCTTCTGTTTTGATGTCGCCTCCATCAGTTTCGTTTTCGTCGACACCGAAGGTTTCACTTTCGGTTTCGTTTTCACCAATGGCGGCTCCGCAGAAGTGTCCGTAGCCGGGCCCGTAGGCGAGGCCGTGGATCTGGGTGTAAGGTCTTGGGTAAGGCCGTGTGGCGATCCCTCGACCTGAGCCTTAGTAATTGTTCGAACGGGGCATAGCTATTCCTCCGAGCTATCTTCCATGGCCCCATAGGCCTCATTGTCGTCTCCTACCTCGTCGACGACTTCTTCTGCATCGAGCACTTCGACGTCCGCGTCGTAGTCGATCTCCTCCGATGGAGGCGAAATCTGCATATGAACCTCTTGTTCGTCTGCTTCTTCTCTCTCGAAGATGTCCACCGGTGCCGGGGCCGACTGCTGGGCCTCCAGGCGCACCACGCGCCGAAGTTGAATCGTCTTCTTCGATCTAAACCGGGAACAAGCCATACAGTTGGCTTCATCGTGGTCCGGCGACAGGCACTTGTTGCACACCGGGTGGACGTTGATGTGGGGATACTTCGATCCACACACGGACATTTCTTGAACGGGCTCCGTTCCATGATGTGTCGTCGAAAGTCTTGCTGCGTTGACTGGGCCTCGAGCACCGAAGAGCCACGCGACTCCTCTGGACGTCCGACTCGGGAACCAAGCCGGAACAGAGCTGGGCACCGAGCGCAAAACAATACCGACGGTATAGGAAAAGGCCTTCGGGCCTTAAGAAAAGTTTATATCGATACCGAACTGGAGATAACGAATATACATCCGAACCCAATGGCGGAAAAAAACAATCTGGGGATGGAGTCGAAGCCCATGCGCACTGTAGTCCAGGGGAGGAGCCACCTATCTCGTGATACTTCGAAGACTCTTCCAGGACAACAATGTGCAATCATCCGGACCCAACACTAGGCGGCGATCTATGCTATAGATATGAATTCAGCAGCCCACATGCCTCGAACCTAATGTTACATTGAGATTTCATGCTTAATGTGGGAGATACTCCTGTGTAAGCCCATGTAGCCAAAATAAAACCAGTATTAATCTGTTGATGCAATTTATGGGCTACATTGGCATATTTTTCAAGGCATTAGAATAGGATTAGACCTAATCTCCTCAAGCCTTTGGATCATCAAGTGACTCCTAAACCCTATTTACAAGTTAGGCGGAATTCAATGCAGAGATTCCTGGTGGCCAGGATTACCACTACTGACCAGTATCGCCACATGATATTCTGTCTAGTACGAGTTAGATCCCTGGGAACGGGGAATTTTATGTCAAGTCACAGAGGCTCTCGTTATGCCTTTCTTAACTTGCTTTAGAAAATAGCAGCAGGCATGACAATAAAGACAAGCATTTGCAATGCAATAGGTCTCGCATTTGCGAGAGTTTAAGCTATTGGCATTGTAAATGACAATGCCTTTTATTTATCTGTTTTGCTAATTAACACATAAATAAAAGGCATTGTCATCTACAATGCCAATAGCTCAAACTTGTAAATGCAAAAACTATTAAAAGAAGCACCCGCCATTGTCTTGTGTTGCTTGGAAAGTGAAACCACACATGGTGTGCTGAATTTTGCAGGAAAGCATGTTGTGCCTGCAGTAGGAGAAACTCCTTAAAGAAAATAGTGCTTACAGACTAAATAAGATGTACTGTGTAACAACTGAAGTAAAAGGGCCAGTCCTCATGGGAGGTTACAAATGAAGACATGGCGGGACTAAGGAGGGACTAACAAGCCTAGTAACGAATCAGAAGCCAGCATTTACGAAGGGCAAAGATACAAGCCAATGACAAATATGGGCAGAGAGTGGGTGGGGCTTCTATTCCATACTCCAGTACAGCTTGCCACAGAGCAGTGCATGCACTGCCCAGGCTTGACCTAAAAAAAACTACCAGTCCCAAGAGGCTTATGAACAATAGCCAAGTGGGACAGAACTGTAGTCCAACATAACCACTAGTCAGGGCTTAAGACTGCCAGTAATACTCATCTTGACTGTGAACAGTCCTCTTTACTTGGTGCTCGTAGTCAATATAAATATATCTTTATGCTGTTTTTACTCATAATTATATTTGGTTGCATATTTTACAGTTTTATAAAGTTATAGTATTTGTATAGCGTTTCATTTTTGTTATATTGGCCTTCATTCCGATTTCATTTCACGCTGAAAAACTCACCTGCCCCATATCATTGGTTTTGCCCAACTGTCATTCTGGTGGCACACTTCTTTGTGATTCAGTTTGCCTCAAATTCGGACATTATGATGCACTTTTATTTCTTTGAGCACCTCGTCTCCAGTTACTGCCGGACTAAACGGTGGTCCCTTCAGCCTCTACAGCTTTCGTGTTTTCACACATGACCCAGGGCACGGCCTTACTCTCGGCGACTCCCTGCTTTACTTTCTTCTCATCGGAGGCCACTCCCTGTAGGGAGGGTATACTCCTTATTCACTGCCCATACTTTTAACCCTGCTATTGCCAGATATTTGTACCTCAAACTTTACACCGTAATTAGTATCATGCCAAACATGTATTGGCCCAGTCTGCGGGGGAAAACAGAAAACGTGAATTGGTAACAACAAAAATTGCTACGATGCCTAAAGATTCCCTTTACAAGAGTAAAGAAAGGTCTTGCACTGAAACCATAAGTGCTTCATTGATTGGTGAGGTGTCCTCAAAAGAGCTTAAGGTCAACGCTTCTCCAAGGAGGGGTCACATAATTCCAAAGATGTTAATCCCATAACAAAAAAAAGTAATTTCAAGTATTCAGGATATGGATGACGATTCCTATTAGTAGATTACGCCTACCCTTGGACAAAGAGACTAAAGCCAAACTTAAATCTGAATGTCCAGACTCTCTCTGCCATTTAACATTACTTCCACACCTGTTATAGACTTGAATATGCTAACCTTCTTTTCAAGTTTTGGGAAGGATCCCAGGAAGGGCGTCAATAAGGCTTGGTCAACATGCGAAGATAAATTATTGGACGTTGTCAGTCCTTTAGTCCACATTTCTGATCTGACAGAGAGGGCCAGACTGGAAAATACCACGATTGATGCTGAGGAGTTATCCATGTGGATTCAGAGAGCCTTTTGCCTTTTAGGTAACGCAAATTCCTCCATCACACATGAAAGGAGAAATGGCCTCCTTTTGATACTGGACCCTAAATTAGCCAATCGGCAGCTTTGGACCCTAGGGTCAAAGCTGACAGACTTCTATTTTGAGATGAATTCATAAAAGAGTTGAGCAAATACGTTATCACCTTTGCCTCTTTAGACAGAGCTCAACAGTCCCTGAAGAAAGTTTTAGCCCAACAGGTTTTTGCCAGCACCGGCAGAAGAAAAAGCTGCTTCGCCGGCCATGGCTTCAGAAACCAAAACTCCAGAGGCTCCAATAATTACAGTAACTAAGAGTTCCGACACCAGTTCTATGCCCAAAAGAGTAGGAGATTCTGAAGCAGAGGTCAAAGGAAATCCACGCACCAGCCTCCACAGTTAGATCTTCATTCTGCTCCTATTCCAATCTGGGTTGTATAAGGTTCTTTTTTCACAAATAACAAGCAATCACAGCAGACGGATGGAGCAACCCTCCATTTGCCCATATCCAAGGTCAAATTGATTACAGCCCAGTTGTGGAATGATAGCCCCGGCAGCCCCCGTGGTGCGGGGGATAAGCTCCAGGGGGACCCTCTGGCACTGTGTACAGGCAGTGGGCTTGAATGGGTTCAGAGCGTGGGCTACCCCCTCTATGTAACTAGCAGGGGGGACCCCTCACGTTTTGTTACGCCACTGTCAAAACCAAAATATCTCACACACTGCAAACAACGTCAATATCTCTCAGAACTCTTGCCAGGATTGTAGGTCTTCTATCCTCATCGATTCAGTCCATTTTCCTGGGTCTCCTTCATCATTGAGATCCCCAGAGACTCAAAATCCTTCATCTTCATCAGGGAATTTCCTATTCTGACCTAGTGCAATTGGATACTGAGTCACACATGGAACTTCAATGATGGATAGACCATTCAGAAGCCTGGAATGGCAGGATGAACTTTGCCTCAGCCCCAGATCTATTAAAATATGATCATTGAAGGAGTCAAAACTTCATATAAACTGTTTACAGCTGCCTGCAGGGTCCTTTTCAATCCAGAGCTTGGTAAAAAACAAATTAAAGTGTTCTGTCCTGCTCTGAATTGACAGTCTCACAGCAGTAAAATATATCGATTATCTCAGAGGCACATGGTCCAAACCTCTTAAAGAACTAGCAAAAAGATTTGGGGAATTCTGTCTCCATCGCAACATCGTAGTTTGGGCAGAATATCTTCTAGGCACTCTCAACACCGTTGCAGACTGACATTCACAAATTCTTCACAACACCAGTGACTGGAAATTACGCCCTTCTATTTTCCAATTTCTTTACCAAAAGTGAGGTCTCCTCCATATAGATCTCTGTGCACTAACATTCAACTCACATATTCCTCAATGCTCCATGGGAGACCGGATCTGTTAGCATTAGCAACTGGTGAGTTTCTCCAGGATTGGAACCAGTTCATCCATCACACATCACACTATCCGCCCCACGACACGGGTCGTGGGGCGGAGCCGGGAGCCGAGCGGACGCTGATCGTCTCGGCTCCCGGTCCACGAGATGCTCTGACCCGGCCCTGGGCAGATGCAGCCCTTCATTTTGACCGCTCTTTTTTCCAGCACGAAGCGGAGCGAGTGGGGCAGGTGCGGAGCAGAAGCAATCGCTCCGAGGTTGGCAGACAGGCTCGATCTCCCGAGGTGAAGGAGGAGAGGGCGGAGGCGCTCAAGATGGCGGGCGGCACTGCGCCGTGGACTCCGCTGACTGCGGCCGCCGCTGGGAGGTAGGATTGCGTCCTGCGCTACCCCGGCTGGTCGAGACTCTCGCCGCAGCAGCTGGCATAATTTCCTCTACCTTCACTTCGGTGGAGACCCCCACCGAGGGAATCCTTCCAGCGCCTGCCTGACTCTAAGATGGCGGCCGGAGGCGACTTTTGAATGGCGATCGCCGCTTCCACTGGCTCGCCCCAACTTCTCCCCGGCCTCCTGCTAATCCGGCCCTCTCTTGGATTTTTGGCCTGCCTCCCGACCTGCTGCCAGTTTGGGGCCACTGCCAGTGCCGGAATGCCCTGGGGCCCTGCAACACGGGCCGGATCTCCAGACCACTCACCCTCCCCCTCCCCCCCCCACAGGGCACCAGTGTTCTGAATGGACTCCACGCTGCTTGCGGGTGAATCCACATACAACCCACCGGCAGCCGTGCAGCGCCCCATGGCCAACGCGTGACTGTACCAACAGCGTCAACATGGCCTTCACCACCTGGCGCACTCTCCCCCCCACCGAGACGGCTGACTGCAAGCTCTCCAAGATGGTGTAGCGCCTGCGGCTGGCCTCCAGCTTCATCTCCCACCTTCACTCCTGGACTTCTTGACTTTTTGCTTTGTCCTGACCATCACTTTGCTGCTGTTTTCAGACAGTTTGGATGGACTCTAGCCCTCCTCCCATTCCCTCGTCCATCAACACTTTTCCCCGTGGATGATCCTCAATTGTTCCCTCCCTTTTCCGCTTCCCCTTCTCTCCATACCCTTGCATCCCTCCCACCCTCCCTTTGTTCTGTGACTGCATCCACACTTATGGAACTCTGCTCTTTGACTTATTGTAATAACTCTAATCAATGGTATTTGCTTTAGACCTTGCACCATATACCTTGCCTATGTGACTCTTTAGTATATCCAGTCTTATCCCCTCCCTATGTATATAGAGATAACTGTAATCACTAGTGTATGCAGTAGACCTTTGTACTCTCTACCATTCCTATGTGTCCATTAGAGTATATCCGGTCTTATCCCTTCCTATGTATATAGAGATAACTCTAATGACTAGTCTCCTATGTGACTTTTAGAGTATATCCAGTCTTACCCCTTCCCTATGTATATAGAGATAACTCTAATCACTAGTTTATGCAGGAGTCCGCTGTGCTCTCTACCATTCCTCTGTGACTCTTAGAGTATATCCATGTGTATCCCCTCCCTAAGTAGATAGAGATATCTCTAGTATATGCCTAGAGTTTATCCATTTGTATCTCCTCCTTGTGTGACTCTATCTCTTGTACATTTGCAATTTTTTCTGTTTGTACCTTTTTTTGTAACGCATGTAATCCTAAATCCGTATGTTTTCAACTGGTTCTTATGTAAGTCAAACATTTGCAAATCTGTTTTTCCGAATGTAACCATCAGTCCTTATGGTTGAAACTGGGTCCTATGTAAAGCGCTCTGACACCTTCGGGTATAGTTTGCGCTATATAAAATCGCATAAATAAATAAATAAATATTCCTCCCTCATCATGATCAACAGAGTTCTGGCTTAGGTCAGATGTCAGGGAGCCATCCTATATTTTGTTGTTCCCTTTTGGCAATCCCAAGTACGGTTTCCTCCTCTTTTACAATTGACAGTAGATTACCCTGTCTCCATGAAAAGGTATTCCCTTAATGCTGATATGGTTGCATGGAAGTAAACCCTTCCTTTACTTTGCTCTGTTTCTGGAAATGGAATTGTTAGAAATGTTTACAGTTGTATTTTTAATCACAGTAAAATTATGATATTGATAAATGGTAACATTTTTTGCATACGTTTTTATTGGCATTTGTATAATAAATAAAACTATATTGTCATACTGCAAGAACATTTTGGGATATTGAGTCGAATTACGAAAACAGCCTAAGTTTCTCCTCCCATCCCCAAAGACTCAAACTTTTTCCTCTGTGTATTATCAAACATCATAAACTGAGTCATATACATTGCTGAGAGCGAAATAGTGGTATATTCTCCACAGTACTGGTAAAATGTTAAGCTTTCATCAGTTCTCACTGAAGCTAAACTTTGTGTGTTCCCTAACTCTATTTCACAATCTGGCTCCGGTGGGTATGCCATCTGGGGGGTCCAACAGCTTGGAGAGCATCGCCGCCTAGGCCTGCAGGTCATCCGCAAGTTTATTGTCCCTGCATGTTTTACGCACATGGCATTTCTCTGCATTTGATCATTCAGCCATATCTCTCAGCCGATTGTAGGAGCTACCAGAGACATCCACCATATAACAATTCTGTGTTTGGCCAGTACGAGGCCCAGCAGGAGAAATTTCCTACTCTGTTTCTTTTGTTTTCTTCGCAGGAATCTGACCTAACAGACATTGTCTTACTTCTCTGGGCATGGCCCAACCAGTGGTTGCAATCAGGGATTTCAATATTGTCTCCCAATACTCCTCTAATATGGGGCAACCCCATATCATGTGTATAAAATCCGCATCTAGCCGGGTGCAGCGGGGGCTGGAAGAGGGTCAGGCAGGGTATATTGCATGTAAAGTGCTAGGGGTGAGCTAAACCTGATGTATTATATTAAATTGGATTAACTTAAATAGTGCATTAGAAGAGGTGGTCTTCACCCCCTCATGAATTCCCTCCCAATCCTTGGTCGAAAGCGGCACCACCAACACTTCATGCCATTTGGCTTGTGTCGGAAGTACTGCTAGTGGTAAGTCCTCTCTCACAGTGCCCTGTAGATGTGTTTTATCAACTTATGACCACTTGCCAGATTCAGCAGAGCTACCAAAGCTTGGGACTCCGGGGGGCGGGGCTCTCAAAAAGAAGGCAATATTCCATGGGTTATTGCTGCTATTTTTGCAAATTGAAGGAACCTTTCCACAGGTTGTAAATCACAGTCCCCCTCTCGCCATCTGTCTATTGACATTGATTGAGAAATAAGAGACAATGGTAAAATATTTGTCAGGTGCAAATGGGGCCCTATGTAATACCAGTAGGACCCCTCTCGCCCAAGTCCTGCAAACCTGTCTGACAACATAGGTTAAGGAAGCTGGAACCCTCGCACCCATCATTAATAATTCCAACAGTAGAATGCCGCTAAGGTACTCCACAGCAATCTGGAGTCCCAATTTTCAAGGTTCAAGGGAACTGACTATATTGGCTGACATAGGTAGAATAAGGCATCATCTGTGTATAAGGAGACCACATATGTATTCTCCCCAATTTATATTCTTCAGCCTTGTAGCACATCCTGAAGCCTGCAAGCCAATGGTTCCATCGCCAGTGCGAATAGCGGAGGGCAACCCTGTTTGGTCGCACGGTACAAGGAGAATGATTGTGACTCATACCCTTACTCTCGTCGTCAGGTTCCTGTATGGCACATCACCCATTCAGATAATATTCAACAATGCCTACCTTCTTCAGCACTCTCAACAAGTGTGCATGACCAGCATGGTATAATTCTGCATTGGTCATCGTGGACCACCCCAACCACGGCACCAGCACCAAAAGTCGAGACACCATTATTTTACTTTTTACTGAGGATTTTCACATCGACATTTCGCATCTGCAGGAGGCGATATGACAGCACCTCGAAAACATCCTTATCAGGCTTAGGCAGCATGGCTATAAGCGCCTCCCTCCTTGAGGCTGGAAGCAGCCCCTTCCCATATGCCTCATACACATCCAGTAAGCCGTATGTCATTGTCCCTGTCCTACACTGGTAAAATTCTGCTGGCAAGTCGTCCCCACCTGGGGCTTTAGCGGTCTTTAATGCCCATATCACTACCTTTATTTCTTCTCTAGTTAAGGAAGCATCAAGACTAACTCTCTCCTCTCTTGATAAGGAGGCCATCCTCAGGCCAGCTAGATACGTGTCTCCCTTGTTGCTTAGCGGAGCAGCATAAACACCCTGCAGGTGCGAAGCAAAGACTTCCGTTATGCCTCACTGCATGCATATTATCTGCTCCCGAGTGTAGAGGACCCTCACCAGTGGAGGACTATGACTTTTATTATGGAGGAGTGTAGATAGTGGTCTACTAGCCTTATCTCCCTCCCTGCGGAGCAGTTGTCTGTAACTAGTGCAAAAAATATATCTAAATGGTCCCATGTCTCCAGCTTCTCCCGCTTACATTCCTTCCAATAAAGCAGTCTCTGAGGCTGCTGAAATACACAGCACTCCAGGTTGCTACGTTTATTTTCCAGGACATCCATGGACCTGAATAGTGGCTGCTTCACCCAATAGGATACTTTCAGACGTTTTCCACGCAGAACTACCTTCATGGCATCCCATTCCACAGCTCTCATCGATGCACTCCCCCAGTTTTCAGTATAGTAATGCTCCAGAACCTCTGCCGCCGCATTTGCAAACACTGCGTTCAACAAGGCCTCCGCCCGCATCCTCAATAGGGGCACCTTGGGGTCCTCCCTAAATATCCGAAAAGAAACTATCAAAGGCGATTGGTCCGAAAGGTATTGTGCTAAGTAGGAGACATACTCCGCAAATAGGGGCAGGGCACCAGACAATAAACAATAATCAAGACAACTGTGCATTCCAGAGGCGGGTACGAAGCAGTAGTACACTCTGCCCTGCAGGAATCTCACACTCCATATATCCTGCAGGCCCATACCAGCCATAATCTCCTTGAGAGCAGTCGCCAATGCAAGTTCAGTGTCCATCCTTGGAGGAAGACAATCCAAACCACCATCCAGATCACAGTTCAGGTCCCCGTCCAGAAGGACCTCAGAGCCAATATGGTCTGCAGCCACACTCATCACAGACCCAAAGAAGTCTGCATCATCCACATTAGCAGCATACACAGCCACTAAGCACATATCCCTGGCATCCAGTGCTCCCGAGACAATTACATCTCTTCCCTGAGGATCCAGTTTAACTCCTTTGGCCATAAAGGGGACTTCGGGTGCCACTTGAATCCGCCCTCCCTAGCACAACTGGTGTAAGAGGTTGCAAAGACCTGTCCCTGCCTCAGGTGTATGATGAAGTCCCCCCAAGAGTGTGTTTCCTGCAAGAATGCCACGGATACCCCACAGCGTCTGAGATAAGAGTGAACTATCTGTCTTTTCTCGGGTTGGCCCAATCCCCACACCTTCCAAGTTAAAAACGTCCAGGTGGTAGCCATCGACCCAGTTGAGTGTGCATCCTCCTGTGCTACAGCGCTCCACTCATTCTCCGCTCCCAACCCCTCACAGTCATACAGTACACCAAGTATATGGTAAAAGCATAGTACAGCCAACTTCTACAATCCATACAAACAGTATCACCCAACAGAAACAACGTTTAACTCCTCCTCCCATTGGCAGTGAGTCAGAATAACTGTGACCCCAGACAGCTAGGCCAACTTTGCGGTCCCACTGCCCCAACCCACCCCCTCAGAGGCTGAGGCCTCAACCTTGTATAAAGCTTTGAGCTGTAAGCTTTGCATCACATCAGGGCGCAAGTCCGACGACAATCTAACCACCCGCAACGAGACTGCAGCCCACCTGGGTCTCTCCCCAGCAATCAAAACACCTCCCAGTTGCAATAATGAAAGTAAATAATGTTGAAATCAATGAAATATCAAGTTTAAGTTCAAAAGACCTTTATTCGAATTTCATAAAATTCATAAAAGTACCACAATAAAACATGCATTTACACAACAAAAACAAGTATAAAAATTCATAAATTGTTAAAAAAAACTGAAGCATTTCTCATAAGACAATTTTCAAGGGCTTTCCATCGTTTTGCGTGCACATGTTATAATTCTCAAAAAAGTGCTAGTGCGGAAAATTAATTCATCTGTATCCAGGGACAATAACATTGCATAAGATTCCCCTAACGAAAGGGGTCTATATCGCCTAAAATATGGAGTTAAAAACCAATTAATATATTTTAGATAAAATTTACAGAAGAATAGAAAGTGCAAATCATTCTGTTTGCTAATACCATCACATGGGCATGGCTTGTAAACTTTTGTGTGCTGATAGCCCAGGGGAAATCCCAGCAAGAATTTTATAGAACCTGCCCTTAGCCGGAACAGCAGTGATCTCCCCCAGTTCGTCATGGGTAAGGTGAGGTATTGTGCAAGGTTACTCCTGCTCAGATAATTTTTCTGATAAATCACAACAGTAGATTTGAGTGCTTCTCTTTCCATCCGATCTGAACTATAAAGTGCATACAGTGCTTGTCTGACCTCAAATTTATCTTTAGGTTCAATCTTACAGGGATCGGAAAAAAGATCTTCCCTGTTCACATCGCGCAGTGTTTTTAAAACATCCGCGAGCCAGGGGATTGGCATGCCATGATCACATTTGAGACAGTCTTTTATTATAATTTGAGTTAGGATTGCTGAGTCGTTTCTCCAGATCCTTAACCAGAAGAGTACTGGTCTAGATCTAATAAAGTCACATACGTAGGGGAGGTTAAGTTCCTCATGACAAATAAATTCAGAAGAGGAAATTGGGGCACCCAGGATTTTCCTGCAGAATCGGGCTTCTTCACGCTGGATGCCAGGGCTTTTTTCCAATCCCCAGACCTCAGCCCCGTATGTGGCTACTGGAATGCACTGTAGGTTAAAACATTTAAAAATAGCTCTAGTGGCACCTATTTTCTTTGGTCGGGACAAACTCAAGATAGAATTGTTGGCTTTCGAGAACTTGCTCATGGCGTGGGCCTTATTCCCACTCCATGAGCCGTTCGCAGCGAAAACCAAACCAAGGTAGGGAAATGAAGTTACAGATTCTAATTTGTCTGTCCCTATATGTATAGTGTTGAGTTTGCGTTTCCCGGGGCCACATGGCATAATAAAAGATTTTTTTAAATTGACGCGCAGGTCTAAGCCCTCCATATATTCAACAAAGCCTTTTACAAGTGAACAAAGGGCATTGGGTGTTCGTCCCATCAAGACCGCGTCATCGGCGTATAATAAAACTGGCAGTGGGAGCCCCTGGATAGTTGGTACGTCACTAGTCACTTGTTTTAAGGCTTTGGCCAGGCCGTTGATGTAAATGATAAACAGCAGGGGTGCTAAAACGCACCCCTGTCTTACCCCTCTGCCTATTTTAATGGGTCCCGATACTTCTCCGCCCGCCCCAATCCTGACTTGCGCTTTGAGGTCGGTGTGGAGGTATGCCAGGAAATTAACAAGGGCCTCATCCAGTCCGTAATTCAAAAGAATTGCCCATAGTTTGGATCTGTTCACTAGGTCAAAAGCGGATGAGAGATCCATAAATGCAAGGTAGATAGGGGACGATCGAGCGATATTATATTTGTCAATGATCAATTTCAGATTCAAACATTGCTCGATGGTCCCCACCCTGCTTCTGAATCCCATCTGGCACGGGTCCAGTAGGCCCGTATCTTCGGTCCACTCTACCACCCTATTATAAATTACTCGTCCCAAAATTTTCAAGGTGTTATCCAGAAGAGAGATCGGGCGGTAATTTACTGGGTCCGATCTCTCCCCTTTCTTAAAGATTGGGACTAAAATGCTAGTGGCCCAGGTTTTGGGCATGGGAACTGTAGGCAGGCTGTTAAAAACATTAAAGAGGATTGGTGCCCATAGATCTGGACTATGCTTAATTATATCTATGGGTAGGCCATCAGGACCTGGCGCCTTGTTTCCAAGGCTCTCTTTGATGGCTATCACCACCTCATGCAGATCTATGTTTAGGCCATGGGGCTGGCCGCAAGAGGAGCCAGGTGTGTCTTCGGCTGGGGCAGCATATATTTTGGAGAAATGGGCCTCCCAAGAGTTGCTGGTTATATTGCAGCTAATTGGGGTTAGTTGTTTGCCCATTTCACGCGTTTTTTTGACAGCTGACCAAAAGAGTCCGCTGTTTTTCAAATTGGCGCTCCGAACCAGCGACTCCCATTGTTCTGTTAGTAATGTGGCCTTCCTTTCGGCTATCTTTAATTTATAAAATGTCCTGGCTACTTGAACCTCTACTAAGCACCTAGGTTTGCTGGCTAGTACCCTGCGCAGCTCCCTATTTGCTAGTGAGCAGGCAGAGTCAAACCACCTAGGTTCTTTCCGCTCTTTTGGAAGTGGGACTGACAGAGAAGTTTTTATTGCTGAGCACAGTTTACCGAAATCGTCGATTATCCTGTGATAGTTCTCATCCATAGTTAAACAGGAAGTAATTAAGTTGGGGTGTGCCCTAATTACACTTCCTAGTACAGCCCCACTATCAACTCCCCTCCATTTAAGGCGCAGGCCATCGCCTGTAGGTGTAATATCTCTTGCCCCGTCTATTTTTTCATAGACCTTGTTGCGACCTAGTTTTAGCATCACATTGAGGGGATTATGGTCACCGAACGAGGTTTCTATCACAGTAGATTTTATCACACAGTCTAACAATCGAGGTGACATAAAAATATAATCAATTGTAGAAAAACAGTCCCGCCCTCTGAACGTAGGGGCATAGAATTCGCTGGGAATGTGGCATACATCCATAACATTACTTAAATTATACTCAGTTAGGATGTTAGCTAGTTCGATACCCCTGCGTTCGGCCAGGTCTGATTGATTCTTCTCCTCAGTGCTACAATTACTGACAATTTTTGCATTAAAATCTCCCCCAATAAGGATCCATGTTTCCTCCCCAGTTGCAAAGCTAGCTTCAAGGTCCCGTAAAGTCTTAGATAGTGCTTCAAAGTTTGTGTTGGGAACAAAACAAAAATCATTGTTATAAAAATTGATTAAATAAATCCGGGTCTTTCGCTTGAACTCTAAAATCTGAATGTTCGGATGTCCTCTTGAGAGATCTGTAATTGTACCACCGGCCAATGTCTTAATGCCAGTGAACAAACCTCCCACTGCACGTCCAAATTGTGGTTTGGGTGCTGTCACACTAAAACATTGGTACCCTTCGATATGGAGGTTCTCCACGGCCCAGGTCTCCTGGAACATAATAATGTCTTTGCCCTCCAGTATCTGAGTCCATTCTGGGTTAGTCAATTTTGACTCCAATCCTGCGACATTCCAGCTAAGAATAGATAGATCGCAATGTTTAGTATGTCTAATTAATTTGCTTCTAGCATTCTTAGCTGCGCTCTGCATAGGAGTAATAGGAGTCAAAGGTACAGCCTCTTCTGTATTTGCAGATGTAATAATAAAGCTTTGTGCCGATATTTCCCAAGTTGTAATAACTGACACCGTGGGTGCATGTTCTTCAATATTGGCACTTACATCTCGACATTCATCACTACTTCCCTTAATCCCCAGTCAATCCCGTTCCGCTAAATTTGAGAAGGCATATTCAAATCGATTGTAAGTTGGAATATTGTATATAGGCCTCAACTCATTATACCCTGGATTAGGATTTACATTGGGGCTGAAGTGTGGCCTCTCGCTGTAGTTATGCCGAGGCATGGTGGGGAAGTGTGAATACGGTGTTAGATGTCCCATGGATTTAGCCTGATAGCTCTGGGCTTGGCCGTACATAGGGTTGAAATCTTGGTTCAATTGGTGAGATGGATATAAATCCCTGATTCCAAGATTTCGCTCCTGAGATTGTGCGGCCGAATTGAACATGGGATTGGGAGTTGGGGCTAGATGTCTATAAAAATAACCCAGGGGAAGCAAGGCCGTATTAAATTCCCAGGGCGAGGGTAGTGGTGCATTGGCAAGGGTTTTTTGGGCCCATTGTGGTAAATAAATAAATAATTACCGGTACTATTTTTCTATGCATTAATTGAAAAGGATAGCTCAATAAATAAGAGGCAGAATCCGTGGTATCTGAGTCATACGGGCTTTAATCAGATGGCTCGAGCCAATGGACCATCGGGTTCCATCACCTGCAAAGGTTCAGGAAGGGACAGACAGGAAAAAGGGGACAGCCTACATGTCATATTAACATCATACAGTATATATAGTAAAACAGTACAATTGCATTGAATACAGTAGGCGTAACAAGTGACAAACGGAAGATAAGAACATATGGGCGTAAAAAGGAGGCGTGCACAGGGCGTGCACGAAGACATGTGATGTAAACATCACAGAAGTGTCATAAATAGGTGGATACATGGAGGGGGCTACCTAGGCAGCTGGAACCTTTAACCTACTGGTGCGCGCAAACGGGCCATGACGTGTAACTGGGGAGAGCTGGGGGCTCTGACTTCTGGCACTGAAGAGGAGACTAAAGTCTGGGATGTCAGGACGACATGTACCTATAGCATATCTGATATCTCGTGTTTGGAGTACATGTTGATAGAATCTAAAAGTCATCAGGGCAAAGGCTACTTGTCACTAAGGCTAGTGCATGCATATATTTCGTAATGTATTGCGTGTGCTATGAATCTTCTATGGATACTAATTCAGTAATTCTCTTGCATGAAGACAGAAAGACTAGACTATAGATGAAGATGTTTATGCAGTTCGTTAGCTAGGAATGTGAAGCCGGGGAGCTGAACTGATAACTATAGGCATAACATATTCTTGGCAGACAGGCAGGCCGGCCAGGCCGGGCACCGCGCTGCTTGGCAGAAAGTAAGTGAAGGGTCAGGGATGCGGGAGGGGCTGCATCGCTCCTCGGAGTGTTTTCAGGAGACTTGAGGCTTGAATCTGGTGTCTGGGCCCTGTGAGGCCTAGAAACGGGGACAACTCGATGATTTAACGTGCACAATGTAAAGACGTTGGCAACATAGGCCTAAAAGCCTAATTCACGTTGCTTTCACGAGGACTGGATAACTGGCATACTAACGTTGGACACAACTATAATTGCGTCTTTATTCGGGCAAGGGGGTAAATATGCATATTAATCATGCACATATAACATACGATGGGGAACACGTAGGGACACATGACAGGGCAAAATTCAATTTTCCTCATTCCCTCCTTGTTCCCTACGTTTCCTTCAGGAAACATCAATATTCATGATACCATCTATCTGTTCATACAGCATCATTTGCTCGTCTCTTATCTTCTGGGAATAGGACTTTGGACTTGGAATACAAGAGGTAGCGCACAAGCCGCAAATCGCAGGGCCACATTGTAAACAGAGACAACAACTGAATATGATCATTACTACTATTCCTAGAAATGACAGTACTTTCCATCCCCAGGCAGATATTATATTCCAGAGCCAACCGGACCATGTCCAGGTGCCTGGATTCTGGTGTAGCTGGTGGGCAATTTTATGAAGTCTTGTTATAGCTGAATATACAGACGGTGCGTTATTAGGAATGAAAACGCAACAACTAGATCCGATGACTCTACAAGCTCCGCCCCTATCGGCCAGTATGACGTCAAGAACAAGGCGGTTCTGAAGAACGACAAATCTCATAGCAGATTGCTCTTCTGTTAAGTTACCTAGGGCGGAAGTAGTCTCATTCACTACTGCTTCAAGGGTTCTGGTTAACCTACGTATTAGCTTACTATTCTGGATAGGTCCTATAAAGAAAAAGAAACCTTTATTGAAGTCTGTATACTGTTCTAATGCAGTTTCAGTTTGATCGACAATTGGGGACTCGATCTCCCTTCTATGTCTGACGTGTACTAAATGTGTATTTCTGTGATAATCGGATGGGGCTAGAAAAATGGTGGCAGTAGGAAGGCAATGTAACATGTTCCATCCCAATCTAGGGGCAGACGTACATATGCGGTCTGACCACATACAAAATACGAATGACGTGAGGCTTTGAAAGTAGATTTCCCACTGTCACTATACTCGACCACAGTATTACAATCACTGTGTCCTAGATGTACTGAACCATTCTTTCTGACACATAATTCGCCTTTCACTGGTAGAACTGTTATAGCAGGTAAGTCTGGAGTGTTCTCGGACTGAACATTCAAAACCATGAAATTCGAGGAGAAATTACCTAGATCATATACTTCATTTTCTAGATCTAACCCTGTCCTTTGGGAAAGACCTTCCTTGTCTGGGAAACATGTTCTATTCAAAAGGGACTTGTCGTCTAAAGATGATGTTATCGTAAACCATGCTCCACACGAACCATTGTGTGAAAACGGATAGGGAAAAAGTGGCAGAACTCCCTTTGGTGTCTGAAATGGGGGGAGTCGACCACACACCCAACAATTAGTGGCATTGCTGGTCTGGTGTGAATAGTGTAACATACGGATAAAAGTATTGTTGCGCATTGCAAGTCGATAGGATAACTCGTGAGGGGGTAGTTCACTAAATGTGTGCTCTACTGTATCATTAGAGGAAAGATGTACATGCGAATCAAGAGGAGGAAAAAATACATGTAGCGTGTAACTTATACATGTGATCGTAAGACTCAGAAATAACATAAACAATAATGTAACAACACATCTGCTTCGCAGACTCTTACAGTAACGTATTTTCTTGGAGTTTCTATCTCTCTCACTATGGGGGTCTATCTCATACATGTCAGGAACCTGTCTAACCGCTTCACCCGAGAGGGACTTAAACAATTAAACTGTCTGACTTGCTAGACCTTAACTTGATTTTATACTCCTGCTGCGGAGTTTTCTCTAACAGGGGAAGTTTAGAGTCAGTATCGGGGCAGTCCTTGAGAAAAGTCTTTGGACGGAGTCCATGAAAACGCTTGATGTGGCTGGAGTGTAGCCAGCCCTTTCGGCCTTCCAGTTTCACGGCGGTCCTTGTGGTCATCAGAACAAGTTTCGGCTCCTTCCAGCGGGGCTCCAGCGGGCTTGAACGATCAAAATTCCTAACGAGGACGAGGTCGCCTGGAACGACCTCGTGCGGTTTCACCTGGGTGTTGTCTGGAAAGGCAGCCGCGACCTGTGAACGACAAGAGAGTAGTGCAGACATCAAGGAAGCTAGGTAATCTGTCAGCATATTACTGTCAACATCGGTGATTTTACGTGGCATAGGTGTACCCCACATGTTTGGGGGACGACCAAATACAACTTCATACGGTGACAGACCCGATCGGGAGTGAGCGACCATTCTCATATAAAAAAGGGCAACCGGCAGGGCTACCATCCAATCTACACCTTTCTCTGCACATACCTTCGCTATACGTATTTTCAGAGTTTGATTGTGTCTCTCGACGAGGCCAGCTGCCTCGGGATGTCGTACACAGTGGAACTTCCACTGGTACCCTAACAGAAGTGATACTTGTTTCATGAGTTCGGATGAGAATGGCTGTCCGTTGTCTGAATACACGACCCTGGGCAAACCATAGCGTGGGAAAAACTCACGAACCAACTGCTTGGCAGTGGTCGCGGCAGTGTAATCTGGAACTGGATATGCTTCGGTCCATCTGGACAAAGCGCATACAACTACGAGGACATACTTGAAACCTCGACATCGATCCATCTGAATATAATCCATCTGGAGGACTTCAAAAGGGTGGTCAGGAGGATGGAATCCACCTTGTTCCACCGGAACACCTTTACCTGGATTGAACTGACAACAGATCATGCAGGTACGCACTTTCTGCTTCGCTGCTGTTCGTAAATGCTTGTTAAACCAAAGGTTCTGGATACTGTCTAACATGGCTTTTTCTCCTAGATGTGCTGGACTATGTGCGGTGTTAATAATGACTTGAACCATAGAGTCGGGGAGAAACCATGTGGCTTTTCCCTTCGTCAACCATCCCTGATCTGTCTGGACCCCTCCTTGTTCAGACCATTTCTTGATTTCTTCTGGGGTAGCATGTGACTGTATGTCTAGTACGTCTTGTGTAGGGTCCTTAACTGTCATACAAGTCGTCTGGACTGGAACATCTGTCTTTGTCTTGTTAACTGGAATGTCTGGAGTCTGAGCTGTAAGCTTGGCTGTTCGATCTGCTAGATCGTTACCTTGGGAAATGGCGTCAGTGGCTTTCGTATGTGCTTTGCACTTCATAATGGCAATGGCTGTCGGTAAATGTATTGCTTCTAACAGAGCTTGAATGAGGGGGCCATGCTGAATCTTGGCTCCATGAGAGGTCATGAAACCTCTTTCTTGCCAAAGGACTCCAAAGTCGTGTACGACTCCGAATGCATAACGTGAATCTGTATATATGTTTACTTTCAGGTTCTTAGCTCGTATGCAGGCTTGGGTCAGAGCGATGAGCTCTGCTGCTTGAGCAGAAAAGGTGTCAATACGATGTGTTTCTATAACTTTAGTTTCAGTAGTCACTGCATACGCGGCTACTAATTCTCCTGTACTTGTTCTCATACATGAACCATCCACGTAAAGTGTCAGGTCTGGATCAGGTAATGCAATGTCCGTCAAGTCTTGTCTTGGCTTTGTCATGGTGTTAATAACTTCCACACAGTCATGTGTGGCAGGGTTTGATGTAATCGAGGGTAACAGTGTAGCAGGTTTTAAAATGTTGCAGCGTCTGATTTCTATGTGTGGCTGAAACAGTGTCAGTTCATATCCTGTTAATCGTGCAATTGTCAAATGCTGAGTCTGTGTTCGGTTTAAAAGAACTTCCACGGAGTGTGGAACTTGTACTGTCAGGGAGTGTCCTAACACTATGGAATCACTTTGTCTGATAGCTAAAGCTGTGGCTGCAACTGACTTGAGGCACGCAGGCAGAGCCTGGGCTACTGGATCTAATGTGCTAGAAAAATAAGCACAAGGCTTGTGTTGTCCTGCTTGATCTTGTGTAAGAACAGATAATGCTGTACCTTCACGTTCAGTGACAAAAAGTGTAAAAGGCTTACTGTAGTTTGGTGTCGCTAACACAGGTGCATTACATAAAGTTTCTTTAACTCATTAAAAACAAGTGTATGTTCCTGGGTCCAAGGGAGGACAGTCGATGTGGCTGCCTCCTGTGTTGTCAACTGTATCAGTGGTTTGGCTAGATATGCGTACTGAGGGATCCATTGTCTGCAGTAAGAAGTGAGGCCGATAAAAGCTCGTACCTCCTTCTGTGTCTGGGGCTGTGGAAGATGTGCTATTAACTGGATACGGTCAGGTGTCAACTGTCTACCCCTCTTGGACAGCAAGTGTCCAAGGTATACCACTTGCTGGACACAGAATTGCAGTTTCGAAGGGGACACCTTGTGCCCCATGTCTGCCAGAAAATAATAATAATAATAATATGAAACTTATAATGCGCTCAGCTTACCCTGGGGCATCCCGGCGCAGACAGACCAAGGAGAGACTCAAGTAATCATTATTGAGGAAACAAGAAGGTCTTAAGAAGTTTCCTAAATGGTAAGATCTTAGGCTCAGAACGAATCTCGAGGGGCAGGGAGTTCCATAAAGTCGCCACCTGTACAGAAAAACGTCTGCCCCCAGTTCGAGCTCTCCTTACTCTCGCTGACTGCAGTAGATGTTGTTGGTCTGAGCGTTACAAGACTGTCAATGACGCACGCTCGCAGTCACGTTCTGTACGGGCTGTGATCAATAGATCATCGACATACTGGAGCAGGGCAGTGTCAGTTGGCATGTGAATACTGTCTAGTTGTCTCTTGAGTGCTTGACTGTAAATACTAGGACTTTCTGTGAAACCTTGAGGAGCACGTGTAAATTTATAGCTTCTTCCATTTAAACAGAATCCGAAAAGGAACTGGCTGTCTGGATGAATGGGGACCCTAAAGAATGCGTTCTTGAGATCAATAACAGTAAAGAACGTTGCTTCAGAATCAATGGCAGTCAATAGGGAAGAGATATCTGGAACCACTGGGTACTGGGGTATGATACATTTATTAAGTTCTCGAAGGTCAATCACTAGTCGATAAACTGGAGGGGCATTTGGGTCAGTACGTTTAAGAATCGGAATGATAGGAGAATTACATACATTGGAGTCAGTTTCTACAACTACTCCTTGAGCAATGAGCTCGTCAACAATTTTCGATAAGGCTGCTACAGCCTCGGGGGGTAACTTGTACTGTCGGATTCGTGGTAATACAACACCTTGTTTCAGAGTGACATGATATGGTGTAATGTGCATACAACCTACATCAGTTGGACCTCGCGCCCATAAATGCTGTGGTACATTCAGTAATCTTGGATCAAAATCACGTAACACATAATGACCTTTAAAATCACGTAAAAACAATCTCACTCCTTCCGGAGAACAGCAAATAACAGCTCCTAATTCTTTCAATGTTTTAATACCAAGTAAATTTTCTGGACATGATTTCGTAAGTAACAAGTCTGTAGTTCGGGACAATGGACCAACTTCTAGGGAAACTGGTTTCGATATTTCATTAACAATCGGCTTTCCTGAAAATCCCAGGGAAACATTTCTTGAGCCTGAGAGTGGAGCCCCTGGAACCTCGTCGTGACTGATGGTAGTCCTACTTGCCCCTGTATCAATCAGAAATTTTCTGTCTTTCCCTAATACTTGACTGTGTACATAGGAACCCTCTTGATCTACAGGAACCTCGATGAGAGGCAAGCCAACCTCCCTCTCTAGGCTGTTTCATGAATACTGCTGATATTCTGGATAATCTGACTGTGCGTACTGGTACATCTGTTGTGTAACGTGTTGTGTGGCAGCTATAGGCTGCGGTACTGTAACTGTCTGCTGTGAGTTCTGCGGTTGCTGCGAATTTTGCGGAACATGTTCCTGTCTAGGAGGACGCGGTCTCTCTTTCGTTTTACCTGTAGCTATGTTGTGTTTCAGAACTGCACATTCGTTTATATAATGACCTGGCTGTTTACAGTAATTGCATGTCCCTTTAACGGGAGCTGCAGAATGAGTAGTCTGATTCGTACCCCTCTTCTGACTATCTGCTGGAACAGACTGTGCAACTAGAACTTTCATTTTCGTGTCTTTCATACGTCTCCTTTCGTGTTCTTGCTCTTCCCTGATTCTGTTCTGGTGATACTGTAACATCTGTAGCATTTGGGACGGGGTATTAGCTTGCCATGTACTCTCGACTTTTAATACTCGATTTTTAACTTGTGGTAAGGAATTCTCAACTAGCTTGGTAACAAAAAGATGTGGATACGACTCACTACTTGTTTTCAGACCGCTATTAATAATGAAACATTTCTCAAATCTGGAATAAAAATCACTAGTGTCTTCGCCTTGTTTCTGTTTACAGGCTGAGATGGCATCCCAATCTTCCTTTTTCGTAGCTAGTAATCTTGGCAAGAATTGTATTAACAATTCGGGCAATTCTTTAGCTTTATCCCCAAGACCAGTACCTGGGACTCGTGTATTATCTTCGTTCTCTAATGCGGTCCAATCAATCTTTTTCTCTCCCACCTCCCATTCTTTTTCTTTAAGTTTTTCATATATGCCCGCAGGCAACAGGACCTTTAACATTTTGATGATATCAGGATACGTGTATTCTCCCATACGGAGCATATCTTTTAATTCACGGTGGAACCCTGCTGGATCTTTATCGTGACAGGGCACTAACTTTTTCATTTCTAGTAGTTCTATTTTCGTTATAGGGGTGTAAACAAATACTCGTTCGAGATTACCCCCCGTTCCCTTAACAGGATGCACTTCTCGCAACGGATTCTGTCTGTCTATGTAGAATGGGGTGAAACAGGAACAAAATGCGGAGTCAGGAACGTTCTGTATTTGTGGCGTTGTTCTAAGATGACGCTAATTAAATCGGTACCTAGACCTTTCCATCGGTTTAGGAGTAACTCGTTCAGTACATTATATAAAGGACCTGGATCAGAATGCTGATCCTCATACAGTGTAATGAGGTGCTGGATCATGTACATACCCACCAGTCGCTGTTCGGCTGGGGGCAGTTTCAGAAACATTTGAGCCACTACTTCGTCTGAATACGTGGTAGAATCACTAGTCCATCGAACTGCTGATCGGGCTAGTTCTTGTTCATGCATGGTACTAAGCTCACTGTAACCTATTCGTAGTTTCAGAACTTTATCGGTAACCTGGAATAATTGTTCAAGAGAACACTGTTCTGGTACGGGCGGAGGAAAAGCTTTCTTGTAATCTAGGCGTGTATGTCTATCAGAAGGTCTCGTCCTACCTACATACGCTATTCTGGTGGGATTCTCGTTGTCTACATCTTCGTCTGAAGAGTCATTCTCTTTCTCTGCTATTCTACTTGCTTTCTCCCTCTCGTGTATGCCTATAATTTCTTTACGAATCTTTCTGTACATGGTTTCTATACTATTCTGTGTCTTGTGTTTTCCGTCTGCTATATTGTCACTCCATCTTATCAGGACTTTCATCTCTTCTGGATCTTTATCAGGGCGATCCTGTTCTCTTATTAAACAATTTATTAAAAATTGCAAAATCATGCCTTGAGTCTCGACTTTCCTGTGTGCCATGGCTTCGTGAATACTTTCTGGTTTCTCCCCTGTTCGGATGAAATGATATATTCTGTCTAAATGTTCTTTCATATCTGATATGGTAATCAAAAAGTCTACAACTCGTCGTAAACGTACGGAATGCAATATCATGTGATCTTCACCTGGCACTGGGTCATATCTACAATCATTAAGGAACCGTTTGAGTGCTTCGTACGTGGCCACTTTTGGCGTACGCTGTAATGCTGCGTCTCTCAGCGTCAGGCGCTTTGTTTGAGGCGGGGTGATAGGAATACCTCCCCCTGCTCCTCCTGAACTAGAATCGTCAATTAATACTGAATGTGCGGCTGCTGGTAACGTGACTGGTAGAGTAGGTGTACGTAATGTGGGTTGGTCCTGGGGTACTGGCATATTAACAGGATTCCCGGGACCCATGGCTGGAGGCACAGTAATTACGTTATTAACAGGGTGCTGAGGTTGAACTTGAACAGGCGGAGTAGGATTCGTATTAGCATACTCTGGGACAGTGTCGTCTAAATAGGAAGAAAGGAAGATTTCAGCTGCAGTCGGTTTATGACGTAGCTTAATCGGGACCAATGGTGGCGGTAAATTACAGAGTGTTTCCGGGGTCGCTTTAGGCAGACCCTCGGCGAGAAGGGGATACATACCTTTAATAAGGGCATTTCTCTGTCTGTCTGACTGTTCTGCTCTAACTCGTTCACCTTCTTCTAGTAATTCCCTTTCTTGGGCTTTTTCGGAGGATTCTCTACTTAGTTCGGCTTTTCTGAATTCCTTTTCTGTTCTTTTATGCGATTCTTTACGCCACAATTCTATGGCATCTTTCTGGGATTGTCTGGCTTTCTTTTTCCATAATGCTTCTTCTACTCTCATGATGCACTCGGCATCCCATGTTCCTGAAACAGGCCATCTATATTTCTCTTCGAGATCTTTGGTGTAGTCCACCCATAAATCTAGATACAGTATGGTATCTAAGCCATGTTTATGATACATGAAATGTCCAGGACTGTCCCTAGGAGGGACAGGAACTGATTCTTCGAGTAACCCTTTTCTGGTTTTTATCTGACGTAACTTCGAAAACAAAGGCATATTTGAACCGTACTTGAACTTGAACACAATACACAATGAACACAGTAATGAATAGCAAAACAATCACTCATACCACGACATAAAAAAACACATTAATAACAGTTCGAACAGGATAGTACCTATTACATTGAAAACATAATACTTGAACTTCTCGAGAACAGACTTACTAGAATCACTGGATGCACTGCTAAAACAGTACAGAACATACCGGTCTCCTAAAGAGACACGTCATACCGTATCCACCTAGGTGAACACGTCGGACCGGATCTGTGTACCCAAACCCGTCGGACCGGGCACAAATCAATGAACCCGTCTAGATACGTTCCCAGCAACGGTACTCACCGGGAAGCAAAACTGAAGGCCTCGGACTGGACTGGACAGCTACGACGTCTGGTTACTGCTACGCACTACGCATGCGCCTCGGGCTTCGGAAACAGGTGGGCCTCCGGATACCTCGGACCTTGCTCTCTCGGCTTGGGCTCTGGTCGGGACGATCCGCCTTCCTCACCGCCTCGTCTGGATGCCGGACCGCAGTTTCCGTCTCCTCCGTGGGCCTGAGGGAGACTTGAAGCAGAAATATCTGCACGTGCACAGTAGGGGTCCGTCACGGCTGTAGAAGGGTCAGGGGGCCTGCGTTACATCGCCGGCGCGTGGGGAAGGGGCTCGTCCCTGTTCGGGCGCCATTATGTGGTAAATAAATAAATAATTACCGGTACTATTTTTCTATGCATTAACTGAAAAGGATAGCTCAATAAATAAGAGGCAGAATCCGTGGTATCTGAGTCATACGGGCTTTAATCAGATGGCTCGAGCCAATGGACCATCGGGTTCCATCACCTGCAAAGGTTCAGGAAGGGACAGACAGGAAAAAGGGGACAGCCTACATGTCATATTAACATCATACAGTATATATAGTAAAACAGTACAATTGCATTGAATACAGTAGGCGTAACAAGTGACAAACGGAAGATAAGAACATATGGGCGTAAAAAGGAGGCGTGCACAGGGCGTGCACAAAGACATGTGATGTAAACGTCACAGAAGTGTCATAAATGGGTGGATACATGGAGGGGGCTACCTAGGCAGCTGGAACCTTTAACCTACTGGTGCGCGCAAACGGGCCATGACGTGTAACTGGGGAGAGCTGGGGGCTCTGACTTCTGGCACTGAAGAGGAGACTAAAGTCTGGGATGTCAGGACGACATGTACCTATAGCATATCTGATATCTCGTGTTTGGAGTACATGTTGATAGAATCTAAAAGTCATCAGGGCAAAGGCTACTTGTCACTAAGGCTAGTGCATGCATATATTTCGTAATGTATTGCGTGTGCTATGAATCTTCTATGGATACTAATTCAGTAATTCTCTTGCATGAAGACAGAAAGACTAGACTATAGATGAAGATGTTTATGCAGTTCGTTAGCTAGGAATGTGAAGCCGGGGAGCTGAACTGATAACTATAGGCATAACATATTCTTGGCAGGCAGGCAGGCAGGCCAGGCCGGGCACCGCGCTGCTTGGCAGAAAGTAAGTGAAGGGTCAGGGATGCGGGAGGGGCTGCATCGCTCCTCGGAGTGTTTTCAGGAGACTTGAGGCTTGAATCTGGTGTCCGGGCCCTGTGAGGCCTAGAAACGGGGACAACTTGATGATTTAACGTGCACAATGTAAAGACGTTGGCAACATAGGCCTAAAAGCCTAATTCACGTTGCTTTCACGAGGACTGGATAACTGGCATACTAACGTTGGACACAACTATAATTGCGGCTTTATTCGGGCAAGGGGGTAAATATGCATATTAATCATGCACATATAACATACGATGGGGAACACGTAGGGACACATGACAGGGCAAAATTCAATTTTCCTCACCATTGTGGGGACCTAAAGTTGATTACAACGCAGTCTCCCTCAAACTTTTTTCTCAATGGACCCACCCACCCAACTCTTTGTGTTTGAATAATCTCCCTTGCTCCTTCCATTGGGAAATTACAGTTAGTGGATAACCAGTGGAGAATCCTATTATTAAGGGTTATGTAGTTTTCCTCTTGATCATTCTTTAGTTTAGGGACATTCACCAAACCCAACACGTATGCCCCGCATTCAGGGGGAAGATTGATGCGGGTAGGCATCTTCTTCCTGTGATTTGATGTGTTGGATTCCGGTTGGACTGTGGGATAATTTTGGGGACTGTTATTAGATTGGTGGATTGGAGCCCTTTTGCTTATATCTTTTTTGGGGTTCGTCCTTGACACGCTTGTTGTGTTGGTTGAGTTCAAATTAGGGGCCTGTTTTAGTGGGGGTTGAACTTTACTGGTGCTAGGTGTAGGCACAGTTGGAATCGGTTTGTTATTGCCAACTGTTTTTGAATTAGTGTTAGTGTTGGAACCACTATTTTTGGCCTTATTAGAACTTAGTGTCCCATTATCAGCTTTATTAGCTTTATTAATAGGAGTCTGCCCTGTGCCCAGTTTTAATACATGATCGTCCAATACTTTCAGCCTTTTATCCAAATTTAGAATTTGTTGGTTGATTGGACCTCGGAGTGTGGACAGTAGTATCTCCATCCTCCCCCAAAATGCCTCATTCCCTAGTGCTACAGTAACTTCTGAGGATAGATTTTTAGCTGCCATAATTTCGTCTTTGCCCTTACACCTTTCCTGTTCTACGGGGGCAGGAGCCCTCCGATTACGCTTGCGCCCTCCTTTAGTGCTATGTGTTTTTAATGGCGACTCAGTATTTAGATGCTTCATTTTTCTTTTCGCTTTCTGGCCCCTGGTTCGCACAGAAATACTGTCACTTTTATCTCCCTCTGTAATTGATGTATCAGAATCCACCTGTGAGTCGATACCATTTAAGCATAGGTGGTCGTTTACCCCTGGTACACAGGATTCTTGACTAATGTTTGTATCGACCCTAAGCAGAGTAGGAGTTGATGATAACCTACTACCTGGGGTAGTTTGTGGCACCAGGGCCGTGTCCACAATTATACAGTTCTCAATTGAATCTGTGCCTGGAAGTCCTGCATAAGAAGCAGCAAGTAAATAGTCCATTGAATTGTCGTGATTCAGCACAGTGGGGGGCAAACTAGATGGAAGTGAAAGACGTCTTTCTGTGTTCTGAATGGCAGTTGCAACAACATCAATTGTTTTCTGGAGCATTTTATCAATGGCGGTCAGTGTTGGCCGCGGAGTGGTGGTAATTGATGGGTGGGCCATTTTAAGGGAGTCTTTTGGCCTTGTTACAGCCAGTGTCTTTTCCCCCATAATTCGAAAGCTGTTATAGAAACGATATACAGTGTATTGTCACTGACCTGACGTGCGTTCCAAGGATGATGTAAAGGAACAATCAAGGGGAATGGCCCAGCCCCCTCCGGCCTCTGACGGCCACAGACGGCCCGCCCTCTGCCCGGTCTCCGCCCGGCGCCGTCCGCGACGCGGAGGAAGCTCCGTGGTTTTATGCGCCTCCGGGCGCACGGGACAGGAAGTGGTCGTCTGTTACCGCAAGGGACGCTAGGAACCGTAGTTCCTCCCCTCGGCAGCCGGGGTGGAGGTTGGCGCCGGCGGCGGGAGGAAACAGCGGCGTCAGCAGCCCAGCGCCCTGCAGCGGTCCCTGTGGCGGTAAGTAGGCTCCTGCGTTGCCCTCAGCAGTATTGAGCAAAGTCCCCGCTCCTTCGAGTGAGCTCCGTGGTTTTATGCGCCTCCGGGCGCACGGGACAGGAAGTGGTCGTCTGTTACCGCAAGGGACGCTGGGAACCGTAGTTCCTCCCCATGGCAGCCGGGGTGGAGGTTGGCGCCGGCGGCGGGAGGAAACAGCGGCGTCAGCAGCCCAGCGCCCTGCAGCGGTCCCTGTGGCGGTAAGTAGGCTCCTGCGTTGCCCTCAGCAGTATTAGGCAAAGTCCCCGCTCCTTCAAGGGAGCACCGTGGTTTTATGCGCCTCTGGGCGCACGGGACAGGAAGTGGTCGTCTGTTACCGCAAGGGATGCTGGGAACCGTAGTTCCTCCCCTTGGCAGCCGGGGTGGAGGTTGGCGCCGGCGGCGGGAGGAAACAGCGGCGTCAGCAGCCCAGCGCCCTGCAGCGGTCCCTGTGGCGGTAAGTAGGCTCCTGCGTTGCCCTCAGCAGTATTGAGCAAATATCAAGTGGATACCCCCAACGGTATACATTCACACATACATCTTAATGACAGTCCAACAGGGCCTGCAACATATCTGCAAAGGCGATTACCCCCGATATGTGGTAAACTTGTGCATGTTTTGAGGGCTAGCACAACTAGATTGAAGTTAATTGCTGCTGTCATTGTTAGGTCTTGCCTATCAGACAGCACCACCTCTCACTGCACGTTGCTCTCTGCCACTTGTGCTTCTGCAGCCCCACTTCCTGTCGGTCTCTATTATGTGCTTCCTCAGCCACAAAACACGCCCGCCCCCATGCACTGTATTGCTTTTCCCCCATGTGATTCTCCACCTGCAAACCCCCATCTCCATGCTGGAATCACAGCCGTCCTAGATGCTCATGCTCCTCAAAAAACACGTAGCTGTAAGGGTAATAACTCTGCTCCCTGGTTTAATGATACTCTAAAAAACCTGAAGCAGGGATGCATCCAAGCTGAGAGAAGGTGGAGACGTGACTATAAGGAAACCTTTAAAGAGGTGTGGAAAAATAAGCTTCTAGAATATAAGAACCTGATTAAGACATCCAAGGCAGAATATTATTCCTCTCTGATTTGTAACTCCACCAACAATTCTAGGAGCATTTTTAATATACTGAATAGTGTTACTAACCCTGAGTGTTCCAAGAACGCTATCGTCCCGTCCCAAGAACTTTGCGAGAACCTTGCTGTATTTTTTAAGGAAAAAAATGAACACATCATTAGGGACTTGGAAGTCTCTCCGGAATTGGTTCCTACCTCCGACTTAAGACCTGGGTCTCTAGGGGACCGGATGGCTGGGCCAGCCTTGGTTCCAAAATAATTTTTACTTGAGTTCCCACTTCTTACGTACGAGGCCTTTAGGAAGCTAGCCAGAGGGATTTCCTCTGGGTCTCCTCTAGACCCTGTGCCTCATAAAATTTGGCAGGAATATGAGGAAGAACTATTTCCTTCACTCCACCTAATATGTAACCAATCTCTAGTGACTGGGATCGTCCCAGCTCAATGGAAACGGGCGTTAGTATCTCCTCTGCTAAAAAAGCCCTCTCTAGATCCGGATTGTTCAAAAAACTATAGACCCATCTCCCTGCTACCTTTTCCAGCCAAGATTGTCGAGCGTTTGGTTAGTAGCACTCTTTCCAACCATCTGGAATGTCATCAATTACTAGATGTTGATCAATTCGGCTTCCGGCCTGCTCATGGAACCGAAACAGCCCTAATCACCGCTATGGATGAGCTTCAGAGGCGTGCAGACAGAAGGCAGGCAGCGTTCCTGATCCTGCTAGACATGTCTGCCGCCTTTGACACGGTGAATCATAAGATTCTGCTGAGGCGGCTGTTTGAGGCGGGAGTGAGAGGTACGGCGCTGCAGTGGTTCCAATCATTCCTGCAGGATAGGCAGCAGGCGGTGTCCATGCCACCTTTTCAGTCAGCTTTTACTCTGATATCGCATGGGGTTCCTCAGGGCTCAGCAATTAGCCCAATTCTTTTTAATCTGTATCTCAGACCTCTGATTTCACTCATCAAAAGCTTTAACATCAGAATTGTCAACTATGCTGATGACACGCAGATGATCCTCTCCTTGGAAGGAGAGGACTCAACATCTGTGGAGGTTCTCCACAACTGTCTGCGTGATACGTCTCGGTGGCTAAAAGACAACTCCCTCCAGTTTAATGCGGGGAAGACGGAGGTGCTCTTTAGCACCGAAACTAAGATTTCCCGGCCGTTCCCAGACAACTTTTGGCCCCCGGAAACAGGGACCAAAGTACAGCCGGTGGAATCAGTCCGCAATCTAGGGGTTATGTTGGATCAAAGGCTCAGTATGGAGACGCATGTACAAAAGACGACTGCCTGCTGTTTTGCCTTCGCTCCTTGAGGAAAGTCCTGCCTCTTCTACCAACCCATGCGCGTGCCCAAGTGGTAAGGTGTACCATCCTCAGCAGGTTGGACTATTGTAATGCCCTTTTGCTAGGGTCCCCTGGGTTCCTGCTGGATAGGCTCCAAAGGGTTCAATCAGCGGCTGCTAAGCTGGCCTTGGGGCTTCCGAGAAGATCACACAGGCCGTCCTCTCTGGCCAAATTGCATTGGTTGCCGGTCAGACAGAGGATACAATTCAAGGCCCTTTGCATAGTCTTTAGGGCGCTCCATGGAACTGGCCCGGCTTCCTTACATTCGAAATTTGCCTGGTACATTCCAACTAGGCAGCTTCGATCTTCTGAGGCCAAGCTGGTAGTGGTACCCAGATTTAGGAAAGTCAGAGCCGGAGGTAGATCCTTCGAGGTGGCAGCTGCCAAACTCTGGAATACGCTCCCGGCCGAGATTAGGCAAATTACGGAACTTCTCCCGTTTAGGAGAAGGATTAAAACCTGGTTATTTCCCATGGTAACCGCCTGAAAGCTCACACTCCCCTTGGTCACTTCCGCTTCTTTTCTGATCTAGTCAGCGCCAGGATGCCTGCAATGGTGATAGTGCGCTTAATAAGTGTTTTAAATAAATAAATAAATAATGCTGCACACTTCTTTGGGTGCTTCCCTAGCCCCAAAATACCCCAATGCTTTAAGTTGCTCTCCCTCTCATGTTCTTCCATCAGGCCCCAATAGCACTCAGTTTTACTCTTTTTCAGATATGCTTCCACTGCCCCCTCTCCATTTCGCTCTGTCCATTGTGTGCTTTGCCCCTGGAAATCCCAACCACTCCCACGCTCCATGTTGCTCTGTTGCCTATGTGAATTCCCACATGCGACCCTGCCCCCAAAACAGCATTTGCAAGGCCAATAGGTCCAAAAGGTCAGAAAGTAGAGATATTTTTGCTTTGCCAAAGCTTGTTGGTTATTATTTGCAGAGACTGAATGCAGGTATGGCCTTTGCCCATGAGCTACACCCCATACATATTGAATGGAGTACCCACATGGACATGGCTCGTGCCCTGCCCTTAAGGACAGTGCACTGAAAACATTTTCCTTTACTTTACCATAGGGAGATCTCGGCCCCGTGGGTCAAGATTCCAGGGTTGCCCGGTAGAGAAACAGCTGCCTTGAAGATGATTTGTGTTCCGGTACTTCAATCCTCCTTGATGAATAAAACAACTGGTACTCACCCGGCTTCCATCTTTGCAAGTGGCAATGTACCACTTGAGATGTACTGTGCCTATTAGGAGGACACCCCAACCCTACAGCGTTTGGTACCCCACTGAATCTACGGCCGCACCCAATATTAGCAGCAGTCAATGCGTTTCATTCAACATAAGTAGCTCTAGGTATAGAAAAGGTTGGAGACCCCTCTAAACCAAGCAAGTATTCTCCTCACCGGGTTGGAAGGTGCAATATCTTTATGTTGTAATTTGGGGCCAAGTGAAACCGCATGAAAGTAGGAGTTCAAGTGTATCCCATTGGACCTGCTTACTGTGAGCCATGGGTGACCCTTTTGATTATATTTTTTCTCGTGGGAAGCTATTCTTCGAGCCTGTTGAATTTTTTCCTTATGTGCCCTGGCCGTGAATGGTAGGCAGTCTTAGTCGCATGCAAGGTCATGTGCATATGATGTTGCGTAGTGGCCATCTTGAATCAGGGATGTTTAACAAATGCACCTGGATGTGCCCTGGTCCTCATATGGTTTCATCTGTACTATGTTTAAGTGTAGGAGCACTGTCACTTGAGGGACAGCAAACTGTTTGTAAAAGGGTCAAGATACTGCACACCGCATATCTACCTTGACTATCAGGTTGTTGATTTTATTGAGTAAATACTGTAGAGTTTATTAACTAACCTGGAATTTGGTATCCTGTAAGGTGTTATTCCTTGGAAGGTGTTCCTCCTTATCTTTCCCGCCCTATTCCTGTCTCTTGTAGCCATTCCTCCCATTCTTGGTCTTCCCAATTGCTATCCTGCCTTTTTACTTCTGTGTTGCATTTTTTGTCCTTGCTGGTTGTTGTCAATCATGGTGTGGGGTGTGCTGCGACTGCTATCAATAAGAGTCTTCTAACCTGTCATGTATGTTGTGTCATGTTTGTCATAGTATGTTGGGGGTGTAAAACTGCTGCTCTGTGCTGAAGTTTATATGGTTGGTGATTAGAAAGAGAGAGAGCTGCCCTAGAGATGCATAGTGGTCTGTTACTTTCCACCTCTTTGCTGAATAAAACAACTGGAACTCACCTGCTCCTGTGCACATCTTTGCAAGAGGTGACTTAACAACTTGCCTTGGATTCACTATATGTCTTCAGGGTCCACAGAACTTTGTCACTTAAAATGCCTACTGGGGTCAGCTGTACCTGTTTTAGTATTGTGGGCCCCCACCATCATTTTAGGTTTTAGGGAACCATGGATCCAACAACTTTTTTTTACATTTGCTTCATGGTGGGGGCCTTTGAGGGTCCACCTTTAGGGTTTGGGCATTAGGGAAGCCCACTCTGCCCACATACATGGCCTTTTAATTTTTTGGTCATGACACGGGCACCATGCCATCACCCTGAAATGGCTGCTGCAGAAAAAAATTCTATAACGGAAGCTCAATGATGCCAACTTTGGAACCGTGGATATGAAAGGGGTGACAGGGGATATGGTTCCTTTGTCCAATCAGATTTTAGAAAATGTCTGGATTAGCGGATGATTTGCAAATCCGATTCTCAAACGGCACATATAGACAAAAATGTTCACCCTTTAAAGCATGCTTACCAACTTTTTCAAATGCTTGGATTGCAAAAACGAATTAACAGATTCCAACTACACCAACAAAAGCACAATCTCTGAGCAAAGTTCTACTTTCATGCCAAGATTTTGCGTAAATATGATCAGTGATTTGGGCTACAGACATGGGTACAATTTCCTATCGGAAAACACATAATTTTCATCCCATTTTAACTTTTTTCTCCAGTGGTGTATGATATTTGACGCGAGTGTGACTACAGGCAAACACCATGCTCTAGACCTCCATGACCCATGAACAACCCAGAAAAAGGGTATGCCCCAATGACGGAAGAACAAGTCAGGTGAGATGTAGGAGGATGGATATCTGACTATGGTTACCCCAGATTTTTGCTTTGTGTTTAGCTGGTTTTCGAGTTAGTTGGCCTGGGATCCTGCTAATCAGGGCCCCAGGCTATCTGCTCTCTCTGTAAAATGGACTCCATGTACCTTAGGTACATACCTAATTGGATATTGGGTCACCTTATGAGCCCCTGTACAGTGTACTATAGGTACCCAGGGCATAGGTGCATCCAAGGCCTACCAGGGGCTGCAGCATATCTTTTGCCACCCCTGGCTGGCCATCCAAACTGACACAACTGGCTGATCACTCAGCTGGGGCAAGGTCGTGTAATCACCCCTTGCTTAGATATAGTATACCTATGTCTAAACCTATATCTGGACACATATACACCTATAAGTGACTCCTATGGCAGGCCTTAACAATCCTGGAGGCACAGTGCTTGATTTTATGTGAGATGGTGCTCTAGCATGAGCTGAGCCTGTCTGCAGCTTTCAGAACCATGTCCTTATAGCTGTTCTGGGATATTGCCATACCATATACCTTCAAGTGCATTATGAACCTCGCGGTTAAATGCTATCTTTGGTTTGGCTTTATCAAAACATGTCGTGTAAGGTGTCATACGCTTTGGAATACTACCTCCTCGCCAGTTCTGGCGACGGGGGTAGCATTCCACCCTTCTAGAGGGAGAAGACATGTTGCTAACAGTAAACGCGGTTTAAACTAACCTGAGCCTCAGCATCACAAAATGGATGCTGCTGTGACAGACACAAGTCTGGCCCCCTGCTGCTGACCGAAACTCCGGCAGGGGAGGCCTGGACAAAAGGTTTCCTGTCACAAGGGGGTGCTAACACCACCCCAGACAGGAGATAGTGGATTGAGGCAGGGAGGTCTGAGTGAAACTAGACACTGCCTGGGGCACACAAGGTGTCCCATGCATAGCACAGTTCAAACCGGTGCTGGGGCACTCCAGCCCCAGCTCTGGCTCGAAACTGGACAAAGTGAAAGGAGTGTAACGACCACCTTCCTGGGTCCCACCCATAGGAGGGACCTAGCAGGTAATCCAGCACCTTGATTTGGAAAAAAGGTAGGAGTTGTGTCCATAGACTTTAGATAATCCTGACTGAAACTTTGAAACGGAACTCTGGACCCTTCGACATCCTACTCGACGTAGAAGACTGAAGAATCTCCCTTGTGGTCAAGGAGTGACCACCCTGTGCAAGCAGGCACCATCAAGCGCTCAACGGTTTGCTTTGTTGCTGCTCCCGCCGGAGCTCGAGTGACAGAGATCGACAAGAACCGGATTCCCAGACATCCAACAGCCCGATCCACAGCCACAGCAAAGCTGAGACCCGTGGAGGTGACGTGAGACGTGGGACCGGCCATCTTGGAAAGCCAGCGAAGTGCTTCCCGTGCAGCTCCCGAGGCACCCTCGAAGCTGTGCATTGGGGATTGAGAAGCCCCAGCCCCGAGCAGCTTTTGCACCGAAGATCACCTCTCCACACTCACCGAGTGCTGCGTGGGGCCCTGTTGCATTTTCCTGCTTGACGCGTCTGTCCGGTCACTTGCCCGTTGGCTAGTGGCCTCTGTGATGACGAACCTTCGAATTTACACTGCTGGTCTGGTTGCTCCAGACTGGCCCTTGCTCCCCTGAAAAGGAGCAGCCCATCAGACCTTGCTGGTCTGATCCAGAAGCCATCTTCGAGTCCTGCGTGGGTTGCATTTGCCAAGGCCTGTTGACTCCAATCTGGAAGCCGACACCGCCGACAGCGAGAGCCTTCATGGGACAGTCCGTGCCCAGCGCCTGGTCATCGTCGATACCTCCTGGTCAACGTGGCAGCGGAGACAAGCTTCCCGACAACCACCTGATCGCGCCCGACGTCGCCTGGTTCCTTCCTGGTTCCACTCTGGTCACTGGCTAGTGACCCAGACTCTGTCCCCTCTGCTTTCAGGTACTCTACATCTTCGATCCATCCTTGGATCCAACCGGACTCTTCTCTCCTGGTCGCCTGCAGCATCTTTTCCTCCAGGCTCCATAGAACTCCACGACGAAACCCGACGCACTTTGACACCTATGCACCCGCTTCCTGTGGGTGAGGTAACGAGAGTACTCCGGTGCTCCTGTAGTGGTTTACACCCCTAGTGTCTTAGTTTTAAGTGGTTAAGTTCTAGTCCAGTCGGAAGACTTCCAAATCTGCAACTTTCTAACTTTTACGCACCATTGACTTCTATTGGTGCACGCGCGTGCATTTAGACACTGCACCCGCATCCTGTGGGCCTCCCACGTCCTAACTGCTGTTAGTCCAGTGTAGCCCCAGCGAATCCCAAGGCCCTAGGCCTTACCATTGTTCGTGACGCGGTTCTTATACCACTATTTTAGTATATGGTTTTAGGGGCCACCAGGGCCTATCCATATTTGTGCAACTTTTGTATGTTATATGAAGTTCTTTGTTTAACGCTTGTGCCTCTGTCCTCATAAAGAGTACAGAGGATTATTCTAGTAATAAATACATATATTTTATAATATATAACTTGTGTGGTGTCCTTTCATTTGGTATTAAAAGGATTGCATATGGTAAAACAGCTGGCTTCACATGCCCTCTTGAGTTTAGCCTAAGACTGCTTTTGTCCATGCTACCCCTAGGATAGCTGATCTATAAGGTTGACTTACAACCAATCACCATAAGGGTCGTTTGGACTGGTGCAAGGTGCTCACTTAAACAGTGAACATAATTTCTGTAGTAGGGGATCTCTGTGTATAGTCATAATCTAGTGAATAGTCCCGCCCATGTGCGTGGACCCTGGAGCAATCAAAAATAATCTCTTAGAGTGTCGAAAAATGCAGAAATGCACAGACACTTAAGAGAGAATTTAAAGACAGATAATGCAGCCTAAAAAAGGCTACACTGTCCAGTACTTCAACTAGAAATTCCACCAAAAAAATCCACAAAACAGCAAAGTCTGTACAGATTTCCCTTGCTTAACAGCAAAAACCCTCTGGAATGATAGAGAGAAGGACCTGGTTAGACAAGCCCCATAGGCTGCCATTATGTGGCTCAGAACAGGATACTGTGCCTTTAAGAGAACTTTCCAGAACTTCACAGTATCCCAGAATGCACTGCAGGTCCCAATTACTTTCAGTTCTTTTTTCCGGCTCCTGCTAGCAGGACCCTGGAGCATTGAGCTCTCCCTTTTCAAGGGTTTATTGGTGTTTTTTCACTGTAAAATCGATTTGAGTACTTTCTAAGTACTTTTAGGCTTTTCTTCTTGGTTTTTTGCACTCTTTGATGTCAAATATGCCTGCATTATTTGACAAATGCCCGGAGTGCTCCAGGAAGAAGGCAAAGTCAGACCCTCATGAGGTGTGTATCCTCTGCCTGCCTTCTTCCCATGTTCCAGAGGAGTGTGAGATCTGTCAAGGCTTCTCTGGCAGGACCCTGAAGGACAGAATGAAGATCAGACTTCAGGGCCTCGAGGAAAGGAGGCTGAAGGCGCAAGGTGGGTCTGGAGGGGCTTCATCTGCCCATGCTGAGGCCTCTGGGGGGCTCCCCAGGGGCAGGAAGTCCAGCAAAGGTCCACTGTCTCCGTCTGGGTCGGTAGCACTGACCACGACGTCGAGAGGGAGGTCCACGGCCAGCTCCCGGTCTCCCCAGGGCTCTGGGTCGAGAAAACGCCATCCGTCGACGTCGAGGGACTTACACAGGCCGCCGTCGAACCCAGTGACGATTTCCTAGTCGTCGACGTCGAGTGATTGGCGTCGATGGGCCCGCCGTCGGCGCTCGCCGTCGAGGCGACACCGCCGATCGCCGTCGACGAGCAGGACATCGTCGTCGTCGAGGGGATCCTTGTCGTCGAGGCCGCCGTCGAAGCGGAAGAGGTCGCCGTCGAGGCAGAAGAGTTCTCCGGCGAAGAAGAAGTCGGCGTCGAGGCGGTCGAGGTCGCCGTCGAGGCGGTCGAAGAGGTCGCCGTCGAGGCGGTCGAGGTCGCCGTCGAGGCGCAACAGATCGCCGTCGAGACATAAAGGATCGCCGTCGAGATGGTCGGGCTCGACGTCGAGGCATGGAAGCCGTTCGACGCCGAAGCATAGAAAACGGTCGACGCCGAAGGGGTGCTCGACGTCGAGGGACCCACGTTCGACGCCTGGTCGCCGTTCTTCGGCGTCGAGGGGTCGTGCTGACAGGCCTAGGACTGTGGGGGGCTCCCCTCAGTCCGGAAAGGATGGCGGGTCGCCGGGATCGGTGTACTCAGAGGTGTATACCCCGAAGAAGGCTGTTCCACCTCCTCCCCCGTTGCCTCCTCTGCCTCCACTTCCAACAGGACCTAGGACCCCTGTGCCGGACAAGCCGCCACCGGTTCCGCCGAAGTCGGTCCCGTTGCCCAGGCTTCCGACCCCTCCCAAGAAGACTCCTAAGTCTAAGGAACCACCCAAGCCCAAGACGTCCGCCCCGGGGAAACCGGCAGAACGTCCCAGGCATAGGAGGTCAAGGTCGCGCTCCAGACGGAGAGAAAGGTCGAGGAGCAGACACAGGTCCTCCACCAGATCTAGACATTGCCACAAGAGGCATAGGTCCAGGTCCCGTACAGCATCATCTAGGACCCGTTCCTATTCACCTACTCTATCGGATTCTCCGGAGACTAGAGTGTCCCCGGTCGACGACATTGGCACGTTCCAGGAGGTGCTCCTGAGGGGCGCTGCGAAGTTGGGTATCACGGTGACGGCTCCTACACCTACGACGTCCGTGATATTCGAGACGCTTCACAAGAAGCACCTGTCTCGCCCTCTTCTGCCGTTGGTCCCAGGACTGGTCGAACCGGCGGAAGTGCTGTTCCTTACACCGGCGGTGGTGAAGGCTGCTCCTTCAAGACTCCTGAAAAAGTACCGTCTTCCTGACTCGGACCCGGCCTTCCTACGTGTGGACCCGGTGCCCGACTCGGTGATAGCGACGGCGGCCAGGAAGCTGCATTCTACCTCCCCGTCCTCCACGGTGCCGCCGGATAAAGAGAGCCGCTGGATCGATTAGGCTGGTAGGAAAGGCTGTGGGACTTCTTCCACCACTATGAAAGCCTCCAGCTATTCGGCTTTGTTGGGGCGGTACAACCGTGTGCTATGGGACTCCATGGAACAGTTCGCGGACCTGGTACCGCGCGACAGGAAGGAGGACTTCATGGAAATTGTCTCGGAAGGGATGCTGGTTTCCAACCAGGCCATCAGTGCCGCTGCGGACATAGCACTGTTGGCCGCACATGGCTACTGTCACGGGGTCAACCAGCGCCGCCATGCTTGGCTCAGGCTTACGTCACTCAAGCCTGAGGCACAACAGCGGGTGGCCAATCTGCCGTTTTCCGGTGAAACACTCTTCGGGAAACATGCCGACGACGAAATGGCCCGGATGAAGGCCGAGGCTGAAACCCTGACGGCTGTGGGTCTGGAGAAACCCAAGGACAAAAAGCCCTACCGCCAGTTCTAATGGCGGTTTGGCTCGCAGGGGAAAGGAAGAGGACAGTCTTCTAGACAACAGCAGCAGCAACAACAGCAGCAGTTCCGAAGACCCTTCCAAAAACGTCAGAGGGGTAGAGGTGGACAGCAGTCCTCTACCGCGAACAAGGGCCCGGCCGGGTCTCGACCCTGAGTGGTTACTTCCCCTTCATCCGTTACCCGCTCCGGTGGGGGGAAGCGTTCAATTTTTTCTGGCAGAGTGGAGAAAAATTACTCAGGACAAGTGGGTGCTGAATATTGTTTGCAATGGATACAGTCTTCGGTTCACCAGCCCGCCTCCATCGATTCCTCCGGTCGGCTCGCAGTATCAGCTGCGCAAGCTCCAGGCGGAGGCCGATATCCTGTTAAGGAAAAGGGCGATAGAAGATGTACCTCTGTCTCAAAGAGGAAGAGGTCTGTACTCCCGGTTCTTTCTGGTCCGCAAGAAGGACAAGAACGAGTTCAGGCCCATTCTGGACTTGCGCCAGGCAAACAAGTGGATTCGCAGAGAAAAGTTTCGCATGCTGTCGTTGCATCAGATTTATCCTCAGCTGCAACAGGGGGACTGGCTTTGCGCCATAGACCTGCAGGATGCATACTTCCATGTGCCTATTGCACAGAAACACAGGAAGTTCATGCGATTTCAAGTCGTCACCAATCACTATCAGTACACGGTACTTCCGTTCGGGCTGAAGTCTGCACCCAGGACGTTCTCGAAGTGCATGGCAGTGGTAGCGGCACACCTACGGAAGAACAAGATGTTTGTCTACCCGTACCTGGACGATTGGTTGATCAAGGCCTCCTCCTTCTCGGAAGCTCAAGCACATTTCCAGAAGACGTGCATTCTTTTGAACAAGCTGGGGTTGCACATCAACATGTCCAAGTCTGTCCCGACTCCGGTCCAGTGCATTCAGTACTTGGGAGCCTCCATCAATACGCTGTCAGCAAGCGTGTCTCCTTCGGAGGAACGACGATTATCACTCCTTCGAAAGGCTCAGGCTCTCATGAACCACTCCATCTACGACAGTGAGGACGGTGTCTTCTCTACTGGGGTCGATGGCCTCTTGTATCTTCCTGACACCACATGCGCGGCTGCACATGAGACCGCTGCAGGAGTGCTTGGAGGATCAGTGGGACCAGAGGAGAGGATCTTGGGACGACAAAATACGACTGTCTCTACATGCTCTTCAGTCTCTGAAGTGGTGGTGTTCAGCGGAGAATCTCCTCAGAGGGGTTCCCTTCCACAAGGACATTCCCACACAGACTATCGTGACGGATGCTTCTCTCCAGGGATGGGGAGCGCACTCCGGAGACCTACAGATTCAAGGGACGTGGTCCCCGACGGAGTCCACGTACCACATCAATTTCCTGGAACTCAGAGCTGTTCACTTGGCACTGAAAGCTTTTCACCCGTCCTTCCAGACCAACTCTCTGCTTGTACAGACGGACAATACGACCACGATGTATTACCTCAACAAGCAGGGGGGTTTGAGATCCCGCACTCTGTCGCAGGAGGCGCAGGCGATCTGGCACTGGCTTCTGGCCCGAGGACTGACGATAACGGCCACCCATCTGTCAGGTGTGCAGAATGTTCAGGCAGACGAACTGAGCAGACTGATTCAGGAAAACCACGAATGGGTCATAAACGACGAAGTACTAGGAGAAGTCTTCGCAAGGTGGGGAACTCCAGACGTAGATCTGTTCGCCACCGCCGAAAACAGCAAATGCAGAGACTTCGCCTCCAGGTACTACCAGCCGGGGACGCTGGGGAACGCGTTGTGGATCAACTGGTCGAACAGCTTTCTGTACGCTTTTCCACCCATTCCCCTGATTCCGACGGTTCTCATCAAGCTGTCCCAGTCCAGGGCGCGGATGATTCTGATTGCCCCGGAATGGCCCGGACAGTGGTGGTTCACGGACCTGCTTCACCGGTCTCTCCTTCCTCACCTGAAGCTGCCGTGCAGGCCGGACCTTCTCACAAAGTTCGGGGGGCGGATGTTGCACCCCAACCTCTCGTCTTTGAGTTTGGCGGCATGGCTCCTGAAATAGTGCAATATGGCCATCTGAATCTCCCAGAGGATTGTATGGACATACTGAAGGAGGCTAAGCGACCTTCCACTAGGACTTCGTATGCTTACAAGTGGAAGAGGTTTTGCATCTGGTGCAAGTCTAAGAACTATGACCCTACGACATGCAAGGAGGATGTCATCCTTCCATATCTACTACATCTGGCACAGTCTGGCCTTAATGTCCATTCCATTAAGGTTCATCTGGCTGCTTTGACTGCCTACAGGAAATGCCCTTCACAGACTTCCTTCTTCCAGATCCCTGTGATCAAAGATTTTCTGGAAGGCTTGAAGAAAGTATTCCCTCCTGTCAGGCTTCCTTCGCCTTCGTGGGACTTGAATGTGGTGCTGTCCAGGTTGATGAAGGAGCCCTTTGAACCTATTCATAAGGCTTCATTGCAGCACCTGTCCTGGAAGGTGGCGTTCCTCGTGGCCATTACATCGGCCCGCAGGGTGAGTGAAATTCAGGCGTTGTGTTGCCAAGAACCTTATACTGTATTTCATGCTGCTAAGGTTGTTATGCGTACTCACCCTAAGTTTCTTCCCAAGGTTATTTCTGATTTTCATATCAACCAGACTATAACTTTACCTACGTTCTTTCAGAATCCTTCGTCTCCAGCGGAAAGGTCTTTGCATTCCCTGGATGTTAGGAGGGTGCTGAAATTTTATCTGGATAAATCCAAAGATATTCGTAGGTCAGACCAATTGTTCGTCAATTATGGATCGGTCAGGACAGGTCTTGCTACCTCTAAGCAGTCCATCTCGAGGTGGATTGTGTCCTGCATACAATTGTGTTACCTAAAAGCTAATAAGACCTTAGGGGGCAAATATAAGGCTCATTCCACCAGGGGCAAAGCTGCCACAACGGCTTTGCTTCATAACGTGCTATTGCTGAAATCTGCAAGGCGGCCATTTGGAAGTCGGTCCATACCTTTGCTAAGCATTACGGCCTGGACACTGATGCCAGGGCAGACGCTCAGGTTGGGCAGGCTTCGCTGCGAAATCTGTTCGCACAATAGTGGTGTTATTTCTCGTTTCTCCACCGCCGCTTTGGTGTGTGGATGGGCTTGCAATTCTATTCACTAGATTATGACTATACACAGAGATCCTCTACTACAGAAGGAGTAGTCTCTGTCCTGTAACTCCAGTTCTGTAGTAGGGGTATCTCTGTTATAGTCATAAGCGCCCGCCCTCCTCCCCGGTGGAGAGAGATATTCATGTACGGAATGCTACAGGTCTGGCGTGTTACGCCTTCAAAAAGAACTGAAAGTAATTGGGACCTGCAGTGCATTCTGGGATACTGTGAAGTTCTGGAAAGATCTCTTAAAGGCACAGTATCCTGTTCTGAGCCACATAATGGCAGCCTATGGGGCTTGTCTGTCCAGGTCCTTCTCTCTATCATCTCTCTATCATTCCAGAGGGTTTTTGCTGTTAAGCAAGGGAAATCTGTACAGACTTTGCTGTTTTGAGGATTTTTTTGGTGGAATTTCCAGTTGAAGTACTGGACAGTGTAGCCTTTTTTAGGCTGCATTATCTGTCTTTAACCCCTTCGACGCTCATGACGAGCTGGGCTCGTCATGAGGTAGCCTCCTCGCACGCTCATGACGAGCCCAGCTCGTCATGAAACATGCGGTTTTAAAAATCTCAGCACAGGAGCGGAATTTCGCTAGCGCGCATGCGGTTAAATTCTCTCTTAAGTGTCTGTGCATTTCTGCATTTTTCGACACTCTAAGAGATTATTTTTGATTGCTCCGGGGTCCACGCACATGGGCGGGACTATTCACTAGATTATGACTATAACAGAGATACCCCTACTACAGAACTGGAGTTACAGGACAGAAACTACTCCATACCAGGCCAACTTCTCACATGAGAGCCTTAGGCCTCACATATGTGCATAATATGCATGTGTGGCAAGGCAGGGATAAAAAACATACAGCCCTGACAAAGGCAGCAGACCCAGACGGGCTCTTAGAGTGGGCCGAAACATGTTGGGTTTGATGTACTAGGGTTATTTGAACAATTACATTCAATAGAAACCTAAATACAACGTTTAACCTATACCCCAGGTACTCTACAAATAAAGAAATTGTTTGGGTACACCTGGAGGAATTTTAAGACTTTCTACTCTTCATCTGGATCCCTGCTTTTCCAGCAAGAATGTATGTAGGAACCCCATCTCTTTGGTTGAGTCCGACCTGGTGCTATCACCCTTCCAGGGTGGGTGTTAGGGGCCAATGATGAAGCATGTCATGATAAAGTGAGTGAGGCGTCTATTTCAATATCTTTGTATACCAAGATGTACCTAGAAAGTAACATCCTCTTCCGACTTTCTCAGTTGTCTTCCTTTTCTTATTTTCGTATAGTTGCTCTTGTGTGTAAATAATGCCAGACCTTAAATCAAACAATTAATTAACCAATCAATCAGGATTTATATAGCGTAGCTAATCACCCAATAGGGTATCCAGGTGCTTGTAGGTCCCGGAGGCTATTTCGAACAGCCAGGTCTTGAGGGCTATTCGGAGTTCCAGAAGTGATGTGATGCTCTGATGCTGTGTTGGGAGGTCGTTTCAGATATTTGCTGCAAATTGGGGAGAAGGAATGTCCTCCACTTCTGCTTCGGTAGATTCGGAGAGTATGGGCAAGCGAGAGGAAGGTGGACCATATTCTTCTCGACGGTTGGTGGAAGTTCAGCGGGGGTTAATGTAGGAGGATCCTTCGTTTTATAGAGCCTTGTGTGCATGGGTCAGCAACTTGAATTGGCATCTCTTCTGTACGGGGAGCCAGTGGAGTTGCCTCAGGTGAGGTGTGATGTGATGTGATGTGGGTTTGCAGGGTAAGGCCGAGGATGAATCTGGCTGCGTCATTCTGTATGGTCTGAAGTCTCTGTACGTGGTGTGCAGCAATTCCTACATAGAGGGAATTGATGGAGTCCAGTTGGCTGGTGATGAGAGCCTGTGTTACAGTGTGTCTCGTGTGTAGGGATAGCCACTTGAAGATCTTGCGTAGGATGTGCAGAGTGAGGAAGCAGGAGGAGGAGAAGACTGCGTTGTTCTATGATTTCATTGTGAGCTTGTTGTCAATGATTCCTAAGTTTCTGGTGTGGCTGAAGGGAGTGGGTCCTAGGTCTGATGACCACCAGAAGTTGCTCCTCCATGTGTTGCTGCTGTTGCCGATGATAAGTACTACCATCTTGTCTGTGTTCAGCTGCAGGCAGTTGTTCTTCATTCTGTCAGCGACGCTTGTCATGTATCTATATGTGCAATTTGGTTCTGGTGGTAGTAGGGTCGTCTGTGAGTGAGAGAATGAATTGGATGTTGTCTCCTTAGGAAATTTGCTGAGACCAGGGGACCTGATGATGTTGGCCAGCGGGGTCATATATTTGTTGAAGAGCATGGGGCTGAGGGATGAGCTCTGGGAGACACCGCAGGTGATATCCTTGGGTTCGGAGGTGAAAAGTGGGAGGTGGATCCTCTGGGTTCTTCCAGTGAGGAAGGAGGTGCTCCATCTCAGCACCTCCCCTTGGATGCCAATGTGATGGAGTCTTTCAATCAGCGTGTAGTGGGATACGGTGTCGAAGGCTGCCGAGATGTCGAGGAGAATCAGAGCTGCTGTCTCTTCTCGGTCAAGTAGGGTTCGGATGTCATTGGTGGCTGCGAACAGGGCAGTTTTGGTGCTGTGATTGCTGGAAAAGTCGGATGGTGGGCGTCAAGTATCTGGTTCTCCTCCAGGTGTGTCACGAGTTGCTTGTTGATGATCTTTCACAGTTCCTTCGCTGGGAATGGGAGCAGGGAGATTGTTTAGTCAGTAGTTTTTAGTTTGCTGGGATTGGTGGAGGTTTTTTCAAGTAGGGGTCTGACTTTGGTATGTTTGCAGGTGTCTGGAAATGTTGCGTTGGTTACAGAAATGTTGAACAGGGTGGTGAGATCCTGGCCGATCCTTTGGTTTCCGAGGTTGAAGATACAGTGCAGGCATTGGTCTCTGGGAGCTCCGTAGTGGATGGATTTGATGGTGGAAGTGGTGTCCTAGGAGAAGAGGAGGTTCCAGGTGGTTAGTCTGTGATTTGTGTCGGTTGTGGTGGTGGTGCATCTGTCAAGGAAGTCCAAAGGTGTGGGTTGGGGTTTGAAGTTTCTGTATATGTTTGCAATCTTGTTGAAGAAAAAGTCTGCGAGGTTGTCGCACAGCTCCTGTGACGGTGTGATGCCATTTTCGTTTATAACCGGGTTGGTGATTTCTATATCGATGTTGAAAAGTTCCTTGGTGTTGTTGGTGCCGGTTTCGATACGTGCGGCAAGGACTGGCTTCTTTGTTGCCCTCAACAGGTGGTGGTAGATGCTGAGGGAGTTCTTGAAGGTTGCCCTGTTGGAGGAGTCCTTGCTGGTGCACAATCTCCTCCCCAGCTGTTTGCTGTCTTGCTCCGCTGTTCTGAGTTGTTGAGTATAACAGCTGGCCTTTTTCGAGGATTTTCTCTGGATGTTGCTCTTGATGGGGATGACGCTTTCGACACAATAGATGATTCAGGCATTGAAGTTCTTCACTCCCTGTTCAAGGTTGGTGGTGGTAGCAGGGTTGTACGTGTTGACAACATCCGTCCAGCTGGTTTCTTAGATTTTGTTTCACCTCCGGTGGGGGGCGCTGGTTGTCTTGTAGGTGGCGGTGCATGGGCTGGAGATGCTGAAGTGGATGATGGAGTGATCAGTCCATGTGCATTCTGTGAAGTGGCTGTATTTGACGTGTTCGCTGGAGAGGAAAATGGGGTCCAGTGTTTAGGGTTGTGGACCTTCCCTCACTACTTTTTTTTGTATTTTTAGATCATTGGAGCACTCTACATGAGCAACGGATTTTATTAAACAAGGTTAGATTCCTTTTTTTTATGCACAAGGAGATTAAGTGATGTGCCCAGAATCACAGATGTGCAGGAGGAGCCAGGGCTCAAGCCCTGTTCCCCAGTTCCAAAATCGGTAGCTCTGGCTGTTGGATAACATGTCTTTCCCAAGCCAGGAGATTGGCAGATTTGGTGCACATCCGTCCACAGGGTCGAACGTTATAGGATAAACAAAAAATACCTTTTCAATGGAAAGTGCGACTGGGCTACAAGTACTCACTGGCGATGGTCGCTGTGTAATAAATATTTATATCTTAGGCTATGCGGTGAAAATAAATCTGTCCCAACAGCACATTATTACAATATAGTGTAAACGTTTTACACATTTAATACTTCAAGGCATATTGCAGTCAATAGGTTCTGGTGCCATCATAAAGCACTAAGCCAAAGTTCAAGGGATTTGTAAATATCAAGAGAGACATGAGTTGGCAATACAACAATATCAGGCCATATTACACATTAGCCATTATTTTGTTTTTATACTGCATGTTTATTTGGGGGCAGTGGGCTTGAAAATGCGTTTTTTCAAACAGAAATAAAAATATCCTTTGTTTTGTTCATAACGCATTTGAACATCGTGCAAAGAGTGCTTGCTATTCGCTATCAATCATTCAAGTATTTCAGTCAATGAAGTATTTATAAAGTGCGGGAAATCGCCTGAGAGGATCTCAAGGCGCTATCCAGCGTAGAAAATGTTCTGCGCTGGAAAAGGACACTTTCACAGTACAAAAACCACTTTGTGCCACTTGGCGTCACTGGGCCGTTAATGGGGGTGGGACTAAACAAACAGCCATAGGTTTTGAAGCAATGACCAATTCTGATTGCCATATGAGCTATATCGGGTTTTGCACCAAAAACAAATGTCTGCGATCCCCAGAAAAAAAACGCATTGCATTTGTGCTGTAGAGCGCAACCCACATTTACAGCACCTGACCTGTTGGGTTTGTCTATACATAGGAAATTGTACTGGAAGGGTATGCATCCAGCACAGTGCCTAAGCAAGAAGTTATGCGCATGCCTCTTCACCATGGGGCTTATTTACAAGCCCCTTGCGCCACTTTTGCGTCATTTTTAACATGGGAAACGCAAAAGTGGCGCAAGGGGTTTGTAAATCTGCCCCCTTGTTCTGCTGCACGACGCAAGCCTGTTTGTGCGCCAATCCTAGATTAGATTTCAGCAAAACGGTCAGTTTTTTGTAGGTCTGTGCTGTGTTTTCGTGTTAATTCAATGCAGTGCAGCAATATTTGATGCTGTGAAGAACTGCATGTAATCTTAGTAAATGCGACCCCCGTTTGTACAATGGAGAGATTTTTGAAGCTGCTGTCTGCAGTGTGCAGCTGATAATAGGCAATGACTGGAATTAGAATGTTCAGGTTTTTGTTTACATTTCATGAACAGAGTAGCCAACATTAAAATGAAGAGTGGTTTGAGGATGTGATTCTAATGGTGAAATCCTCATTTCACATGGACCTGCATAAAAATGTTTTCCAATTTTTCATGAGTTCCTGTGAAACATGAGTTTTTCAACAGGGCAGTTAGTGCAATAAAATCACCAAAATATGTCATAAATATAAATATATATATATATATATATATATATATATATATATATATATATACATAAAATAAGTCGGAATACTTACTTTTAATGTTTACTACTTACCCTGCCAGCCAAGGTCTCTTGCTTGTAACTTTGACGAATTTACTACCTCAACCATTGAAACCGGAGAAGTCTTTTTCCTATACATCTTGACTCGCTGCTTCCCACCCTATGGTCCGAATGCTGTCTTAAGGTATTAATTACATCACCTCAAACTGATCTCATTTTCTGCCAATTAAACACCGAGGGGCCCTGGGGAGGGGCAGAAGGGGGCAGATCAATTTACTGATTACAAGTCTGAGCTAAGGAGGCCTTAAGACTCCCCTCACTGGCCTTCCCGCTGGAAACTCAACCCGGCCCAGCGCCCCGCCGGGACAAAGCAAGCTATAATTACTTTCCATTGGCTAATAAGGATGGAACAACTCTGAGGGATGGGAGCTGACAGGTGAGGAAACAGCCTGAGATGAGGAGGCGAGGCCCCGCCCTCTCTGGTCAGGACAGAGCGGGGAGGGGGGGGGGAAGCTTCTATAGTGGGGCTGAGCCTGACACCCGATGCTGTGATGGGCCTTAGAAAGGATGCCGGCCCCCCACTGGGGCTGTATCATTTCATTGACGGCTCGAGCTCGGTTGCAGCCGGGTACCATTCAGAGCAGGCTTTAATCCTCCCATTCAGCCTCCTTTAGAAAGGCAGTGAATAAACAGATCATGTCCACTCTGTGTGAGCGTCGGCCATCGCTGTCTGGGTAGAGAGCTGCTGGCTGGAGCGGAGCAGGGCGCATGCGTGTGAGGTGACCGAGACGTCATCAGAGAATGCCAGCAGACACTATCATTGAAGCAGCAGGCCCCTCGAAAAGAAAACTGGGGCTTGCCCCGGGAATGTGAGAGGTGTCTACTGTCCGATACATCCTCACCTCATGTCCTTCACTGTCCTTCAAGATCACACCCATGATTTACAGATTTCAGGCCGTTTCACTCACCTGTGTTGCCACTTGGGCGACTTAAAACCAGAGAGAAGATTTTAATTCTAGTGGCGAATTGAATCGGTTGGTGAGGCAGGGTTCATTAATGGACACAGCAGACACACCGAACAGGGCTGGGCTTTGGAGACGATGCCTGGTGGCAGTGGCGCAGCACGGTTGAGGGGGGCAGTCTGCCCAGGCGGTGCAAGTTTTGGAGGCGGCGTCCTCCCCGCTCTTACATGAGTTGCGGCGAACCCCAGGAAAAATCGCCAGGACTCCCCACCCGCTCTTCAACGTGTCCATGGGGTGGTAAAGGCAGGGACCGCCATGGGCGGCAAACCGCCTAGCTACTCCACTGCCTGGAAGCCGTAATGTGGATGAGTGTAGATTCAGACTAGACACTTTTACAGCATTTACGGTGGGCTTGATTGACTGCAGTGCTTGTAAATATATGGGGCCCCAGGCCCCCATGCAGAAGAGTACCAACACCGACACCGGAATATGGTTACTAGAACTGGCCCAGGGCGCGTGCGCACTGCCCCTTTTATTAGCAGGGTGACATGCCCTGTGATGGATGGGTGTGGGTGGTAATGTAAACCAGCCCTTGGGGCAAGGCTGGTACAACAAACACTAGAACAGGGACCAGGCGGTCACTACAGTACTCACAGGCCAAGCCTTGTGTTTTTTTCAGTCTTGATGTAGTGTTACTTGACTACATATATTATGGAAATGCTTTCCGGAGCATTCAGCAAACATGGCAACAAGGCTGCTTTGGCTTTGTTAGACAAACACGGTGGGAGTTTTTCCTTACCCTGTCGACATTATATGCTGCACATATTACATTTGTTTGTTAAATTCATATTGTCATACTACTTTACAGCTGTACAACAGCACATTACAAAGTATATAATAACTGAATCACTGTGTAATATTGTCTATTATACATTTATCATATATGATGCCTTGAGCAAAATGTTAGAGTATCTTATAACTATGTCACTGTTATAAGTATCTCAGCATCTATTATTATATATTTATATATTGTTATATTACATCAACAGCAGCACTTAACAAAGTATATTATAACCCCGTTTAAGTGTCATAAGCATAATAGTGTGTAATATTATATATTGAATACATGTTGAAGGCTCAGGCTGAAACACGTAAGTCTCTTTGCATGGTGGCTGAAAAATAAATAAAAGGCACTTACTGACAACCTGCTGTGACCTGGCTGTGCTGTTTTCTTCTATACCCTTGTACCTGGGGCGACTGTTGAAGAATTTTTGGATATATGTATATATGTACATATATATATATTCACTGAAAAAAACATAGGTTTCAGGCACGTTGTAGTTAGAAATTAGCATTTAAAAAACCTTAGAAATTCACTGAAAAAAAACATTGGTTTCAGGGACGTTATAGTTTGTTGGACATTTAACTCGTACAAAACCAGAGAAATTCTGCAGTTATAGTTAGGTCAGCTAACTATAACTCGCGCCCCCGCAATGCACTGCTGATGACGTCACATATTACATCATTCATAACATGGTCAGTGACATCACCGATGACATCACTGATGACATCATCCAGTGACTGTGTTTCTTTAACCACATAGCTGCGGCGGCTATTCCGCCGCAGTGCAAAGGGGGCGGGGGGGCCGTGCGGCGGGCCCATGCTGGTGACGGAACCGCTCCCTCACCAGCCGCGGTTGAGCTGTGCTCATGACGCAGCGGTTCCGTCATGGCCCCGCCCGCTTAATAGAACGCTCAACGCAGGCGCGAAATCAGCGCTGCGCAGGCGCGAAATCAGTGCCGCGCAGGCGCGTCGGGCGGGCCATGACGGAACCGCTCCGTCAACAGCACAGCGCCACCGCGGCTGATGACGGAACGGTTCCGTCATCAGTACGGAAAGGGTTAAAGTTTAAATATGTTTTATATATATATGCCAAGGTGTATTGAAGAATGAGTGGGTGTATAAGTGCCTGGATGGAGGATTTAGTAGGTGCGTGACTGACTGTTTAAGTGAGTGATTAAATGTGTCTTACTGAATGCATGGATTAGTGACTAAACTGTGTGAATGTCTGTATCAGTCTGTCTGTTGTTGTATAAGCTGCTGCATGGGTTGGTCAGTAGCTACATGAGTGTCCATATGGGTTATCGATTGGTTGCCTGAGTATTTGTATGGGTGCCTGAGTGTGTGTGTGGGTGGGTGGGAGTTGTGTGACTCTGTGCATAGATGTTTGAGTGGTTGATTCACTGGGTGTATGGGTTCAAGAGTGCATGTGGAAACAGCTGTATGGGTGGGTGAGTGTGTGTATGGGTGTGTTGGTGTGTGAATGGATGTCTCTGTGGTACATGTCCAAGTAACTACATATGTAAAAGGCAGTGTATGTGAGAGTTGGAGTATATAAATGACAATACATGAGAGTCAGTGATTGTGAGAGTGGCAGTATGGATGAGTGGTATGGATGAGTGTGTACTTGTATCGCTGATTGTATAATAGAGTAAGTATGCGTTTGTTTCTGTATGAATAAGTGATGTGGTGTGTTCATAACTGTATAGGTGAGTAAATGGAAGTGTGATTGATTCTTTGCATGACTGACAAGGTGTGTGAGTAACTCTGGATGAGTGGTGGTGTATGAGTGTCTGTATAGGTGTATGAGTGCATATGATAGTGTTGTATTGATGAGTGACTGCATGTATGAGTGATTGTATGGGTAAATGAGTGGATGTGTGTCTGTAGACCTAGGAATCAGTGAGTGCGTATGTAGTAATTGGTATTGGTGTGTCGATGGTTTTGAAAATGGTAGCCTGTATTTTACAGTGGGTGTATTAAAGGTTATATTAGGGTGTGAGGAGGTGCATCAGATCTTCACGGGAATGATGTCATCAGTGATGTCATTTGAGATGTCATCAGTGATGTCACTGACCATGTCATGAATGATGTAATATGTGACGTCATCAGCAGTGCATTGCGGGGGCGTGAGTTATAGTTGGGTGAACTAACTATAACGGCGGAATTTCTCTGGTTTTGTACGAGTGAAATGGCCAACTAACTATAACGTCCCTGAAACCTACGTTTTTTTCAGTGAATTTCCAAGGTTTTTTAAATGCTAATTTCTAACTATAACGTGCCTGAAATCTATGGTTTTTTCAGTGAATTTCTATGTTTTTTTAAATGCTAATTTCTAACTATAACATAGCAGTCTTGTTCTCAGAGTGGTGGACAAAGGTAAGCGTGGCCTCCAAACAACTTTTAGCAATCCCACTGTGTGGGATTTACTGGAGGTAACAGGAAGGGTAGTTAGCCCCCAATGTCAACCTTGGGGGGCAACTACCCCTTTTATTACCTCCAGGAAGTCCCACACAGTAAATGTGCTAACTTGTAATTAGGCCCAACCCCCTCCCTCTCTACACCACTGTGCAAACGTGTTTGCACAGTGGTGCAGGGAGGGGACGACGCCTAAAAAAACAAGTGTGCAAATGTGCCCCCTGGCATGTTGTAAATTGGGGGATTAATGCCCCTTGAGTCCTGAGGGTCCCTGGGGGCCAACTAGCCCACCAGGTACCTCCAGTAAGTGCCAGAGAGCTGCGTTGCAGAGAGGTGTAAAAAGGGGCATGGTCTCGGAACACCTCTCTGCAACGCAGCTCTGTGTCGCATACTGGAAGTACCTGGTGGGCTAGTTGGTCCCAAGGACCCTCAGGATTCAAGGGGACTTAATTCCCCAATTTACAACATGCTAGGGGGCACATTTGCACACCTATTTTGTTAGGCCCCGCCCCCTCCCTGCACCACTGTGCAAACGCGCCCCCTGGCGCGTTGTACATTGGGGGATTAATTACCCTTGAGTCCTGAGGGTCCCTGGGGGCCAACTAGCCCACCAGGTACCTCCAGTAAGCGCCACAGAGCTGCGTTGCAGAGTGGTGTAAAAAGGGGTGTGGCCTCAGAACACCTCTCTGCAACGCAGGTCTGTGGGGCATATCGGAGGTACCTGGTGGGCTAGTCGGCTGTCAGGGACCCTCAGTATTCAAGGGGGTTTAATACCCCAACTTACAACATGCCAGGGGGCCCGTTTGCTGAGTGCTGCATGGAGGGGGTGGAGACTCCAGCACGATGCCTGCTTTTTAAATTTTTTAGTTTTTTTTAGAAGGGGGGCTCTGTGCCCCCCCCCTTTCTTTTACCCCATCACCAGGGCCTGACTGTTTTTTACAGGTAAAAAAAATAGGGAAGGGGGCCGTGCGGCCCCCCCTTCTGATGCCAATTTCACTCAGGACACCATCCCCCGAGGCATGGCTACATATTTTTTAATAATTTTTTATGCAGCGGGGGCTGCGTGGCCCCCCTCTTGAGGCCTCTATTGGCCCCAGGGACCCCATCCTCGTTTTTTATAAAAAAAAAATATTTTAATGACAGAGGGGTGCCGCGGGCCCGCTCTCGGGCCACTTCTGATCCCGGAGACCCCATCCCCTGGGGCCAGCCCTTTCCGTTGGGGACCGTGGGGGGAGCCCCAATGCCCCCACGGTCCCGCTGGCTCCCCGACTCCTGCGGGAGCCGGCATTGCTTTTGAGCAAGGGGAGCATTCCCTTGCTCAAAAGCAATTCTGCTTAGCTTCCTTGAAGCGAGAGCAGGTGTCCCTGCTCTTGCTTCTAGGAAGCAAAGCAGCGTTTGCTATGGCATGGCTCCCGCCCTGCCATAGCAAACAGCAGTGTCCCAGAGGTGGGCACCCAGGGACATTGCAGGAGCCGGCCCTGGGGGGGCTGTCCCCAGGGCCATTGAGGGCTCCTGGAGGGAGGCCGCATGGCCCCCTCCTTCCATTTCAAAGCCCCAGGGAGGTGGTGGTCCCCGGGGCTTGGGGGTGCCCACGAGGCTACCTGACCATTTTCATTAATGCCCCGGGGAGGTGGCAGTCTCCAGGGCAGCAAGGGGGGGTTGGGACCCCCCCCCCATGCATTTATTTTCAAAGCCCCGGGGAGGCGTTTGTCGCATGTCCCCTGAATATAATTACTATAGCCCTGGGGAGGTGGCGGTCCCCGGGGCTGCGGGGCCCCGTTGGCCCACGCAAATTAAATACACATTGCCCTCGGGACCGGACCCAACTTGGGGTCTCGTTAAAATGATGCACGCTTCATTTTTTAAAAACATTTCGGCAGGATTCGCGACCCCAACGCAAAATCCGCCAAAAATATCTTTGTTTAAATGCTTCTTTGGCCCTGGTGGTCCATGTGGGACCCCCTGAGCAGGCCTAGGGTGTCAGGGTGTTTCTACCCTGCCCCCTTTTCTTCTTTTTTATCCTCTTTCTCACTGTTTTCTTGTGACTCGGTTCTGCTGAGTCAGAAGATGGTTGCCAACACTTCCTGGTTTGAAGTGTTGGCAGCCAAATCAGAGTGAAGCTCTTGCCCGGGAGGGCATATACATTTTTTCTTTCTTGAATTTCTCAGCAACTACTGAATGGATTTCACCATTTAACAAAAAGGGCTCTTCCTGAACCAAGGGTTACCTTTTTGCCAAATTTGGTGTAATTCCGTTCAGCAGTTCGGGCTGGAGCTTTGTCTAAAGTTTCCTATGGAAATTAACATCGGGAAAACACTTTTTGGGACCCCCATTTTTTCTCGGCCCCTACTTGACGAATCACCCGGAAACTTTCAAGACAGGAGCTGACCGGAGGGGGCCACTAGTTTCGCAAAGATTCATCAAACGACGCCAAATTATTAGTTAAACAAAAAACGCTTTTGAATAGAAACGAGGTCCTAACTATAACTACCTACTGGCGACTGCCAGTAGGTAAATATATAAAACAGGGGCTTTGTAGTTAGGATATAGAATTTAAAAAAACATAGAAATTCTCTGGAAAAAGCCAAAGGTTACGGGGACATTATAGTTAGGCTATTTCACTTGTACAATCCTGAGAAATTCAGCAGGTATAGTTAGCTGAGCTAGCCATAACTTGTGCCCCCGCAATGCACTACTTGTGACATGGCAGGATTGTGGTGGTCCGGGGCCAGCCTGACTCTGGTGTACTCACAGGGTACCTTTTGGAATATGCTGCCAGCATTGCTCCCGGCCTCTGGGAATGGTGTCACACTCTGGCCCGTCAGGCTGGGGCAGGATGTCGGTGGGGCTCCGCTGGCATGACTTAGTTTAAGTAGGAGTGCGGATGATCTGAGGGAGTCTCATGGTGCGGCGTTGGTGTCGACAAGCCTGCTCGGTTGAAGGGGCTGCAGTGAGGGAAGCTCTGTCAGTGCTGCGGTGATGAGGAAAACCAGACGGAGGTGCCTTCGAACCACCAGGCACAGTCTGTCTCAGCGTGCTGAGCCCAGCACGATAGGTCCCCATAGAAGAGTTTCAGGCTCTCCCAGGTGTAAAGGTTGTAATTTGCGGAACAGAGCCAGGTACTGGAAATATGCACCAGGTTAGACACTCAGTAAAACCAGCAGGCAATTAAACACGCCTGCACAAGAAACAATTATTTTCAACGAGGGACATGGGTTAGCGCTAGGGGCATGCCCTAAGGACTGTTCATCTTCACTGTCGGTAATGCAAGTCATTTTGAATATACTTCTTGCTTCAATTGGTAATCAGTTGAGTTTCTTACGTGTGGGGTTGATGTGGTCATATCTTCTCTCCCCGGACAGGTGTCTGGCTGCTGCGTTGAGTGTGGATTCGTCCGTATAAGATTAATATTGGGGGTGCCAGTGATCATTGCGTTACCACAGTCCAGCTTGGAGAGGATAGGGATTGCACTAAGGTCTTTAGGTCTTCAAGGGGGATTAAAGGTTTGATTTATTTCTGGTGTTTCAGTGTGTATAAGGCACTTTTTGTTGAGGCATTGATATGGTCTTTCATGTTCAGGTATTTGTCAAGTGTAATTCCTAATGATTTAACAGAGTTACAGATAGAAAGTTTACAGTTTAGAGCAGTCAGATTGTCTAGCCAATTTTGGACAGCATAGGACTTTCCCTTTGGTTGGATGAGGAGGAGTACTGTTTTTTGGGGGGTTAAGCTTTAAGTGGTTGCTGGTCAGCCAACATTGTGCCATGGATTTTGTGTTGTTTAGGTGCTGGATGTATTTGGATGATGAGATTTTAATGTACAGCTGGGTGTCATCTGTATAGAGATAATAGGCAATTCAAGTTTGTTTTAGGCATCATTGCAAGAGGTTCCATATATAGGTTGAACAGGGCTGGAGACAGGATTGATCCTTCGGGAACTCCTTGTGGGACTGATGTTGCTGGTGAGGTGGAATTATTTAGTTTGATTAGGTGAGATTGTTGTTTCAAGTATGAAACAAACCACTGAAGGACAGTACCACTGATTCCTGCTCATTGTGAATGAATGAATTAATGTATGAATGACCAACTTGGAAAGCGTGAACAGTTGTCCGATGGTGTCTAGGCGCTAAAGCGTTTCCACTGGTAGGAAGACGAGAGCATTTCCCCTCAAAGGATACAGTTAAAGGGCAAAATGCCAGGACTTTAAAGACTTACGAAAGGAAGGGTGTGACTCAAGGCAGGAGTTTGATATGGGGAGAGTGTTCCAAAGCCTAGAGGCGGCCACAGCAAAGGCTCTTCCTCCCCACCTAGCCCTCCTGAATCTGGGAATAACCAGCCGATTTTTATTGGTAGAACGCAGCTGACTAGTAGGGACATAACGTTGGAAGAGGTGTTTGATTCTCTCTGGACCCGAGTTATAAAGTGCCCTATGAATAATGCATAGGGCCTTGAACAAGTTTAATTTCTCAGATGGGAGCCAATGCAATTTCTGAATGGCAGCAGAAGTCGAGTGAAATTTAGGAAAATCCAAGACAAGTCTCGCTGCAGCATTCTCGACCAGTTGCAGCTTATTAATGGATGCCTTCTTGATATCCAGGTAGAGAGAACTCTCCAGTTAGAGAGCATTACAGTAGTCCATCCTGTACAGAATCAGGGCCACAGCAACTTGTTGCCACACGGGAAGAGACCGATACGAAAATGTTTTCCTAAGGCTCCTTATATCCCAGGAGCAGGATTAGACACTCCTATTATTCTGGAGATCAAAAGACAGCTTGTTGTCAACTATGACACCACAATTCTATGCCGAAGCAACAGGACAAGGACATAGTTCAAGCGTTCCTGGCCACCATGAGTGGGTCCATATAGATTGTTGGCTACCAAAGACCAGAACCTCAGTCTTGTGCCCAATAAGTCGAAGCTAGTTATTTACCATCCAAGATGCCACAACCTGCATGCAGTTATTGAAATTAGTGGTGGAGACCTCTATATCCTTTGTAATAGACACAAGTATTTGTGTATCATCAGCGTAGTATAGAGAGTGTTTAGGAGTAAGTTGTAGTTGACTGTTTCAAAGGCCTATGTGAAGTCCAGTAGAATTAAGAGGCAGGTTTGACCATCATCTGCAGATCTATGCAGGTCATCTGTGATCTTCAGCATTGAATCCCTCTGTACTGCAGCCTTTCCTGAACCCTGATTGGAAGGTGTCATGTAAGTTGAATTTTTACATGTGGTTGTTAAGTTGTGAGAGGACACATTTTTCAATAGTTTTGGCACGGAGTGGGAGGTTAGTTACCGGTCTATAGTTATTGAGATCATTCGGGCCTGCGTCTGGCTTTTTGTTGAGAGCGGTGACTTGACCGAGTTTAAGGGAGGCTGGCATAGAGCCGCTAGATAAGGAGGATTTAACGATTTTAGTCCATATTGAGGAAATTACGTGTCTGTGATGTTTAACAGGAGAAAGGGGAAGAGGGTCAGAAAGGTGTAAATTCGGCTTCATGCATGCAAGAATTTTAGAGACTTCTTCTTCTGAGATACTATCAAATTTGGTCCAGCATGCATTGTTCTTCAGTTGAATGTGGTTGTGGTTGGAGGTCTGGCTTGCTGAGGAGGTGGGTTTAGAGGTACCACCATTGGTTAGAGGAGTGGTAAGTTGGGAACCATTTTTGGGAGAAGGGGCACCTTTGGTAAGGGGAGAGGAGGTAGAGGGGTCCTGTGAGAGTTCAATGTTTAGTATTTTTTCAAAGAAGAATTTTGTGAACTCCTTGCAGCGCTTCACAGAGTCAACAGTTGGATGTTGCAGGAAAGCGGAGGTTTACTGTTGGATGATATTGAAAAGGTCTTTAGGTCTATTTCTGGAGTGGTTGAGTTGGGCCCGAATGAAAGCTGATTTTTCTCTGTAGATATGTTATTAGTATTTCAGGCATTTCGGCTTGGAGAAGAGAGAGATTGGTCAGCAAGGGTTGTTGTCTCCAGTTTCTTTTCGCTAGCCTCAGTTGTCTTCGTTCTTGGTTCAGGACTTTAGTGAAGCAAAATCTGGTAGGGATGCTTCTTGATTTCTTGAGTTTTGGGGGGGGGGGTTACAGTGATGAGAAGTTCGGCCATTTATGTGTCATAATGTGAGATAAGCCCATCGTCGGAAGTGAGGTCAGGTGGAGGTGGGATGTGAGAGCTGATTAGGGATTCTAGCTCTAGTTGAGGCTTTGGTGCGTGTTCCTTGCCCAGTGGTTCAGGCTATTGGTTCGGGTATGGAGTTTTGGTTGGTTGGCATTGAGATTGAATAAAATGAGGTGGTGTTCGTTCCAGCCGGTGGGTAGGATGGTGTGGAGAGATATGGCATTAGGGTTGGTAATGATAGCATTGAGGGTATAGCCTTTATTGTGTGTTTGATGTTAGCAGTGTTGAGTGATATCTTTCATTTCCATGAGGGTCACAAAGGCTTGAACCGTTGTATCATCGGCATCATTCAAGTACAGATATAGGTCTCCTAGTATAATGTCTGTGGACTCCTTCATGGAGTTTTGTGTTATTAGGTCAGTTAAACATGGGGCTGATAAGGCAGCCTTTAAATAACAGTTGTTGATGAGAAAAGGACAGCTGCGGGATCTGAAAGGCAGCGTCGAGTAGAGAAGCTATTCTTATAGGTGCAACTTGATGCACAGAGATGAACAGTTGCTTAGTTAGTCCATGGTACCACCTCTGTGGAAGTCAAATGAAATCATCCCGTGTTTGTACAACAAGATTCATTTCTGGCTGTAGTTGGTGGTGGGCGGGCACCGTCACTCATTTTTGGGGACCAAGATATATGTTTAACCCCTTCGACGCTCATGACGAGCTGGGCTCGTCATGCAGTAGCCTCCTGCTACGCTCATGACGAGCCCAGCTCGTCATGTAAAGTGCATCTGCTGCTTTTCCAGCACAGGGGAAAAATCCCCATAGCGTTCAAGGTGTTAATCATAAGACCTTGACCAAAAGCAAAGAAAGGCAAAAAAGTGAGGCAGAGGAAAAAGATAGAACAGTGACAAATGAAGCAAGCAGGGATGAAAGAATGACTTTCAGTGACTTTCGGCCATCTGCTCCCATGTTGTGAGTCTCCCCTTATTCGCAAACAGCCACCATCACAATCTACAAACCACTCTTATGGGGCCATCGTACTCTGACACAACAATTTCTTGGCGTGTTGGATCCGTATACTATGTGGAAATGCAATGTTGTCTAATTTGCTCACTGCGCTTATGACAGATATAGCATGAGAGGAATAGAAACAAGTTTCCATCCTTTTAGTGAATGGGCTAATCGATGACAGAAAGTAAATGTGGGATAGACTACTGGCACAGATAGACTGCCATGTTGCAAATGTGAGTATGTGAAAGGAAGTATGGTGAGATGTCGAAGAAAACTTCAGTACCCTGAGTTTGAATTGAGTCTGCAAAATGTATATATTTAAAGGTGGTGATCACAGAAATCTTGTGGCAGTCCCCCAGCCATTGCCAAGGGCTGGAGCTCCAAGAGACTCAGCAACACATGCATTCACACTCTAAATTGGAAGTTTCAAGAGTCACAATGTTCAACTATGTTAATTTAAGCGTCAGGTGCAGAAATGAAATCACGAGAATTAACAAAGCTGACGGTGACTGTTCTTCAATAGTATTTTAACAAGAGTGTGGTACCTCATTGTATTACACACACCAAGTTTTGAAAACCGTCCCTAATGTGACTGGTACAATCCTATCTCACTGCGAGGCGACACCTTCTGGAAAAAGCATTAGTGTAGCCTAAGTAAAAGAGGACTACTGCCACCTATATGTCTAATGTTCGCCCAATTAAACATCAATAGTGAAAATATATACATTATTAGAAAGTGTGGACAAGCAGGAGGTGTGACCAGAAATATGCGAGGCCTGGATAAGTCATAGTATGGAAATGGAGTGCATTGTGAATATGTGTGAAAGGTAAGGATGTAAAGTCCACCATCTGTAAATCATGTGGTCCAACAAAATCCTGAATCATCCAGAAGAAAGTCTTGAGTAAGTTTGAAATGGGAGGAAATATGATTAAGGATAAGGTGTCATCAGGATGAGGTAGGTATGGTGTAGGAGGCAAGGGGCATATTGTGATGTGCTCTTTAAGAAATATGATCTGGAAAGGTATCAAGAGGTAGGAGCAGCAGTTGTTGGGGGTCTATTGTCTTTGAGGAGGTTTAGATGTCAGTGGTAGTGTGCAAAAGTGTAGAGAGTGCAGGTTGGAAAAAGTGTGGCTGCTAAGTAGGTGTGGGCTGCACAGAAATTAGAATGTTATGTGTTTGGAAAGAAAGAAAAATGTAGCTGATTTGGATGTGAAAGCTGGAGAATTATTTCTAAGAACTGTACTTGAGTAACAGATATGCTTGGTGACATGCTGTATTGAAGTGAGATGTAAAAAGAAAGTGGTCTTGGGTGATGCTGTGCTTCACGTGGATGAGTAGTTATGAGGCATGGCTTTTGCAGGTGGTAATTAGGAAGACATTAGACATAGCCGGAAAATTGCAAAATCCTTGTAGTTGTCACAATACAAAAGCTAGCCCTCTGTAAATAAACTGTGAGTAAATGTGCACCCTCTAGTACTGAGTTAACTGACAAATTGCAGATTATAATCATCTACATGACCCTGCTTGCCGACATCAGCTGATCCCAAGGCATCTCCATCATCTCATATGCCGATGACACCAAACTCATCCTCTTCCTGATGGACAAGACAACCACCTCCAGAACCAACTTCACAAACTGCATGACCATGATATCAGACTGGATGATAACAAACTGCCTGAAGCTCAACTCCAATAAGATGGACGTTCTGATCCCAGAAACAAGACCTCCCCATGGGACTCCACCTGGTGGCCATCAGAGCTAGTTCCAACACAAACACCCACCGACCACCCAAGAAACCTAGGTGGGGATCATCCTAGACGACAAACTCTCCATGATGGGGCAAGTCAATGCAGTAAGCATCTCTTGCTTCCACATCCTACGCATCCTCTGCGAGCTCTTTAAGTGCTGTCCCAGAAGATCAGACAAACCAGCACTCATCACAAGCAGGCTTGACCACGGCAACACACTCTCCGCCGGACTCTCCAAGCAACTCCTAGAAAGGCTCCAAACCATCCAGAACGTGGCCGCTAAACTCATGCTAGACTTTCCACGCTGCACCCACATCGTACCGCACCTCAAAGAGCTTCACTGGCTCCCCATTCACAAGCACAGCCAATTCAAACTTCTCACTCACACATACTAAGCCCTACACAACATTGGACCATCATACCTCAACAGCTTCATTCACTTTCACCAGCTGACCAGACACCTACACTCTAAGTCACTCTCGCTCGCACACATACACCACATTCGCAAAAAGAGAGCAACAGGTCACTTGCTCTCCTATATCGCACCCAAAACATTGAACGACTTCCCCCAGCACATCAGAGGCTACTCCTCACTTCTTGAGCTCCAAAAGAAGCTAAGGACCTGACTCTTCGAATAAATCTGCGGAGGCCATACGCCCACTTATCTGCTTAAGTGCCTGGACATCCTCACAGGTGGTCAGTCTCGCTCTACAAATCGACATAACATAACATAACCATGTGCATTTAAATGATGGCAGTAAAACGATTAGATGTGTAAATTGTGCTAACTTGCTGCACCAAGTTTTTAATAGGTAGGATGTAATGTAGTTAACCCACTCGATTATAAGCTACAATAGGAGAGATGATCTGATCAAAGTGCTGTACTGGGACTACTTTCTGATAGGGTTAAGGCCAACCTTGAAGATCACTTCTTAGGGTTCACCCAGACATCACAAGGAATATAAATAGCTTTTTTAGAACTTGGAAGAAGACCCACAAACAAAAATCATGCCATAATTAATCTGCTGTTGAAACACGAACTGCTGATCCTTTTCTCTTACAAAGCAAAATAATGGCAGGTGACATCACCTGATAACTTAAAGAGCATGTAGTGTCAAACGATATCTATCGTACATTATGATAGATAAGGTGTAAGAGTACGTGGGGAGAGATAAATCGCCATTCTTAATATTAGGGATGACCTACTCTCATCACACAATTTTGGCCAATCAGAAGTCCCGACGATGTTACCACTTGCCAGTTTATGACATTGAACTACAAGATATATGGTCAGGGCTCATAGGAACCGATCTACAATAATCCCATTCATTCCTCTCAAATCTGAGCTATCCAATCAGAAACAGCACATCCACTTGAGCAATTAAACCTATTTCTGCTGGTATTCTTCAGGAATACCCGTTATCACCACTGTTGCTTTATTTATTTATTTTAAAAGTTTATATAGCGCTAGCTTGACCCTTTATATCTACATCAGGACTCTGGCCAAATAATCTGGTACCGCCTTGTACAACTCCAGAGGTACGCAGGGGATGTCCAGCTGCATGTCTGATAGCATACAGATGAGGAACAATACAAAAATGATCCTGAAAGGCACACGACACTGGATGAAGCAAAGCTGCCTTTGTTAAAACGACTCGTCGACTGAAATATGGTGACCGTCACCTCTTCAGAGAACAATCTACTGATCCAATTGCTAGAGGAAATGGCGGCTGATCCGATTACTGCCCTGTCTGTAAAAGCTCTGAAGGTAATGGTAGAACATGCTGGTACTCTGGTGATGTTTCAGCTCGATTGCTGTAATATAACTCCAGCCATTGTAAGTACAACTCTCTGTGGCTTCAGTATTTTCCTCATAGTGATGGATTTACGGCACCATATAGTCCATCTGCAGATTTAAATCAAATATGTTCCCAGTTCAAGCAGATCAAAGGTTACTAAAAGACAGTGCGCCCCAACGCAGTGGCAGATTCGCTGAAAAATGTAGCTGGTCAACTTTCATCTATTCGTTTTTAATATTCAAGTAGTTAACGGGTATTAAAGAGGCGAATATCTTGCCCTGATAATGTTATCCTGCCAAATTATTGGACTGGGGATAGTCATTTGTCTGCAGTATAAAAAAAAGTATTGGATGTTTAAATGTCAAATAAGTAGGCTTGCAATAAAGATGCATTTTTTATTGTTAAAATGTTTGTTTCGTTATTCATGGAATTTCAAGTTACACCTTAGGCACTATAATCAAGACAGAAGTTATTTCAAGAGGGCACTCAGAGCATAGCAGGGTCCCAAACATATTACTTTTTTTGTTTAATCTTTCAGTGCCTCCCAATAAGACAACTGCATAATATATATATTTATGATACACATCATGCCGGTCACCTATTACAATGCCAGCCACATCAACAAACCACTCCGACATGGAAAAACTTCAGAGATCTACCACATACTCTTGGGCACCTGAGATTCTAATTTAGTCCACCTCTCGGGTCCCAACTAACTACGTACTATAACCGCTTTTTGACACCTCTCAATGGGCATTGGAATGAACTTCCTTTAAACTTTCGCCTCGCAGACCACCATACGAGGTTTAGGAAGAAACTGAAAACATGGCTAGTTAGGACTTAATTGCTGATGTCCCCTTGTAACTAAATATCTTTAAAACAGGTTTCTAGCTTCCCAGCACTGTGATCTACCCTGGGATGAATACTGTGCTCTACACGTACAAGTACACTGACAATCATATAAGGGATGACTATAACGAAGTCCGTCCCAGCAAGACTTCTGATTGCCTCTACTCTAAACTATGATCAGAACCATAAACATAAAAAAGTCTCAGAATGGACAACACTGTGCAGTGGCCATCTGAGTGGACTGTAATCATTAGAAATACCATAGAGCCACCCGGGGAGCTGATCCAATCTGCCACCTTACTGAAAACCATAAACTGCAAGCCCTCCCTCTCACTTTTCATCCATCACATTGCTAAGTGCTGTGTCCCGTAACATGATAAGTGCACCTCGGTGGTCATTATTCAAGACAAGGAAACACTTCTCACATAGGATCAAAACAAATACAGTACCCGTCCAACCATACACCGTGTACCGTGCTACCCATGGAAGGAAGAGCTTCAGTGGCCTTCTCAAGGGTAGCATGCGCATATAAATTCTACAATACAATACAGTGTGTAAAGTGCAGTGTTGTTCTCCAATGCTGTTTTTTAACAGAAATGTGTGCTCCAGATGCCTATTGTGAGGACATAGAATGTATCAAAAATCGAAGACCAGTTTTCTCATATGTCTTAGATGTATAGTATGAAATAGACACATCTTTTTATTGTAAGAAATGTGTACATGTGACTTTTTTTGTTAAGTGCAACATTGTATATTGTTACACAAACTATTTTTGCTCTTGGAGTTAGAAGAAACAGTCGTAAAGGTCGTACTCTGGTACTTACACCCAAAAGAAGCAGCATTTATTGGTGAATAATATGTTGCTGTTTATACAGTTGTCATTTTCTTAAGAAACCTCTTTACATTGTATAGTGTTTTTATCTATTTTTATAAGTCTGTGTTCAATTGTCAAAACCGTGTGAAAATATTGCCACAAAATGTCCATCATACTGTGCAATTTGTATGTTTTTGCTGCATACCTTGGTCAAGCATTCCTCGCAGTTTGTTACTCACTTCCCTCCCAATGCCACTCGCCCTTTTATTTATGTTTTGCATTTATATAGCGTGAACTCGCCCCGAAGGTATGAGAGCACTTTACATGAGCACCAGTTACGTTACAGAGGGACACATTCATTTCTAAGCATGCGGAGATTAAGGGCCATATGTATCAAGCTAATTAGCATTCGCAAAGGCCGAAATTCTGCGAATTTCGGCCTTTGCGAATGCTAATTAGATAAATGGTATGTATCAAACATGTTTGATGCAAAATAAGGAATTGCAAAATTTGCTATTCCTTATTTTGCGATTGCACTTAAGGAATCTCAAATTTTGCGATTCCTTAAATGCAATGTATCAAACAAAAAATATTCAAAAATTGCCATTAAGGATTCGCAAATTACCACCAACTTCTAGTTGGTGGTAAGTTGCGAATTCTTTTCAAAAAGCTTTTTTACAAAAAAACAAAGGTGCCATATGACGCTCATACATGCCCTTAGGGCATGTATGTGCGCCATATGCCCCCAAATGTCTTTTTCAGGGGTGCAGCAGGGTGTTCTTGAGACACCCCTGCACCCTAGAAAAAATTCCTAATTTGCGATTAGCAAATTGCTAATCGCAAATTGCACTTTCATTCCTATGGGCCTCCTGGCCCATGGAAATGAATGGGTAATTTGCGATTAGCAATTTGCTAATCGCAAATTAGGAATGCTAAGTAATCGCTATTGAAAAGCGATTTTGTACATACATACCGTTTTGCGAATTCCAAATAGCGATTCCTTAAAATTCGCTATTTGGAATTCGCTAAACGGAAGTATGATACATATGGCCCTAAGTGATTTCATTTGCTCAGAATCACAGGGTGTTTGAGCCTCCCGCCAGATTCGAACTATGGGGCATATGTAGGAAGGCGTTTCCGGCGTTTGCGAATCGCAAACGGCCTTTTGGTATGTAGGTGCCACATTTAAAAATAAGGAATCGCAAAAATTGTGATTCCTTATTTTGCTCAAGCATTTAAGGAATCACAATTTTGCGATTCCTTAAATGCTATGTAGGAGTGCCTTTGTCATTGCGAATATGTCTTAAGGAATTGCAAAATACCACCTACTCCAAGTAGATGGTATTTTGCGATTTCCTTTCAAAATGATTTTTTTTTTATTTCAAAGTGCCATGTGGCGCACAGACATGCCCTTAGGGCATGTATGTGCGCCACATGTCCTTACAGGCACATTCCAGGGGTGAAACAGGTGTCCTTTGGACACCCTGGCACCCTTGGAATTGCGATTCTCAAATTGCGATTTTCTCATAGAAAATCGCAATTTGATAATGTATCCCCATTCATTCCTATGGGCCTCTTGGCCCATAGGAATGAATGGGACACTCATTCCTTAATTGCAATTCGCAATTTGCTAATCGCAATTAAGGAATTTTAGAGATTCGCAATAAAATTGCAAATTTTTACCTACATTCCGTTTTGCAATTCTCAAAAAGCGATTCCTTACAAATCGCTATTTGAGGATCGCAAAATGTGATTTACCTACATATGCCCCCTGGTTCCCCAACTTCGAAGTCGGCCGCTGTACCAAACCTCTGTAAGGGTATGCTGGAACACACACACGCCCTAAGAATAGCAGCATATTTTGAGAACCATAGATGTCCTGCGCTCTGGTTCCTACATGCAAAAAAAAATACACACCAAACAATTAAAAATATCTGTTCGACATAAAAAAAAACTGCGCACGAATTAGCATATTTACAACAGCAAAGACGAGTGAAAGTCCCGACTCAACATGCGGAGAGGGGGCTGTAGATTTTTCTCAAACCCCCAGGCAGATGCAAACATTCAAAAGGGATATGAAAAAAAATAGTATTTATTCCTTGAGGGGGCCTATCTGTGACATAATACCCCCGAGCCTTTAATAGACTTCACTTTCCGAGGCTGCAGGGAAACCGTCTATCGGAGTTAATTATAACAGGGATCGAATATCGTCGTCTTTTCCCTTCTTTGGCCTTTTTTCTCCGCCATTTCTTTTTATATCACCGCGCAGCAGGTTTCAAAAGCAGCCTGCTGTGCCCGCGAGAAAGGCCTTCTCAGTGATATCTCCCCTAAGCGCCTCAGCCGCCCAGGCCCTGTCTGACAGGCAAACCACTCCCTGCCCCCGTGCCCCGGCCCCAATAAGGCCCTGTTATGTGGTGTAATCGGATTACTGACGAACCCCGGTTTCCCCCCCTTCCTCGTTCTCTCCATTAAAGACACTCAATGGAGGCCGCGGCGCTCCCAGACTGGGGGCGTTGGCGGGGGTGGGGGGGCAATTGACCGAAAGCTTTAGTTAGTGAACAAATTGCTTCTCCGTAGGGGCCGCTTTCCATCCCAGGTTCCACATAATGATGGCCGTCCAGGGGAACAGATGGCGCAGCCATGCACGTAATGCGGCGCGCCATTCCTCGGCAGGGATACCCAATGTTGGGCTTTACACTGCGAATTTGCAGGGGCCGTCTAGGCCAGGGGGTCACGGGAAGACAGCTCGTTATCATTAGAGCTTACCATTGCTGACAGCCTGGACGCTTCCCTTGCACGCCTAGGGCTCTTGTGAAGCGCCATGAATAGCTCTAGCGCTTATAAAGTCTCCTGCCATTGCTAAGCCCCCTCCCCGGTGCTTAATTTTAAAAAAGAATAAGTGTAGGGTTCGAGGAATTTTCTTCGCAGCCCACTGATGCGATTGTGGAATACCAAGGCTGCAAGGATGTCATTCCACCTCACGCATCCTCCTCCTCATCCCTTCACACTACACTTCTTGTCTCTGTCTTGCACGTTCTTTTCCATAATTGCTTTCTCCCATAGTAGTTTTTATCCTCATTTTCAATGTATCCTTCTTTGTCCCTTTCCTGCCTTTTTCTTCAGAGTCGAGGTCAAATGATGAAAAATTAAGGGCCTCATTTATGAGGCTATGCGTCACTTTTTGTGACGCACCAGTGGCGTAAAACATGCGCCTTGTTGTGCCATATTTACAAAGTGACGCATCTAGGTAGATGCGTCACTTTGTAAACCCCTGTGCCACATTATACCTGCGCCAGGTATAATGTATGCAAGGGGGCGTATTGACACAAGAAAGGGTCGTAGAAGTGACGCAGTGAAATCTATGTGATTTCACTGCGCCACTTCTAGGACACAAATGCGTCAATTTCTAACGCCTGCCTCACAGCAGGCGTAAGACTGGCGCAGGCCTTTTCACATGGGGCTTGCCCCATGTGAAAGGATACATTGCTGGAGTTGCGTCACTTTTGTGACACACTCCAGCAATGCGCCACTTTTGCACCATACAGATACGTCAGAAATACTGACGTATCTGTGACTCCTTGCGCAATGATGCGTCATACTGTAAATATGACGCATCATTGGTGGCGCAAGGAGGGTGCAGTGAAAAGTGACGCATCGCTGTTTTCACGCAGCGATGCGTCACTTTTCATAAATGAGGTCCTAAGTCCCTCTCCCACAAAATGAGTGTGGGTGCCCACCGCCTGCAACCACTGGCACTAGTTAAACCCACACCAACCAAGCAAAATCCACAACGGCTAAGGAATCCCCCATTGGAAGACCCCTCATCCTGCCATACAACAGAGGCTCTTTCTCTTTAGGGATTGGGCGATACCTAAAATTGCCATGATAAATGACGGCACAAAGAAGATTTCAGGACAATCCTGTTAAAGGGCAGTTTGACCTACTAGAACATTTGGTGATTTCCAAAGTGGCTGAAGAACAGCCACCTACATGGAACGTGTGTGTGTGTAAATAGATGGGGCACCATCTATTTAGGAAATCCCTCAATTTCAATCACCTCTGATTTTGTCCCAGCAAGGCTGGATGCTGATAGGTAAACATTGAACCCCAAAATAAAGAACTGAAACTCAAGAAATAAAAAATAACAATAGTCCTGCACATTTAGGCAGGAAACTGAACCTATGGTCGTGGCAGTGGGGGCAGACATCTTAACGTTACTACCAAATGTGCCCTGAATATCACTTCCTTACCTGGAAATATCTGTAAAGTTAAGCACACGGTGCAGCCACTTTGCGACTAGCAAGCACCAGTTTGGAATAATGAGAACGTTCTCAACAGGGTCTAATATCAGAAAATTGGTCATTGGACATTGATGCCACCTAGAGAGCTGATGATTGGCTGCCGGAGGAGAAGGGGGTACATGTGTGTAGTGAGAGAACTTCTCAGAGCCCTATTAATTTAAATGCAAACCCACATTTCAGAGGTGCATACAGTCCTTTGCAAATAAATATCCACATTTCTTTTGGGCATAGGTCTCGTTTCACTAACGGAACATGAGGCCAGTTGGTGTTAAGCCTGCAAGCGCATTTGCTGGACTCACGCATGTGGCTAGCCCTCTGTGCATATTAGAATAGTGAGTGCATGCTGCTTTAATACATTTTGAATCCCTGAGCGATATGCTTGTGAGGACAGCGTCCACTGATGCAGGAGGGTCCTGCTCTAAATTCAATATACTCGCAGAAGAAGAAGAAAAATTCACCTAACCTCTTTCAGGGAGTACGGTAGCGCACAGCTGAAAAAATAATAACAACTTTCAATATTCAATTTGATGCACTTAGGCCTAATGATATAAACAAAAGTATATCAATATCATTTTGTGTGATTAGATTTTTATATAAATAGAATTTTTCATTTTTTAAAAATTTGTTCAGGTTATTTGATAGGTACTGAATTGAAGCGCTGAATAATATTACCAGTTCAGAGGGATTTATCAAGGATCTACTTTCTGATTAAATACTTATTTAACGAGAGAGCTTCCTTAAGAATTTTCCATTTGTTCCTTTTTTGATGAGTAATAAATTGAAAGTCTCAACAAAATTTCCAACTCAAAGTAATGATTGAGGACATAAGTACTAGAATCATTTCATGAGATGAATCCGCTCAAAAAATGTAATTTGTTCCTTTTTTGATATCTAAAACGTTAAAATGCCCAATAATATTTCCCATTTCAGAGTTCTGATTTAGGAACTAAGGGGGTCATTAGAATGGCGGGCGGACTTTGTCCTCCCGCCATACCCCCGGGAAATGGGACCGCCCGCAATGCATGCGGCAGTCCCGCACATACCATTAGGATGTGGCGGGCGCATACCGCATTGCTAACATTGCGGCGTGCAGTGCTTAAGTTGTGCATTTGAATGTACAACCTGACAGGCACCACGTGGTGCCTGCCACGTTGTACATTCAAATCCCCCAAGTGCACCCCCCAGAATCCCTGGGGGCCCGCTACCGGCCCCCAATGTTGACAACCGCATGCCTTTCTGTGGCAGCGTTACCGCAACGGAAAGGCGAAAGCCTACATGTATCTTAATATGGATGGCGGTGTCTACCAGACACCGCCGCCATATTAACAGCTTTTCCCGCCCGGTCGACTCATCGACCGGGTGGAAAACCGGCGGACGGGTTTTTCAGTCTGCAGGGGTCCCCCCACTATAGTAATATGGCGGGGGGGAATTTGCATGCGGGCGGGAGGAAATGTCGGCCCGATCGCAACCGCCATGGGCCCCTAAGTGCAAGAATCATTTAATGAGATCCCTCCCATAAATCGATATTTTGTAGAAATCCGTCCACCAGGTGTATTCCTGCCATTGGGTTGAGCACAGCAAGGCGTGTAAGATTGGTCAAAATCTGATGTTACTTTGTATATGTCGAGAACCTGCCCCTTCATCCATGTTATCCAATAAGAAGCATTTGATGTATGTCATTGTATTTTACCCTATGCTTCATCAGGACTGTTGTAGCGAAAAAGATGAGACAGGCATAGGTCTCAAACTATACCACTCTAAATTATGAGATTTGCAACTTCTTATCTGCCACAGGTCACACGGTTTCATGTTTCCAACACATTTTAAACTCACACAACCTTTTTTCACGCGTCACTTTTCCCATGTTAAAAGTGACACAAAAGTTTTGCAAGGGGCTTGTAAATCTGCCCCATTGTGTTTTACCCAGTGGTTGAAGGGCATAAAAAAATGTTTGGGAACAGTGATGCTGCATGCAATGGGGGCAGGGAGAGTGAGTGTGGGGGCATGGTCAAAGGTGTCGCTAACAACCCCAAAATTATCCGTAACTTTTTTTCAGTCTTTCTTCAGGTTTCTACATATAAAATAACGCAAAGCTTAAATGAAAATTAAATGCGAGTTGTGTTAACCAGTGAAGAATGCATTTTAAAAGCTCTACTAATGCACTGCACCAGAGAGCAACAGAATTGAATAGTGACTTGTGTATGTATAGTGCTACAACACCCCAGTCTGGTATGTGACAGAAAGCACTGTGAATATGTAAGTCATTATTTTAAACTTGCTTACTCACAATATGACAGGCTGCTACAAAATGTGCACAAAGGTTTAAGATAAAAAAAAGTGCTTTAAAAATAGATTTTAGTAATACCCAGACTGCGCTTAGTGCAAAGTTTTTTTTATAACTGTCTTTTATAAGCGCACACTTCTTACCTTAGCTGGAAGCTCCCTTACAATAGCTCTCAAAAAGAATAAACGTTTGTCATCAGGAAGTGATTCCATCAATTGAAGCTATTACCGGCTTCTGAGCACCCTTTAGATTTGCAGATTGACCAGTTGCGCACATTTACATTTCTTTCAGGGAAGCATACACGCTGGCAAGAAGGCTTGTTTAGCTGTCTGCCCCTCCCTCGGTCTCACAGCACAGGAGACTCCATGCCTTACACTAAGCTAAAGCATTTCAGCTGTCAGAATTAACCATCCCAGGAGGGTTGTCTTTAGTGAACTGTTTTGTTTATTTAAATCAGAAAAGTATGGGCACGTCGTGCCCCTCAGACCGCCCCCACACTTCGACCACGGGCTTTACCCTATGAACTGTCAGGACTGTTGTAGGGAAAAAGATAAGCCAGGTACATTTCTCAGACCATACCCCTCTAAATGATTAGATCTTGACCTTCTGATTCTGCCTCAGAGCATACAATTGTGGGGTACATTTACAAGAAAAGTGACGGAACGCGGCGTTAAGCCTTCTTGGCTTAACGCCGTGCTCTGCCATTTTGGAAATGAAGGGCTGCATCATATTTACAGCAATACAGTGCAGCCATGCATTTCGCCCTGCACTGGCACTAATTACAGCTTCCTAGCGTGAACGCAGGCACTCTAGCACCATAGTGCAAGAGTGCCTGCATTGTGAGAATTATTGCACCTTCCTGCACATAAATAATATTAAATGGTGATTTGTAACTTCTATGTGTGCTGCTTTGTGCAGCACACATTGAAGATTCAACTCGTCATTTTAAAAATTATGTGCAGGTGCGATGCCATATAATAAGACCAGATATCTGAGGTTGCCAGTCCCCCACAGTATGTAGACTGATAGCAAGTCCATATTGCCACCCTAGCTGCCCCACAATCCCAGAGGAACTGGCCCAAGGCTGCATTCCCCTGACTGAACCACCGTGGGGAATCAGATATGGATGATTCTGCAGTTGATACAGTAGCGGGGAAGCGATACCATTTTAAAAATGGCTGATTGGCCATAAATAGACGCGGGCATGTAAGACCAGGTCTTGATATCCTCACACACGGGATCCCATACGGGTGCCAAGTTACGATCCCAAGCCATGGAGGGAGAGTCGAACAGGTACACTTTTTTTTGAAAGTATGTTTTTATTGCAGAGTTACAGACAAAACATCGAAAGTATCAACCATCAGCCCCGTCCCCATACAAGACCCCACGTGGAAAGTCAGTAGTACACAGCCCATCAGCCCACATCCCGGAGGCATGGCGGCGTTAAGTCAGTGTGCAAGAGAAATCTCCCCGCTTGGCACATAGGGACGGTAGGTCAACAACACAATCCTGGTTCCGCATTTTCTGGACCCTCAACAACAACCCCCCCCCCAATTGCCCCCTAGAGGAGTCGTACCCCCCACTCTAAAACCTTCCCAGCGCGGTAGATCCACAGAGCCCAACCCGCTTCTACGTGTAACAGGCCAACCCGCCCGATGGATACTCCTCCTCATCCACTTCCATGCTCTAACAGGGCAGTCTACGTGCTCCTCTATCCCTCCCCCCCTCTAACTGCTGCTAGTGTGGTTGGCAATGATGTGCGCTGGAAATAACAGTGCGTCGTCAATACTGATCAAACGTTCGTGCTATCAGTTCCCTGGAACTCAACCTCCGAGATTCTTTCCTCCGTATCCACCGTTAAGCGGTCACTCAAAGCCTGCACAATCGTTTCCCAAGCTCTAGCTGCTTCCAAGCCCTTCTCCGTCCCCAGTTTCGTGGCCTGCCGCAATCTCAATATGCTCTCGCACCTCGACCACTTCAACAACTCATTCGTCCAACGTCCCACAGCCGGGCCTTCTCTGGTTTTCCAACGCCATGTAATCTCCCTCTGCGCCAACATGAGCCCCAAATCAATGAACTTGCTCGTTACTTTCGTTTTTGCCGTGTGGGGAAACCACAGCAAGAGGCAAGCCGCCATGTCAAAATCCACCTCCCTATCCGTAACCTCATTCAGAAGGGCGCCCACCTCAGGCCAATACGCACCCAGCTGTGGGCACCCCCACATCATGTGGTCCAATTCAACCCCACCGGCCAGGCATCTCGGGCACGCCGCGTCTCGCACCCGAAAGTGCCGGTGGAGTTTCCCCGGGGTCAGATACGCCCTATGCAAAAGGAAGAAGTGTATTTGTTGGAACCTGGCATTCCTGCTACCTTTCCATGTTCGAGCCAGAATGTGGCCCCACTCAGTATCCGGAATAGGCTTGCCCACACTGTCCTCCCACGTAGCTTTCAGCGCCGTGAGAGGTTCCAGTCCTTCGTTCAACATCCGTGAGTGGAGACAGGTCACCGCCTTGACTGTGCCCGCGGCCATCACCACATATTGGCAGGCCATGGTCGTGCTCGGCTCCATCAGTCCCCCCTAACAGTGCTTCCGTATCGCCGCAGTTACCGCAGCGTGTAGGAGAAAATCCCCGTCCGGGAGGCCAAACTGCTCCCGGAGCACCGCAAACGGGGCCAACACCCCCTCCACAAACAGATCTCCCACCATCTGTAGCCCCAACTCCTCCCACACCGCCAGCGGAGACCAATCACCCCCATGCGGTAGAGCCGTCAACGTCCCAATGGGAATCTCCGGGGCATACGGCCGCCCCGCTCGTGCCCGCCTCAGGCTCCGATTCCAACAGAGTCAGAGGGTTTTTTCCTCTAAGGTAAGCCCTCGCAATGCCAACCGCTGCTGCATAACAATGTAGGAGAGAACGTGTCTCTGGATACCCATCCCCCGGACCCGGTCAGGACCCCTAAACTCCCTAGCCACATTCTGCGTCAGAACCTGGAGCTGGGCTGCCAGATAATATAATTCAAAATCCGGCACTGCCAGCCCCCCCTCAAGTTTGGGCCGAGTCATGGTGTGCAACGCAACCCTACGTCTACCCTGTCCCCATAGGAACCCAATAATCATTGACTGCAGCTCCTGAAAAACCCGCTGCGGGATCCAAATAGGCAAGGTCCTGAAGTAATATAACAGACGAGGGAGCGCCACCATTTTCAACAGTGCTACCCGTCCCTGCACCGACAAAGGTAGAGTAGCCCAGAAGGACATGCAGCTGCGCAACCCTCTGATACCTCGTCCCACATTCCCCTCCAGCAGGCTCTCCGCATCATGGTAGATCCGGACTCCCAGGTACGTAAAGCACCTGTCCTCCCACACCACGTTCGCCGCAAGAGTAGGGCGCTGAGCCTCCGCTCTCAGCGGAAAAACACAGGTCTTACCCCAATTCACTTTGAGCCCTGAGAATTCACCAAAGGTAGAGAGCAGTTTCATGGCTCCACTCAAGGCCAACTCCGTGTCTTCCAAGTATAGCAACAGGTCGTCGGCATACAGTGAAATGTGGTGAGTACTTCCGCCGCAGCGGATTCCAAGAAAGGAGTCCCCCGTCCTGGCCTGTGCCGCCAGCGGCTCCATCGCAAGGGCGAACAGAAGGGGAGAGAGCGAGCAGCCCTGTCTGGTTCCTCTACGCACCGGGTAAGCAGAGGATATAAGCGGCCCCACTCGCACCCTGGCCGTGGCCGACGATTATAGTATCTTCGTCCAACTCACAAACCCCTCACCTAGTCCGAACCTCTCCAGCACCGCATCCAGGTAACACCATTCAAGGCTGTCAAAGGCTTTCTCAATATCCACCGACAAAACAGCCGACGCGCCGTCCAAGCCCGAGGCATCTTGCAATACACCGATCAGCCTGCGCGTGTTGATGGCTGTGTTCCTGGTAGGGATAAACCCCGCCTGGTCACCGTGCACCAACAAGGTCATATGCGGGAGCAGTCGGGTAGCCAATATACGACTCAAGATTTTGTAATCTACCGTCAGCATGGACAGCGGCCTGTATGACGTCACCTCCAGTGCATCCTTACCCTGTTTCAGAAGCGGGATTACCAGCGCCTCTCTCATAGAGACGGGGAGGCGCCCCAGTGTCATCGCCTCCGAGTACACTGCTAACAATCTGGGCGCCAGTACATCCGCGTATTTGGCATAAAACTCAACAGGCAGCCCATCAACCCCCGGCGTCTTGTTCCTGGCCATCTGTTTAATAGCCCCACGGATTTCCAGTAGTGTAATCGGACCCCCCAGATCCTTCGCCGGCTCCTCGTCTAACACTGGGAGCTGTACCTCGTGTAAATAAGCACCGATATCCGAGGGACCCGCCTCCAACCGAGTATCATACAAGCTCATGTAATACCGCTGAAAACGCTGTAAAACGGCCTCCGGTGAATGGACCACCTCCCCCGTTTCGGTTCTGATGCACAGAATCGGGCCACTCCTCGGCACTGGGTCAGCAATCTTTGCCAACAACGTGCCCACCTTGTCCCGCTCCGCATGGACCTTTACGAGGTATAGCTTATAATCATAACATCTCAACCTTTCCGTTTCCCTTGCCACCACTTCCTTTGCTTCCAGCAGTCGTTCCTGCAAATCCGGTCGTTCCGGCCTATTCCTCTCCATGTCTCTCAACACACCTTCCGCTTTCCCCAAATCCGCCAGGACAGACGTCCGCACATTCGAGAAACTGCCCATGCACACACCTCGCACCACCACCTTCATTGCATCCCACTCCAGCGCTCTCGTTGCAGTCGAGCCCTCATTCTCATCAAAATACAGCGTTAAGCCCTGTCCAACCGTGTCCCCAAACACCTGGTCCTCTAAAGTGTCCGGCCGTAGCCTCCAGGTAGGGATCTCAGATCTCGCCCTCCGCCATCTGATCGCTACCAGCAGAGGGTTATGGTCCGAAATGGTCCTAGCAAGATACTCAGTATGGGTCACCATGGCCGCCATATGGGCGTCACACAATATAGAATCAATTCTGACATGTAGATCGTGCAGCGCCGAATGAAAGGAATAATCCCTATCAGTAGGATGCTGCCTCCTCCACACATCCAGCAATCCCCACCTGTCCTGCCATTCCCTCCTACGTTCCGACAGCTTCCGCACCGGGGATTCCGCTAACGGCGGGTGGGACCTATCCCACCCTATATCTGTGATAGAGTTAAAGTCCCCCCCCAGGATAATGGGACACGTCAGATAATGGGCTAAGGAGCCCGACAGGACATCAAAATAACGGGCCTGGTCAACATTAGGGGCATAAACACTACATAACACCACCTCAGACCCATGCAGCCTCCCTCTCACTGCTACATATCGACCTCCGGGGTCCACCACCCGATCCGTAACCTGGAATGGGACCCCCGCCCTGACCCATATCAGCACCCCCCTCGCAAACGCCGAATAAGAAGTCCCAAACACTTGGCCCCGCCACCTTTTCTGCAATGCATCACATTCAAGTTTGGTTAAGTGAGTTTCCTGGAGCATGGCAATTTGAACACCCCGCCTCACTAAATAAGCATGCACCTTGTATCTCTTAGACATTGTTCTGAGACCCCGAACATTCCATGATAAGCACTTCACATCAGGTAACGAACCCATCGCTATTGTCTCTCCTCCCCTCCGCCTGCATCAACCACCCCATCACATCATTGCAGCTACACCCACCCCCCCCAACACCCCAAAAAACTACCCCAACCCCACTCCCCAGGACAGGACCTAACAACAGTGCATCAGCCTCCATCCAAACCCACACAATACACACAGTACACTAACCTGTGGCAGCCGCCACAGGAGCCGTAAGGGCAATAGGGGGGTAACTCAGCACCAACCCGCGGCAGGCCAACCCATACCCCATGTCCAAGATCCCACATGAAAATGACAACAGAGTACCTGCTGAACGCTGGTCAACCGGTGAAATGTTCACCACTGCAGAGTCTTCAGCGCACCCCCGCAATTACCCATTAAACAGCCCATCCGCCGTTTGCGGCGTGACCGGCGGTCCCACAGAGCTGTCTGCCTCGGAAAGTTCTCCACCCGACTTGCGGCCTCCGCTTTCCGATTCCGAGTCCTCCTCCATCTCCCTGAGCAGCGAGCCCGTGATCGTCGCCGTGGCAGCCAACGCTCCTCTCCGTTCCGCTGCCAGCGCTTCCTCCTTCATCGCCTGCTTTAGCCTGTCGCGTTTGCGGATCCTCTGAGACTTGCGGACCTGCGTCGGTCTCTTCTTCTCCTTCCCATCCTTTTGTTGGTGGTCAGTTCCCATCCTATACCTTTCTAGCCATGACCAGGCCTCATCAGGGGTGTGGAAAAAATGAGTCTGTTCATCCAGTATCACTCTCAGCCGTGCCGGAAAGAGCAGCGAGTATTGCACACCCTCCTCCCTAAGCTCTTTCTTGACCGCAAGGAAGGTCGCTCTATTCCTCTGGACTTCCTGGGTGTAATCCGGGAAGATAGTCACTCGGCCATTGTCCACCTGGAAGGGTCCCGCCGATCTCGCCCTCTGTATCAACAGGTCCCTGTCCCTGAAATGCAGAAGCCTGGCTACCATCGGTCGGGGAGGACGGCCCTGCATGGGAGGACGAGATGGGACCCTATGCGCCCTCTCAACGGAAAAGAACGGGGACAAGCCTTCAGGAGCAACCGTGGATCTGAACCAGTCCTCCATATATCGCACAGCATCGTCCCCTTCAATTTTTTCCGGCAGGCCCACCACCCTGACGTTGTTCCGGCGATTGCGACTTTCGGAATCCTCCGCTCGTTTCTCCAGCGTCGCCAGTCGGGCCAGGACATCAGAAAGTTTATGTTCCGCGGTGACCACCGCAGGCTTAAGCTCCTGAAGAAGCGATTCATTGTCTTTCACCCTATCAGACAGTTTGGCGTGATCCGCTCTCAGGAGGCCCAGCCCCGTGGCCACCTGCCCTATGTCCTGGTGCAATGACTCTTTGGTCGCAGTAATCGCCTCCAATATACCATCTAGGCGAGCATTCAACCTGCGTTCCTGCGCTGTGGTATCTGGGCAGTCCTGTTGTGCTGCAGCCCCATCCGGCCCAGCTGCCGCGCCCCGACTCTGCCCAGCCGCCATGTCGCCAACCACATCCGCCATCTCAGAGGACCCCCAAAAGTACGTCCCAACACACGAGGGTGAACTGAACCGCCGCAGTCCCAAATCCGCAGGCCTGATTAACGCCCTATGCCAGCCCAGCTCTCACGTCCGGAGCAAGTGGACTCCACTCCGCAGATGGTCGCCCGGCACAATGAAGCACCCTCCGGTCACAAATAACGAGCAGTGTCCACCTGTGTCCCCGGGATCAACACATCCCAGCGTCTCCTGCAGGCCCCAGGTAAATCGTAGCGCAGAGTCGCGCTCCACTGCGCCTACCTGCAAGTGTGCGGCCCTCCGCCCGGGGCCCGAAAGTAGAAAAGGAATGGGCCTGCTATTCCGCCACCTCCGGGGGTCCCTCACCGTAGTCCTCCGGGGCAAGCCCTGCGTCAGTCCCCAGCCGTGTGAGGCAACGGCCACCTTCGACCTCACCGGTCGTCCCCCGAAGCGCCGGCTTGAGCCCCAGGCAGAGCCGCCCCACCCCGTGCAGGCAGCACCTCTTGCGACCTCTCAGGCCCGGCCAACGGGCAGGCGCGGCCCGTGGTCTCCCTCCAGTCAGCTGCTCCACCTCCGCCTGGGGGCCACTGCAGCACGCCGACACCCGGCAACCACCGGGATGGCCGCCGCCTCCTCCTCCCTTCAATAAGCGCCAGCTATGGCCCCGGCTCTGTAGGGCAGCCCGCGTCCTGGTCCCTCGCAGCAGTGGGGGAAGGGCCACCAGCCCACCAGCCGCCGACCCCGCGAGCGCTCCCCTCAGCGCGGACGTCGCTTGCGTCTTCAGCGCGGTCAGGGCCACGTCCCGCTGGGCGCCCGCCCGCAGCCGCTCCTCTCTCACCACTGCCTGGGAGCCCCGCCGACCTCCGCCATCGCAGCCTCAGGCGCTGCCGCCGCCATCTTGGGCGCTGGGGCGCGATCCCGCAGGAGCTCCGCTCCGGTGTTCCCCACCGACTCCGAACCTCCGCCGGTCCCGCAACGTTCACCTCCGCGGGTCTGGTGCGGGGGGCGAGCTCTCCAGTCTGTTCATCAGCGCAGGTGCAGGGATCTTCAGGATAAATACGGGATCGCGGACGGAGCTCCGGGCTCACGCCGCCATCACAGTCGGCGCTCAAGCCACGCCCCCGAGTCGAACAGGTACACTCCCAGAGATTTCAATCCCCCATGAACCACCTGCACCGACGGCGCCCAGGAGCCGAGCACGCCCCGTATCCCAAGTCTCACAGGGTGGATTTCCGAGGGTTCATATATAGGCCAGAGGTGTACCCAAAGATCTGCATTATGCGCAGCATCCGGGGGCCCGTCCTATCCAAATTGGTAAGGAGGAACAGCACATCATCGGCGTACAGTGCTACACGATCAGACAATCTGTGTGCCCATTCAAACCCAGACACCTGAGTGTCCATCCATACCCAAGTGGCCAGGGGCTCCATTGCTAAGGCAAATAAATAGGGGGATAACGGACACCCCTGCCTGGTACCCCACCCAATAGAGAATGTGGAGGAGACAGAGCCCGCCACTCGCACTGACGCCGTTAAGTCTGTATACAACAGGGTTAAGTATGACATGAATCAAGGTCCTAAATTCAACCTTCGCAGGAGTGCAAATAGGTATACCCAGCTTAAAGAGTCAAAGGCCCTGTCCATATCCACCAGCAGGAGCGCTGCTCGATCCCCAAACCCCTGGACAGTCGCCACTGCAACATGTGCCCGTCAAATATTGTGGCGGGTCGCCCGTTGGGGCATAAACCCGGATTGATCTGAATGTACGAGCGAAGCTATATGGGATCGGAGACAATTCGCCAAAGCCTTGGCCAATATCTTGGCCTCGACGTTCAGAAGGTAGATAAGGTGATATGAGGAGTGGTGCTTGGGTGGTCTGCCGGGCTTGTGAAAGACTACTACCTCTGCATGTCTCCAATCACTGGGCAATCTACCCCGGTCCCTGGCTTCCTCTATCACCCCGCGATAGTGGGGCCCCAACTGCAGAAAGTATTTTTTAAAGAATTTACTCGGGAAACCGGTTGGGCCCGGAGCCTTGGCAGGATTCAGATCCCCAAGGCCACCCCCAGTTCTTGCTCTGTGAGTGGGCACTCCAATTCCTCCCGTGCTTCATCAGAAAGTGCCTTGGGGGGGAGGTGGTCTAAAAAACGATTGATGACTTCCGCTGAAGAGGCATTCCGTGGGGGCTTACAAATCAGCTTAATACTCAGCGAAGCTGCCAGCAATAGCTGACGCATTAGAAAAAGGTGACCCATCCGGCCCTACTACACCTGAAAGAGCCTGGGGAGGAAGTGACCCCTGACATAGTCTTTGCAACAGCTTGCCAGATTTGTCACCCCACTGATACATCCTGCTACGGGAAGCCAACCACGCCTGACGAGCCTCATCTAGAAGAATATGAGAGTATTCCTGTTGTGCCAGCAGGAACTGGCGGCGAACCTGTCTCCCCCCTCTTCTCCACTCCGCGCCTCCAGCCGAGGATAACAGCCTCCGCCCGTACAAGGGCCTCTCAACGCAATTATGGGATGCTACACAAAAAGAAATGTCCACACCTCGAATAGTGGGCTTCATCGCTTCCCACAGAGTCGCAGCCCCCTGAACTGAGCCCACGTTAATCGCCAAGTACTGATCAATGGCATCCTCCAACTGTTCCCTATAGTACTCCTACTGGAGATTCCAGGCCGAAAGGGCGTCACCGGAAAGGCCCATGGGCCCTTCCGGCCCATATAGTGAGGGCCACTGGTGATTGATTGAGAGTTCCCGTGGAAGAATGTCAGCTGCCACCACCCTGCTGTCTACTGCCCGTGGGACAAATGAATGGTCAAGGTGGGAGAAGGATGTGAGAAGTTGGCCTGGTATATGATGTTCACTATTCTAGTGAGCACCTTGCACCAGTCCAAACAACCCTTATGGTGATGGTTGTAAAGTCAACCTTATAGACCAGCTATCCTAGTGGTAGCATGGACAAAGCAGTCTTAGGCTAAAACTTCAGAGAGCATGTGAAGCAAGCTGTTTTACCATATGTAACCCCTTGAATACCAAATGAAAGGACACCACACAGGTCATATATAAAATATATATGTATTTATTACTAACACAACCCCTCTGAACTCTTTATGAGGTCAGAGGACAAAGCACATAACAAGTTACTTAATTATCATACAATAAGTTGCACAAAATACAGTTGAGCCCTAGGGGCGTTGCAAACCATATTCTAAAATAGTGGTGTAAGAACCACGTCACGAACAGGGAGTAGGCCTAGGGCCTAAGGAATCGCTGGGGCTACACTGAGCTAACAAGAGTTAGGAAGCAGGAGGCCCAGGGGATGCGTGTGCAGTGTCTATTCACACACGCGAGTTACCATAGGGATACAATGGGAACGTACGAGTTAGAAACTAATTGACTTAGGACACTTCCGGATGAACTAGGAGAAAGCTACTGAAAACTAGGACACTAGGATAGTCAATACCCACAGGAGCACCGGAGTGCCCGCGTTACCTCACACACAGGAGCCGGGTGCATAGGTGTCAAGTTGTGTCGGGTTTCGTCGCTGAATCCTATGGAGTACTGTAAAAAGATGCTGCAGGCTACCAGGAGAGAAGTGTCCGGTTGGATCCAAGGGCGGATCGAGGATGAAGAGTACCTGAAAGCAGAGGGGACAGAGTCTGGGTCACTAGCCAGTGACCAGGAAGGAATCAGGAAGGAACCAGGCGATGTTGTGAAGCAATCAGGTGATGTTGTGAAGCTTGATTCTGCAGCCACGTGGACCAGGAGGCGTTGACGACTACCAGGAGCTGGATACGGACTGTCCAACGAAGGATCTCGCTGTTGGCGGCGTCAGCTTCCGGATTGGAGTCAACAGGCCTTGGCAAATGCAACCCACGCAGGAATCGAATATTCGCTTTGAGCGAGACCAGCATGGTCTAGCGGGCTTCTCCTTTGCAGGGAAGCAGGGGCCCACCTGGAGCAACCAGACAGGCGGTTCAAATTCAAAGGTTCATCATCACAGAGGCCACTAGCCAACGGGCAAGTACCGGACAGACGCGTCGAGCACAAAAACACTAGCAGGCCCCACGCGGCACTCGTGGAGTGTGGAGGGCTGTGCGTCGGTGCAGAAGGTGCTCGGGGCTGGGGCTTCTCAATTCCCAATGCACAACTTCGAGGGTGCCTCAGAAGCTGCACAAGTAGCAAAGAGCAGGTTATTCAAGATGGCCGGTCCCTTGTCTCTCGTCGCCTCCACGGGTCTCAGCTTTGCTGTGGTTGTGGATCGGGGTCAAAGAAGTCTGGAAGTCTGGCTCTTGTCGGACTCTGTGCTCGGGCTCCGGCGGGAGTGTCGACAAAGTAAACCGCAGATCGCTGGATGGTGCCTGTTTGCACAGGGTGGTCACTCCTTGACCACAAGGGAGATTCTTCAGTCTTCTAGTTGCAATAGAATGTCGAAGGTCCAGAGTTTCGTTTCAAGTTTCAGTTCAGGATTAATCTAAAGTCTCTTGACTCAGCTCCTACCTATATACCAATCTGAGGGGCTGGATTACCTGCTAGGTCCCTCCCAAAGGTGGGACCAGGGAAGGGGGTGGTTACACCCCTTTCTCTTTGTCCAGTTTCGCGCCAGAGCTGGGGCTCGAGTGCCCCAGCAACTGGTTTGAACCGGGCTATGCATGGGACACCTTGTGTGCCCCAGGCAGTGTCTCATTTCATTCAGCCCTCCCTGCCCCAATACACTATGGCCTATCTGGGGTGGTGCTAGCATCTCCCAAGACAGGAAACCCATTGTCCAAGCCTCCCTCGCTGGAAGGACTCCTAGCAGCAGGAGGTCAGACTTGTGTCTGTGGCAGCAGCATCCATTTTGTGATGCTGAGGCTCTGGTTAACTTTAACCGGGATTAACAGGAACAATATGCCTTCTCCCTCTAGAAGGGTGGAATGCTACCCCCGTCACCAGAACTTGTGAGGGGGTAGTATTCCAAAGCGTATGACACCTTACACCACATGTTTTGATAAAGCCATACCAAAGTTAGCAATAACCGCGAGGATTATAATGCACTTAAGAGTATATGGTATGGCTATATCATAGAACAGCTATAAGGACATGGTTCGAAAGCTGCAGACAGGCTCAGCTCATGCTAGAGCACCATCTCACATAAAACCAAGCACTCTGCCTCCAGGATTGTTAAGGCCTGCCATAGGAGTGACTTATAGGTATATATGTGTCTATATATAATGGTAGGTATAGGAATACTATACCTAAGCAAGGAGTGATTACACAACCTTGCCCCAGCTGAGTGATCAGCCAGTTGTGTCAATTTGGATGGCCAGCCTCGGGTGGCATAATGCATGCTGCAGCCCCTGGTAGGCCTTGGATGCACCTATGCCCTGGGTACCTATGGTACACTATACAGGGGCTCACAAGGTGACCCAACATCCAATTGGAGATGTACCTAAAGTACATGGAGTCCATTTTACAGTGAGAGCAGATAGCCTGGGGCCCTGATTAGCAGGATCCCAGGCCAACTAAGTCGAAAACCAGCTAAACACCAGGCAAAAAGTTGGGGGTAACCATAGTCAGATATCCATCCTCCTACAAAGGAGTCATGGACTGCCGAGAGATAGGTGTAGCCCTGCATTGTACCATGCAACCTGCAGCAAGGGTCAACCCAGTCAAGACTCGTCTCTAGGGAATAAAGTTTAGTAAGGTGTCAGACCTCTAGCGGACCCCCGGCCTTCACCGATACCTGGCCATATCCATCACAATGTTCCAGTCACCACCAACAACAGCTAGGCCCTCGGGTATGTCTGCCCACAAGGTCATAATTTTCTCCGCCAGCACCCAGGACAAAGGCAGGGGGGCATCAACGCTTCCTAAAATTAAAGTATCTCCACTCACCGTACCCTGCACAAATAAGTATCTGCTCTGCATGTCCCCACACGTCTTGACATGTGTGTATGCAACTCTACGATGTATCAGAATAGCAACCCCCTGGGACCCCCTCACAAACCCTGAGTGAAAAACGTGAACAAATCCGAAGCACTGGAAACACAACGCCTTAGTCCCCATGAGGTGTGTCTCCTGCAACATCAACACGTCAGTGTGGACGCGCTTGGCCAGCTTCAGAGTAGCCCCATGTTTGATCTTGTCTAGTGCCCCTCTAACATTCCAGCTGAGGACCGGGAGGAACCCAGAAGCCTCTTGTGTACTATTGGACATTCCTACCCTCTACTGGCCCCATGTAGTTCAGTGGTATTATCAACAAATCTCCATACACTCTGACAGACTCCAGAACGCTAATGGTCAGTGCAGCTACAAAACAAACCCCCCCCCAAAGACAACTCAACAGTCCCCCCCCCACCCTGTATCTCAAGAACAATAAAGTACCTGTCGCGGCAGTCAAAGCAGGCTGACCACAACTGGAGGTCCCACCCCTCACCGGCTAATGGATCCCCAGTTCACAGCCCATTGTCAGCTGGTCCTCTCTCCGTATGCAGAGCCCCGCGGAGAGACCGGCCTTCGTATGTGCTTCTCCGGTCAACGCAAACAGTCTAGGTCAATGAAATTACATGGTCATCCTGTGATTAGTCTGCCGAAACACTTTGTTGGGAAGTCGGCCCCCTTCCGCGACGAGGCACCACACAACTGGGATTGACGCCTGGACTTGGAGCGCCTGCCACCTCTCACCCTCGGCTTGAGTTGATTACGGATAGTCCGCTCGATGAGGTATCGGACTCCCTCCCCAGCGGCGAGTGTGGGCATAGCCGCACTGTCTCGTCATTCCATGGGAACACTTCCTCCGGTGTATCATCGAAGGAGTTGGTGCGGGACCGGTATACCACACGCAGCCTAGCTGGATAAAGCAAGGCGTAGGGGAGTTTGAGCTCCCGGAGGCGCTCCTTGGCAGCCATGAAAGACTGCCACCGTTGCTGCACCTGTTTCGTGTAGTCCGGAAAGAACAAAATGTGGGAACTGTCATAAAGGCAATGGCTCCTTCGCTCGGGCCTGTTTCAGGATAGCGTCCCGATCATGGTAATTGAGAAGCTTGGCAATAATAGGCCTCGGATGGGCTCCCGGTGGGGGCTTCTGCATCAAGGTCCTATGTGCACGTTCCACCACAAAGCATTTTGATAACTCCCCAGGGTGGAGCCAGCCCTCTAGCCATTCTGTAAGGAAGCGCTCCATGTTTCCACTCTCGCAGCCCTCCGGGAAGCCAACGAAGCGGAGGTTGTTGCGCTGTACTCTCTCCTCGGCATACTCAACCCGCGATGCCAGGCCCGGTTGCGTCTCAAGAGACGATACCCTTTGCTGCAGTGCGGTGACCACATCCTTCCCTCCCGAGATCCTCGTCTCCGTCTCCGTAATGCGGGCAATCGCACTCCGCAAGTCCTGATGTAGCAGCATTACATCGGAGTCGACAGCCCTGATCTTGGACTCCAGGGTGTCCCTGGACTGGGTAATGGCGGCCATCAGGCGCGCAACACCCATTGGGCTCACGGGGCTTCAGGCCCCCCCCCCCCGTCGTGTGTGTCAGCCCGGGGGGAGACAGCTTCGCGGGCTGGCAAGCATCAAATTGCAGCCGCCCCGAGTACTTAACAGGTCTTTAAAAGACCATTTACTGGTAAATAAGGCTTTTGTTGTGTGTTTACCCCTTCTTACAGCCACTCTGTCCGTGGTGGAAGAATTAGCCCCCCCGAAATATTTTCCAGCCCCACCTGAAATTTGGCTCTAGTTGCCCACCTGGCGGCCATAAGGGCGACATTGACCGGCACATCGCTCTGTGAACCCCCTGGCACCGCAGCTGGGGTCCCCTGACCCGTAAATTTGTCGATCGTGCTCTGCTTGGTCGAGCCACTGCCCGGTTTGTCTCTTGTCACGATGAATCGCTCACCGCCGTCAACCCTGGACCAGGGGTCGCCAACGATCAATGCACTGCTTTTCTGGCGAGCAAAAATATCCCAGTCAAGCAGAGGTAGGCAATGTGTAATAACCCGGCTCCAGCAGTTTCACCCGCGCCTGCAATGGAGGGTCGCAACGCTATCCAGGAGGAGGCCGGGGTCTCACACCCGGTGGCACCAGGGACCCAACTGTAGCTCAAGCGGCACGACAGACTGAGACAGCGACCAGGATATCGAACAACAGTCCATGCGGCCCGATAGACTGCTGATAAGGGCCCTCAGCATGTAAATGGAGGGGAACGAGGCACTCAGCCTGCCCCACGCCCAGCAGCAAGCTAATGTGGGAGGGGCCCACTGGCAGAGCCCAAACTGGCGCGTCGTCAATAGTCGCAACCCACTCCCAGCGGGGGACCTCTGTGCGGCTCGGCCGACTGCTGAACAATGGTGCTCGGTAGATTGTGAGGGAGAGGGAGAAAGCACCGCAATGGGTCCCAGCCCCACTGAAATGTAGGTGAGCCACCTCTCAGTCTCTCCCCTCTCCTGCAGGCCTCTCATGACTCCCTCAAGGTGCCCCCACTGTGTGCTCCCCCCTGCGGCCCGACAAGACCGCCAAACCCCCAACAGGTACGCACAAAGAGAGAGGGGGTAAAGGCTGGAGCCCAGAGATAGATATGGGGGCGCAGGCTGCCACTAGGCCACACGCCCAGGCGGCGCAATAGTACTCACATGCCCCAGCCAACCGCCAGGACAGGGAAGGCCCAGGTTATTATAAGGGGCCTCCCTCACCCCCAGGATCCAGCTGGACCACTGCTGCGCGGTGATGTAGCCCCGGGATGGCACTCCTAACAGCGCCTCAACGCTGCGGCCCGATATGGCCCCCGAGCCACACCCCACCCCTCGCAGGAGGCCCCCCGCTCCAAGCGGGGGCCCTCTGCGTGGCCACGCTGATCGCCGATCGATGGTGCTCGGTAGATGGTGGGGGAGAGGGAGAAGGCACAGCAATGGGTCCCAGCCCTACTGATATGCTAGTGGGCCACCTCTCAATCTCTCCCCTCTCCTGCAGGTCTCACGGGTCCCCCTCAAGGTGTCCCCACTGTGTGCTCCCCCCTGCGGCCCGACAAGACCGCCGAAACCCCAACAGATCTGCACAAAGAGGGAGAAGCTGGGGCCCAGGGATAGATGGAGGATGCGGGCCGCCGCCTGGCCACATTCCCGGACAGCGCGATGGTACTCACGTGCCCCAGCTGGCCGCCGGGGCAGGAAAGGCTTTGGTAGTTGCAGAGGGTCCCCCTTCACCTCTGCGATTCGGCTGGACTACTGCTGCGCAGGGATGCAGCCCCAAGATGGCGGCCAGCTGACTGCGCCGTGCACTCTTCGCAACACCTCACCCCAATATGGCCGCCGAGCCACACAGCACATCCCGCAGGAAGCCTCGAGGCCAGGGGCAGCCGACCCTCTGGAAAAGATCTCCGCCCGCAGGCACCGGCCGGGGCCCCAGCAATCACAGTCGCGCAGCCCGCCAACTCCGCCGCAGCCGCAGCGTCATGCCACCACGGCCAGGGAACCAGGCGACTCCCCGGCTCCACAAGAGGCCGCGCCTCCAGCAGGCCGCGTCCCCCTCCAAGCGCTGCCCAGCCGCCTCAGGACACCCCACGTTGCTGGGGCCAGCCCAGGTGCAGGTCCTCAGTGTACGATATCGACCGGGCAGCTCAGGGACCGAATTTAGGACTGGAGAAGCAGGATGTTGTCAGGATATATGTGAGGCTAAATGGAGTGCTCTCAGCACACGTCCGCCATGATGGCTCACCAGGCCACGCCCCATAGTCCTAAATTTTGACCAAAAGCTAAACAATGCATTTATTGCACATGCTACCGTAGATCAGTAAACATAACAATACTTCTTTAGCATTTCCTCACTTTTGAATTTTGCCCAAACAAAAATAGATGTTTTCACATTTATTAGAAAAATTAAGTTTGTGAAACAATGTGTGGCACTTAAGCGACAGAAGGCACATCTTCACCTTCCATGTGCATCAGAGTTTAGTATATCTGAAGTGGATAATCTGGAGCTCTTGGCCTCTCTAGAATATTATGAACATGATGTAACCACTAAGGAAATAGGAAAGTTGGTATTTGATGAGCCAAGGTACACAAGCATATGTCCAACCCTCCAGGCAGACTGATTTTTTTGGGCGCAAAATGGCATGTTTGAGCATACTTTCACATATACTGACCAGTTTCTTATGTCGTCTGTACATGCTTTGTCCTTGTTTCTTAGTGATAACAAGAATTCTCTTTGTAAAATCTATGATATAAAGTGGGAAGCAGATTTCGACTTCATGACATTAGATGTGCAGACTCTATACATGAGCGTCAGACGAGAGGATGCATTGAGAGCATGTAGGCATTTTCTAAGGTCTAGACCTATAACTTTCTTTTCTTCCTTGAGGAGAATAATGTCCTATTTGATACTGGCATGTACAGATGGTACAAGGAACTGCCACGAGGACTTGCTTTGCCCCAAGCTACTTACATGTATTAATGTGCTGGTGGGAGGAGTAGGTGGTCTGAAGTCAGGCAATGGCAGATTACACCAAACGCGGTCATTGGTTGAGATATATTGATTATATCTTCCTTATGTGGAAGGGAAAAGAAAGCTGAGTGAGAGAATTTATAAAGGTTCTCCATCAAAGTAAGCTGAATATTTCCTTGAATGAGCATTTCAGCAATGTAAAGGATTAAAACCTAGATGTGAAATTAACCAGACTGAATAAAGAGATAGTCTTGTCCAAATTTGGGGGAAAAAACAACAGGCAACAGTACATTGCATTACAACATCACTTGTCCTGTGCCATTGGAGGAAAGCATACCCTATGGGTAACTTTCATGAACTAAATATAACTGTAGTACTGCTGAAATATTTGAGCAGTAACAAGACCTCTTATGCACCAGGTTAAACAATATTGGTTGCAATGTAAGAATACTGAAACGAGCTAAGGCCAAGGGTCCAGTCAAGAGCAGGGAAGAGCTATTTTTGGTACACAAGTGTGAACTAAAGAAGTAGGTGATACTACATGTTTCATCACTATTTACATTATACAGTAAGAAACATAAAGGAGTTCATAGAATTTTTTCCAAACATTGGAAACTGCGATAGTTAGACCATGTGATCATGCTTAATCTTAACAACAAACCCAATGTCACATATCATAGATCACCTACCTCCACCAACTTTTCCAACAAACAAAGCACATCTACTCGGTTAGGCTCATCTAAAAAGAAGTATAAGGATTGCATTGTGGGAGTTACCTGCAAAACTTATTATGCCCCATTGATTGGTAAGAAAAAAACAATCACTAAAAGTTTATCCTGCAAAACCAATTATTATAGCATCCACTTTTCTACTCATATCAACTTCATTTCTCAATGTAGGTTTGGTGACTGTGAGAGGTTTGATAAAGATAAAGGCTGTCCAAAGTAGGGCATTCATTTTTGAGTTTCTTGAGGAGCTTGGTTTTCTCTGAACAGTTGTATACAGATTGGACACCGTGTGTTGTAAGGGTTTACCATATATCTGTGGTTGATTGTTAATGTGAACTAAGCTACATGTAAAATGTATGATATAGGGTCAATTTTGCACATAAAACAAACATGCTAACCCAAGGGAGTTGTGTCTGTGATGGCCTTAATGATGCTTCATATTATTCTGAGCAATCTTGTACTTACTTCAGACTTCTTATGCAATACTCATTTATGGAGTAATGTGTCTAAAAGAAGCTTTGGTGAGGTCATCAGTGATGTCATAAATGATGTTATAGAACATGTCATGAGTGATGTAATATGTGAGGTCAAATCAGTGCATAGCATGGGCGCAAGTTATAGTTAGCTCTGCTAACTATAACTGGTGAATTTCTGTGATTTTATTTTCGTTAAAAGTGTTAATACTCACCTAACTATAACGTCACTTTAATCATTGTTTTTTTCACTGCATTTCTAAGTTTTTTTTAAAACAAAAACATATTTTGTATCTCCCCTAACTATAGCGTTTCTTTAACCTTAGTTTTTTCAGTGAATTTTAAGTTTTTTTTTACAACAGAATCAGATCTTTTTATCACACCAAAATTTCCCCCAGGTCCAAAATAAGATGTATATTAAGGGGAGCTGCAAGTGCAACTCCCTTCCCTGAGCCTTAATTGGTCACTGAGACCCCATCCTCCAGAGCCAAATTCTCAGGCGAGGCAACATGCAGCCCCCCTCAGCAGGAAGCCTCGAGGCCAGGGGGCAGTCGACCCTCTGGAAAAGATCTCCGCCCGCAGGCACCGGCCGGGGCCCCAGCAATCACAGCCGCGCAGCCCGCCAACTCCGCCGCAGCCGCAGCGTCATGCCACCACGGCCAGGGAACCAGGCGACTCCCCGGCTCCACATGAGGCCGCGCTTCCAGCAGGCCGCGTCCCCCTCCAAGCGCTGCACTGCCACCTCAGGACACTCCGCGTTGCTGGGGCCAGCCCAGGTGCAGGTCCTCGGTGTCCAATATCAACGGGGCAGCTCAGGGACCGAATTCAGGACTGGAGAAGCAGGATGTTGTCAGGATATATGTGAGGCTAAATGGAGTGCTCTCAGCACACGTCCGCCATGATTGCTCACCAAGCCACGCCCCATAGTCCTAAATTTTGACCAAAAGTTAAACAATGCATTTATTGCACATGCAACCGTAGATCAGTAAACATAACAGTACCTCTTTAGCATTTCCTCACTTTTGAATTATGCCCAAACAAAAATAGATGTTTCCACATTTATTAGAAAAATTAAGTTTGTGAAACACTGTGTTGCACTTAAGCGACAGAAGGCACATCTTCACTTTCCAGGTACATCAGAGTTTAGTATATCTGAAGTAGATAATCTGGAGCTCTTGGCCTCTCTAGAATATTATGAACAGGATGTAACCACTAAGGAAATAGGAAATGTGGTATTTGATGAGCCAAGGTACACAAGCATATGTCCAACCCTCCAGGCAGACTGATTTTTTTTGGCGCAAAATGGCATGTTTGAGCATACTCTCACATATACTGACCAGTTTCTTATGTCGTCTGTACATGCTTTGTCCTTGATTCTTAGTGATAACAAGAATTCTCTTTGTAAAATCTATAATATAAAGTGGGAAGCAGATTTCTACTTCATGACATTAGATGTGCACGCTCTATACATGAGCGTCAGACGAGAGGATGCATTGAGAGCATGTAGGCATTTTCTAAGGTCTAGACCTATAACTTTCTTTTACAATTTGAACATGATACTGATTATGATGAAATGGTGCCTTGAGGAGAATAATGTCCTATTTGATACTGGCATGTACAGGTGGGTACAAGGAACTGCCACGAGGACTTGCTTTGCCCCAAGCTACTTAAATATATTAATGTGCTGGTGGGAGGAGTAGTTGGTCTGAAGTCAGGCAATGGCAGATTACACCAAACGTGGTAATTTGGTTGAGATATATTGATTATATCTTCCTCATGTGGAAGGGAAAAGAAAGCTGAGTGAGAGAATTTATAAAGGTTCTCCATCAAAGTAAGCTGAATATTTCCTTGAATGAGCATTTCAGCAATGTAAAGGGTGAAAACCTAGATATGAAAATAACCAGACTGAATAAAGAGATAGTCTTGTCCATATTTGGGGAAAAAACAACAGGCAAGAGTACATTGCATTACAACATCACTTGTCCTGTGCCATTGGAGGAAAGCATACCCTATGGGTAACTTTCATGAACTAAATATAACTGTAGTACTGCTGAAATATTTGAGCAGTAACAAGACCTCTTATGCACCAGGTTAAACAATATTGGTTGCAATGTAAGAATACTGAAACGAGCTAAGGCCAAGGTTCCAGTCAAGAGCAGGGAAGAGCTATTTTTGGTACACAAGTGTGAACAAAAGAAGTAGGTGATACTACATGTTTCATCACTATTTATATTATACAGTAAGAAACATAAAGGAGTTCATAGAATTTTTTCCAAACATTGGAAACTGCGATAGTTAGACCATGTGATCATGCGTAATCTTAACAACAAACCCAATGTCACATTTCATAGATCACCTACCTCCACCTACTTTTCCAACAAACAAAGCACCTCTACTCGGTTAGGCTCATCTAAAAAGAAATATAAGGATTGCATTGTGGGAGTTACCTGCAAAACTTATTATGCCCCATTGATTGGTAAGAAAAAAACAATCACTAAAAGCTTATCCTGCAAAACCAATTATTATAGCATCCACTTTTCTACTCATATCAACTTCATTTCTCAATGTAGGTTCAGTGACTGTGAGAGGTTTGATAGAGATAAAGGCTATCCAAAGTAGGGCATTAATTTTTGAGTTTCTTGAGGAGCTTGGTTTTCTCTGAACAGTTGTATACAGATTGGACACCGTATGTTGTAAGGGTTTACTATATATCTGTGGTTGATTGTTAATGTGAACTAAGCTACATGTAAAGTGTATGATATAGGGTCAATTTTGCACATAAAACAAACATGCTACACCTAAGGAAGTTGTGTCTGTGATGGCCTTAATGATGCTTCATATTATTCTGAGCAATCTTGTACTTACTTCAGACTTCTTATGCAATACTCATTAATGGAGTAATGTGTCCAAAAGAAGCTTTGGTGATGTCCTCAGTGATGTCATAAATGATGTTATAGAACATGTCATGAGTGATGTAATATGTGAGGTCAAAGCAGTGCATAGCATGTGCGCAAGTTATAGTTAGCTCTGCTAACTATAACTGGTGAATTTCTGTGATTTTATTTTCGTTAAAAGTGTTAATACTCACCTAACTATAACGTCACTTTAATCATTGTTTTTTTCACTGCATTTCTAAGTTATTTTTAAAACAAAAACATATTTTGTATCACCCCTAACTATAGCGTTTCTTTAACCTTAGTTTTTTCGGTGAATTTAAAGGTTTTTTTACAACAGAATCAGATTTTTTTATCACACCAAAATATCCCCCAGGTCCAAAATAAGATGTATATTAAGGGAAGGTGCAAGTGCAACTCCTTTCCCTGAGCCTTAATTGTTCACTGAGACCCCATCCTCCAGGGCCAAATTCTCAGGCGAGGCGATATGCAGCCCCCCTCAGCAAACCTTAATATGCCTCGGGGACCCCTTCACCCAAGGGCAATTACAAGTAAAAAGGGAGAGGTGCACACAGGCCCCTCTCCAAGCCTTATCAGGCACATGAGAATGGAGTCCCCGGGCCTTCACAGGTTCAGGATGGGTACACAGGACCCCCCTATTGGGTTTTAATGAAATTGGCCCAGGAAGATGGGGCCTAAGGACCTTTCAAGGCTCGGGTAGGGGGGCTGCATGGTCCCGTTTCCCTTTTTTATGATTTGGGCCCCAGGGGATGGGGTCCCCGGGGCCTAACAGGGCTCGGGAAGGGGGGCTGTATGCCCCCTCATCTTAATTAATATACCCGACCCCAATGGTCTCTAGGAGGGGTGCCATACTCACACGCCCCTCCTCATATATTTAATAAAAAAATATTAGTCCCCATTTTGTTTTGCTGCGATTCCACAGGAGCCTTATGATCGAGGGAAAACAGAGGATCTTTTTTTTAAATTTTGGTCCCGGGGAGGGGGTCCCTCTGGGTCACCCCCACAGGTCCTAGGTGGTTTAGGGGGACAGGGTATCCCTACCTGCCCCCTTATATTATTATTTTGTTTTACTTCAGGACAGGAGACTAGGGGCCAGATGTAGGTAAACCGATTTTACCGATTATAAAATACCAAATTTTACCGAATCGGTATTTTAGAATCGGTAAATGGTATGTAGAAAAAAAATCGGTAAAAAATACCGATTCGGTAAAATTCGGTATTGGACAATCAGAAAATACCGATTCGGTATTTACCGATTCTGTATTCCCCATGCATTCCTATGGACCTCTTGCCGCATAGGAATGCATGGGGAATACCGAATCGGTAAATACCGAATCGGAAAGCAAACAAAAGTGAAACTTAAGTAGGCAGCCAATCAGGTGCTACCACCCTCCCCTTCCCTCCCAGGAAGTGGCTACATAGGCAGCTGCAACTAATTAGAAGCTCCTGGAAAGGCAGTTGGAGCTGAGCTGAGTCACTGAGCAGCAGAAAGGGTTTGGTGCACTTTTAAAAGTGCAAAATGGCAAGCAGCAAGGAAAAAGAGCAGCCTGAGAGGAGGAGGAAACTCAAATTCAGCGGCATGGAGTTGCAGGTCCTTGTTGAGGAGGTGGTGAAGGTGCACCACAAACTGTTTGGCAGGCAGTCCCTCACTGTGGCAGAATCTGCCAAAAGAAAAATCTGGCTGGACATTTTGGACAAAGTAAATGCAGTTGGGGTGACCACCAGAGACACAGAGGACCTGAAAAAACGATTTTATGACCATGTAATGTAGTTCCTATATTCCCAATAGGCTGTGCGCATTGGAATAATATAAACAGCAGTGTAGACGTAGGACTGAGGTCGACTAGGTCTCTACTGACTATATTAGACTTAATTAGTTTTGCCAGCTAGCTCAGAGGTCACTAGAAACTTTCTCGAATAAACAAGGAGGAGTTTAACTTCCCTGGATAGACAAGAAGGGATTAGCTTCTGACAACCATAAAACATGACAACTTTGGTCCCTCAGAATAAGAGTGTATCTCTAGAGTCGTGTGAAAACAATAGACAGCTATTTTACTCAGTCAATCGTGCATACTTAGTTTCACCAGAGTGCAGAGAATAGAGAGACGGGCGTTTTCAATAAAAGGTGTTATTTATTGAGCAGTCTTCTTTCTCATGCAAGAGAAATGAATTGACACAATTGCAATACAATACTTAGTATAAAGTAAAGTGCGTACAGTAAAAGGAGTATTATAAAATAATACTGTAAAAGCCTTGATATGGTTTCTTAGTCATATGATACTTTAAAATAGATAAAATATATACATACATAAATACATTGACTAACGTACTCAACTGGTGCTTCTAAATACGCCTACCCCGGTGTACCTGACCTAAGCCTAATACGTGGGAAGGAGTAAGTAAGTAGCAGTTTAAGTTAAGTTGGTTTTGCCAAGAATCTGAATCAAGAATTCTCTTTAAGGGTTTAGTCAGCTCCGTACCTGGGTAATAGAAAGCAGGTCTGGAATCTCTTTCTCAGGACTCGATATCCCAGCAACCCGCAAGGGGCTGGATTTCTCGGCTGGAGAAAAGACAGCGGCTCTCTCAGTGCGTCAAAAGGGAGGGGCGGCGTCCGTTGGCTCTCGCATCAGCTGGGCTCTCGGGCAAGTAGATAGCCGCTCTGTTCCAAACCACTGTGTGTTTGCTTAAGGCAACGTTGGTATATTTATACCTGAAAGGTGCCGGGTTTGACGTAAGGTTGGACATAAGACGTCAATAAAGATGTCACTAAGAACTGGCCATTCTTTTAGAGCTCACAGGAGTTCTTGGATAAATCAAAACAGAAGCATGGGGATTTCCCAGGTTGCTGGAGGTTTGCTTTGTTTAAAGAACGCGTTGTACTCTCTAGGAGTCTGGGGAAGTAGCCTTGCTTAATTTGGACTGCATGGGCTACGACTAAATATGGATATGATTATTATGCCTTTATAAGGATATTATTTATTATAGCCATACAAGGGCATAAATTAGGAATATTGAATTAGGGTCCTAGATAGAAATACAACACCCACACCACGATCTAATGTCCCTCATTACTAAAACTAAGCAATAGTAAACATATAATGGTGCATGTGTTTTCCAACCCACCCCAAAATAGATAATTTGCATTTGAAATGGTATATGGTAAATACACGAAAATGAGTATTGGTACTATACGCTTTTCAAGCAGTGGTATCATTCAGTTAAAAAATGCATATATATATCAGCTGGATGGATTGCGAAAATTACACATGAAATGGCTCTGAATACAGAAAAGAAGGTCGAGACCATTCCATCACATATTAATACAAATGCTGTACATGTGCTAGAGGCTGAGGTAAAATATTGTCTCTGGAGTTCCTAAAATAGAAGCTCTGTTCTCTAAGAATAGTTCTACTTTAAGCAGAGTACATGTGCCAGAAAAAGGTAAATATTTTGGAAGTGAAAAAAAATAATTTCGCTTTCAGGGGAAAAAATAGTTCCAAATGTTTTCAGTAGCTTTTGTTTATCAAAGCTGAAGGCCGAATTCAGAGTTCAGGGAACGCTGTGTGCTTGTTGCTTAAAAAGTTATTCTTTCTGTTCAGGGGAGAACATCATTTCAGACAGACTCGCAAAAAATTGGTCTACGACATCAGGTGAAAGTTCAACCAAGTTTGAAAATGCTGTAACAGTGCATGTGTGAGAATGATTGCCATCATCGATGTCAGGATCAGCAATGCTCACAGAAGGTTGTACCTGTGTGATGCTGATCTCATCTCGTACTCCACTGCCACATACCCGTAGTGGTGAAGTCTCAACGAATGCCGTCATCAGAATGGGTAGCCGCTGGGGACAACACGATGCATGAGCCGTTACAGGACCTAGCAAGGTATCTGTATCCATTGGTACTGCTGATGGTAGTGTAAGACAGAAGTCCAACACGCATTCTTCTCCGCATAGCATACATCGAAGCACAGGTAAGATGCAATTTTGCCAGATAGGTCTGAATGAAAGAAACCAGGTCATATTCAGATCTCTTAGCCGGGCTAATCCGAGGACTTTAGTTATGCGGTCCCGATAGCGTATAGCTAGGATCGTTTCTTCCATCGTTGCTGGAGTCTTGTCTGCGAATTGGCTTGCCATATCGGAGCAGAAGGATCAAAAATAAAATTCCTGCCACGAGTCCCAAAAGTAGAGGTAGGCCGCCAAAGACAGAATGGACAACATTGGGAAAAATGCCCAGAACTGTTTCGAAGGGTGTTAACAGTCCCGAAAAAATTGTCTTAAATACATGTGCGATGCCACTCTGACATGTTTAGGATTTGGCTTAGCATTTCTACGAAATGCACGGGGCAATTTGTTGATAAAAGGGAATGTATCTCTGCCGTTGTCCTTGCAAGAATAGACTTCATTCTGCTTAAAGTATCAATTCGAATAGAAGAGATATTCAAATAAGGCCATAATGCCGCCTCCACGTCTGGAGTGCTGTTTGGATACAATACTTGCATACAGCAAGTGACCATGGAACTCACGCTTACGAGATAGGCTTTCCCTGGCACCATGCCACAACAGCTGTGGTCATTTATTAGAATATAGCTCCCGTTAGAAAGCTGTTTAAAGAATGGCTCTATCTGTGTTGCAGGAGTGCCTTGCAGGTGACATGAAAGGTTATTCGAAGACCCTTCGCAGGCTCCATGCAAGTCAATACCTTGACACAGAAGTGTACCGCTTAGTGATCTTTTACAATTTTTACCACTAAGAAATACATTCTTTTTCTTTTCACTGTAACATGTGTGTGTATAAGGTAATTTCCATGTTGACTTGATGTACCCTTTACCCAACCTTTCATACTGGCCCGCTGGTATATACTCTTGGCAATATTTAAATTGGAAAGTTGTTATCGGAATTGTAATTATTCCGTGTATTATCCATTCAATGGCAGGTCTTTCTGACATTGTCAATGGTAATCTCTCAAGTTTTTCAATGCTCAGAATCGAGTCTGCTCCTTTTTGTGCCAAACTGATTTGTTTATCAGTAAGGTTAAAGATAGAGAATAATGACGTGGTGTTGATTAAACGCCATGGCACGTAGCCTGAACGCAGATTTTGCAACGTCCAGCCAAGCTGTACAATAGAACACAATTGGGACTGACCATGTTGTAACATTAGTAAGTCCTGTTCTATTATATCAATAGCAGATGATACAATACTGTCCAGTGAATATATTCTGGTCTGGAGGACAGAGTCATTAACCCATTGTCCACAACAGGAAGTGATTTTTCCAAATTAATACGATCAATTTCTCGTATTTTTTCTGCTGTTTCAATTTGCATTACTTTCCAAGCTTCGTTGTACGCAGCGTATATACCGGCCGCTATGAAACGTTTTTGACGCTGTTTGCGTGGTCCCAGAATGAAATCACGCAAGTCAGCACCGTCTTTAAGTAAAGTCAAGTGTTGCTTAATTTCTGCCAGTGTGGATTTTTGTAGCCATTCGAGGCATAGTTTCCCTACACTGTATGTTGTAACTATCCCTGGATGTTGTCTCTGGGAGTATCTTGGGTCTAGCCTGGTCATTTCGAACCCCTGTATTTTGTTCAGGAATCTATCTTGACAGTTATTTGTGTCTATGGGCCAGATCAACCATTTTTTCCAATCAGGATGTGTGCAGTTTTGGTATAAAATATGGGATACGTCTATCTCCATATCAGTAGTGCTATTACTATCAGGTATGGGCTTTGGAATAGACGGTTTGTTTAAGTCTTTAATCTTGGCTAGGCCAAGACAGGTAGTCTGTTGAATGGTGTCATTCAAGAATATTAATTGTTCTGGGATCATGCAGGCTCTAAACAATGCTTCTAAACCTTGGACCTGCCATTCTTTTGTACCCCAGATGGTTTTTGTTTCAATGTTGTTTTTCCAGAATTCAAAACCAAATGTAATCATTTTTTCATAAAATGTTTCAGAATAGATCAATTTAGTATTTGTCAACACTGTTTTCATTCCTGTCTTATTTAACATTTTAAACTAAAACGTTTCTGCATCACTTGTGTTAAACCCTGAGAAGTATGGGAATTTCTCATAGAATGTTTTTGAGCTGCTTTTGAATTGAATTTAATTGAATTGAATTGAAAGAATATTTATATAGCGCCCATGCTACCCGGAGGCCTCGCAGCGCTTCAGATTCAGGAAGTAGCAATTACAGAGATGTGACAAGACTATCGCTCGAATAGGTGTGTCTTCAGAAGTTTACGGAAGGCAATTAGACTACGGGTGTCTCTTATTAATTGAGGGAGAGCATTCCATAGCTTGGCCGCTGAGTATGAAAAAGAGCGGCCTCCCCACCTAGCTTTTTTTATCTTCCTGGTCGTTGCTAAGATATGGCTACTGGAGCGAAGGGATCTGGAAGGTTGATATAATACTACCATTGAGTGAAGGATCAATCAATCAATCAATCAATCATGCCATTTGTATAGCGCACTACTCACCCAGGAGGGTCTCAAGGCGCTTGGGGGGAGGGGTATGCTACTGCTCGAACAGCCAGGTCTTGAGTTGTTTCCTGAAGGCGAGATGGTCCTGGGTCAGCCGAAGGTGGATGGGGAGGGAGTTCCAAGTCTTGGCAGCCAGGTAAGAGAAGGATCTTCCTCCGGCGTTGGCTCTTCGGATGCGTGGTACGGCTGCGAGGGCGAGGCTGGTGGACCGTAGCTGGCGGGTGGGCGTGTAGAAGGTCAGGCGGTCGTTGAGGTACTTGGGGCCCAGGTCATGGAGAGACTTGTGTGCGTGGGTGAGGAGCCGGAACGTGATCCTCTTGTCGACGGGGAGCCAGTGCAGGTTCCTCAGGTGGCTGGAGATGTGGCTGCGTCGGGGGACATCCAGGATGCGTCGGGCGGAGGCGTTCTGGATGCGCTGGAGTCTTTTCTGTAGCTTGGCTGTGGTTCCGGCGTAGAGGGCGTTTCCGTAGTCCAGTCAGCTGGTGACGAGTGCCTGGGTGACAGTCTTCCTGGTCTCGGTCGGGATCCAGCGGAAGATCTTGCGAAGCATACGCAGGGTGTTAAGCACGATGAGGAGACGGCGTTGACTTGTCTGGTCATCGAGAGGGAGGGGTCCAGGATGAAGCCCAGGTTGCGTGCGTGGTCGGTTGGCTTGGGTGCGTGCCCAGGGCTGGGGGCCATCAGGAGTCGTCCCAGGCGGAGGGCGAAGATCCCAGGATGAGGACTTCTGTCTTGTCCGAGTTCAGTTTCAGGTGGCTGTCCTTCATCCACTCGGCGACGTCTTTCATCCCTTCGTGTAGGCAGGTTCTGGCGGTGTCGGGGTCTCTGGTGAGGGAGAGGATCAGCTGGGTGTCATCGGCGTAAGAGATGATGTTGAGGTTGTGCTGGCGTGCGATGGCTGCGAGAGGTTTCATGTAGATGTTGAAGAGGCTGGGGCTGAGTGAAGATCCTTGCGGGACGCCGCAGATGACTTCGGTGGCCTCGGAGCGAAACGGGGGGAGGCGGACTCTTTGTGTTCTTCCGGCGAGGAACGAGATGATCCACTCCAGTGCCTTCTCTTGGATACCGATGTTGCTGAGGCGCTGGACTAGGGTGCGGTGGCAGACCGTGTCGAACGCAGCGGAGAGGTCCAGGAGGATGAGGGCCACTGTTTCCTCCTTGTCGAGCAGGGTCCGGATGTCGTCGGTGGCTGCGATGAGGGCGGTCTCGGTGCTGTGGTTGGCTCTGAAGCCGGACTGCGAGGGGTCGAGGGATCCGTTCGTCTCGAGGAAGGCGGTCAGCTGTCTGTTGACGATCTTCTCGATGACTTTAGCAGGAAAAGGGAGGAGCGAGATGGGGCGGACGTTTTTGAGTCCGCTGTAGGTTTCTTCAGGAGGGCGCTGATCTCGGCGTGCTTCCAGCTCTCCGTGAAGGTGGCGGTGTTGAAGGAGGCGTTGATGATGTTCCGGAGTTGGGGTGCGATGGTGGAGTCGGCCTTGTTGAAGACGTGGTGTGGGCAGGGGTCGGTCGGTGATCCGGAGTGGATGGTGTTCATCGTGCGGGCTGTGTCTTCGGTGGTCACCGTGGTCCGATGGTAGGACCTGTCTTCCAGATGGCCTTATTGGCTATACATAATGCTTTAAACTGAACCCTGGCTTCCATAGGAAGCCAGTGCAGTTGACGAAGGGCGGGCCTGGCAGATTGCCTCCTCGGGACTTGCAGGAGTAATCTTGCAGCGCTGTTCTGTACCACTTGAAGTTTTTTTATTGTAGATAATGGGGCTCCAAAGTACAGGGAGTTCCCATAATCCAACCGGGACAGAATCAGCGCCTGGATCATAGTCCTGCGTGCTTCAAATGGTAGGAGAGGAAGAACCTTCCGTAACATCCTTAACAACCCATAGCATGTTGATGCTAAGACAGTGGCTTGGTGACCGAGATTAAGTTTATCATCAAGCCATACGCCCAAACTCTTTATATAAGGTTTAGGTGATGGAGCTGGTCCCAAGCATGAGGGCCATATGGGAATCGGTGGTGCAGGGGAAGAGTTGCCTAGTATCATAATCTCTGTTTTATCTCCATTGAGACGGATATAGGAGTCCTTCATCCATCCGGCTACGGCTTCAAGACAGGGTGCCAGTCTGTCAGATGAACTCCCATCATGGCCCAAAGATACCACTAATTGGGTATCGTCAGCGTAGCTGACGATCTTAATGCCAAAAGGGTGAATAACGGCTGCCAACGGTTGCATGTATACATTAAAAAGCGTTGGGCTTAAGGCCGATCCCTGTGGGACTCCACATTCCAGAGCTTGGCTAGATGACACAACGCCTCCTTCAAAGACTTGGAAGTGGCGATTGCTGAGGAAGCAGGTGAACCATTTCAGAGCAGCACCCGACACCCCGCTCGTTTTGAGTCGGTTGATCAAGATGGAGTGATTGACCGTGTCGAATGCTGCACTGAGGTCCAGCAGGATGATCGCTGCTTCTCCTCCCTCGTGCACCAGTTTCCTAGCCTCCTCAGTCACTAGCAATAAAGCTGTTTCTGTCCCATGGTTAGGACAAAAGCCAGTTTGAGTATTGTCCAGCAAATTATTAGATTCAAGATAGGCTGTAAGAATATTATTACATGTTTTTCTAACAATTTGCTAAGCCATGGTAAGAGAGAAATTGGACGGTAATTTGATAGTAAGGAGGGGTCTAAGCTGGGCTTTTTAATTAATGCTTTACCATAGCGCATTTCCACATGTGAGGGACTGTGCATGTTGATATAGAAAGATTTAAAACCTCCAATATGATGGTTTGGACAGCTTTCATGACTGTCTTTAATTGTTTTGGCGGAGCTGGATCCAATGGAGATCCTGAGACAACTTTACTGATAATTACATCAAGTGTCTCTAAGGTTAGGGGATTTAGGTTATCCAGAATGGAACCATGAGTAGGGTCAGCGAGGTTTTTATGTAGTAAATCGTCTTCATTCAGGGAAAAGGCATTATATATTGTTTCAATTTTCTCTTTAAAGAATATTGCTAGTTGATTACAGCGCTCAAGCGCTCCTTCACTCGAAGGAAGGGGTTGTGGCGGGGTAATCAATGATTTAGCTATTCTGAAAATCTCTTTTGGGCATTTTGCTGCAGCCTCTATTTTGTCCTCGTAAAATTTTGCTTGAGCTTTCTTGATTTCATTTTTATAGCTCCTAATAGCTTTCCTATATGTTTGTTTAGTTTCTAGCGAGGGAGCTCGTCTCCAAAGCCTTTCTAACTTGCGGCAGGATTGCTTTAGTATTCTCAATTCAGGACTAAACCAGGGAGCCGGATTTTTCCTAAGGCAGCTCTGAATAATGACTTTGGGGAGGGTCGTGTCCAATGTTTCTTGGATCCAAGTATTGAAATTAGTGTTTGCTTCTTCAATGTTTGTTCCAACTATGGGCTTAGTGGCTGTTAGGGATGCTTGCCATTTATCTAAGGGTAGCCTATCCCTCTTTCGGTCCCACGTTACCTTTGGGGATTGTGCCCCTCGGGTATTTTTAGTAACCCAGAATAGGGGAATTAGAAAATGGTCAGACCACGGTATGGAGATGGGATCTCCGGAGGTAAGGTTATGCAGGTTGCTGAATATGGGGTCAAGGAGGTGACCTTTTTCATGTGTTGGTAGGAGGCATTTTAAATCCAGACCTAGAGCTTGGAGATCGGAAGAGAGATTTTTGGTGGAAGAAAGAGAAGAATCCTCTAAATGTATATTTAGATCTCCAAGAATGGTGAAATTGGCCATAGTTATCGCTTGTTCTGAGGCCAAGTCTATCAGTTTTGGAATACATTCGTTTAGCGCCTCAGGAGGTCGGTAAATTAATATGCCTGATAGACAGTCAATGGAGGACAATTCTAGGGAGAAGGGGAGATTTTCTCCTTCTTTGAAAACCGTTGAAAGAAGACGGCATTGGTAGATGTCTTTATAAATAATGGCTAAGCCTCCACCTCGCCCTGTACAGTGATCCATTCTACAGATATTATACCCTGTTGGAAGAGCACGTACAATATCTGGCTCATTCCCTGCTTGCAACCACGTTTCCGTGAGAAATAAGGCATCCAACTTATAATCCTCAATTAAAAGGGCTATCTCTATGCAATGTTTAGGCAGGGATCTGCAATTCAAAAGAGCCATATTATATTGTTTAGTGGAAGTATGGTCTCTATCTTGGTGGTCATGTGTTTTAAAATGCCTATTACAGTGGCGACATTGTAGGGGGGGCTTTGCAGGATCCAGTCTATGCCAACACATCGTCTTCTCGGTTGGTCGAATCGTGTGTAAGATAGTATTGCTATATGTTACAGAAATATTGTTCGGAGGGCCAGAGATTGTAGCCCCTCGCCCCGTCCGATCGCGGACGGGCGCAGACGGGCAGGACTCTGGCGCAGGTCCGGCGCGTCCGCTGTTCGCGTCCGCTGCGCGGAGGCATGACCGTCCCCTTATATGTGCAGCTAGAGCGCGTCACAGCGCTAACCCACACCCAATATGGCCGCTGTTTTTGAGATCACTTACCCGAGACCGACTCTCAGCGTCGATGCTCGGCTGAGAGTGGCCGGGCAGCGAGGGGGGGGAGAGATCTCAACCAGGTCTCAAGCGTGTATCCAAGGTTAAAAGCTTATTAATCAGCAAGTGAAATAACATAAATCTAAAGAACACAAATGATTTTTAAAATTCAGCTAGAGCGAAGGGATAGCAAGATCTCCCGGCTTCCGCCTCAGGAGGGTGAGAGCTCACTTCTTAATCAAGCGCACGCCTGCAATTTGCCCCTTATATGTGCAGCTAGAGTGCGTCACAGCGCTAACCCACACCCAATATGGCCGCTGTTTTTTAGATCACTTACCCGAGACCGACTCTCAGCGTCGATGCTCGGCTGAGAGTGGCCGGGCAGCGAGGGGGGGGAGAGATCTCAACCAGGTCTCAAGCGTGTATCCAAGGTTAAAAGCTTATTAATCAGCAAGTGAAATAACATAAATCTAAAGAACACAAATGATTTTTAAAATTCAGCTAGAGCGAAGGGATAGCAAGATCTCCCGGCTTCCGCCTCAGGAGGGTGAGAGGTGGTGTTGCACAATGTTCCCATTGATTATAACTAAAAACATTTCTAGGCTGTGCAGATTTATGCAAATAGTGATGACCAAAGTGATTATTGCAGTACATTTCTTCATAATTTGATGAACCCTGTAAATAATCATGTTCTGTAAATTTTGCTCGAAAAGAATATATCCAGACAATGATCTGGAATAACCCAATGCACTACAAAATGCGTCAAGGACGCTTAAACATTTATAAGCAATGATACTAGACACAGTTATTGGCTCAATATAACATTGTCGGAATCAGCATCAAATGAAACATACACAGTGCACAAAAATAATTCACAAAAAAGCAAGTCTTGGTATCTTGTGTCCGAAGAAGTTTAATTCACATTCTTCAATATCAGTTGAGTGGAACATAAACGGAGTGCTTCACAGCAGCATCAAAATGTTTAAAAATCCCAATGCATTTCGGGCATGACGGGATAGCCCTTCATCAGGGGGATCTATCGATAATAGAAATAATAATCTTAGCCATAATCTATAATGATACACAGAACTCAGCAAAAAGAGTAGAGAACCCTGCTCAATGTTAAAGCAAAAGTGGCCAAGCGCAGAACGTGTGAAACCACAAAGAAAAGAGATAAAAATAAAAGAGATAAAAATAAATAAAAAAGTGCAAATAATCAAAATGAAAAGAAGTGCGATACAACGGCATGCAGTGCTAAGCATCACCGTGTGATCTATATCCTGCTAGTAACCAATGGTCTTTGTTGCACCGTAACCGAGCTCAAGGTGAGGAATAATCAATGTGGTAGGAAAGAAAAGACAATGGTTCAGTCGTGAAGCTTACTAGCAAACCAAAGACTCGACGTCCTGTAATATCCGGAAGCTCACTGAAAACATGAAACCTCAGTGTTACTGGTATTACGTGAGAGACTTAGAAATAAGTACCGTAACAGAGTTGAAAAACTTATACTCACCAACAGCAAGAAGTGTTGGTGACTTCACTGTAGAACGGTGAAGTTTGTGGAAAAATTGCCACACGACGTCTGAACACAGACGAGCTATCGAGCAAAAAACTAACGAAATGGTCAGCTGACTGTGAAATTAAGTAAAAGTGTACTCTAGTCTGTCAATTTAAGCTGCAGAATGCGCTTACCTGAACGAATATTTCACAAAACCGGCAGGCTGAGACACACGCTAGCGACCATGAAAACCGAGTGAAACCCAATGTGCTTATGGGGACAGATACAATGAACTAAAAGGACTAAAAGCTGCAAGCAAAACTCGGCGGCCATCTTAGAATAGTCAAAATAGACCAACTGAACTATACTACACACTGTGAGTCAACCAAGGAAAGTAAGAACAGTATAACCACCACGCAAAGAAAACGAAAAATAGTGAATTAAAAATGATAATAGAAATTAGATTTAGGTGCGCGGGCACAACTTATGCAAGAACATGGGAGCAAAGGAATACAGCAGTACACGATAATAGTCCTCGAATGGAAAGAAAAGTATGCACAAAATATCAAAAAAGGACATCACATGATGGATTAATGGTTGTCAATGAGAATTATCTGGCAGTATCAGTAATACATGCAAGCATCAGTATTAAGCAAAAACAGTAATACAGACAAGCATCAATGTAATACACACACATTGTTAAAGAAAGCAAGACAGATCAAATTTATCATTAAGCCCTAAAGGGGGTAAAGTTTGCAAGAACCAAATCCAGTAAACCTCACGTTGTAATAAAGATTTCGTAATGTCCTTGTCTGGTGACGGTTGTTGTTGTTCTAATACCCCAAAGCGAAATTGCGCAATGCTATGTCGATTGGTGTTCCAGTGTACGGCAATGGGTGAACTGGCGTAATTGTTTCTGATACGACTTTTATGTTCAGTTAAACGGGTACGGAGGTTTATCTCCGTTTTACCCACGTAATACAAGTCACATGGGCACTTGAGGTAGTATATCACATGTTGACTATTGCAATTGGTGTTATGTCGTAAAGTGATCTTTTTACCAGAGCGAGGATGTGCCAGAGAATTGCCAGTAATAGCATTATTGCAATGAGAGCAGTTTCTACATTTGGATAAACCTCTAGCAGGTGTAGTGTGCTCTTGGGGAGATTTATTCAATAATTCTTTGAGATTACGTGATCTTTTGAAAGCGAAAATGGGATTTTCTGAAAATACCCCTTTAAAATCCGGTTCAGTCTGAAGTAGGACCCATCGGTCCAATATACTTGCTTTAACCAGTTTAGAATGGGTCGAATAAGTAGAAACAAAAACTTGTCTGTTGGGATTGGCATGCTTTACTGATTTCTTAAGGAGATCTGTACGTAGTAGAGTTGAAGATCTGGCGGCCGCCTGATCAACAACTGTCGGAGGATATCCTCTATTCAAGAATTTTTCTTTAGCTTTGTGAATGGTCTGCATGCCAACTTCAGTGTGAGAAGAAATGCGTTTAATTCTCAGAAACTGAGAAAAAGGCAGATGGCGTTTAAGCGACCAAGGGTGAAAGCTCTGGTAGAGCAACGCATTGTTGCGGTCAGTGGGTTTTTGAAAAATAGATGTTTCAACAGTCGGAGGTGTCAGTGTTATCTTAACATCAAGGAAAGCGATGCTTTTCGGTTCAATCTGATAAGTAAATTGAATTCTAGAGATTAAGTGTCAGACCTTCAAGCTCCCTTAGTGATCCATGCCATACTGTGTCTAGTATCATTGCTTATAAATGTTTAAGCGTCCTTGATGCATTTTGTAGTGCATTGGGTTATTCCAGATCATTGTCTGGATATATTCTTTTCGTGTCAAGTCATAGTAGGCTTGCAGGGCCTCTCACCCATTGCACACTTTGCTGTGAAAATTGTTGATTCATTTTGTTAAGTTCATTGTATGCTGATTACTATTGATTATTGAGTGCATTAAGGCTGCTATTACTTTGACTGTAAATTTTGCTGACATTACTAAATCTGACATCATATTATTAATATTTTCAAAGTCCCAATCATCAGAAAAAGTACTTGGTTTTACAAAGTCACTTAATGAAACCTTGAACTGATGAGGATATTTCAAGAGCTCAATCGGGCCAAAAATGTCAAATTCAGTTCTGTCCCATGCTACCCCACCGGGTATTTGATTGGCTGTGACGTTCACTGATGATAGTTCTCTTTTCTCGATGTGAGATGACTTGTGAGGCTTTAGGACCAAGTTGATGTTCTGATTGCTGTGTCCATTGTATTGTATTTTCCTTCAATGAATTTTCCCAAACAAAGAACCATGATGAGCCAAAGCAGGAGGAAAAGTACACCTAACACAATCCAAAATTCAATCCATGGAGAAATCAGATAGGTTTCTTTGAGTTGATGACAGAGTTCAGTTACTTTGTCTTTGAAAGTTTTTGTTGCTGGCGTTTCTTCATGTTCACTTGGATCATCAGAAAAGTCATCGAAATTGATGAAGTAGCCAGATGCAGTTCTGTCAATTGTTGGAATTGCTTCCGAATTTTCATTTGCTTTTGGATTTTTCTTTGTTTTATTAGCATAGTCTGAGGCTACGTCGTTGTAGACTGGTGTTTCTTGACAAACTGTTGCAATTTGGGTTTCAAGAGGCATAAGTTCCGTGGCTTTGTTGCATAGTCTTTTTTTATTCACTGCAGGTTTATCGAATGTGATTAGTCTCTCAGTTTGAACCTCTTGTTTTGTAGCAAATTTTGGTGTTCTGCTATTTCTTGGGAGTCCACTGGGCCTACTACTTATTATTGGCAACATGATTGTGGTTTTACCAGGTCGATGGATACAACTCGGTTCTCCTTTTTACCAGCAAGGGGCGGTAGTACAACTGATCTTGTTCCGCTGACAGCTAAGACAGGTACTGCTTTTCTGTAAGAAGGCCCAAATTCCTTCTTTACCGCGATCTTCTCTCTGACCAGATCCCCAATCTTTGGAATCCAGACAGGTCTTGCTGGGACAGGTGGTTTTTCTTCAGTGGCTGTTGGCTGTAGCTTTAACTTTATGTTGCTCAGGTTTCGTCTTGTTTCATTTAAGTCCTGTAAAACAGCCAAACTGTCTTTGATATCAAAGCATTTTTCTTCTACCACTGAAGTGTGACTATCAAGGTCCTGAATGTGCATTCTAGTACCGAACAATAGTTCGTACGGACTGAGACCTTTTAGAGAATTTCTTGGCAGATTATTAAGACTACGTTGGACACTTGTTAAATGTTGGACCCACCCATCACCCGAACCTAATACCCTCGCCGTTATAGATTGCTTTATGTCCCGTTTTTTTCTTTCCACTACCGCATTTCCCTCAGGATGGAATGGACAAGAGTACCACAATGCAATGCCCATGCTGGTCATGGCCTCCTTATAAGCCCAAGAGTTAAAAGCAGGACACTGGTCAGAATGTAGCATGCCAATTGCGTATGTGCCGATAAAGACTCGCAAATCTTTTATAACAGTTCTGGCGTCAGCTGAGCGCTGGGGCCACATCCAAATTAATCTTGTGCAGGAATCCACTGCGACTATGATATATTTATAGTTGCCATCCCTTTGTAAGGGACCACAGTGGTCCAGGTAAACACATGCTAATGGTTCATCTGAGATTAGAAGGGGCGTCTGTGCTGGTCGTTTCACTGTTGATACTTTCATTCTTTGGCATATTTTGCATTCTAGAACATAGTTCCTAGTCTGTTTTCTCATACGCGTCCACCAATATCTCTGTTTTAATCACGATATTGTGGCAGAAACACCAGCATGTGCAGAAGCGAGCCCTTCGTGTGCCGCTGTAATTAGTCTTAACCTGTGTTCCATGTTCGGAATTGCCCTATCCCCCACTCCAGGGATTCGAGCAAATGGAACATTATTCGCATCAGTTATGTATGAGTACTTTACTGGAAAGCCTTTCGGGAGTGTTTTTCTATCATCTTTTACTGAAGCACTGACAGCTTGCATTATATCGCTGTCTATTTTTGTTTTTGACCGGGTGATAGCAGCTACGGAAGCCGTTTGCACAGCTGCCTTCGCGGCCTCATCAGCCAATGAATTCCCCGCAACGTGAACGCCATCACATTGATGACTCAGTGTATGTATCACGTGAGTCTTTTGTAGTTCTTTCTGTAAAAGAACTACCTGTTCCCAAAGCGTTTTATGCTTGATTGTGCTACCTTTTGCATCTTTGAAACCGTTTTGAACCCAGTTCTGCAAGTATTCATTATAAGACTGAACGCAGTAATATGAGTCGCACACTATTAGTGAGGGGAATTCGCGATCAGTATTTTCAAGCGCCATCTTAAATGCTAGTAGTTCAGCTCGCTGAGCTGTACAATCTCCTAGAGATTGGGTTTTAGTGACCAGTGGTCTAAATTTTCCTTCGTGCCAACGACCTTTAACAATCGCGCATGCAGCACTGTAAGCTTGTTTACCCCCAACTGCGGGTTGTGCTGTTCCGTCTGTATATATTATACAGCCGTAATGTTTCAGAGGCAGGATTTCGGTCGGCAGAGGACATTCATATTCATATTGTAGAAATTCTTGTGTTTTTAAATTGGGATCAAATTTGTATACTACGTCTGTTGCAGTAAGAGAATTAACCCATTGTATCCATCTCGGATGTAGTGCTTTAGCATTTGGAATGCTTGCTTTTGTTACTGCTTCTAGAGCAGGTACTGGGGTAACGATTATTATTCGTTTACCTTGTGCTAGGGCTCTTTCTTTTGCTACAGCAGTCTGAATCGCAGTTAGAATTTTTTCAGTATAACTGAATTTCATTTCAGCTTGGGTGTACAAGTGTGATTTGTAAGCTATTGGTACCATTTCTCCCTCATTAGAGGTCAGGTACGTGAATCCGCATCTTCCTGGGATGACTCGGATTACAAGGTTGCGTATGTTTTCGCGTGTTTGCAATTTTGTTTTAGCTAACGTCTGTTTGCAATGATCTTAAAATTTCTGTGTGTTTCTGAGTCCAATTGATTGGTTTGAAATCAGATTTATTAATTCATAGAGAGGTTTAACTCTCTCTGCATAATTTAGAATGTATGTTCTTCCGAAATTCAGGAAACCTAGTATTGATTGTAAGTTCTTCAGCGTTTTAGGTGCCTGGAGTACAGCGCACTTCTCTAAGAAGTTGCCAGCTAGGCTTTTGCCTTCACTTGATAATTCATATCCTAAAAATAGGACAGTTAGATGGGCAATTCATGACTTTTTAAAGTTGAATTTGTAACCCTCAGCTGCGAACCCAAGTATTATGGTGTTCACTCTTTTCAAGTGAGTATCCAGGTCATCATCTGTGAGATAGATGTCGTCGACATACGATAATGCCTCATCATCATATATTTGTAGTAACTCTGTTACTCTTGCTGAGAATAATCCTGGGCTATTCTTGAATCCCTGTGGGAGTCGACAGAAGTGTTTTTGCGACCCCATTATTGAGAAAGCGGTCAAATACCTGCTCTCAGGTGCAATGTTTTGACAAAAGAATCCATTAGAGATGTCCAATGTCGTTTTGTATTTTTTACGCACGATGGTATTCATTAGTGCTGCACTGTGTGAGTTTTGTACTGCAAATGTTTTGCAACATGAGTTAAGGTGTCTGTAGTCCAAAACTAGACGATATGAATCGTCTGGTTTGGAGACAGGAAACAAAGAATTGTTCATTTGTGAGGTGCATGTTTCAATCACCCCCTGATATTCAAGTTGATCTAAGATCTCCCTGACTTGCTTTTTAGCTTCTTGTTTAACTGGGTACTGCCTTTGTGCAGTGGGTTGACATTTTAACTGGATTTTGTGAGGAGGAGAGTCCTCATCCCATCCTACATGATTTTTATATAATGCAGGAGCTTGGGCTACTGCCCATTTTCTTGCATATGTATATTTTCTATGAATTGGAATATGATTTGAGAAGGCAGGCATAATCATTTCTTCGCCATGAGGGCACTCCCTGACAAACTCTGGTGGCCCGTCTTTCTCAGCTAAAAGGATGTCATAGCCTTTCGAAAGGTTATCCCAAAAGAGACCCCTTACTTTCCTAGTCTTATCTCCCTCTATACGTAATGTTATCTCGTATATTTTATGAGGTTTACTAACTCTGGTATCAGCAGTTTCCACCTGAATGTATTCATTCGTGTTCACTGTCTCCAGAAGATTCATCAGGATCTTGCGAGCTATGGTCACTTCTGCTGCGCTGTCTAGCATTGTCTGGGCCCACTCTCCGTTTTTCAGTTGTCTCCTCAGTATCCTCGGCATGTTTAATTATTTTAATACTGGCTACCTTCTTTTTGGGAAATTGTAACTTTTTACTTTGATGAGCAGATTCCTTGTCTTTGGACTTGACGTGCTCTTCCCTGTGTTCTGACCGTCCTCTTCTTACAGATTTCTACGAGGATGTCTGAAAAGATCGAGAGGGACGTGTATCAATATCTTGATATCTGTCAGGTTTTCTCAATTTATCCCTATCTCTAAGGTTGTATCTTTTCTCAGAGGGCTCCCTCTGGGGAGACTTGTTTCCTCGGTCTGCAAGATCTTTCTCTCCGTTGAGGAGACCTTCCTCTGGACTGGAATTGTTTATCTTTGGGAGTGGATTGTTTATTTCCATCCCAACTCTTTTTAGGAGTGTTTAGATTATTTTTAATAAAAGGTATTTTCAGGATTTTGAAGTAGTTTGGGTTTTACTGGTTTCCCTCCCAAACTATTTCTACCTAGTTCTTCATAGGATTTTTCCATGATTTTGGCAAGTTCAAATGGTTGGTCTGCTATATCTGTTTCTTTGAATCTCTGGCGGATCGCCACAGATGCTGCTTCTCCTTTTATGTTGGCTAATAATATAGCCGAGACCTGCTTGAAGTCTTTCAGTAATTTCATACCCAGAGTTAAAACAGGTTCTGGACCGTATTCATTTTGAATCTGTCCTAGTACGTCTGGTATAACCGCCATGGACGGAACACCATGTTTTTTTGTGTAAATCGAAGCAAAGACTGTGCCCCAAGTGTCACAGTCCTCCACACGTGGTGCGATCCCCATTGGAAGACAGATAGTCAGAATTCTGTGTTTCTCAGTAGGTGTAGTATCAGGAAATACTGCCTCTATTTGAGTGATTTTCTGAGCTAACCAGAATGGAATTTGTTCCCGTTTTGTAGGTACTTTGCCAATGGCTGATTGTATATTTTGTGGTGTGATTTCATTTGTGTTCCCCTGGTGAGGGGTGGTCTCTGGAATTTTTATTGCCGGTTGGACTGTTGAAGTCCTCATGACATATTGGACCAATTGTCTGTGTATTTTAATTAACAGTTTTAGTTGAGCTAAGAGCTTTCGGTCTGACATTTTATCAATGTCTGGATGTGGTGTGTAGCTGGCTAGAACCAGCCACGTTGCTCCTGGTCTGCCTAGTGGACCGAGCCTGGTGATGTGATTTTGATGTTTTAGGGCGCCTTTAAACCAGAGCAGGTGCTCTTGGTAATTTAGTACGATTTCAACATCCTCGAAAGGAGTGTATTCATCCGGAGGTTCCTCTATTTTGTAATAGTGGAATTCTTTTGTTACAGCGTTTGCTGCTGGGAAGTTTATCCATGAATAGAATACCTCTGTCTGCCGATATTCATGGGCCTCTACCACGAATATGACTGTACCACCTCTTGGAGTTAGTTCATTTTCTATAAGTTTAAGAGTTAAAGTTTTCCTTACATTTACCGGAATGAATATAACATTCGGGTAATTTTCTTGGAGACTTGTGTCATCCGCTAGGAGTTGAGCTGCTATTCTAGCTGTCTCCCTTTCGTCTTCACTTTCTGTCATTTTTACTAACAGAAAGCTTTTTGTTGCAGATCAAGTTTCAAGGAAACAAAGATTAGGTGCACAATATTTTGGAACACTGTATCCTTCAACGTTGACTAAACCAAAAACTATACATAGGAATCTCTTCCTACAAAGTTCCGGCGGATTTTAACCTTTTACCCACTCCAGACGTCTTTTGGAGTATTTACGGGAAAAAGGGGTCTGTGTGAAAAAGCACGACTGAGTTACTCTAGTGTCTTGCGTTAGATTATCGCCTTACCAAACGTTGGGCGCCATGTAGTGTAGTTCCTATATTCCCAATAGGCTCTGCGCATTGGAATAATATAAACAGCTGTGTAGACGTAGGACTGAGGTCGACTAGGTCTCTACTGACTATATTAGACTTAATTAGTTTTGCCAGCTAGCTCAGAGGTCACTAGAAACTTTCTCGAATAAACAAAGAGGAGTTTAACTTCCCTGGATAGACAAGAAGGGATTAGCTTCTGACAACCATAAAACATGACAACTTTGCTCCCTCAGAATAAGAGTGTATCTCTAGAGTCGTGTGAAAACAATAGACATCTATTTTACTCAGTCAATCGTGCATACTTAGTTTCACCAGAGTGCAGAGAATAGAGAGACGGGCGTTTTCAATAAAAGGTGTTATTTATGGAGCAGTCTTCTTTCTCAGGCAAGAGAAATGAATTGCCACAATTGCAATACTTAGTATAAAGTAAAGAGCGTACAGTAAAAGGAGTATTATAAAATAATACTGTAAAAGCATTGATATGGTTTCTTAGCCATATGATACTTTAAAATAGATAAAATATATACATACATAAATACATTGACTAACGTACTCAACTGGTGCTTCTAAATACGCCTACCCCGGTGTACCTGACCTAAGCCTAATACATGGGAAGGAGTAAGTAAGTAGCAGTTTAAGTTAAGTTGGTTTTGCCAAGAATCTGAATCAAGAATTCTCTTTAAGGGTTTAGTCAGCTCCGTACCTGGGTAATAGAAAGCAGGAGGTCTGGTATCTCTTTCTCAGGACTCGATATCCCAGCAACCCGCAAGGCCGGCTGGAAACACCGGAGCTGGATTTCTCGGCTGGAGAAAAGACAGCGTCTCTCTCAGTGCGTCAAAAGGGAGGGGCGGCGTCCGTGAGCTCTCGCATCAGCTGGTCTCTCGGGCAAGTAGATAGCCGCTCTGCTCCAAACCACCGTGTGTTTGCTTAAGGCAACTTTGGTATATTTATACCTGAAAGATGCCGGGTTTGACGTAAGGTTGGACATAAGACGTCAATAAAGATGTCACTAAGAACTGGCCGTTCTTTCAGTGCTCGCAGGAGTTCTAGGACAAATCAAAACAGAAGCATGGGGATTTCCCAGGTTGCTGGAGGTTTGCTTTGTTTAAAGAACGCGTTGTACTCTCTAGGAGTCTGGGGAAGTAGCCTTGCTTAATTTGGACTGCATGGGCTACGACTAAATATGGATATGATTCTTATGCCTTTATAAGGATATTATTTATTATAGCCATACAAGGGCATAAATTAGGAATATTGAATTAGGGTCCTAGATAGAAATACAACAACCTCAGGAGCCAAACCAAAAAGAAATTGGCTGAACATCACAAGCAGGCATCAAAAACTGGTGGAGGCAAGAACCCAGCACCCCCCCTTCGTGACCTGGAGGAGATGGTGGCCTCAACCATTGAACCGGACAGCGTCTGCAGACTGGGAGAAGTAGACAGCTCAGCCAGAGCTGCAAGCAAAAAAGGTAAGAGACATGCACAGCATTCCCCCCATACCATCATCCTTACCTGTACGCTTTGTGGCCAAGTGAACCTCAGTCCAGTACTGCTAGCACTATACGGGGCCAATGCATGATGCGATATGTAGTCAGGAGATGTAATAACATATCATACAGCACAACAACCAACTAGTGAAGGAAATGACTGCATAGAGAATATAGCCAATGTGATACATATTTAATTGTAGTGACTGTGAGACAGTAGCGCTTAGCTAATGTACGCTCATATGTCCACAGGTGAAACGTCTCGCAGGCGCTCGCAGGAGACTGAAGGCACACCACCTGAGAGGGAGGAGAGTCAGGAAGCAGGTCCAACTACCCACACCGTACCACAGGACACAGGTGCATCAAGTAGCCATCCTCCTGCACAAGACTCAGAAATGCATCAAGTTTCCAGGCGTCCCCTGGCAGATCTCAATCCCCTCTGTTGCTGTCATCCCCAGAAATGCCAGCATCACAGCATGATCCCACACCTGCATCACACCCCAGCAGGAGGCATGTTGTGGCCCCACTCCTAGAAATGGAGTCAGCAGCAGCTGACATTGAGGGCGACGAAACCCACAACTTGCCTGCAAATGTCAGCACTGGTACAAGGCACTCCAGTGCAGGGGTGGCCCATAGTGGTGGAAGACGCTGCAGAGTCCAAGAGAGGCCAGCAGATGCACCAGTTGAGGGTCCAAGTATGTTCCGTGGACTGGAAGGGAGCATGGTGAGAATACAAAGGATGCAGGGAAGTGCCATCCAGGCATCCCAACGACAAATGAGGTCCCTGAACAGCAACGTAGGAGAAATAGGAAAGGGCATCAGTGAGCTGGTACAAGTCAACAGAGAGATGGCAGCAGGGATGCGCGGAATTGGCAACTCGGTGCAGCTGCTATGCACCAAACTAGACACTGATTTCGAGGCAAGGCGCAAAGAAAGGCAGCGTGGGCTAAATAAAGCCATCAACCGCCTGGCCACTACCACATCCCTGTCATGCAGGAGAAGCAGTAATATGCAGGAGGCTATGACCCAAAACACCAATGAGGTCACTAGGGGCATGGGCAGGATGACCAGTGCTCTTGAGGCGCTATTAAAAGCCCAAACTGCACATGCAGCTGCTCTGGATGTGCCTGTAAGTGAGGAGAGCACTAGCAGGAGCAGCATAGGAAGCACCCTTGTCCCTAAAACAAGGAGGAGCAGGCGCCACACTGAGGCCACAGGCCAGCAAGACAGTGAGCAGGGTGAGCAACCTACAGGTGTTACAGGGAAGCGAGGAAGGAAATCACTTTTAAAGTTCATGGTGAGGTGAACCAGGACTGACATCATTGCAGTTAAATACTTTTTGTTACACAGTTGGGCTTTAATAACCTACCTCATTACCAAATTAAACTACATTTGGTGCATACTCCACCTGTCTGTGTCTCCTTACTTACTTAAAAGTAGTTGCGTGTGATCTCATCCCGCCTGTGTCTGCCATCAGTTGGTGTTGCAACTCCAGATGCGTGTGGTTCAGGCACTGCTTCCTCATCATCATGGTCATCATAATCTGAGAGATCCACTGCTGTGCCCTTCTTGACCGCAAGGTTGTGCAGCATTGCACAGGCTGCAATCATCTTGCAGCAGATGATTGGTGTGTACTGGCGGGCACCTCCACTCTTGTGGAGGCAGCGAAACCTGCTCTTCCACATGCCAAAGGTGCGCTTCACAATGTTTTGGGTTATTTTGTGTGCCCTGTTGTATCTCCTCTGACTTGGTGTTGTAGGGTTGAGGTAGGGAGTGAGGATGAAGGACCGGAGGGTATATGCACTGTCCCATAATGGCAAGAGAAAAAACATTACTCACATGCACACACACACATCCACCTGTAATACGTATCAAGGGAGTTTCACACAGTGTGTTACCTAGCAAGTATCCTTCGCCAAATTCCCCCGCTGCCAGGCGTGCGTAGATCCCACAGTTTTGGAAGATGTAGGAATCGTGGGTACTCCCGGGGTATTTGGCTACTAGGTCAGTGATCATGTACTTGGAATCACAGATCACCTGTACATTTATGGTGTGGGTGGACTTCCGGTGCCGATAAATGTACTCTGTGGCAGCAGGTGGGCATATTGGTATGTGGGTACCATCAATACAGCCAATTATGTTTGGGAAATGCGCCATCTGATAAAAGTCTGTCTTTGTCCTTAGCAGTTCTGCATGCGTTGCAGGGAAGCTGATGTAGAAATGCATTCTCTGCAACATGGCATCAAGGAATTTTTTAAAGAAACGTGACAGACAGCTCTGGGACACCCCACCTACCGCAGCAACCACACTCTGGTAACTCCCAGATGCAAGCAGGTGTAGGCTGTACAGCACCTGCACATGGGGTGGGATGGCGTGTGCCCTTGTGGCTGGATGTTCCAATAGTGGGTGAAGGTCCCTGATTAGGTCCAGGATAGTTTGTAGGATCTCTGGCTCAGTAAGCTGGAATAGAGTGGTCCTCTGCCTGTACACCTGCTCCTCCCTCCTCCAGACCCTCTCCTTCTGCCTGTAGCCGTATCTGCCTCGCAATTACATGGAATACTGCCATTCTGGTGAAAATGTTGCATTTTGGGGCCTTTTTTATACCATGCACCTGTTTACCACCTGATTTGAATCCATGGTAAATACCGACTATTAAATACCGAATTTCATGCAAATTCGGTATTTAAGAGGTTTCCTACATCTCAAAAACTCATTTTTACCATTTCTTATTTTCTGAATCGGTAAATTTACCGATTCGGTAAGGTTTCCGAATCGGTATATTTTCTGAATCTGTATTTTTTCCGATTCGGTAAATTTACCGATTCGGAAACTTTACAGATTTGGTATATTTTCCGATTCGGTATTTTTTCCGAATCGGTAAGGTTTCCGAAGTTAAATTTACCGATTCGGATGTTTTCGGGTCCCCTACATCCCAAATGCGGTAACGGCCGAAAATCGGTAAATTCGGCCGTTACCGACCGGTATTGGCCTACCTACATCTGGCCCTAGGTCCTCAAGTCCTGTATTGGCTGCCAGCAACATTTTGTTCATGTTACTTGCAGCCAATCAAAGAGACTGGCTCCCACAGATTGATTTGTCAATTTACAGCAAGATGTGGATGGCACTGGGCTAATCCTATGCTTAAAGACTTTGCTGTAGAAATGGAAAAGTACTTTGTCCCTTTCTAGCTTGCAATAGATGGCACTGTGCTAATCCTATGCTTAAAAACTTTGCTAGACAAACAGACGTTTGAGTTGAGCAGAGTCAGAGTGTTGCTGGTGTTGTAGGGTGCTCTGTACAGGAGTTGCTTTCCACCTAAACTTGGGAACTCCTCAGAGTTCTCTGCTTCTTTTTTGCATAATTGACGCAGTGCTCTAACCTTGAAATGGTTTTGTTTTGACTTATACTGGGTGCTCCCTTGTGTCTGGACAAAGCTAAACCTCTCTGAAGAGCAATAATGATAGCGAAATACGTGTCAGGGTTTGCTTTTATTAATTCCAGGTTGGCGTGGATGGTATTTATACCAATCCAAAGCTGTAATACTGTGCCTGGAGTGGCTAAAGGGGTTTACAGCTTGGCGTGGATGGCACTGTGTTAATCCTGTGGTAAAATGTTTGCTAGAAAAACAGACATTTGAGGTGAGCAGATTCAGTGTGTCGCTAGTGTTGTAGGGTGCTCTATACAGGAGTTTCTCTCCACCTAAACTTAGCAACTACCCAGAGTTCTCAGTCTCTTTTGTTGCATATTATGCACCCTTTCTCCACCACTCTGGAAACACGCCTCCTGGGGCATTACTAGCAGAGGGATAAACTCCCCTTGGCTATTGAGGGTACTTGGGGGCAAACTACCCCTCCTGATACCTCCAGTAAGTCCCACACTGTGGTTTTTGCTGATCGATTTTTTGTGGCCATGCCTCCTTTCTCTACCACTCTTCAAACGCTCCTCCTGGCACAATAATAGTTGAGGGAGGAAGTCTCCTTGGCTCTTGAGGGTCCTTGGGGTCCAACTACCCCTCCGTGGACTGCCCGCTCCACATATAGCACACAGATTGGCATGGAAGTGGATCATGGACAGCCCTGTATAAAGCTGTAGTATACTTGTCAATATTCTATGGCCAAAAGAGGTAGAGGTAGTTATTACAGCTTCAGTATTCAGATAAATGAACAAAGGACTCTGTCCTTACCAAATAACAAGGGGCCCCTTGAAAGGTGGGGCCCTGGGCCAGAGCCCACTTTGCCCATGCCTTAAAACGTCTCTGCCTTTTACCGCGGGTTGTTCAGGTTTTCATTTTCACACTTTTCCTGATCTGGTTTGAACATGGTATAAAATCTTTTGAATCATTAAATTCATCTTTTAGCTTCTTTAATCTATGAGTTTAAACCAACACAAAAAAAATTACAATATGGCCGGAAAACAGCATTAAAAAAAAACTCATCTTTTGACAAACAGGAATACTCCGTGTGGTGGTGTTTTTTCTAAGTCTTCCTTTTAGCATTTAAAACACTGCAGAAAATTACTTATTCTACGTAGCATTGTCCCACTTCCTGGGCTTCCCCTTCCTCAACTCAGGTAGCCCTTTCTATGTCCACTGCGCTCCTCTGTTTTTTCCTGTATGACCCGTCTACTCCCGTATACAGGAACCAATCTGGACAAGCCACGCTCCCCTGTAAGTGTGGTTAGAGCTGGCTGCCTCTAGGTTGTCTTGGAGGCACAGCAGTGAGAGTGGTTGCCTCCCTCTTCTCTCCAGGAGTTCCACGACTCGTCCTGCAGTCAATCCTTCTTCCAAGGTCTGCCACCAGTTACTAACGTCTTTCTTCTTCTTTCTTGTGCCCCGTCTCCTCTCTTGAATCCTCTTATATTCCCTCTTCCTAGCCCTCTCTTTTACGTTCTCTTCTCCTCTGCCTGACTTCGTCCTCTTTCTTCTTGTTGTCCATTCTTTAAAACAGAATCAAGTCCTTTGTCTGTTTCTGTGTTTTCATTTTCCAATTTTGTTTGTCATATGTAAAATGTAAATGTCATGGTATTTATAGAGCGCACTGTCACCAGACGGTCACCTTGCGGTGTCGCCTATTTGGCTTCCTGGCGCTGATACTCATACTGCTGTGGAACCCCTTCTGGCTTTCCCTGTGAAGTGTCCACTCCTGGGCACCCCCAGGGTGAAGCCAGGCATCCTTAGCACTGTTGGGGCCGGTGTGAAGGCTAAGCAAGCTATTGCCCACAGTTGCAGCGTGGGGCCCGTGATTAGAATAGGCACAGAGGCGAGAATTAACAGGTCCGAGGAAAATGAGCCCGAGACCCCGCCGAGGCGGGAATCGAACCCTGGTCCCTGGCCAGAACTCTGCATCAGGGTCTGCCGCTCTAACCATTGAGCCACACTCCTCCTTGTCAGTCTATGTTGTTTAATGCCTTTCGTTTCCCCATTCTATTTTCAGACGACGTCGGGCGAGACACGGCGTGAGCTGGTGAGGGAGTTATAGGTAAGCTGTTTTCCAGGGGCGGCTACACCATCTGGGCGAGGGGAGTGGCCCCACTGCTTTCTCGCAGTGCGAGAAGCAGAAACATAAAATGGTATTATAAATACTATTTTATGTTTCTGCTTCCCGCACTGTGAGAAAGCAAAAGGGTTTGGTTGGGGGCAGGCGGACATGCTCTAGGACAGGGGAGGAGTGGCTTGCCCAGTGTTGTGGGTGTTGACTCTTTAGTCAGCCCTCTGGGGCGGACCAAACCAGTCTTGCGCACGCTGCATTTTCTCCTTGTAGGCTGCATGCAGCCTACATGGAGAAAATTACCTCCCCATAGACGCCTGTGCGGTTGGTGTCCCAACCAATCACAACGCTATCATTGCAGCGTTGGGATTGGCTTAGGGGAGGGGGGGGCTGCCTGCTTTCTGTTGCAGAGGATGACGCAGGACCGACGACTTGGGACCAGGCCGGCGAAGGTACTTTTAAAATTTTTGAATGCAACCATTCCCCCCTCACCGTGCGCCCCCGCAACCCCACCTGCGAGTCATGCCGGTCATGGCTGTGGGTTTCTCTTCCTCTTATGGCTCCCTTCTGTCCGCAACTAACTCACATATGCTTATGCCTGTGAAAGTTTGTGAATTCCAAACAGGCCCGGTTCTAGGACTTTTGGAGTCCTGGGCAGAAAGGGAAAGAGTGAGGCCCCCTAATCGGAACACAGTGTGAAATCACATAAATTACATCTTAGGAAGTGTCATCAATTGATTATTGTTGAGCGACTTTACAAAAAGCAACTTTCCTGGTGTGGCTAACAGTAAAACAAAAGCATAAGTATTGACACTAATTAGATAAGCACATATATTTTAAATTTCAATTAACTGAAAATACATTATATTAGTCACATTGGATGGAAAGGTTTGGCTTAGCTCTCTTCAAAACTGATAAGTTCAATCAAATGTTAACAATTGGTTTCCAGGTTAGTGTATTAGATATGTATATATGTACGAAGATTTTATATAGCACAAACAAGCTGAAAGGTTGCTAAGCACTGTACAGGGTCAAAGACTCAGTCAACATGTGAAGGAGTTGATGTTTTGTGGATCACGACTACATCATGATTTTGTTTCTAAGTTGCATATTCACTGTTTCCTAAATTGGAGCTGACTTCGAGCCATTCGGATGAATATGGGAATAACTTCCCAGATGCTTGCGGCATAGATGGGAAAGGCCTTTTTCTTGTTTTTCTCTTTTTAGCACATCTTCTTCCGTCTGAAGCTGTCTTTTCTGTGGGTGAGTGGAGAGACACTGGAGATGGCAAGCTTGTCATCCAAGAAGGCAAGAGTGTCAATCGTATAGAGCAAACCTAGCCAAAAGCAGTGGAGCACAGTATAGGGTCCACAACTAGTATAATGTCAATGAGTGATGGGAAAGGTAGCTGGTTTGCGGACTGTTAAAGCATTGTGATAGCTTTGCAGATAATGCAGCTGGTACAGGCCAGCAAGGAGGACCTGTGGAGTTCCATCACAGTGCTATGATGTGGTCTTATTTCTTCATGTCCTTGTGAGGTGTGCCGCAGCATGTAGAATGCCCTTAAGGGGGCAAGTGAGGATTACAATTCCAAGACGGTTTCTCAGCTACATAGTGCAAGATAGCGCGTGTGCAAAAAAGATATGAAAACAAATAAAACACTTGAAAACAGCTTGATTTAAAGGCGTTTCCCTAATCACTGATTAACACCAGAAACTACCTGAATACAATCATATGTACACTAGAAGGGTTTACTGTCATGTGCCATGAGAACAACACCCCTATCAAACTCCTCTGAATCCTTCTGATACTAAGAAGTGTGCACTTAGATTGTTCCAGAGTGCATTTCATTTTGTAAATTAGAATGATGCAGATTCAGTTAACAGATTTGTGCTACATCTCCTCTCATTTGATTTTGCCTAATCTCGAACAAAACCTGGAAAGCATTCATTTAAATGCAATTAAATAATGCTGAGATCCAGGCCCACTAACCAGGCATTTTACTTTTGCCTCACAGTACTGGGCGATATCTGCAAGAAGCATGGGAGAGAGGCCAGGCTTCTAGGGTTGTGTCTGGTCAGTATTTTACTGTCCTATATTGTATTTTCATGTCAAATCAGAGCAAAAAAGCTAAACTTCTCAATATGACATCTTTGGATATAACAATATAAAACAAAACATTTGTGGGTCATCAACTAAGTAAAATCTCTCAAATTGGAAGGACACAAAATATAAAGACAAATAGTGTAAGTAGAGGTCTTCAAATTGGGGGGAGGCTCCCCTGGTAACCCTCAATTTATCATTAGGGGGGCATCAGCCTCAGTAGTGGCTCAGATTAGTTTGAGCATTCCATCCTTCACTTTTTTGTATACTTTAGTGAGTCACCATAAGTAAGACGGGTATGCTCAGACGTGGTCCCATGTACACTGTGTCACTGGAACCAAGCTATACCTGGCTGATGATTCCTAACTAGGGCCGCACCCGTCCTGGTCTGTTTGTGTTCTGGCTCAGGGAGGGCCTGACCTAATAATTTGGTCTGGACTGTTCCCATTTGGCAGGGTTAAGACTGATTTGCATATTGGCTGGGCCCAGACTGAGGTGGCATGGTGTGTAAAATACGGATGGAGTGGGATGCAGCCTGAGTAATTACCAGTTGCTGTGCTCAATTCAAGCATTCCATCCATCACTTTTTGTATACTTTTTTTGTTGACAGAAAAATGCACCCATAATTTGGACGCATTGACCCATACCCCCACGAGGCCATGGTCCCACTGCACTTGTTGCACTATTGATAGCTATGCGGCTCTGAGGGACCTATTGCCCTAGGCCTTGCAGCCCTGGACCAGTGCTGCAAGGCCAAGGACAGCAGGCTTTCTCCCTTGGCCCTCTCAGCACTGGACCAACGCTGGTAGGCCTAGGGGAGGATAAACCTTTCCTGATCTTCACAGCTCTGGATCATGGCTGTGCAGTGCATGAGAGAAGGGAACAGTGGAATTAATGTAGCGATGGGCCATGATGTAAATAATGATGCCAGACAGTATAACGCAGCCATAGTCTGGGTGCATTGGGTCCCAAAAGTCCATAGGCCCTGGTGCCACTGCACCTGCTGCACTACTGATAGCTACATCCCTGAGAGTGGCCCCAATCAGTCTCCCTGTTCTGCTAAGCTCATGGACGGGTGCCTCCTCCCCTGAGTGTCCAACCAATGGCAGCTGCATTTCCAAGGGAGAGAGGGCCACTCCAAGGCCACACAGCTCTGGAACATGGCTGCAATGCCCATAGAAAAGAGGCAAGTAGCACAGCAATGGTGCCATGGCTACTGGTACAAAGTAAAAGTGTCCCCTCACTCTTTTTCACTGGCTGCACAGTAAAATAAAACCATAATTTCGAAACATTTGACACTTAGTACCCCTAAGCTTAGTGCCACTGCACCTGCTGCACTACAAATGGCTATGCCCCTGACCGATGGCTATGCCCGGGCAGAAAGGGAATATGTTACACCCATCTAATTTGCATGCACAATGAAATCACAGGAAATGACATCACAGGACATGGACCTTAACATCGACCTATGCGCAGACCCATGGTACAGACCTGTAAAAAAGGTTTCAATGGGGCCCGGGGGAGGGATCCACATAAAGTCCTCCCCCACCCACCTCCTGGGCCTCTCAGACATGGTGTAGCGCTGAGTGAATTAGGGGAGGGAGCCCACAAACCCATTGGCCTCGCAGCACATGGCTGCATGGCCCTGAGGAAAGGGTTCCTACCCATGGCCTGGCAATCCTACACCATGTCTATGAGGTATGGGGTAGGGGCCTCCACTCCCCTTGGCCTCGCAACCATGGTCTACTGCGGTGAGGCAAAACCAAAGGGGAGGCCCAGGAGGGAGTCAGGGTAGGGGAGCCCTCTAGCATTGGCCTCACAACAATACTGTAGCACTGCAAGCCCATGGACCAACCCACCATGGTCCACAGCTGTGAAGCTCATGGGAGTGTTGCCCCATCCTCTGTTATCACAGCTAAGATGTAGTGCTGCAAGGCCCATGGGTTGTGGCCCCACTGCCAAGGGCTTCACATCAAGGTCTGGTGCTGCAAGAGCTAGGGAAAGAGAGTCCCCTTCCCTGGGCCACAAAGCCATGGTCCTCAACCATCACTGCAAGAGCCAAGTAGTGTGGCCAATTTTCCATTATCACTTCACAGGACAATTTGTGCCTTTGGAGAAATACTGCATGCACGGAGAAATATTTTGTGTGCAGAGACTTCGGAAAATGTTTATTAGGGAGCAAGGGATCTAAGAGTCACATAGCAGATTTTTGAGGTTTGATTTTAAATCCCCCCTCTAAAACAGGTCATGGTAAAAGATAACTCAGCTGGAGATTGAGTTTACTGAGCATGATTACTCTTCATACTGTATTTCAGATATAATCCCTTTACCACCTCCTGGAGTAAGACTTGACTGCTCGTAATTGCAAATTTTGAGGGACAAGTTTAGAAAATGAACTTTGGTATTCAAATAGAATATAATAGTCGTAGCTTTGAGGCTCCTGTGGTAAATATCAGTATCTATCACACGTAGGGGCAGATTTACAAGCCCTGTGCGCCACTTTTGCGCAAAGCTAGCGCCATGCTGCGACGGATTTACAAAGTGACGCATCTAGGGAGAGGCGTCACATTGTAAAGCCCTGCGCCACATGAAACCTGCATCAGGTTTCATGTAGGCGTTCCGGCGCAGGGTGGGCGTTCCGGCGCAGGAACGCCTCGGAAAAGTGCCTGAGTGAAATCTATAAGATTTCCCTTAGTCACTTTTTCCGACGCCCCTGCGTCAAAACCTTGCGCCTGCTTGAAGCAGGCGTATGGCTTGATGCACCACGTTGTGTATGGGCAGGCCAAAAGCATTGCTGGAGTTGCGTCGCGCTTACGACACGACTCCAGCAATGCGCCACCCTTCCAACGGGAGCTGCGTCACGCATCTGTTTATCCTTGCGCCATGATGCGCCGCATTGTAAATGCGGCGCATCTGTGGTGGCGCATGGGTAAACTTGCATGACGCATCTTATCTGGCGCATCTCTGCTGATTTGCAGGGATGCGCCAGTTATCATAAATCTGCCCCCTAATATCTAGTAAGAACCCACTGCCACAGGACCTGGTTCAACAGGAATGTTTTAACCATGAAACTAGGATGTCTTACATCTAATCTCGTTTTATGAGGGTAATAATCACAATGTTCTAAAGCTGAGCAGGGTCCATAATGGAGTGGCTATTCCCTTGAAGGGGCAGCCCCTTTGCCTTGCCATCAGAATCACTGACACCCCAGTTGGTGTCTAGTGGATTAGTCAGAGATATTACACGTTTTTTAAACCTTGCCTCCAACTTGGCCAGACTATATGCTCTTGGACAAACACTTTTCTGAAGTTATTGCATGGGCCACTGGAGTTATGTGATTGTGCAGCCACTGCATTTTTCGCATAATTATAGATTTTCTGCATTTGTCACATAATTCATCATCTACAGGTCTTAACAAAATCAATTTTAGTATCTAGCTCAAATGGCTTAAAAGTTCCTAATAACAGAATTACACATATTGCAGTGCAGCCGAAGATCCTTTGCAAAGCTAGACTGGTTACCTTTCTGTTGCTTGTTGTTACATTTGGATGTTAAGCTGGTACTATTTAAGTGCAACCAATGCCCAGGCAGAGTTAATAAGAGCAAAAAATGACAATATAGTGAAGTAATACTATCATGAAATGTGCCGAATTACGCAGCATAATAAGCTTTTTCTTGGTGCATAATTAACTCATCCCTGCCAAATAATTTGAACCTCCCCTGCAATTTAATTCCAGTGGCCCTGCATATTTCTGTGCTGCTCCCTTTTTGGCAAGATTGGGTGTATTTTGATTCAGTGTAAAAGCTGCTACTCACCAACATTTTTTAAAATGTACTGACTAATTCCTGTGAAAAGGGAGGCGGCCAGTCATATGTAATAGTCACCAAAAGGTAGCACAATGATAAATATATAGCCTTTGTACCAAGTAGCAGTGTACTGCAGTCCTGGTTCTACTAATTTAACAAAATGTTTGACCTGGGCAAATACACAATACAATTGCCTCGTCCACTGAACTGACAATACGGCAGCACTTTGAAACAGGCTTAATGTGAGAAAAAGACACCAAGGGCATACTCCCTGGCTCTGGCTCAGTTTGAACCACAAGTCTATAAAGTGCTGAGCTTTCATGAGGCTTCTGCCTGTCTCCCATAGCAAAACAAGCATTTACAATGCAATAGGTCTCGCAGCATTAAAGTTTGAGCTATTGGCATTGTATATTACAATGTGTTGCATTAATTTGTTATCAAACTCTGAATTGTTTTATAAAGATGATTTGCAAACTGTCAAATGTTGCTGAATAGTAAGCGACGTTGTGAATAATATTGTTTGCTGGTCATCCTTGGGTACCAGAGTACTTCACTTGAGGCAGAGGTATTATCTTTAAACTACAGGTGACGGTGCCGCTTGAGCTAGAACCAGGGCCAGCCACTCACTACTCTGCACTCACTACTCACTACTCTGCACTCACTACTCACTACTCTGCACTCACTACTCACTACTCACTACTCTGCACTCACTACTCTACTCACTACTCACTACTCTACTCACTACTCTGTACTCACTACTCTACTCACTACTCACTACTCTGCACTCACTACTCACTACTCTACTCACTACTCTACTCACTACTCTGCACTCACTACTCACTACTCTACTCACTACTCACTACTCTGCACTCACTACTCACTACTCACTATTCTACTCACTACTCTACTCACTACTCTGCACTCACTACTCACTACTCCGCACTCACTACTCACTACTCTACTCACTACTCACTACTCACTACTCTGCACTCACTACTCACTACTCTGCACTCACTACTCTGCACTCACTACTCACTACTCTACTCACTACTCACTACTCTGCACTCACTACTCACTACTCTACTCACTACTCTACTCACTACTAACTACTCTACTCACTACTCTGCACTCACTACTCACTACTCTACTCACTACTCACTACTCTACTCACTACTCTACTCACTACTCTACTCACTACTCACTACTCTACTCACTACTCTACTCACTACTCTACTCACTACTCACTACTCTACTCACTACTCTGCACTCTCTACTCACTACTCACTACTCTACTCACTACTCTACTCACTACTCTACTCACTACTCACTACTCTACTCACTACTCTACTCACTACTCACTACTCTGCACTCACTACTCTACTCACTACTCACTACTCTGCACTCACTTCTCACTACTCTACTCACTACTCTACTCACTACTCACTACTCTGCACTCACTACTCTACTCACTACTCTACTCACTACTCTACTCACTACTCTACTCACTACTCACTACTCTACTCACTACTCTACTCACTACTCATTACTCTGCACTCACTACTCTGCACCCACTACTCTGCACTCACTACTCTGCACTCACTACTCTGCACTCACTACTCACTACTCTGCACCCACTACTCACTACTCTGCACTCACTTCTCTGCACTCACTACTTTGGACTCACAACTCTGCACTCACTACTTTGCACTCACTACTCTGCACTCACTACTCTACTCTGCACTCACTACTCACTACTCTGCACTCACTACTCTGCACTCACTACTCACTACTCGGCACTCACTACTCTGCACTGACTACTCACTACTCTGCACTCACTACTCTGCACTCACTACTCACTACTCTGCACACTCACTCTGCACTCACTACTCTGCACACTCACTCTGCACTCACTACTCTGCACTCTGCACTCACTACTCACTACTCTGCACTCACTACTCTGCACTCACTACTCTGCACTCACTACTCTGCACTCACTACTCTGCACAGTCACTCGGCACTCACTACTCACTACTATGCACTCACTACTCTGCACTCACTACTCACTACTCTGCACTCACTACTCACTACTCTGCACACTCACTCTGCACTCACTACTCTGCACACTCACTCTGCACTCACTACTCTGCACTCTGAACACTCACTCTGCACTCACTACTCTGCACACTCACTCTGCACTCACTACTCTGCACACTCACTCTGCACTCACTACTCTGCACTCACTACTCTGCACTGTGAACACTCACTCTGCACTCACTACTCTGCACTCACTACTCTGCACTCACTACTCTGCACTCACTACTCACTACTCTGCACACTCACTCTGCACTCACTACTCTGCACACTCACTCTGCACTGACTACTCTGCACACTCACTCTGCACTCACTACTCTGCACTCACTACTCACTACTCTGCACTCACTACTCTGCACTCTGAACACTCACTCTGCACTCACTACTCTGCACACTCACTCTGCACTCACTACTCTGCACTCACTACTTTGCACTCACTGCACACTCACAGCAGCATTGAAAAACAAGGGTTTTCCATTATTAATATAGTTCACTGCAATAACCTACTTTTCTTAGCCTTTGACATGTACTTTACTAAGAACCGGCATGTTAATAAATATATAAATACGTGCGACGAAAATAAAACAGCATTGAAAAACAAATAACTCTTACTGCCCCCGGAATTCCGCCGCGGCCGCACCGGAAGTCAGGCAAGGTCGCCTGTGACGGGGGCGGAGCCGCGTCCTGACTGGAAGAGGAGGCAGGCGGAGGGAATGCTTCGAGCGGCCCGGGGCTCCTGTGAGCGGTGGAGAGCCCCGGGGCCGACAACAGGAGGTTGCGCACGTGTTGCGGGGCTCCCTTGACCAAGAGGGAGCCCCGCGAAAGGAGCTGCCAAGAGCTGCAGCATCAACTCTGCCTGCCCGTGCTGAGAGCGGAGTACCCCAGATTGCCACAGTAAGTTTAAAAGGGGGGGGGGGCGGTGCACTCGTGTGTGTGTGTGTGTGCGCGTGTGGTATGCATGGGGGGGTTCTGTATGTATGTGCGTGCGCGTGCGCTTGTGTGTGTGTTTCTGTGTATGCGCATGCGTGTGTTGTGTGAGAGCTTCGCGCAGCGCTAGTACTTGTGCGCGTCCCAGTTTCGAATCGCCTGCGCGCGGCCAGGAGTGTCTCCTGGGAAGCACACACGCCGACAAAAGGTTCTCGGCGGAGACGAGTTTCGCGCGGCTAGCCGAGACCTAAAAACGGGACACCCTCTAACAGTATTTTAGGCCAGGGAAAAGAGGGGATTTTAAGTCTATACAATACTAGATATTTCCCTCAAAGCCTATACTTCATTTTCATTTGAACATTGTTCATATTAGCTTAAACAAACATCAGAATACAACAGTGACACATGTAATCATCTCAGTGTTATTTTTATTTTTATCAAAAGCTTGTTTCTTTTTTTTGAAGATGAAAATATTTTTTTTTCCTTTTCTTTAGGCACTTTTTTATACAAACATATTATACATACTCATTTCTTAGCTTTACATGGTTATAAATGCATACTCATTGGTTAATACGTCTTCAGATCAAGAAATTACATAAAAGGACATAACAAAAGAAATACTTTTTAGAAAAAAACACACAATCACACCGGTTAGAATTTAATAAATACAACCATACTACAATCATTCAAATTCATCCACTTTCACACCACCACATACATCCAGTATCTGTACACAGTTAAGTGTAATGAGTGGTCACGAAAAACCTGCCACAACTAGAACCACAATGCACAGCTCCGGGTTCCACGCAAGGTCGACACGCGTTTCGGTGGGGTTGAGATGTAAAGACCATCTTCCTCAGGACCTATCCAGATAATCACTACATTCTTGCAATGACCAGGGAGTAAATATATTGTTTATTCAAAAATCTTATAGTGTTGATCTTTTAATTATCGTTCATGGTCTTCAGTAAAACAATTTTTTACCACGCGGATACCTTTTGCCCTTTATCCTTCATTAGATTTTCCTGGTTCCTCTGTGCCGGCCGCCCGATGACGCTGCAAAAACCTGCCTGTCTCCCTCCATCTAACCAGGATGTGGCATTACGGCTAGAGCTGCAACTTTGTAACTGGGGAACCAGGTTCCAGTCTTGGCGTCAGCTCAAGATCCTGTCATTCAGGGCAAATCACTTAATCTCCCGCTGCCTAAAAAAAGAATGTGTTCTTGTCTAATGTAACCGGTTCTCATGTAATGCGCTCCAACACAAGTCTGAGTCATGTTTGTGCTATACAAAACTGCAAAACATTCTCATTCAAAGCTGATTGCATGTACGGTTGCTACCTGGCTGGTTTTCTGTCCCGTTCTTTTCCGTTTCATGCACCGGCTGGTAGAAAAATAAGCAAATTACCTAAAGCCATTATTTTGAGCCCTTATCTGTACATAATCAAAACAGCAACTATAAATAGAAGACATTTAAACGTGTTCTAGAGCGGCGTTTGGTCCCTGAGTAATAATTAAGGTAAAAAAAGTCTTGTTACAAATCGGGATCCCGTGCTGGACCAGACTAGGTTGCCAAGTGGATGGACTACCTTGAAGAATGTGTGACTACAGGTGCAGCACCGGCCGGGATCCATGCTACTGCATAATAGTTACGCATACATTTAAACATGTCGGCGTGAACCTTAAGTACGGCATTACCCCCGCACTCACAGCACACTTTAGTGTGTGTGCTGATATTTCAAGAGACCTTTTGATTTGGCCTCACTTCACCTTTTGGTCCTGAAGAAAACCTATTTAAGTTTTATAGACAAGCTAAAACATGTAGACCACCACCTGGATATTATAGATCAAGGTAGTCTTTAGAATATCCATCCTTGCTTTTTTTAACCTTGTCCTGGGACCTCAATAATAAAGCAGTTCTACTTTGAAGAAGGATCCCTAAGGCAATTTTACTTGCACTTGAATCTCACTCCCTTCACAAAAACTACCCACCCCGCTGTAATCAGGCATCAAAGTACAACTGGGTTGCACTCTGTAGCCCAGGTGGGAACCCGATGATGAAGCATGCCACCAACTAGGTTGGTGGGTGAGGGTTCTTTTTAAAACCTAGTGGTTTTTCCCTGATTCCCTGGCACAAGGTTGCAGTGATTCTGGATTCCCCTGCAGGGTTTGTCCCTTTTGTTGTTTGGTTGTTTATTTTGGGGAAAAGGAAGTACCTCTCTGTTTCCTCGCTCTCCCCTTGTATTTCTTGTTACAAATAATACATACGATTTTCTATAAAATTCTATTTAGTAGTGTGTCCTGCCTTTGCAGACTCCTAAAACAGTTGCAAATGGCCCGGATTTTTCTCTTGGAATGGTGGCAACTCTATTTGCATCTCAATAGTAGAAGGTGATCTTGAACCTGTATAGCACAGGACACCTCCTGAGCCCAACATCCCCTCCCAGACCAGTGGCGGCTACCGCTTAAAAATATGGTGAGGCGCGATGGTGCCAAACTCACCATATATTATGCTGAACTTCTCCCCGGTGTTCACAATCAGGAATGGAAGGACTTCCTTTCTGCTCAGTGGAGCGAATCCAACCAATCCTGGAGCTGCTCTCATCAGCGTGAGAGCAGCTCCAGTACTGGGGGAGCAGGCTAACCCAGCACTCATCTTGGGGCTGGAGCCTGTGCCAGCAATCCCTCAGCTGTTTCACAGTTGGCATAGCTGCCAAGGTTTCATATTGCTTATGTGTGACATTTTCATAATTTCGTTGTAAATATGAGTGACATTCAGCAACTATGAGTGACACTTTCTCCCGAAAAAAAACAAGCAAGATGTCCAGGAAAGCAGATACATATCAGAAATTACCTTCATTTGAGCAATTAGAAAGAACCACTAACAATATCTTGAAACTTCAGCAAAGTGCCAGAAATGGAAGGGCACTAACCTAGTGCCTTTGTAACCCGATCTCGCAACAGCAGAAACATTAATCAGCAGAGTTAAAAATGGTTTTGCGAATATGCTTGCTATGTGTGATCACAATTACTACAGGCCATAAAATATCCACCAAGACCAGCTCCAGCGTGTTCCTTTCTTAATGGTGCACCTATATTTTCTAAGTCCCCCCCCAGGCTCCGCAATCCATCCTCACCCTGTCCTCTTATTTCATTACTTTACGATCCTCTTTTTGTTACCTCAAAGATTTGTACTTGTGTCTGAGTAACTATCCTTGTGAGGAAACTGCTCCAAAAACTCGAGTCTCGGCTATCCACTAAGAGTGTGTGATCTTCAACAAGTAACAGTTTGCCCCCGCAAACGTAATGGTTAATTTACAAATGGATCATTAGCATTTCTCTGTATCGTTCTAACACCCCCCCCCCCACCCCCTCCAACTAAAGACTGCCCCGGCCCGCGATCGGAGCTCATCATGGTAGCGCCACTGCATTGAGAGCTGTGCCGAGTCCCTTTTAAAGACACACATCACCTGCTCTCAGACTCACCATGACGTGCTAACCTGACAGTACGTGTCACCGACTATGCTATCACTTACATGTAGAGTTCAGTGGTCCGTGACTGCACTGCTGCCCATCGATGGCGTGCACTCTGCGGCCTGCTGTTCTGTCCCTGACTGCACATTGATGCTGCCTGCAATCGACGATGGTGCACTCTTGCAGCCTGCCTAGCCCAACTTCAGGCTGCTGGCCACTCATCCCGGGCCCCCCGGTGCCGCACGCAGATCGCTGCTGGCCAGCCTGACTGTGAGCCGGCTGCAGTATGTGTTTTGCGCCGCCGGCCGCCCGCCCCGATCATGCCTCTTGTGAGGTGGGCGGCCACGAGAGAGAGAGAGACACGAGTCTCGTGGACTCACACAGATGAGTCCCCCCCACCCCCGCTTCGGCCTACTTCCTTTTCCTCCGGAGGTACCGGCACTAGTACCGGCACATCCGGATTATTGATCACGGCCCCATGGTGTGCCATCATAATGACAGCAGCATCAAGTCACTAAGAGGGCAGCCCCTCCCCCCCTAATTGGCAGCAGTGTGCGCCCCGGGCCGCGCGCCGCGCCGGTGCTGCAGGCAGCCAGATATTTGCCACATAGCAATGTTGCCAGGCAGCTGGGCAAAGTGAGATTTTGATACATTATAGCGCTCTCAGCCACTCAAAGCTGAGAGCAGATGGTGGTTTAACTATTTGGGAACTGCCCTAAGCAACACAGCATGCACGACTCTCGGGAGCAAAGTACAGACCAGGTGAGGCGCCGCTGGTGGCACGCCCTGCATGGCAGGTGGCAAATGCGTGACAATGCATTTCAGTGTGGTGATGCGGAACACCGCACTGAAATGCGTGAGCGTCACACCCGATGCGTGATACTTGGCAGGACTGAGTTGGGTCTACAGTGCGCATGTCAAGCTGACCATATGTAGCCAGCCGGCCAAACTGACATGCGCACTGAAAGGGTCAGCAGTAATCCGGCAATAGCAGGATTCAGCCCCGCTCACTGCCGTACGCTAGAGCTGTACACAGCGCGAGCTGGTGGCAAAATAAAATGGCATTATTATGCCATTTTATTTTTGTGTGTTTGCCTGCTGCACTTGCAGCAGGCGGGAGGCTCCTTCGCTTTCATGAAGGAGCCGCCGCTGTACCAGACACTGACGAGCAACCCTTTCACAGCTCATCAAGGGCTGAAACAGTGAGAGTTGCTGGTGGTTTGAAGGGGCCCCTTCCCTTTTCTTGGCAGCGCTGCACGTGCCTGGACGCTCAGGAGAGGGGCTGGGCTGGAGGCCCTGGAGAGAGGCATCCCCCCCTTGGGCCTCGCAGTGCTGCAGCATAGGTGCGAGGGCCCAGGTCAGGGGAGAGGTGCAGGGCCCCATGTTTATGACCTGAGCGTGGGGCCACGGAAGACTAAATCTGCAAGTCTAGATTTATGTTTTTTTGGTTATCGGGTCTTAACGTTGATTTCCAAATAGATGGGATGAAATTGGAGGACAAGTGCGTTTTCTTACATTTGCACTTGGTAAGATGAAATTCCAGCCTAAAATTAACTTCCGGAGTTCAAACTGATTCAGTACTTTGCCTGGACTCCACTACCTTAGAGAACATCCACTGAGATTGCTGTTTTTTTACAAAGACATATACTTCTTTCCCTATTCTGCTGACACAACACTTTGTTTCACAGAGTTTATTAATATGTGGGTGTTCGACACTTTTGTTGTAAGTCACACTTTCACACCATTTTTATATGAGAGCAGGTGTAGTGCTCAGATTAATGCTTTTTCGCAAGGTTTTGAAGAAGGCGTGCATCATAATGCATCGAAGGGTATCGTGATTTCTGATCAAAGTATTTTCCAACCCATAGGTGTATTTAACATAAATTCAAAGCTGGAGTCCACATAGAAAACAAAACACAAAAATTACGAACATTACAAAAGACTATTTTGAATCTGGGTTTTGAATTTAGGTCCGTATTTTTAGATCTAAATTTGAATGTAATAATTTGACAGGTTTCTGCACTCTTAACATGATGGATCTCTAGCATCTTCAAAGTATTTTCCCTTGATGATCACACCTTCCACTAGTGTCATTGTAAGAAGTAGGCTCTCTGTGCTTTAATGGTAAAATAAACAAGCATTGGTAATAGAAATAGGGCTCGCATTTGCGAGAGTTACAGATATTAGCGTTGTAAATGACAATGTATTTTATCCATGTGTTATGGAGTGGAGTGGGTATCAAAATCCTTTAACACCTTGAATGCTAAGGCAATTCCCGCTGGATGCTGAACTTGGACTTTTCCCATTGTTCATGACAAGGTCAGCTCGTCATAAGCACAGGTCCAGTAAACTGCATGACGAGCTGGCCTTGTCATTAGCATGGAAGTGGTTAAGGTCTGGAAAGAGTTAAACAAAGCAGACCTGAAAGAGTTATTAGATAGTACTCGCCCCACTCTATCCATGGACCCTAACACTGCCACCCTTCAATATCAAGAATGGCTAGGGCATGCTACCCATTCACTAGTACCCATAAAAATGGTGTCCAGAAATAGAGCTACCCCTTCGGCACCATGGTTTACGAATGATTTAAGAAAACAAAAACAAATCTGCAGGAACAAGGAAGAGCACTGGAGAAAAGCTTATAGCTCTGAGAGCAAAATCAGCTACAAGGAAATGCTCGCAATCTATAAAGCTATGATTGCTGAGGCTAAGAAGAAGTTCTTTACCGAACAAATAGATAAGGCAAAAAACTCTAGTAGACAACTCTACACGATTACAAAACAATTGGTGGGAAGTACCCCCGATTTAGCTCCAACCCCCTCTCAATCACTATGCGATGAGCTTGCACATTTCTTTTTTGCGAAATGAAACGATATATATCTGGCTTTCTGTTAAAAAAATGGACGTCTCTTTGAATTCCAGTTGCCACAATGTTTCCCACCCCCCACTACTGCAATTTACAGATCTCACGGACGATCAGACTATGGAGATCATCTGAGCCATTAAAACAGGCTCAGCCCTAGACCCCTGCCCTTTTAAAGTCCTGCCTTCGGTTATGGACTCTTTGGTTACGGTGATTGCACAAGTATGTAATACCATGTTCAGAACTGGGATGTACCCAGACATACTGAAACATACTCTCTTAAAACCATTGTTAAAAAAATCAAACCTGGACAGGGATGAGTTAAAAAACTACCGACCTATAGCTAGCCTTCCTTTCTTAGCAAAGGTAGTTGAAAAAGCTATGAATCAACAGCTTTTATATTTTATTGAGGAACATCACCAGCTGGATAGTACCCAATTTGGATTCCGTAAATTCCATGGTACGGAAACGGCACTAATCAAGGCAGCCGATGACATTAGAGTCATTCGGGACCAGGGAGGAACAGCTGTCCTGGTGCTGCTTGATTTATCTGCCGCCTTTGACACGGTCGACCATAAGATTCTAGTCGACCGTGTCAAAAAAATGGGCATCCAACTGCTGGCAAAGGATCTGCTGGCCTCATTTCTGGCCGACAGGACGCAGATGGTCACTCTAGGATCCTATCAATCAGCTCAGTTGTCGCTGCCGTGTGGGGTTCCTCAAGGCTCATCCCGAAGTCCGACACTTTTTAATATCTATGTGTCGGACTTGGCTAAACTCATCAGAGCCCATGGGATAAGCCTAACCTCATACACAGATGACACGCAGCTGGTTTTGGCCATAAAAAGTGACGGAGACAGGGTGGCGGAACGTTTTCGAGGAGGTATGCTAGCAATTGGGGACTGGATGGCCTCCAATTGCCTTAAACTAAACTGAGAAAACGGAGGTGGTCATCTTTGGACCTCTTTCACCAGGATGGTCTCCGGCTTGGTGGCCAGCACCTTTTGGAGCTCCTCCCAAGCCAGCTTCGAAGGTGAGGAACCTGGGAGTGACATTTGATGATGGCCTTAATTTCATGGCCCATGCTAGGAAAACAGCAGCTACAGCCTGTCATAAATTAAAACTGGTAAGGGAAATTATCCCTTTCTTACCAGACACAGCTGGAAAAACCTTGGTGGTTGCCTTAGTTTTATCATCCCTGGATTACTGCAACGGACTATTCGCAAATGCGCAGATTCGAGTGATCAATAAACTGCAAACTATTCAGAATGCGGCCAGACTCCTCTCTGGAACATCTAGATTTAAATCTGTTGCAGACATAACAAGGAGTTATCACTGGCTGCCGATTCGTAATCGAATCAAGTTTAAGACTTTATGCATAGTTTATAAAGCACTACACAATCAAGGTCCGCAGTTTCTCAGGGATCAGTTAATCCCATAAACTCCCCCCAGAAATCTTCGTTCTGCCTCCTTGAATCAGTTAGTGGTGTTACGAACAAACACGGTTACCTGGGGTGATCGCCGATTTATGGTGTCAGCCCCTAAGCTATACTCTACCACAGCCCATTAGGACCAGTCCCTCACTCTTGCTCTTCCGGAAGCGCCTAAAGACCTGGCTTTTTAACCAATAAAACTGCAGCGAAAACACTCCTTATGATCGTGGTTGGTTTAGCGCCGAGACGCCTACGGTTATTCGTTTGCGCTTAATAAATTTCAATAATAAATACATAAATAAATAAATATTTGGTGTTGAGTGGAATTATGTGGGTTGGATTGGAATTGTTAGTTGTGGAAATGTGTGGCATGGAATTGTGTGGTGTTGATGTGTGTAGTGGAATTATGTGGCATGGTGTGCATTGGAATTATGATGATAGTAATTATGTGGTTTTGAGTGTACTGGAATTATGTGGAGTGGGACTGTGTGTCAAGGGGTGTAATTATGTGTAATTCGTAGTTTTTGTTGTGTAGTGGTATGTTGTCGAGTTTAGTTATGTGGTGTGTTGAATTTTGTGGCATGTTGTTTTCTGTGGTGTGGATTGGATGTATGTGGGGTAACGTGTAAATGTGTAGTTGAGTTGAATTATGTGGTGTGTTGCCAAATTATGTGGTGTGGAATGGTAATGTGTGGAGTGGAGTTGTGTTGCGAAGAACAGTGTGGCACTGAGTAAAATTATGCTGATTGGAATTATATGGCATGATGTGGAGAGCATTTATGGGGATTGTTGCTAAGTGACATCAAATCAACTTGAAAGCCATGTTGCCTTTCAGATACCAGCAAAGCAGTTGTAAATATACAACAAGCATTGGCATTGCCAATAGGTCTCGCTTGTGGGACCTTAGAAGTATTTAGTTTTGCAGCACAATATCCTTGTTGCACCAAGGATATTGTGCTGCAAAACTAAATACTTATAAGGTCCCACAAGCGAGACCTATTGGCAATGCCAATGCTTGTTGAAAATGTGTTTATCTGCCCACTTTCCTATCTCGTGCTCTCGAGATTCGGGTGATGCAGAGATTACTAGCACCACGCTAAAAAACATAAAAGTGCAGAAGATAAAGTTTACAGCCTCCCCCTCCTCAAGCAGACCCTCACGTCTGCCCTAGAAAGAATGTCATTGGTGCGTGTGGTCTGTTGAAGGGGCGGCACTGACTTACCTACCGCTCGCAATGTGGTGTAACCTCATCTCTCGCTGGGCTGGTGCGTCTTTGGTGTGTTTCTTCTGTGCCTTTCAGGGGTGGGGGGTGAATGAGTGAATCCCTCTGTAAACATCACAAGTGGGTAGGGGAATTTAAGGATTCTTGAAATTCCCCTTTCATTTTATTGTTAAATTTGAACACTGCGGGTGGGGCTGGGGGTGTGTATGTGCGTGAGTGTGTTTGTTGAGTGTGTGTATGTGAGGGATTGTGAGTGTGTGAGTGAGTGTGTGTGTTGAGTGTGTGTATGTGAGGGATTGTGTGTGTGTGAGTGACTGTGTGTATGTGCACAAGTGTTGCTGTCTTTGTACATGCCCCACTGTCCCTCTGTCTCCCCCGGCACATATCCTCTGCAGTCATGTGCTCAGGGGAACCCGGGCTGTTAAGCACTAGTCGTGGTTAGCAAACAAAGTTTGAGAGTGCAGCTGAAAGCGCTGCTCCCCAGGAGGAAGCGCTGGCCAGCCGAGCCGTGCCTTCAGCGCAAGCGGTACATTCCCCCACAGGGTCATGGGATCTGGGTCATGGCGGAGCTGGGGCTCCTGTCTCGGCACCTACAGGCCCTAGCACCAGTGACACTCACACGGGCACGGAAACAAAGTGTAGTGGCCAGGGGGCTGGCTTTTGTGACTGTGGCTGTAATAATGGCGGGAATAACTGGATAGTCGAGTTGGTGGCAACTGGTGTTGGATTTGACGCTTTTCATTATAAAAAGCTAAAGTCCCCTCAAGAGATCACCACGCAATGCTTTCCGCAATAAAATAAATAAATAAAATGAAAGACGAGCAGTCTTCAAAAAGGAGACGGTAAGGGCGGGAGACGGTGAGGGCGGAGTGAGTGGGCGAGGAGAGAGAGGGAGATGAGGTAGGGAGCAATTGTATTACCGCAATAAAATAAATAAATAAAATGAAAGACGAGCGGTCTTCAAAAAGGAGACGGTGAGGGCGGGAGACGGTGAGGGCGGAGTGAGTGGGCGAGGAGAGAGAGGGAGATGAGGTAGGGAGCAATTGTATTACCGCAATAAAATAAATAAAAAATAAAATGAAAGACGAGCGGTCTTCAAAAAGGAGACGGTGAGGGCGGGAGACGGTGAGGGCGGAGTGAGTGGGCGAGGAGAGAGAGGGAGATGAGGTAGGGAGCAATTGTATTACCGCAATAAAATAAATAAATAAAATGAAAGACGAGCGGTCTTCAAAAAGGAGACGGTGAGGGCGGGAGACGGTGAGGGCGGAGTGAGTGGGCGAGAGAGAGGGAGATGAGGTAGGGAGCAATTGTATTACACAGTAAACAAGCAAAAGCAAATGGTGGGGGCCTGAAGGAGGAGGGGGTGCGAGGGGTGAGTGAGGATGGGGTAGCAGGGGAGGGAACACGGCCTGGGGGAAGCTGGCTGGGGAGGGGGAAGAGAAATGCAAGGAAGGCTGTGTGCGGCGGCCATCCAAGAATAATTAGGGGAGGAGAAGCCAAGAAGCCGCAGAGCGCACGCTGGGCGAAGCCCTTTGATGTGCTCTGCGCCAAATGCAATTAGGAGGGAGGGAGGCTGATGCGCGTTCATGTTTGATCACGTGGTTCACGTGAACTTCATGAAAACCGCCAGCAAAAAGCTGGTGGTTTCACGAGGATTTTCGCTACTTGAATTCTCGCTCCGCTCGATGCGCTTGCGCGCATCGATAGGTCGCGAGACCTAAAAACGTAAATAAGTTCGAGGGCTGCCTTTAATCCCACTGAAACAAACATAATTAATTCAATAAAAAATTACCTTTTTGTGTGTTTATATTGCGCTCGGACCTGTTAAGGATAATGCTAGGATGCTAGGGGCTCCATTTGCAAAGATGGAGGAACACAGATCACACTGGTGTATTTTACTGTACACCATCAAAAGAAACCACGGGCGTGGAAAGGGTAAACATGCTGCTGACCAGCAACATACAAGCAGCAAATGCAGCTTGTTACAACAAATGCCTGAATAATTTAGAAGGAATGACCTAGAGCACAGGCCCGGACTGGCCGTTGCGGGCACCGGGCAATCCCCCGGTGCGCCGCAAGGTGGGGGCCGGTTTTGGGCCCCTGGGGGCTGTTTTTGTTACATGGCCGTTTTTGCAGCGTTGCTGCAAAAACGGCCCTGGAACAAAATCGGCCGAAAACCGGCCCTGGCAACGAGCGCGGTCGCACCCCCAACCCACCCCGGGGGGTGGCGGGGCCGGCCGAACACTTTGCCAGGGCCGGTTTTGGTTCTCAGTCCGGCCCTGCTAGAGCAACAGCTCTCGTGCTGTAAATAACACATTTATGACAGACTGAGTGTTTGAGCAAATCGATCTGTGTAAACATGAACAATGAGTGCGTAAACGGGGCGAGAAAAATGTAGATAATCTCGGCCAGCAGTTTGAAGACGAAATAGAGGAATAAGTGGGTCTCTCCATTATAAGCTGACAGTGTCACTCTCTTCGTTGATACTGTACAAACGTCACACAGATATTTCCTCAAAAACCTTTAAACTGCAATACAAGGGTGTGCGCTAATATTTCGCAGCCAACCCGTCATGCAGGTTTCTGAGCCAAGATAGGCCTAAAACCACACCATCCCTTTTCACAATATTGCACAATGTGGGTGATTTTGTATTTAAATGACAAAAAAATACTTCACGGCAAACGGAAAGAAGAAATCATATTACAAACTTGCTCTTAATTTTCCACAAATGTATGCATATATAATATTTGCATATGCACAAAGGCAGCACATTAACCAATTAGAATTATATTGTTAGCTCACTATCTATACCGATTAAAACAAAGTGTATTGTTTCTAATCATAAACATACACACAATTCGATACACAGAGGACCGTTTATGGGGCAGGGGAGGGTGAATGAAAAGGAAATAGGTCTCAATTGAAAATAGATTCTAATTTCTTCAGATAACTACTATATCGGAACGTGAGGCAAACAATCATCAATTGGGAATCGGGCTACAAGTGGCTTCCCTAGAGAACTGTGAAGAAAGGAAGGGGAAGTGTGCTGGGAATGTCATGCAGCTTTACGCAGAGGATTGAGTCCCAGGCTGCTGGCATGTAAAGCACCAATAATCACCGACACAGTGGTGTAGCAAGGTCAGGTGGTACCCGGTGCTGAAAATTTCTTGTCACCCCCAGCTTGACAAAATGGCAAAAAGGTGTGTTTAAAACATACTTTTTTGCCATTTTGTCACCCCCCCCCCCCTCTCAGTGATGACAATTGTCACCCCCGGCTTGACAAAATGGCAAAAATATGTGTTTAAAACACATATTTTTGCCATTTTGCCACCCCCTCAATGAAGACACCCAGGGCGGTTCACACCAACCGCACGCCCCTTCCTACGCCACTGCGCCGGCAGATTAGGGATTGCTTAGTAGCAGAGGGAGAAGAGAGGCCTTCCGTTTAGAAAACGTGATGGACGCATCTAAACAACAGAACATCGAAAAGAACCCTTGGTGAAGAGTAAATCTCACAGTTTGGTAGTTCACAGTCAAGGCATACAAGCAGCACTTTACGCAGTGTACCTCTTTTTATTTTTCTAGTTCTTTTTTTTGCAGTTTTATGTAGCAGGAACTCGACCCAAAGGTATTGGAGCGCTCTACATAAGCATCAGTTACATTGCAGAAGGAAACATTCATTTTGGCTAAACACTGGGAGATTAAGTGATTTGCCAAGAATCAGAGGAGGTTTAGCTGACGCCGAGACTCGAAGCTGGTTCCCAGTTCCAGAGTCGGCAGCTCTGGCTGTTATGTTTCTGAAAGAACTCGTTCCAGATCTCAACTTATTTTCCCACTTTAAATAAGCAAATACATTTTCGATACAATTTATAACATATAAAATGACAATGCAACTGAAAACATGTGCTTTCTTTATTAATGACTTGCCACACAAGTCGTCCTACAGGAGTTAATAGATACACCCACATACTCATCGTGTTTGTTTTAGTTGCGTACATAAGAACTCTTGAAAAAACAGATTCACTGCCCTGCTTTTCAACTTCCCAATCGCACTGAAATACGTTTGACCCATGCATCAACGATTTTAGAATTCACTTTTAAATATGCATGGAGAATTAGTCCGAACTCGAAAGGAAAGAAGCAAAATATTTTCTCGAGCACTATTTTAATGATCTTGTATTCTGTGCACCAGCAGGCCGAAAAGTACAAAATAAAAAACGGAGGCTAATGCTGGCCGGCCTATTTACAGCTGTTAGAGCACCTACAGAAATATATTCCCGCAATACCAGTAGCCTACAAAAGTAAACAAGACAAACGATGATCAGTAAGTGATTCTCTGTAGGTCCCTGAGAGGAATACCATCTCCAACACCGTCGAACAGCAAGTAGGGGTCGGGTGAGATATCCACTGTGTTTGATTTGGGGGTCGCTAGCTCCAACTTGTGCATCCTCTCCTTCGCTCTGTCCTTCAGCTCTCCTGGGGACAGACCCTTGGAAGAAACACTGCTGCCCGCCCTGGAAGGTGCTTTCTTTTTCCTGGTGAGGACTTCCACAGAGATTTTAAATTTACTGCACAAAGCTTTGAGATTAGGCACAGTGCAGGTATCAATTCTCTCTTCTTCCAATACAATGTCCACAGATGCTATGGATGCTGACTTGCTCGTGGTAGAAAAGACTGGCAGTTCTCAGGAATCAAAAATAGAAAAGAATTTCCAAGGAAAATACTCTATCAAATTTATGTGGTTGCGTTACGGTCTGCCCTCACTAGTAGTGTACACCAATCACTGTATATGAAACACAAATGCAAGTCCAAATCCTCACCGCTGCCACCAATGTTAAATTTGGGGGTCTCTAGTTGGCAGAGGTAGGTATCTTTGACCAAATAGGGACCCTTGCATCTAGTCAGGGTAAGGGACTACACTCCTAAAATAACCCCTGCTCACCCCCTTGGTAGCTTGGCACGAGCAGGCAGGCTTAGCTCAGTAATACAGTGACATCACTACAGATGGACACCACACAAGTTGTATTATAAAAATAAGTATTTTTATATAGACTTAACACAAGACCAAACAAAAATCCACAATACTGTACGCAAGATATGCTTAAAAATAGGTTGTTCACTTAAAATCAGTCTCTAGCAACAGATAACTCCAACGTGAGTTATCACGTTGTGATAGGAGAAATGCCAAAGTACGGCGCCGACCGTGAGTTGCATGGCGCAGGGCCCAGAGTCAAACAGGCCCCCAAAGAACAGTACCTTGGAAAAGCAATGAAACAAAGACAGATCTTGGCATCTGGGAGGTGAGGCTTTGTTGGCGCTGCGCGGTGTCGGTTCCTTACGACCCCAAGGGAGGTGTAGACTCGGTTCCTTACTGCAGCGCAGGGGAGGTGAGACGATGGTTCTTTACTGCCTCGGGGAGTTGACGTCACGATGGTGCTGAAACCACGGTTCCTTATGATGTTGGGCTGTCGATGGATTCTCGGTCACCGACGTCGAGGATCGGCTCCGCGATGTTGGTATAAGCTTTGGAGTCGATGCGGCCCAGCAGCAGGCATCGGGACGATGGCACAAGTCGGAGCAGAGCTCACGGCTTCGGGTAGGTAGCGGCGTCGCTCGCTGGTGTCGATGTGGTAAGGCAGCCTGCGTCAGGTCTATGGTGCAAGTCGGAGCAGAGCTCATGGCTTCGGTGCAGGAGACGGCGTCGCTCGCCGGCGTCATTGTTGCAATTTCCTTCTGCAGCAGCTAAAACCGCAGTTCTAGATGCAGGCACGCAGAAGGGATGAAGTCTTGTATCCCTTAGACTTCAGGCAGGAGGCAAGCTCTGGTCAAGCCCTTGGAGATCTTCCTCAAGATGATGAAAGCACACTCAGTCCTTTTCTCCTTTCTTTGGCAATGAAGCAACCACTGCAGGCCTACCCCAATAACACGCAGCATAGGCGTAGTCTCCTCCTTCAGTTTCCCGGTTCTTCTCCTCCGCAAAGGTTCGTCTTGATTCCCAGAAGTGATCTAAAGTTCTGGGATCTGGGTTCCCTCTTTTATACACCAAAATCCTTTGTCTCTGAAGGCAGAGAGTGTCTGTGCCTAGTCCAAACCAGTTCTGTGCAGTCCTGGAGCACTTTGTTTACAGGACTCCTTCTCTTCCTTTGACAGTTTAGGCCAGGGACATCAGACAGGAGGTGGAGCCAGCATTGTGGAAGGCAGGCCCAGCCCTATTCAGGTCCCAGGTGCTCCCCTCCCACCACTCTACATGCAAATGGGTCTATTCAGCCCTGTGCTGACTCACCCTGTCTCCTGGAATCCCCAGCCCCTGTCACTCACAAGCCAGACAAGGAATACACAACAACTTAGCAGAGGTAGGCTTGGACAGTTAGGCAAGGAAATACCTACTTTCTAAAAGTGGTATTTTCAAACACAGAATGTTAAAACCAACTTCACTAAAATATGTATTTTATCATTCTGAGTTCAGGCATACTAAACTCGAAATTCTACCTAGTTCCTTAGTCAGTTAGGATTATAAGATGTTATAATCAAACTGCCAATTCTGGCCTATGGGGAAAAGGTAGCCTTGCAATAGTGAAAAACAAAAATGGATGTAATTCAATATCAGGACATGCCACACACATCAGGGCATGTCCTACCTTTTACCTACAATGCACCGTGCCCATGGGTCTACCTTAGGGGTGACTAGTATGTACAAAAGGGAAGGTTTAGGGACTGGCAAGTGGGTGTACTTGCCCAGTCAACATGGCAGTACCAGACTGCACACAGACTCTGCAATGGCAGGCCTGAGACACACTTTACTAACTGTTCCAGTGGGTGGCACAATCAGTGCTGCAAGCCCACCAGCAGCATTTGATTTACAAGCACTGGGCACACGCAGTGCACTGTACTAGGGTCTGACAAGAAAACCACACAAGCCAATCATGGAGTCACTAATCCATGCATCAATTTACCATAGGAAGCACTTGCACTGTGATACTGAATAGCAGTGGCACAGTGCCCAAAAGCATCTGAAACCAGCAAAAACATAAGAGGCAACAGCAAAAAATGGAAGGGAGGCCAACGCCAATGGTGCTAGGTCTAACACGTGTCCCCTCTAGCTGAAATGTGGGAAGAACTACCCTCCCTCTTGGGAGTTCTCATCACTAAGACAGAAAAATCTGGACAGACCATCAGCATTGGTGTGTTCTGTACCAGGGCTGTATTCCACTGTGAAGTCCATCCCCTGTAGGGAAATGGACCACCTCAACAGCTTTGGATTCTCACCCCTCATCTGCATCAACCATCTGAGGGGCCTGTGGTCTGTCTGAACCCGGAAGTGAGTCCCAAACAAGTATGATCACAACTTCTTCAGTGCCCAGACCACAGCAAATGCCTCATGCTCAATTGCACTTCACCTCTGTTCCCGTGGAAGTAACCTCCTACTGATGAAGGCTACAGGTTGGTCTAGGCCCTCCTCATTCATCTGTGACAGAACAGCCCTCACACCATGCTCTGAAGTGTCTGTTTGAACAATAAACTCTTTTGAGAATTTGGGTGCCAGGAGCACGGGCGCCATGCACATGGCAGTCTTAAGGGCATCAGAAGCTCTCTGACAGGTGGCAGTCCAAATCACTCTCTTGGGCTGCATCCTTTCCCGGAAGTCAGCTCTGTCAAGGGTGCAATAATGCTGCCATACCCCTTGACAAACCTCCTGAAATACCCAGTGAGTCCTAAAAAGGCTCTCACTTCTGTCTGGGTCTTCGGGGGTTCCCAAGCCAGGATGGTCGCAATCTTGGGCTATAGGGGCGCCACCTGGCCGCTCCAAACCTGGTATCCCAAGTACACCACGGAACCCTGCCAAATCTGGCACTTACTCGCCTTGATCATGAGGCCTGCTCTCCGCAGTGCCATAAACACTTCCTAGAGGTGGCACAGGTGTTCTTCCCAACTGGCGCTGAATACTGCATTGTCATCCAGGAAGGCAGCAGTGAGCTCTTCCAGTGCAGCCAACACCTGGTTGACCAACCTCTAAAAGGTGGCAGGGGCATTCTTCCTCCCAAAGGGCATAACCCGGAATTGGCAGTGCCCATCTGGTGTGGAGAATGCTGACCTCTCTCTTGCCCCATCAGTCAAGGCGATCTGCCAGTACCCAGATGTTAAGTCAAACGTGCTGAGGTACTGGGCAGCCCCTAACTGATCAATGAGCTTATCAGCTCTGAGGTTGGTGTGCGCGTCAGTCCTGGTGACTGAATTGAGCCCTCAGTAGTCAACACAGAATCTCAGTTCTGGCATGACGCCCGGTGCGGCAGCCTTTGGGACCCAGACCACTGGGCTGGCCCAAGGACTGTTAGAGGACTCAATCACCCCCAATGCAAGCATCTTGGAGACCTCCTCCTTGATGCAAGCTCTCATCCTGTCAGTCAGCCTGTAGGTTTTGTGCTTAACCGGAGGACTGTCCCCAGTGTCCACATCATGGATGCACCAATCAGTGACACTGGGAATCAGGGAGAACAGGTCAGAAAACTGTCCCAGTAACTGGTGGTAATCATTCTGTTGCTCTGGGGTCGGGGTGGAAGAGAGGTTCACAGCATCCACTGAACTATCTCGCTCTGTTGCAGACAGGAGGTCAGGAAGAGGCTCAGTCTCCTCCTCCATTCCAGCATCTGTTGCTAGGAGCATGCCAACTTCGGACCTCTCTAAGAGGGAATTCAGGCGGTTGACATGCAGGACCCGCAAGGAGACATGCAGTAATTAGTATGTGTTGACACTCCACCTATTGGCTTATTGGACTATTTGAGAGTACAAAAGTTAATCCCCAATGGGATCCTAAGGATTGTGAGTTACTGAAACAAAACTGAAGAGACTATACATCATTCTCTAGCTAGCTCCATCACATAGATCTAAGATCGGCAACAATTGGTCACAGAAATATTAAAGTGACATATGGCAGAAGACACATATGAAGAACCCCCATTCGTATTCGGAAATTTGTATGTATTTTTCGGCCCTGATGAAGGTGATAACATCTAGCTTTCACTGAAACGTATGTTGGCCATCTGCAAACATCTGAGAACTCCATTCAAGGAGGATCACAAGAATAAGTATCAATTACAAAATGAAATATGGGACTGATGCCCTGGTAGAATACTGAACATTGCAACATTAGTCCTTGTTTCTCAGTTGTTTGGTGCTCTTTGTTAGTATATTTTGCACAGTATGAGAGTGTGTATGTATGAGAAGAATGAATGGTGAGAAAGTTTGAATGAAAGTATGATGCTGATACTGTTTAGCTTTTTACAATTGTCTTATGGGGGGTCTTTGATCTATCGAATGAAGAAATTGTGTTAGAATTTGATGTTTTTCTCATTTATCATGTGTATGTTTAGGTAATGAATTGTAAACTAATGCTTTTTTACCTTCAACAAAACGTTTAAAACTAAAAAAATCAGATGTATGAAAAAAGAAAAAAAGAGCAAATTATTTTGATCAATAAAAGTGAATTCAAATGATAATCATGTTTTCTTGAAATTCTGTATCTGTGCTGTATCCTTGGAAACTATATGGCGAGTCACACCCATTTGGTAAATTTGATAGGTCAGACTAGAGGTTGTTTGTATATATAGTATGTTTTTCTTCCCCTCCTCAGGACCTACAATTATTCGGGAGTACCTTAGCTCAGCAATACGGACCTGCAAGGGGTTCCTGGGAGACAACAAGTCCACCAAGTAGATAACCAGACTTTTGCGCTTCACCACCTCAAATGGTCCGGTCCACTTATCCTGGAGCGCACAGGGCTCCACGGGGGCCATGATCCACACTTTCTGACCAGGCTGAAGCTCAACCAGAGTGGCATTCTGGTCGTACCACCGCTTCATCTCCTCCTGGCTGGCTTTCAGATTCGCCTCAGCGAGTTGTCTGAATCGCCTAGTCTGGTTCCTGAAGGCCAGCATGTAGCTATATACATCTGGGGAGGTTTCGGGGGAGATTGCTCCCAGCCTTCCTTGACCAAACTCAAAAGTCCTCTCACTGGGTGACATAGAGAAGTTCAAATGGGCTGAAACCTAGGGACTTCTGTGGCACCTCACGGTAAGCAAAAAGGAGGCATGATAAGAGGACGTCCCACTTATGCCTCATGGGTTCCTCAAGACCCATAATCATGCATTTGAGGGTCCAGTTGAATCTCTCAACCAGCCCATTACCTTGGGGGTGGTAAGGAGTGATGAACTTATATGTTGAACCGCACACCTGCCACGGGGACTTGATATACTTGGAAATGAAGTTGGTACCTCTGTCTGACACCACCTCTCTGGGAAACCCCACACGGGAGAAAATCCCCATCAGTGCACTTCCCACCACGGGGGTCGTCACTGTCCTGAGAGGTATGGCTTCCAGGTACAGAGTGGCAAGGTCCATCAAGACCAGGATGAACCTGTTGCCCATGGCTGTCTTGGGATCCAGAGTTCCCTCAATGTCAATGCCCACCCTTTCAAAGGGGGTGCTGACCACAGGGAGTGGCTGGAGAGGAGCCTTGCGCTTCCTCCCCCTCCTTCCAGTTGCCTGGCAAGTCTGACAGGTCCGGCAATGAGTGTCTGAACTCTTGCGCATTTGGGGCATATAAAAGTGGGTAACAAGCCTTTCAAATGTCTTGTCCTGCCCCAAATGTCCTGCTAAAGGCACATCATGAGCCAGCCCCAGTAAGAAGGCTCTGAAGCGCTGGGGTACCACCAGCACACAGGCTGACCCAGGCTCAGCAACCCTAGGCTCACTATTCAGAACACCATTCTCCCAGTAGATCCAATGTGACCCAGACTGATCACCTGCTGCTTGGTTTGCAGCCTGCTGCCGCAAACCCACAAGAGAAGGGCACCTGTTCTGCTCCTCACAGAACTCTTCCCTGGAGGGACCTCCTTCTTGCTGCCAATGAGTCAGCTCAGGCAGGTCTGCCAGTTCAGCAATCTCTTCCCCTGTAGGCTCCAGGGCATCCCCTCAGGGTCTGCCTTATCCTGGACCGTGGGAATTTCAGGGGCTGGTTTCCAGTGCCCCCTACCTCTTCTCTTTAAGGCAGGCTCCAGGTCCTCTTGAACACCCTTACTGGCTGCCATAGACCGAGCCACCCTGGTCACACAGGCCCACTCAGGCAAACCCAACATCTCTAAATTAGCTCTTCGCTCCACCTTAGCCCAAGGGGAGCTCTCCAAATTGTTACCTAACAGACAATCAACAGGCATGGCTGTCCTCACAGCTACTTGAAGAGTCCCTAAGACCCCCCCCCCCCCACTCAAAGGGAACCTGTACCACATTGCAGTGGCTCTCTGTAATGTCAGCTGCAAGAACTGGGTAAAATGCATTGGGGACTACCTGCTCTTCAGACACCAGCCAACTGACAGCTGTCACACTGGCTCCGGTGTCTCTAAGAGCTTCCACTGTCTTGCTATTGATGGTCCCCCCTGCCTGTACTTTCTTAGTGTTATTAGGCAGCTGGGTCCTGGGGGCCACCTCACAGTCTCCTAAAGAGACTAGGGACATCTCTGCGATACCCCACCCACCTTGGGTACCCATCTCCTCCCCCAGGGCTACACTAGCCAACTGCCGGGGTGGTGCACCAGTGGGTGCTGTCTTCCCATACAAGGGACATCTAGCTTCATAAGAACAGTGGCCTACTAGACCATACTTAAAACAGGTCTTGGGCCCTTGTGAACAGGCTTATCTGTTGGGGCCACTGCCTTCTTCTCAGGGGGAGACTGGGAACCTTTCCCTTGGTTCCCTTGGGGATTACTTTGGGGTCCTTTCTGGAACTCCCTCTGTTTACCCTTGTCCCCACCACTCTTCTGCGGGGGACCCTGCCCACCTTTGGCAAAGTCTCCCAAATGACCCTTCTGGACCCGGGTGCTCACCCAGCGGTCCGCCTCCTCAGCAAGCTTGCTAGGGTTAGTCAGCTTGCTATCAATAAGGTGCTGGCATAGCTCTGAATAACAGTTATTTGACAAGTGCTCCCATGCAAATAAATCATAGGGCGCCTAAAAATTATCCACTTTGCTACCCTTCACCCAACCATCAAAGGCTCTGTAAAAGAAAGACACATATTCCACCCATGTGGTACACTCCAGTTCTCTGCAATTCCTAAACCTTTGTCTGTATAGCTCTGGGGTCAAACCAAATCTGGACATTAGGGCTTCCTTCATGTGAGCATAGGATACCTGCTCCTCTGTAGGTAAATCTAGCAAAGTGTCCTGCCCATCACTAACAAAGCGGCCTCACAACCCCGCTCCCCAATCCTTCTCAGGGACCTGGTGGGCCAACATTGCAGCTTCATAAGTCCTAAACTACTGACCAATATCCTCATTCTTGTGGAAATCTTTAAATACTTATTTGGGGATGTAGGCTCTTGCTTCTACAGGCACTGGTGGTGTGCTGCCACCAGAGGGAGGAACATCTAAACTTTTGGCCTTGAGTTCCAATTGCCTCAATCTTCTCTCATACTCAAAATGCATTCTCTTTTCCTCTAAGGATAACTTAATCTCTCATTCCATCCCAAGCTCTATTTTATTGCTATGTCTTTCTGACCATTCATTTTGAGCTTTGCTAGCTCCAACTTGTGCATCCTCTCCCTCGCCCTATCCTCCAGCTCTCCTGGGGACAGATCCTTGGAAGAAATACTGCTGCCCGCCCTGGACGGTACTTTCTGCCCGGTTGGGCCCACTGGCCCCTCAAGCTGCCCATCTAAATTCTCTGCCTCCATCACTGGCTCCTCAGGATGCTCACTGGCATTCATAGATTCTACCCAGGCCCTCAGTGCCTTTTCGTATTCCTCTTTCCTGGTATTCCTTCCACAGAGATTTTAAATTTCCTGCACAAAGCTTTGAGATTAGGCACAGTGTGCGTATCAATTCTCTCTTCTTCCAATACGATGTCCACAGATGCTATGGATGCTGACTTGCTCATGGTAGAAAAGACTGGCAGTTCTCAGGAATCAAAAATAGAAAAGAATTTCCAAGGAAAATACTCTATCAAATTGTATGTGGTTGCGTTATGGTCTGCACTCACTAGTAGTGTACACCAATCACTGTATATGAAACACAAATGCAAGTCCAAATCCTCACCGCTGCCACCAATGTTAAATTTGAGGATCTCTAGTTGGCAGAGGTAGGTGCCTTTGACCAAATAGGGACCCTTGCGTCTAGTCAGGGTAAGGGGCTAAACTCCTAAAACAACCCCTGCTCACCCCCTTGGTAGCTTGGCATGAGCAAGCAGGCTTATCTCAGAGGCAGTGTGTAAAGCATTTGTGAACAAATACAGTAGTACAGTGACAACACTACAGATGGACACCACACAGGTTGTATTATAAAAATAAGTATTTTTATATAGACTTAACACATGACCAAACAACAAAAATCCACAATGCAGTACTCAAGATATGATTAAAAATAGGTTGTTCACTTAAAATCAGTCTCTAGCAACAGATAACTCCAACGTGAATTATCAAGAAGTCGTGACAGGAGAAATGCCAAAGTACGGCGTTGACCGTGAGGTGCGCGGCGGCGGGCCCACAGTTAAACAGTCTCCCAAAGAACAGTACCTTGGAAAAGCGATGAAGAACAAAGACAGCTCTCGGCATCGGGAGTTGCGGATTAGTTGGTGCTGCACGGTGTCGGTTCCTTACGACCCCAGGGGAGGTGTAGACTCAGTTCCTTACTGCAGCGCAGGGGAGGTGAGACGACGGTTCCTTACTGCATCGGGGAGTTGATGTAACAATGGCGCCGAAACCACGGTTCCTTACAATGTCGTGCTGTCTATAGATTCTCGGTCACCCATGTCGAGGACCGGTTCCGCGATGTCAGCTTCGGAGTCGATGCGGCCCAGCAGCAGGGGTTGGGACCACAGCACAAATTGGAGCAGCGCTCACGGCTTCGGGCAGGTTACCGCGTCGCTCGCTGGCGTCGATGTGACACGGAGTTCGGCGTCGGGTCTACTGTGCAAGTCGGAGCAGCGCTAATGGCTTCAGTGGAAGAGACAGCGTCGCTTGCCGGCGTCGGTGTTGCAATTTCCTTCTGTATGACATTGATCTACATTCTGTCCATCAAATTGTTTTTTGTAATTTTCTCCCTAAGTGTACTGGGGTAGCCCAGACGTGGGTCCCAGAGCCTCCACACCACTGGAGTCAAGCTAGCCGGGCTGATGAGAGGTGTTACCTCGAAACCGGTCCGGTCCTCGGATGCTTGATTCCGGTCTGGGAAAGATATGGCTGTTGTAGTTCGGACTGGACTGTTCCCATGGGGCACAGGGTCAGAGCTGATTTGCATAAAGCCATTATCTGACCCAGGGTGGTGTGGAGTGCAAAAAACGATGGATTTAGGCCCAGATCCTTGTACTGGGGTGAATGTAAGACATTGATCTACATTCTGTCCATCAAATTGTTTTTTGTAATTTTCTCCCTAAGTGTACTGGGGTAGCCCAGACGTGGGTCCCAGAGCCTCCACACCACTGGAGTCAAGCTAGCCGGGCTGATGAGAGGTGTTACCTCGAAACCGGTCCGGTCCTCGGATGCTTGATTCCGGTCTGGGAAAGATATGGCTGTTGTAGTTCGGACTGGACTGTTCCCATGGGGCACAGGGTCAGAGCTGATTTGCATAAAGCCATTATCTGACCCAGGGTGGTGTGGAGTGCAAAAAACGATGGATTTAGGCCCAGATCCTTGTACTGGGGTGAATGTAAGACATTGATCTACATTCTGTCCATCAAATTGTTTTTTGTAATTTTCTCCCTAAGTGTACTGGGGTAGCCCAGACGTGGGTCCCAGAGCCTCCACACCACTGGAGTCAAGCTAGCCGGGCTGATGAGAGGTGTTACCTCGAAACCGGTCCGGTCCTCGGATGCTTGATTCCGGTCTGGGAAAGATATGGCTGTTGTAGTTCGGACTGGACTGTTCCCATGGGGCACAGGGTCAGAGCTGATTTGCATAAAGCCATTATCTGACCCAGGGTGGTGTGGAGTGCAAAAAACGATGGATTTAGGCCCAGATCCTTGTACTGGGGTGAATGTAAGACATTGATCTACATTCTGTCCATCAAATTGTTTTTTGTAATTTTCTCCCTAAGTGTACTGGGGTAGCCCAGACGTGGGTCCCAGAGCCTCCACACCACTGGAGTCAAGCTAGCCGGGCTGATGAGAGGTGTTACCTCGAAACCGGTCCGGTCCTCGGATGCTTGATTCCGGTCTGGGAAAGATATGGCTGTTGTAGTTCGGACTGGACTGTTCCCATGGGGCACAGGGTCAGAGCTGATTTGCATAAAGCCATTATCTGACCCAGGGTGGTGTGGAGTGCAAAAAACGATGGATTTAGGCCCAGATCCTTGTACTGGGGTGAATGTAAGACATTGATCTACATTCTGTCCATCAAATTGTTTTTTGCAATTTCCTTCTGCAGCAGCTAAAACAGCAGTTCTAGATGCAGGCAAGCAGAAGGGGTGAAGTCTTGTATCCCTGAGACTTCAGGCAGGAGGAAAGCTTAAGTTCAAGCCCTTAGAGATCTTCCTCAAGATTATGAAAGTACACTCAGTCCTTCTCTCCTTTCTTTGGCAATGAAGCAACCACTGCTGGTCAACCCCAACAACACGCAGCGTAGGGGTAGTCTCCTTCCTCAGTTTACTGGTTCTTCTCCTCAGCAAAGGTTCATCTTGATTCCCAGAAGTGATCTAAAGTTCTGGGGTCTGGGTCCCCTCTTTTATACACCAAAATCCTTTGTCTCTGAAGGCAGAGAGTGTCTGTGCCTAGTCCAAACAAGTTCTGTGCAGTCCTGGAGCACTTTGTTTACAGGACTCTTTCTCTTCCTTTGACAGTGTAGGCCAGGGACATCAGACGCGCCACAGGAGGTGGAGCCAGCATTGTGGAAGGCAGGCTCAGCCCTATTCAGGTCCCAGGTGCTCCCCTCCCACCAATCTAAATGCAGATAGGTCTATTCAGCCCTGTGCTGACTCACCCTGTCTCCTGGAATCCCCCATCCCCTGTCACTCACAAACGAGACATGGAATACACAACCTAGCAGAGGCGGGCTTGGACAGTTAGGCGAGAAAATACCTACTTTCTAAAAGTGGTATTTTCAAACACACAATGTTAAAAACCAACTTCACTAAAATATGTATTTTATCATTCTGAGTTCAGGCATACTAATCTCGAAATTCTACCTAGTTCCTTGAGTCAGTTAGGATTATAAGATGTTATATTCAAACTGCCCTTTCTGGCCTAAGGGGAACAGGTAGCCTTGCAATAGTGAAACACTTAAATGGCTGTAATTCACTATCAGGACTTGCCACAAACATCAAGGCATGTCCTACCTTTTACCTACAATGCACCCTGCCCTTGGGCCTGCCTTAGGGGTGACTAATATGTACAAAAGGGAAGCTTTAGGGACTGGTAATTGGGTGCACTTGCCCAGTCAACATGGCAGTACCAGACTGCCCACAGGTTCTGCAATGTCAGGCCTGAGGCACACTTTACAAACTGCTCCAGTGGGTGGCACAATCAGTGCTGAAAGCCCACCAGCAGCATTTGATTTACAAGCCCTGGGCACACGCAGTGCACTGTACTAGGGTCTGATGAGTAAACCAAACGAGCCAATCATGGAGTCACTAATCCATACATCAATTTACCATAGGGAGCACTTGCACTGTTTATTTATTTATTTATTGTACTTCTAAAGCGCATCTGTCACCTTGCAGGCATCCTGGCGCTAAACCAATACAGCCACTCAGACATACAGTGGTACTGAATAGCAGTGGCACAGTGCCCAAAAGCATCTAAAACCAGTTAAAACAGAAGAGGCAACAGCAAAAAAGGAAGGGAGACCCATGTCAATGGTGCCAGGTCTAACACATAGGAATTGCAGAAAAAAAGAAGTGGCATTAGTTAGAGCAGCTGCATGTCAGAAGCCAGCAAGGAGGGCCGCTGCCATGTTTGAGCAGTCGTTGCATTGGGTGCTGTTGCTTGCAGTACCCAGCCCTGCCACAGCTGATGATGTCACCAGAGGTAAAGGAGTGCAGCCTCGGTTACTAGTGACTACAATCTAGCCGGGCTTTTAAAGCGGAACAGAGGGATCATCTTAATCTACTAGCCTGCTGCGAGTGAAGCTGGCAAAGCTAGAAGTGTAAAGGAGAAAGGAGGGTGGGACCGAGAGCCGTTGTTTAAACAGGTCCTGCACACAGGGCTCCTAGAGGACTGTGCTGCAAAGGGTATGCAGTTCCTAAAGTGGGCGGGGGAGAGAAAGGTCTCTCTTCATGATGCCCTCACACACCCCGAAGGATGTCATGCTTCGTCATTGGGCTTTGCTCCTTGTCGGGCCGGCGCTGCAATGCCCGACGGGCTCACCGTAAACGGGGCTCTTTGCCAGAGATCTTTTTGAAGAAGCTGTGGGGTGCGTGCGGGTAAGAGGGCAAGGAAAGTGTAGTGCACAGGAAGTGGATCTTAAAATAAGTCTGGATCAGTCCTATTCAGAAGCAATTGTAATGGTTTAGGTAGATCCAGCCTAGTTAAAAAGAGTGTGGACTCCCGATGAGGATATTATGTTCCTACTCGCAATGTGGTGGATCGACATATTTTGTGCCTTAGTCGCTCCTAACGAGTCGTTTGGCACTTCTTCAGGATCTAAATGGTGTTATAGATCACAACTGGTAAACAGGCTCCTAAATTATAGGTGGGTGACCTGCGCAGTAGAGTGGGGCCCTAGTAGATCTGTATTGGGCATTTGAAGATCTGTGGGGGCGAAAGAAATAGGGAAGGAGGAATCAAACGTATAACAAGGAGGTTAAAAACTGCCCTACGCTGAACAACTTACATTAAGGTAGCGCATTGCCATAGGAATTGCCTGTGGAGGCATGCACCTGTGGTGGTATTTTGTAAACATGCCATTGGGGTTATTGTGAAGGGGGTACAGTAGAAAAAAATTAATTCAGCTGTGTCGGAAGTGAAAAGACAGGATTGGCCTCTACTACTGTATAGAAGTGGGCGACGTGTTGGCAGGTTAGGTAAGGTTCAACAGTAGTGAAACCCTCTTTAACCTTCAGCAGGTGTCACCAGGAGTAGTGTGGCCTATTTATCGTTGAGGTGCAGGTTGCACTGCGGTGAGTTTTTTACACACAACCCTTGCCTGGGACATCAGTATGAGTGCCCGAGTCTATGATGCCCAGTAGGTAGCAAGATGCGGTAAGGCAGTGCGGAGGCATTTAAAACATTAATGGTGCACTCGAGTGGATATAGAGTCTTGCCGTGGTCAATAGTGGGCGTGACAGCTTGTGTGCCCGAGTCTGGGGAACCCTGGAGGTGGCGAGATGTGGGTTATCAATCAGGAGGCATTCAATCGTGGGGGCGCCGCCTGCGCTCAAGTGGATTAGTAAGTCTTGACTATTGCCAGAGACGGACGTAACAGCATAAAAGTCCGAAACTGATACTCCCAAGAAATCGCCAAATGCCACTGAAATTGAGGAGTAATGTTAATCATAAGAGCGCAGCATACCTTCTTGTGGATAGTTACAATGCAAGCCTAGCCTTGGTAAAAGGCGGGCGTGTCAGCGGCAGGCAAAGAGTAGTTTGCGGTGCAGCCGATGGTGAGGGGAAGAAGAAATGGCCTGAAAACTCACCCCCAGTACTGGGATCTACGACCCGGCGGGGATGAAACAGAGCACGTCGTTGCTCTGATCCTGGAAGAAAAATAGGGCCAGTTTTCACATAGTAATAGAAATTGAACACGTTGAAGTGCTTGTGAGGCTTACCTGGAGGTTTGCAGTTGATGCTGGAAGGAAAACCGGCCCTATTTTTCTTGCATTTTAACTATCCACAAAAAGGTATGCTGCGCTCTTATGATTGCCTTCATCGAAGGAAACTCCATCCTAGGCACCTCCCAGTCTGGATTCCGCAGCAACCACAGCACCGAGACCGCCCTCCTCACTGCCACTGGAGACATCCGCATGCTACTCGACCAGGGACACACTGCGACCCTCATCCTTCTAGACCTCTCCGCAGCCTTCGACACCGTTTCACATCGCACGCTCGCAACTAGACTTCACGACGCAGGGATACAAGGAGCTGCCCTTAACTGGATTGAATCCTGTCTCTCTGGCAGAGCCCAGAGGATCAGACTCCCTCCCTTCCTCTCCGAACCCACCTATATCAACTGCGGAGTACCCCAAGGATCATCGCTAAGCCCCACGCTTCAACATCTACAAGGGCCCCCTCGCTGCCATCGTCAGACAGCATGGACTAAGCATCGTATCCTACGCCGATAACACCCAGCTCAGCCTCGCACTCACGAAGAATCCTGAAAACACCAGACTCTGCGTTCAGGAAGGAATGAAGAACGTAGCAGCCTGGATGAAAGACAGCTGTTTAAAGGTCAACTCAGAGAAGACCGAGGTCCTCATCCTCAGACCCTGCACCTCCGCCTGGGACAACACCTGGTGGCCCTCCGCCCTCGGGAATCCATCCACCCAGACAAACAACACACGAAACCTCAGCATCATGCTCGACTCCTCCCTCTCCATGAACTGCCAGATCAACGCCGTCGCTTCCACTAGTTTCAACTGCCTGCGCATCCTCCGCAAGACCTTCAAATGGATCCCCACTGACTGCAGAAAGACTGTCATCCATGCGCTCATAACCAGCAGACTGGACTACGGCAATGCCCTATACGCCAGAATCAACAGAACTCTCCTACACAGGCTCCAGACCATCCAGAACGCAGCAGCCAGAATCGTTCCTCGGGACACCGCGTCACGAACACATGACCCAGCACCTACGAGACCTCCACTGGCTACCCGTCGAGAAGAGGGTCACCTTCAAACTCCTCCTCCACCCCTACAAATCCCTCAACAACATCGGACCCAAATACCTCAAAAAGAGAGTATCCTTCCACGTACCCAAGAGGAACCTCCGCTCCGCCAACTTCGCCCGGGTAGAGGTCCCCCACATCAGCAGAAACAGAACAGGCGGGAAAGCTTTCTCCTACATCGCAGCCAAGACCTGGAACGAGCTCCCTGTGAACATCAGACGCTCCCCGACCCTGCACACGTTCAGGATGGACCTTAAGACCTGGCTCTTTGACTGATCCGGAGCTGCCTGCCCCCCCCACCCCAGTGCCTTGAGACTCCCAAGGGTGAGTAACGCAATTTGTAAACCCCTGAATCATTGATTGATTGATTGATTGAATGATTTGAGGCACGAACTACATGAAACTTTCTGGGGATATGCCAGGGCCATCCCCCCCTCCCCTTTGGCCAAATCCTGACCCAACTCTGCAGTCCAGCGGGTCCGAAGGGTATCAAAAGGCATCACAGCCAAGCCGTTTAACACTTTATAAAACCACGTGACCAAGGGGCTGCCTGAGCTCATTGTTAACAAAAGCTGATGGACAGCATGTACTTGAGCTTCTATTTTACCCGTGCCCCAAAGGTCTCAGAACAAGGGTGTAAGCGCTGCATAGGTGAAGAACTGTCCCCGGGGCAGGGCAGTTTGTTCCAATAATTCCCTGAGGGGGATAAGGTAACTGGCTTGAAAGCAGTTGCTCAAAGTCACTATCCACACCTCCGTGCAAAAAAACATCGGCCCCATTGTAAAGAAGGTTAATAGGTCGCCATGGGGCACTCCACCATTGGGAGCTCAGGGGCATAAGGTGTGATCCCCCTGTTCGCCTCATGCATCGTCACTAACACAATGCTTTGGATAGGAGAATACGCGGGCGGGGAATCGTCAAAGTACCTTGGACAATAGTGACCCCTGATTGGGTTCAGAGCCCAGCGGACCAAGCTCCGCCAGTTCAACCCCATCCCCCCATGTGGTGATCCACTGGACCTGTGCCACCATGAAGTATAATTCAGAAATCGGCACTCCCAGTCGACCCTCAAGTGAGGTGTGATTGAGGGTAGCAAGAGAGACCCTGTGGTGGCCGCTGTCCCAGATAAGTTCTCAAATGAGACAGTCAAGCTGCCCGAACCAAGGAACCTGTATAGGGAGATTGACGAAGTAATAGAGGAGCCGTGGGAGCATGATAATTTTGGAGATCGCTATGCGCTCCATGATTGGCAGCTTGAGCGACCGCCAAAAGGAGACACATGGTCTCTGCACTTCTCCTGGCAGGGACTGTTTTATCTGCCCTGCTAACCACCTGGCAGGAATGCGCCTCAAAGCCCCCACGCTGTATTCCGGGGCCTGACTTGCTGCAGAAAGGTCCAGAAAGTATTCCCCCTCTCAGTCAGCTCTTGGCCTGCCTCCAGTCCGGCCTCCTGAGCAGGCTGGTGCTTCACACGCTCACCGAGCGCTCCAGCCGCGTCTTTTGCCCTCGCGCACACGTGCCACCCGACAGGCCACACACGCACCTCCTCTGGGCTGAGCAGCCATCGGCTTCACTCCGGCCCTTATAGCCGCTTCGACTCCACCATGCCCGCGCTTGTCTTAACGTGTTCTCCGACCCTCCAGGCCTCCGGGCATTACCCGCTGCGCACCGGCAGAGTTGGGCCACGCCTCTCTCCTCGCGCCTTCCCCCACCGCCAATCTGCGTTGCGGTCGGCGGGCGCGGACGTGCAGGTCTCGCGCCTCTCTCGTCGCCAATGTGATAGGGGTATAAACTGGTTCCCTGGGGCATAGGGCTGGGGATATCAGCCGACTTCTAAGGGCTGCACTAAATGGGAGGGCCTAACTATGCAGCAGAGGCAATAACAGGACACAGGTATTCGGGTGCTAGCTCCGCGCCGTCAGCTACGTGCGCTGATGTCGCCGTTTATTTATACTCCCTGGTCGGAGCCCGGCCCAGGGAGTTTCTGGTGCAACAATGTTGTGCAGTGGCCGGGTGGCTTACTACATCTCCCACTCTCAGCCAACTGTCCCAGCCAATGGTACACCCAATGAGATTCAGTATGGAACTGTACCTTATCTTCCTGGTGAAGTAACATATGCATATTTACATGAGGTAAGGTAAGGCATACTGGCATAATGCCATTAAGATGTTTTGGCTACATGTCGATGACGTTTATGAATGTGAATTATGGAACTAATTTAAGTATATGGTGCCATCCCAGTTAATTAACGTGAGCCTTGATAAAATAAATATCACTTTTCATTTGCCATGAAGAAAGGACTCACGTAGCACAGATTAGACTTGAAAAATTGAGCTGTCTCATCTGTCATACTGCATCAGGGCAGGTTAGATTTTCACTTTCTTAATTTCCGCATGCGTGGCAACACCACGTTCACCGTTATTATCTATAGATTTTACCTCTGCCCCTCCCTCCTCCCTGACCCCCACCTCCCCTCCCCGTCCCAGCTGTTCTCGTGGGCCCCTTAGCGGGTAAAACAAAAAAAACACTTTAATCAGCCTTTCCCACCTTGGCTGCAGTGTGAATCCTACGCCGGCGGCGGCACCTGTAACGCCGCGCTCGTTAGGGGAAACCTTTGTGAGATATGACGATAATCACGACCATATGGGAGCGCAAACCATATGGGAGAACAAACTGGGACAGAAGAAGGCCGCTAATAGGAAAGCGGAGAAGGACAGCTAACAAAGACGCCATTTGTGACGTATTACCTCATAATGAGGCTCCCATTAGCGATGCCCAGCCTGAGATGGCGCTGACACGCATTACAGCAGCGTGCGTGCTGGCGTAGAGGGGCTCGCGCCTGCCCTGGGAAGCCTCGTCTTGGCGCCAGGGCTGCTCCGACATGGAAAGGGAGAGGCAGTAATGAGGCGGATAACACATGTCAACGCGGTGTCGACGTGCATGGAGGGTGGGAGGTGGGGGGCGAGGAGGGAGAGAGGGAGAGCAGCTTATTCTTGACAGCAGGTGGGGAACGATGACTTTGGGGAAGTAAAAGCACTCATTGTTTGTTCCGTCTGTGACACTATTTTCTATTTTAAGACATAATTGTGTTAATCAGTTGTTTTCTTTTTTGAGCAGGTTGGCTAACTGTTCCAGAGTGTCAGCCTTTTAACAATTTCAAGACCAATGCTTTAGGTGTTGGCTAGGTTATAGACTCCTAACAATATGCCAGCTATCCTCGTATAATGGCTATAAAATGATATGAATTTTAAAATGATATTCCAATTCATGCCGCTCACCCACCACCTTATACTACCCCTACACATTTTCTCACACTTGTCGGTTCTTTTTCATCTCAACTTTTTAGTTTTTCCTCCCTTTTCTCCATTTTCTGACTTTCTCTTGTTCTGGGTCAAAATCTGATGATAAAAATACGTCCCGGCCCCCCAAAAGGAGGGCTAGTAAGCCCACATTCAACCACAGGCACTGCCCTGCACTTTTCTCTATACCTACCTTTGAAGCCATGCAGTTGGTAAATGTATAGAATGCCTGTTATGTTTAGTGATTGTTTTCACACTGAAGCATATGCTTCACATTGCAGTGCTTATCTGCGAGGGCGATGCCACCCCTGGAGACAAGCAGCTTGCTACCATATTCTAAGTTTTTTTGTGCACAGTGACCAGTAGGCACGGTTCTTAGCCCCCTGCTTTCATTCCTGTATGTAAATGAGTCATTTTAAAGGCAATATATCACTTCTGCATTATTTTGCCCCAGGATCAACATGTGCGAAATGAGGGTGTTATTTACAACACCATATAAGTACTCTTGCCCTGGGGCATGCCTGCCTAGAGTCACGCATCAGGCGTGACAGTCACGCATTTCAGTACGGTGTTCCGCATCACCGCACTGAAATGCATTGTCACGCATTTGATGCCACTTGCCAGCGCGTGCCATCGGCGGCGCCTGGGCACCTGTGCACAGGATCTGCTGCTCCGAGACGTGCTGCCAGCAGCAAGCAGCTGCTGGCAGCACGTCTCGGAGCAGCAAAGCCGGGTCAGTAAGTTCCTAATTCCTAAATAGTTAAAGATTGTGTTCTCTCAGCTCTGGAGTGGCTGAGAGCTACAATGTAACAAATGTCTGCCCGGCCAGGCTGCTGTAAATTAATTCCTGCGGCGCCACGTGGCTTTGACACATTGCTGTCAATCAATTACCAATGGGGTGGGAGTCTGCTCTCAGCAGTGGTTACTACAGGTGCACACCATGGGGGCCCATAAACCGGATGTGTGACCCGTACTAGTGCCCTCACGTCCGGAGGAAGAGGAAGTCAAGTGAGGCGGAAGTGGCGGGGGACTCAATCTGAGTCGATGAGCCTCGGGTGCACTGCTGATACTGTCTGCGGTGTGTAGTGCCTCAGAAACCTCACAGTGTGCCCGTATTCGCATGCCAGACCAGACGGGAGCCGACCCGAGACCCAGAGAGAATAACTTAATTTCACTCGGTCACCGATATGCATCCCGAGGTCGCAGGCGGCTTTGGATCATGACTGTCATCGCCCTCGGCCTCCTTGCTCATTTGTGGGAAACCAGAGCCCAGTCACTTGTGGTCAGCAGCCCGACTTACAGCCACCAAGAACCGACAATTGCCCAAAATTATAAGGAAACAATTATTAGAGAATACAATCAACTCTGCTTGTTTCCCACAAATTGCCCCCTTGCTTCCAAAGTAAGAGAAACTCGGTCCCTCTTCCAGTTTTACATAATCGAGTCCGAATCCTCATCTTCTTCTGTCCACAAATCCAAGTAAGTAAAAAAATAATATACAGCGTGACTTCTCAAAGCCCGTGATCGCCGTTCATTACCCGGATCCAGAGAAAGAAAGACCGGCACCATCTGAGAGAGTTTAAGTCTAGAAACCCCGAGGCGGCAGACACAGTCCGTGCCAGGAGGCCCTGAAGAGTGCGGGTGGCAGTGAAACAGCACCGACGGGGCCTACATGGACAGAGTCGGACCCTGGGGAGAAGTCTAGAGAGGACACTGGGATTTTAAGCGAGGAACTGCCTGCCAAGTACACTACACTGGCCTAAACCATGTGACAAGGAGACACAGACAGTGTCATTAGCCGTTTGAACGCCACTTTCCAGTCAGGTAAGCCAGAAATCTGACTGCACAAAGATTACTATTCTCTTTACAAAGTTTTGGGTTTTGTCATTAGGAAACTATCACTTTTTGAGACTTTCTGTACAATTGGCTGGTGACTTTGATTAAACAGTAGCCTACAGAGTGCTGCATGATGATTCACGTCTTATTAGGTCTGTGCAATGAGTATTCATGCAACTGGTATTGTCATGTCACTTTTCACTACCACCATTGTGTGCATGTACATGATCATGACCTCCTTAGCTGCTGCCTGCAGTCCTGTGCAGCCAGTTCTCCCAATGCCACGAGAGTCGGAGAGGAGTGTCCGATCTGGACTGTGCCAGGGCAATCGTCGCAGAGCTGGCACGTACCATCAAAGATCGTGCGGGCAGCTGACACAGTAAGTGAAGTGTCACGCTGCTGTTTGTTCTTTTGTTCCTAATGTAATTTACTTTTAGGAGTGCCTCATTCACTTCAGCCTGCCTACAGTTACAGACAACAGCTCTGTACACAGTCAGTCATGTCTGTCTCCACAGAGTTGTATTCAGCTGCGCACGTTAAGTCAGTACAGCAGTGGAACATATAGCAAACACTCGACTTCTGGAATGCAATACTCTGTGCTGTCAGTGCTGTGCTAGAGAATAAAGGGTTGAGTCATTTATGATTGTATCGAATTCATGATTTAAAGACCACACACGCATGTCCTTTAACAGATTGTAAGCGTCCTCAATGCCTTAATCGCGCACATCAAGCCGAGCCCGCCTCTGTGAGTGTGTGTACTTTATTTAATGTGTATCAGTTTGGCCCGGGCGGTACGTACCTTTATTCGTTTGAACAGAACTGGCCCGGGTAATATGCTGGTGCGCGGCATTGAGCCACTACATCTTGAGCATTTCAATAGCGTTAAAACGACCCGAAGATATTGCAGGACTGATTTGTGACAAGGTAAGGGGGACAGCCTCTCCTTACCTCCACAGGCCGGCCCAGTAGGAGTTGCAGCACAGACAGCACAATAGTGACCACTGTCGTAACCATGGCTGCCATTCGGAGGATAGCGGCCTCTTCAGTCTTCCTTCTCTTCCACCCCTGCACAATTCTTCTCTCCCTTGCATGGGTCTTGGGTGGCCTTACACAACAGTTGGAAGGGGGGTAGAACTGGTGCCAGTAACCCCGCCAGCCCCATATTTCCTGCTGACCACGAAGGCAATCAATGGGCAGGTCAGTAACAAAATCCATCAGCGTGAGCCGGATTGTGGTGGAAACGAAAGGGGCATACAAGGGTGAATACTGCCTCCCGACCCAGCCCTGGGCATGTTTAAATTAATATCCAACGCTCAATCACTGCCAGTGTACACTGCAGAGGAATGTGCTTGTTTTGATTAACACAGACAAATGACCTACTGGTACCTCACACCCTCATATCAGGGCCCCAGCCCATTCGGGATTGCATCAACATCACATTCTAATCAGAGCCTGGAACTCTGGCCCTCGGGATAGGTGAGGTTGGGACACTGGGTTCAGTATTCATCATTCTGAGTATACTCCACAAATGACATGGTCAGCCATTCTCCCAGGTGAGGGTTTAGGCCAGCCTGCTCATAGCTGACAAGGTTTCAGATTGCTATGTGTGACATTTTCATAATTTCATTGTTATTATAAATCAGCCATTGCAGTCCTTTGCACCAGTTTTAAGACCTTCCTAGAGTTTCTCGTAGCTCAAATAGGTCTTGGGACATTTATATGTTTCCCTAGTCTTCATTGCTTGATTTTTTGTTCGCATGAAAGTGTTACTCATACTCGTTGAAATGTCACTCATAATTCTATTGAAATTCTGAAAATGTCACACATAGCAATCTGAAACCTTGGCAGCTATGTATTTACCGAATCGGTAATTGCCGATTCGGTATTTGCCATTCATTCCTATGGGCCTGGAGGCCCATAGGAATGAATGTCAATTACCGAATCAGTAATTACCGATTCTGTAAAATTGGGAAAAAGTCAAGGGTGGCAGGGTGTCACTTTGACACCCTGTTGCCCCCCTGATTAGTGCTTGTGTGCACATGTGGCACGTATGTCTGTCACATGGCACAGGTGTAAATGCACAGATTTGCATTTACATAGGAATTCGTTATTTACCACCAACTAATAGTTGGTGGTAAATAACGAATCCTTAAAGCCCAGAAGCACTCTTTGAAGTGCTTCCTACATTTCATTTACCGAATCGGTAAATACCGGTTTGTTATTTACTGAATCAGTAAATGTGCCTCCTACATGGGAAAAGTCTATTACTGGTCGGTAACGGCCGATTTCAGCCGTTACCGACAGGTAATAGCCTTCCTACATCTGGCCCTTAGTCCCTACATACTGAAGTGGTCACAAGCATAGTTCTGTTTTCACAGAACCCCTGCAACATAATGTCTTACCCATTGTTAAGACTTCGTGTTTAATGCATTTTGTTGTTAATACTTCGTAATATAGGATGTTTCCTATAATTAATGCTTCTACCACTGAACTCACTTTGCCTTTTACAGAGCCTAGTTTTTGCATCTTCTAGAAGCTCAGCGTAGACATGGACATTGCCATATTAAGTGATTCAAATCATCTTTTTACTACTGCACAATAGACAGTATTGGTATTGCGAATGAAACTTAAATTTCGCAATATTTGAATGCAACAGTATGAAGTGCAAATAAAAATGTTTGTTTGTAGACTTGCTCCAATGGCTAGAATGGTTTGGTCCTCCTGTCTGCACACAACAGCTTATGTAACATTCTCACCTCCAAACAATATACGTTGAAATCACAACTAATGACACCTAAACGTCCAAAAAAGGAAAATTAAATATACAGTGCTGGAAACTCGCTCCCCACCATGCAGTCTTGTCAGCAATTATGTCATTTCAGTTGTAATCAATAATCGTATCTATGATGTCATAGAACATTTCAAGAGTGAGGTCAGAAGCAGTGCATGGTGAAAGTACGAGTTACAGTTGGTGAATTTCTGTTTTTTTTGTTTAAAATGTTACGTTTTAACTGACATTTTCACCTAACTATAACATTACTTTAACCTTTTTTTAGTGAACTTACAAGGCTTTTTTCACGTAAAGTAAGATAACATTACCAGAGCTAACTCTACCATCATCTTAACCTCTGTTTTTTTCAGTAAATTTCTGAGGTTTTATTAACTTAAATTAACAATATAAAGAGTTGTCACTTGCAGGGGCCTCTCACTCCTTTGAGAGCGTGAAGGCTGACAGGAAAAAAGGCTTGTACGGCCAATCAGATTGCTCCAGTATTAGAAGTTGCTTCCCATCAGGAACCTCGTGTACTCAACTATCCAGATATCTATACATTTTGAACAACAATTTCTCAAAAAGTACTGAACGGATTTATATCATATCATAATAAACATTATTTTGGCAGTTGCCATAAAAGCAAACACAGAAAAGGTGAAATCACATATAAAACACTAAGAACGTAGCATATATAAAAGGAAACAAGCATTTACAATGCAATAGGTCTCGCAGCATTACAGTTTGAGCTATTGGCATTGTATATGATAAATGTGTTGCATTAATTTGTTAGCAAACTCTGAATTGGTGTATAAAGATGATTTGCAAACTGTGAAATGTTGCTGAATAGTAAGCAACGTTGTGAATAATATTGTTTGCTAGTCATCCTTGGGTACCAGAGTACTTCCCTTAAGGCAGAGGTATTATCTTTAGACTATGGGTGTCGGTGCCGCTTGAGCTAGAAACAGGGCCAGCTTTAGCAGTGGTGCTGCCCGGTGTGACATACTTTTTCGACACCCCCGCGTCCTTCTTCCCCCACCTCATCCTCTGATTCCATCATTACCACCGTGTAAAAAGTGGACCTCATCTTCCCTTAGGCCCTCTCTCGCATACATTTCATTTGCTTTATAGTGCTGGTAAAGGCTGGCTTTACGAATCCGCTCAGATATCCACACAAACACCGATCTGTTCTTTGCAGCAGATTAACCCTCTGCACTACTTTATGGTGAGTCAAACCTGCTACTAGACAAACCTCTGATCTCTCTCTACCAGGAACATTAATCACAAGTTATCATGACGTTTTTATTGCTGCCTGAAACCTGGATTTACAAGGAACTCTGCAGCAGGTGATTTTAAATTGCAGGTTACTGCTAAACACAGCGCCCCCCCTCCTAAGGTCATTGCCTCCCTCCAGGTCAGCGCCCAGTGCAGCTGCACCTGTGGCACCACCCTAACGCCGGCTCTGGCTGGAGACCACATAGGAGCTAGGCAGGGAAGAGGTCTGGGGGCGAGGCTCGAGAAAGTGGAGCAGAAACAAGGAACTGGAGGGGGAGAGAAAGCAGGGACAGATTAGGGAGGTAGAGGGAGGGAGTAAAGCTGTTTGTAGGTGGAAAGACAGAGGGATGTCAGAGAGCAGTGATGAGGAGAGACTGGGAACTGTTGAGGTGCAAGAGTATGGACGACAGAGAGACCAGAAGCGCCCGAGGAGGGAGGCTACACTGGTGGAGGGCAGTAGTAGAGAGTGTGTAGTAGAGAGTGTGTAGTAGAGAGTGTGTAGTAGAGACTAAGAGAGAGTGTGTAGTAGAGATTATGCAGTATAGAGTGTGTAGTAGAGAGTAGTAGAGTGAGTAGTAGAGTGAATAGTAGAGTGTGTAGTACTAAGTAGTGAGTGTGTAGTAGAGAGTGTGTAGTAGTGTGTGTAGTAGAGAGTGGTGAGTGTGTGGTAGTGTGTAGTAGAGAGTAGTAGAGTGTGTAGTAGAGAGTGTTTAGTATAGTGTGTAGTAGAGTGGTGAGTGTGTGGTAGTGTGTAGTATAGAGTGAGTAGTAGAGAATAGTAGAGTGAGTAGTAGAGAGTGTAGTAGAGAGTGTGTAGTAGAAAGTGTGTAGTAGAGAGTGTAGTGGAGAGTGTGTAGTAGAGTGTGTAGTAGAGTGTAAATGTAAAAAAATTTAAATTGATACTTGTATAGCGCACTACTCACCCACAAGGGTCTCAAGGCGCTTGTACGAATACCGCTGTGGAACCCATCCTGGCTTTCCCTGTGAGGTGTCCACTCCTGGGCACCCCCAAGGTGGAGGCCAGGCATCCTTAGCGTTGTGGGGGCCGTTGTGGAGATTAAGCAAGCTATTGCCCAGAGTTGCAGAGTGGGACTCCATGATTGGAATAGGCACCGAGGCGAGAATTATCAGGTCCGTGGAATTTTTGAGCCCAAGACCCGCCGAGGCGGGGAATTGAACCCTGGTCCCGGGCTAGACCTCTGCATTAGGGTCTGCCGCTCTAACCATTGAGCCATAGCAGAGAGTAGTGAGTGTGTAGTGGTGAGTGTGCAGTAGAGAGTAGTAGAGTGAGTAGTAGAGAGTGAGTAGTAGAGAGTGTGTAGTAGAGAGTGTGTAGTAGAGAGTGTGTAGTAGAGTGAGTAGTAGAGAGTAGTGAGTGTGTAGTAGTGAGTGAGTTGTAGAGAGTGTGTAGTTGAGAGTGATTAGTAGAGAGTGAGTTGTAGAGAGTGTGTAGTTGAGAGTGAGTAGTAGAGTGAGTAGTAGAGAGTGAGTAGTAGAGAGTGCGTAGTAGAGAGTGTGTAGTAGAGAGTGTGTAGTAGAGAGTGTGTAGCAGAGAGTAGTGAGTGTGTAGTGGTGAGTGTGCAGTAGAGAGTAGTAGAGTGAGTAGTAGAGAGTGTAGTAGAGAGTGAGTAGTAGAGAGTGTGTAGTAGAGACTGTGTAGTAGAGAGTGTGTAGTAGAGAGTAGTGAGTGTGTAGTAGTGAGTGTGTAGTAGTGAGTGTGTAGTAGAGAGTGAGTAGTAGAGAGTGTGTAGTAGAGAGTGTGTAGTAGGGAGTGTGTAGTAGAGAGTGTGTAGTAGAGTGTGTAGTAGAGAGTAGTGAGTGTGTAGTAGTGAGTAAGTTGTAGAGAGTGAGTTGTAGAGAGTGAGTAGTAGAGAGTGTGTAGTAGAGAATGAGTATTAGAGAATGAGTAGTAGAGAGTGAGTAGTAGAGAGTGTGTAGTAGAGAGTGTGTAGTAGAGAGTGTGTAGTAGAGAGTGAGTAGTAGAGAGTGTGTAGTAGAGAGTGTGTAGTAGAGTGTGTAGTAGAGAATGTGTAGTAGAGAGTAGTGAGTGTGTAGTAGTGAGTGTGTAGTAGTGAGTGAGTTGTAGAGAGTGAGTTGTAGAGAGTGAGTTGTAGAGAGTGAGTAGTAGAGAGTGAGTAGTAGAGAGTGAGTAATAGAGAGTGTGTAGTAGAGAGTGTGTAGTAGAGAGTGTAGTAGAGTGAGTAGTAGAGAGTAGTGAGTGTGTAGTAGTGAGTGTGTAGTAGTGAGTGAGTTGTAGAGAGTGAGTTGTAGAGAGTGAGTAGTAGAAAGTGAGCAGTAGAGAGTGAGTAGTAGAGAGTAAGTAGTAGAGAGTGTGTAGTAGAGAATGAGTAGTAGAGAGTGAGTAGTAGATAGTGTGTAGTAGAGAGTGTGTAGTAGAGAGTGTGTAGTAGAGAGTGAGTAGTAGAGAGTGTGTAGTAGAGAGTGTGTAGTAGAGCGAGTAGTAGAGATTAGTGAGTGTGTAGTAGTGAGTGTGTAGTAGTGAGTGTGTAGTAGAGAGTGAGTAGTAGAGAGTGAGTTGTAGAGAGTGAGTAGTAGAGAGTGAGTTGTAGAGAGTGTGTAGTAGAGAAAGAGTAGTAGAGAATGGGCAGTAGAGAGTGAGTAGTAGAGAGTGTGTAGTAGAGACTAATAGAGAGTGTGTAATAGAGACTAATAGAGAGTGTGTAGTAGAGAGTATGTAGTATAGAGTGTGTAGTAGAGAGTAGTAGAGTGAATAGTAGAGTGTGTAGTAGAAAGTAGTGAGTGTGTAGTAGAGAGTGTGTAGTAGAGTGTGTAGTAGAGAGTGGTGAGTGTGTGGTAGTGTGTAGTAGAGAGTAGTAGAATGTGTAGTAGAGAGTGTTTAGTATAGTGTGTAGTAGAGAGTGGTGAGGGTGTGGTACTGTGTAGTATAGAGTGAGTAGTAGAGAATAGTAGAGAGTAGTAGAGTGAGTAGTGAGTGTGTAGTGGTGAGTGTGCAGTAGAGAGTAGTAGAGTGAGTAGTAGAGAGTGTGTAGTAGAGAGTGTGTAGTAAAGTAGTAGAGAGTGTGTATTAGAGTGTGTGTATTAGAGTGTGTGTAGTAGAGAGTGTGTAGTAGAGAATGTAGTAGAGAGTGTAGTAGAGAGAGTGTAGTAGATAGAGTGTAGTAGAGAGAGTGTAGTAGAGAGAATGCAGTAGGGAGAGTGCAGTAGAGTGTGCAGTAGAGTGTGCAGTAGAGAATATTAGAGAGTGTGCAGTAGAGAGTAGTGACTGTCTAGTAGTGAGCGTGTAGTAGAGTGTCTAGTACAGAGTAGTAGAGTGAGTAGTAGAGAGTGAGTAGTAGAGTAGTTGAGAGTGTGTAGTAGAGTGTGTAGTAGAGAGTGTTTAGTATAGTGTGTAGTAGAGAGTGGGGAGTGTGTGGTAGTGTGTAGTATAGAGTGAGTAGTAGAGAATAGTAGAGAGTAGTAGAGTGAGTAGTAGAGTGTAGTAGAGTAGTAGAGAGTGTCTAGTAGAAAGTGTGTAGTAGAGTGAGTAGTAGAGTGTGTAGTAGAGAGTGTGCAGTAGAGTGTGTAGCAGAGAGTAGTGAGTGTGCAGTAGAGAGTAGTAGAGTGAGTAGTAGAGAGTGTAGTAGAGAGTGTGTAGTAGAGAGTGTGTAGTAGAGAGTGAGTTGTAGAGAGTGAGTAGTAGAGAGTGAGTAGTAGAGAGTGAGTAGTAGAGAGTGTGTAGTAGAGAATAGTAGAGAGTAGTGAGTGTGTAGTAGTGAGTGTGTAGTAGTGAGTTTGTAGTAGAGAGTGTGTAGTAGAGTGTAGTAGTGAGTGTGTAGTAGTGTAGTAGAGTGTGTAGTAGAGAGAGTGTAGTATAGTGTGTAGTAGAGAGTGTGTAGTAGAGTGAGTAGTAGAATAAGTAGTAGAGTAGTAGAGAGTGTGTAGTAGAGAGTAGTGAGTGTCTATTAGTGAGTGTGTAGTAGAGTGTGTAGTAGTGTGTAGTAGAGTAGTAGAGTGTGTATTAGTGTGTGTAGTAGAGAGTAGTAGAGAGTGTGTAGTAGAGTGTGTAGTAGTGTGTAGAAGAGTGTGTAGAAGAGAGTAGTAGTAGAGAGTAGTAGAGAGTAGTGGAGTAGTAGAGGGTAGTAGAGAGTGTGTAGTAGAGTAGTGCATGTGTAGTAGTGTGTAGTATAGAGTAGTGGAGAATAGTAGAGTAGTAGAGGGTGTGTAGTAGAGTATTGAGTGTGTAGTAGAGAGTGTAGTAGAGTGTGTGTAGTAGAGTGTGTAGTAGAGTGTGTAGTAGAGAGAGTGTAGTAGAGTGTAGTAGAGAGTGTAGTAGAGAGTGTAGTAGAGAGTGTGCAGTAGAGTGCGCAGTAGAGTGCATAGTAGAGAATAGTAGAGAGTGTGTAGTAGAGAGTAGTGACTGTCTAGTAGTGAGCGTGTAGTAGAGTGTCTAGTACAGAGTAGTAGAGTGAGTAGTAGAGAGTGAGTAGTAGAGTAGTTCAGAGTGTGTAGTAGAGTGTGTAGTAGAGTGTTTAGTATAGTGTGTAGTAGAGTGTGGGGAGTGTGTGGTAGTGTGTAGTATAGAGTGAGTAGTAGAGAATAGTAGAGAGTAGTAGAGTGAGTAGTAGAGAGTGTAGTAGAGTAGTAGAGAGTGTCTAGTAGAAAGTGTGTAGTAGAGTGTGTAGTAGAGTGAGTAGTAGAGTGTGCAGTAGAGAGTGTGTAGTAGAGAGTAGTGACTGTCTAGTAGTGAGCGTGTAGTAGAGTGTCTAGTACAGAGTAGTAGAGTGAGTAGTAGAGAGTGAGTAGTAGAGTAGTTGAGAGTGTGTAGTAGAGTGTGTAGTAGAGTGTTTAGTATAGTGTGTAGTAGAGAGTGGGGAGTGTGTGGTAGTGTGTAGTATAGAGTGAGTAGTAGAGAATAGTAGAGAGTAGTAGAGTGAGTAGTAGAGAGTGTAGTAGAGTAGTAGAGAGTGTCTAGTAGAAAGTGTGTAGTAGAGTGTGTAGTAGAGAGTAGGCAAGAATAGTAGAGTGTGTAGTAGAGAGTGTTTAGTATAGTGTGGCGAGTGTGTGGTAGTGTGTAGTATAGAGTGAGTAGTAGAGAATAGTAGTGAGTAGTAGAGAGTGTGTACTAGAGAGTGTGTAGTAGAGAGTAGTGAGTGTGTAGTAGTGAGTAGTAGAGTTTAGTAGAGTGTGTAGTAGAGAGTGAGTTGTTGAGAGTGAGTAGTAGAGAGTGTGTAGTAGAGAATAGTAGAGTAGTGAGTGTGTAGTAGTGAGTGTGTAGTAGAGTGTGTAGTAGTGAGTAGTAGAGTGAGTAGTAGAGAGTAAGTAGTAGAGTAGTAGTGAGTGTGTAGTAGAGTAGGGAGTGTGTAGTAGTGACTGTGTAGTAGAGAGTGTGTAGTAGAGTGTGTAGTAAAGTGTGTAGTAGTGAGTAGTAGAGAGTAGTAGAGTGAGTAGTAGAGTGTGTAGTAGAGAGTGTGTAGTAGAGAGTGAGTAGTAGAGAGTGAGTAGTAGAGTGTGAGCAAGCACTACAACAGAGCTTTAGACGCTAGGCGGGCGCCCCCCCCCCCACCCCAGTATTCCTGGTGTGCTGATTCACCCTCCTAAAGGTACTGGCTGTAACGTTTGCCTGATTCTGTAGTGTGATAACTTTGAGGTACCAGGCGGTACCCTAAACATTTACCGGGACCACTTTGGGATTTCCACTGGTGCCTTGACGGCGGGCCATGCCTGCCCTGGGCACCAGTGGTAAAGGAGCGTAGGAGCTATGGATAGTGCCTAGTAACCCTAGCTAGGTTTGGCAAACAGCGCTTTGGAAGTAGTAACTCTCCACAGATCCAGCCAGAATAAAGCCTCACGGCGCTGCCTGGTTCCATTAGTATCGCTACTGGTTTCTTGGCCTTTGACCAGGGTTGGGCGTTGTGCTGATTACTGGTCCTATTTCCTTTGGGGTCCTGGTGAGAGGCTTTCACCCGTGACAGCGCTGCTAGTCCTCTTGTTTCTTGATGTAGCACGAGCTAGATCGACAGGAGGGACTTCCAGGCGCTTTACAAAGCATCATCCAAGTCAAACCTAGGAGGCAACACGGTGGACGTACAGAGAAGTGAGGGTCAAACACCTACATTGGGGTGAAAGGTTCCATTATTTCCTGGGTTAAGGGGCGCAGGCTGGCATCAGATGAGAGAGTTAGTGTATTGCATGACCGAGTGACAAGCCTCGAGGCGCTAGAGGCGGAGGGGGACGGGTATTTGCACGTCCTTCTGACGACGCCGGGCGCAGGCTGTGAATCTCAGCTTCCGACTCTGGCAGCCTCTGAAGACATGTAATGTTTGTGTTGTCGGCGAGCTACACCCTCCTGCACGCTGCTTTACCAGGTGAAGTGGGGGGCGGAGGGGCCCTGTTTAAATGCCAGGAACGCGCAAGTACTCCTCTCCATAGCCCTGCTTTTCCATACATAGCTCCAAGATCACAGGCTGGTGCACGACCTAGAAAGTGTTTGAGATGTTTATTTCCTTGACTCTGATGCATGGCGCAGAGGACGCACACACAGCATCTGAGCTGTGTGTCTTTTTGCAGATGTGACACTTTGTGCATTCTGGCGTTACCCTGCTAGTGTCCACAGGTTTGGTTTTGAGTGGCCTGTAGACGCCTGCTGCCTGTAGACAGACCCCGGCCCTCCCGGGGCCCTGGACCCTTCATCTGTGGTACGTGAGCAGGATGAAGCCCATCGGTGGTGGGTGGTCGCTGAGGTCACTGTCTGTTGAACATTTGAACGGATGAGCCTCGATTCTTTCATTGTCTGCCCTTGAGCAGAGTGCTGTGCAGCAAGACTGTCTGTGGGGTCAACGGGGCGAGCTTGTCTCTGGGCACAACGGAACGAGCCTGCCTCTTTCATCGAGCCCATGGCCATGGGACACTATCTTTGCCATCTTAAGAGGGAAGCGTCAGCAGGCACACAATCGGCAGCGGCTGAAAGCGTGTTCCTAAGTCTTCGAAAAATGGTTTTACACGCATTTAAACTTTCGCAACCGCTCAAAAATATACGTTGGATTTCATTTTCAATAACTAAAAATAATTAATCATGTGCTAAACATACCATCTAATCTATGTGTAAATCCTTAGCGCTAAAATTTCATATCAACCCCACAACATACCATTTCATTTTAAAAAGCCCAAAGTTACAAAAAATAAACTTACCAACCACGCTGCCAAAGGTTTCAAAAGCCGCAGAACTCAACTTAACAGCCCTTCGCAGGGTACTCAGATATAATGCAAATTAAAAGTCCAACGCTGCCCCAACAAGTACAAACAACAGCAGCCACCGCAGCGAACACGGAAGACTACGAAAGCGAAAGCAGCTCAGTACTGGGCTGTAACTGAGGGCGGGGGCTGCCTGCGCATGCGCGTCATTCCAAAGTTTCGTTTTTGGGAGCGAGCCCCGGAGCGAAAACGAAGTGGCAGCTGAAGTCCCGGGTCCCAGGAGGGGGCCTGGGTGAAGACCAGCGGATACCAGTGCGGGAGAGAGAGACACGGAACACGCAGAAAGAGACCGGTGAGTGGGGAGATGTGTGTGTGCGTGTGTCTGTGTACATGTGTCTGTGTACATGTGTCTGTGTGTAGAGCACGGTGAGTTGGTGGGGGTGGTGGTGTAGGGGGTGTCGGGCGTGTGTCTATATGTGTGGCTGAGTGTGTGCGCGTGCGTGATCGTGATCCATGGTGACTGAAGAGCCTGCCGGAATCGGAGCGCGTGTTGACGCGCGCGACCTGATCCCGGCAGGCTGCTGCGTGTGTGCGCGTGCCAGTCTCTTGTCCTCTCCCTTTCAGTCCTTGAAAGCCAGAATGATAACAATAGTCTCGCTCTGCGACAGCAGGCCTTTGGCCTGCAATCGCAGGGCGAGACCTAAAAAGCAGCTAAAATATTTCTTTTAACCCACAGTGAACAGATGCAGCATATAAGAGGAGCATAATAGTAAAATATAAAATTATTAAAATGTTAATAATACCCACGATTAAGACTAGCAGCAAAGAGGGAGAACATCTCAGTAATTTGGAGATGCAAGAGTGGACTTCATCTGGGAGCTCCTATAATGGTTGCTTACAGTTACGCGGTCTAAAAGGAAATCATGAATGACAGCAAAGTGCAACTCGGACACACTTGATTTTGAGGAGCTAGATATGTGGTAATCTTTTTCTGTCTTCGTCTCCACATATACGCAAGAAACATAGAGACTGCAAAACAATTATTTGTGCTGTGTCAGCTCTATGGAACCTAGTTTTATTGTCCCTGATGCCAACGTTGCAGCATAACAGAAGAATCCATTTCCTCCTATGTGCATGGTACTGCGGGCAAAAGTACAGGATATGATCTACAGATTTGTTGCTCTACTGGCAAAATTGGCAGCTTAAGTTGAGATCAGCATTAACAGGGGTGCGTCGCCACTTCCCAGTAAATGATTGAAGAGGCAAAGTCTCAATTCAGAACTTGATTAAAGGGTCTTGGCACCCGGAGGCTCAATTATGTCCATGTACCTTTCCAAGAGATAAGTATTTTTAAATTCCGAAAAGGTAGAAGTTAAGTTACCTGCCCCCCCCCCCCATACTGGTGAAGTCTGCCATCTGTGTGTCTCCAATACCACTCCTTGAGCGTAGACTTAAAAATGCCACTAGACATTTCTGGGTAGGCCCACATGTCACCACACCCTATCTCCTCAAGTGATTTCTTTTTAAAAAAAGCAACCATGGAATTCTGGGGGCCCCAGGAAATGTCCTAATCCCTTCCAAGCCCAGCTGATAGAAAAGTAAACTGCTGAGGACCAAATCCTCCTCCAGTACATCAAAGGACTGAGCTTTACTTTATGGGCAAGTGAACGGATGCCAAGATCTACGCGAGTGGCACTAGTGGAGTGGTAGGGTGGAGGTTGGTGAGGAGTCGGAGGACACGATTTTCATGATCAGCTCCAAATTTAAATCTTTAACATTGGCATGCCTCCAGAGCTCCCCACCATATAGGACCCCCCTTCCCCACAGGGCTTGCAAATTGTAAATTTGTAATGCTGGTGTCATTGGACCGCAGCTGGATCCCTTCAAGGCTTGCGGAAGGCCACCACTTCAGTGTTGTAATCTAAGTTGGGACTTTTGAATCTGCTGTGACCAGCCAAATTGCTCTTTAAGAGTGAGCACCAGGTATTCCAAGGTGCGGACCCTCTCCAATTGCGTACCATTGAGGACCAGGTGCGATCTTGCCGTCTTGCAAGCGCTTAATACCATGTATTTTGTCTTGCATGTGTTGATCTCCAACCCTCTCTGTCTACAGAAGACCTCGAACCTGGTCCAGAAGCTTTTGGATGAATTGGGGATCTCAAGACCAGTAGCATGTCATCCAGATGCAGGAGTGCCGGACCTTCCTGTTAGCCACACGTGGAGCATCATGCTTGCAGTGTTCTAGCATGTTGACCAAATCGTTCATATATAACAACAGAAAACGATACCTGTTTGCAGAAAAGCTTCTGTAACGTATCCGCCAAACTAATTGGGTGATAGTTACTAGGATTGTTACGATTGCTTTTCTAAAATATAGGTAATATATGGGGGACACATATCTGGGTGGGCCAGGTAAAAGTCAGTAGGAATCTTATCAGGCCCTAGTGCTTTAGGTGCTAGGCTAGTCTTAATAGCCAGCAAGGTTTCACCTAACCCAAATTCCAGGGTATTCTTGTTTTCTAATTTGGTGACCAGGGATGGATCAACAGCATCCCAGCATGGTTCCTCCACAACTGTATATAGATTTAAAAAATGAAATGGAGGTTGGGTTGCACACAGGAGCCCTACTTACCCGGAGAGCTACCATTAGCTCACGAGCTACTTGTTGGTGAAGCCTGACCTAAACCTTTATGTTATTTTCAAATGAATGTGCGGTGGTGATGATGATGATGAGATATTGTGTAGTCTTCCATGCTGTTTGTACAACAATGGGCACAGCAGTAAACCCTAGCGCACATCTAACGTAGAGCGACCTCTAAGATCAAACTATAAAATATGCATACCTACTGGCTCCTGCGCATCATAAATTAGACCTGTTCAGACTCATCCTGATATTAGAGATTAATGGAATTGCATCTTGAGCGTAAATGATATGATTCACAAATCAGTAATAGAATGCATTACATTTCTCTTTTATCAGAATTAAATTTATAATGGAACACTTGGGGTGTAAGGTGCTGTTTACTTACTCTAAAGAGTTCAGTAAAATCTTCTTTTCTACCACGACCAACCTTTTCTACTTTTGCATTTGCAAACATAAAAGAGCATCATCATCCAGCATTATTCACTGATGTGTAGAATGTACTACAGCTGTCTATAGTACTAGAACTTCCTCTTGGTAGCATAAATGAAAACTAAGGGCCAGATGTAGCAAGCCAAATTGCGATCGCAAAAAGCTGAAATTCGCAATTCAGCTGTGTTCAATGTAGGAAGGCAAATACCTTCTCGCAAGCAGTTAGAGAAGCGCAATTTGTGATTCCCTAAATGCTATGCTAGTAGGCATTGCAAATTGCGATATTGCCTTACGGAATCGCAAATTACCACCAAAGGTAATTTGCAATTTCCTTTAAAAAAGAACTTTTTTGCTTTTTTCAAAGTGCCATGTGGCACATATATATGCCCTTAGGGCATGTATGTGCGCCACATGTGCACACATGCACATTTCAGGGGTGCAACAGGGTGTCCTTTTGGAACCCTTGCACCCTGGAAATTGCGCACGCAATTTGAAAGTACCTATTGGGTACACGCTAATTGCGTGTGCAATTCCAATTCCTTCCTATGGGCCTCTATGCCCATAGGAATGAATGGGAAGGTATTCCTTGATTACGAATCGCAATTTGCAATTAAGAAATATTAAGGAATCGCAATTAATATTGTGATTCCTACATACATTCCATTTTGTGAGTCCTTAATAGCGATTCCCTAATTATCGCTATTAAGGACTCGCAAAACCGATTTTACCTACATCTGGCCCTAAGTATTTTAGAATTACGTTATTTATCTGAATAGAGTATAGCATTGCAGTTCTCAAGCAAATTAAAGTGGTTTCTGAATAAAACAAAATGATTTAATTTTCAACCACTCATTTGTTAATGTTACTTCCAGTCCCTGGATAAAATAGTCGTTCAATGTGAGATCAAGTACATAATTGTCTTGGCTTGGATATAAAGTGACTTAAATCTGAAACATGGTTTAAATTACACCAAAAGGACTATGACAGTAGCTTCATTCATCCCATGATCTATTTATATGTCTAGATACATTTTGATGAGTTACCCAGAGTCTGCTATGAAACATAATAAGCTTTAAGGGGCATCTTAACCTTATCACTCATTAGTTTTTAAAAGTGTATGTCATAAAGGGAAGCTGTCTCAGGTGTTCAGAAGGTATTCTGAGGACCAACACATGCCTGTCCTGACCACCGTTCAGCAAAAAGCTGACCACAATAATGAGTGATCATTTGTACACATATTAAGGGGTCCTTTCTTCCCTGTTCTGCCCCCAAATTAAGTCACTTACAAGAGATGTAAACCTTGGTAATAGTCATTTCTACTGCTCTCTGACCTCATGTTCTTACTGCAATTAAATGATGTAATCAACCCCAGAATTAAGTGGTCCTATTCAATTATTAATCTTGTTCTTGTGGTACTACTTGTATGATTTTAAAGAATAATACAATTCATATCCCTCTTTAATATTTTCAAAGCCGTTGCCAAGTCTTGAAACACATTATTCTGTTTGTCTTGAAGAAGGTGGCCCGCAACTGAAGATGTGCAAAAATATCATCAGGTGTTTTCTGCAATGTAACCCATTGGAGATCTGTTTGTCAATCATGCAAATGATTTTTAGCAGTATTATGCAAAGTATATCATCAATTGTGTTCACTCTACTATTCCTTCCTGGACTATGCTCTTTGATATTAGCCTGAGATCCTAATTATATGATAGGCATTGACAGACATTGTAATTTATAGAAATTATATCTTTGGACCTAGTTTTGTTTTTGCTGTTATTTGAGATATAACAGATTTCCTTTGTGTGCAAATATTATATTAATATCTTTACATATTTTTAATTATTAAGATCTAATACCTGAAATGTGATATGGGGTCTGTTGTATATTGAGGTTAAACACTAGCTGCAATGAGTATGTGTTAATGTTCAAGCAATCTTCAGATACAAATGTGACTGTATTACATTTTGAGTCCCATCCATTTGAATCATTCTCGTAGGGCTTTGCCCTTGAAGTAGGATCTCATTTACAGTGTATTGAACATTCAGGATACATAAAGCTCCAGACTAAGAGTGACTGACACCAAGCTTTTGCAATAACATTGTATGCAATGAAAAAGAATAATAAACAAACTTTGGGTCACTGCTGGCCATGAGGTGAAAATGTGTTTCTAATTTTGGATTACTAAGGCACCCTGAGCAATGATATGTTGTATATTAGATAACACGATCACAGAATCTCAAAAAGTCATAACTAAAACAACACAAGCTGCTTCAATAGACCATGAGGTCCTCATCCTAGGGCGTGTTCACGCACCAATGCAACCTCCAGCTGAAAAACAAGGGTACAAATCACAGTGGGAAAGAATCAACGGTCCTTGGGAGTAGGAAAATAGTCCATTATCAGCACCATCAGTGCTTCCCAATACATCACCATCACTCCCTTAAAAACAGACACCCTACTCAAGTTTCTCATACCACTGTCAGCCTCTTTAACAGTCCCATTAGGAATATTGGGAGCCGCCACAAAATTGAAAGATATTAAACGCAACTCATCTTGTCTGTTGGGCAGTTTGATACTCTGTTCTCCATCTAACTCCCAATTTTTTTCTTCACCCACTAAGAAACTAGGAATGAACCGGTTTCCGCTCTCTCAAGAGTTCAAATGACATGCAACCCATCCTGAAATTTGGCACAGTCCTATAGGGTGCTAATGTAGCTTCTAAAGCTTTACTCTAAACAATCTCTCCCCTGTCAGCTAATTGGATTGTTTCTTTAACTAACCGATTGATGGGTTCGACATGCTCATTAAGTGACTTAACATTCATTCGTTTCAAAATGTTTGTTACCAACTGACAACAGAAACAGCGACTGCATTGAAGGTGCTGATTGTTTTCACAAGGGACGTATTTGATCACAAACGGAAACATTAGAAGCTTACTAGGTAATCCAGCCAACCTCAATGTGATTGTCCCAACTTGAATTATGTCTTCAACATGATAAAGAATCAGCTCTTATACCAGTCCAGGACAATCTGTGAATGGCTTCTATTGTGACATTGTGATTTCCTGCATCTTTGTTGTACTTCTCACCACTGCATTCTACTAAATGGCCTCTTGACCATTGGCCCTAGAGCTGTGGTCAGTCTCTAGTTCACTTTGTTTGGCCAAGGAGTTCATTCCTTTCTTCTATGACTTCCTTCATGTCTGAATCTAAGGGGCTGATTACGATGGTGGGCGGATGTAAGTATCCAAAACGGGACTGCCAGACAGTCTATCGACAGTCCCGATATAGACATTACAATGCGACTGCCACCACGGCGGTTGCAATGCCTATATTTTGTGTTGCAGCGTGTGTTGCTAGCTGCAGCCCACACCGCAAGACAAAAAGGGGACACTGCACATATCCCTGTATTGCTGCCACATAGTGTAGGGATATGTAGGGGCAGTGCCCATATCTGGGGTGCAGGGAGGAAGGGGGCCCCGCTACGGGCCCCCAAAGTCCCTTTGCTCCTGCCTTTTCATGACAGGGTACCTGCCAGGAAAAAGGCAGGCAGAAAGGGACATCATAATCCCTACGGTCGGAACCATGGCGGTTGGTCTTTCCGACCGCCAAAGACACGTCCACCATTGTAATGGGGCGGGAGTAAAACCTGCTTACGGTCGTGGTGAAACCACCACCAACAGGCTGTCGTTCGCGGTTTCACCACCATCGTAATCAGGCCCTAAATTACTGAATTGTGGTTGCCCTCAAGCATCATCAGTGACACCAGATCTGCTTGATTGCTAACTTTCTCACTGTTCTCATCTCAATTCACAAGTGTTGTCAGTGCTACATGGGTGTTGTGAAATGTCAATCAAACTTATGAAGAACTTTGAATTCAAGCAAGAATGTTTTGCCATTGTATACCACCTAACTGAGCGTGTTTCATCAGCTGACTTGTGTACAACACATCATAGAAGATCATTGAGTCACTCCCGAGGTTTCCTTCTCAACAAGAGAAATTTCTGAAGTTATCTGACCCCAAGGCTCCTGCTGTAGTTCCTTGTCTGTTGTTCAGTATATTTGTTCTTGATGTTCCATGTCTCCACTTACCTGTAAATGACTGATGGATGTAGGTGTAGACACAGAGACAGGACAGATAGCTAGACAGACATCCAGACTGCTATGGTACACACCAATACAGCAAAGGTTTACATGAATGAGGTATAGTTCTTCTGCATGAGACATCTGTGACAGTAGAAAGGTATCTCTGCTGTCTCAGACATGTGGGAGGTAGCTTTGCTCTCTAGACTGAGATATAAACCAACAGAACAAGGATATTTGATGCAGAACAATTGAGGGATACCCCTTCTGGCAAGAGATAGCTGTGTTGGCTGCGGCCCATGAACGGTAGTTAAACTGCCTGTGAGAGGTGAGGAACTGCTCTCCTGCCTCCACTCAGTGACATATCAGACATCGGTTGAAGGAAAGGGTATGGTAGAAGGTATGGGATAACTGCGATGACTGTGACAGCTGTTAGGCTGTTTGTGAAATGTGAGAGATGTATCTGCTGTTTGCATTCAACTAAATATCGCCCATTTGAACAAGGGATTTATCTGAGAGACATAATTGTGTGTCCATAGCAAAGGAGAGAGAGATTGTTGATTGAGAGAGATGAGGGGAGTCCCATTGACTCTTGAGAGGGGAGAGATGGCTCTGCTGTCAGCAGTGAGCATGACGCCAGCCATCCGAGTACGGAATTCATTTGCCAAAGCTGATGTCGAACTTTGCAGTCCGCAGCAAGGGACGGATGATTCTGCGGGCTGCAACAAGTGTGAGACAGCTCAGCTGTTCCAGCGAGTGAGAAATGAGCATCGGTTGCCTCAGGCGGAGTAAGGGCTAGCTCCGCTGACAGTCCAGGTGGACATGTGGCCTGTTGCATCTGCCTCTAACTGCCTATTTCCTGCCCTCCAGATGGTGTGTTCTTATAACACTCCCCATGAGGGATGCTTTGTTGCTCCCATTCTTCAGTCCATAACTTTGCTTCAGAGCCAGAGTAGCCCTCCCTACACCCTCTAGCTAATTATTACATGTATCTGTAGAGCACAAACTGGTTGACAGGAAAGGGAACATGGTGGTGACATTCCACAAAGAGTGTGGTCTTGTGAGAGTAGAAGGTCTTGAGTTCTAGACTTTCCTCAAGTTGTTCAGACACTCTGTGCCGCAGATAGGTAGCAAAACCTGAAGCCTTGACCCTACGATGTTGGTGCGACTGTTCCAGTGAGTCAGTAGTAGTCTAAGCCCGACAAGGGTCGATCTTGTGTTGGAACATGGAAGGGATGCGATAGAGGGTACAGGACATATACCTTCACCTGTTTTACTCCAGAATTTCAGAGAAAAGAGAGATGCGCATAGCTAGTGGTCAACACGTCCAAAATGCAACTTCCCCCTTCTGTACAGCATGCCAAAGTTAGTTACTTCAAGGTTCCCAATGAGGTGAGAGCGTTGGTTTGCCACATCCAATTTACTCATATTTCAGACTCTTTGTATTGTCCCTACAACAGTTTATTGGACGACGCACAATGCTTGAAAGAGAAGTTACCTTGCTATGTGCCGCTTCCGGTGCCCCACACTTGGGCTACCACTCCCTTTTGGGAATGCCATGATTCAGAAGACAATGAGGTCTATTTTTCTCTCCTTACAATGGACAGAACACAAGTTAAACTTTAACAGAAGATTATGTGTTCAGAGGGATTCTTTTCTCCATCTGCTCATCTACAATGATTTCCAGTAATGCATTTGTATGCCCAGCTACTGGTTGTCCGCTTTTCCCCTCTCTTTTTTATCATTGATCCTGATGTATATATTTTTTTCTATTTTATTGGATTGATTATTACTTTTCCAATGTCATGAATTGTATGTTTTTAAATTCTTATATGGAGTTGTGCAACTTTTATGGTTTTATTTTAAAACTGGATAACGTTTTTGAAATTTTTATTTTCATAGTGTTTGAGTTGTAGTGTGGCGAGCACCAGGATCACTGTTGCATGTACGTTGCACTCTAAAATGATAGTAAAAACATGGGCAATCGCTCCATATTAGTGTATCTTAAATAAGTGTAATGTGATATAACGTGTGCAATGTAAACGTGTATTGTGAATATTAAAAACACAGCTCTTTTTATGCTATCTACTGTAGCATCGGTTACATGACCTCTCCCGCCCTTCACCCACCCATCACTTCCTGATTTCTGTAATCTGGTCTTCAAATGACTACTCATATCAAGCATCTAAGCACTTCATGTCTGATGCTCGAGCTGCAAAAATTATTTAAAACATCACATGTGATGTAACATGATATGAGATAGAATTACTGAATGTGACGTGAATTTATATAAGGTGACATGGTACAATATACCATAAAAAAAGGGGCATGTTGTCATGTTGCCAGCAGTTTATGCAGCTTTCGCCATTGAATGTCTTGATGGCAATTTGCGGACTGAAACATGTACTTTGATGTCCTTGGTATCAACGAATTCATATGGCTTAACCATTGCCACCAATGCTGGATATAAATGAGATGTTAACAGTGCTTGGGAGGAGGGGTGATTTTTATAACACTGGACCTACCTAGAGGCTCACAGCCCATGACCATTTAAGGATGCCTGTAGATGGACTTAGTGCTCAGTACTTACACCCAAGATATCATTTAACTCTTTCATACATTTAGGAGTTTGTTATTTATGTTTAATGATATATCAGAGGAAGGATTGTCGGAAAACCGACTCCGAAATGTAGTATTGTTCGTGTTCTAAATAAAGCAAAGCAATTCTGGAAGGGGAAAATCGAACTTACGTTTAAAGCAAAATGGCACACAGCACAGCAAAATAATTAAATTACAATTGTCATTGGAACTGACCAGAGCGCTTGTGAGAAAGGGGTCAATTGGAGCATAATGCATGTAATTACCTACCGATTTCACCTCCATACAAGTCTATGGAACCTAATCATGTGTCAGAAACGTGTTACTTACAATGGGAACTTTGAGCAGGTGGGAGGATCTTCTCCCTCAGATAGCTCAACAGGGCCTTGAGGAGGAGATATCATTCATAAATACTATACTCGGCTTATTATCCCCCCCAAAATCCTGCTTCCAGTTGCCAGGACTGATGTTCTGCTTTTCAGAAGTGTGCAAATGTACAACCTTTAATTACAGGGCTTCTTGCAAGCATATTTGAGGTTAATGGATATTTCAAACCAATAAGAAACAACATCCATATTTGTGTATAAAATACATTGTTGCACTCTCTTAGTCATACAGCTATAAAACTGTAATACTGCAATATATATAAGAATACATCATTATATTTTCACATTAGTGAAATAAATCCACTTTTCCTTAATCATTTCTTTCTGTTGAAAAACCGTGGCTGGTGATCATTCATGTCTTCATGGACAAGCACATTCTAGGTTGCTTTAGGTTTTAAGCTCCAAGTGTCTTGCCATGGTTTTGTGTCTGGAAGCATGTATCCTCCACTACGCGGCCAGGGCGACTGACGCTGGAATCTGGGGATCAGGGTTCGATCCCCGGCTCCGGCGGCAGGTTAGCCCAGCACCATGTGACTGGGCAATAGCTTGCTTAATCTTCCCGACGGCCCCCAGCGCCTAGAGACCCTAACGGGTGATTGTGCGCTATACAAATGTGGATTATTATTATTATTATTACATCTCTTCCTTCCCTGAGTGAGACATGTGGCGACAAGGACTAGTCAATTTCCCACTGTTCTATAGAAAAGAAGCTGAGGAGGGGACACTGAGAAAATCTGACTAATGCTTCTTGCAAAAAGTCTACTTCTAAGTTCCCGGGCTTCCACTGGTTGCCAATGTGCGTTATGCAGTTACTAGAAGGGTCCATCCAGTGAATTGTGTCACAATAGAGCTCAAAACCCAGAGTCCATGAAACATGTAAAAATCCTAGCCTATTGCTGGTAATTGTAAGCAATGCAGGGCTGGATAAATACACCTTTTTTGCATCTTGACTGGATGTCTCCTTTAATTTTCTTCAAGTTCCTCTTGCATATGACTTCTATAGAAAAACCTGCATCTTTCAAAGACTAGTTTTTGAGATAGTAATTGTAGCACATTCCCATTGCTTTTTTCTCCATCTTCATCAGGTAGGGATAAGAAAACTCTATAGGTTCCTTCGATCTTCGGAACCCGAGCAATGCCAGAAACTACTTCCTCTTGCAAAGACATATTTTATGCCAAAGGATTCTATGAAAGTCTCAAGGCTACACTTCTAATCTAATAAGTTGGCAGGGTATGCTCAGACGTGAGTCCCTTGCTCACTTTGCCACTGGATTCAAGCAAGATGAAGACGTCTGTAATGCAGAAACCGGTCCTCGGAAGCTTGTTTCCGGTCCAGGGAAGGCGTGGCTTGGCAGTTCGGGCTGGACTGTTCCCATGAGGCACAGGGTCAGACTGATTTGCATATGGCCATGTCTGAACTGGGGTGGCAGAGTGGGCTAAAGAACGGTGATGTATTAAACCCAGATCAGTTGCCTGGGGGTGAGTGCTTGTATTGTCAACGCTCCGTCCATCACCACCTTTGGTTTTGCGCGCCATAAGTTGGCAGGGTATGCTCAGACGTGAGTCCCTTGCTCACTTTGCCACTGGATTCAAGCAAGCCGGGCTGAAGATGGCTGTAATGCCAGAAACCGGTCCTCGGAAGCTTGTTTCCGTCCAGGGAAGGCATGGCTTGGCAGTTCGGGCTGGACTGTTCCCATGAGGCACAGGGTCAGACTGATTTGCATATGGCCATGTCTGAACTGGGGTGGCAGAGTGCGCTCAAGAACGGTGATGGATTAAACCCAGATCAGTTGACTGGGGGTGAGTGCTTGTATTGTCAACGCTCCGTCCATCACCACCTTTGGTTTTGCTTTACACTTCTAATCCTCCCACAACACTGGAGGTTTCACATAGGACACATAGGATGGAGGAAGGAGGTTTTGTCTTGAATCGTGGTATATAGCCTTTTCCACGCCCCTTGCGAGGTCTAAAGCACTTTCTGGGTGGTACCCCTGCATTATTTATATATTGCTTCCTACCCCTGGCAAAGTGGTGAGGTGCTCAAATTTGTCAGGTTCCTGGATGTCATTCGGAATGCATTGTTGAAAGGCAGTAGTTGGTAGTTTGGCGGATATGCGACATGTTGAGTGAGGTGCGTGAGATTTGAATAATGCAGTGGAAGCGTAGTGCGCCAAATGTCGCTCCACATAAGGATGTGGCATACTGGAGAGTGTGCGAATAGATGCTGACATGCATGCAGGTGCTTACCAACTTAAGGTGGACAGTTTCAAATGTAGTCCAGTAAGGTGTATGGACGCCTCTCAGTAGCATCTAAAGAGCCAACCCATTGGGCTCTGTTTTAGGTGGTGTAGAATCTGCTTAACCTTAATGGAAATAAGGCCTTAGACTTACATAGATACCATGTACCCGCCATTGGTGATGCAATATGTATTACTTGTGACGCATGGTGCAACAATGAGACAGTGCTTGCTGCAAAGTTTAGATGCATTAATTCTTTATGTATAATGGGAAACAGCACACACTAACACCCTATCATATATGGAAAAAAGGAAACTATTGCTTCACCAACTCCAATTAAACCTTAAAAAGTTGGCAAGGCATCTTTCTTGTAAAGCCCCCAATGGAAATCCCCAATGACTGCTCCTGGCAGTGACAATAACAGGTACAGCGTGTGGTCTCTCAACTTGAGCATTTTAGCAAAAAAGCTGAGGATACACCTGCTCTAGTTTTCAGTAACAGCATTACCTTCTGTACCAATGATCGATGGCTTGTCAATTTTTCAGGGAACTTGTCTTATATTTCGACTAGCTACACAACTATGTTGATAGCGACCCCAATCAGTCAATCAATTAGGGGTTTATACAGCATGGCTATTCATCCATGAGGGTGTCAAGGTGCTGAGAGGGGGGGCTCCTGATCCATCTGGGCATTGAGGTTCAGTCGAAGAGCAAGATCTTGAGATCCTTCCTGAATTGGGTCAGCGACAGGGATTGCCTAAAGTGGATAGGTAGAGTGTTCCTGATCTTGGTGGCGAGGTAGGGGAAGGATCTTCTTCTGGCTCTTGTCTTTTGGACCCATGGGATGGTGGCCAGGGCCGGTTGGGCGGAGCAAAGGTGTCTGGCAGGTACGTGGAATGAGAGGCGGTGGTTCAGATATGCTGGCGCTGTGTTGTGGAGTTCTCAAAGGTGTTCAGTGATAGGGCTGCAGCAGGGGATATTGATGACCAGTCTGGCTGCAACATTTTGAACATTCTTGGCCAAAGTACGATGTCGGGTGGACCTAAGTCCTCCCGACACTGTCTCAGTCCTGAGACTGACCAACCTCTGGTCGGCGGTCCCAAACGCCTAATTAGGTTGCGTCCGAACACTGTTCGGTTGCATTCCTACATTTCCCTACGGTAACATGCATTACGACCATAAACCGGCCGTAATACATTCTCCCATAGGGAAATGGGAGGTGCTGTTCATCCCTGCACCCCGTGGCAGGCACCTTCAGGTGCCTGCCACGTGGTGCATGGTTCAACAAGGGGTCTCGGCCCCCAACCAGAGGCCGTACACCTAAGGGGGCCCTGCTGGGGGCCCCCAAACACACTTTCCAATGTGGTTTACATGTTGGACAGGCCAGCATGAAAACCATGCCGAAACTGTGCATCGTAATCCCAAGGGCGGAAAGGCCTGCCCTTTGGGATTACCAGCGGTTCTGACTGGTCGACGGGCTCCTTGAGCCCTTCGGAAGCCAGCCGGAATGACCAGCTGGTTTCATTTCTGACCGCCAGCATTTTAATCCGGCGGTCAGAAAGTAAACTGAGGGGCCGATTACGATGCGGCCGGGAAGGCTCCAACCATCAGTCAGAGCTTATACATGCTGCATCGTAATCGGCCCCTATGTAGTTTCCTGAGGAGTTTCTGGGTTATGCCGGCATAGAGTTTATTGCCGAAGTTGAGTCTGCTGGTGATGAGTACATGGGGGATCGTCTTTCTGGATTCAGTGGGCTCTATCTGATTGCATGCATGTAGTTCCAGTTTCTGGCCTGCAATAGCAGAATTTGGTAGTCCGTCTGTAGATGCATGCTGAAGGAATGCTTCTACATAACACATATGCACATATAGTTTGCACTATCAGTGAATTGCACCATATCCAGGAAACAAGTAAGCATCAAAAAGTCCTTGGACGTTACCCACGTATACACAGGCAAACATTACAGCGAGGTAAAGTGAAATTACAAAATGTGGTTTGCATACCACAGGCGAGGAAGCTCTGCATCCCACATGCATCCTTCCTGGAAACACCACTAGTAAAATTTCTCATGTGTCTCATTCTTTGGTACTTTTTTAGTATGTATATATACATCACCAAGGATGAACTTGTCTCTCAGCGATACTCAAAATATTCAATGAGCAAATATATTCTTTGTGGCACATCTCAGGGCCGCCACCCAAGCAGACGACTCCCAATACCAATGTGTTGAGGAAGACGAGTTTACTTCCATTCACAGTACTATGTTCAGACACCTCTTGTTGTCACTTCAGTTCACCAGTACTCTTGGTATCCATGGTTAGAAGAAGCCACACCCTCCACGGGGTCCCCAAAGGACACTCAGAAACAAATCACACAGAAAATTACACAATAACAGAAGACCATGTTGTCTACTATGTCATCAACTATTGTTTTTCATCTTGCCTCACTACAGTCAGCTGTGAATTAAAAAAAACAATGAAAAAGAGACAGAAGGGATGCGCTTTAAGATGGAGGCCTCGAATATGTCCTCTTTATCCTATAGGGATAATTCACTATCCTACTGGCCAATAAGATGGCAGCATTGGGTTTACCACGGGCCACTGTAATTGGGTGTGCTTATTCCCGCCCCTCCAGTGGCCTCTGACATAATAAAACCTTTGTTCATAAAACAACATTTATCAAAAAAGAAGAAAACTAATTTGAATAATTGTCAATGCACTCAGTACTTTCTCCTTTCTGCTTCCATTCAGAGCCGACTGGTTAGTGGGAGAAGAACAGGGTCGAGTATTTCATCTGAGAGTTTCGACCCTGGGCTGACAATCAGCCGCGTCCGCAGTGAGGAAAGAAGGCTCTGCGAGCTTGAGAGTCAAGTTTATTTACCCATTGAATGAGGGCTGAAGTGGTCTTTGAACAATGGTTCTTCTATTCTAGGGGATGGAGGAGAACCAATGGTGGATTTTGAAGCACTGGTCTTTAGAATCACTAATTACGTCAACCCTCCTGGACAAAGGATCCATTGTGCGTCCATTTAGTGCTTAAAGTTCAGCCCTTCTTCTTCATAGGCTGTTTTAGGCACAATGAGCCAAGGTCAACCATCACGCGGCCCTTTCAGAAACCCAGTTTACACTATGTGAAATAGCAAGACTTGTTCAGGAGCTTTGAAATTCGTTGACCACAACTACATCCCAGTTTCCTAGGAATCAAAGAGGAAGTCATGCGGAAGAAGCGGAAAGGCTGCTTGAGTACTATTACCATGTGTGATGTGTTGTATACGTTTGCCTTATGTGGCCGAAAAGTCTGTAACTTGTGAAGATGAGAACTCAGCACACCCTATATCCACCAGTCAGGTTCAGCGTGGGGTTTGCCAGGGTTCATTTGTGCATTTGTTGCAGGTAGTGGGCAACAGCACTCATTTTTGGGGAATGGCAACATGTGTCAACATTAGGTCTTGAACAAGCACAAGAGAGACACAGGCAGAAAGAGGTGAAAGAAGAGGATGTGTGACAGTATAACGCAATCATTTTGCGTTTTTTACAACGCAAGTCGTTACAATGACAGCGTTGGAGGGTGCTGGATTGAGGATTAATATGGTTTTCTATTCCAACTCCAGCCCACGTAACAGTAGGGAAGGTGTTGGAATAGAAAATCACACTATTCCTTAACCTAGAGCGCCATCCAGCGCAAGTCATTGTAATGACTTGCGTTGTAATGGCTGCGTGGTAAAGGTCGTGCGGTGTAAACACCGCGTTGTAAACGACGTTTCCCCGAAAGGGATGTATGACAGTAAGAAGATGAAATAGAAAGATAGGACAAGAAGAGGACCAGGGATGAAAAAGAACCTGCAAGCAGGAGATACTGGCTATTGAAGAAAGAGGAATCATTTGGAATCAAGAATAGTCAGACTTGGTGTTTGCCTGCACTGGTGTTCTGTAGCACGGGGCTAAAAAGACATTTGGATGCTTGCCTAAATTTCTTTGCAGATCAAGCATATCCTGGAACTGGCCAGTCCTAGCTTACACTGCAGCCAAAGATCTGCTTTGGCCTTATTCAAGCAAGTGAGGGATGGTTTCACAATCAATCAACGATCAGTTGATAGCTTCTCTTCTGAAACTGTTGACCAAACTAAAGTACTTTGATTGTGTCCCAGTGTAGAATTGATCCTATAAAAATAAGTTGTTAGTAACAAGAGCAAGACAAGTGGAACTGCCTATTTAGTGGCTGCTCCCAGCATGCCCTAAAGCAGTGTTTCCTTAATTGTGGGTGGGTCGCTAGCTGATTTTTGGTGGGTCTCGAAAGTCCAAGCAATAAATAAAGATACCATTAAATTCTGGATTTATCTTGTCACATTTGCTGCTCTTCAAAGACAGAGTTCAAATGTCATGCTATGACAAATTGCTGCTTATGTTTTTTTAACAAAGCATTTAATAGAATCAAAACAAATCAGGACACTTGACTTGTTGATGCACAAATGAAAAATGTTATCAGGAACAGGATTTCCACATTTTCTCATTTGTGCACAATATCGTTTTATCAGTAAAACTGTATGTCTGTGCAAACCTAGTGGTCTTTTAAATGAAAAATGTGCTGTCTGTAAATGACAATGCGCTATCATAGGATGCTTTAGTTACTTAAAAAAAAATCCCGACTCATGTCTGTGAAAGCTAGGTGGGTTGCAAATATTTGTTGTACCTAAAATTCGGGTCATGGTTCTAAAAAGTTTGGAAAGCATTGCCATACAGTCAAGCATGCAGGAAGATTTTCTGGAATGATAGGTTTGTATTTTTATGCAGTGCTGGCTGGAATTCCATAATTGCGCATCCAGAAAGGAAGGACAGGTGGAGACAGGATGAGATTGTGCCTGCTGCCTGAATTACTTAAATTTGGAGATTTCAGGAGTGGAGCTTATGGGATCGGAATGAATTGTTTGGTGGAAGGATTATATGACCTGTCCTGCATTAGGTTCTGCACAATGGTAACTTTTTTGAAGATTTTTTTCTGGTGCATAGTATGTGCAGGGAGTTTAGTATCTTTTTGGCAAATTGGCAGATATTCTGGACTAGAGAGCCTTTACACAGTTTGGGGTATCTATAGTGCATAATGATTGTATACTAATTTTTGAGCAGATAATGTGGTGGGATTGACTTAGAAGAGAATATTCACATTTCATTGGCACCGCAGCCGATGCTTCTGGAAACAGTAGCTGTACTTAGCTTTGGCCACTAATGTCTTCATAGAGAAAGTACGTTCAGTTTTGGAAGCATACGTTTGAGCCAGCCTACAGCCATTCAGCATCCTACCACCAGCACACAGTAATCTGGAGTATCTAAATGATGACTACATATATGTATGCAAGACAGCAGGCCACCTTGTAAGATGTGAAGCACCTATTATAGCTTTAGAGCCCTTACCGTCCATTAAAGGCCCGCTTCGAACAAGGGAGCAGTCCTTTAATGGCAGGTAGAGCCCGCTACTGAGGGCTCTAAGGCTATTAGAACATTCCGCCCCTAGGGGGCAGAGTGTTTTAATTTGTAAAACAAAGGTCTCATGGAGCTCGAGGGGAATGAAATCCCTTCGGGCTCCGTGGGCCTTTTGTCCACAGCAACAGCTGTGAACAAACATTGGAATGTTGGAGCTCTGGGCTTCACCGGCCATTAGAAGCCCAGAGCACAACACAGTCTTCAATGGAACTCTCAACATTCCAATGTTCTAATAATGGTTGGATTCATATTTTGAGTTTGCCAGAGGTACTGTATGACACTCCTGTAGCCAGCGAAGAGACATATCCAAGCCTCCCCTTTTGTATTCTTTAATTTAGTTGGGAATGAAATCATTGCCGCTGTCTCCAATAAGATCTCAAGACTGCCGGTCGGTGCTGAAGGCTCACCGAGAATGATAAATCAAATGGCTGCGACCTCAGTTTCACCCATAATCATTTTGAAGCCCTAATACCTTTCTGGAGGTTACTGGTTGTGGGAATTCACGATTCCAGTTCAATCAGGGGTTGCTGCGATCAGACTGTAAAATGGAGAGCCATTTCCCTCTGGTGCCCTGGGGCTAACCTTACTGTTGGACTCAAAACTGAGCAGCAAGTACAGCCCTCTAGAATGTGTCCCATTGTAGGGAGACAGCAGAGGTTGTGTGAGATAAAGAGACTCAGGTTTCAAGCAAGCACATATCACCTGTTGATACATTTTTGTCCTACTTGTGATTTTGCATAAAATGAAAATGTACATTAATCTTGGCACACAGGAGATGTCGAGGGCAACAACAATATACACAGTAATTACTTGAAAGATAATACTCCTTCAAAGGAACATCCCAAGTCTTTGAATGTAGCACCACATGATTTGGCCTAAAACACAATCTGTTGCACTAAAGGCTTGTGGTATGCACGTTCCTTTCACTTTGTCAAGGCAGAAGATACACAACAAAAATGTTGGCATGGTGCAGTCATCTCTAGGTTATCTATTTTAGCTGCCTGTGTGTGTGTGTGTGTGTATCTGTTATTGTACTTCCGGCTACCTTGGTTGCCCATTGTACCTTCAAACTTCAGTGTGTGGGTTTTTCTTGTGAAGCGTTGTTGACCGGGGCACTGATCCTGCCTGTATGGAAGCACACACGCTTTCTCTGGGAAGCATCAGTGATTCACTCCTGGCCCACTAGCCTCTTTTAATGACCGCTGGTGGTGCAGTGGTGCACAGACTTCTGCCTACAAGTGAGAAAAGATGGGGCTACATAGGCGTAGGAAGGAAAAGGTGATACTCACTCACACCAGATGGAGGGAGAGGTATTCTCTGTTGGTTCTTCCACTGGTATAAAAGTCAAGCACACCAGCCATACTAATGAAGAACCCACCAAGAGTCACACCAATGATCTTGTTGAGGTTAAAACTGCTAAATGTAGCTATGATTCTACTTAGCAAATCTTATTTGTGAGAAAACCACCCAAATGCAGTTGTGAGTTGTCACAAATGCCTCTTCTTCAGGCCTCTCTTTTGTAGTCACTTTCACCATCTCTGGTCACATCCTGCTACGTTCCACAGAATGGTTAGTGGGAGAGCAAATGACCAACTCAAGCGCAGATTCAAGGAGCAAGTTAAGAGTCTCAAAGCTCACTTATTGTTCCCTGTGCTACAGTGGGTCAACCTCAGTTCCTGCTGCACAATTCTCCTCTTTTTAGGTAGCCTTCCCTTCGTGTAAGGGTACCGCAGAACCCCTACATCAGCAGTCAGTGGGCGCCTCCCCTCAAGGTGGTTTACCAGCAGATCTTCCGATCATAATTAAAAAAACTTCCAACTCCTTGTTTCCACACCTGGGATATGGATATTTCCCAAAAAACATTTGATGGAAAACGTTGTTGGTTGCATCAATTTATAGGAATCAATTGACCAGCTGACAAGTGTTCACTCAGGATTACAATATGGCTGAGAGATGTTGTTCTGAGTGTCAATAGCAGCCAGGTTAAGAAGTCATTATCATACTTCTAGTGCTTTTATGGCCTCCAGTATCTATTTCTTCAGTCTCCGGAAGTTCATTCTTCGATGTTGATGCAGATAGTTCAGCCAGCAAACCAGTACCTGCTCTACTCAGTCCTGCTCTGACAGGTTCTCTCATGCAAGCCGCTCTACTGGCAACCATAATCTCGTGCATGATGTTGCTGTCTTACCACAGGTCAGCGTGATGGGTCTGCCTGGTACCTAAATCTGAAACTTGACCGTACGCCACTGAAGAACAAATATCAGTTTCGGTGCTTATATACGTGTGAGTCCACAATTGTTCTGTGTTGAAGGGACTATAATTGAACAGGATTCAGTGAGCAAATTAAGGCCTCTTAAGTAGGAGATCTTAGGATGGTCAGGGCCGGACTGAAAGCCAAAGCAGCCCTGGCAATTTTGTCAGACCAGCCCCCCCCATGGAGGGGGTGGGGGTTAGGTGTGAAGCACTGCAAAACCTGCCCTCGCTGCTACAAAACCGCCCCTATCCCTTCCTGCCTCCCGGGGAAGCTCCCAATGCACGCTATGGCCAGTCCGGCCTTGAGGATGGTTGTTTATGGAGGTGCAATGGAGTAAGCTTGAGTTGCTAGTTTCAGAACAATTTGGACTTTAGGATGTACATTTGGTGCAGGGGTGGATTTTCTACCCTTGATGTCAAAATAAACCAGCATTGGAAATGCAATAGGTCTCGCATTAGGAAAGTTTGAGCTTTTTGTCTTACAATTTTTTTTTTAATTTGTGTTGTTTTTTGAAATAGCTAAAATAATAGCTTTGTCATTTACAATGCCAATAGTTATAACTTTCGCAAATGTGACACCTATAGCATTTGTAATGCAACATGTTTTGTATTTACGTGACTTAGATATATTGATATTAGAAATAACAATGGCTTTTCATTTTTTTTTTTTTAAGTTTGATTTATTGAGGAATAGAAAAAGGGGGAAAGGGAAAAAAAGGGGGGGAAGGAGAAGAGTTACAATAAGCAAATGGTGGAAATAAACATCAAAATAAAAGCATCATAAGAATGAGCATTACAAGCATGAAAAAGCATGAACATGTTATATAAATAGAAATACATTAAGCAAAATACAATATATATGAACATAGCAATAATAATAATCAAATATGTGTATGTATATTTAGGTAATAAGGGAATCACGGGGTTTGCGAACTTCAAGTGTGTCTGGAGCAGGAGAAGGAGGAACAGGACCAGAGTGTGGAAAAGTAAATTTTGCCATGTTCTGTGCCCCTACGTGTCCTCCATCTTATGTTATGTGTGCATGATTAATATGCATATGTATTCCCCATGTTCGATTAAAGACGCAATTACAGTTGTGTCCATCTCTAGTATGCCAGTTTCCAGTTCTCGTGAAAGCTACGAGTATTAGGCCTATGTAAAGTTACGTTGCCACGTTTCCCAGTGTGCACGTTATTTCATTGTAAAGTCCCTGTTTCTAGGCCTCAAAAGGGCCTGGACACCAGATTCAGCTCCTGTCTCCTGAACCCTCTCCGAGGAGCGATACAGCCCCCACCTGTATCCCTGACCCTTCACTTACTTCCTGCCTCACAGTGCCCGGCTCAGCCTGGCTCTGCCTGTTAGTCTGCCAAGAGTATGTTATGATTCTAGTTATCAGTCCAGCCCTCCTTCTCTGCATTCCTAAGCTACTGAATCGCATCAATAGTTTCCGTCATTGTCTAGCCTTTACGTCTCCATGTAAGAGAAATACTGCATTTAATGGTCATTTCATATTCTTCATCACGCACTACATGTAGAATAATGCATGCTCCAGTCTTAGAGTCCGTTAGCCTCTCCCCTCCTGACTCTTAGTTTATATCAACATGTCCTCTAAACATCAGATACTAGATAGGGTTTAGGTACATGTCGCCCTGACTCTCCAGACTTCAGTCTCTGCTCCTAGCACAGAGTTCATAGCCCCCAGCTTCTCCTAGTAACACGTCATTGTCAGTTTGCGCGCACCATTAGGTCAGAGGTCCCGGCTCCTTAGGTAGCCCCCTCCATGTTTCCGCCCCATTTATGACATATTCTGTTACGTTTACATCACATGTCTATGTACACGCCTCTTGTTACACCTACTTTCACCCTTATCTTTCGCGACTGCTATTGACCACACCCACTGCTCCGCCTACTGTATTCATTGTAATGCAACTGTTTTAGTATATATATACTTGTGTACTGTTATTAAATGTTACGCCGATCCTGATCCTGCCCCCGGCAGCGCTGCCATCCCATTCCTGTGCAGGTTGTCCTGTTCCTGTCCTTTATGCTGTATTAAACCTGCAAACTCCTACTACCTCGAATCTTGACTCTTATTTATTGAGCTATCTGTTATTACTATGTCCAGTAAAACCTAGATCCGGTATTATTTATTTATATACCACATAATGGCGCCCGAATAGGGACTTGCCCTTTCCCCACGCGCCGGTGAAGCCACGCCGGCCCCCTGACCCTCTGCAGCCGTGACGGAACCATACCGTGCACGTGCAGATATTTCTGCTTCAAGTATCCCTCAGGCCCACGGAGGAGACGGAGGTGGCGGTCCAGCATCCAGACGAGGCGGTGGAGGAACGCGGCGAGTCCCGACCAGAGCCCAAGCCGAGAGTCCAAGGTCCGAGGTATCCGGAGGCCCACCCGTAACAGAAGTCCGAAGTTCGTCCGTCCGGCGTCGAAGCAGTCCAGTCCAGTCTGAGGCCTTCCGTTCTTGCTGCCCGGTGAGTACCATTGCTGGGGTAGTATCTAGACAGGGTCAATCTAAATTGACTCTGGTCCGTGGGTTGGTGGTACACAGACCCAAAACGAAGTGTCCACTTCGGTGGATGCGGGTCCTGACGTGTCTCTTTATGAGACCGGTAAGTTTCGTACTGTTTTAGCAGTACATCTAGTTTCTGTTCTAGTCAGTTCTGTTCTCGAGAAAATTCATGTATTCTGTTTTCAGTATTCCAGGTAGTATTCTGTTCGAACTGATATTTTAAATGTTCTTCATGTATTTTAATGTCGTGGTATGAATGTGGAGTAATTATCGTGTTCATTGTGTATTGTATTGTGTCTAGATTAACAGTTCAGTCATGCCGTTATTTTCCAGACTACGTCAGTTAAGAACTAGAAAAGGTCTGTTAGAAGAAGCAGTTCCTGTCCCGCCTAGGGACAGTCCAGGTCATTTTATGTATCAAAAGCATGGCATAAGCGCCATATTATATCTAGATTTATGGGTAGAGTATACCAAACAGTTAGAGGAAAAGTATAGATGGCCTGTATCAGGCACATGGGATGCCGAGTGCATCATGCGAGTAGAAGAAGCATTATGGAAAAAGAAAGCCAGACAGTCACAGAAAGATGCCATCGAGTTATGGCGCAAAGAATCTCATAAAAGAACCGAAAAAGAAATCAGAAGGTCAGAATTAAGTAGAGAATCCTTAGAACGAGCCCAAGAAAGGGAACTAATCGAGATAGGTGAACGAGTCAAAACTGAACAGTCAGATAGACAGAGGCATGCCCTCATTAAGGGTATGTATCCTCTTCTTGCCGAGGGCTTGCCAAAAGCGACCCCGGAGGCATCCAGTAATTTTCCGCCACCATTAGTTCCGACCAAGCTACGTCACAAACCGACCGCAGCTGATATTTTTATCTCGTCCTATTTGGACGACACAGTCCCAGAATATGCAAATCCTGTTCCGCCAGTCCCTGTAAATCATGCCATTCCTGCTCCTCCAGACACCGGAGTACCTGCTACGGTACCCCCGGTCCAGCCTACATTACAACTTCCCACTCTGCCAGCACGAAGAGTATCAGTCGACGATTCCAGCATAGGGGCCGCAGGAGGAGGTCCTCCTGGTACCCCGCCACCACACCAACGAGTAACGTTGGTCGAGTTACATGAATGTGCGTTACAGCGTACGCCCAAATATAAGTCCGTTGCAGATATCCGACGAGCCCTTACTGAATGCCGCTATGATCCAGTTGCAGGTGATGATAGTACAGTAATATATTCCATCCGTGTAAGACGGGTGACCGGGTATTTAGACACCCTACCGAATATGAAAGAAGATCTAGACAGAATATATCGTTTCATCCGTACAGGGGATGATCCAGAAAGTATTGGTGAAGCCATGTCTCAAAGGAAAGCTGAGATCCAGCTCATGTTATTAAAGTTTCTGATTAATTGTTTAATAAGGGAACAAGATTATCCGACCAAAGATCCGGCCGAAATGAGAATCCTGACAAGGTGGAGTGATAATATAGCCGAGGGTAAGCACAGAACCATCAGTAGTATAGAGAGTATGTACAAGAGAATTCGTAAAGAAATAATAAAGTTACATGAACAACGTAAAGCAGCACAAGTAAGCGAGAAAGAGAATGACTCTTCTACTGAAGAGGTAGAGGACGAGAATCCCGTCAGAATAGCGTATGTAGGAAAATCTAGATTTCCAGACCGACATTCACGTCTAGACTACCAGAAAACTGTTCATCATCCAGCACCAGAACAAGGTTCTCTAGAACAAGTATTTCAAGCTACCGATCACATTCTGAAATCACGAATCGGTTATAGTGAGTTAAGTACTATGCATGAACAAGAACTAGTCCGATCAGCAGTCCGATGGATTACTGATTCTACCACTTTTCCAGATGAAATAGTGGCACAAATGTTTCTGAAATTGCCCCCAGCCGAGCAGCGACTGGTGGGTATGTATATGATCCAACACCTCATTACTCTGTATGAGGGTCAACATTCTGATCCAGGTCCGTTACACGATGTCCTGAACGAGTTACTCCAGTATAGATGGAAAGGTCTAGGTACCGATTTAATTAGTGTTATTCTAGAACAGCGCCACAAATATAGAACGTTTCTGAACCCGCATTTTGTTCATGTCTCACCCCCAGAAAGTACACCGTTTTACATAGATAGACAGAATCCGTTACGAGAAGTACACCCAGTCAGGACAACAGATGGTGAAATGCAACGAGTGTTTGTTTACACCCCGATTACAAAGATGGAACTCTTAGAGATGAAGAAATTAATTCCCTGCCATGACAAAGATCCAGCAGGGTTCCACCGAGAATTAAAGGACATGCTCCGTATGGGAGAATACACGTATCCAGATATAATTAAAATGCTAAAAGTCTTATTGCCCGCAGGGGTATACGAGAAACTCAAGGAAAAAGAATGGGAGGTGGGAGAGAAAAAGATCGATTGGGCAGTTCTAGAAGCTGAAGATAAGATACGAGTACCAGGTACCGGTCTTGGAGAGAAATGTAAAGAATTACCAGAACTGTTAATACAAGTTTTGCCAAGATTATTAGCCACTAAAAAGGAATACTGGGATGCAATCTCAGCCTGTAAACAGAAACAAGACGAAGACACTAGTGATTTTTATTCTAGATTTGAAAAGTGTTTTATTATAAACAGTGGCCTCAAGACAAGTAGCGAGTCATACCCTCATCTTTTTGTTACTAAATTAGTCGAGAATTCTAGTCCACAAGTTAAGAATCGAGTTTTGAAAGTCGAAAGTACATGGCAAGCTAATACCCCGTCCCAGATGTTACAGATGCTTCAGTACCACCAGAATAGAATCAGAGAAGAGCAAGATCACGAAAGAAAACGTATGAAAGACACAAAAATGAAAGTACTAGTTGCACAATCTGTTCCTCAAGACAGTCAGAAGAGGGGTCCGAATCAAGCAAGTCATCCTGCAGTTCCCGTTAAAGGGACATGCAATTATTGTAAACAGCCAGGTCATTATATAAACGAGTGTGCAGTTCTGAAACACAACATAGCTACCGGTAAGACTAAAGAAAGACCACGTCCGCCTAGACAAGAACAAGTTTCACAGACTTCTCAGCCACAGAATGCACAACAGACAGTTCCAGCACCGCAGCCTATTGCTGCAACACAGCATGTTACACAGCAGATGTACCAGTATGCACAGTCTGAGTATCCAGAGTATCAGCCATATTCATGAAACAGCCTAGAGAGGGAGGTAGGCTTGCCTCTCATCGAGATTCCTGTAGATCAAGAAGGTCCCTATGTTCATAGTCAAGTACTAGGGAAAGACAGAAAGTTTTTGATTGATACAGGGGCAAGTAGGACCACCATCAGTCACGCCGAAGTTCCAGGGGCTCCGCTCTCAGGCTCTAGAAATGTTTCCCTTGGATTTTCAGGAAAGCCTATTGTAAACGAGATATCTAAGCCAGTTACTCTAGAAGTAGGTCCATTGTCCCGCACTACTGATCTGTTACTTACAAAGTCGTGTCCAGAAAATTTGTTAGGCATTAAGACACTGAAAGAATTAGGTGCAGTTATTTGCTGTTCCCCAGAGGGAATACGACTGTTTCTACGTGACTTCAAGGGTCACTATGTATTACGAGATTTTGATCCGAGATTGTCCAATGTTCCGCAGCATCTATGGGCGCAAGGTCCAACTGATGTAGGTTATATGCAAATCACACCCCATCGTGTGACTCTCAAGCCAGGTGTAGTGTTACCATGAATCAGACAGTACAGATTGCCACCTGAGGCTGTAGCAGCCTTATCCAAAATTATTGACGAGCTCATGGCTCAAGGAGTAGTTGTAGAAACTGACTCCAATGTATGTAATTCTCCGATCATTCCAGTCATGAAACGTACTGATCCAAATGCACCCCCAGTATATCGATTAGTGATTGACCTACGAGAACTTAATAAATGTATTATTCCCCAGTACCCTGTCGTCCCAGATATCTCTTCCCTATTGACAGCCATTGATTCGGAAGCCTCATTTTTTACAGTCATAGACCTCAAGAACGCGTTTTTCAGTGTCCCCATTCATCCAGACAGTCAGTTTCTTTTCGGATTTTGTTTAAATGGAAGGAGCTATATGTTCACACGAGCTCCTCAAGGTTTCACAGAAAGTCCTAGTATTTACAGTCAAGCACTTAAGAGACAACTAGACAACATTCACATGCCAACAGACACTGCCCTGCTCCAGTATGTCGATGATCTACTGATCACAGCCCGTTCTGAACGTGCTTGCGAGCGAGCATCACTTACAGTCTTATATTTCCTTGCCGAGATGGGGCACAAGGTGTCCCCTTCTAAGCATCAATTCTGTGTCCAGCAAGTGATCTATTTAGGCCACTTGCTGTCCAAGAGGGGTAGGCAGTTGACACCAGACCGTATTCAGTTAATAGCGAGTCTTCCTCGGCCCAAGACCCAGAAGGAGGTACGTGCTTTTATCGGCCTTACTTCTTATTGTAGACAATGGATTCCTCAGTATGCATTTCTAGCTAAACCACTGATACAGTTAACGACACAGGAGGCAGCCGTATCGACTGTCCTCCCTTGGACATCTGAACATACACTTAGTTTCAATGAGTTAAAGAAAGCTTTATGTCAGGCTCCTGTTCTAGCTACACCGAACTACAGTAAGCCTTTTACACTTTTCGTCACTGAACGCGAAGGTACAGCATTATCTGTTCTCACACAAGATCAAGCAGGACAATACAAGCCCTGTGCTTATTTTTCGAGCACACTAGATCCTGTAGCCCAGGCTCTGCCTGCGTGCCTCAAGTCAGTTGCAGCCACAGCACTAGCTATCAGACAAAGTGATTCCATAGTATTAGGACATTCCTTGACAGTACAAGTTCCACACTCCGTGGAAGTTCTTTTAAACCGAACCCAGACTCAGCACTTGACAATTGCACGTTTAACAGGTTATGAATTGACACTGTTCCAGCCACACATAGAAATCAGACGCTGCAACGTTCTAAATCCTGCTACACTGTTACCGTCAGTTATTTCAAATCCTGCCACACACGACTGTGTGGAAGTAGTTAACATTATGACAAAGCCAAGACAAGATCTGACAGATATTCCATTACCAGATCCCGACCTGACACTTTATGTGGATGGTTCATGTATGAGAACAAGTACAGGAGAACTAGTAGCCGCGTATGCAGTGACTACTGACACTGAAGTTATAGAAACACACCGTATTGACACCCTGTCTGCTCAAGCAGCAGAGCTAGTTGCTCTGACACAAGCCTGCATACACGCTAAGAACCTGAAAGTTAATGTTTACACAGATTCACGCTACGCATTTGGAGTTGTACACGACTTCGGAGTGCTCTGGCAGGAGAGAGGTTTCATGACTTCTCATGGAACCAAGATTCAGCATGGTCTCCTTATTCAGGCTCTGTTAGATGCCATACACTTACCGACATCTATTGCTATCATGAAGTGCAAAGCACATACGAAAGTTACTGACATTATTTCCCAAGGTAATGATCTAGCAGATCGCACAGCCAAGCTTACAGCACAGACTCCAGACATTCCAGTTGATCCGACACAGACACATACTCCAGCTCCGACTACCTGTATGACAGTTAAGGACCCTACTCAAGATGTCATAGATATTCAGTTACATGCTACTCCCGATGAAATCAAGAAATGGTCCGAACAAGGAGGGGTCCAGACAGATCAGGGATGGGTAACGAAGGGTAAAGCCACATGGTTTCTCCCCGACTCTATGGTTCAAGTCATTATCAATACCGCACATAGTCCAGCACATTTAGGAGAAAAAGCTATGTTAGATAGTATCCAGAACATTTGGTTCAACAAGCATTTACGAGCTGCAGCCAAGCAGAAAGTCCGTACCTGTATGATATGTTGCCAGTTCAATCCAGGTAAAAGTGTCCCGGTGGAACAAGGTGGATTCCAGCCCCCTGACCACCCTTTTGAAGTCCTCCAAATGGATTATATTCAGATGGAGCGATGTCGAGGTTTCAAGTATGTCCTTGTAGTTGTATGCGCTTTGTCCAGGTGGACAGAAACATATCCAGTTCCAGATTACACAGCCACGACCACTGCCAAACAGTTGGTTCGTGAATTCTTCCCCCGTTATGGACTCCCTAGAGTTGTATATTCTGATAACGGCCAGCCATTCTCATCCGAGTTGATGAAACATGTTTCCCTTTTGTTAGGGTACCAGTGGAAGTTCCATTGTGTACGCCATCCTGAAGCAGCTGGTCTAGTAGAGAGACATAATCAGACCCTGAAAATCCGTATTGCCAAGATTTGTAAAGAGAAAGGTGTGGACTGGCTAGTAGCTCTGCCAGTCGCTTTATTTTATATGCGCATGGTCGCACACTCCAGATCAGGTCTGTCCCCGTATGAAGTCGTATTCGGCCGCCCCCCTAACATGTGGGGTACACCTAGACCTCGAAGTATTACCGATGTTTCAAGTAATATGCTGACAGATTACCTAGCTTCCTTGATGTCTGCCCTCAACTCTTGTCGTTCACAGGTTGCTGCCGCATTTCCAGACAATACCGAGGTGGCACCGCATGACATCGTTCCCGGATGCATGGTTCTTGTCCGGAACTTTGATCGTTCAAGTCCGCTGGAGCCTCGCTGGAAGGAACCCCGACAGGTCCTCCTGGCCACCCGTACTGCCGTCAAGCTGGAAGGCAGGAAGGGCTGGGTCCACCTGTCACATGTGAAAAGATTTTTGGGATTGAAGCCTGTTTCAAAGAACATTTCCGAGGATCTTAAAGACTGCCAAAGTACTATTCTTAAGGACTGTCCCGCAAAAGACAATGATATTGAACCCCCCCCGTTAGAGAAAACTCCGCAACAGGAGTATAAGCTCAAATTAAGGTCTAGTAAAATAAGTCAGCCAGTTTGATTGTCTAAGTCCTCCCCTAGGTGAAACGGTTAGACCGGTTTCTGACATGTATATAATAGACCCCCATAGTGAGAGAGTTAGTCAAAACTCAATCCGATGTATCGTTTTTTTAAGTTTCATATTGTTTTTCAGCCTCATGACTACCTGCACCAGTTATACTTTTTATTTGTGTTTTCCAGTTTCTCATGTAAATAAGTCTGCTAATGCTACAGTAGAGCACACGTTTAGTGATCTGCCTCCTCATGAACTCTCTTATCGTCTCGCTATGCGAAATAATTCTTTTATCCGCATGTTACATTATTCACACCAGACCAGCAATGCCACTAATTGTTGGGTGTGTGGTCGACTCCCCCCTTTCCAGACACCGAAGGGAGTTCTGCCACTCTTTCCTTATCCATTTTCACATAATGGTTCGTGTGGAGCATGGTCCACGTTAACGTCATCCTCAACAGATATGTCTTTTCTTAACAGTACATGTTTTCCAGACAAGCAAGGTCTTCCCCACAGAACAGGGTTAGATCTAGAAAATGAAGTTTATAATTTAGGTAATTATTCTTCGAATTTTATGGTCCTGAATGTTCAGTCTGATACTACTCCAGACTTACCTGCTATGTCAGTACTACCAGTTAAAGGCGAATTATGTGTCCGAAAGAATGGTTCCGTACATGTAGGCCATAGTGATTGTACTACTATCGTCAAGTATAGTGACAGTGGGAAATCTATTTTCAAAGCTTCACGTCATTCTTATTTTGTTTGTGGTCAGACCGCATATGTTCGTCTGCCCCTCGATTGGGAGGGAACCTGTTACATTGCCTTCCTACTGCCACCAGTTTTTCTAGCCCCACCTGACTACCATAGGAATTCCCACCTAGTACATACTAGACACAAAAGAGACCTCCCGATTGTCGATTATACTGAAACTGCTCTAGAACAATACATAGATATCAATAAAGGTGTCTTCCCCTACTTAGGCACTGTTGTAAATAGTAAACTGATACGTAGATTAACCAGAACACTTGAAGCAGTAGTGACTGAGACTACTTCTGCTCTAGGTAACTTAACCGAGGAGCAATCCTTTATGAGAATTGTCGTGCTCCAGAATCGTCTCGTCCTTGACGTCATACTGGCCGATAGGGGCGGGGCCTGTAGAGTCATCGGATCTAGTTGCTGCATTTTCATTCCTAATAACGCGCCGTCTGTTTATTCAGCTATAACCAGACTCCATAAAATTGCCCATATGTTACACCAAGATCCAGGCACCTGGACATGGTCCGGTTGGTTCTGGAATATAATTTCCGCCTGGGGATGGAAAGTATTGTCATTTCTGGGTATTGCAGTAGCGATCATATTCAGTTGCTGCCTCTGTATACAATGTGGCCCTGCGATTTGCGGCATTTGTGCTACCTCTTGTATTCCTAGTCCCAAGTCCCGTTCTAAATCCCGTTCCAAGAAAATTCGAGACGAGCAAATGATACTGTATGAAATGATAGATGGTATCATGAATATTGATGTTTCCTGATGGAAACGTAGTGACAAGGAGGGAATGTGGAAAAGTAAATTTTGCCATGTTCTGTGCCCCTACGTGTCCTCCATCTTATGTTATGTGTGCATGATTAATATGCATATGTATTCCCCATGTTCGATTAAAGACGCAATTACAGTTGTGTCCATCTCTAGTATGCCAGTTTCCAGTTCTCGTGAAAGCTACGAGTATTAGGCCTATGTAAAGTTACGTTGCCACGTTTCCCAGTGTGCACGTTATTTCATTGTAAAGTCCCTGTTTCTAGGCCTCAAAAGGGCCTGGACACCAGATTCAGCTCCTGTCTCCTGAACCCTCTCCGAGGAGCGATACAGCCCCCACCTGTATCCCTGACCCTTCACTTACTTCCTGCCTCACAGTGCCCGGCTCAGCCTGGCTCTGCCTGTTAGTCTGCCAAGAGTATGTTATGATTCTAGTTATCAGTCCAGCCCTCCTTCTCTGCATTCCTAAGCTACTGAATCGCATCAATAGTTTCCGTCATTGTCTAGCCTTTACGTCTCCATGTAAGAGAAATACTGCATTTAATGGTCATTTCATATTCTTCATCACGCACTACATGTAGAATAATGCATGCTCCAGTCTTAGAGTCCGTTAGCCTCTCCCCTCCTGACTCTTAGTTTATATCAACATGTCCTCTAAACATCAGATACTAGATAGGGTTTAGGTACATGTCGCCCTGACTCTCCAGACTTCAGTCTCTGCTCCTAGCACAGAGTTCATAGCCTCCAGCTTCTCCTAGTAACACGTCATTGTCAGTTTGCGCGCACCATTAGGTCAGAGGTCCCGGCTCCTTAGGTAGCCCCCTCCATGTTTCCGCCCCATTTATGACATATTCTGTTACGTTTACATCACATGTCTATGTACACGCCTCTTGTTACACCTACTTTCACCCTTATCTTTCGCGACTGCTATTGACCACACCCACTGCTCCGCCTACTGTATTCATTGTAATGCAACTGTTTTAGTATATATATACTTGTGTACTGTTATTAAATGTTACGCCGATCCTGATCCTGCCCCCGGCAGCGCTGCCATCCCATTCCTGTGCAGGTTGTCCTGTTCCTGTCCTTTATGCTGTATTAAACCTGCAAACTCCTACTACCTCGAATCTTGACTCTTATTTATTGAGCTATCTGTTATTACTATGTCCAGTAAAACCTAGATCCGGTATTATTTATTTATATACCACAAGAGGGAGAAAGATATGTTACCAAAGGAAGCCAAAGCAGGTCACGTTTGATTGCTAAGGAGATGGGGGATACATAATTGGTGTCTAAACGATGGTTAAAATAAATTGCGTTCCACCAGGATTGATAGGTAACATTCGCAGCGTGTTTCCAGTTAGAGGTAATAACATGAAAAGCTGTAGCAAGGAAAAGATCAAGTAAAGGGTAGTGAGTGGAAGGGCAAGGAAGTTCCGACGAGAGGGAGCCAAGGAAAACTAGTGAGGGCGAAAAAGGGACCTGGAATTGAAAAATCTTTTGAATTTGTTTCCAGACCAACTGCCAGAATTGGGAGATAGGGGGACAATAGAACAGCATATGTTTGAGGTCAGCAGAGGGGGATGAACAGGACCAACAGGAAGAGGGAGTGTCTGCTGAAAAACGGGATAGGGCAAGTGGAGTAAATAACGTTCTATGATAAATAAAAAATAAAGTCTGGGTAGTGTTGGCAGCTCTGGAGGTCTTATGTAGTTTAGCCCAAATTTTGTCCCAAAAAAGGATCGGCCATGTCTGAGAAAAATCTAACTCCCAAGCAAGCTCAGTATGAGATTTTAATCTATCAGTTGTAGGACGAAAAGAATTGTAGAAAGCGGAAGCAGAAGGAGAAGTATCCAATAAAAGGGAAGCGGGTCTGCAATTTACCGGAATCTCGTTGGAGGATGGTAAAGTTTGAAGATATGAGAGCAAGACTGGATAAAGGGCATCATATTGCGTTCGGGCAGAAACAGGTAAAGAGAAAAGAGATTGAAGTTGTTGAAATGAGAGAGGATTACCGTGAGATAGTAATTGAGATATCCAGGAGAGTCCTCGAGAATGCCAAGTTTTCCAATATATGGTACGGTTACGAATTTTGAGAAGAGCGTTATTCCAAATCGGTTGTTCGTGAAGAGAGAGAAGAGATGAATAGGAGGAAGATATGTAGGGAGAAAGAAGGCGACGAGAGTGTGAAAGAATAGGTGAGCGGAAACGAGTGAAGGAAGATGTAAATGATAAGAATTCCCGGAAGGTAAAGGGGGAAATGAAAGAGGATTCCATAAGTAACCAAACAGGGGCATGGTGAGGTAAATTAGAAGATAACCAGCGAGTCGACTGTTTTAGGGAAAAAGCGCGATGATACTGTTTGAAATCGGGAAAACTCACTCCGGATTGAGCTTTATCTCTACGTAAGGAAGCGAGGGCTATTCGGGAACGTTTACCGTTCCAAAGGAATTTCAGTAATAAAGAATCAATTCTTTTGAAGAAAGAAAGGGGAATGTGTAGGGGAAGCATAGAGATAGTGTAGAGAAGGAGGGGAGACAACATCATTTTTATAGAGTTGAGTCAGCCCCACCAGGACAAAAAGAGTGGGTGCCAACGAGTGATAGCTGTATCCATTTTCTTATATACATAGTCAAAATTCAGTTTAAGAGTATCAGAAATCAAAGGAGCAAACCAGACCCCTAGATATTTAATTTTGGATGGTTGCCATGAAAAACCCGTAGAAGAAAAAAGATGTTTCTGACAAAGAGGATTTAAAGGTAAAATCTCACACTTATCAGCGTTCAGACGATAACCGGAGACTGCAGAAAAAGAAGAAACCTGTTGAAGAAAAGAGGGAATGGAACTAGCAGGGTTATAACAATAGAAAAGAATATCATCTGCATATACCGAAAGCTTGACTTGTTGAGAACCAAAAGAAAAACCAGAAATAGTGTCATCTAAACGAATTTTAGTAAGGAAGGGTTCCAAGGCTAAAATAAAAAGTAAAGGAGATAATGGGCAGCCCTGTCTAACTCCTCTATGTAGAGAAAAGTAATCCGAAGACATCCCATTAACAAAAATAGAAGCTTGGGGATTAGAATAAAGTAAAGAGATAACGGAAATAAATTTAGGGGGAATACCAATCCAACGTAAAGCCTGAAACATGAAATCCCACCCAATCCGATCGAAAGCCTTCTCCGCATCCAGGGAAATGGCTGCAAAAGGAAGAGTAATTGAAGAAGATTTAGCAAGGATGTTAAGAAAAACTCGGAATTGTCTGAGGAGAGACGTCCCTTGACAAAACCAGATTGTTCGGGTCCGATGATGTCCGGTAAAAGAGGATCCATACGTAAGGCTAATATTTTCGCTAGAATTTTATAATCAGTGTTAACCAGAGATATTGGTCTATAATGTTTGCATAAGGAATGATCCTTGTCCTCCTTTGGAATTAAGCAAATTAAGGCTTGTTGGAAAGAGCCGCTAGAGGAGCCGGCGTCAGAAAAAGATTGAAATAAAAGTAGGAGTTTGGGAAGAAGAAGAGAAGCAAAGTGGCTGTAAAATTCAATTGTAAAGCCATCAGGGCCTGGAGATTTACCATGGTGAAGTTTAGAAACAGCACGGGAAATTTCAGAAAGAGAAATATCTTGTTCCAAAGTGTGAAAATCAACATGTGATATTGGGGGAGAAGGAAGAGATTGAAAATATGCAAGAAGATCATCAGGCGTAGGAGATTGTTCTGGGGTATAAAGCGTATCATAGAATTTAGCAAATTCCGCAAGAATTTCTTTATCTTTAAATGTGGATGCACCAGACGAGGTTTTAATAGACTGGATTTTTGTGCGTTCTTTACGAATCTTTAAATAGTTAGCCAAGAGCTACCCCATTTTATTTTTACCACCATAATATCTAGAATTACATTTGAGGAGTATATTAGAAGCGGCGTCTGTTGTAAATTTATTAAAAGAGATTTTTGCATCAATAAGAGCTTTAAGGGATGAATCAGATTTAGATGTGAAATAAGCTTGTTCTAAAGCCTTGATGTCAGCTAAAATTTTCTCCGATTTGGCCGCATGTAATTTTTTCCGTCGTGACACAAAATTAATAATAAAACCCCTAGAGGCTGCTTTAAATGAGTCCCAAACCATAACAAAGGGAGAATCAGGGGTTTGATTTAAAAGAAAAACTTCCTTGGCAAAAGCAGTAAATTCAGCACCAAAAGTGGAATCTGAAAGTAAAGCATTATTAAAACGCCATCTGCCAGAATGTGGAGAGAAAGGGAGTAAGTCTAGGTCTACAAAAACTGGGGCATGGTCTGAGAGCAAAATGGAGCCAATCTCTGAGCGAATGGCGTGTTGGGATAAGGATTTACTGAGAAAAATATGGTCGATACGTGATTGGGACTGATGAGGAGGGGAGAAGAAACTATATTCTCGAACGTCAGGATTGCATAATCTCCAAATGTCTACAAGGGCATTATTTTTAAAGGAATTCAGAAATTGCGTGTGCATTCTAGAAGGGGAAAATTTGACTTTTGAGTGTCGATCAAGGAAGGGATCTATGATCTGATTGCAATCTCCAGCAAGGAGTATGTATTCTCCAGTAAGGGAAGACAATTTAGTAGAAATAGCAGGCCAGAAAGATCTATCTACTGCAGTAGGGGCGTATACATTGAAAAGGGTAAGTGGGATGTTATCGATGAGTAAATTAACAATAAGCCAGCGGCCTTCAACATCACATTCATGCGTAAGCGAGGAAACATTTAACTTTTTATGTAACAACAGTACAACTCCATTCTTTGTAGACGTTGTAGGAAAGCAAAGAACATGACCCACCCAGCAACGTTTAAGCTTCAAAGCCTCCGACTCAGTAAGATGAGTTTCTTGAAGAAGGCCAACATCTGTTTTAAGTCTTGCTAAATGCGAAAGAACCCTCTGTCTTTTAATGGGGTTATTCAGTCCCTTAACGTTCCATGTCGTTACACGGAATGTAACAATTTAGAAAACAGCTAGAAACAACATGCTTAATAATGCATAAAAAGATAATTGAGGAGAAATGGGAAAAGTAGAAGAGAGAGATGAAAAGAACAAGAAGTCAAGGATGAGAACGATGATGATTATAGAAAAGAAGAGAAAGAGAAGGAAGTGAGAAAAATAGGATAAAGAGTAAAGTTGAGAAGAGTGCAGGATAGAAAAGATAGGGAAGAGGACAGCAACAATAGAGAAAGAAGAGACAGTACACGTCCGGAACGAACGACTGAGAGACATACTTACGAAAACGAAAAAACCAAACAAAATAAGGGGAATGGTGGCGGCAGGAGACAACGACGAGAACATCCAGAGCGAACATCAAAACCTCAAGTATTATGACATCCAAAAAAGGCAGTACGAGGGAAGAGTAGGGTGGAAACAAGATGATGTGATGAAGGGGAGTACCTGTTAAGAGAGGAGAAAACATGAGGATAAATACTTGAGCGTACAAAAAGCAAAAAGAGAAATGGGATGGAGAAAAGGTGAAACATATGATCGAACATATAAGAAGAACAATAAGTGTGTCATAACGTCAACAGAGCGAACAATGAAAAAACAGAACCACAGTCAGAAGCATGCATTGACAAAGAGAAATAATGTGCCATTCAACCAGGATTAGATAAATCCATGACATCAGGACTATGTCGCCGAAGAAAAGCTTGTAAGACTGCAGGGTCTTCGTAGGTGGTTGTCTTGTCTTTATAAGTAACCTTGAAAAGACAAGGATGTAAAAGACCGTATCTAGCATTAAGGGCTCTGAGCTGCGGTCTCAAGTCTAAGAACTTCTTCCTGCGTTCTGCAGTGGCCCTAGAGACATCCTGAGATATGTAGAGACGGTGACCTTCCCAAATGATCTGCTTCTTGAGTTTGGCGGCTGAAAGGACTTGAAGAAGGTCATTGTATTGAAGGAAAAGCATGATAACTCCTCTAGGTTTGGTAGCGACTCTAGGACCAAGACGGTGAGCTCGTTTGATGTTGATGGACGATAGAGCCGGTGCATCCAAGATCTTAGCAAGGAAGGACTGGAAGAAGGCGGTGGGATTAGACCCTTCTGAAAGTTCTGGAAGGCCGTAGAGGCGTAGGTTGTTTCTACGATTCCTGTTCTCTAAATCCTCCGTCTGTCGCTTAAGTAGTAAGATCTCTGCCTCCATGGATGGAATACGAGAACAGGAGGATTGGAAGGAATCCGTGGATTGTTCTAAGGTGAGAACACGAGCATCCAAAGATGTCCACTTCTCCTGCATCGCCTGCATATTTCTGGTGGTAGCCTCCATAAAAGGCTTGAAAGCACGTAGTTCCTCTAATAAGAGTTCCATAGAAGAAGAACTTCCAGGAGAGGGCGGATCCGTTTTGAGACGTTTAGAGGAAACTAAAGAAGATGGCGTTTTACCCACGTTGGAAGCTTTTGGAATGGCCCCATGTGGTGAGCCTGATTTTGAAGAACGGCCTTCCTCCATGTCTGGAATAGGGGAGTCAGAATCTGAGCCAACCAGAACTCTAGGAGTAGACGTGAGTTTCAAATTGTGAAGTTTCCCCATGAGAGCTCAATACAACAATTGAAAGGTAACAAAGAGCCCAGTGAGAGGACTCTGATGGGTAGGCACAGCAGAGGAAAAGCAACAAGTTGCTATTAGATCAGTAACATAAAGAGAAAGTGCAGCAGAAAGTCCTGGATGTCCAGAGAGAAACAAAGGTCTCAGCGTTATGCGGCAGTCTTTAAGTGGGTCCGTTGCAATCAGGAGGACAGAGCTGAGTCGACCATATCAAAGAAGAAGAGAGAGTCTTGCAAGTGGAGGAACTGCAGGTAATAAAAAGGAGCGTCATGCAAGTGGAGGAACTATGAGAAGTTGTGAGAGTAGCAAAACCAACATGTTGCAATATTTAGGAAGGCCTTGCGTAGATGAGAGAGGTTCACAAACTGATGAATAAATCCAGAAAAAGCAAATGGCAGCAAGAACGAGTGCAGGAAAATCAGGAGTCCCAGCTGATGTAAGAATATAATAGGCGATGTTTGTAAATATCCCTTTCGCTGAGCGCCGAGTGAAAGTTGAAAAAAGCCTTATGAGAGGCAGGACACTCCAAGCGTGAATAGAAAGGCGTTATGAGGTATCTCAAAATGTAGCATGAAGGCTCACCTCTGAGAACGCTGCAGTCGTTGTGGTTGAAGGCTGTAGGTGGGAAGTATCAGGAGCGGCATGTTTACAGTCTGTGAGGAAGTTTTCCCGCCGGCCGCTAAGTGAAAGCGCGACCGGCATACAAAATGGCGGCAGCGAACCTGAACCTCCGTTCTCCGCGAAAAAGGAGCCGAAATGGATGCGGAGCCGGGAAATGGAGACGGCGGGTAGCGCGCCTCACATTCCGATGCACAATAGCGGCTCACGGCGTGCGGAAATGCCCTTCTGTGCTGCTGCGTCGGATGAAGTGCCGAGGCTCGATGCGGAGCTCCGGGACTACGCCGCCATCTTGGCCGGCGCTCAAGCCACGCCCCCCGGCTTTTCATTTTTTAAAATAATTAATACTTAAATAATTTATTTAATTTGTAATGTCAATAGGTCTCGCATTAGGAAAGTTTGAGCTATTAGTATTGTAAATGACAATTTTTTTTAATTTATGTGTTGGTTTTGAGAATAGCGAAATTAATAGCTCTGTCATTTATAATGCCAATAGTTTTAACTTTCGCAAATGTGACATCTTTAGCATTTGTAATGCAATATGTGTTGTATTTACATGACTTAGATGTATTGATATTACAAAGAACAATGGCTTTTATTTTTTAAAATAATTAATACTTAAATAAAAGTTATTGTAATTTATAATGGCACTAGCTTACATTTTTGTAAATAACTTTTGGGAAGATTATGTTCATTGTATTTTATTGTGACGAAAATCCAAGAACAGAAGTGAAATATTAAAATTTTTTTGGTGACATTTGTAATAAAGTGTGAAACATTGAGATAACATATTTGAACCAGTTGTTGCGTACCAGACTTCAACATCAGCCAATCGCGTTGATAAAGAGGTTTTAATGAGCACGATTCCAACGATTGCAAGTTGTGTACGATCGAATGTTGAGCAATATGTTCCTGTGACGTGCAGCAAGTTTTCCCTGTTGCAAAACACGATAATGGAGGCCTATATAATGCGATATGTAATATTGCTCCGAGCGCAAAACGGGATTTTTGGCCCAATCATAAAGAGAGCGTCGGGGTTCAATTTTTGGGAGCCTGATTCTTTTTGGGGGAAAAATGAACTTCACCCGTAGATGTATTGTTATTTTTGGGTATAAAACTAAAATGTTGGGATTATTTATGTGTGTAAACTGAAACCATACATACATACACACTTCACCACCGCCCACGTCCTGTAAACTGGGCCCCAACTCGAAATCTATACTCTAAAATTAATTTACTCGCCAATAGTCTTGCACCAGGGATGGGCATATTTGCTACTTTTCTATTGTGCCAATTCGCTGTTAACTGTTTGCTGCTTTTTTTTTTAGCTGTCACAAGCTTTTTTTCTCATACCCTTTCCATCAGGTAGCGGCTAGAAAACAGCTCCTTCTCCTTAGAGAACAGAAAAAAAAAGATTAGCACTGTGCAGGGGAGAAAAAAAGTTTGCAGTCGCATTTGCAATGATCTGTTATAGACATGAGAATTCAAGACTGGAATAAAAGAAAAAATAAACTTACAATTCTGAAAAAAAAATTATGTAGTTGTAGCCAATGAAAGCCCGATCCGATGGTGGGTATCGATGCATTGTGATTACAGGGTGCTGTGCATACTTTGAAAAGGCCACTGCAGTGGACCCTGGGGCGGAATGAAAAGGTTTATAGCTTAAATGCTTTCCCCCTTTCACCGCCGCCGCCCTCTCTCGTGAGGGCATTAAAGAGAGAAGCGGAATGCATTAAAAAACTAAAAATAGTCGCACCAGCTCATACGCTCGCTAGGACAGCAGAGTGTATTAAATTCGGTTCACACTGATGTGATTTGCGAGTTGCATTTTCCTAGGTGTGGCCTGGGCAAAACCCTCTGCATAACATTGGAGCGAGCTCTAGGGAGAGACGGAAGAGAGTGCGAGAGAGAGGAGAGAAACAGAGAGTTCTAGCGAGAGACGGGAGAGAGTGCATGAAAGAGAGGGAGAGACGGGAGAGAGTGCGAGAGAAAGAGAGAGAGAGCTCTAGGGAGAGACGGGAGAGAATGCGAGATAGAGAGGGAGAGAAAGAGAGAGAGGGAGAGACGGGAGAGAGTGCGAGAGAAAGAGAGAGAGAGCTCTACAGAGACGGGGGAGAAAGAGAGAGTTCTAGCGAGAGACGGGAGAGAATGCGAGATAGAGAGGGAGAGAAAGAGAGAGAGGGGGAGACGGGAGAGAGTGCGAGAGAGAGGGAGGGGAAGAGAGAGCTTTAGGGAGAGAGTGGGGGAGAAAGAGAGTTCTAGCGAGAGCCCGAGAGAGACCGCGGGGGTGCCACGGAGTAATCCGACGGTTGCCGAGGCGCGGGCGGCGGTGGCTGGTAGTGATATGAGTAAGATGTAATTACCTGATCGGCTCTGGCTGAGCCGGTGTCTGCACATTTGTTTCCCTTCTACTATTTTCAAGGTCAGAAAAGTTCCTAATAATGTAATGTGTGGATGTTTTTATTAGTAGCAGTCATCGTATTTTTAGAGTTTGAAGGGTTGACGTGCTCCGTTTTTTTCCTGCCAGTTAGTCAGAGCGCTGTAAACACTGTGGGAATACGTGGAGCTACAACAGGCAAGGGCTGGGGTAAGGACGCAGGGGAGAGGGGGTATTGGGTGGGCGCTGGGGGAAGCTGGGGACTGGAAGAGGCCGTGGGCTAAGAAGGTATAGAATACAAGGGTCTGTGAAACTATAAAACAAGTTAAATAAGGAGACAGGCCGTGAAACTGAAAGCACGGCCGGTCGGCCGTGAAAGCCTTTGATCCGGCATGAAACTGAAAGCACGGCCGGCCGGCCGTGAAAGCCTTTGATCCGGCAGGCGGCGATGAGGGTGTGAAGCAGCAGGGGCTGCGGGAGGGAGGCGGGGCTGCCTTTGATGTGGTAATGCAAGGCAGGCGGCTGGTGGCATGTGCACGCGCTTTTAATGTCAATGCGCTTGCGCATTGAGCTTGAATTTCACGGGCACTGCAAGGAATCGCCATGGAATCGCAAGTTGGTTAAAGTCTGTTTAAGCCCCCATAGTCTCGCAAGCTCAATGCGCATGCGCATTGACAGGCGAGACCTAAAAATCAAGCAACATTTTATTTAGAAGTGCCAAGGGGTGTGTTCCAACAGCTATAAACATTTCAAAGCAGCATGCAAGCTTACTGAAAGTGATAAACTGGTATGTTGCCTTATCTGCAACAAAGTTTTCATGCCTGGCTCTCTCCAGCTTAACAGGTGGCCACACACCAATACTGCAAACATATATAGGTCGAGGTGTTAATGTTTGGCACATATCAGTGAGAGCCTCGTACCTTGAGAGTGCCAAGGCAGGCAATGAGCGTTACACCGAGGGGTCGAAACCATACTTTTTTTTTTACGGAAAACATAGACTAGTGGCCTGTTTGGCAAACTTCTTACCAAAAAGAGAGTAAAGAAATTCAGAAGTCTGAATAAAAAACAATCACCAGCAAAGACATTAGGCCTGGCCTTGTCAAGCTGGCGCAAGCATATGCCACAATTATTTTTAAAACAAAGAAAATGCATTGCCACTTAACACTGGCTGTCCTATGCTTGAAATACACATTTTAAATTTAAAAAACATTCACTAATGTTGCTCTTTACTTGTGAAAATTATTTAAAAATTAAAACCTTTTAGTTGTGCCATTAATTTTAATATTATTTATGAAGGAAATCACTACCTAATTGTTGTGAGTTAAAATGTCACTTTATAACTCCAACTTGAAAAGAGAGGGAAGTATATCAGTACTTGACTCTGCACCCGAGTACAGACAAAACATAAAATTAAAAAGCACACTTTTAACCTGCTTTGATACTGAAGAGAAAGGAGATATGTGTAGTTAAAAGTGAACAATGTGTATAAGCTTTGTTCAGTAACTCAAAATAAAGGGAGCCAATGGGTAAATGGGGCTGACACATTGCTTCATGCTGCAGTCGACGAAAAAAAATGTGAATGGCAATGGACCAGACCAATGGATGAAAGCTGGTTACCAAAAGTCCCTCTACGAAGGTATGTCATATATTATTTAAAAAAACAATAGCCTAACCAGTTAGCTAAAGCTGTCTCCAAGCCCAGACTTAAAGCATCTCTAGTTTCAATCACATGGATTTTCTGACATAGACGCGATCCGTAATAGGACATACATAAAATGGCAGGCTTTTTTTTAGATAATATCGTTGCTGAGATTAGAAGACAATATTCACACTGGATGAGAAACACTACGTGGATTTGCGAGCTGTATCCATTAATTTTGCGGATCGCAAACCACTGTAGCAGCACAGGGTGTTCCCAGAGTAAGTGAGAAATAGAGTTTAACAGGACAAAAGTAAGGCTGGGCGTCGTTCGCGAAGTAGCGCCACTTGTAGCAACGTGAAGTGCACTTTGCGCTATGCAAGCTACGCGTAGCACTACGCGAACTGCGTAGTACCCTGTTTGCACTGTGCAAGATGCCGTTTTCAATGATTGCACAGTGCGGACAAGCATCCGGCACTGTGCAATAATTGAAAACGGCATCTTGCACAGTGCGAGCTGTAATTTTCTGCCGCTCGAGTAGATTTTAACTCCTATATTGTTCCCTGACTGACAATAACTGTAAATATATCACCATGTTCCCTGTTTGTATCCACTCTTGTTTTGGGCCGCAGTCACTGTTCCAATGAACTCACTTGCTCTTCCTTGTTTTTCTGCTTTATCACCACTATGTCATGGGCTTTGTCCATAAGTACTGTTCCATATGCCTGGCAGAGTGTGACTGGGAGACTACAGACCTCTTGTTGTCCTCAACATACAATTAGGGAGGCAAACTGGAGGGTTTCAAAAAGTATCTGCATCCTGTAGCACCTGCATGTCTAGTATCCACGTCTGCCTAATGTTTATGTAGAGTGTAGCCAATGTGACCTGCAGCAGTGAGTGATCCAAGATGTCCCTTGGTAAGTGTAGAGCTCCTGAACCCACTTAATTTCATCCGCTGGAATAAACATATAATCAAAACGTGAAAGGGATTAGTACACCCAGGAGAGAAACAAGGTGGCGAACTTTCCACACATCCACCAATCCCACTTCATGTATGAAGCGTGCCAGTGCTGGGATTTTCATGTTGACAGCATGTGAGATGACCTTTTGTCTGGCTCCCCCGCCCATCACCTCATTGATGTCTCCCCTCACCATATGCAAATCTGCTCCTGTTTTCACTAGGATGGGCTCACCTTTAGCAAGCATGCCACACTGCAACTTGGATGGTTCATTTACATTGACTATAAGGAGTTCTCTCCTGTTCTACTGCCCTCGTACAGTCCCATAAAACTGCTCAGGAGCTATCCGTTCTTTGTCAACCTGAAAGGATGAGTGTTTCTTGGTAAGGATAGCAACCCTGCTGATCCACTCATAAACTCAGCATGGGCCAGTAGAACATAACAGCCCTTACTAAGGCATTTGAATGTATTCCCCAGGAGGTGGGTTTCTTGTATGTAGTAGCACAAGGTCTGGAGAATTTCTTTTTTTTTTTTAATATTATTTTTATTCAGGCATAATAAGTGGGACATCATTACAACAGTACATCAATTCAAATTTCACTCAAATAATACAGTGTTATAAATAAATGAATTGCAGGGTTTGTAATCAACATAAATACAATTTAAGATAATTATACATTATACAATAATATAAACACATTCTAAATCAATTATAAATATGGTCAATAATCACCCAATACCACCAGGGACGAAGTTATTTTTCCAATCAGTTATTGGGCACCAAAGCGCATCTCCTCGCAATTTGGATCGTATCCCTCTTGTTTTAAATATTGCAGATTCATATCTATACGCTGCCAAAAGGCGTGCTAACCACATCTGAAAGCTAGGGGGCTCTGCGTCTTTCCATCTCGCAGATAGGATTATCCTGAAAACAGCCATGCCAATAAAAACTAATCTTTCTTCAGCTTTTTCTAGTTTTAAGGTAAGGTCATAACCAAAAAGAAATAGGGTTTCCGATACTGGAATTATGTGTCCAAAAATTTCCTCCCAAAAGGATTTTATCATAGTTTTCACTAATGTCAAGCTAGGACAAGTATACATCATATGAGTAAGAGTTGCCGGTCCTTGAGTGCACCTTGGGCATAAATCATTGTCTCGTTTACCCCATGTGAATAGTTTAGCGGGAGTGAAGTAAAGGTCAAAAATGGTTTTGTACAATTGTGCCTTAAGATTACTTGCCATCAATAACTTTTGACTCATATTTAACACCTGGTCTAAATCCACATTAGGGTTATTCAATTTTAAAGACCACTTTTTTTCCGTTTTATCGAGATCATCTTTCTTCATACTTAGAAGAGTATTATATAAAGTTCCAATTCTAATATTTTCCCTAGAAATTACATCCATTAATGTTTATGTAGAGTGTAGCCAATGTGACCTGCAGCAGTGAGTGATCCAAGATGTCCCTTGGTAAGTGTAGAGCTCCTGAACCCACTTAATTTCATCCGCTGGAATAAACATATAATCAAAACGTGAAAGGGATTAGTACACCCAGGAGAGAAACAAGGTGGCGAACTTTCCACACATCCACCAATCCCACTTCATGTATGAAGCGTGCCAGTGCTGGGATTTTCATGTTGACAGCATGTGAGATGACCTTTTGTCTGGCTCCCCCGCCCATCACCTCATTGATGTCTCCCCTCACCATATGCAAATCTGCTCCTGTTTTCACTAGGATGGGCTCACCTTTAGCAAGCATGCCACACTGCAACTTGGATGGTTCATTTACATTGACTATAAGGAGTTCTCTCCTGTTCTACTGCCCTCGTACAGTCCCATAAAACTGCTCAGGAGCTATCCGTTCTTTGTCAACCTGAAAGGATGAGTGTTTCTTGGTAAGGATAGCAACCCTGCTGATCCACTCATAAACTCAGCATGGGCCAGTAGAACATAACAGCCCTTACTAAGGCATTTGAATGTATTCCCCAGGAGGTGGGTTTCTTGTATGTAGTAGCACAAGGTCTGGAGAATTTCGATGGATATATTGTACTACGACCCCTCTTTTAATGTTACAGCCCAGCCCATTTACGTCCATGATATAACCTTCAGTTGGGCCGCAATATGGGTAAGTTGTATTGTCACTGTTGGAAGCTCACCTAGGGGTGTTTTTAGATGCCTCAGCATTCAACAGGATCCTTTTTATCCCTCCTGATCTCCCTGCCTGCAATCTGTGAGGTGCCAGTAACATAGAGCTTTAAACTTTTAACCCTGTGCCCCCACCTGCACAAACTTTCTTTCAAGTGGGCTCCAAACTACCCACTTCACCAACATCGGAAAGGTCTGTCACCCCCGACTCCCCCAGATATATGCTACAAAACTGGTTAAGCTAACACCCAACCCACTCTTCTACCTACCTTCCTTGGCTCTTATCAAACTTTATACAAAACACAAACTATACCTTCTGTCTATTAGAGGAAATTATTCTTTAAACTCTGGGGTTTGCCCAAATGACCGCCCCTCTCCCCTATATGTGCATCTCCAGCCATGCCGCCAGAACTGAGCTTTGTCGCTGCAACTCTGATTTCTTTTGTGTGTCATGTCAGGTGTGGTGCCATTCATCTCTTACTGTGTTGCCATGCTTCTTCTCCCACAGATCTCCAGGATGCCAGGGCCACAATCTAATATTCCGTTTGGGCCTTTCCTCAACTCATTCCCATGTTTGGTCTAAGTGATCAAGAAACAGGATCTTTTCTTGGTAGAGCACATGGAGCTTAGCAGAATAGATTAGCACGAACTTTATGTCCAGGGCTCCTAGTTAGTTTCTATTTCACCTGCTCAAATAACTTTTGCTGGTATTGAACTATTCTGGTATAGTCTGGGAAAATTAGGATATTTTGTGAGTCATGCGAAAACTTCCCCAGGTTCTAGACTGAGAAGAACCAGGTCTCTCTCTCTGTATTTCGGGAAGTGGGCTATTATTGCTTAGTCAGTGCCCCCAGGATGGGCTGCATCACAAGGCCTCATGCACTGACTCTATGAGTCGACAGCTGTTCCGAGGGTAGAAATGTACAGAGCCAGTTTTCAAAGAATTGTTCTGGGTGGGAACCCTCTACTCCTTCTGTAAAACTAATGAAGCACAATTTGATTCACCCTAAACGGCCTTCCATCTCTTCTGTTTGAGATGCCAACTCAGTCACTGAGCTCTTCAATTTTTTAACTGTGGGCTGAGATCTTTCACCATCTCTTCCGACATGGCAATGCGGACTTCGACTTCTGTCACTCATGGTTTATGCATATCTTGCCTGAGCAGTGGCACATCTACCTCAACTTCCTCTATTTTGGTTTCTAAGGCCTTCTGGGAGGATTCACTTGCATTCACCTGGGTCACCTTTTCGCTGGCCATCACTTTATGTTTCTGTGGGACTCTGCTAATGGTTGTGTTGGCCCGCCAGACCCTCTCCTTAACTCCCTGGAGGAGCAGCACAAGCAGCCCAGCTGGGTGGTATGAAACTTACCTCAGGTACCTCCTCGACAAAGCCTTTTCCACTGCCTTCAAAGACTGCTGGAAGGCTTCTTGTCCGACTTAAGAGGACCCCCTCACTAAGCTTTTTTCATGGGGTCTCCATGCCACCTCTCCCCTACACCGTTCCACACACATTGTCTCCATGGGTAGGGAAAATACTGGGAGCTTCCCCCTTCCGGTTCACAACCACCTACATATCTCCGCCACCTCTATGGTCGAGAACACACTCGATGCACAGGAGAATCACTCCACCGCAGCAGGCCTTAACTTCCCAATCTTCCCAGTTTCCCTGCCCAAGGTACCCCAGAGGGCTCCTAAAGTTGGCGTGCATGGAGCGCCCGCTGTTTCTCAAAGGATGGGTGGGAGGGGAGCCAGGTGTAAGTATTTGCTCTGCATGTCCTTCCCGTACCGCTGCCGAGCCTTCTTTCTTGGACTCTCATCCTCGGGCAGCTGCCATCTTTGTGTTCTGCACCACCTCTCCACTTCTACTGTTCAGGCTCATCATCCCGTCTCTACTTTGTCCTCTGGCTTCTCTCACCACACCAAACTGGATATTCATTTGTTAGAAAAGTCCCCACCCAAAGTCTTATACATAAGGAGCATTTCAGATCTGAATATAGTACGTCCAAGTACTTCTCGGTTCCAAGGGCCATTTTTTTTGTTTCCAATTGAACAATTAGCACAGTACAGTTCTTACATAGTACATCTGCAATATTCGATTGCATACAATAAGAAATGTGGTCATCATCAACATAGCCCAAGGGCACTTTTTTGATCAGGTATTTTGATGTTAAGCTACCTTCCCGAGCTTTAGATGTATATTCCTCTATTTCATGCGAACATTACCACCTCAGTCTTAAAGAGCTCAGTTGAACAATTAAATCCTGAGCAAATTGGGTGGGGTCCTTTCAATAGCACTCTAGCTGCAAAGATGTTAGAAGATTTTTTAATATGATTGAACCAATTTCAACCACCCCTACCTGCATATATAGGCATATATTGAACCGACTTTAGAATTATAGCAGTGCAAGGCTTCCTATACAAACCAACCAAAATACATTAAGGGTTTCAGTGCCGCCTGATTTGCTAGTAGAAAAACTCAATTCAAGGCACAGCAGTATCAATGGGCCTAATGTTAGCAGGCTCCTGAAAGAATTACCCTCTTTGATTTGCAGCTTTTTTTTAGAGCACCATCCCCTGATAATTCTGCCTGATGCAAAGTGGCAGCGACCAATTTCTATCAGGCAAACTTAAGGACTGACTGCCCTCTTTTTGTTTAAAGGTGAGTCTAGCCCGGGTAGTTTGTAATAGACCAGTAGTGGCCTTGACTATCCGAGCTTTCCAATGTAACCGCTCTTCAAAGCTTATACCCAGATTATTGTACTGGGAGACACATTCTAGAGAAACACTATGCACCCAGAACGTCCTCCTAAGGATTGGCATAGGTTTAACAAGCACAGCCTTGTTTTTTTTAGTATTTAAAGGTTAAATACTTCTTGTTGCAGTAGCCTATACAAGCTTCCAATAATCTGTGAGGGAGATGTCCAGTTGTTGCTAATAACACAGCATTGTCTGCAAAAGAAGGATCAGTACGGTGCTCCCTTCAGAATTGGGTACATCCAAATTGGCTTTTGGCAGATGTTCTACCCACATTATTTAGAAATAGACTAATAAGGGCTGGGGCCAACACACAATCTTGCTTAACACCCTCACCAATTGGAAAGGCGTCGCTACACTCACCAGAAGGCTCATAATGGACCATGGCTAAGTTTTTGGTGTGTAGCCCAATGAAAGTGTTCAAAAGAAGGCATTCATTAACCTGGACGGTGCACACGCATTACCAATTAGGTTAATTTGTCGACATGGCTAAAACTATACATTTGCTGAATCAGAACATTCCTGTTTTAAAAATGAAGACTTCTATTTTATTGATTAAGGACCCTTTGGACTATGTAATGTGAACAGATGACTTAGAAATATATCTGAGAAAGGACAAAGGCCTGAAAAAGTCTCGAGAGAAGGGACTAAACATGCTGGCTACGTTGGGGTGAATATCTTGCATATGGTCAATAAAGAATTTTTTAACACACGACAAGCCTGAATGACTTTGAATGAATTTGAGAAATATGGATGTAAATTACTTCAAAATTCAAAATTGCAATTGATTAATTTTGGTTTGACCAGAAAAGACAATATTTGGTAAAACAATACATAGTGAGTGCTGATCTATTTGGTGTACAAGTGGAAGGATTATTTCCACCCATGGGGACCCAGAAGGCTGTTTTCCCTTGATCTGAGCACCACTCATTTGTAAAATACCCTACAGCTTGATAGGTGCGGTATCTAGAGTCTAGGCCTCTTTTTGCAAATCGCCAACATCCATATTATACAGTGATGACCACAGCTTCTTCAGATTGACGAGTTTGAAGGCCGACTTCAGGTCTACATAGATCACATATAGCAGGATGTTCTTATCATCAGTATACTTAAAGATGATCATATATAAACAAATTGCTTGGTCCACTCTTCTGATCCTGGTCAAAACAAACTGGGTCCCAAAATTCTCTTTGACAATCTCTGGGATATTGTACAAGCCGCAAGGCTTAGACACTAGAAAGCAGTGCTAAGGTTGAGAAGTTATGTTACAATTTAAGTATTGCTTAAAAGACACAAAACTTTAATAAGACAATAAAAATATAGTACTGCCCGTACAACTCAAGGCAGATGGTGAACTTCTCTTGGGCTCTGCTCCAGGCTGATGGGAAGGCAGGCTTGCAAGTGACAGGCCCATAGATAGACCTTCTGGCTTTTCCATGCATGGGGAGATGAGCTGCATGTTTATTCTTATTTGGTTAAAGTTAAGTATAAGTCCGCTCTGTTTCAAATAGTTGGCTAATTCCAAGTTTGGGGCAACTGGTAATTGCGGCAGAGGACATCTTTGAGTGATTTCTCTCAGCCTGGACTATCAGGGACTGGATTGGGTTTGATTTTGTAATTACTACCAACTGCTAGTTAAAGGGTAGGATCCTCTGAAATGCATGTGTAGGAATATCTGTTGGGGTTCTCGTTTCTCTCTTCAGCTTCTAGGGGCTCTGTTACAGAACACTGGAGTCAGTAAGTGGGTGGTGCCTGAGATTATTGCCCACCAGACATGTAAAAAAATAGAGGAATCTTTATATAAAATAAAAATGGTTAGGTAGCACTTGTGGACTTCATCCTTACACCATACCTGGCATTCCTTGTACAGACTAGAAGTTCTGAAAGTCGAATAGGATACCAACAGTCTGCATATATTCTAAATTCCCCACATTTTAAACATCTGCATGTAAACATAATCATGTGTGGTGGCCAAGGGCATCGTGTCATTGACATCATAGGGATTAGTAGCCCCTGCCACATGGAACATCTAATTATGTGAGCAATCTGAGCCTATCCAAAGTGAGTGCGAGGGTGAATCCTCTGCCACCAAGAAACCGGCATGTGAGCCGGACCAGTATGGAAAGAGATGTAATTTGTTTAATAAGGTGGTTATTCGGATTTCTGACTTACAGTATATAAGACAAGGCAGGGGTTCGGTTCAACACATACTTGAAAGCACAGTTCTACCAAAGTCAGGGACGGTCAAAGACTATCGTTCAAGTGTCTGTATGTCCCTGATTCCAGACATGGCCATTTGAAGGGGAACACAAACAATAAACCAATTAATAAGAGGGTCCAAGGGTAAGTTTAACGACCCACACTAGATTCATACCCCTAAGTACAATATTCACACAAACAGTATCTAGGGGTCAGATAACCATGTAACTCAACTGTGGACACGGACATTAACACATCACGAAAGAATTAGTGGATACCCAAAAATACAGCAAATGTGACATCTGATTACCACGTGACAACTCAAACAAATGGGCAAATATTCCCATCAGTAACCGTCCTTTGCCGCCCTTTTTAACATCATTTGGGTTCTCCTTGCCAAGGAGACAAGACAACACAACACAGCCTACTGATGTTATCAAGGCTATGTGTAGTTATTAAGAAGATGTGTTATCAATAAGGGTGGTATGTCTAAAGATATGAATATATGTGAGGTTACTGAATAAGCAGTGTAAGTGTAAGTGAATAAGTGTGAATACAAAATAAAATTGGATAAATTGAGTAAATTGTGATTTTAATAGTATTTCTCAATTGTCCAAATCTAAAAACAGAGTGAAAGTACAGATTTAACAAAATATCTGTCAGCAATATTGGTCAAAATGTTTCGGCATTTAGAATGAAATAGTTCATATGCCTTCTTCAGGACCTGTTAGAAACTACTGCTTATAAAGTGAGAGTTAAAATCAATATCACCTGCAATGTTCAGGTTTCATACTCCACCACGTACTATTTCGTATCATGTTGTAGACACGACCACAGGAGAAACATGGAAAGAACAAAGAAAACAAGTTACCTGAATTATGTCACATTCAAGACACATCTATGTGATCAGTGTATCCTAATAAACATCACTAGATATCATAATCATGACATTTCATGCGCATTGATATTCCATACATTTAGGCCACTCACCCATTTGTAGTGGTGATGGCACCTCACCCCACCTGGCTGCAGCTCAGGTTTAGAGTAGCACCGCTCTGAGTTGAACACAGAAAAACAGAGAGAACAATTCATTGGTCCCATCACTGACTAGGTTTACAAACATTACCCCCACAGATGCCCGAATAGATGGAAACCAAATCGTCATCTATGGATATTGTCGCGGTTTTTTACGTACATTCATCATGCATGCAGCGGGATATTTTCTTATTTATGACTACTTCTGATGTTCTATATTGAGTAGTTATCTCAAGTAGTCGAACAAAACCTTTTGGGCTACCCCCGTATGTTGTTCTTTAGTCTTAAGGTTATCATATAACTCGATAGGGAGAACTTTCATTCACAACTGTAAGCCGAAATATGCGGCGATCTCAATGAAGTTGTCATGAGGTTATAAACAAAGTTAACGGACCATCATATCACATCGTCTCACGCTTTTCACGGGATAATTTCATGTGTCTCACAAGACTTCACTGATGGGACCAATGAATTGTTCTCTCTGTTTTTCTGTGTTGTGTCTTGAATGTGACTTAATTCAGGTAACTTGTTTTCTTTGTTCTTTCCATGTTTCTCCTGTGGTCGTGTCTACAACATGATACGAAATAGTACGTGGTGGAATATGAAACCTGAACATTGCAGGTGATATTGATTTTAACTCTCACTTTATAAGCAGTAGTTTCTAACAGGTCCTGAAGAAGGCATATGAACTATTTCATTCTAAATGCCGAAACATGTTGACCAATATTGCTGACAGATATTTTGTTAAATCTGTACTTTCACTCTGTTTTTAGATTTGGACAATTGAGAAATACTATTAAAATCACCATTTACTCAATTTATCCAATTTTATTTTGTATTCACACTTATTCACTTACACTTACACTGCTTATTCAGTAACCTCACATATATTCATATCTTTAGACATACCACCCTTATTGATAACACATCTTCTTAATAACTACACATAGCCTTGATAACATCAGTAGGCTGTGTTGTGTTGTCTTGTCTCCTGGGCAAGGAGAACCCAAATGATGTTAAAAAGAGCGGCAAAGGACGGTTACTGATGGGAATATTTGCCCATTTGTTTGAGTTGTCACGTGGTAATCAGATGTCACATTTGCTGTATTTTTGGGTATCCACTAATTCTTTCGTGATGTGTTAATGTCCGTGTCCACAGTTGAGTTACATGGTTATCTGACCCCTAGATACTGTTTGTGTGAACATTTGAAGGGGAAGCCTGCAAAGCCCATTTGGTTTTACTACTCCGTCCTTTCATCTACTCTACATTGGCTGCACATCAACATATTTGATGATCGGCAATGCCCACATATTTGATGATCGATCTGCAATGTTCACTGGAAAGTCTCAATTTAGACTTTTTATATATTCATAATTCCTGACCTCCTTCTTCCTAACACTGCAAATACCATAATGGGAATGGATTATCAAGGATCCTAAAACATGGATTTCAGTGACCACTTCCAAACGGGGCCGGCCACGGATTATTGCCTGGGCTACGTCTAACCCACTTTGGATAGAACATGGAGAAGCTCTCTCAAGACACTACATGGATAGGCCAATCGTGGCCATTTTAGGCCACCTTTAGTAACCAATTCATCTGGAACAACATGTTCCAGATCACCAAGAGCATTGTCCACCTTGGGCCAATCTAAAGAAAGAACCACAATCCCTGTATTTCTTCTTCAGATAAAGTTTTCACAAATTCTGTCCATTTGGCACATTTTGGTGTACGGCGCAAAGCTAGACTATGCTCACTAGTATTAAATTGTATGATGTGACAGATGACATGAAGGGTCTGCCAAACAATTACCAATATTTTGTTCCTTTCAGGTATACAGCTCCTTTTTTATATGTGAAGCAGCCGAATCAGGACTATGGGTCTGTTGTACGCAGCCCTGGATTGCAAAGCAGTCACAGATTTTGCACAGCAGCTTGTTCGCAACCTGGGGTTTATAATGCATTCTGACGGAAGCACATATGTATCTGTTGCAGTGCAAAAAAGACTTTCGGTGACATTCATACTATCCTGCCCAAAGTCTACCCAAAAGGGCTTGTATGAAATGAATGGAGGCCTGTGACAGACAACAGAACTCCATCCCTGGGGTCCAAATCGTAAAATGCCATTTACAATTATTATTTATTTTTTCTAGAAGTTCATGTCATCAATGGCTGCTCCATATGAAGGTATACAAGCAATTGCTATTTTCATTGTGTGAGTTCCCTCCAGAAAAAAGCGATATTAAACCAGACTGAGTAGTGAAAAGGCGAGGGAGATCACTGGACAAACATATAACCAACGACCCACAATGCAGGAAGGTAGAGGTGGGCGAACCAACCAATTAACAGGGAGAGCCGAGCCAGAGCCGAGCCAAGTGTCTGCCATGGCTCTAAGAGCCCCTGCACGAGTCGAGCCGTGGGAATATCTAGCATGTAAATCAAACATCTGATATCCTCTAAAAATATGATAAAGTACCTATAAAAATTTTATTTTAAGTATTTCTTTAAAATGCAGATGTGTTTCACATTAGTACATCAGATTGTATCTCTGCTTTGAGAGGAATTTCTTAAAAGTGATTGTGATCAGTTTGAAACAAAAACGTTGAAAAATCTGTGTCGCTCGCCACCTTCATGGTGACAATGCCACTAGTGGATTAAGAGGAAAGTCAGGTGTCATGTGTACCCTATTTGTGGCCTAGATTCTTATTATACATGAAACTGCACTGTATTGTAATAAATCAAATACAAGGTCTTTGTACAGTGCAAATCCTGAACTCTTGTATTTGAAGGTGCTCTCATATGTGATAATGAAGAAAAAGGAGGCTTCGATGAAATACAATATTTGCCTATGATCACACAATTTGGTTAACCGGGGAAGCCAGGATTGGTCCCAGAAATTCTGGTTTCGTACTGCGCATAGCAGCCACCAGATGGGTATATCTTTTTTTCTCCTTTAATTAAATAAAAGTTTACTGCTTTGTTTTTAATGCCTTGTATAAGAAGTTAGAGTATTTGAGGAAGGCAGAAGCTATATGAAAGATTAGTTTGTTTAAGGCATGTGAGTCCAAGAGAACTTCAAGCTGAGGCAGAGCCCGATATGTGAATTTATCCTGGCTCGAGCTGTCCATAGATTGCCCACTTCCAACCATGCCACCAGGAGAAGGTAACTGATGTAGGGAACAAGAGGTGAGCTGGTAGCCATCTTGCTCTATCGAAACCTTAGAGCTCACACTCAGTCTGACTTTATGCCCAAATAAGGGTTCTTTGGACACACAAAGACATGCATACAAAAATTCCAGAGGTAACTGGTGTGGTATTTGCACTGCACCTCCTTGGCACAAACTCGGAATTCTGCTATGACCACTAGGATATACCTTTTTCTCAAACTGCAGCTGAAATCACAACTTCAATAGCATTCCATTGAAAATGAATCAGATTTTTCCTCACAGAGAAATACGTTTGTAAACCATAAAGGTGTATTAGCAAATCCGTAAAGTTACAATCTCCAATCAACCGAATATGGCATACAGGAATAAAATCCAAGTAATTGAATTAGTAGTTTGAATATTGCATTATTAAAGACAAAATATGCAAAACAAGTGAAGTCTTGTTTCCATAAAGTAAACTCCCTGATACTAAGCTAAGGTTATGGGTAGGTCAGGAAAGTTCAGAAGCAGCAGGTGTCACCAAATATAGCACCGAAAGAAGCACCAAAATGAAGGTTCCAATGAGAATGAGAAGGAATGTGCTTCCTGTCAAGAGTAACTCTTTGAGCAGGAAAATAAGGAGCATTAGTCTCAAGATGAGGGACGGATGACTGCCTAGATAGGTGGACAGGGGCAAGTGATTTAACTAACTAGAAAGTCTCACACAGTTAAAACATAAGTTCCATCCAACTGATAAATTCTTCAGGTTCCCTCCAGGAAAGAACCTATCAAAAAGCAATGTTCTCTTCATGTTTGGTGTCAACTCCTTTTCTCACTGCGATCTTCATGACATCTTACAAAGGAGTATTCAACTCCTCGGTTCCCCATCTCATGCAGGTGCTGAAGACACTGATCAAAATAATGAATTGCTACTTTACTGTCTTCAAACTATAAGCTATCAAAGAATAATATTTCTAAATACGCACACTCGACTCTGCTGCCTGGGATAGAAAATGTGTTAGGCACCACAAGCAAAGATCAGAGTTTATTTCAAACATGGAGCCTACTAGGTCTTCTCACAGCAATATTAAGATGCACGCATGCTAACTAAAGTTCATGGAAAACATGTGATTCATTCAGTTTGCTAAACCTAAATATAAATTTCAAGAAAAGGTGGAGGCAACACCAGGGATGAAGTCACAAATCAGCCAGCATTGTCTTTTTCAAAACTCTTTATTCTTCTTCGTATAAAAATACAGGACAACAGCCTGTATTTTATACGAAGAAGATTAAAGAGTTTTAAAAAGACAATACCGGCTGATTTGTGACTTCATCCCTGGTGCTGCCTCCACCTTTTCTTGAAATGTTGTCTCTGGATTTCCAGTGGGACCTAACCACAGCAGGTCTCGGAGGCTATTGACACAGGACTTGATACTTATGGGACTTTAAAATTGAAGTGCTTAACATTTAGTCAGCTGTGGGATCGATAGCTCTTCATTAAACATAAATATAAACCCATGTGAAAAAATATGTGAAATAATATGCAAAATAATAAATAAATCAGGTGTAAATGATTCATGTGTAAATCATATGAGCAGTAGCTATGAAGGTTACAGATTAACATATCATTAAGTGCAAATAAGTGATGGTGACTCTGTGCCATCACTCGTTAGTGAGCCACTGGCTCAAAATAGATTCTGACAACATGGAGGTTTAGGTTGTGGGTTACTTTAAACCGCTTGACACAGAGTAGTGTGCAGACTGCCATGTCTCATTCGGATCGGAGCGCAACCTGTGTTTGAATTTGAGTGGGTACTAGATTACAGACTGGATTTATTTTTTAACCTCTTCCATGCTCATGACGAGCTCTCGTCATGAGGCACGGTTAAGCTGCACTCATGACGAGCTGAGCTCGTCATGACCGTGGGAACGTTCACACGCGGGGATAATTTCCCCGCTGTGCTGAACGTTCCAAAACGGGTGTGGTTGTGACGAGCTCCGCACGTCATGAGTGCAGCTGCACTGTGCCTCACGACGAGCCGAGCTCGTCACAAGCACAGCGGCGCTACGCGTGGCCCTCCCCCACGCACATCAGGGGGAAAACACCCCGCAGCGAAGGAGTTAAATAGTCAGATAAAAGAGCAATGTCGGAGGCAGACATTTTATATTTCTATACATTCCGAAACATTTTTCGCTGAATAATAATAATTATAACAATCGCGGTGGAGGGAGTAACTTGTGTTCAGCTCACTGGTCTATCCTGCCAGCGTAAATGCTGGGAGATTATAGATAGATAGATAGATAGATAGATAGATAGACAGAGGTAGTAAAGTACAATTTTATTTTGTGGTTCACTGATGTGGCACAATATTGTAACTAGCAGCAGCGCCTTTAACTTATTATTATTTAAATACTGTAATTTGAGGTTAAGTTGATATCAATTGTGCAAAAGGTTTGATTGAGAGGTTCTGTAGACAACAATATTGTGCAAATTGTGTGAGTTGGTGTGCTCAGGATATGAAATATTAAGCAAATTCTGAGGTTTGAAATTCTATAAAAAAGAACAAGAAAAATCTGAGGAAACTCAATAAAAATATCGGAATTCAAAGCGTGTTATTCCGCAATTGTTGAGATTTTTCTTTTCTTATTCTCATATTCTCTGTTCTGTGAATAGGGCGACTTGTGGTTCTGATAATTGTATTTATTTATTGAGTTTCATATAGCGCAAACTTGACCCGAGGGCATCAGAGCGCTTCAGAGTTAGAACTTAGAAGCATATACTTGAGATACATTTGGAGTAAATGCAGATACATAGAGACCGAAAGTGATGAGGTATACGAGGTATGAAATAGCATAAGCCGAAACACGTAAGATACATTTGGGGTACAAATAGGTATGTGGTGACACTATGTGACGAGGTATAGAAGGACAATTTGGGGAGATTGCTGATACAATCTTGAGGTAGTTACGGTATGCAAAATGCATATCACTTTGCAGAGCACAGCCGCAATTGTACAAGATTAACAGTGGGGTAAAACAATAACAGCAAAACACATACTAGCAATAAATACGACAAAACAGGCTGAACAGAAGTAACAACAGGCATGTAGATCTGCCTCATAATGTGTTTTTTTGAATGGTGCAGGGTGTAAACTTTCTGTGGCCTTTTGAAACTGATGCCAGCACTATCTGTGAGAGACCCTGAAGGCATGGGGTCAGAAGGCGGGTTTGTAAAATGTTTATCCATTAATGGGAAGGAGTGAAATGATGAGATCAGGCCACGTGGTTGGTGAAAGTAAGTTTATTTCTTTTTATAAGACGCCCCCAGTCTGCCTGGGCATGGCTTGATAGCAGCTGTCAAGCATCAACTGACAGGAACTTCCAAAATTCTAAATGCACTCTCAGTATCCACAGTGGGTCATACCAGAACAATGGGGGAGGGGGGAAAGAGGTGGAATGTATCAAAGGTAAAATTGATTGATTTCAAGACAGTTGATAACATGACAAGGATATATATTATCTATCTATCTATCTATCTATCTATCTTTCTATCTATATATATATATATATATATATATATATATATATATATATATATATATATAATTAAGGGAGCTTGCAGCAATCAATTTCAGTACTGTGTGCACTGTTAACCCCTGCGCCATTCACAAATTCTTCCTGGTCAAGCTCCTAACTAGTATGGAGATGTTAATAACTAATCAATAGGACGCTTGCCCGATTGATTGATAGAACATCTGACCCTGCCCGCGCTGCTGGCGGAAACCCCAGTCCATTAACAAGTAATAAGGCCCCTTCCCACAAAGAGACGGTCCCGTCGGAGCCTGGGATTGGCCGAGGGCCACCTGCCTTCCTTTTGTGCGCAGCGCATGCCTGTAATCTGCCGAGCAGCCCTGATTAAGTTCCCACACATGCCTTTGCCCCGTGGAGGGTCCCTCGGGGTGAATGCGGCCGAGGGCCCTTGGCGGGCCTGCGGGTCAGTCCCTTTGACTCCCCCAGAACAAAGCGGCCAGTTGGCTTTGGTCAGCGGGGACATTGCGAGCGGGGGGTGCCAATGGCCCCCGCGGACCGCCTTGAGGTGACTGACCCCTGCATTGTCCGCGGTGTTTACCCTCGGTGACCTCCGCCATTGTGCCCAAATGTTAAGCACAGTCCAGTGACAAATTGATGTGACTTCCTGGTCCCGGGACATAAACACTTCATCAATATGTCGCCTGAAAGGCGAGGGCTCTATCAGGGGCTTGTGGTGTTAACGAAGAGAATAGGAAGGGTCGGCTTGGGTCGCATGTTAAGCTGTGATTCCAGGAAAACCTCGAAAACCACAAACCTCGCTTATTATTGGTTGCTCGACTACTACCGGTAGCCACGTCTCCGAGGGAGAGAAAGAGGCATGCCACATGCAAACGTATTTTTAATGCCATGTATGCCTTTATTTATTTCACGTACTTTTGTAAATAAAATAGCAAAAATACATATGATTTTAGTTTCTTTATAGAGTATTCCGTATAAAACAAAATAAACGGCGTTACCATAGCACACAAAGGTCATGATGGAATTTGAACATGTGAGCACACTCAATGTATCAATAACTTTTAGCATGCCACGCTCTTTAAGCTTCTAGGCGTTGTAAATAGCATACTTTATTATTAATGAAAGTCAGTTTATCCACTAGAGGATAGGCTGAGAGGTCAGTGCCCAGATTCGAACTCATGACATACAAATCTATTTTGTTGTACAACAGAACGGTCACCTCGCTGAGCCATCCTGCAGCAGCTAGAAGGCATCTTTTTTCAGTCATGTGTCAAACACCTCTTTTATAACACTTCTGATTTTTCTCCCGTGACCCCAAAAGGGATGGTGGTACTCAAAATAGATATTGTCCCCAAAAGGGTGGTTCACATTAAAATGGTGTCCCCAAAAGGGAGGATCACGCTAAAATAGTGTCCCCCAACACGGAAGGTCGCCCATAAAATAGTTAGTGTCCGTAAAAGAGAGGGCTCACAATCAAAATAGCTAATTACACATTGGCTGCCAAGTTCAGTGATTTTGCTGCTCACTAACAGACATGCCAACCTTAAGAACAGCATTGGCAAAGCCAATAGGTCTTGCCTATATGAGATCTATTATCCCAATAGATCTGCACTGACCTTTGCACGAGGTCCCTTGTTCAAAACGAGCAAGCATTTATTTACAAATGAATCCACGTGAAAGGAAGCAAGTAACTAGGATGTCCTGCATAATTAACTTTTGGTCCACCCTTATTTTTAAAGACATTCTGCAACAAATGTGTAAAATATGAAAAAGTCTCTTCAAAACTTTCAACAATGTATTTTATTCACACGCAGAACTGTTTAATCTTAGCAGTAGTAGTAAGTAGACTAAATCAGTGCAGGTAATTTTTTTTAAGGAACAGTTTTCAAACATGAATTTTGAAACGTTCATGCTTCCACTCAACCTGACAATGGCAATGGTGAACAGAGAGGCAAGTCATCTGTGCCCCACTGGAGGGCCTAGCTTGCTATTCTACATGGCCTTTTTAATCAAATCAAAAGTTAGAGAAGTTTCTGTACAGTGCACATCAAAAAGGTTTGCATTTCAAAATGGTATTCTATGTAATAATAAAGAACAAGCATTTGCAAAGCCAATAGGTTTCACCTATGCAAAATCTATAGTCTTTGTCAATGTTTTTTGTACATGTTGCAGATGACTATAATAAAGATATGAAATAACGGAAAGAGCTTCCAACTTAGGGAACCAGGTTTGATTCTCGGTGTCGGCTCAACATCATGTGATCCTGGCCAAACCATATAATCTCCCCAGTGCTATAAAACAGCGTCTTTGTGCAATATAACTGGTGCTCTTACAAAGCGTTGAAATACTTTATAAAACGTTAAAGTACTTTTTACAAAAGTTGCCTGTACTGTGAAAAAAGATGATCTGTACACTTTAAAAAGTGTGCCAGTGTCCTAGGTGAGGAGAAGAGGAAGCCAGATAAGGAGGAAACCCGTAAGGGGTTAGAGAAAGAGTTGGGAAGCACGGCGGTGAAGGAGGCGGAGCTCGCACTGCACCCACAGGGAGCACTGGGATGGCAGATGGTTGGTAGGGAGTTGGGCAATATCAGCCAGAGCTGGTTCTGAGTTAAAGGAAGTCGTCAAATACAACAATTATCAGTATTCACAGGGTTTCCTAGACCTTTTAGCCCCTGTGCCACTGCACTTGCTGCACCCTTCAAATCATGGCCCTAGCGCATGCAGGGCAATTGCACTTGTGACTGCCTGTTTACTAGTGAAATATAGGAATAATCAGTGTTCAGTGGGTTTCCTAGAGCTCTCGGCCTCTACGCCGCGGCGTCTCTTGCACCATTCAAATCTTTATCCTAGTGCCTGCAGGGTAATTGCACTTGTGACTGCTTGTTTAGTCATAAAATATAGCAATAATCGGTGTTCCATGGGTCTCCTAAACCTTTTGACCCCTGGCTCTCTGCACCTGCAGCACCATTAAAATCATGGCCCTAGTACGTGCAAGGTAACTGCACTTGACTGCTTGTTTAGGTGTAAAATGCAGCAATAATTGGTGATCAGTGGGTTTCCTAGAGCTTTTGTCCCCTGTGCCACTGCACCTGCTGCCACCGCCCTCCCAATCTATGCGCATCACAGATTACAAGCACCGTCCTGGATGTATGGGACCGGGTGGCGGTCCGGCACGAATTCACCTCGTTTCCCTTCCCGATGACCCCGCTTTTCGATAATCCCGATTTTTCCCCGGGACTGGACCTCAAGGCATTTGTGGCCTGGAGACGTTCGCCCTGCAGAGCCCTGGGACATATGTTCGACTTAAACGGTATCCTCTCCTTTCAGCAGGTGAAGGAGGACTATGGTATACAGGAGTCTGATCGCCTACCCTATCTGCAGGTCCAACATTGCAGAATTCAGACCGGGCGTGCAACGTTCCCTCACCCCGTATGAAAAGTGGCTGGTTACCCGCACCTCTGATAAGAAGCTGATCTCCGACTTGTACCAGCAGCTCCTCCACACAAACATCTACACACATAACGCAGGAAGGACCAGGTGAGAGCGGGACTTGGGAAGATCACTCCCGCACAAAGAATGGGGCGGCATCTACCATAGGGCCAGACACTCGGCTTACCACACGGGCCTCACCGAAACCTTAACCAAAGTGGCCACCTATTGGTACCATACACCTGAACGCCTACATCAATGGGATCCCCGCATTAGTGACCGCTGCTGGAGGGGGTGTGGGGGGCTTGGCACCTTGGAGCACTTACTTTGGTGCTGTGACCGTTTGCAACCCTACTGGAGTTGGATTTTAGATGACATAGACTCACATCAGGATACTCAGCTCCCTAGATTCCCCGCTTACATTGTGTTAGGACTCCCTAATGCTCTGATGTACCCCTTGAAGTCTAGGAGGGGAGGCTTATAGCGATTGCACTAGGGCAGCCATGCAGAACATCCTGGCACACTGGAGGACCACACAACCTCCCCCGCATACTGGTTGGCTCCACAGGCTTTGGATGGTTCTGGGGATGGAGAAGCTGTCCTTGGCGAAGGCGAGAAGGGGAGAGGAGTTTGCAGAACTTTGGCGACCATTTTTAACTCTGCTCACGGGGGAGTTTAGGGAATTGAGCTGCCCTCGCTACCTGCGCTTACTGCGCCTAGCAGACACTCCGATCGAGGAGCGGAAGGCCCCGACGCGCAGGCGCAAGACGCAGGGCTGATGTTCGGCTTACTGCCCTCCCTTAGTGGCGTGGTGATTCCACTTTCCTTTTTCTTTTGCTTTGTGGACAAGGAGGGGGGTGTGGGGGACGATATTTCCCCTTTGCAGAGACCCTACAAGTCTGGCGTTGTCATTATTCTCACTGCCGCACACTTTTGTTTGGGTCGCACAGGAAGAGCTCGGCATTGTTCCACCTGATGGGGAAATGTGGTCTGTATGTGTTTCCTGTTTTGAAAATTCAATAAAAGATTTAAACCACAAAACTACTGTTAGCTAAATTGTACACCATATAACTTTTATCTTACTGAATCAGACTTGTCTCCAATACTAAATTGTTTCAATGTTCATACATGTACATGTAGTCAATCGATGCTGTATATGTTTGTGGGCTCCTTATTGCCAAATTTGTTTTCTAAAACGAGCCGGACATTTATAGAGTAGACTTTATGCGCCTCCAGGCGCTTGTGGTGGGTGTCGGCGCCTCCTGGCGCAAGGGTTCCTGGGGATTGGAGTCCCCACAAGAGGCAGGCAAGTGCGGTGCGGTGTATGCGACTCCCCATTTATAGAGTAATCTGGGAAACAGTATGTTGATGCTGTCAATTATGTTATTTGAAACATCACCAGTGATTTCATCAATGTCAATAGTGATGTAATATATTAGTTCATAAGCAGTGCATGGCAACGGTGCAAGTTATAGTCATCACAGTAAAGTATAATTGGGGATTTATTTAAAAACATTTGTTGTGTTATTACCATATCAAACTGTTGTGTACTTTAACATACTTTAACCTCCGTTTTTCTGTGAATATCTGATTTTTTTTAATGTAAGGTAAGATCTTATTACCAAACCTGACTATATTGTCCCTTTAATCTTTAGTTTTCACAGTGAATTTCTGTGGTTTTGATCACATTTTAGGCAACTCCCCAGCATGGCTTTTGACTTTGAGCAGCAGGTGGTTGGAAGCAGGGCGTGGCACAAGCCATGCCCTGCACCAACCTCTTACAGGCAGCCAACTTTCCTGTGGCACACAGCAATGGGCCCTGCACCAAACCCCATGCTACACCTGCCGAATTTGCAGTACTGCGAGCCTCACGTGCTACCAACCGACTAGATATACAACTTTTTAACCCCTTCATGTTTACCTCGAGTACCTGGTTATTTGCAAATGTTTCAGTAACAGCCAAACAGATTACATGAAATAATGATAAGCAAGCTTCTGAGTAAACTTCTAACTTTCTACCAAATATTTGTGTAATTCTATTCAGCAGTTTTTTCTGTATCACTTCCCAAAATTTCCAATGGGAATTCAAATGGCACATCAATGTTTTTGGACCACCTCCTTTTTTTAGGCCCACGCTACATGGATCATCCTGATTCTTTTTTTCGGAAGGAGCTGAGGTGAATGAACTTTTTTTTGGAACGTGTCATGCAGATTTGTCAAAAGGCACCAAAGTTACTAGCGAAACAAAAACACTCTCCCTATGGAAATTGTGACCTAACTTAACTATAACTACACAGTGGTGACTGCCACTTAGTAATTTGTGTATGTGTGTGTATAGACATACACAAGTATTTGTATATACACATATACAAATACATACATACTGGCAGATGCATCAAAGTATATACCGGGAGCAAATGGGCAGATTCTCAGAATCTGCACTTTTGCTCCCGGTATTTTTGCATTTGGGATGCATCATCCCAAATGCAAAAATCGCAAGTTAAGGAATCTCTAAATTGAGATTCCTTAAATTGCGATTGCATTTAAGGAATCCCAAATTGAGATTCCTTAAATGCAATGCATGAAAGTAAAAAAAATAGCGAATTCGGGGGAGGAGCTACGCTAGCAACCAAGATGGCCGCATAAGCTCCCGGCTCCGTCGACCTCCGTCGCTGGTGGATATATCCTGAACTTAATCCTGACCTCCCGCCAGACTCCCGTGTGTCCGAATCGTCACTGAGTCCAGGAACGCAATCCCGGAGTCTTTATCACCTTTTTTGACGAAGTTACACCGTCTGTCATTTTCGGGCCTTCTCCAGACTGTAAGCCGGGGCCTCGAGTACTGACCCAGCCGGGTTTCAGTTGAACAACATCGGCCGCGGGTACCTGGCAGGGTCCGGTCTCATTGGAGTGACACAAATTCTCGATCCTGGTGGTTGTCTCGAGTCCCTGCGTATATTCGCTAGACAGCGACGAGACGTGGATGCCGTGGTGAGTGGGGGTCCGGTTCCTGGGACCCTGCTGCAGCCCTCGGGGTCGGCGGGGGGCCCCCCGCTCTCGGCAGCGGTGTAACGAGCGCACAGCCTGACAGTCACCAGTCGACTTCGCCCACCCCACTCCAGTTGGTTTCCCCGGAGTAGCCGACCTCCGGGGTTGATGACCTGCTTTGTCATCGATTAAGCGGAGATGGATCGGACGGCGTGTAGACCGACGCTGGGGACCGTCATGGCCGCCATCGGGGCTCTTCACTGGCAAATGGAGGCTGCTCTCCACAACCTAACCGTACGCATCGAGTCTGTTTGTTCGAGACCGGACCCTAGCCCAGAGTCAGACCCGCACCATATGGTGACCCCCGCAAAGTTTGATTTTATCCAGGAGGAGAACCCCGAGCATCGTTCTAATCTGACGCCTATTATATCTGCGCAACTACAGCGGCCCGCGACTGGAGCCCCTAACCAGCCAGCAAACTCGGCAAAGTCATCGCCCTCACAGGACTTTTTTCTTTCTTCGTTTCTGGGGACCTCCATCGATATTCATTGAATTGACTTTCGTATCCCTGATAGACTTCGAGAATTGACTCTTCTGACCCTTTCATGCTATATAGATCTTCTCCCCTTTCTACAACGTTCTGACTCCTTTGCTATTGTGCTGGTCCTATTGGAGAGGGTTTGTGTGATGGATCGTAGAGGCCAGGGTTGAACTTGACTGTTTTAATTCTGTACAGAGACTTCCTTTGACACTGCTGGGTGGTATCGGTGGGAGTGAGGGCCATATGGGATTCTTCCTTTTTGGCTTTGGTGTACTGACTGTGTTCGACAATGGGATTTGCTGCCTCTGTTATGTCTGGGGCTGGGCGGGATGGTATTTTCTCTCCTGGTGATTTCTCCATCAGTTTGCTTATAAGTCTGCTTTACCTCTCTTAGTACCATGGTGGGGAACATCTGTTCGCGGCGGGGGGGAGGGGAGTCCGGGAGCCCGCATTGGGTCGTAAGATATTCCTCCTCCGTCTTTTCCCTTCCTTGAGGTGTAGTTTAGGGGGCGACAGGCACACTGCTAGTGGGGTTAGGTCGTAGCCATCCGCAGGGGTGCAGGGTGGGGGGTTGTGTTTTTTTTTTCCTTTCTTTTGTTCTATGACCTATCTTTTCCCTTTTCCCCTCTCCACAAGAGATGTGGCATATTCTCCTGAGCCTGTTGTTATGCATATTCGGGTGTCGAGTGTCTAATGTTATATCCTGTATCCTTGGTGGGCAGATTCTGCTAATGTTTGCTTATGATTATTTGTCTTGTATTGTTTTGACCCAGCTTCGGCTGGTATTGATGCTTTCCAGAGGCCTACAATTGGATTGTATTTCTTTATTTCATCTGCCCGTTCGCCACTGTAATATGTTATACCAATGATACCGGAAATGTACATTTCTACTCTTGTGTTATAATTAATAAAAATATATATAAAAAAAAAATAAATAGCGAATTCGCTAATAGGGGGAGCAAATTACCATGAAGTTGGACTTCATGGTAATTTGCTAAAACCTTGAAAAAAGCACTTTTTTGCATTTTTCAAAGCTTCATGTTGCTCACACACATGCCCTTAGGGCATGTGTGTGTGCAACATATGTGCATAGATCAATTTCAGGGGTGCAACAGGGTGTCATTTTGACACCCTTGCACCCTTGAAATTGCATGAGCAATTTGCGAGTACCTACGGGTACTCGCTAATTGCTCATGCAATCTCCAATACATTCCAATGTAGGCCCATAGGAATGAATGGGACAGCATTCCTTAATTGCGACTAGCAATTTGCGAGTAGCAATTAAGGAATGTTAAGGAATCGCTATTTTTATAGCGATTCCTACATGCATAGGCTTTTGCTATTCCTAAATAGCGATTCCTTAAAAATCGCTATTTAGGAATAGCAAAAGGTTACGTTGATGCATCTGCCAGATATTGAATAATTTGCTTCTTTGTATGCATATATGTTTGTGTGTGCTCTCGTTCGCTGAACATACTCCTGCTCATAGCTAACACAAAGGTATGCTACAAATAAAATTCAAATGACAATCAATAGTGTTGAGTGTCTTTTCTGACTCCCTCGCAAGGACAGTCCAAATTACAGTGGACTCAGTCACGTAAGTGTACTGAAGAAGAGAGCTGTGAGGGTTTTCATGACTCCCACCTTACAAGGTCACTCTGTGCATTGCCTTAATAGAAGAACATAATCATAATGTGAGGACATTCTGATTGGGTCTGCTTGTTTCTTACAACTCAATGAGAATAGGTGCTCAAGGATGGAATTAAATATAACCGATACTGAGTGATCATCTGAAAAAATAATTCAGATTGACTAATGTGAAAATATTAGAGTTATGTTATTCTCAGAGATCAGTTGTTACTCGTTTTATCTGTCATTACTATGGTATTGGAGTGCATCTGGTGATGTGTGGCTGATTTCTAAATTATTTCCGATGTTTCCACCGCATACTGGAGACTGATTAAGTGGATGGAGGTGTAGCCGTAGGTGTGGTAGCAGGTAGCTTTTGTATATTCTCGCTTGATACCCATGCCCCTTTCACGCAGATGTTAGGTGGTTCATCTTGTGATGTGGGTCACAGTATTTGCCTGTTAGTTACATATTCTGTATTTCTTGGTCTGTGTTCAGCCTTCTGCCTTTGCAATTTCTTGTGGTGCAGAGTTGTGCACACTGCTAGACTCAGCTAATGACCTCATTATGACTTACGCGTAATTTTGACGGGACCACTTTTAGTAGTTACTGCCCCTACTAGAACGACAAGATCTGCAGATTTACGGCAGACGAGTGTGTTGCACCAGGGTTCCAAGCAGGTAAAATCGGGAGGTAAAACTCTGTAGGAAAATGATCCATTAATTTGGTATGAAATGGTTGATTTCCATATTGATTTCTAATTTTTGGCCATACCCTCAGGGTACCCGTTCTAATCCTCTTGTATTCCCTCCTGCATTATCGATAACTCCAGTTAATTTGAGCCGGTGGGTGCGGCACTGAATTTTGAGCACCTACACTTGTTTTTCTTCAACAGACTTTGATTATTTTTTTTATTAGTCTCATAAAGCGCACTATCACCTTGCAGGCATCCTGGCGCTACTGGCTCAAAAAGGCAGACAAGTGTCCAACAGGACAAGACTGGCAGATTACAATTACTTAGGAAACAGCCAGGTTTTAACCTGTTTCCTAAAAGGGAGAAGTTTCCTGATTTGCCTGATCTCACACGGGAGCAAGTTCCAAAGTTTAGCCGCGGCCACCTCAAAGGATCTCCCACCTGCTCTGACCTTCCTAAACCTAAGCACTTTCACCAGCCTAGCCGCTGAAGAGCGGAGCAACCTGGGTGGGGTGTACCACACAAATTTAGATTGCAAGGATAAAGGACCAGTACCATGTAGGGCCTTAAAAACTAAGCAAAGGGCCTTAAATTGACCCCTTTGTCTCACAGGGAGCCAGTGCAACTTCGCCAATGCTGCAGGTGCATGAGCTCTCCTAGGAAGCCCCAAAGCCAGCCTAGCGGCCGCTGATTGCAGTCTCTGAAGCCTATCCAATAGAAAGCCAGGAGACTCCAATAGTAGGGCATTGCAAGAGTCCAGCCTACTAAGGATCGTACACCTAACCACTTGGGAACGCGCCTGAGATGGTAGTAGTGGCAGGATCCTCCGCAGAGACCGCAGACTGGCAAAACAGCAGGAGGTCGTCTTTTTTACATGCGTCTCCATGCTGAGCTTCTGATCGAGCATGACCCCTAGGTTCCTAACTGATTCCACCGGCCGCACTTTAGTCGCGGTCTCGGGAGGCCAGAAATTTTCTGGAAATGGACGGGAGATCTTATTCCCAGCGCTAAAAAGTACCTCCGTCTTTCCAGCATTAAACTGGAGAAAGTTGTTCTTTAGCCAGCGTGACGTGTCCCGCAGACAATTGGGGAGGACCTCCACAGATATCGATTCCTCTCCCTCAAAGGAGAGGATCATCTGCGTGTCGTCAGCATAATTTATTATCTTAATTTTGTAGGCTTTAGTAAGCGAGATCAGAGGTCTTAGACATAGGTTAAAAAGGATGGGGCTGATTGCCGATCCCTGAGGTACCCCGTGAGGGACATGAGAGAAGGCCGATTGAAAGGAAGGCAGGGACACGGCCTGCTGATGGTCCTGCAGAAAAGACCGAAACCACTTCAAAGCGCTACCTCCCACCCCAGCATCACTTAGACGGTCCAACAAGATCTCATGGTTAACCGTATCAAAGGCGGCAGACATGTCTAACAGGATCAGAACCGCTGCCTGTCCCCTGTCTGCACGCCTTTGAAGCTCGTCCACAGCGGTGACTAGTGCTGTTTTGGTCCCATGAGCCGGCCGGAAACCAAATTGATCTTCCTCTAGTAAGTGATGCTGTTCCAAGTAATTGTAGAGAGTTAGACTAACCCACCGCTCAGCAATTTTGGTAGGGAAAGGCAGCAGGGAAATAGGTCTATAGTTCTTGGAGCAGTCTGGGTCTAAAGAAGGCTTCTTCAGCAGGAGGGAAATCACCGCCTGCTTCCATTGGGCAGGAACAGTCCCCATGGTGAAAGATTGATTGCAGATCAGGCGGAGAGTGGGGAATAGTTCCTCCTCATACTCCTTCCAGATCTTGTATGGTACGGGGTCCAGGGGAGATCCGGAGGTGATCCCTCTTACCAGCCCATTAAATGCTTCTTCCGTCAGTGGAGGAAACTCTAGTAGAGGATCATCCAGTGACCCAGCTGACCCATTAGTCCTGCCTACCGGGGGCCCATGACTGGTGATCAAAGGAGTACCGATCTCAGGGGAGTCTACTAGATCCTCAATGATTAACTCAATTTTCTCCCTGAAAAAGTTGGCAAGATTCTCACAAAGTTCCTGAGACGGGACAATGGACTTCTTAGAGCACTCAGGACTGGTGAATTGTTTAATATATTAAAAATGCTCCTAGAGCTGTTGGTAGCATTACAGATCAGGGAAGAGTAGTATTCAGCCTTAGATTTCCTAATCTGACCCTTATATTCCTGGATTTTACACTTCCACTGCACCCTATGTGATTCCTCATAATCCCGCCTCCAACATCTCTCCGCTTGTTTACAACCCCGCTTCAAGTTTTTCAGCGTGTCATTAAATCACGGGGCCGAAATTTTCCCCTTACAGCTGCGTACTTTAAGAGGGGCAAGAGTATCTAACACCACCGTCATCTTGGATTGAGGCATGGTTCTCCTCAACTTGCTTATCCAAAGTAAAACACTCCCCCTAATTAAACACCGAGCCGCCGAGCTTCGATCTGGCAAGAGCCTTCCAGTCTCTACACACAACCTCCTTGATGGCCTGTGGAGTCCTTGTCTGAGAGCCCTGGATTTTAACATAAAATTCAACAATGGCATGGTCAGTCCAGTCCATAGGCAGGACTTCCCCCGTAACCAATAGGTCGGGAACTGAGAACACCAAATCAAGGAGGTGCCCCGCCTTATGCGTAGCTTCTGTAACATGCTGATAGTCCAAAGCTTTCGCACGACTGAAGCAAATTTAGCTAACCTGCATCCAGGGAGCCGTTTAGCCAAAGGTTAAAATCCCCTAAAATTATCAAATTATGGTGGGAAGCTGCCATGTTAGTAAGGGTGGCTAGTAGCGATTGTTGCTGCTGAGCGCTAAAAGCCCCTGGAGGTCTGTAGCACAGAACTCCAGTAAAAATGGTTCCGGAACCACTCTGAATAGATAGGCCCATCAGTTCCGTTCCATCAGCCGGGTCCATATCAATGATTTCAACCTTCCACAAGGCTTTATGAATGACCCCTACCCCCCCCCCCCCCCCACCACCCCTCCCATTAGACCTGGGGAGATGAACAAATTTAAAGCCCGATGGACACGCCCAGCCGGGGTCAACCAAACACTCAGGGCGAGTCCATGTTTCCGTCATGAACAGAATATCAAGCTTGTGTGTCTCAATCATCAACTGGATTTCCGCGCTGTGCCTAGGCAAAGATCTCACATTCAAAAGCCCAGAGCAAGAATAAGAAAAACACAAAAGGGGAAACAAAAAACAGTAACAAAGAGAGGAAGTAGGGATGAATCAAAAAGAAAATCCAAGAGTGAAATAAAGGGGCAGGGTGTGTGTCTATTGGTGGATTACAGTAGCATTAGTTGAAATCAAGGGTTGGCAGCCTTGGTATTCGGCAGCTTGTCCTTCGATAGCGCCAGCTGCAGCTGCGGGTCTCTAACTAAATCTTTGCGCCCTGGCACTTAATATTTCACAAGTTAAGCACTACCTTCTTCACTATCTGTAACTTCAGGGATGGATGAATGGTAGGGGAGAAAATCAATTTACTCATAATGATGCCCTTGTGATGTACTGTGATGTGTATTGATGAAAATTTCATGTTTATTGTTAAGTTAAATTCAATTCTAGTTTTAAACACAGACTATCGGCCACTCAACAGATTTAGTTAAATCCTCCTATCGAGATTGTCTGCCTTGTTACAACTTTTGATCCTGGGTCGATTATACTGATTTTATAGTCAGGCAACGCTGCAGTAAAGATAGCGGATGCTGACTCGAGTTTTCCAACGTTACACCACCGTGGATGTCGATCAGGAGGGAATTGGGGGAACGAGGTTGCCTTCCTGGTCGTCATCTCCTAATTATCATTTTACAAAATGAGTTTCCCCCAAAGACAAGCAGCACGCGATGCGGTGAAAATTACGCTATAACGTAAAACTGAGAAAGAGAGGATTGATAATGTGCACACGATGCATTATGTGGCAAATGCGGCTAATCCATAATTATGCGGAAAAGGCAGTGGCTGCAGAATCCCATGATTCCAGTGGCCTTGGCGTTGACAGAAAGAAGAGAGACCGTTCATTTTGTTGGATGGTCGCCTCCTGGCCCCGTCAGAGAGGAATCTGCTCTTGTTTGTTGTTCAGTAAAGCTTGGAAGCTATTTAGGATTGAACTGGCCTATAGGGCAATCAGGCTGTGTCCAAAGGGCAGATCTGACAGAATAGAGTCTGAGATGGTTTTTGGCTGTTTCTCGGCCTGTTTTATGATCTTGTGGGTCAGATTTTACTGTTGGTTCCTCTGATATTACCACAAACAGTGCCTGCTGCAAACACAAGTGCATGCAGTCTTCCATCCATTGCAAAATACATTTTCAGTTTATTTTTACATGTATAAAACAGCTCTGATTCACAAATGCCACTTTATTTTAGATATCTGATTTGCTAATCGGGCACACTTCTAATTTGGCGCCAGGGCCTATTTTCTGTCCCAGTTTCTACACCTCCGTGGGTTTGCTTTCTATAAAATGTTGTTTTTTCGTAATTCCTCATGATTACGAATTGCTGCTGCAGGAAAGCCTGGACAGCTTCCAAAAACACACCAGAGCGCGCCAGCCCCTGCTCAAGCCCAGGCGATTGTTTGGTAAATTATGCAAACTGCTGTAAACGAAAGACTTAACGCACCTTAAAACGGGCCATCGCCACGGGTTGGGAGTGATTCTGAAGGGCTGCCAAATATTCCGACAAAGAAGGGGGGAGGGGGGGCAGGACCAGGCCTTATCGTGGAATAACGACGGTGCCCAAAAATAGGTTTATTTCTATCTAGCAATGCCACAACCCAAGACAGATATTTAGCCAAATAAATAAATTGACTTGTGAATGCCTTACTTGTTCAAAGGATTTCGCGTAAAGCTAGCCGTGGATTCGTTCCGCGGAGGAGCGTGGTTTTTTTTGCTTTTTTTTAATTTTTTTTATTTGCTTTTGTTTCGGCGGGAGCTTTGTTAAGTGCGCTTTCCCCTTCACGAGGCCGCCGAGAGCGCCTCTCTCTCTTGAGAACTGCTCAGCCATTCGTAATGCGCGCGCCCGGCGCTCTGCGCGCGCGGGAGGGAGGGCGGGTGACGCTGCCCTTTGAATGACTGCGTCGCCAGAACATTAAACACTCTCTTATTTCCAGCTTATCGGCTTTGCTGCGAGCCCAGCTGCAGGGAAGCCATGGCAGGAGGCGCTGATAAACTGTTTTGGGCCTACTCACAGGGTGGCGGTGGCGAGGCCTCTCTGGCGTGAATTGTGGGCCTACTACTACTTTATTTATTTATTTTATTTAATGCATTTTTATAAAGCGCGGAGGTGTCAGAGCACTGTACAATAGAACCAGTTACGTTACATTAGGGAACTGTTACAGGAATGGAACACAACATAAGTAGCAGGCCATAGAATCAAAATAACGCGGGCAAAAGGAACACAATATAAAACGCAGCAAGCGCAGAATGTACAAACAGAAATATAAATATATATGACAGATTTACAATGACTAAAGAACTTCCTGGCGAAAAATAGCAGGCCGTAGAATCAAAACAACGCAGGCAAAAGGGACACAGTATCAAACGCAGCAAGCACAGAATGTACAAACAAAATATACTTCCTGGTGGGGTCTGAGAAGGAGGGAATAAGGAAGAACGCAGCAAATTTAACTTAGAAAAGCTATATTGACAGTCGTCCCCGCTGGAGTTTGTTATTCCACTCTGCCTGGTATACATTTAGCTGCGACGCACGCATTACTGCGGTGACCAGGTTTCTCTGAATTTGAGTGCTGCCTTTTAAAATGATTCAGAAAAGGGGGTGGTGATGAACAGAGTGCCTGAATTAAGCAGACCACTCTTACCCAGTCCAAAGATCAGGGCTTGATCCATCACCGTTTTTTAGCTCACTGCACCATCCCAGCTCAGAACTTGGCTATATGCAAATTAGTCTGTTCCTGTCCCAGTGCATGATGGGAACAGGGCAAACCAAACTACCAAGCCAATTCTTGTACTGGGAAGGAAACAAGCTTCCGGGGACCGGTTTCTGCCATTTCAGGCGTCGTCGGCCCGGCTTGCTTGAATCCTGATGGTGCAATGAGCAAGGGACTCACATCTGAGTATACCCTTCCACGCTTATGGTGGACAAAATGATTCAGAAAAGGGGGTGGCTTTTTAAAATGGACTTGACTAGTGTTTAAATGGGCTGGCGCTGAGTACCAGCACTTTTTTATTTTAGAGACAGTACCTGCACTTCTCAAGAAAAACGTAATACTTTTAATTGGCGAGTACCTGCACTTCCATTTTTCCATTTCAAGCACTGGACTTGACCATCTTTTCTGAGAAGCATTACAGGTTGTCAGGTAGGGCAACCACTGTACGACACTTGTCACACGCAAAAATGTGTCACTGAACACTTTAAATCAGGGCATTTCTTCTCCAAAGACTCAATTACTTAATCGCCCTCTACTCTGGCATCCCTCCACCGTACTGAAGAGGATATAAAATGCCCCAGAACAGCACAGCTGATCTTCCTTTGGAAACCAAAATCACACAATCAGAGTTATTCAGGCCTCTCCACTGATGGCCTATTGTCATCCAGACCTGCTGTAACTCTAACCACAAAAGATCTAACATGGGGAGGTGCGCCATGGCCACGCAAGGTCCCACCCTAGGGCTCCTCCTTGTTGAGTCACTCCTAGTACCCTTGCCTTTTGTGTATCACATGACTCAGCTTTCTCACCTATTCTTTTCAGACTCAAGCCTACCTTTCACTACTAAATGCTAAAGGTACATATGCACTGTTGAGGAATTTATCAACGCCGAGGTGAAGATGTCACAGCTCGTCACCTCTTTGCTTCTAGTATCCTTAACACCTCAAAGTGGATGGAGCTGATTTGGTTATGGGTTGAGTTTAAAAAAGAGCGATCCGATCAGATGGTCGCTAACATTTACTTTGTCTCCCCTTATGAACATCAAACATAGTCTGACACTCGTTCCAATCCATAAAGTGCTAATTTGTGTATAGCTTTCCAAGCAGCTGGTTACCCTGTATTATGAATATAATCTATCTGCCCGCTTATCGAATGCCCAAACGGGGACTCTGTCCAGCATGTTTTTCACAATGAAAGACTATTACAAATTTGAGACTGTATTCGATGATATTAGTCCTGCTGGTTTATAGGAAGTTGTATCTCCAATGGAGATACGGCTCTTTGCCAATCCGAGCCCTCACGAGTAAATGGTGCCCACCTACTCTTAAAAATTGCCCAGGTTGTACTGTGGAGTTAGAAAGTGATTCGCATGTCCTGTTTTTTTGCCCTTCCTACCGGACCCCCAGGAAGAAGTGGATTGTTCCAATCTGTAAAATCTTGGGGATTAGGCAGTGCTCCCAATCTTACAGAATACTAAAAACTGAAATATGTGAATGCTCGTCTCAATGGGATATAGTATACACATGTATAGTTTTAGGGAGCCTGAATACCAACCAGAGAAGGGAGGGGCCTTGAATCGATCATGCTTTTAATTGCTTTTAGCATTTTTGTATCTTACTGTGATGAAATACCCTAACGGACATGATGTCATTTTAACCTTTTAATACGTTGAAATGAAATGAATTGGGTCACTTTTTATTGTTGATTGTAATGTGATCTCTTTTATGACAATACTGTCGAAATAAAGATGATAAAGAAAGAAAGAAAGTATAGCTTTCAAACAGTATTTCTTCTACTGGTCCCAGATCAATAAATTGTCGTTAAAAAAGCACTGTTTGTAAATTGTGTTTCCTGAGATAAATTTTATCTACGTCAATCTTAAATCTACCGAACTCACATCTTAGGGCCCGATTCCAATTCTGTTGGTTTGTAGGTGATATGTATCCAACTGATAACACCAGGTTCCCTCGGTTCAGAATTTATCAGATTTGATAAATAGCACCTAGTCCGAGGTTTTTTGCAATAACATGCACATTTTGCTGCTTACCACACAAAAATTCAAATGTCCCTCTTATTATCAAATTGTTTTTCCTTGTTAAATTTCAGCGGATCTCACTGTTATTGTTCTCCCCTCCAGTTTTTATCTGCCCAAATTTAACAAAGGGTGAGGTATTTACTGCATCTAGTAAATACTGGTTGCAGTAAGTACCATCATCACCAGCCACTGAGCAGGAGTTGAAAAATTGTGATCAAGTCAGAATCAACTTAATTGGGTGTAAAGTCTGCACCCTTCTCCAGGCAAGCAGATAACACCCTTTCCTCTCATGTTGACATCAATACCAGCTGCCAACTCTCTACCAGAAAGGTATGATCTTCAACTTTCCTCACAATTATAATGAATTACACAGAGAAAAATGCCAGAGCGCAAAAAATACGTACATTTCTCTGCTGTCAAAAATGTTATGTAGTGTTTACATGAGGCAGCTCAACAACCAAAGTCATGCAGCTTAAATGAAAGACCCTCTCAGTTGAAACTGCAGCATTCATTATCAAAAAGTTACACAGAAGTGGGTTAATTCAGCCATTTGCTCCAACAAAAAGCTGGAAAAATCAGAGATTATGGTTGTGGGGAAGACCACAGATTCATAATATGACCTAAAGTGGTCTCTCGAACTCCAATCTTCTCTATACAATCGCTTGGTCCAGTTTGTTCCTGATTTTATGCGATTTTCCCAGATCTCTGCAGTTATCTCAGCCTTCTCCTTCCAACTTTGCAGGTTAAGGAAACGATGTCCTCCCTAAATGAAGATGAGAAAAAATTAGCTATAGCAGTAACTACCTACTCTCACCTAAATTGTGCAAATTCCCCGTATTTAGGGATACTTAAGTTCCAAATTCAAAGGTTCTAGGTGCCCACCTGGTTACAAGCTCTTCTCATTCCAGCCATGCTAATCCTATTTTACAAGGGCAACAGTAGCATGTAATCAATTATCACATCTCCAACAAGATACTATATATAGTCCACTGATCGATCTATGGTAGGGCCCCTGCTTTTACAAGGAACAGGTGTCCCATTTATTGCTGTTCATGTAGCTTGAAGCCAACCTCTTCTTTACTATTATTGATAATCCTAAACCCAACAAGTTTCAATAGGTTGGACATAGATTTCCCATTTCCAACCATTTTTTTGGTCTATGGTATTGTGTTTTATTTTATCGTATACAATTAATTAAAGTCATTACAAATAGTTACTAAAAATGTAAGACATGAACATGTAAAAATCCAAATGTAATATATGTGGTCGAAAAAACAAATATTGAACGTTCATAAATGTGTTACAATATATAGAATGATCCTACACATAGGTATATACACCTAGTTACAGTCCAATATCCCTTTAAATTTATTTTCAAAATAGTAGTGCAGTTTCAAAAAATAATAATAGTTCATGTAAGAAGAGACTTAAAAAACTCTTTTTAAGTGTTTGCAAAAACTAGGCTGCCCGACTTTGCACAGTTGTATTCTCACTGCTAAGACGAAATTCCAATGCATCCATGTATCTTGTGATCCCACTGTGAATGAAGTTTTGCGTTAGCATCCTTTTTCTTTTGATACTAACTCCTGGGCAGCAGCACAACAAATGTAATTTATTTCCTTTTTGTAATTACAAAGTCTGGTACTAACATTGTCATCCAAGTCATATTTACAGCCTTGCCTAAATTCTCTTACTGGAAAGAGCAGGAATACTATTATGTCAAAATTGTTGTCTCATGGATTCTTCCAACTGATGTTGCTTGGTTAGTGTCCTATGAAATAAGTGAGAAACATGCAATCTTGAATTACATGTGCTCTGTGTAGTCAGCAGCACAAGAGTGGTAATACTTTCGATTTTAATGCTGTCTTTACAGCATTTTAGAAGTCCTGGCTGTCAAGATGTCCTCAATTACCAGGCCTCTTATAACTTGGTCTAAATATTATGCCCTGGGGTTTGTGAACATTTTATGAACCTAAATTATTGTTTTAAAGCCCTGCCTTTGTAGAGACCTCTTTATCAAATCTAAGCTGATAGCAGCATTGAATGTAGGCTGCTTTATAGCAAAGGCCTTACTTCAGTAGCCCAATTTCCAACCATATCTGCGATCTGTTGGTGCTTTGTTATGAATGAAAGTCCTTTCAATAGTCCTTGCACTGGAGGAATTCTAAGTGAGAAGCCTCTAAGTCCTTCTCGTTGTCATTTTGTTTGTGTACGAGCTCTCACTTGAAGCCAATAAAACATAATATGACATGATATCACCACACAAGAAATCTGATCATTTATTCCCAAGCTACCTTATCATTATCTGGATACCTATGGTTGTGGCCTTGCTGGTGGACTGAGTGTTTTCTTGTTCTGACCATTCCTTAGTTCCAAACACCCTACTGTACTACTCTTTTCAGTAAAGCAAGGATTAAACAGGAGTCAACACCATATTTTACTAAGTCTCCTGTTGCAGTTATCTAATTATTATGATCTGCCAGTTTTACCAACATTTCTATTGTACAAACTTCCCCACAAAACTTCCCATTTCACAGTTTCTCTTTGTATGGAGCTTCCCATAGTACCTTGCTTTCCATTGTATTGACCGTTCTCTTTTATCAAACTTCCCGTTGTATTGTGTATCGTCTCATCACCGAAGCTTCAATAGTATTCACATTTGCATTGCACAATTCTACACATCTTTCTGTTATACCCATTTGAACATTGCATCCAGATTCCTACTGTTTCCCAATATTTGTAGTCAATACATAATTTGTGCAAATGGTTACAAGTGGCAGATACCCCCACCCACTTTTGCGGAACATGACTGAGTATTCATCAACAGACTTTAACCCAGAGCAAGAAAGAGAGAGAGGCAAAGTGTTAGAATTCTCAAGATCCTGGTTGGCTGAGGTAGGTGCCGCAGGCCAAGCAGGGACCTGTGAGCCCCAATGTTAGGGAAAAGACAGGTCGCCTCCAGAGATAGCCCCTGCTCCACCGCCTTGGTAGCTTGGCATGAGCAGCCAGGCTTATTTTCACGGTTAATGTGTAAAGTATTTGCAATTACGCTCAAAGTGATCCAATGATGACACCACAAATAGACCCCGCACGAGTTTCATAGAAAACAAGTATATGTTTATAAAACGATATACGATATGACCACACAATACTAAACCAACATATATGTTGGGATAATTTTCCCCCCTGGCCTATTATTATTGAGCTCAACTAAACAATCCTACTTAATCCTAATGTCGTAATATGCAGTTCGATATGCAACATTCAGGTACTTCACAACATAAGAATAATGCAGATCGTAATACGGTTATCTGGCGATTTGCACTGTCACTGTAATGCAATGCGTAAAGCAACAATATAGTAACTGTTAAGCCCCCGAATGCAATGCGTACGGTCCCCCTTCAGGTACTCTGGTGGAAAAAAGCAATGCAACATGCAATACAGTTATCGGGCAATCCGTTATGCATAACTAATGCAATGTGGAACACATATATCCGGCAGTTCGGTATGCAACACTAATGCAATGTGTAATACGACAATCCGGCAGATTGTGGTGCAGGATTCAGACAAGGCGTAATACATCTATCAGGCAGTTTGTTATGCAAACCTAGTGCAATGCGTAACACACCTATCAGGCAGTTCGTTAGGCAAACTAATACAATGGGCAATACGACAAAACAGGCAATCGGTTGTGCAGAAATAAATCAATGCGTTATACAATCATCAGATACTCCGCTATGCAGAAGTTATAAAATATTTAAGTTACTCCAGCCCTGTTCAAGGTGCCTCCAGTGGTCCCTTCGCCACTCGTGCTGGCTTGCGGTTAGTCTCCGGCCACAGTTGCCTTCCCACACACGTAAGATAGAACACAGTAACTGTGGCTTTGCACTCAGGCCCCAGTGCTGCCACTCCCTTGGCACACGGGCCTCAATCCGAGCCGAAGCAGAGGCTCGCACTGCAGAACAGAGAGAGAGGCCGAGAGCGTCTCCCTCCGAGCCCGTGCCCTGCCCCAGGAGTCGACACACGTTACCTGGGGACGCGAACCCACTCTCCTCGTCCAGCGACTTGGACCTCCAATGCAATCTGACTTTCCAGGCAATGGGAAGATCCCAGGTTGCACACTACACCCGCACTCAGAGTCACCAAGACTCACGGGAACTCCGGGTGCACGTTAACCAGACAACTCCTCACGAGGGTCTCAGGCTACGCACGACATTTGCATGCAACGTCGCTGAGACACACTTGATCTTGTGCCCACGATCACAGGGCACAACTTGCGCAGGTCTCAGGCAGTAGAAGGTACAGCCACACAGCGTCGCTTGAGACACACTTTATCTCCTGGTGCCCCCGATCACAGGGCACCTCCAGCGAGGGTCTCAGGCTTCGAACAGCACATGCACACAAGCGTCGCTGAGGCACACTCGCTCTTCTGGTGTGCACGATCATGGGCCAATCAAACACGAAAGTCTCAGGCGGCTCCGAAGCACACGCACACAGCGTCGCTAAGACTTACTTGGCTCCTCGGCACACACGTTCACAGGACGATCCTCTCGAAGGACTCAGGCTAGACAGAGCACACGCACACTGCGTCTCAGAGTCTCGTTTGGAACTCCTGGTGCACAAGATCACAGGGCACAACTTGTGAAGGTGTCAGGCTAGACAGAGCACATGCACCCACTGCATATCTGAGAGTCTTCTCTGGAAACCTTTGTGTTCCTGTTTTTACAAACAGGGAGCCAGCTCACCTCAGGCCCGTGGGGATAGTTACTTCAGGACCCAGCACACAGCAAAGTCCTTCAAGCAGGGGGACACAGCACATAGCAAAGTCCCTACAGCCTTTCCTTGGTTAAAACTTCAAACTGCCGGCAAGCCCCAGATCACACAGCAAGAGCAGTCCTATCCAGCAGTCTATTCAGTTGTTTCTTCCTTGGCAAAGGTTCCTCTTGATCCACGAAGTAGCTCCAGTCTTGTTCACACTTGATCAAGCCATTCTCCAAAGTTCAGGGGCTTCAGCTCGCATAGATATACCCCTAAATGTCTTTGAAGTCTTTGTGTTCAGGAGGGCACAGACCCTTGTTCAAACCAGTTCTGGGTGCCTCCCTACCAGTGATACCTTCTCCCTTTGATTGGTGGGGGTCTGGATTCTCAATCACTCAGCAGGAGATGGGACAATTGTTTTATAGCACCAGCCCAGGCCTCTTCACCTCTAGGCCTACTCTTCCTCCTACATACCAGATGCAGGTCAGCCTGTGCTGTCTCACCTCCTCCCCTACGTCAAGACATTAACCAGATCCTATCGCTTTCAAATCCAGCCAGTCAATCCACAACCAGGCAGAGACACACAGAAATGTTTAAAGCACAAAAACCCAGCCTCTTCTAAAAGCGTGGCTTACAAACACACAATGGAAAAACCATCTTCATAAAAAGATGTGTTATAGCAGGGTGAGTTCAGGCATACTAAACTTCACCTTTCCATCTCAAGCCCTTGGGGAGATAGGCTAGAAAACATATTACACAGCCTCCCCATTCTATTCTAATGGGAAAGATGGCCTTTCAGCAGTGAAAACGAAATGGAGATTATTTCAGTGCCAGGACATGGCACACACCTTGGTACATGTCCCACCTTTCACATGCACTGCACCCTGTCCAAGGGGTACCCTAGACCTACCAAAGGGGTGCTTGATGAGTATGGTAAGGGAAGAGCAGGGTCTGGTAAGTGCGTGCACTTACCAGAACAACATGACAGTTTAGGAAACTGCACGCAGGCCCTGCAATGGCAGGCCTGAGTTCCCTTTCCAAGGCTTCTTGAGTGGGTGGCACAATAAGTGCTGCAGACCAACCAGTAGCATTTACATTACTAGCCCTGGCACACATAGTTCACTTCACTAGGGACTTTACTAGCAAAGCAAACATACCAATAATGGACAACCAATCACCATTATACTTTACACAGGGAACACTCGCACGTTGACACTGTTTAGCAGTGGCAAAGTGTCCAGAGCATCCAAGTTTGCAACACACGTCAGAAAAAAGGTCTAGGGGAAAAGCAAAAAGTTTAGGGAACTTTAGACAAAAAGGGCCAAGTCCCACACAAAGTATGTAGAAAGAAGGAGTCGAGAGAAAGAAAGGAAAAAAAATAAATGGAGAAAGCAGGGATAAAAAGAACCTTCAAGCATGAAGAAGGAAGAGTGGGGTGGTGGAAGAAAGAGGCTTCAAGTGGAATCAAGGCTAGATAACTTTATTATTGAGCTACCTTGGCATTCAGCAGTGAATTTTAAACACAATTTGGGAATCTGAACTTGTTTTAACAGATTAAGCCCTGTATTTCACCTCTTGCACACATCGTTCCATTTCACAAATTAGTTGGCTGTAGTAAGCAGCCTTCAGAATATTTAGATGGTACAACACCAACTAGCATCAAACACTTCTTTACTAAGATTTCCATTGGACCAATTAACTGATCATACCAACATGCAGCTTATTAGGAAATTACTAGATCTAATAATAATACTAAGGAAGTTTTTAAAATCACAAAAAAAGTTCATCAATCCTTATGCTCTTTCTCAGCCCCTGGAAGCTTGTCCGAAACTTTGCTCTCAACTCTCAGATTTTTTTTAGATAAAGATTCTGGGCATTGTTGGGTCCTTAAAGGCAGCGGACACTAATAACAGCACTGACTCCTATGGGTCAGTTGGCCATTAATAGCAGTGAGACTGTTTGGTCTGGTGATTAGACCCTGTTAGGGCCTTTTTTCATCTTCATGCTTCTTAACAGAGTTTTCTTCTGTTTCACTGGAGGATTCCGAGCGAGTTCTTAGAGCTTGTAACTCTGGCTCCCCTGACGTTCCTTGCCCTCCCCAAGTCCTGGGTGCTAATGCGGAGGCTATAAATCCCACTACGAATGCGCTAAAATAACTCACTGTGCTACGCCATTGTTCCTAGCTGCTGGAAGAATGCCAGGTTGATTTCACTGCTTAAAACACCTTTACAGATAGATCTGTCCTGGACAATTATAGGCCGATTTCTTTGCTACCAGCCTTTTCTAAGATCCTTGAAAAATTAATTAACATCCAGTTTTCAAGCTATCTCGATGCCAACCAGTTGCTGCATTACTTTCAATCAGGCTTTTATCCCAGTAGCAGCACTCAGTTTGGTCTGGTCGAGGTCTCGGATACTATTTAAATGGCAGTGGACAACAGTGGAATAAAGTGGCTTTGCTGCATTTAGACTGTTTGGCAGTGTTTGGTATGGCTTCTCATCCTACCTTGATGCACTGTTTGCAGGACATCTGGATAGGTGGGATCGCCTGTGCATGGCTGGATTCTTTTCCATCAAACTGATCTCAGTTGGTGTGGATGCCACAATTTGCATCTGACTCTAAGTCTACTGTGTTTTGGGTACCCCTGGGCTCCGCCTTCAGTCCAACATTGTTCAATGTCTGTATGTCTCCTTTTGCAAACCTGGTGGAGTCCTTTGGAGTGCAGGTCATCTCTTATGCTGATGACACGCAGATCATTCTGACTTGGGACGGGAAAATCGCAGATTTGTAGCATCTCTGTCAGCATTGTTTCCGGAGATGTTCCAAAGCAACCTCTAGTGCAATAAGAGCAAGACAAAGGTACTGGTCTTTGGTTCTCCCTCTAGTCTCCAACTCCCCCTATTTGATAGTGAAGAACCTTAGAGTGAAGTTTGATAGTAATTTGTCTTCAAACCGCAGGTGGAGAGCACAGTTGGGACTTGTTTTAGCATCTTGCGAATCCTGAGGAAGTTTCTGTTCCTTCTTCTGGCCTCTTGTCAGAAGATGGTAGTCCATGTCCATATACCATCTCGGCTGGACTATGCCAATGCATTCACTGGGGCCACTCTTTGCATTTTCTTAAGATACTCTAGTTGGTGCAGAATGCTGCAGTTAGGCTCCTGCTGAACATTCTGAGGAACGTTTCTGTTCAGGTCCATCTTAAGGAGTTACATTGGTTGCCTATTTGGGAGAGAGTACAGTTTAAGGGACTGGTGCTTGCCCAGAGAGCTATTTATGGACTTGGTCCTAGATATTTATCTAAGCGGCTCTCTCACTACTTGCCCTAAAGAACCCTATGTTCGACTGACATACTGCTGGCCATGGTGCCTAAGACAAGGAGGGCAAAGTGGGGAGGATCCTCCATTTCTGTGCTAGACACTTCTAGCTGGAATGCTCTTCCTGACATATTAAGGATGCTGGCTTTTTTAAATGTAGTCTTAAAACCTGGCTTTTCATTAAAGCATTGAAGGGCCAGATGCATGAAGAAACTGTTTTGCGATTTCCTAATTGCGAATCTGTGCGATTCACAGTTAGGAAATCGCAAAACGAATGCATGAAAGTGTGTGAAACACTTTTAGCGATTCCTAGGGAATCGCAAATGACCTACCTCATGAATATTAATGAGGTAGTTCGCAATTTGCAACCCCATAGGAATTGCAAAAATCCCAGGGATGGTGGCCTGCTGGGTTCAGCAGACCACCTGTCTGTGATTTGACTTCAAATGAAGCATTTTTTTTAAACGCAGCCCGTTTTCCTTAAAGGAAAACGGGATGTGTTTAAAAAACAAAAATGAAACGTTTTCTTTTCATTGGGGACCCCTCACCATTTGCGAATGGGATACCACCTACTTGAAGTAGGTGGTAAAATGCAATTTTTTTTGCGACAGCATTCAATGTCACAAAGCATTTATGCATACCGTTAGGATTCGCTATTTGGAAGTGACTCCCTAAACACGCCGCTTCCACATAGCTAATCGCAAACCTATTCTGCGATTTGGTAACTGGTTACCAAATCGCAAATTTGTGTTTGCTACATCAGAAAAGCATTTTCGGAGAATGCAAACATGCCAATTCTGTGATTTGGCCCGTTTGTGAGGAGAAAAATGCTTGATGCATCTGTCCCTAAGTTTGAGTCCCCTTACTTATACATTTAGGATCAGAGGTATACATAACCATGGCACCGGGACACTCTTTGTACTATCAGTGCACTTTATAAACTTTATTTTGATTTGATTTTAATTATAGGTTTGGATCACTTTCCGTCAACTTGAGATTTGAATGCACATTTCAGTGTTCCTGTCAAATGGCTGATAGCTATTACAGATCGCTGTGACCAAGATCTGCACAAAAACATGGTCCCAGGTTTACAGCCACTTCTTTATCACAAAGTGATAGGTGGTGTTAAGAATTGCAATTTTTGGTATAGGTTTGCCGAACATTAGGAAATATTACTGGGCAGCACAACTGGCGGCCATCAATCATTGCACTTATCGACCTTCCACTGATCCGGGCTATGCTATGGATAGATGGCTTCTCCCTGGTGGTAACTATACACGGGCATTACATTGGAGACCCACAAAATTCCCTCTTACGGGACCCACAAAACACTTGGTACAGGTGTGGCACTTGGTTCAGAAAAATATAGGATGGGCTAAGATCATAACTCAAAGCACTCCACTGTGGGACTCTGAAAAGTTGGGCGATCTTTGGAAGACTAAAGGGTTTGACAAATGGGAATTGATAGGGATCTCACGTGTAGCGGATCTTTGGAAAAGGGGGGAGGTTTTTGCCCTTCACAGCACTCCAGCAGAAATATGAACTTGCCGAGTCGGAAAGGTTTGGATACCTCCAGATACGACATGTTTTGCAGACAGCCATCCTGAAGGGAGAGACCCCTCCAAAAGCCGCTCCTCGTGAGGATAGGCTTTTGGACGGATATGTGCCTAAGAAGGCAATTTCCTTGACATACCTGAAATTAATTCACCACGGCCCTGACCCCCTTCCGCAGCTTCGTACTAAATGGGAAGGTGACCTACAGGAACTCGATGAGGATGAATGGATGGAAGCATTGGCGTCCCCACGCGAGTGGGCAATTTCCTCAAAATTTAAACTAGTACAGCTGAAAGTACTTCATAGGATATATGTTTCCGGGCCCACATTAGTTAGGATGGGATTCAACACTGACTCCAGTTGCAGACGGTACTGTGGCCAAGAAGGTACATTCTACCACATACTGTGGGAGTGCCCATACATAGCTCGATATTGGAGAGCGGTCCACGCATGTATGGGTGAGGTCATGGGTCAGGCACTCACTGTGGAGGCTAAACGAGGTCTCCTAAATATCTGGGAGCCGACGGACTTGAGCAGTAAAGAAAAAATGTGGGTGACACTGGGATTGTTAATAGCCAAAAGGAACTTTTAGCGAGAAAGTGGGATTAAGGGCAACCCCGGACCTTAAAGAATGGAAAGGTGACATGGACTGGTGCATGTTCCGCGAAAAATCAGTCTATGTGGCACGAGGCTGCCCCAAGAAATGGTTGCAAATATGGGGCAAATGGAATGAATACAGAGGTAATATTTGTCAACCTCTTGTTTTGCTGACGCATCCCTCCATGGTAGAGTCAACACCCTAATAATTTGTTGGCTGGCAGCTTTGTAAAAGTGTGTATAATACTGTATGTGAAGTATTATTGATTTCATATTATTGCATTGAATTATTGTAAGTCTGCAACTTTGTTGTTTTGCTATTAATCAAAAGAAATGTAAGAAAAAAAGAATTGCAGTTGTTTTGCCATCCAAAGTACAGCCATTCATCATAACCCCTGGTAATCACGTCATAACATTGAAGACCCTACAGTCACATTTCTGCTTCATTGACAGTTCTGTTCCTCAGAAGAAAGACATAATCTCTAGCTAAAATGTCTAGATGAATTTGGTGGATTCTTTTTCAAGCTCTGGCACATACCTAAGCGATGGAGACAGCACTGGCCAACAGTGGCGTAGCAAGGTCAAGTGATACCTGGTGTGGAAAATGTCTTGTCACATCCCCCACATTGAAATTATTAAAAGAAGGAAAAATAAGATACTTAAAGCTTTGCTTTTCTGTTTTATTCTTTGCTGCGCACCACTCATTTGAAATAATATAATCTTTTTTCAAAAAGTGTAGTGAGCCCCAAAAATATTTTTTATTTTTTAAAAACACATATTTTTGTCATTTTGTCACCCCCCTCAGTGATGACCCCCCCACGCACCCACCTCACCCCCCCTTCCTACGCCGCGGCTGTCCAAACAATGGTTGAAGTACATCTTGGTATGAAACACTTTTGCAGCCCCAGTATGCTGATTCTCTGACTCTCAGAATTAAATACGATGTATATTAGATGGGTCACATCAATGAGAATATTCTCAAAACCACAAATAAATCAGTGGCATAGACCTCCTATAGATTATCAGAAGATCCTTTGCCTTGGTCACTGTTTCATCATGTGCTGTGTCCCACAAAGAGGTCCCTTTCTCTTTTCCTAAAGTGCCTACCCTACACAGGGTTCAGAATGCATCAGTGTACCACCTTAAGTAAATGTTAGATCATATAACTACTATTTTAAGATCCTTTCCCTGGCTGCCAGACACGAAAATCGTAAGATTAATAATATTTCTATATTGATCACAATCTTCCTAACTCCATTATCCTTCCTTATTCATTTCTACGTTTAAGCATCTCTCTCCATCTGGGGCATTGAGAAGAGGAGGCAAAACTCTTCTCAACCACTTTCACAAAACTGTTGTAGAAAATGTTTTAGCTACTATCTCATGCTTTTTCAGAATTGCTAGTTCTTGGGTATGAAATTAATGGAAGATCTTCAGAGATGGCAAAATGTGAGTTTAAATCAGCAGTTGCTATTCAGATCTGATTGTTCCCAGATGCATTTTCTCAAATCAACACACTAAGGCTATTCTGAAGTCTTAGCAACAATATCCATATCAATAAAAAAAACACATGGCTCCAAATCTTTAATTCTTTAATAGTTTTGGGCATGTCTTTTGAGCGTATCTTCAGAACTGCTGTACAAACAATCATCCTATCCCACCTGCATCTTAACAACACCCTGCCCACAAGCATCCCAGATACTCACTTATGTTGTGTATCTCCAAGTTGTTAGGGATCCCAGCTGAACACCTAATAGATTCCCTACGACCTAAAAGGAAACTGTTATCATTTTAGAGAAAAGGGGAATTAAATTGGCAAATGTCTATCACCACTTAGTACTGAGTTACTGTCACATAGGTGAGTGTGTTAGGACTCAGACAATCTGTCTACTGCAGGCTTTATATACAGACCCACACCCTGCACCCTGAAATCGGCAAGCACACACACCACATTGTATTTTACACTGTATAACTATTTATGAAACACATATTGATTTTTGAATCATTGGCATTACAAAGAATGGGAATATTATAAACAACTCCCAAATGATTATATATAGTAGAGTGAAGGTTAGATAATCTCCATTCGTATTTTATCACCGAGATAACCAGCTGTCTATCAGCTTAGTTGTATTTGTCCATCATTATTTGGCAAATCAGGTCCAGGCTCCCTGTGTCCCTCAATGTGACATTAGGCCTGAAGTGTTATTGTCGTATTTCAGCATCCATCCGGCATCTGATCTGTGTGTCCAGACACATCCCAGACCGGATTCTTCTATACCTTTCTTTCATGCAGATTTCTATGGAACAATTGGGGTCCACTTATACTCGGCACTGTTTTGTTACACAGGGTAGAGAACAGTGCTTCTTATTCAACAAAGAAGACTACTCATACTTATCTTCCTACAAGACAGAACTCATAAGGAATTGTCACCTTGTAGCCACATTTCAGCTGCTGTGTTTGTGAAGGAGCTTTGGTGGATGAAAATGTTCTTTCTCCATCCTATTAGCCAGAGTCTTAGAAAACAGAAATCAAGTACACCTTTTATGTGCAGCATTATTTAGACAAGCAGGCCTACATTCTAGGCACCGCACTTGCAAACCACACACTACATTTAATGCACAGTGACCAAGTTAGCATACAACCAATCCCGCGTGGCATGTAATATTTACAAATACATATAGAAGCCTCACTAGACAAATCTCCTAGCCACATAGAAGCATGGGCTTTTTGCGGCTATATGTCTCCTCACAGGTCAAATAAAATATGATTAGATCACACACGTGCCTAATGAAAGGAATTGGCTCCGCCCGCTGGCCTGCTTCCTGTTTAAAATCTGTTGCATTACCTACAATACTGTCGCCTGCGTCCTGACACACTACCAGGCAGATAAGATCAACATCTCTGGTAGCCAACCAATACACTAGGGGGCATATTAACAAGGGCTTTAAAAGCCAAAGAAGCGGAGATAAAAATATCGCCCTATCAACAACAGGGTGCTAACATGCAAAATCGCGTGTTAGCACCCTTTTTCACTACGCTTCCCTTTGCATCTCTAATGAGGTGCAAAGTGGGCGTTCCAGAGCAAAATAATAGGAGAAATGTCGCTAAGCGACATTTCTCCTATTATCAACTTCACGCTTACCCTGTTAGAGACAAAAAAAGCAGCGCTAACCACGGTTAACGCTGCTTTTTTACTGTCCGCTAATTTTCAGACCTAGCTATGTAATCCAAAGGGAGGTGGATTACATGGCTAAATCCACCATGGGCTATCAACAAGGATATTCCTATCCTTGTAGTTTTATCGCTGCATTACCAGCGATAACCTCCCAAAATGCCGCTATCGCTGGATTTTTTTATCGCCTAGGCGGTTAGCGTTGTTAATAACGCAATAACCAGGCGATATTATCCAGCAATATCGGGCGTTAAAAAAATTAACGCTAAGCGCCCTTAGCGTTCATTTTCCCTGTTGCTTGTTAATATGCCCCTAGGAGTTTATTTTATTTTGTGGATTTTTTTATGTAGCATTCAACCCAAACTAGATTTTAGAGGACTTTATGTGCACAGGAAGATACATTAGCCAGTGTATCTGTGATTAATTGCAACATCAAAACAGCAGATAAGATGAAACAAGAGGTGTGTCACCAAGTAGGTGAAGTTAGGCTCTCCCAAATTATCTGCAGCATCAAAGCAAGCAGGTAAAATGAAAATGAGGCATGCCTGCTGGTCTGTGAGCTATGCTGTGCGCGCACTACATAGTTTCGCAAAAAATCAGAAACGTGACTAAGCTAAAACAAGGTGTCATCAGGTGTCTGGGAGGTGCTTCTTTGAGCTGGCTTTGACCAGTGAGAAGGAAGGGGCTTTATTTATCTTAGTAGGGAGCGAGTTTCAGATTGTAGTGGAATTTGTTGGAGAAGTTCACTTCAACAATGAGCCCAAGAAACGCAAGAAAGAGAAGACCAGTAGTCAAGCTTTATGCCGCTACACTTCAACAACCGGAACACCATTCGAACAGATATGGTGCATCCTCTCATTCAATTTCAGGAGTCAATTGTAGACCCACATTGCTGCACATACGGCAATTAACCAGGTAGCTCATAATGAGGGCTCAAGTGTTTAAATGGCGCTGTTAACTATTTAAGATGCTGATAGTCGCCAATCATCTCCCTTAATCACGTGTGATAAGTGGCAGACACTTGTGTGTGTGCTAATCACAAAGAATCAAGCGTGCATTGTAGTCATCGGGCTTACTTCACTCGCTGACACTGGGGCATGTCTGAGTAATGAGTGACAACTCTAATATGACCTAGAAGAAGCTCTATCCATTATCCCCATCACCAGAGGTAAGAGAATTCCAATTGGATTGGATTTGACCCTGCGATGCCCATGCTCCGATACGTCAACCCTGTCGTCCAATCAGACACTTTTGCCTGATGGAAACTTATGAAATTCTACAGTGAGCTCCACACTGGTGCAATTAGAGCTGTGATAATTTCCTGACAAGGAAATGCCTACGCTGGCCATCCGGAGACATCAGTCAACGGCTTACAGGTGTAGCCGAATACATATGTCAGATTACTCCCCGGTGCAGTTGAAGACACCATGTCAACCCTTATTAGAGAACACTGCTGTGGCTTCTAGTACAAGCCACTGTACAATTCTAGGTCCTGATGAACAAATTGCCATCCTGCCTCACATCCGAAGAGGGTCATTAGCACTCCCAGAGGCAATTAAAAAATGCACTCTTACGCCACGCACATGTGAAACCATTAACACTCTAATGCTCCTTCGACTGAATTTGTGAAGGAACTTGAGATCCTTTGGTGGAATGGGTTATAAAAATGTTGATGACAAAAATAAATACAAAAATGAATGTTGTGCGTAAGAAGAAACCACCAATCACAATTTTTCCTTTGCGCGATCCTGCTTCTTAGTACTTCCCCCATCTACATTTCCGAAATTCTCTGGAAAATAGGAGTAGGAGCATGCAAATTTTATATTTTTCATTGTTAGGATTGTCTGGGTATATCTATTAGGAACTGACTCATAACCGGCTCATTGTGATCTTAGTTAAAATATTGCCCAGTTGCTCTGATCAGCAACACATTTTTTCAGGGCATTGCTGTGACAACTACCTTATTTGAGTTTCTCTTCCTATCATAAACCATGGCTAAATGTCTGCTACAATGGTGTAATCCCACCTAATTTCAGTAATTTCGCATTATGCTTATTCTGTAAAATTACGCTATCAGGTCAAGTCACGTAATTAAATGCCATTTTTGGAAAAATGTTGTACAAGAGAACAAAGTAAACAACTTGAACACAAGCGGCTGCTGCTTGTGGTGCTTGCTTTTTTGTGCTGTTTCGCACTAAACATACGGCCAAATGCTGATATTGCATTTACATGTAATTTGTATGATTTAATGTACATTTTTTCCAAGATTTTTCGTGATTATGTACATGCAAATTACATAATACATACAGACCTGACTATATCCCTCTTCTATCTAGCGCGCGGGTACTCGCAAACATTTTCCCAGGGGTCACAAAGTAAGGTCTGTGGTGTGCCCGAGTGTCACATTGATGTCAGCATGGTGGCAGTGGGGCTTTTTGTTATGCTGTTTCTGAGTCGCAATACCTCTACCGCACCTTGGGGTAATCCTTCTCTGCTTGCTATCACTACTTTGGGAGATTCAAGTGTAAAAATTAAGTAACTTAGGTAATTGAACTGGAAGGAAAGGGAATTGCAAACTTGGGATTGACCATGGCTTACCCACTTGACTAAATTGTGTGAGCCAAGGCAATTGCTTAATTTCACTTTGCCTACTTTTTCTTCATTTTGGCATATAAGAGCACCTTGAAATACAAGTGGTCAACATATACGGTGTATAAAACTTTCTCGTGTCTGATTTATTAAATATAATGTTGTCCATCTATGATAACAACCCAGACCACCCAGAACGGTTCCTCGTGATAACGGACTTGCCTCTTAGTTCAGTATTGGCATTGTTGCCAGGTTGGGAGGGGGCATAACTGTTTCTATGTTGATTTTGAAAACTGTCACTTTAAAAAAAAATCTCAAAGCACTGATAAGATCTGATGTTCTAAGGTGAAAGGCATGTTAATGAAATACACTTTTTTTTTTATTTTGAAGAGTCTTTATTTTTACACATTTGTTGAAAGATGTCTTAAAAATGAATGTGCCTAAAGTTAAATAGTGCAGGACACCTTATTTGCTCATTTTCTTTTAATTTATTTAATGCAAATAAACGCTTGCAGGTTTAATTAACATCTTTATGAATTTAGTGCTCTCAGCATCCCAGTGTGGTCATTCAGCTGAGGGCCGCATGTGAAGGTCAGGAGCGCTGCATGGGTCCCCCGGGCTGAACTCAGTCAGTATGTTATTCTGCCTGCTATCTTGTAAATTCATAATTTAGTCAGATTTATTTATTTGTCCTGTTCTGTCTGTATAGCCATGTCTCCATTCCAACCCAATTATTGTAATGTATTTTCGCATTTGTATAGCCCTTCATACGGAGTGATTGGGAAGCAAAGCGCTCTGATTTGCATTAGTTTCTGCGGCGCAATTTCGAAGTTTATGGTTGAAAGGATGTGGAATGTAGAAGGCCCTATATGGGATATGTATGGTGAGGTGTGTTAGCTTCAAAGACATGCTGCGAACATGGTGTAGTCACTGTAGTGTATGTCACAGGGCCCACACATGTTTAAGAAAGTATAAAAACAGGCGGATGCAGGCATATATACTTTACCATTTCTACTTTTACTTATTTAGTTTGTTATCTGCATCTGATGGTTACATAGATTGGGCTAGCCACGTTTTTAGTTCTCTCCTAAATATTTAAGTAGCGGTTGATTCTTATTTGTGGGAGTTAAACTACATCTGTCTGTCTGTCTGTCTGTCTGTCTGTCTGTCTGTCTATCTATCTATCTATCTATCTATCTATCTATCTATCTATCTATCTATCTATCTATCTATCTATCTATCTATCTATCTATCTATCTATCTATCTATCTATCTATCTATCTATCTATCTATCCCAGAGTGCTTCTCTGGCTATGTCTCTTGTATTACTCAATATTTTTCTTATCACTGCCTTATTTTCTCTAGGCTCCTTAATTGTATATGTTTTGTCCTTATACTGTGACATCTGGTCACACAGTGCTAAAGTAGAGCTGCAATGGAGGATGCTGAAGCAGTCTCTCCCCCCAGGTTTTCTCCTGCCCTGGTTTCCACACTGCTGTTCATCTCCTCTATCTATCTGTCTGGTCTGTCTTGGTCGACCCCACACTCCTTTCCGCCGACTCCCCTGTCTCGCGGCCCCGAAACAATGGGCCCCAGTGTCTGGCTCAGGAAAAGTTGCATTATGCAAATGAAGGGAGTCTATGGGAAATGTCCCAGCGCGGTCTCGGCGCGCCCCCATCCTCTCATTGCACCTCCGTTTCCATGGTGTACCCAAGACAGCCGCGCACTGTTTTGCATACGGATGAGGCACGACACAATCAGCCCCCTAAGCCGACCCGGACAGAATGCCTTTGTTAGGGATCGTCTCATTCACAGTCTAATCAAATGGCGGCGGGAAACAGGCTCTTCTCTAATTCAGCAAGGGTGGTGGGAGGTTTTTCCCCTCGTGATTCTCTCTCTCTTTCCCTCTCTTTCTTCCTCTCTCTTCTCATGATGGAATAGTGTCTGCATACATGCCAACATTTTATTACAGGGACGTGGGAGATTTAAAATAAAAAAAATGGAGAATGAAAATTCCCCATTGACTTCTATTGTAGAAAATGCAATTTCAGGCGGGAGACAGCTCAAAGAATGCAATTTTTGGCTTGAAAAATCGGTAGTCTCCCGCCTGAATCGGGTTCATTGGCATTGGTGTCTGCGTGACTGGGCTCTGAGGTGAGGCACCGGTGCCACAGAAATGAGAGCGGGCTCCCACAATGCACTGCGGCAGGCTTTATCGAAAGCAGGGAAAACCCATTGTAGAACGGGAGGGGGCGCTGCAGATAGCCATTTGTAAAGCGCGAAACCCTTTTGGGTTCGTCGGTTTAGTCATTCTGCCATTCTAAGCGTTTCTAGAAAGAACATCATAACCAGAGACTGGGGCGACGCTTTATTCAAAGCGGCACGAGGTGGCAATACATTCATTGTAGAAAAATAAGCAAAGAGATAAGAAGGATAGGACGATACACATTCACGAATCTTAGACGGCGGACAGCTTTTCACGTTCGTTTAAGGGTCCAAGTCAATGAATACTCCTTTCAGTGAATACAAATAATACTTTAATTTAAAAGCAACATGACCTAATGACGCACGGTTTTGTCACATACTCCTCTTTGTAAGCTAAATAACAAACTACCTAAGTGAGATGGCGAATCAGTGAATTAGAATCTATGCAGGATATAACGCCCTCCTCCTGAAAAAAAGCGCATAATTCAAATTTCAGCTGCTTCATTTCACAACGAGAATTCTCTGAGAGCCAATTGCATAAGTAGAGAGCAAGCACAGTGCCCCAGAGAGGTATATGCTTTTTATGGCACACCTAAAAATCTGACTTTTTGTATATCTGAATTGGCTTTTGGTGCCCAATGCACCAAAATCTGCACGCTCCAACATATGCTGTACTCTTTTCCCTGTTTATTCTGGCAGATGTCACTTGCAGAAAGATAATGAAGGATGCAGACTGTATCGAGTGTAAACGTCACACAACTCAAAATTGTAACATATAAATATATATATTTTTAGAGTTTTATATAGCACGAACTAGGCCCGAAGATATCAGAGCGCTTTACATGAGCACCAGTTTCGTTACACAAGGACACATTCATTTTATAAGGCACAGGGAGATTAAGTGATTTGCTCAGAATCACAGGATGTTGAGCATGCCCAGAATCACAGGATGTTGAGCATCGTTGCCGAGACTCGAACCCATTTCCCCAGCTTCGAGGTTGACCACTCTAGCCGTAAGGCTACATCCTCTCCAGGGTTTATACCGAGGTTGGAAAATTCCAGCCCACTCATAATCAGTGCCCAAGAAACTCAAGCAAAGATGCATAATAGTGTGTTCAAATTAAGAGCCACTCTGTAGCTGACTTTGGCAGCTAAAGACAGACACAGCTCAAAGATGCTCAGCAATCACAGAGGTGCCTTGCCTTGTTTGGGGCTCATTAATAGTGTACACCCGGCTTTATTAGAAAGTAATGAAGTCCAAGGACAGCTTGAGCTCCCATTGCAAAGATACTGTTATTGATAATAGTGAGTACCTTCTCAATCATCTTTACTCGCAAACCATATAGCGCGCATGGCACTGGGTATTTTGAACAAAAGATGCATCAATGTTCTTTAGAAAGACAGAAGGTTGAACATATGTAACTACATGTTACTTACACATTACTGAAGTGAGTGCTCACCTTGCTGAGAAAATACTTAATATTTGAATATAAAATAAAGGCTGCAGTTATGAGATTTGGCCCCGCACCAACAGATTCTCGCTGTGGAGGTAGTACTCATGATTCTATGTCAAAATTTAGATTGCAAAAACAAACACAATACATTCTCAAAGTGAACTATATACCACCTACAAACAAGTGAACCTTTATTCAATTCTTAAATCCAGTCTACTCACTTCCTATATGTTTTTTAATTGGGCCAACACCTGGGCAAGCTTATTTGTGTGCATGTGCTGTATTTGGCATTTTGGGCAGCTCGAAATTCCTCTTGGGAGATATTCAAGTAAGGTAAACATTGGGATAGCCTGTGCTTTAGACTATAATGGCCCAATTCTCAAAACTAATTTAACATGTTATTCAAACTTACGGTCACAAAGTTTGTTATTTACAAGTGCAAAATCACTTTTCTAATTTCAGAAAAGTTGATTTTTCACTTGTAAATGGATTTACTCAAAGATTTTCATGTGATAAACCTATTAGGAGGGAAGTCGAATAGGTGGGGAGTGGGCATTACAGGGAAGGAAAGACGTGAGTTTGTGAACAATAATAAATCTAACATTTATAAGTATTCACAAACTAGTTTCGTCTCCTTCCTACCCCGGTTTTATCCAAGTCACAGGCAGGAGTAAATCCCTTTCCGTGGTGGAATAATGTGGAGATGATCTATAAAATTAGTGGAGGTGTAGCAGAAGGGAATTTTTAATGGAGAAATAGTTTTCTCCAACGGGAATAAAAAAAACAAAGGAGCTAACAAGAGCGAGTTTGTGAACAATAATAAACCTAACATTTATAAGTATTCACAAACTAGTTTCGTCTCCTTGGAATTTTATCCAAGTCACAGACAGGAGTAAATCCCTTTCCGTGGTGGAATAATGTGTAGATCATCTATAAAATTAATGGAGGGGTAGCAGAAGGGAGTTTTTAATGGAGAAAAAGTTTTACCAATGGGAATAAAAATAACAAAAGAGCTAACAAGTGCATTTTCACGGTCACTCCCAGTTTTCTCATGCGAAAATAAACACATGGATTGTTTCATATGAGAAAATGCAATTCCCAAAAGATTTCCAGGGCCGGGGCCATGATAGCCGCAAGTTTGCAGTTCCAAAAACGCAAAAATCTGCACCTACAAGTTGGTGTGGATTCAGGTTTCTGACTTCTTTTCAGAATCACCTGCTGTGTTTTTGCAAAAGATTCAGTCTTTACTTTCACATCTTTTCACGCAGTGTCTGGGTGGTAGATAAGGAAATACAGCACCACTTGTCCACTTGATTTTACTTCTATAGTTGCTACACACTGTCTAGGCACTGAAATTAACCATCTGCAGTACAAAAGTGCTTTCTTAAACCAGGGAACAAGTTGCCACTGGGTGGGTTATCTTGATTTGTTCCATCTGTAAATCAATGACCTTCCTTATTGCTCAGTTTAAAGGGATGTATCAAAGGTGGTTGGATAGGAAAAGACAGGCAGAGGTTGGGGCACCGTGCCTTCAAACCTTGCACATGCCACATTATTGATAGCTACACCTCTGCCAGTTTTTGAATTGCTCTGATCACCAGGTGTAGTCCCACGACTATGGCCTTTGGTCCAGTTTGTATGGGTTTAACTTTATGTCTCTGAGTAAAGGCGCCATTTTTACGTGCAAATTCTTGAAATCTTACACCAGTACTAACTAAGGGCTCGCCTGATCTTGAATAGATGAGGCCAACTTTTGTTGAATGCGCAGATCTCATGCCAGAGAGGTACCCAATGGGCACGGCTATTACCATGCAATGCCCTACACGCCACTTTCTACTTTCCACCGCTCAAGAGGTTCAAGTTCACAATGATATACTCCAAGTTAAACTGATCTTGGCCACCCCTGGCACAGTTCCCGTCTGATCTGGGATCACAGGTCTCCTTTTCACACCGATGTCACTATAGAAGTATTTGCCGGCCATCTGTCGTCCCCTAATGAACATCAATGCAAAGGCGTCCATCAACTATTTCAAGATTTCACACTAAGGAAACATCTCGCAGGAAAGAAAAGTGGACTAGAGAGTCAATAGATATGACTTCCATAGCCTCCCAGGTTATGTTTTCACGTGGATGCCCACTGCCTTTCTGAGGCCTAGCGGGAATTATTTGCAGTATTATGATACATTGCCTACCCATAACTTCCTTACTGTTATTTCTACTCACTATTTTCTACATTCTGCGGAACCCTACAAAGGGGCATGACGGCCTCACAAGCCTGGACCACACTTTATAAAACCTGAAAAGTAAAAAATAACAAGAATTATCATGCTGTGATGTCTTTGAAGTCTTCTAGATGTTTTATCTCACGTGATGTAGGCAGATTTACTCTCATCAGTATTGAAATCGCTCGCAGGGCCTGTGGTTTGAGAAGTATCGGACACTGAACGTGTCAAAATTGTGACTTGCGCCCAGTTGGATATCCAGGTACCCATGTACTTTTATTACCCCAAATTTGAGGAAACACTGATAAGCCAATATAAAGAATTACCTGCAGGATCACTGGCTTCAGAAGTCTTAAGGATACAAACAAAATTTGGATATCGATGACGAAACCCAAGATGTAGCAGAAGAAGAGCAGAATCCATGTCCCCCTGTATCACCATTAGTGACACAAACCCTTGTGTAAAAAATAACAATGCATGACGACTTTGTAAAGGCTTTTTGCACTTCTAAAAGTTCATAAGTTATACCTATGTAGCATTTTTTTTATTGTGTCGCGGAGCTTGGAAGGGTGATGCAGACTAACATAAATAGAAGAAACAGGTAACAAGGGAAGTGGCAATCAGTGGATCAATGTGGCGGGCGCAGCATCAATAACTGCAGGAATAGTTGCCTGTCCAGTAGCATCTGCAGCAGCAATGTGCAGAACAACGGTTGCAGCAATGGCGCCTGGTGCAGCAGTAATCACGGCAACAAAGATCGCAGCTGCTGCAGCATCCATAGCTCTAATGATAACAGGTGCAGCAGCAACCATGGGCATTATGGTATTAAGTGCAGCAGCAACCACAGCAGCATTGGTGGTGGGTTCAGCACCAACCACTGTACCAATGGTGGCAGGTGGGCAGTAACTGTGGCAGCTACAAATCCTGGTGCAACAGCCACCACAGCTGTAATGGCAGCAGGTACTGCAGAAACCGCTGCAGCATTGCTGGCTGGTGGGCAGTAACCGCAGTGGCAACAATGATTGGTGCAGCAGCAACCACTGCTGTAATGGCAGTACATGCAGCAGTAACCACAGATATAATGGAGCAGGTGCATCAGCAGCTATGGCAAATGGTGGCTGGTGCACCAGTAACCGCGGTGATGGCAGGCTCAGCAGCAACCATGGCTGTAATGGCAGCAGGTACAACAGAAACCGCTGCAGCATTGCTAGCCGGCGGGCAGTAACCGCAGTGGCAACAATGACTGGTGCAGCAGCAACCATGTCTGTAATGGCAGCAAGTACAACAGAAACCAATGCAGCATTGCTGACCGGCGGGCAGTAACTGCAGTGGCAACAATGACTGGTGCAGCAGCAACCATGGCTGTAATGGCAGCAGGTACAACAGAAACCGCTGCAGCATTGCTGGCCGGCGGGCAGTAACCGCAGTGGCAAAAATGACTGGTGCAGCAGCAACAACGGCTGTAATGGCAGCAGGTACAGCAGAAACCACGGCGGCATTGCTGGCCGGCGGGCAGTAACCTCAGTGGCAACGTTGACTGGTGCAGCAGCAACCATGGCTGTAAAGGCGGCAGATACAACAGAAACTGCTGCGTCATTGGTGGCTGGCGGGCAGTAACGGCAGTGGCAACGATGACTGGTACAGCAGCCACAACGGCTGTAAAAGCAGCAGGCACAGCAGAAACTGCTGCAGCATTGCTGGCTGACAGGCAGTATCCGCAGTGGCCACAATGATTTGTTCAGCAGCAACCACTGCTGTAATGGCAGTAGATGTAGCAGTAACAACAGATATAATGGTCGCGGGTGCATCAGCAGCTATGACAAATGGTGGCTGGTGCAACAGTAACCGCAGTGATATCAGGCGCAGCAGCAACCATGGCTTTACCCGCAGCAGATGCAGCTGTAATCATGGATACAATGGTAGCCGATGCAACAGGAACCACTGTAGCAATTATGAAAATAGCAGTCTCAACTATTTTAACAAAGAGGGCAGTTGAAGAAGCAACCATTTCAGCAATGGTGGAGGTGAAGCAGCAATCACTGCACAAATGATGCACAGTGCAGCAGTAAAAACTGCAGCAATGGTGACAAGAGCAGATCAACCACATCAGCAATGGCAGTTACAGCTTAATCCACTGCAACAAGGGTCGCAGTTGAGGCAGCAACCACTGCAGCAATGATGTTAGGTGCAGCAGCAATCACTACAATAATGGTGCACGGTGCAGCAGTAGCAACCGCACCAATGGTGACAAGAGCAGATCAACCACATCAACAAAGGCAGTGGCAGTTACAGCTGCAACCATTGCAACAAGGGTCGCAGTTGAGGCAGCAACCACTGCAGCAATGATGTTAGGTGCAGCAGCAATCACTACAATAATGGTGCACGGTGCAGCAGTAGCAACCGCAGCAATGGTGACAAGAGCAGATCAACCACATCAACAAAGGCAGTGGCAGTTACAGCTGCAAGCATTGCAACAAGGGTCGCGGGTAAGGCAGCAACCACTGCAGCAATGATGTTAGGTGCAGCAGCAGCAATGCTGCCTTCAAAGGAGATAGTGAGGTGTTCATATTTTGGTTGCAATGCAAAATATCATTACAGTGCTGCAAAACTGATTGTTAAGAATTGGCTATGTGATATATACTGTAAAACACTGCTTTGTGGGCCAGCTATGGCTGCAGTATATGATGTCATCAATAGGAAGCAGTGGGATAGTAGCATGTATTCCTGGGCTGGTTTTTTAGTGTGATATGATCGCTAAAAGATATTGAGGGATGAGTCTGGATTTCATGCAATGCATTATGTCATCACTGTGACGTGCAGCTTAACATTCCTGTATTGCACCTGTAGAATGATGTCATCAAAGTGCAACGGTTCTATGTTTCCCTGCGGGGTGGAAAGGAAGAGTCATATAGCCAATCATGATCTCACTCAGGAACTGTTTTTCTTTGGATGCACAGGGACAAGACGATATGGTTAGGCGATCCAATGCATGTGAGTGCTTTGTTAATGACAAACTCCCTTTCTGTAACATTCATGTAAATATGAAATGTGGGGGCATATTATTACGGGTCGATTCTCTGCTTTTTAGGCTTTAAAAGCTAAAAAAGCGGCGATACTTTCATCTCCCTATTTACAATGCGGCGCTATCATGCATTAACGCATGTTAGCAACCGTTTTTGTAACGCATCTCATTCCAGCGATGAACATTACTAATGAGATGCAAAGTAGGCGTGCTGTCAAAGTTACAACATGTAAGAGAGCACTAACACAACAGCGCTGTATTAACAAGATTTGCGAGGCGATATAGAAACTCCCGTTAACCGCGGGTATCGCCGGATCCCTACGTCTCCTCAAAACCTGAATTAAGCATGTAGTGTATGGGAGGTGGATTGGCAGGTTAAATCCACACTCCCATATTTACAAGCTCATCATTAGCGCTCACAAGTTATCGCAGTTTTTCCCGTGATATTGGAGCTTTTCGCCGCTATCGCTGGATTTCTTATCGCCTTTGGGAAATGCGTTGGTAATACCGCGCTAACTCTGCGAAAAAATCCAGCAATGGCCGGCGATAGGAAAAACAGCGATACGCGCGCTTTCCGATCATTCTGGCAATTTGTTGCTGATATGCCCCGTGGTTACTGTGCAAATTGTACGTGGTAATAATCACATTTAATGTGAAAGTTTTGTGTGTAAAAAAAATACGGCCTGAGATTTCCGATCTCAACTCCAAAAGGAGGCCTCCGGCAAGTCATTTTGCATGTTCCCGTGAGTAGCGGGATCTCTGAGCCACCATGGCCATATGGCAGAATTTCCTATAGGATATTTTTCCGTAAAAGGTACCAGTGGGTGTAGCCAAATTTAGCACCCGTTCCCACCCATTCACTTTAACTGTCTTTATATTGAAAATTTGGTAGGGGTGGGAGGAAGGGGAAGAGTAAGATTAACCGCTTCAGCGCGGCGCGAATTTTCGCGCTGTGCTGAACGTTCCATTGGGCTTAAGGAACCATGACGGAACGGTTCCGTCATGAGCACAGCTCAACCGACGCTCATGACGGAACCGTTCCGTCATGAGCATGGAAGGGGTTAAGGAAAAAATAAGGGATAAGATAAGGGCCAACAGTCTGGGAGTTGTTACACAGTTTCATCCCTGCTTTCTCCCTTTGTCACTGTTTTCCTTTCTTCTCCTCCTCCTTTTTCTCATTTTTCTTTGTTCTGGGTAAAAGTTTCATAATGAAAAAAGAACTTGTGCCCCAGAATTGAGTTTGTGCCACTTGTAACCATCTGCTCAGTTTCAACCCCGAATAGAAGTAAGAGTACTGTCGGTTTTACGAAAATATTAGGCACCAAGCAAGCAGGATCTAATAAGCAGTGTGTCATAGATATTTGCTTCGAGCCCTCTGAATGTTTTTTAATTGTAGCGTTTACACACCATAATATTCAAATATCTTGTGGAACTTAAAGGATGTGTGCCGCACCAAACCCTTTAACATGACATAGCTGAAGCAATAGTACAAATAGTCACATAAGGCTATGGTGTATACACAAAAGTTTACATATGAAGACGTTTCCTAAAAAAAAGTCCTGTCATTTGTAGGAAAATAGACACTGAACTCCTGTTTTAGCTGCATTTTTCAAAGGCTTTGCCAATCTTTACCGCTGTTCAACCATTTGCTATTTTTTCAACCTCGAGAAACCTCTTTCTTCATTTTCAAAGATGCATTTTGTTAATTTCTTGAAGGAGGTAAATACACTTTCATCAGAGCCATTAGTGATTTTTTTTACATTTGAATTAATGCAGCAGCCATGTTTTATTTCATATGTATTGTTAAAACATTTTGATCACTGTCAAAAATTCCTACATTGCTTCTATTGCATATTTCTATGGCTAGGAGGAAGAGTTCAAATCCAGGCATCTTTATGCGATACTTTCTACAAAGTGGAGCAAAAGTGTGTTGCTTCTTGCAGAAATCTCTCTGTGAAACCTATGCTCTCTGTTCCATCAATGGTCGATAAAAGAGTAAATTTTTCAACATCTGCACTTTTTAAATAGCAATATTATGTAAAAGCACACAACAAAAAAAATAGAAAATAGTGATGTGCATGCGCACTCATTAAGCTCGCACGGAGAGCACCGAGATGGACTGTTCAGGTAGTTAACTTAAGTAGAATTATATGAACTGTAAACAGTAACCCAATCAAGTCAACCAGGAAGTGAATGTTACAGTGTGTTTTTTGCTCACTGACTAAGAATGGTTCGACAAGGGTTTCAATATGGGTAATGTATTGAAAATGCCTGTAGTATACAGTATGTTGAATTGTCTAGAAATCTGCAAACATTTCTGAAGCATTAAAGTGTGCAAACACATACATGCGCAAGGGCACACTCACACACTAGGAAGATGAAAAACTAACGTCTATCAAAAAAGCATTACAATTAGGTAAATACAAAATTTCTGTTAAAAAAGGTGCGTATTTCGTAATACGTGAAATGCATGGAAGTTTCTTTTCACATTTTTATTTGCCCTGGGTGACTGGTTCAATCAGATTTGACATATTTTCACCAAAAAGCTTGCAATTTCACAACCCCCCTAAATTAAAGTTGTTTTATGCTATTCTATGTTTTACTTTGTCATGAAGTGCACATTCTGCAATTGGTTTATCCCTATTGTTATCTAGTACCTGTTTGCCTCCATTTTGAGTGTATTGATATAGACTGGACTGTAGTTGGGTTTCATGAGCTGTGATGTAAGTGTATTTGGGGTTCTGTTGTTGTATAGACCAAGTATATTTTAATGGTTGATGGATCTATTAATTATAAAGTTTATGTGGTGTGGCTTGAAGTCTTGCCAAAGGGGTTATGTTAAAAAAAACTGTGCTTGAAAGATCATTATGGATATGATTAAAATCCTGAAAACCACTGATATTCTCCAGTTTTGCTAAACTATACAAATATAATTCACAAATGCACTGCTCACGGCTTCAAACAACGTCACAAATAACATCACAAATGACACCATTTATAACATCGCTGGCGATATCATGCATACTATATTGAAAGTACACATACCTGTTCATTAACACATCTGTATTCTGGCAGTGGAAATATAATCCCTAGTCATCATGTTATATGAGTGTGGAGATGGATCAGTTTTCAGTAATTTTCTGTCTCTCACTGAATGGACTGCAGCCTTTACTGCCTAGTCAGTCTCTTAGCGGACATCTGGTCAGGGCACTTGTAGCCTTTCCTCTATATTTTTCTGTGAGAACTTGTAGTTACTCACAGTGGTATTGCAAACCGTACTCTCTATTCCGTAATTTTGAGTGCATTTTTGTTCAGTGAAATTGCAACATCTCCTTTGCACATCATTCCTGTCAAGACATTTTACAGTTTTGCAAAACATCTACCATGGATTAGGTCCACCCGCACAAACCGGCGCACATTGTGGTTCAGCCAGCGGTCAAATTGCATTAAAAAAAAGTAAGGGCACTGTGATAATGTGCACAGTAGTGGCGGGGTGATTAGACATGGGGCGGGGACAGAGGTGTGCCAAAAAAAAACTATTTTGTAACTTTTTTCAAGCATAGCAAAGGTGGGAGGGCGAGTGGGGCGGTTCGCCCTGGGCGGCTCGCCCTGGGCGGCTCAAGTATTGGGCGCAGCGGCCTCCCTTTCCCGCTCCAACATGCGTTTGCTGGAGGGCGGGAAAGGCAGGGATATATGACTATACTCTTAAGGCATTGACATGATCTTGTGAGGTCCCTATGAGACTAACAAGCTGCCAAGCACTGTGAATTGGTCCTAGAAGACAGTATTATCTTGCGTCTTGACGTGGACAATGGTTAAATTCCGAACCCGCTCACTCCTCAGCATTGATATGATTATCACTGCATAAGACACGGCATCTACAGCCCATCGTCAAGTCATACAACGTCACAACAGCTTTAAAGGACCAAAGTATATGGCATTGTCACCTGTAACGCAGTCATAACATAACATGTGTATTTGTAAAGCGCATGTTCACCCCAGTAATCATACATAGCAGCAAACTGAACTGTCAATTGGAGCTTCGAACCACTACTTTGTGAGAAAGGCTATTGTCAATCATATATATGTGTGATATATGTATATGTGTATATATATATATATATATATATATATATATATATATATATATATATATATATATATATATATATATATGTGTGATATATGTATATGTGTATATATATATATATATATATATATATGTGTGTATATGCGTATATACACACAGATCAAGAGAGAGAGAGAGCGAATACATGCCAAGTAGCTACGGAATGTGGTCCAATATTGCATTCAAGGGGATCTGCTGACATAATAAACCATGAGGCTGAAGGCCAAGTGGTTTGTAAATGTCATGAAAACCCCAGAACATGAGATGGCAATATAGGATCATATTATACATAGTATATGACATTGCATTGGGCTTAAATATTCTTCTCGAAAAACAGACTAATGAGATGAGCAGATTTAAAGTATTGGAGGTGTTGTAGAGTGCTCCATCTAAAGGACAGCTCTCTGTCCAAAACTTGAAAAGTGCCCAGGGTTCCCTAATTCTTTTTTTGCATCATTTATGTGGCACTCCATTCCCGAAAGGTCATTGTTTGGACTTCTACTGGGTGCTCCCTTGTATCTGGACAACACTGCTTCCATGATGATCTCTAATATAAGCGAAAGTCGTTTACTTATTCCAGATTGGTTTGGGTGGTATGTAATCTCTCCAGTTCTGTAATATTGTAAGTGGAATGGTAAAATTTATTTTCATTTTTTTGGCTCTGCATGGCTAGCACTTGCTAATTCTATTCTTAAAGATCTTGTAAAAAATGGCAAAAGACTTTGTCAGTTTTCTAGCTTTCACTTTTCTACCTCTCATGGATGGAAATGGGCTTATCCCATGCTTACATATTCTGCTTGCAAATCTGGCATATGAGGTGAGCAGATTTAGAATGTCAGTGGTGTTGTAGAGTACTCCATATAAAGGACCTGCAATACACTCAAAACTTGGGAACTACCATGAGTTTCTTACTTTTTTTGCATAATTTATGATGCACTGTAAGCCTGAAAGGGTATTGTTTGGACTTATATTTGGTGCTCCTTGGTGTATGGACAAAGCTAAGCTTCTCTGATGAACTCAGAGAAGAATGAAACATGTGTCAGGAGTTGGTTTTAGTTATTCTAGGTAGGCAGGGAGGGAATTGTGTCTATCCAAAAGTCCAAAACTGTACCTCTAATAGAATAAGCCTTTGTCATTTTTTGAATTGGCGCTGGTATCGCGTACTAATTCTATGCTTAAATACAACAAACGACATTGTGAAAAAATGGCACTAGGCTTTGTTCCATCTCGTATGGACGCCATTACGCTTATCCTATTCCTACTCTGCTAGAAGTACAGACATTTGTGATGTATATATATATATATATATATATATATTTGAAAAAACAGACCCCTCCGTAAAGAAAGCCAGAGGACACAACAGGGAGCTTTCTTATATATATTTATACAGCCCATTTCCAGTGTATCATCCACTTTAGGAGCTTTTACCGACAGACCTCAGGTCTTTGGAGTTAAATTGGGGAACTAGCTGCATGCAAAGCTAAATTTGCGCATTTTAATTGTGTCACGTTAGGCCTATGGTATTTGTTCATCTGAGATTAGAAAGATATTGGAAACTTGATGTTGATCATGAGATATAAAGTGACTGTTACAGTTGTTCTCTGGTTGGACAACGTTCCTTCCATCTCTTGTTTTGAGGAACCAGCATTCATGTTGACGGCGCACATTCCACTGCACGTTTGCCTCTCTTTTATTGTTGATGAACTGTCCCTACACTATGGAGGTTGTTCGACACATAGAGAGTGTTATTTCCCTGCTGTGTGTGTGCGTGGTTTCGGTAAACCAACCTATTGGTACTGAACTGGGCCTTATATTGTTTTGTAAACATTCACTGAACAACATATGATTATATATGCATGAATGTATCTATGTATATAGATATGTATGTATATAGCGTTTTTATCATGCAAGCCAAGTCAAAAAGCAATGGTGCGCTGCACCGTGTCAAAAATAAGCATAAAGTCTACAAGTGATAGGAGAGGTGACTTGTTTGTTTACTATTAGTACATTGTGATATAGTGTTTTTTAAAGAGGTGCGTCTTCAACTCGTTCCTAAATTGGAGCAGCATAGGCAGTTCTGATGAATATAAACACCATGGGTCTGAGAACCACAGTACTAGAGCGAATGGCTCCCATAGTGTGTTTATATATTTTAGTGTGAGTATATTTTGAAAGAAAAAGTGCAGAAACATTTACTTTGGTACTCTGAATGGTGCAGAGCAGGAATATCGACGGAGAAATATCGTGGGACATTAATATCGCCGCAGAAATATCGTTTGGAAGAAATGTCGACAACAAAAATATAGTTGACAAGAATATCGACTGACAGGTAAGTAATATCGATTACAAAAATGTAGTTGTAATAAATATCGTTTGAAAAAATATTGTTTACAAAAATATCGATTTATTAATAATGTTATGTTTTTAGTGTTTTTAATGAGAATTGTTTTTCATTTTATTATATGTTTTAGAATTGTACTAGTTATTAATTTATTTTATGTTTAATTTTGCCTTATTAGTTCCGTAGCGGGTTGTGGGTTTATAGGGGAATAGGGTGGGAAGTAATTTAATTATATAAAATTAATAGATTCATTAATGAGTTAATTTTTTAATAATAGTTTAATAATTAGTTGTTAATTAATTTCAATGAGTCAATTATTAATTAATTATGTTAATTGTTTAATTAATTTTAGGTGTGTGTTGTGGAGTTTATATGTGTAAATGGTGTGAAGGGTGGTAAGTAATTAATTTTTTATTGATTCATTATTAAATACTTTTTAAATTAATTACCATTAATTAATGAGTAATTATTAATTGTAATTGTGTAATTAATATTAGGTGTGTGTTGTGGTGTTTATATGTGTATATGGTGTGAAAACTGATAAGTCATTAATGTTTTATTGATTAATTAATACATAATAATACATTAATGTTCATTAATGAATTAGTAAATATTAAATGTAATTGTGTAATTAATTTCAGATGTGTGTTGTGGATATTATAGTGTTAAATAATGTGTAATTAATTATTTTTCATTATCTTTGTTAATAATAATATATTTAACTGTATATATTAATTATGTTTATATTGGAAATTAAATGTAATAGAAATGTTGATAGTTTTGTTTTCTATTGTTTTCTGATCCAGCGCTTTCCCTACTATTGCTCTCACTGGAGTGGGAATAGTAATTTTTACCCCTACGCTATCCAACGCTTTCCCTACTGTTGCACTCTCTGGAGTGGGAATAGTAATTTTTACCCTTCCGCTATCCAACGCTTTCCCTACAGTTGTACTCTCTGGAGTGGGAATAGTAATTTTTACCCCTACGCTATCCAACGCATTCCCTACTGTTGCACTCTCTGGAGTGTGAATAGTAATTTTTACCCCTCCACTATCCAACCCTTTCCCTACTCTTGCACTCACTGGAGTGTGAATAGTAATTTTTACCCCTACCCTATCCAGCGCTTTCCCCACTGTTGCACTCACTGGAGTGGGAATGGTAATTTTTACCCCTTCGCTATCCAATGTTTTAACTACTAATGTTTTTATTTTGTTATTAAATGTATGTATTCTTATTTTTATAGTTTAATGTGTTAATTAAATATAGAATATTTTATTATATGCCAAAAAAATTATATATGTGTTTATTTAATTTTTATATAATTATTAAAGTTTATAAATTAAATAAAGATAATAGTTAATAAAGTGTATTTAAGTAAATATATGTATATGTACAACTTTTTTGTGTTTAGATTTATTAAATTAAGTTTATTTGTTATAATTAGTTAAAATATACATTTCATTTCATTTATTTTGTTAATAATATTAATATTATTTAATTAATTTAATTTAAGTTATTCTATTTTTTAAAGTCGATATTTTTTACATCTATATTATTTACATCTATATTTTTGAGTCGAGATTATTGTACTTACTTGTTTAAGTATAGGGAGTCGATATATTTGTAATTTATGTTTTTACATCGATATTTTTGTTAACTATATTTTTGTTGTCGATATTTAAACATGGAACCCTCTGAATAACTTTTCCCAGCATCAACAGGCATGTTAAGTTAAAATTGTAAATACAGTATCATTATTTTCAATGGCCAGTTCTAATAATGTCTATGCTCCGATGGCCCTCTTTGGTTTCGAACTTCTGAGTTGCACTTGTCCTGTATTTATCAATGTTTATGAAAGGTATTTTTTCCATCTAGGTCTTAGCAAACACCTTTTGATTTTAATAAAATGATGTGCATAATATACTCGGAGTCCATCAGCCTTCTTCATCGATTGTTATGTGATTGTGTTGTTCACATTTTTCTTCCATCCACCACAGTATACAGTATGTGAAAGTGTGGATACCCACTTGAGCCGCTAGCTAGCTTCATTACGACTAAGGGCATTCCACCCTTTAACAAAGAGCAGATGCCTTCAGTGCCAGGGGCTATTAAGGTGATTTGTTTTTTTCTTAGACCCAAAAACTATTTTTGTCAATTTCTGGGGGGGTTAATGACATCCTGACAGCTACCCCAACAATAAAGTTTTGCAAAATCCATGACAAAACAAAACAAGCATTAGCAAAGCCAGAAGAGTGCCATTATACGCCAGACCTATTTGCTTTGCCAGTTCCTGTTCTGTGCATGCTTGTTATAAGTCTGACTGAGAAGGACTGTTAGCAGCTTGATCGTTTATTGTATCTTTTGCATTTTGTATTCCCTTTCGTGTGTATATGCATTACTCCCTCTCTGTGGACAAGGTGATGATGCCACCTGGCATATCCTAAATGAGCCCTCAATTTGTTTTCTTCCTCACGTGGAGTGACACATGTTCTCTGTATTCTTTTACTGCAGAACAAGTTCTTTGCTAGCATTAGTTATAACTCAATTACTGGATTTTCCCAGTTCCTTCTTTCCTCTTCACACAATACTTTAATTCCTTCAACAAATCACACATTTCAATATCTTCATCACCTCCCTTTGTGTTCTGGTCAGATCTTTTGGGGTTCAGCATAGTGTTGATGACACTCAAACAGTTGTCTACTCTTCTGACAACATATGCTTCACCCAGGAACTTTTCTTTTAAGTTTGTCGGATGTGGCATCCTGGATGGCCAAAAGCTGAACTCTGGTAGAACAGCGATTCTACTCTTTGCAACACAGGCCTCAATATGATAAACGGCGAAGTGGCCAACTCAGGTGGGTGACCCCCCCACATCCTGTGTTCAAAACCTAGATTTGCTCTCAGGTGGCCAACTATCTTTTGCTCTGCAAATCTCACAGTTTGCCTCCTCTTGTTTTGTGATAATGAGAGCCCTTCGAAAAAGCCTACCTGTAATTCCTCACGCCTATTTCAAAAAATGTGGTCTAGGCCTTGATAATTTCCCACCTGGATTGCGGGAACTCACTGATTATCTATCTACTGAGATGATACAGCCATCAGCTGCCAGTTTCACTGGCTCCCAATTCCCAATACCCAATTTGCAACTCCAAAATCTTCAACCCTCTCTGTGGTGCTCACTTAGCGTCTCACAGTACAGGGCCAGCCTATACTAGACAAAGACTGTCTCTTTACGACCTAATACGTTTTTGCGATTGAGCGATGCTGATCTTTTCCAGATGCCACGCATCAGGCATAGCCGTCTGGGGGGGTTGATCCTTTTCCTTTCCCATTACAAAAACTTGGAATACGCTTCCCATGTCTAACCGATGAATAACTTCTCTTCCAATATTTAGGAAACAGCTGAAAACCTGATTATTTGACTCATTTTAAGATTGGTCCAAATCTCTCTCTCTCCGCTGTTTTGAACTCAATCCTTCAGCACCAGGACGCCCAGGGCCTCATTTCCATTGAGTCACTTTTTGTGACGCTGTGTCAGCTTAGAAAACGCGCCATACAGCACCATATTTAGAAAGTGGCGCATCTAGGCGGATGTATCACCTTGTAAACCCCTGTGCTACATTATAATTGCGACAGGTACACTGTATGCAGGGTGGGCGTTCCGATGCAGAAAAGCCTCTTAGAAGTGGCGCTGTGAAATCTATGAGATTACACTGTGTCTCTTCTACCACATCACTGCGTCAAATCCTTACACCTGCTTGAAGTTTATTTGCAGTAAGTTGAATCTTGTGGACATTGTGTAGGGTTGACGCCTGGTATTTTTTTACCATAGTGACCAGCATTTTAATGTCTCAGCTGTTATAAAAGTTAGGAATATCACCTAAAGCTGTTATTTTTCCCCATATCAGCATATGATTAAAACAGTAAATATAGGAAGACAACATTTTAAAATGTGTTCTAGAGCTGCCTTAATGATCCCTTGCTGATAATTAATGTAAACGAAGAGTGAGGGCAATGTTATAAACAGACTATCATAAATAAGGTTCTATTAATCACACCTAGGCCTTTGCAGAATCTTAAAACGTGAATAAATGGCCAGTATTTGTCTCTGGTTAAGGTGGCATGGAAGCACTATCAAAGCCAATGTCTTATATATTCCTATGTTATTTTTGTCTGCTATATCCTCTTATACTAAGTCAGACATCCCTATATTCACAATTCTAAATTTCTTTGCCAGCGATCTTGAAAACTATGCAAAATCATACATGCCAACATTTTAAAACTGGGAAAAGGGAGATTTAGAAAAAAAATCAGGGGAATGTATGTTTCCCATTGAATTATATTGAAGCAGAGGCAATTTTAGGCTAAAGCTAAAATAAAGCCAATTTTGGCTTTAAAAATCTGGAGACTCCCACCTTAATCGGGTCTGTTGGAATGTATGCAAAATATGTTAGGTGCAACTGCGCACACACTGATGCCATCCGTTTAATGCGATTGGCACTGTTTTTCTCTGCTGCCAAATTTGGCCGCGTGCCTCCATCTGTGGTGTGCTGTGATCTCAAAATGGGGGGTGCCGCCATTTCATGAAAGTAAACATCGTCAGCGCAGGCGTTGGTGCCAATAACATGCCATCCACCGCGCATGTGCGTGGGAACACGAAGCAACTTCAGTGGCCAAAACAAAGCTTATTAGTGACGTAATTTGATCAAGGCTTTCCGAGGGTTTGAATATTTATTTGAATAATCTTTCACAGAAAAGCAGTGCCAATATGATAGAAATGCATAGAGGAAGATTTTGAATAAAAATTGGGGAAATGTATTTTCAACATTGACCTGTAAGGAAGAAGAGGAAATTTTAGGAGGGATACAGCTAGAAGAAATCATTTATTGGCTTCAAAAATAGGGGGTTTCCTGCCTGAATCAGGTCTGTTTGCATGTATGGACATAACATAAGCACAAGTCGTTGGCACTCACACTGTGCTTTACATGTTCCATGCATGAGAGGATTTCATTTTCCAGCAGAAATTTTACATTTCAGCTGGCATGAACATGCATTTTATTTCTAGATCTGCTCATTAGGGAGCTATCATTCTGCTACAGGGACTGCAACCTGGAAAGGGGTAATATTTTTTTAGCAGGACTTTTCTAATTTTTTTGCTCTTGTTTTCGGGTTTTTATTAGCAGTGACCTACTGCTTTTCGATCCCCTTTAAGGTTCATTTGGAATAGGGCAACCGTCTGACATGCGCACGAGAGTCTGCCTCTTACACATCTTTCTGCTTCAGGCCATGCGTAAGTGCAGCTACGAGTTCGTCACAGAATGTTTGGAGCACATCTCCTGAGCCACATGCAGATCATAAACAGGGCTCCCGGATTTATGGTATTTATATTTTTGTCATTTCCGTCTGTATTTATCCATATTTATTTTTTGCAGATTTTACCTGTATTATCCATATTTATTTTAGGTTTTGTGAAAAAAATAAAGCTGAAATCTGGCGCTATTGGTGGAGGCAGAGAAGCCTCCTGAGAAGTTTAGAACTCACGCTTATATTTATTTTTAAAATTGTTCACCAAGGGTCTTTAGTTTCCTATCAAAGAACCTCTCCCAGTGCCACAGTTTGAGGGAAAAGTTGAACCGGTAGGTGACCTCAATGATACAGACCGAACAGCATTCTGGGAAGTCATAGCCTGTTCACCAACATCTAATATTCACTTTTCACTGACTTGCTAGTAATATGCTGGACAGCGATTGGTCACATTCAATAAGTAGCTCGGTGGGTTGAGAGCTTGCTGTGACGATACTTGCATTTATTTAACCAGTTAACCGCTTCCGTGCGGCGCCGATTCCCCCCCCTGTGCTGGACATTCCAGAACAGGGTGCGGTCGTGACGGAACCAATCCGTCATCAGCACAGCTCAACCGTGACTGATGACGGAATGGTTCCGTCACAAGCATCGAAGGGGTTAATGTGCACTCGTTTTTTATATAGCGCAAACTTGACCCGAATCGGGTATCAGATCGCTTTACATAGCACTGGTTGCATTACATGAGGACACATTCATTTTTATTAGGCACGGGAGGATTACGTGATTTGCCCAGAATCACAGGATGTTCAGTGTCCTTGCCGGAGACTCGAACCCAGTTCCCCAGATTCGAGGTTGACCGTCCTAGCCGTTAGTCCAACTCCTCTCCCCTAAATTATGGTATCAAGGTTGTGCAAATCTACTACTGCTCAAGGCTCTTTACTAAAATCCCTATATTTTATTAATCCCCTTGCCTGTCAATCCGCCCAGCTCCTGGCCCGGCAGTCATGATTGACAGCAAAAATAACCCAATTTCCATTTTTATCCACATTTAAAAATAAATACAGACATGAAAATGAATGGTTTTCTGTCTGTATTTTTCTGTAAAAATCAGTAAAAACAGAAAACAGGGAGCCTTAATCATAAACTAGCTCTCCCACATTGTACTGTTCTGCAATTGCTTTTATACAACCCTTTATATCCATGGTGAGGTGTCTAAATACATTACAATCAGAGGTCTAATATACTGAAGGCAGTTATGCAATTTCCATATAATTATATATTTGCCACATAATTCATAATCTGATGCATTATCTGCAGATTTCAGGAAAAGAATTCTAGCTCAAAGGGATCAAAGGTTTCTAAAAACATAGCAACACAATGCCGCACTGAGGAAGATTCTGTTCAAGAGTTGACTGGACACCTTTCTGTTGGTCAGTGCTGAATTTGTGCATCAAAGTGGTGCAAACAGGGTGAAACCTTTGCCCAGAAACTGTTCATTGTTGTAAAAATACCAAAATAATGAGGTAATACTAACATGAAATGTGCATTACATTGAATAATCAACCTTTTCTTGCCACATAATCTAGCCAACTTTGCCGCATGATTTGGTCCTACCCTGCTGCATAATTGCAGTGGGCCTGACTATATAAAAAACAAATAAGCATAGATGAACTTCCTGAAATTCAATGCTTTCAGCTACTTTCCAAGCAGGCAGTGGTTTGCTTGAGCTGTTATAGAGAAATGCTCTTGGCCTTCTGCAGTGTGGGTTCTAACATGCTTAGGAACCCAGATCCAGGAGAGCTCATTGTATGTTATTTGAGTCGTCACGCCTGCCATAGCCTCAGGTTTTTTACAGTGAGCCATTCAATCTGCTGCCCTCCCAGAATGCTTTGCGAATGGTGTCTAAGGCCCTGGACACTGAACCTTTGCTTCTCTGAACCCTGCCTCTCCACCTCGGGCAATCACCGTCACTGCCTCCGTTCAGGAAGGACCTCAAGACCTGGCTCTTTGACTGAACCAAAGCGCCTTCGACAGACCAGCAGCCCCCCCTCCCCAGCGCCTCGAGACCCTTACGGGTGAACAGTCATGCTTTACGAGCCATTGATTAGTTGAGGTTTTCCTGTAGGGTGGGGCCGTTTCTATCTATCTTTGCAGTTCATTGTTCATTCTGGGAAGTCATAGCTTGTTCACCAACATCCAATATTCACTTTTCTCTGACTCGCCCTCGGTCTGTGCATCCAGTTGCTAGTAACAACGCTGGACAGCGATTGGTCACATTCAGTCAGTAGCTCGGTGGGTTGAGAGCATGCTGTGAGGATCCTTGGATAACCGCAAGTCAGATGATGGAACCATACCTGCCAACTCGAAGAACAATTTCACAGTGTGAGGAGGTGGTGGGCCCTTGAAGGTGGCGGGCCTTTGAAGGTGGCGGGCCTTGTGATGAGAAGTACCTACGAGGCACTTTTGAACGCCAGCCCGCCAAAAACAAAAAGAAAAACCTTGATGAGGCTGGTGCCAATGTCCTGGGGTGTTTTCACTCGGCAGTTCAAAGCCTCAAAACAAGCTAGAAAATCATCATTTACAGTGGGCTTCAGCTTGTTTTCCTTGTCACCGTGTGATATCGGCTCCTCACCGGGAGACCATGTGATGGGACTGACATGGTGTGTCACACGATGGCACCGTGTGAGTTGGCAGGTATGTGGAGCACTGGCAGGATCGCCACCGTTCTTTAGAATGAAATAAATACCACTGAGTTCAGTTTCATTCAGTGATCACCCAAGCGCCTCGACGCCTCATCCGGCATAGCACGTGCTAGATAAGTCTACAATACGGTACAGAGGTATGAGACAATACAATATATGATGTGGCTATACATTGTCTATGCTATTATGGGTGCTGTTTAAGTTATTCTCAAGTATGCCAACGCTGGAACACAAACACGAAAGTTCTAATCCCGACTCCTGTACTTAAAAAAACGTGTGATTCTGGGCAACTCGCAGTATTTCCCAATACCTAAAGTTATTACTAAGTGCAAATATGCTACAAGAATCTGTCTACTATTCAACGTAACGCTGTTCCAACCACATGTTACACACCCTCTGCCCCCCACCCTCAATGTACGGATCCCAGCCTCACCCACGCCCCATCCTCTGTGCAAAGAGGTCGTTTGTGTGTGTGTGGCGCTCCGGCTAACAGACACATATTCCCTGGAAGTAGCTGCCTTGCTGTCTAGTGTTAGACCCGTGCTATACCAGAGTTCAAAAGTAGGAAACGTACGAGTGTCACTGAACCGTGACACCACTGCCGGTTTGTACTGCTGTCCTCACATTTGCAGACGTTGTGACAGAACAATGCGTCAGCTGCCTTAGACAACCCTTTCACAGTGGACGGCAGTGCCGTTGACAACACCGTCTTCAGGGGCACAGCGACACTTTTATAGATTCCAATAAAAACGCCTTTTCAGATATAGGGTTCGTATGCATACTCTAGCGCCTCGACACGGAGCAAATGGCATGGAGTCAATTATAATGTTATTTTTATACAATGTTTAAAGGACACCGTCGCGTGCCCTCGGCGCTTGCAGCTGACGCCCCTTCCTGGGAAGAGCTCCTCGCGGCTCCATTCAAGGCGCTGTGCTGCCTAGTCCGATCGGCAAGTTCACGTTTTAATAGAACCGAACCAGAAAGGAAAAGAAAATCCGAATTTTGGAGGCACTCTTGTGGATTCTACGAAGAATCACAGGACGATGTTTGAGGGAGCAAACAGGTTTGATGGACTGCCGGGCTGCAGCATACATACATTAAAAGAGGAGTTTAGGAATATGAAAACTTAATTTTACATTTATTGGAAGGTGCTGCTTGCACCTGATTTATATATATATTTATAATATATATAATTTTAATTCCATGGACATAGTGCTTACTACTCCGGACGAGGCGTTATATATATATATATATATATATATATATATATATATATATATATATATATATATATTCGAGGTTTTAGTTTTAACTGGGGACACTCATTAGTTTTCACGTGCCGCAATACTATTGTTTCTAAATATTAGTGAAACTTGTTATAAAAAGAGTATTATTATTCGAATTATTTGTGGGAATAGGTAAAAAAAAAAATCTCCCCCAAAATAATTTCCCATGACATTTGTGATGTTGAATTTTTTTCTTGTCCATGACACAAACTGAAAAATAAAACGTATACGTACCGGAAGGTATGTTTTATTACGTCGGCTGTCCACGGCAAAGAATACAGTACACTGAAATATCAGACTTTATGTTTCCCGCCTTCCTAAAATGTATGAATATATTCGCCAATTTGATCCTTTTATGAAATGCTTTTTTTTGTTGAGGCGGTGTCCTATATTAGGCAATACAAATGTGTTCTGGGCTTTTGAATAACAAATCATTTTGATTTTAATGAGTCAGTGTACAAACCTGAAAGTCTTTACCTGGATGGAAAAATATATTGCTGTTTTGAAATTATGCTTAATTGTGAACGCCTGTCGCATTTTGTTCAGCCTCGAAAACCTTTAGCGAAAATACGTGTTATTATTAGTATAATTATTGCACACGTCCATAGCGCAAATACAATTAAATGCAGCCCGATGGAAATTGCGTACTATTCTTGCAGATTTTTTTCTTAATTTATTTGCTTTTTAACACCAATCTTCTTCATTCATTCACCACGTACATTTTAATTTGAGGTATATCTATTTTTTTAATCAAAACAAACCATATCTCCCAGACTTTCTAAAGCATTGTCTACAAAGTCACGGTCACGAATCTAGCGTTTCGGAATCATACAAATTGAGTCAGGGCGCTATACAATACACATAACATAACTTGGATGCTACGTTTCTAAACACCTTTAAAAAATAATCATGTTTTCGGATTTCTGGGTCTCCCGTAACATTCCTCCCCCGCAAGAAAGTGCTTTGAAGCACTTCAGTTGATCGAGATGTGCTATAAAAACTCATCGTGTTAATTGATTCCCTCATCCGTCGTTTTACCGCATGCATTCTGTTGACTAGCGTTTCCAATGTGCCTTCTGACTTGTAACCTGCCCAGATCCACTCATCAAACAAAGCACGAGACCTGATCCCAGGTCACTTGAGCCTCTGGGCGCTATCCCTCTCGCCGTTTTTCGAAAAACCACGAAATACCCAAAGGATTCCAAAAAGTTTCAAGGTAACGTTAGAAATAGACGCGGCTCTACCGTGAATTCCATTTTACTCAATTGCTCTTTCATTTACGCAATTTACGCACGCGTAAATGAACATGCCGTAAATTTCGCACTAGTCGATTCTTTGGGGCGGATTCACAAGCCCCTTACACTATGCCCCTTTCTTTTTTAATGTCCCTATGATAGGAAATCTCCTTCCCCTCATGGAAGCCCCTCCTCCGAACTCCACGTCAATTTACGGGCTGTTCTCCTCCACATACTTGCCTTGCATGTTCTATTTTTTTTGCCCTTGTCATCAGTATTCTGAGGAGCATTTGCAGAACGGGAACCTGGCTGCGAAATATCGTTATTTTCTTTAATAGTTTCAGATATCTGTGCAACTAGCTTAAACTTAGGTCCACAAATTGTTTTGTGAATCGCACCCCAAATGACCGACCTGTAAATTCTCTAACCATGGAAACTTTACTTAACTCTCATATCCCTTCACAAATGTATCATGATCAACATTCGAATTGTAAGCAGTGCTGAAAATGGGCAGGTGCTGTCCGGTACTGAGTACCTGCACTTCTTTCATTTGAAAGGGAAAGTACCTGCACTTCTCAGCACTGCTGCAATACATTTAATGGGAGAGTACTGGCACTTGCCAAGAAGAGCATTCATTCACTCAGAAGAGTGAGTACCTGCAATTTTATATTCTCATTTAAAGCACTGATTGGAAAAGTAATACTTGTAGCACAATCAGTGGACGTGCGTGTGTGTGTGCGCGCGTGTGTCTAGTGTTAACCCCATTTCTCTAAGCAAGATGTCTCAGCGAGTTAAACGCTCACCACTCACATCTGCAGTGCAACTGCTTGAATTCAGGCAAGGAACATTCAGGATTCACCCTTCTGAAGTCTGTGAGGCAAGTACTATTAAACTGAATAATAATAGTATTGCCTGCTATTTACAGTGTGTCAAAAATGTGGCATGAAGTGTGAAACAAAAAATAGTGTTTCTGTTTACAGAGTTCACCTGTGACTTGGATTCCATATTACTAACAAGTTATAGAAAATATCAGGACCATCCAATAAAAGTTTTACTGCGAAGATATCGTGTACAATATTTATTGAGGAAGACAACTTCTAAGCCTGCTACACCCCCACCAATGTGTCAAACAGACAGATAACCTAGCCCAGTTTCACCTTTTGGTGATTATTTTCTTATGAATCAATGGACACTTTGAAATTCATATTTTTGGGGGATAGCCAATGAAGAAGTGGGCCATGGCTTTGGCATGGCTGTAGGAGCTAAATCAGGAGCCGGACCATCAAAATGTTTAACATGTAAACGACTCAGTAACCATCATGCACGTATATGATTTTCCTTCAAATTATAAACATATTTTCATTTGAATGCTTGTTTCCCTTTGATACATTAGATTATATCCCTCCATGGCATCAGTTAAAGTTACTAGTTTTTAAAACAGCAACATCCCCATGTCTGCCGTCATCACCATGAGTGAACCAAGATATGTGAAATTGTCACATGCACTGTATATATGACCAATACTGTTGTTGTCTGTGGACCAACATTGTGTACACAGTCAACTTTGTCTAGTTACCATATACAAGTGAGGCTTCCTTCCCCTTATCCTGTTTTCTACATATAATTGCAAATACTTTTCCTGTTCTATCTGACTATTATTCAAATGTTTTCAGTACACTGTTATTATATTGTGAACCTGCTGTTTATTTCCCTTTTTTCCTACTTAATAAACTTTACTTTTAAAACTTAAAATAAAACCATATACAAGTGAGGCCTTTATATAGCTCACAACCTGAACTAAATCCCTTCAAGTCTTCGAGGTGCTCGAATATTTGACAATCAAACTGAGGCACAGAGAGTCCACTCATTTTGCATCTCACAGTCTGGTCAAGTGAGGAAGTCGAGTTTTGAGCCCAAGCTTCCTGGTTACACATTGAGAAATTCATCCACAGGTTTAACATCTCCTGCTCTCTTCCCATTTCAAAGAAAAGGACAATGCATTCTAGTTACGTATCTCCTGACCGCACTAGTTCAACTCACCAGCAGACACGGCCCGTGGAGGGGGTTCCGGTGGGGCAGAAAGGCGGGGCGGGGGAGGGCCAAGGTGGGGGATGCTAAAAACCGGAATATGGATAATTGGAGGTTAGTAAACAATTTAATAAATAAAAAGAATTTCGTAGCGGGCCCTGCATTGCAAAATGCGATGTAGCCCGCGCTACAAAATTTGTTTTATTAATTAAATTGTTTACTTACCTCCAATTATCCATATTCTGGTGTTTAGCATCCCCCACCCTGCCCCTCCCCCGACCGCCTTTCTGCCCCACCACAACTCCCTCCACGGGCCGCGGCTGGTCATGCTGGCTAAAATTCCATGTATTTTAGCTAGTATTGGGTGCTACTCACATAATTTGCTGTAGAGTGATTACAGTGAAATTATGCAAGATTACGCAGAATTAAGGGAGCCGCGTAACCCAGCAGTTAGCACTATTTTTCAAAATGAACCAGAGGATGCATTTTGTGCTAAGAAAATATCGCTAAATGCAGCAGAACAAGAACACCAGCAGCACGCTACTGCTCGCGCTCACTAAGTCCATTGTTCCTGAGCTCCGGCGGTAGGATTTTAGGTCTAAATTATGCATAATTTACGTGAATGGGTGTAATCAACTAATTCACAGTAATTTTGCATCAAAAGAGTAATGCAAAATTACTCTGAATACTCTGGTGGAATTACATTTTCGCCCTGGCCTAATATTAACTGTGAGTTTCTGGCGGGACATCTTGTTCAAACGTACAAGCTTCTAAATAGACAAAATGCACATTTCCATCCTTAGAGTATATGTCAATGTTTACCTACCATTTTCTTGCACTAAGACACCTAAATATGGTGTGCTCTCCCCTAACGGGGTTACATCAAGAGAGGAGGTCACAGTAATTCATTCCAGTCTTTCAGACTTTGTATAGCTCCTCACTATAAATGAAATCACTTCATGGCACTGTGCATTGGATGGAACATTGCTTTTATCATTGATGATGCACGCTGATATTAGGTGGCAATGTTTTCCACACTAGAGGGCCAACAGCAGGGAAGCAGGGACCTCCATTTGATGTAAAACAACTGTAATTTCAGGAAGGAGCAAAGTAGATCCACTTTAAGATATAAGTTTTCATTTCACAATGGAGATCAGTGTAACCATGAGGTTTGGAACAGTCGGATGTTCATGAATCACTTTAGAAGAATTGCACTCAAGGCGTTACTTTCCTACTTACCCTCCCCCCACTTCTTTCCAAACTCAAGGCGTTACTTTCCTACTTACCCCCCCCCCAACTTCTTTCCCAACATCCTTTTCCCTTCTATTTGTTTTACTTGCATTTTATTCAATAGCGGCTGCTACCAGACAGAAGTGGTGAGGCGGGAATTAAAAAAATAAAAATACTTACCTTTTTGCCGGCCGCCACCTCTCCTTCGTCTTCTTCAGCTTCCTTCTCCCTACAGTCCCGGCAGCAGGAAGCACCCGGCACCCGGCCTCCTCTCAGCCACTCACAAACCTGCGATGCAGCGTTGTAATTGGTCTGAGTGCCGTGGTTCGGTGCTCAGATGGGGACCGGGGGGGTTTGCATGCTCCTCACCAGGCTGTGTTATGCAGCCTGGTGGGGAAGATGCAAAGTGCGCATGACTGTTTGGCCGGCCCAATAGGGCCGGTCAAGCAGTCATGCCCACTTAAGGAGTGAAAACCACCCCTACCCTGCTCTGCCCAGCCCCGCCCCACGAGCCACTGAATTCAATAGGAAAATTACAATGATAATAACTGTACCTTAATATCATTGTATTTTTCCTTTTGAGCAGTGGGGCAATGCTCCTCCACCTTAGTGGAGGAGCCGCCACTGGTTTTATTCTAACTTTGTTTCTTTATCTATTATTATTATTACCTTTGTTTATTTTACTATTTACCTCCATCACACATCCCTTCGTCAACCTTCCACACCTTTTCATCCTTTTCTATCCATCTCCCTCCTTCCTTTTCTCCTGCCTCCCTCCCGACCTTCCATCCTTTCGTCCTTCCTCCCTCCCCTTTCCTGAAGGACAGAGTGGGCTGGACTATAGTGTCTATAATGGCCTGGAGTAACCAGTACCTTGGTACCCCTGTACTACCCATCCATCTGGGGTTAAAAACTGAGATTTATTTCTAATCAATGAACACATACAAAGGCATCAGTTTAGACCTACATGGTATGATTTGAAGTGCTGTAAGATGCTTCTGGCAATAAATCATATTTTATTTAATGCACCTTTTATGTAGCTCATACTTGGCCCATTGGCATTGGGGCACTTTAAAAAAGATCAGGAAGCAAGTTCTGGTTAAAAAACATCATAAGAACAGCCTGTCATTACCCGAAAAAAAGAAGAAACAGTTCATTCCATCAGGTACATTGCAGGATAAGAGATTATTAGCTAACCATCAAGGTAAATCAGCAGTGAGTAAGAACGGGAACAGTGTGAACACAGGCCTGGCTTCAGGGCAGTGCGACTGGTGCGGCCGCACTGGGTGCTGACCTCAGGGGTGTGTGCTGTGTTTATCAATAACTTATGATTGGAGGGGCACTTATGTCCGGTGGTAGTGAGAGAATCCGAGGAAGCGGACATAGGGTGTGGGGCAGCCAAAAATGATTGTCGCACCAGGCGCCACCAGCGCTAAAGCGGCCCTGTGTGAACAAATATTTTGTGACAGAAAAGACAGGTCAAGTCAACACTGGGGATGCACAGCGATCCACACTTTAACCAAGATGTCTCTCATTTAGGAGGGTTTTGAGGTCCCTTTTGCTTGTACCCAGACAGCCGTTTGTGCGACGGGCTGGTGGGAGGGAGTTTCAACGCCTTGTTGCACTACCAGAGAAGGCCTTATATTAGTGGATATGTAATTGCTTTTTCTCTTTGCTCCTCCACCGTATTTGAATGTATTTGTAATTATTTTTTATGTTGCTCTTTTATGTGGATCTCTTGAGAGTTCCAAAATCATAAATAAAAAAAAAAAATTGGTATCAGAGAAGGCCTGTCTCATGAAGCGTTCTTCGTTCGAATTCAGATGTTTGAGCAGGAGGTGCTCAGTGGTTCTTGGTCCTGTCGATGTGCAGAGCCTTTCAGTTTTCCAGCTGGGTCGGAAGGAGTAGAGTTGTGGTTGCTTTATGAGCAATGTATGCCGTCTTAAATTGAGATCTTGCATCCATGGGGAGTACTTGCTGGGAGCAGAGAGTAGGAGAAATCGAATTGTACTTTCTGTAGTCTCTTACAAAGTAGGCATTTGCGTGGGCCACTCCTCTCAGAGGCGATAGATGACGGAAGCCCAGAGAGTTACCTTAAGCCCAGAGAGTTACCTTAATCTAGCTTGAAAAGAATCAGTGCCTGGATCACAGGATCCAAGTCCTGCTCAGCAATGAACTGGCTAAGCAGTCGCGGCCGGTGCAGGTAAGCGCAGTGGGGTGGTAGAGCAGGGCGAGGCAGGGGGGAAGTTGACAGACAATGGAATGGGTTTTATTTATTTATTTAATTTGACCTATTCCATTTTCTGTCAACTTCCCCCTCTCCCACCCCGTCCTGCCACAGCCCCGCCCCACTGCTCACCGCGCTTACCTGTGCTTACCTGTGCCGGCCGCCGCTGTGGCTAAGGCCAGTGTGCACCCTAAATAATGACCCGAGAAAATTGATGGGACACAATATCAGGGACAAAATATTGAAAAAAGCACTGACAGGTAAGTAAGTCTAGGTTTTCTATAGTTAACTCCACGTTTATGTATGTAATCGGTACATCTGTCTTCCAGGTACTCAGATGTGGAGTTATGAATAGTAAATCTATACTTCCCTTATGTACTTACCGTTTGATATTTTGTCCTCAAACCTTTTGTACCACGATATTTTGGGGGTCGATATTCAGCAGTGCAATCCCGAGGTTCCAGAGCAGCTATAGTATTGTATATATTTTCCAGTGCACGTGCCACTTTCTTCCCTATTCACCTTCACTGCGCTTTCACTAGGAGCACCTTTTGGCAAACATATTTGTTGGTTGGTTTTATATTTTTCCATAATTTATGTTTGTTCAACAAATTTAAGGGATTGTTCATTCATTACCATGAGCAGTTTAGACTAGCACTCCGGAAGGCTCTCAATGATAGATGATTCTGAAGGACACACTTTCATCTGAGCATTATTTCTCCGAGTTCCTAGGAATTCTGGGTTTCCCCCTGGTCTTTATTCTGACAGCACAAGAGAAGGGCACATTATTAAAGTTGATGGATATGGGTGCCACTCTGGTCGCTCGTGCACCTCACCAAAATACTCCCCACATAGACCAAACTGGAAACAACGCAACCTGGGAACCAAGAGCTCCCGCTTGGGGTAGTGTTCTCCGCAACGAGCAAATCTCCTTCCACGTACCCAATAGAAAACTTCGATTCACCAACCTCGCCGAAACCCTACGCATCTGCAGAGCCAGAACAGGAGGAAAAGCCTTCTTCTACATCCCAGCCAAGACGTGCTCCCTCCCTGAACGCCTTCAGGAAGGCACTCAAGACCTGGGTCTTCGACTGAACGGAGCTGGTTAACCCCCCCCCCCCCTCCCCCCCAGCGCCTTGAGACCCTCACAGGTGAATAGTGTGCTTATAGTTCCCTGATTAATTGATTGATAATGGAGCACTATTCATGACCAAAGACTAAGCTATCAGTGGTGCAGCCGGTACAGTGACACCAGGGCTCAGACAGGAGAGGAGTCCCACCATCCCCTGAACCAGCTGCAATTTGTTCAAAGACCGCCAGCTCTGAATAATTTTTGCGAGTGCCCATCTGTGAACTCATCCTCCTAGAGTTGGGGGCAGAGTCACTGGCAAAGACAACATATCCAGGAAGTCCCTGGCAAAGTGGCCATTGAAAAGCTGTATACATGGCAGCAACATGGGGAAATCGATGGATGACAGGAGGAAAAGAGGAGGCGAATGGAAGGAAGTCGAAGGAGGAGAAGAAATGTGAGGTAGGAGATGAGAGGGAGAGATGATAAGATGTGGGGATGTATGTCAGTACAACGCGATCTTTTAGATCGCGGTACTTGACATCGCAGATTTTACAACGCAAGTCGTTACAACGACTTGCGTTGGAGGGCGCGGATTTAGGAATTTTATAATTTTATATTCCAACACCAGTCCCCGTAACAGTAGGGAAGGTGTTGGAATATAAAATTACAACATTCCTTATCCCACAGCGCCATCCAGCACAAGTCGTAGTAACGACTTGCGTTGTAATAGCTGCGTGGAAAAGGTCGTGCGGTGTAAACACCGCGTTGTAAACGACGTTTCCCAAGATGTGGGTGTGAATGCAAAAGGGAGGAAGAGGATAGAGTGGGCAGGGATGTTAAAGGATGAAGGGCGGAAAGTAGATAGATCATTAGGGAGAAGTGAGGGAGAGAGGGAAAGGAAAATGTGAGAGAAGTAACGGAGCGCATGGAGAGCACAAGAAAAAGTGACAAACAGAGGAAGGCGATGAAGAGGAGTGTGAGTCAAGAAGGGAAATAAAGATTGGAAGTTGATAGGGAGGATAGCAGATAAAAGCGCAGTGTGAGAGGAGAGAGGGCTGGAGAAAGGGAAGAAAGTTGAAAGACACAGCATGTGGAAGTCAGAGACCAGTCAGCACAGACATAGCTTTTAGTGTTGCAGGTGCTGTGGCATCATGAGAATGGCGTAGCTACACCAGTGTAGCAGGTGTAGTGGCACCAGGTACCAGAGGCCCGAGAGGCTCCCTCAACCCTGACTATTGCTGTATTTCACAGTGAAAATTGCGCCAGGGACCCAGTTCTTTCCTTGCACTAGTACCCATGACACACTGGTTACACCACTGATCAATGAGATTGGTTGGCAGGGACACTATGCCCCACATTATGGTTATCCTTTCATTCTGACACGGGGTGATGGGCATACTTTTCCTTGCTTGTATTAGCGCCCAACACCGCCCTTGGTCTGTCACTGTAGATGACATGATGTTTTGTACAGCTCAGAATAAATAATTCTGCTTAATTTGTAAATAAAGTGTAGAGTCCTGAGTTTTTCAGTTTTTGACTGCCTACTTCCGATACCACCTCATGCCACTTTTTTCACCGCCCTGCACCTCTGCCTTACTTGCACTCTCTTCAGGTTCTTTTTCATCACGTTTTTCACATTTTCCTCTTTTTCTACCCCCTTTTCTGCCTTTTTCTCCTCTCTTCTTCTGTGTCAAACTTTGATGATGAAAAATAAATCCCAGTCCCCGAAGATGAGTACCTTCACACACCAACTCACAAGGCACCGATTAAACTGTGCTTTCAGTTGACTTTATTTGTGTTCTATTATGTCACAGCTAAAGCCAGAGAGCCCTTAATTTACAATTATTTAACTCATGGGCCAGGCGAGGCCAATGTTCAAAAGATAAGCGCCCACGGAGTCCAATCTGCTGTGGGTTTTCAAATGGAATGACCTCTCAGTCAGAGAGGTCAAAGGTTACCAACACATCCTATTTCCCATTCACAGCCAGGACCACTGGGCAGGCTCTCTGCTGTCAACCAGCTGCTGTACAAGCAATTACATGAAAGGGGTGGGGATTGTGGCCAAAGGTGAACTGGAGGGTGAGACGGATGAAGGGGAATCAAAAATTAGCTAGCATTCGCGCCAAGAATTTTCAATTCTATTAAGGACACGGAGGCGAGGATTATGCTTCTCTTTCTTATATTTGCCACTCACAGCAGCCAATGAAAAACGTTTTGTATGCAATAAAAACTACATTTCCCATGATGCTTGTACATACATCACATCCTGTATAGCCCCATAAGAGCTGCTGCATCCTGTGTCTCCTCCTCTTTCTTTGCTCGAACATATACAGTCCACACATTAATAAATCCAGTCCATTTTACGGAATAAGAGTCACAATAAACATCCTTCAACATGGAGAACGAACATTAAGAAATCCAGTCCTTTTCACGGATATGAATCTCAAGAAACATCCTTCAACATGGCGAACCATCGTCAACTGGATGAACCACGTCTTTTAAGCCAGAAGAACACCTGCTCCTTCTTCTTTACTCGAAGCTGAAAGGAATGAGACAGGAAAAACCCGTAACTTCTGCTGATACAGAATATCAAGTACATTCGGGTGGGTAATTATTACCAATACTGTAATAAACCGGGTGGGATAATCCTCGCCTCCGTGTCCTTAATAGAATTGAAAATTCTTGGCGCGAATGCTAGCTAATTTTTGATTCTATTACAGGACCGGAGGCTTCGGATTATGCTAGTTTAACGCTTAGTAACACAACTACAGTCTTAAATCTCCCACCAGTACATAATACAGTTTAAATAGAGTCTGAGAAACTCCATCAGAAAAGTTAAAACTTGCACAACAATGAGAATTATCCAAACAAGAATGATAAGTATTGTACTTGAGCAAACTGCGTAGCACCATTGGTCTAACACCTATTCCGGCAACAGGCCCTCAATTATCGGCTGTAATAGCCTCGTACTCACATATAGAATGTCAATAAACATCAACCATCATATGAACATGTACTCTAAAAAACCTCATTCAGTAAATCCGAGAATCAACTTTGGAAGCCATGAGGTATGCCAAGACACCCATAAGGTGCATTATCTCGAATTTGTGTGACCAGGTCCTGGCCACACGTAGTCCAGACCTCGCTGACAGAGCAACTTCCTATAGCATATACTGTACCTGTAAAAAGCGGCCTTGCCTCGCCCTAGGAACCCCTGAAGGTGGAATGCCGCTTAACACAGCCTGACACTATGTATTGTCCAGTCGACATACTAGTAAATGTATAGTAATAAAAGGAAATCCGAGAAGTAGTCCGGTTTGAAATAATTACGCCACCCAAGAGTTTGCAAGAAAAAAAACCGACGCAAGTTCAGCAACTTGCCCCGAACCGAGAACGAGCCGCAGAAAAAACCGGCCAAAATGGACTCTATAAGGTGAACGTCATCGAAGTCCCCGTACAATATTTGGTAAAGAACCTACAAGTAGAGATATCAGCCCTCACAAAAAACCGCCAAAGGCGCACAGAACTACGAAGCGACCCTCTATCGCCGAAACGTATGTCGGGAATGGAAGGACCCAGAAATACAAAATGACCGCCCACAGGACGTTCGAAATACAAGGAAGGTAGTGGAGATACCAGAAACTTGATCGTAAACAAGGAAAGTCTGAATACCTATCACCTAGGAAACTGCATTTACCACATCGCCACACGTCAACCCAGACCCGTGCTTACTAAACGGCAACGATGAATCTGCGGGCCGTAGCCCCCGGTGAACCATAAAGGCATCTGCCCCGAGCTACATGAGCGCTACGTCATGAGAAAAATGGAAAATAGTAAGGTAAGGCAGGAACAGAGCTGGCCTCCGCGGACCCAAGGGACATTGGAATTTCAATGGAGTCCCCCCTGCCCGAAAGGAATGACCTAGTCGCCGGGAATACAAGGAACCGGATGGAACAATCCGTCACTGTCATGTAGGTTAAGAGGTATCCCGTTTCAACAACCTAAACATGAAGTTTTTCGGCAGAATGGCCTGAGTCCTGGAACAAGTCCACGAAAAGGTGACCCATATGCCCATAACTGCTGATCGTTCTCGCAGTCGAGATATTGCGCATGTTGATCAGTAAGCCGCCAGAGGCGTTGCACGACAAAGGCTTTAGATAAACCCGAACTAAGAGCCACAAATGCATGAAGGTTACAACCGGGCCATTCCAGCCCCTCAATCCGAAGCCTGGACATGTGAGGCCAAGGCCTGGTAAGATAGACCTATCCATACATATATGAATCCAGGTAACTTGAAAGGTAAAGTAACCCGGCACTCGGAGGGTACTAGAGAGCTAAGAGCTTGGTATGACCCACACTTCGCATCAACCATTGTAACCGCTACCGGAACAACTGCCGTCGTGTGGAAGGAGGAGATCACCAGACACTCTCCTGCACGCTATATGCCAGAAGCCGCGGAAGGCTATGGAAAAGGAACCGACCAACCAGTACGAATGTGTGCCACAAGCAAAACAGCAACCCTTTATACACTCGACGATAAACAATTTGGCCCCTAGGGGCCTGACGCGAAAGGGCCCATCTGGATCGGATGTCCCGGGGCCCAACCATATGAAAGGCTTTGCGCCTCTCGGACAAACTGGCGGAAACTGCGCCATACCGACGCACACCGCCGATCGTGGCTGACTACGACATTGATTTGCAGCCTGTCAAATCGGGGAATCTCTCTCCGAGACGACTGGAAAAAAAGGAACATTGGCGACACCGCCGGGCGAATACTAGGCCAAATCCCGACACACGCGTCGGCCGCCTTACGTGTTGGCGAAAGGAAAAACGAAATAAAAATAATAGATAAAATTAAAATAAATACAAATACAAATCGTGCTCAATGATATGTGTTAGCAGAAGGAAAGGGCGTCAATCAAGCCCTGTCACCCTGAGTTAGGCAACGTCATACTCGAGGCCCTGTTGACCACACAAGAACTGGAAGAACCTGGGTGTCAACGTAATTAGGTCAGGAGGCTCTTGCGCTCCTATCAGTAGGTGTCATCCTCCAATACATATATACCACCATCACCCTCAAGGGATATCCGTATTCAACATGTTATAGTGCAAAGCACACCGCAATGGAGGAGTAGAGGGGGAGCCAACCCTGTGCACACCGAAACAGAGAAACTAAGAATGTATCGGCTCCTCAGCAAAGCTGTAGTCATTACACCAGCCCAAGGGGCGTCGGAGTCAACGTAAAATACAAGGAGCGTGTGCGCACTCCGAGGGCCAGCCAATTGTTATACCTGGAGGCTACCAGGAAATCTGCTCATGCAAAGCAGGAGGCACTGAGACCTCGAAACAAAACAAACAGGGGCCGCATACGACATGCGTAAGCCAAATTGCCCAAAATGAAGCCCAAATTTGTGCCCAATTGGGTTACGCATACCGGAGCGCTTTGACTCCATAACCGCACTCGGCTACTAGGGAAAGCCTTTGGCGGAGAAGCGCGAGATCGCGCCATAAGTCGAACAACCCTGTGGAAGTGCTAAAAATCTCTTGCATGGAACTGCATCGTCGGAACGTAACTATGATAAAAAGCCTAGACAAGACATAATACCCATTTCATCATGGCGCAATGTTAGCGCCGCATTTCAGCTCCCGAGGGAGCATTGATGTAGATTGCGGCCGAGTCCAGGCCTCCCCTGAGGCTCAATGTCACCGGCACTACTCCAGCAGGAGCGATCTGAAATTGCATTGGTGGTTGAAACAAGAAACGCTAACAAAATCAATAATGAAAACATGTACCAGGAAAATATTGAACGTGAAGTACAATAAAAAACGAAATAGAAATTATAAACCCTTAACCTCCTTTTTATATAATCAGAAAACATGACTGGGGCACCTGGGATCGAACCCTGCACCATAGCGGTAAGAGGCAACCGCCTTGCCCCGAGGCCACGTGCAAAGCAATCATGGCGAAGGTAATGAGGCTTGAAGACCCCTGCAGGGAATCAGAAAACAGCGAGAGCACAGGGCGCCTGATAAGGTCACCCGCAGAGCGGTTACACCGCTGTACTGACAGCCCCAGGCTGAGACCACGAGGCGACGGGCGCCTGCAATTCGTTCAGAGAGCCCTGAAGCCGAGACGTGTAGCGGTCAACAGGGACAGAAGTTGCGCCCGACCGGGCCAACAGGGGGAAGCACAGACTCGCTGCGGGAATAGGTTCAACCCCCATAAGCCGCCCCCTCGACAAACCTGGCCATGCCCGCAGGCCATGGGGACGGAAAACGCGGCCGGAGAGGCCGAACAGTCAAATCAGTAAAAAGCTTCCCCGGAGTACGCCGCTCCCAGCGGGAGCCGCTCCGCCTGAAGCAGAAAACAATCAATGGCGCACACGAGCGCCGAGTCAAGACAAGTACGGCAATTCCGTTTTAAGGCGACAACAAATATGCGTCAGTATCAAAAAACACCTCAATGTCACAAACATGAAATATAGCGCGATAAAAGCGCAGAGCATTGTCACACAGCGCGATATAAGCGCAAGCATTCACTACAGCGCGAAATGAGCGCAATCATACAGGTAAGGCCTCCAAGATAAAACAACAGTCAACTAAGACATTAATCATGGCATAACGTTCTGAGCACTTAACTGTCTGCGTGAGCAGCAAAGAAAGAGGAGGAGACACAGGATGCAGCAGCTCTTATGGGGCTATACAGGATGTGATGTATGTACAAGCATCATGGGAAATGTAGTTTTTATTGCATACAAAACGTTTTTCATTGGCTGCTGTGAGTGGCAAATATAAGAAAGAGAAGCATAATCCGAAGCCTCCGGTCCTGTAATAGAATTTATGTCAGTAAACTCAGTTTGATGGGGTTGAAGTAGATTACTAGAGTGGGCATCTAACGGGTATGAAATACCTCCTCCGTCCTTGTGACGCACACACGCACGCACGTACGTACACACGTATATTTATGCCAAACCAGTGTAATAGACGCTTCCCAATAACTCACGTTCCTTGTAGTTACGAATAAACGCACATTTACTTGTTTAGAGCAACAGTTCAGTGAAACGAACTTGAGAAACACTGCTTATTGCCTCAGAGATGTTATGTAGTAGCCACTTTGTACTTGGAAATACGTCTGATAATATTCACGTGACCCCTTCAGTGCGAACTGACCATACAGCACAGCGGGTTTAACCACTTGTATCTTGCTTTTGGTTACTTAAAAAAAATACGCACAATAACACAGTGGAATAACCCTTCTTGTAATATTCAATTTTAAACCATTTTTGAGATAGGCAATGGACATAGAAAACATACTGCACATGCAAGAACGAAAGAAAACATGATTACTTAAGAAAACGTGTTCATATTTATTATAAGGGGATTTGAAAGATAATTCCGCAATAAATTTGAAAAATTGTGCAAAAATAAGCAGTAAAAAAAAACAGTAAGACCCAAGGTGGAAATCTAAGTAATCGTGAGTCAATATCAGCCATGGCTAGTCTGATAAAACCGAATAGGCAACATAATGATGTGCAAATTCGATTCAAACAAACTCTGCTGCATGTAGACAAAAACACATATTCACAAGACAAGAAAGTCAGGCCACTGTGAGTAAAAAAAGTATTCATATGGTCACAAGTCCACTTGCCTTTCAGTCAGGACATTTATTCAATTTACAAGCCTTTCATTAGATTACCATGTTTGCAAAAAAAAAAACGCAGACGAAAAAGACACATTTTAAAATCACATACAAGCAAGTATGCCACTTAACAGTGCATAACATACGAAAAGCACATGATGAGATGCATTACGAATATGCATGTAATTATTCCCTTTTGTTAAAGCCAGAATAAACAATTCTATCCAAATCTAATATATACTAAGATCAGATTCAAGCCTTCAAAGTATTTGCGGCCTATTGCCTCACATGATCAATTCCTACAAAAAGTTAGCTAGTGGTCTCCACCGTTATGCTTTTGAGAGAAGTGTCCTGATTTTGGATTGGTCATGCATGATTTAAACCTACCTGAATGGGCTCAAGTATTCTTTACCTTACTCGAAAAAAAAAAAAAAAACACTGCCCATGTTTTGGTCAGCGCACGTGCATTTCAGAACATATACAATATGATCTGTTTTACATGTATTTTATTTACTAATCCGACATTTTTTAATTTAGCCTAGGGCCGTATTCTCCTCTACGTTTACGCTATTCTTGCATGCTGCTCAATTTCCATTTTTAAAAATCTATACACTTCTTTTGTTAGGTTCTGCCACCTGCCCTGCCCCTACGACCAGGTCCTAGGTAGTACCTCAGCGCCCCCCCAAAAATTATAGCAGAAGATCCTTTAAGGTCATGCACAATTATAGGATTAAAGTATTTGTCTATAATATACCCCATAATAAACATGTAATACAGAAATACATATGAGGAACATGCGGAATATGGCCATTATATATTGCATCTAGAAAGATAGAGTAGATTGCATAGTCAATGTATATTGTTTAATTAACTTCCTCTTCATGAAAGCTGAACATTCTGATTGCAATCAGGCCCCTTGTTAGCTTGGTTTTGCTGGCAGTAGCTTCAATAATCTCTTATTTCTGTCCCCAGAACGCGTTTTTAGGTCTAGCATTAGAGACCGCTTTAGCTGCCTCGTCATACTATTGTTTAAAAAAAAAATCGTACTCAATCAGTACTTAATTTGAGCTGGGGGTTGCCGGTGGCGGCCCGACACTCATTTTTGGGGACAAGCTCTTAGTTTTCCAGATTAGACAGTTCAAGAGAGCAAGAGAAGGAAAAGCATCCAGAGGAGGAAGAGAAAGACGGGAAAAAGTCACAAATTATTAGAGGAGAAACCAGCAAGAGTGAGATAAAAGGAAAAGGGATTTGGGGAGTCTGGTAGTGGAATAAAGAGGCCTGGGATGGATTGAAGATTACACAGCTTCGGTATGCGGTGCACTAACATTTGATAGTGCCGACCTCAGGCTTCTGAGCACATCTTTGGTCACTGCACTCATTATTTTATAGATTAACCCCTTTCGTGCTGCGGACGGCCCCCGGCCATCCAACATCACGGTCGGTGAGTGAGGAGGACAGCCGGGAGCCGTCCGAACCCCGCCCACTCTTTATTTCGCCCGCATAGCGTGAAAATTTGCGCAACGCGCAGGAGGTTAAGCACTGTACTTGATAGACATATATATAGAGAGGCTGTAGGTCAGCAGGCTGCATCCATTGGTCTGGTAAATTGGCATTCACATTTTGCTTCTGGCTGCTACATTGGACAGTTGGTCAGCCCACTTTACCTCCTGGTTCCCTGCACTTAGAGTTACTGCACAAAGCTTATGCACATTGTTCACATCCTCTTAAAAGTAGTTCATTTCTCTACAGTGACAAAACTGGTCCAAAGTGTGCATTTTTATGTTATTTTCACTAGTTTTAAATAATGGATATTTATTTTACCTGCACTTTAGATGCCCATTTAGATGGAGATTTATTCCCTATCTCCTTTATTCAAAGTTGCTGTTGTAAAGGGTTCCTTTGGCATTTTAACATTGCTGCAGCCTTAGACTGGAAGGATTGGGTGGCAATTTCTTCTGGTTTACTTCACAAATATTGATAACATGCATGGCACTACAGAAAGGTTTCTCATTAAAGAAAGCATCACAAGTAAAACAGCCACATCAGGGAGTGCTTTTTTAATTTATTTTTTGCAAACATATGATATCCACGTTTAGGTGGTGGCATGTTTTCTTTTTATTTTCATCGCATATGCTTCTAATAAAAAATGTTTTAAAAAAATAAATGTAACCTTTGCGCCAGTCTGTGAATGATAGACCTATTGGCTTTGCTAGTGTTTTTTTAGGAAGGCAAAGCCAATTTTAAATGAAGATCGATCTATCTATCTATCTATCTATCTATCTATCTATCTATCTATCTATCGATCGATCTATTATGTATCTATCCTTTTATATAGACACACAGAGATATATTTATCTTTTTTCAATACACCTTTCCCTGTTTGAAAAACAAGCTAAGAACATGGAAATATACGTGTTATAAACATTCATAACGAGTAACCTGAGTGATACATTCTTATTTTTCAATCTCCGAGCTCTGGTGGCATTTACCAAACAACTCTCATGCATAGCACTGGTTGGGTGCTGATTGCATTCAAAAGGATCAGCTTTGGTTGGTTTTCGCAAAGGTTGGTTTGATTTTACATCACCTTTCTTGAAGAGGTTTCTAATTAAAAAAATGGGCAATGATGAAGCACAGACACACACACACACACACATACACACACAAGCATTGGGTTTCACTGGATACACCTTTTGTTCGGATACACTGCTATTTTGCAGAAATATGACATCATTCCTGCACAACGAGGAGTTCATCCATAGCCTAATGTCACTCTATTTTCTTCCCATCAATCTATGTCAAAATACTACCAAGAAAAATATAGTCCTACAAAAACACATTCTAGCCAGAAAATGGACTACTACACACCATGAAGATATATAAATCTTCAAAGTACAAAGATGTGCGGTAAAGAATCTCTAGGCATCCATATATACACACACACTTACCGTCACAATTTTGTGGTAGTTGATATTCTAAATACAATCTCTTTTTAAAGGGGTATTAAAAATTTGACATTCTGGTCACACACTTTAGTGCTCCAGCCAATAAGTCTTTACAGGAGACAGCCAAAGAGTATAGTCCATCACCCCACTTACCATTTTCAATAAGCATTTCCCTGTTTGAATAAAAGCACCCAATCATGCTCGCTGCACCAATATATATATGTGATAGAAAAAATACTCTATCAGTAATGCATGTAATATCATCCTTTGTTGCCATCTTGGGGTTGTTAACTTTCACCCAATTAAATTATTGTTTCATTTTAAAGTAATTGTCCTATCTGGACATTTAATTTCATTAAATCAATGTTTATTGTTTTCTATAATACAAACATTCCACGCCATTGAGAGCAGAACATCCACTAGTAATGGGTCTGAGACACTGCGCGTAGAAGCAATAGTGAACAGAGTACAAATTCATGGAATAAGGATACACGGCAACAGTTATTACTACGGTAGTTATTAAGCCCTGGACCCATCCCACCCTGGACATTTATTATTGTGTGATAATTGACTGTTTTATATGGTGTCTGACTCAATCTTCTCGACTCAACGCTCATGAACTTGGCTTCGACATCCAACCAATCAGGACAGTTATAGCTGCTTTAAAAGGCTCACTTCTAATTTCAAACCAATTTGCCGGCATGAAACTGTGCAGTCTTACCTTTGATACTACTTGGTAGTCTCCAATGTTAAGCCGGTGAAGACGCCTGATAAATCAAGGCTGGGAATGGATCTAGTGCAGATTGATGATTAATCCATAGTTTTTGGAAGAGCACTAAAAAGTAGTGGTCACCCATTTTCACCAATCCTGAAGTGGTAAGAGACAGTATTCCTGATGAGTGTAGCACATGTTTTGTTGGGAAGAACCACCATGCAATTATAGGAAGGAACTCCGTTAACCAGACGTTTCAATGTACGTCAAATAATTTTTAATTTGATTCTGGCACTTATGGGCAGCAAGTACAAGTTTTTAGAAAAGGTGAGAATGACTCTTTTTTTTAGGTTAGTGATCAGCCGACTAGTTGCAGATCTAATCATTCGCAGCAGTAAAGGTCTATTTACAGGAGTCCTGTACGAAGGGTTTGGTATAGTTTGAAATAGAATTGATCAGGGAGCCAATACCACAAGGTGACGACTTTTAGGAATGTAGAGGAGGATACATTTGTGTTGGTGAAGCGTAAAGAATCAATATTTTTTCAAAATTTGCTAATCTGCCTACATGTAAAGAGTTTTTAAGAAAGACACCCTATTTTTTCCACAATTTGTAAAAGATGATTGGTGGCTTACTATGGTGGACGGGGACATGAAGTGAGGCTGGCACGACGATGGTACCAAGCAAGATCCACGACATCGGTTATTTTTAGCCCACTTTTGTTCACCAATTGCTTCAATAAGTTCCACATCATGAGTGACTTACGAGAAACCGACCTTGGGGATCATTGGCACAAAAGGAGCTTTTCCTGCTATCTGGGTATAAGTGGAAGGAGATCAATACTGAGATACTTCATAATAGGGAGAAAGAAAGTGACAACCAAAGAAAAGGAAGGGCAGTGGAATATCACAAAAGGATGCTGCTGGGTCTGAACCCAAAGGACTCATTCTGATCAACTGCTTTCTGTACTATAATAACATCTGGAACAACTTAACGTGAGGCATTTGTGCAACCCGCAATATAATTTAGGAAAGAATTGTGTGCAATGATGTCAAACAGTGCTGATTCATTACGCGTTTCAGGTGCAGGTAGGAATTCCTCATCACTTTTTGCTGAAATGTCATCCCAGGCAGCTCCCAATGCAGTTTCTCTTGTATAGCCAGACACAGTCTTGATTGACGTTGGTAAAAGTTGACGTGTGACAGGAAGTAACATTTGAGTTGGATAACCATCACCTGCTGAAGTATCTTGTAAAGGCAGGGAAGGAATTCAATAGCATGATATTTGGAGAGAGGTCAAGGGATGTTTTAGGATTCAATGACCTTAAAGCATTAAAGCAGATGGTTATGTCCAAAGAGATCGGCATCAAAGAGGAGGGGTGTAATGGCTAACAACAATTTTGGAAAAGATAGTGTAATCAATAGAATAGGTGATCTTTTGACCAATTGCATGGGCGACAGATGTGAGGAAGTGGTCTGGAAGAAGCTTGGTATTGTCCAATGGGCACCATTCTCCTTGCTTGGGCTTTGTGCATGAGGGCAAAAAGGGTGTTACTCAGGGCTTTAAGTCAGCCGGGTCTCACCGTTGCTGAACACCAGCAGTTTTTTAAAGGTGGCCTCGAAACGGGTCTCTTTCGGGCTCTGTTTTGTGCCCTGGCACAGGCGGTCTATGTTTTTTCCAGACTGCAGTGACAGAGCAGGCACATCGATGACGTCATGCCAGGTGAGCGTTGTAGGGGAAGGGAAATCCTTTAAAGAGACACATTTTCTCTCTGGATTTCCCTTCTCTTTTTGAAACTCAGGATCAGCATCGTCGTGGTGTCACAAGGGCTTTAAGTGGAAGCATTTTCAAAAATATATACAAGCCAAAGTTGCTGCTTATTTATCTTATGCAACTAATAACCATTGACAAAGCCAATAGTCCTGACTTGTTGTAGGTATGATGTTACTTATTGTATCATAATTGTGGATGTAGTGACAGAAACAGCAAAATACAAGTCGGAGGGCTCACTATGCTAAGCAGAGATTTTTGCCCTAGATGTTTTTAAGCCACGCCCTTAATTAGATCGGCCACGCCCCTTGGAGAGATCCTCTAGTTTTTTCATCCCACTTAAAGCCCTGGTGTTACTGCTTGCAGATGTAGTGCTACATATAAGGGTGTCTACCTTACCGAGGAGTGTCAGGTGGGCCGGTTGTTAACTGATCTGGCCTTTGGGCTTAAAGCTTTTACTCCTTTCATCTCATTCATACTGGTGCTTTACCGTGCATGCCTTCTTCGTTTTTTTACTTGTTATTTGAGAAAGAAGAATGAGCCTGATCCAGGGCATGGGAACTACAAGTACTTCTGTCACTTTAGGCAAAGCAACGTGTATTTGACCCATTCCACTTGCAATGCCGCCATATTGAGTACTTCTATGAGCTATCCAATACTCCCTGGTCGTGGAACCCTATGTACCCTCTGAAATTAATGCAACATAGAATTATCTCTAAGTTCAGTGGTAAGGTTAAAACTTTGGCAGTTGGTAACCAGAATGAGGCTAAGGAAATCAGTTCTCCTAAAACTTTATATATTGCCAGCTGCCAACCCCGTTGGAAATTAATCTGTGATTTCTTCTCTCCAACAAAAAGATGTGATACTGACCTTGGATAGCATCTATGAACAGGCCACTATCTTGGAATGGTCAACTCGTAAGTCTTGTGCATGCCCCTTTCCTAAAACCCATGGTGTGGTTTGGCACACAAAGAGAAAGAGTCCCAAGTCTTCCGTCCTTGGCCCAACACTAAATTCTGCAGTCTTATTACCACCGCTGTTCAAGCTTGATGCTCCACAGGGCTTGCAAAAAACCCTTGCTGGGGGGCTACCGGCATGAAATTGCCATTGCACTCTAGCATTGAGAAGGCTTAACCATGCACTAAATGCAGCATCCATCACCATGGCCTGTCTTCTGATAGCGTGTGATCTCTTATAACATCCTGCACAGCTTTCGACATAGATGCATGAGTAACCAGATTATGAAGCTCGGCGTATCTGCCTGCCATTGATAGAAATGGAAGAATAACAAGAGAGCGTTGACTGAAGAAGCATCTTCCCAAGAATGATCACTTGAAGTGTAATCTTTCCAGTGGATCAGAAATTGAAGACAATATCCAAACTTCTGAGAATCACAAATGTATTTAACTTCATATTCTGATTACTCTTGTACCATAAATAGTGTAGGTTCAGATGGAGGCCAGTGGGGAGCAGGAATATTTGGATGCATTTGGGATTAATAAAATTCAGAATGTGTGTAAGGTATCTTCAAGCAACTCACCCAAGGACAGCAGAAATGCCAGAGAGGGATAGGCGGCGAGGACACTTAACCACGTGTCCAGCACAGAGTCCATCAACAAGCTGCTGAGAATGCAATGAGCATTGGGTGTTGCCATGTAACATATGTCATCCCTGGTGAACTCTTGGCACAGCTATCAGCACAGATGCAACACTTGCACACTCTGCCACCACTATGTTGGTTTTGCATTAGCCCCAAATGGTCCCCATCTAGTGACTAAAGCTAGTATTAAATGGTCGAGTGTTTTGCAGAAGATCACAACTATGGATCCATCTGCTGCTTACGATCCATGTGCAGAAATCCACATTAAGATACACGAATCAGTGTTGGTTCTTCCACACTTTGTAATTAGAACTCATATTTAGGTCGACACAAATACTGAAGCCTGCGCCTGTGCAGAGAAGTCACATTTGGACACACTAGGTCTTGATAATCTCGTAGAAAGTAAGTGTGAGTCAGTGGTTTTACAATAGCGTACTTTCTACCTCCATCAAGGAGCAATCCTGGCTTTGTTGGAGAGTTACAGATCATACACAACATATTGTACAATCAGATTAGGGAACCAGTCTTTTTGAACATGGGCAGTCATCAGAATGCAATATTTAAAGAAACAAGGAGCATGAGTCCCCCAATCCTCACCAGGGAGGAGGATAGGGGATTTAAGGAAGATTACTCTTTATACATAGACTTTTGAGTTAGGAAATGGCAGCGGAACCAGAGTGGCTGCCCCCTACAGTGATGGTGGGGACAAAAGTGGAAACTGAATTAGAAAGCATTACCTTCTTGTCCATCTTCCTCGCCACTGTAATTACACAATGAGCTTTAGCCTCCCACAGAAACTCCCAAGTCAAAAGTTAGCATACTAGCCTCCCATCCCTCCAATATGGTCACAACAAAGTAGCAACCACAGCAGGGGAGGGTAGGAAGAGACATATTAGCCGAACCAGTGTGCTCAGCAACCATTGAAACGGACAGAACAAATGGTTGAGCCATCCATTTACATTGTGCGCTGTGTATTTTGTACAAAGCTGGAAAAAAATAAAATATTCTAATTGTTTATTTTTTGTTTTGCAAATTTCTACAGCGCTGCACTTTGAATAAAATCGCTGCTAGGCGCATATACTGCTGTGAAAAGAGGGAGCAGAGTGGCAGGAAAGACCCAAAGCAGGTGAGTTATGATACCTCTACCAAATGGAAGAGTGTGAAGTGATTTTATATCACCAGCTCTGCTAATGAAATTCTGAAGCCACGTCAGAGGAGATGTTTTAGTTGAGGACCCAAGAGAACCTCATGTTTGAAAAGTGTCCGGTTCTCTTTCTGGGCAGTGTGCCTTCATTTTCTGTTGGTAACCTGGAACATTACCTAACAACAGATGTGTTCACTTTCTGTGCATTTGTAATCACTCTATGTGCACAATGAGCAAGATGTGTAAAAGGGGATTCCTATAGGTTTTAGCAGGGCACAAGTCCGAAAAAAAGAAGTGGGGGGACGCTGACGTCACGACTGGAAGTGACGTCACAAAAGGTGGCTTGAACTATCAGACTCATTGCCTCCCCTCGCTCACCCCTTAGATGTGATTGCATCAGAGAAGCCAGTGGGTGATCAGGGTTCTGAATGTGCTCCGATCTCGCTCCAGAGAGGCCAAGGAGTGGATGTGTGGCTCCATTTGCTCCAGTTATCGAGCTCCCTGTAAAATATGTGGGGGGACGTCGTCCACCCGCGTGGTACCCCGACTCGAGCCCTGGGTTTTAGTATTAGGACAGGCAGAGAACCAATGCTAATTTTGCTTAGCTAAAAATGAAAACCCTGTAAGAACCTTATTGGTGCAGTGACACTTTTCCTAGACTACTTAAGGGTGCACATGCCCAGCCAACGTGCAGAGCTTTGCTAATATCTAAAGAAGTGGTGGATTGTTTATTTGATGAAACACAGTGGAATCAAAAGTTTCACACATCATGCGTTTAATTTATGATTCTGTGAATCCTTTATGAAGATCCTTATGCTACAATATTAAAAAGCTTTTGACATGATGATCTGGGAAGTAAAAGCTGGTTCTTGTGTCCATGGCATCTGAGAATAAGAGCCTAGGAAGTTAACAAGTGTGTTTGGCAATCTTTATGGTGATTGGTGGGGGTATTGCTGAAAATAGGGAATTTGCACTAAAAATAAGCAAAACATTACGTAGCATGTGATACCTGCAGGCATATTTCCAAAACTGTGATGTTAGTAACTCGTATAACTGGTGGTGACTTTTAGTATTTTGTAGACCCATGCATGTAGAGCCTTGCTCGCCTGTAGAGGATTCCAGCAGTACATTAAAGAGAAAAACTGGGATAAATGGCTCCTCGTTACCCAGTGACATTTAATTTGTTGGGAAACATGAAAGAAAAGGAGAGCAAACGCTACTTTGCCATAAAATTGTACAAGTAAGAAATGCAGTAAGATTTTTGGCCCTGAAAGTGGCTTTTCGGACTACCTGCTCGCTCTGACTGAGACACTGTGACACCACAACGTAGCTGTAACAAATTATTAAGTAGCGCTGCCATTTTGTTTTTTACAAGTTAGTCGTGACGTCACAGCTAGACTAAAATAGGAAAACTAGAGACAGGTTTGTATGAAGGGGTTGCTTTATTCCATGCACCTACTGAAATACAGGCCACTTATTTATTTTATTGCAGATCCTGTTTACAGATGAAAGGTGAAAATATGTCTGGAAATGGGTACTTGGAACCAAACAAGCACTGATAGATCCTTTGCTACTTAAAATCGCTGCCACTACCCTCACGGCCATTCAGACGAGAGTAGCAAAAGCAGCTTCAAAGGTACCGCAGAGCATGTGTGGAGTAGGTGATCCTACAAAGCTACCCCTAATTAATATCCACACATGCATGGGACTCGGCCCAGTATGGATTAAAACAACTGCCATCTTGCCTTGAAACGTGTGATCTTTCACCCAGCAGCACACTGGGCCCTCATGCCCACTGCACAATGGAGAACTCAGCTTCATTACATGTTTGCTTTGCTGTCCTTCTTGCAAACGACCGTCCCACCTCCAGGCAGGACAACATTCTGAGGCATAAAAGCCCAACTTTTGGATAAAAGAGTGCGCGTATTGAATTAGAACACGACCACTATTGTCAAGGTAAACATTGGATAGGATGTGCTTTCTCACGCTCAGGAAGGAACCCCTGGGAATCCAGGCGGCGATTACAAACATTCATACCCCAGCCTTAGGCCTGTCTCTTTTGGAACATTACTTGCAATCAGGGAAAACACTCTAAGCCGCCTGCCTTCCGCGAGCTCGGTCCCGCCCCTCTCCCTGGCCGCCATTGTGCTGCAGGCCTGGGAGCAGGCTGCCATGCTGCACAGGGCATAATTAGATCAGTGCCTGGCCCTGACACCCACCTGCCGTTCAAGAGGGGAGGGGGCCCATTTAATTGTAATCCCTTAATCTCCCTCAGATGTCTTTCTCAGACCTTTTTCCAAACCACTTGTGCTAAACCTTGCCTCATGAAATCATTATGTGGGGATGAAGAAGTCATGGTCTTTCTTGCGGGGCGCTGATCCTTGAAGGGAACGCTGGGAGAGCGGCCATGTTTTTTTACAATCACAAATGGTGGTTGGGAGGTGGCGCGCCGCCGCGAGGGGCTGAAAGGCCAAACGCCGAGTATGTCATAGGAAAGGAACCCCAAGCTCTGCCTTTGATTGGCAGGAGGCATGGTGGGATTTGGAAGACATTAGGCGCTATAGCACAGCATTTCGCGGCTGCACTGGTGCGCTGTACTACGCCTTATCCAGCGAACGACATTTTTCTTATGTTATTATGGGGCCAGGGGGTACACAATGAACTTTGTTAGCTATATGTGGGAATTTTGGGCTCAATTTGCTATGCCTCTATAATGAGGCACAACCCACCGACTTCAAGGTTGTAACATAGCAGTTGAATGACAAGCAGTAGAGCATCAAACTGTCCCCCCCCCCCCAAAGCTGTGTGCAGGGCAGGCTTCAATTGCCATTTTACAACATTCTCTAGAACCTTCGCCACACCGTGTTCTACAACAGACTTATACGTCTAATAAACATCTAAACACATTGAGACTACTACATGTGTCTTTTTCCTTTCATTTGAATATATTTTTTTCATAAAAACGCCTAATAAACAATTCTACCTATAAAAGCTAGTAAAGCTTGAACCACATTTTACAAACACATAAGAGTAAACAAAAAATGACTGTATAAGATCAGCTAAATAAATATACATACAAAGGTACAACATGTAAACAAAACATTTTGCAAAGAACAATACACTTAATTTTGAACAAATAAGCAGAATTTAACTGTACCTCAAAAGTTTACTATGGCTTCTGTGCACTTAATTCACAGAAACTTTGCAAAAGAGAAGAGTTTATCAGTACCGGAAATGTTTACTGTGACTTCTAGTGCTCCTGCATACTGGCTGTAGATTTTGAACCATTAATGGCGAGTCACAACATTTAGAGAAATGGTTTATATCAACACTCTCTGTCTGTCCCCCAGTCACATCTTTTGTATTGTTGTTGACTATACCACTTTAACCATTTTCCACCAATGACACCCCTTTCTTCTTATTGCACCTGCACACACCTTATCCACCAACACCAGTTCAGTGAATTTTGCATCACCATTCATCACACCTCCACACACCTTATCCACCACCACCACCGGTTCAGAGAATTTTGCATCTCCCTTCTTGACCACTCCAGGTTTCTTTATACGTACCCAATCTCCTACACCAATCGTTTTTCTTTCACACTTTTCTTAGGATCATATTACAATTTTTGTTTTTGTTGAGAAATGCTCATGTTAACTTTTACAATGGAATTTAAACCAGTTAATTTTTCTTTCAACCATTTAGACATTCACTCATGTCTAACATGTGTCGCAGGTTTCCTGACCTTAAGTGATTCAATTGGTGATACACTTGTGACTGAGTGGGGTGTGGTCCTGTAGAACCATAGCATGGTTTGAACAGCAGTTTAGATTACACACTTATTGCACATCGCCCACACTATACACTCCACTAGAACCTGATTGAGGCACTCAACTAGGCCATTCGTTTGTGGGTGATATAGAGAACTCTTCAAATGCCAGATAGAACTAGCCTTTAAAAAGACCTCCACCGCAGAACCTAGTCCTTTGGGGAAACCCTTACTCATGAAAACATCCTTCAGGAGCATCACCACTGTGTTAGAATTAGGCTCTCCTATAAATTTGACGTGTGGCCACTTGGATTAATAATCTGTAAACACAAGAGTGTAACATGAATGGTGTGGAAGAGCACTGAATGATCCCACTAAATTAAAATGCAAAGTTTCAGCCACAGACCAGAAGGACAATGTATGGGCAGCAAAATAGGTGTGGAAGTCTTCAATGATTTGTTACAAGTAGCACCCTCTACACAATTCTTCACTAGGCATTCAATTTTGCTATCCACCTTTGGCCAGCAATATGGCATACATACTCTCCGTTTTGTTAGTGTAGCACCTAGGTGTCACTCGTGCGCTTTTTCTAAAATTTACTTTCTAAAACTTTGAGGAAGCACTAGCTTGTCTAATCTCATGAATAACCCATTTTTTATAGTAAATTCTTCAGATATTTTACAATATGGCTTAAGAGACACATTCACCATTTTTTCCCTTGGCCAACCACTCACACTGTATCTGACTACTGTTTTTAACACTGTGTCATTGTCTATAGCATTTTTCCACTTCTGAGAAAGAAACTTAATTTTTCCACTTCAACAGCTGCAATTAAGCATTCTGCGACATGTTTACATAAAACAGATATGTAAGTGTCTACATCTTCCTTTACTTTCTGTTCCCTTTTAAAAAATGTATGCCATGACACCACCAAACTAGGCGGAACATCAAATCTGTTAATGAGCTTTTCTATAGTCTCCTGGAATTCATCCAAATCTTCACCATCAACCACCTGGATATCGGGCAAATGCTTAAATGTGGATCGGCCTTCAAATCTCCAGGAGGACTAAAAACTTTTTAAGTTCAGGCCTAAATGTTGATGCAGAAATAGCGCCTAAATAATTTTTAATTGCATCCTACTGCTGCCTCCAGGGTACTGGCGGATCACCTGGTGAATTAAAGAAAAGTGTTGCATTTTTCTTGATAGAATTGCAGTAATCTAACTACAAAACGGAACTGAAAAGGAACTGTCAGTAATAGAGGTGTGCCAATTACAGTGAAAAGCACACTAAACCAACATTGGTCGTTTGGTGAAGAAATACTTAAAATGTATAGAGCACATAAATCATGAGGTCTACCTGTCACAGTGATAAACACAAGTAAACAAGCAATATATATTGGCAGAAAAATGCTTTGTCGCTTGTTGGTTTGTTGCCAGTTACTCAGCTAGGGTGGACTCGAAGCATATAATTGTGAAATGTGCCTGTCACTGCATAAAATACCAGTAAGTAGACACCGGCTTGTGCCACCTTTATTTTTAATTCACTGTGTCCATGTTCCATAGAACTCAACTCACGACAGCCCAAAAAACTTATTTTTTTCTGTCACATCATCAAAAGATACTTGCTGGTAGATATAGCCAACCTTAAATTCAATGGTGCTCCATGACAAGATGGCTGCAATAAAATCACACAAAGTACTGCATAAGAGCACTGGAAATGGCTGCCGAAAAACAAACGTTGCAGTTTCCTTAGGATTTAGGGTTACGGTACGGTCTACACGAAGAATGCAAGGTGCGGTTTCCTTAGGATTAGTGCTCATGGTAAGGTCTACACATGTTCCCCTATCCACATTGATGCAAATGGGAACCAGAACAAACCTGTAAGATGGCCGCCAGCTTTTCATCTGTATTTACAGGTGATAGGGCACACGTACTGCACGCAACACTTTTTGGACCCTCCTTGCACATGCACAGTCATACCATGAATCCGCTTCAACTTCAGTGATAACCCACCTACGTGTGTTTGGACACTGTTGTCAACAAACAGTACAACGTCCTGCAATGATTCTTTGGTAATGTGCACTGTTCAAGTTTATTTTTATTTGTTTGATTAACCCCTTGCATGCTGGTGACGAACCCCAGCCATCACGCTCTGCGGTGCTCGTGTGCGGATGACGGCTGGGGTTCGTCACGGCCCTGCCCTGTTCGTTTGTTTACCGCACAGCGGCGGAAACGGGCCAGCATCGAAGGGGTTAATTAAAATCTTACAAAAATGCTGAAAAAATCAAAAAAGTATAAAAGAATATACAACGCTATATACACGATTTTTCTCATATCATACTTACTAAAATGCAAGACTTAGTATATTTTTGGATACATTGACTTGATAGTTCAAGAATTAATCCTCAAGTTTTTTACCAACAGCACATACAAATTTTACAAATGCAGAGTTCATAAATATATCTTTAGAGTTTAGGCAGGCCATCAATGCTTGCCTGCATGTCCTTACTCCACCAGCATTGAATAGTCTCTTAGTAATTTTCCTTTCAATGTCTAATTCAGGACAAAGACATAATACATGCATAATATTCTTTTGTCCACATTTACATAACCTACATATAGTGTTCTCCTCATTGCTCTTCCATGTAGGTAACTGACATAAACCCGGCAATAATCCAAAACGTGCTTGGATAAAGATTTGTTTATTTTGCTGCAACCATGATGTTTCAAGATATTCTTAGACTTTTTTTCAATAATCCATTTATAATTGGCCATGTGTCTTCTTTTTACAAATATATCTTTATCTTTTATCAACAACAGTTGATTAGTGAGTTTGTTAATTGTTTTTTTAAAACTTTCCTGGGTAATTGTATTCTCCTAAATTGGTATTACACTAAATTCTTCCTTTGCTTTATTTAGATAGGACCAGGCTTGCAGTTTCCGATTATCTTTGACTTCTTGCCATAATATCTGGGACATTTGGTTTTCATAATCATTTTTATTCGGTTCCACACTTCAAGGGCTTGACCTTTTCTTGCATACAGCTGGTTATTTATCCCAAATTCCGACAGGTTTGTCTGGGCAAGATGCTTTTCATCTGAATTTTTTTCCTGAAAGAGATTCCAATTACGCACTTGTTTGTCATGAAATGTTTATAAGTTTATTCGCACTCTATTCATCAGAGTGGGTGAAAGGGAGAGACAGCCAACACGTGTTTCGCCCCTTTACATGGCCATCCGGCCTGGGGCTTCTTCAGGGCTGTATGTACATAGTTTAGCAAAGTGCAGTAAATCCGGTTAGTGAGTGAACATGCAATTAAAGTGGGCAGGGAAGGCAAGTTGGTGGTGGGGACAGATTTAGGAAGAAGAGAGGGAAAAAAGAGAGAAAGATAAAGGGGGAGAAAAGGAAAGAGACAAAGAGTTTGGGAGCGGGGATCATGCAACGACAGGGGAGTGTTTAGTATTGGGATGGTCAGTGTATAGTAGAGGCAAGTTAGGTGGGATGGGTAAGAGTAGGGAGAGTTATGAAGACAAAGAGAGTGAGCGAGACGTGGAAGTACCCCGGTTTGGAGGTCGAAGAAGGGAGTAGGAGGTCGGGAGGAGGGGAGTTAAACATAGTAGGGGTAGTAATACAAAGTATGTTTTATACACATATTTTGAAATATATCAATAAATACACATTTTGCATTATACTGTGTAGGAAAATACATCAGATGTGTTGAAATGCAAGATAGGTAATATCGGCAGGCAGGTGATGGGTAATACACAGGTAGTCCAATATGTTTTGAGTCGGATAAAAATATATTCAGAAATCCCAGATGATTGGAGATACAAAGGTTGTGTATAGTACATTTGGAGAGAAAGGGGCATGGGTTAATTTAAACATGGCATATAGTCAAATTGTGGCACGTTAATCGAAAAAAGGCCGCACATACAGATGTGATCAATTATGGTACAGGTCACCAGTTTTGAATAAAGGTGAGAAAACATTTATGGTAAACAATTTTTGTAAGTATGAGCCAGTTTGGGTGGGATTGAGGCCATATTTGTGTGAGACAAAAACCAACATAAGGATAAAAAACATTTAAGGTTAAAGAGAAATTCCGTGAGTTGAGCAATTCGCGCGCAAGGCGTATCCCACGGAAAACAATTTGTAAACATTCCAAATTATGCATAGTGGTAGAGCATATATAAGTGGTATTGTATTACGATCCAGAAAATTAAGGACATTGCAAAGTGGTTGTACATAATAATAAACATGTCAGGATGAGAAACAGAGGGAGAAGGGAAATGTATATTTACAGTATTAGGGCATCCGAATCAGCAGGGTCCCTGGGCAGTTCGGGGGGGGGGGGGAGGAAAGCGACAGTAAAAATGGACATTTTAAGTATCAATCTAAGGATGTGATCCATGCCGTGGTTGTGAACGTGGTAAGTGAAGAGATCAGGTATTGTAACAGTTTATTCATTAAATGGAAAAAGGGGTGTTCGGCGATACTGAATATATACAGCTTCTGGCTCGGTCGCGAGAAATAAGCCGTGCCGGGGTTGTGAAAGTGGCTAATGGAAGAAGCGGAAATAAGCAGAACGTGTAATTAGGTATGAAGTTTAAAAACCAGGGAATGGTCATGTGAAACTCATCCTGTATGGTAGTGATTGTTTTCGGGGGGGGGGGTACAAATGCGTGATTATAACAACGTGGAAGTATATATGGCGGGCTTAATGTGGAAAAATGGTGTCACTCGTCTACCGCCGCATTAAGTTGAACGGGTTCCATGCTATATTAGGCTTCGTGAGCATCTAAAAACTATAACAGTCATTAAAGCGTGGCAGTCATGCTGGTGGTATACGGTAGCTTACCGTGTAAAGTCTTATATGTTCTATCAGCGTCATGGGTAAATTGAAGTTCCTAGGGATTCTGTTAGGGAGAAAGAACGGGAAAAAAAGAAAGGACTTAACCATGGGCGAGGAATTCTATGGGATTAGGGCAGTTGTCTATCTTTCTGGGTTAGGTTTACCTCAAGTCTCGGGCATATTGCCAGGTCAGGAATACTGTGTTCAGCTAACGTCGGTGAGAACCCGAAGACAGAGTGGCTATAAATGAAGGGATCTAGTAGGATTCCTTCCGGTGTGTTGAACCGGAAGGGGAAGGGTCATAAGTTTGGCCGCCATCTTGGAGTGGCTGCGATATAAGTTAAGATGTAAAAAAATGCAGAATTTGGGGAAGATCACTGTCAAAAAAGTGTGATCCAGAGGTAATGATGAGATATGTAGAAGTGAGAGAGAGATGGGCGGATTGTTTGTAAAGAGCACTTGTAATGTATAGATCCTGTCTAATCCTAAGGGTGCTGGATCTCCAGATGTGGGTTTGCCTAGCATCTTTAACTAGATCATTAGTCGCGTGTGGTCATTGGGTGTATCATATATGAATTATTATGGATTATTATAGTGGTCGGAACAAATGAGGTGGAAGGGTGGTGGCGGAAGGTCGCAAATTTGGAGTGTAGTAGTGGGACGGAACCATATTCCATTGTGAATGGAATAATGGGAGAATCCAATTGCTAAGTGCTGGTAATACTCCAAAATATGAATGGTTAACGGGATCAACAAGACAGTAATAAAATGGTATAACATAAGCTAAAACAAGGTTAAGGCTTATACATGTGTATGATTGAAATTGGGTTTGTTCGGTAGGCAATAGTCCAGATTTGCAGGGCTTTCAGGAATCCAATGTTCTTTAGGAGCAGGTAGTAGGCATTAAGCATGGGCGGATTTTGCGGATCCACGATTCACGAATTTGCGGATTCACGGATCGTGGATCCGCAAAATCCGCGGATTTTGCGGATCTGCGGATTTGGGGGCGGGGCTTCCTCGAGTGTGTGGGCGGGGCCAAACGGACGGGGCTTCCATGCGAGCGCACATGCCTCTTGTGTGTATAAAAGGTCAGAGACCGATCAGAGCAGCAGATTAAGAGACAGAAGCCCCTGGTCACAGGAACAGCACGGGGATTGTGCTCTTAAAAGTCAAAGATGCAAATGCCACGATTTCTCGATTTTTTTTGGGCTGATGAATGAGTCACCGCATTTGCGCTTCAACTAGTTCCAGCGACCAAGTGTGTGTTAATGCAATCGCGCCGAAGTGCGCAGGGGTCCCTTGAGTGAAATGTCCATCATAGTGGGTAAATGGCGGGAAGACGGTGCACACCTCGAGTGTGTGGGCGGGGCCAAACGGACGGGGCTTCAATGCGAGCGCACATGCCTCTTGTGTGTATAAAAGGTCAGAGACCAGCATCACAGTGGATTTCCGATGGTATATTTGGGAACAAGGCACACCTGCAAGTGTTTCCTGTTGAGGTTTATTTTTTGTGCCAGGACCGTCGTGCCAGAATGAACCCTGCCCTTCAAATTTATGCAAGAAGACACTGTAAATAATTTACGATGGCGCCGGCAAGCTGCCAGCGCCATCCTGCAAAAGTTACTTAATTAGCTTCAACAGGAAGCTCCAACTGATAAAATAAAGCAGGCGCTCGAGCCCCTGCTTTATCTTATCTGTTAGAGCTTCCTGTCGAAGCTAATTAAGTAACCATTTGAGGATGGCGCTGGCAGCTTGCCAGCGCCATCGTAAATGCATTAGGCTTGAACTTTTGACCGCAAAATCCGCTCCGATCGCGGATTCTCGGTAAATTCGCGAGAGTTCGCGGATCGCGGATTTACCGAAAATCCGCAAAATCCGCGATCGGAGCGGATTTTGCGCTCATGCTTAGTAGGCATGCAGTCAGGCATTGGTTGAGAGAGACAGGGTTCCCATCTCTAGCTAGGCTCATGGTGTTTGTTACAAGTTAGTCATCTCCTAGCCACACATTCATTTCTGCGTCTTTATTTAGTCCCAGGTCGATTGTTTTGTATTTGAGGATCAGTTGGCTTTCTCGTCTTCTTAGTCTTTGTTCACGGTTTCCCCCTCTTTTTGTTTGATGTACGATTTCTAGACCAAAAAATAGGAAATCTTTTTTGTGTTGGTGTTTGTCATGGAAATGTTCTGTTAGGGGATGACCGGAGTTATGTTTGTGTATGTTGCGATAATGTTCCTGGATCCGAATGTGCAGGGGTCTAATCGTGCTGCCAATGTATGGGAGATTGCAGGGGCAGATAATTACGTAGATGTGGAATTTGCTGTTTGATGGTGAATTCCTTTCCTTGTGTCATTGGTACTTTTGTAGTTTTGCTGTGGCTCAGTTTGCAAATACTGCAGTATTTACATGTATGGTATCCTGGTTGTCTGTCTAGAAACGTGGTGATCGGGTTTCTTTTGTCCTCAAATTCAGATTTGCACAAGATGCTTTTGAGGTTGGGTGCTCGTCTTAAGGTCATTTCAGGATATGTTTTCAGATGTTCAGTTAAGCTAGGTGTTTGCTGTAGCAGGTGCCTGTGTCTTTTCAGGCTTTGTCTTATTTGGTGATGGCCTTTGTAGTAGTCTGTGATAAACCGCATCATTGTGTTGCTCTTTTGTTCTCTTTTCGGTAGGAACATCTGTTTGCGTTTATTTGGGCCACTATGGTCATGGTATTTTTTAGTGAGGTGTGTTCATGTCCTCTCTGGCTTAATCTTGTCACAATCTCTTCTCCCTTTTCTTTGAATATCTCATCTTCGCTGCAGTTTCTGCGTGTTCTCAGGAAATCCCCCATTGGGATGTTCCTGATATTGTGACGTGGGTGACAGCGATCAGCTCGCAGAATGGAATTGGCCGCTGTGTCTTTTCTGTATAATTTGCTTTGTAGGGTGTTTTCCTTAACATAGAGTGTCAAGTCCAGGAAGTTGATCTCCTCCTTGGAGAATGTATGTGTGGTTTTTATCCCCCATGGGTTTTTTCAAGTTTTTCCAGGAACCTTGTCAGTAAGGTATAATCTCCTTGCCAAATGCACAAAATGTAATCGATATAGCGTCACCATAGTACTATGTGAGAGGTGAATTCGGAGAAGTCTTGATCCCATAACCAGAATTTTTCAACATGGCTCATAAAGATGCATGCGTACGGCGGCGCAAATTTGGCTCCCATGGCGGTTCCGCGTCTCTGTCTATATATCTTGCCATTGAAGCTGAAGGCGTTATTTTCTAGACAGAATTCCAGAATTTCAAGGGTCATTTTGGTGCATTCTAGTAGGTTGGCTGATTGTGTCCACAGTGATAGTTGTGCTGCAGTCAGTCCATCACGATGTTCAATAGACGTGTACAAGCTGACAATGTCAATGACGACCAGTATGAAGCCAGGTTCCCAGGTTATGTCTTGTAGTTTTTGTAGGATGTCTTTTGTGTCTTGGATGAAGGGAGGTATTTCCTTCATTAATCCCTGTAGTTTCTTGTCTATATACTTTCCTACCCTTAAACACAGTGAGTTGATCCCTGCTACGATTGGTCTTCCGGGTGGGGGGTATGTTCCTTTGTGTATTTTGGGGAGGAGGTTAAGGGTCGGCATGGTTTTTCTGATTGGGATATGAGGCCCAAACTGTACCACTTGTCTATCTTAGTTTTGCTTGATTTCAGGATATCTTGGGTTGGGTCATATGTAAGGAGTTCATAGCATGTGTCATCTCCCAATTGTCGGTTTGCTTCCAGAATGTAATCATCGATGTGAATTGTTACTGGGTTTCCTCCCTTATCTGCTTCTTTCACAATCAGATCTCTCCTGTCTTTCAGTTGCTTGATTGCACTTCTCTCCTCTTGTGTGGTGTTACGCGGAAGATACTTGGAGTTTTTTGGGGTATTTGGTGTATTTATGTTCCAGATCACGTGTAACTGCCTGATGGAAGTCATCCATGCTATTGCCCACAGGTAATTGTGGCATAAATGTAGACTTCTTGGTTTGTTCGCTGTCTATGGAGATGTTGGTTTCTATCCCAAGTTCGAGAGCTGTTGTGGTCAGTGTATCTGAGTCGTTATCCTCCTCACTCAGATAAGTCAGCAAGTCCACATGTTCTAAATCTTGAATTGACAACCCTGAGGTTGTGGTAGTGGGTAGATGCTCATGTCTTCTAGGTGGGTCAGCAAAGAAGGCTTTGAGTTTTAGTTTGCGAGTAAATTTAAACAAATTCCAACCTCACCTGCGCTTGCGAGGCCTTATTCGGTAGGCGAAATAAGATTTTATACGTCGTAGCAACTGCGTTATTAATTAATTCTCCACATCTTTCCCGTTTAATACCTCACAGCCGTATGTCAGGGTAGGTAGTAATTTCGCCAATATGATCTTTAGTAAACGACAATCGGACACTGCAGTTATTGGTTTTTGGATAATCCTAAATGCTGCAACCAAACTATCAGCATTCCTGGTAATATCTTTTTTCTGGGGAAAAAAATTCCCACTGTCATTAAATATAACTCCAAGATACCAGTAGGAATCAACATGTTCTAATCGAATTTGTTCCAACGTCCATTTGCATTTATTTTTAAATCTTGTATTTTTTGTAACTACCATTACTTTAGTCTTAGTTTTGTTTATTACCATTTCATTTTTCTTTTGCGTACATTGATATACGATCGATTAATCTTTGCAACTCCACTTTAGTTTGACTTAAAAGTACAACATCATCTGCGTACAACAGATTAGATATTTGCTTTCTAGCTAGCCTCGGCCGATGTGCATTTACTTCGTTCAGTGCGATAGTGAGATCTGCTAGAAATAGATTAACAAGCATTAGAAATGCAATCGGGCTCGGATTTATTTGAGTTTGAGCTAATGGCATTGTAAATGCCAATGTATTGTTGCTATGTGTTATGGAGTGTGTTCATGTGGTGTGTACTGCCAGTAATCTCCTTGTGAGTGTGCGAATATTGCACCACTTGCCTGTGATGTCCTTCTTGTGAGTGTGAGAAGCTTGCACCTCTGCTGCCTGTGGTCTCCTTGTGAGTGTAAGAAGCTTGCACTGCTGCTGCCTGTGATGTCGTTCTTGTGAGTGGGAGAAGATTGCACCTCAGCTGCCTGTGGTCTCCTTGTGAGTCTATGCACTGTCATCGCTAGCCTGTAGATATGCACTGTCATCGCTAGCCTGTAGATATGCATTGGCGTCACTAGCCTGTGGGTATGCACCGTCATCGCTAGCCTGTGGATATGCACTGTCATCGCTAGCCTGTAGATATGCGCTGTCATTGCTATCCTGTAGATCTGGCTGTCGTTGCTAGCCTGTAGATATGCATTATCATAGCTAGCCTGTAGATATGCACTGTCATCGCTAGCCTGTAGATATGCACTGTCATTGCTAGCCTGTAGATATGCATTGGCTTCACTAGCCTGTAGATATGCACCGTCATCGCTAGCCTGTAGATATGCACTGTCATTGCTAACCTGTAAATATGCATTTGCTTCACTAGCCTGTAGTTATGCACTGTCATCGCTAGCCTGTAGATATGCGCTGTCATCGCTAGCCTGTAGATATGCTCTGTCATCGCTAGCCTGTAGATATGCACTGTCATCGCTAGCCTAGCTAGATATGCATTGGCTTCACTAGCCTGTAGGTATGCACCGTCATCGCTAGCCTGTAGATATGCACTGTCATCGCTAGCCTGTAGATATGCGCTGTCATTGCTATCCTGTAGATATGCGCTGTCGTCGCTAGCCTGTAGATATGCATTATCATCGCTAGCCTGTAGATATGCACTGTCATCGCTAGCCTGTAGATATGCTCGGTCATCGCTAGCATGTAGATATGCACTGTCATCGCTAGCCTGTAGATATGCATTGGCTTCACTAGCCTGTAGATATGCACCGTCATCGCTAGTCAGTAGATATGCCATGTCATCGCTAACCTGTAGATATGCATTGGCTTCACTAGCCTGCAGTTATGCACTGTCATCGCTAGCCTGTAGATATGCGCTGTCATCGCTAGCCTGTAGATATGCTCTGTCATCGCTAGCCTGTAGATATGCTCTGTCATCGCTAGCCTGTAGATATGCATTGGCTTCACTAGCATGTAGATATGCACTGTCATCGCTAGCCTGTAGATATGCACTGTCATCGCTAGCCTGTAGATATGCTCTGTCATCGCGAGCCTGTAGATATGCACTGTTATCGCTAGCCTGTAGATATGCATTGGCTTCGCTAGCCTGTAGATATGCATTGGCTTCGCTAGCCTGTAGATATGCACTGTCATCGCTAGCCTGTAGATATGCTCTGTCATCGCTAGCCTGTAGATATGCATTGGCTTCACTAGCCTGTAGTTATGCACTGTCATCGCTAGCCTGTAGATATGCTCTGTCATCGCTAGCCTGTAGATATGCACTGTCATCGCTAGCCTGTAGATATGCACTGTCATCGCTAGCCTGTAGATATGCACTGTCATCGCTAGCCTGTAGATATGCATTGGCTTCAAAAGCCTGTAGATATGCACTGTCATCGCTAGCCTGTAGATATGCTCTGTCATTGCTAGCCTGTACATATGCATTGTCATCGCTAGCCTGTAGATATGCACTGTCATCGCTAGCCTGTAGATATGCACTGTCATCGCTAGCCTGTAGATATGCTCTGTCATCGCTAGCCTGTAGATATGCACTGTCATCGCTAGCCTGTAGATATGCACTGTCATCGCTAGCCTGTAGATATGCACTGTCATCGCTAGCCTGTAGATATGCACTGTCATCGCTAGCCTGTAGATATGCTCTGTCATTGCTAGCCTGTACATATGCATTGTCATCGCTAGCCTGTAGATATGCACTGTCATCGCTAGCCTGTAGATATGCACTGTCATCGCTAGCCTGTAGCTATGCACTGTCATCGCTAGCCTGTAGCTATGCACTGTCATCGCTAGCCTGTAGCTATGCACTGTCATCGCTAGCCTGTAGATATGCTCTGTCATCGCTAGCCTGTAGATATGCACTGTCATCGCTAGCCTGTAGATATGCACTGACTTCGCTAGCCTGTAGATATGCACTGTCATCGCTAGCCTGTAGATATGCTCTGTCATTGCTAGCCTGTAGATATGCACTGTCATCGCTAGCCCGTAGATATGCATTGGCTTCACTAGCCTGTAGATATGCAATGTCATCGCTAGCCTGTAGATATGCACTGTCATCGCTAGCCTGTAGAAATGCACTGTTATCGCTAGCCTGTAGATATGCATTGGCTTCGTTAGCCTGTAGATATGCACTGTCATCGCTAGCCTGTAGATATGCTCTGTCATCGCTAGCCTGTAGATATGCATTGGCTTCACTAGCCTGTAGTTATGCACTGTCATCGCTAGCCTGTAGATATGCTCTGTCATCGCTAGCCTGTAGATATGCACTGTCATCGCGAGCCTGTAGATATGCACTGTCATCGCTAGCCTGTAGATATGCATTGGCTTCAAAAGCCTGTAGATATGCACTGTCATTGCTAGCCTGTAGATATGCATTGGCTTCACTAGCCTGTAGATATGCTCTGTCATTGCTAGCCTGTAGATATGCATTAGCTTCACTAGCCTGTAGATATGCACTGTCATCGCTAGCCTGTAGATATGCATTGGCTTCACTCTGCACTACGCACCACGCCTCTGCACTACGCACTACGCCTCTGCACTACGCACTACGCCTCTGCACTACGCACTACGCCTCTGCACTATGCACTACGCCTCTGCACTACGCACTACGCCTCTGCACTACGCACTACGCCTCTGCACTACGCACTACGTCTCTGCACTACGTCTCTGCACTACGCCTCTGCACTACACACTATGCCTCTGCACTACGCACTACGCCTCTGCACTACGCACTATGCCTCTGCACTACGCCTCTGCACTACGCACTACGCCTCTGCACTACGCACTACGCCTCTGCACTCTGCACTACGCAGTACGCCTCTGCACTACGCACTATGCCTCTGCACTACGCACTACGCCTCTGCACTACGCACTCTGCACTACGCACTACGCCTCTGCACTATGCACTACGCCTCTGCACTACGCACTACGCCTCTGCACTATGCACTACGCCTCTGCACTACGCACTACGCCTCTGCACTACGCCTCTGCACTACACACTACGCCTCTGCACTACGCACTACGCCTCTGCACTACGCACCACGCCTCTGCACTACGCACTACGCCTCTGCACTACGCACTACGCCTCTGCACTACGCCTCTGCACTACACACTACGCCTCTGCACTACGCCTCTGCACTACGCACTACGCCTCTGCACTCTGCACTACGCACTACACCTCTGCACTACGCACTACGCCTCTGCACTACGCCTCTGCACTACGCCTCTGCACTACGCACTACGCCTCTGCACTCTGCACTACGCCTCTGCACTCTGCACTACGCCTCTGCACTATGCCTCTGCACTACGCCTCTGCACTCTGCACTACGCACTACGCCTCTGCACTACGCACTACGCCTCTGCACTACGCACTACGCCTCTGCACTACGCACTACGCACTACGCCTCTGCACTCTGCACTACGCCTCTGCACTACGCACCACGCCTCTGCACTCTTCACTACGCCTCTGCACTCTGCACTACGCAATACACCTCTGCACTCTGCACTACGCCTCTGCACTACGCACTACGCCTCTGCACTACGCCTCTGCACTCTGCACTACACACTACGCCTCTGCACTACGCACTACGCCTCTGCACTATGCCTCTGCACTACGCCTCTGCACTACGCCTCTGCACTACGCACTACGCCTCTGCACTACGCACTACGCCTCTGCACTCTGCACTACGCCTCTGCACTCTGCACTACGCCTCTGCACTCTGCACTACGCCTCTGCACTACGCACTACGCCTCTGCACTACGCACTACGCCTCTGCACTATGCACTACGCCTCTGCACTACGCACTACGCCTCTGCACTCTGCACTACGCACTACGCCTCTGCACTACGCACTACGCCTCTGCACTACGCACTACGCCTCTGCACTCTGCACTACGCCTCTGCACTGCGCCTCTGCACTACGCACTACGCCTCTGCACTACGCACTACACCTCTGCACTACGCACTCTGCACTACGCCTCTGCACTACGCCTCTGCACTACGCCTCTGCACTACGCCTCTGCACTACGCCTCTGCACTCTGCACTATGCCTCTGCAATACGCACTACGCCTCTGCACTCTGCACTACGCACTACGCCTCTGCACTACGCACTATGCCTCTGCACTACGCACTACGCCTCTGCACTACGCACTACGCCTCTGCACTACGCACTACGCCTCTGCACTCTGCACTCTGCACTACGCCTCTGCACTACGCCGCTGCACTACGCACTACGCCTCTGCACTATGCACTACGCCTCTGCACTACGCACTACGCCTCTGCACTATGCACTACGCCTCTGCACTATGCCTCTGCACTCTGCACTACACCTCTGCACTCTGCACTACGCCTCTGCACTACGCACTACGCCTCTGCACTACGCACTACGCCTCTGCACTACGCACTACGCCTCTGCACTACGCACTACGCCTCTGCACTACGCACTACGCCTCTGCACTACACACTATGCCTCTGCACTACGCACTACGCCTCTGCACTACGCACCACGCCTCTGCACTACGCACTACGCCTCTGCACTACACACTACGCCTCTGCACTACGCCTCTGCACTACACACTAAGCCTCTGCACTACGCCTCTGCACTACGCACTACGCCTCTGCACTCTGCACTAAGCACTACGCCTCTGCACTACGCACTACGCCTCTGCACTACGCCTCTGCACTACGCCTCTGCACTACGCACTACGCCTCTGCACTCTGCACTACGCCTCTGCACTATGCCTCTGCACTACGCCTCTGCACTCTGCACTACGCCTCTGCACTACGCACTACGCCTCTGCACTACGCACTACGCCTCTGCACTACGCACTACGCCTCTGCACTCTGCACTACGCCTCTGCACTATGCCTCTGCACTCTGCACTACGCCTCTGCACTCTGCACTACGCACTACACCTCTGCACTCTGCACTACGCCTCTGCACTATGCACTACGCCTCTGCACTACGCACTACGCCTCTGCACTCTGCACTACACACTACGCACTATGCCTCTGCACTACGCCTCTGCACTACGCCTCTGCACTACGCCTCTGCACTACGCACTACGCCTCTGCACTACGCACTACGCACTACGCCTCTGCACTCTGCCCTACGCCTCTGCACTCTGCACTACGCCTCTGCACTACGCACTACGCCTCTGCACTCTGCACTACGCCTCTGCACTCTGCACTACGCCTCTGCACTACGCACTATGCCTCTGCACTACGCACTATGCCTCTGCACTACGCACTACACCTCTGCACTACGCACTATGCCTCTGCACTCTGCACTACGCACTACGCCTCTGCACTACGCACTACGCCTCTGCACTACGCACTACGCCTCTGCACTATGCACTACGCCTCTGCACTCTGCACTACGCCTCTGCACTACGCCTCTGCACTACGCCTCTGCACTACGCACTACGCCTCTGCACTACGCACTACGCCTCTGCACTACGCACTCTGCACTACGCCTCTGCACTACGCCTCTGCACTACGCCTCTGCACTATGCCTCTGCACTATGCCTCTGCACTCTGCACTACGCCTCTGCACTCTGCACTACGCACTACGCCTCTGCACTACGCACTACGCACTACGCCTCTGCACTATGCACTACGCCTCTGCACTACGCACTACGCCTCTGCACTATGCACTACGCCTCTGCACTCTGCACTACGCACTACGCCTCTGCACTACGCCTCTGCACTACGCCTCTGCACTACGCCTCTGCACTACGCACTGTGCCTCTGCACTACGCACTACGCCTCTGCACTACGCCTCTGCACTACGCACTACGCCTCTGCACTACGCCTCTGCACTCTGTACTACACCTCTGCACTCTGCACTACGCCTCTGCACTACACACTACGCCTCTGCACTACGCCTCTGCACTCTGCACTACACCTCTGCACTCTGCACTATGCACTACGCCTCTGCACTACACCTCTGCACTCTGCACTACGCCTCTGCACTACGCACTACGCCTCTGCACTACGCACTACACACTACGCCTCTGCACTACGCACTACGCCTCTGCACTACGCACTACGCCTCTGCACTACGCCTCTGCACTCTGCACTACGCCTCTGCACTATGCCTCTGCACTCTGCACTACGCACTACGCCTCTGCACTACACCTGTGCACTCTGCACTACGCCTCTGCACTACGCACTATGCCTCTGCACTACGCACTACACACTACGCCTCTGCACTACGCACTACGTCTCTGCACTACGCACTACACCTCTGCACTACGCACTACACCTCTGCACTATGCACTACGCCTCTGCACTCTGCACTACGCCTCTGCACTATGCCTCTGCACTACGCACTACCCCTCTGCACAACGCCTCTGCACTACGCACTACGCCTCTGCACTACGCACTCTGCACTACACCTCTGCACTACGCACTACGCCTCTGCACTACGCACTACGCCTCTGCACTCTGCACTATGCACTACGCCTCTGCACTACGCACTACGCCTCTGCACTACGCACTACGCCTCTGCACTATGCACTACGCCTCTGCACTCTGCACTACGCCTCTGCACTACGCCTCTGCACTACGCCTCTGCACTATGCACTACGCCTCTGCACTACGCACTACGCCTCTGCACTACGCCTCTGCACTACGCCTCTGCACTACGCCTCTGCACTATGCCTCTGCACTCTGCACTACGCCTCTGCACTACGCACTACGCCTCTGCACTCTGTACTACGCACTACGCCTCTGCACTACGCACTACGCACTACGCCTCTGCACTACGCACTACGCCTCTGCACTACGCACTACGCCTCTGCACTACGCCTCTGCACTCTGCACTACGCTCTACGCCTCTGCACTACGCCTCTGCACTACGCCTCTGCACTACGCACTACGCCTCGGCACTACGCACTACGCCTCGGCACTACGCACTACGCCTCTGCACTACGCACTACGCCTCTGCACTACGCCTCTGCACTCTGCACTACACCTCTGCACTCTGCACTACGCCTCTGCACTACGCACTACGCCTCTGCACTATGCCTCTGCACTCTGCACTACGCCTCTGCACTCTGCACTACGCACTACGCCTCTGCACTACACCTCTGCACTCTGCACTACGCCTCTGCTCTACGCACTACGCCTCTGCACTACGCACTACACACTACGCCTCTGCACTACGCACTACGCCTCTGCACTACGCACTAAGCCTCTGCACTACGCACTACGCCTCTGCACTACGCCTCTGCACTCTGCACTTCGCCTCTGCACTCTGCACTACGCACTACGCCTCTGCACTACACCTCTGCACTGTGCACTACGCCTCTGCACTACGCACTATGCCTCTGCACTACGCACTACACACTACGCCTCTGCACTACGCCTCTGCACTACGCACTACGCCTCTGCACTACGCACTACACCTCTGCACTACGCACTACACCTCTGCACTATGCACTACGCCTCTGCACTCTGCACTACGCCTCTGCACTACGCCTCTGCACTACGCACTACACCTCTGCACAACGCCTCTGCACTACGCACTACGCCTCTGCACTACGCACTCTGCACTACGCCTCTGCACTACGCCTCTGCACTACGCCTCTGCACTACGCCTCTGCACTATGCCTCTGCACTACGCCTCTGCACTACGCCTCTGCACTCTGCACTACGCCTCTGCACTACGCACTATGCCTCTGCACTAAGCACTACGCCTCTGCACTCTGCACTACGCCTCTGCACTACGCACTACGCCTCTGCACTACGCACTACGCCTCTGCACTACGCACTACGCCTCTGCACTATGCACTACGCCTCTGCACTACGCACTACGCCTCTGCACTACGCACTACCCCTCTGCACTACGCCTCTGCACTCTGCACTACGCACTACGCCTCTGCACTACGCACTACGCCTCTGCACTCTGCACTACGCCTCTGCACTCTGCACTACGCCTCTGCACTACGCCTCTGCACTCTGCCTCTGCACTATGCACTACGCCTCTGCACTACGCACTACGCCTCTGCACTACGCACTACGCCTCTGCACTACGCACTATGCCTCTGCACTACGCACTACGCACAACGCCTCTGCACTACGCACTACGCCTCTGCACTACGCACTACCCCTCTGCACTACGCACTACGCCTCTGCACTCTGCACTACGCACTACGCCTCTGCACTACGCACTACGCCTCTGCACTATGCCTCTGCACTCTGCACTACGCCTCTGCACTACGCCTCTGCACTCTGCACTCTGCACTACGCCTCTGCACTACACCTGTGCACTCTGCACTACGCCTCTGCACTACGCACTATGCCTCTGCACTACGCACTACACACTATGCCTCTGCTCTACGCCTCTGCACTACGCACTACGCCTCTGCACTACGCACTACACCTCTGCACTACGCACTACACCTCTGCACTACGCACTACACCTCTGCACTATGCACTACGCCTCTGCACTCTGCACTACGCCTCTGCACTACGCACTACGCCTCTGCACAACGCCTCTGCACTACGCACTACGCCTCTGCACTACGCACTCTGCACTACGCACTCTGCACTACGCCTCTGCACTACGCACTACGCCTCTGCACTACGCACTACGCCTCTGCACTCTGCACTACGCACTACGCCTCTGCACTACGCACTACGCCTCTGCACTACGCCTCTGCACTACGCCTCTGCACTATGCCTCTGCACTCTGCACTACGCCTCTGCACTCTGCACTACGCACTACGCCTCTGCACTACGCACTACGCACTACGCCTCTGCACTATGCACTACGCCTCTGCACTACGCACTACGCCTCTGCACTACGCACTACGCCTCTGCACTCTGCACTACGCACTACGCCTCTGCACTACGCCTCTGCACTACGCCTCTGCACTACGCACTATGCCTCTGCACTACGCACTACGCCTCTGCACTACGCCCCTGCACTACGCACTACGCCTCTGCACTACGCCTCTGCACTCTGCACTACACCTCTGCACTCTGCACTACGCCTCTGCACTACGCACTACGCCTCTGCACTACGCCTCTGCACTCTGCACTACGCCTCTGCACTCTGCACTATGCACTACGCCTCTGCACTACACCTCTGCACTCTGCACTACGCCTCTGCACTACGCACTACGCCTCTGCACTACGCACTACACACTACGCCTCTGCACTACGCACTACGCCTCTGCACTACGCACTACGCCTCTGCACTACGCCTCTGCACTCTGCACTACGCCTCTGCACTACGCCTCTGCACTCTGCACTACGCACTATGCCTCTGCACTACACCTGTGCACTCTGCACTACGCCTCTGCACTACGCACTATGCCTCTGCACTACACACTACGCCTCTGCACTACGCCTCTGCACTACGCACTACGTCTCTGCACTACGCACTACTTCTCTGCACTACGCACTACACCTCTGCACTATGCACTACGCCTCTGCACTCTGCACTATGCCTCTGCACTACGCCTCTGCACTACGCACTACGCCTCTGCACTACGCACTACGCCTCTGCACTACGCACTCTGCACTACGCCTCTGCACTACGCACTACGCCTCTGCACTACGCACTACGCCTCTGCACTCTGCACTACGCACTACGCCTCTGCACTACGCACTACGCCTCTGCACTACGCACTACGCCTCTGCACTATGCACTACGCCTCTGCACTCTGCACTACGCCTCTGCACTACACCTCTGCACTATGCACTACGCCTCTGCACTACGCACTACACCTCTGCACTATGCCTCTGCACTACGCCTCTGCACTACGCCTCTGCACTATGCCTCTGCACTCTGCACTACGCCTCTGCACTACGCACTACGCCTCTGCACTCTGCACTACGCACTACTTCTCTGCACTACGCACTACACCTCTGCACTATGCACTACGCCTCTGCACTCTGCACTATGCCTCTGCACTACGCCTCTGCACTACGCACTACGCCTCTGCACAACGCCTCTGCACTACGCACTACGCCTCTGCACTACGCACTCTGCACTACGCCTCTGCACTACGCACTACGCCTCTGCACTACGCACTACGCCTCTGCACTCTGCACTACGCACTACGCCTCTGCACTACGCACTACGCCTCTGCACTACGCACTACGCCTCTGCACTATGCACTACGCCTCTGCACTCTGCACTACGCCTCTGCACTACACCTCTGCACTATGCACTACGCCTCTGCACTACGCACTACGCCTCTGCACTATGCCTCTGCACTACGCCTCTGCACTACGCCTCTGCACTATGCCTCTGCACTCTGCACTACGCCTCTGCACTTACCACTACGCCTCTGCACTCTGCACTACGCACTACGCCTCTGCACTACGCACTACGCACTACGCCTCTGCACTACGCACTACGCCTCTGCACTACGCACTACGCCTCTGCACTACGCCTCTGCACTCTGCATCACGCACTACGCCTCTGCACTACGCCTCTGCACTACGCACTATGCCTCGGCACTACGCACTACGCCTCTGCACTACGCACTACGTCTCTGCACTACGCACTACGCCTCTGCACTACGCCTCTGCACTCTGCACTACACCTCTGCACTCTGCACTACGCCTCTGCACTACGCACTACGCCTCTGCACTATGCCTCTGCACTCTGCACTACGCCTCTGCACTCTGCACTACGCACTACGCCTCTGCACTACACCTCTGCACTCTGCACTACGCCTCTGCTCTACGCACTACGCCTCTGCACTACGCACTACACACTACGCCTCTGCACTACACACTACGCCTCTGCACTACGCACTAAGCCTCTGCACTACGCACTACGCCTCTACACTACGCCTCTGCACTCTGCACTACGCCTCTGCACTCTGCACTATGCACTACGCCTCTGCACTACACCTCTGCACTGTGCACTACGCCTCTGCACTATGCACTATGCCTCTGCACTACGCACTACACACTACGCCTCTGCACTACGCCTCTGCACTACGCACTATGCCTCTGCACTACGCACTACACCTCTGCCCTACGCACTACACCTCTGCACTATGCACTACGCCTCTGCACTCTGCACTACGCCTCTGCACTACGCCTCTGCACTACGCACTACGCCTCTGCACAACGCCTCTGCACTACGCACTACGCCTCTGCACTACGCACTCTGCACTACGCCTCTGCACTACGCCTCTGCACTACGCCTCTGCACTACGCCTCTGCACTATGCCTCTGCACTACGCCTCTGCACTACGCCTCTGCACTCTGCACTACGCCTCTGCACTACGCACTATGCCTCTGCACTAAGCACTACGCCTCTGCACTCTGCACTACGCCTTTGCACTACGCACTACGCCCTACGCCTCTGCACTACGCACTACGCCTCTGCACTACGCACTACGCCTCTGCACTACGCACTACGCCTCTGCACTACGCACTATGCCTCTGCACTACCCCTCTGCACTACGCCTCTGCACTCTGCACTACGCCTCTGCACTACGCACTACGCCTCTGCACTCTGCACTACGCCTCTGCACTCTGCACTACGCCTCTGCACTACGCCTCTGCACTCTGCCTCTGCACTATGCACTACGCCTCTGCACTACGCACTACGCCTCTGCACTACGCACTACGCCTCTGCACTACGCACTACGCCTCTGCACTATGCACTACGCCTCTGCACTACGCACTACGCCTCTGCACTACGCACTACCCCTCTGCACTACGCACTACGCCTCTGCACTCTGCACTACACACTACGCCTCTGCACTACGCACTACGCCTCTGCACTATGCACTATGCCTCTGCACTCTGCACTACGCCTCTGCACTACGCCTCTGCACTACGCCTCTGCACTACGCACTACGCCTCTGCACTACGCACTACGCCTCTGCACTCTGCACTACGCCTCTGCACTCTGCACTACGCCTCTGCACTACGCACTACGCCTCTGCACTACGCACTACGCCTCTGCACTACGCACTACGCCTCTGCACTACGCACTATGCCTCTGCACTCTGCACTACGCACTACGCCTCTGCACTACGCACTACGCCTCTGCACTACGCACTACGCCTCTGCACTATGCACTACGCCTCTGCACTATGCACTACGCCTCTGCACTACGCCTCTGCACTCTGCACTACGCCTCTGCACTACGCCTCTGCACTACGCACTACGCCTCTGCACTACACCTGTGCACTCTGCACTACGCCTCTGCACTACGCACTATGCCTCTGCACTACGCACTACACACTACGCCTCTGCACTACGCCTCTGCACTACGCACTACGCCTCTGCACTACGCACTACACCTCTGCACTACGCACTACACCTCTGCACTATGCACTACGCCTCTGCACTCTGCACTACGCCTCTGCACTACGCCTCTGCACTACACACTACGCCTCTGCACAACGCCTCTGCACTACGCACTACGCCTCTGCACTACGCACTCTGCACTACGCACTCTGCACTACGCCTCTGCACTACGCCTCTGCACTACGCACTACGCCTCTGCACTCTGCACTACGCACTATGCCTCTGCACTACGCACTACGCCTCTGCACTACGCACTACGCCTCTGCACTATGCACTACGCCTCTGCACTCTGCACTACGCCTCTGCACTACGCCTCTGCACTACGTCTCTGCACTACGCACTACGCCTCTGCACTACGCACTACGCCTCTGCACTACGCACTCTGCACTACGCCTCTGCACTACGCCTCTGCACTACGCCTCTGCACTATGCCTCTGCACTCTGCACTACGCCTCTGCACTACGCACTACGCCTCTGCACTCTGTACTACGCACTACGCCTCTGCACTACGCACTACGCACTACGCCTCTGCACTATGCACTACGCCTCTGCACTACGCACTACGCCTCTGCACTACGCACTACGCCTCTGCACTACGCACTACGCCTCTGCACTACGCCTCTGCACTACGCCTCTGCACTACGCACTATGCCTCTGCACTCTGCACTACACCTCTGCACTCTGCACTACGCCTCTGCACTACGCACTACGCCTCTGCACTACGCCTCTGCACTCTGCACTACGCCTCTGCACTCTGCACTCCGCACTACGCCTCTGCACTACACCTCTGCACTCTGCACTACGCCTCTGCACTACGCACTATGCCTCTGCACTACGCACTACACACTACGCCTCTGCACTACGCCTCTGCACTACGCACTATGCCTCTGCACTACGCACTACACCTCTGCACTACGCACTACACCTCTGCACTATGCACTACGCCTCTGCACTCTGCACTACGCCTCTGCACTACGCCTCTGCACTACGCACTACGCCTCTGCACAATGCCTCTGCACTACGCCTCTGCACTACGCACTCTGCACTACACCTCTGCACTACGCCTCTGCACTACGCCTCTGCACTACGCCTCTGCACTACGCCTCTGCACTACGCCTCTGCATTCTGCACTACGCCTCTGCACTACGCACTATGCCTCTGCACTAAGCACTACGCCTCTGCACTCTGCACTACGCCTCTGCACTACGCACTACGCACTACGCCTCTGCACTACGCACTACGCCTCTGCACTACGCACTACGCCTCTGCACTACACACTACGCCTCTGCACTACGCCTCTGCACTCTGCACTACGCCTCTGCACTCTGCACTCCGCACTACGCCTCTGCACTACACCTCTGCACTCTGCACTACGCCTCTGCACTACGCACTATGCCTCTGCACTACGCACTACACACTACGCCTCTGCACTACGCCTCTGCACTACGCACTATGCCTCTGCACTACGCACTACACCTCTGCACTACGCACTACACCTCTGCACTATGCACTACGCCTCTGCACTCTGCACTACGCCTCTGCACTACGCCTCTGCACTACGCACTACGCCTCTGCACAATGCCTCTGCACTACGCCTCTGCACTACGCACTCTGCACTACGCCTCTGCACTACGCCTCTGCACTACGCCTCTGCACTACGCCTCTGCATTCTGCACTACGCCTCTGCACTACGCACTATGCCTCTGCACTAAGCACTACGCCTCTGCACTCTGCACTACGCCTCTGCACTACGCACTACGCACTATGCCTCTGCACTACGCACTACGCCTCTGCACTATGCACTACGCCTCTGCACTACACACTACGCCTCTGCACTACGCACTACGCCTCTGCACTACGCACTACCCCTCTGCACTACACCTCTGCACTCTGCACTACGCACTATGCCTCTGCACTACGCACTACGCCTCTGCACTACGCACTACGCCTCTGCACTCTGCACTACGCCTCTGCACTACGCCTCTGCACTCTGCCTCTGCACTACGCACTACGCCTCTGCACTACGCACTACGCCTCTGCACTACGCACTACGCCTCTGCACTACGCACTACGCCTCTGCACTATGCACTACGCCTCTGCACTACACACTACGCCTCTGCACTACGCACTACGCCTCTGCACTACGCCTCTGCACTACGCCTCTGCACTACGCACTATGCCTCTGCACTCTGCACTACACCTCTGCACTCTGCACTACGCCTCTGCACTACGCACTACGCCTCTGCACTACGCCTCTGCACTCTGCACTACGCCTCTGCACTCTGCACTCCGCACTACGCCTCTGCACTACACCTCTGCACTCTGCACTACGCCTCTGCACTACGCACTATGCCTCTGCACTACGCACTACACACTACGCCTCTGCACTACGCCTCTGCACTACGCACTATGCCTCTGCACTACGCACTACACCTCTGCACTACGCACTACACCTCTGCACTATGCACTACGCCTCTGCACTCTGCACTACGCCTCTGCACTACACCTCTGCACTACGCACTACGCCTCTGCACAACGCCTCTGCACTACGCCTCTGCACTACGCACTCTGCACTACGCACTCTGCACTACGCCTCTGCACTACGCCTCTGCACTACGCCTCTGCACTACGCCTCTGCACTACGCCTCTGCATTCTGCACTACGCCTCTGCACTACGCACTACGCCTCTGCACTATGCACTACGCCTCTGCACTATGCACTACGCCTCTGCACTACGCCTCTGCACTCTGCACTACGCCTCTGCACTACGCCTCTGCACTCTGCACTACGCACTACGCCTCTGCACTACACCTGTGCACTCTGCACTACGCCTCTGCACTACGCACTATGCCTCTGCACTACGCACTACACACTACGCCTCTGCACTATGCCTCTGCACTACGCACTACGCCTCTGCACTACGCACTACACCTCTGCACTACGCACTACACCTCTGCACTATGCACTACGCCTCTGCACTCTGCACTACGCCTCTGCACTACGCCTCTGCACTACACACTACGCCTCTGCACAACGCCTCTGCACTACGCACTACGCCTCTGCACTACGCACTCTGCACTACGCACTCTGCACTACGCCTCTGCACTACGCCTCTGCACTACGCACTACGCCTCTGCACTCTGCACTACGCACTATGCCTCTGCACTACGCACTACGCCTCTGCACTACGCACTACGCCTCTGCACTATGCACTACGCCTCTGCACTCTGCACTACGCCTCTGCACTACGCCTCTGCACTACGTCTCTGCACTACGCACTATGCCTCTGCACTACGCACTACGCCTCTGCACTACGCACTCTGCACTACGCCTCTGCACTACGCCTCTGCACTACGCCTCTGCACTATGCCTCTGCACTCTGCACTACGCCTCTGCACTACGCACTACGCCTCTGCACTCTGTACTACGCACTACGCCTCTGCACTACGCACTACGCACTACGCCTCTGCACTACGCACTACGCCTCTGCACTACGCACTACGCCTCTGCACTACGCACTACGCCTCTGCACTACGCACTACGCCTCTGCACTACGCCTCTGCACTACGCCTCTGCACTACGCACTATGCCTCTGCACTCTGCACTACACCTCTGCACTCTGCACTACGCCTCTGCACTACGCACTACGCCTCTGCACTACGCCTCTGCACTCTGCACTACGCCTTTGCACTCTGCACTCCGCACTACGCCTCTGCACTAGACCTCTGCACTCTGCACTACGCCTCTGCACTACGCACTATGCCTCTGCACTACGCACTACACACTACGCCTCTGCACTACGCCTCTGCACTACGCACTATGCCTCTGCACTACGCACTACACCTCTGCACTACGCACTACACCTCTGCACTATGCACTACGCCTCTGCACTCTGCACTACGCCTCTGCACTACGCCTCTGCACTACGCACTACGCCTCTGCACAATGCCTCTGCACTACGCCTCTGCACTACGCACTCTGCACTACGCCTCTGCACTACGCCTCTGCACTACGCCTCTGCACTACGCCTCTGCACTACGCCTCTGCACTACGCCTCTGCATTCTGCACTACGCCTCTGCACTACGCACTATGCCTCTGCACTAAGCACTACGCCTCTGCACTCTGCACTACGCCTCTGCACTACGCACTATGCACTACGCCTCTGCACTACGCACTACGCCTCTGCACTATGCACTACGCCTCTGCACTACACACTACGCCTCTGCACTACGCCTCTGCACTCTGCACTACGCCTCTGCACTCTGCACTCCGCACTACGCCTCTGCACTACACCTCTGCACTCTGCACTACGCCTCTGCACTACGCACTATGCCTCTGCACTACGCACTACACACTACGCCTCTGCACTACGCCTCTGCACTACGCACTATGCCTCTGCACTACGCACTACACCTCTGCACTACGCACTACACCTCTGCACTATGCACTACGCCTCTGCACTCTGCACTACGCCTCTGCACTATGCACTACGCCTCTGCACAATGCCTCTGCACTACGCCTCTGCACTACGCACTCTGCACTACGCCTCTGCACTACGCCTCTGCACTACGCCTCTGCACTACGCCTCTGCACTACGCCTCTGCACTACGCCTCTGCATTCTGCACTACGCCTCTGCACTACGCACTATGCCTCTGCACTAAGCACTACGCCTCTGCACTCTGCACTACGCCTCTGCACTACGCACTACGCACTACGCACTACGCCTCTGCACTACGCACTACGCCTCTGCACTACGCACTACGCCTCTGCACTACACACTACGCCTCTGCACTACGCACTACGCCTCTGCACTACGCACTACCCCTCTGCACTATGCCTCTGCACTCTGCACTACGCACTATGCCTCTGCACTACGCACTACGCCTCTGCACTACGCACTACGCCTCTGCACTCTGCACTACGCCTCTGCACTACGCCTCTGCACTCTGCCTCTGCACTACGCACTACGCCTCTGCACTACGCACTACGCCTCTGCACTACGCACTACGCCTCTGCACTACGCACTACGCCTCTGCACTACACACTACGCCTCTGCACTACGCACTACGCCTCTGCACTACGCCTCTGCACTACGCCTCTGCACTACGCACTATGCCTCTGCACTCTGCACTACACCTCTGCACTCTGCACTACGCCTCTGCACTACGCACTACGCCTCTGCACTACGCCTCTGCACTCTGCACTACGCCTCTGCACTCTGCACTCCGCACTACGCCTCTGCACTACACCTCTGCACTCTGCACTACGCCTCTGCACTACGCACTATGCCTCTGCACTACGCACTACACACTACGCCTCTGCACTACGCCTCTGCACTACGCACTATGCCTCTGCACTACGCACTACACCTCTGCACTACGCACTACACCTCTGCACTATGCACTACGCCTCTGCACTCTGCACTACGCCTCTGCACTACACCTCTGCACTACGCACTACGCCTCTGCACAACGCCTCTGCACTACGCCTCTGCACTACGCACTCTGCACTACGCCTCTGCACTACGCCTCTGCACTACGCCTCTGCACTACGCCTCTGCACTACGCCTCTGCATTCTGCACTACGCCTCTGCACTACGCACTATGCCTCTGCACTAAGCACTACGCCTCTGCACTCTGCACTACGCCTCTGCACTACGCACTACGCACTACGCCTCTGCACTACGCACTACGCCTCTGCACTACGCACTACGCCTCTGCACTACACACTACGCCTCTGCACTACGCACTACGCCTCTGCACTACGCACTACCCCTCTGCACTACGCCTCTGCACTCTGCACTACGCACTACGCCTCTGCACTACGCACTACGCCTCTGCACTACGCACTACGCCTCTGCACTCTGCACTACGCCTCTGCACTACGCCTCTGCACTCTGCCTCTGCACTACGCACTACGCCTCTGCACTACGCACTACGCCTCTGCACTACGCACTACGCCTCTGCACTACGCACTACGCCTCTGCACTACGCACTATGCACTACGCCTCTGCACTACGCACTACGCCTCTGCACTACGCCTCTGCACTACGCACTACCCCTCTGCACTACGCACTACGCCTCTGCACTACGCACTACGCCTCTGCACTACGCACTACGCCTTTGCAATCTGCACTACGCCTCTGCACTACGCCTCTGCACTCTGCACTACGCCTCTGCACTACGCCTCTGCACTCTGCCTCTGCACTACGCACTACGCCTCTGCACTACGCACTACGCCTCTGCACTACGCACTACGCCTCTGCACTACGCACTACGCCTCTGCACTACGCACTACGCCTCTGCACTCTGCACTCTGCACTACGCCTCTGCACAACGCACTACACCTCTGCACTACACCTCTGCACTACGCCTCTGCACTACGCACTACGACTCTGCACTACGCACTACGCCTCTGCACTACGCCTCTGCACTACGCCTCTGCACTACGCACTCTGCACTACGCACTACGCCTATGCACTACGCACTACGCCTCTGCACTACGCACTACGCCTCTGCACTACACCTCTGCACTACGACTCTGCACTACGCACTACGCCTCTGCACTACGCACTACGCCTCTGCACTACGCACTACGCCTCTGCACTACGCCTCTGCACTACGCACTACGCCTCTGCACTACGCCTCTGCACTACGCACTACGCCTCTGCACTACGCACTACGCCTCTGCACTACGCACTACGCCTCTGCACTATGCCTCTGCACTACGCACTACGCCTCTGCACTACGCACTCTGCACTACGCACTACGCCTATGCACTACGCACTACGCCTCTGCACTACGCACTACGCCTCTGCACTACGCCTCTGCACTACGCACTACGCCTCTGCACTACGCCTCTGCACTATGCACTACGCCTCTGCACTACGCACTACGCCTCTGCACTACGCACTACGCCTCTGCACTACGCACTACGCCTCTGCACTACGCACTCTGCACTACGCACTATGCCTATGCACTACGCCTCTGCTCTACGCACTACGCCTCTGCACTACACACTACGCCTCTGCACTATGCACTACGCACTACACCTCTGCACTACGCACTACGCCTCTGCACTACGCCTCTGCACTACGCACCAGATCTGATGCATGTGATTCTCTACAAAAAACACAGCAGTGCACACGCTCCCACCACCATCTGCCTTCAATTACCGGCACCTCGGACAGCTGGTAATTGAGGATTTATGTATTCTTCTGCCGAACACTTTATGCAGCGCTCGCACCATCTGGATTGCATTACACGGCCACTCTGACAGCTCCTAATTACGATTAATCACTCTGCCGTGCTCGTTCTCGCACAGAATATGCCACATCGGGCACGAGTAAATTACTTACAGCCTATCAGGTCAACACTACTAAATACACAGCACAGCGAAGACGAATCACTAGGCAGATTCCATAAAAAACTAAGGAATGTGCCAGCCTGGACCCCTTTCTGCATTGAACACATTAGGGCTCGCAAGCTCCGCCTCCACGAAGTGGAGGCTTAGGCCCGAGCCCTAAAAAGCAGTCATATGTATTTCGTTGGTTAGCGTTCGGCCATCACCAATTCTCACCCTGACCCAATTGTCGGAGTACAATAATTGTATCATTTTTAGTAGCGACTCTGGAATTCCTTGATCCTTAAGTTTCATCCACAGTATGTGCCTATTCACACAGTTGAATGCCGATTTAAAATCAACAAAACAAAAGTACAGGGGCTGTTTACCTAAAAGCGCCTTATCCATTAAAACCGATAGGATTAATATATTTGTTATCTAGACCTAGACCTTTGACAAAGAGAAGTGTGGCTCAATGGTTAGAGCGGCAGACCCTGATGCAGAGGTCTAGCCCGGGATCAGGGTTCAATTCCCCGCCTCGGCAGGTCTTGAGCTAAAAAAAATTTCCACGGACCTGATAATTCTCGCCTCGTTGCCTATTCCAATCATGGAGTCCCACTCTGCAACTCTGGGCAATAGCTTGCTTAATCTCCACAACGGCCCCCACAATGCTAAGGATGCCTGGCCTCCACCTTGGGGGTTCCCAGGAGTGGACACCTCACAGGGAAAGCCGGGATGGGTTCCACAGCGGTATTCATACAAGTGCCTTGAAACCCTTGCGGGTGAGTAGTGCGCTATACAAGTATCAATTTACATTTACATTTTTACAAACCCAGTTTTATTCGGGGCAATACCCGCATCTCCTTAACCAAGTCTGTTAAGCTTGATAGTAATAGCCCCGCAAACAATTTTGCGTCAGTATCTTGGAGGGTAATCAAACGATAGTTCTCCGGTAATTGCCAGGTTCCTTTCTTAAAGGTAGGAGATATTAATGACCCTGTCCACCATTTCAGTATCTGCCCGGTTTGTACGACTTCATTAAAAACCTTTGTTAAATATGCAGCCCATAAGTCTGGATCTTCTATGTAGAGAGCAAACGGGATGCCATTTGGTCCTGGTGCTCAATCTTTTTGTTTTCTTATTAAATTGGTCACTTGACTTTCTGTAATAAAGATTTCCACATCACATTCTAGGTCTGTTTTAACCATCATTGTCTGCTTGCCTTTCTGAATATTTGCTTTAGATACAGGGTTTAGGTTTTTTTTAAGGAATGCAAACCATTCATCTTCAATTAAGGCAGATGCTACCTCAGATTTATTGGGCCTGCTTAATCCATTAATAATTTTCCAAACCTCCCTTGAGTTTGCTTGGTTACAAGCATAGAAAATGTAGTTATTAATGTGCACTGTGTCAGCCCCTTCATAAGACTTCAATGGCGGCACCCATTGTACCGCTTCCACTACAGGCTGATAAGAAGGTACTCTGTGGGTTCTTTGAATGAGGTGGACAGTCCACTTGTCACCACATACAAAGAGTCACAACCCACCGACTTCAAGGTTGTAACATAGCAGTATAATGACAAGAAGTAGAGTACAAACAGTCACCCCCAAGCTGTGTGCAGGCCAGGCTCCAACTGCCATATTACAAAATTCTCTAGAACCCTCGCCCCACCACGTTCTATAACAGACCTATACATCTAATGAACTTCTGAACACCCCAATAATACTACAGCCCCTTCCTACTAACACAGTCACCCTCCTTGCATTTGGTGGGGATCTGCGTCCCTCAACGTAAAAAAATAAATATATATATATATATATATATATGACTTCCTTGTGCTTTATTCCCTCAGACACAATTCAGGGAGGCGACAAGGCTGGCGGGGGCAAGTGGGCCCTAACAGTGGTGGTTGAGGTTGTTTGCCTTTGATGTCTTGGGGTTCATTCTACTGTGACTCAGGCAAATCCACCCAAGTACAACCCATACTGCACTTGACACACTGGATAGCGAGGATCAGCACTTCAGGGCGTCTCGTTGAGTAGTGTGGGGGCGAGGGGAGGAAGAGCTCAAAACTTAACAATCAGTCAACAAACACAGTGTCTTAAAGTCTCACCCATTTCTAGTATTTTTCTAATAGAAAGTTCTTTTCATCACACATCAGAAGAGAAAATTCTACACAACCAAATTTGCCAATATTTGGTGCTGCACTTGAATATAATAAACAAGTATGCCTAAAAGCAAAAATGTGTTTAGCCTGAAACACACACATTTGCTATTGTAGCCTCTAGCATAAAGGGAACTACTTGTATTTGGATGTGCTCCTTGTGAAAGAGCAGAAGGCTGCCCCTCACAGTGAAATTAGCAAACAGCTGAGGATGTTGTCTCCCAGTGCTTTGATTGGACACAGTAATGTAGGGCAATGCAGAGAAACTGTAGCACAACACTTTGCTAAAAATCTGTAGGCTTTTAAAGGTCACATGTATATGTTCCCAGTACATTCAATGAGTGACACGCAGTTCAGAACCCCCCCCCCCCAGAAGTGTTGCAAATTCACTAATCCAAAAACAGTTATCAGTGTTAAAAATTGTGCAATCAGCTCCATTTCTAAAAAAGTATAGATGGTATGGGGAATTCCAATGTCAGGTGTCCTAGAAAGCCCTGGCTTGTCACAGCTGACCCTCCCCACAAAATGAACACCACTCCTGGCTTTCAATCAGCCCCTGCCAAGGTCACACACAGCTCTGGCAATGCACTTGAGGTATTACAAGCCACCTGCGATGTTCAATACTCTTCTCTTCTATTCAAGCACACAGTTCCTCCAATACTACTATTGATGTACAGCAGCCCATGGTCTCTCTCACACACACACATTCACTCTACCAGACACACATGCATACACTCACACTCATTCTCTTGATTGAGACACAGCTTTGCTAACCTCTTAACTCAGTCAAGTGACACATATTTCAACTAGTGCCACCAGGACCTGCTTTAGCGCTGTAGCACTCAGTGCAGCAATCTTTGTGGTATACAGCCTTTACAACTAAACTTTTACAACGAACTACCATTACAACGCAACTTTTACAACGCAAACTATTACAACGCATAGCGCTGGGGGGCGCTCTAGGATAGGGAATAGGTTAATTTACTATCCAATAACCTTCCCTACTATCCACGGGGACTGGAGTTGGAATAGTAAATTAAACTATTCACTATCCAGCGCCTAAAAGCACTATGCGTTGTAATGGTATGCGATGTAAAAACCGCGTTGTAAAGGTAGGCGTTGTAAAAGTATGCGTTGTAACGTCATACATCCATCTTTGTTGGCGCCACCCCCTAAAAACCTCGGGGCATATTACCAAGCTATAGCGATAATTATCGCTAAGCTTGGTTAGCGGCCAAAATTATATCGCCGAGCTTCGCCTATTTTTATCGCTTAGGAGCCTTGATATTATCAAGGTTTATCTCCTAAGCAATAAAAATCGGCCGAAATGCATGAATATCGCTGACAAGTCAGCGATATTCATGCATTACCGAGCAAATGATCTTAGCCATGTTATCCACATACCATTGGATAACATGGCTAAGAACTGCTCTGGGCAGGCGTTAGCTTTTGGAGATAATCGCGCTTAGCGCGATTATTTCCAAAAGTTGGTAATAGGGGATAGCGATGTTATCGACTGTTTACAGTCGCTAACATCTTGGCACGACCACTTTGCATGTCATTAGCGATAATTATCGCTGACATGCAAAGTGGGCCCCTAAATGCCCGCTATCGCCTATTAGCTGTCGCTAACTGGTGTTAGCGACAGCTAGGTAATAGGGCGATAAAATTATCGCCGGTTTAGCGGGAAAAATTCCCGCTACAGCGGCAAGAAGGCCCTTGGTAATATGCCCCCTCCTTCTCTATGAACTCCTCTCTCACTTGCATTTCATTTGTTTTATAGTGCTACTCAGACGAGTGAAGGGTGTCAGAGCACATTACATCACACACACATTATACATAGCTAATGAATCACATGTGTATAAATCAGTCTATAGGAAACGTGACTTAAGACAATGAGGATTACAAAGGTAGGAGTCACATGTCACTGGTACTAGTAGGCAGTATATTTTAAGAGTGTTTGGTTTGGAAAAGCACAGACCTAGGATTTAAAACATACCACAATTGTTGGCTTTACTAATAAAGATGTATTTCTACCCAAATGAACCATTTGTAGAAACTTTAGGGTAATGATAGACTGGGGGAAAAAACTAACACTCTAACCTATGCTATTCAGTTTGCCTGCAGTTCTTTGATGACAGTTCATAGCTGATTGTGTTGTATTAGGGTTCTAATTTATGAACTGTAAGTAACAAAAGGATCTTTGTTATAAAACCAGCAATCCACTGAGCAGTCCACGAAAATACAGTTAGATGATTTGTGAGGTACATGTTCTTTCCAGCAGGCATATTAACGCTCTACATTATTGTATTATGAGTGGAAACTACCACTACACAAAAATCTCTCTCTCCAGCACAAACATTAGTCACCAGAGTTGTTCCAACATTGTATTGCTCCCTGAAAACTGCTGGACACAGAAAGAACTCTGCAGCAGGTGCTTTTTAAACTTGTATTGTTTCTAAACATGGTGCCCCCAAAGTCAGCACCAGGTGCGGTTGCACCAGTCGCACTGCCCTAGAGTCGGCCCCAAGTGCAACTAAATCCTAATCTGCATCACTCCATATCACTTCAGTTCTCAATGTAAAACACATTTCTTTGCTGGTAAATTAGCTTTCGCTCCTTACCTGCAGCAGGCCCAGCTAGGATGTGTGCTCTCCTCTCACACACACACACACACACACACACACACACACACACACTCCTGGTATGCCTAACCCTGAACACCAGCAATCTCTGCTACTCTACACCTGATGGAGGAGAACTCCACCAGAGCTCTTTAGTAATGACCTGTAGGTACCTGGCTTCAGTTTTCAGGTGATGATGCTCATACAGCCAGACAACACACACACTTGATTGTTTCCCCCACAAGACATGCCTCAGCGAATCTCAAGGGGCTTTGCCAGTTGTTTCTTCATGTGCTGCACACCCTATGATTCTAGTCCTCTTTGACATACACACAGGTACTAATCAATCTAACAGCTTACCTGCAGAAGCCCTTCATTTAGCTATTTGTGAATGACATATGGCCTGGTATTTCCGAGTCCCCTCCCATGGGTTGATTTGTTGACCCCCTACACTCCCCTCCAGACAGGGGTTGCGGGATGGCTGTTTGCAACCCCCCCCCTCTTTCCCCCGAGGTACCGATAATAAAGCATCCAAACACAGAACATTGGATTAGGGGTCGGATAACCCCAGCCATATTTTTATTAAAATTAATAAATCATAATAAAATTATTAACACAATTTTGATATGAAGAAAACCCAAACATATTCAATAAAATTTCCAATACACATATTTACACATCTTTGACGGCTAAGTTTTTTTTTCTACAACTTTAGTTAGCGTTTTCATCAATACAAAAAACCTAAATTAATGTGCGTGCAGCAGTCCACAGTCACAGGCTGTCTCATCATACAGAATTGGCGTCATAAGTAACATGGTAATATGTTCGAAGTGGCATCCAATGAGAAGACCGATGGCACAGATAATTGCTAATAACAGTAGGGTCCATGAACCAAACCCACTCATGGTTGCAAACGAAAAACAATCCCTCCAACAGCCACATCTCCCCCTCCCACACAACGAACCCGCTAGTCAGTGTTGTATACTTTACAATGTGTATTTACAGAAATTAATCGAGCCAAATGGTGTGAAGTGTTCACCCAACTCCATCCGGGACTATCCCCTGCTCCAGCTGAGACTCAGTTGCTTGTCTAATGGTCTCGACATATGTCTTGTAGTGTCCCCAGATATCTTTGGGGCGTAACGTGCTGGGCATCATACTTGCATAGAGCTCACTGTTTACATTGCAGTACGCGACACTACGCAACCAACCTTGGACATTCGGGGCAGTTTTTCGCCCCCAGTGCAGTGCCGTCTCCCGCTTAGCTAATTAAAAGACCTAGTGCTGCCAACCTACGATTTTTGAGGGGAAAGTTACAGTGTAGCCTAACAGGGCAACCTCTGGAATCAGAGTCAATGGGATGTTCAACATTTGCCCAAGCCTGTGATGTGCTTGCATCCAATAGTCTTGTAGTTTCAGGCATGTCCAAGTGAGATGTGCAAAGTCCGCATGTGGAGCAGAACATTTGCGACAATTGTGTGGCGTAGATGGGTCTATTTTATGTGTTAGTGCTGGGGTAAAATAGATGCAGCGTAAAAATTTGAAATGTGGGCGTTTGTGTCTGCTGTTAAGCAAAATGTCTTGTGTGACCGAGTAGCAGTGAGCCCACTGCTCATCAGTGATTGTAATACCCAGGTCATGTTCCCATGTACTGCGAGTCTTGCTGTCCTGTACCGGTTTCAGTGTGGCGCATGCCCTGTAAAGTTTTGATATCAGGTGCGTACCGTCTGCTTTTTCTACAAGTATCGTTAGGGGAGGGAACAAAGCTGGCTCTAGTGGGAATGTCGTTAAAATGGAGCGCAGTGTGGAGTGAAGGCAGCTTAATACAAATGTGTCCATAAAATCTACTGCATTAAAATGTGCATCTTCCGAGGGTGACAAGACGTGGCCATCAGGGTACAAGTCTCCTAGTTTGGTCAAGTCTAACTTCGCCAAGATCCGCTGCACCAGTTGCTCCGACGTGATGGGGATTAACCGAGGATTAATGACAGGTAGGGCAGAGGAGTATAACCTATCTGATCCAGTGATCCGGCACAGTTTATGCCATGCCTATGTCGTGGAAGATACAGTCTGAATATCTAGTGGGTCTCTGGGAAAACCTACCGGTAATACAGCCGAGAGGTGTCCGGGAAGTACCAGGTCTGCCTCAGATCTCAAATAAGGGATCAGGGCATCTGGATGGTACCAGTGATATGCATACCTACACTGTGCCAGCAAATAATAAAGCTGAAAATCTGGACCATTATAACCCCCTCTCTCATATGGCAACGTGAGGACTGCCCATCGAACCTGTGCATGTTTACCACCCCAAACTAAACAACTCTGGAGAGAACGGAGTGTGCTAAAAAAGTGATTAGTGAGAGGAATCGGTATGTTGATGAATAAATATAGAAATTTGAGGAGGATTACCATTTTAATAATGGCGACTCGGCCTGCCTTCGACAAGGGCAATTTCAACCATTTCTCAATTTGAGCAGTAAGCGTGTCTACTGCCCTACCATAATTAGGACTGAGTATCTGGGCTGTGTCTAGGTGAACGTGTATGCCTAAATACTTTATCGACTCCGTGCACCATTCAGGGGGAACTCAAGTTCCCATGGCTGTGTGCTAGTTGTCAATGGAAATATGACCGATTTGTGCCAGTTTATGCCCAATCCAGAGAAACTGCCAAACCTGATGATTTCTCTAATAAATTCGTTTAGGTTATCCTGGAGGTGTCTAACATATAAAATTGTGTTGTCTGCATATAGTGATACCAATAGGGGGGCCGGTATTGAATTGTAATCCCCTGTGGAGATGCTTTTCTTGGAAATGACGTATGAAGGGGTCCATGGCTAGTATGAACAATGAGGGGGACAGTGGACAGCCCTGCCTGGTTCCTCGTGTTAGTTCAAATGGGCTAGAAAGTTTACCATTTAAACGCAACCGGGCAGTCGGTTTATTATATAAAAGGGCTGTTGTGGCAAACAAACCCATGGACATGCCCATGGAATGCATTATAGAGAGAAAAAAGGACCATTCCAGGGAGTCAAATGCCTTTTTATGTGTCCAACAGTATGGCGGCGGCCGGGGTGGCAGGGTCAATCCGATGGATGACCGAGAATAGTGTGCAGAGATTCAGGGAGGTGGAACGATGTGGCACAAACCCGGATTGAGCTGGGGAGATTATAAATTGCATCAATTGGGACAATCTATTGGTAATAACCTTCGCTAATATTTTGTAATCTAAATTTAGGAGGGATAATGGATGATAAGAGCCGCATTGCCTAGGGTCTTTGCCCGGTTTGGGAAGCAGAATTATGACCGCCTCACGTAGAGTAGGGGGGAGAGTCTGCCATTCAAGGGCCTCTACATAGACTTCAATGAGTTTGGGAGTTAAGATATCTTTGAACATTTTGTAGAATTCCCCCGTAAATCCATCTATCCCAAACGCCGAGGAGCCCCGAATAGTGTCTATGGCAAGAAGCACATCTGCAACAGAAATGGGTTCAGCTAAAAAGTCCTGTATATATTTTTCAAGGTATACCAATGCGACTTCGTCTAAGTAGCCCTCTTGCGCTTCTTTCTCATCTCCAAGAGTAGATGAGTATAGTTTGGTGAAGAAACCCAGAAAGCTACCCTGAATGTCTTTCTTGGTGGTGTAATTGTGTGTGTCAGAGGCTCGCAGTTCAGTAATGTATGTTTTGTGATAAGGTGAGCGGAACAGTTGAGCAAGAACTTTACCAGGTCTCTCTCCGTCTACGTACCATTGGGCAGTCTGGTATTTTCCCAGAAATAAAATTTCCCTATCTGCTGTGTCTCTGTAGTCCTCTAATTGCATCAATCGCCTCTGTTTATGTGTAGGTGTAGTGTGTTGTGCATTGGCCTCATCTAGCGTTTTGAGGTCTTGTTCAAGTCTCGCCAATGTGTTACGTAGATCTTTAAGTACACAGGCGTGTTTCGCAATGCATGTGCCCCTGAGAACCGCTTTGAAGCCCTCCCACAGGATCGCCCATGAATCTACTGAGCCTGTATTTATATCGAAGTAATCTTCAATAGCATTGTGTATCTCAGCCTGGAATACCTCATCCTGTAATGCGCGGTTAGGGAACCGCCATTGGCGCTCAAAGCCCTCAGGGCGGGGGAACTGTAACTGCAATTTCACTTTGGAATGGTCCAAATAGGTCAGAGGGAGGGACTCCACCTGCGAGCACCAGCCGTATATGTCTGGCGAGAGCAGCCAGGAATCGATCCTCATCCATGTGTTGTATTGGCCTGAATAGTGTGTGTATTCTGTCGTGTTTGGGTACCGTTTACGCCATATGTCTCATAGGGAGAACCGATCGCAGAGCTCCAGGAGTGCACGTCGAGCTCGGGGTTTAGTGTCTTGTGCCCCCGAGGTACTGTCTGCGATTGGGGAGTATGTTAAAATCCCCGCCAACTATCAAAGTCTGTGGGTCAAGTTTGTCGAGCTGTGAAGACAAAGCATGTAAAAATTCTGGGGCATCTATATTGGGGGCATATATGCATAATAGTGTAATTTTCCTACCAAACAGGGTCCTCGTAACTATCAAATAGCGTGCCTCGCAGTCTTGTTGACAGGAGCTTAAGTAGAATGGAACTGTACTGCGTATTAAAATGGCTGTCACCCTTGCGTAGTTACTATAATTTGCAAAATATCTATTCGTCCCCCAGCTGTACCCAAAGTGCGCCTTGTCATTCTTGGGGAGGTGAGTTTCTTGTAAAAAAGCAACATCTACCTTGTGTCGTACTAAATAATGAAGAACCTGTCTCCGTTTTCGAGTGTTATTTAAGCCCCTCACATTCGATGAGAGCAGAGTGAGGCCCAATGGACCCTCAACATTACCAAACTTGGTCATCTAACTGGTGTGATGATTCTGTAAGTGTAGACAGTTAACTACTAACATCAGTGATTGGCCTGGAGTGCTGCAACCAAACGAAAAGGACTGACTTATTAATGAAATCAGCAACCCATCACCCAGACAAATCCCCACCCGGGGAAGGGCCATACCCCAAATGAAAGTGAACGTGAGATACCACATATCTTTACACATAAATGACGTTCCCAATAAACAGTACCCCAAGATGGAACAAACCATACACAAAGGATATACCATGGGGGGCAGCAACGCCCCGGCCAGTCTCCAGCAGACTGTAATAGCAAAACTAAATTATGCAACGTGTTCCTGCAAAATGAAACAAAATATCATGCAATAGAAAATAGTCAGATCATCCTGTGCCAGCACTTGAGAACAGTTTCGCACTTGCATCTGAGCCGCGGTGCAGGGGAGAAGATCTTGACCCAGCCCCACTCGTAGGAATGTTTTTCTGTTTGTATACCCGGCAAAACTCCTGCGCCTCTGTCGGGTTATCAAATATGTGAGTTTGATTTATTTAAAGGTTTACTTACCTGCAAACCTCCATTATCCATACATTACTAACCCCCACCCTGCCCCTCCCCCTCCCCACGTCACCGCCCCGGCAGGTACTCCCATACCGACCGCGGCTGGCAATATACGAGTAAAAAATATAGAACCAGATCGCCTTTGTGATTTAAGATATACCCACTAATGTCATATATGAAATTCATTTCATGAGATCAGCCTTTTGAGGAAACCAACGTAGAATACGTACATAGGTCCTGCAACAAAACTATACGGGTTAGCCTCCGGAGGACTCGCATTGAGAATTGAGCCTTAATAACTCAACTCAGGAGTTATTTTAACTTGAAAAAGAGACAATCTATTACTCTGTCTTGAAAAAGGCGGTGCCTACCAAGCCATAACACCGAAACTCGTTGACGTATAAAAGTTTTTGGGAATTAAATTCGAGGAACTATTGGGGTGTCATCTGTTGATACTAGCCTGACATGATGTATAGATACCAAACGGATTAATTGATCATAATATTTTTCTAATGATTCACTTTAAATTTGTCTCTTTTTGTACTTTTAAACATTTTGCTTGTCAATTTGGAACATTTATCCAAGGGATTTTTTCCTTTCGTTGATAGGCTATAAAGAGGACCGAGGCAAATATAACTGCACTTTTAGTTTTTTGATACACTCACTCTAAAGTACCTAAACACACTGCCTAAAGCACCAGTCCTCACAAAGAGAGTGGTTGTCTGGTTCTTGTAGGGTTTACCCACTGTAGGAGTACTGATCCAGTACTCACAGCATGTATTATACATACATATACACACACACACACATGCGCGCAATCATGCAATCACACGCACACACACACACACACACACATACTCCCTTGGGCACATTTTCACATCTCATTTGCTTACAATCATGCGACTCACACATACATGTGGACACATTCATGTGTAACGCATGCCTATGCATACACATTCACAGACATGCAACATTCTCAGGTGCACACTCAGACACACCCAATTGCACACATACACACACACCATCATCATTCAGAACCTTTCTATGCTTAATTTAGCATTTACGGTTTATCTGTGGGTGCAGAGCAGCAGACCCCAGTCCCGACCCCAAGCTCCACCAGACAGGCCCAACACCCATACTGCTTAAAAGCAGCTGGGAACTCTGGCCCAAGAACATTGCTGTCTGTAATGCATTGTGTCAGGTCTCAGGGGTCACTGTGACAGGGTTCTGCAAGCGTGCAGAACTTACTTGAGTTCGGATCATACACTCGTCATGTCCTGTCACAGTGATGTACTCAACAGCCACCAGAACAGTCAACTGATGAGTCTACCCCACAAGCCAGTCATCTGTAATATCATACACAATTGACAGTAAACATTGGAGTGGGGTGTTCCATCCCACACCTCCAACCCTGCCGAGGATACGCCCAGGGGCTACGTTACAGACTATATTAGCGTGCAAAATAACTATGGACTGAGATCCGGCCCAAGTAAAAAGCAGTGGCTGAGATTAAAACAAGCCTTCCTTGCATCACTTTTTTGTATACTTTAGTCTGTCGCCATAACCGGGACGGGTATACACAGACAGGGGTCCCATGCACACTATGCCACTGGAATCAAGCTACCTGGCTGATAAAGCCATAGGTAGGATGTCACTGATTCCCGTTAAAGGAGGACCTGGCTTGCTGTTTCGGGCTGGACTGCTCCAATTCGAGTAGGGTCAAGACTGATTTGCATATGGCTGTGTCGAAACTGAAGTGGCTTGGCTTACAAAATAATGATGGACTGGGGTGCGGCCCAAAAAAATTACCAATGGCTGAGATTAATTCAAGCTTTCCATCAATCACTTTTTTGTACACAGACACGGAACAACACTGTTTACCCTTCCTCAGTCTTAACTGTGGAGATCAGGTACAATTGGAACTGAGTCCAGATAAATAATTTGAAGGAGGTCTTTATTTAGAAGGACAATAAAGGACACTTGACAATGGTAGAGTGGCTGCCATCTGGTAATTGGAGTGCAGGAAAGTGTGTGAAGAATTTTAAAGTAAGTGCATATACAAATGCACAGAGATACGTACAAAGGAAAGCACACGAAGTAAGCTAAATTCTGATAAATATTCAGTTAAATACATTTTGAATTAATATATTTATGTTACTATAATATTAAAATAAGAAATATAAGAATCAAACTTTTTTGGAGGAGGTTCCTCATATGACATACCAAGAATTCGAGCTGCGGTCTAGGAGTATTTTGCTGTCTGCAAAGAATAACAAGTATGTTTTTAATGCACAACACATAAATGGTTTCTTCACATTGTTTTGTAATGCTCCTGATCTTCCTTTAGATGATTTTTGAGGGCTGGCTTAATTTTGGGATTCGTATGGAAAATCTCGTACTAGTTTTCATCTTTTCTTTCAAGAGGGATGAACCAAGTGAACCAGGACTAGGGAACAGGGTGAGAAGGATATGGAACAGGTGGAGTAGGACCCAGTTGGCTAGAGGATGCCTAGGAGGGTCCCAGAGCACCGGAAGTGCAGAGCACCACAGACCGAGGACCAGAGCAACAAAGAGGACCAATACCAGAAGACAGACTCAAGAGAGCCAGCACCAGGAGAAATGTTTAAAGTAGGATTAGGGACTGGAAGACTGGGACCACAGAGATCAGATCAAGGAGGTCCAATGGGCCAGAAGCAGAAGGACCAATACCTGGAAGACTACGTCCAACAAGGACTAGGGCTAGCAGGGCCCGTACACCCTAGATCAGCAGGACCAGGAGCAGTAGAAATGAAGATGAAGTCCAGGGTTCCAGTGGGGCTTGTATCAGAAGGTCCACAATTGCCAAGGAGGATAAAGGCCAGAAGGAATTTAAAAGAAACACCAGACCCAGGAGGTCCACTATCAGGTGGATCATGATAGAAAGAATCAGGGTCAGATGGATAAGTACAAGGTGGAACAGGCAAACCAAGAATCCTAGTAGCACTGGAATGGAGCAGGAGGACTGGGGGACTAGGGAAGCTATGGTATTTTTTAGGATTGGGCAATCTTTGAAACCCCCTTGTTCTCAGGCAATCACTGAGAACGAAATGCCGGTGCAAAATAAACTTCCTGTCCACATTAACGTTTTAAATAATTTACCAAAGCCAGTGAGACCATATAATAAGATTTGATTCTGCAGGGCAGATGTACTGGTAATAGAACAACTTCCAAAAATATTGGGTCACCTAATTGAAGCAGCGGGACCTAGAGAAGCACCTGGCAGTACCACAACGAATCTGAGGCACTGTAAAATGTCGGCACTCACTTAAAGCCTTTCTAAAGGCAAATGTACACAACAGAACCGAATAGAGATGTATATTTAGTTGGAGTACCACTAAGTATAGATGCACAAGCCAAAAACCACTGGCACAGACTAATGCAGAACACTGCCTGTTACATATGTGCGACCAACAGAAATACTGCCAAGTGCAGACACCAATGCAATGGATATAGTGCAAAGTACACAAACATACATATAGACTAACACACAGACACACACATATATATATACACACACACACACACACACACACACATATATATATATATATATATATATATATATATATATATATATATATATATATATATTACCTACTGGCGGTCGCCAGTAGGTAGTTATAGTTAGGATTGATTTCCATAGGGAAATCGCAACATTCTATTGGGAATAACTTTGGCGCCGGTTGAGGAATCTGCCTGAATTGTTCAGCAACTTTGCCTCGCGGCTCTCCGCTCCTTCCCTGAAAGTTTGGGGGGATTCGTCAAGCGGGGGCCGAGATAAAAGGGGGGTCCCAAAACGTGTTTTCCCAATGTTAATTTCCATAGGGCAGTCGGTCGCACTTTTAGCTCGAACGGCTGAATGGATTTTCACCAAACTTGGCAAAATTGTAGGGACTGGTAGCCCGATGTGCCTTTGCTATGTCTCAAGATATGTGCTCCAGAGGATTTTGAGTAATTTAGGTTCCCAAAAATTTATATATCTATAGCCGCGCCCCGGTACACGCACCGGGGAGCGCTCCGGGCGCGCCAATCAACTTGCGCACGGAAAGCTAATTGGCTCTCGGGTGTCTGTAAACATTCGAAACAGTCCGCAGCGGCCGCCATCTTGTGTCTCGGTAGGATCGAGACACAAGAGGTGGCAAAAAGCAAAGGGGGAAATAACCAAAAGGGGGCAGGGTGGACCCCCTGACGCCCTAGGTTTGATGTGGGGGCGATAAAAGGGTCCCTCGGGTAAAAAAAAAAAAAATCCGGTTTTCGCGGGGGGAGCGCCCGGTACGCACACCGGGGAGCGCACCGGGGAGCGTACTTTGGTGAAAAATAGTTAAAATAATAGTGTAAAATAATCATTTTGAGTGATTACAGGTAGGGTAGCTCTGAAAAGAGCTTTTGGGTTCAAAAGAGCTTTTGAGTTCTGTGGCTGTTTTAGGTACCTACAAGTACGTCCCACACACACCCACACGTACACAACCCCACACCCCCACACCCACACACTCCCCACAGACACCTCACACACGCACACCTCCACCCACACCTAAACACCCCACACCCCCACACCGACACCGTACACATCCACACCCACACCCACACATTCCACACACCCACACTCATACACACACCTCACCACCCCCCCAACACACACACACACACGCACACACAGATACCTCACAGACACACCCCACACATCCCACAGACACACCTCCGCCCCCCGCACATACACACACACCCACACCTCACAGACACACCCACACATTCCACACATACACACATATCTTACACACATACCCCCCACACCCACACACCCCCCACACACACCTCACACACCCACATTTCCACCTACACTCAAACACCCCACACACCCACACCCGCACACACACCTTACACACCCCCACCCACACCCACATACTCCATATACCTACATACACCTATACACCTCACCCCCCCAGACACATACACACACACACCTCACAGACACACCCCACCATCCTCCACACACACCTCCCCCGCCCCCACACACATGGGGAAAACTCAGTGAAACAGTAAAATTATAATTTAAAGTGCTAAGAGGTAGGGTAGCTCTGAATAGAATTGTTGTGTTGTGTGGGTGACTTAAGTACCAACATGTAGGTACCAATGCAGAGTCATGTTGTTACAGAAGTTATTGTGGTATATGGAATCTATACTATAGTCTGTCAGGAAAGCAGAAAGAACATGGAGGCAGGAGATGAAAAAGAGATGTCAAATACACATTGGAGATAATATAGTGGGAGAAAGGAAGTATCTATGAGCAAAATTACTATGTAACATAAAAAAGTTGCACAGTATACTATAAGTCTGACTTTACATTATAATCAATTTGGTACTAGTTTAAGAACTACATATAAAAATGAATAATGTCTCAAAGAATTTTAGAATTATTAAATATAAATTTATTTTTCAGATTCTTTTTCCAAATTAAACAGAACTTGTAATATTTGACTGTCAGAAATGTCCTCATTTTGAATCAGCAAATCTACTGATTCTACACATTGAAGTAGTTCATAGTCCCGTGATTCATCCATGAATTCCAAGTTATCATTGGGTACAATAATTTCTTCATTGTTGCTCTCCAGAACAGTTTCAAAGGAAATGTTTTGCTCTCCTTCCATTTTCGTGCTGTAATTTGCATAAAAAATAAATATATCAGTAGGGATAGGGCACTGTTGGGTTTAAGTTCAGACAGGTAGTTTGGATTTTTTAACAGTGAATTTATCTTTGGGCAGTGTATGGTATCAGACTGGAAGTAGAAATATAAAAAAGTGTATGTGATGAAGCCTAAGTAAATTCATAATTATACAAGACAAGCCTAACTCCATCCATAACTATAACAGAGAAGTCTATCTCAATCTATAACTATTACAGAGGGATAGTATATAACTATGAGAAAAAGTTTTCCAAATTAACTTAAAGTGCACAACATACTTCAGTTTTCAAAATAATAACTTACCTTTGAGAAAGCAGTTGAAGTTGTCAGTGAAAATGCTCTTGAAATGTACTTCAGGAAGTAGTAGTCAAAATGGCTGTGTTTCCCTCTCTTTCTTTATATATATTCAGGTACATAACCAATCAAATGTCATGAAATAATAGTAAAAAATGAAAGTAACATTTTAATTGGTTGTCAATTCTAACACTTCAGATGTGTTTTTGTGAAGTAATTTACCTCAGGATGTTTAGAGAGGTCTACAGGCTAAATGGCTCAATGGAATTCCACCAAATTTGGGAAAATGGTAGGGATTGGTATGTAGTATGAGCTATTCTATATTTGGTGAAAGTGTCTCCAGTGGTTTTTATGTAAATTAACTTTTCACATTTTTTGGGAGCGCTTCCCGGTGCGCGCCCCGGTACGCGTGCCGGCAGCGCTACGGGAGTCCTCCATTTTGTGTTTCGGTAGACTTGAGACAGAAAATGGAGGACAAACAACGTTGGGAATGGGTGTAAGGGGGCACGGTAGGCACTCCCTGACCCCCTAGGTTTTCTGAGGGGGTGTTAGGAGGCCCATATGGACCAAAAAAAAAATATATTTTTAAATTTTCACGGGGGGAGCGCCCGGTACGCGCACCGGGAAGCGTACCGGGGAGCGTACTTTGGTGAAAAATAGTGAAAAAAGTTAGAAAAAGATAATCATTTGGAGTGATCAGAGGTAGGGTAGCTCTGAAAAGAGCTTTTGGGTTCTGTGGCTGATTTAGGTACCTACAAGTAGGTACCAATGCACAGTCTTAAATTCAGGAGGAATATTCTATTCCCCTCATCTGAGAAGTGCACACCATCTCCTCTGTAGATATCTTGCATGTTGTAACGCAAGTTGTTGTTGTATATTGAACCCATTCCATAGTCTCTCATGTAAGCAGAAACAGATTTATTCACATGTTTCCGTGCTTTCTCAAATTGTGGACAAAATTGGTTGGACCAGTTCCATTTCTGTCTTTGGCATATATTGGAAAATACCAAGGCAGTTTGAGGAAAAAGTGCCATCAATTGTTCAAAGGTGTCCTTTAAAAGCATTTCCAGACCTACCCCAGTCAAAGTGCCTAAGTCATTTCCACCACAGTGCAGAATTACGAGGTTAGGGTGTGGCAAATGCAAAAAGGTTTTCACCAATGGTATCAATTAGTGACATCTCAATCCTCTCTGGCCAATCCATTTAATGTTTACATTTGGTAAATCAAGGTTGTGAAAATTTCTGGTAGCTGCATACCTTTGAGCCCAGTGGATATAGCTATGTCCAATAATCCAGACAGAATACATGGTAGAGGAGGTTCTGGTGCAGTCAGATGAAGTGTAGGAATAAAATGGCAGTTGGAACAGCAGGAGTTTGCAAAAAAAACCTGTGGAGTTTCAGTGCTCTTGAATCACAAGCAATGATTGGTAGATTGAGATAGTTGAAAACTGTAAGTTAGGGTGCATGGTTGTGTTCTGTGTAAGAAGTAATTTGAATGGTTAAAAAAAGTCATTTAAAGAAACATTGCAACAGATAAGCTGGTGTATTCGCATGTCAAACATCCTTGCTGAGGTGATTTGCAACATTGTAGAATAAACTTTTAAACCTGAGAGCTCAGTGAGGAGGGAGTTGCTATGGTAACAGGTAGAAAGGGCTGAGGGGGGAAGGGTGTTGGTTTCAAAATACAGAGGGAAGAGTTTTGATTGGTTACCATGAGCAATATGTGTGTAGAATTAGAGGTTTTCTGTGCTATTAATGGTTGCAGTGCCTGGAGAACATACCTTTTGCTCTGCTAAAGAAATATTGGTGTGTGTATATGACACTGTTCTGAATCTCCTAAAGCATTTGTAAAGGTGAGTTATGATTCATTTAGATAGACAGTTCAGATTAAGAAGCACATTGATTTTCTTTGCTGTTGGTTTGTGTGATGCTTTTTGAAAATGCATGGTTTCTATATTTGTAAAATAGAGGATTTGTATTTTGTGAAATAGTGATGTTTCAGTAGTGAAGTTGAATGGTTGTACATAGGACTTGCACTCTGTATCTAAAATGTTAATTGAAAAACGATTTTAGTGCAAAACAATGGGTTTTAGTAGTGAAAATGAATGCTTGTAAATAGGATCTGTGCTCTGTTCATAAAATATTAAATAAAAAACGATTTTAGGGTACATTAATGGCTTTCAGTAGTGAAAATGAATGCTTGTACATAGGACCTGTCTTCTGTTTATAAAATGGTAATTGGAAAACGATTTTAGTGCAAATCAATGGCTTTAACATTTTTAAGAAGGAATAAATAGTGTGTGCATAATTTTATAAAAATATTTGAATCTTTTACAAACATGTTACGTGTTTTACCTCAGATTGGGAAGCAGACTGAGTTTCTTTGCTGTTGCTTTGATTTATTTTTTGTGTAATGCTTGGTAGGAATGTTTGCAAGAGATAGGAAATGTATTTGGTAAAATAGTGACTTTTCAAGACTGAAATGGAATGATTGTACATAGGACCTGCACTGTGTTTCTAAAATGTTATTGAAAAATCGATTTTGGAGCAAATTAATAGCTTTTACATGTTTTGAGAAAGAATAAAAAGTGTGTGCATGATTAAATAAAATAATTTGAAGCTTTCACAATCATGTCACCTGTGTTATCTCAGATTAGGAAGCACACCGAGCTTCTTTGCTGTTGGTTTGTGTTATTTTTATGGTAATGCTTGGTAGCATTGTTTGCAAGAGAGAGGAAATGTATTTTGAAAAATAGTGAGTTTTCAGTAATGAAATGGAATGCTTGTACTCCAGCAATGCATCCTTTCACATGGGGAAAGTTGCATGTGAAAGCGTTTGCCTCAGTCTTACGCTTGCTGTAAGGCAGGCGCAAGATTTTGACGTAACAGTGTCCTAAAAGTGATGCAGTGAAATCTCATAGATTTTACTGTGTCACTATTATGAGGCTTTTTGTGGGGGAATGCCCCCTCTGTGTACATTACACTTGACAGACGTATAATGTGGCGCAGAGGTTTAAAAAATGATGCATCTACCCACATGCGTCACTTTTTAAATATGGCGCAACAAGGCACATGTTTATGCCGCCAATGCGTCACAAAAACTGACGCATCAGTAGCGCAAAACTGACGCAGGACTTTATAAACGAGGCTCATCTTTTTCTTGCACACTACTCCAGTTTAGTTCTGTCAACTGCACTCTTGGACACAAGCCTCACATTTTGTGCTCCCCTGGACAGGCTTCATCACATCTGCACTCCTGCTTAGGTGTCAGAAGCCTATCACATGGGGAAAGCTCCTTAAAAAACCTGCTTAGGCCTTATAATTGTTTTTTAGAATAACATTTGAAAAACTATGAAACGGTCATATGTATAAGCTTTTCATTACACTACTAAAATATTTTTGCTGCAAATTAATGAGTTTTACATTTTTGAGAAAGTTTAAATAGTAGGACCTGCACTGTGTTTCTAAAATGTTATTGAAAAATTGATTTTGGGACTAATCAATGAATTCTACATTTTTGAGAAAGAATAAATAGTGTGTGCATGATTACATAAAAAAATTTGACCTTTTCACAATTATGTCACCTGTGTTACCTGAGATTAGGAAGTAGATTGTGCAGATGAGGTGAGACATGTCCAGAGGGACAGAGGAGGTGAGGTTTATGATCAAGACTGTAGTGGGAGAGAGGCCTTTCCTGTGAAGCATAGGTGGTGAAGCCTGTGTATAAGAGTGCAGTGGACTAGATTTCATGAAGTCTATCCCCTACTGGACTCTTAGACACAGGCCTCACCTTCTTTGTACCTGTGGACAGAGCTGTCTTCCACTATACTCTTCAATACAGGCCTCACCTTTTGTGCACCCCTGGAGAATCCTCACCTGATCTGTAACCCTGAATAGATCGTTTGCTTTTTGTCATTGCTTTGTTGTTTGGTAATAGCGGTTTATAATGTGCTATTTTTTTCTTTAACACAGATTGAAATCAAGATTTCAAGAGTAAGCAAACATGCCCTCAAGGAAAAGGAGAAGAAAACAACATAACCGCCAAAAAACAAAAACAGCAACGGAATTACAGCACTCTTCCACAACAAATACTTCAAAAAACAGGAACCAAGCTCCTGGTAAGAGAACTAAGTCTTCTATACGGAACATATGTGCTTCAAAAAATATTGTTGGACAGCATGTAGAAAAAGAGAATGAGAGAGTAAATTTGAAAAGGAATGCGAGAACCTCAAAGAATCCTACAACTGGAGCAGGAGAGAATAATATGTATAGGAATAGAAGGCAGAATCAGTTTAGAGACATTCGTAAACGAATGTTTCGCAATAGGGTGGTTTTAAATTTGTTAAAAAACATTAGGAAAGGTAAACAGAGAGCTGCTTTTTATAAGAAAAAGAAAAGTGTAGAGAAGATTGTTGATCAGGCTTTTGAAGTTAAGAAAAAATTATTCTTTTTAATAATCAATAGAATTAGGACACTTAACAAGACAATTGATGTTTTCAAATCAAAGAGTAATTAATCGGACTCATTTTTGTAAAGTTTTTTCTGGAGAATGGATGCACAGTTCAAGTTGTGAGCCATTTTTTAATGAGGAGAGTTACTTCCAGGAGAATGATTTAGTGCATGCAGTTGACACCAGTGGTCGAGCGTATGAAGTGAAAGACGGTTGTCCGATTGAAAAAGAGAAACTTGTGCCTAGAGAACCAGAAGAGGTGTTAACTGATGAAGTTTTAGGGAGACGTACTAAGGGTCCAGTGTACACTTGGAAGTGTAGTCGTATTTGTAGTGTGCGACAGGAATCATTTGATTTGTTTTGTAATTTCTTATTTACATATAGTAAGAAAAGTCTAAAGCAGAAAGTGAAGTTGTTGCAAGACTTAGATCCTTGCAGAGTGAGAGAAAACACAGGTTTGCAAGGGCATTCACTGGCTTGTCTTTCTAGAAAAGTCTGTCAGAGTGTTTTTCATCATTTTAGGATGTTAGCAGTGCATCATACCAAAATGAGGAAATTAGTGAGAATGTTGTATTATGCAAAAAGTCCAGCACTTAAGCTTAAACAATTAAACAGTGCTCTTTTGCATGGAACTGAATTAGATGTGAAGAAGATTTGTGAAGAAATTGAGATTTGTTATTTTGGTGAAAAAGAGGATAGTGTAGAAATTGACACAGCAATGTAAGGTAATGTGGAAGACAATGTACAGATTTCAAGTACAGAAAAGTTGGAGCAGGAAATTACCAGGTTTAAGGTGAAATCAAGTGAAAGGCCGAATTTTACTTGTGTGTGTTGTCGACGAAGTCATTATAAGCATCAAACTAGATTCGTTGATTTATACGTAAAAAGTGAAAAGATGAATAATTATGAGTGGAAGGATTTTGCAACTTATTTGTGGGTGGAGAATTGTTTTGATTTGAGTTCTGATCAGCGTATTTGTAAATATTGTTATGATAAATTAAATCAAAACAGAATGCCTGCTAGAGGTGTTCATAATAATCTGGAGTTGGTAGACATTCCCCGTGAATTGATGGATTTAAATACATATGAGTCTATTTTGATTCAATGTGTCCTTCCTTTTCAGGCAATTGTTCGCATGGAGCCTAAGATAGGGAAATTGCCTCCTACAGATTTGCAGAGAGGATTAAAGGGAAGAGTTGTTTATTTGCCTCTTGATTTGAAAAAAAATATTGATACAATTGGTATAGAAAAAGTAGAAGAGGAACCTTTAGTTATTCTAGTTAATGGGGTTCCGACAAAGAGTAAGAAAATCTGGCAAGATTTAGTGGATGTTAGGAAAGTCAAAAAGGCAACGTTGTATTTAGTCAAAAACAATGAGTATTACAAAGATGTATGTGTTGCAGCAGAGGAAACAGCTGCAGATGAAGACAGTGATTGTTCAGGCGGCCAAATTGAAAAAGTTGATGTGTCTAGAAGTGAAGAAATATATGAACATTATACTGTTCATCCTTTGCATTCCAAAGAAGTAATGGGGAATGCAATTGAATTGTTTCAAATGAAAGCAGCAAAAGGAAGTCCCATTAGTGTATGGGAAGAAAGTTTGGAAGCTCGTTGTTTTCCACAGCTATTTCCAACAGGTCGAGGTGGACGATATGACGATCGTCCACTTCAAATTCCTGCATCTGAATATCGAACTGTAAGATTATATGCTGAAGATCCAAGGTTTCGTCAATGCATTCCCTATTTGTTTCATCTACTGTATGAAAGTGACTTGTCTGGGCTTTCTTATGCAGTAAACCATATACTGAAAAGTGGAGCACATCTGCAAAATGTTTCGGCGAGGGACTTTATGGAGAAAGTGAATCTGCAAGATAATATTTTGGAATCTCATCTAATCAATCTCATGGCATGTCAGCGTGGTACAAATGAGTATTGGTACCGTCGTCATGGGGAATTGAAATGATGTATGCTAAGAAACTTAGGAACTCCTACATGGTTCCTCACTCTTAGCTGTGCCGAGTATGCATGGGACGACTTACTTCAATTTCTACGAGAGGCAAATGCAAATATACAAAATATAGAATTCAAAACACCTGGAGAGCTGTGTTCTTTGGATCCAGTGAATGTATGCAGATATTTCAATCATAGATTTGAAGCTATGATGTCTTTTATTACCAACAAAAAAAATCCTCCCCTTGGAGAGGTTTTGGAATTCTTTTGGAGAAAGGAGTATCAAGCGAGAGGTGCTCCTCACATACATATTTTGTTGTGGATTAAAGATGCACCCAAATTTGGAACAGATTCGGATGAAACAGTGATGAGTTTCATTGAAGAGTATTCAACATGTGCTGTTCCGAAAACTACAGAGGAAAACAGTTTAAGGCAACAAGTTTTACGCTTTCAATCCCATCGTTGTGGAAAGTACTGTCGTCGAAAATTCAGAAACAAGGACAAGTTCTACACAAAATGTCGTTTCGGCTTTCCACGACCAGTGATTTCTAAAGGAAGAGTAAATAATTTGATGTCTTCTCTGCGACATACTATGACGAGGAAATCACCAAAAAATACATACAATTTAAAAAGAAACGAAGAGTCCAAGTACATCAACGACTACAACCCAGTGATTTTGTCCATGTGGAATGCTAACATGGATATTCAGTTCGTTGCTGACAACTCTATTGCTCTGGCTCGATATGTGACGTCTTACATCACAAAAAAAGAAAAGACAGAACTGAAGGAAATGTGGGAGGACATTTCACATGAAAAGAGTCTAAGCAAGAAATTATACAGTTACAGTCTGAAGATGTCGCATCTAGAAATTGGAGCATATGAATGTTCTGATCGATTGTCGTCAGCAAGTCTCTATTCCAAATCTAGAACAATCATTTGGGTGAGTCTAGGTCTTGCTGCAACACGAAACCGAGTTTTGAAATCTGTACAAGAAATAGAGTATTTGGCAGAGAAAGAACCAGAAAGTACAGATATTTTGAAGACAAACATGTTGGATACATACTATCCAAATAGAAGTAGTCATCTTGAGAACAGTTGTTTGTATGAAGTTCTGCAAAACTATATTTATAAGAGAACCATCAGAGAAGATATCAACAATGGAATATATGCTATCATTGGGTGTGAAGGATGTCTAGTGAGACAGAAAAAAGGCCATTTGATTAATCATCGAAAATTGAGTTGCGAAAATCCAGAGAAAAGGGAATTTTACTATTTAGCTCTTTTGCAACTCTTTAAGCCATGGCGTACAGAAGAGGAACTACTTGGAGATTTTCTGTGTTACGAAGATTCTTTTAATGCAATCAAGGATACCATAGAATGCCCTGTTTTTCCAAATTATCTGCAAATGTTGAACGAAGAAATAGAGCAAGAAGCCACAATTGCTGCAGAGATTGCTAGAGACAGTTCTCAAGACAGTCAGAGTTCTGCTTCATTGAGTCAGGATCCACTTGGAGGACCAATTATACAAAATGAAGCTGCCACTGCCATGGATGAGGTGGAAAGAGCTATGGAACAAGCTCAAGATGATGTAGTTAACTTAGAAGATTTGGTGAAACAACTAAACCTTGAGCAGAAACAGATATATGACGAAGTCACAGAACAGATTGAACATGGATTCAGTCATGAGAAGAAAGAGTGCTCATGTACATCATTTAAGCCTGTCCAACTGTACGTGAGTGGAGAAGCGGGAACTGGAAAAAGTTTTCTGATTAAAGCAATTGCAACCTATCTGCAGAAAAGGACTGAATCACCGCTGTCTTGTGTTGTTACCGCTCCAACTGGGCTGGCTGCGCATAACATTAAAGGGATTACTTTACATCGTTTACTGATGCTGCCAGTGGAACATGATAACAAATTGGAGTACCACAAGCTATCTGGAGATGCGTGTTCCGAAGTTACGAGAGTCCTGAAGAAAATGAAACTTCTTATCATTGATGAAGTAAGCATGGTGTCAAATATAATGCTTGCTTTTGTGCATTTGAGAATGCAAGAAATTCTTAGAACAGACTATGATGTCTTATTTGGAGGAAAACACATTATTGTTTTTGGAGATCTACTGCAGTTGACTCCAGTGAAAGGACAACCTGTGTTCAAAATGCTCACGCATGAAGATACCAGGAAGTGCTTAGGAAGCATTGGAAACGTTAATATATGGTTAAACTTCAAATATGCAGAACTGCTTCAAAATATGCGGCAGGCAAAGGATGAAGATTATAAAAATATTTTACAAGGTGTAAGAATCGGAAAAGTAAGTCAGCAAGGGAAAGAAGCTTTACATGGACGATTAATTTCAAATTTGTACCCAAATGAAAACATTCTTCCAGAGAATATTTTTAAGAAAATTAACGAGAAGAAATCTGGCATATGTTTGATGCCAACTCTGAAAGAATGTTCCATGTTCAACAACAAAATGTTACAGTTAGAAAATGAAGAGATAGTGAAACTGGAAGCTACAGATAAAATAGAGCATATGGGAGCAACAATTATTTTGTCTGAAAATTTGAAATCAAAATTGGATTCATTAGAGAAGACTATATCTAAAACTGCTGGTTTTGAAAAGACTCTGAATGTGTGTTCAAATTGTCATATCATTTTGAGAAGGAATTTAAATGTTGAAAGAGGTCTGGTAAATGGAGCAATGGGTCATGTTGTTGGTTTTGTGAATTACAAAAATAGAGATGGAATTGAAATTTAAAAAATTAAATTTGATGGCATTGATGAAATAGAACAAATTTGTCGTTGTTCAGCTAGATTTTTGCTCGTGAAAGACTTATATGTTCGGCGAAAACAGTTTCCTATTTGTTTGGCATATGCGGTGACAATTCATAAGTCTCAAGGTTTAAGTGTAGATAGCGCTTTGGTGAACATTGGAAGTTCTGTGTTTAAAGAGGGTATGGCATATGTGGCATTATCACGAGTCAGAACTTTATCAGGATTGTACTTGATTGAGTGTGACGAAACAAAGATTTGTGCAGATCTACATTGTGTTAAAGAATACAATAGGTTAAGAAGAGAGTATGCTTCACATTTGCCTCAATATCCTCTGATTGAAAAACGTGTGGTAGGCCGAAAAAGAAGAAATGAGAGTAATTGCAGTGAGGTAGTAGCAAAAAGACAAAAAGTAGACGAAACTGTAATTGTAAGCAGAAGGAAAAAAGATTCTGTTGAAGATGTTGTTGGATTTCAGTTTGAAAACAGTTCTGGTGTCAACTGCTATGCTAATGTAGTGGTTAATGTTGTTTTTTTTCTTCAAAATATACAAGAACAGATTGTTGAAAATCGGGATCAAAGATTCTGTTGTTTGTTGAATTCCGTGTTTGAGAAATGTACCAGTGATAGAGCAAAAATAGAAAGTGTTTCAGAAATTCGAAATCTTCTAGACAAATCTACTGGTCAAAATCAATTTTCACAGAATATTCAGCAGGATTGTCAGGAATTTTTAATGTATATGTTTGATGTATTGGAAGATGAAGGTGTAGATATTAAAAATCTTTTTTGCCTTTCTTATCAATGGCAGCATGACAGCGACAACTGTACTTTATCAAGTACTACTAGAATAGACACTGAAAGATGTATATATTTGACTTTACCAGACTGCAAATCAGTGCCTTTTAATAATCTAGTTAAAGCAGCGGATCACAATATGGTGTGTCCCCAATGTAAGTCTACAATGCTGTCCACATTATTTCTACAAAATTATGGTCAGTATGTCATTTTAATGTTCCAACGATGTAGACCTGATGGCACTAAATTGACAACTTCTATTAAAAATTTCGTGGCTTCACAGTTATCGATATCAGGAAGAACCTTTGCAACTGCAGCTATTATTTTTCATGATTGTCCTTCTACAACATCAGGGCATTACACATGCTATTTAAAAAGTTGTAAAGGTTGGACCCAATGTAACGACACTCATTTGACTTTCAAACAACGTTTGCCTTTTGGCTTAAAAAATTCATACCTAGTGTTTTTAAAACCAAAATTTAGGTAAAGGTAATTGGCCTTTGAAGACGGGAGCAGTCAATAAAGGTTATTTTGCTGTTTAAAAATATATTCTGAGTAAAAGTGATCCAGGTAATATAAAAAATTGACTTGTCATATAGGTACTGAAAGTGGATCTCATAGTAAGTGATATTAGTATTATACAAAATGATGAACATGAGTGAGTCAGAGATGCTTTTACAAATACTTAAATATTGTGAAAATGTTGTAGAGCCTTTCTTTCAGAACGTCGGAAAAAAGGTCATTTCAGATTTTCTTTGAATTAATTTGAAAATATACTCATACATCTGACACTATTTGGCCAAAAGGAAAGGTACAGGAATGAGTAAAGATTCATGACTGAAACAAAGGAGTATATGAAAATAATGAAAATATTTCAGATGTTCTTGGAGCTTTTCTTCTAGAAAGTCGATGAAATTGATTTTTTACTGAACAGCAAAGTACTTTGCAACGAGAAAAGGACCTCCATGATATACTATTTGGCCTCAAGGAAAAGTAAGTCAATCCAAGATTAGTGTACATTTGTCATTTGTCAGTAGCTAAGGGGTTTTTTTTCCCGCTGTCATATGATGAGTAATTTGAACTCACTGTTTTAAGTGAAATTCAATATATTCTGAGAACAGCAAAAATAAACTATGTAACATGTTGTACAAGTTATTCTATACTTTGGATTGTGTAAATTAAATTGTATTCCCATTCTCTGACACTCACTTTCCTTTTTTCATCCTCTTTCAGCTCTTTTTACTCACTTATAATGTCTTTCTCTCACTCTCTGTAAGCCCCGTTCCTTTACTCCACTTCTTTGACAAGCCCTCATTCTCATTTCAACTGTCTGCATCCCTTCTCTCCCTTGCATAACTTTCCAGCTTTCAGTCTCTCTGCTTTATTTCCCTTTTCCGTATTTTCCTCCTTTGCTCTTTTAGTAATTCCTCTTTACTCACTCAGCAGTATTATCGCACTCTATCACTATAAATCACCCACTCTCCCTCGCTTATCTTTGTTTGCTCCTTACTTTTGACCTTTTCTCTCTATTTTTCGTTCACTACTTCTATGTCCTCAGTGCCCTACTCTCCTTGTGTTATGTTCACTTGTGTTTATGTTTTCCGTCTCAGTTATTATCTTTTTACTTACTACTGTTTCCTGATTTAGTTTTGCTAACTCACATTGTTTTAGTATCTTTCTTACCTTCAGTTCATTTCTCAGTTCTTCTCTTCCTCTCTGTCAGTGAATCTATATGCCTTACTCTTAGTAATTTGCTCTCATTCTATTTCTTTTTTCTCTTTTTATCCTTCTATCTTACTTTATTTCCCTTTCTGTGTCCTTCACTCTTACTTTATTTCTAGATACACTGTTATGATTTTTAACCTCTTCATTTGTATATTTTAATTTAAAATACACATTTTACTAATTATAACTTATTTTTTCTTCTCTCTTTCACAGATACAAAGTGTAGTAAAAAAATAATTAATGTTACATTTATTATATGGTAAGTATGACCAAAAAGAATGTACTTTGTCATCACCCTTTGCTTTAAGCTTACTAATATTTTCTCAACCAACCTCACTCCTGTGTCTTTATTCTGCTTACCACACTTATTCTTATTCTCCATGTTTACTCCAATTTCCCTATTTCCCCTCTCATATTCAACTTCTTTCAATCCCTATTCTTTACTTCGCTTACCCTCAGTTCCCTTCCTTTGCTTCTTCACTCATTTTGTTTTTCTTAATTATTTATCTTACTCCCACACACACACCTCATCCCCCTCTCAACACATACACACACCTCTAACATATACCCCAGACACACACCACACACACACCTCATACACACAAAAAAACCCACACACACTCTTCACATACACACACACATTTCATACACACACATACATCGCACACATATACACCCCTCACCCATACACTCCTCACACATACTTCACACACCCTCACCGCCAGCAACACCAAAACACCCCACACAGCCACACCCACAGACACACCTTACACACCCACACCCCGACCTACAGCCACTGACTCCCTATAAGTCACACACCCTGCATTACTTATCTTTCTTTGCTGTTTCACTCAAATCCATTCAGGTACTGTTTCCTTTACTCTCTTTGTCCTTTCTCTTTGTCACTCCCCATGTCTTATCCTAATTCAATTTTTCACCCTCTTTCACCCCTCTTTACTTACACTATCTGGTCTTTTCTTACCCTCACTCACCGTTCTTCATTTATCCCGGTTACGCCACTACCCTTCATTCTCAATTTTTTACTGTCCTTTCTTTTTCTTTCAACACCCACTCACATTCTCCCACTATCTCTACTTTAGTCTTCTTCCTCTCTCTTTTCCCTTCTTTTGCTCCTTTAGTCATTTTACTTTTCTCACTTTCACCCTATTACACCTTCTCTGTTTTTTACTATGTAATAAACAATCCCTCTGTGTTCATCCTGTAGCTCTTTCTCTTAACATTACTCTCTTTGTGTTCTTCCCTCATGCTAACTCCTTCATTAAATTTTTTTTTCTATTTTTTGGGGGGGCGCGCCCCGGTACGCGTACCCTAAGAAATAAAATTGACAGAGATTCATTAGAAATATAGGTTTATTTTTATAAATGAAAGGTAGTTCTAAAAAGAACTGTTTTTTTCTTCTTTTTGTTGTTTTATATTTTTTTTAATGTTTTTTTGAACATTTTGTACTTTTTTTTGCTTTTCAAAACAGTTTTATGTATTTTTTGTATTTTTTTATGGGGAGAAACAAAAAACAGGGAATTGTAAATGGCTCAACAGGAGCAAAAAACAACAAACGGAAAGAATTACTTTTTTTTGGGGCAATTGTGATTGTCACCAGCAAGGACGACGAGCTTTACGCTCTTTTCACCATAGGCGATGAGCTTGCCACATTGAATGCATGTGATTCTGAAATCAGCAAATCGTTGCTGAATACAAGGCATCGTCTCCGTTGTTTCTGGTCCCGATTGAGCGGGTTCCTTTCTTTTGGAGCTGGTCCTTGAACACTGGGGGAGGTGACTGGCCAGTTCCCTGATCTCTGCCCGAGAATAGTTGTTAGGGTGCTTCCGGGTCATATGCCTAGTCATGGTATTATTACCAAATGAATATTTTTTGTCTGGATTGCCCCTTGAGAGTTGTTCGCCACAGATTAGGCAAGTTACCTTGGCCGCATTCACTTTTTTCTGTCCCTCTGGGAGTGAAAAAAACTCCCAGACAATGTGTTCTTTTGGCTTGTATGGGGTATTTTGTTCAGGCAGCCATCTTCTCCCCTCCTCCTCCTCCTCTTCCTCCTCCTCCTCTTCTTCACCACCAATATATTGTTGTGGTGGTCCTCTTGATGATGGTGGTGGTGCAGATGCTCCAGCTGTTGCTGCTACAGTAGCCATTTCAAAGTACAAAAGAATTGTCTCTGTAGATGAAACAGGTCTTCCTCAGTCAAAGGACAAAGTCAGAATAAGGAAGAAAGGTGGGGTTTCTCATCATTTGGGAAAAAAACTGTCCTGAACCAATCAGAAGTGTTATTTTCAGGTCACAAGACCCAGGCTTTACTCATTTGGAAAAAAAACTGTCCTGAACCAATCAGAAGTGTTATTTTTAGATCACACGACCCAGGCTTTACTCATTTGGAAACCAAAACTGTTCTGCAACAATAGAAAGTGTTATTTTCTGGTCACATGACCCGACGCGCTTACGCTATGCGCCCCGGGGCGCGCCCGTAGTCGCGCTCCGGGGCGCGCCCGCGGGTGCGTAGCGTAAGCGCGTCAAAACGTTCCGCGATCGCGTGCTTTCGGTTGCGATTACGCTGTGCGTCATATGACGCATCACGCGTCTACGCGATACGTCACGATGTTGTTTTCGTTCGCGGGAACAGCGCTAACGGGACGCTCCCCAGTACGCGCCCCAGGGCGCGCCGCGATCGTATGCGCACGCGTGCTTCCGGGTGCGCTTACACTGTGCGTCATATGACGCATCATGCGTCTACGCGAAACGTCACGATGTTGTTCTCGTTCGCGAGAATAGCGCTAACGGGACGCTCCCCGGTACGCGACCCAGGGCGCGCCCTAAGTTAAAAATAAAAAAATTGATACAATTATACAATATAAAATTCGTTTTAAAATTTATTATTTTTTATACCTATAAAGATTTGCTATTAACAAGCACTGGCGTTGCCAATATGTCTCGCAGTAGGAAAGTTGGAGCTATTGGTTTTGTAAATGAAAAAGCCCTTTATGTTTTTAAAATGAAAACAAAAATAAAAGGCATTGTTATTTGCAATAGTAATAGCTCCAACGTTCCTACTGCGAGACCTATTGGCAACGCCAGTGCTTGTTTGTGCAGTAGGCCCTGGTTTCACGGCAAATGCTGGCTAAGGATAGTTATACCCATGCCTTCAAATCGGTCACCTGGAGCATTTATTTTTTCAAACCGGTAATAAAAAAAGCAATAACGCAGGCGCTAGAACACATCTGCCCCAAGAAAAGTGTTCCTTGGCCATGTCCCTGTTACATACAGCACAGGGACGTCGTGTTTTGAAAAATACAGTGGCATAGCAGGGATGCCAAGGGCCCAAATGCAAGCAACTGTCCCTAGTTTATAGGAAAACGCATCAATAGGGGTGTACCGGGCCACGGTGGAACTGTACCTGCTGCAGCACAGATATTTACACCTCTGGAATAATATGAATTCGTTAAAAAGAACAAAACACGGACCGTACCGCTTAGATGCAAATACTAACCTCCCTTTGCAGTCAGGCACGCAGCGGTGGAATGAAAATGTCCGAGCTGCTGCATCTCGAGACCATACGGCAGCATCTGACATCACAATGCAAAGCACCTGACGACATAATGTGTTTCAGAACGGTGACCCTGCGTGACCGTCCGCGCAATAGAATGGTCGGTGTCGGTGACGTCAGTGTACATTGATGCATGTGATCAAGTTCAGTCTTCATTCATCACACGTTCGCAATAGTGATCAGTCACTATTTCTATAACGCACCCACTGAAGGGTTTGCATGTATGACTAAGGGTAAAAGAGAACTTTCGTCCCACATTGGCGGTAGAAAAATACGAATCAGTAGTGTACTATAATGGTAGCACATGTATTCTGTTACATTTCCACATAGTTGGAAGGCTCTCCTTTAGACAACAAAGTTCAGTACAGTAGGGCTGCACTGCACTACGATTTCCCACCCGCAATTGGCTGTCTGAGAAGAGGTAAAGGCCATCTACCACACATTTTGCAAAGCATGCGGGAAGAAAGAAAAAAGGAAACCCGAAAAAAGATTAAACTTTGTGAAAGAGAAACAGAAAGGAGAAAATTACAGAGAAGAGAAATGAGAGAAGGAAAATGAGAGAAACAAGGAGTGTGGCAAATGGCCGGAGGGAAGCCGGATGGGGGCGGGAGAGCCTGGTGGGGGGGCGGGAATGTGAGCGAGGAGCTCACGGTGAGACTGTAGGGGGTGTCGACGGGGGGAGGAGTCCTTTGCGGCAGAGGCAAGGAGTGTGGCAAATAGCCGGAGGGAAGCCGGATTACGAGGGTATTTTTATGTGGTGAGGCAGAAAGCAAACTGCCTGGTTTTGAGTAAAACAAATAATACATGCAAGTTATGGCACAATATAAGCATTACTAATAGAGTGGTTATTTTATCAATTACCCAATTGTGGGAGATTCTGCACTGAGACACGTAAACACTGTAATATTCACTCGTGCGCCGGGAAACTGAGCCATGAATAATTAGGGGAGGAGAAGCCGAGAAGCCGCAGAGCGCACGCTGGGCGAAGCCCTTTGATGTGCTGTGCGGTCGTTAAAAAAAATGCAATTAGGAGGGAGGGAGGCTGATGCGCGTGCTTGTTTGGTCACGTGATTCACGTGAACTTAAAGAAAACCGCAGCCAGAAGCCCTTGGTTTGACGAGGATTTTGAGGACATGAATTCTCGCTCCGCTCAATGCGCTTGCGCGCATTGATAGGTCGCGAGACCTAAAAAACCATTGAAATTCACTGAAAAAAACATAGGTTTCACACCAGTTATAGTTAGGAATTAGCATTTAAAAAACCTATTAAATTCACTGAAAAAAACATAGGTTTTACACCAATTATAGTTAGCTGGAAGTTTTACTCGCATAAAACCATTGAAATTCCCACGTTATAGTTAGTTGGACTCACTATAACTTGCGCGTGCAATGCACTGCTGATGACGTCACATATTACATCACTCATGACATGGTCAGTGACATCACTCATGATATCACTGATGACACCATTCTTGTGACAGAGTGACAGACCTCCTTTCACTGTAATGTAACCTTTGAAACACATATTCAAAAATAGAAACTAAAATTTTCAAAAAAATGGAGATACTCATACCAGTTACAACGACCAATTCAGTAATTCCACCATCTATATACACATCCACTCATTCACCAACAGTTCTGTGTAGTCACTCATACATATACTCACTCATCATATATAGTGATACACCTATATATCCTGTTACACAACGACAGTCATCCAAAAGTTACTCACACACATACTCACACATGCAAATAAACTATTGAACATCCATTTATTTGCATATACAGCTATACACACACTACCACCTTACTTCTAAGAAAATATACACATATTTACTCTGTTAAACAATCACTTATAGAAAAACATACTTATTTAAACAGGAACTCTTACAATCCCTCACTCTCACATATACTCACTTATATACATCAATATTCACATATACTAGATTAAAACATATGTAGTTACTGATAAAGACACTAGTGAGACAGTCATTCACTCACTAACACACACATATACACACTCATCCACCCATACAGTCCTGCACATATGCTGTCTTCAAAACACATACAAACAGAGTCAGTCATTCATGCATCTATGTGCTAAGTAATACCCTCACCAAACCATATAGACACTCATACTGATATTAAAAAAAAACATCTAATAATCCATATACATACACATGTAGCTACTCACCAACCCATGCAGCCACTTATTCACAAAGTGAAACACTAATACATATATTTAAATATTTAAACATTACTAACTAATATTTATTTTTCAGAAAGACACACATTCACTGGATGGTGTCATGAGTGATGTCATGAGTGATGTCACTGACCATGTCATGAGTGATGTAATATGTGACGTCATCAGCAGTGCATTGCACGCGCAAGTTATAGTGAGTCCAACTAACTATAACGTGGGAATTTCAATGGTTTTATGCGAGTAAAACTTCCAGCTAACTATAACTGGTGTAAAACCTATGGTTTTTTCAGTGAATATATATATATATATATATATATATATATATATATATATATATATATATATATAAAATATATAAATATAGATGTAAACTAGATAGAACCACAGCCAACTACAATATACTTAAACAACTACTTTAAAGTATATGTGTATTCCTGAAGGACCCACTTCCAAGTCTGTGGAACATTCAATAGAACCACTACCAAGATAACAAACGTGCCTAATAAAAACAGTGACAGGGACAAATGCTTGTGAATTTGTGCTACATTTAAGAACAGATGAACTGAATCGAAAAAGTGTAAATTTCAAATATATACCAAAACAGAACCACTGACAAGTAGTGCTTCATACTCTGTCATGAAAAATTGCACAGTATGTATGAATGTATATATGTATATGTATGTAAGTATATATATATATATATCCCCAGGTACGGAGGCACACATATAGCATTCTTTGCCTAGACTTGCAGGGAGCAACAAGAGCATCCTACCACGTCGTAAGTTCACCTCTTCGTGGTTTGGGTAGGGTAAGCATCAGAGAGAAATACAATTATTACATAACCTAGGACTTCATTATTACACAATGAAACCCCAAACAACTGTTAAAATGTTTGTGAGGAATATCTCCTGTTTTACCACTAGTACCCTATGGGAAGGGAAAAGTAAGACAACACAAGACAGTATGTGTTGTGTCAGTAACCACTGTTGACATCAGACATGAAATGGTACTTTAATCAAATAATCAAAATAACAAGTAGCCGAAAATACAGAGATAGACAGATAGACAGATAGATAGATAGATAGATAGATAGATAGATAGATAGATAGATAGATAGATAGATAGATAGACGGATAGATAGATAGATAGATAGATAGATAGATAGATAGATAGATAGATAGATAGATAGATAGATAGATAGATAGATAGATAGATAGATAGATAGATAGATAGACGGATAGATAGACGGATAGATAGACAGATAGATAGATAGATAGATAGATAGATAGATAGATAGATAGATAGATAGATAGATAGATAGATAGATAGATAGATAGATAGATAGATAGATAGATAGATAGATAGATAGACGGATAGATAGATAGATAGATAGATAGATAGATAGATAGATAGATAGATAGATAGATAGATAGATAGATAGATAGATAGATAGATAGATAGATACATAGATAGATAGATAGATAGATAGATAGATAGATAGATAGATAGATAGATAGATAGATAGATAGATAGATAGATAGATAGATAGATAGATAGATAGATAGATAGATAGATAGATAGATAGATAGATAGATAAATTGCTTCTGTGAAACATTGAATGCACATTTAAGAACTGATGAACAAATTAAAATACATTTTCAAACCAGACAGATCAAGGGGATTACTTATTACACCCATTGTTTAGTTTTAAATTTCTGAGGTCATGTGAACAAATTTCCAAGATGATAGCGAGACTCATTACCGTGTGTCTCCTTGTGTTTCCTATTCTCCATGGGCATAGCACAAGCATTCCACTATTTAGTCGTATCTTCTTAAAGGTTTTTTCACTGCTGACAAGCCATCCATCGACAATGGCTACAGGTGGGAGGCTGCAGCGACACCGGCCATATCTCATCCAGTAGTACTGCTACCGTAGTACTACAAAATGCGGTTGGTGAATTGAGCCCACGACATGAGTAAGTCTACACATGCATATTTCTCTTTGTAAATCAAGAGCTTATGTTTTAGCCTGTCAAATCCCAGTGGTTTTCAAACTTCATCATATGCCATTAGATGGCATTAAATATAAGATAACGTTCTCATGCTGTACATTATAAGAATATTCAGTGCTTAATTTGAACCAGTAGTTTCCGGTGCTCTGCACTTAATTGGCCGCACCGGCACTTATGAAAGTCTGCCATATGGTGGCGCTCTTTGTCTGATTTAGAGTGAGCACCACAACAGTTGTTTACTAATTCCATATACCTTAGACATGACTAATACCTGCCGCCCATTCTACTCTTATAGCTTTGTTGGCCTGGAATACTCTGAATGGTCACACTTGCAGCAGTGTAATGGTTAGTAGCTGGTTTGATACTGTCATTGGTAGCTCTAGCAGGGGCAATGGGTGGTGTAGGCTTCAGTGGCCTCCTGGTGAGGGCCTGCCCCTTAATTTTTTTCTAAATCAAGCACTGAGGATATTGCAACTTTTCAAAGAGGTCCATGACCATATAGAGGAATAAAGTGGAAGGCCGAGTTCCTATATACGGTCTTGGAACTCAAAGGCGACTGGCAATGCCTCTGTAATGTACTGCAGGGGGTACTACATGCTCACAACCATCATCCTTCCCATACACTGCTTAAGTCCTTTGTGTCTTGCTCTTCTCTCATGTTCATTTCAGACAGGAAGTATAAAGCCAGAAACTTTACTGCAAAATTTCGCACTCCAAAAGCATTTAGTATTTTTTTCACAAGTTGGTAGAAACGTTTCATGTAAATCAGATCTTGACCATGCTGTGTTGAAAAATGTAGAGATTCTACCTGTCGTGAAATTGCATATAGCAAGTGGGAAAAATAAACAAGTTGGCATAAATATACCCTTCCTGCTGAACGCCTTTCATTTTAGAACAAAAAAATCAGATGAAAGGGAAGCCAGTTCCAGTTTTGATCGTTTAAATTGCGACTGTAATTACGCTCCATAACTTGGAGTCAGAGGGAAGGGCAGATGCCACCTGCCATATTTTAACCTAATAACCGCAATGCACTGCCGAGGTATGGGTGTTAAAAATCAATTCTGTGAAGTTTTGGGCTCCCTCACAAGTGTCTTATATAAACATTTGAAGTTGGGCATTACTTAACAGATAATTGTGCTACCGTATTTTTTAGGTTTGGGCAATCGTTGGACCCCTTATTGTATTCTCAGGCAATCACTGAGAACGAAATGCTGCTGCAAAATAAACTTCCTGTCCACATACAAGTTTTAAATAATTTAAACCGTGCCCAAGGCTGTTAAAAAAATAAGGCAACCAAAGCCTCCTTAAGTGCATTCCAAACAATGGCTTGTCTTACTCACAGGGTCGTATCTATCAGTGCAGCAGGCGCAGTGTCACCGGGACCCAGGCTCTTTAGGAGCCCAAAAAATAAGGCAACCAAAGCCTCTTTAAATGCATTCCAAACAATGGCTTGTCATCCTCACAGTGTCGTATCTATCAGTGCAGCAGGAGCAGTGTCACCGGGACCCAGGCTCTTTAGGAGCTCGTTAATCTCTGATTATTGCTGATTTTTTTTACAACGCAGCCGTGCATGGGGTGAGGTGCATTTCCCTTGCTTGCAATAGAGCCCAATGACAGCCTTGCTAAATCACTGCAGTGCAAGTAGAGAAGTTGGCCAAACGGCTAGGGCAGGTGATTTCGGATCTAAGGACCTAGGTTCGAGTCTCGACAATGACACTGAACACCCTGTGCTGCTGAGCAGATGACTTAATCTCCCTGTGCCTAACAGAAATGAATGTGCGTCGCCATATAATGAAACTGGCGCTATGTAAAGTTCTCTCATATCCGATTCGGGGTAAGTTCGTGCTAGATAAAACTCTGCAACAAAAATAAATAAAAGACCCTAAAGTGTATTGTATGGACGGTTAGGTCCTCCTATAGGTTTTTACTTATTTAATCTCTTTGTATAAATGCATATCGCTCTCTGTGATATTGTAAATCGCTGTTCACTGGATAACTGCCCTCCATCTAGTGAAAGGCGACATGCCATTAAATGACACCCTAATCCCGGAAGTGCTGTGGCCTGGTCTGAGTGTCCTTAATGGCATCCCTCACAGCCAGTTCAATCTCACTCCAGTGTGATAATTATTTCCTAATCGGTGAACTGGCCGAACTCCTCACGCTGCAGCATGTAATCACTTAGCATCCCTCGGGCCCGGTCCCCATGGCAACCATTGCCAGGGCCTGCATTCCCACCGTGGCGAGAGGCGCGAGCCCTCCATTGACAGCGTCCCCCCAGGGCGTGACCCCGGAGCCAGAGGTCACGGCCACGAGAGGCGCGGGTCAAGTGATTCTTTCCTCAGACAAAGGGTCCTGCTTCCTCGACCGCGGGGGTCCTCGCCCAATTAACTCTGCTCAAACCAAACAGACAGAGGTTCATGAACTTGTTTCAATGGACCTGCTCGGGTCACGGCCTGCGTGCGGGGTCACGCCACCGAGGACTGTACCGAGCCAGGACACACCGGTGTCATGCATGGCCGAATGGACACGGGTGGGCCTTTGAACACAGGTAGTGTGTGTGTATATGTATATATATATATTATATATGCGTATATATATATATGTCTGTGTGTATATATATGTGTGTGTGTATATATATATGTGTGTGTGTATATATATATGTGTGTGTGTATATATATATATGTGTGTGTGTGTATATATATATATATGTGTGTGTGTGTATATATATATATTCACTGAAAAAAACATAGGTTATAGACCATATATAGTTAGGAATTAGCATTTACAAAACCTTGAACATTCACTGAAAAAACCATAGGTTATAGACCATATATCGTTAGGAATTAGCATTTACAAAACCTTATTTTACTCACACAAAACCATTGAAATTCCATATATAGTTAGTTGCACTAACTATATATCGCGCACCCGCAATCCACTGCTGATGATGTCACATATTACATCATTCATGACATGGTCAGTGACATCACTGATGACATCACTGATGACATCTCAAATGACATCACTGATGACATCACTGATGACATCATCCAGTGACTGTGTGTTTCTGTAAAGTTTAAATATGTTTTACATATTGAAGAATGAGTAGATGTATAAGTGTCTGGATGAAGCATTTAGTAGGTGGGTGACTGACTGTATGAGTGAGTGATTAAATGTGTCTCACTGAGTGCATGGGTTAGTGACTAAACTGTCTTAATTTGTGCATTATTATGTCTGTTGTTCTGTAAACTGCTGCATGTGTTGATCAGTAGCTATATGAGTAACTATATGGGTTATTAATTGATTGTCCAAGTATTTGTATGGGAGACTGAGTGTATGTGTGGCTGGCTGGGAGATGTGTGACTCTGTGCAGATCAATGTGTACTTGTATCAATGATTGTATAAGAGAGTAAGTATGTGTTAGTATATGTTTGAAAATGTAAGGTACTCTATGTTTAACTGTATAGATTAGAAAATGGAAGTGTGATTGATTCAGGACTGACTAGGTGTGTGAGTAACTCCATGGATGAGTGGCAGAGTGTGAGTGTCTGTATAGGTGTATGAGTGCATATGATAGTGTTGTAAAGATGAGTTATTGTATGTATGAATGATTGTATGGGTGAATGAGTGAATGTATGTGTAGACGTAGGAATCAGTGAGTGCGTATGTAGTAACTAGTATTGGTGTGTCAATGGTTTCAAAAATTATACTCTGTATTTAACACTGGGTGTAACAGAGGTTATATTAAAGTGTGAGGAGATGCATTGTATTGTCACATTAATGATATCATCATTGATGTGACCATTGATGTCAAATGAGATATCATCAGTGATGTCATCAGTGATGTCATTTGAGATGTCATCAGTGATGTCATCAGTGATGTCACTGACCATGTCATGAATGATGTAATATGTGACATCATCAGCAGTGGATTGCGGGTGCGCGATATATAGTTAGTGCAACTAACTATATATGGAATTTCAATGGTTTTGTGTGAGTAAAATAAGGTTTTGTAAATGCTAATTCCTAACGATATATGGTCTATAACCTATGGTTTTTTCAGTGAATTTTCAAGGTTTTGTAAATGCTAATTCCTAACTATATATGGTCTATAACCTATGGTTTTTTCAGTGAATTTCAATGGTTTTTTAATAGCAAATATCATAAGCTGTCGAATGTCAAGTACGTGGTAAGTAAAAACATTTTCGTGTTTATGCACACTGATCTGCTTTGAATGCTGCCCCCCACCCCTCATTTCTATTAGGAGTACTCTCTCTTTGCAGATAGTGAAGGGTAGTTAACGCAGGCCTTTGCCCCCGTTGTAATCCGTCGTGCCTGCTTCTCTCTCCATTTGATTGATTGTTCTCTTTGGTTCATTCTCTATTTACAAACAAGCACAGAGTCGCAATACTCTGTTTAGTCTTTGCAGATAGCGAAAAATCGTGTAAAAAAACAAAAGGAATCGAGCAAAATCAGTAGGCCACTAATGGGATCTCTTTTTGACCTCGCTAAAATAGAAACATTAAGAACAACCTGTTGAAAATAGCAATGTGTATGTACATAAGCGGCGTCCATTTGTGTTCACAGTACCCCTTGTTGATTGTTTGAATCGAGCATTGAATTGTTCGAAGTTGGTTCTCTTAAGGATCTTCTCTGCCTGCAAACGAGGAAGAATAGGAATATTCTCTCTCCCTTTGCAGATAGTGAAGGGTAGGTAACGCAAACCTTTAACACGTCGTGCCTATTTCGTTCCTCATTGATTGATTGTTTGCCCAAACATTGACTGTTTGGGAATTGGTTCTTTTTGGAGGTATTCCCTGTTTGCAAATATACGTAGGAAAATCTTTGCAAGTAGTGAAAGGGTAGGTAATGCGGACCTTTCTCCCCCGTTGTAATCTGTCATGCCTATCTACTCCCCACTGATTGATGCACCTGTTTCACCCGGACCATTTACTAGAGATACGTCATCTGGCCCGACCAGAGAGCACCCCTAGTGAAAAGGACATATGCAATAATAACGAAGTGATCACTGTATCCTGTTAACAGAAACTTTAGCATGAAACAACCTGGAAAGAAAAGAATAGGAAAACGAAAATCAGTAGGCCACTGATGAACTTTTTATTAAATAACAAACAAAGAAACGATAACAATACGTAATGATAAAACCTATTATTGTCCTAGAAACAAGAAACGTTAGAAGTAAGCCTGTAATAAGAAACCTGAAAACATCGCCCCTCACTGCCCCAAAACCTGTCTGTCCCACCGCCTGCCACGGCCAAATAACGGCAAACTGGGAAAGATAGAAGTCAGCAGACATCCGCCCCATTCTAGAAACTTCCAAAGGGCAACAGGTTTTCGGCTACGCCCAGCCGGAAGCAACACATATAAGACGGGTCCTGCTGCCACGCCTCGGCCAGGAGATCATCACGTAGGGTGTAGCCGGAGGAGAGGCCGAGGCCAGCGGGACCCGGCCAGGGGGATTGACAACGCTGCAGAGTTGCAGGGGGGGGAATGTCTGTGTCCTCGACCCTCCCCTCTCTCTCCCAGTCCGGCCGCGGTGGCCCTTGACAGTTGCAGGTAGTCCCGCCACATTCTCTACCGGTCCGGCCACCAACGGCCGGGGCCGATGGGATCCGGCTGCAGCCGATAAACCAAGGAACCCGTTCATGGGGCCAGAGCAAGGGGCGTCCTGCCGACATCCACCGGAAGCCCGGCCCGAAGACGGACGGGACATTTCTTCTTTCTTCAATAATGGCTTTGACAACACTGGGGGGGATGTCTTGCACATGCCTCCGACCCCCCCCCCCCCTCGTCCTCATCGCCTGGTCCGGCCATAACAAATCTCAAGCGAGACGCCGTGGGGTGCACTGGGAGGGAGAGACGGTGCGAACAGGCCTCTCCCGCCTCCCCAGTGGAGGCTTCCCACCTGCACCCTCAGCGCTCCAGGCGCCCGGAAAAGGGTTCTTCCACTGTGGCGATGCTGCAACGTCTCGCCCGGCAGGGTGGAGCCCGTCCGCTCATTTGACCCCGCGATCGCCAGTAGCTACCGAACTCTCAAAATGGCGGTCGACCTGGCAAGAGCGGGCCCAGCATAAAGAAATGGCCCGGTCACTGGTTGACTCCACCACCGTAGTCCTCCACGACCGTGAAGATTCTAGAGGAGCCGCGGGAGTCTCCGACCCCCGCAGACACCCCCGATGGGGAATGACTGCCATGATCGCCCGTGGAGTGACGAAACTGTATCCGCGGGACGTCGGCGCTCCCATGCTGGCGCCAGCCTCACTTTGAATGACTAGAATCCTGCAGACCTCAGTTCCGGTGGAAGCACACTGTGACCCGGTAGGAAAAATTGTTGCACCCCCCTCCCCTTTTTGACTGATAGTTCAAACCACCGATCCTTTCCTTTGCCCTTTTACCATAACTTTGGACTGCCTCCCCCTCTTTTACATTTTCTAGAGAAAACAAAACATTAACCACTACATTAGCATAGCAGTTGACACCAGAACTGTTTTCAAATTGAAAATCAACAACATCTTCAACAGAATCCTTTTTGTTTCTGCTGTGACCCTGCTACAGCACAGGCATTGTCCCCAGCAGTAATTCTGCAATGCCGGTAAGTATAGCTGTGGTGCCTACTGGACTCACTCACCCCCGCGGCGCCCCACGCCGTTATTTGCTGGGCGGCAACTTACTAGACATCACCTTCGTGACATCCAGATTTCAGCGCTTTCTGCTGCCTTGGAACTATTCGCACAACAGACCGCTACTGACAATCCACCCCCCGGGACGCCCCACGCCGGATACCCAAATCAGTGCGGCACCCAGGCAACATCTTCTGAATTTTCATAATTTGAAAGAACTAGTAACATGTCCTCATCAGGAATTTCCTCATGAAAAGTCTGCAATGATGATTCTTGTAACTCTATGGTCTCCAAACATTCGATAAATTCGCCATCAAGAAATTGATCAAAAAAATCATTCAAGTCATCTCCTCCTTGTGAGAATATTTCATTATTGGTGCTGTCAATTTCAATAAATGTATTGGATAATTCAAAAGAAATTGCCACGGTCTCTTCGTTGTTTAAATGTTTTTACTGTTTTTGTTTTGTTCTATATATTTATAAGTTATTAAAGTTTTATAATCCTACTACTTTGTTGGAGTGCTATATATTTTTAATGTGAAACATAAATGTAAAAACTTTGATGTACAAAGAGTCATCCCTGGAATCTTCCGCTTCAGGCTCGGTCCCCTCCCCAATCACAATACAGGATGGTTTTCAGATAGTAGGAACACGTGTGGTGTGACGGATCTCATCGGGTGTGGGCCTTGATCTACTATAACTCCTTTGAAGAGGGGTGATTCTTTACAGCTGGGGCCATAAACTACATCTGCAGGGCTAGCTGATAGCCTGGATATTCGGACACAGAGGAAGAGGAGTGTCAGAGGGTGCGGTAGTGAATAGGGCGAAAGGGAGGTGTCGGGCGGGCACAGAGTGTGATTCTCAGGGAAGAGCAGCGCAGATGGGGGGAGGTTTATTGCCCATGCATAAGACAGAGAGCGGGGGTAACCAGTGCCTGGGGAAGAGGCTTGCGAGGGTGGGGAGCCATGCTACGAATCGACAGCGTGCAGAGAGTGGGTCTGGTCAAGGCATCTAAAATGGCTGCCGTGCACGACAAAAGTGTGGCATTTCAAAAAAGGCAAGATGGCGCAAACAATGTTTTTCAACACTTCCTCATTTCCTTCGAATCGAACGTTAACAGACGTTGGTGCATATTACCAAAGTTAAGCGATATTTATCGCTAACGATGCTTACCAACAAATTTTTTACCGCTAAGCATCGTCAGAAATTATCGAAGATAAACCTTGCTATTATCAAGGTTTATCGCAAATGCGATAAAAAACGGCCGCAATGCATGAATATCGCTAAAAAGTCAGCGATATTCATGCATTACCGAGCTAATGCTCTTAGCCATGTTATCCACCTCCCATTGGATAACATGGCTAAGAACTGCTCAGGGCAGGTGTTAGTTTTTGGAGATATTCGCGCTTAGCGCGAATATCTCCAAAAGTTGGTAATAGGAGATAGATATCTTGCATGTTGTAATGCAAGTTATTGTGGTATATGGAACTCATACCATAATCTCTCAGGAAAGCAGAAACTGATCCTTTTGGGACCGCCTGAGAAGGCCTAGGGGGTGAGGGGTACTCTACTTTGCCCCCTTTTCACGTTCCGAACTATTTTATTTTACTCTCTTCTGTAATTACACAAAATAGCAGCGATAAGATGCATCAGAGACACACAGTGAGAGAAAGGAGGCTGGAGATGAAGAAGAGATGTCAAATACACATTGGAGATAATATAGTGGGAGAAGGGAAGTAAATATGAGTAAACTTACCATGTAACATAAAAATGTTGCACTCTATACTATAAGTCTCATTTTATACTACAATCACTTCGCTACAACCTCATAAATTAAAAATAAAAATGAATAATGTCTCAAACAATTTTTGATTTCTAAATATAAATTTATTCTTCTGAATTTTCTAAATTTGAAAGAACTAGTAACATGTCCTCATCAGGAATTTCCTCTTCAATCATCTCATCTGGAATCTCCTCATTAAAAGTCTGCAATGATGATTCTTGTAACTCTATGGTCTCCAAACATTCGATAAATTCGCCATCAACAGATTGATCAAAAAAATCATTCAAGTCATCTCCTCCTTGTGACAATATTTCATTATTGGTGCTGTCAATTTCAATCAATGTAGTGGATAATTCAAAAGAAATTGCCACGGTCTCTTCATTGTGAGCCATTTTATTTTGAAATTGCTTGCTGTAAATTGCAGAAAAAAATAATCACTTTCATTTATCGTTTTTAGTAATACATAATATAAAACTAACTTTATCAAGTATTTAGTATAACAGAAGGACTGCAAATAAATAACAGAAAACATTTTTCAAATTATCTTCAAGTGTACAACATAGTTCCCCTTACAAATTAACAACTCACCTTTTTAAAAGTAGGAGAAGTGTTAGTACTGTGTAAATCAAGCACCAGAAATTGACCACTAAAAATTCCTCACAAATGTACCTCAGACAGTAGTATCACAAAATGGCTGTGGTTTCCTCTCATTTGAGATATATACATAACCAATTAACTTTCATCACACACAAATACAAAACCAAAGTAACATTTTAATTGGTTCTAAATTTCAACACTTTCAAATGTGTTTTCCCCATGCAATTTTCCATAGGACATTTACATACGTCTACAGCCTGAATGGCTGAACGGAATAACACCAAACTTGGCAAAATGGTACATCAAACCTAAGAGGTCAGGGAGGATCTACTATGCCCCCTTATGGTCATTTGCCTCTTCGCTTTGGCCTCCTCTTGTCTCTCGATCCTACCGAGAGACAAGATGGCGGCCGCTACGGACTGTTTGGAATGTTTACAGACGCCGGAGAACCAATCAGCTTCGCAAAGCTCCGTAACGCGAAAAGTACGCGAAGCGGAGCGCTGTTACAGATATATATCTTTTTTTGAACGTTAATTTCTCAAAATCCACTGGAGCACATATATTGAGACCTAGCAAAGGCACATCGGGCTACCAGTCCCTAATATTTTGCCAAGTTTCTTGCAAATCCATTCAGCCGTTCGATTATTATTATTATTTTTTTTTTTTGCCCCGCGGGGCCCTTTTAAAACCTCCACATCAAACCTAGGGGGTCAGCGAGGATCTACTATGCCCCCTTATGGTCATTTGCCCCTTCGCTTTGGCCTCCTCTTGTCTCTCGATCCTACCGAGAGACAAGATGGCGGCCGCTATGGACTGTTTGGAATGTTCACAGACGCCGGAGAACCAATCAGCTTCGCTTCACAAAGCTCTGTACCGCGAAAAGTCCGCGAACCGGAGCGCTGCCCGGTCCGCTGTTACAGATATATATCTTTTTTTGAACGTTAATTTCTCAAAATCCACTGACGCACATATATTGAGACCTAGCAAAGGCACATCGGGCTACCAGTCCCTACAATTTTGCCAAGTTTTGTGGAAATCCATTCAGCCGTTCGGGCTAAAAGTGAGGCCAACCGCCCTATGGAAAACTCAATGTTAAAAACACGTTTTGGGACCCCCCTTTTTTCTCGGCCCCCCCTTGACGAACCCCCCCCACATTTCCAGGGGCTGCTCAGAAACAAAATGTTCAATTTTCCAGAAAACGTCAGCCAATTCCGTCCACAAACGCCAAAGTTATTAGACATAGAATTTTCAAAAATCCCATAGAGAAAAAATCCTAACTATATATACCTACTGGCGACCGCCAGTAGGTAATATATGTGTGTGTATATATATGTGTGTGTATATATATATGTGTATATATATATATATGTGTGTGTATATATATATATATATGTGTATATATATATGTGTGTGTATATATATGTGTGGGTATATATATATATATATATGTGTGTGTCTATATATATATGTTTGTGTGTGTGTATATAAATATATATATATGTGTATATATATATATATATATATATATATATATATATATATATATATATATATATATATATATATATATATATATATTCACTGAAAAAACCATAGGTTATAGACCATATATAGTTAGGAATTAGCATTTACAAAACCTTGAAAATTCACTGAAAAAACCATAGGTTATAGACCATATATCGTTAGGAATTAGCATTTAAAAAACCTTATTTTACTCACACAAAACCATTGAAATTCCATATATAGTTAGTTGCACTAACTATATATCGCGCACCCGCAATCCACTGCTGATGATGTCACATATTACATCATTCATGACATGGTCAGTGACATCACTGATGACATCACTGATGACATCTCAAATGACATCACTGATGACATCACTGATGACATCATCCATTGACTGTGTGTTTCTGTAAAGTTTAAATATGTTTTACATATTGAAGAATGAGTAGATGTATAAGTGTCTGGATGAAGGATTTAGAGGTGCGTGACTGACTGTATGAGTGAGTGATTAAATGTGTCTCACTGAGTGCATGGGTTAGTGACTAAACTGTCTTAATTTGTGCATCATTATGTCTGTTGTTCTGTAAACTGCTGCATGTGTTGATCAGTAGCTATATGAGTAAGTATATGGGTTATTGATTGATTGTCCAAGTATTTGTATGGGAGACTGAGTGTGTGTGTGGCTGGCTGGGAGATGTGTGACTCTGTGCAGATCAATGTGTACTTGTATCAATGATTGTATAAGAGAGCAAGTATGTGTTAGTATATGTTTGAAAATGTAAGGTACTCTATGTTTAAATGGAAAATGGAAAAAATAGAAAATGGAAGTGTGATTGATTCTTTACAGGACTGACTAGGTGTGTGAGTAACTCCATGGATGAGTGGCAGAGTGTGAGTGTCTGTATAGGTGTATGAGTGCATATGATAGTGTTGTAAAGATGAGTGATTGTATGTATGAATGATTGTATGGGTGAATGAGTGAATGTGTGTGTAGACGTAGGAATCAGTGAGTGCGTATGTAGTAACTAGTATTGGTGTGTCAATGGTTTCAAAAATTATACTCTGTATTTAACACTGGGTGTAACCGAGGTTATATTAAAGTGTGAGGAGATGCATTGTATTGTCACATGAATTATATCATCAGTGATGTGGTCATTGATGTCAAATGAGATGTCATCAGTGATGTCATCAGTGATGTCATTTGAGATGTCATCAGTGATGTCATCAGTGATGTCACTGACCATGTCATGAATGATGTAATATGTGACATCATCAGCAGTGGATTGCGGGTGCGCGATATATAGTTAGTGCAACTAACTATATATGGAATTTCAATGGTTTTGTGTGAGTAAAATAAGGTTTTTTAAATGCTAATTCCTAACAATATATGGTCTATAACCTATGGTTTTTTCAGTGAATTTTCAAGGTTTTGTAAATGCTAATTCCTAACTATATATGGTCTATAACCTATGGTTTTTTCAGTGAATTTTCAAGGTTTTGTAAATGCTAATTCCTAACTATATATGGTCTATAACCTATGGTTTTTTCAGTGAATTTCAATGGTTTTTTAATAGCAAATATCATAAGCTGTCAAATGTCAAGTACGTGGTAAGTAAAAACATTTTCGTGTTTATGCACACTGATCTGCTTTGAATGCTGCCCCCCCCCCCTCATTTCTATTAGGAGTACTCTCTCTTTGCAGATAGTGAAGGGTAGTTAACGCAGGCCTTTGCCCCCGTTGTAATCCGTCGTGCCTGCTTCTCTCTCCATTTGATTGATTGTTCTCTTTGGTTCATTCTCTATTTACAAACAAGCACAGAGTCGCAATACTCTGTTTAGTCTTTGCAGATAGCGAAAAATCATGTAAAAAAAGAAAAGGAATCGAGCAAAATCAGTAGGCTACTAATGGGATCTCTTTTTGACCTCGCTAAAATAGAAACATTAGGAACAACCTGTTGAAAATAGCAATGTGTATGTACATAAGCGGCGTTCATTTGTATTCACAGTACCCCTTGTTGATTGTTTGAATCGAGCATTGCATTGTTCGAAGTTGGTTCTCTTAAGGATCTTCTCTGCCTGCAAACGAGGAAGAATAGGAATATTCTCTCTCCCTTTGCAGATAGTGAAGGGTAGGTAACGCAAACCTTTAACACGTCGTGCCTATTTCGTTCCTCATTGATTGATTGTTTGCCCGAACATTGACTGTTTGGGAATTGGTTCTTTTTGGAGGTATTCCCTGTTTGCAAATAAACGTAGGAAAATCTTTGCAAGTAGTGAAAGGGTAGGTAATGCGGACCTTTCTCCCCCGTTAATCTGTCATGCCTATCTACTCCCCACTGATTGATGCACCTGTTTCACCTGGACCATTTACTAGAGATAGGTCATCTGGCCCGACCAGAGAGCACCCCTAGTGAAAAGGACATATGCAATAATAACGAAGTGATCACTGTATCCTGTTAACAGAAACTTTAGCATGAAACAACCTGGAAAGAAAGGAAGAGGAAAACGAAAATCAGTAGGCCACTAATCAACTTTTTATTAAATAACAAACAAAGAAACGATAACAATACGTAATGATAAAACCTATTATTGTCCTAGAAACAAGAAACGTTAGAAGTAAGCCTGTAATAAGAAACCTGAAAACAGTAAGAGAAACCAAGTGTGACATTGCAACGGCCACAAGGCAACGAGGCTTCATCGCCCCTCACTGCCCCAAAACGTGTCTGTCCCACCGCCTGCCACGGCCAAATAACGGCAAACTGGGAAAGATACAAGTCAGCAGACATCCGCCCCATTCTGGAAACTTCCAAAGTGCAACAGGTTTCCGGCTACGCCCAGCCGGAAGCAACACATATAAGGCGGGTCCTGCTGCCAACCGTCGGCCAGGAGATCATCACGTAAGGAGTAGCCGGAGGAGAGGCCGAGGCCAGCGGGACCCGGCTAGGGGGATTGACAACACTGGAGAGTTGCAGGGGGGGGAATGTCTATGTCCTCGACCCTCCCCTCTCTCTCCCAGTCCGGCCGCGGTGGCACTTGAGAGTTGCAGGTTGTCCCCCCACTCTCTCTCCCGGTCCGGCCACCAACGGCCGGGGGCTGGGGCCGACGGGATCCGGCTGCAGCCGATGAGCCAAGGAACCCATTCATGGGGCCAGAGCAAAGGGCGTCCGGCCGCCATCCACCGGAGGTCCGGCCCAAAGACGGACGGGACATTTCTTCTTTCTTTTATAATGGCTGCGACAACACTGGGGGGGGATGTCTTGCACATGCCTCCGACCCCCCCCCCTCGTCCTCATCGCCTGGTCCGGCCATAACAAATGTCAAGCGAGACGCCGTGGGGTGCACTGGGTGGGAGAGACGGTGCGAACAGGCCTGTCCCGCCTCCCCAGGTGGAGGCTTCCCAGCTGCACCCTCAGCGCTCCAGGCGCCCGGAAAAGGGTTCTTCCACTGTGGCGATGCTGCAACGTCTCGCCCGGCAGGGTGGAGCCCGTCCGCTCATTTGACCCCGCGATCGCCAGTAGCTACCGAACTCTCAAAATGGCGGTCGACCTGGCAAGAGTGGGCCCAGCATAAAGAAATGGCCCGGTCACTGGTTGACTCCACCACCGTAGTCCTCCACGACCTTGAAGATTCTAGAGGAGCCGCGGGAGTCCCCGACCCCCGCAGACACCCCCGATGGGGAATGACTGCCATGATCGCCCGTGGAGTGACGAAACTGTAGCCGCGGGACGTCGGCGCTCCCATGCTGGCGCCAGCCTCAGTTTGAATGACTAGAATCCTGCAGACCTCAGTTCCGGTGAAAGCACGGTGTGACCCGGTAGGAAAAATTGTTGCACCCCCTCCCCTTTTTGACTGATGGTTCAAACCACCGATCCTTTCCTTTGCCCTTTTAACGGAACTTTGGACTGCCCCCCCCCCCCGCGGCGCCCCACGCCGTTATTTGCTGGGCGGCAACTTACTAGACATCACCTTCGTGCCATCTAGATTTCAGCGCGTTCTGCTGCCTTGGAACTATTCGCACAACAGACCGCTACTGACGACCCACCCCCAGGCAACATCTTCTGAATTTTCATAATTTGAAAGAACTAGTAACATGTCCTCATCAGGAATTTCCTCTTCAATCATCTCATCAGGAATCTCCTCATGAAAACTCTGCAATGATGATTCTTGTAACTCTATGGTCTCCAAACATTCGATAAATTCGCCATCAAGAGATAATTTCATTAAATGTAGTGGATAATTCAAAAGAAATTGCCACGGTCTCTTCATTGTTTAAATGTTTTTACTGTTTTTGTTTTGTTGTATATATTTATAAGTTATTAAAGTTTTATATTCCTACTACTTTGTTGGAGTGCTATATATTTTTAATGTGACACATAATTGTAAAAACTTTGATGTACAAAGAGTCATCCCTGGAATCTTCCGCTTCAGGCTCGGTCCCCTCCCCAATCACAATACAGGATAGTTTTCAGATAGTAGGAACGCGTGTGGTTTGACGGATCTCATCGGGTGTGGGCCTTGATCTACTATAACTCCTTTGAAGAGGGGTGATTCTTTACAGCTGGGGCCATAAACTACATCTGCAGGGCTAGCTGATAGCCTGGACAATCGGACACAGAGGAAGAGGAGTGTCAGAGGGTGCGGTAGTGAATAGGGCAAAAGGGAGGTGTCGGGCGGGCACAGAGTGTGATTCTCAGGGAAGAGCAGCGCAGATGGGGGGAGGTTTATTGCCGATGCATAAGACAGAGAGCGGGGGTGACCAGTGCCTGGGGAAGATGCTTGCGAGGGTGGGGAGCCATACTACGGATCAACAGCGTGCAGAGAGTGGGTCTGGTCAAGGCATCTAAAACGGCTGCCGTGCACGACAAAAGTGTGGCATTTCAAAAAAGGCAAGATGGCGCAGACAATGTTTTTCAACACTTCCTCATTTCCTTCGAATCGAACGTTAACAGACGTTGGTGCATATTACCAAAGTTAAGCGATATTTATCGCTAACGATGCTTAGCAACGAATTTTTTACCGCTAAGCATCGTCAGAAATTATCGCAGATAAACCTTGCTATTATCAAGGTTTATCGCAAATGCGATAAAAAACGGCCGCAATGCATGAATATCGCTAAAAAGTCAGCGATATTCATGCATTACTGAGCTAATGCTCTTAGCCATGTTATCCACCTCCCATTGGATAACATGGCTAAGAACTGCTCAGGGCAGGTGTTAGTTTTTGGAGATATTCGCGCTTGGCGCGAATATCTCCAAAAGTTGGTAATAGGAGATAGATATCTTGCATGTTGTAATGCAAGTTATTGTGGTATATGGAACTCATACCATAATCTCTCAGGAAAACAGAAACTGATCCTTTTGGGACCGCCTGAGAAGGCCTAGGGGGTGAGGGGTACTCTACTGTGCCCCCTTTTCACGTTCCGAACTATTTTATTTTACTCTCTTCTATAATTACACAAAATGGCAGCGATAAGATGCATCAGAGACAGACAGTGAGAGAAAGGAGGCCGGAGATGAAGAAGAGATGTCAAATACACATTGGAGATAATATAGTGGGAGAAGGGAAGTAAATATGAGTAAACTTACCATGTAACATAAAAATGTTGCACTCTATACTATAAGTCTCATTTTATACTACAATCACTTCGCTACAACCTCATAAATTAAAAATAAAAATGAATAATGTCTCAAACAATTTTTGATTTCTAAATATAAATGTATTCTTCTGAATTTTCAAAATTTGAAAGAACTAGTAACATGTCCTCATCAGGAATTTCCTCTTCAATCATCTCATCAGGAATCTCCTCATGAAAAGTCTGCAATGATGATTCTTGTAACTCTATGGTCTCCAAACATTCGATAAATTCGCCATCAAGAGATTGATCAAAAAAATCATTCAAGTCATCTCCTCCTTGTGAGAATACTTCATTATTGGTGCTGTCAATTTCAATAAATGTAGTGGATAATTCAAAAGAAATTGCCACGGTCTCTTCATTGTGAGCCATTTTATTTTGAAATTGCTTGCTGTAAATTGCAGAAAAAAATAATCACTTTCATTTATCGTTTTTAGTAATACATAATATAAAACTAACTTTATCAAGTATTTAGTATAACAGAAGGACTGTAAATAAATAACAGAAAACATTTTTCAAATTATCTTAAAGTGTACAACATAGTTCCCCTTACAAATTAACAACTCACCTTTTTAAAAGTAGGAGAAGTGTTAGTACTGTGTAAATCAAACACCAGAAATTGAGCACCAAAAATTCCTCACAAATGTACCTCAGACAGTAGTATCACAAAATGGCTGTGGTTTCCTCTCATTTTTAGATATATACATAACCAATTAACTTTCATCACACACAAATACAAAACCAAAGTAACATTTTAATTGGTTCTAAATTTCAACACTTTCAAATGTGTTTTCCCCATGCAATTTTCCATAGGACATTTAGATAGGTCTACAGCCTGAATGGCTGAACGGAATTACACCAAACTTGGCAAAATGGTACATCAAACCTAAGAGGTCAGGGAGGATCTACTATGCCCCCTTATGGTCATTTGCCCCTTCGCTTTGGCCTCCTCTTGTCTCTCGATCCTACCGAGAGACAAGATGGCGGCCGCTACGGACTGTTTGGAATGTTTACAGACACCGGAGAACCAATCAGCTTCGCAAAGCTCCGTAACGCGAAAAGTACCCGAAGCGGAGCGCTGTTACAGATATATATCTTTTTTTGAACGTTAATTTCTCAAAATCCACTGGAGCACATATATTGAGACCTAGCAAAGGCACATCGGGCTACCAGTCCCTAATATTTTGCCAAGTTTTGTGCAAATCCATTCAGCCGTTCGATTATTATTTATTTATTTATTTTTTTACCCCGCGGGGCCCTTTTAAAACCTCCACATCAAACCTAGGGGGTCAGGGAGGATCTACTATGCCCCCTTACGGTCATTTGCCCCTTCGCTTTGGCCTCCTCTTGTCTCTCGATCCTACCGAGAGACAAGATGGCGGCCGCTACGGACTGTTTGGAATGTTTACAGACGCCGGAGAACCAATCAGCTTCGCTTCACAAAGCTCCGTAACGCGAAAAGTACGCGAACTGGAGCGCTGCCTGGTCCGCTGTTACAGATATATATCTTTTTTTGAACGTTAATTTCTCAAAATCCACTGGAGCACATATATTGAGACCTAGCAAAGGCACATCGGGCTACCAGTCCCTACAATTTTGCCAAGTTCCGTGCAAATCCATTCAGCCGTTCGGGCTAAAAGTGAGGCCAACCGCCCTATGGAAAACTCAATGTTAAAAACACGTTTTGGGACCCCCCTTTTTTCTCGGCCCCCCCTTGACGAACCCCCCCCCAAATTTTCAGGGGCTGCTCAGAAACAAAATGTTCCATTTTCCTGCAAATTTCAGCCAATTCCGTCCACAAACGCCAAAGTTATTAGACATAGAATTTTCAAAAATCCCATAGAGAAAAAATCCTAACTATATATACCTACTGGCGACCGCCAGTAGGTAATATATATATGTGTGTGTGTGTATATATATATATATATATATGTGTGTGTATATATATATATGTGTGTGTGTATATATATGTGTATATATGTGTGTGTATATATATATGTGTGTATATGTGTGTGTATATACATATGTGTGTGTATATATATGTGTGTGTATATATATGTGTGTGTATATATATGTGTGTGTATATATATATGTGTGTGTATATATATATGTGTGTGTATATATATATGTGTGTATATATCTACGTGTGTATATATATATGTGTGTGTATATATATATATGTGTATATATATGTGTGTAACCTGCCTCACTCCTACTAAAGGATTTAAACTATATGTGCAACCTTGAAAACAGGCGCTTGGGACCCACTCAGGGGTATAACGACATGCTCAAGGACCACTAGTCCCAGAATGCAATTTGGCATCATTTCAATCAGCGGGCCGACAGAGGGCCAGTAGCCAATAAAAACATTGAAATCAACCGAGCATTCCTCGCGTCTTCCTTTCAGCACATCAGCAGCCTTTGAGAAAGGGGTTCTTACCCCGAAACGCGTCAGGCTCAGCGAACGAAAAGCAAAGCAGGCTAACTCACAGTCCCGGATGGGAGGGAAACCGTGAGTGCTCCTCTAAGCTCGTGGGCACTTTGTGGAACAATATTACACCCGGCCGCCCTGCCGGGAGAGGAGCACCATCTTGCAACCAAGGAGAGGCTGAGATGTCGGAACTTTTCCTACATTCGAGCAGCACGGCGTACCAAAGACTTAACCTGCCTCACTCCTACTAAAGGATTTAAACTATATGTGCAACCTTGAAAACAGGCGCTTGGGACCCACTCAGGGGTATAACGACATGCTCAAGGACCACTAGTCCCAGAATGCAATTTGGCATCATTTCAATCAGTGGGCCGACAGAGGGCCAGTAGCCAATAAAAACATTGAAATCAACCGAGCATTCCTCGCGTCTTCCTTTCAGCACATCAGCAGCCTTTGAGAAAGGGGTTCTTACCCCGAAACGCGTCAGGCTCAGCGAACGAAAAGCGAAGCAGGCTAACTCACAGTCCCGGATGGGAGGGAAACCGTGAGTGCTCCTCTAAGCTCGTGGGCACTTTGTGGAACAATATTACACCCGGCCGCCCTGCCGGGAGAGGAGCACCATCTTGCAACCAAGGAGAGGCTGAGATGTCGGAACTTTTCCTACATTCGAGCAGCACGGCGTACCAAAGACTTAACCTGCCTCACTCCTACTAAAGGATTTAAACTATATGTGCAACCTTGAAAACAGGCGCTTTGGACCCACTCAGGGGTATAACGACATGCTCAAGGACCACTAGTCCCAGAATGCAATTTGGCATCATTTCAATCAGCGGGCCGACAGAGGGCCAGTAGCCAATAAAAACATTTAAATCAACCGAGCATTCCTTGCGTCTTCCTTTCAGCACATCAGCAGCCTTTGAGAAAGGGGTTCTTACCCCGAAACGCGTCAGGCTCAGCGAACGAAAAGCGAAGCAGGCTAACTCACAGTCCCGGATGGGAGGGAAACGGTGAGTGCTCCTCTAAGCTCGTGGGCACTTTGTGGAACAATATTACACCCGGCCGCCCTGCCGGGAGAGGAGCACCATCTTGCAACCAAGGAGAGGCTGAGATGTCGGAACTTTTCCTACATTCGAGCAGCACGGCGTACCAAAGACTTAACCTGCCTCATCCTACTAAAGGATTTAAACTATATGTGCAACCTTGAAAACAGGCGCTTGGGACCCACTCAGGGGTATAACGACATGCTCAAGGACCACTAGTCCCAGAATGCAATTTGGCATCATTTCAATCAGCGGGCCGACAGAGGGCCAGTAGCCAATAAAAACATTGAAATCAACCGAGCATTCCTCGCGTCTTCCTTTCAGCACATCAGCAGCCTTTGAGAAAGGGGTTCTTACCCCGAAACGCGTCAGGCTCAGCGAACGAAAAGCGAAGCAGGCTAACTCACAGTCCCGGATGGGAGGGAAACCGTGAGTGCTCCTCTAAGCTCGTGGGCACTTTGTGGAACAATATTACACCCGGCCGCCCTGCCGGGAGAGGAGCACCATCTTGCAACCAAGGAGAGGCTGAGATGTCGGAACTTTTCCTACATTCGAGCAGCACGGCGTACCAAAGACTTAACCTGCCTCAATCCTACTAAAGGATTTAAACTATATGTGCAACCTTGAAAACAGGCGCTTGGGACCCACTCAGGGGTATAACGACATGCTCAAGGACCACTAGTCCCAGAATGCAATTTGGCATCATTTCAATCAGCGGGCCGACAGAGGGCCAGTAGCCAATAAAAACATTGAAATCAACCGAGCATTCCTCGCGTCTTCCTTTCAGCACATCAGCAGCCTTTGAGAAAGGGGTTCTTACCCCGAAACGCGTCAGGCTCAGCGAACGAAAAGCGAAGCAGGCTAACTCACAGTCCCGGATGGGAGGGAAACCGTGAGTGCTCCTCTAAGCTCGTGGGCACTTTGTGGAACAATATTACACCCGGCCGCCCTGCCGGGAGAGGAGCACCATCTTGCAACCAAGGAGAGGCTGAGATGTCGGAACTTTTCCTACATTCGAGCAGCACGGCGTACCAAAGACTTAACCTGCCTCACTCCTACTAAAGGATTTAAACTATATGTGCAACCTTGAAAACAGGCGCTTGGGACCCACTCAGGGGTATAACGACATGCTCAAGGACCACTAGTCCCAGAATGCAATTTGGCATCATTTCAATCAGCGGGCCGACAGAGGGCCAGTAGCCAATAAAAACATTGAAATCAACCGAGCATTCCTCGCGTCTTCCTTTCAGCACATCAGCAGCCTTTGAGAAAGGGGTTCTTACCCCGAAACGCGTCAGGCTCAGCGAACGAAAAGCGAAGCAGGCTAACTCACAGTCCCGGATGGGAGGGAAACCGTGAGTGCTCCTCTAAGCTCGTGGGCACTTTGTGGAACAATATTACACCCGGCCGCCCTGCCGGGAGAGGAGCACCATCTTGCAACCAAGGAGAGGCTGAGATGTCGGAACATTTCCTACATTCGAGCAGCACGGCGTACCAAAGACTTAACCTGCCTCACTCCTACTAAAGGATTTAAACTATATGTGCAACCTTGAAAACAGGCGCTTGGGACCCACTCAGGGGTATAACGACATGCTCAAGGACCACTAGTCCCAGAATGCAATTTGGCATCATTTCAATCAGCGGGCCGACAGAGGGCCAGTAGCCAATAAAAACATTGAAATCAACCGAGCATTCCTCGCGTCTTCCTTTCAGCACATCAGCAGCCTTTGAGAAAGGGGTTCTTACCCCGAAACGCGTCAGGCTCAGCGAACGAAAAGCGAAGCAGGCTAACTCACAGTCCCGGATGGGAGGGAAACCGTGAGTGCTCCTCTAAGCTCGTGGGCACTTTGTGGAACAATATTACACCCGGCCGCCCTGCCGGGAGAGGAGCACCATCTTGCAACCAAGGAGAGGCTGAGATGTCGGAACTTTTCCTACATTCGAGCAGCACGGCGTACCAAAGACTTAACCTGCCTCACTCCTACTAAAGGATTTAAACTATATGTGCAACCTTGAAAACAGGCGCTTTGGACCCACTCAGGGGTATAACGACATGCTCAAGGACCACTAGTCCCAGAATGCAATTTGGCATCATTTCAATCAGCGGGCCGACAGAGGGCCAGTAGCCAATAAAAACATTGAAATCAACCGAGCATTCCTCGCGTCTTCCTTTCAGCACATCAGCAGCCTTTGAGAAAGGGGTTCTTACCCCGAAACGCGTCA